>NC_082644.1:90437210-93333460 GCF_028023285.1 Balaenoptera ricei | reverse complement strand
TAAAATATGTAATATATGATCAAAGAGGTATCATTAAATAATGATGGAAGTAATATCTGTGAAAGTACTGGGATAAACTGTTTCTCCATTTTTATTTATTTATTTATTTTGCATATTTTCTTTTTTTTTTTTTTTAAACATCTTTATTGAAGTATAATTGCCTTACAATGGTGTGTTAGCTTCTGCTTTATAACAAGATGAATCAGTTATACACATACAATATGTTCCCATATCTCTTCCCTCTTGCATCTCCCTCCCTCCCACCCTCCGCATCCCACCCCTCTAGGTGGTCACAAAGCACCGAGCTGATCTCCCTGTGCTATGTGGCTGCTTCCCACTAGCTATCTATTTTACATTTGGTAGTGTATATATGTCCATGACACTCTCTTACCCTGTCACATCTCACCCCACCCCCTCCCCATATCCTCAAGTCCATTCTCTAGTAGGTCTGTGTCTTTATTCCCGTCTTGCCACTAGGTTCTTCATGGCTTTTTTTTTTTTCCTTAGATTCCGTATATATGTGTTAGCATACTGTATTTGTTTTTCTCTTTCTGACTTACTTCCCTCTGTATGACAGACTCTAACTCCATCCACCTCATTACAAATACCTCCATTTCATTTCTTTTTATGGCTGAGTAATATTCCATTGTATATATGTGCCACTTCTTCTTTATCCATTCATCTGTCAATGGACATTTAGGTTGCTTCCATGTCCTGGCTATTGTAAATAGAGCTGCAATGAACATTTTGATACATGACTCTTTTTGAACTATGGTTTTCTCAGGGTATATGCCCAGTAGTGGGATTGCTGGGTCGTATGGTAGTTCTATTTGTAGTTTTTTAAGGAACCTCCATACTGTTCTCCATAGTGGCTGTATCAATTTACATTCCCACCAACAGTGCAAGAGTGTTCCCTTTCCTCCACACCCTCTCCAGCATTTATTGTTTCTAGATTTTTTGATGATGGCCATTCTGACCGGTGTGAGATGATACCTCATTGTAATTTTGATTTGCATTTCTCTAATGATTAATGATGTTGAGCATTCTTTCATGTGTCTGTTGGCAATCTGTATATCTTCTTTGGAGAAATGTCTATTTAGGTCTTCTGCCCATTTTTGGATTGGGTTGTTCATTTTTTTGTTATTGAGCTGCATGAGCTGCTTGTAAATCTTGGAGATTTATCCTTTGTCAGTTGCTTCATTTGCAAATATTTTCTCCCATTCTGAGGGTTGTCTTTTGGTCTTGTTTACGGTTTCCTTTGCTGTGCAAAAGCTTTTAAGTTTCATTAGGTCCCATTTGTTTATTTGTGTTCTTATTTCCATTTCTCTGGGAGCTGGGTCAAAAAGAATCTTGCTGTGATGTATGTCATAGGGTGTTCTGCCTATGTTTTCCTCTAAGAGTTTGATAGTGTCTGGCCTTACACTTAGGTCTTTAATCCATTTTGAGTTTATTTTTGTGCATGGTGTCAGGGAGTGTTCTAATTTCATACTTTTACATGTATCTGTCCAATTTTCCCAGCACCACTTATTGAAGAGGCTGTCTTTTCTCCACTGTATATCCTTGCCTCCTTTATCAAAAATAAGGTGACCATATGTGTGTGGGTTTATCTCTGGGCTTTCTATCCTGTTCCATTGATCTATATTTCTGTTTTTGTGCCAGTACCAAACTGTCTTGATTACTGTAGCTTTGTAATATACTATGAAGTCAGGGAGCCTGATTCCCCCAGCTCCATTTTTCGTTCTCAAGATTGCTTTGGCTATTCGGGGTCTTTTGTGTTTCCATACAAATTGTGAGAATTTTTGTTCTAGTTCTGTGAAAAATGCCAGTGGTAGTTTGATAGGGATTGCATTGAATCTGTAGATTGCTTTGGGTAGTAGAGTCATTTTCACAATGTTGATTCTTCCAATCCAGGAACATGGTATATCTCTCCATCTGTTTGTATCATCTTTAATTTCTTTCATCAGTGTCTTATAATTTTCTGCATACAGGTCTTTTGTCTCCTTAGGTAGGTTTATTCCTAGATATCTTATTCTTTTTGTTGCAATGGTAAACGGGAGTGTTTTCTTAATTTCACTTTCAGATTTTTCGTCATTAGTGTATAGAAATGCAAGAGATTTCTGTGCATTAATTTTGTATCCTGCTACTTTACCAAATTCATTGATTAGCTCTAGGAGTTTTCTGGTAGCATCTTTAGGATTCTCTACGTATAGTATCATGGCATCTGCAAATAGTGACAGCTTTACTTCTTCTTTTCCGATTTGGATTCCTTTTATTTCTTTGTCTTCTCTGATTGCTGTGGCTAACACTTCCAAAACTATGTTGAATAATAGTGGTGAGAGTGGGCAACCTTGTCTTGTTCCTGATCTTAGTGGAAATGGTTTCAGTTTTTCACCATTGAGGACAATGTTGGCTGTGGGTTTGTCATATCTGGCCTTTATTATGTTGAGGAAAGTTCCCTCTATGCCTACTTTCTGCAGGGCTTTTATCATAAATGGGTGTTGAATTTTGCCGAAAGCTTTCTCTGCATCTATTGAGATGATCATATTGTTTTTCTCCTTCAATTTGTTAATATGGTGTATCACATTGATTGATTTGCGTATATTGAAGAATCCTTGCATTCCTGGGATAAACCCCACTTGATCATGGTGTGTGATCCTTTTAATGTGCTGTTGGATTCTGTTTGCTAGTATTTTGTTGAGGATTTTTGCATCTATGTTCATCAGTGATATTGGCCTGTAGTTTTCTTTCTTTGTGACGTCTTTGTCTGGTTTTGGTATCAGGGTGATGGTGGCCTCGTAAAATGAGTTTGGGAGTGTTCCTCCCTCTGCAATATTTTGGAAGAGTTTGAGAAGGATAGGTGTTAGCTCTTCTCTAAATGTTTGATAGAATTCACCTGTGAAGCCATCTGGTCCTGGGCTTTTGTTTGTTGGAAGGTTTTTAATCACAGTTTCAATTTCAGTGCTTGTGATTGGTCTGTTCATATTTTCTAGTTCTTCCTGGTTCAGTCTCGGCAGTTTGTGCATTTCTAAGAATCTGTCCATTTCTTCCAGGTTGTCCATTTTATTGGCATAGAGTTGCTTGTAGTAATCTCTCATGATCTTTTGTATTTCTGCAGTGTCAGTGGTTACTTCTCCTTTTTCATTTCTAATTCTATTGATTTGAGTCTTCTCCCTTTTTCTCTTGATGAGTCTGGCTAATGGTTTATCAATTTTGTTTGTCTTCTCAAAGAACCAGCTTTTAGTTTCATTGATTTTTGCTATTGTTTCCTTCATTTCTTTTTCATTTATTTCTGACCTGATCTTTATAATTTCTTTCCTTCTGCTGGCTTTGGGGTTTTTTTGTTCTTCTTTCTCTAATTGCTTTAGGTGCAAGGTTAGGTTGTTTATTCGAGATGTTTCCTGTTTCTTGAGGTAGGCTTGTATTGCTATAAACTTCCCTCTTAGCACAGCTTTTGCTGCGTCCCATAGGTTTTGGGTCGTCGTATCTCCATTGTCATTTGTTTCTAGGTATTTTTTGATTTCCCCTTTGATTTCTTCAGTGATCACTTCGTTATTAAGTAGTGTATTGTGTAGCCTCCATGTGTTTGTACTTTTTACAGATCTTTTCCTGTAATTGATATCTAGTCTCATAGCGTTGTGGTCGGAAAAGATACTTGATACGATTTCAATTTTCTTAAATTTACCAAGGCTTGATTTGTGACCCAAAATATGATCTATCCTGGAGAATGTTCCATGCGCACTTGAGAAAAATGTGTATTCTGTTGTTTTTGGGTGGAATGTCCTATAAATATCAATTAAGTCCATCTTGTTTAATGTATCATTTAAAGCTTGTGTTTCCTTATTTATTTTCATTTTGGATGATCTGTCCATTGGTGAAAGTGGGGTGTTAAAGTCCCCTACTATGATTGTGTTGCTGTCGATTTCCCCTTTTATGGCTGTTAGTATTTGCCTTATGTATTGAGGTGCTCCTATGTTGGGTGCATAAATATTTACAATTGTTATACCTTCCTCTTGGATCGATCCCTTGATCATTATATAGTGTCCTTCTTTGTCTCTTGTAATAATCTTTATTTTAAAGTCTATTTTGTCTGATATGAGAATTGCTACTCCAGCTTTCTTTTGATTTCCATTTGCATGGAATATCTTTTTCCATCCCCTCACTTTCAGTCTGTATGTGTCTCTAGGTCTGAAGTGGGTCTCTTGTAGACAGAATATATATGGGTCTTGTTTTTGTATCCATTCAGCCAGCCTGTGTCTTTTGGTGGGAGCATTTAATCCATTTACATTCAAGGTAATTATCGATATGTATGTTCCTATTCCCATTTTCTTAAATGTTTTGGGTTTGTTATTGTAGGTGTTTTCCTTCTCTTGTGTTTCTTGCCTAGAGAAGTTCCTTTAGCATTTGTTGTAAAGCTGGTTTGGTGGTGCTGAACTCTCTCAGCTTTTGCTTGTCTGTAAAGGTTTTAATTTCTCCATCACATCTGAATGAGATCCTTGCTGGGTAGAGTAATCTTGGTTGTAGGTTTTTCTCCTTCATCACTTTAAGTATATCCTGCCACTCCCTTCTGGCTTGCAGAGTTTCTGCTGAAAGATCAGATGTTAACCTTATGGGGATTCCCTTTTGTGTTATTTGTTGTTTTTCCCTTGCTGCCTTTAATATGTTTTCCTTATATTTAATTTTTGACAGTTTGATTAATATGTGTCTTGGCGTGTTTCTCCTTGGGTTTATCTTGTATGGGACTCTCTGTGCTTCCAGGACTTGATTAACTATTTCCTTTCCCATATTAGGGAAGTTTTCAACTGTAATCTCTTCAAATATTTTCTCAGTCCCTTTCTTTTTCTCTTCTTCTTCTGGGACCCCTATAATTCGAATGTTGGTGCGTTTAATGCTGTCCCAGAGGTCTCTGAGACTGTCCTCAGTTCTTTTCATTCTTTTTTCTTTATCCTGCTCTGCAGTAGTTATTTCCACCATTTTATCTTCCAGGTCACTTATCCTTTCTTCTGCCTCAGTTATTCTGCTATTGATCCCATCTAGAGTATTTTTAATTTCATTTATTGTGTTTTTCATCATTGCTTGGTTCCTCTTTAGTTCTTCTGCGTCCTTGTTAAATGTTTTTTGCATTTTGTCTATTCTATTTCCAAGATTTTGGATCATCCTTACTATCATTATTCTGAATTCTTTTTCAGGTAGACTACCTATTTCCTCTTCATTTGTTACGTCTGGTGTGTTTTGACCCTGCTCCTTCATCTGCTGTGTGTTTTTCTGTCGTCTTATTTTGCTTATCTTACTGTGTTTGGGGTCTCCTTTTCACAGGCTGCAGGTTCGTAGTTCCCATTGTTTTTGGTATCTGTCCCCAGTGGCTAAGGTTGGTTCAGTGGGTTGTGTAGGCTTCCTGGTGGAGGGAACTAGTGCCTGAGCTCTGGTGGATGAGGCTGGATCTTGTCTTTCTGGTGGGCACGTCCACATCTGGTGGTGTATTTTGGGGTGTCTGTGGCCTTATTATGATTTTAGGCAGCCTCTCTGCTAATGGATGGGGCTGTGTTCCTGTCTTGCTAGTTGTTTGGCATAGGGTGTCCAGCACTGTAGCTTGCTGGTCGTTGAGTGAAGCTGGGTCTTGATGTTGAGATGGAGATCTCTGAGAGATTTTCGCCGTTTGGTATTATGTGGAGCTGGGAGGTCTCTTGTGGACCAGTGTCCTGAAGTTGGCTCTCCCACCTCAGAGGCACGGCCCTGATGCCTGGCTGGAGCACCAAGAGCCTTTCGTCCACACGGCTCAGAGTAAAAGGGAGAAAAAATAGAAAGAAAGAAAGAAAAAGGCTATAATATAGTGAAGTAAAATAAAGCTATTATAAAGCAGAGCTGTACAGACAAAATCTCACCCAGAAGCATATACATATACACTCACAAAAAGAAGGAAAAGGGGAAAAATTAATATATCCTGCTCCAAAAGTCCACCTCCTGAATTTGGGATGATTCGTTGTCTATTCAGGTATTCAACAGATGCAGGCACATCAAGTTGTTTGTGGAGTTTTAATCCGCTGCTTCTGAGGCTGCTGGGAGAGATTTCCCCTTCTCTTCTCTGTTCGCACAGCTCCTGGGGTTCAGCTTTGGATTTGGACCCACCTCTGCGTGTAGGTCGCCTGAGGGCGCCTATTCCCCGCCCAGACAGGACGGGGTTAAAGGAGCAGCTGCTTCGGGGGCTCTGGCTCACTCAGGCCGCGGGGAGGGAGGGGTACAGAGAAGGCGGGGCGAGCCTGCGGCAGCAGAGGCCGACGTGACGTTGCAGCAGCCTGAGGCGCGCAGTGCGTTCTCCTGGGGAAGTTGTCCCCGCATCACGGGACCCTGGCAGTGGCGGGTTGCACAGGCTACTGGGAGGGGCGGTGTGGAGAGTGACCTGTGCTCACACACAGGCTTTTTGGAGGCGGCAGCAGCAGCCCCAGCGTCTCACGCCCGTCTCTGGTGTTCACGCTGATTGCCGCGGCTCACGCCCGTCTCTGGAGTTCGTTTAGGCTGCGCTCTGAATCCCCTCTCCTTGCGCGCCGTGAAACAAAGAGGCAAGAAAAAGTCTCTTGCCTCTTCGGCAGCTGCAGACTTTTTCCCGGACTCCCTCCCAGCCAGCTGTGGTGCGCTAACCCCTTCAGGCTGTGTTCACTCCACCAACCCCAGTCCTCTCCCTGCGATCCGACCAAAGCTGAGCCTCAGCTCCCAGCCCCGCCCACCCCGGCGGGGGAGCAGACAAGCCTCTCGGGCTGGTGAGTGCTGCTCGGCACCGAGCCTCTGTGCGGGAATCTCTCCGCTTTGCCCTCCGCGCCCCTGTGGCTGCGCTCTCCTCCGTGGCCCCGAAGCTTCCCCCCTCTGTCACCCTCAGTCTCTGCCCGCGAAGGGGCTTCCTAGTGCGTGGAAATCTTTCCTCCTTCACAGCTCCCTCTCACTGGTGCAGGTGCCGTCCCTATTCTTTTGTCTCTGTTATTTCTTTTTTCTTTTGCCCTACCCAAGTACGAGGGGAGTTTCTTGCCTTTTGGGAGGTCGGACGTTTTCTGCCAGCGTTCAGTGGGTGGTCTGTAGGAGCAGTTCCACGTGTAGATGTATTTCTACTGTATCTGTGGGAAGGAAGGTGATCTCCGCGTCTTACTCTTCCGCCATCTTCTCTCCCCCCCTCTCCATTTTTAAAGAATAAATTTAAATTGATTTAAAATTATTTACTGAAATAAATTTAAATAAAGAATAAGTTTAAATATATCACACCTCCACTTAAAATTTCCCAATCATTTACAATATTTTTCTTATATTTAAAACGCAGGAACATTAGATGAAATCATCGAATATAAAATTTTGGGAAGCAGAAATGACGTTTCTTAGAGAATTAAATATATTTTCCTCTCTTTACTAACATTTCATTCTCTTGTTTCAAAGTTAGATACAAAAGTATACAAATGTAGAATTGTATGAGAATGCCACCACCACCAACAGACATTGCTGTTTTATTTCTGGTGAATATGTTTTCCAGAGTTCTTGGAATACATATATACTTATTTTAAACATAAATAATATCACACCCTGTTTTTTTAATCCTGCTTTTTGCATGCATCATGATTTTCTGTCCATCAACACAATAAAAAATATTCATGACAATTATGGATTGCTTTACAATATTCTATCATATGAATGGAATATAATTTATGTAAACATAATGCAATTGTGAACATTTAACTTATTTCTAACTTTAGCACATTATGAAGAGTGATTCAATATACATTCTATTGCATAATATTTGGATAATAGGAATAAAATACTACAAATTAAGTCTTGATTTACAACCCTAATTGTTGTCATTATTTACCAGTCTAACTACATTATGTGAGGATAACTCTGATCCCACACTCAACCAGTATGAAAAAGTTCAGATTTTTAATTTGAAAGTATTGTGGATAAATCGAAGATAGGTTATTCTTATTTTAATTTCCATTTTAATCATTAATAGACCTGTATGTTATATTTTATTGAACATTTCTATATTTTATTTTATGAATGGACACTTGCCATCTGAAAACTATTGTGCAATACCTAGAAAATCCCAAATTCTAACCATATATCTCTAAGATGATATATAATAGTATATGACTCATAAGGATGTTGGGGCAAATGAATGAATTTTTGTATATAAAGTAGTTGGGATAGAGTCTGGCATATAATAAATGTACATCAAACATTAGCTATGATTACTTTTATAGTTATTTTTAATAAGAGTACTATAACTAATATTGACAGAATAATATTAATATAGAGTAGCTGTCATGATATACTAATTTAAAAATGTATAACAATATATATGATTCTGTGTATTCATTAACCTGCAACTCTATGTAAATAATACATGGTTGCATGTCTTATTTTTGTTATAAGTATTTTACTTCCCTGCAGCAACTATCTATTAATTGTCTCATATATAGAAAATATTATTTTAAGAAGATAAGTATAGGAGAAGTCCCAATTTCCATGTAAATCCTGTAAGATATACCTGAGTATATTTAAGTAGCAAATGCAGAGATCCTGATGTGGGTTTGTTTCCATATGGGCTCACTAGATCATCCTTGGAGAGAACTGAAAAAAGATGACGACATTGGTAAGCATGGTTTCACAGCAAAGCCTCAGTCCTCTTCAGAGAGAGGTAATTCTGAGAAAGTTGTGTACATAATAAGATTTGACCCCTGAGAAACTCATGTACCCTGGGGGAAAAAAGTTTGCAAGAAGAGAAGGAGATATTGTCAAACTAATGATTCTGCACCTGTGCTTGTGTGTGTCATTGAGTACTAAAGGTAGCAGTCATCAGGGAGGACAGTTAATCTATCACACTAATCTATCATCCTTATAACTCAGATATCAGTTTGGGGAAGACATTTCAGTCCCAGAGAGTGGCTATCTGGAGGCACCTGCATAGGCAAAGTACCTCTCTCTCTCTGCGTAGAGGGAGTGACAAAGTACCCCTCACAGGCGCCATGAGACATTTAGAATATAATTCAAAGAAAAGGCAAAGCAGAGAAGGAAATATGTATAGTGAACACACCTGAAATAAAATTTGAGGACTCCAAGGAACAATTACAACGTTAACTGCAGTGCATTTGAAGGTTATTTCCCTAATGCTAGAGGCAAGAACCAGCTAGATGAATCTATTTTTGTAATCAGTAGATTTCATCACAAGCAAGCAAATTCTGGAAAATCTTTGAAAAACAAATTGAGTCTGGTGATATGAATCAAACTTCAAGTGTTAATGTGTGGATAAAGTGAGAATAAAAACGCTGTCCTCCCCACTTTGAATAAGGCAAGAAACCTATAATCAGAGTCAAGAATCAGTCAAGACCAGAAATGGAGCCACAGGATAATGCATAAGAAGCAAAAATGATAGATGCAGGATGTCACTCATTACCTGACAATCAATGAAGAATATATTGTCATCTGTGTCAAAAGACTGCTTTTATTGATCAACCAACCCTTGTCAGCATGTTGAATTATGGATAATGTCAGTCACTGCTGTTCTTTTGCCAGACTGCCTGCCCTCCTGGTTCCAAGGGATGTCAGAGAAAACAACTTACTTCCCTTTACACAGTGATGGACAGGGTACAGAAACTGCAAAGCCTAACAGGCATGGGTGGCACCACTGGGGCCTGGGAATAGCATGCTGTGTAATCCCATCTAGCAACATGTAGCTAAAATGAAAAAGCATTATACCTTGCACATGCTTAAGAGACATAGAAGAACATTTATTGCAATTTTAAAAGTAATGGGTTTGTTCATGTCCCTGATCTCATGGAGGCAAACCTAAGAACAAATAATTCTTATTTTTCCTCAACAAATCTAATCTTACTACACCTTTGTTGTCTTCATCATGTAAGAGCAAATATATCACTTATAATCTAAACACCAGTTTTCTCTTTTACATATTTTTTTCTGATTTTATCAGTTAGACACAATCTAACATCATTTTCCAAAGAGTTAACAAATCATTCAAACACAGTTTGCCTCTTTTCATAATTGCATATTTACTTACTATATAACATAATGTTTTAGAAAACCTACACACATACATAAGCAAATAAAAAACACTCCCTAATACAGGCATATACACACATATATGCATAATTTTCTATTTCAGTTCTATTCTCTATCTGACCAGTATAGTCCAGGTTTCACTTTTGAACTATTAGAAATCTGTGTTGTATTTAACTGTTTAGCAGTATGAACCTTATCCCTCAATACCTTTTAAAAAATGTTTTGAAATTTTTTGGTGTATCTTCTTAATATCATCAATTCCAAAGTTCTTTTTTTAAATTTCTCTTGGAATTACATTTTTATGTGTTTATATCATGTTTATAATTTTAATTGATATTATATTTATCCTTCTTAATCAAGAACAGGCTTCTTTATTCAATTTTTTTATTCTCTTCACTATGTCAGTAATGTATCAATAACTATACTGTAATGTATGCATAGGTATTTTATATTTTTCTTGTCATTATGAATGGGGTCTTATTTTTCTATTTCAGTCTCTTAGGGGGCACTGCAAATATATAAGAAGTTTATAAGTTTTTCTATATTTACTTATTAAGTAATTAAATGATGTCTCACACCCTAAATGACTTTTTTCCCAGCTGATTTTCTTACATTTCCTAGGTAATCATGTTATGTGCAAAACTTGTAATTTATCTTTAGTCATAAATTCAGACTTCTAATATAAGGAGTACATTAGCTAGAACTACCAATGTCTATAGTTATTTATTGAATAATGATCAACATTAAATTATAGTATGTGGAGAGGTAAAATTTTTCCTTAACTTAATGTAATTTTCTCTAGTTATGTGTAGACTTATTTTTACTATGTACAATTATACTTATGCAGTTATTATGAATACACACATAAAATCAGGGATAGATGCCAAAATTATTTATTACTCTAAGTATTTGTTTCACTTAGTATGTATTTTATTAGTGTTCTATAATAGGTATTCCTTTTTTTAAAATTTATTTATTTTTGTCTGGCTTGGGTCTTCATTGCTGCACGAGGGCTTTCTCTAGTTGTGGCGAGCGGGAGCTACTCTTCGTTGCAGTGCACGGGCTTCTCATTACGGTGGCTTCTCTTTGTTGTGGAGCACGGGCTCTAGGAACACGGGCTTCAGTAGTTGTGTTGCATGGGCTCAGTAGTTGTAGCTCGTGGGCTCTAGAGCGCAGGCTCATTAGTTGTGGTGCACAGGCTTAGTTGCTCCACGGCATGTGGGATCTTCCCGGACCAGGACTCCAACCCGTGTCCTGTGCATTGGCAGGCGGATTCTTAACCACTGTGCCACCAGGGAAGTCCCGGTATTCCTTATAATAACTCTTATCTGTTTTAATGAATGGTGATGAATTCCTCTTCACTATAATCTCATCTTTTCAGAAAATTGTTGTGTTTCACCCCGCTCTTCTGAAACTCAAAGATTAGGTTTAAGGGATTAGTAGTCTGAGGCCATAAGAGAGGGAGGCTGGCATGAAAGGAAGTACTTAAGGGTAACCCCTGTGAAGAACCTGAGCTCTGCTCTCCTACTGTGATATTTTAAATAAGTTGCTTATGTATTTACATCTCCCAGAGGGGGTGTATTTTTACTTCAGGGAGGTGGATATGCCTGAGTGTCATATTGTACACCCCTAATCATGTGTGCAATTCAAGGGCTTAGGCTTCTTCTGAGAAAAAAATTCGCCCCAGTTGTTTACATCTGTCATTGCACCTCTTTCTTCCCAGCAGTCACATATTTCTTACTAATTCTAAAGAGGGAAAAAAAGTGAAGATATGCTGAAACTGCACTTTCTAAGCTCTTATTTGGCTGAAGTGTTATTTAGCATGGTGATGTTTTTTCACTTCTGTCAGTTACATGTGCACGTATAATATGAATTGCCAGCTTTATCATGTTATGACCATAGATGTGAGCAGTTATCTATATACCTTTATGGGTTTAGTGAATTTTACTTCAGAGGGAGCATAGAAATGTTATAAGCTTATATAACTTAACCACCTGGACAGAAGCATTTTGTCTTTGCAGTACAGTGTTTCCTTCTAATTTTTTAAAAATTTGCATACCATTTGAAGGCATCATTCCATCTTCATCACAGCCCTTGTAGTTTCTATTTCTTTATGCAAGATCATTTCACACATCTACTTTACCTGTTTAGTCCCAGAGTTCATGGGGATTTATCACATCTGTTCTAGATATTATTTTTATTTACTCCTTCATTTGTTCTGATGGAAGTCATATTGTTAAAGAATGGCACCATTGTATTCGTGTCAGTTTTTCCTTTGGTCCCTAAATATTCACTACGTATATTTTGTGCTCTTACTGTTTAAAGATTTATGTTCAATTGATGTTCAGTATGCTTTAGATATTTTATCAAAATAGCCTTATTTCCATTGTGTATTGGTTTTTCTTGAATTGTACTGTTACCTATTAATATTTGAAATACTGAATTGATTTTAATTATATATTTCAAAATTTGTTTAGTAAAACCTTCTGAGTTATTTAGTTAAGGCTTGTTTTTATAGACTATTTTTTTGTTTAGGTTTTTACTTACAACTTAAATACCTTAACTGTTTAATATGGAAATCGGTTGTTATGTCTGATGCAGTGGTTCTACAGTGTTAAGTCTTTTAAGTTCCCCGAGGGATATTTAGCAGGTACACTTCCAGTCTTGAATTCTTAAATGGAGTTTTTCTTTATTTTCTTTTATTTTTTCTTCTTCCTGGTTTATCTGTCTTGTTTTCTTAGCTCTTGATACCTGTTTCACAGAGTTTATGATTTTTTTTCTTTTGAGAATATAAAACTGTCTAAGCATTTGAATTGTATGAGAATTTTTTTAAAATATCAAACTGTGCTTTTTGCATAGTGGAGGTTTGTTGCAGCATTGTTTGTAATAGCAAATTACTTTAAACAATGGATAAGGCTTTCAGTAGGGCTGGCATAAATAAGTTATGAGGACCCAATTTAGTGGACTGTTATGCATATGATGGAAGAATGAGCTATGTGCTAATATAAAAAAGTACTTAAGATATTATTAAAGAAGAGAGGCCATGTTCACAAGAATGAACAGACTATTCCTACATATGTAATAAATTGATATTCATGTCACTTAAAAATGGGAGGATATACATAATAAATATTAATTATATAACAGAAAAGAAAATGGGGTTCAAATGAAACATACATTTCATTTAAATCTCCTTTATTTTGTTAGGGAGATATTATGAGCATATATATTGAAAGTAAATACCTATATTTTAAAAATACAGGTATTGTATAATGATATATACAATGTGTATGTCTTATATAGTATAAAATATATAATATATAATAACATTTCTTGTATATTTTTTGGAATCTATGCATAAGCTTAATTTTTGTTTGCCTTTTTCAAATTATAACTTTAGGTTAAATATGATCTAATATTTGATGCAAATTAAATGTATTGCATCTCTAAAGTCCACTGAACTCTGTAAATGTATGCTACTAAAAACTCTCTAGTAGTAACTGGTAGCTTTTAGAATTTTATGTTGATATTCAGTCCATATGTCCAGAAACCCAACAAGTACGCAGTTGGAGGCACTGTAACCATGCACAACCACAGAGTTATGAATATAATCGTGTTGGATTCTTTTATATATGTATATATTTTAAGCATTCAGTGTTCACCCTCATTTATTTCTCTGTTCCTCACATTAATATAATCCTATTTTAAAAAATTAAAACATTGAAACATATGAAAGTAAGGCTTTGCTGCTAGGATAAGATCTTGTCCATGATTTAGTATTTAGAAGCATTCCCAATCCTCTCTAAAAATAGGAATAGCAAATGGTATAGCAAAAAGAACAGAATAAACACAAACAATGACTTCTAGTAAACTAGAGAACAAAGTATCAAGAACATTCACTACCTACAGAATCTGCAACACCTGTGAGCACATACTGGCTGTGCTGAAATAGTGAAAGGAGGAAAAAAGACAGAAATAGTAATAAGTATTTGCCTGGAAGGAGAGTGGAAGCCACCAATAGGAGACAAAGGAAGCCTGTGAGACTAGGAGAGGGCTACAAAGGCTCCAGTTTGTTTATGAGATCAGAATGACTAGTGGGAACCACTAAATTTGAGAGTTATGGGGCAGCACAGCCTAAGCTGTCAGAATGTCAGGAATAAAATAAAAATAATCTTTAAAAGAAGATCTTTCTTCCAGAATATGGAGATGAATCCAAAGGGTGAAACTGCTGAGATTAGCATTCAAACTGAGCAGGGCTGGCCCAGGGTAAAGAAAAGGTTCAAATAGAGCTTAAGGAACAGGGTCAGTAGAGAGCAGATGAGAGAACTCTTATTTGAAACTTGTTTACTGTGTGTGCATGTATTTATCCACATGGTATATATACAGACCAATTAACTTCACAAGCTGAAAATATCTGTTGTTGAGGGCCGAATTGTGTCCCTCACAAATTCATGTGATGAAGTCCTAATGCCAGTACCTCAGAATGAGACTGTATTTGGAGATATGGTCTTTAAAGAAGTAATTAAGTTAAAATGAGGTAATTCGGGTGGATGCTAATCATGTATCACTGGTATTCTCGTAAAAGGAGGACACAGACAAGTACAGAGTGAAAACCATATAAAACCACAGGGAGGAAAAGATGGTCATCTGCGAGCCAAAGGGAGAGGCCTCACACCAAACCAACACTGCTGACACCTTGATCTTGAACTTCTAGCCTCCAGAATATGAGAAAAAAATTTTTCATTGTTAAATTCACCTAATCTGTGGTATTTGTTACAGAAACCCTAGCAAATACACCTGTGTAACCGGTACTGAGATTATAAACAAAAACAATAGAATGTTAAATCCTTCAAGGCCAGACATGGTAGATAACAGAGATGTTTTGAACCTTTTTATTGGAGTGTGTGTGTGTGTGTGTGTGTGTGTGTGTCCACAGAGAGAAATACCAATTTCATTGATGTATGTCAATATGATGTCAATTCATTAAGATATGTTAAATATTCTATTGTGTATGTTTGCCTGTGTGCATGTATATGTGACCTGCAAAACAATTCAGACTTGAATTATTTGGTGTCAAAAAGAAAATTGTGATAGAATATGTCATTAGACATGTATATAGAAAGTCATGGAATAATGTACTCTAATATATTCAAGGGATTTTATATTTAGTGATTTACTGAAAAAAAAAAAAACATTTAGAGATTAGAAAATCAGAAAAATTTAAAAATATTCAGCATTGTGATCTTTCCAAAAGTTTGGGGAAAATGCTCTTTATTCTTACTGATTATCCATTACTCCATAATTTACCTGATTTTTATCATATGTAAGTTTTAGGAATATCATACAAAGTTAAATGAAAATAAATGCTTGCAATGCAAACTAAGTAATTGAGAAAGTTTTGAGATGCTTGGTAATATGAAACATCAAAATAAAAAACTTCAAATCATAATAATTGCTATAAAATACATATTTAATTTTTCTGATATAGACAAATGTAGTTGATTTTATTTAAGATTTTGTATTCAATACCATTGATAAATTATGAATTTTCATAATTTAGTTATAGATTTCTTAGTTCTAGTTATGATTGGAAAATTTAATATTTTAAAGATATCTGTTTCCTCCAAGTTGATTTATACTTTCAGTGTAATTCCAATCATATGTCACAGGTTTTGTTGATATTGGCCAACTGATTCTAAACTTTCTATTAAAATGCAAAATGCCATGAAGAGCCAAGGTAACCATAAGGAAAAAAAAAGCTGTAGGATTTATACCAACAGATATCAAGACATTATCCAGCAACCAACATTAGGACAGTGTGATTTTTGTGCAAGTATAGACAAATGGAGAAATGGTGTAAACTAAAGAATCCAGAAATATAGCTACTATTATATTGATCCTTAATTTTTGACACAGTTGCTAATGCAATTCAATGGGAAATAAAACAACTTGTCCTGAAGTAGTGCTAGTTCACTTTGGAATTCATACTGGAAAATAATGCATCTGAATATCTAACATCATGTACAAAAATCAATTCCAAGTGGATTGTATATTTACATGTGAAAACTATAGCAAAAACACATTTTTGACTAAGAGTAGGAAAAAATCTCTTCAAGATAAAAAATATTTCAAAAAGAAGAAAGTATGAGTAATTTGGACCATGTTAAAGTTAAGAAAATCAAAACATATCATTAAGAGAGCAAATATCCAAACTACATAGTGGGAGAAAATGTTTGAAATATATAATTGACAAAGACTCATATCAGGAATGTATCATTATCATGTTTTTAAGTCAGTGAATAAATGAGAGACAATATAATTGGAAAAAGGGCAAAAGACTTTATAGTCACTTCCCAAAAGAAGATATACAGATGTCAAACAGCTGAAATGATGATCAACATTAATAATTATAAATAAAATGTACCATAAAATGAGATATCAGTACATTCCTGTCATAATGAATAAAATGAAAATATTTTCTGATTTTATGTCCTCCCTGTATTTCTATTATATATCCATGACTCTTGCCATGTGATTTTTGCCAGACTTCACATTAAAGTAGGAAAAGTATTGCCTAACTCTGGGCAATTGATATTTTTTTATTTAGTCTTTTTTTAATTGAAGTATAGTTGACTTACAGTGTTGTGTTAGTTTGAGATGTACAGCAAAGTAGTTACATAGTTCCTTCTGTTATACAGTAGGTCCTTGTTGTTGATCTGTTTTATACATTGAAGTGTGTATCTGTTAATCCCAAACTCCTAATTTATCCCTCCCCACCTTTCTCCTTTGGTAACCGTAAATTTGTCTTCAGTATCTGTGAGTCTATTTCTGTTTTATAAATTATTTCATTTGTATCATTTTTTTTAGATTCCACATATAAGAGATATTATTTGATATTTTTCTTTCTCTGTCTGATTTACCTCACTTAGTATGATAATCTCTAGGTCCATCCATGTTGCTGCAAATGGCATTACTTCATTCTTTTATTATGGCCAAGTGATACTCCATTGTATATACACCACATATTCTTTATCCATTCATCTGCCAATGGACATTTAGGTTGCTTCCTTGTCTTGGACATAGTAAATAGTGCTGCTATGAACAATGGGGTGCATGTATCTTTTTAAATTAGAGTTTTCATCTTTTCACGATGTATGCCCAGGAGTGGGATTGCTGGATCATATGGTAACTCTGTTTTTAGGTTTTTAAGGAACCTCCATACTGTTCTCCATAGTGGCTGCACCAATTTACATTCCCAACAATAGTGTAGGAGGGTTCCCTTTTCTCCACAGCCTGTCTAGCATTTATTATTTGTAGACTTTTTAATGATGGCTATTCTGATCTGTGTGTGGTGAGACTTAGTATTGAGCATCTTTTCATGTGCCTGTTGGCAATCTGTATGTCTTTTTCAGAGAATTGTCTATTTAGGTCTTATGTCCACTTTTTGATAGGGTTGTTTGTTTTTTGATATTGAGCTGTATGAGCTGTTTGTATATTTTGAAAATTGACCCCTTGCCAGTTGCATCATTTGCAAATATTTTCTCCCATTCTGTAGTTTGTCTTTTTGTTTTGTTTATGGTTTCTTTTGCTGTGCAAAAACTTTTAAGTTTAACTGGGTCCCATTACTTTATTTTTGCTTTTGTTCCCATTACTCTAGGAGATGGCTCCAAAAAAATATTTCTGCAATTTACGTCAAAGAGTGTTCTGCCTATGTTTTCCTCTAGGGGTTTTCTAGTATCCAGTGTTACATTTAGGTCTTTATTTGATTTGAGTTTATTTTTGTGTGTGGTGTTAGAGAATGTTCTAATTTCGTTCTTTTACATGTAGCTGTCCAGTTTTCCCAGCACCATTTATTGAAGAGACTGTCTTTTCTCCATTGTGTATTCTTGCCACCTTCATCATAGATTAATTGACCATGAGTGTGTGGGTTTAGTTTTGGGCTTTTTGTTCTGTTCCATTGATCTATGTGTCTGTTTTTGTGCCACTACCATACTGTTTTGATTACTGTAACTTGGTAGTATAGTCTGAGGTCAGGGAGCCTGATTCCTCCAGCTCCATTCTTCTTTCTCAAGATTGTTTTGCCTATTCGGGGCCTTTTGTGTTTCTGTGCAAGTTTTAAAATTATTTGTTCTAGTTCTATGAAAAGTGCCAGTGGTAATTTGGTAGGAATTGCATTCAATCTGTAGATTGCCTTGGGTAGTATGGTCATTTTAACAATATTGATTCTTCAAATGCAAGAACATGGTATATCTTTCCATTTGTTTCTGTGGTCTTAAGTGTCTTTCATCAGCATCTTATAGTTTTTGGAGAACAGGTCTTTTGCCTCCTTAGAAATGTTTATTCCTAAGTATTTGGTGTGATGATAAATGGGATGGTTTCCTTAATTTCTCTTTCTGACATTTCATTGTTAGTGTATAGAAATGCAACAGATTTCTGTATATGAATTTTGTGTCCTGCAACTTTACTGAATTCATTGATGATCTCTAATAGTTTTCTGGTGGTGTCTTTAGGATTTTATAGTATCATGTCATCTGCAAACAATGACAGTTTTACTTCTTCCTTTCCAATTTGGATTCCTTTTATTCTCTTCTCTGATTGCTGTGGCTAGGACTTCCAAAACTATATTGAATACAAGTGGTAAGAGTGGGAATCCTTGTCTTGTTCCTGATCTTAAAGGGAATACTTTCAGCTTTTTACCAATGTGTGTGATGTTAGCTGTAAGTTTGTCATATATGGCCTTTATTGTATTGAAGTATGTTTCCTCTGTGCCCACTTTCTGGAGAGTTTTATCATAAATGGATGTTGAATTTTATGAAAAGTTATTTCTGCATCTATTGAGATGATCGTATGTTTTTTATACTTTAATTTGTTAATATGGTGTATCATATATATATATATAGAGAGAGAGAGAGAGAGAGAGAGATTTATAGGTAATGAAAAATCCTTGTATCCTTGGGATAAATTCCACTTGATCATGGCATATGATCCTCTTAATATATTGTTGAATTTGGTTTGCTAGTATTTTGTTGAGGATTTTTGCATCTACATTCATCAGTGATATTGGCCTGTAATTTTCTTTCTTTGTGATATCTTTGTCTGGTTTTGGTATAAGGATGATGGTGGCCTCATAGGATGAGATTGGAAAGGTTCTTTCCTCTGCAGTTTTTTGGAATAGTTTCAGAAGGATAGGCATTAACTCTCTTTAGATGTTTGGTAGAATTCACCTGTGAAGCCTCTAGTTCTGAGCTTTTGTTAGTTGAGAGATTTTAAATTACTGATTCAATTTCAATACTGGTAATTTGTCTGTTCATATTTTCTAATTCTTTCTCATTTCTTCTAGGTTGTGCATCTTATTGGCATATTGTTGCTCACAGTAGTCTTTTATGGTCCTTTGTATTTCTGTTGTGTCAGTTGTAATTTCTCCTTTTTCATTTCTGATTTTATTGATTTGGGCCCTCTCCCCTTTTTCTTGATGAGTCTGGCTAAAGGTTTATCAACTTTATTTTTTCAGAAAATCAGCTTTTAGTTTCATTGATTTTTCTGTTGTTTTTTTCCATCTCTATTTTTTCTGCTCTGATCTTTAGGATTTCTTTCCTTCTACTAACTTTGGATTGGGTTTGTTCTTTTTTCTCTAGTTGCTTTAGGTGTAAGGTTAGGTTTTTATCTGAGAGTTTTCTTGTTTCATGAGGTAAGCTTGTATCGCTATAAACTTCACTCTTAGAACTTCTTTTGCTGTTTCCCATAAGTTTTGGAGCTTTGTGTTTTTGTTCATTTCTAGGTACTTTTAAATTTCTTCAGTGATCCATTGGTTGTTAGTTGCATATTGTTTAGTCACATGTTTGTGTTTTTTGCAGGTTTTTTTCTTGTACTTGATATCTAGTCTCATAACATTGTGATTGGAAAAGACGCTTGATATGATTTCAGTTTTCTTAAATTTACCAAGGCTTGTTTTGTGGTCTAGCATGTGATATATCCTGGGGAATATTCCATGTGCGCTTGAAAAGAAGGTGTATTCTGCTGCTTTCGGATAGTATGCTCTATAAATTTAAGTCCATATGATATAGTGTGTTATTTTAGACCTCTTTTTCCTTATTTAGTTTCTGTCTGGATGATCTCTCCATTGATATAAGTGTGGTGTCAAAGTCCCCTACTACTGTTGTGTTGTTGTCAGTTTCTCCTTTTATGTCTGTTAATATTTGCCCTATATTTCGAGGTCCTCCTGTGTTGGCTGCATATATATTTAGAATTGTTATACCTTCTCGGATTTATACCTGGATCATTATGTACATCTTTGTCTCTTGTAACAGTCTTTATTTTAAAGTCTATTTTGTCTGATACAAATATTGCTACTGTGGCTTCCTCTTGATTTCCATTTGTGTGGAATACTTTTTTCCATCCTCTCACTTTCAGTCTGTATATATCTCTAGATCTGAAAAGAGTCTCTTGTAGGCAGCTTATATACAGGTCTTATTTATGTATCTATTCAGCCAGTCTATGTCTTTTGACTGGAGCATTTATTCCATTTACATTTAAGTTAATTATTGATATGTATGTTCTTACTGCCATTTTGTTAATTGTTTTGGATTTGTCTTTGTAGTTCTTTTTTTCCCCCTTCTTTTGTTCTCTTATGATTTTATGACTATCTTTAGTATTATGTTTGGATTCCTTTTTCTTTTTTGTGTGTATATCTACAATAGATTTTTGGATTGTGGTTACCATGAAGTTTTTGTACAGTAGTCTATATATATGCATGATTGTTTTAAGTTGCTTATCTCTTAATTTCAAATGCATTTTAAAAACTATGCACTTATACTCTCCTCCCCTCACAATTACTGTATTTGATATCATATTTTACATCTGCCTATTTTGTGTATTCCTTAACTGCTTATGGTGGATACAGATGATTTTACTAATTTTGTCTTTTATCCTCTCTACTAGCTTTATGTGTAGATGATTTCCTATGTTTGCTGTATGTTTGCATTTACCAGTGAATTTTTTATTCTGTAATTTTCTTATTTCTAGTTGTGGCCTTTTCTTTTTTGCCTAGAGAAGTTCCTTTAACATTTCTTGTAAAGCTGGCTTGGTGATGCTGAATTCTTTCAGCTTTTGCTTGTATGTAATGCTTTAGATTTCTCTGTCAAATCTGAATGAGTGCATTGCTGGATATAGTATTCTTGGTTGTAGGTTTTTCCCTTTCATCACTTTAAATATATTGTGCCCCTCCCTTCCAGCCTGTAGAGTTTCTGCTAAAAAAATCAGCTAATAGCCTTAAGGGAATTCCCTTGTGTGCTGTTTGTTGCTTTTAATATTCTCTTTTTATCTTTGTCATTTTGATTGCAGTGTGTCCTGGTGTGTTCTTTGTGTTAATCCAGTATGCAAGTCTCTGCCTTTCTTGGACTTAGGTGACTGTTTCCTTTCCCAGGTTAGGGAAGTTTTCAGCTGTTATCTCTTCAAATATTTTCTCAGGCCCTTTCTTTCTCTCTCCTCCCTCTGGAATCACTATAATGTGAATATTAGTGTGTTTGATGTTGTCCTAGAGGTCTCTTAAACTGTCCTCATTTATTGTCCTTATTTTTTTTCTTTTTTTCTGTTCAGCAGCAGTGATTTCCACTACTGTGTTCCAGATCACTCATCTGTCCTTCTGAATCATTTAGTCTACTATTGATTCCTTTTAGTGTATTTTTCATTTCAGTTGTTTATATGCTCCATCTCTGTTTGGTTGTTCTTTTTATTTTCTAAGTATTTGTTAAAAACTTATAACTTCTCACTCTATGCATCCATTCTCCTCCCAAGTTCTTTGATCCTCTTTCAGATCATTACTCTGAACTCTTTCTCAGGTAGATTGCCTATCTCCACTTCACTGAGTTCTTGTCAGCTTTTACCTGTTTCTTCATCTGGAACATGTTTCTCTGCTACCTCATTTTTTCTAAGTTTCTGTTTGTATTTTTATGTATGTGGTAGGTTAGTTACGTTTCTTGACCTTGGCGAAGTGGCCCTCCGAAGGAGACGTCCTGTGCATCCCAGCAATGTAACTCCTTCTTGTCACTCAAGCTCTATGCTCTAATGGTTCCCCCTAAGAGGGCTGTGCAGGTCCTTCTTTTGTGTTAGGCGGACTACGTGGGTGGTCTGGTAGGCTTGGTTGACTCCTAGTCTGGTTGTTTGCCAGGGCTTGCTTTGTACACATGCTGCTTTTTAGTGGGACCTGGTCAGGAGGTGGATGCTTGTGGAACCCTAGGTGGTCCCAGGGCAAGTACTGGCTCACAGGTGGGCAGAGTCAAGATATCAAAGACACTAGGGCTATTCCCACACATTGGCAGGTGAAGTCAAGTCCTGGGGTTAATGCCTGACTACAGGCATGCGGAGCTGTTTCCTGGAGTTTGGCTTCAGGGCCTAGGGATCCCAGAGCTCATTTCAGATTGTTGGCGTTGGGGACCTGGTTCCTGACACAATTGGGCATTGAGTCCAGGGTGTTCTGAAGGTTGTGTTGGCCTGCTAGTGGGCAGGGCAAGGGCCCAGCTGGTCCCAGGGTAGGGTCTGACCTATGTTGGTGGACTTGTTCCACAGGCTACAGGATCATAGTTATCTTGCTTCTGGTGTCTGGCCTCTGGTGGGTGAGGTTGGTCTGGAGGCTTGTGCAGGCTTCCTGGCAAGAGGAGACAGTGCCTGCCCACTGGTGGGAGGAGCTGGGTCTTGGCCCTCTGGTGGGCAGGGCCATGTCTAGGGTGGGTCTAGTGGTTGCTGTGGGCCCAGGAAGACTTTAGGCAACCTGTCTGCTGATGGGTGGGGCTGTGTTCCCTCTCAGTTATTTGTTTGGCCTGAGGCGTCCCAACATGGATGCCTACAGGCTGTTGGGTGGGGCCAGGTCTTGGTGGTAATGAGCCAAGATGTCAGCTGCCAGCAGCAGCAGTGTTCATGCAGCTAAATGTTCCCAAATATGTCTGAAAGCAGTATCCATGTCACCAGGGTTAGCTTCTGCCACCCTCTGCCTCTCCAGGAGACTCTGTAAGACCAGCAGTTATGTCTGGCCCATGCTCCTGTCAAATGACTGCTTTTGCCCTGTGTCCTGGTGCACATGAGATTTTGTACATGCCATTTAAGAGTGGAGTCTATTTCCCCCAGTCCTGTGGGACTACT
This sequence comes from Balaenoptera ricei, assembly GCF_028023285.1. Lineage (NCBI taxonomy): Eukaryota > Metazoa > Chordata > Mammalia > Artiodactyla > Balaenopteridae > Balaenoptera > Balaenoptera ricei. The sequence goes on along the minus strand of NC_082644.1, from coordinate 93,310,279 downwards.
GAAATTAACCCCACTGGTCTTCAAAGCCAAATGTTCTGGGGGCTCTACTTCCCTGTGCTGTACCCTCAGGCTGGGGAATCTGTTGTGGGGCTCCGAACTCTCACTTTTTGGGGAGAACCTCTGTGATATAATTTTTCTCTAGTTTGTGGGTTGCCCACCCCCAGGGGTAATGGGATTTGATTATATTGCCAGTCTGCCCCTCCTACCCATCTTGTTGTGGTTCCTTATGTCTTTTGTTGTAGAAGATCTTTTCTGATAGGTTTTAGTCTTTTTCATTGATGGTTATTCTGCAGACAGTTGCGATTTTGGAGTCCTCATGAGAGGAGGTGAGCTCAGGGTCTTTCTACTCCGCCATTTTGGCCACTTCAGGCAGTTGATTTTTGACTTGCCCACGTGACTTGATTTTGCCAACAGAATGTGGGCAGAAGTAACACTGTGCCAATTCTGGGCAAGAGGCTTAAGAGGGTGCAAGGTTCCTTCTTGTTCCTTTTGTGGTCCTTTTAACTGTTATGAAAAGAACATGTCTTGGTCCAAGGACAATGAAAACATATGAAGCAAACCTCAGTCAGACCTTCAGCCTGAAACAGAGCCTTACAGCTGATCCTGTGAGCAAGAAAAGTAGGCATTAGTTATCATAAACCACTGGGAATATGCAGGAATATCTGTGTAACACAAGTTGGTGATGCTGGAAAGTATTGGGAACTCTCATTCTGTGCTGGTGGGAGTTAAGTTCTAACAAGTTTAGAGACTATTTGCTGGTGATTGATAGGTAGGTAGGTAACTTGCTAGTATAAATTTATAGATTTAGGTATCCTATAAGTCAAAAAATCCACTTCCAGTGAGAGACCTAACAAAAATGTGCACATATGTGTACCCAAATCCAGACTTTTAAAGGTTATTAACAGTACCTTTGTAATCAACAAAAACTTATAACAAACCAGATGTTCAGCAACAGTAGATGGATAAAGAAATCATGGTATATTCACTCAATGGGAAAATCTTTAGAAATAAAAATACTGCTTCACACAACGGCATGAATCTTAAACATAAAGTTAAGTCAAATAAGCCTAACACATAGAGGCAATACTGTGATACTATTTACATGAATTTTAAAATCACCCAGTTTATTCTTCAGTGTTGAAGTAAAGATAGTGGTCACTTTTCAGGTAGGAGTAGTGTGTGGATTGGGGCATGAAAGGGGCTTATGTGGAGCTCATAATATTCTATTTTTTCATTTGGATAGGGGTTGCATGGATGTATTTACTGTGTAAAAGTTTGATGAGCTGAATGCTTATGGGTTGTGCCTTTTTTGTATTTTTATGTTTGTAACTTTTTAATATTACTTCAGAAAAGTATACTAAAAAGAGAGAGAGATTTAGCCTTTGGAGTTAAAGTTAGACTGACTAGATTTTAAAAACACAGGTTTTATGACTGTCTTAAAATGGCCGAATGGTCAATTTTCAGATGATTTCCTTTAAATCAAAAGAGATGTTTAGGGAATGCACATGTGCCTCCATGCTGTTTCTGTCACTAGCCAGAACTATACACAAGATATGGGATTGGATTAAAGAAAAGCCAGATTCAAGTTGAAAATCTTCCATACAAAATTCTCAAACTTATGTGTGGTTTGAGTTGACAAATAAAGACTTAATTCACTTCATTCTCTGCTGTCTCTCAGTTTCCATATCAAAAGTAAATCCCAGAAGTGATGGATGTGTTATTGACTCAGTGGGAGGCATCCTTTCACAGTGTATATATGTATCTAATCATCATGTTGTACACTTTAAATATCTTACAATTTTACTTGTCAGTTGTATCTCAATAAAGCTGAAAAACCAGGAGGATAACACATCTGGGATTTAAGAAATAAACCAATTTAGGGAAAAAAAAAACAAACCCAGTAAATCCCAGAGATAGCAGTGACAGTCTCTTTATAATGAGCCTGCCTCTTTTCTGTCATGAGTGCTATTGCACATCATCTTAGACTCTGTGCTCTATTGTTACAAAGCAAGTCATACCCTTATGAGTTGTAGCCATTCAGGACTTCAAGTGCTTCTGTCTACAACTCTACCTGAAATTCTACTCCAGACTTGGATCCAGGGATTTGTGTAGCAGAATGGGGAACAAATCAGCCCAACATTGTTTCACTATCTCTTTTGCTCCTTGGGATAATCATTAGGCAATTTTTTTCCTCAATGAACCAAAACATGATAATATAACAGCAGTAATAGTTATGTGCTTACAGTAATTTTCCAACTACTTCTCATCCTTGCATTTTTAAACTTTCTTCCTCAATCAACCAAGAGTAATCCTTAGGACACCACATCTCAATTTCCAGGTTTTATTGCCTTGTCACTAGCAATAACAGAATACAAATACATCATATATATTATATTTACAATTTTACTGTGTATTTTTAAAGTAGAATGTACATTTTCCTCCCAAATTTCTGGTAATTTGACTTAAAACTTAACAAAAAAGGAGAATTACTGATTCTATGGAAATCTGGTATAGTATTTTTCTTTTTTTCTCTTTTTCTTTACCTGACCCACAAAAGTTTTATCTGATTATCGATAATTCTTTATTTACTGACATAGGGGAAACTGGAACAACAAAAAACAATAAGCATCTGAAATCACTGGACAATATCCCATACATTTTTACAATAAAATTATTTTAATTCTTATAGTATTCTCGTAGTAGTAATTACTTTATCCATCTTACACACATGGCAACTGAGGTTCTCAAAATGATATGGTGTATATCAAATGGTATTTATTTTGGAGAGAACTCATTGAATTCATTTTTCAGCTTCTGCACATATGATATTTGTAAGTTAGAACAGATAATTTAATGATTTTTATGTTCAGTTAAGTATACATTTATATTTGTATTTGTTTTGACAATCAAACAGAATAGTATAAAAACACTAGCACACTGTAACACCTCAATAAATATTGGATACATTTCCCTTAACTTTAGAGGATTAATAATGTCCAGAAAGTAAAAAATCTTGTTAATGGCAAAACTGTATTTCAAACTCAAATCTGTCAGGCTCAAAAGCTTGTAATTTTTATTCCTTAGACAGAGGGATTTTATAGAATTATGGTAATACTGGAAAACAGGCCAGATTTTCTACCAAGTGCTCTAGATGTGGTGACAAAATTTTATAAAATACTATGTTATTTCCACATGTTTTATGGCTGAGACTGTTAAAAAAAAATAAAGTTGCCGCAATTATCCAGTCAGACATAAAGTTTATATGTATTTAAACTGACGGTATATAATAAATTTGTTATTAAAATGACTAAAACTTTAGCTGTTCAGTATATAAAATAGCAGTAAAGGCTAAAATAAACAATAGAAACACTGAATGCCAAATGCCACTCAAAATGTAAATGTAGTAATATATTAATATAACTAAAGATAAAATTGGTCTCTAATTTAATGCAATTTGATGACAAAAAGAAACAATAGATATATCAAGAAGAAAGATTCCCCAGTCTTGATTGTTACAGCACCAAATATGCCAGTTTTATAGTACTGAAAGTAAATCCTGACAGACAGTTTCCTGCCTATTTTCTCTTCTCCTCATTTAAAATAATTGTTAAGAATCACAAAGAGGGTGAAGATAAGGACAGCAAGCCACAATTCAAAATACTGTTAGGTTTTACTATGGAGAGACTCAGGATATCAGTTGAGTGAATATTTTCCAGTATGTTATCTAAAGACACCTGTGAGGTACCAGATTCATTTGGGTAAAACAAAAAATATATCCCAGGCATACAATTTTTAAAGTGTATACATATATTGTGATTATATGCACCCAAAGATTTGTTAATTGTATGACTCACACAACCATTAACTTTATGCACTTTCTCAAATGATGCGTGACAAAGTACAATTATCATTGTGTAGAATAGTAAATATATTTTAATATTAAAACAGTAATCTAAGGTTCCACTTCCATTATGGCTGAGAGAATCCTATCAGATCAGTCCTCTCAAGGTAATAACCATAAATTCTAAAAAACGATACATAAAACCTACTTGAAGTCACTGGAAAATGAACAAAAGCAGGCAGAAACTGGAGGAGAGTTGACAATTGAAAGGAAAAAAAAAACAGCCTTGGGTAGGTTTCAGGATTTTAGCCTAATAAGTCCCTATTTGTGCCATGTGAGACAGCTAAAATTCCAAAGAAAACCTGCAGTTTTAGTGGCTTGAAGACACAGAGGATAGAATTCAGGGAAACTAAAGCTGTTGAATATTGAGGCAGGAAATCCTAGAAAAAAGAGAGAGTACAAGAGTGAGGGAACCCAGATTCCTATGAATAAACTCTGTTTAAATATCCGCTGAAACCTGAGCCATGAATGCATGGGGCAAAATCCAAATTATCAAAAACTGAACAAAAATTTGAGCTGCCGCTCTCCACAAAGGAGATAGGGTTTGCAGTTTGCCTCTTCAGGTTAACATAACAGAATCTATCATTTTTATATTACATGCAGGGATGTGTGCGTCCATATTTAGTCCTTATACCCATCAAATCCCAATAGTAAGGAATTATTCTCCACTAACAATGTGATCTCGTGTACAAATCCAGTCTCTCCAGATACTTACATAGGTTCCCAGAGTAATTTGTCCACAGTTTCCCCATCCTCTAAACAGTTCTAGAATATTGGTCAACACTTGTCTTACTGCATGCAAAGAGGACATGAATCTGAAGGGGCAGGGACAGAATGCTATAGTCTGAACGTGTCTTCCCCCCCGCCCCAGATTCATATGTTGAAACCTAATCCCCAATGTGATGATATTTGTAGGTGGGTCTTTGGGAGATGATTAGGTCATGAGGGCAGATCCCTCATGAATGGATTTAGTGCCCTTATAAAAGAGACCCCAGAAAGCTTCTTTACAGCAAAGAAAACCATCAAGAAAATGAAAAGGCAACCTATTGAATGGGAGAAAATATTTGCAAATCATATATCTGATGAGGGGTTAATATCCAAAATATATAAAGAACTCATACAACTCAATAACAGAAAAAACAATCAATTAAAAACTGAACAGAATATCTGAATAGACATTTTTCCAAAGAAGATAATACAGATGGCCAACAAATACATGACAAGATAATCTACCTTATTAATCCTCAGGGAAGTGAAAATCAAAACCACAATGAGATAACCCCTCACACCTTTTAGAATGACTATTATCAAGAAAACTAGAAATAGCAAGTGTTTGTGAGGATGTGGAGAAAAGGGAACCCTCGTGCACTGTTGGTGGGGCTGTAAATTAGTGTAGCCACTACAGAAAACGGTATGGAGGTTCTTCAAAAAATTAAAAATAGAGCTACCATATGCTCCAGCAATTCCACTTCTGGGTGTCTATCCAAAGAAAACAAAAACACTAATTCAAAAAGATATATGCACCCCTATGTTCACTGTAACACTATTTACAATAGCCAAGACATGGAAAAAAACGTAAGTGTCCATGAATGGGTGAATGGATAAAGAAATTGTATATACATATATATAGCTATATATGTTATATATAGTTATATATGTAAACTAAGCTCATAGATACAGAGAACAGGTTTTTGGTTGGGAGAGACGAGATGGGGTCTGTGAGAAATGGGTGAACTGTTTTTGATGTTGTTTTTTGTGTTTGTTTTTTTTTTCTTTAGTTTAAATAAATTGCATACCAAAAAATTGCTCTAAATTGCAAAAGTAGCCAAAGACAGAGCTAGTAGCTAAACCCAATTCTGTTTGACTCAAAAGCCTATGAAATTTATACCACAACAACTTTCAGGAAGAATAATTCTAAACATACTGTTTCATCATATATTTACCCAAAGGAAATGAAAAAAATCTTTTTTTTTTTAATTTAAAATTATATGTATGGTAAAAGAGAGTCATCATTTCCTGAAAATGTGGAGGGAATGTTTTAAATTTTCTCAATTTTAAAGTACAAGAAACGTTTTATGTCTGTACAGTTCTATTGATAAACTGGTTATATCAACCCAAAATATAAGTGAGATTATCAGGGAACCTTAGCTCATCTTAGCATTTTCATTGAGGCACAGTCTACAATTTAAAATGTTCAATAAAATGCTTTTATTACTGTGCAAGCTGTACATGAAATGTTGCATTTGAAAATGAAAGGAACACTTTCTGTTTTCTAAAGAGGCTATCAACTAGATCAAGATGCATCTCCATTATTGTTACCTCTCCCTGCAGTATCAATGAGGAAAACTAAATACTACTTTAAAAAATGGAAAAAATTAAATTTCGAGTTTATAAGCAGATTATAGGTGAGGAAGTTTATAATCTAAAAGATGACTTGTTTAAAAATATTTTAAGAGGAACTCAATGAAAAACAGATGATGGTGCACTAAAGAAACTGTTCTGAGTTATATGAGATGAAGGTTGAATTTGACAGGTTCTAAAAATCATGCAGATCTTTGAGGGTTCATATATGAGGAATATGTTATCATATAGGGACTTGGGCTCTGGAGTCAGACAGACCTAACTTTAACTACTCTTCTTAATTGCTCTATGTAACTCTGTGTATACAGTATTATATAAATTTTCTCTGACTCAGGTGTCCTATTCGTCAAACGAGGATCATAAGAAATAGTGTGTATATATCATAGAACTGATATAAAATTATATGAAACAATCCAGGTAAATATCTATTGGAGAGCTGGGCTTTTTGAAAACAAATTCTAGTTGTTGTGTGGAAGAAAAATGTGAGGATTAGAAAAGCAGTAGAATTCTTTATATTTTACATACTGAAAGTTACTAAGTCATTATTCATAGCATTGCCTCAGTTTTAATCAGTTTAAGCCTAAAGGCAATACTTGAGTTATATGAATTGATGCCATTTGGTAGAAAACATTTTTTCAAATGATTCACTGAATAGGCCCATGATATATCCATCAAAATTTTCAATTCTTCATTTGCCCACAGTAAAGTAATTATACATTGTCAAGATTTTACTTGTTTATTTGGAAAATTGAATAAGAGAAAACATTTAAAAAGAAAACATCATTTGTTCTTCTGTGCTAGACCCTCTACATAGTTTATTTCATTTAACCATTTTAATCTCTCAAGGTTAGCTATTCTAAGTCTCTTAGGTGAGAAACTTGATCTTATTAAAATAATTAGTAAATTAAAATAAATCACCATTTTCTATAAAATTATTTTCATTTATACATCTTAATTTTGACTCCAGGAAGCTGCATTCATACATGCTTTGCTCAGTTTATACCTGTAATCAATATATAAGATCCTTTGTTTTGAGGTAATAAATCACCATTTGATTTTTCATGACAGAAGACAAACATTTCCCATGGTCCTGGATTTATCAACTCCTGTCCTTCCTGAAATCTTAACCAAAGTATGACTATTCTTTTTCAGTGTTCTTTGTTTTTTATTCTCTGAAACATAATCACGTTGCTAGCACAGAAGAGTTATTAAAATCCACTGCTACTATGTAATTCAAATACTTCTACTTAATTTTGTGAAAACACTCATGATTATTCCCCTTTAACTGTATTCTTATTGTTTGTTTACTTAGCTGAGGATGGACAGCTTCTTGTCTTCTTTCTCTTCTATAGCATGCCATGGTGATAATGTACAGATTTCTCAGAGACTTAATTTCTTATATATGGATACCCTAATGCAGCATAAGGAAACCTCATTATCATTCTTCTTAGGAGGTAAAAGAAACAGAACAGAATCAGCAGGAAAACAACCATGTTCAGCAGATTGGTGCTTCTTGCATTGGGATTTTAAATTAAGGATGCTGAAATTAGGATGAATTAGGAAAAAAAAAGTATTCTGGTTGGTTCATAGAAGTTCAGAAATATGATATTTAGTCCCATTACTTTAAGGAAATGATGTAGAGGAAAAGTAAGCCGAGTAAACAAAGAACACCACATACAGACTACAAGGTCTTACACAGTTACCATTTAAGACTTCATCTTGCCTATTGGCTTCCTGGCATTTTGCTTGGAATCACTTTGCATTTGGGTAAAATTAAAGTTTTTCTACTCTTAAGTCTTTCTAAAGAGAAAGACGGTATATCTTTCAATTTATGCTAAGGAAAAAGAATTAAGGAAAAAATAAAGAAAAATGATAAGGATGTACATAAATGAATGGGCAGTTATTCTTGAATAGAATTATAAATTAGTACAGTTTTTCAGGAAGAAAATTTGGCAATATCTATCAAAGTGTTAAATTATCTTAGATCTTCAAACTTTACTTTTAGAAATATATTGTAGGGACCTCCCTGGTGGTGCAGTGATTAAGAATCCGCCTGCCAATGCAGGGGACACGGGTTCGAGCCCTGGTCCAGGAAGATCCCGCATGCCACGGAGCGAGTATGCCCGTGTGCCACAACTACTGAGCCTGTGCTCTAGAGCCCACGAGCCACAACTACTGAGCCTGCGTGCCACAACTACTGAAGCCTGCGTGCCTAGAGCTCATGCTCTGCAACAAAGAAGCCACTGCAGTGAGAAACCTGTGCACTGCAACAAAGAGTAGCCCCCGATCGCCACAACTAGAGAGAAAGCCCGCACGCAGCAATGAAGACCCAATGCAGCCAAAAATAAATAAATAAACAAAAATAAATAAAATTAATTAATTAAAAAAGAATGTATTAAAAAAAATATATTGTAGGGTAATGATAAATAACAAGGGCAAATGTATATATTTATATTAATATGCTATATATTTATACGTAGTAATATATATATACATATTCTTGTATAACAAAAGTAGTTATAATACATAAAATTACTGTGTGTTTACTAAATACAAGCCACTGTGGGTTTTGCTTATTCTACGCATTAAATCCTGAGGGCATTGTTATTACAAGAACAACAACCACTAACACTAACATTGATGTTCCATGTAATGTGACTGCAGGGCCCAGCCTTTTAAAGAAATCACATACTGTAGTGGAAAACTAGAAGAAACATAGATTCTAAAAATTAGAAATTTAATTATATAAATTATTAGACAAGTATATAATATAATACAAATAGCCATTTAAATGATATCAAGGAGACATATTCATGGTCCTGGAAAGAGTTCAAAATATACATAGTCATATATGTATTTTCCAACAAGATAGCTGTTATGAAACTATATGTGTAATTTCATTTCATGGTATGTATATGCATGGTATGTGTATGTGCAGATATATGAAAATATATGTATACATATGCATGAATTATGTGTATATCTCAGTGTATATATGTACATTCATATGCATATATACACAGACAAGTATACATATACTTGTTTCTATACATATTTGTATATGTACACATGTATGCATGTATATGTAGATGAATGTGTCTCCTGATATCTTTGTGTATGTATAATTATATATACAATAAAAGTGTGCATATGTATATTATATACACACATAGAGACATGCAAACATACACATATGTGTGCATATCTGAATGCATATCTGTGTACCCATGTGTGTATATATGTACACAAATGCATATATGATATGTATATATGCACCTATGTGCATGTGTGGTATCTATAAATAAGCAGATATCTTTGTATGTATCTAATATGATTGTTATTAGAGGTATATCTATTTTATATGTATATATATATATATTTTTAATGCAGTATACATTTTATTACTTTGTACTAATACATTCTCATATTGCAAAGGCAATTTAGTGGAAGAATGTTTCTTTTGATAGTTGAATAATCTGAAAGAACATAAACAGAATTATACATAAAAAATACTCATTTTGATAACAATAACAACAAAAAAGACAAGTTAAACAACAACATGATTTCTAATAATGTCACAAACATTCATATATACATGTATGCTTACATATAGCTTACTGTAAAAACATTTGTAGGTCATTTTGTATCTGAAAGACTGAAAATTTTGCCAAATAATTTATGGATATATTTTCTAAGCTGGATAGATAAGATGGTATTGACACTGGTATTGGTGGTATTGATCAACCATCTCACTCAATCTTTTGAAAAGAGAAAAAATTTAATTTGAAATATAACCACAACAGTGCTGATTCACCAAAGTTGTACTTAAACATACATCATTTAATGCCGGCCTGTAGACAAGGTATTGGTTTTTAAAAACTACTTTTTCTTTTGTCCGTTTTCCTAGCTAAATTTCTTACTATCATAAACTTCTTAATTGCTTCCATTGGGTATTTTAAGAAATAATTTTATCTGTAAAAAATGACTTTTTCTTCTGAATATTTTAATCTTTTAAAAATATCTTGTTCTATTTCATTTGCTAGGAACAAAGTAGAAATGTAAAATCAATGTCAAAATCCATAGTTTGAACTTGATTTTGATAGGATTGCTTTTAATGTTTCTTCAGTAATATAATGTATAATGTAGTGGTCTGTTGGATGATCTTATACGTTTCAGTTATGTGAAAAAATAGATATACCTGTTTGCATTAATTTGTTTGAGATAGATTATCTGTCAGTTGCAACAGCGTGAGTCAACCTAAACAGATACTCATTTTCTTTCCCTTAAATCTATCATAAAATTTACTGTTCCTTTGATTTCTGAGAAAACACTCCAAGTATGTTAATCCTTTCTTCACAATTCCCAAACATGAATTTAAATTTAAAATGTGATGATTTTAACTGTTTGCAATTATTTATTATCACATCTTCTGTTATAAATTACTTTGCATCCTGCTTTTTCACCTTTAAATTATTATCCATTATCATTCCATATCCATATCATTAAAGAGACTTCACTCCTTGGCTACAAAACATGCTAATATATGCTAGTGGGACGTAATTTTTAAAGTCTCTTGTTTTCTGTTTTCATAGCTTTTGTGTGTGTGTGTGTGTGGTTTTGTGGAAGTCACACTGTATACCTCTAATTCAAGATGTCAGAGCTCCAAAAACACCTTCTCACTTATCAAATAACTTAAAAATAGAGGGTCAAATTTTTAACGTTTTTCCTAATATTACATAAATAGCTGGGTAGATGGATAGATAGATACATAGATACATAGAGAGATGGATATTGGTACAGTTATAAATGTGCATAAGCATACCTCTCATATATACACACACACACACATATAACACACATGTATATATCTACACATGTATATGCACATATGTGTATGGATGCATGCACATATACTACATATGTGTGTATGCGTGCATGTATGTATGACATGGTTGTGTGGTAAAATAAAGCAAAATCTCATGGTCATGCCAATATTTTTTAAACATCTGTGAATTCCTCTCAGATCAACCCCTTCAATCAAAATATTTATTTAGAATTTTTATTTTATATACAAAGGATGAATTCATATATAGTTTTATCACATACTTATTTTTAAACATTTTTTTGTTTTCTTTGTGTTTGAATATCAATGTATATTTAAACCTGACCTGATTTCCTGAAAATAAGTGAAATTATGGTAATTAAAGGGCCTACATTATAATGTCATTGTAAGAATTAAGTTAGTTAATATATGCAAATAATTAAGAATAGCGTTTGAGCAGAGCATTATTTAAGCTCATGATTAGCCATTTCCATCATTATTCACACTTATTTTCCATTTTGTAAATAATCTATAATAGTTTATTATTTCATTCGTTTATTATTTCACTTAGGACACTGATATTTCAGTTAATATGTGAAATTGACCTGTAATTTATGTTTCTCCTAGATTGTTGGCATTTTACACACACAGGTACACTCATGTTTTATTAGCCTCAAATCATTGTTTTTGGAATATTTCTTCTTTTGTGTATTTGTTGAAAAAGTATGTATGTTTGGTGTTATCTATTTCATGAAAGTTTGATGGAGCTTGTAAAACAGAGTGTAAGTTTTCTTTTGATAGAAGATTTGTATCTAAAAAATCAATTTATAATTATAGTATTATTCATACTTTCTATTTTTTTTTTGAGACAGTTTTGGTAAGTTGTATTTTCTAGGAATGTTTTCATTTCAGCTAAATTTTCACGACTTGATAAAATTTTTACAGTTCTTGTTTTATAAGTTTAATTTCTAATGTAATTAGTTTGTAGATTTCCTTTTTATTCTCATCAGAGAGTTATTTATTTGTCTGTTTTATAGGACTACTTTTTGTCTCCAGGTATTAACCTTATACTATATTTGTATCTTAGTGAATAGTCTAGTCTTTCTTAATATTTTCCTTTTATATTGTTTGGATAAGTATAATTTTAACAACTTTTAAGCTAAATGTGTATGCTTTTCAGTATTCCCTATCTTGTGATATAAGCATTTAATGGTACACTTTAAGTATTGCTTTAGATGTCTCCTATGAGTTTAAAGTTTAGTATTTTTATTATCATTCAGTTTGAAATATTATGATATATTTGGAGTTATTTTTTCAATTGTCCAATATAATTTTTATCTCCTTTTTTTTATTGGAGTATAGTTGATTTTCAATGTTATGTTAGTTTCAGGTGTACAACAGAGTGAATCAGTTATACATGTACATATATTCATTCTTTTTTAGATTCTTTTCTCATATAGGTTATCACAGAACACTGAGTAGATTTCTTGTGCTATACAGTAGGTCCTTGTTGGTTGTCTATCTTATATATAGTAGTGTGTGTGTGTTCATCCCAAGCTTCTGATTTATCCCTCCCTGCCACATTTCCCCTTTGATAACATGTTTGTTTTTGATATCTGTAAGTTTATTTCTGTTTTGTAAGTAAGTTCATTTGTTTCTTTTCTTTTTTAAAAAAATTAGTTTTCACATATGAGTGATATCATATGATATTTGTCTTTGTCTGACTTACTTCACTTAGTATGATATTCTCTAGGTCCATCCATATTGCTGCAAACAGCATTATTTTATTCTTTTTTATGGCTGAGTAATATTCCAATGTATATATATATATCCATTCCTCTGTCAATGAACATTTAGGTTGCTTCCATCTCTTGACTACTGTAATAGTGTTGCAATGAATATTGGGGTGCATATATCCTTTTGGATTATGGTTTTTGCTGGATATATGCCCAGGAATAGGGTTATTGGATCATATGGTAACTATTTTTAATTTTTTTTTAAGTAACCTCCATACTGTGCTCCATAGTGGTTGTACCAATTTACATTTCCACCAACAATGTAGGAGGGTTCCCTTTTCTCCACACCCTCTCCAGCATTTATTGTTTGTAGACTTTTTGATGATGGCCATTCTGACTGGTGTGAGGTGATACCTCCTTGTAGTTTTGATTTGCATTTCTCTGATAATTACTGATGTTGAGCATCTTTTCATGTGCTTTTTGGCCATCTGTATATCTTCTTTGGAGAAATGTCTATTTAGATCTTCTGCCCATTTTTTGATTGGGTTGTTTGTTTTTTTAACATAGAGCTGCATGAGCTGTTTTTATATTTTGGAGATTAATCCCTTGTTGGTCGCTTCATTTGCAAATATCTTCTCCCATTCTGTGGGTAATCTTTTCCTTTTGTTTATAGTTTCCTTTGCTGTGCAGAAGCTTTTAAATTTACTTAGGTCCCATTTATTTATTTTTGTTTTTATTTTCATTACTCTAGAAGGTGGATCCAAAAAGATATCACTGAGATTTATGTCAAAGGTGTTCTACTCCTGTATTTTCCTTTAAGAGTTTTGTAGTGTCCAGCCTTACATTTAGGTCTTTGATCCATTTTGAGTTTTTGTGTATGGTATTAGATTATTTTTGTTTATGGTGCTAGATCCTTTTTATCTTTTTTAAATTCCATTTTAATTTGTTTTCTCACTCTGCTTGTTTCTTTATACAGGTGTGGGTTATAATAAATATTCTAATCCAGTTTGTTTTTTTTTTAACAATAGTTACCCTTAATGTTATTTTCCAATTCTTAATGAAGTCTAAATTAAATTGGTATCTTATTTGTCTCCTGAAAAATACAAGAGCTTTAAAACACATTGTCTCCTATTACTTCTCTCCTCACGTGACATGTCATTTTTGTTCTGTAGTTTAGTTATTTTTAATCACACAAATAAATTCTTATTATATAATTTATGATTTTACACAAACCACGTTTCAACTCTTCCTGTCAGTGTCACCAGTTTCATTGTGTACCCTTCCACCTTGTAGCTCAGATGTTTAGTCTGAGATTGTTTTAATTCTTCGAAAAAGTATTCTTTAAAAGTCCACTCTTTCAATAATTATCAATTTCAGATATTATAATATTGAATATCTTCTGTCTTCCATTTGCTCTACTCCTTTCTACCTAGAGTCTCATAAGATAATATGTAAAATATTCTCATCCTATCCTCCAAGTATCTTGTAATCTTTTATATTCCTAATCATTTTATATTTTGTTATCAATTTTATATAATATCTTTATTTCTATCTCTCATGTCATTTACTTTCAGCTTTATTCATCTTTCTAGTTACACACCCAATGAGTTTAATATGTATGTAAATACATATGTACATATATACATATATGTAATTAATGTTTTGCTAGTTCACTCGAGCACATATTTTTCTGTAACTATTTCGTACATGACTGACATATTCAGGATTTGATTTACATGCATATTTCAAATCATAGTTTTTAAGATGTTGTATCTGATAACTGGGGAATATTTCACACATACATTGTATATGTAGTTGCCAAACAGATTCACATGGGACATAGATTTTATTCAGCACCAATGTTCACTTATGAATAAAAAAATGATACATACCAGGAATTGCAGTGTACACACTGCAATGAATTGCGTCATCAGTTGCATCACCAGTACTGGTTTGGGTCTTTGGTTGTATTCAACGGAAAGTGACGCTGAAAACATTAATATAAAAAGAAGAGATTTATTTGAAAAAATGTTCAATACTTAGTTTAGGATAGAATATCAATCAGTAAATAAGATGAGTGAAAAATTTTTAAAAAGTTTACTTATGCTTTACCAGTAAGAGTCTAGCTAGGATGCTACAGAAGCTGCAGGACCTTGTCAGCATCTCTGGACATCACTGCTGAGTAAATTTTAGAGAGATTTTTAGAGACAAATCCTGCCACAGGAACATCTAGAAAGATTGCCTTTGAATCTGGAAACAAAGACATTTATTGCATACTTAATATGCCCCAGACCCTCTGCTAAGTACTTTAACTGTATTATTTAATTTGTGCAGGGACTTCGAGATTGTATTATTTTCTTTTATTACATAAGGGAATTGAGGCTCATAGGATTTTAAAAAGTAATGGTCATACCTCTAACAAAAGTAAAATCCAGATTATGTACCTATATTCATCTGATTTTTTCCTCTGTGACTGCTAAATATTTCTTTATTTCACTGTCAGTTTTTTAAAAACTGATGCCCTGTTAAGGAAGACCTTCTCAAAACAATTGATAGGACTTTGGCATAATGGACATAGAAAACAGTTAGAGACCAGATACCGCTGCTTGACAATTTGAAACCCCTGGGATACTTTTTTTTTTTGTTATTGCATCTTGAAAGCTCTGTGATCATAATCTTCTGTCTCATCCAACAACCTTGGTCTTTTATGCTACGTTAACTTTCTGATACTGGCCAGGTTTTCCATCACACCAACATAGCGAGATAATTCAGGACTCATTCTTGTTCCATTTAATGGGACAAGCCCAAAGAATATTTCTTGGAGTTCTGGAATGGAAAATTGATTGGATTTTTAAAAGTTGAAAAGGGAAGAGAAAACAGTTATAATTTAAAAAAGAGGAAAATAAAAGAAGTATTTCTAGAAACAAATAGAAATTTCTTTTGACTGGAGATTCAGAGTGTTCGAGAGGAGCTGTCACTAAAACTCTCAGAATCCCAGGAGCAAAGGGAAGAAGGAAACCAAGTAATGTGTAAAAAAAATGTACATCTTTACAAGGAAGCTCAAAATATTGTTGAAAATAGCAAAAACTTAGAAACCATCTAAATTTCCCTTAATTGATGATTGGCTAAATCAGTGGTTTCCATCCAGTGATGATTTTTGTCTCTGAAAAAACATTTGGCAATTTTTGGAAACATTTTTGATTGTCACATGTGCACTGGGGACAGCTCCTGGCATTTAGTGGGGAGAGGTCAGTGAAGCTACTGAGCCTCCTATGATGCACAGCACAGCCCCCACAACAAAAAATCATCCAGCCCGGTATGCCAAGAGTGCCAACAATGAGAAACCCTGAACTAAATCAATCGGAACACATGAATACTATGAATATCAATGAACCATTTAAGAGAAGGGAGTAAACCCATGTACATACTGTCATGGAAAGATCCTCAAGCAATTATATATTTGAAAAATAAAAAAACTAAATGTTTAATATTATTCCTTCACTTAGACATTAAAAACCAAAAAATAAATATATATGCTTAGGTATATAATGATAATGGTAATGATACTGAACATTTACTAATTTCCTGTCACTGCCCTAATGTTTTAAATGTCTTCAGTTATTTAATCCTCACAGCAATCCTAACATATAGGTACTATTATTATCAACATTTTATATATGAAGGAGACACAAAAACGAAGGAAATTTGCTCAGTATGACACAACAATTCAGTAAAGAGTCTGGTACACGAGTCCATACAATCTGGCTCCAGGGAGCATATATCTTCTATACTTTCCAATAATATTAATTTAAAAGACAAGAAAAAATGATTTTAAAAAGCCTACTAAATTCTGGGGAAACAAATCAGGGTGTGAAAAGCTTGGAAGTAGATGCTCTTTTATTTTGCTGTCTATACTTAGGTGCAGTGTTTAAATCTTTTCAAAAATATTTCTTCATTGTCTGTAAATTTTCAAAGAGTAAACAGGGATACCCAACATAGGACAAAGCGACTATACTAACTTAAAAAAAAAAAAAAAGGGAAACTTAAGGTAATGTGTTGAAATGTTTCATAAAGATTGATTAGGTAGCAATTGAATTTGAAAGGCCAGAAAGCTACATATAAAAGAATGAAATTAGAACACTCCCTAACACCATACACAAAAATAAACTCAAAATGGATTAAAGACCTAAATGTAAGGCCAGACACTGTAAAACTCTTAGAGGAAAACATAGGCAGAACACTCTATGACATAAATAACAGCAAGATCGTTTTTGACCCAACTCCTAGAGAAATGGAATCAAAACAAAAATAAATGGGACCTAATGAAACTTAAAAGCTTTTACACAGCAAAGGAAACCATAAACAAGATGAAAAGACAACCCTCAGAATGGGAGAAAATATTTGCAAATGAAGCAACTGACAAAGGATTAATCTCCAAAATTTACAAGCAGCTCATGCAGCTCAATACCAAAAAAACAAACAACCTAATCCAAAAATGGGCAGAAGATCTAAATAGACATTTCTCCAAAGAAGATATACAGATTGCCAACAAACACATGAAAGGATGCTCAACATCACTAATCATTAGAGAAATGCAAATCAAAACTGCAATGAGGTATCACCTCACACCAGTCAGAATGGCCATCATCAAAAAATCTACAAACAATAAATGCTGGAGAGAGTGTGGAGAAAAGAGAACCCTCTTGCACTGTTGCTGGGAATGTAAATTGATACAGCCACTATGGAGAACAGTATGGAGGTTCCTTAAAAAACTAAAAATAGAACTACCATATGACCCAGCAATCCCACTATTGGGCATATACCCTGAGAAAACTATAATTCAAAAAGAGTCATGTACCACAATGTTCATTGCAGCTCTATTTACAATAGCCAGGGCATGGAAGCAACCTAAGTGTCCATCAACAGATGAATGGATAAAGAAGATGTGGCACATATATACAATGGAATATTACTCAGCCATAAAAAGAAATGAAATTGAGTTATTTGTAGTGAGGTGGGTGGACCTAGAATCTGTCATACAGAGTGAATTAAGTCAGAAAGAGAAAAACAAATACCGTATGCTAACACATATATATGGAATCTAAAAAAAAAAAAAGTTCTGAAGAACCCAGGGGCAGGACAAGAATAAATCGCAGATGTAGAGAATGGACTTGAGGACATGGAGAGGGGGAAGGTTAAGCTGGGGCGAAGTGAGAGAGTGGCATGGACATATATACACTACCAAATGTAAAATAGATAGCTAGTGGAAAGCAACCGCATATCACAGGGAGATCAGCTCGGTGCTTTGTGACCACCTAGAAGGGTGGGATAGGGAGGGTCGGAGGGAGATGCAAGAGGGAGGAGATATGGGGATATATGTATATGTATAGCTGATTCACTTTGTTATAAAGCAAAAACTAAGACACCATTGTAAAGTAATTATACTCTAATAAAGATGTTAAAAAAATACTACTACTAATAAAAGGCCAGAAAGTTTCTCCACAGCCCCAGGAAGGAAGGGAGGAATGGAGGAAGGAAGGGAGAGGGGGAGAGAGAAAGAGAGGCAGACAGAAAGAAAGGGAGAGAGAGAAAGGAATGAAGGGAGGGAAGGAGGGAGAGAGGAAGGAAGGAAGGAAGGAAAAAAGTAATATAGGAGGCAGTTTAGCTAAAATAATGATGATAACTGATAGTGCTGTAGAATAATTGTTGTTAAATAGCACAAAAGGATGTTACTTGATTCACCTGTTTTGTTTTCTTTTCCTAAGAGTTTTATATTTGACATTTCAATCTCACAAACGCATTAGAAGTAGCTTTTATAAGCTTTAATATATCATTTTCAGTCCTCGTATATCACTTCTTTTTCCTTGTGATCTCCTATCATGGAATTTTATTTTTAGCATAGAAAGAAACTGAGTTTTTTAAGTTTATTCATGATAGCTTCAGTTTAGAATAATTTATATTCATTTTATTTCTCATTTTCATTTTTTTATGTTGGCCACCAAACTGGAATTTAGTTACTTTATGCAGAATTTCTAAATAAATACATAAATTAATATTCAAATTAAGCCAGAATAATCTCAAATACATAGGAAGATACTTTATGATTAGAAAGTATGGAAGATGTCAACAATATGCTGACTTATTCACTAAGCAATTGGAAAGACATAAGTGGATAAACAGAGTAGATCTATTATCAACCACCCAGATTCTCACATTGTGATACCATACCTAATTATCTTGAATTGGGAAACTAAGGCTTGATTTTTGTCAGGTAGACATAATTCAGCAATTTTTCCAGAAAGTCAGAGGTCATCCTGCAGATGGGAGTCTCTTCATGGCAGTTGATAGTATGCAACTTGGTAAGAAACAACTTGTGATCAGCTTTTATTATGACATTGAGATAATAAAAAAATGGTACCAGATCTTTGGCACTTGCCTTCCTATTGATAGTATTTTCCCTGACATTTGAGAGCATACTGAGTAGTGAGCTTTGGACAATGAAACATCTTATGACCCATGAGAAATTAAGACATCTTTTTGTGTATCTATGATTGTACCCTCAGACTTCTTGATGCATTTGTTACTGTTATTGTTGATACTGTTGCTGCTTTTTGTGAGATTTTTGATTTCATAATGCTAGTGGTCTTTTTTTAAATATTTTAATTTATTTTTGGCTGCTTTGGGTCTTCGTCGCTGCGTGCAGGCTTTCTCTAGTTGCGGCGAGCTGGGACTGCTCGTTGTTGTGGTGCACAGGCTTCTCATTGCGGTGGCTTCTCTTGTTGCGGAGCACAGGCTCTAGGCATGCGGGCTTCAGTAGTTGTGGCACTGGGCTCAGTAGTTGTGGCTCACGGTCTCTAGAGTGCAGGCTCAGTAGTTGTGGCACATGGGCCCAGTTGCTCCGTGGCATGTGGTACGCTCCCAGACCAGGGCTCAAACCCGTGTCCCCTGCATTGACAGGCAGACTCCTAACCATTGTGCCACCAGGAAAGTCCCAGTGCTAGTGGTCTTATAGATAACTTGTTAAGTTATGCAGTCAAGAGTGGATTTTTGTGTTCTTTTGCTATTCTTTATTCTTTCTATTTTCAATCATGAGAATGTATTTCTTTAATAATGAAAAATATTAAAATAATATTTTAACATGATATGATTACGTAATGATAGTGAAAGAGTGCACAATTTGGATTTAAGGAAACTGAATCTGGCTCCGAGGCTTAGAGTGGTATCATTTTTTTAGTAAAGTTATTTAGTTTCTCTGAGACTCAATTTCGTGATCCTCAGGGTAGAGACAATGATGCCTAAATACAAGTTTTATTGAAAAATTAAAGGTACTATTTATTTCTGTCTAGTAAGTAAATGACATACAATAAATGTAGTTACCATTATGATGAATATATTTCACATTAATTGACTCAAGTGTCAGATATCATAAACGGTCCTCAGAAAGTCTGAGTATCTCCCTTTCCCTATCATGTATATAGAAAATGACCTCAGGCCCCTTTGGAAAAGAACCAGGGAAATATTTTATATTTATATATTGTAATCTTTAGAAAGATCTATTGCTACAAACTATTATAATAGACTCCCCTTTGTAGAGAGAGTTGAGTGCCCATATCCAGTCTTACATTCTGTCCTCACAGACCAAAACTCTCAAGATCCACTTTCATACATGTTCCCCCTGGTTTTTACAATTCCTTTGGCACATAGGCTGAGGAGAGACCTGTTCTTGATAATCAGCCTAGAGGCCATGAGTGTAATGAGAGCAGATCTTAAGGAGAATCAACTTTCTAAGATGAGGTGTCTTCCTCAGGTGAGTTTATTGCACGGTTATCGTGGAGGTTTCTTTTCACAGGGCAGTCTGGAGGCACAGTATTCTTAGGTTCATCTATCCAAATGTCCCCATCTGTTTCTCAGGACCCTACAATTTTCTGACATTGCTCTTATTTGCAGATATGGCATCATTAAAATTAGAACTTAGTCATAATTTTGAATCTAGGCTTCCCTGTGTCTGCCAGTGTCTCTGTGCATTGCATTCGTTGTTGGCTTCCCTGACCATATCATTATAGTTTTCAAGGTTATCAGTGGATTTAAAAGAAATAAGACTACCCCAGTCTAACAATTACTATAATTTGCCAAGTACCATTTAATGTCATAGCCATCATACTTCTATTTCTTACGTTCCATCTACTTTGTTCTAATAAACCAAAAAGGACGACTTTAGTAATTTGATATCACTGCCGTTGTCACAACTGCTGTTGATTGCTATTACCTCATACTTTCTACCAGCAGTGGGATCCTTAGTGCCATCAGACCAATTTGGAGCTCCAGAATCCCATCTTGATTTTTGTGCAACTCTCTAAATGTAACCTCAAAAAACAAAGTATCAATCAGGAGGTTTGTATATTATTACCTTATTAGGGAGTATAATTCAATGAGTAGGTGTAAAGGACAAAAAAAGAAAAATGAGAAAGGCAGGAAAGCCTATGCAAGGTTACATTACAGTTGACTGCTGAGATGTCCAACTGACTAATTCCATCATGTCCTTCAAGAAACCATATAAACTCCATCACAGGGTAGTCCATTAGAGTAGGAGGGGGAAAGAATTTATCCACTGACTTCAGTCTCTAATTGATCAAATATTTCCCCATGAAGTTTTATCTCCTCCCCATTTTTGGTTGTACCAGGCTGATTTCAAACAGGGCTGTATGGTGTCTTGTATCAAAGGAGAAAAAGCCCTGCGGCAGGAGTTGAGGGGCTCAGAACAGCCAGCTAAGAAGCCAGGATTGTTAAGGTTGTACCTGCAAGTAATATGAGAGACCAGGATTGTTTGTCATAAATGTTTCAGTCTGTAACTACAGCAGTAGAAGAGTCAAACGTGGTTTCATGACTACAAAAAGAGTGCAAATCAGGAAAAAATAAAATGTGCAGATATGGGAATGAGGTACATGATTGAATATAACACAGAAATATATGATTAAGTATCCATCATCCAAATTCCCTCTAAGTCAGGTCATGATTTTTACATCATCCCTATTCCCATGTGGTAACTAGAGTCACATAGCCTCTGACAACAGAATATCAGTGATTGTTTTTTTCCACCCTGTATCTATTACCATCCCATTGAAATTAAAGCACTCAATCATTTAAACTATAGCATTTCACATTATGACTAAAGTAATTTTCAAAGTTGCTGGTTGTCCACTCAAGCCCTGAGTGATTGATTTCTTTCCCCTTGTGTATTTTAAATAGAGGTTGCATAAGCTGAACACAAGCTAAATTCACTCAGTATTTTTAACTCCCCAAATAT
Source organism: Balaenoptera ricei (assembly GCF_028023285.1). Classification (NCBI taxonomy): domain Eukaryota; kingdom Metazoa; phylum Chordata; class Mammalia; order Artiodactyla; family Balaenopteridae; genus Balaenoptera; species Balaenoptera ricei. The sequence continues at coordinate 93,288,155 of NC_082644.1, read as the reverse complement.
TTTGATTTTTCTTTCTACACTATTGCAAGGACATTTGAAGATCTCACAGTTTTTAGTGTGGGTCACCTTTGAGTGACGTTTGACCCACGTTTGACCAACCTTTTAGTGTGGGTCACCTCTGTTTATGTACAAACTATTAGAATGAAGCAATCCATTATTCATAGAACTTTGAAAACTTGATGAGTGCAACTACGGTTATATTTCTCCAGCATTAATAGAGAACTCTCATATCTCACATGCACCTAGAGAACCTGCCTTATGTTTGTTTTGTTATCTTTTTCCTCCTTAGGACACACTTGGACCTGACTATTTATGGTTCTGAAGACAGTGTAGGGAAGCACAAGTGGAACTGTATTGTTTCTGCAACAAAATGACCTGAGGCAAGAAAATAGCAAAATTGTAAAGCAGGGATGAAAGTCTCAATGCACAAAAGAGAAGAGACTTAAGTGGACAAGCAAGGGTCAGTGTTGGAGAGGGCATTAGGGAACTCAGGTTGTCCCGATGTCATCAGACATCCTCATTTCAATTCTCCTTACATAACTTTAGCTGACTTTTCCTTATAGCAACAGGTAAGGTTTTACATTCTTCTGAAATTACAATTTGGCAATTCCTCCGATCATATTTAAAGGTTTGTTCTTAGCTATTTTAACCTTGCATCTAAAAGAGATCAGGGAATTTAAGTATGTTTATAGAAAGCCCTTTAATTTCACCCTAGGTATTTGATCTAGTCAGTTATTTTATTTTCAATTCAGAGATACCCATACTTCCCTATGATCCTTGAATTATTCATATTCTTTATCCTAAATGATTATAACATAAATATATTTTCCTAAAGCTTTGACTTCTTTGGACATTTGATACTAGGTTATCATAGATAATCATTTAATTAGCCATTTCAGCATTATTTTACATGAACTGCCAGATTTCCATCAAAGACTTTGAATGCAACATTTACATCCTTATTCCTCCACTGAGTTTGACAATTAAATATGGATTGTCGTTCTTTCTGGAGGGTTTGGTGTCTTTATGCTTCGTTGGTTTTGATCTGAATCCTTGGTATGCAACAGAAAAGTGATGATGGAATCATTAAGAAAAAAAGGAGACATGTATTTGAAAGACTATTGAATACTTAGATATAGAATATCAGTCTTAGTCAATGAGTAAACAGAAAATAAAGATGCAATGATTATGTTTTATCAGTGAATCTAGTTATGATGCTTCAGAAGCTGCAGGACCCTGTCAGCACCTGTGGACATCATTGTTGCTACATCATGAGTAAATTCTAGTTACCCCTTCACTTATTCCACATTCAAGGATACAGTTAAGAGCATTTGATTGACCATGTGTGGTTCACATTTTTGAACTCTGAATGAGTAGTAACAGGTCTAGAAATCCTGCCCTTTTTTAGCTGCTATACTGAAAATAGACATATCTGTCTCCACTGAAGTTTGTAAGAAAGTACAGTGGGAAATTCTCTAACAGTAATACAAAGTTTTGCTTGCTGAGTAGAAAAACAAAAACAAAATAATAAGTGTTCATTAACATTTTTTTGCTAGGTAAATTTATAGCAAATAAAATACCAATTCTGTGTTTATGGACTATTAGGACATATTTATAAACGAAAGCTTCAAAAATATATATCAATATGAAAAAGTGCTCTAAAAAAGTATAACTTCTTCAACTCAGATATGGTATTATTTTCATTATATATTCTAAAAATAGCAAGAATCTCCAAAATATATTCTAAGTGTAAAATATATACTTATGGTTGTATAATTAGTTTGCACAGTAAACCATAATTAGTGTATAATAAAATAGAAGTCATAATCCCAAGAAACATTTTATCAAGTAGACAACCTAAAAGTATACATAAAATACAAAAGCAATATATGACTATACATGTATATCAGCTTTTAAAATTATTGTTGTTGCTCTGTAAACAGCCATATTGAAAATGGAAAGCAATGCCTATTTTATATCAGATATACATTACATATTTACATATTTACATATATACTTTTCCTTGGAATATTAAGCAAATGGTTCCCTACATAAAACTTTAGTAAGGAAATAATTTAATTTAAACTTGTAGAATACCTGGAGAGCTATAAATAATTTTGAGTGCAAAAATACCATTTTAGAAAATATAATTATTTTTCATAAAATTAATAGTTGCCCATTAAAAGAATATCAAAAGTACACATAATTTAAAATGTCAAGCAAAATTAAAAATAACCTCACTAATCATTGATTAAAAGTTACTAGAATGCCAGAGTGTTTCTTGCCGGTAAGAGAAAGTGTACCTGCAGGAGTGGGTATGTGGCAACCATGGAAAAGTGCTTCTCCGATCTCCTTCAAGAGAGCCTACTACAAGGTGCATAGTACACTAACAGTCCCTGCTTCCAGCCCTCTGGATTCACCACCACATTGGTGCACTGAGGCTATGCTTCCCTTGGGCTATTCCCAGAAAATGATTGGACCATTCTTGTAGGATGCATGACTGCTCTAACTGAAACTTGGATTTGAGGATACTCCACAGGCTTAGATGAAACATTTTTGTAACTCCATTTCAGTCTGAGAATCTTCCTGCCCAATCATCCTTCCTTCCCCTTTCTTGTCACAGCTTCTAGACCTGCATCAGTCTAAAGGCTCTTCTTGCTGTCCTTTTACCTCCCATTTGCCATTCACAGATATTTCCCCAATAAATCACTTGCACATCTATTTCCATCATTGTGTCTGCTTTTTGGAGGAATCAAACTGATATGAAGTACTTTAGAGAGGATCTTTATCTTCCCAACAATCTTCATCACTCTTTCAAACAATTCCAATAGATTAACAGTAGAAATAAAAACAATATTCTCCGCATAAAAAAGAAAAAAAGTGATTCCGGTCAAGTTCCCTAGCCCTCTTGTCCGATCACACACCTTTCCTAATTCCTCATACAGTGAGATTCTGAAGTTGTAATTGCAAATAGACCGTTATGTCTTTGTATTTACTTACTGCCCACTTAAGAAAAGCAGTAGAATCTCAAGAGAAGGATGACTATATACAATTTCAGTGAGAATAATCTACTGTATCGGTGAGTCAGGCTATGTTTGGTGGGAAAGTTATGAAGAATATTTTAATTTTCCTTCAGGTGGTCTCTTATCAGTAAAGAAAAGTCAGAGCACCCACTTTAAGATTCACTTTCGTTCTTCCCACTGTTAAATGAGGTTTTTACCCAGTATGCCTAAGTTGTCCCCCACTACCCACCCATAGCTAGTAGTCTAAGTGTTTGTAACTGGATCTTTCAGCAATTGTTTCTGTTTACAACATACCACCAACTGGAGAGGATCCTGATATCTAAAACTCAAATACTCAAGTGGACCCCTTTCATAACGTTTCTATTTCTATCCCTTGAATCATCTGAGGGGCTACTGGTCTTGTCAGAAAGGCAGATTTAATTAGAAATTCTGGCAGCGACTTTTTGGAATTTGACTATATCGAGTATTCCTGTGATAAGAATGCACACCAAAACCTGAGAGCCCCTCATCCAAACCTTTGACTTTTATTGGCACAGAGGATGAGCGGACTTCACTTAAATTCATGACAACTATCCTATCAGGTTTCATTTGAATTTTATTTCTCTTTAGTTTTGATATATCTCAATTTTTCTTGAAATAACATGTCTTTTCTTTTGTAATTTTTATCTCCCATTCCCCTTCCCTCTCACCTTTTTGTTAACATACACTGAGTAATTCTCTTTTTCCTTTCTACACTAAGTATTACCCAGTGTTTACCAAAGAGATTATTTCAGCACACAGGTGACATCTGGCAATATCTTGAAATATTATTGGTAGTCACAACTTGGGGAGGGGATTTGCTGCTGGCCTCTAGTTAGTAGAGGTTCAGGATGCTGTTAAACATACTGAAATGCACAGGATAGCCCCCTTCCTTCCAAAAAGATAAATTATCTGGTACAAAATGTTAGTAGTGCTGAGGTTAAGAAACCCTGGTTTCCATATCTATGTCCAAACTACCTCGAAAAAAAAGGTTTCAATTAATTCTTTTAAAATTGGTATTAAGTGATAAGTTAATCAAAATTTAATTTAAAAGATTATTTGATAATGTATAGATAGGCTACTATTCTAGAGCTAGGATTTCTCGTGCAAGTGTAAATTTTTCTACATCTTCACTTTTAACTCTAAGGACTTAGTTAAATTACTAATTCTCTGTGCCTCAGTTATCATTGGATTTATAATGATACCAGCCCTCAAAGTTACTATGAGAAGAATGTATAATGTGCATAAAGCATCTAGGATATCATATGATCTGTAAGTAGTCATTGTCATGGTATGTGTTATTTCAATCATTATTATTGTTATATATGAATGTTCCTTTCAGCGTACCATGTGAAAGGTATGCTAATGTGCTGAGGTTCAGAAGAAGTTTATCCTAATTGTATAGGTTGTTGGTCAATTGTGGTCATGTATTAAAAATGTCAGTTTAATGTTCAGAGACTCTTATTAGACCAAGATCTAGAACTTACTATCTGACAGATCTCTTGCTTTTTTATAGGATTTCATTAGCTTCATTTTCATAATCATTTATATTGTAAATATAAATTTTGAACAGAGTGGCTTAATATCCCTTAACTGCAAAATGATGACAATAATATCTATTTTATAGGGTTACTGTTAGTATCAAACCAGATAATGTATTTAAAGCACTGTGTGAATCTGATACATTGTATACATTCATCACAAGGTCAGAAATTTTTTCATTCCCAGATTTTCTTGACAGATTTTAGATGATGGATAGAAGGCATAGTGGGTGGAATTTTTTTTCTATAATTTCTGATTAAGAGTTTCCAATACAATGGCAAACACATATATGAAAGAAAATAAATCAAGGAATATTATTTGAGATGGTGCAACTGAAGAGATTTAATAATAGAGAGTTTAAAAACTAGTTTTATAGCATTAGTTTTCAAGTTCCTAATTGGCCATTATTAAATCTTTGTAATTTCATCTACTATTATAACATTGTTCAGATATATTTGTCACTATACAGATATGATGATGAATCATAACCAAATGATAAATAACTTTTTCTAGACCTTTTAACTACAGATCTTACAGAGTTCTGCCAATATTTGTGGAGTAGTAGTGTGTGTGTTTTGTGTGTGTGTGTGTGTGTGTGTGTGTGTTTGTGTGTCTGTCTTGTAGGAGGCAATTACTATTTCCTATCATGTATTTGGAAAATTATTAAGATAGAGCAGAATATACCTCAAATTTTGCAGTGGACATAAGGTGTCTTGATATGCTAATAGCTATCCTATGAAACAATGAGCCACTGTCATATGTTTTGAGAAAATATTGGCATATTTGAAATTAAATGGGTTTGTTTAGGAGTTCTCAGAATATTTATTATATTAATCTGTGTGTGATAAATATCAAAAAGAGTTTTAGAGAATATATTTCTTGTCTCCACAAAGTTCTATCTCATCCCTTCATGTTATAAAGTAGATTCAGGGTGCAATGTGCTCTGGCTGGTCTAAGTTGATCATGGCCATCTTCTCTTTCTTGTTTCAGGATCATAGAACTAAGTTAAGGAGTGTATGGCATTTCCTTCGGATAAGACTGCATTTACCAATGGGCCTGTTATTCACCAAAATATAACAGTAAGTTTTCTGAGGTCTTCTGTGATTTTTTTTTTTTTTTTCATTCTGATAGATCTCTAGGAAGAGACACTGTATTGTGTTTGTTTTTGAACATTGTTGTTCAGATATATGAGACATTTCTTTGACTACTGGCCTGAGAATGAAGCTGAGAATTAGAGGAGGTTAGGGGGGAGAGAAGTGAACCATAGTGAAGTGAACCAAAATAAATTATTTAGAATTAATTCAATCCTGAAACTTGTCTTTTCTTTGGACTTCCTAGTTATGTGTGATAATAAATTTCCCTATATTTAATTCTATTTGATTTATGTTGACTGCTGAAAAAAAATTCTTACATTATGATGTAAAAGAGTTTTTGACGATTAAATAGTTTTGTTCAGAACACCAATTGATAGAACAAATTTTAGAAAATCTACCATGGAAAGAAAAGGATGGTTTTATCTGGCTTTAACTCCTTTATGATTAATTAGCAATTTACTTTGGCAGGTAATATAATCTATATATGCAATTCATGTTCCTATTGTATAAAATTATGATAATAAAACTCCCCATGTTAAAATGAAAATTGTTTAAGCATAAGTAAGATAATATGTGTATTGAACTTACCATTAGTACTTGACAGATGGTAGGTACTCAGTAAGTTTTGCCTATTGTTATTATTTTACCATGATTAGATATTACTTAATATAATGTAAGATAAAAATTAGGTTGATCAGGGCATTAATCAAAATTATCAAGACGGTTTTTGTGTCCTTTAAATAGTATCTTTGTTCCACTGTTTTGCTGAATGCTTAAAATATGTTGTACCTCATTTAATTATTACAACAACCCATCTTACCAATAGGAAAGTGAGTTCCATTAAAATTTTTAGCTTTTCCAAGGTCAGAGATCATTGTTTATTTTTTTCCTACCATGTTAAGTTTTAAAAAGAAAGAAAAAAAGTTTGAGAAAGTTTTTCATGTAGTGGATGACTAAGAAAACAGACAAATGCACTTAGTGACTCTGGATTACCTCCTAGGTAAGAAAAACAAAATAATTTAAAGAACAATGTTGGGACAATTGAAATTTGTGTACAGACTTTGTTAGATAAGCAGTTAGATGATGGCATCATATCAATGTTAAATATCTTGATTTTGATAATTATTTTGTGGTGGTATAATAGAGTCCTCATTCTTAGGAAATACATACTGAAGTACTAAGGAATAAGAGGGCACTATGTATCTGACATACTCAAATTGTTTAGGAAAAAAAAAATATATATATATATATAAAATTCACAACCATGTATTGGGAGGGAGACAAAGAAAGAGACAGAAAAGGGGAGAGAAAAACAGAGAGAGACATAGAGATAGAGGGAGAAAATGATCATGATAAAACAAATGTGGAACATTTTAATTGATGAGTCTGAGCAAAGGATATATGAACTTGTGTACTGTTTTTCCAACTTTTCTCTAAGTCTAAAATTATATCACATAAATGATCATACACACACATACATGCGCACACACACATACTGATTTATTCTTGGTACCTGATTCTTATCTGTATAATGAAGATATCAATGTCTTACTTTCTAGAGTTCTATGCAAATTGAATATAGTAATCTCTCTAAGCACATGTATAGAAATAGGAAATGTTTTACATTGTTATTTTACAATTAAACAAGGATTGAGTATTTAAGTAACTTGCTGGAGAGGAGAGCATACTGCCAGAAATTAGTACGCTATATGTCAGAACACATATCTTTTGATCCCGAAACTAGTAACATTATTTTAAAATTTAATTTAAAATCAATATAACTGTAGAGAAAAATAGTGATATGACTACCTGAAAACCTTAATTTAATTATTTTGTAACTTTATTGCACATTTTATTTGATTTCTACCTGTTTGTGTAATTCCAAATAGAATTAGTAAATGATAACTTAGATTTCTAAATATTTTAAGCACATATTAGTTTACTGGAGTTCATTTCTAATCAATTTATTGAAGGTGCTGCTAGCATTATTTTACACTTTGCTTCAATTAATGGTTTTCATAAGAAAAAGAAACAAAAGAAAACAAAAATGAGAATCAGATAAAATTGAGCAACATAATCTAAAATTCTATGGAATATGTCATCATGATTCCAAAAGAAAAGTTTAATGAAGATAAATATTGCAGGTAGAGTTGTCTATCATATATTTTGTAGGATAATTTTGTCCTAACTATAAAAATTCACTGCTGTAATTCACTAACATTCCATTAGCCTTTGAAGGAAAAATTATTTGAATCAGAGAAAAGTGACGAATATTAAATTTGTCAGTTTTGGTCCAAAAAAGAAAGAAATTAAGGAAAACTAAATCTATGATATCACATACAAGGTCAACCAAGTCGTAATTTACAGGTTTGATATAATTGAGACTTGAATATTCCTTACTTTGCAATTAGTTATTTATAAAAGTGAATTATCCATTGTATGTCTCACAATCAATATAGAATATAAATGAAATAGGTTATATCTCAGGAAATAAGGGAATATAATTGTCCATGTCGGCATGAATGGAAAAACTGCTGCATTCATACTTGGTCTTTCACATAAGATGGCGAAAACAATCCTGCTAAAAAACAAGAATTTTTGATTTATAAAATATAAAACAAAAAAGGTCTATTTAAAAACATTAGAAAGCTGCTTAAATGAGAAATAGGCAAAGGTTTTGGAGAAGTGAGAACATCAAAAAACTGAGCTGAAATTGTGCAGCTGCTTTACTTGTGGGGACATTTTTCAATTTTGGACAGAGGCAAAAAAGATGATGTCTGGAATGAAAATTTAAGCTCTTCCTGACAAATATTTACAGTTCAAGACACTAGGGAAGATTCATAGTGAAACAGTCTTCAAAGATTGCCAAGGGCTATGTCTCTGGAACAGAGGTGACCCCGAGGTGAATAGAACCTTTCCAAAATTGAAACCCAGACTTAAGCTAACTTTGGTCTAATTAAGGTAATTCAGTGCTACTTTATCAATCTGGAACAGGAAATAATGAATCATCTCTGGGAAGAGAATATAACATCCAGATACTCCATAACATTATGTATTCAATGGTACTTAATTCAAATAAATGCTAGGTATTACAAAGAGATAATACCATATGAATGAAAAGTGGAAGAAAATTAAAAAGAGAAGACAAATAAACTCATAGGTGATCTATATATTAGAGTTAGTAGACAAGATTCTTAAACAACCATGATGCATATATTCAAAATATGCAATAACGGAGGACATAGATAATAATATGGAAAATTTTAGCAAAACTTGATTCTATAAAAAGAGATCAAGGAGAAGCACTTAAGGAATAGCAGAGTAAGGATCTCTTAAAATTGTCTCCTCCATAAAGGCAACGAGAGTACTGGTAAAAAAAAATAAAATGAGAATTGACATTTTCAGAACTCTTGAAATTAAGGTTTGCAACAATGATAGCATTTATTTTTTAAAAATTGCTGAATCTGGGTAAGAACAGTCAGCTTTGTGGTGTTTTAACTTGTCCTGTTACCACCCCAGTCCTGCTGTAGCCTTAAAAATTACTTCACAACCATAGTTATTGTGAAAAAGAAGAGCCTACCCACTGGAGGGGCAGGCAGTATATGTTCACAACAATCCCCCCCCCCCCATAATTGTTACTGTTGACCTGTGGGGCAGATCTCTGGAAATGCTCCATTCACAGGGATTGTCTTTATTTGATCTGACTCAGCTCTATGCAAATAACCTGTTGTTTGCAGAAAACAATCAATGATTATTGTTTAATGTTGAATCTGCCTGAGTCAGCAATAACAGTAGAGGCTTACTAAAACACTTAAAAGGAAAAGCTGTGGCATAAAATGCCCATAGCAAGCTTTGTAAAGCTCCCATATATTCCTGAGAATGTAGAACGAAGCACACATTTGCTGGACTCTGTGTATGCTCAGGAAAAGTGTGATTTTTAACCCAATTAAAAATGGACAAAAGATTTGAAAACACAAATAAACATTAAAAGATGCAAAGCATCCACACGTCACTAGGGAATTGCAAATTTAAAAAACAAGGAGATAACTACACACCCATTAGAGTGTCTGAAACCCGTAACACTGATAGCATCAAATGCTGTGGAAGATTAAAGCAACAAGAATTCTAATTCATTGCCAGTGGGAAGGAAAAATGGTACAGTCATTCTGGAAGGCAGTTTAGCAGTTTCTTACAAAACTAAACTTACTCTTACCATACACCAACTGTGCTCACTGTTTACCAAAATGAATTGAAAACATATACACAAACACCTGCACATGAAGGTTTATAGCAGTTTAATTCTCAAAAATTAGAAGCAACCAAGACATCCTTTGGTAGGTGAATGGATAAACAAATTGTGGTACATCCATACAATGGAGTATTATTGAAAGATAAAAGAAATAAGATATCAAGCCATGAAAATACATGGAGGAAGCGTAAGTGCATATTGCTATGTGAAAGAAGCCAGTCTGAAAAGGCCACACAGTGTATTCTAGGTATACTACACTCCATAAAAGGCAAATTATAGAGCTCATTAAGAGCAGGGGTTGCTATGGGTTGTCTGGGAATAGGTGGAGCACAGGGGATTTTAGGGCAGTGAAACTCTTCTATATGATATTATAATGGTACGTACCTATGTATTAACCATGTTTTTTAGTTTCTCTATCTGATATTTTGACATCAGGGGACTGCCTTGACCAGAGAGGAGCTGCTCTTCCCAGGGTTAGTGGATTCCTAGGGATAGCAAGGGACTGTCTTGGGAACCTCCTTCATTTATGTAAAATAATCAATCCAGAGCCCATACCCTCACCTGCCGTCTTGCTTATATGGGCACTTAAATTTGTGACACTAATTCCTTCTGCTAATATTCCCAAGGTCAGGCATCTAAAAATATAGACAATAGCAAGTTTGGAGAGGATATGTGGATTTTAAACAATTATACATTGCTGATGGGATTATAAAATGGTGCAACCACTTTGGAAAAGAGTTTGGCAGTTCTTCAAAATGTTAAAAATAGAGTTACCATGCTACCTAGTAATCACACTCCTAGCTATACAGCCAGGAATATTGAAAATATATGCCTATTAAAAAACTTGTACATGAATATTTATAACAGCATTGTTTATAATAGCCAAAAATGGAAATATACCAAATGTCCATCGACTGATAAATGAATAAACATAATATGGTGTATCTAAACAGTAAAATATTATTCAGTATAGAAATGAATTGCTGGTATATGTTACAACATGAATTAACCTTTAAAGATTATGTACAGTGAATTGTACATTTTAAGAGAGTACATTTATGGTATGTTACTTATAGCTCAAAAAAAAGCTGTTATTAAAAAAAAGAGGATCAAGTAAAATTTCTAGAACTGAAAAGTTTAATGACTAAAGTTAGATTTACAAGAAATTTATTAAAAGTTTTCCCCTTGAGATCAGGAATTAGATGATATCTGCAATTTCCTCCCACCTTTTTCTTTCAAAATTATAATGAGTTCTTTAAATTAGGCAGAAGAAATAAAAAGCATAAGGATTATAAAGAAATACACCTGTCACTATTGTCACAAAACATGATTGTTTGCATAGGAATCTAAAATAATCTACAGTTAAACGATTAAAATAAGTGCAGATTCCATAAGGCAAAGCAGGGGAGGAATATAGGGGATTCAAAAATAGGAAAGAGAATGGAGAGGAATAAGAAAAATAAAGTAAGTTCATTAACTGTTATGTAAAATCAAGGAATAAATATAACATTTTAAGCTAACAGATTAACCAATAAATGCTCAAGCAAATTTAAAAGACTAGCAAGCAACAAACTATTTGCTAAATTTAATGATGCACAAAAGAAACAAGAAGGAGGGAGAGAGGAGCAGACGTAAAAAGGCAACTTTATTAATAATCATAATAGGGAGCCTAGGCATACTGTCAAAAATTAATATGTGGAGATCTAAAAATATATTTATTATGTTTATATAAGTAACCATGAGAACAAAGATAAAAGTGGTCCTAAATTTAGAAGTACAAAGAGTAAAGAAGAGACCACAAAGTTCAGCTGTTTAATTTACATACATTATTTTAAGTTTGCTTTTTATACACATGTATGTATAGAAAATAGAAAAATAATATGGCAGAATTTAGAAAAACTTACAAGTCATGTCATGTGATATAAGTTCGTTTAACACATCAAACAAAACAAAATAATTTTCGCATTAACTTACAAAGTAAAATTTAACTGTATGCTGAATATGGGACACATCTGAAACAAAATAATGTGCATAAAAGTATGAGAAAGGATATATTAGGTGAATGTGAATTAAAAGGAAAGAGAGGGTATTATATTGATATTATGGAAGGTAGAATTGGACCCACAATAAGCATTTTTAAAAGTTCAAAAAGGACATTTTATATTAATGAGGTCTCTAATTAATCATGAAGTTATACTTATTAACAAATATAAAGCAAATACCAGCAGTGAATTGACAAGGCAGAAACTACAAGACATAAAAACTACAGAAGATACACTCTGAAAACATTCATCACTGAAAGAAACTCAGGTTCCTTGAGACACTAGTTGATTCTAGGTCTGGGAACAGAAATGGTCAAGTCTGGGCTATATTCTCAGATAAGCAAACAAATTTTCAAAAACTAACAGAGTTGGTTCAAATGGATGCAGCAGTCCCTTAATGAAGCCCTCACCCTCGTTGAAGAACGTTTGGAAAAATGAGAGATTAAAAATAGAAATAGTTCTAATGGATCAACACACATAGAATATTGAGTTAAAATTAGTGACTCCATATGATACTTAAAAAAAACAAGAAAAATGGTATGTCACTATTTAAGGTGCTTATTAAAAGAACTCCTTGATTTGAAAAAATAAGTAAAATAAAAACCATTAAGCATTTATCCAACCTTTCCAGTAGAAAATCTTTTGCAGTGTAACTGGATTCTTATGTCAAAGAAGCATCAAACCTCCTGTTGTGCTTTTATGTGTAATGATATGTATAATGATTACACACCTTGGGGTATTTGGGTCAAAGAGCATATAGTTATGAATTCTAGCTTAATTGTGAACTTGGAAAAACTCATTTAACAATTCACTCCCACAATCAGAGACTTCCCAGTTTTAACACTTTTCCTTTATTCTGCAATTTTGTGTCAACTATTGTCCTTTCTTTCTTTAAGGGGAAAAAATTACAAAACACTGGGGTGTCATAGACACCCAAGAGCTAACACTTTAGCCAATTAACTGGCTTATTATTAACTGGCTTATTATTCTTCTGTCTTATTGCTAAAGATAAAATGTTAGCAGGAAAATTCAACAATAAACATTTAAAGTATAACTAAATTTGGAAAGTTGAGAAATACTCTATCAGGATGTAAATGACAAAAGAAAATGCACTGGTACTTCTACTCTGAAATTATTTTATTTTCACTAATATGAAAACAGTAATCAAGACTATATTAATTTAAAAGTATTATGAATTCTCTTTTCACTCATGAATACTAAGACTTTTCACCTAGTTTGGTAGGCCAAATCACCTAGTAGTTAATTTATTCATTTGTTTCTTCCCCTATTACCCTATTTAATTCATTAACAAGTCTTATTGATTCTATCTCAAATATAAATATATACTGAGTCTATTTCTCTCCATATCTCCTGTTACCTCCCTGGCTAAAAGTATACTAATATTCACTAAGCTTATAACTGTAGCTTTCTAAGTGGTTCCCCTCCCATTAATTCTCAGCGTAGCAAACAGAGTAACCTTAAAAAAAAAAATTAGCAGCCCTACATTTTCCACCCTCTGCCAGTTACCATCCTCATTCCATACGCTTAAATTTATCCAATGGCTTTTCATTGTTCCTTGAATAATATCCAAACATGTTGTTGTGGTCTATATAATACAGCTAATATCTATCTCTTAAAACTTCACTCTTCACTGTCCTCCTTAACGCTATGCTACAGCCACTCTGTCTGGCTTTTTGTTCTGTACAAAGCATGGCTTATTTCTACCATTGGGCTTTTACACATTTTTTCCCTGTGTCCGGAATTCTTCCCCACACAACCCCGAAATTTTGTGTACCTAGCTGTATCTCATTATGGTTTGATAAAACAGTCCATCCTCAGAGAGGGCTTCCCTGACCACTCTTTTTAGGTGAATTTCCCAGTCACTCTCTGAATGTATAATCCCCAATTAATTGATGCCTTTTATGTTGACTTTCTAAGCTACCTTACTAGAACATAATACCATGAAGAAGAGGAACATTGTAGTCCTTGTTCACTACTCAATCCTCAGTACTTTGTGTGAAACATAAGGTAAAACAATAACTATTTGTTGAATGACTGCTATCTCTTCACACCAAACGATACCCTTCACTTCTCAGAAAACTATGTCCCTGCTCACAAGAAGAGAGCTTGATCCCTTAATCCTTTCAACAGAAAATGCCCTCAATAGTCAGTCTACTAGCTTTAGGAATGCCCTAGGTTTCTGCTGGATGATCATCAATGTTTCCCAGGCTTGTAAGCATAATTAAGTGAGGAATGAAATACTCTAACCCAATTCAAAGCAATAACCTAAGATCTCAATTGTGGTCTTTAAAACACTATTCTTACTGATAGATGGTTTTTGGTTTGATTGATCCTACATGAAATGATATAATTTTCTAAAGTGATACATTTTTCTTCCTTTTAGATAAAAACCCTCTCCCATACTTCTAATCAATAGGTCCCTTGTATTTTGCTTTAGGGCATTTAGTTTCTCTTCTATTCATTTAGTGGAATGGAAAGTATTACAACAATTTTTAACATCTGACTTCTTAGGGACTCGGGAAGACTTCAATTATTTTGTTCAATTTAGTGATCTATTTTTGCTGCTGGAGAGTGGCTCTGAGGGCTAAGAATGAGAACAGGCAATTCCTTAATTCCACTTAATTATAACATTTATTTCTCACATTTTCCTTTATAGCAGCATAGTGTTAGATTTTGCTTTTGGATCCAGTCAAAGTTTATTATCTCCATCTTGCTGTAATAAAGTTATTATATGTTTCTGTATTGTATGCTTCCTTGATATTTCCTTCTCTAGTTCTTGTTTTGTAAAAATTTTTGAAAAGTATTTTTTGCCATTTTTATTCTTCTCCAATGATTTTGAAATTATATATTCTCATTTCAATTCTTATCCCTCAAAAAATTGTGTGAGATAATAAATGAATATTTTTAAGGTACTAAGTAATGGGATAATTTTTGGGGGGGTAACATGTTACCTATATATAAAAACACAGATGCACTGTCTTTGATACTGTGCATCAATTTGTACCAAAAATAAAAATCATCCCAGTGAAAAAGAAAAATACTACCCCTCTGAACATAAATATACTACCTAGAATTTTTGCTGATATAATCAGAGATTTTTTTGGTCCAAATTATTATTCTTACATATTAATGTATTTTCTTGCAGTTTTTTGAAGTAACATCTGAATGCTTTTATAACCATGTTAAGGATTATTATTGAGAAAATTTTGTTATTTTTTATCATCTCTACTTGTTTTATGATATTCCTTTTATTTTGATTATTTTCTTGATTTGAAGCATTGCCTTGGAGCCATTAATTATTTGATCAAAATCTCTTCTCTTTAAACTCTGTGGTGGTTAATCTATTGCCTTACCATATTTTAAATATCCTGCCCCCTTCCCCAGTGGTGATAATTTTAGGATTTATCTGATATACTTAAATATCTAAAATTTCAGCTTTGACAAGGATTCGTGTTGGTGTTCCATTAGACTGGTATGATGCTGCCAGGTTTGTTATGAGATGGCTCTGAAGGCATGCAAATAGTGGCAGTGAGCTTCCAACTCTTTTCTAGCCCTGCAACGCTCACCTCAGCAAACTTCACAACCTAAAGGAAAGCTCTTCATGGCAATCAAGGATCTTGTAGCAGTAGGAAAACAAAAGAATACTGAGAATTCACATGATGTTGCTCTCTTGTTTACTTTGAAAGCACTTTGGAATCTTGAAGATGAATCTCTAGCTGCCTGCAAGCAATTTATTGAAAACTGAGGACTGGCACTCTTCATTCAAGGCTTGGAGAACAACATAGCTGAAGTCAGAGAACTCTCTTCCAAGCTAGTGACTGAAGATGTAGTGAAGCATATCAGCAGTTTGCTTCACAGCGAAGAAGTGGAAGTCAGTTGTTTTGCTGCAAGTCAGTTGTTTTGCTGCAGGCCTCATATACCATCTGATATCTGATTAACAGCTTTGAATATTCCATGATCTTCATAGGAGAGCTCTTTTCCAGGATCTGCATGGAAACATCCAGAAATGGCCAAGTTCAAGGTGTAATATGACAGCATTTGTGACCTACAGATACTTCTTGGTACTGATGCTGAAAACTCAGCCTCTGTGCACCAGTGCCGAATTGAATCTCAGAGACAGATTTTTGTGTGAAATAGAAAAGAATAGTTTTATTGCTTTGCCGGGCAAATGGGGACACAGTGGGCTCATGCCCTAGAAACTGTGTGTCCCAAACAGGGGGAATTTGGTGAGGAGGTTTATAGCAATGGTTCAAGGGTGGTGTTGCTGATAAGGATCAGGGTGTGTGCAGAGCCTGCATTCCTTTAATCTGGCCACAGGTGGTCTCCTGATGAGCTTCTATGGTTCTCAAGGCTATCAAACTGTGACCTTCTCTCTGGAATGAAGAATGCTTCATCAAGTAGTAACATCTCCCATTTGTTGGGGGTTTTAGTTCTGCAGAAGAGCTCAAAGATATTTTTATGTGTACTCCTTGAGTCAGAACCAGGACCCCGCCCCAAGGCTGCACTATTGTTTCCTGACTGCTCCTCCCTTGTCTCTGTATCCCCTCCCTTCCCTGATTAGCAACTGTTTGAACCTACCCTTTGGAACTCAGGGAAGGTCATGGAGACTGAAGACTATTCCCAAGAAATGGGGAATACAGAAAGGCTTCCATGCCCAGGAGCCCCACAGGGTCCTGCTCAGTTTCAGTACTACTCTGGTCACTGTGGGCTATGTATCATGTCTGCTGTAAAAACCCCAGCAAATACTGCAGCTATTGTGTGGCATCTAGGAGCACAGTGAGGCAAACCCCCAAGCACAGGGGATCGCAGCCTTCATTCTAGATGACTTCAGAACTTATTTCAACAATTTTCAGAAAAACCCCTCTGTGTTAAATGATCTTATTAACCAAAGGGACTCCACAGATACATAACATATGTAATACATATAGAGACAGCTTCAATAAAATATATAATGTATAAATATTACACACAGATATGTGTATGTGATATATATATATATATATATATATATATATATATATAATATTTTTTACTTTATAATTTTGGTTGTAACTGATGGTACATTTATTTTAAAAATGATTTTATTAGTTATTTGTTGTTGCTTAACAAATTACCCCACAACTTAGAACTTAAAAGCAAAAACGTATAGTATCCCACATAGTTTCTGAGGGGTGAGAAACCTGATATGGCATAACTGAGTCAAGTCAGATGATTCTCTCTCAGGATCTCTCAGGAGGTGACCTTTACCTTGTTCAAGAGGGAGTCAATAATTTCAGCCCACAGTCAAGGTCGTGCACACCAGGATACGGTATCATTGGGAGCCATCTTGGAGGCTGGTTACTACAATTTCACACTTTAAACTCAAACTCAAAGTACAGTAAATTCCTCCTAATTACTGTTTACTAAAAATATTTAATGAATATATTTGGTTTGTCACCAGAAGAAAAAAGAAAACTATAGGCAATGAAGTCTATTAGAAAGTGCCTGGGTGGCAACCTGGGTTCCGCTGCTTCTTCCATTAGTAATTAACTGTGAAACTTTGAAAAAATTATATTTGCAACACAGATTCCTCATCCATTTATTTATTCAACAAATATAAACTAAGCACTTATGTATTACTCCAGATGTTAGGATACATTAGTATAAATATTCCTGCTCTTATGGAGATTACCTTCTAGTTGACTTCCAAATCAATATGTAGCTGTAAAAATCAGGTTAGAGATCTGTTTTTATGAAGACAAGTGAAAGTCTATAGAAAAAGTTTCAAAGGCCTGGGTTTAAAGCCAGGAAGTAGGACACAGATAATTTCCAAATTGCAAAGTATAGAGCTAAAGGCAATCACAAAATCAAAATGTTTGGACTTTATTTAAATGGAACAGCATTAGGGAAGAAGCTGAACATAGGGCAACCAACCAGAGCAAAGGGGTTCAGGATTTGAAAATAATAGAGCTTGAAGCAACTCCCCAAGTCTTTACTGAATAGTCATATGTAATTTTTATTGGGGAATTTAAATTAAGCTCTGTGTGGAAAGGGAGCCGTTAAAGAAGCAATTCTAGCTTGATCCACGTACTAAGACTATGCTCCTGTTAATTGTACAGCAATATATTTCCAAGGATTCATGGCAGGAGACACTAAGATAATGCTGTGTAATCACAGCATTAGAAAATGTATCTTCCCCCTAGAAAATGTATCTTCTCACTGAGGCCAACACTTTTCCATATAATTTTTCTGTACTGATTAACTAGGGGGGTTCACTAGGAATGAATCTTACTGGACCTCATATAAAGATGGCAATATTATGAAAGTCGAAGCAAATAAGGCAGGAATACTCCCCCAGGGTACAGGGATTTCTAGCATATTTCATGAATTTCTTTCATAGAGTGTTTTGTTACTGAACCAAACTTAGGTCTGCTTGTCCAGTGGCAGTAAAGCCGGTCTACTGACACCGGGTTGTGATGAAGGAAAGAGCAGTGTTTACTTTAAGGGGCCAGGTAAGGAGGTCAGGGCAGCTAATGCTCAAAAAACACAAACTTCCCAGTGGTTTTCAGGAAAGCATTTTTAAAGGCAAGGTGAGAGAGGGGAGTTGCAGGGTATGTAATCAGCTGGTGCACAATTCTCTAATTGTTTGATGGTGAATGTCATAGGTGTTAATATTATCAATCCTCAGGCTCAAATAGGCCTGGGGGCTATGTGCTCATGGTCATCAAGTCGTCAACTTCTTCCATGTGGTGGGGGTTTTAGCATCTGTAAAACAACTCAGGAAATGTGTATCAGATACTGTTGTCGAAGTACTGCAGAGAGGAACTAAAGATTCTGCGACCACCATATGGCTGATTTACTGTTCAGATTGTTACCAGTTCTCCTGGCCTGACTGCTGCTTTTGTCACTATGTGTTCACATCCTTTCAATCATTAATTCTTGAGCCAGGCTTTTGTGACTCAGGGGAGGCCTGGGAGACTACAGGTTTCCACAAATAAGAGGCAGGCTGAGGACATGGGGGGAGGAAAGGTCCCACAGGGTCCTGCTTAGTTACATTTTGTTGATCTTTTTTTTGTTTTTTTGAAAGGGGAGGGGAAGATTTAAAGAACCCCTAGATTTTATTGCATAGTCAGTATGTGCAGGAATCCTTGTGAGTATGTGTAGGAGGAGGGGCTCATATTTGTGTGAAAAGGAGTGTTCTGAGCAGAGTAATATGATGTATGTTCTCAGCTGAGGTTGTCTTTAATTTATCAATTAAATACTTCATTTAAACATCAAAAAATGGCAAGCAGAAGTTGGAAAGGCTTCTGGAGGTTTAGTACAAGTACAAGAGTACTCTAAATTCATCTTTACTGCTGGTTGAACAGAAAGAATTCAGGAGAACAGGAATCTGGAGGGTGGTGCAGAAGGATCCAGGGGTTTGCATTTCTGGGAATATCCTGCCATCTATACAGTCTGTAATCAAATAAGGCACAGCTAGTGAACAGGGCTCAGGCACTGGGAGCCTAAGTATTGCAATATCATTCTGAAATACAACAAAAGCATAGGGTCACACTGGGTCCCTGGAGATCAGGGATTGCTTTGAGGGTATAGTGGAACTATTCCCAGATTTGCTGAACTACAATGGATATTACTTCTCTTGATCTCAAAAGCTAGATAGAAATTTTAGCATAGATTCTCATAAGATGGGATTAAATTATTGCAGTATCCAAACCAAGAGGGAAAACACAGAAATAGGAAAGCATAATAAAATAAAGAACCAAAGACTGGGGCTTTGAGAGATTTCCATAGCTCTTGGGGGTATACAGATACCTTGTCAAGAGCATTAAGACAGCTTAGGTAATACGGTCTTTAGGTAATAGGAGCCATAAAAAATACTCTTTTATTGTTGTTGTTTTTAAATTGCTGTCTCATTATATGTAGACAAACACTTTTTTGGAATTTTTTTAGTTATATAAATATTCCTTGAAGTAACTTCCTAATACTACATATGTATTCATTATAAATGAGAATTAAATAGGTTAACATCCGTGGTTGTATTACTTGGAAATGTTTAGGGCAAAAATGAAATAAATTGGGATTAAAATATAAATATTGATGGACTTCCCTGGTGGCGCAGTGGTTAAGAATCATCCTGCCAATGCAGGGGACACGGGTTCAATCCCTGGTCCAGGAAGATCCCACATGCCATGGAGCAACTAAGCCCATGCACCATAACTACTGAGCCTGCGCTCTAGAGCCTGCGAGCCACAACTACTAAGCCCGCGTGCCTACAGCCCATGCTCCGCAACAAGATAAACCACCGCAATGAGGAGCCTGTGCCCCGCAATGAAGAGTAGCCCCTGCTCGCTGCAACTAGAGAAAGCCTGCACGCAGCAATGAAAATCCAATGCAGCCAAAAATAAATAAATATATATTTTTTAAATTTCCATCTCTCAAACCACTAAAAAAAAAAAATTAAAAAAATATAAATATTGATACTTGATTTATTTAATACTTGTATTATGAATTAAAGAAAAAATAATTCCTAAGAATTAGCATTGATATTTCGAATTTTTGTAATATGATATCAGTAAGTTGAATAAAGAAGGAAAGGAAATTTTGAAAGTGCTGACCCACTGATTTAAAAGAATTTGTGGCAGAAGTTGAAATAAACAAGGAAGTAGCTATTCCTAATGTTTCTGTTATCTTCTACTCAGTAAGTACTCCCAAATATCCATATTTTTTTTTTCCATTCTCTCTTCTGTGCTTCTTATTCTCTTATAATTAACTATTTGCCATCTGCTTTGGGGATTCTCATTGACATAGGTACCTGAAATCCAGTGTCTCCTCAACTGCACTCAACCATTTCTATTTCTTTGTGAACATCCAGAATGGATGTTTGTTTCTTTAAGGAATAAGAATTTTGCAGTGTTTTGCAGTGCTTGATCCTGCTCTAATATGTCTTGATTATGTTGTTGTTTATGAGAGGATATATTGCAGAGTGGTCTCTGAAGTTTGATAGCCCGGGTTCGCTTGAGCTCCACCACTTTCTTCACATAGCAGAGGTCCTTGTTTGCTGATATATTTTCTAATTTCTCAAGTAATAGTATATGTGTCAAGAGAACAAAACAAGTCAAAATAAAATCGTAGAAATGAAAATAGTGACTCATACACGTTAGGCATTCAGCAAAATATTTAATTAAGGAAATGAATGAATGGAGCTAAACCCTTTGTAAACTGATAATGAGATATATTCAGTGGAAAGTGTCACTTTTCCTCAAAAAGTTAAAAAAGAAAGTATCAGATTTCTTCCCTTTAATATTTTCAGTTGTAAAATAGCGTAAGTAACCTAGTAGAGACTAATGTACTGCACATTTGACAACTGTCAGAATTTTGACCTCTGTAGGGGTCATATGATCGTAATCAGCCTAATCTAGATTAGAAATGTTGAAAGCTGGTATTTCAATGAAATGAACATAGTCTGAAGCCGTTCTAGAACAGAAAGTGTGCTGTTCATTTTATTTTCCCAAATGATTATGTTATCACAGTATGATTTACTAAAAAATCCTTTTCTCTCCCTGCTGATTTGAAATCTAAATATCAAGAAAAATTTCATATATATGTCTATAACTTTCTGGCTCACAATTCTTTTCCATTGCTTGCCCTACTAGTCTCTATGCCAGAACTATAACATTGTAATTACTATATCTGTGTCATATTTTAGTACATTGGGGAACAAGTTTCTTTTGATTTCACTTTTTTGTAAAAAATTATTCAAAGTTTTATTCTTCCTGCTGAATATAAAACTATTTTAAAGTTTCATAAAATAAGTACTTATTATTATATTAGAATTGTATTTATTTATATATTATATTAATTTACATAGAATTAACATATTACTAATTTTAGGTTTCCTGTTAGGGAGTCAATCAGGTCCTATTTTGTGTCTCTAAAAAAATTTGTGTAGCTTCCTTTATATTGGTGATTCTAGCTACTTGTTCGTTTTTATGATATTGTTCATTACAATTATTGTTTTTATGAATTAGGTCTTGCTTTCTATTGCATTTTTTTCAGGATAATTTAGATATATAGGGAAACTATACTTTTCATATATTTGTTTTGTAACTACCCATTTTACTTTCATGTTAGATAGCATAATTGTTTTCAGTGGATTCTCCCCAGGTTTCAAGTAGATAGTCATGTCATCTTCAAATCATAAATGTTTTTGCCATTTTGTTTTTTAAATTATAGGTCTTATTTCCTCTTCATGATTTATTATATTGTATAAAACCCATAGTTATGAATTGCAGTGATGATAGTGAACATATTTAAATGGAATGCTGTGTTTCACTGAGAGGTTTTGATTTTAAATAATTACTCTGAAATAAATTAAGACTTTTCAGATCATGTATTTTTGAATTTACCTTATTAACATGGAACGTTACATTAATAGAATTTTTCATATTGCTGAACCATCCTTTGATATCTTTTTTTATATGGCTCCTCTTCACATAATAGACAATATAGCCTCCCTCACTTTTTCAAGATTTACCACCTTTATCATGAGTATTTGAGGAAAAAAATTCCATGTTTTATTTCCACTCAGAAGTTGGTCCATACTGCTGTATATTTCATTGTTTTCTGGCTCCTAAGCAGTATTCTTAACTTCTGTGGCTGCTCTTTTCTCTTCTTCCTACGAGAGTCCGAGTAAGAAATACAGATTTTATTTTCATTTACTCAAAACACTGCCAAGAAAAGTTGTTGTACGTAACACTCTCTAAAAGATTTCAAATTCACAATCAGAATTTTCTTTATTTTCAGAAACGATCTGCCATAGTCAATTTTTCGATGATTATATGTCTCCTTAGACTGTTTACTTTCATTTCTGTGACCTCTATTTCCTACTATTCTCTTTTTCAAAATTCAAATCACAGTTTGCCATACAGATAGTGCTATGTAGTAGGCATATTTTGCTAATAATTATATGTTGGCTTTAAAAAATATGAATTCACAAATAAAATTAGAAGGTCACTTTTGTTTTTTAACTCTAAAATGTTTAAGCCAGGGTAATTCTGGCTTCATAAAACATTTTTGGAAAATTTTACGTTATCCTCTATAAGCTTGAAGGTTTTATATTAAATTTTCTTTCTTACACGTTCAGTGGAATTAATCCTTCAAGCTACAGGATATGGCATCTTTTTGGTTAGTATTCCTTAGAAAAATTCTGTAATTATTGTAATTTAATTCACATCTGGCCCTTACTCCGTTTTAGTTTTTCCCAAATATCTTTCTCTTTACTCCGAGTTTGGTTGGTATCCTTGTAGGAGCTTTATCTATCTTTCTTTCTTCCTCTCCATCTCTCTCTCTCTCTCTCTATCTATCTATCTATCTATCTCTCTATCATTTGTTTATTTTTCTGTTATATAGTTTGTCTTCCAAGTTAGATTGGACAGTTCTATTTGAATCACCTCCAGTGTTTACCGTTCATTATTTTATTATACAACTTTGTGTATACATGGATAGTTTATACTTTTCAATTGAGCATGTTATTCATGCATCACTCATATAACATGTATCATTCATGTTGCATCTTCACATTATTTAGATGATGTATATTCGTACATAAATTAATAGATAAGCATATATCATTGATAAAATACATGCATTACATGGATTTATAATAAATAAATACATATTTATTTTTGTATAACAATATATGAAACAATTTATATGAAACTACACACACACACACACACACACACACACACACACACACACAGCATTATCTTGGCCTCCCCTACAATCTTACCTATGTCAAGCACAGTGACATGTTAATTTTGACATATTTTGAGAGACCACTTTTGCATATTTCTAGTGATAACACAAATTTTATGATATGCATAAATACTTTTAATAATAGTATTGGCATTTCAATTATATTTAAGGGAGATTAGGGGAATTAGCTATGCTCAAGTATCTTTCTATTCATAGTTAGTTTCTTTTCTTCTCTTTTCTTTTTTTTTTTTTTCCGGCTGCACTGCGTGGCTTGTGGGATCTTAGTTCCCCAACCAGGAGACCAAGACCAGGGATTGAACCCAGGCCCTTGGCAGTGAAAGTACAGAGTCCTAACCACTGGACTGCCAGGGAATTCCCCTCAAGTTTCTTTTTAACAATATGAATTTTGGCACTGCCTTTTAGTTTACCCACCATGTATCAAGTCTTAACTTACTCTTTACGTAACAATAAATGTATGCTGCTTTGAGATGTGAACTCTTTGATGTTTACAAATGGATGACTATCTACTGTAACTACAGTTGAGTGTCCGGTATGAATAGTGTCTTGAGTTTCCCTGGAGATTATCAATATTTGATTTCTTATCAACTTAAACATGAAATGTAGTATGTGCTTATGTACTGGGTATTCAGTGTATGTATAACTGAGAGTAGGATTTGTACCACTTTTCATACAGAAAAGCATTTTCTCAGCTACATAGTGATACAGTACGGGGAAGACATTAAAAAAACCTTGCAGGCACAAATTATTGGAACCTGTTTGGTCAGCAAAGATGTTATGCAGTCTCATGAAAACGAACTCTGCTGAAAAATGTCTTGTGCTTTCCTGTTTCAGAGTTACCTGAAAACATGGCATAGCCAATAATTGCATTAACTATGGATAGAATCCTGTTTTGAAATGTAATTGGAAATTTGGCTGGAAGTTTTTTACAAGAGTATTTATAATAAATATAGTCTAAAATTATACCATCCATAAAGGTTTGGTCAGAGAAATTGTTATATTGATTTCATGATGCCTTCAACAAATTAAACTTGTTTTCCTAATGAACGTACTGTTTAGAAAAATATTCATATATATCCTTATTAAATGTTTGTTGCTGGATTAATCATAATTCTCTTTTTATTAATAATTAGCTTCAAATGATTTTTTTTTCAAAATATTTTGAAAGCTACTCCAATATCTTGGTTTAAATAAGTAATAGGGACATATGAAAGGACTTACTTAGTCAACCTTAACTCTTGCCTTTGTGCCAGCCTCTGGGCTAAGAGAAACTCTTTCAGAGACATTGAAAGGCCAAATAAAAGGAATAGTCATGAGCATTTGGCTTAAAAAATAAGGAAAAAACTTGTCCTAGATGAGCTGTCTCAATATCTGCAGAATATGCTGCTGTGTCAGGCAAATGAGTCAAAAGACATTTGACTGAATACTTAAAGTACAAAAAGAATTAGAAGGTAGGCAATGTGGATTCTAGTTCCTGCCCTGGCCTCATTACTTACTAACAAGAGATTTTACCTATAAAATGAGATTTATGCTATCCTTTCTATCAGATAGCGAGATTATCATATGTGACATGATATATGTGAAAGTGCTTTGTAATACTAGCTAAATAATATATACTGTCATTAATGAATTTTGCCTCTTGTTTGGTATGTCAGCTACCTTAATATATGACCTCATTTAATCCTTACACCAACACTATGGTGATTATATTTTTATTAGTATTTTGATACTGAGGAAAATGAAGCTTAAGAGTGGTTAAGTAACTGGCCCAGGTTTACACAAGCGGAGATAGTAGAGCTGGAGTTTGATATGCAGATATGTCCATTATGCCAGACTGTTTCCAACATAAAGCTATTAGGAATCATTTTAATTAATGTTAAATAGATAAAGTAGACTTAATGTATATCTAAATTTTATTCTAGATCCAATATTCTGTGCTTCTAACTAGTGTATTTCTCAGTATACCTGTCAGAAGATTTTTGAACCTCATGTAAATTTATAAGAACTTATAAATGCCTAGTACTATTCTGGGAACATTCCTGTCATAATCTAAAATAGAGATAAAAGCATAAAAGGATAACCAGGAAAAGAAGAAGAGAGAAGAGGGATTGCTCTGAGAACTTGTAAAAAATGGTATTAGCTTAGACAACAGTGTCAGGAATTAACAGTAATGTCTAAAGAGAAGCAAATGTTTTCAAGCAACATATGAGTTAATTAAAAGGAAAGTATTCCAAATGATTGTGATTCCCTATTGAACAGTCTCTGAAAGTAAAGCATCAGAAACACACTGTGCATATTAACACTATGATTAACACCTTATTGAATTTAACAAGGTTTAATATGATAAGAATAAGAATACTGCTTTACACTTCATAGGACTTTACAATTTTACTTATCATTTATAAGAATCTGATCTCATTAAATTTATCCTCAAGTTTTACTAGGAGCCTAGTTATGATGACTGAAATCTGACTAAGGCTTAAGGGAAAGCATCTTATGTCTACTGAACAATCACTACATACTAGGCACCCTCTATTCCACACACCTCATCTCATTTAAGATTCACAGCGGCCCCAAATGCAGATTTTATCATAATCATTCCACTATTGCTGATGAGGCTCAAGAGCTTTAAGAGGATACAAAATAAAAAACTAATATGTTTCTGAACCACTACTTGAATCTTCTAAAGCTACTATATATCTTAAAATATTTACTTATTCAGGAAAGGTTGTCATGGACTATCTACCTCATCCCCACCAAAAGCATATTATAAAACCATTATCAAGTGAGTAAAATGAAAATACAACTTAAACTGGAGTTACATAAAGCTTAAATTACTGCAGCTTTAACTGGAGTTACATAAAGCTTAAATTATGCAGCTTCTTGGGCCTCTTCCATGGTGTTAATAAGCACAGTAAATGTCTGGTATTTCACTTTCAGAGGTTCATTGGAAAATTGCATTCAGTTGGAATTCCATCCATTTACTTATCTCATATACTTCCTGAAATTTTTTTTCTCTTTGGTCATTTATTACGCAGTCTTAAAGTCTTATCCTCCGCTAATACATACTGAAGATGATGATGAGGTCGATGAAGATGATGATGATAGGAATGATAACAATGACAGATGTCTTACTATGTACCAGACACGAGGAAATTTTTTATTTCAAGAGGGAAAAAACACATACTTGGTCTCACAATTATAATCTGTTTTGCTGGTAAAAGTAGGTTTGAAGTTGAATGCCTGTGTTGTTTTATACTCATATGTTAAATGATAGTGTTTAATTAGTTTCCCAAATTTATTTTCCTGCTGATGTTTAGTTGAGGGACCAAAACTCAAGAAACCAAGTCTAGAGAAAGATGGCAATGCAATCCTTTTTTTTTTTTGGTCTTCAGGCGGAGACATCCTATTTCATTTTATTGCACTGGAGCTCTTTCCTAACTTTATTTAATTGCACCCAAGTTCTCTCAGGATATAATAAAAGTAGGAAATTTAAGTTTAACCTTTTATTAAAAATGTCTTTGTTTCATTTAAAAAAAAATCATGGTCATCTTATGATTGAGAAGTTTCTAAAAATGTCTGAGAGACTCGTGCTTCAGTCCCACAAGATGTCCACTTGAATGAGAGCCCAGAAAACCTTCTGTGTGTGCATGTGTGCATGTTGGGGGCGGGGGGTGGTTGGTGGAGAAAACATCCTCAGGGAAGGAAGAATCCAAGACTTAGGTACAGTCCAAGTTTACTGAAGAAGGACTAGAAGAGAGGAGAAGATCTGAATTACGGAAAAGGTCTTTCACTCGTTCCTTTCCCCGTATGTCTCCATGAAGTAGCCTGAAAATGTGAGCCTTCCATGAAGTGAAATTGAAAACTGTATTTCACTCTGTGAATGCAGTTGTATATTCATGTAACATTTGGCTGCAAGTAGTCAACAGCCAGCTTAATCACAAAGGGTTCAACAATGGAATAATGCATGGTCAGGAAACACAACTAAACCCCATGAGGGATTGAAACCAGGAATTTGCATGTGAAGAACTAAGTTTATTATCATATTATTCTTCTCAGTGATGCCTTGTTTCTTATCTCTTGCATTTCTGAGTGTCTGTTTACTCTTATAGTTTATTTATTTTAAGAATATTATTGTACATAATTTTGTACATATTATTAAAAGCCAACCTCAACCCAAACTTTCCATAATTTTATACCTGTCTTTTAACTGAGAGGTTCCCCTGATTGGTCTATATGAACAAACTCTGTCCCATAATTCTCTATCCCCTTATCTTCCTTTGTCTTAAAGATCATACAGCTACCTCACATATTATATATTCATTTTATTTAAAAAACGTTCTCTCACCCTCACCAGACTAGAAGCCCCTGGGGAGCACATATATTATCTGTTTTGCTTCCCAGAGTCTAATATAATGCCTGTCAAGAAGTAAACATGCAATACATGTATGTTCAGTGAATGCCGGACAAATCTCAAAGTCCAATCACACACACGAAAATAACTGACCTGTAAACTAACTAAATAGATACATAATAGGTGAGTTCATGTGTGAGAGAGAGAGCATATAAAAGGCTCCCAGATACAGACTGCCTGTAAGTAAGTTATTGCTAACAGAGGAACAGCCTGGCTGGCTGTCCTTCTTTTCCTTTCAGACTCAAAAAGATCATTACCAAGACCGTAATCAGCCTCTTCTCAGTAATTAAGATTCTACTCTCACTCCACTTCTTGGGAGAATATCCAGGGGAAGTGAGGGAGTGCTCAGCCAAGCCAAACCTTGCCCCAGTGATTTCTCGCCATATATTGGCTTGGCCAAAAAGTGCGTTCGGGTTTTTCCGTACGATGTAACCACTATCATTTAATATATGAGTATAAAAGGACACAGACATTCAACTTCAAACCTACTTTTACCAACAAAACAGATTATAATTGTGAGACCAGGTGTGTCTGTTTTGTCCCTCTTGAAATAAAAATCTCCTCCTGTCTGGTACATGGTAAGATGTTTTTACCCACTTTCTCCTTTTTTGAGATCACTTCAGATATTAAACTATCAGGATTTGGAGTTAGATAGAACTGTGTTAAATTTTTTACCACTATGGACTGTTAGCTTAATGAGTCATTTAATCTCCCCAAATGACAATAATAGTACATTCCTGGGGGTTGTCATGTGGAATAAAGAAGATAACGAATTTAACCATGTCTTCTACTCTTCAAAGCCCTCCAGAGTGGCATCTTGTAATTCTCTGTAACAACAGCCCTCATCTCCCTCGGATCAGCACATTTTCTCAGATGCCCCTTTCCTATCACATTACTTGTTATTTCCTGCCTTGGATGGCCTATTTTATGTGGCTATAGAGAAAAGAGTGTTGCAAAATAGATGCAGTATAGTCCATTGAAGGTCAAAGATAGATAGGTAGGTAGGTAGGTAGGTAGATAGATTGATTGATTGATAGACTGATAGAATCAGTAGATTTCAGTTTCAATATTCATTACCTTAAGTTCTAAGAGTATGAGTCAACCAGTAAAATGTGGCTCTTGAGAAAGTGATACAGCCAAGTACCTCATAGAGTTTGTTGTGAATGTTAGATGATACATTTATGTAAAGGGATCAGTTAGTGTTAGCTATTACTATTATAACTCTAGTGTATTTCCTCCACAGCCCTTTGGATCCTCTGTCTGTATTTGGGTACTGATGATGTCCTGAAATCACCTTCTAGGTGGCATTGTTGTTTTGAGGTTTGGGTGGGTTCACAAGAAATGTAGGAGTCAATATAGTGCAGAGATAAATACAGGGAACCAAGAGCCAGCCTGCCTTGATTTGTACTACTGGCTA
The DNA here is from genome assembly GCF_028023285.1 of Balaenoptera ricei. Lineage (NCBI taxonomy): Eukaryota > Metazoa > Chordata > Mammalia > Artiodactyla > Balaenopteridae > Balaenoptera > Balaenoptera ricei. The sequence goes on along the minus strand of NC_082644.1, from coordinate 93,258,581 downwards.
CTGAGTGATCTTGGATAAGTCGCCTCTCTCACCCTTGTTTTCTTCATGGGTAAAATGGGCTTATTGAGAATGCCTATCTCCTGGGTTATTGATAAAGCACTCGCACAGTGCCTAACAAACAGTAAATGTTAGTCATCGATGCTACTCCTGTTGTTGTTGTTGATGTTGTAATAGTTTAAAAAAACACACTTTGTTGTGAAACAGTGTTTATAATCATGTTTTTATAAAGCCCTCTGTGATACCCCTCCTGTAACAAACAACAACAAAAAAATTCTGATTTTAGATTGCCTAGAATGTTATTTCTCTTGTTCTATTCCAAAAATTCCACTAGCTAGAAATTCCTTTGAATAACAAACATTCCTTTTCAAATAAAATGTTTCTGAATTGGGAGATTGTTGGCCTTCCATAGTCATATGAACTAATTCAATCAGCCTTCTTTCTTTTGAGTCTACCTGAGATCAATTTCACTGAGAAACTGAACTATTAAAGGAAAAGAATAACTAGATCATGGATTACTCTGGTGTCATGTATCAATCAATCCCCTTTAGGTTTATGATACAGTAAAATCAATGGGAACTTGGAAGCTTACAAGGAAAAGCACAGGTATAGAACCTGGTAAATTTTTCCTAAGATTAGTCCTGTGCCTAGGAAACAAACAAAAATCTTCTCTTTATCCTTTTAACTTTATTCATGTTTCCAATAACCAAGATCCAAAGGAGAAGAAGTGATGCAAGGAGAAAGAAGGAATAATTAAAGGAGCAATATTTTGAAGAAGGAATATTTAAAGGAGGAGTATTCCATCCTCAATATTTTGAGGATGGAATTAAGATCACAAAATGTATGGTAAACCTTTTGTTGAAAGAAGTGTACTTCCTGCTTTTAATCTAGAATGAAGAAAAGGAAAATAGAGGAAAATGGAATTAAGTTTGTGATGGTGAGATGAGGAAACTAACACGTGTTAGATTTTCCCAGTGAAAGTGGAGAATGTGCTGGAGGGTACCTAGGAGGCTTCAGGAGCAAAGAAAAGGTATGAAATTGCAATTAGCAGTGATGGTCAAACTTTTTCTGTTAAAAACCAGATGGTAAATAGTTTTAGCTTTGTGGGCCATGCAATCTCTGTTACAACTTCTCAACTTTGTCATTTTAGGGCAAAAGTGATCATAGACAATAAAATGAATTGGTGTATCTGTGTTCCAAAAAACTTCATTTACAAAAACTGGCAGTGGTATAATTGGGCCCACTTGCTGTAGTTTGCTGAACCCTGTTGTTAAAGACTGGGGAAATAAGTCTATTAGAGAAATATAATAGTGGATTAGCTGCGCAGTCTTGGTGTAAATTTAAATTTAGAAATCAGTCATTTAAATCAGTGAAATCAGTTGTGCAATTTCTTCTACAACAGTTTTCATATTCTCTGGTAGAAAAATAAAATAGGCATATACAAGATAGCATACACAATTGGTAGTTCATCAAGAGTATAAACTAAAAGGAGACTGAGACAATTAATTGAGTGCATTTAAAGAGAAGTGATCATAAGGATAAGTCATAGAAACACATCTAGAAAAGGAGAAAGCCCATTGGGGCTAGTAGCTGGTGACAAGGGTGGGAATGGTCATGGAAGGTAGCTTTTGATGGAGTCAAAGACTTTTGGCATTGAGGTGCTTGGACAAGTTATCTGGAAAAATTTAGTGTCTTAGAGACTGGAATATTTGAGAGGAAGTGATGACTAATTCAGATTATGACTATGGTAAGAATTGATTGAGGTGGAATTGAAAATATTGCTGATAAAGAGATAAAATAAATGAGATATCTGGATTAGCATATTTTATACATGTGAATATTTAAATTTCTAGAGTAGAGTTGGGGTAGGGAGGAAGTTAATAAGCCAGAAACTGAGATCTTCAAAGAGGAAAGAGCTGTGGTATAGTGTTGGTAGATAACAGCAGTCAGCCTGAGAGAAAGGATTCACTGTGTTGTTGGATGACATGAGCTTCAAATAAGCAATGACTATTTAGGAAGGAGAGGTTTTTATGATTTATGTGTGCCTGTGGGGAAAAAGGACTTGTGCAATAGAAACAACCAGTGAAAGTGAAGAAGGGAGTTTGTACAGGTATGCCTAGCCTCAAAGCTCATGCTCTTAAGAACTATAACATTAAACGTGTTTTTGTCTCCACACTGCATGTCCTCATTAGGAAGTAACTGTTTTCCTTCAAAGGTACACAAAACAATTAGGTCCCTGAGGGAGCCTCATAAAAATGTGAACTAAAGATTTTAATAGCAAGCAATGCAGAATTAAACTATCATAGAAACAATTCATTCACTAAGGAAAATGTAACATAAACTTATAGTTTCAGAAGCCAGAATCTTCTTATAATGAAATGATCTTATTTAATTAGAGAATGTGACTATTTTTAATTTAAATTGAGAGCAACGTGTCATGGGGCTTCAGTACATTTTCCCCCACAAGCTCTTCCCTTGTCATTGAAATCACAGTTATTATTTTTGATTCAAAAAATATAGACAGATAAGTAGTTTTAAGACCAAAGACTCTTAGACTAAACACTTTAAGACTAAAGTGTTGTAAATGGTAAAACATGGAACAGAAGTCAATTACTTCATGGAATAACTAAAAAGAAAAATCACCTAGTATATGGTAATTTAGAACATATCTTGTAAACTGCTAAGTTTACAGTAAATCTTGGGAGAAAGTTATAAATACCTCCATGTTGGTAAAAACACCCTGTCAAAAAATCACTAGTATCAAATAATATCACTTGAAATCTGTCAAGTTACATTAGGTTTGGACGTAAAAATCTCTATGCATGTATCTCAGTATTTAAAAATTCACAAAATTTTCACTTTAATAATTTGTCTGATGTATCAGTCCAACAGTAAATACATACATTAATCTTAATAAATTATTACAATTTAATAAATACATGAATATTAAACGCTAAATACACAAAACTTCAGTAACTTCAAATTGTCAGTTGAAATGACGTTTAGATGCATGTATGAATATATAAATATACAAGTGTATACATTTAAATGTAACATATTAAGAATTATATCATACTGTATACTCAGTTATGTGCTTTTACATCCCTAGATAGCCATATACATCATTCTTTCTGTCTACAATTTTATTAACTACTTTGGACTATGGAATATGGAAAATATCTCAAGTCCTATTTCACCCAGTTATTTTTGTGTCTGTGATTTCATAGTGTGCTGCTTTCTTTTTGGATTGTGTTATGTATTACTGTTGCATAATGACCTCTGGGCAGGAGGCATTTTTTCAGTAGTCAGCCTGTTCTCATTTACCTAATAGAATGAATTATTCATTATCACAAGAGACAGAGAGAAAGAGAGAAGGAGGAATGGAGGGAGACAGGGAAGGAAAGAGGATAGAAACAGTATTTCTTATCTAACAGTAAAACATGTAATCTCTGTCTTTCCCTACTCTGAAAGAGATCTAAGAGAAAGTTTGAGTCTTGGGATGTCTTACTGACATGATTCAATGCCAACTCCCACAGCTCCAGTCTGTGACCAGGTCTCACAAACTTTATACTACCAGCTCATGTCCATTACTTGTTGTTTTCCCAAAGTATTTTCTTCTTCTTTTCCCCCTTCCTTCTCATCCTCTTTTCTCTTCTTTCTTCTTATCTAGCATTAGAAGATCATATTTATTTGATAAAGTTTCTCCTAAGACCCAGAGAGGAAAGTCCAGTTTCTCTGAACTGGTTTAATTTCTCTACTACATTTGGGGAAATTAGTTTGATAAATCCAAAAATTCATATATCTGAATTTCATTGACCATTATATAGTTTTCTTGATCAATGAAGAAAAAATGTGCTACCATATACTTGTTTATAAACCCTAAATAGTAGTGAGATTTTTGCTTCTATTTTGAATAAGAAAAACAAATAGGAGGAGGAGAAGGAGAAAGGAGGGAAGAAAAACTGGAGTTTCACAGTCAAATAGCTAATAGAAAGTTGATATATATCCTACTTTTTTGCCCAAAACCCAAATTTAGAAAATAAAAAAATTTAATAACACATGCAATTTTTAGCCAATATGTCTATCTTCTTCAGTTAATGTGTTCACTCCTATAATAATGAGAAGGTATGAATCTCCCTATACCTTTACATATAAAGTTTGCTTAATAAATAATTGTTAAATAAATATCTGACTGACAGTTACTTTAAAACCTTTGATCAGGAGGGAGTGAAATTAAAAAGTACACATATGTACACACACACATATACAATGCAAGGCAAGATGTTCAAAATAGCTTATTTGAACTCTCTAGGCTTCCAGTTGTTCATGTTTCTGTGTGTGTGTGGAGGCGGGTGGTGTTTAGTGGTCATAGACTATTACTTGAAAAATAAAATATCATACTAAAAATAAAGGTAGAGAAATGAAAATAACAAGCCAATGTTTAACTCCAAAGACATTTTCCATGGCTTTACCATAGGGCTTATCATTAAATAAAGGATAGTTTCCCCTCTTTTGTGAAAGGTCTAAGTCTTAGCCCATATTTAATTGTTTTAACTTTTTATTACTTACTTATAGAAGATTACTAGATATTCTAGATAAAGCTTTCTATAAATAGCAATTATTTTAACATCTGTAAAACTTGCATTTTCATTTTCTTATGCAGTGTTTTTCACTGACCAGAAGTTATACTTTCCAGGAAGTCTAATTTATTATTTTTTCTTTAACAATTAGGAATTTTTTATTCTATGTAGGAAATCTTCACCTATCTCATGATCATGAAAATATTCCAGAAGCTTTATAGTTTGAGCATTTATATTTATATCTGTGATTCAGTTTTCATGTATGATATGGAGTAGGGGTAAAAGTTATTTTATTCTACCACCTTTTGTTGAAGAGTTTCTATTCCTCATTGAATTGTGTTGAAACACTTGTGAGAAATCAATTGACTGTATATATTGTATATGTGAGTTAATTTCTAGACTGTTCTGTTCCATTGACTGATATATGCTGCTGTATTTTATCTCTACATATATTATAAACCCCACAACATATTGTCATTATCTTTTTGAAAAGTAATAAGAAAAATCATGCCTAATAGTAACTAAAAACTATTATCATTTCTGATAATCTTTATTCCTTTGTATACATGCAAATTTTAATCAGTTATTAGTTTTCTTCTATCTGAAGAACTTTAAAAAAATATTTCTTGTAGAGCAGTCTTATGGCAATAAATTCTAGCTTCTTGTGTTTGAAAAGTCTTTATTTGCCTTTATTTATAAAAGTTATTTTTAATTGGGTATGGAGTTCTAGGTTTATAGATTTTTTTCTCCCCTTTGCGTATTTTATTTTGTTATTTTTCCTCCGGTTTTATTGAGATCTAACTGGAATACAGCACTGAATAAGTTTAAGGTATACAGCATAATGATTTGACTTACATACATCATGAAATGAATACCACAGTAAGTTTAGTTAGTATACATCGTCTCATATAGATACAAAATAAAATAAAAAAATTCTTTTTTCCTGATGATCAGAGTTCTTAGGATTTGCTCCCTTAACAATTTTTATGTGTAACATACAGCAGTGTTAATTATATTAATCATGTTGTACATTACATCTCTAGTGCTGCTTTATTTTATAACTGGAAGTTTCTACTTTTTGACCACCTTCATCCAATTCTTCTCCCCCTTCCCCCACCTCTAGTAACCACAAATCTGATCTCTTTTTCTATGAGTTTGTTTATTTGTTTTTGATGTATAATTGGCCTACAACACTATGTTGGTTTCCTAGTACACAACATAGTGATTCAATATTTCTGTACATTACAAAATGATCACTACCATAAGTCTAGTTACCACCTGTCACCATACAAAGATATTACATTGTTATTGACTGTATTCCCCATACTGTATATTTCATACCCTTGACTCATGTATTTTCTAACTGGAAATTTATATTTCTTAATCTCCCTCACCTGTGTCTCTTTTCCGGCCAACCACTCCCCTCTAGCAACCACCTGTTTGTTCTCATGTTCTCTTTATCTATGACTGTGTTTCTGTTTTGTTATGTTTATTTGTTTGTTCTGTGTTTTATATTCCACATTTAAGTGAGATCATATGGTATTTGTCTTTCTCTGTCTCACTTCTTTCGCTTAGAGTTAATACTCTCTAGGTCCATCCATGTTGTCGCAAGTGGCAAGATTTAGTTTTGTTTTGGTTTTGGTTTTTTGGCTGAGTAATATTCCATTGCATATATATATATATATATATATATATATATATATACACACACACATACACACACATATATATACTGTATCTACTTTATCCATTCATCTATTGATGGGCACTTAGGTTGCTTTTTTATATCTTGGCTATTGTAAATAATGCTGCAATGAACATATGGGTGTATATATCCTTTTGGAAATTGTGTTTTTCTTTTCTTTGGATAAATACCTTGGAGTGGAATTGCTGGATCAAATGGTAGTTATATTTTTGTTTGTGGAATCTGCATATTGCTTTCCATAGTAACTGTCCCAATTTACATTCCCACCAACAGTGCAGGAGGGCTCCCTTTTGTCCACATCCTCGCCAACAATTGTTATTTGTTGTCTTTTTGATAATAGCCATTCTGACAGGTGTGAGGTGATATCTCATTTTGGATTGACTTGAATCTCTGTGATGATTAGAGATGCTGAGCATCTTTTCATGTGCCTGCTGATCATCAGTATGTCTTCTTTGGAAAAATGTCCATTCCTGGTCCTCTGCCCAGTTTTTAATCAGGTTATTTGCTTTCTCATGTTGAGTTATATGATGTTATGTGATTTCTTTGTATATTTTGATATTACTCCCTTAACAGATATATATTTGAAAAGATCTTCTCCCATTTAGTATGCTGCCTTTTCATTTTGTAGATAATTTCCTTCGACGTGCAAAGCTTTTTAGTTTGATGTAGTCCATTTTTTTACTTTTGCTTTTGTTTCCCTTGTGGGAGGAGACAGATCCAGAAAAAATTGCTAAGACCAGTGTCAGAAAGCATACTGTCTATGTTTTCTTCCAGGACTTTTATGGTTTCAGGTCTTACATTTAAGTCTTTAACTCTTTTGAGTTTATTACTGTATATGGTGTGAGCAAGTAGTCCAACTTTGTTCTTTTGCATGTAGCTATCCAGTTTTCCCAGCACCATATATTGAAGAGGCTGTCTATTCCCGACTGTATATTCTTGTATCCTTTGTTGTAGATTAATTGACCATATAAGTATGGATTCATTTCTGAGCCATCTATTCTGTTCCATTGATCTATGTGTCTGTTTTTGAGCCAGGAGCATATTCTTTTGATTACTGTAGCTTTGTAGTATAGTTTGAAATCAGGGATTGTGATATCTTGAGCTTTGTTCTTCTTTCTTAAGATTGTTTTGGTTATTCAGGATCTTCTGTGTTTCCATACAAACTATTTCTGTGAAAAATAACATTGGTATTGTCATAGGGATTGCATTGAATCTGTAGATTGCCTTGGCTAGTATGGCCATTTTAACATATTCTTCCAATCCATGATCAAAGTATATCTTTCCATATGTTTGTGTTATCTCAGTTTCTTTCATCAGTGTCTTATATTTTTCTGAGTACAGGTCTTATTACCCCCTTAGTTAGAGTTATTCTTAGGTATTTTGTTCATTTTGATGCTATTGTAAATGGGTTGTTTCCTAATTTCTCTTTCTGATAATTGATTGATAGTGTATAGAAATGTAACAGATTTCTGTATATTAATTTTCTATCCTGCAACTTTACTGAATTCATTGATGAGTTCTAGTAGTTTTTTGGTGTATTTAGGATTTTCTCTATATAGAATTATGTCATCTGCAAACAGTGACTGTTTTTCTTTCTTTTTAATTATACCAACAGCTTTATTGGAAGACAGGAGCAGAGCCCTGCCCCCCCCCACCCCCTCGTGGTCCTGGTGGCATCAGCCTCAGGCTCTGAGCATCCAGGTGTCCTATAGCCTGAGATCAGTGACTTTTAATTTTTCCTTTCCAACTTGAATTCCTTTTATTTCTTTTTCTTCTCTGATTGTTGTGGCTAGGACTTCCAGTATTGCATTGAATAAAAATGATGAGGGGAGCATCCTTGTTTTGTTTCTGATCTTAGAGAAAATGCTTTCAGCTTTTCACCATTGAGTATGATGTTACCTGTGGCATTGTCATATATGGCCTTTATTATGTTGAGGTACGTTCCCTCTATACCCACTTTTTTGAGAGATTATATCATAGATGGATGTTTAATTTTGTCAAAAGCTTTGTTCTGCATCTTTTGAGATGATTATATGATTTTTATTCTTCAGTTTGTTAATGTGGTTTATCGCATTGATTGATTTGCAGATATTAAACCATCCTTGCGTTCCTGGGAGAAATCCCACATCACAATGATATATTATCCTTTTAATGAGTGATTGAATCCAGTTGCTAATATTTTGTTGAGGATCTTGCACCTATGTTCATCAGTGATGTTGGCCTGAAATTTTCTTTTTTTGTGGTGTCTTTGGCCTCGTAGAATGAATTCAGAAGCATTCCTTCCTCTGTAGTTTTCTGGAATATTTTGAGACGGATAGGTATTACCTGTTCTTTAAATGTTTGGTAAAGTTCACCTGTGAAGCTGTCTGCTCCTGGACTTTGGTTTGCTGGGGGTGTTTTTTCATTACTGATTCAATTTTATTACTGATAATTGGTCTGTTATTTTCTGAAATTTCTTCCTGATTCATACTTGGAAGATTGTATATTTCTAGGAATTTGTTCATTTCTTCTAGATTGCTCATTTTATGGGCATATACTTGTTTGTAATAATCTCTTATGATCCTTTGTATTTATATGGTGTTGGTTGTAACTTCTCCTTTTTCAATTCTGATTTTATTTACTTGAGTGTTCTTTCTTTTTTGTGTGACATGTTTGGCTAAAGGTTTATCAATTTTGTTAATCCTTTCAGAGAACCAGCTCTTAGTTTCATTGATCTTTTGCATCGTTTTTTAGTCTCTATTTCATTTATTTCTGCTCTGATCTTTAGGATTTCTTTTCTTTTACTAACTTTGGGGTTTTTTGTTGTTGTTGTTCTTTTTCTAGTTACTTTGGTGTATGCTTATGTTGCTTATTAGAGATTTTTTTTTCCTTAAGTAGGCTTGTTTCACTATAAATTTCCTTCTTAGAACTGCTTTTGCTGCATCCCATAGATTTTAAATCACTGTGTTTTCATTTCATTTGTCTCCAAGTATTTTTTGATTTCCTCTTTGATCCATTCAGTAACCCATTGGTTGTTTAGTAGCATATTGTTTAGCCTCCATGTTTTGTGTTTTTTGCATTTTTTTTTTCCTTGTAATTGATTTCTAGTCTCATAGCATTGTGGTCAGAAAAGATGCTTGATATGATTTCGATCTTAAATTTACTGACTTGTTTTGTGTCCTAGCATATGATCTGTCTTAGAGAATCTTCCATGTGCATTTGAAAAGAATCTGTATTCTGTTGCTTTTTGATGGAATGTTTTATATATACATTTATATATATATATACACACACATATATGTGTGTATATATATATATATAAATGTATATATATGTATATAAAAATATAAATTCTATCTGGTCTAAAGTGTCATTTAAGGACAGTGTATCTTTACTGATTTTTTGTTTCAATGATCTGTCCATTGTTTTAAGTGGGGTGTTAAAGTCTCCTGCTCTTTTTGTGTTATGGTCAGATTCTCCCTTTATGTCTGTTAACATTTGCTTTACGTATTTAGGTGCTACTATGTTGGGTGCATATATATTTACAGTTTTTATATCTTCTTGTTTGATTGATCCCTAGATCATTCTGTAATTCTAACTTTGTCTCTTGTTACAGACCTTGTGTTTTAAAATCTCTATTGTCAGATATAAGTATTGCTACTCTACTTTTCTTTTTGTTTCCATTTGCATGGAATACCTTTTTCCACCCCCTCACTTTAATTCTCTGTGTGTCTTTAGGTCTGAAGTGAGTCTCTTGTAGGCAGCATACATATGCATCTTGTTTTTATATCCATTCAGCCACTGTGTTTTTTGATTGGAGCATTTACTCCACTTACATTTAAAGTAATAAATGATAAGTATGTGCTTATTGCCATTTTGTTAATTGTTCCAGTTTTTTTGGTGGTGCTTTTTTTCCTTTCTTCTTTTGCTTTCTTCCCTTGTGACTTGCTGACTATCTTTTGGGTTATGTTTGGACTCTTTTCTCTCTTTTGTATGTGTATTTATTATAGATTTTTGTCTTGTGGTTACCATGATATTAAACCGATAATCTCTTAAATTCAAACACATCTTAACAACCCTGCATTTTTACTCCTCCACCCCATATTTAATGTTTTTGACATCCTATTTTACTTCTTTCTGTTTTGCATACCCCTTAACTACTTATTGTGGAAATAGATGATTTTAATACTTTTGTTTTTTAACATTCCTACGAACTTTACAAGTGGCTGGTCTACTATCTTTACTGTATATTTGCTTTTACCAATGAGATTTTTCCTTTTGTAATTTTCATATTCATAGTTGTGACATTTTCTTTGCTTAAAGAAATTCATTTAACATTTCTTGTAAAGCCAGTTTAATGGTACTAAACTCTTTTAGTCTTTGCTTGTGTGTAAAACTCTTTATCTCTCCTTTAAATCTAAACAGTCTTGCCAGGTAGAATTTTCTTGGTTGTGGGTTTTTCCTTTCATCACTTTAAATGTATTCAGCCACTGTCTTCTGGCCTGCAGAGGTTCTGCTGAAATGTCAGCTGAGTTTTATGGGTTTCTCTCATATGGAACTTACTGCTTTTCCCTTGGTGCCTTAATATTCTCTCTTTATCTTTAATTTTTGACATTTTAATTATGATGTACCTTTGGACCTCTTTGGGTTGGTTTTTGTTTAGGACTTTGTGTGCTTTCTAGACCTCTGTCTGTTTCCTTTCCCAGGTTAGGAAAGTTTTCAGTTATTATATCTTCCAATATATTCTCTGCTCCTTTCTTTCTCTTCTTCTTCCAGAACCCCCATGTGAATGTTCATACTCCTGATGTTCCAGAAGCCTCTTAAACTGTTCTTATTTTCAAAAATTCTTTTTTCTGTTCAACTTGAGTGATTTCAACTACTCTGTCTTCCAGTTCACTGATCTGTTTCTCAGTATCATCTATTGTACTGTTGATTTTTTTCTAGTGTTTTTTAAAATTTCAGTTATTGTATTCTTCAACTGTTTCATTCTTCTTTATATTTTCTAACTTCTTGTTAATCTTCTCACCATGTTTTCCATTCTTCTCCTGAGTTCACTGAGTGTCTTTATGGTCATTATTTTGGTAGTTTGCTTACCTCCATTTTGTTTAGCTCTTCTTCTGGTGTTTCATTTTGTTTGTTTTGAAAATATTCCTCTGTCACCTCATTTTGCCTGATCCTCTCTGTTCCCCGGAGCTGTATGCTTTTGGGGTGCCCCCTGTGTAGGCTATGTGGGCCCTTCTGTTGTGGCAGGGCTGACTACTGTGGGTGCACTGGTAAGTGTGGCTGGCCTCTGGCCCAGCTGATTGCCAGGCCCTGCCTAATGCTGAGGCTGTCAGTACCAGAGGGTAAGGCCAGGGCCTGGAGCAACTGCGGTGCTCAGGGGGGCCTACAGCTGCTGTGAGCCTGTTGATGGAAGGGACTATGTCCCCATGATGCTGGCTGCTTGGCCTGGGATTTTCCTAGGACAGGGGCCAACCGGATGGTCTGCAGGGCTACACCAAAGAGGGAGGGCTCCAAAATGGTGCTTACCAGCACCAATGTCCCTGTGGTAGAATGAGCTCTCAAAAATGGCTGCTGCCAGCATCTGTGTCCCCAGAGTGAGTCCCAGTTGCCTCCTTCATCTCTGGGAGGCTCTCCAAGTTCAGCTAAAGGGTATGATCTTGGCTTGTTTCAAATTACTGCTTCTTCCTGGGTCATCAAGTGAGATTTTGTATGCCCCCTTTACAACTGAGTCTATGTTTCCTATGGCCTTCTGGCTCTGTCAAATGCAAGCCCTGTTGGCTTTCAAAGCCAGATGTTCTGGGGGCTTGTCTCCTGGTTTAGGATCCCCAGACTGAGCAGCCTGATGTGGGGCTTGGACTTCTTGCTCCTTGAGGAGCACCTTTGCAGCTGTGATTATTCTCCTGTTTTGGGGTCACCTACCCAGACATGTAGGTCTTGACAATAGCACATCTCGCCCCTTCCCACCCATCTCACTGGGGTTCTTTCTTTATATCTTTAGTTGTAGAACATATTTTATGCTAGTCTTCAGGTCATTCATTGATAGTTGCTCTGTAAATAGTTGTAATTTTGATGTGCTTGTGGGAGGAAGTGAGCTCAGGGTCTTCCGACTCCATGTCTTGCCACTCCTCAGTGCCTCCCAGTATTTTAAAGATGTCACTTTATTGTCTCCTAGTTTGCTTAGTTTCTGACGAGAAGTTTGCTATCATTTTAATTTTTGTTACTCTGTATTTTTTTTTCTGTTGTTGCTTCTAAGATTTTTCCCCTTATTTTTCAGCAGCTTGTCTGTGTTGTACCCAGATGTGGTCTTCTTTGTATTTATTAAGATTTGCTGAATTTTTTGGCTTCATTGTTAGATATCTTTTAACTATATGGGGGGAAAAAGTATCCATTATCTCCTTAAACTTTTCTTATGCCCAATTTTCTACCTCTTTTTTCTGAAACTGTAGTTATATGAAGTTTATGCCTGTTGACGTAATACCACAATTCTCAAATACTTGGGCATGTTCTTTCACTTTTATCACTTTTTTTCTTGATATAGTTCAGTTTGAAAAATGTCTGTTAAATCTGATTTTGAGTTCAGAGGTTCTATATTTTGCTGTGTCCAGACCATCTAGTATGTTTTTGTTTTCATTTTACATGTTTTATATTTGAATTGTAAATAACTTCCATTTACTTTTTTCATAGAGTCTTTAATCCTCTATTAAAATCTATTCACTCATTCTTTTTAATTTTGCAAGACAGTTAAATTACTTCCACATTGCTTTATTCTTGCAGACACTCTAATTTTTAGCCTCCCATTTACTGTTTTTTTTCACAGGTTTCTTTAGAGTAGCAAATGATGAGTTTCAGAGTGAACCAAGCATGTGATGTATACTTGTATATTGATTTGGGACTCCCCCACTGTGGTTTCCTTTTTTCTAGGAAAATGCCCCCTCAATGTCTGGTCACTCTTACAGTCTCAAACTACAAGCACAGTTGTTTTATCCTAGTAAGACTTCTCCGCTTACTGCTTGAAACTCATTCCCTCTTGGACCTCAGTAAACTGGGAAATACCCTGAGGGGGAAAATCATTAGAACATGGAGCTCTCCTAGTTTGCCGTCTTCATTTCAAGGATCAAGAGCCATTAATTTGTTCATATATTAGGCTGCTTACCACATGTGTAAGCATTTAAAAAATACTTAGCTTATCCAATATTCATGATTTTTATTGGCAGGTGTGTTTGTTTAGTAAAAGCTGTTCCATCAATATAAGGGATAGAACCCATATACAGTTTTTAGCTGCTCTTTATACTGTAAAATTTGCAAAATTTTCCTCCACCTAAGAAGTAGTATTGTCTATGTCCTTTCCCAAATTTTTCTGTAGTATTTATGGAATTGGCAGATATCTTGAGAGTCTTTCAACAACTGTGGGTAATTTAAATGGATATTTTGTATTTAACCTTTTTTGTTGTTGTTATCCTTTATTGGGGTGGGGGTGCATATAAGAGCTCAATGGTTATTTCATTGTTTTTGTTTACTATTGTTGTTGACTTGCACATATCTATAGGAAAGTTTTAATCAATTATCAACATTCAACTTTTAAATTTAGAAAAATCACACATATTAGATAGTCTACTCTCTGTCTCTACCTCCCCTTCACACTTATTTGCAGGTATTGCTTTTTCCTTAACCACAATTATGTATTTTAATCAGAGTTGTGAATCAAGTATCCTGCCCAGCCCTTTGCCATAGTTATGATTATGTAATCTATAGCAGGCTATTTAGAGTCCTGGTCAAGGAATTTTAGAATTGGAACTAAGGGAAACTAAGTTTTTAATTTCCTGTGGCAAAACTAGAAATATATAAAGGCCATGGTTACAGCCTCATGAAGACATCTCTGATAAGAGAATTAAATTGGCATAGAGAAATAGGAAAAATGGGAAACAAATTTAGTCTTGATTGCATTGGCCCCTGATTTTAGCCGTCACTGAAGCTCATCTGTTCCCTGCCAAATACTATTTTTCTTTGTATTGCCTAAACTGGTTCAGATTAGTTTTCTTTGTCCTACAATCAAACGAAAGCCCTGGACCTTATCTTTATACAACTAATTTATCCTTTTACAACTACCTACCATTCATTATTCCCATTATCCAATTGGTAAAGTCAAGAAAGAAGAAATGTCAGTGACTACCTCACTGTCAGTCAAAGAGTAAAAAACTATGAAATTTTACTTTGAGTCATATGCTTGTGGTAAAGAAGAAAATATAGAGCAAAAAAAGCAGAAGTTCAGAAAAAGATATTTTCAGATCTGTCTTGTTTCTCTGCTTTCAGGCCAGCAAAATGCTTACTTTATGCTGTTTCTAACCCACTTACTAGTATAAACCCTAATTATTTTAAGAGAGTAGCTCTTCCATTGCTATGCTTAATTAAAGGTCATGATTAATTGAAATTGTGACAGCTTATCACTGCTCTGATTTAATTCTAATTGTAGAGTACACTAAATTGCAAGTATTTCTGGAACTACATAAGGATAGTGTTTAATTTTACTGCCTTGACCAGTACTTTGATTGCTATTGCTTTAATCAAGCTTTTCATCTACCTGAATCAGATATTACCTACTCAAGAACTGAACATTTTATGCAAAACACTTTGGCTGTATTTGTATCTAACCACTTCAATAGAGAATTAGAAGCATGCCATGTATTAGCAGGCTTTGCAGTTGAGCAACTCCAAAATAATGATGTTATAAATAATTGTAGGGATTACATCGAATAATGGGCATTTTATATGCTCACAGTTGGTTGGCTGGTGTTGCACTCCAGAATTCTTTTCACTTTCCACCATAAATAGTTGGTAATGTGGTAACAAGTGAATGTACCTTCAATATCCAAATTGCCAAAGTACAGCCTTGAGCTTAACAACCTTAGGGACACCCAACCGATATGGCTCTAAACATTCAGCAGAGTGAAAACTTGAACGGTCATTGAATCAGTCACAACAGGTTATGCTTTGGTAACAAAAATCCAAAACTCAATGACTTAAAATAACAAAGGTGTATTTTTCACCCCTGTTGCAAGAGGAATAGCACAATATATATTAGAATAATAAAATACTACATTGGAGTATAACACCAAGGGTTGTAAAGGATGTGAGGAAAGAGAAACCTCAGATACTGCTCTCAGGAGGATAAATACAGTCATCTTGGAAAGCAATCTGGCATTATTGATTGAAATTAAGTGTATGTGTTTGCTCTGTGGTTCAGCAATTCTACTTCAAGGTATATATCCTAGAGAAAGTCTCCCAAGGCCTGTAAGAATGCACACATAATTCTGGGTAATAAAAAGGGAATAATATTTGTAGCATAATACTCTTTATATAAATTAAATCATTTATATCACAACTACACCATATGTTAAGACTGCATATATACTTAACAACCTATATGAAACACATAGCATAGTTCTTATAGGACAGCAGCAAATAGGAGTGGTGATGAAAACTGAGAAAGTTTAGATATAAAATGACCTGTGCTAAACTAATGATTGAAAAGTGCTATAAAAGGAATATAATTTACAAATTCTTTGACCTGTCGTCAAATCAGAATTTTGATAAAGGTCAGGGGGTCAAAATAATCTCTAAAGACACTTATTTTTGTCCTAGCCATCTTTGTTCCATTGTGACCAGGCCTACAAGAAAAATTTATTTCTAGATATGGCCATCATAGACATAATATATTTTCTGCACCTAGGGAATCTATTCATCTGTTTAATTAGCAGTTTAATTCTTACTTTCTGCTAGTCACCAGGATATAAAAATGAAAATTTTTGTTTTTCCCTTACATGCAGGAATAATATATAATAATAATAATATATATATATATATATATATATATATATATATATATAATATAACAGAAAGAAAAATCAGAAAGTGTAATAATAATAATAAATGATTAGGAAATGAAAATGTGATGGAATAAATGATAAAATATCAGATTGGGGTGGGGTGAGAGACAAATACAGAGATTAGAATTTTGGAAAACTATGTCAGTGGTTGCAGTGGAAATTTTCTACATCTAAGTACACAGCACCTACGTCCATTGCTTCTAATGTAGCCATTTATCCACCCATCGACCATCCAATAATATTAACTGATAGCTTACAAGTCCCTGGATAAAGTGTCCTGCATCTTGATATTTAAGTAATATCCAGGATAGCCAAAATCTCTTCCTTATTGAAGCTTTTATTCTAGCTGTATTGTCACAATTTGCCTTGGGATTGAAAACAAGTCAGCTGGACTGCTTATTTTTCCCTAAATACACACTTGATTAGAAGGCTGAGTAGAACTAAATATTTAGCCCTCTTCCAAAAGAAAATATTTTCTATAGGAGACAGATTTCATCACACATCTGGGAAAAGATCAGATGAAGCAAGTGTAAATAAAAATCAATTATAATCAACATATCCATCTGTCAATTCCTTTAACACTAACTAGCATTGAGAGAGTTTTTCTTTTCTAAGGTTCATTTGTCAGTTCTAACAAGAGATAAATTTTATTAAGTAGTTAATTGAGCCATTTCTTTGAGTTTAGGGAAAGAGGTTTGATTTTGCAATAGCAGTGATTGGGTTATGTTTGGAACCTGAGAACAAAGAAATACAGATAAGTGATTATTGGCAAATGTTTGAAACAGGAATGATGAATTGCTATTACAGAGCCTTGCCCCCAAAAGTAAAAGGAGGAATGCATGGGTTTTTAGTTGAGTAAAGTGGAGAAAGAAACTGATTGAATCTTCTGTTGAAGTTTTTGAGACTACTTTGAATATATTTAATTTTTCTTCCAAAATATATTGTTTAAAATTCTATGTGTTCTGATTTCTGTTTCCAAATAATTTCTTGTATAATACTTATGCTTTTATTTTAATACTATTAGCTGTGGAAAACAAGTGAATGCATAACATTTGAAAAATTTAATGTAAATAGATACAAACATTGTAGTCTGTGTGCTTCTAGCATTTTTTTCTTTACATACACACACACACCCGCCACACACACACACACTTTAGATATACATTGTATAGATTTTTGAAACCTCCTTTATTGACTTAATATTTCTTGAGTATTTCCCATGTCATAAATTCACCTCTTAAACCATTAATATTTTTTATTGAGGTATAATTTACAGACAGTATAATTCTCAATGACTTTTAACATATATATGTATGAATATATATTTGCCAATCCCTTCAACACTCCCCAATATTGGCATATATAGTCATGTAACTAACACCCCGATAAAGATAAAAAATCATTTTGTCTCAACAGAGAGAGTTGCCTTCTGCCTCTTAGCAATCACTACTGCCAACCGTCCCATATGCTCCCCTTGTGTCTGGCAACCACTGATCTGATTTCTATCACTAGAGATTACCTTTGTCTATTCTAGAAGTTCATGAAAATTAAATAATAAATTGTCTATTATTTGGTATCCAGCTTTTTTCACTCAGCATGATGTTTAAGACTTTCATTCATGTTGCTGCATGTATTAGTAGTTCAGTTTTTACTCGAGTGGTATTTCACTATATATCACAATTTGGAAATCATTTCGGTTGTTTCCAATTTTTGGCTAATATGAATGAAGCTACTGTGAACATTTTGGACAAGTCTTCTGTGAACATATGTAACATATTAACAGTTATATTTTATTCTTATATCAATACACATAAAATATTTATTTTCCTATTTTAGTCTTCTCCTATCAAAGCCAATTCTGGTGTAGATGAACATGTTTTTATCTAAATAATTTTACACACAATTATTTACTCAAAATAAATTCCTAGAATTTTTAATTGCTTGGTCAAGAATTTTGATATATATAGATAAATGTTCTATCAAAATTATTATGCAAGTTCAAAATTCTGACTTTATTTTTTCATAAGTAGAAAATGACTGAGGAGTATAATTCATTTTTTCTTTACATTGCTAGAGACAGAGTGTGGAAGTGTTTTTTAGGGAGCAGGATGGAGGGGTGTGCAGATAGAGGGACCCCATGTCCAGTGTTGTTGTTTTATTTAATTCAATTACCATTGTGATTGACTGTTCTTTAAACATACATGCACACAGAACACACACACATATGCATATATATACATATATTAATAACAATTTATATTGTTTCTCAGTTACGTGCATGTGTTTATGTATGCACGTGTATTTATAAACCTCTAGAACTAAAGAATCGAAAATAATGAAATCACTTCTAGTGGACATCTGCCTTTTCTGGCTGTGTAGCATTCTTTTTTTTCTTTTTTTTTAATTAATTAATTAATTAATTTATTTATTTTTGGCTGTGTTGGGTCTTCGTTTCTGTGCGAGGGCTTTCTCTAGTTGCGGCAAGCGGGGGCCACTCTTCACCGCGGCGCGGGCCTCTCACTATCGTGGCCTCTCTTGTTGCAGAGCACAGGCTCCAGACGCGCAGGCTCAGCAGTTGTGGCTCACGGGCCTAGTTGCTCCGCGGCATGTGGAATCTTCCCAGACCAGGGCTCGAACCCGTGTCCCCTGCATTGGCAGGCAGACTCTCAACCACTGCGCCACCAGGGAAGCCCTGTGTAGCATTCTTGAAACAGCTCCATATTTCCTTTTAATAACCCCCTCCACATTGTGTGCAGTCCACATGGATTGGCTATTATCTTACAACCTACTTCCCTTGAATGAAGGAAACATGCAATGACTACCATTTAGATACACACTCCCCAGATATCGTATCATAAACTGGAGACACAAATAAACAGCAACCTCACCAAATCATTTCTGATGGAGCAGCAGCATCTCTACTGTCAAGTGTCACTGATGTCGGTGTTGCAAACGTGGTTTTTATACTCAGCAGATGAAGCAGCAATGTTTTCATGCAATCAGTTCTGTGGATCCTTTTTGTCATGGTTCATTGCTGTTTAGTTCTGTGCCTCATTTCATAATTTCTAGGAGTTATATAATATTCTTTTAGTAAGTACTGTTTTTGTTTAAATTAACTCCATATTACATTTCAGTTGCTTTAAACTAAAAAACCTACAGATAAATGTAGTAAGTCTGAGCATAGTTTCCCCGTTTTATGTCAACTGTCTCTCCATTTCTGTGCATTTCTTCTTGACATTTCTTTTTTATTAGCAGTCTTATTGCAGATAGTAGTTTCTCTTACACATGGAAACAGTTTACCTGGGTTTATCAATATTATAACTTGATTCATTTTCTTAATTAAAGTGTAAAATCCTGTAAACTGTTTACATATTTTAACTCAGATTGATGGTCATGCATATTGGCCAGACTCCATCCCCCTTCTCTCTGTGCAATTTTCCGTGCTTCTTATTTCTCCACTAGTTCATTCTTAAATGTAAAAAGAAAACTTCTTTATAATAAGACCATTGTTGGAGCAGACTAGTTCTTCCTCTCTAGCTCTGACTTGTACAACTATCTTTCTAGCTCTGTATAACCTTGCAGTCTCCTAGGAGAATTACTTCTCATAAAACTCTTCCCCAGTGGATTACTGGAAGTGTCTATTGACATGAGTGTTTATATGGTTTGGAAATAAATACCAGAATTTTAGCTTTTGATAATGTTATTCTTTCTGTTAAATTTCCTAGGAATCAGGAATTATGTATTTTAATTTAATATTAAAATGATTTTAAATCAATCACAGGATAACTACCTTCATTTATTTCTGCCACTGTCTTCTGTCACTTCTCTATACTTTTATGAGAAGCTGTGTTCATGTGTCTTGAAACAGAATTCTTTTCCTTTTCTCTTTTTTACAATTTTAATTTACAGAAAACTTTCAATTACCGTATCCTAACCTTTAATTTTTATGAAATTAAATTTCATTTGGGACATGGTTGCTGACATCATGCCCCATTACAGTCTCATATTTGTGTGTGTGGTTCCTACAAACAAAGACATTCTCCTATATAATCACACTGTAACCACCAAATCAGGAAATTAACAATAATGTATTACTATCTCTTCATAAGATATCACCAATAGTCCCCATAATGTCCTTATAACAAAATAGACACTCCAGAATCTAGTGTTATACTTAGTAGTAAGATCCTTTCAGTCTCCTTTGATCTGGAAGAATTTGTCCGTCTCTATTTGACTTTCATAACTATGAAGCTTTTGAGAATTCAGGCAGTATGGTTTGTAAAATGTTATTTAATTTGAGTTTTGCCTCTTAGGCAGGAATATCAGAGATGTAATGTGTATTCTTCTCATCACCTCCTATCTGATATTGTGTGATTTTGATTTGTCCCTTACATAGCCCTCTTGAGTAGTATCTCACAGGATTCTCTATTGTAAAGGTACTTCGGTTTTATTTAGTAATTAATGATTATTTTGTAGAAAAGTACTTTTAAAGTACGTAAATATTCCATCCTTCATCAAACTTTCAAATGATTCATGTATTCTTTTAAATCAGTATGGACTCATCGACTCCTATTTTATTCGAAGAATATAAAATTTTATTATCATTATTTATTTTGATCCTTAAATTGGCCAGCGTGGTCTGCTTTAAGCTGGCTCCTTTGTTCTCTGTCCTCTTTCTGGGCCTCCTCTCACATGGCTGCCCTCCCTCCAGGATCAGGTTTTGACATCCTGCATCAGGTCAGCATCACCTTCCAGTTCCTCCCACATGGATATCTTCTTCATCTTGCTTAGGCTCTGACTTTCCATTCCTGGTCACCATGGCTCCCCTGACTCTCCACCATGTCCAAGCCTAACTTAACAGTTATTGGACTAAATATTTCAAGTAGAGAAGGAAAATACGGAGAAGGGAGAAAGAAGGGGAAGAGGAGAGAAACAGATGTCTTAAAATTACGAACGACAACAGTACAGTGAACAATATCTTGGTAATACCACATTTGACTTGCTTTGGTTTCATTTCCAGAATCACTGTTTCTTACAGGGTTAAGTGAATTGTGCTTTAAAACTCTCATTTTTTCAATTTGCAATAATAATGGATTCAATTATAGAGACTGCAGTTAGAGACTAAGTTTTGACCTGTGTAGTGAAATCCTCTGTGGAACATGAACATAAGAATTAGAGCTATAATAATAAAGCAATTGCTTAATGTTGCTGAGAAATTAGTATGTAAGTATTAATGTGACACTACACATATTTCAGAGAAAAAAAACTGAGATTAATTTAGAGCCATAACAACAAAGTATACTGAAGAAAATAAGATCAAACTCTAAACACATGGAGGCTTAAGCAAAAGGCTGACTAAGGAGTACCAAGTGAAATATGGTTATCAATTCAAAACTGAGCAGATATCTGAATTCATTTCGAACTTCAAAATATTTCATATTCTTGTGTGATTTCAGATTTTAAAATTTTGTTTTACATCAGTAATGTTTCAGTTGGTCCTTCAGGAAGCAGATGCTGAATAGGAGTTAGTAGTATACAAATTTATTGAGGAATAACTCCAGTGAAAGATAAAAGGATGAGGGAGCTGAACTGGGCAGAATATACCTTCCACCTACTTTGACACCTGTGAAAGGAAAGAGACATGGAGAAGGACTGGGCCGGGCTTCAGACTATGATACAAATCTGAAAGTGTCTCAGATAACCCAATGCGAAGTTCTGAATCAAATATGGTCCATTAATGGAATCTTGTATTGCCATAATTTGCACACCATGTTCAGTCATTGGCTTATGGCTGCCCATGAAGAGTTGTTTTAGTCCCATAAAATGAAACTTATCCTGAAGATGCTGAAAGTGAGCTTGGTCAGCTAATTATACTCCTCTCATTTAATCAGTAACTTCTCTCTTGCAGGGAGATACAAGTGCTGCATTTCCATGGTTGCCACAGCTGGATAATTTTATTTGAACAAAAACTTTATTTTTTCTTGTTTGAAATGTATTTTCTTTTTTTATGTGGGTAGTTTTTTTTTATTTTTAATATATATATTTATATTGAAATATAGTTGATTTACAATGTTGTGTTAGTTTCAGGTGTACAGCAAAGTGATTCAGTTTTTGTACATTCTTTTCCATTATAGGTTATTATAACATGTTGAGTATAGTTCCCTGTGCTGTACAGTAGGTCCTTGTTGATTATCTATTTTATATACAGCAGTGTGTATATTTTAATCCCAAACTCCTAATTTATCCCTCTCTCCTGCCTTTCCCCTTTGGTGACCATAAGTTTGTTTTTTTATGTCTGTGAGTCTATTTCTGTTTTGTAAATAAGTTCATTTGTATCATTTTTTAAGATTCCACATATAAGCAATATCTGATATTTGTCTTTCTCTGTCAGGCTTACTTCACTTAGTATGATGATCTCTAGGTCCATCCATGTTGCCGCAAATGGCATTATTTCATTCTTTTTTTTTAATGACTGAGTTAATATTTCATTCTGTATATATACCACATCTTCTTTGTCCATTCATCTGTTGATGGACACTTAGGTTTCTTCCATGTCTTGGCTATTGTAAATAGTGCTGTTGTGAACATTGGGGTGCATGTATCTTTTCAAATTATGGGCTTTCTCCACACATATGCCCAGGAGTGGGATTGCAGAATTGTATGCTAGCTCTTTTCTTAGTTTTTTTTTTTTTTTTTTTTTAAGGAACCTCCAAACTGTTCTCCATAGTGGCTATACCAATTTACATTCCCACCAACAGTGTAGGAGGGTTCTTTTTTCTCCACACCCTGTCCAGCATTTATTATTTGTAAACTTTTTGATGATGGCCATTCTGACTGGTGTGAGGTGATACCTCGTTGTATTGACAGTTTTGATTTGCATTTCTCTAATAATTAATGATGGTGAGCATATTTTTATGTGCCTTTTGGCCACCTGTATGTTTTCTTTGGAGAAATGTCTATTTAGATCTTCTGCCTGTTTTTTTGATTGGGTTGTTTGATTTTTTTTTATTGAGCCATGTGATCTGTTTGTATATTTTGGAGATTAATCTCTTGTGCGTATCTTTGTTTGCAAACAGTTTCTTCCATTCTGTAGGTTGTCTTTTCGTTTTGTGTATGGTTTCCTTTGCTGTGCGAAAGCTTGTAAGTTTAATTAGGTCCCACTTGTTTATTTTTATTTTTATTTCCATTACTCTAGGAGACGGATCTAAAAAGACATTACTGCAATTTATGTCAAACAGTGTTCTGCCGATGTTTTCCTCTAGGCGTTTTATAGTATCCAGTTTTACATCTAGGTCTTTAATCCATTTTGAGTTTATTTTTGTGTATGGTGTTAGAGAATGTTCTAATTTCATTCTTTTACATGTAGCTGTCGAGTTTCCCCAGCACCGTTTATTGAAGATACTGTGTTTTCACCATCATATATTCCTGCATTCTTTGTTGTAGATTAATTGACCCTATGTGCATAGGTTTATCTCTGGGCATTCTATCCTGTTGCATTGAGCTATATTTCTGTTTTTGTGCCAGTACCATACTGTTTTGATTACTGTATATTTGTAATATTGTCTGAAGTCAGGGAGCCTGATTCTTCCAGTTCTGTTTTTCTTTCTCAAGATGCTTTGGCTATTTGGGATCTTTTGTGTTTCCATAAAAATTTTAAACTTTTTGAACAAAAAGTTTAAAATTTGTCAATTGATCAATGTGGTAATTTATTTCTCCAGTTCATTCAGTACATATCAAATGTCAAGCCTTCAAGATACTATGATGAATACTATTCTTTTCTCTCAAAAAGCTTAAAATATGATGGTAGAGGGAAAAATAGTAAAAAGGCAATGAGAATAGCTTATGGCAGATGTTATAATAAGACTAGATATAGGAAATTCTGTAAGAACAAGGATTGAGCCCCTAACCCAGAATCAGTGACTCCTAAGTCTTTCTAGAATAAGCACAGATAAACTGAAGTCTAAAACAAGCAGAAAATATTTAGTCCAAAAAGAGATAGCCTGGAAAAGTGTGTGCAAAAAATTATATTTTAGAGGATATTATCTGTGAACATGGTTTAATATATTTAGAACTAAAGTCAGACTGAACACACATGCCTGCCTCTTCTCATACCCCAAATCACTCAAAAGTAACTGGAATATGTATTTAAAAACAAATTCGTAATAGCTCAACAATGAGAAAATATAGCATCAGCAGACTAGAAATTAGAATCAGTCTAAAAGTTTGAAAGCAAAGGGGATCAGATTAGCAAACATAGTAGAAAAGCTTGTGCTAGGGTAAATTGCAGTGGCAGAGATGGCAAAACTTGTGCCTGGTATTTTTGCTGGATGCCTCTTTGCTTTAGACATCTTTGCTACAAGCATTTTTGCTGCAAATATTTTTGCACATAACTAATTTTCCCTAAGGCCATTTGCTGTTAAAGATAAAAATAACTGTTTGCCCGTTTTGGGTTTGAGAGTTTGGTTTCATCTGGTTGAAATGTGTTAGATTTATCGAGCTAACAGATGACAGTGATTTACCCCAAGAGTTGGTTTCTTAATATGAAACACACTCCACTGGAGGAGAAAGAAGCTGAGGGTCTCTGAGGTGCAGTGTTGAACCCACATTTCCATAGACCTTTGGAATATTTATCAACAAACATGTGACAATATGACAGGAACACAAACATTAGTGTGGAAGGCTTTCACAACACAATACAAAACTCAGTTACAAAGATAAGTGGACATTTTAGCCTGTCCAAAACATCCATTGAGGTATTTGGTCCACACCAAGAGGTCCTTGAAATTTGGTCCTATCAAAAACATATTTGGGGGGCTTCCCTGGTGGCGCAGTGGTTGGGAGTCCGCCTGCCAATGCTAGGGGACGCGGGTTCGAGCCCTGGTCTGGGAGGATCCCGCGTGCCGCAGAGCGGCTGGGCCCGTGAGCCACAGTTACTGAGCTTGCACGTCTGGAGCCTGTGCTCCGCAACAAGAGGCCGCGATAGTGAGAGGCCCGCGCACCGCGATGAAGAGCGGCCCCCGCTTGCCACCACTGGGGAGGGCCCTCGCACAGAAACGAAGGCCCAACACAGCCATAAATAAATAAATTAATTAATTAAAAAAAAACATATTTGGTTCATGAGCATATTTGGTTCATGCAAAATAGTCCTTGATATTTGTTCCTGTCAAAAATGTCTACACTTAGAAAGCATCTCTAGGTTCAAATAGCCTATAGTGTTTATTTATACTTTTTGTTTACAGGATTAATACATAAAAAATACATAAAATCATGTTTTATTGATCCAATAATTTTGTTGTGGCTATATTGCTGGTAATAACCCTTCTTGGCTTGGTAGCCTAGCTGGTAATGGCACATGGGGTTAGGCAGATGGGTCAGGGTTTGAATCTTGCACAAGAACAGCATTTATATAAACTAAGGGTACTGAGGAAAAGTTCTACAGTTAGAGAAATGCACAGAGGATGACAAGTTGAGAGTGGCATCTAGAAGTGGATGGTGTGTTAATATATCACTGAGCATTTGGTTGCATGTGGCTGGGTCATTCAGTAAGGACAGAGTTTGAAAGGAGGGGCTTGGTCAAGCTGCTGTGTAAAACGAGAGCTGAGTGCATTGACATAAACACTTTATACAGAGTCTTGTTTACTTGGAAGGAGTTAGAATGGGTATGGCTCTCCTACCACATAGAGGTTGGGTGTAATAGTGATCATGAGGGAGATACCAGGCATCTAATTAATGCCCTACAACTAAATATTGCCCAAGTATTTGTGTTTGCATGGGAAAGAAATCTCAACGTTAACCCTTGATTATGCAAGATAGATTTCAAGGTTGCAAATATGAATGTGATTTGATTACTCCTACTAAAGGCACAAGAAAAAGAATGCTTGTTTCGCTTTTCACAATCACTGTGGTAAAAAAATAACTTCTTTAGATCTAACACTTGAGTGTGTGACAATGGAAAGTAACACCCATAAGTGTACATCCATGTTGTTTGGACTTCCATTTGTTCCTTTGGAAGATATAAATGAATACATTGTGTATAATTCAGAAGAAAATGTAGATGACCTAATGGATCATGTTGAGAAAGTGTATGTTTGTGGAAGGCATGGCAGAGGCAGACAAAGACCAAAAGATCCAAGATTTCCACCAGAAACTTGGAATATTTATACATCAGTACTGAATGTCAAACACAGGATGAACAATGCAGTGGAAGGCTGGCATAAGCAAATTTCAAAAGCTGATAGTAGTGCATTATCCTTCAATTTGGAGGCTTACTGAAGTGTTAAAA
The DNA here is from genome assembly GCF_028023285.1 of Balaenoptera ricei. NCBI lineage: Eukaryota > Metazoa > Chordata > Mammalia > Artiodactyla > Balaenopteridae > Balaenoptera > Balaenoptera ricei. The sequence goes on along the minus strand of NC_082644.1, from coordinate 93,232,151 downwards.
GACAAATAGCAAAGCAATGAAAAAGTTATCACCCAAGTTCCTGGTGTTCACACTCAAATAGGGCCACCAACTCCCAGATGATACTGATAAAATCAAATTAGTATAACTGAAACTGTTAACAGATATAACAAATATAAAGCTAACATAAATATATTTATAAATATAAATATATTAAATTATAAATATTTATAAATATAAAGCCAAGGTCTATATATACTTGAGAACAATTACTCTTTGACTTAAGAGTAACCCTACCAAGCTTCATGATAAAGAACAAGAATCAGTGTGAAATCCAAAGGTCATCACGAATTACATAAGAATAACAAATAAAATTTTAACAAAATCAAATGTTTATATTATTTAACACATCATGGACCAAATATCTCAACACACATTTTGCACGGGTCCAAAATTCAGGGATCTTTCAGCAAAGTTATTTTTGATATTTAGCATATCATGGACCAAATGTCTCTATGAACGTTTTGGACAGGATCAAATTTCAAGGGCCTTTTGGCATGAACCAAATGTCTCAATGAACATTTTGTATGGGACCAAATGTCCTGCAAGGATTACAATACTTATCCTACTATTTAGAAATTGATACCTCTCTTAATAGAGGAAGAAATTTTAGTGAAAAAGAAGAAGTGCATGCTGAACAAGAAGACAAATCAAGAAGCCCCCAAAAAAGTATACTATGAAAGAAAAACTTCAAAGACAATTGCTTAGATACAACCCACAAAATAAAATCAGTTATTAGCGCAGTATTGCAGTCTATCTACACACATTTTAAATGTATTCAAATATTTTGTATTATCATTTGTATTATCATTCATTTCTCATTTATGTTCTTTTTAATTTTATTAAAAATTTTATTTCTTTTATTTTTTGTTATTTAATCTTTTATGGCAAAATTGCCTTATGGACAATCAGTTATGTGACCAAAATGTTTGTAGTGAAATGCTTGCAAACAAAGATGTCTATGACAAAGAGGCTTATGGCAATAATACCTAGAATTAGCAAACTACAATCTCAGAGTGAGTGAAATCCAAAGTAACAGGTGATCCCTGGGGCAGTAGTCAGGGGGATTAGCTGAAAGGGAGGCACAACCAGGAGACTACTACACTGCTTCCTTAGTCCCAAAGTACACAAGGCTGAAACTGAACAGCAAGTAATAATTGCACACTAAAGGAACTAACTTCCTAGGGAGGGCTTTTAGTGGAACATAGTCCAAACAGAGTGAAAATAATCATATATGTTTGGCTTAGTCCTTGCTTTTCTCTGTTCAAAAACATTAAGCATCTGTACATAGTATATACTTCTAAAATGTGTTCATCTAATATAGAGTAACTCTTTCTGGTGTGACTGAGAGTATGAGTGTCCATTGCCAAACATCATCACTCTAATATCTTATTATAGTTTGAAAGATGTCCATCTACTCCTCATGAATTTCTCTTATAACTCAGTACTGACATTCTGCAACTTTTAAATTGTGAAGTTTACTACTAACAGCATTTTTTCTATTTCAGCAAAGGCAAATCATTTCATGATCATAAAGTGTAGAATGTAAATATAATTAATTTGCAGTAAGTAGCTAACTGGTCCTCCAGGGTTATGTGAGCCATTTTTCTTAGTCACAACTACAGGTCTTTGAATACCAAGCAGTGGTAGTAGAAAGATCAGTCTAAGTGATGCTAATTCCATGTGGATAAGCTCATGTATAATCTCTATTCCTATTACCATGGCCAATTTGATCATGATCTAATTAAATTAGAACAGAGTCAAGAAAGGAAGGATGAATGTCATTCCTAAGTAGATCATCTTGTCTACCTGGCTATTTAGAGCTGCTTACACAGTAGAGACTTTTGATACGAATTTGCAAGGAGACAAATTCTCTGTCCCTCTAGGTTTAGTCTTAAATATCTAATATGAAGCTTCACCAAATATACTTAAAATCAGTCCTCTAACTTTTCCTATTCATTTCCCTGACCATACTGCCATTCCCTTAATCACTGCACCAAAACTGGAGTGTTTCTCAGCATTTATCTTTCCTTACAGATAAAATGAATCATGAGATTGATTATACTACTTGGAGTTCTACCTTTTGATAGGAATTTACTTTTTCACTTTAATTCAAAGCCATCACTATGTTGGGCTATAAGGCTGCAGCTGTTTATACCTAGCTGATGTAAGACTACCCTACACATAAGTACATAAAACAGACTTACCACAGAAAAGTCATACAAAATAATTACTTTTTAAATTGATGGCCATGAAAAATTATTTTAAGCAAGAGATTGCAACATTCATATATCTTTAGTAAGATAATTCTAGTAAAAATATGAAAGGTAGATTTAAAGGAAGATAATAAGGGCAATGTAACCAGGTGGAATAATTATTAACCCAAGTGAGAAATGACAAAACATAAATTAAGGAAGTTGTTACAAGAAGAGAAAAGTGGGATGGATTAGAGAAACATTTTTGAAATACAAACTGTCTATAATTCTGAGTAAGAAAGATATATAATTTAAAATGCTCTTCCAATTTGATGGCAACTTTGTTGATTATAATATCATTTTTATGGGTTTACTTAAATTAAAATTATTTTTCAAAGATACTGAACACATATTTTTCTCTCATAATTAACAGTGCTGGTAGGAATTTATTTAAAATATTAATGCACTTGCTTTTGAGGAGTATATGTTTGCACAATCTGTTCTTTAATCTTTTACATTTTCATGACTATTGCACTTTGATTGAAGGGGCTTAAATGTCAGTGTTTGAATCAATTTCCACCACCCTGAGAATAGAATCTGTGACTCTGTATTCTAAAGAGTGAGGGAAATAGCATGATGACAAATGGAATTGCAGAATTAGCAAATATAAATGCAAAATACTGATTAACATTTCAGTGTTAGTCTATCAAGAGGCCATGTCTTTAAGGGATAATTATAATATCCTATGAAAACAAAGTTCAGTTACACTCAAGTTTGTTTATCTGTCATCTATCTACCTATCCATCTATTTATCTAAATTCATGTAAATCACTTGATGAAAGAGACTAGAATGATTTTTGTGTGTTTTACGAGCAGAACCTAGAAAAATAATTACCTGATATGAACAATAAATTGCTAAAAGCAAATCAATTTTTGAAGACTATTTACAGAAGAAAAATGCCTTCAGGAAAGTGGATTTCTTGACTACATTTCTTCTAATGCTATTGCATTTCCCCAGATATTTACATTCTCTTAGTCATTTTGTTAATTTTAGGAGAGAATCATGAGATATGTGCCAGACCTTTAATCTTCCTCCCTTTCTCCCTTCTTTCTCTTCATCCTTTTTTACTTCCGTTTCTATTTTTTAAATAAATAATCAGTATTCATTTAGGAGAAAAAGGAAATAAAGAAATAAACTAACCAATGAAGTAAATGAGTATATGTCATCTATCCACACATCATTTATATACAGGCATACCTTGTTTTATTATGCTTCACTTTATCGAGCTTCACAGATATTGCATTTTTTTTTTTTTTTACAAATTGAAGGTTTGTGGCAACTCCATGTACAGCAAGTCTATTGGCAACATTTTTCCAACAGCATTGGCTCACTTTGTGCCTCTGTGTCACATTGGAAATTTTCACAATATTTCAAACTTTTTCATTGTTATCATATTTGTTATAGTGACCTGTGATTAGTGATCTTTGATGTTACTATTGTAATTGTTTTAGGGCACCACAAACCACACACATATAAGACAGCGAACTTAATGGATAAATGGATAAATGTTGTCTGTGTTCTCACTGCTCCACCAATCAGCCATTTCCCTGTCTCTCTCCCTCTCCTTGGGTATCACTATTCCCTGAGACCCAACAAGTAGGCCAATTAATAAATCTACAATGGGCCCTTAGTGTTCAAGTAAAAGGAAGAGTCATACATCTTTCACTTCATATCAAAAGCTTAGTGAAGAAGGAATGTCAAAAGCTGACGTAGGCCAAAAGCTCAGCCTCTTGCTCTAGTTAGCCAAGGTGTGAATGCAATGGAAAATTTCTTAAAGGAAATGAAAAGTGCTACTCCAGAGAACACATGAGTGATAAGAAAGTGAAACAGCCTTATTGGTGATATGGAGAAAGTTTTAGTGATCTGGATAGAAGACCAAATCAACCGTATCATTCCCTTAAGACAAAACCTACTCTAGAGCAAGGACCTAACTCTCTTCAATTCTCTGAAGGCTGAGAGAGGAGAGGAGGCAGCAGAATAAGAAGTCTGAAACTAGCAGAGGCTGGTTCACAAGGTTTAAGCAAAGAAACCATCTTCATTACAAAACAGTGCAAGGTGAAGCAACAAGTGCTGATGAAGAAGCTTCAGCAAGTTATCCAAAGGTCTAGTTAAGATAATTAATGAAAGTGGCTACACTAAACCGATTTGCAATGTAGATGAAACAGACTTCTGTTGGAATAAGATGCTATCTAGGACTTTCACAGCTAGAGAGGAGAAGTCAATGCCTCGCTTCAAAGCTTCCGAGTACAGGCTGACTCTCTAATTAGGGGTTAATGCAGCTGGTGACTTTAAGTTGAAGCCAGTGCTCATTTATTATTCTCAAAATCCTAGGGCCTTTAAAAATTATGCTAAATCTACTCTGCAAGTGCTCTAGAAATGGAACAACAAAGCCTGGATGACAGCATATCTGTTTTCAACATGATTTACTGAATATTTGAAGCTCACTATTGAGATATACTGCTCAGAAAAAGACTCCTTTCAAAATTATTACTGCTTACTGACAATGTACCTAGTTACCCAAGAGGTCTGATGGAGATGTACAGTGAGATTAGTATTGTTTTCATGCCTGCTAGCACAAGGTACATTCTGCAGCCTATGGATCAAGGAGTAATTTTGGCTTTCAAGTATTATTATCTAAGAAATACATTTTGTAAGGCTATAGCTACCTTAGATAATGATTCCTCTGATGGATCTGGGTAAGGTAAATTGAAAACTTACGGAAAGGATTCACCATTTTAGAAGCAGTTAAGACCATTCATGATTCATAACAAGAGGTCAAGATATTGACATTTACAGAAGTTTGAAAGAAGTTGATTCCAATCCTCATGGATGACTTTGAGGGGTTTAAGACTTCGGTAGAGGACGTAACTGCATATTTGGGGGAAATAGAAGAGACTAGAAATTAGAAGCGGAGCCTGAAGATGTGACTGAATTGCTGCAATCTCATGATGAAACTTTAAAGGCTAAGGAGTTGCTTCTTGTGGATGAGCAGGGAAAGTGATTTTTTTTTTGACATAGAATCTACTCCTGGTGAAGATCTTTATACTTGAAATCTACAACAAGGGAAATGTATGGATTTTTATCTATGATTTGTAGCATTTTGGTTTCACATATTTTCAGAGTATCTTCAATCTCTGAATCCTGATTTATGAATGGTGAATCATGCTTTTTGTTTTTTTAAAGAAGACTAGTGGATTTGAAACTACACTAGAACTAAAATTTACCATTTATTTAATAACATTTTAAATGAAAATGGGAATATTTCTCTTAGAAATAGCTTCTTCTTATGTTCCTATATTTAAAGGATTAATTTTTGAAATTGGTGTTAAGGAATTTGTGTTGCAGATTTGCTTTCTGCTCACAGTAAAAAGCAGTGAATCATATAATCAGCCAGAAGTTTAGCCTTCATCAAGGCTTAAGCTGAATTCTCTCTATAACCCATAGACAAGAGGTTTCCAAGGGGCTATTTGAACACCTTTATTTTTTTTTTTTAAAGTAAATTCTTACACATAAATAAACATCATTGCTATTTCCAACTATTTTGGGATAAATAAGGTCTTTTTTTATGTTAAATTATAAAATTGAAACATAAAATTCCCAGTAAAACATTTACTTAAAATATTTTGATTCCTTCTGTTTTCCAACCTCCAAGATGGTTATACTAATTATCAACTATAATATCAATGTATTATTGGGTTTATGACTTAGACAGCAATGTCTTTCCCAACTGCACACCATATAACATGAATATCTTGAAATAATGAAATATGGATGGCACATTTCTCTACTTTCCAATAAATACTACATGTTTTTTGTTTTTGTTTGTGTAATTTTATATATATCTTTGGTTAGCCCCACTGATTTCTCTCTGAGTGTTGATGTATACACCTCTGCTGGAGGCATCATCTTACCCTGAAGTCACACCTCTAAACATTTTTTTGAAGTATTCATTACAACAAATTTTACACAATCACATGATCTGGGCTTGTAAATTATTTCTTTAAAAATGATATCAATCAAAATACTAGTATTAGCAGAATAATTAATTCTAAGATATTAAATGGAAATATATCTAGGAAAACCAAAATCAAGTTCGAGTGTTTGCAGCCAGGAGGAAACTCCATTTCATAGCAGCCTCTTTGCAGCATGGACGGCACTGCTTCTTGTCATTATACCACAGCTGACAATACAGATGATGTGCATGTGACCCCACCACTAGTAACTCTTCCACTCATATCTCTAAAGCCAAATGTTCGCTCTACTCCAGAACCTTTACCAGGATATGGAGTTTGTGTCTTGTCCTCCTTCCTTGGGTTGCTCTCTATCTATCACAGACTTGGAGAATTTCATCTGATTGGTATAGTCAAGGTCACATTCTGGCTCCTATGTATTAGAAGTAAGATTGTGCTAGTTCTCCTTGCCACAAAAATTCATCCTTCTTGTATATGTTAGTCCTTATAATATTTCAATTTACCCATTTATAGACTGTTAAATTATATTGAATTTTTTTGAAAACAAGCAAGCAGAGAAGCCACTTGATGGTTCATAAGAGGTTATACTGATGGCATACTGTATTAAAATTAGCTATTAAAAATTGTGATTACATGGTTCAAGAAAGCTATTAGATAACATTAAACCATTTAATGTAAAACCTACCACATCCTTAGTGACAAATACATGAAAATAATAACAAGCATAGTAAAATAGTTATGTAGCACAGTTTTCTAGAAAATAATTCCCACTTGAATCTGACTATGAATACTCAATTTAACTCCCTTCTCCAGTGTACCAACCATTCTCATTACTGCTGTTCGTTCTAATTCTCACTATTCTGAACCTGCAGCACTTGTTCATAGATTTAAAACAAATGGAATTTTAAGGTTGGAAGGCCTCTTGGATAATTTATAGTCCCGTATTTTCATTTAACAGATAATAGAATTTAGATCTTACAACTACGAATTTGCTTTCAAAAGTTTATTCACAAATCTCATAGCACAGTCCAGTTTCACATCTCATGAGGATATGCTCTTTCCACTACCACTGAGTTAAGTTTTCTGGGTCACAGATCTGATACTAACATGTGCTGCATTTTGTTGTTAGACACATACTTGTGTATACATGACTTGTCTCCTCTAGTGGACAATAAATTTCTCAAAAGCAGGAAATTATATTTGTAATTTTAAATATATATTGCCTTATTTCCTGTGACTCATGTTTTTTGTTACAAAATGTTAGGCTTATTGTGGCAATAAATGTTGTCTATTGGTTAATATAGTTATGAAATAATGCAGAACATTTAGAATTATTTTCGTGCACTATATAAGAATAAAATTAATAATACTCATACCAGACAGTGTTCCAAGAACTCTATGTACTCCTTTAATCCTTACAAAAGCCGTATGATATAGGTGCTATTGTTATTCTCCTTTAAAGATGAGGAAATGTGACATAGAGAGGATAACTAACTTTCCAAGGGCCACACAGTAAATGGTGGAACTAGGATTTAGAATCAGGTGATCTGCTTCCACAATCAGTATTCTAACATCCTTTGCATCTAAATCCATTTGAGATGAAATATGTAATTTTTTCCTCCTCAGCAGGGTATAGCAGCTGATAAACTTCCTCCCTTGTCAACAAAAGTAGGGTTAAACTAAACTTCCATGCAAAGCAAGAAAAACTGAAAGAATGGTTGTTTTATTTTAAATTAGGGCAAGCATTCATACATGTTTAGCTAAGGAGAAAGTGTACCCCAAATCACATATTCAAATTGCCAAACCCTTCTGTGTTGGTATGGACTGTTATAAGAAATGTACACTGCAAATGCCCCTAGACTTTTTCTCCCTGCAAATTAACAACTAGCTTTTATTACAAAAAAGAAAGAAAACCTACAGTTGGAAAAGACATAGAGTGGCAGATGTTTGCCTTAATACATGTTGTTGGTATGAATTAAAGCTCTTTTTTTTTAGTGCAAAGGTTGTTGACATCTAAATAAATTAATATAAATACTATATCTTTAGTCACAATAATTTAAATTTTAGAATGTATCCTTTGCAGATACTACCACTTAGTAGATGTGCAATGGTGAATATTGCTCTATTATTTGTAAAATTGATAAACTATAAACAGCTTAAATGCCCATCATCAAGTGACTCTTTAAAAACATGTGACAGAGCAAGGAATGAGGTACTTCATAGTTGTATGATTCTGGCAGGCTAATAAAAACTTCTGTCAGCAGATATAAGAAACCAATAATATGGAAGGTAGACAGTCATCAAGGGGAAAAAAAAAATGACAAAATATAAGGCTTACCCTACAGAGCACAGGAGCAATACCTCTGTAAGGCTTACCCTACAGAGCACAGGAGCAATAGCTATTTCTGAGTCCAAGGCAATATAACTGAGTTGTGCTGTCTCCTATTCATTTCAATCAAGTAGACAGTTTCTTTAGGTGATAGATTTACGTGTATATACAGAATGATAGAGAAAGGGAGCGAGAATGATCAGCAGGAAATATTAGGAAGTTGAATAAAAAAGTGTATATTACTGTTTCATTTAATCCCATAGAATTTGAATTCCCAGTACAATAAAATGATAATTTGAATGATTAATTAATACGGCACCATATAAATGAGTCAAAAATTTCTCATTTTTAATGAGATTAATACTTTTAATTTTATTAGTTTAGTGCAAAGATTAGCTATTACAGTATATGAACATATTATGTCATTTAATAACTATCAATAAATTTCCCCTCCCCTTTATTTTTTTCTTTAATCCTTACAACAAGTCCATTAGATAAAAATCAATGAAAATTAAAGTGACTCCTAGGGAAAAGTTCTGGGTTACTTGAGATTTCAATGAAGCGTTACAGGTTGGAAAGTAAGTTTGGTGCAAAAAAAATTAATATGCTATCCATTGACTAAGATAAAGTATATTTTAAAAATTTATTCATAAATATAAGTCTTATACTAATACAATGTAAACAGAAATAGGAGATCATATTTATTGAATATAAGGATAAAAAGATTGAGATGTAATAAAATGATGTTTGTCCTAATCCCAGATAGTTTCTTCTTATGGGGAAAAAAGACACACACACACAAAAAATCAAACAAATCATATAACCTTTCTCTCCAAAATAAGGGGAATTAACTAGTCTTAATAGGGCACATAATGCCCCCGCAGAAAACAAAAATAAATTATGTGCAATGAGAATTAAGGTGCTCTTAAGGATAATCCAAGATATCTCACTTGTAATGTAAATGATACTGTATTACCTCAAAGATAGTATAATCTATAAAAGCGACTAGTGCTGTTACATTTGTGTTGTTCTTTATTTGTACCTATACTGAACTACACATATTTCCTTAGGTATCTATGGGGCTTTGTATCAATATTTGGTTAAGCTAATAAATGAATTATTCACTTAGTATCTCTTGCCTGAATGGATGGCTGATGTCAGTTAATACCTCTGTCCAAGTCTCTTAACAGTTGTTTTTGTGTTCTGTTAGTGTTCTTCTATCCAGCCAGTCCAGAGGATGCTGAAAGCTTTAATTCCTGGAAATTTAGGGTCATAAAATTAAAGTATAGTTTTTAATTCTAATGAATGTTCACAATTAAATGTGTAAAAATTATGTAGCACAACATCCATTTCACTTTTCTTATTTTTCACCCCAAAATTCCACCCCATAATTAAATTTGTTTTAAGCATTAGAAGCAATTTATCTTTTATAAGGAAGCCAATCATAATGAAACATTTACATCTTTGTAACTGGACTGTTTAAGTGTCTAGATTAAATCTATGCATCAAATATTAAAAATGGATACTGAGATAGGAATTTGAGAGTGGTGAGGGAGAAGATCTGTTTTATTAGAAGAGAAACTGAACTTATCAATTTTTGTATTGTTAAAATATTCAATGTAAGGTAAAACCTTTTTTTTATAAGAGAAATCTGAAAAGTAGTTGAACACATAAACTTTTTATACTAAATACTGACATCATCTGAGAGCAATATGCTTTTCAGGGGCCAAAAACACATACAAGCTTTTGCAGATATCAATGTCAAATATTATGGCTAGACCCTTAGATACAAATAGATTGTTACCCCTCACACTTGTTCCTGGATCTATTATCATTCCATCTCACACACAGTACCATCTATATGCAAGTAAAGCAGCTAGACAATTACCTTTCACTGTTAACTTTTTTAAAAAGTCTATATATTTTGTATTGTTTGACTTGTTATATGGAGCATGAATCTGAGAAAACAAGAACATTTTGGGAAAACTTTAAGAAAACACAATAATTTTTCATAATTTGGCTATCAACTCAGCAAAAAAGAATCAATTTGCAAAATTATTCTTTTACGTTCTTTGCTTTTTTGTGTTTTCTTAAATTGTGTAATTGTATGTGTGCACATGCATGTGTTTACATGTGCAATGTTTCCAAAAGGGTGAGTCTGAGTCAGGCAGCCATAGATTTGAATCATGGTTCTTCCATTTACTAACTGTACAATTGCTACAAATGTTAATTTCCTGGGTCTTTCCCCCTCCGTTTAATTTTTTTAATGCACAAATAACTTCCCCATATGATTTTATTGTTAAGAGATGGGTAGGTAGGTAGATAGATGATAGATAGATACATAATAGATAGATCCATAGATAGATAGTGTGTAAAGTACTTGAAATAATTTCAGGTTCACAAGGGATGCTACCATACTGATACCAATTAATAAGAATTTTTTCTTTCTCTACTTTGCAGACCCAAACATATACTTCACAATTCAGTCAAGTGTTATCTCTTCTATAAAGTTTTTTTTTTCCTGTATTTCCAGGACATTTTTTATATTTATCTATTACATTATTGATCTTTCTATTATACTACATATTGCTCTATATAATAGATATTTGCATTTGTAGCTCTAATCTCTATCCATCCCTGTGTTCTTGAGGACTGCGACCATATTTATTCTTCATAGTAACTTCAGAAAAAAATCATTGAATCTGTATCTCAGTGGCCTTTAAAAATGGTGAACTAAGAAGAATATTAAGTTAATAAATTATTCATTTAGCAATTGGGTATTATTTATAATTGAAAGGTTATATAAGATATTTTTTAAATGAAACAGCTATACAAAGAGTTATCAGAACCAGATTTAAGCTCAACTATATGATTAATTTTCTATGTGACCTTGAGGGAGTAATTTTCTGTCTATAAATTTGTTAAAAGAAGTGATGGATTAAATTATACCTAAATTATTTCCAGTTATAATAGTCTATAATTCTGTACTTTTAAGTATCTTGCTTAAAACTAAACAACAATTTACTTATCTGACAATAATTGAGAAATTTATATTTAAAAGGGGATGTATCCATTAATAACAAGCCAAAAATCTCAGTCACTTCTAATGGTGTAATTCAAACTTCCTTTGAGTTTTAATTTCTCTCTACAAAAGAACCCCTCTGTTGTAAGCAGAGAATTTTTACTCTGGCCTAAGCAATCGGCATGATTTATTACACATGCTGGTTCAGACTTTCACAGGAATCCTCTGGTTAATGTTGCCAGTCTACATCTACAGGACTTAGTGACACTGTTATTAATCACTGAGAATCAAGGAAAGATATAAAGAAAGCAAGAAAGAAAAAGAGTAGGTCTCTGAAAGGGCACGTTCTTATCTTAGTCTAATTATAATAATCCTATTAAAAACTGAAGATCCAGGAATGGCTTAGCAGAGAGATGAAATAAAGGAAATGGAATATTCTGTGCTTTAACAAGTTTGTGTTAGAATCCTAACCAATGGTGTTTTCTTTGATTTGTTTGAGAGAAGACTGCTACCTTGTTATCTTGTTTCACTGTGTCTTTTGAGGATGGCATTTAAGGAGCATTTAGGGAACAGTTTCCATACAATTATTGATTTGACAATTGCTTATATACAGAACTTGAATCCATTAGACTACAGTTAGAACTAACTAAAACTAACTTGAGCAAGCTTTTGTTCAAAAGCAGAATTTGGGATAAGGACACATGGTTGTTTCATGAACCCTTATAGCTGAAATGTATGATGGTTTCCTCAGAAATTGACAGGGGCCAGAAATTAGTAGAACTTCATAATTGACTCAGTCTCTCCTATCGTTTACCTTCTGCACTGTATTCTTCCATGTCAAAGCCAAGCTTTTTCTGTTCCTTGCTTTCATGGCAGAACATATTTCACTGAGGACCTTGAATTCATAGGATACAAATTTGACCACCAGGAGGACCTGACTGTCTGCTGTGTCCAATTCCATCATCCTATGGGAAAGAACCCATGGCTTGTTTAAGGTGTTTATTACTAGTCTAATTAGTCATGTGAAGTTGTACATGGGCACAACATTGGCTGTGAGGATCCAGTGCTCTGGAATGGATAGGGAGATGCTCTTTCAATCAATCAGTCATTCAATCAATTTAATTTAAATAAAAATAATGTTTTGAGGGCTGAGAAGATGCCTAAATATTTCTACTATAGAATGTTTAGAATCTTGAATCTTTATGTCAAGTCTTTCCCCATTTTACTGAGTATTCTTTGAGGAGAGAGTTTGCATTCAAGATACATGTAAGATTATATGAGATTTAAAAACTATTTAGTCTAAAGCTTTCTTGACATAAAAGTTACATAATGACCCTCTTAGAATACACTCTTTCAGAACACTATTTAAGCTTTTAGTGGATTATATATTATTTTGTAATTTACAAGATATTATATATAACATTTGCAATTAAGGTGTATACACACTCATTTCAAAAGTATATAGAAAATTTTAGTACATCCCGTTACTAATCATTGAAACATTATTGATTCATTCATATATTTACTGAATGTTTTTAATCTTTGATAATATGCTCTATTTCCCAGACCTCTGGCTTCTCCTCAATTAACTATGCTTTAAAATGTAAAGGATTATTACATTTGTCAGGCTTGAATTACATAGCAGTGGGTGTCTGAAAAGGCTTTAGGAAACATTTTATACTTTTATTCACATTTTTATTTAGTGCACTAAGTTTAGCTTAGGCAAAGAGTATGGCTAGTGTAGTGCAGTAGAGTACAGAGTTGTTCAGATATAAGCATTCCTAAATTTCAGTTCTTAGGGAAAAAAAAATATCCTTTTTCAACATGCTGAAATTGCCTCAAGATAAAAAGTTTAAAATACAATAGTAATATTGGCATTGAGTCTAAAACTATCCTTCTGATGCCAAGCCCATCATATCACATTCCATAATGTGAGCTTCTAATATGTTTCACTAAGATCACAATCAAGACCTAGAAACTTATGCCTCTAGGCTTTGAGAAATAATTCTTGTTTGAAAAAAAGGCTCTCAGAAACATCTTCTGTCCTTTCCAACATTATGTGATTGATTTCCTTGTGGGATTGTGCACTGTGTTTGTAAATGTATTATATTTTGATGCCCATTTTTTCATATCTAGGATAATGACATTAAAATTTATCACATGCTCTTTAATGTAGCACAATACTGTGAGCAATTCCTAAAACACTAAATGTTCATGGCTGTATATTATTTCATAATATAGATATACCATAATTTATTATCCTAATTCCCATTCATTGTACATTATGTTGTTTCCACTATTTCACATTTTAAAATAATGATATAATTAATATGCTCATGTGTAAGTTTACATGAAGATATTTTGTATTCATTTAGTGAACTGCTAATGTCATATGTAGTAGCCATTGCCTTTTATTTTAGAAACTCACCACACCCTATTATTCTTCCCTACCTCTTTTATTCCTGCAAAAATCCATAATTCACAATGTCACGAGTTTGATGTGTATCTTTACAGTCAATTTTATTAGATGCATATATATGCATGCTTAAAACATACAGTTGTTTTGTGCTTATGTTGGAGTTGAGACAATATGCCATTGATAAAAGCTTGCATTTTCCTCCTAAAATTATTTTTAACTATATATCCATGGTTTATATATACAAGGAAGTGTAATTTATTCATTCATTTTTAACTATTACATAGTGTTAATTCCTGTACTGATAAGCATTTAGTTTACTTCAAAGTTTCGTCATTTATAACAATACTGCAGTAAACATTCTTTTACATAACTGCTTTTGAAATTAAAACAAAATGTTCAGTTGCATGTACCTTGAAGTGGAAATGAGTATTTTTCCGCATTATCAGTTTTACTAGATGCTGTCATATCGCTGTCAAACAGGACTGTTGAGATTAGAGTCCACCGTCAAGGTAAGAGAGTTACATCTTCTCTTTCTCACTGAAGTAAGAATTTTTTTCTTTTCATTTTCTTCCATTTGAAGTTTGGAAATACATTTTTTTTGTTTAAATGTGCAATTTTATGTTTACTGTTGACGTTAACTTTCTTTCCATGCTTTTATTGGTTATTTTAAACTCCTCTTTTGTGAATTGCCTGGCCGTACACTTTGTCCATTGTATGGTTTATCACTTTAAAAATCAGTACAAGTCCTTTATCCATTTCTAAACTAGATGTTTATTGCATATATAAACAGCTTTTTTTTATTGAGCATTAGAAGTAATATTTTATTTATGATAATTTTTTTTAACCTTGGTTATATAGATTGAGAATGTGGTCAGTTGTAAACTTCCTTTCCATATGCGGTATGGAAGGCATTCTATCTTAAAGTAATAGAAATCGGATTGCTAATGAACAATATGTGTAGAGAACTAAAGAAAATTTCTAGCACAAATATACCAGCCTTTCAAAGCTCAATGATAAGGGATGATCAAATGGACTAGGTACCCTTTTATTTACTTATAATTGTTTTCATCCCTTAAAACTTTTTATTATGAAAAATTTCAAACATGAGAGAGAAACCTATAATGATCCTCATGTCTTATTATGCAGCTTGAATACATATCACTCTTTTGCCAATTTCATTCCATGTATTCTTCACACATGCTATTCTTGGGATATTTTAAAGCATAACTAGATATCATATTTTTAAAATCTGTGAACACTTCTGTATGCATCTCTAACAGATAAGAAATATTTTTAATAATGTCTTGCCTTTATCACATTATAACAATAATTCCATGATATTTTATTATATCTAGTCTATAATTAAA
Organism: Balaenoptera ricei; assembly: GCF_028023285.1. Classification (NCBI taxonomy): domain Eukaryota; kingdom Metazoa; phylum Chordata; class Mammalia; order Artiodactyla; family Balaenopteridae; genus Balaenoptera; species Balaenoptera ricei. Next base: position 93,216,769 of record NC_082644.1, on the reverse strand, counting down.
TTTCTCTGGTGATCTGTAAAAATGCCTTAGAGTTGCTTCTTTTTTGAATCAAGATCCTAACAAGATCTACATGTTACATTTGGTTGTTATGTCCCTTAAGTCTCTTATTCTATAACAATCCCCTCTCCCTTCCCTTTTTTAAAAAAAATATTTTTATACAATTATTTCATTTACAGTTATTACAAAATATTGGATATATTCCCTGTGTCGTACAATACATCCTTGAGCCTACCTTACACCCAATAGTTTGTACTTCCCACTTTCCCACCCCTATATTGCCCCCCCCACTGGTAACCACTAATTTGTTCTCTATATCTGTGAGTCTGCTTCTTTTATGTTATATTCACTAGTTTGTTGTATTTTTTAGATCACATATATAAGTGATATTATACAGTATTTGTCTTTCTCTGTCTGACTTATTTCACCTAGCATAATGCCCTCCAAGACTATCGAGGTTGCTGCAAATGGCAAAATTTCATTTTTTTTTTATGGCTAAGTAGTATTCCATTGTGTGTGTGTGTTTGTGTGTATGTAAATATATAAATACCACATTTTCTTTATCCATTCATTCACTGATGGACACTTAGGTTGTTTCCATGTCTTGGCAATTGTAAATAATGCTGCTATGCACGTTGGGTGGATATATCTTTTCAATTAGTGTTTCGGGGGTTTCTTTGGATGTATACCCAGGAGTGGAATTGCTGGGTCATATGGTAGTTCTATTTTTAGTTTTTGAGAACTCTCTGTACTGTTTTCCATAGTGGCTGTACCAATTTACATTCCCACCAACAGTGTTTCAAGGGTTCCCTTTTCTCTAAACTAGACTTTTTGACTTTTATATATGTTGTAAATAATGCAATAATGCACACTAGCCCATTCTTGTATTCTAAGATCCTGTGTTGTGTTTTGCTAAATATATATATAGTGATGGTAATTAATATACAAAAACCTTAAAATCAATTACAATGCCAATGGAAAACCATGTGAAAAGAAGGACTTTAAAGATATTTAACAAAAAAAGAGCTGCAGTTGAGTAAGAAGAGCATCTTAAAATGAAAGAAAATACTAAATATAAGTAGAGACAATTGTATTTATTATTATTTTCTGACTCATAGGTCTTTTAAAAAGAGCTATAGTATAACAAAATGCAGTACCTAGAATTCATTTGGGGAATACAAATAAATGGGTTGCTGCTTTTGTAAATAGAGAGAATGCAATCATTTCTACAGAGATGATTTCTGGTTTGAAATGAGAGAAACTCCCTAATAATCATTTCTTTTCATGTGAGAATTGCAGGGTATTGGCAGTTTTATTTGGCAAAAGCACACTTAGAATAACAAATATTTATTAAGATTGAATCCATACTGTTTAATATTTCAATCAATATTTCAAAAAATTTTAGTCATATAATGGTTCTTTCAACCATGTACATTATCCTTAGTTGTATAGCTGTAGATTTGCTCACTCTAGTTCATTGAATATAATTTATCTAATTGGTAAATTATAGTAATAGTCACAAGTCCAATACACTGTACTTTTAAAATATTTTATCCATCTTCTTTTTTTATATAATATTCTCACAACAAAATTAGCATATTCCCTCATATTATTATATTTTTGTATGTAGTTATATTTGCTCCTTTGCGAGGTATTCTAATACTTTTTCTTCCATATCAGAAAGAAAATATTCTTCCCAACATTCATTTGCTCAAATCATCCTAATAATTTCTGATATTTTCTAGGTCTTACCTAATATTATCCACTGATCTTTATATCCTTCTTTGTAATAATGTAATATCAAGTTTTACCTGGGTGCGTGACTCCTCAGGTAGAGATTACATTTCCCAGCTCCCTTTAAAGCTTGTATAATTATTGCTAGACAATATAAGTGACTAAAAATGATAAGCACCCATTATTCATTGTGACCCCTAAACAAATGCGTGCGCACTCCATGCCTCCTGACTCCTCCATCCTACCTGCTGGCTAGTACATGATGAAATTTGAGTAACAATCTAAATCTGAAGCAAGCAGAAAGAAACAGTTTTTAAAAAGTAGAATGGAAATTAATTATTAAGACAATAAAAAATGATAGGGAAAATAAAAATAACAAAAGCTGGTTCTTTGAAAATTTCAATAAATTTGACAAACCATTAGCTAGATTGGCCAAGAAAAAAAATGAACATTCAAATTACAAGAATCAAAAATGAAAGAAGTGATATTACTACTGTTCTTACAGAAAAAATTATACTATATTAAATATTATAAGGGAATATACTATGACCGATTGTATTCTAACAAGTTAGTCAATTTAGTTGAAATGGACAAATTCATAGAAAGATACAAACTACTAAAACTGACTCAAGAAGGAATATACAATCTGAATGAACCTATAACAAGATATGGAATTAGTAATCAAAAACTACCCATACAGTAAAAGCTCAGGCCCAGATGGCTTCATTGGTGATTTCTATCAAACGTATGAAAGATAATATAATTTCTTTACAAACAGTTCAAAAAATAGAAAAGAAGAGAGTGAACTCAATTCATTCTTTGAGGCCAATATTACCCTGATACCAAAACCAGACAAAGCACAAAAAGGAAAACTACAGACCAATATCTCATGAGTATAAATGCAAAATCTTGAACAAAATTATAGAAAGCCAAATCCAGCAAAATATTTTTAAAATTATACATTATAACCAAGTAGAATTTATCCAGGAATACCAGGTTGGTTTGACATCTGAAAATCAAATGATTCAATATGCCATTATCAATATAATAATGGACTAAACAATTTTTTTTTAGAAAGCCACGTAATCATCTCAATAGATTCAGAAAAAAATTGATAAAAATCCCATATCACTTGATGATAAAACACTCAACCAACTATGAATTAAAGGGAACTTCCTCAACCTGATAACAGGCATGTATGAAAAACCCACAGCTAATGTAATATCTAATTTTGAAAGAATGAAATGTTTTCTCCTAAATCAGGAACAAGAAAGAATGCCACTCTCATCACTTCTCTTCAACTGGAGGTTTTAGCCAAGAAATTTAAGAAGCAAAACAAAAATCATTCAGATTGGAAAGGAATAAGTTCAACTATGTGTATCCATAGATGGCCTAATCTTGTATATAGAAATTCCTAAAGAATCCACTTTAAAAAAATGTATTAGAACTAATAAATGAGTTCTAATAAAATCAGTTGTATTTCTATACAGTAGCAATGAAAAATTCAAATTTAAAAGTAAGGAAACAATTCTGTTTCAATATCATCAAAAAGAATAAAATACCTAGGAATAAATTTAACAAAATAAGAACAAAACTTATACAGGTATACCTAATTTTATCGTGCTTCACAGCAAATACTGTGTGTTTTAAAAATTGAAGGTTTGTGGCAATGCTGTATCAAGCAAGTCTATCAATGCCAATTTTCCAGTGGCATTTCCTCACTTTGTGACTTTGTATTACATTTTAGTAATTCTTGCAATATTTCAAACTTTTATTTGTTATGGTGATCTGTGATTGGTGATCTTTGATGTTAGTATTGCAAAAAGATTATGACACACTGAAGGCTCAAATGATGATTAGCGGTTTTTAGTTTTTTTTAAATTAAGGTATGTACATTCTTTAGACATAATGCTAGTACATACTTAATAGACTACAGTATAGTGTAAACATAGCTTTCATATGCCTTGAAAGTTAAAAAATTTGTGTGACTTGTTTTGTTGCAATATTCGCTTTATTGCTGTGGTCTGGAACTGAACCCACAGTATCTCTAAGGTATGCCTGTACTCTGAAAACTATGAAACTTTGTTGAAAGAAGTTAAAGAAGAACTAAACTGAAAGACACTCCATGTTCATGGATCAGAAGACTTAATATTGTTAAGATGACAATACTCCTGAAATTGATCTACAGATTCAACACACCTCCTATCAAAAGCTTATGTGACTTCATTGCAGAAATCAAGCCTGAACCTCAAACTGTAAATGCAAGCAACCAAGAAGAACCAAAACAATATTGAAAAGAAGAACAAAGTTGGAGGACTCACATATCCCAGTTTCAAAACTTACTGTACTACAAAGCAATAATGAAGACCATGCGGTGCAGACCTAAGGTTAAACATATAGATAAAATGAATATAATTAAGAATCCAGAAGTAAACCCTCACATTTATGATGAATTTATTTTGTCAAGGGTTTCAAGAAAATGCATTAAGGAAAGATAAATATTTTCAACATATGGTTCTGGGCCAAATGGATATTCATGAGCAAATGAATGAAATGGGATCTCTTCTTCACATTATTCACAAAATGAATTCAAAAGAAATCATAGACTTAAATGTAAGAACTAAACTATAAAGCTCTTAGAAGAAAATTATGCATAATTCTTTATAACCTTGAATTAGGCAAAGCCTTTTAGGTATGACACCAAGCCCAAGCAAAAGAACAATAATAAATCGAATTTTATCACAAAGGGTAAAACAACCCACAAAAATGGGAGAAAATAATTTACCTTATAACAGCCTTGAATCTAGAATAAGAATTCTTAAAACTCAGTAAAAGAAAGTGACCCAATTAAACAACAAAGGATCACAATAGATAGTTCTCCAGAAAGAATATGTAATTGGCAAATAAGCACATGAAAAAATCCTCAACATCATTAGCTATCAGGGAAATAAAAATCAAAACCACAGTGACATACTACTTCACACCCACTAGGATGGCTATAATCAAAAAGTCAGATAGTAATACGTATCAATGAGATTATGGAAGAATTGGAACTCTCATACACTGCTAAAGGGAATGTAAATGGTACAGCCACTTTGGAAAACTGTCAGTTTGGTATATCCTTATAATGTAATACTTTTTAGCAATAAAGGTAAATGAAGTACTGACACATGCTACAGCATGGATAAACCTTAAAAATATTATACTCAGTGTAAGAAGTCAGTCACAAAATACCACATATTGAATTATTCTATTTATGTGAAGTGTCCAGAAGATATATTGTAGTTGCCTAGGACTGGGGAATTAGGAGGAATTGAGGAGTGACTACTAATGGATATAGTGTTAACTTTTAGCGTGATGAAAATTGATTGCGCCGATGGTTTCACAGCTCTGTGCTGTGAAAACCAATGAATTGTACACTTTAAATGGGTGAATTAATTGTGAATTTTATCTCAATAAGCTATTATTTAAAAATAAGTTCATGAAAGATACTGGGAATTCAGAAGAATGTGTTGGTATTAACATTTTGAGTAAGGCATTTTCCTTCTACATGGCTCATCTATGGGAAAATAGCTTTTCTGGCGTAAATCCTGGAAAGTAAAATGGAAAATGGCAGGATGGGGCAGTTTATGGATGACTTTGAATATCAGGGCAAGTAGTTTAAAAGTAATTGTTCAGGAAATGAAGAGCCATTAAAGATGTTTGACCTTGGAAATGACAAAACTAGAGCTGTATCTCTGATACATGTAAGTAGCAGTAAGTATCAATACATGATAAATTAGAATGAGGAGGTACTAAGAAAGATTGTGTTCTGGGAAAGTGACAAATGGGTGGAGAGCAAAGGGTAAGTAATGCTGGTGGAGTTTTAAGCTATTTGATATAAAATGGGATTATTTAAATAAAGAAATAGGAGGAGCAGCTTGGAGTGGATAGGTAATAAATTTGTACTGAATTGAGGCATTGGTGGAATATTGAGATGAAACTATAAAGCAGGTGTTTTGAAATGTGGCCTAGAAGTTTGGGAGAAATGACATTTTTCAGATGACAGTATTGTTCCTGAGTATGCTAATTAACTTACAATGACACAGTTTTGATTCCCTAGCCTTATCACAAACATCTTTCTCTAAACTACTGACTCAATACTGATTAGCAACACAAAGAGACTTTGAGATTATGTTGATAATGGGAAAAACTAAATGAGGTCAGATTTAGCTCATATGGCATTTTTGTGATAATTATAAAAAAGGCACCTCTTTTTAGTGTATGCAGCCTTGTGCCAAGGTGCATGGCTTGGCAAAGAGGCTGAATTTTAGTACTCACACCCTTCCTCAGTTGGGCTGCCTTGAACAGCATCTGTATGACAATACTCAGGGTTTCTGAGCAAAATAATATCTAACATAGGTTTTACTTTACAGGTTTTACTTTAAAAGTAGACTGAAACTGTGTACACAAGGGGTAATATCTAAATTTGACCCATGAATAAACAACTCCACTATCAATATCATTGACAATATATAGTAAAATCACTATATATTGGGCCTCACTGCACTAGAATCCCATAGTGAGATTTTACTTTCCGTTAAATCACTAGAAGCTCCTTGTGAGTGCTCTTGGCTTTAATCAAAGGGTTATACTTCACATTACCACCTTGAATATTCCATCTCACACATCGGTAACTCACAGATAATCAGGGCTGGACTCCTGGGGTTTATTGTACTTTGATTATAGGACTGGTTTAATTGCACCTGACTGATGCAAACCACCTTCTTTTCCAAAAACCTGTTTCATTGCATTGCTTCCCCTCTCTAGCCTTAGAGTTTCCATGTGTGACATCAGTCTAATAATGATTGTATTTGTTATATTAGAATAAAGAAAAAACAGTAAACTGTGCTCAGACTATACAGGGTACAAACAAGCTGGTTACATTTTACTTAGGAATATTTCTTGGTTAATGAACTTTGGGACTTCAAACTTTCTGGTAGTTTCTAAGTAATTGATTGTTTATTAAATTATTAAAAGAATTCCACCAGAAAATGTGTTTACCTGGAAATAGAAAGCACTTCAACTGTAATTTAATTTAGTTTGCTGCCTATTCAGAGATTTTTCCACAGTATAATTATGAAAAAAAAATTTAAGTGGCTTTTTACATAGTTAACATATATGCAGCTATCATGCATTTATTTTTAAAAAATCCTTAATTTACCAGCAGTAGAGATGTATGTGGCATGGAAAGCCTAAAGTGTTTACTATCTGGCCTCTTTCCTTTTATTTTAACATAATTTAATAGTCTTGTAACCTTCACTGTGAATGATACCAGATTATCTCTGATTTATGGGAAGTGAGTGATGGTGATCATTTCACGTTTTTCTCTATCACATTCCTTGAGATACCATCCCTTTTATAACTAGACATACTGACTCTAAATATTCATATGGGAGAGCAAAGATATAAGATCAGAAGATGATGTAAATGAAGTTAAAGAACCTGCTATACACAGGGAAGAAAAGTATTCTATGCACAAAATTGCTTTACAATGCATACAGAATTCCAGCAAGTCACCACAAAAATCACAAAGAATGTAGTAATTGGATTAGTATTTCAGGCATGCAATTTCCGCAAGAGGAAAAGTAAACTTCCATTAAAAATGTAAAAAAAAAAAAATCCTCTTATGTCACTAGTAGTAAGGGGAAAGCTAATTGAACCAACAATGTAATATCATTACCTGAATTTTATTGGGGACAGTCAGAAAGCTTGACAATATCATGTTTTGTCAAAATATAAATAAGTTGGAAATTAACTACAGGTCACGTCAAGATATTGCAACACCTTAAAGAATAAACTAAGACCCTGCACTTCTGTTTCTAAATATATTCTGTGTCCAGATTAACTTTTACATGTTTATACCAGAAATTTATATAAGGATGCCCACATAGGTATGGTCTCTATTAGGAAAAAATTAGAAACAACATAAAATGTCTATAGTAGGAAAATGAATGAAGACACTGTTTATATGCATGGAAAACACAGTGTAGGAAGTAAAATGAATAAATTATATCAAAATTTAAAAGTGTAAACAGATCTCTAAAAGTGTTGAGTGAGAAAAGCAAGTTACACATCACTCTCATCACCTAGAGATGCTGAACTTTAGGACAAATAGCATGACCGAATAGGTCTTGATATTATCTTCCTTGAGGAGAGGATGAGATTATATTCTACAACATGATTTGCATGTTGACTGCTTTCTCCTTCGGATCTAAAGTAATTCCATACATTTGTAGTCTGGTGTCTAATTCTGGAGAAAATCAAGTAATGAAGAAATTCTATTCTTCTGAGAATTAAGATAAAACATCTTTTTTACAGCACTACCTAACTCCTAGTCATTTCTTTGAGGGCAAAATAATATTTGACTGATACTTAGAAAAGATAAATGAAGAGTACTTGGCAAATACTTGTACAAAAGGTAAACAAACCATAAACGTGACTGTGTCATACAGAATCATAAAATCTTTCAAAATTTTCATACACAGTGAATCCCTAATAAGGTTTTATTACCAGTTAGTAATAATACCATGAAGAACACATAAAATTATGTTAAGCTATTTACTGACACACAATTTTGGCTTTCTTGCTGAGGGCAACTATTCCCAAGGTCCCACATTCTTAACTGTCATCAGAAATTCATTATGGCTTTCCAAGTTACAAGTATAATCTGTAATTTTAAGTATCAAGGGAGAAACATCTACTCTAATTAAAAGAACATAAAAGACAGCTTTTTACTATGTGAGCAAGCTGGACTCATTGCTATTTTATAATCACTACAGTATGTAGGCAGCCCCAACTTGCAAAAGGACTCTGTATCACAATTTCTAAGACATTTAGTAAACTTGAAATTTCTTTATCAATAGCAACAATATCTTAAAAGATTATTTGGTTTGCGGATGTCTTATAAAGAATAATTTAACCAATGAATTCCTGAAATTAAAATTTATTTTCTAATTTATATTTCTATAGAAATGGCTGATTGTACTTTTTCCTCTTTTCTTTTTCATTTCTGCTAAACTCCCCTATTCCATAATTAAAAAATATAATTTTCAGAAATAAGTTTACAGACATCAAGAAATTCTTCTTTGTGCATTATGAATCTCTATGTTCTATTGGTCTCTTCTTTATACCTCTCTGGAATGATCTCCTATAGCCATTCATAATCTACACAGGTTTATCCACTACCAGGAATAAACTTTAGCCCAGATAAGATGCACTGTGACCTTTATCATTTGAGTTCTTGACATCATGCTAAGCATTTGGGGCAACACACTTGAGGTTTGAAATTTAAAACATCTAAAATAGTATCAGAGAATTCAATATGATTAAGGAGTATCTCTTCCAGAGCATTAGTATCTTATGACGTCTGGAAAGACACTGCAGTTATTGCATGTTTTACTCCATCAAACTTTTTTTTTTTAACATGTTTATTGGAGTATAATTGCTTTACAATGGTGTGTTAGTTTCTGCTCTATAACAAACTGAATCAGTTATACATATACATATGTCCCCATATCTCTTCCCTCTTGCGTCTCCCTCCCTCCCACCCTCCCTATCTCACCCTTCGAGGTGGTCACAAAGCACCAAGCTGATCTCCCTGTGCTATGCAGCTGCTTCCCACTAGCTATCTATTTTACATTTGGTAGTGTATATATGTCCATGCCACTCTCTCACTTTGTCCCAGCTTACCCTTCCCTCTCCCTGTATCCTCAAGTCCATTCTCTAGTAGGTCTGTGTCTTTATTCCCGTCTTGCCCCTAGGTTCTTCATGATCATTTTTTTTAGATTCCATATATATGTGTTAGCATACGGTATTTATTTTTCTCTTTCTGACTTACTTCACTGTGTATGACAGTCTCTAGGTCCATCCACCTCACTACAAATAACTCAATTTCGTTTCTTTTTATGGCTGAGTAATATTCCATTGTATATATGTGCCACATCTTCTTTATCTGTTCATCTGTTGATGGACACTTAGGTTGCTTCCATGTCCTGGCTATTGTAAATAGAGCTGCAGTGAACATTGTGGTACATGACTCTTTTTGAATTATGGTTTTCTCAGGGTATATGCCCAGTAGTGGGATTGCTGGGTCATATGGTAGTTCTATTTTTAGTTTTTTAAGGGCCGTCCATCAACTTTTGAACTATATCATTGCCTAGACCAAGTCACTGCATTGCCAGGCTCTTCTGCATACACTTGAGGCAAGGTTCTCACATGATCTAGTAAGAATATGCTTTTAACCACCTATATATAGCAAGCTGTATTCTTCTATATGTTAGGTTGGATGACATGCTCAGCTCAGTGTTCAGTCTGAGATCGCCATACTCGTGATATTTTTGAAGAGGTATTTTTAAATATGGTCCCCATATTTTAAATATCTCATTTAATCCTCACAAAAACATAATGAAATAAATCCTATAATTAGGTCATTTTATAAGTAAAAAACTGAGATTTAAAGAGGTTAACTAATCAGACCAAGATCACTTGAAAAGTTGTGTGACAGGGCTGGACTTTGAACCAAATCTGGAAGATTCCAGACCACGATTTCTTTATTACTAAGCTATAATATTTTTTATTACTAAAAGTTACATTGACAAAAAAAAATGATGTTTAAAAGAACAAGTAAATTTCTCCCAGAAAACATTTAGCTCTAAATAGCCTTGTTTAAAATTCTATTAATACTGAAGCTACTAGTACTTAATTTCACCTGGGCATTTATATTCATTGAGAAATTAACTCTTCATACTATCTAAATAATTTGTTGATTTTTTAAAATGCACCTTTCCTTTGAAAAACTCTTAGCTGAAAATTTTCTGATACAAATCTTTCTTGAACTGAAAAGTATTCTAACATTCTAATGTTATTTTATTATGCAAATATCTTTGTTTCTATTTTCTTTGATACCTCCAGTGCCTGGGAAAGTGTCTGGCACATAAAATGCGCCAATAAATATTTGATGAATGAAAATTCATGTGAGAACTGCAACTATTTTGAGTACAGTATAATAATAAAAGCAGTTTCCAACTGCCCTCCCCTATTCTGAACTCTTATACCATCTTTGGCTACCTAGATGTAAAACTTTATTTTTTTCTGTGATTTATCTTTCAGTAGTGAGTGTATTACTATAACCTTTAGATAAAATATTGATTTCATCTTTAGGGAATACAAACATATTTATTAAGCATTGTAAAATTCTATCCAAATCAGAGAAAGATTGATGACCAGAATGTTCGGCATTTCCCCCAGACTGAAGGAAGTCTCTTACTCAATATTTTGAGTTAGATTCAACAGTTGAGTTTAATCATTTGTGCATCGAACTACAGCTTTCAGAATTCTATCATTTAATTCAACTGGAACTAGTTACTCAAGTTTCATGAAAGCACAGGTTTAACTCTTACTATGTTCTCTCACATCTGCTCTTCTATTTTCATTTAATGTTGGTTGTTCTCTTTTTCAATTTAAAGTCCTTTTTCTTCCTGTATGAGAGAAAAGCAAAATATGGCATATTAGGCACTCAGAAACTCATGAAAATAGGTGGCGGAGGGGCAGAGGGTTGGGGAAAGAAAAATTGATAGAAGGATAAAGAAAGACAAAGGAAGGAAAAGTAACCCATGAAGGAAGAATGAGATGGAGAGCATTGCTTATAATCTCGGTGATACAGGGAAAATTGAATTTGTTATAAGAAGATTTTTTTCATATTGAGTCCATCATTTTGCTTTGTGACCTTGATTTTGCCAAAGTCTTAAAGGTTAAAATAATGGCAGCTTCACTGATTTTACCAGCTTGCTGTGAGAATCAAAGCAAGTCAAAGCCAATTGTAAATTGTGAAATGGATTGCAAATGAAAGGCAAGCACACTGATCTTACTGTGTTAGATTGACTGGATTTGAATTACAGCTTTGCCACTTCATAGACTAGTTTACTTATCTTTGCCTGTTCCCTATATTTAAAGAATATAGAGAAGATTGTGAAGGTTAAATTGTAAAATGCATATGAAGTGTTCTTAAAGAGCCCTGCAAATGTTGAGTGGAGATGAAAGTATACTTAGTCACATGATCTAACTTGATTTACTCAACCAATATGTGAGCATGCATGCAGTGTTGTTACTATTTTATATTAAGCAAGATAGCAAAACAAACAAACAAAAATCCTTATATACAGAGTAAGTAATGGACTTGTATTCTTCGACATTTTTACCGGTATTGATAAAAATTTTACACTACTATTTAAACATTGTTTTACAAAGGGGAGATAGAAGAGTTTTTTTTCATATTGAGTAGACTCCAGAAAAATGTTATATTCACTACAAAGTGTGGTGTTGTTCTCTACTGTTCCCTTGTGCAAAGAAGGATTATTTCCTTCTATGCAGATGTCACTAAAAAGATAGAACATCCTAATATATGAAGAAGTTAAAATATAAGGGGGTTTAAAATTCTATAAATTGAATATTCTACTGATTATTTTAAGAAGTTCATCTTTTTTCCCTTAAATTTCTTTATATCATTCCTCCAGCTTATGTATTTGAAATGTACTAGGGTATACATCAATGTGGCTAAGTTTAATATTGTATTTCTGTATAAGGCAGTTGAGGTCTCTGAGTTCCATAGATTCATACTGTACTGTTCAGCCTCATAATTGTTTTTTTTTTTTTTTTTTTTAATTTATTTATTTATTTATTTTTGGCTGTGTTGGGTCTTCGTTTCTGTGCGAGGGCTTTCTCTAGTTGTGGCAAGCGGGGGCCACTCTTCATCGCGGTGCGCGGGCCTCTCACTATCGTGGCCTCTCCTGTTGCGGAGCACAGGCTCCAGACGCGCAGGCTCAGTAATTGTGGCTCACGGGCCCAGTTGCTCTGCGGCATGTGGGATCTTCCCAGACCAGGGCTCGAACCCGTGTCCCCTGCATTGGCAGGCAGATTCTCAACCACTGCACCACCAGGGAAGCCCCTCATAATTGTTTCATGAGCATATTTGGCTGGTCAAAACATGAACTGTTTTGTGTTATATATATATATATATATATATATATATATATATATATATATATATATATATATAATTGTGTGACCTGATTAGCATAAGGTCATTCTTTCATTCAAGGGAAATCAAACTATTCACATAAATGGCAGAGTGGGTGAATAGCAGCATGTGTTTCGGCCAAGTCCATAGTTTCAGAGACTGCAAAAGCCTTCAAATTATATAAAGACAAATGATAAATAAAAAGGAATTTAAAAATCACAGAATGTCAGAATTAGAAGAAACAGAGAGGTCAAGTGCTATAGTCAACAACTTACGCTCGTTCCTCTTTAGACAGCATTAAGTGTGTTTTTGTTTGCTTATGGTAGATTTTTCTTTTTTTTAAACCTGAACTGTTAGGTTATTACGGAAAGAGCCCTAATTACAATCCATTTCTAACTATCCTCATTAACAGAAAGTATTAAATATAGGAATATTCTTTTCACAAAAATTGTGCTGATTATATGCTTGGATGTATCTAAATTCAGTTTGCTTTGATTTTCACGCTGTTGATTAAAAAGATTAATGCTTTCAATATCTCAGTGGAAAACTCTTTGTACTTCCGTTTAAATTGAGAAGAAAATCTCCAAATTGATATTCTATTTTAGTAAGTTCACTTTATAGTATATACACCTGTATTTAGATCCATTCAAAAACAAACATCACTGAAGCTCTGATGTATTCCAGATATTGGGCTTCCTGCTGAGGTATGGAAATTGTTATAGAACACAAGTCAGACCCTCAAGAAGTTCCAACTGCACTGTGTGATATGAAGATACAATATAAATAAGCACAGTACTTATGGCCTATTACTCATCCTATCACATTTTCTAACAGTAAATGGAGGGAAAATCCAAAAACGGTGAAAAAAGCGCTGTACCCAAAGACGACATTTGTATTATTTTGAATACTGTGCTTACCTACCAGCAGGATTTCACAAGTTGGGAAATAAACTAAAGAAGTGACAGAGGGAACATACAATTGCAAAGAAATCTGATCCTTCTGGCACTAATGAAAGGCACACCAGGATCAAAATATAAACAAAATGGGGACTATCCTGTGATAATTTAATTTTTTACATTTATATCTTTGCAAGGAATAGTCCCTCTATAGGCAAAGAACAGGTGTGGTAATATCCTAGAAAATGCTGGTGTACTATGACAAACATGGAATATTATATGTATGTGTGTATTTCATTTAATATTTTTCTTCACTATAAATTTCTGTCGGTTTATTGTGCCTGCTTCTTTAGTGTTTTACTGAAAATGTGTTTCAAGTTGCAAGAAATATCTTTTTGTCAGTTTCTCTTTAGCCACATTTTTAGCTTTCTGTATTAATACTATTTCCAGAAAAATAATATTTAATCACTGTACATATCAAATATGAATACTATATCTTATTAGTATAAAAGTAACATTGCATAAATTTTCTATTTTAATCCAACTTTATGTAATAGTAGCTTAGACTTTATAACTTTCTGTGTGTGTAGCTTTTGGTATCCATCTTGTCAATATTTGCCCAGTATTTTATGGTTAACCAGTTCCTGTCATTTTGTCTTTGAATTGTAAATAACTTGAATAAAGAACCAAAGTACAGTGGCTGTGAGTGCAGGCTTTGAGATTATGTAGACCTTGTGTCAATCATGTCTCAGTACTTCTAGCTCAGTAGTTTTATATATTGAATTTCTTGGGGCCTAAATCTCTTTACTTGCAAAATGAGTATAATTTCACATACATAATTGAGTTGTATGAAGGGTTATATGTGGAGAGATAAGTTATGAGAATATAATGTGTGCTAATTAAAAGCTCTTACATTATTGCTTTTTTGTCCCTGAAAGTTTTGTTTTCTATTTTATTTCTGATTCTTAATTTTTAACATTCACTATATTATTTGTCTAATTCCATGTATTTTAACATGTGCAATATCTATATTGCTTACTTGAATTTTTGGCCCATTGATTTTAAAGTTATATACAATTATTTTTTCTATTAATGAATAGTCAAACTTTTGTAAAATTTATTTGAACTTACTTTTCTTTATTGAAGTTTTATTTATTATACATAATATATCAATATGATATTAATATATGTTAATATGAGAAATTTAGCATTATTTTTCTTACCTCTTACTCTCAATTTCTTATATTCTTTGTCCTATCTTTCTACTGATAAATTTTATCAAACTATTTGTTCAATTATTATTTGATCTTTTGATGATAGTTTTTTACTTGAATGATTTCTTAAGTATATTAATTATTATCATTTAGGCAATTGTAAGTTAAGTCACTTAATTGTTCATTATCTAACCATTTTAATGTTTTTCCAGTCACTATTTCTTCAAATTGATTTAAAGTTTGGTTGGTCAAAGAATGTCTAAGAGTACATTGTTTTTTCAGTAAGACTTTTGTGGGTTTAAACTTTCTGACCCCCTGAGTATGTAACACCTTTCCGATTACTTTGCAGAGGAGTGGCAAATTGAGCATAAAATTCAGAGTTCAGTCTGTTTCCCACAGGTTCCATTTTCTTTTGCTAATTCAAAATACAAAGCAATAGTCTTTAGAAGAAACCAGCATTACCTCCTTTGGGATTTTTATTTTATTTTTTTTTAAATCTTTTCAATGAAGATGTTATTTTTACTGAATTTTGCCATAATCAGAACTTCTTTTAATTTCCAATTAGATAATTTTCTAAATATTATAAATTCCTTTCGCTTCCCCCTTCCCTCTCCCTGCTCACTCTCACTCTACCTCTTCACTGCTTCTGTTCCATCTGATCTGATCTTTTTTTCTAGGAATCCTGTTTGATAATGACATTAATGGAGTTAATGTCATTGTCTCCATGTCTCTCCTTTTTCTTATTTACTTCTGAGCTTAACATGTTAGTTCTGGGTGAATTTTAAAAATCTTTCTTCTACTTTACCAATTGCATTTTTTAAAATATTCTACCTGCTCCTTATATTCTTTTTTATTTTTAATTTCATTTTATTTGGGCATCATGTTTTCCCTGTTTTTCAACTTTCCTCATCTCAAAATATTTCTTCACAGTGATTGTTTAATGCTGGAAACACAGATACAATATCCACTAAAATCTTCTTGAGAATAAAATTAGAAATACTCTCCTGTTCTTAAGCTTTTTGTGGAATATAACATGTAAGTAGAAAGTGCACAGATCATAAGTGCACAGCCCAATACATTGCCACCTAATGAGCACACATAGATAACCACTACCCAAAGAAATAGAAAACTTTAGGAGGTTTTCTGTCCATGCCCAATCACTATGCTCTGCTTCTTCCACAAAATTGGTTGCTCTCCTGAATTCTGTTTGATATAGTAGTTTTGCCTGGTTTGTTTTTGTTTTGATGGAATTATATGGTATGCATTATGGTGTGCCTGGCTTTTTTCCCTCTTGCAGGATTCATCCACATCGATGTGTTTGGCTGTGATATGTCAATTTCTATTACCATATGATATTATATTTTGTGAAGAGAACATACTTCATTTATGCAGTCTTCTGTTGTTAGACATTTGAATTGTCTTCAACTAATGCTGTTATAAATATGTACACATTTCCCTTAGGTATACACCTAAGAATGGAAATGATAAGTAATAGGGCATACATAAATTCAACTTTAGCAGATAGTGCTAAGTAATTTTCCAGTGCAGCTATAGAAGTTTATATGATTAACAGGAATATTAGTTACCTAATACTATATAACAAACTAATTAAATCTTAGTACTCTAACACAATAACTATTTTCTTATACCTCATGGATTTGTGGTTCAGGAATTCAGTCATTTGAGGATAATGTTGGTGAGAGAATGTGTAGTGATGTTTGGCAATGATTTTGGGGTTAGGGACTTTATTTTTCTTTTTGGTAGGGGTCGATCAGGTATGGTTAGAAAAGATGGACTAACCCGCATAATTCAAAATGCTTGGTAAACTTAATTAAAGGACAGGATTCATCCCATGTATAAATATTCTTTAGGGATACAAAAATAAAGTTATTCTATCAAGGAATTTGCAGTCTAAATTGAGTGTTACATGTGAAAATAACTCGACTGTATACTTTTCATGATGGAATTATATGTGCACAAAGGTGTAGAGGGGCCATGGAGTTTTTGCTTTAGAAGACTCAAAAAGATTCCAGACATGCACTGGAAATTAATGGTGATTTTTAAAAAGTCTCAAATGTCTGATTTTCTAAGCAAGGAATTCTAGTTTGGCACATTTTTCCATCTAAAAGTTGTTTTGACGTGCACAAGAGTCAGGGGGAAGTATAAATTTTATTAGGTAAGTCTTCAAGAGTAGGCAGTAGTAAGGTCATAGAGATTTTCATGTCATAGTCGGTTGAATTTAATTATGTTGATGTTGAAGAGCTGTTTTAAATAAGGTACACACATGAGTTTGTTTGGGAAAAGATAGTCTAGCATCGATGTTAAATCAATTGAAAGTATGTGCAAGTAGAGGCCAAAAAAAAAAAAAATTACTTGAGAGACAAGTGAAGTTTTCTATTACATGAGATTATTAAGGTCTCAATGGGGGTTAATACTCATGAAGAAGATAATAAACAATATTAAAAAGGGAAAATCAATGGAACCTGTTTAACAATTGAATGAGGGTTAGTGAGAGAGGAAAAGTCATCTGTCAGATTCTGAGGTTGATGTCTGGATGAATGGCAAATTCACTGAGATCAGAATGTATGGAAGAAGCTAACTATAGAATTCTTCATGCCTTAACATGTTCTATAAGGAAAGCAGACAAATAAAATGTGAACATAACAAAAACTTCACTTAAAGGGAACATTAATGAACCATAAAATCATCATAATTTATATGTAAAATAGCACACACACACACACACACACACACACACACACCCCATGTTATTGTTATTATAATAGCCCAAAGTGGCTCCCATGTGTGCACCTACAGTAAACACAGTAATTCTTTTTGCTGGAATAAAGGACACCCTAGGAGTCAGAGGACACTGAGAGTGAGAAATCGGTTGTCAAAAGCCACAACTTCATGGAAATGGGATGAGATTCTTATAACTCATGAAAAAAATATGCATATACCACCAGAAAATAAACGAACAAACAACAATATTCCATTCACCAGAAGGCAGAGCCATCATTCTTCTTACTCAGAGACAGAAAGATTTTTTCAAACTGCATCCTAAATAAGTATTTCCTCTTCCAGAAGATGAAAACAAGAGTAATAATATCCAGAATAATATTGTTAGACAAGTATTTCTTTTTTTTTACATAAATTTGTGCTTATAACAGGACTAGGTGAGGTGAATTTGGCTTTGCACCTGCTGTTTTTGGAATTTCATACACAGGTATTTTTCTTGCCAATTTGCATATTTTGCCTTTCTGTGCCAGCAACTTGTTTGCCAAGATGTATGTTAAGCTAACTTCTATTTTTGCCAGAAAACATAGAAACACTGTGGGGCTTCCTTAATAGCTGGAAAGGACCCACTTAATCACATGCATATGACAGCTGGAGGTTCATATCCTCAGGAATGAAGTTGCAATTATACAAAACAGAAAACTTTTATCCAATGAGCTTCCTTAACTGAATTTCTAAAGTTTCCTAATCATTTGTAAATAAGCGCCAATAGATGAGGGGATTTTAAGTGATTAGCTTACAGAATGCTTAAAAGATATTATTTTTCACTAAAACACTAAATCAGAAGCAAAAACTTTAAACCAAATATTGAATTACAGTTTTTGATCTGAGATGGGACCTGTGAAGTAGTCTCACTCCATATATTTGGAACAAGAATAACAAAGCCATGAGCAGGAGGGCATTTCTTCCTAGAGCTTTAAGAGTAGCTTTTAGCCTGTCAATCAGTCAAACATATTTCATGTGCCAAGGTTCATGTTAAAAAATGTAGTCTCATACACATGTACAAAGCTACAGCTCTTCAGAGTATGCTTGTTTTTCCCAATACGCACAAGCATATTTATGGTAACTGTCATTTGGACTGATCAAGTGTGTGCAGAAGGGAAGAAAATGTCATTCTTGCATAGAATATCAGAAGATGTCAGTAATTTGAGAACTAATGACTTAAGGGCTTAGGGAGAAATGAAGAAAACAGAGTAGTGTTCTTCATGATTTATTTGATACTTACCAAATGGCATATGCTCAGTAAATCTTCTTTATACCAAAATATGCGTTACGGTCCCCAGAAACTGTCCTAAGCTAGTGAGGTGGGTACAAAACAGAAAAAGTGAAGCATGAAGATTATATGGAGTTTATAAGGTTACTAAGAAGACTTCTGAAAGTCAAGAACTATGAAATTATACATTCAATTTACAGATACCACTGTTCTCAGCATCTGGAAATAAATGACCCAATATATTTTAGTCCGTGAGTTTCAGAATAATTTAGGAAACAGACATTTGTCATTCGTTACCACATAAGTCATTGGAGAATAGCATGCAATGCTCTCATTTTAGACGTATAAGTAGCAAAATTTAAAAAAAAAACCAAGTGTCCAAGAATACAATCATTTAAATATAGTAATTCATATAGTGGTATGCTATATAGCTAAACATTAATATTATACTTCTGAAAAATAATGAGAAATGCATATATAGTACTAGGAGAAGAATTAAAGAGTACATAAAAAGAGGACAAAATAGAATATATAGTATGATACTAATTGCGTAAAAACGTTTGTTTTATATTTACATGAATTATAAAATATTAAGAATTTGAAAATTATTTTTGAACAAAGAAATTATGTTTAATTTAAATACTCTATATTTTTCCACATTGTGTTCTTTGTTTTTTTTTTAACATCTTTATTGGAGTATAATTGCTTTAATAACCCTGGTATCAGGGTGAAGGTGGCCTCATAAAATGAGTTTGGGAATGCTCGCCCCTCTGCTATATTTTGGAAGAGTTTGAGAAGGATAGGTGTTAGCTCTTCTCTAAATGTTTGATAGAATTCGCTTGTGAAGCCATCTGGTCCTGGGCTTTTGTTTGTTGGAAGATTTTTAATCACAGTTTCAATTTCAGTGCTTGTGATTGGTCTGTTGATATTTTCTATTTCTTCCTGGTTCAGTCTCGGAAGGTTGTGCATTTCTAAGAACTTGTCCATTTCTTCCAGGTTGTCCATTTTATTGGCATATAGTTGCTTGTAGTAATCTCTCATGATCCTTTGTATTTCTGCAGTGTCAGTTGTTACTTCCCCCTTTTCATTTCTAATTCTGTTGATTTGAGTCTTCTCCCTTTTTTTCTTGATGAGTATGGCTAATGGTTTATCAATATTGTTTATCTTCTCAAAGAACCAGCTTTTACTTTTATTCATCTTTGCTATTGTTTGCTTCATTTCTTTTTCATTTATTTCTGATCTGATCTTTATGATTTCTTTCCTTCTACTAACTTTGGGGTTTTTTTGTTCTTCTTTCTCTAACTGCTTCAGGTGTAAGGTTATGTTGTCTGTTTGAGATGTTTTTTGAGGTAGGCTTGTATAGCTATAAACTTCCCTCTTAGAACTGCTTTTGCTGCATCCCATAGGTTTTGGGCTGTCGTGTTTTCATTGTCATTTGTTTCTAGGTAGTTTTTGATTTCCTCTTTGATTTCTTCAGTGATCTCTTGGTTATTTAGTAGTGTATTGTTTAGCCTCCATGTATTTATATTTTTTACAGATTTTTTCCTGTAATTGATATCTAGTCTCATAGCATTGTGGTCAGAAAAGATACTTGATATGATTTCAATTTTCTTAAATTTACCGAGGCTTGATTTGTGACCCAAGATATGATGTATCCTGGAGAATATTCCATGAGCACTTGAGAAGAAAGTGTATTCTGTTGTTTTTGGATGGAATGTCCTATAAATATCAGTTAAGTCCATCTTGTTTCATGTATCATTTAAAGCTTGTGTTTCCTTATTTATTTTCTTTCTTTTTTTTAAATTTTATTTATTTTTTTATACAGCAGGTTCTTATTAGTTATTCATTTTATACATATTAGTGTATATATTTCAATCCCAATCTCCCAATTCATCACAGCACCACCATCACCCACCCCCACCCCCCACCACTTCCCCCCTTGGTATCCATACGTTTGTTCTCTACATCTTTGTCTCAATTTCTGCCCTGCAAACTGGTTCATCTGTATGATATTTCTAGGTTCCACATGTATGCGTTAATACATGATATTTGTTTTTCTCTTTCTGACTTACTTCAGTCTATATGACTGTCTCTAGATTCATCCACGTCTCTACAAATGACCCAATGTCGTTCCTTTTTATGGCTGAGTAATATTCCATTGTATATATGTACCACATCTTCTTTATCCATTTGACTGTTGATGGGCATTTAGGTTGCTTCCATGACCTGGCTATTGTAGATAGTGCTGCAATGAACATTGGGGTGCATGTATCTTTTTGAATTATGTTTTTCTCTGGGTATATGCCCAGTAGTGGGATTGCTGGGTCATATGGTAATTCTATTTTTAGTTTTTTAAGGAACCTCCATACTGTTCTCCATAGTGGCTGTATCAATTTACATTCCCACCAGCAGTGCAAGAGTGTTCCCTTTTCTCCACACTCTCTTTAGCATTTGTTATTTGTAGATTTTCTGATGATGCCCATTCTAACTGGTGTGAGGTGATAACTCATTGTAGTTTTGACTTGCATTTCTCTAATAATTAGTGATGTTGAGCAGCTTTTCATGTGCTTCTTGGCCATCTGTATGGCTTCTTTGGAGAAATATCTGTTTAGGTCTTCTGCCCATTTTTTGATTGGGTTGTTTGCTTTTTAATATTGAGCTGCATGAGCTGTTTATATATTTTGGAGATTAATCCTTTGTCCATTGATTTGTTTGCAAATATTTTCTCCCATTCTGAGGTATGTCTTTTTGTCTTGTTTGTAGTTTCCTTTGCTTTGCAAAAGCTTTTAAGTTTCAGTAGGTCCCACTTGTTTATTTTTGTTTTTACTTCCATTACTCTAGGAGGTGGACCAAAAAAGATCTTGCTGTGATTTATGTCAAAGAGTGTACTCCCTATGCTTTCCCCTAAGAGGTTTGTAGTGCCCGGTCTTACATTTAGATCTCTAATCCATTTTGAGTTTATTTTTGTGTATGGTGTTAGGGAGTGTTCTAATTTCATTCTTTTACATGTAGGTGTCCAGTTTTCCCAATACCACTTATTGAAGAGACTGTCTTTTCTAGTCTGAAGTCAGGGAGTCTGATTCCTCCAGCCCGTTTTTTTCCCTCAAGACTGCTTTGGTTATTTGGGGCCTTTTGCGTCTCCATACAAATTTTAAGATGATTTGTTCTAGTTCCGTAAAAAATGCCATTGGTAATTTGATAGGGATTGCATTAAATCTGTAGATTGCTTTGGGTAGTATAGTCATTTTCACAATATGGATTCTTCCAATCCAAGAACATGGTATATCTCTCCATCTGTTGGTATCATCTTTAATTTCTTTCATCAGTGTCTTATAGCTTTCTACATACAGGTCTTTTGTCTCCTTAGGAAGATTTATTCCTAGGTATTTTATTCTTTTTGTTGCAATGGTAAATGGGAGTGTTTCCTTAATTTCTCTTTCAGATTTTTCATTGTTTGTGTATAGGAATGCAAGAGATTTTTTTGCATTAATTTTGTATCCTGCAACATTACCAAATTCATTGATTAGCTCTAGAAGTTTTCTGGTGGCAGTTTTAGGATTCTCTATGTATAGTATCATGTCATCTGCAAACAGTGACAGTTTTACTTCTTCTTTTCCAATTTGAATTCCTTTTATTTCTTTTTCTTCTCTGATTGCCATGGCTAGGACTTCCAAAACTATGTTGACTAATAGTGGTGAGAGTGGACATCCTTGTCTCGTTCCTGATCTTAGAGGAAATGCTTTCAGTTTTTCACCATTGAGAATGATGTTTGCTGTGGGTTTGTCATATATGGCCTTTATTATGTTGAGGTAGGTTCCCTCTATGCCCACTTTCTGGAGAGTTTTTATCATAAATGGGTGTTGAATTTTGTCAAAAGCTTTTTCTGCATCTATTGAGATGATCATATGGTTTTTATTCTTCAATTTGTTAATATGGTGTATCACATTGATTGATTTGCATATATTGAAGAATCCTTGCATCCCTGGGATAAATCCCACTTGATCGTGGTGTATGATCCTTTTAATGTGTTGTTGGATTCTGTTTGATAGTATTTTGTTGAGGATTTTTGCATCTATATTCATCAGTGATATTAGTCTGTAATTTTCTTTTTCTGTAGTTCCTTTGTCTGGTTTTGGTATCAGGGTGATGGTGGCCTCACAGAATGAGTTTGGGAGTGTTCCTTCCTCTGCAATTTTTTGGAATAGTTTGAGAAGGATTGGTGTTAGCTCTTCTCTAAATGTTGATAGAATTCACCTGTGAAACCATCTGGTCCTGGACTTTTGTTGGAAGATTTTTAATCACAGTTTCAATTTCATTACTTGTGATTGGTCTGTTCATATTTTCTGTTTCTTCCTGGTTCAGTCTTGGAAGGTTATACCTTTCTAAGGATTTTTCCATTTCTTCCAGGTTGTCCATTTTATTGGCATAGAGTTGCTTGTAGTAGTCTCTTAGGATGCTTTGTATTTCTGTGATGTGTGTTGTAACTTCTCCTTTTTCATTTCTGATTTTATTGATTTGAGTCCTCTCCCTCTTTTTCTTGATGAGTCTGGCTAATGGTTTATCAATTTTGTTTATCTTCTCAAAGAACCAGCTTTTAGTTTTATTGATCTTTGCTATTGTTTTCTTTGTTTCTATTTCATTTATTTCTGCTCTGATTTTTATGATTTCTCTCCTTCTGCTAACCTTGGGTTTTGTTTGTTCTTTCTCTAGTTCCTCTAGGTGTAAGGTCCGATTGTTTATTTGAGATTTTTCTTGTTTCTTGAGGTAGGCTTGTATAGCTATAAACTTCCCTCTTAGAACTGCTTTTGCTGCATCCCATAGGTTTTGGATCGTTGTGTTTTCATTGTCATTTGTCTCTAGGTATTTTTTGATTTCCTCTTTGATTTCTTCAGTGATCTCTTGGTTATTTAGTAACGTATTGTTTAGCCTCCATGTGTTTGTGTTTTTTACGTTTTTTCCCCTGTAATTGATTTCTAATCTCATAGCATTGTGGTCAGAAAAGATGCTTGATATGATTTCAATTTTCTTAAATTTATTGAGGCTTGATTTGTGACTCAAGATGTGATCTATCCTGGAGAATGTTCCATGCTCACTGGAGAAGAAAGTGTAATCTGCTGTTTTGGAATGTTCTATAAATATCAATGAAATCTACCTGGTGTATTGTGTCATTTAAAGCTTGTGTTTCCTTATTAATTTTTTGTTTGGATGATCTGTCCATTGGTGTAAGTGAGGTGTTAAAGTCCCCCACTATTATTGTGTTACTGTTGATTTCCTTTTTATAGCTGTTAGCAGTTGCCTTATGTATTGAGGTGCCCCTATGTTGGGTGCATATATATTTATAATTGTTACATCTTCTTCTTGGATTGATCCCTTGATCATTACATAGTGTCCTTCCTTGTCTCTTGTAACATTCTTTATTTTAAAGTCTATTTTATCTGATATGAGTATTGCTACTCTAGCTTTCTTTTGATTTCCATTTGTCTGGAATATCTTTTTCCATCCCCTCACTTTCAGTCTGTATGTGTCCTTAGGTCCGAAGTGGGTCTCTTGTAGACAGCATTTATATGGGTCTTGTTTTTGTATCCATTCAGCGAGCCTGTGTCTTTTGGTTGGAGCATTTAATCCATTCACGTTTAAGGTAATTATCGATATGTATATTCCTACTACCATTTTCTTAATTGTTTTGGGTTTGTTTTTGTAGGTCCTTTTCTTCTCTTGTGTTTCCCACTTAGAGAAGTTCCTTTAGCATTTGTTGTAGAGCTGGTTTGGTTGGTGCTGAATTCTCTTAGCTTTTGCTTGTTGTAAAGCTTTTGATTTTTCCATCGAATCTGAATGAGATCCTTGCTGGGTAGAGTAATCTTGGTTGTAGGTTCTTCCCTTTCATCACTTTGAATATGTCATGCCACTCCTTTCTGGCTTGTAGAGTTTCTGCTGAGAAATCAGCTGTTAACCTTATGGGAGTTCCCTTGTATATTATTTGTCTTTTTTCCCTTGCTGGTTTCAGTAATTTTTCTTTGTCTTTAATTTTTTCCAATTTGATTACTATGTATCTTGGCATGTTTATCTTTGGGTTTCTCTGTATGGGACTCTCTGCGCTTCCTGGACTTGGGTGGCTATTTCCTTTCCCATGTTAGGGAAGTTTTTGACTATAATCTCTTCAAATATTTTCTCTGGTCCTTTCTCTCTCTCTTCTCTTTCTGGGACCCCTATAATGCGAAGGTTTTTACGTTTAATTTTGTCCCAGAGGTCTCTTAGGCTGGCTTCATTTCTTTTCATTCTTTTTTCTTTATTCTGTTCCACAGGAGTGAATTCCACCATTCTGTCTTTCAGGTCACTTATCTGTTCTTCTGCCTCAGTTATTCTGCTATTGATTCCTTCTAGTACATTTTTCATTTCAGTTATTGTGTTGTTCATCTCTGTTTGTTTGTTCTTTAATTCTTCTAAGTCTTTGTTAAACATTTCTTGCATCTTCTCGATCTTTGCCTCCATTGTTTTTCCAAGGTCCTGGATCATCTTCACTATCAGTATTCTGAATTGTTTTTCTGGAAGGTTTCCTATCTCCACTTCATTTAGTTGTTTTTCTGTGGTTTTATCTTGTTCCTTCATCTGGTACATAGCCCTGTGCCTTTTCATCTTGTCTGTCTTTCTGTGAACATGGTTGTTGTTCCACAGGCTGCAGGATTGTGGTTCTTCTTATTTCTGCTCTCTGCCCTCTGGTGGATGAGGCTATCTAAGAGGCTTGAGCAAGTTTCCTGAAGGGAGGGACTGGTGGTGGGTAGAGCTGACTGTTGCTCTGGTGAGCAGAGCTCAGTAAAACTTTAATCCACTTGTCTGCTGATGGGTGGGGCTGGGTTCCCTCCCTGTTGCTTGTTTGGCCTGAGGCAACCGAACACTGGAGCCTACCCGGGCTCTTTGGTAGGCCTAATGGCTGACTCTAGGAGCACTCACACGAAGGAGCACTTCCCAGAATTTCTGCTGCCAGTATCCTTTTCCTCACAGTGAGACACAGCCACACCCCGCCTCTGCAGGAGATCCTCCAACACTAGCAGATATGTCTGGTTCAGTCTCCTATGGGGTCACTTCTCCTTCCCCTTGGTTCTGATGCACACAGTACTTTGTGTGTGCCCTCCAAGAGTGGAGTCTCTGTTTCCCCCAGTCCTGTTGAAATCCTGCAATCAAATCCTGCTAGCCTTCAAAGTCTGATTCTCTAGGAATTCCTCCTCCCATTTCCGGACCCCCAGGTTGGGAAGCCTGATGTGTGGTTCAGAACCTTCACTCCAGTGGGTGGACTTCTGTGGTATAAGTGTTCTCCATTTTGTGAGTCACCAACCCAGTGGTTATGGGATTTGATTTTATTGTGATTGCACCCCTCCTACCATCTCATTGTGACTTCTCCTATGTCTTTGGATGTGGGGTATCTTTTTTGGTGAGTTCCAGTGTCTTCCTGTAGATGATTGTTTAGCAGTTAGTTGTCTCCTTATTTATTTTCATTTTGGATCATCTGTCCATTGGTGAAAGTGGGGTGTTAAAGTCCCCTACTATGATTGTGTTACTGTCGATTTCCCCTTTTGTGGCTGTTAGCATTTGCCTTACATATTGAGGTGCTCCTATGTTGGGTTCATAAATATTTACAATTGTTATATCTTCTTCTTGGATTGATCCCTTGATCATTCTGTAGTGTCCTTCTTTGTCTCTTGTAATAGTCTTTATTTTAAAGTCTATTTTGCCTGATATGAGATTTGCTACTCCAGTTTTCTTTTGATTTCCATTTGCATGGAATATCGTTTTCCATCCCCTCACTTTCAGTCTGTATGTGTCCCTAGGTCTGAAGTGCGTCTCTTTTAGACAGCATATATTCGGGTCTTGTGTTTGTATCCATTCAGCCAATCTATGTCTTTTGGTTGTAGCATTTAATCCATTTACATTTAAGGTAGTTATTGATATGTATGTTCCTATTACGATTTTCTTAATTGTTTTGGGTTTGTTATTGTAGGTCTTTTCCTTCTCTTGTGTTTCCTGCCTAGAGAAGTTCCTTTAGCATTTGTTGTAAAGCTGGTTTGGTGGTGCTAAATTCTCTTAGCTTTCGCTTGTCTGTAAAGGTTCTAATTTCTCCATTGAATCTGAATGAGATCCTTGCTGGGTAGAGTCATCTTGGTTGTAAGTTTTTGCCTTTCATCACTTTAAATATGTCCTGACACTCCCTTCTGGCTTGAAGAGTTTCTGCTGAAAGATCAGCTGTTAATCTTATGGGGATCCCCTTGTATGTTTTTTGTTGTTTTTCCCTTGGTGCTTTTAATATTTTTTCTGTGTATTTAATTTTTCAATGTTTGATTAATATGTGTCTTGGCATGTTTCTCCTTGGATTTATCCTGTATGGGACTCTCTGTCCTTCCTGGACTGATTGACTATTTCCTTTCCCATCTTAGGGTAGTTTTCAACTATAGTCTCTTCAAATATTTTCTCAGACCCTTTCTCTTTCTCTTCTTCTTCTGGGACCCCTATAATTCAAATGTTGGTGTTTTTAATGTTATCCCAGAGGTCTCTGAGACTGTCCTCAGTTCTTTTCATTCTTTATTCTGCTGTGTGGTAGTTATTTCCACTATTTTATCTTCCAGGTCACTTATCCATTCTTCTGCCTCAGTTATTCTCCTTTTGATTCCTTCTACAGAATTCTTAATTTCTCATCTTGTGTTGCTTATCATTGGTTGTTCGCTCTTTAGTTCTTCTAGTTCCTTGTTAAACGTTTCTTGTATTTTCTCCACTCTATTTCCAAGATTTTGGATCATCTTTACTATCATTACTCTGAATTCTTTTTCAGGTAGACTGCCTATTTCCTCTTCATTTGTTTGGTCTGGTTGGTTTTTTCCTTGCTCCTTCATCTGCTGTGTGTTTGTCTGTCTTCTCTTTTTGCTTAACTTACTGTGTTTGGGGTCTCCTTTTCTCAGGCTGAAGGTTTGTAGTTCCCATTGCTTTTTGGTTTCTGCTCCCAGTGGCTAAGGTTGGTTCAGTGGGTTTTGTAGGCTTCCTGATGGAGGGGACTCGTGCCTGTGTTCTGGTGGATGAGGCTGGATCTTGTCTTTCTGGTGGGCAGGACCACATCCAGTGGTGTGTTTTGGTGTGTCTGTGACCTTATTATGATTTTAGGCAGCCTCTCTGCTAATGGATGTGGTTGTGTTCCTGTCTTGCTGGTTGTTTGGCATGGGGCGTCCAGCACTGGAGCTTGCTGGCTGTTGACTTGAGCTGCGTCTTAGCGCTGAGATGGAGATCTCTGGGAGAACTTTTGCCATTTGATATTACATGGAGCCAGGAGGTCTCTGGTGGACCAATGTCCTGAATTCGTCTCTCTCAACTCAGAGGCACAGGCCTGACACACGGCCAGAGCACAAAGACCCTGTCAGCCACAGGGCTTCACAGAGCCAAGGATTCCAGTTGAGAGATTACAGCACCCGATGACTCCTGGCCTAGGGCTCTAGGTAAGCCACTCACAAGGCTTTGGTACAAAGTTCGAAAACTGAGCCTTGATAGTGTGACACAGGAGATGCTCAGGACCCAGAGGCAGGAAACCTGGAGCTGGCGGAAGTGACATAAGGCCAGTCACTGGAGGAGCGCATCTTAGGCTTCTAAAAATTCATCAAGCATCCACTGCATAGAAGTCTGATTTTCTCCTGTTGTAATTCACTTTCCAGTCCTTGCAGATTGGTTCTATTAGGTCACTCTTCTGATGCTCAGCAGGGCTGCTCACCGTTCCAGTCAGCAGCTTATTTCCCACCTTAAATGGGAGAATCTGTTAGTGTTTTAAAATCCGAAAATTTAATGCTCTTTTAACATAAAGCTATTATATAACTTTTAAATATAGATTTGGAACATGTACATCTTTATAAAAATTGAAGACAAACTAACGGTGTAATTTATTGAAAGTAAGAAAAACTACCTTTGAGAAATTTTCAGGGTATCACACAGCATTCCTGCTGTGTTGATCTGAACAGTTTTCCTTTCAATCCGTCTCCACAGGGATGCACTTAGTGATGAAGAATTTTCTCCACATGGGGCAGTCCACGTTCCTCCTTCTTGGCACATTGCATAGTCTTATCAGCACTTTGGTACAAGGTCAGTGTGGCTAGTGAGGCACATCAGAGCCTACTCAGTTTTTATCTATTCACAAGGAAAATAAAATATTTTTGAATATTAGGAAAGTATTATTTTTTGAAGTACTGTTGCCCTCACTCTGGTGTTGAGGAGATACTACTGCTCTGGATTTTATAAACTACCATAGCAATTGAAGCAGACATATTTCAAATTAACGTATTTGTGAAGTGACTAAAGTAGCCATTTATTTGACTAATTTTTGTACAGTTTATGCTTCTCTTGGTTTTTTTTAAGAAGGAAAAGGAAGATAATTGTGTAGACTGAATTGTGTAGAACTGATTATTCTTTACTCTGCTACTTACCCAATTTAATCACATGATTAACGTTAAATTTGGAAGAGATTTGTCCTATATTTCTCTGGGTATTCATGAACCCTCTTTATATCATGAGAAGGAACTTTTAAATAATTTTTTTTCCCCAAAGTAGAAAATATATTTTTTTCTAAATTTTCAGCTGAGTTGGAATCTTATGAATCAGAAGAACTAGTTTTTTTCCTTATATGAGTAAACAAAAGGGAGGAATGAAAGTAACAACCCAGGCAGTGATCCAGTGGATCTGCGGCTTCAAGCCTGCAAAGTACTAAAATGGCCCATGAGCAGAGGTCGTAATGAAAGTCTTCTTCATTCACCTTACCTAACCAGTCTTGCACTTTGGATAACAGCAACCACAAAAGGCCTAAAGCCACTTGGTAATTTCTGGATATAACCTGTCCTGAAAGAATAAGGATTTATCTCTAAAAACAGATGTTTATTTAGACATTGAGTAGACACTAGTGCTAGATACTGTATCAGGTGTTTTGCATAAAAAATCTCGTTTAACTTTCGAAATGACCCTGGATATTGTGTTATCATTTCCATTTTCTAGAGAGGAAAGTCAGGCCTGAAAATTTTAATACATCATCAAAAATTACACAGCCAGTTTATTGCAGAGCTAGGAATCAAATCTAGGTTTATGTGAATCCAAAGTCCATGTTCTTAACCAACCATTTATATTACTAAACTGAGACTAAAGGGTAAAATATTATGAGCAGGTAGTCATTGTTTAGCAATGATTAATAAAAACATTCCTTGGACATGCTTAATTACTTATTTAATATTATTTATATTAGTTCATACATGCTAGATTAATTTAATTGTATTAGCATTCTGTTTTTACCAATCCGATTAAAACTGAGTGACTCTAGTGGGAAAAGAATAATTGCCTGCTCAAATTCTTAACTAGAAATATGAGATTTAAAAACATGTCACTCAAAACAAATCATTGTCCTCTTAAACCATTTAGTTTTGGAGTAGTTTGTTATATAGCAATAGATAACGAGAATAAAATTTAGTATTGGAAAAGGGGTGATGCTATAAAAAAAAAAGTGTCTTTGGCTTTGGCATCAAGTTAAGGCAGAAGGAATGGAAGAGCCTTGATGAAATTCTTAAGTGAATAATGGTGAGGATTATGTTACTGGAGATAGGAAAAAACTGCACATGTTGTACTGTTACCAAACCAGTTTCATTTGCCCAATGCACAGCAAGTCAAACACTGAGACCTTTAGGTTCTCAGCAGAGAAAAGTTTTATTCACAAGGCAGCCAAGCAAGGAGAGAGGAGAGCAAACCTCAAATCTGCCCCCGCAAAGGCAAGGGGCTGGGGATATTATGGGATAAGTAGGG
This sequence comes from Balaenoptera ricei, assembly GCF_028023285.1. Taxonomy (NCBI): domain Eukaryota; kingdom Metazoa; phylum Chordata; class Mammalia; order Artiodactyla; family Balaenopteridae; genus Balaenoptera; species Balaenoptera ricei. The sequence continues at coordinate 93,186,058 of NC_082644.1, read as the reverse complement.
TTGTCTGCGGCATGCGGAGCATGGGGAAAGGTAATTGGAGACAAGAAAAAGGTGAGGTAACTGTTGTTCTGTGCAGGCACAAGGAAGCTACATGCTTCTCCATGGAAAGCATGTTCAGAAAATGGCTGTGTAAGCATGCCATTAACATTTTTTTTTTGTATTTAATTTGTTAGTTTGATTAATATGTGTCTTGGCATATTTGTCTTTGGATTTAACCTGTATGGGATGCTCTGCACTTCCTGGAGTCGATTGACTCTTCCCCTTCCCATGTTAGGGAAGTTTTCAATTCTAATCTCTTCAAATATTTTCTCAGATCCTTTCTTTTTCTCTTCTTCTGGGATCCCTATAATTCGAATGTTGGTGCATTTAGTGTTGTCCCAGAGGTCTCTGGGATTGCCTTCAATTCTTTTCTCTTTATGCTGCTTGTCGGCAGTTATTTCCACCATTCCGTCTTCCAGCTCACTTATTCGTTCTTCTGCAAATGTTATTCTGTTATTGATTCCTTCTAGTGTATATTCCATTTCAGTTATTGTGTTGCTCATCTCTGTGTGTTTTTACTTTAGTTCTTCTAGATCTTTGTTAAACATTTTTTGTATTTTCTCAATCCGTGTCTCCATTGTATTTCTAGATTCTAGATCATCTTTACTATCATTTCTCTGAATTCTTTTTCAGGTAGGTTGCCTATTTCCTCTTCATTTATTTGGTTTTGTAGGTTTTACCTTGCTCCTTCATCTGTGATATATTTTTTTGTCATCTCATATATATATATATATATATTTTTTTTTTTTTTTTTTTTTGATGGGTGGTATTGTGTTCTTGTTTTACTGGTTGTTTGGCTGGGTGCTTCGTGTACTGGAGTTTGTAGGCTATTTGGTAGAGCTGGGTGTTGGTGTTGAGATGAGGACCTCCAGGAGACTTCACTCTGATGAATATTCCCTGGGGTCTCAGGTTCTCTGTTAGTCCAGTGGTTCATACTCAGAGCTCCTACCATAGGAACTCTGGCCTGACCCCTGGCTCATGAATCAAGATCCCACAAGCTGCCTGGGGTGGCAAAAAAAAAAAAAAAAAAGAAAAGAAAAAAGAAAAAAAGGAGCAGGAAAATAACAAAGAGTAAAAAATAAAATTAGATTAGAAAACTAATAGATATGTTAGAAAGAATAAAAAAATAAAAATATATATGAAACAACAACCAGAAGGTAAAACAGAACCACAATAGTAAAAAAGAGGAGAAAAGGAAAAAAAAAAAAAAAAGCCAACAAAGGTCTTGGCTGTGGGAGATGAGGCTTAGGCAGTGGTGGGTGGTGGGTGGGGCTTATGCTTAGGACCCACAGGGCAGGAAAAGGCCCTGGGGGTGGGGGTGGGGCTTAGGCTCAACACAGCAGGAGGGGCCCAGGTGTGCCTCTGGCCTTGGAGGGCAGAGGACCAGGTCCAGGACCCCAGGAGGCTCACTGGGCCCGAGTGGGTGAGGGAAACACTAGGTACATTCCCCCTGATCCTCTGATACTAGAGGGCCCCTCCCCATTGGCTTCTCTTCTTCTCCCCCCTCCCCATGCCCCTGGGACCCACGTGGCCGAAGGGGACCCTGAAAGGCAAGGGACCAGACCCGGAAGCCCAACAGGCTTCCCGGGGCTGAGTGGGTGGGGGAAAGGCCCACAGCACCTCCCCTCATCCCCCAGCCCCGGCTGGTCCCCCCTGTCCACCCCTCCTCCTCTTACCCCCTCCCCCCTCCTATGCCCCTAGGACCCCCACAGCTGGAGGGGGCCTTAGAGGGCAGAGGTCCAGGCCTGGGAGCCCAGCAGGCTTCCTGGGGCCCAAGTGGGTGGGGGGAAATGCCTGCTCTGCCTCCCCTGATCCCAGAGGGCCCCTCCTGCCCGCCTCACCTCTTCTTCCCCTGCCTCCTGCCTATGCCTCTAGGACCCACATGGCCTGGAGGGGGCCTTGAAGGGCAGGGGACCCAGCCTGAGATCCCAGCAGGCTTCCCAGGACCGAGTGGGTGGGGGGAATGCCCACCACGCTCCCCTGATCCTCCGGTCTTGGAGGGTCCTTCCCTACCATCCTCCTCATCTTCCCCCCTCCTCCTTCCCTGCCAATCTCTAGGACCCATGAGGCCGGAGGGGGCCCCAGAGAATGGAGGACCAGGCCTGGGAGCCCAGCAGGCCTCCTGGGGCCTGAGTGGGTGGGGGAAACACCTGTCACCCTCCCCTGTTCCTCCGGTCTCGGAGGGACCCTCCCACCTGCCTCTCCTTTCTCCCCTTCCTCCCTCTTACCCCCCTAGAACCAAAGCGGCCTGGAAGGGGCCTCAGAGGGCAGAGGACCTGGCCCGGGAGCCCTGCAGGCTTCCTGGGGCCCAATTGGGCAGGGAGATGCTAGGTATGCTCCCCCCTCATTCTCTGAGCCCCTGAGGGTCCCTCAAGGTGTGGGAACCTCTCCCCTGTCCCAGCCACCCCTCAGGTGCGCCAGTGCTATCCAGCCTCCACTTCTCTTCCCCCCTCACTCCCACCTCATCCTACTGAGTTGCTCGGGGTTTCCTCCCATCTCCTTGGGCATTGAGGTCCCCCACCAGCATCCAGCAGGCACCCTAGTTGTGGGGAGATGCCATGAGTTTATATTTTGGATATTGACTCCTTAGCAGATGTACAGTTTGCAAGTATTTTCTCCCATTCTGTAGGTGCCTTTTCACTCTGTTGATAATTTCCTTTGCTGTGTAGAAGCTCTTTAATTTGATGTAATCTTCCATGTCTATTTTCACTTTTGTTGCCTGCACTTTGGGTGTCATATCAAAGAAAACATTGCAAAACCCAATGTCTAGAAGATTTAACCTATGCTTTCTTCTAATAGTTTTATTGTTTAAGGTTTTACATTTAATTCTCTAATCCATTTTGAATTGATTTTTGTGTATGGTGTAAGACAAAGGTCCAATTTCATTTTCTTCCATGGGGATATCCAGCTTTCCTAACATCATTTGTTGAAGAGACAATCCTTTCCCCATTATGTAGCCTTAGCACCCTTATCAAAGATCATTTGATCATATTCATGAGAGTTTATTTCTCTTCCATTGGTCTTTATGTCTGCTTTTATACCAGTGACATACTGTGTTTTGATTACTCCAGCTTTGTAATATGTTTTGAAATCAGGAAGTATGATTTGAAGTCAGGACCTGTAAGCTTTGTTTTTCTTTCTCACGACTGTTTTGCCTATTTGGGGTCCTTTGAAATTTCAGATGGACTTTAAGATTTGTTTCTCCTTCTGCAAAAATTGCCATTGGGATTTTGATAAGAATTACATTGAATTTGTAGATTGCTTTGGGTAGTCTGGGCATTTTAACAACATTAAGTCTTCCAATCCATGAACATGGGATTTTTTCCATTTATTTGTGTCTTCTTTAATTTCTTTCAGGAACATTTTATAGTTTTCAGTGTACAAGTCTTCTCCCTCCTTGGTTAAGTTTATTCCTAAATATTTTATTATTTTTGATGCTATTGTCAGTGGTAATGTTTTCTTAATTTCCTTTTAAGATTGTTCATTATTAGTGTGTAGAAACACCACTGATTTTTGTGTGTTGATTTTATATCTTACTAATTGGCTGAATTTGTTTATTAGTTCTAACAGTTTTGTTGTTTTTTTTTTTGGTGTGTGTGTATAACGTTTGATATTTTCTATAGATAAGATCATGTCATCTATGAACAGACATAATTTTACTACTCCCTTTCTGATGGATGTATTTTATTCCTTATTTTTGCCTAATTGCTTTGGTTAGTACTTCCAGTATTATGTTGAATAGAAAGGGGAAAAGCAGGAAATCTTGTCTTGTTCCTGATCTTAGTGGAAAAGCTTCCAATTTTCCACCATTGAGTATGTTAGCTGTGAGCTATTCATATATTGCCTTTATTTTTTTAAAGAAGTATTCTTCTATTTCTAGTTTCTTTAGTGTTTTTATTATGAAAGTATGTTGGATTTTGTCACATGCTCTTTCTGCATCATTTGAGGTAATTGTGTGTGTGTGTGTGTGTGTTTCCCTTCTGTTAACATGGTATATTACATTGATTTTTTTTGTATGCTTAGTCAATCTTGCATCACAGGAATAAATCCCATTTAGCCATAGTGTATAATGGTTTTAATGTACTGTTTTAAAGCAGTTTGCTAGCATTTTGTTGAAAATTTTTACATCAATATTCATCAAGGATATTGGTCTGTAATTTTCTAATAGTATCTTTGTTTAGTTTCTAGTTTTGTTTTCAGGATAGTGCTGGGTCTTAAAATGCATTTGCAAATGTTTCCTCCTTTTCAATTTTTTTGCAAGAGTTTGAGAAAAATTGGTATTAATCTTCTTTAAATGTTTAGTAGATTTCTCCATTGGAGCCTGAAGCATCACTGAGCTCTGCGTTGCTGGGAAGTTTTTTATTACAGGCATAACTTTGTTCATTGCACTTTATTGGGATTTGCAGATATTGCATTTTTTACAAACTGAAGGTTTGTGGCAACCCCATATCGAGCAAGTCTATCAGTGGCATTTTCCAACAGCATTTGCTTATTTCATGTCTCTCTGTGTCACATTTTGGTAATTCTCACAGTATTTCAAACTTTTTCATTATTATTTATATTTGCTATGGTGATCTGTGGTCAGTGATACTTGATGTTTCTATTGTAATTGTTTTGGGGTTACATGAACCATGTTCAATTAAGACTGAGAACTTAATGAATGTTGTGTGTGTTCTGACTGCTCCACTGACGAGCTGTTCTCCCACCTCTCTTCCTCTCTTTGGGCCTCCCTATTCTTTGAAAAACAACAGTATTGAAAATAAGCCAATTAATGACCCTAGAAGGCCTCTAAGTGTTCAACTGAAAGGAAGAATCATACATCTCTCACCTTACATCAAAAGCTAGAAATGATTAAGCTTAGTGAGTAAGGCAGGTTGAAACCCAAGATAGGTCAAAAACTAGGCCTCTTGTGTCAAACAGTTAGCCACATTGTAAATGCAAAGGAAAATTTCCAGAGGGAAATAAAAAGTGTTACTCCAGTGAACATGTGAATGATAAGAAAGTGAAGCAGACTTATTGATAATATGGAGGTTTTAGTGGTATTGGTAAAAGATCAAATGAGCCACAACATTCCTTTAAGCCAAACCCTAATCCAGAGCAAGGCCCTAACTCTCTTCAATGCTGTGAAGGCTGAGAGAGGTAATGAAGCTGCAGAAAAAATGTTTGGAACTAACAGAGGTTGATTTATGAGACTTAAGGAAAGAAGCCATCTCCATAACATAAAAGTACAAAATCAAACAGCAAGTGCTGGTGTAGAAGCTGCAGCAAGTTATCCACAAGGTGTAGTTAAGATAATTAATGAAGGTGGTTACACCAAACAACAGATTTGCAAGGTAAATAAAACAGCCTTGTATTAGAAGAAGAAACCATCCAGGACTTTCATAGTTAGGAGAAGTCAATTCCTGGCTTCAAAGCTTCAAAAGACAAGCTGACTCTCTTATCAGGGAGGTAATTCAGCTGGTGACTTTTAGTTGAAGCCAGTGCTCATTTATTATTCTCAAAATCCTAAGGCCCTTAAGAACTATGCTAAATCTACTCTGCCTGTACTCTATAAATGGAACAACAAAGCCTAGATGATAGCACACCTCTTTATAGCATGGTTTACTGAATATTTGAAGCCCACTGTCCTACTGCTCAGAAAAAAAGATTCCTTTCAAAATTTTACTGCTCATTTAAATGCAACTGGTCACCCAAGAGCTGTGATGGAGATGAACAATGAAATCAATGTTGTTTTCATGCCTGCTAACACTATATCCATTCTTCAGCCTATGGATCAATGAGTAATTTTGACTTTCAAGTCTTATTATTTAAGAAATACATTTTGTAAGGCTATACTTGCCATAGATATGATTCCTCTGATGGATCTGGGAAAAGTCAATTGAAAACCTTCTGGAAAGTATTCACCATTCTAGATGCCATTAAGACAATTTGTGATTCATGGCAAGAGATCAAAATATTGACATTAACAGGATTTGGAGGAAGTTGATTCCAACCCTCATGGATGACTTTGAGGGGTTCAAGACTTCAGTGAAGGAAGTAACTGCAGATGTGGTGGAAATAGCAAGAGAACTAGAAATTAGAAGTGCAGCCTGAAGATGTGACTAAACTGCTACAATCTCATTGTAAAACTTTAATGGATGAGGAGTTGCTTCTTATGAATGAGCAAAGAACATGGTTTCTTGAGGTGGAATCTACTCGTTGGTGAAGAACCTGTGAAGATTGTTTAAATGGTAGCAATTTATTTAGAATATTACATAAACTTAGTTGATAAAGCAGCAACAGGATTTGAGAGGATTTACCCCAATTTTGAAAGAAGTGTTTGAGTAAAATGCTGTCAAATGGCATTGCATGCTACAGAGAAATTGTTCGTGAAAGAGAAGCCAATTGATATAGAAAACTCACTGTTGTCTTATTTTATGGAATTGCCACAGTCACCCCACCTGACCTGTCAGCAGCCATCAACATCAAGGCAAGACGCTCCACCAGCAAAACGATTACAGCTCACTAAATGCTCAGATAATGGTTAGCACTGTTAACAATAAAGTATTTTTAATAAAGGTATGCACACTGTTTTTTAATACATAATACTATTGTACACTTAATAGACTACAGTATAGTGTAAACATAACTTTTATATGAACTGGGAAACCAAAAAATTTGTGCAAGTCGCTTTATTTTGATACTCATTATATTCATTTTATTGTGGTGGTCTGGAACTGAACCTACAATATCTCTGAGGTCTGTCTGTACACTTTAAAAACTCAGCATATTTAAGAGAGTTTTGTTCCTTGCTTCCTAGACCGTGAAGTTTTTTTACAAATCTATTTTGCATGTGATTTGTATTTTCATGGCAATTTTAAAAACATCAAGTGTTGGAAGACAGTTTTAAAAACATCAGCCTTTAAGGTCTAGCATATTAAATACATTTTAAACTAACCACACTCTTACATCAGGAAAACATTTTGGAATAGACATTGGTGGTTGAAGCAGCCTTCAGTTATGAAGTTATGGAAATAATATTTTAATAAGACACTTGATTTTAAAATTGAATGTCATTCTAGTTTTGGTGATAATTTTTAAAGGTCTGTGGTTTAATCTGAGGAAGTGAACCAGAACCAAGGGGAAGCAGATGTTTCTGTTGAGGTAGTGACAAGCGAGCAGGGCGGGGAGCCTCCTGGGGGGAAGGAACACTTGCTCATGACCTGCTGCTCGACAGGCTCTCTGCTCTGTAGGTGGTGCTCCATATGCCAACCCATTAAAGGATACAAATGTTACTTATGTAAGAATACTGTAAGCAGGGTTTTCCCAAGGTTGTATTCCCATAGTGCCAGGGCTAAAAATGGTCCTCCAAGAAAGGGTTCTGAGGTCAGAAAAGTTTGGGAAGTTCTTGCTCATTCCATACTCCCCCATTTGTGGGGCCACAGTGCATATCAGCATATTAAAGGCTTATCGTCCCACACTCCACATCCCCACACCCTGGGAAACAATTTAACTTTGCTTACCTGCATCTGAATCTATTTGCTCTTTAAAATTTTGTCAATACATCTTGAGGAACTATTCTCCTACAGAACACACTTTGAGAAAAAGTGCTTGAAATATTCCTTCTCAATTCCCTGCTCTTAAGTGAGAACAAAAGTGTGTGGTAGCAAGAATGTTGTTGATCAGGTAACCCCTAGTAGGAAGTGATCAGCAGATTTGAAACTGAGTTTGAGCACATCACAAACTTCAAGTTTTTTTTTTAACAATATTGACAAAATAATATAAATAAATTTCAAGTCACTCTATTATATTGTAATTTAAAAGGCTTTCAGTTGAATCGTTTCTCAGATTTGTAGCATGAGATATTTAAGAAGTTGGTAAGGGTAAGTGTTTTACCAAAGGATCCTTCAACTTAGAAACTTCAGAACAGAACTGCTCTGAGGCCACCCCGGGCCAGCAGCAAGAGGGGGAAGCAGCCATCTGCACTTTGGGTTTTCTTCTCCTTTTGCCCGGGTCTGTGGCAGAGACTACAGGGGTAGTTGTAGTTATTGCTTAGCACTCCAAATGGACATCTAGAGATGGGATCTGGCGATTGAATGCTGACTATCTTTTGTTGGCAGAGGAATTGAGGACAGCGATAATATTACAGGGGCTAAGCAAATAATAGATCCTCAATAAATGTTGATTGAATGTATGTGGTGCGAACATGGGGTATTCAGAGACTAGAATTTTAGTTTATGATGATAATGATACTTGTCAAAATTACTATTAAAACATATATAACCTGTCAGTGGAAGGAAATGGGAATGAACCTAAAAATTAAAATAGCCACTTTTAGATATGTTTTAAGTTAATTTTCATGATTTTGAACCTGACTTTGTTAGCATGTGTTTCCACATTATAATGAATTCTTGGTGAATACGTAAATACTAGCCAGTCAGGAAAAAAAAGAGCACATCATAAGCTAGAGTCCTCCGGGTCTCATAAACACGCAAGTATGCTAGGTAGTCAGCATTGGTCAATAGATTTATAAGAATGAAGGTTTATCTTCCCTGCTGCCACCTGTGCCCCTCTTCTTTCTTTTTTATAACTGGCCCACAGTGCAGGATGTACAGTGAAAGCTCTTCTGGCCCATCTTCTCAGTGCCTGCCTGGGAGCAGTGTGGGTAGAGCTACAGATCCTACTTATTTTGTTCAAAGTGCAGCCAGAAGGGTGGAGAGTGGCCTGCAGAAATGACCCGTGCCTATGACTGGGGCTCAGGAGTGAGAGGAAGTCACTGAAAAGAAAAAAGTAAGAGAATCAAGAATGTTAGTAGAATAAAGAGAAAATTCCAGGCCAGTCACATGCTTTGGTTCGGTTCACTGTTTACAGACCAGTGCACTGCTCAGGGTGCTAAGTACTGGATTCAACCAGGAAGGAGACTTTCCCTCTGGAAGTGTGCAGTCTGTTAAGGGAGAGAAGGTGGAGGGGCGTCCACAGAGTGTCGGGGCTCACCTGAGTCTCTGTTTCTTAAGTAACCAGTGGTCACACAGTTTACAGGGTACACAGTGCTGATAATTTCTTGGTAGATTCTAAACTAATTTTTAAAACTAAGAACTAGAAATGCTAAAGTGCCCTGAGGCAGCATAGACATTATTTGACCTATGTCTACTCTTAACTGGTAAGGATGGAGTTCAGTAAATTTTGAGATTATCCCTGTAGCCATGACATTATTTTATTACACAGAGTGAAAGAAAAAATACTGTCCTTGAGTAGAAAATAAAGCTTCTCTGGTTTATAGACAAGTCATCATGACTCTTGAGGTGGTCCCATAAAAAAGATGGGACCTATTATGGGTCTAATATTTTAATTTCCACTTTGAAATAAGCAACATTTAAGCTGAGGTATTATTTTTGTTCTTTGATGGAACAAGGTTCTAGAAACTTTATTTAAAGTAGAACAAATGAAGTGTCGCTTTGCTGTTGTTCTCTAATCTCAGGTGGCTCTCTTGCAGCTCGTCTGCATCTAGTGACTGAGCCACAGATCTCTGCCCTTTCACCCTGTCAGGAAGCCCAGGGGCTCTCGCCATAGCCCCAGGGTCTCTTACCTAACTGGGCACTGTGACCTGTTTAATGTCCCACCGCCACCGAACCACAGGACCCAGAGTGGATTCTTCATTTCTTACCACCCATCACACCATCTTCTCGTTTCTCTTCCAGTTTTCTCCCACTCAGACATGCATTTTCTCTTCTACTCTTCAAGTATTTATATCTCATCTGCTTGCAAAATATTATGTAAAATATTCTTAATGAAATGTAAATATATTTAAGACTTCTGAAATGAAAAATTGAAAGCTAAAAGGAGGTGGAGGTGGGGTAGAAGGAAGAAGCGCATGTGTCCAAAGTACCTCAGCTGCTTCACCTACTGGTGTTTCTAGTCCCACTTCAGAAGGTACTAATTCAAAGGAGATGATTACCTGGAATCCTTTTACAGAATCCCCCAGCTGGCGGGGACTTAGAGGCCTATATTCCAGCCTACGAGGGTATGACATCCACTAAGTGGTTTTGTTCAGGCTCTGCTTAAATATCTCCATCAGCAGAGAACTCACTGCTTCCTGAGACAGTTAACTCTACTTTCAGGCAGTTATGAGAAATTTCTTTCTGGCATAGCTGACCTCTCTGTCCATGTAACTTTATTGTTGGTTCTGATTCTGTACCCACTAGCTATATAGAATAACTGAACAACTGAAGGTAAAACAACTGAAATCAGCCTTAATGTGTGCCGAGGTGTGTGTGTGTGTCTGTGTGTGTCTGTGTGTGCACATTTAAACTTAAAAACCCTTAGTTTATACAACCATTTCTGAATGTCATGATTCCAAATCTTGTACTGTTCTTGGCCCCCCTTTTTTTCCTCTTATGCTTTGATATTTTTTATATATTTAACTTTTATTTTTATAAAAGCTGTACAGGCATATATATTTAAGGAGTCAAACATTTCTAACAGGATTGTTAGTTTTTCAAAAAAGTCTTCTTCCCCATTTTCTCCTGCCCTGAGGCCATCACTTTTAAATGTTTGAACTCATAAATCTTTTCCATTTCCCCTCTGTATCTCCAACATGCTTATATTGCTACCTCCCAGTTCTTCAGTTTCCAGCATTAATTTTGGCCCCCACTGTGGAAGATGGAGATTGCGCTCGCTTCCAGATGATTCTTTGCCCTGATTCCATGTACATGCTTCCGGTCCCCCTTATCCTGCTTTAGGCATATAGTTTTGTTTGGATCAATGCTCAGGCTTGAGTCATGTAATATTTCATCATTCCTACATAACCTTTTGTTGCTCTTGGAGATAATAATTGTCTTGTTTTACTGTTTACCTAGTTGTCTATGTACTTCTGACTAATTGACCTCTACATTCTTGCCTGGTTGTATGAATTTCTTTGAGTCAGCACAGATACCTTAGATATTCTTTCAGTTTCCTGATGAGATCTCTCCCATAGCTCCAACCTGGGCTGTCCACTTTTCAGGCCTGCTACAAAGTTATCAATTTGAGATCTCCCTTTACATTATACCAGGAATTCATTTAGTCTTTGTTGTGTTGCTTCCCCAATTCTCTGGATCCCACATCCTTTAAAAAGTTTTATTAAAAAAATTTTAATGGCTGTAGCTTCCTTTGTTTTACAAATATGGGTAAGGAAAATAAAGGAGGGAAAGGAGGAAAGAAAAGAAGGTGAAGTAGAATTGGAGGAAGAAAGCTTGTATTCTGCCTTTAAACTCGAAGGTCTTGCAAGTTCAGAACATCTGTGTTTGGAATGAGACCAATGAATCTAGTCAACTTGGTGGATTGAATACAGGCACTTATCTCTGGTCCTTCCCCAAACTCCTTGGCAGAGCATAAATGCAGACCCAGATCACCAGGAATCTAAGGCCCAGGAATCTCTGAGGGCATGGGTGAGAAGAGAGGCTGAAAAACCACAGAACTTGCTGATAGTCTGTATCAGGGGTAAGCAGACCCTCAGATCACTTCCCCAGTTAAGCAGCAAGGTAACACATTGCCCTACAATATTCTGTTTTCACGTTTGACACTTAGGTCTAAGATCCATTTTGAGTTCATTTTGGATAAGGTCTGTATATGCTTTCATGCAACTCTTACAGTCTCATGTGATTCATAATATTTGAGACCAAACTGTGCATCATATGTCTTTGATTGAATTTCTTCATGTCTTCTCTGGCATACTGCTCCTTCTCTTACTACTTCACTGTTCTCAGTGACTCACTCCAACACTACTGACCCTCATGCATAGCTTCACGTATATTCACATCTCTCCCATCATAAACTCCTTTCCTAATCTCACAAAACTCCATGGAAACCTCACAGTATTTTCCCCATTTCTCATTTAATTTTTCTCAAAGACTATCCTACAGTGCACTTACCATATTGTTTCTCACCTCCTGTTAACCACTCAACCCACTTTTACCTGCTTTCAACACGGATTACTCAAATTAAATCTACTATGCAGATAAATCCAGTCACCAGAGTACCTTTCCAATCTATTAATATATACCTGGCCACATTATTTGCGAATTTAAAATCGTAAAGTTTAAATACATGAAATCCATGCTCATTTGAGTGATTTAAAATACTTTCATGATATCACTTCTTCTCAAATCTATTTCAAAATTCTGTCATGACTGTTTTTCTTTCTTCTGTTTTTTGTTGCTGATAACACTTCATAATTCTGATAAACCTCCTGTTTATTCCACAGTAGTTCCCACTTCCATGACTTGTTCTAACTGACCTCTCTGCCACAAAATTATTTTCTATTGTGAACTTTCTTCTCAATCTTTAAGATCAAGAAATGTCTTCTTGAGGTGTGTTCTGCCAATTTTAGGTAGTATTAGGTAGCCTTCTTTTGTAATTCTGTTATCTGCCATCGTGATAATGCCATTAGCATTCCTATATTTACATTGCATTGTGTATTTCTTTGGCTATCTTCTCCGTGAGGCTATTTCAAGTTAAGGCCTGTAGTTGATCTCCGTCATATGTCAGACCCTTTCTGTAAAGGGACAGGTAGTTAATATTTTAGGTATTGGGGGCCACATTATCTCTGTCACAACTATCAAACTTTGCCACTGTAGCACAAAACAGCCATAAACAGTACATAAATGAATGACTGTTTTCCAATAAAATGTTATTTATGGACACTGGAATTTGGATTTCATATATTTTAAAACTATTATGAAATACTATACTTCTTTTGATTTTTTTCAGTCATTTAAAAACATAATCAATTTTGATTCTCAGGCCATAAAAAAACAGGTAATAAATTGGTTTAGGCCAGGGTCTCTAGTTTCTTTTATGCATCCTGGCATTTTGCACAAGCCTGGATAATTTGACGTGCTTACAAATATCCATTTAAAGAATGAAGAAATGAGATTTTTTACTTCTTTTGATTCTTAGGGTCTGCCTAAGATCAAACAAACAAACAAAATATTTAAATGGTTGAATCAGAGATAAAGTAATTTTCTTTTGAATTGTAGTTCTGCCTTTTAATCACTTTAAAAGCTATAAATTATTTAGCATAACCTCTCTCCTCAAAAGTATTGGAATGAATAAAGGACAACATCACATGATTATCTTCATAGACTCAGAAAAAACATTTGACAAGATCAGTACCTTTTCATCATAAAAACACTTAAGAAACTAAGAATTGAAGGGAACTTCCTCAAACTGATAAGCATATCTACATTTTTAAAAATGCAGCTAATATTATATTTACATCAAAACTAAGATCACAGCAAAATAAGGATAACCAGTCATCACTTCTTTTTGACATTGTGCTGGAGTTTCTAGCCTTGGCAATTAGACAAGAAAATGAAATAAAAGACATCCACATTTAAAAGGAAGCCACTGCATTATTTCTAATTTCTGCTTCCTTCTGATCAGAGCCTTCTAATAGCACATCAGGTGGTTCTAGGAACACCATACAATAGACCAATCATAGGGACCCCCACAGCAAATCTTCCTCCTTCTTGGTTGGCTTCATACTCTTTGATATTGTCTTTGCTAGCAGCTGCTGTATTTGGCCCTTTTAGGGCTTTGACCCAGATAACATAGATGTGGACAAAGTCAAGAACACACTTGGTGCATTTGATGGTTTATACTTCATGAGACTGAGAAGGATCTAATGAGCCCCCAAACTATTGTACTGTTTAGGAAAGGTGCATGACACTCCTATGGTTAATGGTTTGCAATAAACCTGAAGGAAATTAACAATTTTACACCTAGTGTACAAAGACCATAATGTATCAGAGCTGCTTCTCTCCTCTCTGTTGTATTCTAAAAGTTTTGTATTAAAAGTACACGTGTGTGTATATATATATATATATGTATATATATATATATATATATATTTTTTTTTTTTTCCTAGTGATAGTTCTATAAGGTTTGTCAGTAGGGTCTTTATCGTTTTTACCATTATGTAAAGAACTTATCATCTGTTTGGTAATCCTACATGTTGACTGAGATCTTCTTGATCTTTATATAAGACGTCCATATGTGAAATCATAGATATCTACTTGATACTTCACATCATATATGTTAATTTTAAGCTCTGCATTTATCTCATAATTTCTTAATAAACAATGAATAAAAATATTTTATAATTTCATATTTGTCTATTCTGTGTAGTCAGTCTTTCACAAGTGAACCAGGGGGTTACAAATAAGCAGAAAATTAAAGTATTTCATATAATAGTCTGTTATTATGTAGATTCAAAAGAAAGATGCTTTCTGAATTACTTTCCTTTAAAAATTCTTTGTGGATGGAGGGAGCGTGTGTGGAGAACTAGCTAGCTTTTTCCAAAGGCCATTTAGTAAGAAGGTTGGACTGTTTGCCAGAATAGGTGTCTACGTGACTCAGCTCCAATTTGGAGGACTTCTCCCAGATCACAGGCATCTGCAAGGTAGTATCCTTCATTCCCAAAGGGTGTCTAGAAGGATTACAGGAACAGAATGCAAGGAAATACTCCAGTTCTCTGACTGCTCAGAGCTCAACATTGGAATTGTTTACTTTATATGCAGATGGGACAAGTGAGCATTGGCAGAAAGGACCATCATATGAGGATGTGGAACAGTTAGAACTCTCATACATTGTGGGAATGTCGTGATAGAACAATTTGGAAAAAAGAGTTTGAAAATTTCTTGTAAACTTAAACAGAAATCTACTCAATGACTCATCCATGCCAATCCTACATATTTACCAAAGAGAAACAAAAACATAAAACATTGTACAAGAATATTCATAGAAATTTTATTCATAGTAACTAAACACTGTAAAAACCCCAAAGGCCATTTTTAGGAGAATGGTTAAAAAAATTTAAACTACTGATGCATGTCAGAACCCGATTGAATCTCATAAATATGTTCTGTGAAAGAATCCAGATACAGAATATTATACTCTTTATGATTTCACTTATATAATATTCCGAAACAAGCAAAACTCATCTATGATGATAGAGACTAGATTGCCTACAGTTAAGTGTAGGTGGTGAATAAGCCCTATATCTTCATTGGAGTGGAGGTTATACAAGGATAAACATATATCAAAACTTACTGAATCCTATACTAAGCATCTTTGTATTGTATTCTTTGTCATTTTTATCTAAAAAATTATAAAATTAAGTAGATGAAATAAATGTAACTATATCACAAACAAGAATAAATGTAACAGTACAAATTACTCCAATCAAAATATGAATAATTATCTACTGGAGAAACATCTAGCTATACTTTGCTTGTAAAAGTAGAGCTGAAACCAAAGTTAACAGAAAAGTTGAAAGAAAAGTGGATGCAAACAACATGTAACAGGTAAACAAAATAAAGCTAGTATAGTCACTTTTATGTTAGAAATGATAGACTGTAAGACCAAAGTTATTACTAAATTCAAAAAGGCCATTTTATAAAAATGAAAGTTCCATCTACAGTACTGATGTGTGAGATTCTTAGGTGGACCTGTTCCTGCTGGCAGCACACCTACTGCGCCCTGGTGACCAGGTGCTTGCCTGCTGCTGCTGTTGAAAAATAGCAACTTCTCCAACATGTCTATCTTCAAAACTCGTGGTAGTTCTTCTCATTGGAAGAATTTATTCTGGGACTACTGTCTAGAGAATCTGGGAAAATATTTCTTAGTTTTCATCCTGACAACAACAATCTATTTACCTAATAGTAAGCTTCAAAAAATATGAAGGGAAAAAAACAGGCAGTTCTTTCCAAAGAAATATTGACAAATTCAATATTGATAAGAAGATTTTAACACACTTGACTCTGCAATTGGCAGAAAATTTAAGAAAAATGTAGAAAAAATAACAGGAAACACTAGTGCTAGTTCTATTATTTTTAGAATCAAAACCAGACACAACAAAGTTCTGAGCTCTCAAACATGGCTGCGCTGCACTATTTCATTTAGTCTGAATAATAAACTCATGAAAATCACCATGATGCACTACAAAACCAAACTTTTCTCCATTAACCAATTTAGCAGTCAGCAAGTTGTGTTTTTTTTTTTTTCTTTAAAGAGGGCACTTTTCAAAAATACTCATTAAATTTGTATTTTAAATTAAAATAACTGTGCTATTTTGCAGGTGAGTTTGAAAGAGGAACTTATATAAGTCTTCTAATTACATTTTGGAGCTTGTTCTAACAGCCATATTATTCTTACTGTAATAAATAAAGCTTGGTTCAGGAAAATTAGCTTCTTTCAGTATACATCATTAAACCTAAAGCCTGACTATATTTTCCCATTACAGTTTTTTAAAAAGGCAATTTCTAAAAGCAGACAATCCAATGGAAGTAGGCCCAGACCGTACACTCTGTATCTATTCATAGATTAATTCTCTTAAATATGATTTATGCTATTTTGATATTTTAAGCAAAAATTATACTTGACTACATATGCCTATTCTTTAATTTCTCTAATATACCCCAGTAAAAATATCTCTTTCAGTCAAATTACATAGGATATATCTATCAGATAGAGAGAGAGAGAGAGATGTAAGACAAAACTTGAGGGAGGTTTAAGCATGAGCTCAGAAATGTAAAACCTTGAATCAGCTCCCTCTTGGAAATGAATTACTGTTCATGTCTTTATGGCACACTGTCGGTAGTATAGCCACTGACAAAGTAAATTATTTTTGCAATTTTCTGTTTTCATTGATTGATAGATGTATGACATTAGACAAGTGAGAAAGCATTACTATAAGCAGGATAAGCATAGGTCAAAGAGTAAAGGCGTATACAATTTACACAATGAATTATTATCAGAACATTGACAGTTTGATTAGGAATTCATATATGAGTATGAGTCACTTATAAAATGATTTATATTAATAAAGATCAAAATATTTATCAGACATTTAGAGTATAATATATAACAGTATATCTACTTCTACCTCATTCTCTCAAGCAAGCCCTTTCTCCTATCTATCTTGATTTTAGCTACTCTGAATGCCCAGCCAGATGTTTACATTATATATTAGCTTGTGAGGTCATCAGGCTCTTCCTTGTCCCCAGGCAACTTAGTAATTCAAGAGTTCTTGTACCATGTATGGTATCAGTATTCAAAGGGAATTTCTTTGTAATTCCGTGCAACCTTCCATGTTCTTACCAGTCCCCAAGATCAATAGTTTTTGTTCATGTCTCCTTGTATTAACTAAAATTAATGATTTAAAAGCTGGTGCTTACACTTTCCTTGGACCCTCTTCCAGAATGTGTTTCCAAATCTAGCTTTCTCAGATTAAGCATTCTCCTTGAACCTCTAATTTGAGTCTTGAACCTTGACCAACTGATAGAGGTGAATCCATACTTGGAGCTTTAGGCTGTCTTTACCAATTTTATCTCCTTTATTATTTCTTAAATCATTCTAGGAAATTTTGATTTTTTAATAAAAAGTAAATATTTTATAAATAAATACACACACACATATATACGCTGCTGAAGGAGGAGGAAAAAAAAAAGAAGAGGGAAAAGAAGAAGCCTGCATACTTTCAAATTCAAAACATTAGAAATGAGAAACCTTAATTTTGGAAGATAATACATTTATCTTTGGACTGAGATTAAGAAAAAGCAACATCACTTAAATAATATTACTAATCTGTTTTCCTAAATTTAGTTTCATTTAGATCCTGCTTCATTTACAATTCATCCATATCTTGACCCTCTAAATAACCCAGCCCAAGAAATTATTCTCTTGATAGGAAGACTTTTGTTTATAAAGTAATGCTTCCCGATCATTCAGAAATATATTCCAAATTACTTAGTATTAAATGAGCTTTCTTTTTCTCTTAAATTAGAGCTTTGTTTTAACTGTATTATTCCTCCTACTCACAGAAGAAATAGTATATACTATTTAACAGATCCTAAGGAGTTGTTGTATAAACTTAGACTAAATATATTTGAGTTAGATGGGAAATTAGAAACAAAGACATTTATTCGGACTTCAGAAGCATGCCTTTTCTGTGTTAGGATCAAACCCTTTTCCCTACCTTTCCTCACAGATATGTATCTCATCTGTTTCTGAGATGGGATAAGTAGTTGACAAGGAGAAAAAATGAAAAGTGTTTAAAAATCGTGAGAAAAATCCACAGCACCCCTAATAGTGTAGAAATGTCTATTCTTGGAATGGGTATGTGGTTATCTTCTGTTACTATAGAATGGACATTTCTTCTCTCCCAACCTTCACAGAAATTAAACAAATGACTTTTGCTTTGATGATAAGTAAAGAATTATAAACATAAGAAATTAAATTTGGCAAGGACTCTTTTTATTGAGGGGAATTTGGGGCTTTGCTGGCATACTAGACTTTGGAATTCCTTTATGCTTTGAAGACTCTGTTGACCTCACTCTTCAAGGCAGGCAGGAGAGGACATGATAATTAAAGGAAGAATTATGGTTCAAAAATTGTATGTTCCTTGTGCTTTACTCTTGAGAATGTATGAATGATAGCCAAACCACTGGAAAGTGGGAAGAAAACACTTTATTGCAAAGACCACCTTAATTTTCTGGGCTATTACTCATAAGAATTACCATTTAGTCTATTTTTAAATGCATAATGTTTGTCTTATGAGATATTTAAGGAGAAAACTTGAATACTATCCACAGAGTGAAATATTAGCCATAGGAGAGTTCATTCCTGATGTTTCTTTATTTTTAGTTGTTCTGGAAACTCATAGATTATAATCCCATGCCTTAACAGAAAGCAGTGCTCGCAAGAGTACTGCCCAGTTGATGGCCTGGTTACATTTGAAAATCACATTCAATTTTCTCTAGTATACTATAATTCAGGAGTATTAAAATCCCACCTCAGTGAAAATAAATTCCCTAAATTCTTTAAGAAAACAGAGAATAGACATAATAAATTTCAGAAACACAGTCACAAAAACTTAAGAAACATTTGATTCAAAAAATAAAAGCCACATCACATGTAAAATTTTTTATGAATCCTTCATGCTAATCATTGTAATTATGTACTAACAATACTTGAAAATATGTGAGGAGTTCCAGGAAGCTGGAAAGATAGCTACAACCATTTCCTTATTATTCCTTTGGCTTGTTTGTTTGTTTTTCTTTTAAACCATGTCCTTGTTTTATATGGTTCTTATTCTCATTTCTTTTTAGTACATATGCAATCCCATTTTTCTATGCATGCACACATACATTATTCAGGGTCCCAGAAAACCCAAAGGGCACACTCTAAGGATAATTCAGAGAAGAGCTAATAAAAGGATTATTTTCAAAGGTGTGACCATGCAGACACCACATTAGGTAGTATTGTACCCAAAAGCTAGTAACACCGGATTTCTTTAAGACCCCTAGTCCTGAAGAGATGAAGCTAAGGATATTAGTTATTTGGCAAGTTAAGACAAGATGCAGGGACTTCCCTGGTGGAGCAGTGGTTAAGAATCCACCTACCAATGCAGGGGACACGGGTTCGAGCCCTGGTCCGGGAAGGTCCCACATGCCGCAGAGAAGTTAAGGCTGTGCACCACAACTACTGAGCCTGCACTCTAGAGCCTGCGAGCCACAAATACTGAAGCCTGTGTGCCACAACTACTGAAGCCCTTGCACCTAGAGCCCGTGCTCCGCAACAAGAGAAGCCACCGCAATGAGAAGCCTGCGCATCTCAACAAAGAGTAGCCCCCGCTCACTGCAACTAGAGAAAGCCTGCGTGCAGCAACAAAGACCCAAAGCAGTCAAAAAAAAAGACAAGATGCATTATTACATTGCAAAAACAAAAATGGTTTCAAGGAGAGGATCATCTGACAAGAGCTAAAACCTTTCTTCAAGAGGGATACTAACAGACTGAAGCAGACCTACAAGGATGGAGCTGGAGTAATTAGTGTTCTGAATTAACTCTCCTATCTCCCTCCTATCTCCTGTCAGGACTTCTTTTTGCCAAACCCATCATGAAACCTAGGAATGAGGAATCCTATTGTAGCCCATACATTTTAGCCTTTCAGGATACAGAGAGGGGAATAGACACAGGGAGTGTATCTTCAAGGGCAGATAAGAGACATCCAGTGTATGTAGGCGTGTTTGTGTCAGCTGGTATATTTCTTCCTGGAATCTTTCCACTTTTTAACCAAGCAGAACAAATATTTTAAAACTATGTAGAAGGAAAAGAAGAAAAAACAATTTGGGTTTAGTCATGAATTATGGGCCAAGCACTGTATCAAGCCCTTTACAAATGAAATAAATAATATGATTCACATTTCACTTAAGGAAATAGGACAGAGAAAGTAAATAGCTTGCTCTGGGCCATAAAGCTAGTTAGGAGTAGAAATTCAATTCCAATCCATATCTAATTTTAAAGTACTTTTAAACACTATATGATAAAGCTCTGTTCCTTGAAGCATCCCTTGTGAATCTAGCCTCTGTAATTTCCTGAGTCTAAGACAATCTCTTCCTGCTTCGGGCAAACATTGTCTTTATTTTTATGTGCATCTTATGGCACTTATTTGGGTCACTTTTATATAAATTAAATGATGTACCTTCCTCTTATTCCTGGTGCATAGTGGAGTCCTGGAGGGCAAGACTCCAGACATGACCTCACAAGCAAGGCTGAACATGGTGTGCTTGTGTACCAGCTTTTGAAGAATTGCAAGGGTAGATAATAAGGGGCAGATAATGAGTGGTTAATTAACTTTCCCAAGCTCATATTGTTATCACACGACAGCACAGCATTACAAGACAGCTAATCTGGTCGAGAAACTACACTTCACCATATACCATCCTATCTCCTAGTACAGAATACAGACAAGGCCAATAAGCAGAGGATGAGAGTGTTGGAAAAGTCAAGCTACTTAATATTTATAGTAGATTTCACTGTTTGATACTGAATAGCTTCAGAAACACGCCACTTATCCTATAAAAATAAAGGTGAGTTCATAAGTTTGTGCTTTGAGAGGTCATGGATTTGCTTGGTCCACTGGAATTGTCTTAGTTCAAGCTGCTATAACAAAATACCACGAACGGGTGGCTTACAAACAACAGAAACTTATTTATCACAATTTCTGTAGTCTGGAAGTCTGAGATCAGGGTGCCAGCATGGTTGGTTTCTGGTAAGAGCCAGAGCCCTCTACCAGGTTGGAGACTGAAAGATTCTCATTGTGTCTTCACATTGTGGAGAGAGAGCAGGCCAACTCTTTGAACTCTTCTTGTAAGGGCATTAGTACCATTTTGAGGGCACCACCTTTATGACCTAATTACATTCCAAAGGTCTCACCTCCAAATACCATCACGTTGGGGTTAGATTTCAACATATGGATTTGGGGGGGGACATAAACATTTAGTCCATGACAGGAACCAAGTGTTGGTCACTTGCAACAGAGAAGACAAATGGATAAATCCTAAAATAACTGCATTTGCATAAACAGTATTTTAGCTTGAATACAAAAAATTTCTCATAAGAAGAAATGACTTTCTGTCTTGAAAAAGTAAATACATGTTCTCATTAGCAGTCCATTTTAGGGACCAGTCCTGATGGAAATGTTCCTCAGTTGAGTCTGCTCCATTGAGGTAGATGGCACAGGAAACAAAGTTCTCCTATGGCGCTGAAATAGATTATGGATTATTCAATACAGGGGCTCATTCCTTTTTTCTTTTAATTTTTATTTTATATTGGAGAATAGGTGATTAACAATGTTGTGTTAGCTTCAGGTGTACAACAAAGTGATTCAGTTATATATATACTTGTACCTATTCTTTTTCAAATTATTTTCCCATTTAGGTTATTGCAGAATTTTGAGCAGAGTTTCCTGTGCTGTACCGTAGGTCCTTGTTGGTTATATATTGTAAATACAGCAGTGTGTACATGTCAGTTCCAAACCCCAAATCTATCCCTCCCCCCACCCTTCCCCCCTAGTAGCCATAAATTCTTTCTCTAAGTCTGAGTCTGTTTCTGTTTTGTAAATAAGTTCATTTGTATCATTTTTTAGATTATACATATGTGATATCATATGATATTTGTTTTTCTCTGTCTAACTTTGTATGATAATTTCCAGGTCCATCCCTGTTGCTGCAAAGGGAATTATTTCATTCTTTTTAATGGCTGAGTATTATTCCATTGTATATATGTATCACATCTTCTTTATCCATTCATCTGTCGATTGACATTTAGGTTGCTTCCATGTCTTGGCTATCGTGAACAGCGCTGCAGTGAATATTGGGGTGCATGTAACCTTTCGAACCATGTTTTTCTCCAGATATATGCCCAGGAGTGGGATTGCTGGATCATATGGTAGCTCTGTTTTTACTTTTTTCAGGAACCTCTATACTGTTCTCCATAGTGACTGTATCAATTTACATTTCCAAAAACAGTGTAGGAGGGTTCCCTTTTCTCCACACCCTCTCCAGGATTTACTGTTTGTAGGTTTTTTGATGATGGCCATTCTGACTGGTGTGAGGTGATATCTTATTGTAGTTTTGATTTCCATTTCTCTAATAATAAGTGATGCTGAGCATCTTTTCGTGTGCCTCTCGGCCATCTGTATGTCTTCTTTGGAGAGATGTCTAGTTAGAACTTCTGCCCATTTTTTTATTGGGTTGTTTGGATATTGAGCCACATGAGCTGTTTGTAAATTTTGGAGACTAATCACTTGTCAGTCACATCATTTGCAAATGTTTTCTCCCATTCTGTGGGTTGTCTTTTTGTTTTGTTTATGGTTGCCTTTGCTGTGCAAAAGCTTTTGAATTTAATTAGGTCCCATTTGTTTATTTTTGATTTTATTTCCATTTCTCTAGGAAATGGATCGAAAAACATATTGCTGCGATTTATGTCAAAGAGTGTTCTGCCAATGTTTTCCTCTAAAAGTTTTACAGTATCTGGTCTTAAATTTAGATCTTTAATCCATTTTGAGTTTATTTTTGTCTGTGGTGTTAAAGAATGTTCTAATTTCATTTTTTTACATGTAGCTGTCCAGTTTTCTCAACACCATTTATTTTTTTGTCTTTTTTTAACATCTTTATTAGAGTATAATTGCTATACAATGGTGTGTCAGTTTCTGCTTTATAACAAAGTGAATCAGTTATACATATACATATGTCCCCATATCTCTTCCCTCTTGCATCTCCCTCCCTCCCACCCTCCCTATCCCACCGCTCTAGGTGGTCACAAAGCACCAAGCTGATCTCCCTGTGCTATGCAGCTGCTTCCCACTAGCTATCTATTTTATGTTTGGTAGTGTATATATGTCCATACCACTCTCTCACTTTGTCCCAGCTTACCCTTCCCCCTCCCCGTATCCTCAAGTCCATTCTCTAGTAGGTCTGCATCTTTATTTCCGTCTTCTTGCCCCTAGGTTCTTCTGACCATTTTCTTTTTCTTTTTTTCAGATTCCATATATATGTGTTAGCATACGGTATTTGTTTTTCTCTTTCTGACTTACTTCACTCTGTATGACACACTCTAGGTTCATCCACCTCACTACAAATAATTCATTTTTGTTTCTTTTTATGGCTGAGTAATATTCCATTGCATATGTGTGCCACATGTTCTTTATCCATTCATCTGCTGATGGACACTTAGATTGCTTCCATGTCCTGGCTATTGTAAATAGAGCTGCAATGAACATTGTGGTACATGACTCTTTTTGAATTATGGTTTTCTCAGGGTATATGCCCAGTAGTGGGATTGCTGGGTCGCATGGTAGTTCTATTTTTAGTTTTTTAAAGAACCTCCATAGTGTTCTTCATAGTGGCTGTATCAATTTACATTCCCACCAACAGTGCAAGAGGGTTCCCTTTTCTCCACACCCTCTCCAGCATTTATTGTTTCTAGATTTTTTGATGATGGCCATTCTGACTGGTGTGAGATGATATCTCATTGTAGTTTTGATTTGCATTTCTCTAATGATTAATGATGTTGAGCATTCTTTCATGTGTTTATTGGCAATCTGTATATCTTCTTTGGAGAAATGTCTATTTAGGTCTTCTGCCCATTTTTGGATTGGGTTGTTTGTTTTTTTGATATTGAGCTGCATGAGTTGCTTGTATGTTTTTGAGATTTATCCTTTGTCAGTTGCTTCATTTGCAAACATTTTTTACCACTCTCAGGGTTGTCTTTTCGTCTTGTTTATGGTTTCCTTTGCTGTGCAATAGCTTTTAAGTTTCATTAGGTCCCATTTGTTTATTTTTGTTTTTATTTCCATTTCTCTAGGAGGTGGGTCAAAAAGGATCTTGCTGTGATTTATGTCATAGAGTGTTCTGCCTATGTTTTCCTCTAAGAGTTTTATAGTGTCTGGCCTTACATTTAGGTCTTTAATCCATTTTGAGTTTATTTTTGTGTATGGTGTTAGGCAGTGTTCTAACTTCATTCTTTTACATGTAGCTGTCCAGTTTTCCCAGCACCACTTATTGAAGAGGCTATCTTTTCTCCACTGTATATTCTTGCCTCCTTTATCAAAGATAAGGTGACCATATGTGCATGGGTTTATCTCTGGGGTTTCTATCCTGTTCCATCGATCTATATTTCTGTTTTTGTGCCAGTACCATACTTTCTTGATTACTGTAGCTTTGTAGTATATATGACAAACCCACAGCCAACATTGTCCTCAATGGTGAAAAACTGAAACCATTTCCACGAAGATCAGGAACAAGACAAGGTTGCCCACTCTCACCACTATTATTCAACATAGTTTTGGAAGTTTTAGCCACAGCAATCAGAGAAGAAAAAGAAATAAAAGGAATCTAAATCGGAAAAGAAGAAGTAAAGCTGTCACGGTTTGCAGATGCCATGATACTATATATAGAGAATCCTAAAGATGCTACCAGAAAACTACTAGAGCTAATCAATGAATTTGGTAAAGTAGCAGGATACAAAATTAATGCACAGAAATCTCTTGCATTCCTATACATTAACAACAAAATATCTGAAAGAGAAATAAAGGAAACACTCACATTTACCGTTGCAACAAAAAGAATAAAATACCTAGGAATAAATCTTCCTAAGGAGAAAAAAGACCTGTATGCAGAAAACTATAAGACACTGATGAAAGAAATTAAAGATGATACAGACAGATGGAGAGATATACCATGTTCTTGGATTGGAAGAATCAACATTGTGAAAATGACTCTACTACCCAAAGCAATCTACAGATTCAATGCAATCCCTATCAAACTACTAATGGCATTTTTCACAGAACTAGAACAAAAAATTTCACAATTTGTATGGAAACACAAAAGACCCCGAATAGCCAAAGCAATCTTGAGAAAGAAAAACGGAACCTGAGGAATCAGGCTCCCTGACTTCAGACCATCACCATTTGTTGAAGAGACTGTCCTTCATTGTATAGTCTTGGCTTCTTTGTTGTAGATTAATTGACTGTAAGTGTGTGGGTTTATTTCTGGACTTTCTATCCTGTTCCAATGATCTATGTGTCTATTTTTGTGTCACTACCATACTGTTTTAATGACTGTAGCTTTATAGTATAGCCTGAAGTCATGGAACCTGATTCCTCCAGCTCCGTTTTTCTTTCTCAAGATTGCTTTGGCTGTTTGGGGTCTTTTGTGTCTCCATACAAATTTTTAAATTATTTGTTCTAATTCTGTGAAAATGCCATTGGTAATTTGATAGGGATTGCATTGAATCTGTAGATTGCCTCAGGTAATATAATCATTTTGACATTGATTCTTCCAATATAAGAACATGGTATATCTTTCCATCTGTTTGTGTCATCTTCAATTTCTTTCATCATTATCTTATAGTTTTTGGGGTACAGTTCTTTTGTCTCCTTAGGTAGGTTTATTCCTTGGTATTTTATTCTAGTTGATGTGATGTTAAATGGCATTGTTTCTTTAATTTCTCTTTCTCATTTTTTCCTTGTTAGTGTATAGAAGTGCGACAGAGTTCCATGTATTAATTTTGTGTCCTAGAACTTTACTGAATTAATTGATGCACTCTAGTCGTTTTCTGGCAGCATCTTTAGGATTTTCTATGTATAGTATCATATCATCTGCAAATAGTGACAGTTTTACTTCTTTTCCAATTTGGATTCCTTTTATTTCTTTTTCTTCTCTGATTACCATGGCTAGGACTTCCAAAACTATGTTGACTAAAACTGGCAAGAGTGGACATCCTTGTCTTGTTCCTGATCTTAGAGGAAAGGCTTTCAGCTTTTCACCATTGAGTATGATGTTAGCTGTAGGTTTGTCAAGTATGGTCTTTACTATGTTTAGGTAGGTTCCCTCTTTGCCTATTTTCTGTAGAGTTTTTATCATAAATAGGTGTTGAATTTTGTCAAAAGGTTTTTCTGCATCTATTGAGAAGTTCATATGGTTTTTTTTCTTCAGTTTGTTGATGTGTGGTGTATCACACTGATTGATTTGCAGATATGGAAAAATCCTTGCATCCCTGGGATAAATCCTACTTGATCATGGTGTATGACCCTTTAATGTATTGTTGGATTCAGATTGCTAGTATTTTGTTGAGGATTTTTGTGTCTATGTTTGTCAGTAATATTGGCCTGTAAATTTTGTTTTTATGGTATCTTTGTCTGGTTTTGGTATCAGGGTGATGGTGGCCTCATAGAATGAGTTTGGGAGTGTTCCTTCTTCTGCAATTTTTGGAATCGTTTGAGAAAGATAGGTGTTAACTGTTCTCTAAGTGTTGGGTAGAATTCACCTGTGGAGCAATCTGGTCCTGGACTTTTGTTTGTTGGGGTTTTTTTTTTTTCTTTTAAAGAGCTCCTGACTTATCTATTTATTTATTTTATTTTTTGGGCTGTGTTGGGTCTTCGTTTCTATGCGAGGGCTTTCTCTATTTGTGGCAAGCGGGGGCCACTCTTCATCATGATGCACGGGCCTTTCACCATCGCAGCCTCTCTTGTTGCGGGGCACAGGCTCCAGACACGCAGGCTCAGTAGTTGTGGCTCACGGGACCAGCTGCTCCGTGGCATGTGGGAACCCCCAGACCAGGGCCCAAACCCACGTCCCCTGCATTGGCAGGCAGACCCCCAACCACTGCGCCACCAGGGAAGCGTGTTGGGGGTTTTTAAATCACAATTTCAGTACTTGTGATTTGTCCTTTCATATTTTCTATTTCTTCCTGCTTCAGTATTGGGAGATTGCACCTTTCTAAGGATTTCTCCATTTCTTCCAGTTTGTCCATTTTATTGGCATATAGTTGCTTTTAGTAGTCTTTTATGCTCCTTTGTATTTCTGTGGTGTCAGTTGTAACTTCTCCTTTTCATTTTTAATTTTATTGGTTTGAGCCCTCTCCCTTTTTTTCTTGATGAGTGTGGCTAAAGGTTTATCGATTTTGTTTATCTTTTCAAAGAACGCAGCTTTTAGTTTCATTGATCTTTTCTATTGTTTTCTTCATCTCTATTTCATTTATTTCTGTTCTGATCTTTATGATTTCTTTCCACCTACTAACTTCGGGTTTTGTTTGTTCTTATTTCTCTAGTTGCTTTGGTTGTAAGTTTAAGTTGTTTAATTGTGATTTTTCCTGTTTCCTGAGGTAAGATTGTATTGCTATAAACTTCCCTCTTAGAACTGCTTTTGCCACATCCCATAGGTTTTGGATCATCATGCTTTTATTTTTATTTGTCTGTAGGTAGTTTTTTTTATTTCCTCTTTGATTTCTTCAGTGATCCACTGGTTGTTTAGTAGTGTGTTGCTTAGCCTCCAGGTGTTTTTGTTTTTTACAGTTTTTTTTTTTTCTTATACTTGATTTCTAATTTCATAGCATTGTGGTCAGAAAAGATGCTTGATAAAATTTCCATTTTCTTAACTTTACCGAGCCTTGCTTTGTGGCCTAGCATGTGATCAATCCAGGAGAATGTTCCATGTGCACTTGAGAAGAATGTGTATTCTGCTGCTTTTGGATGGAATGCTCTATAAATATTGTAGGTCCATCTCATCTAATGTGTCATTTAAGGTCTGTGTTACCTTATTGATTTTCTGTCTGGATGATCTGTCCATTGATGAAAGTGGGGTGTCAAAGTTCCCCACTGTTTTTGTGTTACTGTCAATTTCTCCCTTTATGGCTGTTAGTTTTTGCCTTATTTATTGAGGTACTCCTGTGTTGGGTGCATATATATTTACAGTTGTTATATCTTCTTCTTGGATTGATCCCTTGATCATTATGTAGTGTCCTTCTTTGTCTCTTATAACTGTCTTTATTTTAAAGTCTATTTTGTCTGATATGAGAATTGCTACTCCAGCTTTCTTTTGATTTCCATTTTCATGGAATACCTTTTACCATCCCCTCACTTTCAGTGTATGTGTCCCTTGATCTGAATTGTTTCTTGTAGACAGCATATATATGAGTCTTTTTTTTTTGTATTCATTCAGCCAGTCTATGTCTTTTGGTTGGCGAATTTAATCAGTTTATGTTTAAGGTAATTATCAATATGTATGTTCTAACTGCCATTTTGTTAATTGTTTTGGATTTGTTTTTGTAGGTCTTTTTTCTTCCCTTCCTCTTTTGTTCTCTTGTGACTAAATTTACTATTGTGTTTGGATTCCTTTTTCTTTTTTGAGTGTGCATCTATTGTAGATTTTTGGTTTGCAGTTACCATTACCATGAGGTTTGGATATAGCAACATATATATGAACAACATTGTTTTTTTTTAACATCTTTATTGGAGTATAATTGTTTTACAATGGTGTGTTAGTTTCTGCTTTATAACAAAGTTAAACAACATTGTTTTGAGTTGCTGGTCTTCTTATTTCAAATGCATTTCCAATATCCTGCCTTTGTGCTCTTGTCTTCTCACAGTTGCTGGTTTTGATATCACATTTGTGTGCAGATGATTTCCTAACTTTACTGTATGTTTGCATTTAACAGTGAGCTTTTCCATTCATAATTTTCTTGTTTAAGTTGTGACCTTTTCTTTTCTGCTTAGAGGAGTTCCTTTAGCATTTGTTGCAAAGCTGGTCTGGTGGTCTTGAAATCTTTTAGCTTTTGTTTGTCTGTAAATCTTTTGACTTCTCCATCAAATCTATTATAAATGAGAGCCTTGCTGGGTAGAGTATTCTGGGTTGCAGGTTCTTCCCTTTCATCACTTTAAATATATCGTGCCACTTCCTTCTGGCCTGCAGAATTTCTGCTGAGGAATCAGCTGATAACCTTACAGGAATTTCCTTGTATATTATTTGTTGCTTTTCCCTTGTTGCATTTAGTGTTTTTTGTCTTTCATTTTTGTCAGTTTGATTACTATATATCTTGGCATGTACCTCCTTGGGTTTATCCTGCCTGAGACTCTCTGTGCTTCCTGGACTTGATTCCTTCTAGTATATTTTTCATTTCAGTTATTGTATTATTCATCTCTGTTTGTTTCTTCTTTAGTTTTTCTAGGTCTTCGTTAAACATTTCTTGCATCTTCTAGATCTGTGCCTCCATTCTTTTTCTGAGATCTTAGATCATCTTCACTGTCATAACTCTGAATTCTTTTTGTGGTAGATTGACTATCTCCACTTCACTTAGTTGTTCTTTTGGAGTTTTATCTTGTTCCTTAATCTGTGATGTATTCCTCTGCTGTCTCGTTTTGTCTAACTTCCTGTGATTGTGGTTTCTATTCTGCAGGCTTCAGGATTGTACTTCTTCTTGCTTCTGCTGTCTGTCTTCTGGTGGATGAGGCAGTCTAAGAGGCTTGTGCAGGCTTCCTGATGGGAGGGAGTGGTTCTTGCCCACTGGTGGATGGAACTGGGTCTTGTCCCTCTGGTGGGCAAGGCCGTATCAGAGGGCGTGTTTAGTGGGCAGCTGTGTGGTCAGGAAGACTTTAAGCACCCTATGTGCTGATGGATGGGGCTGTGTTCCTGGCTTGTTGTTTGTTCAGCCTGAGGAATCCCAGCACCGGAGCCTACAGGCTGTTGGGTGGGGCTAGGTCTTGAGGAGAAAATAGCAGCCTCCAGGAGGTCTTACACCAATGAGTATTCCCCAGAACTGCCATTTCCAGTGTCTTTGTCCACCTGATTCCTCAGGAGACCGTCCAATACTAGCAGGTAAGTCTGGCCCAGTCTCTTATGAGGTCACTGCTTTTTTTCCCTGCGTCCTGGTGCACACAAGACCGTGTGTGTGCCCTCCAAGAATGGAGTTGCTGTTTCCCCCAGTCCTGTGGAATTCCTGCAAACAAAACCTGGTGGCCTTCAAAGCCAGATTCTCTGGGTTCTCCTTCTCCCATTGCCAGACCCCCAGGCTGGGAAGATTGACCTGGGGCTCAGGACTTTCATTTCTCTGTCAGAACTCCTGTGGTATAATTGTTTTCCAGTTTGTGGGTCACCCATCCGGTGGGTTTGGTATTTGATTTTATCATGACTGCACCCCTTCTACCACCTTGTTGTGGCTTCTTTTTCTTTGGATGTAGGATATCTTTTTTGATAGGTTCCAGCGTTTTTTTGTCGATGGCTGTTTTGCAGTTAACTGTGATTTTGGTGTTTTCGTAAGAAGAGGTGAGCTCACATCCTTCTGCTCTGCCATCTTGAGCTAATCTCCCTCATTCCTTTTTCTTAAACTCCCATCCCTTCAGCCAAAAATATTTATTAAGTGTCATGTGTCATGCACTGAACTACATGACGGCAACAAGTTAAATATTTCAGGAACTGAATGTCATTTGTTATGGGTGGAACATAGAGCCTACATATGTAATGAGAGGAGTGCATCTGAACCGGTAGAAAATGGAAAGATGATTATGAATTTTGAAAGTCCTACCATCGTGTTGAAACTTTATTCTGTAGACAATGGGAAATTGTATTATTACATTTGTAAGTCTTAAGTTAATATGGTCAGATTTTCATTTTAGAAATGTCACCTCAGCTGCAGTGAATTGAAATGGGTGATATTTGCAATAGGAAGATCAATTTTGGAAGTTTATAAAATAATACAAGTATGAAGTAAAAATGCTACATGAGCCAAAAAGGATGTGCAGGATTGAAATGTTGTAGTGAGGCTGGGTGATATTAGAATATGAAGCAGTGACATTTAGAAAAATTATTCATGTCTTTCTTCAGCTTTTTCAGGTAGAATTTACTCAATTGCTCTATTAATTAGAATATTTTTGTTTGACTCCTTGTGTTATCAAAAATATTACCTCTGACCACTAAATGATGCAGAGATTCCTAGCTATATATTCTTTAGTCCGTATGCTGAGAAAATGTTAGTAAAAACAATAGTCTAATGTTCTATTTGACATTATTTGGCATACTCTGTTCAGACACAGTTCCAGAACTCAAGAGACTATCCAAGCCCCACTGGAGAGAAATTTAATCCCTGTATTTTGTGTTCTGAAGACACCTCATGCATATACTCTTAGTATAGTTCTTATCATATTGTACTATTATTCATGTTTCTGTTTTCCTCTGCTGAAGCATAGCTTTTGTAATATTAAGATTCAGTAGGGCATATCTTTATCTTAATCTGGACTTTGAAATCACATAATCATAGTCTGAATATTTGCTCACAGATTAACTTCCCTGTGTCTCAGTTCAGTTCTAAATGAGGATAACAATGTCTTCCACTATGTTGTGGGTGAAGTTAAATAATGTATGTCAAGGTCTAAGCAAACTACCTAATACCATGTAATTAATTATTAGGTTAGAATAATTGCTATTGCCTTTTTTTTTGCACACTGTATTAAAACATACAATGAATATTTTGACAAGTGAATAGTAATAGCTAAACTGTTAACAGCAAATGCCACACACAACTCTAAGCACTTTACATGAATTGACTCATTTAATTCCTACAGCAAACCTAGATGTTACATCTATTATTATGGCAGTTTTGCAGATGACTAAACTGAGACCAACAATGATCATATAACTTGCCCAAGGTTTACATAGCCTGTTAGTGGCAGAGCAAGGGTTAGAAACATGCTATTTATTGACTCTCCAGATGGAGGAATGAATGAATCCCCTTCCTTCTTTTCCCCATGGCTCCTAAAATTAAAACAACAACAAAAAAATCCTTACTATCAAAAAACAAAACAAAAAGAAAATCATATCATTTATGCCCAAATGAGGTAAAAAATGAGCTTATTTCACTCAATGAAGCATTCTTTCACCAAGCTCTATGCCTGCCACGTGGTAATCCTAATGAACTATTGGATGAATGAGTGCCTCTTTATAATTCATACATACAGCGAATTCTTTTTTAATTGTTTTGAATGATAATTATCATAAACAACAGCAGCAACAACAACAAAATCAAACCATCTGTCAAAGGCTGAGATTAAGTGTTACGAACTGACACTAGCAAGAGGGTTGGGAAGAGAATGAAAATGTAGTACAAGAAATACATCTATCCTGCCCCTGTGGGTATTTGTCTTATTTCCAGATCTGCCACTTAGATCCAGATACAGTAAAATACTTATATTCCAGAATGTCCAGACCAAGCACTCATCATCACTACCTTCCTTTGGAAGAACAAATGGTGAAATATTTATCAGAATTTGTATATAACTGTGAATTTTTAGCAGTAGGAAAGAAATTAATTATTGGTTTAACATAAAACCTCAATTTTCCTTACATATACTTGTATTTTTCCAATAGTGGCAGTTGCTTTGGGAATTTTCTATTATTTTTGAGCCAAGAAAACAAAGAATGATGAGTTTTATCTATTCTTCTCTCCACTTTATAAATCCAATTAAAATTACTAACAGAATCTATGTCTGAGCACACATTCAAACTGTGTGAGCATTAGGAACTGGCAGGACCCAAATTTCCAACTTGTTAGAAATCAGTATTCAGGGCAGGAACATTCTAAGCCTCTGTAAGAGATACAGACAGAAAATAATGTTTAGTTTATGACACTTAGACATAAAAGAGGTTGCATCATGCACTGATTATGTTGCTGTTTTCAGGATCCAGTGTTTTTCTGCTAGTGTTTTTATTCTGAAAGGTTAAAACAATATTAATACATTTTACTTTAGACTCCAGAACCTCTGTTTATCTGGAATCTAGGTAAACAGCTCAATCTTTATTGTCAATAAATATTCATTGTCCAATTTTCTCAAACTAAAATTTGAGGACATAGTTTTTTTTTTTTCAATTTATTTATTGACAGTTTCCTTCTTTAATGAACAGAGTGAAAAAGGTATTTTCCATTCATGCTTTGCTCCTATCATTCACTACATGGAACATACAAGAAGTAGAATTCTAATTCATAATCAATCTTATCTGGACAGCTTTTTAGTCTAACTGATGCTCTGCAGGCTGAATTGTAAATACTAGTGATCTCTGACTTGAAATAAAACTGAGCAACATTAAGTGACCAAGCATTTTCAAAGTTTCAAAGAACTTGGCCTAGTTTAAAAGCTGTTTTCACTTTGACTTACTATCAAATTAACAAACACATTTGTCAAGGATATATGCAAAATATGGCTACAAGAAAGTGATCACAGCTACTCATTTTCTCTCTCTTTCCTGGTGGAGGTAAGCTACAAATTTGATGATCATTGCAGCCCTTGCAATGTTGGCATTGCAGCCTTTACAGGTCAGAGATGATCAGAGGTGTGGTCTTGCCACCTTTCACATTAGACTATGAAAGATGCTGTGTCGGTCTTCAAATCTAACTACTGCCATCTAAGGCCACTTTCTGCAGCATCAAAGGCTATTTCTGTTTTCTATTTCTTTCCCTACCATTGGACCTAGAGTAAACCTGGACACAGCCAACACCGTGCCAGTGGTCTACATCTTGTCCACTTCATATATGGATTTACTCTATAACCAACTGTATGTAAGGGATTCTGTGATCAGGACACCCAGTCTGTTTTCCTTAAGGAAATATTTAAAGCAAAGTGTGATTTCACGAGGTATAGAGGAAAGTGTATGGGATACAAATCAGAAGACAGCTCTGCTCCTTGCTAACCACATATTTTGGACAAGTTAATTAGCCTGTCAGAGCTGCAGGTTTTTCTACAATGGGAATAAGCATAAAGCCTATTCTGTGTTTTGGGATTCTGGGAAAGATATATGTCATCACTAGCATAAGTGAAACACTTTATAAATTCCAAAATCTTTTATTTATGCTAGGTTTGTTACTATTGTTTTAGTGAAAGTAAATAGCTTAGTCCCTGGTGGCACGGTGGTTAAGAATCCATCTGCCAATGCAGGGGACACGGGTTCAATCCCTGGCCCAGGAAGATCCTACATGCTGCAGAGCAACTAAGCCCGTGTGCCATAACTACTGAGGCTGCGCTCTAGAGCCTGCGAGCCACAACTAGTGAAGCCCACGTGCCTAGAGCCCATGCTCTGCAGCAAGAGAAGCCACCTCAATGAGAAGCCTGTGCACCGCAGCAAAGAATAGCCCCCACTCATTGCAACTAGAGAAAGCCTGCGCACAGCAGCAAAGACCCAACACAGCCATAAATAAATAACTATTTTTTAAAAGACATAAGTATCATTTCTTCCTCTAAGATTACAAAGGAAATTTAACAAGATTCCCAGATTGAGCAGACATTGCCAGACATATCCATCTTAACCCATCCCCACCTTTTTAAATTAAGAGGCTTGATTTTTTTAGAGCAATTCAAAGTTTACAGAAAGCTTGAGCAGAAAGTACAGAAGTTACCATGTATTCTCTCTCCTCCCTTCCAAAATTCCCTTTAGTATTAACATTTTGCATTGGTGTGGTATATTTGTTATAACTGATGAATTAGTATTGATACATTAGTATTAACTAAAGTCTATAGTTTACATTTGGTTTCATTCATTTTTTTGTACATTTCTTTGGGTTTTGCCAAATGTATAATTTAATGTATCTACCATTACAATATTATACAGAATAATTTAATTGCCCTAAAAATCTGTACCCCACATATTTGTTCATCCTCTGCCCAAATCCATAACAACTAGTAATTCTTTTACTGTGTCTATAACTCTTTCTCTTCATTTGTATTTAAGGTACTTCCATGTACCTTTGAGGCTTGTTAGCTCATTTCTTTTAATCATTGAGTAATATTCAGTTGTAGAGATGTACCACATTTCATTTATCCATTCACCTATTGAAAGATATCTAGGTTGCTTCCAAAATTTGGCCAACTATGAATAAAGCAATAGCAATCATGTTTGAGCTTTTATGTAAACATAAGTTTTCAACTCATTCGAGTAAATACTTAGGAGTACAATTACTTGATTGTATAGTAAGACTATGTTTAGCTTTATTAGGAACTGCCAAACTGTCTTTTAAATAAAGTGGCTATATCATTTCAGATTCATACCAGCAATAAATGAAAGTAGCTATTACCTCACAACCTTGCCAGCACTGGTGTTGTCAGTGTTTTAGATTTTGGCCATTCTAGTACGTGTGGAGTGGTATCTTATTGTTATTTTAATTTATAATTCTTTAATGACATATGATATTGAACATTTCATATGCTTATTTGGCAGGTGTTATCTGATTTGATGATGTGTCTGTTCAGAGCTTTGTCCACTTTTTAATGAGGTTTTTTCTTTTTCTTATTGTTGAATTTTAGAAGTTATTTTCATATTTGGAAATGAGTCCTTTATCAGATATGTGATAAAGATGTTTTAGATAAAGACATTTTATTAGATAAAAATAGACATTTTTCCCAGGCTGTGTCTTGTTTCTTCACTCTCTTTCCAGTGTCTTTCACAGAAGAGAAGGTTTTTTCCCAGTTTTATTGAGAAATAATTGACATGAATCACTGTGTTAGTTTAAGGAGTAGAGCATGATGGTTTGATTTACATGTATTGTGAAATGATTGCCACAGTAGGTTTAGTTAACATCCAGCTTCTCATACAGGTACAATAAAAAGCAAAGAAAGAATAAAAGGGAAAAAAATTCTCCCTGTGTTGAGAAATCTTAGGATTCCCTCTCTTAACAACTTTCTTGTATATCAGACAGCAGTGTTAGCTGTAGTCATCGTGTTGTACATAAGCTCCCTAGCACTTCTTTATCTTCTAACTGGAAGTTTGCACCTTTTGACTACCTTCCTCTAATTACTCCTACCCCTACTCTCCACCTCTAGCAACCACAAATCTAATCTCTTTTTCTATGGATATTTGGCTTTTTATTTTTATTTTTCAGATTCCACATATAAGTGACGTCATACAGTATTTGTCTTTCTCTGACTTATTTAACTTAGCATAATGTCTTCAAGATCCATCCATGTTGTCACAAATAATGAGGTTTCCTCCTTTTTATAGCTGAATAATACTCCATGTATATTTTTATACCACAACTTCTTTATCCATTCATCCACCAATGCACACTTAGATTGTTTCCCTGTCTTGACTATTGTAAATAATGCTGCTATGAACATGAGGGTGCAGATACCTTTGCAAGTCAGTATTTTCATTTCCCTTGGACATATTCTGAGAAGTGAAGTTGCTGGATTATATTGTAGTTCTATTTATTTTTTTGAGGATCCTCCATACTGTTTTCCATAGTGGCTGTACAATTTACAATCCGACCAACAGTGCAAAAGGGTTCCCATTTCTCTGCGTCCACATTAGAATTTGTTATCTATTGTCTTTTTGATGACAGCCATTCTAACAGGCATAAGGTTATATCTCTTTGTGGTTTTAATTTGCATTTATTTAATGACTAGTGATGTTGAGCATCTTTTCATGTATCTGTTGGCCTTTTGTATATATTCTTTGAAGAAATGTCTGTTCAGGTTCTTTGTCCACTTTTAAATTTTTTTTTTTTTTGCTATTGAATTGTATGAATTCTTTATGTATTTTGGATATTAACCCCTTATCAGATACATGGTTTGCAAATACTTTGTCTCATTCCATGATTAGTCTCTTTACTTTGTTGATGGTTTCCTTTGCTGTGCAGAAGCTTTTTAGTTTGATACAGCCCCACTTGTTTATTTTTTATTTTGTTGCTTGTGCTTTAGGTGTCGTATCTTAAAAATTATTACCAAGACCTCGGTCAGGAAGCTTTATTCCTATGTTTTCTTCTAGGATTTTCATGTTTTCAGGTCTTACATTTAAGTGTTTAATCCATTTTGAGTTAATATTTTGTAGGTGGTGTAAGATATGGATCCAGTTTCATTCTTTGGATGTGAATATCCAATTATCCCAGCACTATTATTGAAGAGACTGTCTTTTCTCCATTGAGTATTCTTGGCTTTCTTGTCAAATATTAGTTGACCGTATGTGCTTGGGTTTATTTCTGGCCCTTGATTTTGTTCCATTGGCCTACTCATTTGTTTTTATGCCAGTCCCATACTGATGACTGTACATTTATAGGATAGCTTGAAATCAGGAAGTGTGATGCCCCCTGCTTTGTTCTTCTTTTTTATGATTTCTTAGGCTATTCAGGGTCTTTTGTGGTTCCATATTAATTTTAGGAATAATTTTTATACTTCTGTAAAAAATGCAGTTGGAATCTTTATAAGGATTGTACTGAATCTATAGATAGTTTTTGGTAATATTAACATTTTAACAATATTGATTTTTCCAATCCATGAACAAGGGGTACCTTTCCATTTATTTATCTCTTCTTTGATTTCTTTTATCAATGTCTTGTAGTTTTTAGAGTAGAGATCTTTCATCTTCTTAGTTAGGCTTATTCCTAAGTATTTTATTGGTTTCGATCCTACTGTAAATAGGATTGATTTCTTTATTTCTTTTTCAGAAAATTGTTAGTGTACAGAAGCGCTACAGGTTTTTGTTTGTTAATCTTGTATCCTGCAACTTTACTGAATCCATTGATTAGATCTAACAGTTTTCTTGTAGAGTCTTTTGGATTTTCTATATATAAAATCACATCATCTTCAAATAGAGACAATTTTACTCTTCTTTATTGAAGTATAATTGCTTTACAATGGCATGTTAGTTTCTGCTGTACAATGAAGTGAATCAGCTATATGTATACTACATCCCCTCCCTCTTGGACCTCCCTCCCACCCCCCTCCCCCATCCCACCCATCTAGGTCATCACAAAGCACCGAGCTGAGCTTCCTGTGCTTTATAGCTTGTTCCCACTAGCTATCTACTTTACACATGGTAGTGTATATATGTCTATCCTAATCTCCCAATTCATCCCACCCTCCCCTTCCCCTCTTTTGTTTCTCTTTCTTGCCTAATTGCTCTAGCTAGCACTTCTAGTACTTTGTTGAATAGGAGTGATAAGAGTGGACACCCTTGTCTATTTCCTTACCTAAGAGAGAAAGCTTTCAACCTTTCACCATTAAGTGTAATGTTAGCTGTAGGCTTGTCATATATGGCCTATAATACGTTAATATATGTTCCTTCTGTGCCTAATTTGTAAAGACTTATTTTTGATCATGAATGGATGTTGGCAAATGCTTTTTCTACAGCTATTGAGATGATTATATGACTCTATTCTTTCATTCTATTAATGTGATGTGTCTCATTGATTGGTATATTTTGAACCATCCTTGCCTCCAAGAGGTAAATATCATTTGATCATGGTGAATGAGCCTTTTCGTATGCTGCTGAATTGTGTTTTCTAGTACTTTGTTAAGAAATTTTGCATCTGTATTCATCAGAGATATTGGCCTGTAGTTTTCTTTTCTTAGTGGTGTCTTTTTCTGGTTTTGGTATCAGGATAATACTGGACTCATAAAATGAGTTTGGGAGTGTACCTTCCTCCTTGACTTTTTTAGAAGTGTTTGAGAAGGATTGGTGTTAATTCTTTTTTAAATGCTTGGCAGAATTCACCAGTGGAGCCATCTGGTCTTGGGCTTATCTTTTTTGGGAGATTTTTGATTACTGATTCAGTCTCCTTACTAATAAATGGTCTATTTAGATTTCCTATTTCTTCCTGATTCAGTCTTGCTAAGCTGTATGCTTCTAAGGATTTTTTCATTTCTTCTAGGTTGTCCAGTTTATTGGCATATAGTTGTTCATAGCAGCCGCTTATGATCCTTTGAAGTTCTGCATTATCAGTTATAATGTTTCTTTTTCTTACCACATTTATTGTAGTCTTTGTGTATCATTTAGCTACTTAAGATGTGTAAGGCTGTACTATTATTTTTACTAGATTTTTTTTTCATATTTCACTATGTCAGTACTGAATCTTTTGTGTGTGTGTTCCTAACCCCATTAACCCCATGAGCTTCATGGCTTTTATTGAATGGTGTTATATAGCATGGTAATTTTTAGGAACAAATATGTTGCCTAGACTGTAAAAGACCTATAAGGAGGTTTACTAAAGGATGGTGTCAAGGTGGGGATAGCTATTGCACAAATGATTTTGCAATTAAAATCATGGTTTTACATTTTTATAAGGATACATAGACTCAGATGCTTCAACCTACATGATTACAGGTAAACAATGCAGCAGCTTTGTGTAAATATAAATTATTTTATTCTTTGAATATCTAGTAGTATTACATAGAGGTAAATAATGAATGCATTAATGTCTCCATGAGTAAGTATCAATATGAAGATGAATTCCACTGGACATCATTTTGAACTTGAAGATTTTACCACCCGGCTGAGAAAAAACTGTGTGCATATATTGATAGCCTTTTACTTGATCCCATTATAAAGTAATTCATGATGGATATAAGACAAAGTTGTAAAGTTGGCAAATTTTTTCCAGTGTTCCATTCTTTAGATTCTTAGCATGTTACTCAGCTGTAAACCATTCAAATTGTGCCTCCTTGGAAATTTCCTTATGATATAAACTCTTTTTACTCAATTACCTTTCTGCTGACCAGTGAGATAAATTTAAGTTTCTCATACCATTTTTTCCCCATTTTTGGTCTCTGTAATTTACTAAATTGTAACACAATTACCCTTCCTTTTTTGTCACCTGATTCTCTCTCACTCTCACTGTTGAAATATGTGGAAAAGAATATCGGACACCTATTATAAAAATTCACTTGATTTGTATACCATTTTGCAAGGTGTGTACATAATTTAATATTATAAATTTCTTAGAGTAAAAGTTAATTTTTCATAGATAGCATTAAAGGAAAGTTTGAGTTATATGTTACAGTACTCAAAATACTTAAAATATGCATAAGACAGTGAAGTACCTGGCTCAGGCATTATGATTTACCCATCAAATAGATGAGGAAGTGGAGGTTCAAATAAAGCTAATAGCTTCTTGAAGGTCACTCAGATAGTAAATATAAAAGATAGGATTTTAAAGGTACTGTCTTCAGATATGTCAGTTGAGTTGCTACTGAGACATGTAAATAATAAAATGGTCCATAATATTCCCTTATAATAGAATTTCCCAATCAAAAGTTTATTGGATTTTGCAAAAATAAATAAATGGGACCTAATGAAACTTAAAAGCTTTTGCACAGCAAAGAAAACCATAAACGAGACAAAAAGACAGCACTCAGAATGGGAGAAAATATTTGCAAACGAAGCAACTGACAAAGGATTAATCTCCAAAATATACAAGCAGCTCATGCAGCTCAATATCAAAAAAACCAACCCAATCCAAAAATGGGCAGAAGACCTAAATAGACATTTCTCCAAAGAAGATATACAGATTGCCAACAAACACATGAAAGGATGCTCAACATCACTAATCATTAGAGAAATGCAAATCAAAACTACAATGAGGTATCACGTCACACCGGTCAGAATGGCCATCATCAAAAAATTTACAAACAATAAATGCTGAGGAGGGTGTGGAGAAAAGGGAACCCTTTTACACTGTTGGTAGGAATGTAAATTGATACAGCCACTATGGAGGACAGTATGGAGGTTCCTTAAAAAGCTAAAAATAGAACTACCATATGACCCAGCAATCCTACTACTGGGCATATACCCTGAGAAAACCGTAATACAAAAAGAGTCATGTACCACAATGTTCATTACAGCACTATTTACAATAGCCAGGACATGGAAGCAACCTAAGTGTCCATCGACAGGTGAATGGATAAAGAAGATGTGGCACATATATACAATGGAATATTACTCAGCCATAAAAAAGAAATGAAATTGAGTTATTTGTAGTGAGGTGGATGGACCTAGAGTCTGTCATACAGAGTGAAGTAAGTCAGAAAGAGAAAAACAAATACCATATGCTAACACACATATATGGAATGTAAAAAAAAAAAAAAGGTTCTGATGAATCTGGGGGCAGGCCAGGAATAAAGACGCAGACATAGAGAATGGACTTGAGGACATGGGGAGGGGGAAGGGTAAGCTAAGACGAAGTGAGAGAGTAGCATTGACATATATACACTACCAAATGTCAAATAGATAGCTAGTGGGAAGCAGCTGCATAGCACAGGGAGATCAGCTCGGTGCTTTGTGACCACCTAGAGGGCTGGGATAGGGAGGGTGGGAGGGAGACGCAAGAGGAAGGGGATATGGAGATATATATATATATACATAGAGCTGATTCACTTTGTTATACAGCAGAAACTAACACAACAGTGTAAAGCAATTATACTCCAATAAAGATGTTAAAAATAAATAAAAACTCAGTTTCAGCTTACTATAGATACAGATGGTTACATATAGGAATATTTATAGGTATGAGTATATGCACAGGTTATTATACACACACATATCTTTGCTCTGTCAGCTTAGCATTCCTTCAAGCAATGAAATACCAGTAGCAAGGAGCACACTTAGGCCCCATATCTTGGCTTCTAAACCTTTCTCTAGTACGAGGAACCAGGGTTTACTGGAGAAATGGCTGATTCTAGGGCTGTGGCAGGATGACCCAGTGTCTTGTAGTGCTAGAAGGTGAGAAGGTGCTTAAACAAAAACACACACGCAGTGATGTTGGAATATCAAAGAGACAGAGGAGCCCCAGCCCAGGTTCTCTCCCTGAAGACTCCGAGTGCTTCTTTGTAGTTTCTGTGACTCCT
The DNA here is from genome assembly GCF_028023285.1 of Balaenoptera ricei. Taxonomy (NCBI): domain Eukaryota; kingdom Metazoa; phylum Chordata; class Mammalia; order Artiodactyla; family Balaenopteridae; genus Balaenoptera; species Balaenoptera ricei. The sequence goes on along the minus strand of NC_082644.1, from coordinate 93,144,285 downwards.
CAGCTTGCTTGTCAGCTGCCCTACCAACCTATCTGCCTTCTCTCCCTCACCCTCCAGGTTCAGGGCTGCCAAGGCGTTTCTCCACGTCATGCTCCGTGCATTCTTCATGGGTGTTATCTTTCTTGTAGTCCTGTCATCATTACACTGTGGAAATGTCTTCATATTTCTGACAAAGGAGACTCATTTCCCTTTCTTTTAGCACCGATGCTGATGGTCCTCCATCCATTTATTCTTTTCCCCATGTGATTCTTAGAGGCAGCGTTGCTGATGCACAGACCCTCTCACTGTCTGCCCTCCCTGTATGTGGGAGAGCCGTGAGACACTTATTTGTCTCCCTGCCTGCCTACTGTGGCTTTCATTTCATTAGGAGCTTAAAGTTAGTTGGGGTTTGCTCATCAGAAAAGTAAAATATTGATTAAAATGCAGATTTTAGGATACACAGAGAGATTTTCTGTTCAAGTAGGAAAAAAACTATGCATACAATATTCAGGAAAAGGTAGTCTAAAGAAATGAATTGTAACTCACTCCTTATCTACTTTCATTATATCCAAGAATTCAATAATGAAGATGGATACCATGTCACAAAACATAATTTACATTAACTCAACTATTTTGCTCTATAATATCTAGAATTTCATCTGTTTTGTATTATAGTCTAAGCTTCACTCATACCATTTGGTAAAACTAATGTTATATCTCAGGTAGTTTATGATATGAATAGTAGATACTCTAGTGGCTGAAAGAAAGTTTATGTATTCAGAATGAATGCGTATGTGGGATACAGTTAAAGCTCCAATCTTCAAGACCTTAGGTAAGAAAGATACTTGATTCTGCTGAAGTTATAATTTGCACAAATTTGAGAAGATAATAAATAACATGTAAAAAGCTAAAAAAAATTGATTTTGGAAAATTATTTTAATTATAAAATATAGGAAAAAGGACTGTGAGAGAAGGAAACAAACCATATTATATCATCTAGAAAAATAATTTATTAGGAGATAGTTAAATCTTCCTCTGCAGTTTAGTAACTGTCTAACGAATATTTATTCATATTTGAACTCTAGTCTTAGCTCGTCACACAGCAAGCACAATTTTTAAATGCCAGAAAATTTGTATAATAGGCAGGTGCCCAGACTCAGTTGGACTTGCAAAAATAATTCCAGAATGCTCGAGAAATTATACAGTGGTTTGTCCAAGAACTTTCTGCCAGTAATAAATTTTGTGTTAAATACAACAGGGTAGCTTGAAGCCAGAGGAGACCCGATACTTAGAGAAAAACTGTATGTCATTCAGAGAACCCACCCTGCCACCCTACATGATTGTGTGTGTGTGTGTGTGTGTGTGTGTGTGTGTGTGTGTGTGTGTGTAGTATTAAGGGTTCAAATTATAATTCCCACAAGAGAAGGGACCAGTAACTTTGTAACTAACAAAAAAAGTATCCTTCGATGAGAATCTGGCACCTTTCACAGTTGGCTACCATAGCCTTGATGCAGGCGTTAGAAAGAATGCATAAAGAGGCCAGGAGAAATACCTACATGAATACAGTGCAAATAATATTTTCCATTTTCTATGCACACAATACAGAAAGTACTTTATGATATTAAATATTCCATCTGAACTCTTCTACTAGCAGATGTTTTCTTATACTGAAAGCAGCCAATAGAGAACTTTAATAATTGATACTTCTACTACTAGTAGTATGTTATTGCTGCTATTATCCCTATTAAAACTAATACTATTTTTAAGAAAAAAAATAATTTTAGTATGAACTTTACACAAAAATTTTAATTCAGAAACATCATCTTCAGTGTGCCTACATATGCACCCAAGCATTTTAGGGTCGTAAGCATTAAGTTCTTGTTTTTAATTCTCTTTTACATTTTATTCATAGATCTTTTAAAAAATGTTTTGACACAACCTTCATGATTCCAAGTCTCAGTATCCACAGCATATTTCATTTATTAACATTTTAATTTTCCAAGCTGTGGTTCTTTTGTTTACTTAAAAACTTCATATGTACAAAGTAACTTTTTTCCTTAGGTTGAATTATTTTTTATGTTAAATTCTTAGGGAAAACATAACTGAATCAGTAGGTATGAGTATCTGTATATCTTCTAACATTTCCATTTGTCTTTCCAAAAATGTTATTCAGAATAACAGAGACACAAGTAGTTTATAACTGTTTGTTCATTCAATATCTTACCACATTTGCTGCTAAGTTTTCCACTATTTATTGATTTTTTATAACATCTTTATTAGAGTATAATTACTTTACAATGGTGTGATAGTTTCTGGTGTATAAAAAAATGAATTAGCTATATGTATACATATATACCCATATCCCCTTCCTCCTGGGTCTCCCTCCTGCTTACCCTATCTCACCCCTCTAGGTGGTCACAAAGCACCGAGCTGATCTCCCTGTGCTATGCTGCTGCTTCCCACTAGCTATCTAGTTTACGTTTGGTAGTGTATATATGTCTATGCCACTCTCTCACTTTGTCCCAGCTTACCCTTCCCCGTCCCCGTGTCCTCAAGTCCATTCTCTACATCTTCGTCTTTATTCCTGGCCTGGCTCTAGGTTCTTCAGACCCTTTTTTTTTTTAGCCATTTTTTTGTGTTAGCATACAATATTTGTTTTTCTCTTTCTGACTTACTTCACTCTGTATGACAGACTCTAGGTCCATCCACCTCACTAGAAATAACTCAATTTTGTTTATTTTTATGGCTGAGTAATATTCCATTGTATATATGTGCCACATCTTCTTTATCCATTCATCTGTCAATGGACACTTAGGTTGCTTCCACATCCTGGCTATTGTAAATAGAGCTACAGTGAACATTGTGGTACATGACTTTTTTTGTATTATGGTTTTCTCAGTGCATATGCCCCATAGTGGGATTTCTGGGTTGTATGGTAAATCTATTTTTAGTTTTTTAAGGAACCTCCATACTGTTTTCCATATTGGCTGTATCAATTTACATTCCCACCAACAGTGCAAGAGGGTTCCCTTTTCTCCACACCCTCTCCAGCATTTATTGTTTGTAGATTTTTTGATGATGGCCATTCTGACTGGTGTGAGGTGATACCTCATTGTAGTTTTGATTTGCATTTCTCTAATGATTAGTGATGTTGAGCACCCTTTTATGTGTTTGTTGGCAATCTGTATATCTTCTTTGGAGAAATGTCTATTTATGTCTTCTGCCTATTTTTGGACTGGGTTTTTATTTTTTTGGTATTGAGCTGCATGAGCTGCTTGTATATTTTGGAGATTAATCCTTTGTCAGTGGCTTCATTTGCAAATATTTTCTCCCATTCTGAGGGTTGTCTTTTCATCTTATTTAAGGTTTCCTTTGTTGTGCAAAAGCTTTTAAGTTTCGTTAGGTCCCATTTGTTTATTTTTGTTTTTATTTCCATTTCTCTAGGAGGTGGGTCAAAAAGGATCTTCCTGTGATTTATGTCATAGAGTGTTCTGCCTATATTTTCCTCTAAGAGTTTTATAATGTCTGGCCTTACATTTAGGGCTATAATCCATTTTGAGTTTACTTATGTGTATGGTGTTAGGGAGCATACTAATTTCATTCTTTTACATGTAGCTGTCCAGTTTTCCCAGCACCACTTATTGAAGTGGCTGTCTTTTCTCCATTTTATACTCTTGCCTCCTTTATCAAAAATAAGGTGACCATGTGTGCGTGGGTTTAATCTCCAGGCTTTCTATCCTATTCTAATGATCTATATTTCTGTTTTTGTGCCAGTGACACTGTCTTGATTACTGGAGTTGTGTAATATAGTCAAGTCAGGGAGCCTGATTCCTCCAGCTCCGTTTTTCTTTCTCAATATTGCTTTAGCTATTCGGGGTCTTTTTTGTTTCTTTATTGTGAAATTTTTAGTTCTAGTTCTCTGAAAAATGTCATTGGTAGTTTGATAACGATTGAACTGAATCTGTAGATTGCTTTGGGTAGTATAATCATTTTCACAATGTTGATTCTTCCAGTCCAAGAACATGGTATATCTCTCCATCTGTTTGTATTATCTTTAATTTCTTTCATCAGTGTCTTATAGTTTTCTGCATAAAGATGTTTTGTCTCCCTAGGTAGGTTTTTTTCCTAGGTATTTTATTCTTTTTGTTGCAGTAGTAAATGAGAGTGTTTCCTTAATTTCTCTTTCAGATTTTTCATCATTATTGTATAGGAATGCAGGAGATTTCTGTGTGTTAACTTTGTATCCTGCTACTCTACGGAATTCATTGATTAGCTCTAGTAGGTTTCTGGTAATATCTTTAGGATTCTCTATGTATAGTATCATGTCATCTGCAAACAGTGACAATTTTAGTTCTTCTTTTCCGATTTGGATTCCTTTTATTTCTTTTTCTTCTCTGACTGCTGTGCCTACATCTTCCAACACTATGTTGAGTAATAGTGGTGAGAGTGGGCAACCTTGTCTTGTTCCTGATCTTAGTGGAAATGGTTTCACTTTTTCACCATTGAGAGTGATGTTGGCTGTGGGTTTGTCATATATGGCCTTTATTATGTTGAGGTAGGTTCCCTCTACGCCTACTTTCTGGAAGGTTTTTATCATAAATGGGTGTTGAATTTTGTGAAAAACTTTTTCTGCACCTATTGAGATGATCATATGGTTTTTATTCTTCAGTTTCTTAATATCGTGTATCACATTGATCGATTTGCTTATACTGAATAATCTGCATTCTTGAGATAAACCCCACTTGATCATGGTGTATGATCCTTTCAATAAGTTGTTGGATTCTGTTTGCTAGTATTATGTTGAGGATTTTTGCATCTGTGTTCATCAGAGTTATTAGCCTGTAGTTTTCTTTCTTCATGACCTCTTTGTCTGGTTTTGGTATCGGGGTGATGGTGGCCTCGCAGAATGAGTTTGGGAGTGTTCCTCCCTCTGCTATATTTGGGAAGAGTTTGAGAAGGATAGGTGTTAGCTCTTCTCTAAATGTTTGATAGACTTCGCCTCTGAAGCCATCTGGTCCTGGGCTTTTGTTTGTTGGAAGATTTTTAATCACAGTTTCAATTTCAGTGCTTGTGATTGGTCTGTTCATATTTTCAGTTTCTTCCTGATTCAGTCTCGGAAGGTTGTGCATTTCTGAGAATTTGTCCATTTCTTCCAGGTTGTTCATTTTATTGACGTATAGTTGCTTGTAGTAATCTCTCATGATCCTTTGTATTTCTGCAGTGTCAGTTGTTACTTCACCTTTTTCATTTCTAATTCTGTTGATTTGAGTCTTCTCCCTTTTTTTCTTGATGAGTCTGGCTAATGGTTTATCAATTTTGTTTATCTTCTCAAAGAACCAACTTTCAGTTTTATTGATCTTTGCTATTTTTTCCTTCAATTCTTTTTCATTTATTTCTGATCTGATCTTTATGATTTCTTTCCTTCTGCTAACTTTGGGGTTTTTTTGTTCTTCTTTCTCTAATTGCTTTCGGTGTAAAGTTAGGTTGTTTATTTGAGATGTTTCCTGTTTCTTAAGGTAGGATTTTATTGCTATAAACTTCCCTCTTAGAACTGCTTTTGCTGCATCCTGTAGGTTTTGGGTCATCGTGTTTTCATTGTCATTTGTTTCTAGGTAATTTTTTATTTCCTCTTTGAATTCTTCAGTGATCTCTTGGTTATTAAGTAGTGTATTGTTTAGCCTCCATGTGTTTGTATTTTTTACAGATTTTTTCCTGTAATTGATATCTAGTCTCATAGCGTTGTGGTCGGAAAAGATACTTGATGCGATTTCAATTTTCTTAAATTTACCAAGGTTTGATTTGTGACCCAGGATATGATCTATCCTGGAGAATGTTCCATGAGCACTTGAGAAGAATGTGTATTCTGTTGTTTTTGGATGGAATGTCTTATAAATATCAATTAAGTCCATCTGGTTTAATGTATCATTTAAAGCTTGTGTTTCCTGATTTATTATCATTTTGGATGATCTGTCCATTGGTGAAAGTGGGGTGTTAAAGTCCCCTACTCTGATTGTGTTCCTGTCGATTTCCCCTGTTATGGCTGTTAGTATTTGCCTTATATATTGAGGTGCTCCTATGTTGGGTGCATAAATATTTACAATTGTTATATCTTCTTCTTGTATTGATCCCTGGATCATTATGTAGTGTCCTTCTTTGTCTCTTGTAATAGTCTTTGTTTTAAAGTCTATTTTGTCTGATATGAGAATTGCTACTCCAGCTTTCTTTTGATTTCCATTTGCATGGGATATCTTTTTCTCCATCCCGTCACTTTCAGTCTGTATGTGCCTCTAGGTCTGAAGTGGTCTCTTGTAGACAGCATATATATGCATCTTGATTTTGTATCCATTCAGCCAATCTATATCTTTTGGTTGGAGCATTTAATCCATTTACCTTTAAGGTAATTATCAATATGTAGTTCCTATTACCTTTTTCTTAATTGTTTTGGGTTTGTTACTGTAGGTCTTTTCTTTCTCTTGTGTTTCCCCCCTAGAGAAGTTCCTTTAGCATTTGTTGTAAAGCTGGTTTGGTGGTGCTGAACTCTCTCAGCTTTTGCTTGTCTGTAAAGGTTTTAATTTCTCTGTCAAATCTGAGTAAGATCTTTGCTGGGTAGAGTAATCTTGGTTGTAGGTTTTTCTCCTTCATCACTTTAAATATGTCCTCCCACTCCCTTCTGGCTTGCAGAGTTTCTGCTGAAAGGTCAGCTGTTAACCTTATGGGAGTTCCCTTGTGTGTTATTTGTTGTTTTCCCTTGCTGCTTTTAGTATTTTTTCTTTGTATTTAATTTTTGATAGTTTGATTAATATGTGTCTTGGCGTGTTTCTCCTTGGATTTATCCTGTATGGGACTCTCTGTGCTTCCTGGACTTGATTAACTATTTCCTTTCCCATATTAGGGAAGTTTTCAACTATAATCTCTTCAAATATTTTCTCAGTCCCTTTCTTTTTCTCTTCTTCTTCTGGGACCCCTATAATTCGAATGTTGGTGTGTTTATTGTTGTCCCAGAGGTCTCTGAGACTGTCCTCAATTCTTTTCATTCTTTTTTCTTTATTCTGCTCTGCAGTAGTTATGTCCACTATTTTATCTTCCAGGTCACTTATCCGTTCTTCTGCCTCAGTTATTCTGCTATTGATCCCTTTAATTTCATTTATTGTGTTGTTCATCACTGTTTGTTTGCTCTTTAGTTTCTAGGTCCTTGTTAAACGTTTCTTGTATTTTCTCCATTCTGTTTCCAAAATTTTGGACCCTCTTTACTATCATTATTCTGAATTCTTTTTCAGGTAGACTGCCTATTTCCTCTTCATTTGTTAGGTCTGGTGGGGTTTTGTCTTGCTCCTTCATCTGCTGTGTGTTTCTCTGTCTTCTCATTTTGCTTACCTTACTGTGTTTGGGGGTCTCCTTTTCACAGGCTGCAGGTTTGTAGTTCCACTTGTTTTTGGTGTCTGTCCCCAGTGGCTAAGTTTGGTTCAGTGGGTTGTGTAGGTTTCCTGGTGTAGGGGACTAGTGCCTGTGTTCTGGTGGATGAGGCTGGATCTTGTCTTTCTGGTGGGCAGGTCTACGTCTGGTGGTGTGTTTTGGGGTGTCTGTGACCTTATTATGATTTTAGGCAGCCTCTCTGCTAATGGATGGGGTTGTCTTCCTGTCTTGCTAGTTGTTTGGCATAGGGTGTCGAGCACTGTAGCTTGCTAGTCGTTGAGTGGAGCTGGGTTTTGGTATTGAGATAGATATCTCTGGGAGATTTTTGCCATTTGATATTAGCTGGAGCTTGGATGTCTCTTGTGGACCAGTGTCCTGAACTTTACTCTTCCTCCTCAGAGGCACAGCCCTGACACCTGGCTGGAGCCCCAAGAGCCTGTCATGCGCACTGCTCAGAATAAAAGCAATGAAAAAAAGAAAGAAAGAAAGAGGATAAAATAAAATAAAGTAAGATAAAGTAAAATAAAGTTACTAAAATAAAAATTAAAAATAATTATTAAAAACAATTTTTTTAAAGTAATAAAAAAAAAAAAGAAGGGAGAAACCAAACCAAAAAACAAATCCACCATTGATAGCAAGTGCTGAAAACTATACAAAAAAAAGGACAGACAGAACCCTAGGACAAATGGTAAAAGCAAAGCTATACAGACAAAATCACACACAGAAGCATACACATACACACTCACAAAAAGAGAAAAAGGGAAAAAAATATATATATGTTTGCTCCCAAATTCCATCTCCTCAATTTGGGATGATTCGTTGTCTATTCAGGTATTCCTGAGATGCAGGTACATCAAGTTGATTGTGGAGACTTAATCCTCTGCTCCTGAGGCTGCTGGGAGAGATTTCCCTTTCTCTTCTTTGTTCGTACAGCTCCCGGGGTTCAGCTTTGGATTTGGACCCACCTCTGCGTGTAGGTCGCCTCAGGGCGTCTGTTCTTCGCTCAGACAGGATGGGGTTAAAGGAGCAGCTGCTTTGGGGGCTCTGGCTCACTCAGGCCGGGGGAGAGGGAGGGGTACGGATGCGGGGTGAACCTGCGGCAGCAGAGGCTGGCATGACGTTGCAGCAGCCTGAGGCGCGCCGCGCATTCTCCCGGGGAAGTTGTCCCTGGATCATGGGACCCTGACCGTGGCGGGCTGCACAGGCTCCCGGGAGGGGAGGTGTGGATAGTGACCTGTGCTTGCACACAGGCTTCTTGGTGGCGGCAGCAACAGCCTTAGCCTCCCATGCCCATCTCTGGGGTCCGCGCTGATAGCCGCAGCTCGCGCCCGTCTCTGGAGCTTCTTTAAGCGGCGCTCTTAATCCCCTCTCCTTGCACACCAGGAAACAAAGAGGGAAGAAAAAGTCTCTTGTCTCTTCGGCAGCTCCAGACTTTTTCCGGGACTCCCGGCTAGCCATGGCGCACTAGCCCCCTTCAGGCTGTGTTCACGCTGCCAACACCAGTCCTCTCCCTGCGATCCGATCGAAGCCCGAGTCTCGGCTCCCAGCCCCGCCCACCCCGGCGGGTGAGCAGACAAGCCTCTCGGGCTGGTGAGTGCTGGTCGGCACCGATCCTCTGTGCGGGAATCTCTCCGCTTTGCCCTCCGCACCCCTGTGGCTGTTCCCCCCTCCACCACCCGCAGTCTCCGCCTGCAAAGGGGCTTCCTAGTGTGTGGAAACCTTTCTTCCTTCACAGCTCCCTCCCACTGGTGCAGGTCCCGTCCCTATTCTTTTGTCTCTGTGTTTTGTTTTTTCTTTTGCCCTACCCAGGCACGTGGGGAGTTTCTTGCCTTTTGGGAGGTCTGAGGTCTTCTGCCAGCGTTCAGTAGGTGTTCTGTAGGAGTTGTTCCACATGTAGATGTATTTCTGATGTATTTGTGGGGAGGAACGTGATCTCCGCGTCTTACTCTTCCACCATCTTGAAGCCGTCTCCCCTACCTAATTTCTTCTGTAATCTTTTTGTTCCATGACTCAAATTTTCATCCTTCCATTGTCAGTTAATTAATTAGAATCTGATCTATCACAACTGTTAATAGCTTTTCCTCATCCTATCCATTCTCCACAGTTATTGTTCATGTTTATCATTCTTCTTGACACCTTTAGTGACTTCACTTGAAGGATATCAGTTTCTCAGTGGGACTTCAGAGAATACCCCAATTTCCTCTTCTAGTTTAACTTTTTAAGATCCTCTTAGTCAGGTTGTACTCTTCACCAGTCTTTAAATATATCATCCTCCATTTTCTTTCAAAATTTCAATTTTATTATATAGTTTAGTTTCCACTAAAACACATTTGTCAGATTATATTTTCTAATTAATAGTATGTTACTAGTTCATCCCTTAGTAATTGCTTTTACTCTACCTCTTTTGACCTATTCTTCATCTCTTATTCTGAAATCATTCTTCCATATGATGACACTTCTTTGTAACACTCCTGACACCAATATTCTCTCCCTCCTCAGAACTTCTGTAATTACTTGTGCTGAAAACATGTGTCTATATGTCTTTCTGTCTAGAATGGAAATATTTTGAGAACAGGAATACAGCGATTATTGTTTCTACTCTGTCTTCTAAAATAATATATGTTCATTTAACTATGACCTCTCTGTGGTATGGATAAACTAATGTTTTAGTAAAATGTGTAGAATTTACTTATTGTGGGGATTCAGTTCTTCTCATCTTAAGTTAAAAAGTAACCTCAGATGTGGAAATTGTTTACTGTGATTTTCTGTGATCTAACTAATATGTGTGTTAATTCTCTTAGTACCCAGAGCAGAACACATCTATTAAGCGGTGTATTTACTGAATAGTTTCTGCTTTTAAATGGAGGTTTTGAATTTATAAACTATTTATTTCATTATCATTCTAGGGTAGTCAAGTAAATACATATTTGTTTTGTTCAATTTTTGTAAAAACAGTTTAGTCTTACCATAGCAAAAAGTAAAAGACAAAATTAAATGGGATTGAAAGATGGAAGCAGCAGGACTCAAGCATCTGGCTTGCTTTTTTTAGGGTCTAGATCTTGAGGGTTCAGTGAATTAACTCATTAGTGAAAAGTCCTTGTTCAGAATGGCTTGCCATGGCTCCTATTCCCATGGGCATGCTTTGGAGCCATGTAGCTGAGAATAGGATGTTTTGCCACTTGTAGAATGAAATCTTCTTGGATAAAGGCCAAGAGAAATCCATGCTGGGATTCACACCCTATGCCAACCACAGTGGAAGGGTAAATGCTTGTGATCAGAGTTGCCTCTCAATGCCAAAAGTGTAATACGAGGCTGTGAAGCAGTGAAAATCAGTCTACATGGTGGGCCTAGTAGGAATGAAAATCTAGCTCTTAAAAGAGTGACTCTGACATTCCAGCTTCGATCTAATAGAATCTAACTCTGCACCAACGTATGTGGCAGAAGAAATGTTACTTTAATCTGCATTAGTCATTTTATTAATTATAAGTCTGTAATGAATTATGCAGTCCTCATTGGTGTAGTTATATTTTTCTTGAGGAGTTTGACTGCAAACTTCAGCAAAGGTGCTGACCTTCAGTTCGCAAAAAATTATTAGTTTCATCATGAGTAATACTGAAAATGTTTGTCAGATATGAATTAAAAGCAGTATCTATAATGCAAAGAACTGATACAACTTAGTAAACTAAATATTCTTTAAAAAGTAAATTTTTAAAAGTGCTTTGTTTTGTTTAAATTGTATTACAAGAGCTTTCTTGGCATATGACAGCATTGAATCTATTAGGAGAATGGATAGAGGAATTCACTAGAAGCTTTTCACTACACATTCCATTATTAAAGCATTTACTATAAATACTGTGGCTTTGTGATTCTTTGTGCCTATAATATTGCCTTGTAAATGAAGATCTTATTATTTAAATGCATTTTAAAATTCTGATGAATAGGTGCTTAGAGTAATGGAATTGTATCCCAAGATACTAAAAGAAAATTATTGAAGATATTGACTACCCTATATGGTGTTTAATAGATTGAATTTCCACCAGAAAAATAAATACATTTGCCTTGTATTCTTGGGAAACCACTAGTTTCTGGCCCTATGGGACTCACAATTGACCCAAAGGTATATTTGTAGGACTTATTCTTCTAAGAGCACTTTAAATGAGTGTGAGATAGAGAAGACACTGAAAAAACATGTTAAATTATTGTATGGTTTAAATTATAATATATATTGCACTTCTGTTTTGAATGTGGCAAATATTTACATTAATCAACTTATAAACTTTTAAACATTGTTTCTGTATTCAAAAAGGAAGTTTAAAATGTGATTAAATATTCCTCAGGTTAAAAGAATCAGAACAGGTTCTATTATAGGACAACTTTCAGAACCAACAGAATTTCAGCAAGATTGTTAAGTACACTTATTTTTAGAGGTTTAGGGATTGCTGATCAGTAGAATTGCAGTTACCTTTCTCCTAGACTCACAGTCATCTTCAACAGAAGTAGCACAGTTTTAATATAACTGAGCTTTCCAGAAAAGGCAACTACAAAATAATAAGTCTATTGCACTATTTTTGTTGATGTTGTTCAGATCTTTTTAAACAGTTGTCCACCATTGTAGAAAATTATATTATTGATGGCGATGTTACTTGTGTATTAGTGTACCAGTGCACTAGTTACTTGGCATTAGAACTGCCAATTTAATGCAACATACCAACATCAGTCTACATTTCTAATTGTTGGATTCCAAGTGAGTCGGCTTACATAGGAGCATCTGACTGCTTCGTTGTGATAATGCATTTGTGTATTAAAACAAATTATTTTATTATAACTTTATTTTCTTCTATTTCTCTTCTGCATTACAGTTAAGTAATGTATCAAATCAATCAATTGCTTTCATTTATTTATGAGGCAAGTAAGCCATATTGTCTGTGAATTTAACCTGAGGTAGTAAAATTTTTTAAAAAAGAGAGTTGTGTCTGATAAGGCTGAAAATCACTGGCCTAGGAGATTCAAAGAAGGTCATATTAGTCAATTTTATTTTTCAAACTATTGTACATTCCCCCAAGGACTAATTTACCATACACATTGAATTTGCTGCGACAAGTTAAACATGATTCATATTACAATAGATATAATGAATATTGAATGAATAACAAATGAAAGTAGTGCTCAAGGTTGCAGAAGGATGAATTTTGCTCCTGGAAATAAGAATCAGTGAATATAAGACAGTTATTAAGTGCATCAAAATTTTAAAGCTCCGAGAAAGCAAAATGATAACTAAGAAAATAAGAGTGAATTACAGGGGAAAATGATATATGAAGTTGTGAAAATGTGTTGAGTTAGAATGCCAAAGATACATCGTGTGTGTGTGTTTGTGTGCCTGTGTGTGTCTGTGTGTGGGTTTGCCTGAACTTAGGAAAATTAGATTGGTGAGTCATTCTTCATATCTACAACAGCGGGAAAAACAATGATCCTACCATGAAGAAAAAGAATTAGAAGTAACTTCTGTAACTCCATTACATCATTCATGTAAGGACTATGAATTCACAACTAGTGTGAGTAATATCATGATTGTTTTTTTCAATAAGAGCCCCAGAAAACAGAGCTTGCTCTCAGTTTCTGGTAGTGAAAGTAAATTTTCTTTTCCATCTTGTTTTTTTTCATTGGAAAAGAACAAGAAGTGATGATGTTCTAGGGTGTAACTTTGGTTTTGGCTAGAGGAAAAAAAAAAAAAAAACAGTAAAATACAAATAATATGTCAGTGATGCAGAATAAGGTGCTGACACTAAAGCTGTGATATGGATGTTATGCTGACTTCCAGATAAAGGAAAGAGTTCCGATTCCAGCTAAGGGTTGATTCTGGAAGAGAGTACTTCATGACTAATGGCCTTTCATTTACCAAAATACTGAAGTGTAAGCTATTAGTAGGACAGATAGCAGAAAGCTCAGAAGGCCTACATGATTAAAATTCTTGTAGTGTATCCAAGGACATGAATGATGAGAATGCATATTTCAAAGAGTGAAATTGTCTATAAGTTTTATTTTCCTTATATAATCTGCTGATAATAAATGACATGATGTGACACAGTTTATTTTATTAAACTATTCTGTTGTGTTATGACTGAACATGGGAGTGGGAAAACTCAAATGTATACATGCGCACACATTTATTCAATCTGCTGATCTGCAATGTGGAAGCACATACTGAGGGAAAATGTCTGCATCCAGAGAAATCCAAACAGCAATAACACCTATCATTTGTTAGTATGTACAGTGTACAGTGGGCTTCACACACTATATCTCACATGATTCTGAAAAGTTGGAATTCAGACACTACTCTATTTTAATCTGATGCCTATGGTCTTTTTTCTTTTATGAAAAGGGCATATCTGCACAAGAATTCCAGAGTTGTCAAATCTTATATCTTAAGCAACTGGAATGATCTAATTAAAGGATCAAACTGCAAGATAAATTTGTCAGAATATGCACTTACAATACTTTGCTTTAAAATACTCCCAGTGAGAAACATATGTTCTTAGCTTGGCTCATATATGGAATTTCATAAAAATGTAATGAAAGAATGGAAGAACAAATGAAGACTCCATAAAAAGAACAACACTTAGTTGCATAATATACTTATTGCTGTATCATCTATATACTTTGAATATTTAAAGAAGCATACATGTGAGTACTTGGTAAACATATTATTATATATCCAAACACACAATCAACAATTTTTAAAAATTCTTCAAATAACTATATTTAAAAAATACTTTCCTAATGTATAAAAATATAATATCACTATTGTATATCCGAAGTTAATAATTATAACTCAAAGAAAAAATACTCAGCAGTGGTACAGTATGTCAGAGGTCTTAAATCCCTTCTAATTTTTTCAAACCTCCCATGAAACCAATTTCATAGCCTAGTAACTTTATTTTCATACATTATAATCACAATCTGCCTCAAACCACATATGGAATTAAAAACAGAACAAAACCAGCAAGCAAACAAAAAACCTGCTTTCTTACATTATTTATAGATGGGGGAGAGAAAATGGCAAGAATATCTTTGTTGGCATCCCCTCACACAACCCTTTATACTCAACTCATGTTAGCAATTGACCCTATAATGAAATTAATAAGGTATTTCTTTATGGTTCCCATAATTTGCATTCCTTCATTTTTCATTCTGTATCATCAGGTCCAACATTTTTTCCTGAATTTTTACGTGCATTATAGACAGGTTGTCCTAGTTAACACTACTTCTGTCTGCAAATTCAGAATGGTATTGTTGCTGTTGTCCAGAAATTACAATATATGGTCATAACTCTTAATTTGGTTTAAACCAGGATTTCTGAAAACTTTACCTAGGTCATCATGACATGGAAATCCAGGATCAGAGGTGCCAAGTATTGGGAAAGAAAGTATTTATTAGAGTACACATGACCATATTGACTTTTTTATGAAAATTACAAAATAGGGACCATCATAATCACTAAAAGGCCAGTTTCTGTATATGTTCTTAATAATTTATTTTTATTCCAATGATTATTAGCTAACTTATTCTCAGCTAATAATCTCCTGGTGTGTTCTCCCAGTGAAATTATAGTTTATTGAGTTGAATTGAATTGAATTATCGATGTATCCTATACATTTTCTGACTTTGATTTTGGGGGCCAATTTTTTTTCTCTACGTAAAGAGCCTCCTTTTACCACCACCACCTTTCCAACATTTCTGAGTTTAGAGAATTAGCTTTTTCACTCCCCTACAAAGCAATAGAACATTAAATGTATACTAGTTGAGTTACTGGAGCTTAAAGCTCTGTAAGATTGAGATACACTCCATTGCCCATTCCATTCCTCATAAGACCAATTATCTAGAAAAATAAAATGCCTAACAAAGGTTATGGGCATATGATTAGCTCATGTTGCATGTGATCTTTCCTCTTGTTCATTGGTTGATGACTCAAGAATTTGTATGCTTCTATGTATACATGTCAGATATCATCCCTAAATATGAGACTCTCAACTTTTTTTCCTAGCTCTTGGGACATGTTGAATACAAAGAGCTATAGTGGAATGACATCAAATTGTTAATCAGAGGCTATAAAAGTAAAGGGAAAGGAAATTAAATTTAAATAAACTCAAACCTAGAGAGGAAAAAAAGATCTAGAGTATGAAATTTTCTAGTTGGAATACAAAGCCATATGACATATAAAAATATTAAAATGAACCCTGCAAGGTTGGCTTGGTTTCTCATTAATTACCAGGACATATTTCACTTAGCACTGCCCACGTTGCAAATGCCACATAGGCATATCTCTTCACAGTGATATTGCTTATGAATTGAAGACAATATGACTCCTTCTCCATCTCTATATCTCTGTTTTCCTCCTATCTACCACATGCTACTTCCATACCTAAACCTACTCAGAAATTTTGAAAATTTCCCTTTCAGAAAGGAAAAATAAATAAGTGGTGGCTTTAGTTTAGTTAGTCATGCTTACTTTGTTGGAAATCTTTCCAATTTAGAAACCAGGAAATTGTTCATGATTTTTGAGTTTAAAAGCTGAACAGCACTTTAATAACTTGTAGAAAGGACATTAGAGGACACTGTAGCTCAACTTTCCATCCAATTAAAAGTCCTGGGTGGAATGGACAGGAAAAAGTGAAGTTCTTGCTTCTCTTGGATACTCTTGTAATGCTTCCTCTTCTAAAGCACTCAAAGAAGAGAAAAGTAGTCTTCAAGAGACCCTCTCAACTGTAGAAAAAATGTATACTTTCTGCCTAAAGGTCAACAGCATGAGGACTTTTTCCTGCTTCTTGGATTTTGCTCTAACCTCGCTTCTGCTCCTCCACACATATCTGTATTAATAGATCTTCAAGCAAGTCATAGGCCCAGTTATACAACCTTAAAAAGTGTCCTTCAGTTTTGACTTCTGTCCCTGGACTTCACATTTCTGCAGGGAGCGGTGGGGGTTGTTTATTAATGAGATATGTTTGGCCCTTGAGCTTGTAATCTCTTAGTATCAAAAGGAATTTATTTAATCGTTCCCCTCAATTGAAGGAATGTGTAAATGTTAAGCTTGGGTTAAATGATGCTATTAGCAGATGGCACTGACACAGACATGTTTTACAACCTCTGACAAAGCCCTTAAGCCCATGAGCGATCTATAGCAAATCAGTGAATAATGTTTACATGATGTCTTTGAATGGGTCAAAGACATGAAGATGAGCCATAACCTAGTTAGCACCCAGAGATGATTCTCAGTAAAGCTAATACTGTCTGTGACCAGATAGTCACAGACAAATAACAGAATTTTCTTCTGCCCACTTCTGAAGTGCTGACACTTTTCTCTTAAATGTGAAAGGTCATTAGATTGCATTTTAGGAGTTGACAAGGAGACATTCAGTCAAAGGAGATGATAGCCTAATGTAAGATGTGTCATGCATATATTACTGCTTTGGCTGCCTTCTGCCAGTCCATACCTCACTGATTCCATTTGTACATTATACATGGTACTAACCCTTGATGGATTAAATCTAAAAGGATGATCCTGAACATAACCTACCTGAAAGAGCCCATTTCCTTCTACAGAGATGTTAGATATAATTTTCATTTTCAAAGGCATTTCTTAAGATTATCATATTGGGTTTTCAAAGTTCATTTTAGTCAAGTTATATTTTAAAAATTAATTACCAAATAGAAAAAAATATGTTTGCAGACGTTGATTTAATGAGATGTTTTTATTCCGTGTAAATAAAAATATTATATATATGGAATAAAGATTTAATATAGTATGTACATTTGCTAAATTTAATAATAAAACTAGTATGACTAAAAACAGATATTAGGGCTTCCCTGGAGGCACAGTGGTTAAGAATCCGCCTGCCAATGCAGGGGACACGGGTTCGAGCCCTGGTCCAGGAAGATCCCACATACCGCGGAGCAACTAAGCCCGTGCGCCGCAACTACTGAGGCACAACTACTGAGTCTGCACTCTAGAGCCCGCGAGCCACAACTACTGAAGCCTGCGTGCCTACGGCCCGTGCTCTGCAACAAGAGAAGCCACCACAATGAGAAGCCCATGCACCGCAACGAAGAGTAGTCCCCGCTCGCCTCATCTAGAGAAAGCCCGCGCACAGCAATGGAGACCCAACACAGCCAAAAATAATAAATAAATAAAATAAATTTTAAAAAGCACAGATATTAACTTCATGCTTACCCAAAGATATTCTTTTCCCTAAAGAAATGAAATAGAGTAGATGACATAATGAAGCTGACCTTTATTATGTTGTTCACAGAGTTCTTTTGTTTAATGTAAAGTTCCACATAAAATCAATGCTTTACCTTACAACATATACTCCGGGCTAATTGCTATATAATAGTGTGACACCTAGTTAAAACACTTGTTATTTATGCACTGTGTATTCTTCTTCAGAGTAAATCTTTTTAGACTAGTTCAACATTATTAAACCACTTAATCTATTTGAGACTGATTAAAACAAAACTCTTGGAGAAGCATCTAAGATATAATGTTTCATATAGTCAAAAATATTTTTGTAATATTCAAATGTAAATCAGAGATTGGGTAGTAAAAGGAGAAATGAAAATTCATCTTTTATCCATCTTTAATATGAACTATAGTCTGGTAGTTTTTATTAACATTATTATTTTGATTAGCTCCACAGTATGTAATGTGAGTAGTATGATGTAATAGAAAGAACATAGGTTCAAGAGTCAAATAGTTCTGAGTTCATCAAGTATTAGCTTTTTGATAAATACATGCTTTAATGCTCAAAGGCTCAGTATCATTGTTTGTAAAAACATAAACTAGAATTCTGGTGAATATTAAATAGATGCTGAATGTAGAAGATTTCACAGTGTCGCGTTTCAGCAAT
Source organism: Balaenoptera ricei (assembly GCF_028023285.1). Taxonomy (NCBI): domain Eukaryota; kingdom Metazoa; phylum Chordata; class Mammalia; order Artiodactyla; family Balaenopteridae; genus Balaenoptera; species Balaenoptera ricei. Next base: position 93,125,992 of record NC_082644.1, on the reverse strand, counting down.
GATTTAAATAATGTAGCTTTATTCTATATCCTTATAATTATCTGGCTACTTAAAACATAACTTTTTACCACACAATTCCATTAAAATAGTTTCCTAGTCTGTTCACTTTCAAAAATATAACATTTTCAAATACATTTCCACATCGTTTATTCTTTTTCTCACTTGCATAAAGTTAGAAAAATTAGACATATAAATTTAAAACTCATCACTGTTACATTTAAGCATATATCATTCTAGGTTTTTTTTCTGTTTTTCACCATTGAGAATGATGTTTGCTCTGGGTTTGTTGTATATGGCCTTTATTATGTTGAGGTAGGTTCCCTCTACGCCCACTTTCTGGAGAGTTTTTATCATAAATGGGTGTTGAATTTTGTCAAAAGCTTTTTCTGCATCTATTGAGATGATCATATGGTTTTTCTTCTTCAATTTGTTAATATGGTGTATCACATTGATTGATTTGCGTATATTGAAGAATCCTTGCATCCCTGGGATAAATCCCACTTGATCATGGTATATGATGCTTTTAATTTGTTGTTGGATTCTGTTTGCTAGTATTTTGTTGAGGATTTTTGCATCTATATTCATCAGTGATATTGGTCTGTAATTTTCTTTTTTTGTAGTACCTTTGTCTGGTTTTGGTATCAGGGTGATGGTGGCCTCATAGAATGAGTTTGGGAATGTTCCTCCCTCTGCAGTTGTTTGGAAGAGTTTGAGAAGGATGGGTGTTAGCTCTTCTCTGAATGTTTGATAGAATTCACCTGTGAAGCCATCTGGTCCTGGACTTTTGTTTGTTGGAAGATTTTTAATCACAGTTTCGATTTCATTACTTGTGATTTGTCTGTTCATATTTTCTATTTCTTCCTGGTTCAGTTTTGGAAGGTTATACCTTTCTAAGAATTTGCTCATTTCTTCCAGGTTGTCCATTTTATTGGCATAGAGTTGCTTGTAGTAGTCTCTTAGGATGCTTTGTATTTCTGCGGTGTCTGTTGTAACTTCTTTTTCATTTCTAATTTTATTGATTTGAGTCCTCTCCCTCTTTTTCTTGATGATTCTGGCTAACAGTTTATCAATATTGTTTATCTTCTCAAAGAACCAGCGTTTAGTTTTATTGATCTTTGCTATTGTTTTCTTTGTTTCTATTTCATTTATTTCTGCTCTGATCTTTATGATTTATTTCCTTCTGCTAACTTTGGGTTTTGTTTGTTCTTCTTTCTCTAGTTCCTTTAGGTGTAAGGTTAGGTTGCTTATTTGATTAATCTCCAAAATATATAAATAGCTCATGCAGCTCAATATTAAAAAGACAAACAACCCAATCCCAAAATGGGCAGAACACCTAAATAGACATTTCTCCAAAGAAGACATACAGATGGCCAAGAAGCACATGAAAAGCTGCTCAACATCACTAATTATTAGAGAAACGCAAATCAAAACTACAGTGAGGTATCACCTCACACCATTTAGAATGGGCATCATCAGAAAATCTACAGACAACAAATGCTGGAGAGGGTGTGGAGAAAAGGGAACCCTCTTGTACTGTTGGTGGGAATGTAAATTGATTCAGCCACTATGGAGAACAGTATGGAGGTTCGTTAAAAAGCTAAAAATAGAATTACCATATGACCCAGCAATCCCACTACTGGGCATATACCCAGAGAAAACCATAATTCAAAAAGACAGATGCACCAATATTCATTGCAGCACTATTTACAGTAGCCAGAATATGGAAGCAAGCTAAATGTCCATCGACAGATGAATGGATACAGAAGAAGTGGTACATATATACAATGGAATATTACTCAGCCATAAAAAGGAACGAAATTGAGTCATTTGTAGAGACATGGATGGATCTAGAGACTGTCATACAGAGTGAAGTAAGTCAGAAAGAGAAAAACAGATATCGTATATTAATGGATATATGTGGAACCTAGAAAAATGGTACAGATGAACCGGTTTACAGAGCAGAAATTGAGACACAGATGTACAGTACAAACGTATGGACACCAAGGAGGGAAAGTGGTGGGGGAGGTGGTGGTGGTGTGGTGAATTCGGAGATTGAGATTGACATATATACACTATTATGTATGAAATGGATAACTAATAAGAACCTGCTGTATAAAAAAACAAATAAAATTCAAAGGACAGGATGCACTAGACAAGGAGATGTTTTTATTCAGAGTTTTTCAGTAGGGAGAATGTTCATTAATGAGGACTATCTCAAAGAAAAGGAAGGGAGCCTAAGGTTTTGTAATGGCAGGTAAATAAGGAAATTTGAGTAAGAGTGGAGGTGGTCTTATCTAAGTCATTAGGAAAGAGTGGGAGTGGAACCTACCGAAGTTATATTGAGGGTAGGGAGGTTTTTGCAGTTAGCACTTTTCCAGAACACAAAACAATGGAGGGGTGTCTTAACTATCATTCTTTTCCTGAAGTATAGGACTTGAATAAAATTAAACATTGTTAAGCCTCATCAACATAGGCATAAAAAGAAAGAACTTGTAAATTCATGGAAATGGGAAAGGCTGATATGGATAATTTTGGTCAAAATAGCTGATCTTCTTAATTCAGCACCAAGATTACAGGAAATCAATGAAATATTTGCTCAGATATTAACTGTGTATTAGTAACTCAACTCACAACTACAATGCATTAACACAACTGTGGCCAGAATGCATCAGCTAAAGGGTTCAACTGCAGTCCCATTATTATTAAAACTTCAAGTCTATGGTATTAATAATTTTTTCAGGAGGATAACAGGATTTAGCTCCCATTTCAGAATTTCCATCCCTATCTAGTATTTCAAGGGAATTATAGAGAAGGGAAGAGAGTATGCTAGTTCACATAAAATTAACTGAATCTGTACAGTGGTTTGCAATCCAATATCACCTGACTCTGCATACCACCGTGCTTTGTCCACAGACCACTGCCCAGACCACTCCCAGTTATCCCCACAGTCCTAAAACTACCATAACTCTTTCATAGTATTGCTACCGGTATGACACCACTTGTCACATACACAGAATTTTCCCTCAATTTTTTCTCACAGATCTGAATATACTGAGACACTTAACAAGATCTTACTGAAAGCTCAGGGAAAGTAGAAAAGCACTAACACTGGAGGGTAGCTTCAAACTGTTGAACTAAGGCTAATTCCTTTCTACTGAAGGCCACCCCACTGAATTGCTGATTCCATTGGTGTTGTTAAATAGTTTGAATATGTTTCCCAGTGGTAGGTCTGGTTCTCTTTCTTCCTTTCTGCTCAAACTCCTCAAGGAAATTTGCCTATAAAAGAATGTCATAAGGGATGTTTCTTTTATGAAAACAACTGTCAGAATTAAATAGATAATTCAATCAAATCAGGTGTGGCATATTTAAAGCTGTTACTGGTCAATTACTCTGATATAATCCATATGGAATCCATATGGCTCAACTTTCTATGTTCATCTTCCTCATTTCAGGGTTACACGAAACTATATCAATTTGGATATATGAAGGTAGTGAAGTATCACAACTTCAAAAGCAGTGGCTAAACATAATATTTATGTCTCACTTAAATCACATGTCCTTTGAGGTCACCTCAGAATTCTGTTGTAATCTTTTTTTTTTTTTTTTTTTTTTTTTTTTTTTTTTTTTTGTAATTCTGTTGTAATCTTGAGCCATCTGTGTTTGCTCATTGGCTTTACGACAAAGAAAAGTAAACTTTCTCTTTTCTGCGTGACAGGAAATTGTTTTACAACTTGCAGCAAGGCACCTACCAAGGTTAGGCTCCTGTTCTTCCACAGAAACTGGGAGATAGGGGTGTTATCTTCCTTGATGACTACATTTCAAAGTTATTATTCTCAGGTCTTTGATAAAGACATTCCTGGGTTGTAAAACTGCAAGAAGCTTTTAAAAATTTACATCTCAAAGGAGCAGAGAGAAAATTTCCTACAGTAAATATTCCCTAAGAAAAGGGAGGTCACAGACATAGAGGCAGGAAGGAGCCTGTCTAAAGTTTAGTCAAGCTGAGGGCAATGTCTCGGTCAGGTCAGAGAACTGCATTTCTCCTGTGGCTCTGAGAGCTGAATTGGAACTTTTAGGTGGACAATGTCAGTGGCTACCACCAACACAAAACCTTTTCACTGTTAGTGATTCTCCTTCTGTGAGCTTATATTGAGCCTCTTTTAAGTTCCCATCCCTGTCATTGCTAGTGGAGGACTTGTTTGGCTTCAATGGGAAAAAAACTACTGAAAGGTAGGGTACTGTATCCACATGGCTCTCTAGTCAATCTGCCTACTTACTGGCAGAAAGCTAGTGAGCCTTTCCTCCATTGGTTGCACTGAGTGTAGAAGCCTTGATAAATTTGACCTGGAGTCACTTGGCTCTCTGTCACGGATACTCAGCTGAAAGCCAGCCACCACAAGTTTTTCTTCTTATTGAAGAAATGATTCACAGGCTCTAATTTAATGCCTGAGGAGAACAGACCCACCCCTGCAAACAACATCCAAACACCTCCGCCATCATGACAAAGAGAATCCCTGGAATCATTTATGCCAGATCCTGTGCAAATGTCACAACCTCTTCCTGGACAGTTTTAATCCAATTCCACTTTACCACCTTTAATTGCCCCCTACTTAATATTAAAAACAGACTCTAATTTTCATTCTTAACCCCATAAATCCCAGCAAGTAGAAGGCATTCATAGGCTAGTCATGGTGCTAAAAGTTAACAGAACTTGTCAACTCTGTCTACACTTATGCAAATCTGACTCTGAAACTGACTCTGAACTGGTAAGAGATCTGTCATTCAGCCAGCTATAGACCACATTGTGTCCTCCTGCAACTAACCCCCAATATGATGGTATTTGAAGATGGGGCCTTTGGGAGGTAACTAGATTTAGATGAGCTCATGAAAGTGGGGTCCTCATAATGGGATTAATGCCCTAATAAGAAGAGACACCAGAGGGCTCTCGCTGTCTATCTCCTCTCCCCCAACCACCAACCCCTTTCTTTCTGCCATGTGAGAACATAGCAAGAAGGCTGCCATCTACAATCCAGGAAGAGAGTCCTTACCAGATACTGATCTGTTGGCAACTTGATCTCAGACATCTGCCTTCCAACTCTCTGCCTAATTAAGCAAATTGTGGCATATCCACCACAACATAGACTGCCATCAATCTGATGAATGAGGAATGCTCCCTTTTTTGGGGGTCTCTTATCCCAACTCCCAGAAGAGCTGGAGTCTAAAATTTACCTTAACTATCCTTTCCCTGAGGATACATCAGCCCACCCTGCCCTGCCTTTATTGTGCCAAATGTGATGTAATCAGAACACTGTTCTTAGAATTATTCTGAGTCATTATGCTGACAATGTCCTTATCTGATGGTAATCAAAATTTTTGGTCTCTAATGCCCTTCTCATCTTTACCTTCTGCCTGGCAGGTAGAGATTAGCTTCTTATGCAACCATAGGGCCAACATGGTGCCATGAGTTCAGGTCCTTCATTATGAAATTTAATTGCTTATCCAGGCATCATATTACTACCCATCCTTCAGGTCACATGTAAGTCCCTGAGTGGGGGGATCCAATAAACAAGAAGCACTAGAGAATAGCAAACATAGCTCTCAGGACCATCAAAAAAAAAAAAGAAAAAGAAAACCACTGTTGTGCTTAAGGTTAGAAAAAATGTCAGATGAGTTTTGTTTTTTTTGTTTTTTGTTTTGTTTTCTTTTGTGATCACGCAAAGGAGAGAGAACAGAGCAGGCTACAGTTACTTTCCCCTGATCAGATTTCCAATCTCTAGGCAATAGAAGGTTTGCATATTTTCTTTGAGCATTTCACTTTAATATCTTCATTTCCTTGAGAAAAAACTAGTATATTATGCAAGTGCTTCGAAATTTATGCAAATTTGCCCTGAAATTTTAATTCTGTTTCTTAGGAATTAAAGAAAAAGGAAGTGGCATTTCCTCCTTCTCCTCAATCTACCCAAGATTTTCACAGAGTAATAGAAGAAATCTCTTTCATTAAAAAAAATTGTCCGGACAAGCCATCCTTAACTTCTTCAGGTAGCAGATCTGGAGAGTTTTAGAAATCACTTCACATCAGACAACATTCACATTGAATCAACCAAGACTTTTCTACTGTTTACATCTGAATTTTAATCAAACTATATTTTGAGTGATTAAGCTCTATTTACATGAGGGGAAAAATCTTTTTAGAGGAAAATTGTCTCTATCTCTTAATATTTAAAATGTACCTACCTTCACCCTAACAAATAATCTCTGGGAACTTATTTTAGAGGAATTCTAAAACTGGAAATATTGAAAGGTAACACTGGAATATTGATTTATTATTGTGCACTAAACACTGTTCCATTCACTTAACACTTACTAACTCACTTCAACTAATCCATACTTCTCAGGTGTTTTTACACAACCCATGCTTTTAACCACCACACCTTTCTATTCCTCAAGTATAAAATTAGAGTGCATGTTTAAGAGTTCAAAGACAACACAATAACATTACTTGGAAATGATGCTATCATATTATTAACTGAAACAATAAGCTCGAAAATGGAAAATCCAATCTTCCTTTGCACATTCATAACAAAAAAGGTGATAATTTTCCCACTCACTTTTAGAAATAAAGCTAATAAGAAAGAGGGCAGTCTACACAGCAATGTAGGGAGAAAGATACATGGGATTTATAACTCAGAATCTAAGGTCTCAAGTTCTAAGAATATCTTTCCTTTCTGAAATAAACTTTGACACCCCTTGAATGGTTAATTTTGTGTGTCAACTTAAGTAGGCCACAGAGTGCCCAGATATTTGGTTAAACATTATCCTGAATACGTTTGTGAAGGTTTTTATGGAGGATTTGAATCTGTAGATTGAATAAAGCAGATTGTCCTCCTCACTGTGGGTGGGCTCATCCAATCTACTGAAGGCTTGAGTAGAAAAAAAGTCAGAGTGAAGCAAGAATTTGCTTTTTCTGCCTGTCTTCCTTTTGAGACATTTGTCTTTTTTGTCTTTGGATTCAGATTCACATTGGAACTTACATCATAGGCTCTTCAACTTTTCAGGCCTTTGGATGTGGACTGAAACAAAACCACTGGCTCTCCTGAGTCTCCAAAAGATCTTGGGACTTCTCAGCCTTTATAACCAGTTTGTAATAATAAATCTCTATCACTATCCTTTATCTGACAACTGTATCACAGTTGCTTTGTGACCTCAGGAGCTCACCGTTGTAATCTGAAATTGGCCCCAGTTCTTGGAGAGCCAAGAAACCTTTAAGAAAGAGGCAGGCCACTCTACTTTGGTAAGTGGCAGGTGTAATAAGTAAGGGCCCTTACTTACAAGACTTGTCTTGGGTGGCTGCAAGACGACTAGATCTCTGCACTGGCTCACGAGAATTTTAAAAGTTTCTATGAGTTTATATAAATCACTACATTACTATCTCAAGCCTGTATTCTTGGGGCAACTTCAAGGAGCAGGGGAGGCAAGCAGAATGCACATTCTGAGGGGGTGAGAGGGCTCTAATAGCCTGGGTGCAGTTCACCAGTCAAACCAGTGGTCCCGTCTTCTAGATGACCTCCCCCAACAGCCATCCTCACCCTCATCTCCAGACAGGTAGATTTCACAAAAGACAAATGTATTGAGTTAAGCCACTGAAATTTTGGAATTATTTGCAGTTGCATTTTACCTAGGCTATCTTGACTAACTACAGTATGTGCATTGTTCTGTTCTATATCTTGCTCCAGGAATTAAGTATTCCTTGCACATCTGGTAACTTTTCTTACAGATTTATATGCAGTCCATTCATGCTTTTAAAGTAGAGTGCAAACTTTTATATCAAATACAAAAAAAAGAAGCTTCTTATGCCTTTCGGTTCTCAGAATGTACCTATGGCTTCCATTTCAATGTAAGTAGTATCTTTGCATATGGAAGAAATGCTGCTTCTAATCTGTGGGTGACAAATGGATACTGAAAAAAATGACTGATGCAGGCCCTCTAGGGATGGAAATAGGATACACAACAAATACTAGCAACAACAACAGACAGAAAATAGAGGCTGAGACCAACAAGTGGGGACCTTGCCCAAGTATAACTTAAATATATGTTGAATAAATGGGGAAGACTGGTTCAACCAAGAGAAACAATTAGAACTATGAAAATTTACTCAACTTTGAGTCTCTGATCTGTTAATAGCATGTCCCCTGCCTCCTGATTTTTAGCATACAAGTCAGATGGTAGCATCTGACCCTCATTTGTGTTACTTTTTATTTCTGATACTAAAGAGTATTAAAAATGTAATTCTCATCTAACTGTTTTCCATGTATTTGGGAAGCAAAGTTCTTCCTGAAAATCTGAAACTTGGCCTCTGCTAATTTTTTCCCATTTAACAGAGGCAAAATTTTATATTCCTTACACTCACAACAAAATTATTTCCTCAACTGGGCAAGTAAACAACATATTCCAAAACAGAGGAAAACTTAAGACTTTATCAAATTTTACAAATTTTTTAAAACGTGAGATAATAAATTCTCAGAATCAAACACATTCCTAATAATTACTAAATTCAATTATCCTGTCCAGTAAACTACTTATTAAATGATAATGTCTTTCAAATGTTACAATTTTGTGATAACTCTTAGGCTGACATTCTGTTCTTTAGGAAATTAGTTTAAATATTTTTTCACATAAATGAAGGGTATGGAGAGAAAGTGATGTAGTGTCTAAAATAGGAATCACAGAGTGGATCATTTACTCTTCAATTCTCAACATTCTTGCATTTTAAAAGTCTTCTCACAAGTGTGCAGAAGAGACTTGTGGGTTCCCTTGATGTAGAAACAATTATTTCATCAGAACAAGCTCTGTTTGGACTAACTTTAGGTTACTGATATATTACTAAACCCTTAAAAAGTAATAAATCTTAGCTTAGTGAAGTGATACATTGTTTTTCAGACTGAACATACAGAAGCATGTGTATTCAAAGCAAGAGACAATTCTTTTGAACCTTGGTTGTGAGGGCAGTAGAGAGGTACTAGCTTGAGAGGATATGAGTTTATGGTAAGATACTCATCATATAGGAGAATATTCTGCATGTTTAAATGCTAAGGAGGAAGATTCAAGACCAGGTTCTGACACATATTTGATGCTCAGTATTCAATGAAGAGATTATTGAACTAATGAATAAATAGTAGAGACAAATGATATAAAAACATGGAATTGATAATATGAAAATCTTGAGAAGGGAGCATGAAGGTGAAGCAGAATAGGTGGGAGATTGTCCTTAGATACTAAGAGGGCAACCTCCTCTCTTTTAACAAGAGAGATAAGGAGTCTCCTTGTTGATCAATATTATGATAATTAGTTTTTGTAGAAACACTTTGTAAATGAGGTCACCCTGCTAGAACTGATATTGAGATTGGTAATATGTGGGGTAATATGTGCTGAGAGATACTACAAAGAAAAAAAACAGACCATGGAGATATGAGAAGAGAAGTTTGAAGATTTAAAATGTGTCTTATGTGTGTGTAAGAAATGGTTGAGTAAGCTGAGTTAGGGAAGCATGGAAACATTGTGGGAAAATTAGTGTGAGCTTAGAGGGTGTAAGCAATTGTAATGTTTAGTGTTATCAATGGTCCTAATCTACCTATTTGTGTGCCTTTTTTATTAAACTTTTATTTTACTGAATGAAAGATTCTTTAAATTCTGTAGTGCTTTACAATTTTCAGAAATTTCACACACATGATTTTATATAATTCCATAATAACCCTTTTTTTAATCCCCTATTCCTATATTGCCCCTCCCCCTTTTCTCTCCCCATGGGTAACCACTAGTTTGTTCTCTATATCTGTGAGTCTTCTTTTTTGTTTTATTCACTAGTTTGTTGTATTTTTTAGATTCCACATATGTGATATCATACAGTGTTTGTCTTTATCTGTCTGACTTATTTCACTTAGCATAATGCCTTCCAAGTCCAGCCATGTTGCTGCAAACGGCAAAATTTCATACTTTTTTATGGCTGAGTAGTATTCCATTGTATGTATGTGTGTGTATGTGTGTGTGTGTGTGTATAAAACATCTTTATCCATTCGTCTGTTGATGGACACTTAGATTGCTTTCATACCATGGCAATCGTAAATAATGCTGCTATGAACATTGGGGTGCATGTACCTTTTCAAATTAGTGTTTCTGGTTTTTTTTCACGTATATATCCAGGAGTGGAATTGCTGGGTCATATGGTAGTTCTATTTTTAGTTCTTTGAGAAATCTCCGTATTGTTTTCCACAGTGGCTGCACCAATTTACATTCCCATCAACATTGTAGGAGGGTTCTCTCTTCTCCACATCTTTGACAACATTTGTTATTTGTGTTCTTTTTGATGATGGCTATTCTGACAGGTGTGAGGTGATATCTCATAGTGGTTTTGATTTGAATTTCCCTGATGATTAGCAGTGCTGAGTGTCTTTTCATGTGCCTGTTGGCCATCTGCACTTCTGCTTTCTAAAAATGTCTATTCAGTTCTTCTGCCCATTTTTTAATCGGGTTGTTTGGTTTTTTGATGTTGAGTTGTATGAGCTGTTTATATATGTTGAATTTTAACCCCTTATCAGTCATATAATTTACAAATATCTTCTCCCATTCAGTAGGTTGGCTTTTCATTTTGTCTGTTGTTTCCTTTGCTTTATAAGAGCTTTTAAGTTTAGTTAGGTCCCATTTGTTTATTTTTGCTTTTGTCTCCTTTGCTTTAGGAGATGGATCCAAAAAAATATTTGTGCAATTTATGTCAAAAAGTGTTCTGTGTTTTCCTCTAGGAGTTTTATAGTATCCAGTCTTACATTTAAGTCTTTAACCCATTTTGAGTTTATTTTTGTATATGGTGTTAAAGAATGTTCTAATTTCATTCTTTTATAAGTATCTGTCTAGTTTTCCCAGCACCACTTATTGAAGAGACTGTCTTTTCTCCATTGTATATCCTTGCCTCCTTTGTCATAGACTAATTGACCATAAGTGTGTGGGTTTATTTCTGTTCTGTTTCTTTGATCTGTGTGTCTATTTTTATGCCAGTACCATACTATTTTGATTACAACAGCTTTGTAGTATAGTCTGAAGTCAGGGAGCCTGATTCCTCCAGCTCCATTTTTCTTTCTCAAGATTGTTTTGGCTATTTTGGGGTCTTTTGTGTTTCCATATAAATTTTGAAATTATTTGTTCTAGTTCTGTGAAAAATGCCCTTGGTAATTTGATGGGGATTTTTTGAATCTGTAGATTGCCTTGGGTAGTATGGTCATTTTAACAATATTAATTCTTCCAATCCAAGAACTGGTATATCTTTCCATCTGTTTGTGTCCTCTTCAGTTTCTTTTATCAGTGTCATAGTTTTCTGAGAACAAGACTTTTGCCTTCTTAGGAGGGTTTGCTCCTATGTATTTTATTCTTTTTGATGTGATGGTAAATGGGACAAATGGTATTGTTTCCTTAATTTCTCTTCTGATAGCTTGTTGTTAGTGTATAGAAATGCAACAGATTTCTGTATATAATTTTGTATCCTTCAGCTTTACCAGATTCATTGATGAGCTCTAGTAGTTTTCTGGCAGTGTCTTTAGGATTTCCTATGTATAGTAAGTGTCATGTCATCTGCAAATTGTGACAGTTCTACTTCTTCCTTTCCAATTTAGATTCCTTTTGCTTCTTTTTCTTCTCTGGTATCTGTGGCAAGGACTTCCAAAACTAAGTTGAATAAAAGTGGCAAGAATGGACATCCCTGTCTTCCATCCTTGAAATACTGTGGGAGAATTAGTGTGGGCTTAGAGTGTGTAAGCAATTGTAATGTTTAGTGTCATCAGTGATCGTAACCTACATATTTGTGTTCCTTTTTTTTTTTTCCCCAGCACTCAGCTGCCATGGTTCAGGCAGGCATGGAAAAGGTGGGCTTGGAATATATAAAGGATGGGATTCTCTGCATCCTTAAAATAAAGCCAAGGCTTAGCTAAATAAGGAGGTATAGGGAGTATCCAATGAAAAATTTCAAATTTAAAAGGGACTTTATTCATCTTGGAAAGCTGGAAGAGACATGTAAAGTTGTAGGAGAGTGCAGTATTTGGGAACTGTCATGTAAAAGGAAGTCCAGGCAATCCATGGAGAAGAGAGGAAAGACAAATCTGGTAGAAGGAATTAGACTGAGGAAAACAAGAAGTGAAGAAGTATGGTACAGGCTGTCCTTTTGAGAAGGTCCAGCATTCAGGCTTCATAGCTTGAGGGGGAGGCCTTCTAGACATGGTGTTAGGAAGATATTTCTTTTTTCCTAATGGTCTGCAGGTTGGATATTGGAAGAAGAATGAAATTAATATTATTTCATATTATGTCCATGGTCCAGGGGTAAAGGGTGGTAGGTGGCAATGGTGACCTCTCATGCGTCAATGCATCTCAGAACTTTGGGACCATTCTGTATCTAAAACTTCTAAGACGACTACCTGTTTTACTCCAGTATTCTGATTGGTGCTGCCTTAACTCTTGTTATAGATTCAAATTAAAGGAATCAAAAAAATATTTTCTCCCTAAAAAAAGAGAATCACATGTTCTATTTTCCATCACCCAATGTTTGGTCCTATATATTGCACCTCTATACATTCCAATCAAGTACACAGGAGTGATTATATTTTTTTAGAAAAAGAATGAAAGTACTTGTCATTAAGCCTTATAGACTTCCCCAAATAGTTTACTGAAAGAAATTACTAAGATATGGTTCATGATTGATACATATTTTCCCCCAGGTATGGACATATTAATTTCTGAGAAAGGTGTGGTTTCATTTTATTACCAAGGAAATGGTCAGCAACACCAAGATTTCTTTATCTGAGGCTGGTTTTTCCCTCCATCATTATAAAAAGAAATTCTTAAATGAATTTCTTCAGAATATTTTATTTGGTATTTCTCAATTTTATCTGGGGATATTTGTTCTTTTGTTCACTTTAGACAATTTAAAAGAAAAAAAAAACCAGAACATTTCCAACTGCCAGATATAGCCATTTTTGATATATTTAGTTTGTAGTTTATTTTATTATACTATGGGTTTTTTAAATTAATTAATTAATTAATTTTTGGCTGTGTTGGGTCTCCATTGCTGCACGAAGGCTTTCTCTAGTTGGGCAAGTGGGGGCTACTCTTTGTTGCGGTGCATGGTCTTCTCACTGTGGTGGCTTCTCTTGCTGTGGAGCACAGGCTCTAGGTGTGTGGGCTTCAGGAGTTGTGGCACACGGGCTCTAGAGCGCAAGCTTAGTAGTTGTGGCGCACGGGCTTAGTTGCTGCGCAGCATGTGTTCTTCCCAGACCAGGGCTCAAACCCATGTCTTCTGCATTGGCAGGCAGATTCTTAACCACTGCAACAGCAGTGAAGCTCTATACTATGTTTTTTTCCCAAAAAGCCTAAAATAAAAATAAATTGGAGGAATATAAAGTATTACTTTATAGCCTGCATTTACACTTAACCAAAAATTATAAACATGTTTCATATACATGAATGTTTTCTACTTGTACTTCTTAATGACGAATTTTTATTTCATACATGAAAGTAATTTATTTACTAAATTTCATATTGCAGTATGTTTATGTAGTTGTAAAATTTATGATATAAACTACATAGCCGAACATTCTTATACATAAACATTTTTCATGTGCATGATTATACCATAAGGACCAAACCAAAGAAATTCAACATATCCATGGGCATGCACAAGTTAAGGTTTTTGATTCATATTCCACATTGACTTCTGGATTTAAGTTAGCAATTTAAAATGAGGGTGTTTATTTATACCCATCATCTGAAAAACTGATTTTTAACCATTCATTCTCATCTTTGTTAATGTTAGGATAAAGTTGTATTTGTAATTTCTAATGTTAGATTTTTTGTGAGGTTGAGCAATTTCATGTTCATGTGTAATTTATTTTCAATATTACTTTACACTCTTGCTGTTTTCTTATTGGTTAGCAAAAATATTTTTGCATGTTGAAAATATTAACTATTTCTCCTGTGCTGGGCATTATTTTACAATTTATTGCTTGCAAGTTATTTTTATTTATGGTGTTTTTGATTCAGACCTTTTAAAAGTATTTTTTACCAAAGTAGTTCATAAAAGTGATAACAAATCAAGTGATTCTAAAAAGCTAATGATTTAAACTGTTTGCTCCATTTCTGCCTACATAATCTGCTCTCCCTGAAGAATCACCAGTCACCTTTTTATGCATTTTGATTGATTGTTGCCAGTCTGACTCTATGTAAACTAATTATTTCTCTATTTCTTTATTCATCAACCTTAAATAATAACTATTCTTGTCTCACTATGCTGGGTCACAGTTTTAGGTCACTTATATTTTCCTGTTTCTTCCTTCTTCCTCATGTTAAAAACTGATGGTTATATTATTATTTTTGTTTCCTCTGTTGATTGGTGACTTTTGTTCATTTTAATAATAAGCTCTCGAGCTCTACTTATTTTTCCATCAATTTCATTCAGTATCTCGTTTCTTCTCCAAGTAAAATGAGAATATTAGCAATCCCAAGCTTTCCTCCATTTTTCACTCTCCTTTTATCTCCTACTTTCTGGCAGCTACAATCTGATTTTACTTACCAAGGTTTTTGACCTAAGCCTGTGTTCTTTTATCTTGTATTTTACAGTCACAATAGTGTCTTCTATGCTTCCATGAAAACCAATAAGCAGTGGCTATATTATTATACTTAAACATAGGAGTAATAACTATACTGCCCAGCCAAGCATTGTGATAGGATAATAGTTCCTTCTCTCCAGATATTCTACAAGTAGAAGGCTTTTAACATCAAGGTTATGATTTTAATTACTTAAAACCATGCTGGTATTTAGTTTGCCTATATTTGAGTGTAACTTTTTATACAGATTCCTGAGTTTCCTAATGTCTTTTTATTCCCCCTAGTTGAAGGAAGAATTAGATGCTTTTTAAATATCTCATGTATTCTGTCTCTTCATTCAAAGCATCTACTCTGTGGGATCAGTTCATTCTCAGCGACCTCTCTGAAATAACTTTCTATCCTTTGCTGCAATCCAAACTAATTGCTTTTTAGGCCAACTACACTGCTTCTGTTATGAGATTTCCCTTTACTCTTTTCCTTATCTATGCCCACTCTTTCCTGGAGATGTATCTTTCTCATTAAAAAAAAAAAAAATCTCTCTTAATTCTCTCACTTATTTTTAAATTTACCCTCATTATTGCCACATGGTATAATAATTGCAAATGCATACTATGAAAGAAGGGTTCACTGCTTGCCAGCTCTATGATCTTGGATAATTTGTTCAAGTTCTTTGATATTTCACATCTGTAAAATGGAGGTTTCTAACAGTACATATTTTATAGGGTTGTTATGAGGATAAAGTATTAGTATTTATAATGCATCTGTGACATTGTATGGCACCCAGTAATAATTTTCTTATCAGTGTTTGTTAGAAAGATTTTTTAAAATAAAATTTTATTATTTTATTTAATTAAATAGAACACCTGGAATATTTTTTAAGTGATAATGATAACAAGCTGCTCTTTATTTTTTTCAACTCTTGTGGAAATATCTCCATTGAGTCATCAGGAAATATGATGCAGATGCAGCTATTGCTTGAAAATAAATATATAGCACCTCATTTTAAGTATATTCCTCTAATTCATGTTGAGCTTCTTTTAAATCGAAAATGCTTGTGAAATTTTAGCAAATATCATTTGGTATCTATGAAGATCATTGTTTTTATTATAATTATTACTCACATTAATAACAAACTAATTTTAAAGGTTCTTTATTTTATATGATCACGTATTGTTCTATTAGCGTGATACTATATTTCTGCAACATTTGATTAATTTTTAATTTATATAATTAGTTAAACTTGCTTAAAAAATCTACTTTTGTTAGATTTTCATTTTAGTGACGATGCTATATTTATAAAAACAATTGGGAAGTGCATTAAATATCTATTGCTGCATAACAAATTACCCCCAAAACATCTTAAATTAGCAAACATTTCTTATTTCACACAATTTCTGAAGGTCAAAAATCCAGGAGTGGCTTAGCTGATTCGTTTTTTTTTTTTTTTTTTTGCTGATTCGTTTTGACTGAGTCTCTCACAAGGTTGCAGTCAAGTTTCAGCCACGGCTGCATTTTTCTCAAGACTCCATTTGAGCCGGAGGATGGGCTTTCAACTCAGTTTAATGATTGTTGACACTCTTAGTTTCTCTCTGCAGTTGGTCATAGGATTTAGTTTGTCACCACATGGTTTGATTGTTGACACTCTTAGTTTCTCTCTGCAGTTGGTCATAGGATTTAGTTTGTCACCACATGGTTTTCTCTCTAGGGTTGCTCACAAAATCGTAGCTGCTTCCCACTGAGAGAGAGAAAAGAATCCAAAATGATGCTAAAGTCCTTTATTACCTAGTATCAGGTGTGACTGACCATCGCTTCTATCATATGCTATTACTAATCACACAGACAAACCCTGGTAAATGTGGAAGGAAGCTACAAAAGGATGGCAGTACCAGCCTATGGAGATTGTTGAGGGTCATCTTGGAGGCCAGCTACCATAGGAACTAATTTAACCCTTCTTTCCGTCTAACCTTCCGTCCATCTTTCTTAGTCCTTTGTTTAAATTTAATTTACACATCTTTTAGTTAACACGTTTTTTGTTTTTTGTTTTTAATTAAGCTAGATAATCTTTTTTTTATTATTATTAATTAATTTATTTATTTTTGGCTGTGTTAGATCTTCGTTTCCGCGCGAGGGCTTTCTCCAGTTGTGGCGAGCGGGGGCCACTCTTCATCGCGGTGCGCGGGCCCCTCACCGCCGTGGCCCCTCCCGCTGCGGAGCACAGGCTCCAGACATGCAGGCTCAGTAGTTGTGGCTCACGGGCCCAGCCGCTCCACAGCATGCGGGATCCTCCCAGACCAGGGCCCGAACCCGCGTCCCCTGCACTGGCAGGCAGACTCTCAACCACTGCGCCACCAGGGAAGCCCCAGTTAACACGTTTTTTAATTTTTATTTGACAACTTTTTTTTTCACACTCATTGCTCTGGAACATAATAAGCCATTTAAATTTGTATACCTGATAACATATTAGCTTATATCTCCTAAATATTTTTATTTTTGCTAATTCTATTAAAATTATTCTTGCAGTTCATCATATACATCAATCACATACATCTCTCTTCCAGATCCCTCTTCCAGATATTATCTTCCTTCTTAGAATTTATATCACTCTATCCCTCTGAGGGATCTTTTCTAGTTTGTACTATATACATCATTGATTCATTGTTCTGCAGTGCCTCTTCTACTATGTATTGCATCCCATGTGAATTTTAATTCTTTTATTGTAGTTCCCTAATTTAATTTCATTTTTATTGTTTTTATTGTACTCATCTCACTTTACACAACCTTCTGTTATCTATTCAGTTCAATCTGTTTCATTCTTGTAATTCCCTATCTTTACTCTAAATAGGACCCAAGTATTTCCTCACTTACTTAAGACACCATTTCCTTTCTAAAAAAAAAAAAAAAAAATCCAGATTGTGTAGGACCTTATTTTTTGAGTTATTGATTCTCTTATTCTGAGTCTTCAGTGTAATATTTCTTCCTGTTGTTCTTGAGTTATCCTGACTGTCCTGACTTAGGCTGCAACTCCATATTCTTTCTGCTGTATGAAATGTGGGCATTTCTGTCCACAGGTGTATAGGTTTCTCCTGGTTCAATTCACTTTTCACTGAGTGTAATAATGGATACCCCTCTTTAATTTCAAGTCAGAGGTCAGCAAAAAATGTTTGCCACATGTAGTTTCTAACAGTCATTTATTTAGTGCAGCTCTGCTGTAAAAAGCTAAAGGACTTCTCACCCATTCTGAAATGAGGCACCAGTTATAACCAAGAAAAACTATAATTCCAATGGCATATTGTTAACATAAATCTTCTTTTGCCTATTCCCAATAGTTTGTTCTTTTTTGTACTACTGCCAGCTTCTCCTCACTTAATACACACACACAAACATCCTTAGTTTATGATTTCTGTACATTGTCATTAATGAAGATACTCATCCAGAAAAGTGGGGAGATAAATATGCAGCCATAAAAGGGAAAGATGGATAGATGGATGGATGGATGGATGCTTAATGAGATAAACTTTGAGTCTCTGAAATATGAACATCTAATTACCGAAATAAAGGTAAATATATAGGCAATAAATAAACAGTGTATCAGTGGATCTATAGATAAATATATCAGTAGATTGATAGTTAGATTTTTTTTCCCCTGCAGACTTTATTGATAAGTCTTTATTGATAAGTTGAATTCTATACAGTTTGAGTTCTTAATGGGTGGTACCAGTATGAATCACTCATTTGGGTCTCCAAATTTAGCTCTATCTAGCCTTTATCATTAGGAGATTTCATCCAGATGCAAATAATATGCATTAGTAATTAGTCTTGATTTTTATTGTGTTGTAGGATTTCATGTTTTTCCATGTTACTCTATTTTAAGAGAGTTGCCAAGAGACTGCTTCAAGTGTTTTTAGCTAGATTCCATTGTTGAATATGTAATATCTTGCTTCCTAATGTTTCTTAAATTGATTTTTGTCTTCTGTAATCTCACAGATTATTGATCCCAGTTTTAGATTCTAATGCACTATAGGTCTAGTAATTCCTTCTCATTAGCTACTTCATCAGTACCTTTTAATGCTTTCCACTAGTTTATCCATCATTCTGATCACATCACTAGTCTCCCAAAACTACATAAGTACTCTTTGGAATTATGTTTATATCTTTCATTCTCAATACTCTAATTTCATAGAAAAATCAGCCCTGTAAATAAACTTTTGTTACTATATTACTCAATTTATTTTTTTAACAAGAGCTAAAATATACCTAAACATCTTTTAATCATTTTTAAATTTTGAGATCATTATAAATTTACACACAATTATATGAAATAATACACAGAGATCCCATGTACTCCTTACCTATTTTTCTCAAATTGTAACATTTTGTAACACTATAGTACAATATCAAAACAAGAATATTGTCATTAATACAGTCAAACCAGGATACTGACATCAGGTTGCTAATTTGTAGCCACATCTACTTCCCCACCACCCCACACTGTCCTGGCAACCACTAAACTGTTCTCCAGTTCTATAATTTTGTCATTTCAAGAATGTTATATTAAATGAAATCATACAGTATGCAACCTTTGTGGATTGTCT
This sequence comes from Balaenoptera ricei, assembly GCF_028023285.1. Classification (NCBI taxonomy): domain Eukaryota; kingdom Metazoa; phylum Chordata; class Mammalia; order Artiodactyla; family Balaenopteridae; genus Balaenoptera; species Balaenoptera ricei. Next base: position 93,106,766 of record NC_082644.1, on the reverse strand, counting down.
TTTTAAACTCAGCGTAGTTACCTGGAGATTCATTTAAGTTGTAATTTATAACAATAGCTCGTTCTCTTTTACTGGTGAATAGTGTTTCATGGTGTGCCTGTATTACAGTTTGTTTAACCATTTACCTGTTGAAGCCCATTTGGGTTGACTCTATTTTGGGGATTTAAAAAAAAAAAATCTGCTTTAACCATTCATGCTCTGGTTTTAATTGGATGTTAAGTCTTCATTTCTCTAGGACAAATGCCATAAATATAGCAATCACATGTTTAGTTGTTTTAAAGTAGAATGTTTAATTTTCCAAAGAGGCTGTAGGATTTGTGGTATTCTCACCAGTAACATATATGAGCAATCTACTTTCCTCACATCGTAGCTAGCATTTGGTGGTGTTACTACTTTTCTAAAAAATTATAACATTTTAAAATACATGTATCCCACCCCTCTAGGTGGTCATAAACCACTGAGCTGATCTCCCTGTGCTATGTGGCTGCTTCCCACTAGCTATCTATTTTACGTTTGGTAGTGTATATATGTCCATGACACTCTCTCACTTTGCCACAGCTTACCCTTCCACCTCCCTATATCCTCAAGTCCATTCTCTAGGAGGTCTGTGTCTTTATTCCCGTCTTACCCCTAGGTTCTTCATGACCTTTTTTTTTTTTTCTTAGATTCCATATATATGTGTTAGCATACGGTATTTGTTTTTCTCTTTCTGACTTACTTCACTCTGTATGACAGACTCTAGGTCCATCCACCTCACTACAAATAACTCCATTTCGTTGCTTTTTATGGCTGAGTAATATTCCACTGTATATATGTACCACATCTTCTTTATCCATTCATCTGTCGATGGACACTTAGGTTGCTTCCATGTCCTGGCTATTGTAAATAGAGCTGCAATGAACATTTTGGTACATGACTCTTTTTGAATTATGGTTTTCTCAGGGTATATGCCCAGTAGTGGGATTGCTGGGTCGTATGGTAGTTCTATCTGTAGTTTTTTAAGGAACCTCCATACTGTTCTCCATAGGATAGGGAGGGTGGGAGGGAGGGAGACGCAAGAGGGAAGAGATATGTGAACATATGTATATGTATAACTGATTCACTTTGTTATAAAGCAGAAACTAACACACCATTGTAAAGCAATTAGACTCCAATAAAGGTGTTAAAAAAATAAAATAAAGTACATGTAAAGATATTTCATTATGGTTTTAATTGTCATTTCCCTTATGGCTAATTATGATGACTATATTTTTCTATGCTTATTTTCTACCCATTTATCTTCTTCAGTGAACTATTTTATGTCTTTTGTCCATTTTCTAATTGGATTGTTTTGGATTATTTGCTTTTTTTTAGTGTTGAGTTTTGAGAGTTCTTTATATATCCCAGATAGTAGTCCATTGCTGGATATATGATTTATGAATGTCATCCATCACACTGCAGTTTATCTTTTCATGCTTTTAACAGGGTCTTTCACAAAGAAAATTTTAAAATTCTGATAGCATTATATTTATCAGAATTTATTTATCATTATATTTAGTTTTTCCTTTCATGGATTGTGCTTTTGATGTCAACTCTAAGAATACTTTTCCTAGTTCTAGAACCAAAAAGTTTTATTATTAGTTTTTCTAAAAGTATTACAGTTTTATGTTTTACATTTAAACCTGTAATCCATTGTGTGTTAATTGTTTTTTAACATCTTTATTGGAGTATAATTGCTTTACAATGTTGTGTTAGTTTCTGCTGTATAACAAAGTGAATCAGCTATATGTATACATATATCCCTGTGTTAATTTTTGTATAAGATGTGACACTTAGTTCTAGGGTTTCTTTTTGGTCTGTATCTTATTTAAATTTTTTGTTACCTGGCTTTTTCTAACACAGTTCTGCCTCGTTACTGCCAGGTGGAGGTAAAAGTCTAGCTTCACTATTTGGCCTCCATTGAGAAAGAGGGTTTGGGGTCCTCATTTATGCTAATGGGAATGGTAATCCTGGCTCCCCGGTTAGACTCCATTGACACCATGTTTGGGTTTGCCTTGTTATTTCCAGGCAATAGTAAAGTCTTGGATCTCCACCTGACAGTATCACAGTGGGAAAGGAGTGAGGCACCTTGTTACTGTCCAATGGGGGTGGAAGTCCTGGGTCCCCACTTGGTGTCCACTGACATCATGGGCGGGAGTGGGCTCCTTCCCAGCTAGCGGTTTGAAAGTCCCAGCTCCCAACTAGGTCCTCTCTGATAACACCCTGATAGGGGCTATAGGGGTACCTTATTACAGCCTTGTAAGGGTGGAATTCTGGTCTCCCCAGTTGGCATTTGCTGCGGTGGGCTGAAATAAAGTGCTTATTATCTGAAACATTTTTGTCTTGCTAGCCTACCACCTTTCCTGGTCCTTTGGATAGAGAGAGTAGTCTTTTTCAATTTTTCCCCCAATTTGACCCATTGGCATTTCTGGGTTGTCAGTCTTCAGCTCTATGTCTGAGGTGTATATAGTAGACAAACAAATGATACAAATGAACTTGTTTACAAGACAGAAACAGACTCACAGACTTAGAGAAGGAACTTATGGTTGTCGGGGGGAGGGGGTGGGATAGTTAGGTAGTTTGGGATTGACATGTATACACTGCTATATTTTAAATGGATAACCAACAGGGACCTACTGTATAGCACAGGGGACTCTGCTCATTATTATGTAACAACCTAAATGGGAAAAGAATTTGAAAAAGAATAGATACATGTATATGTATAACTGTATCACTTTGCTGTACACCTGAAACTAACACAACATTAAAAATTAAAAAACAACAACAAAACCCAGATAACTCACCTCCTTGTCATTTCTCAAATCCTAAATCTGCTAGCTAATTTGCCTTTCTCTCTCCACCTTTGAGTCTTCTTATATTTGTTTTGTATATAATGCCCAGAATTTTTACTTGTACTTAACAGGAGGAATAAGGAAAAGTTCATCTGCTGTTTTATTTTTATATTGAAAAAAGTACTAAGCCTCTTCATGCAGATCTTACCTCCAAGCTTACCTCCTATTTTAATCAACTGCATCTGAAGAATTATTATCTTGTTTTTAGCTACTGCAGTCTATCTTGATTGTAGTCCAGTATTTGACTCCTCTGTTCTTCTTCCAAATAGAACTTTAATTTGTCAAGATATTTACCTTCTTCTTCACTGGAAGCTAGTCATATGCCAGCATGGGCAGAAGGAGGGGATGTAGATGGGGCTAGCAGATATGTGCCAGATATACACCATACTATATATGGCAGCTCTTTCCCTTGTCAATTATTATTCTAGGCCCATGCTTGTGACTCACCCTAGGGAATGTGACATGAGGGCAAACCAGTGGGAGGCATTTGGGAAAGCTTTCCTCAATCCTAAAACAAGCAAACAGCCTATTTTCAGATGTGGATGTGACCCTGGAACTTGCACTGATAGAAAGGAAAACGATGGCAGGGGGCAAAAACGTAAAGAACCTGGGATTTTGACAGTTTTATTCAGGTATGAAATTAACCATCTTTAGAGCTGATCTCCTCCTGGAACTCTTGTTTTGTGACATAAATTTATTGAATTTTAAAGCCACTTTGAATTAAGTTTTTAAAATTCTTATTGCTCCTTGTTACTAAAAGCATACTAACTGCTTCTAAAGCTATCAGAAATATCACTTGAAACAAGCAATAGTAATCATAAAAAATAATCCACAATCAGTGACCTCATCATTTTTAGAACATGCTCAGAGTCAAGAAAACTATATTTATTTACTCAACAATACTTTCATAATGCAAGCTTATAATGTCATATTATTCTCACTACGTTTCACAGACGAGTGAGACTGGTTCTCTGGGAATAAGAAATTTGTTTACAGGCACACAGATTTGAATGGCAGACTGGAATTCAAGCCAGGGCTTGTGGTCTGAATGTAGCGATGCTGGTTATTATATGTACAAATTCTGTTCCGTAGTAAAGCCACCAGTGTGCTCTGTGGTTAAGACATTCTTCTATCTAAATGTATTACCTAAGAAATTGGCACCAACACAGTATTCTCTAGGGAGTTAGAACTCATTTTCATCTGTAGATGGAGAGATTTTTCTTTAATTGTTCTGTATATACAGCAAAGAACCTAGGGAAACTACTAACTGCTCTTGAGGGACACACTAGTAGAAGAACAGTTGGAAGACAGTGTGACTCCACAGGCAGAACAGCAGGCTAGAGATCAAGGGGCCAGAATTTCTGATCCCATTTCCCATTCCTAAGGAAGAGTGACCTTGAACAGATCCCTGTGTCTGGTAGGCCTCTGCCCCAGCAGAAATCAACGTGGAGATTAGAGGCTAGGTTTGATGTACATTTAATATTTCTAGTCTATATACTAAGGCTGTTTCCATGGAAACTTAAATGTATTTGCTGATAGCAGATGTTTGTGGTATCATATCCCAGTGCAAATGACATCTAATCCTCTTTGTGATATCAGGGAGAGGCATCCTCAAGGGCTACTGAGAAACTCTTAAAATTATAAAACAATGTTTATTTTAATTTGCTTTAAAATATAGAATTATGGAGCTGAGAATTAATACATTGGTATTTATTAGCAACCCCTGATCAGCCTCTCTAATTTCTCATTAAAATGTTAAATAAATAAATAAATAGAATAGGGTCAAAACATCAACAGTAAAGAAAGCAGAAATATTGGTCAATAATATAATTGACTCTCAAAAGAATTTCCAAGAACCAAAATGTAGAGAAGATGTCAATGCAGAGCAATGAGATAATGAGAGCTTGTTTTCCTATGCTTCTACAATATTCATTTGATACAAGGATATAGATTCTTTGTCAATGAGAGATGAAAAAGGCCTTCTACCTCCCATAAAAGGCTACTTCCAAGGTGTTTTGTGTTGGTTGTGGCAGAATACTGTGGTTGTATAAAATCCAGACTTTTAATATGATAAATTCTCATTGGAAGAATATTGACAAGTGTCACAGAACTGGCTTCTTTTCCATTCTAACGTGCTTTCTGGTTTGCTCCCCAAGAGAGTCTGTTAGCTTTGTTCTTTTCTATGTTCTATTTCATAATGACCTATTGAAGCACTCACTCTAGCCATCCAGATTGCCACAGCATGGCATTGTATCATGCTGAGATGTCACTAAGCATCAGTCTCCAAGCCCGGAAAAATGATTAAAGTGACTGCCTTCCTAAGGGAATACTTACATCACTATCCTTGAAAAATAATGAGAGGCCACCATAATTGACATTATCACATGTTGTTACTATCCCTAAGGCTTTTTAAAGTAATCACAGACAGTGTAGACAATACCCTGATAATAATGTAGCCTCAAATACAGATAGCTACTCCCTTTTACGTTGCAATTGCACTAACCTCAAGCTGTAGATTAATGAAGGTAGAACAGATCAACTCAGAGCTGGTTAAAGACCCAGGCAAGTACAACAGTCACCTCAAAGGAAGACAATAGAAATCTAAAAATCAAAGCTACCAATGAATATTTATGGAATCCATGTGGGGAGTTAACATAATAGATTCAGGTCTCCTAAGGTCAGGGATCCTCTTATGCATTACAACCAACTATGTGTACAAATATCTGTCTGTGCTCATTTGTGTCACCTCCATGAATCCTTCTTCTCTGACCCAGTAGTCTTGTCCCAGAATCCATAAAACTGTGGCAGGTAAATTCATCAGCTTGCAAGTAAGATAAAATCTCAGATGCTTCACAATCCTTAACAGTTATGGCAGTGAGGATATATGATGCTGAGGAGATACGGCTTTTTGAAGAGGAAAGACAAGGGTTCCATGACAATGTTAGGGGATAAGAGAAAATTCTTTGGCATCTGGTACTCAGCTAAATGGTGGGCAAGGGTGGAGGGGATTGGAAGTAAGGGCCCCTCCCTCTCATACCTGTTTATGAACTTTAGAAGCTGAACAGCAAGAGGTAGGATAGAAACAAGCTGCCAAAATGGTGCCTTGTGCTGCTCACTCTCTTCTGTGCAGGCAGAGAAAGGGCTGTTAGTAAGACAGTGGGTTTGCAAACAGCGTGGCTAGAGCCAAAACAGTGTGATTGTAGATGCTGGGAAAAGGAGTCCTCTAATCTGAAATAAATGAGGTCAGCAATGAAGACCTTGTTATTCAACACAAAGCTTTGTATAGACTAAAAATATTAGAAGTTGGATGACTGAGTGAGTGAATGGTTTCTGGAACTAAAAGTAAATGTGCATTGCGTATGCAGATTCACTCTTTCCATACCGGGCCACCCATGCCCCATGTTTCCCATACCTTCTACCCTGACCTCAGCTGCTTTCAGGAAAAAAATGATTAGGGATAGGGCAGTGGATGGCCTGTCCCCAGGGAGGGCCAATGGCCAAATACTATCATTCAAGTATGCTGCGTAAGTTCAGGGAGGGAAAGGACTCCAACTTTCATAGCTCTGTTGGATAGAGGCACTCTAGCCACCATCTTAACAGTGGGAGGAGGAGGTGCCCAATTTCAGCAATGTGTTTTGAACAAACTTTGCAGTGAAAAAGAGAAGTAAAAATAATCTCATAGGTAGAGCTCTTTACTAGCAGGGGTTGATTCTCACCTTAATGTATCCAAGGAGTTGATGTGTTCTGGGCTTGTACTTCCCTATACTAAAAGTGTCAGAGGAGATAAAAGTAGAGAAATATTAGTATAACAAATTCCCCTGCCATTGCCACCAGTGGATAGGTAAAAATTTAGCACAAGTACTTCTATACTCAGAATTTCGAAACTTTCACTATGTAAATGATATCCTGTTGACTGCTAAGTCAGAAGCATGAGTCTCAACAGCTGTGACAACAGTGTTACCAAACATTTGCCAAAGGGGAAGGATTATAAATTCCAACAAAAAACAGGGACAAGTAGCTGAAAAAAGTTTCTTGGAGCCATGTAGGCAGATGCACAACACTCAATACCTTCTATGGTCAACACTGTTATCTCTTCAGCTACAAAACCACTAAAAAGTATCCAGCATCTTATTGGACTCTTGGTGTGGGAGACATCATGTGCCTCACTTGAGCATTCTACTTGATCCTTTATATCAGCTAACATTCAAACCAACATCCATCCTTTCGGTGAGACACACACCAAGGAGCTGCAATAGAAGCTGTCAAGTATACTGTGACATGCTCTCTACCTTTGGATCCCAACTACCGCAATGACCCCTTTGAACTACTAGTCTCTGAAACTTGGTGACATGGCTGATTGGAGCCTCTGGCAAAGGGAGGCTGTCTTCACCTAAGAGTGTCGCTTGGGATTTTGAATTTGTTGCTTTCCAGACACACCTATCAGCTCAACCCATTTTCAAAAGCAGTTCTTAGCTTGTTACTGGATTCAAGTTGAATTTGTATACCTGATGCATGGAAGTCTGTGATTCTCTGACCTGATATTCCATTTTGAGGAGAGTCAGCTTGGATTAAATGACTAAAAAGACTCAATTGTCAAGTGGAAATAGTAAATAAGAACACAGCCAGCCTGACCCTAGCAGCACTTCAGCTTTGCAGTTTTAAAAAAGGAGCACATACTAACTCATATGTGGTTAGTAAAAGTGCAAATTGGTTCAGTCTTAGGATGTTAATTTGGCAATAATTAATTTAAAACAAGGATGAAAAAGTGTATTTCCATTCAATGTGTATATTAAAATGCTGCAACTTAATGGCAATAATGATTTAAATATTTGTCAAGTAAAAAAAAAAAAAGAGTAGCTCTCACTCTAGGGCAAACTTTGTTCCCCATTCCACCCACTTAAGCAAAAAACACCAGCTCACTGGGGCTCTAAGTTCAGGTTCCTCTGAATGCCTGAACTATTTCACTGTATTTCAGCTAAGCCAAAACCCAATGATGTCTACTAGGCAGTTCTGCCTAATGCAAGCTATTCAGAACTGAAAATAGATGTGCTTGTTCTGCTCAGTGGGAATAACTCAAGACTTTTCTCAAAACACAATCCTATAGTCACATCAGTGACTCTTTTGATATTTTTTTGACTTTTTTTTTTTTTTTTTTTTTGACTCTTGAACTGTTGACAGTGGCTTAGCTATTTGGTGCCCTACTTGGAATACTACTGACTGGCAGAATAAAGCAATACTTTTGGGTCCAGGGATGATTGAGACAAATCATGGCTGCTGATTGAACTCTCTGGACCACTCATGTACATGCCCACAGTAAGGCTGTGTTTCCTGATGAGACCCATCAGAATCAAGTTGCTGACTGAACCACACAACTCAGATTGTCACTATTGCTGTCTAGATCTAACATTATGCCAGACATGGAAACGTAAGCACCATAGTATACTGGACACAAAGAAAAGAACTATGTTTCTGCTGCAGTGGATACCACTGCATTGCCAAACTTGCAACTCCAGCCCAAATTTGACCCATATCACTATGAGAGGGGGGATTTAGCATAATCCATTTTCCTGGCCCCTGCTAGTAGAATGACTACATCAGACCTCTGGCCAATTCCTGGGCTATTGGTGGTGGTCACCACTGATCAAGATGGCTTGACTAAACTTTAGACAGCCTCTTCCTGCCTTCCCTGACCTCCTTACCCTGGCCCTTACTGAATCCAGATGGCCTAATTATAGAAGTCCCTCCCCTCCCTTTGCTTACAGTATTTACTTTAGAAATGTGTTATTGTAAATTCTTTCTCTGCCTCTTTGAGATGTAAACATTTTTTAAAGCCTCTTTCTGTGTAAGACTCTTTCTCAAGGACCTAGGAGCCATTCCCTTGAAATGTAACCAATCAAGGAAGATAGTTCCCTATCTCCTATCTCTTTGTGAAGGTAAGAACCTAACTTCAGTGAACACCATACTCCAAGTTGTAAAACTGCTTTCTGTTATTAAGACAAAGTTTGCTTTTCCTTTGGGTAAGGCCAATTAGCAAACACAAATGGCCTAGGACACCCTGACTGTATTCTCCTTCCCTTTGTTTCTGTAGAGTTGAATTTAGACTGTGTTTTGATTTCTCCTTGCTATTGCTGTAGCCTTGAGTTAAGTATTTCTTACATGTTTAACTTTGTCCATTGACATTTTTTGCTTTGATAGCACTGTTGACACTTTTCAGATTAAGATGTGGCATACTCTGGTTTGATTAACTTAATATAGCCACACTCTTTTGGTGATTGAAACTAAGCTGAACCTTTTGTTTGGCTTTCCAGACCTTTTGCACTCTGACAATGGTGAGAAAAAGGCACTCAAAATGACTAAGAGACAAGCTATTCAATGAACCTTCCCTGATTCTTATCAACCACAGACATCTGATATCATTTAGCACTGGAATGACTACCTCAAAAATTTTCTCAAAGTATTTTCCACTATACCTCATTCACTTCCTTCTGATTCATTCCCCTTAGTAAAGCAGTTTGACCACCAAATATGGCTGCTTCCAGCAGAAAAGGATCATTTCCTCCAGACCACTTCCTAGATAATGTTCAATATAAAAAAGGGTAGGTTTTTTATAGCCTAACTTTAAAAATTCAGAATTCTGCACTATTTCTGGGCATGCTGCTTCTTTTTTTCCCCTAATAGCAACCCTGAACTAGTCTGGTTGGAGTACTCTATGTGGAAGGACAGCCAAAGAAGGGCTCAAAAATTCAAACTTAAGGCTGGGTCTGCCACCTGGATTCTCTTGTTAGACTGACAAGATCTTGTATCATAAAGATAATGATCACTTGGTTGAGTACATTACTTGCTAAATCCCCCTACAGTGGTTCATGGGAGCCGAAGAGGGGATATAATGAGTCTCTGCATCTTATTAAAATACCCTTGTCCCACTTCTATCTGACCCCTCTGAATGAAAGGATTGGGTGAAAGCAGGGATTAGTGGGGGGGAAAAAAGGAAAGTTACAGCTAATATGAGACATACCCATAATTTTGTGGTGGAGGGAGAGCAACATCCCTGTCTCTTGGGGATAGGACACCTTAGATCTTGGAAGATAAAGGGAAGTGAGGAACATTAATGATCTTTACCTTTAGAATAGCTTCTGGAGCCTTCCTCATGAAGGAAAACACACCAGTGTGGCTCTCGCAAACTATTACAAGCCCATTAATTTTAATGACTGCTGGGTCTACCCTCACCTACCAGAATTAATTCTGACTAATATTTGACTATGATAAGATTTGGTCCTTTTTAAAAAATTTTTTTAAAATTGAAGTATAGTTGATTTACAATGTTGTGTTAATTTCTGCTGTACAGCAACGTGATTCAGTTATACATATATTGATATATAGTCTTTTTTAATATTTTCCATCATGGTTTATCATAAGATATTGAATATGGTTCTCTGTATTATGCAGTAAGAACTTGTTGTGTGTCCATTCTATATATAATAGCTTACATCTGCTAACCCCAACCTCCCACTCCACCCTCCCCCAACTCCCTCCCCCTTGGCAACCACAGGCCTGTTCTCTATGTCTGTGAGTCTGTTTCTATTTCGTAGATAGGTTCATTTGTGTCATATTTTAGATTCCATATATAAGTGACATCGTATGGTATTTGTCTTTCTCTTTCTGACTTACTTCACTTAGTATGATAATCTCTAGTTGCATCCATGTTGCTGCAAATGGCATTATTTCATTCTTTTTTATGGCTGAGTAGTATAAAAAAGTAGTAGTAGTGTGGTCCTTTTAATTATACCAAGAAGTGTATTAGTAACTACAAGGCATAGCCCCAGCTCCTGCACCTTTCACACCCAAAACTTGTTAACAACTGTAGCAGTCTTTTAGTGGGATGGACAGATGTCATCTAACTGGTGGTGTAGAAAAACAGGATAGGTTGGACTGATTGCTCTCAGTTATTCAAAATGAACTAGGACCCCAAGACGTACTAATTCTCCAGGAGGTAATATTGGTGACACAGTCCACTAGTGGACTCTGATTAGTATAAATAAGGGTTTCTTTACAGGGGCACCATGTGCACCTGGGACTTTACTTCTTGTGTAGAATTACAAATATTAACTTAATTTTCTCCTGAAAATAATTTGATTTCTACCTTAACTGTGATAATAAGAGACCTTCAGGTGTTTAAGAAAATACCACTAGTAGATCATGTAACCCTCAGATAACTGGGGAGGGCTTCCCAAAATGAAGAAGTTCTTGGTTACTGAGGGGGGCTTTCTGGAGGGATAATTTACTTGATATTTATGTGTACTCTGTGGGCAGTTATCCCTAAAATGGGAGCCATCTAATTAGAAAACGTGAAATTAAATTGGTCCCTGACTTCAGCTGAAGTAATCAATGGCATTACCTAGGCTGTAGAAGGCATTCAAACTAACTTTAAGTCACTGGTCAGACTTGTTCTGGAAAGTAGAATTGACCTATGCTTTCTTTATTTGGGTGAAAGTAGAAGCTGTGAAACTGCTAACATCCCCTGCTATACAAGGATTAATGCCTCAGGACAAAAATGAAGGTCAGAGCAGAGTTTTAAAGAGAAAAGTAATCTGGCTTTCTAAAGCACACACTAATTTTTATGGTGATGGAGGATTAGTTCAGCTGGCCAGGTCCAGGAGTTGGGGTAGTAGATCTTAAGGGGAAGAGTTGAGGTCATTGCTACAAGTTAGCCTCATCTTGATGCTTGGATTCCTGTTGGTAATAGTATTAATTAAGTGCTATTTGGGACAAGGTAAGTGGACTTTTCCTCAGCTTCTGTCAGTCAGTTTAATTAAGTGGCTGAAGGAGTGCTGTACTAATGGGAAAATTCACCTGAAGTTCAAGATGGTGTAGAAAAAACAGGTGGAAATTATTGTGAGACAGTTGGCCATGGGTCTCTTGAATTTCTGCATATCTGGCAAACAGAGGCAAAGATTGTCATCTTTTCCAGACTATATTTTCAAGGATATTTGTATAGAACACAACCAGAGAGTGTGTATTCTTCTGGAACAAAGATCTGGGATGCTTCCTGTTGAGTATTATAAAGACAGTGTTCTTGCTAGGGCAAGGACAAAAATCCTCACTGCCCATTATAAAATAATTGGGTTTTCTAAGCTCAGGGTTTTTCTTCTGTTATGCATACCACTGAATATATTGGATCATCTCGCTTTTGTCTTATCACCCTATAGAAATATAGGGGCTTGAGGTACTGGATATTATTAATGCTATGAGAAATAAACTGTCTTTTATCTTTGACCTAGAACTCTCATGTCTTCTGTTTGCATAATTAAACTAGTAATGGGCTAACTTATCAGTTTGCTAGTAGTGTATTGTAAAATCACACACCCTTCATAGTTCTTGATAAATATGATATAAAAATAATGAAAGTAGCTTTAGCTAAAATAACTAAGAAAAAAGAGAGAAGACTCAAATTAAAAAATAATAAATGAAGAAAGAAACATTACAACTGATACCACAGAAATAAAAAAGGTCATGAGAAACTGCTATAAATCATTATAGATCAATAAATTAAACTAGAAGGAATAAATTCCCAGAAATATTCAACCAACTAAGAGTGAATCATAAAGAAATAGAATATCTGAAGCAACTGACAAAGGATTAATCTCCAAAATTTACAAGCAGCTCATGCAGCTCAATATCAATAAAACAAACAACCCAATCCAAAAATGGGCAGAAGACCTAAATAGACATTTCTCCAAAGGAGATGTACAGATAGCCAACAAACACATGAAAGAATGCTCAACATCATTAATTATGAGAGAAATGCAAATCAAAACTGCAATGAGATATCACCTTACACCAGTCAGAATGGCCATCATCAAAAAATCTACAGGGCTTCCCTGGTGGCGCAGTGGTTGAGAATCTGCCTGCCAATGCAGGAGACACGGGTTCGAGCCCTGGTCTGGGAGGATCCCACATGCCGCGGAGCAAATGGGCCCGTGAGCCACAACTACTGAGCCTGCGTGTTTGGAGCTTGTGCTCTGCAACAAGAGAGGCCGCGATAGTGAGAGGCCCGCGCACCGCGATGAAGAGTGGCCCCCGCTTGCCACAACTAGAGAAAGCCCTCGCACAGGAACGAAGATCCAACACAGCCATAAATAAACAAATAAATAAATAAATTAAAAAAAAAAAAACATTAAAAAAAAAAAATCTACAAACAACAAATGCTGGAGAGGGTGTGGAGAAAAGGGAACCCTCTTGCACTGTTGGTGGGAATGTAAATTGATACAATCACTATGGAGAACAGTATGGAGGTTCCTTAAAAAACTAAAAATAGAGCTACCATATGACCCAGTAATCCCACTACTGGGCATATACCCTGAGAAAACCATAATTCAAAAAGAGTCATGTACCACAATGTTCATTGCAGCTCTATTTACAATAGCCAGGACATGGAAGCAACCTAAGTGTCCATCGACAGATGAATGGATAAAGAAGATGTGGCACATATATACAATGGAATATTACTTAGCCATAAAAAGCAACGAAATTGAGTTATTTGTAGTGAGGTGGATGGACCTAGAGTCTGTCATACAGAGTGAAGTAAGTCAGAAAGAGAAAAACAAATACCGTATGCTAACACATATATATGGAATCTAAAAAAAAAAAAAAAAAAAAAAGTCATGAAGAACCTAGGGGCAGGACAGGAATAAAGACGCAGACCTACTGGAGAATGGACTTGAGGACATGGGGAGGTGTAAGGGTAAGCTGGGACAAAGTGAGAGAGTGGCATGTACGTATATACACTACCAAATGTCAAATAGATAGCTAGTGGGAAGCAGCTGCATAGCACAGAGAGATCAGCTCGGTACTTTGTGACCACCTAGAGGGGTGGGATAGGGAGGGTGGGAGGGAGGGAGACGCAAGAGGGAAGAGATATGGGGATATATGTATATGTATAGCTGATTCACTTTGTTATAAAGCAGAAAATAACACACCCTTGTAAAGCAATTATACTCCAATAAAGATGTTTAAAAAAAAAAAAAAGAAACGGAAATTCTGAACAGATCAATAGTGGGTAAGGAGAGTGAATCAGTTATCAAAAACCTCACAAAAAAGAAAGGGCCAGGACCAGATGGATTCACTGGTGAATTCTAATGAACATTTAAAATAATATTAACAACATATCTTCTCAAGCTCTTCTAAAAACTTGAAGGAGAGGGGATACTATTTAACTCATTTAAAGCCTTGTTATCAAAGCCAGGTAAGATAACTACAAGAAAAGAAAATTATGGGTCAATATCTCCAATGTACATAAATGCAAAAATTCTCAACAAAATACTAGCAAACTGAATTCAAAAGTAAATTAAAAGGATTATACACCATGACCAAGTGGGAGCTAGCCCAGGAAAGCAAGGATGGTTCAACGTATGCAAACCAAATAATGTGATATACCACATTAACAGAATGAAGGATAAAAATTACGTGATCATCTCAATAGATGCTGAAAAGGCATCTGACAAAATTCAACATTGTTTTATAATAAAAACCCTGAACAAACTTAGTTATAGAAAGAATTACCTTAAGATAATAAAGGCCATGTATAGAAAACTCACAGCTTACATCATAATCAATGGTGGAAAACTGAATTATTTTCCTCTAAAATCAAGAACAAGGCAAAGATGCCTACATGTGCAACTTCTATTCAACATAGTACTGAAAGTTCTAGCCAGAGCAATTAGGCAAGAAAAAGAAATAAAAACATTCAAATCAGAAAGTAAGAAACAAAATTATTTGTTTGTACATAACATGGTCTTACATGCAGAAAATTCTAAAGAGGAATAATAAAAGAATTCAGTAAGGTTGCAGGATACAAAATCAACATACAAAAATCAGCTGTGTTTCTATACACTAACAATGAACTACCTTTAAAGGAGTGGGAGAAAATATTTGCAAACCATATATCTGATAAGGGATTAATATCCAAAATATGAAAGAACTCAATAGCAGAAGAAGAAAAACCCAAAATTTTAAAATAGGCAAAGGACTTGCACAGATATATTTCCAAAGAAGACTTACAAATGGTCTACCAGTATGTGGAAAGGTACTCGACATCATTAATCATTATGGAAATGCAAATCAAAACCACAGTGAAGTTACCAGCTTCAACTGTTGGGAAGTCTACTGTAAAAAATAAAATAATAAAATATAAAATAACACAAAAAATAAACAAGGATATGGATAAAAGGGAATCCTTGTGCACTGCTGGTAGAAATATAAAATGGTGCAGCCACTATAGAAAATAGTAGCGAGGAAAGCGCATAAGGGAAAAGCTGTGGAGCTGGGGTCCAGGATCCAAGAGGCACTTACCCACCACAACCGGAGGCAGCAGGGAAGGAGCCAGGAAGCAGGGAGTTCAAAGAGCCCAAAGCTGTGTGGTGAGCAGGGTATTGGTGCTCTGGCCAGCTGTTGGGCCTGAGCCCCGAGGTGGGAGGGCCGAGTCAGGACATGAGACCACCAGAAAACTCCTGGCCCCATGTACTATGAATTGGCGAGACCTCTCCCAAAGATCTTCATCACAACATTAAGACCCAGCTCCACCCAACAGCCAGCAAGCTCCAGTGCTGGATGCCCAGTGCCAAACAACAAGCAAGACAGGAACACAACCCCACCCATTAGCAGAGAGGCTGTCTAAAGTCATACTAAGTTCACAGACACTCCAAAACACAACACTTGTTGCAGCCCTGCCCACCAGAAGGACAAGATACAGCCCCACCCACCAGAACACAGGCATCAGTCCCTCCCACCAGGAAGCCTACTTAAGCCACAGAACCAACCTTACCCACTGGAGGCAGACACCAAAAATAATGGGAACTATGAATTTGCAGCCTGCGAAAGGGAGACCCCAAACACAGTAAGTTAAACAAAATGAGAAAACAGAGAAATATGCAGCCAATGAAGGAACAAGGTAAAAACCCACCAGACCAAACAAATGAAGACAAAATAGGAAGCTTACCTGAAAAAGAATTCAGAGTAATGATAGTAAAGATGATTGAAATCTCGGATATAGAATTGAGAAAATACAACAAATATTTAACAAAGACCTAGAAGAACTAAAGAGCAAACAGACAATGATGAACAACACAATAAATGAAATTAAAAATTCTCTAGAAGGAATCAATAGCAGAATAACGGAGGCAGAAGAACGGATAAGTGACCTGGAAGAAAAAATAGTGGAAATAACTACTGCAGAGCAGAATAAAGATAAAAGAATGAAAAGAATTGAGGACAGTCTCAGAGACCCCTGGGACAACATTAAATGCACCAACATTCAAATTACAGGGGTCCCAGAAGAAGAGAAAAAGAAAGGGACTGAGAAAATACTTGAAGAGTATTAACTTTATGTTCTAGCTTCAAGCAATTTGGTGAATTGGCACATTTATGAATTAATGACCTCATACTAGTAATAACATGATAAAAAAATTTTAAGATTTCCAAGAAATAACTGTTCTTCAGAAGGATCAATCTTGTTTAATTTATAGCATTTGTGTATGATGTCCCAGATATTTCACAAGGGAATTTTAAAAATACTACCTATCCTTTGAAGAAAATTCACTTCCAGTGTTTCTTCATTATGATTAATAATAGAAATATACAAAAATATCATATTATTTGACAATCAAATATCACATTTCTTGAGGAGAGGAAAATGATCTGCTCAAAAAAAGATTGCAGCCATGTGCAAAATCCCGTTTTAACATGTTTAATCTCTTAAAAGCTGATGCTTTTATAGCACTTAAAAATTATAAAAATATTTCTCAACAATTACCTCTTAAATTCTTATAAAATCCAGCTAGTATATATCACAATTATAATTGATAATGTTTAAATTTTTTTCCATTTTACCTAAAGGAAAACACGTATAATTCTTTCCCACCATAGATCTGTGCTAACTTGCTAAGTGGTTGTCTATTGTGTATTTGTGGTCTTTATGTCTCTCAATTGATCCCTGAGAGTTTTTAGCTATTTTTGTTGTTGTTGTTGTTAGTTTGGGTACAGTCTATTTCAATTTATAATCTCTGCAAAAATTCCAGTGAAAGTACACCTGAGTTGGTATCCCCAGGTCTAATTTTAAGAAGAAAATGTATTAAGAAGGTTCTGTCATTTGGGAACATCTTCCTTACCTTATGTGGTTGATAATATGATAATCTAGTCCTGTCCACAAATTGTCCTATTGTGAAGTCAGGCTGATGATTTCACTTCATCTGAATTTTTTAAGGTAACTTAATATGTATGTTAATTCTACCATGATGTGTGTAGCTGTAATGTTACTTCCATTTTGTCATGTCTTTATTCCGACCTTGTAACTTACGATATAAAGGCCACGGTTTAAGGGCAATAGTTCATTATATCAGTATAAATTTAATCAAACACATTGATGTTGCTAACAGGTGGCAGTTCATCAATAAAAATAGCTGCTTCTGACAGTACCAAGTAACTCTTTTATGACATTTTGCCCTAGCCAGTTTTTACTTCCATTTTGTCATTTATACCATAGTTTCTCCTAGGAGTAATGAATATGGATGCCCCATTTTCAATGCCATTTTATTTATCAGAATTCTCCTTCTTCATTCCTTTACAATCTGATTTGTGGGCCCTTCTATTTTATTCTAAGTTCCATTTAAGTCAGTATACAAATATGTATAAAGTAATTCTATTGATCAAAAACAAACAAGATCTGAGAAAAGAGAAATATCAAACATATAAAATACTTGTTAACTTGCCTAAACTGCTTGTGTTCTCAAAACAGAAAAAAAAAAAGCTATTGATTAAAGTGATGGAAATTTGACGCTAATATACATACAGTATGATGTGAATAAATCAGAAATGTCATTATTTTTCCGTTTATGAAATATTACTAGTTTTGTAAGCATAGGTGATCTACACATAGAAAATAAGGAAGTGAAATCTTCATCTTTCCTTTTGAAGGCAGGCAAAAAAACAATAATTTCACTTTTTCTTAGCACAACTAAAGCAAAGAAAGTTTCTACCTTTCAATAAGAAGCTGACCATTAAAGAATTTCCTCATCCAACCATAATTGGGGTCAAAACTTATTTTCATAAAATAGTGGGTAATAGAAGTTGATAGCACAGTTGTCAAGTAAGTTAATCTATTGCCCTAAAATAATCTTGGCTTACTCTCCTGGGCTTTGCTAAGTTTCCTTAACCCCAGAATATTCTAACCGTCCCATATGCCTGTGACTGTTGATTTTCACAAGGACTGTGAAACAGTATATGTGGTTGGCTCAATTCCAATTCATTACTACTATTAAGAAAACAATTGAAATAATACACAATTGAATAATAATCTAAGATTATATTGGTAAGGCCAGTTTTGCAGAGGACAGCATCTGTGTGATTCACCCACCCAATCATATATGCTTATGTTGCCTATTGGTGCCTTCCCCATCTTGTATGATTCAAGTCAGATACACTCACTTGTCAGGAGACAACGTAAGGTACTTTACAAACTGAGACAAGCCGTAAAAGGTAAAAGCCAGACACTAACATATTATCTGTAAAAAAAAAATGGCCTAAACTTTAGTGAAACTTCAAGGAAATTAAGAGGACATTACATGAAAAGTGTGGGTTTATAAGGTGTAAGGTCTTTGGCATGTCATATAAATTTTCTTTATCTGAGTTTCCTCAAGTACAAATTATGGATAATTTTCCCACCATGCACATGCTATTTCAAAAAATGACATGTTCTACATGCCTATCACAGTGCTTGGAACATAATAGGTGTCCAGTAATTCACACTGACAATTGTTGTTGTTATTGTTCTTGTTACCATTCTTTTTGTTCATAATACTTTTAATAGAACTTACTAAGTCCTATTGTCTTATAATGCAGCTCTTCTATCAAAAGAGGTTGCATTCTCCCATGCAGTGGGATGGATGCTATATTTTCCAAGAAAGAAAATGTCAACCACAGAAATAAAGCCTCTGGCCTAAACAGGATAGACGCTTATTCAAAACATTTGTTCTTCAGATGTATAATATTTGAAATCAGATAATTCAACCATCTCGGATTTCTTAGACATCTTTTATAACTATAAAAACAATTATAACAACAATTTCTCTTCATTTCTCCTCTCTCAGTTTTACATCCTATTACTACTCTGTTTATTCTCCTCTTAGAAAAATTTGCCATCTCTATACAAATCTTTCTGTTGATCACTATAGAACTACTACATCTTCAAAATTTCCATGTAACACTGCTGATTGTTACCTGGTTGAATCTTGGCTCCCCCTACGTAGACCACTGTTTCCCCATAGACCATCCCAATGTAGCAGAGCATCTGATCTCCTGCAGATATAAGAAGGGACTTTAGGATTCTCTTTTCCAATTTCCCTCCAAACCAGTGCTATCTTAATTAACATTCCCCCTTTTACATCAATGTCATTAAGTTATACAACAGTTCATCTCCTTCATTTCTGCTCTACTGAACTCTTGGTCTGTCTCCCCATCCCCACTCCATTTGTTAATGACTGCACTGTTGTTTAATTTCCCTCTCCATTTCTCTTAGTGATTTCTATAACCATGTACATAGCCTACACAGCTCTCAAGTAGAATCAAGGTATATATCCTTCAAAAGAATGATCACTCTTATTCTATCTCATGCCCTAACCAACCTGGACTTTGTTAGCCTCCAGAACTAATCCATTTTAAAAAAATTATAGGTAGAAACAATCTCATGCTCTTTCTCCAACTTACAATCCTGACATGTTTCTCCCTCATTCTAACAAAAGCTGTAATTCAGCCTCATGAATTCTTTCTCTAAACTTTTTGTCCCTCAGTTTTCTCTGAAAATTTCATCCTCTGTTTTCAATTCCTTCTACATGTATTAAAAGTGACATAATCCTCACTTAAACTATTACTGAAACATTATCCTCAAGAATCTCCCCCCTTGGCTTTTCTATTTCAACAAGAACACAAAACAGCAATCCTGGATCAATCCAACTGTTATGTACTGAATGTTTGTGTCCCCCCAAAATTCACGTGTTGAAATCCTGACTTCCAATGTGATTGTATTAGGAGATGGATCCTTTATGAGGTGACTAGGTCATGAGGGTAGAGCTTCCATGATTGAGATTGGTGCCCTTTAAAAAGAAATTAGACCTCAAAGGGCTCTATTGCCCCTTTTGCCTTGTGAGGACACAGGGAGAGGACAGCCACGTATGAACTTGGAATCAGGCCTTCATCTGTCACCAAATCTGCTGACACCTTGATGTAGGACTTCCTGGCCTCCAGAATTGTAAGAAATAAATTTCTAATATTTGTAAGTGACCCAGTATATGGTATTCTGTTATAGGAACCCAAATGAACTAAGGCACCAACCATTCTGATAAGTGGAAAACCTACAAAACAGATAATAACAAAAGAAAAGGATCCAGAGCATGATAGAAACTGTAATAAACGCTTTAGGATTTTCACCTAAATATAAGTGGAAAAGATTTTATCTCACAAAATAATACTTAGAGGAGTAGGAATAGGAAAGGAATAGAAGGGGGTAACACTTTTGTTTCTGAACAGAGAACATAACACTATCCTGCTTTTCACATTAAAACTACTAGGTTCAACATAGTTTAATAGCAATAATAACTATAGAATAAATCACTAATATCAAGAGACAAATCTAGTCTCTTTAAGAAATCCTAAGAATTGATTTCAGGAATCATATGGATTACGTTGAAATAAGTTTTCAAAATCACTGCTTTAGATGAAATGTTGGTTATAGTTAGTAAATAAACTATTTTTAACACCAAAACACCGTTTTATAAGGCATGTTATAGTCAACATTTCTAGATAATAACCAAGAGAATAATTAGTTTAAATATAGGTATCTCAGCTCTTAGATAATTGTGATAGTTGTATATCGTTAGCTGCTCTCTGTTTTTAAACAAATCATGTGTAGGAGGACATGTGCCTGCTTTACATAGCTTTTAACTGTGTAAATTACTAGATGCTAAAATTAAACCATCTTCAAAAGTTGATTGATGTCTGAAGAATATACACTCTCTAAAGCAGTGTACATGAATTTCAAATGCAGGTAATTCTATGTTCTAATATGAAAACAATTAGTGCCATAAGTTTTAAAGAAGTAAAAAAAATTAAAAATAGAAGTATGTTCTCATATTCTTGTACTGTTTAAGACAGACAAAATCAGCAGTGTGACTGCATGGATAAAAATCTGCTGAACCAATTAATAGAGAACTGGGGAGGTAATTTCACAGCAAAATTTCCAAAGGAAAGGAGAAGAGGGCCTTCTGTATCTAAATCAGGACTGCTCTTGCAACAATATTAGAAAATATCACTCTTTAAGAAAGATAGAAGTACAATTTTATAACTGATGGAGGAGGTTGAAGAGAATCTTTTTGATGAAAGTCTCAAAGTACAGTCTATTTCTACCCAGATCAAAAAGGAACAGGAACAAAGAAAAGAAAAATCAACCTTGTAATAGGTTATAAATGGAGTGAAGGGATGATTTTTTTCCATCTCTCACCTTTGAAGGTGATGTGATGTGACATTTTGAAGAATAATTACCAGATCTTTGTGAAATATGGTATTATCTGTATGAAATATGGAGACAATATAAGTTGGGTTGTATCATTGAGCTTATACAGAATCACATTTATAATATTCATAAGTAGCTGGACACTATATAGTTATTGGGTCTTTTAAAGTCTAAAGTCAGAGTGAGGAGCTCTAAAGTCAGAGCGAAGAATGTGACAGTTTGTTCCCTTGTAGAATATAAACATCATGGCAATTGGCTATTACATTTACACGTGGTTTAAGCACCATCCTTCCTCGAGACAAAACACAAAAACAAAAACAAAAAGAGACTGCAGTTCCTGGGATCATTTCTGACTCTTTAATACTCTAAGAATGAGATCAGTGACTTATTCCAGCATGTATTCTTACTGTCCCAAAGAGGCTTTATAAAATTTAATTTAGTATAAACAAAATTTTAGATTAACTAAAATGTATTCTTAGGAGGCAACATCATGTAGTGGAAAGGTCACTGTATCTGAAGAGAAAAAAATGTGAATTTGAGTTACAAATGTTCATTCATTAACTACATTGTGTCTTCATTTATAAAACATGATGTCTGTTCTGGAAGCATCACAGAATTATTATGGTTATTAAATGGAATGATATGTTTAAATTTTCATAAACTAGAAAGCATTATAGGAATATAATATATGATTATTATTAGCTGCTAAATTAATAGAGTTAAAGTGAAAGGAATTAATATTTGTTTATTACCAAATGTGGTATTAAGCAGTTAGCATATATTATCTCATGGGCTCCTGTTAATCTTTATTTTAGAAATGAGAAAGATGGTATTAAGAGAGGTCATGTAACTCGTTCACCATAACATATCTAGTAAATGGAAGAATGAGGTCTTCTGACTGAAAACTCATTCTCTTTTCACCTACCTTAACACTATGTCATAAGAATTGGAGTTGTGAGGACAGCACAGAAAATGCTCTCTATTTTAACCCATCAATTAATGTGTTTAAGTCTGATAGGTTGTATAATATATTAGACACATTTCAAATATTACTTTAGATACTTTTTGACTCCATCTCTTACTCAAGTCCATATATGTCAGTCTGTTCCGTGTAGGTTTCAAATACCTTAATACTATCACAAACAGAAATACCTCACTTTGTGAATCTACTTGGAATGCATGCGCGTGCAGTCTAGACGTAAGACAGCCAATGCCCAGGGGGCTACCCATGACTAATGGGACATAATTATAAAGGGATAAATATTTGTCCCTTTCAACTCATAGGGAAATAGTTCTGAGACACATTTTCTAAGTCTCCTCAGGAGTTACACCCTAGTGAGGGAGGATGTCTTGATTCCCGCTCAGCTGTTGCTGGCAGAAGTAGGAGTGGAGCCATCTAAAAATTGTCTCTCTTGCTAAGCTGCTCTTTTTCTGGTCCTTTAGCTAAAGAGAGCATGTTTTATTAGAGCTTTTTTTTGCATTGGTGTTTATGGGTTTCCTGTTTGGTTTCTCCAGAGGCAAAAAAATAAAACCCCAAAATCCAAAGACAAAAACAGAAAAACAAACTCACCATGTTTTTCTGTCCTCAAGTCCTGATGTCCCTAGCTGTTCTGCCACCTTCTCTATATATATCAGAGTCTTCTTACATATATTTTACGTAAAATGTTCAAGGTTTTTAGATCTAATTAGCAGGAGAAATAGGGGAAAGTATTTCTACTCCATCTTTCTGGAAGCAGAATTTCCTGGGGAGCTTTAAATAGTACTTATACTCACAACTCACTTTAGACCATTTAGTCAGATTCTGGAGATAATCATGTGTATTTATTTAAAAACTCATACATATGCTCAATTAATTAAGGGATTATTTTGAAGCTTTCATTACTTCTACCCTCAAGGCCTGAGTACCTCATTCAGAAGATCTAACTCACACCTTGTAAATGCCAGCAGCTGGGCCCCTGAATCTGATGCACTCTTTGGCTTGAGAATCTCTATACACAAACACTCTTTTCTAAAGGCTCCGTGTCATGAAAAATTACTATTCATGGAAGGCTTGTGGTATGAATCTCTCAATTTTACAAGCTATTATCAGAATAATCTTACATTTTCAATATCCTTCCTCTTATCATGTAAAATGAGTTACTTTGTAATTTTGTTGCACATGAACTATTGAAAAGTGTGTGTTTGTGTGTGTGAAAGAGAGAGAGAGAGAGACTTAATTGCATTTACTGTCAGGGAAACTTACCAATATACATACTGGTTTATAGACTGTTAGAAACCCATACATACATTGAAAAAAAATGTGACTTGTTCATATGAAAGAAATATAATTACAGACCTTATGAGATTCACCTTCCTCTTATAAGAAGCACAGTACTATCATCTGCATCATTAATGTATGTCAGATTAATTTTTTTCTTAAATTCTATTTATCAGCAATAAATTTTATTTATATATTCTCTGTTACCCATGCATCAATAGTTCAGTCAGCTACTTTCAGTTTTAAAAGAAATCAAGAGGAATTTTTTATCTTAGTGCATTAGTATGATAATATTATATCTTACATTTATTTTTTAACATTTTAGGATGAAATATATACAGTATATAAATTTAAAACATTAATGGCTGTTTGCAAACATGTGTTTGTATATACGTGCATGCATTTACCTAAATGCCCTTAATAAAAATAAATCTTAGTAATTGCTAGTTGAAAGACTTTTTTCATTGTTACAGCAGAATATAAATTTTTGAAAGAGAGACATCCCCCCTCTTCTCTTTTGGTGGATACTCTAAAAGGAAAGAAAGAATAATAGAGCCACAAAAGTAAAAACTAACCAGGTTGAGAAAAAATAAGGATGGCTCAAGATCTGCTATGCCAATGGTAATCAAAAAAAAAAAAAAAAGAAAGAAGTGGAAATATAAATGCCCAAATTCATCAGCTGGAGGAAATACAGTAGACAAAAGTATATATGGAAATTAAGAATAATGGACAGAAATAATTAAACTGTGCTAGCATTGTGTGGTAAGCTAAAAAATGGTCCCCCAAAAGATAATTTTGTACATGAAAGAAGTAGAATATTAAATCACTGAGGAAGAAAACAAAAGGTCTGCTTCAGATTATTGTGTAGAAATAAGTGGTAAACATTTTGTAGAGAAAGTATACCCTAACTTGCATAATAAACAAAATAATCTCCACAAATGAAAGATCAAAACAAAAATAAAGCCATAAAAGGTCTAAAAGTAAATACAGGTAAAAAAAAAAAACTGTCCTGGAAACACTTTTGAAGAATGAAATGAACATAAAATCACTAAGTTTTTGAGTGAAAACAAAAGTTACTAAAGTACAATAGTATATATTTGGACGCATCTCTGAGTCAAAGGGTATATGTTGCCTTCCAAAAGAAAAAGGAGACCAGTTATAAAAACTGAAAAATGTCTGAACCAAAACTCAATGTAAGACTTCAGGCCAACAGACACTAATACATGAGAGGAAGAAAATATAACAAATTTTAAGATGGCAACAATTGTGAAGTACAGTTGTATTAAATAAGTTCAGTAGCTACTTACATGTAGTACATTGATAGGGATTTATTTTATTATCATGCCCTAAAGCATAGATATTTTGCAAAACAAGCTGACTTTGCAAGTTTTATTAACCTGCCACATAGTTCCTTTGTGAGAGAATAAAATAGAGTCTAGCAGTAGTCCCACAGAATCTCAAGTTTTGGAATACCCTTGTTAGTTCAACTTCCACCAAACATTTCCCTTAGTAGATATAATGATTAAAGAAATAGTTATTGAAATTTTTAATTGTTAATACCGTGATGTCATGCTCCATTCAAATCACAACTGCTAAGCTTAATCCATATTTTATGGCTAATTTGTTTTTCAGCATTTGATGAATCAGAAGTATAGACAAGACACACACGCACACATACACATAAAACATCACATAATTTTCTTAATTTATTTAATTATTTGTCCTATTTCTTCAGCCATCTGACCATGTTAGGCTAGCTATGGTTGGTTGGCTGTTTGATGCATAATATTAAGTATTGCAGTATAAAATGTAAATGATATCAAGCATCAAAGAGTGGAGTTTTCAAATTAACTGCCAATTACTTGCTCTATAATTTTCATCTTCTCAGTATTCTCTGTCTTTGTCCTCTCCCCAGTTATTTCTTTTACAAATCATTTTACTTCTACCTTCAAAATGAAAGATGTATTCATTGGTAGTAATTTGTGATAATAGCGGCAGTAGTGCCTAGGAAACTTTATACTTTAGAGTTGAAATTTAACTAGATTAGTCAAAATACTTTTGAGATTATTTTACTTTATTTTACTTAGGTTTCTTATATATCTCTGATTCAGACAATTTCTTTAATATTTTGCGGTTTTCTCTGAGTTATGTCCATCAGTACATTGACTGTAAGTGTGGTAAAATGATAATGTTAGAAAAATATATTTTTTCTGTTGTAAATGAGTTATTAGAAATTATATATTATATATATATATATAGAGAGAGAGAGAGAGAGAGGAGATGAAGTCTTTGTGATTTGAAGAAAAAGCTTATGGGGCCATGTTTAAAGAGAAACTAAATACAATCTTTTAGACTTAAAATCACTGGCCAGAAATCAAACTGAAAATTGGTAATGGGATCTACTGAGCTATTTCATGTAATATACGCATTGACGAGCTCTGGCTCAGCAGTTAGGCAGCCCTGGCTTGAATCTGAGCTCTTCCATTTCCTTAGGTAAGTTATTTAACTACCCTTGGCCTCCTCTGTACAGTGGGGGAAGTTATAACCTCTATGGACATGAAATAAAAGTGCAACACATTTTTGATAATTTGAGTATTTCTTCCACAAATTCTCAGGAAAAAAATAGACCATGTGCCTTAGATAATTACCCTATCTGGAGTTTCATTCTATTTTTAAATATCAGAAATGTTAGAAAAATGCTTGAATTCACTATATATATTATTGGAGTAAATGTGTAGGAAAATATGGACACTTAAATCATTGAATGTATAGTGGTTTATAATCATTATGGACACTGATACTTGTGAGTGCTTTTAGTTTAAATTTTGGTTGGTTATTTTGCAAAGGTAGAAGTGTATAATGAAGAAAGTTGATAACTAATGAGAACTTACTGTATAGCACAGGGAACTCTACTCAGGGCTCTGTGATGACCTAAATGGGAAGGAAATCCAAAAAAAGAGGGGATATATGTATACATATAGCTGATTCACTTTGCTGTACAGTAGAAGCTAACACAGCATTGTAAAGCAACTATACTCCAATAATAAAAAACAGATTTAACAATAAAATTATATTGGAAGTTCAGGACTCAGTCTCTGAGAGGCATTAGAAGTTCACAAGGGCATGTTGATCTGGAATTGGAAAAAGTGTGTGACTGAAAGCAAAGAAATTCTGGGACAAGAGTATAAAAGGAACTAATGGTGTATTAAGAAGTCTGCACTATGTCCAACAAAATCATAATTAAGTTAGGTCATTGCCATGCCTACTCACATCAAATTCTGCTGCACTTAGCAAGCTGGAAATGTTATCTTGTGTTGATAAGAGAATGGTTAGCAACACATCTGGCTACCTCGCATGATACTTAGAGCCAACTCAGTGTCCATCTGATATTCTAAGAGAGTTTTCCTTAATATGGATTTCAAAATAATTGGCAAAAATTCTGTTTAAATCTTTTGGCAAGAGACTATACCAATAAAACATTGCTTTCAGATAGTTATGGAAAGAGAGTAGAACTTAAGACTCAGCTAGCCTGAATTTTATCCCTGTATCTGCCATTTACTGTGTTTTTGATATTGAACATGAACCTTCCCTTCTCGAAGACTGTTTTCTTAACTGAGCCTAGACTTCAGAGAAGGCATTCATAATGTTTTTGTACTTCCTATTATGTGTTCGCAAAAATAGTGGTGAATCTTTTTGAATTAGGGTTCTTATTTCATTATTTTATTCTTCATTGTCAGTAACAATTGCTTGATTAAATAAAGTGAATACTTTCATAGGATTCAATGCATTTTGATACAATAAGAAAGACTATTCTACCAATTTATCTTGTTAGCAGAATGCTGGAAAATATAGTTATTAGTTTGCCATTTCTATTGATCAAATTTTCCTATTATGATGCAGAGTGGTAGAATGTATTGCAGTTATTTACTAATCATTAAAAATGTAAATTGCCTAAAATCTTGCCATTCACATTAGATTTATATGCACAATGTTTACTTAAAACATTTATTTGAAATGAATTAATACTATGTATTAAATATAATGACACTTATTATTCCAAAATGGGTTAAATTGTACTACTGATAATGTTACTTAGTGTCTGAAATTATTTTAAATCAGAATTTTCTCATCTAATCAATAATAAAAAGTTATCTTCTTATACTTTTGTCCCTATTTTATCATCATTTGACACATTGGTTTGCTCTAATAATAACAGAGTATACAACTCCAGCTTAACTTTTATAAAGTAGTTAAGAAACAGTGAAGTTTTGGTAAATAGTTATGTTATCTTTAATCAGAGAAGTGCTGATTGTTTTATGAATAATATTGCAACATTCATGATAAAATAGGAGAATAGCTATCACCATATGTTAAATTAAAAGCTTTTGCTGATACCATAAAACACAGCATAGAATTCAACCAGTGCTTAATAATACTTTTAAATTTTATTCAGTTAAAGCTGTATCTTAATAACATATATATTAAACACTGAAACACTAGTACACAGTGTCTTTTCTTTGTTAATTTCATAATAACTTAGGGCATATTTTTGAAGGACATCACATGGAAAAAATTCAGTCTCAAGCACTTTCTTTACTATGTTTAATAAGAATAAATATTGTAGCAGAGAGAAGATGATCTATTATTCTGGAGAGAGCCTGGGTTCAAATCCCAGTTACCAGTTTTATTAATTTTGAAGAAACAATTATTATAGAATTTTTTGAGGCTTATATAAGATAATGAATTCAAAATTGTCCTAAACCTGGATGGTATGCAATGCATGTTAGATGAGGCTCCTGTTTTGTCAGGAGACTTTTAATTTAAGCCAAGAATTATCTCTTCTTCTGAGCTTCTGTTACTATTCCTCTTATAGTTTATATACATTTTATAAGACAGTATACTATTTAATATGACATTTAATAGAGTGAATTTGTAAGTCTAATTGCCTGGACTTAAATCCTGGCTTTGCCATACAAGATGTAAAGAACTGAAACAAGTTATGTAATTTTTCAGTGTTCATAATTTCCTCATGCGTAACATGGGGAGCACATCTTCATCTTCCTAAAGGAGAGGTATGAGTTAAAATGAAATAGTGCCTGGTAAATAATAAGCACTCAAGAATTAGCTGTCATCACTATTTGAGAATTGTTGTGAACCCTTCATACCTGGGTGCTAGTTCTAGTTTTGTGTGTGTGTGATCTTTAAAAAATAAAGAAATTAAGGGCCAGATAGTTATTTAATTTTGTTAGTGTAGAAATCCATTAAATCAGTTACCCATTTAATTACCCAGATAGCCATTTATCCTTAAAGGATGAAATGTGTAATGGCCAATACATTTTGTGAGTATTCAGTAATATTAAAACCATAGAGATAATTACTGTCTAATTAAAAGTGAGTTTAATCTGTAAGAACAAAAAAAGTTAAATAATTTTTTAGTGTAATTATTTGATGAAAAACAATTCACAGTTTTGAATGCTACAATTAATATTTGAGATTAAATATTATATACACACATAAACAAAGATTGAGATCATTTACATAACTCAGGTAATTTTAGCCTATGTCACCTAAATTAATAAATCGGTGATTACCCAGGCCAAAAAATAAATTTGTCTTGCTAGGTGAAACCATTAGTGAACACTTCAAATTTTCATTTACTAAACAGAGTGAACACAGTTTTAATGAATTTGGGTCACTTTAGAGCGGAGTTTCTGTCATTTTTATTATTTAGGAATAACTTAACATTCAAAGTTCTAAACTATTGGAAACTATTCAAATATGGAAACGGTTTTAAAATATCCCATTCAAATTTGCCATTGATCTGACCTGAGCTGGCAATGTAATTCAGATGGTAGAATGGTATTGTTTTCCCCTTCTATGAGTAAAAAGATGAAAGTTATAATCTATTAGTAATTTTAGCTAATAATTCAGAGGTTAGAGCTACACTCTCCCTGTTTCATTCTTTCACACCTGTTGTGTCTTTTTGAAGACTTTGGAGACTCTGATCCACATGGGTTAGGTGTAAAAAAAATCACATTTAGAAAAGTGTATTCCCATACTCTCCGAATCATTAGTAAGATATGATGGAGATGACAGAAAAATGTTTTGAATGAAAATAACCTTTTATAAACAATCAGCAAATATTTAATAGCCTGCTAATACAAGTAATTAGCTTTGAAATAATCCATAACTTAACATCAAATAAACTGAAAACAATTTTATCATTCAATAGAGCAATTGTTATGAACATTGATTACTGTGCTCTAATAACTGTCATACCTTCAGGAACTACTGGGTTGTGAACGTACAGATTAGAAACTAATTACATACATTAACGTTTACCTAAAGTTGGATCATCTAGATTTCTTTTTCAGCTGGGAGAATAAAAATATCTCAAATATCTAGAAACAACTTAAGGTGATTAGGTTATAGGATTTATTTAAATTACCCAGCACAGTTTTATTATTAAAATTGCATATATGTAATATGACACATATAACACTTTTTTTGCACTAAGTCAACCAAGAAATATAGAGAATAGTTGAGTTAGACAATCAGGTACACTTCTCAAGGTTTTTTTTTTTTTGGTTAAGTTTTCTCCTATTAGGTTTTTTGTTTTTTGTTTTTTTAACATCTTTATTGAAGTATAATTGCTTTACAATGGTGTGTTAGTTTCTGCTTTATAACAAAGTGAATCAGTTATACATATACATATGTTCCCATATCTCTTCCCTCTTGCATCTCCCTCCCTCCCACCCTCCCTATCCCACCCCTCTAGGTGGTCACAAAGCACCAAGCTGATCTCCCTGTGCTATGTGGCTGCTTCCCACTAGCTATCTATTTTACATTTGGTAGTGTATATATGTCCATAACACTCTCTCACCCTGTCACATCTCACCCTTCCCCCTCCCCATATCCTCAAGTCCATTCTTTAGTAGGTCTGTGTCTTTATTCCCATCTTGCCACTAGGTTCTTCATGACCTTTTATTTTTCCTTAGATTCCATATATATGTCTTAGCATACTGTATTTGTTTTTCTCTTTCTGACTTACTTCACTCTGTATGACAGACTCTAACTCCATCCACCTCATTACAAATACCTCCATTTCATTTCTTTTTATGGCTGAGTAATATTCCATTGTATATATGTGCCACATCTTCTTCATCCATTCATCCGATGATGGACATTTAGGTTGCTTCCATGTCCTGGCTATTGTAAATAGAGCTGCAATGAACATTTTGGTACATGACTCTTTTTGAATTATGGTTTTCTCAGGGTATATGCCCAGTAGTGGGATTGCTGGGTCGTATGGTAGTTCTATTTTTAGTTTTTTAAGGAACCTCCATACTGTTCTCCATAGTGGCTGTATCAATTTACATTCCCACCAACAGTGCAAGAGTGTTCCCTTTTCTCCACACCCTCTCCAGCATTTATTGTTTCTAGATTTTTTGATGATGGCCATTCTGACCGGTGTGAGATGATACCTCATTGTGGTTTTGATTTGCATTTCTCTAATGATTAATGATGTTGAGCATTCTTTCATGTGTCTGTTGGCCATCTGTATATCTTCTTTGGAGAAATGTCTATTTAGGTCTTCTGCCCATTTTTGGATTGGGTTGTTTGTTTTTTTGTTATTGAGCTGCATGAGATGCTTGTAAATCTTGGAGATTAATCCTTTGTCAGTTGCTTCATTTGCAAATATTTTCTCCCATTCTGAGGGTTGTCTTTTGGTCTTGTTTATGGTTTCCTTTGCTGTGCAAAAGCTTCTAAGTTTCATTAGGTCCCATTTGTTTATTTGTGTTTTTCTCAATGTTTATAAAATTTTTTTTTTCTTTTTTGGCTGCATTGGGTCTTCGTTGCTGCGTGTGGGCATTCTCTAGTTGTGGCAAGCGGGAGCTACTCTTCATTGTGGTGCCTGGGCTTCTCATTGTGGTGACTTCTCTTGTTGAGAAGCATGGGCTCTAGGCGCATGGACCCAGTAGTTATGGCACGCGGGCTCAGTAGTTGTGACTCGCAGGCTCTAGAGTGCAGGCTTGGTAGTTGTGGTGCACAGGCTTACTTGCTCCGCGGCATGTGGGATCTTCCCAGACCAGGGATCGAACCCATGTCCCCGGCATTGGCAGGCAGATTCTTAACCACTGCACCACCAGGGAAGTCCCTATAACATGGTTTTTAAATGATTAAAAACTTGGACTCTAAAATGTATCCTAAAAAACAAAACAAAACAAAACAGATGTACTTTAAAGTGATTGCATATAATTTGTCTTGGCAACACCATTGTACTTGTGAAAAATTGAGAGCGGCCAAACTGTCCAGAAATAAGAAATTGGTTAAGTATGCTGTGATTTATCTACAAATGCAACATTATGCAAATATTATATAATGATATTTTCAAGTAATATTTTACAATATAAAAAATTTAAAACAATGTATCATGTTTAAAAGAACTGTAAAAAATAGTGTAAATATTATGATACCAATTTTGTAAAATACAGAAGAAGAGCTCCATGGGGGCAGCTACTCTAACTTACATATTCTTGCAAGTACATTGCCTCAAACAGAGTAGGTACTTATCAATGTTTCTGAATGAATGAATAAGTAAGACCAAAAATAAATCCATAGTATTAGAAGAATCTAAATACTTTGTAAAGAATGTAAATATCTGAATTCTAAAATTAAGCAAATTAATGTAATATTTTGCTTTTCAAGACTGTATGAAAAAAATCTTTTTTAGTGATTATAATTATTAGTGGTAAAACTATCTCTTGTGAAGACACAAAAATGAGGGAAAAAACTTTCATTTTGCTACTGTACAATTTTGTTCTCCTGTGAGATAATCTATACCAACAAATTGGTTGTTCACACATAGATCTACAGCATGCACTTCTTTGCAATGAATAAAATACTGGCTGCTGATGAGCTGATTCAATGTTATAAAATTATTATATCACCGTAGAAATACAGGCAATATGTGCCTGAACCATTTATTTCCAGGGAGATGCCTTTCATATTTTAGCATTAGTTCCATAATATCTGCAATGGATACATCTGGTAAAGAGTTAGAATACCCATTTATTTGACCAATGAAGAAAATGGAAGGATAACCGATTTCTTCATTTAAGAGAAAGATTAGAAAATTAACATTTCTTAGGCATTAATGACTTAGAATAATATCAGCACCCAACTTTTTAAAAATATAAACAACATTTCTTGACATAAATGTTTGCTATATTTTCTGTGATGCCAGAGTTTCAGGAAGCCAAATAAACAACACCCCTTTTTCTGTTCATTGAAAAAGAGATAGCTTAGCTCTCCTCCAATTCTAGGAGATACATTTACCACCAGGTAATTAATTTACTGTGCCTGAAAAACAGCTTTCTCTTTTCTAGACCAGGATGAAACAGAAAGTTATTCTCTTCACTCTTTTTCTCTTCCTACACCCACCTCCTTTGCTTTTGGGCCCAGAGAGTGAGCTCACCTGGGAACCTCAAGTAGATGTGTTCTCTAACATCTAGATAGATGTAAGGTAATAGGGATAAACCTTCTTCTACCTAACCTTCTGTATGTACAGTCTTTTTGTATGAGAGTCCTGTCTTTGCTCCTTATACAGATAAGTTTAACTAGTAGTGAATTTTGCATTTGAATTTTGACTTCATGACCTTTGTGTGGTCTCCCCTTAAAAGACACCATTGATGTCAGAGTTTAATAGTTCCCCTTATGTCTTTAACAATTAACAGTAGAAGAGAGGCTGGCAAACATTATTGCCTAGAAAGGATAACTTCCATTGATGTTTGTGAGAGCAGAGTCAGGAAGAGGATTAGAGCATGAAATCTTGGGAATTATATAGATTCTAATGAATTATGTTATTTAGGGTATCAGAGAATTAGAAAGTGAGGCAGATGTGGCAGCTCTGGGCTAGAAATTAGAATTTGTCTGAAAACTATTATAAACACCAACCTGTTCTCTAGTTGCTAATCTGAGTAAAAGAGTCCAGCCAATGCCTGCATGCACAATGAGAGGAATAAAACATACACAAATCTGGATATTTGGATATTTCATTTGAAAATAACTAGAGAACATATAACAAAAGTATAGAGATTATGAAAAATAATTCAGATCAAAGAAAAAGGGACCACTGAGCTAAAGGCTTAAAGGTAAAAGCATTCCCCCAATGAATTATTGTAAAAAGCAGATTGAATCCTAGGAAAGTTGCACTTTCTCTGTAAAAGAAAGCTATGATGATTGAATTGGCTGACATAAAAAAATAACGGAATTAAATTAAGACGTAAGTGGGTAGATAAATTTGTAAGTGAACTAAAGTGCATTGGAGGAAATAAGGGAAAAAACCCATGAAGAAAATAAAATTTAAAATATGGAGGATAAAAGTGAAAATTCATCAGATAGGAAAGAAAACCAAAAGACAAAACAAAACAAAAGAGAATAATAATGCTGTGGAGTCTGTGCATAAAGGTTAAAATGACTCATTGTATCTGTGGATTTTCTATTATGTTAGAGTTAAGACCTACATTGTTTTTAAATCCCCGAAGAGTTACTTCATTCTTCCTCTAAATAAAACTCTGAGTCTTGCTTATCAAGCTCATAACTGATTTTGAAGTAGATATTAGACACACACACATACACACACTCACTCACAATTTATAATAATGCTATCCTGTATAATAGTTGCAGTTTTTGTTGGTTTTTTCCCCCTAATAACTACAAATAGTTATGATATTTATATGTTGGCCAATAGCAGGCACCAGTGACACCTGGCTCTCTCTGAATCAGGTAAAGTGTCAGATCCAGGTCATACCACACCACTTACATGTTGTGGACCCTGGATCCAACTCATAAAAGATGTTTTTTGAGTACATCAAAGAAATTAAAACCTTAGGTTATTAGTCTTATCTAAGAGTGAGGAAGCGATCTATGAACCGGGATACAAAAAAAAAAAAAAAAATTGTATTAGATGCTAGAGAAACTGGGAAGGCAAGAAACTAGAGAGGAGCAAGGCTAAATAAAAGGAAGACCAAGAAAATAAAAAATCCAAGAGATTAGCTATGGTTCAAATTGTCTTAGTGTCCTCCTTTAAGAGAGTGTACCTAACCAAATGATAATGCAGCCATCTTCAAAATGCTAAATTAGTGTGTTTTAACTACTTTCCCTGAGAATATTATCAGTGCAAGGCATCACAGTTTTTAAATTGAGGGGGAAAGAACTGAGCTCTTCTGATTTTTGGAGAGGTGATTGTTTTAAAGCTAGAATGAGGGAATATAGAGGTAGGATGGCAGAGCCTTGACTAGAGTCAGGGAAGTGAAAAATTACAAAAACTCAAAAAACGTTGTCTATGTGAAACCCATCTGAGTTTGCTAACTGTTGCTTATCAAAGTTAGGCTCCTACCCTTCCATAGAGGCTGGAAGGCAGGGGCCCTTTCTTCAGATGTTGGCTGGAATAAACCGTAAATACTTGAGGCAGCCTTGATTTTTCTCAGGCAGGCATTTAAAGGGAATAGGGCTGCACCCTGGGGATGCTACTAGAAACTCTGTTAGTGTCTGTTGAAGTCTTTATAAGCCACGATTTAGGCCGAGTCAAGAAGAGGGCTGAGGGGAGTCTGGCTAGAGTTTGATCAAGGAGAGAATTTCTTTGTCAATATATAAGAATTATTGTCTGTTCTATGTATGTAACAATACATCCTCTCCTAACCTATATAACTGCTACCTAGTGTTTCTGACTAAACTGAACATAATGAACAATTGAAACACAATGGGTCAAAAATTAAACTATTTTCTCATAAGAATTAGTTTATCTCCTATGCCTCCTGTATTGGTTATTGAGACTACAATCCAAAAAATTCTGGAATTAGAAACTTTAGACTAAAAATGATCTCCCTTCTTCTCCTAATGCACATCCACCTTGACCTAAAATCACATAATTATTGCTCAGATGTATCATATTTCCTTAATATCTAAATAGAAACTTCATCATTTTGGGCCTGGATTCCAGCAGAATCTTTTTTTCTTAACTATCATCTTTCTTCCAGTCTCTTTTCCTCTTCAGCCCAGCCCACAAACCAATTTTTACATAGCCTGTAGCAAAATCCCGGTTTAAATGCGTCATTTGATTTTTACCCCACATAATAAAATAAAATACATCCTTATTTATCAGGCAATGACTTCATGAACTTGGTCCATGTTTCTATCATTATTAACTAACCACTCTGCACTCTCAATGAGGAAATTGTGTGTGTGTGTGTGTGTGTGTGTGTGTGTGTGTGTGTGTGTGTGTATTTCTGCCTATATACATTTGCATTTACTATTTTTACTCTCTGGAAATGTTAATCCACCTCATCAATTTTTACTCTTATTCCAGAATAAGGTAATGTAAAGATTTTGAAGAGTCTTACAGAGTAAACCATTTTTGATAACATTTACTGAAAAGTCTAATGGTTTGCTATTTATCTAAATAGGATTTGGGGGAAGTTCCTAGAAGGAACAATGACATTCTTTACATCTTTTATCCTCCTGGAGAACATTCCTCTGGTATATTAAAGCCCAATTACTGTAAGAGTAAGCTGCATGGTAGTAAATAGCTTCTGTTCTCAGTATAAATGTGTACATGAGTCTGGGTATTTATTGTTACTGTCATTATTATTGTTATGAGCCTACTATCACTTCCAGACCAGTGTAACTTGAGGAATGAAGGGTTGCACAAGAATCATAAGACTTAATAAAACAAATGTATGCACATCTAACAGGTTGTTTTACTGTTTGTGTGTTACAAATGTAGACCAAATTAATGGTAATTCTGGTAAATTAAGTTACTTTAAATTTGATATGCATATGAAAGCATGTTTAATTTAAGAAGCTTTGTAAGGATGCTTCCTCCAAATTGTCTAATTAGGGAAGTAATCTGTGAAAAAAGGAAATACTGAATTTATAAAGCAAAATTAGATTCTCATTTGTTAGATTTCGGTAAGCAGAAATTGAATTAGAAAACAGAAAATTTATCACTTTCAATCAATTCCTTTCCATCACATTAACCTATTATTCTATATATTTTATCCTGACTTATTTTTCTTCAAAGAATTTGTTGCAGTTTTATAAATGCAATTCATTTTTATCTATTTCCATGCCTCCACTACCTTTTAAGCTCCATAAAATCAGGAATTTTGTCACCCCAGATTCTAGAATAGTGTCTTGGACAAAGGAGATGCTCAATAAATATTTGTTGGATAAATGGATGAAAGAATGACATTTTCCTCTTGATTGCAAATTACTCAAAAACAAGTGAAATATTTTAGCTATGCATTGCTCTCCTTATAGTAGCAGTTTTTGCTATGTTTTAGGCACTCAAATATCAAGTAATATAAAAATGAATGGATAGCTTTTACTAAGACAGAAAAATTTAAGACATTAAGTATGTAATTGGAGAGTTGAGTGTGAAAGTTCAGAGAAACCATTTGATGAAGTAAGGTGGGAATAAATAGGAGATACATATCAAGGGGAAAAATATGCATAAATGCAGACATAAGAACAAATAAATAAGTTCCAGGATGCAAGTGCCTAGTGATTTACATTCCATCAGTGCTTTCCTTCTTCTTGAACAGGATTGACTCCCAACAAGAAGTATCCTGATTGCTCTCTTCCTCTTCCTCTTCCTAAAGATGAAATATTCAACTAGACAAGTTAAAAATAAAACACAAACAAAAAAATAAAACCGAAGGACAGAAAACAATGAATTTTCATCTTTTAGTGGATTAATATTTCCATCAGGAGTCTTCAAATGAAGTTTGTAATTACTACACTAAATTTCACCAGCATTCCTTTTATGATCTGTCATTAATACCATGTTTGTTTTCTCCATTGACCTAATGGACCAGAGAACATGTCAACTCTGTTGGTTGTCACCTGTTTCATCTTCTCTTCACACAGATACTTGATCTCTAGTATATGTAGCATATGTCTATCTTTAGATTTGTGGGTTTCTTCAGTATTGTATATATTCTTGAGTACTAACCAACCAAACTTCTCCATTAATTCAATTTCCTTATTATGCCCTAGATGAGATTTACCAAGATGTGAGAAAGGTATTAGATATAAGATATGATCTTGAAGTCAGTAGAAGCCCTGGGGAACGAAGGGCAGAAGAACAGAGTCACCACCTGTGATCATTGTCATAAAACCATGTACAATATGGAACACTATCATTTACCACTGCAGAGGTTTCAGAAAATTGTATATTATTTTGTGATAATGTACTTTTTATTGTGATCAAATATACATAACATAAAGATTACCATTTTATCCATTTTTTACCTTTGGCCTCCTTTATCCATTTCTCCCCCACCTCCCCCCTCCCCACCTAAGGCAACTACCAATCCGTTCTCTATAACTATGAGGTTTTTTTGTTGTTTTTTTTTAAGAATCCACACCACATAAAGAGAAATCGTCTGGTATTTGTCTTCTTCTGACTTATTTCACTTAGCATACTTCCCTTGAGGTTTGTCCATGTTGTTGCAGATGGCAAGATTTCATTTTATTCTTTATGGATGAGTGATACTCCATTGTGTAAATATATATCACAGTTTCTTTATTCATCGATCGATGGACACTTAGGTAACTGTTCCCATATCTTGACTATTGTATCTAGTACTGCAATGAACATGGGGATGCGTGTATTGTTTCAAGTTAGTGTTTTCATTTTCTTTGGATAAATACCCAGAAGTAGAAATACTAGATCATACAATAGTTCTATTTTTAATTTTTTGAGGAAACTCCATACCGTTTTCTATAGTGGCTACACCAGTTTACATTCCTACTATCAGTGCATAAGTGTTCCCTTTACTTCACATCTTCACCAACACTTATTTCTTGACTTTTTGACTGCAGCCATTCTGACAGGTGTGAAGTGATACCTTGTTGTGGTTTTGATTTACATTTCCCTGATGATTAATGATGTTGAGCATCTTTTTGTGTACCTGTTGGACATCTGTACATCTTCTTTAGAAAAGTATCTATTCAGGTAGTCTGCCCATTTTTTAATTGGATGTTTTTCTTTTGCTATTGAGTTGTACGAATTCTTTATATAGTTAGGATATTAACCCCTTATCAGATATATTATTTGCAATTATTTTCTCCCATTCAGGTTCCCTTTTCATTTTGTTAACCTGTGTTAAGGAACTTATCACCCGTTTTCTTCTAGGAGTTTTATGGTTTCAGGTTTTATGTTCAAGTCTTTAATCCATTTTGAGTTAATTTTTTGTGTATAGTGTAAGAAAGTGGTCTGGTTTCATTCTTTTGCATATGGCTGTCCGGTTTTCCCCACACCATTTATTGATGAAACTGTCCTTTTCCCATTGTACATTCTTGGTTCCTTGTCATAACCTAATTGACCATATATGCATGGGTTTATTTCTGGGCTCTCTACTCTGTTCCATTGATCTATGGGTCTGTTTTTACACCTATACCACATTGTTTTAATTACTATAGCTTTGCTATATTGTTTGAAATCCAGAAGGATGGTGCCTTCAGCTTTGTTCTTCTTTCTCAAGATTGCTTTGGCTACTCAGGGTTTTGTGGTTCCATACAAATTTCCATTTTTGTTTGTCTCAGGGTATTTTTTTCCTCTTTTGATTTCTTCTTTGACCCATTAGTTGTTCAATAGCATGTTGTTTAACCTCCACATATTGGCTGATTTTGCAGGTTTTTTCATGTAATTTCTAGTTTCATACCATTGTGGTCAGAAAATATGCTTGATATGATTTCAGTACTCTTAAATTTATTGACTTGTTTTAATAAATATGACCTATCCTGGAGAATATTCCATGTGCACTTGAGAAGAATGTGTTCTTTTCCTTTTGGATGGAATGTCCTGTATGTATCTGTTAAGTTAACCTGGTCTAATGTATCACTTAAGGCCAATGATTTCTGATTGATTTTCCACCTGGAGGATCTATCCATTGATGTAATTGGGCCTTGGAAGTCCCCTACTATTTCTGTATTACTGTCTATTTCTCCATTTAGGTCTGGTAATATTTGCTTTATATCTTTAGTTGCTCCTATGTTGGGTACATATATACTTACAAATCTTATATCCTCTCATTGGGTTGACGCCTTTCTTGTTAAGCAACCCCTTTCTTTGTCTTTTGTTACAGTCTTTATTTTAAAGGCAATTTTATCTGATATAAGTATAGCTGCTCCAGCTTTCTTTTAGTTTCTATTTGCATGGAATATCTTTTTCCATCCCTTCATTTTCAGTCTATGTGTGTTCTTATGTCTGACATGAGTCTCTTATAGGCAGCACATAGATAGTTTTTTTTAGCCATTCAGCCACTCTGTATCTTTTGATTGGAGCATTTAGTCCATGTACATGTAAAGTAATTGTTGATAGGTATGTACATATTGTCATTATGTTCATTGTTTTCTGGCTGCTTTTGTATTTCCTCTCTCTTCTTTTCTGGGTCTCTTCCCTTGTGGTTTGATAACTTTCTGTATGGTATGCTTATATTCCTTTCTCTTAATCTTTTATGTATTTACTGTAGTTTTTGCTTTGTGGTTACCAAGAGGCTTACATATAACAACTTATAACAGTCTATTTTAATTTGATAACAACTTAAATTTGATCATATTCCAAAGCTCAACGTTTTTATCCCATGTTTTATGTTTTTAATGTCACATTTTATGTATTTTGTATTGTGTATCCCTTAACTAATTATTTTAATCATAGTAATTTCTACTACTTTTGTCTTTTAACTTCCATACTGGCTTTATAAGTGATTAATCCATTACCTTTACTATATATTTATCTTTCCAGTGAGATTTATTCTTTCATATGTTTTCTAGTCATTAATCTTTTTTAAGTATACAGTTCTGTGGTACTAAGTACATTCACACTGTTCTGCACCATCAGTACCATGCATCTCCAGAACTTTTTCATCTTCTCAAACTGAAACTGTGTTCAAATTAAACACTCCCCATTCCTCCCTCCTCCCAGCCCCTGGCAATCATTCTACTTTATGTCTCTAAATTGGACTATCGTAGAT
The DNA here is from genome assembly GCF_028023285.1 of Balaenoptera ricei. Lineage (NCBI taxonomy): Eukaryota > Metazoa > Chordata > Mammalia > Artiodactyla > Balaenopteridae > Balaenoptera > Balaenoptera ricei. The sequence continues at coordinate 93,066,041 of NC_082644.1, read as the reverse complement.
ACCTCATCTAGGTGGAATCATATAATGTTTGTCCTTTTGTGACTGACTTATTTCACTTAGCATAATGTCTTCAAAGTCATTCATGTTGCAGCATATGTGGGAATTTCCTTCTGTGGTAATATACTTTAAAAATATTTCAGTTAAGAAAAATGTGTAAGATTCATTTATGATCTAAATAAATCAAGGTATATTGCCCCTTCCTTATCCCCTGAATGTCTGAAGTTAAATTGTTAGAAGTTGAGCTAATACTTGGAAGTTAAAGAGAGAGGGGAAATTTTGTCTTTATTATCAGCGATCACTTAAAGCCCTGTATTTCTTTTTCTGAAGAAAGTTAGGCAGGATGGAAGAATCACTTATTTTTAGAGCGAATGAATTCCTGATACCCCCCATTTACAATATGACCCTGATGAGCACTCTTGACCCAAATACTATGGATGCAGAGATTATATTGTACCCATAATTGTATTCCCACTGCATGGCAATGTGCCTAGCACAGAGTGATTGTTCAAAATTCGCTGAATAAATGGAAACCTTTGATAATATTCTATAAATTTGGGAGGGGGCTATAAGAAGAGACAGTAAACCAAAGATATATTTTATAAACTGGTGTAGGGAAAAATTTGCTGTGCTTGAGATACTGCCTTTTTCAGAGAATGAGCATAAAACTATGCCTTTAGCAAACCATAGTTTGGTCCATTTATTTTTTTTTTTCCTTCTCTGAAGTTCTCTGATATTGACAGTTTACATGCAAGTAAACTCTAGTAGGAAAGTAGATAATGAGATATTTATACTGAGCAGGATGAGAAATTGGATATGGTTGTTTAATTGATTTTTGTCATAAGATCAGGTTGGATAGCAGTAGACCAATTTTAAGTTTGTTTTTGTTTTTGTTTTTAGTTTAACATTTTCGCATACTTGCCTGTGCCTGTGAGATGTTTCTTGAATTCTTTACCATCAGACTGGTCACAGCAAGGTGTCCCATCAAAACAAAAGAATGCAATCTAGCCAATTATCTTAGCTTTCCTTTCTGCTAATAATTTAATAATTCTAAATAATTTAGAGTATAAACTATGTTAATGGAGTGTTATTTGTTTTATGTAAACCAAAGATGCATGTTAAATTTGGAAATACTATTACATTATGTTGATAAAAATAAGCTCTAAATATGTAACTAGCTAGCAATAAAAATATAGTTTGAAATGGGCTTTTTTTCTTTTATTGGAATTTTCACAAAAAAAGACTTATCTCTCAAATATAATAAAAGTTTCTACCAAAGACAACTAATTATTTTTTACTACAGATCTCTACCACAGTATTTACCAGAGTAAAAACTACCTTATTCTACCATATTTTACAACTGCCTTTATTTAAGAGGCTGATATCTTTGTTAAAAGCATAAACAATAACAACAAAGAAATAATCAGTAGTATCTTGTTTCAACTATAATAGTGTTAAATTATTCAGGATCAATTTATTCCTTAAAATTCAACTTTAATTAATCTGAATATTTCTCAGTCTTCTCAACAAATATAATTTTATTTCCTAATTTTGTTAGTCAAAGACTATTACCAGATTATAAACTCATTGAAGGCATTTCTCCCTGATAGCACTGTACCTTACATTTATTAAGTGTTTAAAACTATTTGTTGAGTAAATAAATGAATGAACTAATGACTGAAAAGTAGCATTAAAACTACATTTGAGGTAGGGAACTGAAAACACAGTTCCACAACTATTTGTTAATGAATATAGGTAGTTAAATTGAATTTCTTAGCTGGCAGGGTTTTTTGTTTGTTTTTGTTTTTTGGGTTTGTTTTTTAAAAAATTCTTATTTATTTATTTATTTATTTATTTATGGCTGTGTTGGGTCTTCGTTTCTGTGCGAGGGCTTTCTCTAGTTGCGGCGAGCGGGGGCCACTCTTCATCGCGGTGCACGGGCCTCTCACTATCGCAGCCTCTCCCGCTGCGGAGCACAGTCTCCAGACGCGCAGGCTCAGTAATTGTGGCTCACGGGCCTAGTTGCTCCGCGGCATGTGGGATCCTCCCAGACCAGGACTCGAACCCGTGTCCCCTGCATTGGCAGGCAGATTCTCAACCACTGCGCCACCAGGGAAGCCCCTGGGTTTTATTTTTTTTTATTTTTTTTTTTTGAGCAATGATCAACACAATTTTGTAAATCTGAAAATTCTTGATATTGAAATTTAGCTTGATTTGTGAATTTCTTTTCAGAGAGATCTTTATATTATAGTAACTCCTCTTGCTAGAGAAAAGCTGCTGATTTGTAAGTTTCTCCATAGGAGAATTCTGTGGCTATTCACTAAGTGTAGAGTTTTATCAGGTAGTTGTACGCATACACTAAATAGCCTCTATCCCTTCAATAGCACTAAACTTTGAGAGATTGCAGTGTAATACAGGCATTAAGTTGGGAGCTCCCATCTCTGTCTAGAGTTTACAGTCTGTGGCACTTACTAGCTGTGTGACTTTGGGAAATCACATAGCTCTTCTAACCCTTGGTTTCTGCAACTATAGAGTGTATATAATAAATGTAACTTACTCACATGGTCATTGTGAAAATTGAATAAAATAAAACTATTAAAGCTCTTAGCATTATCTGTTATTATCTTGATGTAGAACATTTACCGTAAACTCATGAGTATTGCATAATCACTGTCCTTTTATTTTTTTACAGCTTTCCTTATTTAAAATTTATTGAAGTATAGTTGACTTACAATATTATATTCGTTTCAGGTGTGCAACATAGTAATTTGACATTTCTTATAGATTACACACCATATGGATAATCCCTGTCTTTGATCTCTATCCCAAGGAACTTTTGAATATTGCTTTTGAATTTTCAAAGAACTACTCAATAAATCAGTCTTTAATTCATCATTTTATATTTCTATTTGATGTTACCAATATTGTAGCCTTCAAATTATGGAGTTTGGTTTCTGAAATAAAAGATCCCAGGTCCAAACCCTGGCTGTTTCATTTGCTCTATGTACAACTTGAGTCAGAGTTTGTAACCTGTATATCCCACAGCTTCCTCACTTGTAAAATGAAACTAATATTTTATAGGATAGGGTGTTGGTCAGATGAGATGATGCATAGAAACCACTTATGCTTGGCATATAGTAAGCACTAAGTACATGATAGCTGAAAGAGAATAATTATTTAGTAAAGCTCCACAGTCCTTCTCCCCTGTTTTAGTCTGACTTTTATGGATAACATTCTTACAGATACTAATGGATAACTATTAATAAGTATTGAGTATTCACAATGGTATTGATTTTTATGAAGTTAAAAATCCATTGAAAATTTTAAATTAGAAGAATAGACATTTACTGGATATGCCTTGGGAAACTGATAAGATTTCAAAGTTTCAGAATATGAAATGTGAGTCCAAAATAATGTGATTATTAAAGATTTATTTCTTTCGAATAGAACAACCATAACTTCTAAAAGTATGATTTAGAAATAAGGTCTTGTCAAATAACAGGGAAGAACAATGAAACATAATATCTATCAGGAAAAGAGAGAAATGGATAACTCAGCAAAACTGACTTACCCAGTAACCGAGAATTGAGTTTGTTACTAGTAAAATGATTTTTCCGAAGATGAGCTGCTCCTGGCAGTTACTACACTTGGGAGTACCAAGCCCTGACTTGTGGTTTTTAGATTCTCAGCCTCCTGAATGACTGCTGCTAGCCACGCAGTTGTTAGATGCCTTGTCTACTGCCGTCGTGGATATCCTCTAGTTAAGTTATATCAGAATCATTTAAAATGACCATCCTGAATTTCTGGCACTGTTTGAAGAGCAGAGAAAAGAAAAGTGAGTGTGTGTGTGTGTGTGTGTGTGTGTGTGTGCACTCAGTTACATGATTGTTTGGTCTAGGGGAAGAAGAGGAAGTTCAATGTGCCTTAGAATCCCTAGAGGGAATGATGGAAAACTGTACAGCTCCCAGGGAAAATATATCTTCAGAGAAATTATCAGGGCTAGTATGTAATTAAATTTTCTGTAGAAATGGAAGGCTGTCCCTAGAAATATTATAATGTAGCAATAGAACTGAATCCACTGAAGATAGGAAAACAAGGTTAGTTTAAAGAACTACTGTGTTATTGCTAAACACAAAATATTTTTTAGAAAAAGGATGATTTTGATAGATACATTGTTTTTCCTTTTCCTTACAATAACTTTTTGTGTGTTGTTTACTAGTTATGCAGATAATTTTTGTTCATTTTATGAGATCAGAAATTTTTTTGGATGAAGTTTCTTTTTTCACAATTCAACCACCCAGAAATAATCATTATTGATAATTTTGTGCTTATAGTCTAGTTTCATATATATAGTCCCAATTAGAATTTAAAAATTAGTAATAATGTCTCCTTCACAAATGAAAACAGGTATATACCAAATGTATAGATGTGCCATATTATTATACTTAGCAATTCTTTTCTCCATATGAAATATTATTTCTGAATATAAACAAAATTGTTTTAAGATAATTTTTAAAGAACTTTAACATGGAAGTGTTTTTAATTTAAAGAAAAATTGCAAAGTCAGTAAAGAGAGTTCCCATAAACTCAGCACTGTTTCCCTGTTATTAACATCTTTTATTATGGTACATTTGTCATAATTGTTAATATTATTAACTACAGTGTATACTAACTTCCTGTTTCTGTTCTAACATCCCACCCAAGGCACCACATTGTGTTTAGTCATCATGTCTCTTTAAGCTGTCGTTGGATGAGACAGTTTCTCAAAATTTTGTTGTTTTTTTTTGTGCTACTGAAATAGTTTATGCACCCAGGCCAGTTGTCTTGCAGAATTTCTTTCAGTTTGGCTTTGATGTTTCCTCATGATTAGATTGAGTCAACTTTTTTTTTCTGTTTTAGGATACAATATAGTGATGTCTTTCCTGTTTCTCTGCAGCATACCAGAAAATATAGGAAGTCAAACTAACAGGTTAAACTCCCTATCATTAGTGTTGAGTTTGGTCACTGTGAAAGTGGTATCCACCAGATTTCTCCATGGGAAAGGAACCTCTTTCCCTGCGATTAACAGCCATTCTTTGGGATGACGCTGTGAGACTATGTGAATATCCTATTCTTCATGCTTCTCACAATGGTTTTATTATCTACTGATAATTCTTGTCTGACTCAAATATTATGATCATTTTACAATTTTGATTTTTTAAAAATTATTGTATCTCTTTTATAATTTAGTTGTCATTTCTCTGTAAAGAGATTTTACCCACTCGCATTTCATTGTACTGTATTCCTTTGGTCAGTGTATCGTAACCCAATTCTGGCAGTGTTTATTTTTACTTGCAAAATTTCCCCAATTTAGCAGAGGGAACTCCCAAGCTGCCCTTGTGTCCTTTTGACATGTTTCCAACAGTTTTTAGTTTTGTTGTTGTTTGGTTAATTTTTTTTTTTTTTTTGGCAGATGGAAACAGCAACTTCCTTTATTTCTGGTACAAACAGATATTCCAGGGAACCCTTACTTTCCCTGAATCCGTTATTTCTCATTTCCCCAAAGAGCCCTGATTCCTTCGAGTTAATGGGAAATATTATTTAGAAATGAAGGTTTGGTGTTAGGTGTTCTGCTTGTTACTTGAGTGCAACACTTCTAGACCATGTCAGTAGACAATTGTATGAGTTCATACTGATTCCTCTAATTTCAGTCTGACACCACAGAGTTATTCCTCTCATTTTTGTTTTTTAACATCTTTATTGGAGTATAATTGCTTACAATGTTGTGTTAATTTCTGCTTTATAACAAAGTGAATCAGCTATACGTATACATATATCCCCATATCCCCTCCCTCTTGCATCTCCCTCCCACCCTCCCTATCCCACCCCTCTAGGTGGTCACAAAGCACAGAGCTGATCTCCTTGTGCTATGCAGCTACTTCCCACTAGCTATCTATTTTACATTTGGTAGTGTATGCATGTTAATGCCACTCTCGCACTTCATCCCAGCTTACCCTTCCCCCTTTGTGTCCTCAAGTCCATTCTCTATGTCTGCATCTTTATTCCTGTCCTGCCCCTAGGTTCTTCAGAACCACTTTTTTTAGATTCCATATATATGTGTTAGCATACGGTATTTGTTTTTCTCCTTCTGACTTACTTCACTCTGTATGACAGACTCTAGGTCCATCCACCTAACGACAAATAACTCAATTCCGTTTCTTTTTATGGCTGAGTAATATTCCATTGTATATATGTGCCACATCTTCTTTACCCATTCATCTGTCGATGGACAACTTAGGTCGCTTCCGTGTCCTGGCTATTGTAAATAGTGCTGCAATGAACATTGTGGTACATGACTCTTTTTGAATTATGGTTTTCTCAGGGTGTATGCCCAGTAGTGAGAATGCACGGTCATATGGTAGTTCTATTTTTAGTATTTTAAGGAACCTCCATACTGTTCTCCATAGTGGCTGTATCAATTTACAATCCCACCAACAGTGCAAGAGCGTTCCCTTTTCTCCACACCCTCTCCAGCATTTATTGCTTGTACATTTTTTGATGATGGCCATTCTGACTGGTGTGAGGTGATACCTCACTGCAGTTTTGATTTGCATTTCTCTAATGATTTCTGATGTTGAGCATCCTTTCATGTGTTTGTTGGCAATCTGTATATCTTCTTTGAAGAAATGTCTATATCGGTCTTCTGCCCATTTTTGGATTGGGTTGTTTGTTTTTTTGATACTGAGCTGCATGAGCTGCTTGTATATTTTGGAAATTAATCCTTTATCAGTTGCTTCATTTGCAAATATTTTCTCTCATTCTGAGGGTTGTCTTTTCATCTTGTTTATGGTATCCTTTGCTGTGCAAAAGCTTTTAAGTTTCATTAGGTCCCATTTGTTTATTTTTGTTTTTATTTCCTTTTTCTCTAGGAGGTGGGTCAAAAAGGATCTTGCTGTCATTTATGACATAGAGTGTTCTGCCTATGTTTTCTTGTAAGAGTTTTATAGTGTCTGACCTTACGTTTAGGTTTTTAATCCATTTTGAGTTTATTTTTGTGTATGGTGTTAGGAAATGTTTTAATACCATTCTTTTACATGTAGCTGTCCAGTTTTCCCAGCACCACTTATTGAAGAGGCTGTCTTTTCTCCATTGTATATTCTTGCCCCCTTTATCAAAGATAAGGTGACCATATATTCATGGAATTATCTCTGGGCTTTCTATCCCACTCCATTGATCTATATTTTTGTTTTGGTGCCAGTACCATACTGTCTTGATTACTGTAGATTTGTAGTATAGTCTGGAGTCCGGGAGCCTGATTCCTCCAGCTCCATTTTTCTTTTTCAAGATTGCTTTAGCTATTCAGGGTCTTTTGTGTTTCCATACAAATTGTGAAATTTTTGTTCTAGTTCTGTGAAAAATGCCATTGGTAGTTTGATAGGGATTGCACTGAATCTGTAGATTGCTTTGGTAGTATAGTCATTTTCACAATGTTGATTATTCCAATCCAAGAACATGGTATATCTCTCCATCTGTTTGTATCATCTTTCATTTCTTTCATCAGTGTCTTGTAGTTTTCTGCATACAGGTCTTTTTTCTCCTTAGGAAGATTTATTCCTAGGTATTTTATTCTTTTTGTTGTAATGGTAAATGTGAGTGTTTCCTTTATTTCTCTTTCAGATATTTTGTTGTTAATGTATAGGAATGCACGAGATTTCTGTGCATTAATTTTGTATCCTGCTACTTTACCAAATTCATTGATTAGCTCTAGTAGTTTTCTGGTAGCGTCTTTAGGATTCTCTATATATAGTATCATGTCATCTGCAAACCGTGACAGCTTTACTTCTTCTTCTCTGATTTAGATTCCTTTTATTTCTTTTTCTTCTCTGATTGCTGTGGCTAAAACTTCCAAAACTATGTTGAATAATAGTGGTGAGAGTGGACAACCTTGTCTTGTTCTTGATCTTAGAGGAAATGGTTTCAGTTTTTCACCATTGAGAATGATGTTGGCTGTGGGTTTGTCATATATGGCCTTTATTTTTATTATTATTTTTTTTTTAGTGAATTTGAATATACATATATTTTTAAATTACTTTATTTATTTTTATTTTTGGCTGCATTGGGTCTTTGTTGCTGCACACAGGCTTTCTCTAGTTGTGGCAAGCCAGGGCTACTCTTCATTGTTTTTTGGGCTTCTCATTGCAGTGGCTTCTCTTGTTGTGGAGCACGGGCTCTAGGGCGTGCAGGCTCATTAGTTGTGGCTCATGGGCTCTAGAGCGCATACTTAAGAGTTGTGATGCACAGGCTTAGTTGCTCCATGACATGTGGGATCTTCCCAGAAACATGGATCAAACCCATGTCCTGTGCATTGGCAGGTAGATTCTTAACCACTGTGCCACCAGGGAAGTCTCTATGGCCTTTATTGTGTTGAGGTAGGTTCCCTCTATGCCTACTTTCTTGAGAGTTTTTATCATTAATGGGTGTTGAATTTTTTCAAAAGCCTTTTTTGCATCTATTGAGATTATCACGTGGTTTTTATCCTTCAATTTGTTAATATGGTGTATCACACTGATTGATTTGCATATATTGAAGAATCCTTGCATTCCTGGGATAAACCCCACTTGATCGTGGTGTATGATCCTTTTAATGTGCTGTTGGATTCTGTTTGCTAGTATTTTCTTGAGGATTTTTCCATCTATGTTCATCAGTGATATTGGCCTGTAGTTTTCTTTCTTTGTGACATCTTTGTCTGGTTTAGGTATCAGGGTGATGGTGACCTTGTAGAATGAGTTTGGGATTGTTCCTCTCTCTGCTAGATTTTGGAAGAGTTTGAGAAGGATAGGTGTTAGCTCTTCTCTAAATGTTTGAGAGAATTCGCCTCTGAATCCATCTCATCTTGGGCTTTTGTTTGTTGGAAGATTTTTAATCACAGTTTCAATTTCAGTGCTTGTTATTGGTCTGTTGATATTTTCTATTTCTTCCTGGTTCAGTCTCTGAAGGTTGTGCTTTTCTAAGAATTTGCCCGTTTCTTCCAGGTTGTCCATTTTATTGGCATAGAGTTGCTTGTAGTAATCTCTCATGATCCTTTGTATTTCTGCAGTGTCAGTTGTTACTTCTCCTTTTTCATTTCTAATTCTGTTGATTTGAGTCTTCTCCCTTTTTTCCTTGGTGAGTCTGGCTAATGGGTTATGAATTTTGATTATCTTCTCAAAGAACCAGCTTTTAGTTTTATTGATCTTTGCTATTGTTTCCTTAATTTCTTTTTCATGTATTTCTGATCTCACCTTTATGATTTCTTTCCTTCTGCTAACTTGGGGTTTATTTCTGTACTTGTTTCTCTAATTGCTTTAGATGTAAGGTTAGGTTGTTAATTTGAGATTTTTCTTGTTTCTTGAGGTAGGGTTGTATTGCTATAGACTTCCCTCTTAGAAGTGCTTTTGCTGCATCCCATAGGTTTTGGGTTGATGTGTTTTCATTGTCATTTTTTTCTAGGTATTTTTTTATTTCCTCTTTGATTTCTTTGGTGATCTCTTGGTTATTTAGTAGCATATTGTCTAGCCTCCATGTGTTTGTGTTTTTTACAGGTTTTTTACTGTAATTGATATCTAATCTCATAGCATCATGGTCAGAAAAGATACTTGATATGATTTCAGTTTTCTTAAATTTCCAAAGGCTTGATTTGTGACCCAGTATATGGTCTCTCCTGGAGAATGTTCCATGAGCACTTGAGAAGAAAGTGTATTCTGTTGTTTTTGGATGGAATTTCCTATAAATATCAATTAAGTCTTCTGTTCTCATGTGTCATTTAAAGCTTGTGTTTCCTCATTTATTTTCATTTTGGATGATCTGTCCATTGGTGAAAGTGGGGTGTTAAAGTCCCCTACTATTATTCTGTTACTGTTGATTTTGTTGATTTCCCCTTTCATGGTTGTTAGCATTTGCCTTATGTATTGAGGTGTTCCTATTGGGTGCATAAATATTTACAATTGTTATATCTTTTCTTGGATTGATCCCTTGATCAGTACGTAGTGTCCTTCTTTGTCTCTTGCAATAGCCTTTATTTTAAAGTCTATTTTGTCTGAAATGAGAATGGCTACTCCAGCTTTCTTTTGATTTCCATTTGCATGGAATATTTTTTTCAATCCCCTCACTTTCCGTCTGTATGTGTCCCTAGGTCTGAAATGGGTCTCTTGTAGAGAACATATATACGGGTCTTGTTTTTGTATACATTCAGGCAGTCTGTGTCTTTTGGTTGGAGCATTTAATCCATTTACATTTAAGGTAGCTATTGATATGCATGGTCCTGTTACCATTTTCTTTATTGTTATGGGTTTCTTTTTGTAGGTCCTTTTCTTCTCTTGTGTTTCCCACTTAGAGAAGTTCCTTTAGCATTTGTTGTAGAGCTGGTTTAGTGGTGCTGAATTCTCTTAGCTTTTTGCTTTTCTGTAAGGTTTTAATTTCTCCATTGAATCTGAATGAGATCCTTGCTGGGTTGAGTAATCTTGGTTGTAGGTTTTTCCCTTTCATCACTTTAAATATGTCCTGCCAGTCTCTTCTGGCTTGCATAGTTTCTGCTGAAAGATCAGCTGTTTACCTTATGAGGATTCCCTTGTATGTTATTTGTTGTTTTTCCCTTCGTGCTTTTAATATTTTTTCTTTGTATTTAATTTTTGATAGTTTGATTAATATGTGTCTTGATGTGTTTCTCCTTGGATTTATCCTGTATGGTACTCTCTGCGCTTCCTGGACATGATTATTTCCTTTCCCATGTTCGGGAACTTTTCAACTACAATCTCTTCAAATATTTTCTCACACTCTTTCTTTTTCTCTTCTTCTTCTGGGACCCCTATAATTCGAATGTTGGTGAGTTTAATATTGTTCCAGAAGTCTCTGAGACTGTCCTCAATTCTTTTCATTCATTTTTCTTTATTTTGCTCTGCAGTATTATGCCCACTATTTTATCTTCCAGATCACTTACCCGTTCTTCTGCCTCAGTTATTCTGCTATTGATTCCTTCTAGAGAATTTTTAATTTCATTTATTGTGTTGTTCATCATTGTTTGTTTGCTCTTTAGTTCTTCCAGGTCCTTGTTAAATGTTTCTTGTATTTTCTCCATTCTATTTCCGAGATTTTGGATCATCTTTACTATCATTACTCTGAATTCTTTTTCAGGTAGACTGCCTATTTCCTCTTCATTTGTTTAGTCTGGTGGGTTTTTACCTTGCTCCTTCATCTGCTGTGTGTTTTTCTGTCTTCTCACTTTGCTTATCTTACTGTGTTTGGGGTCTCCTTTTCGCAGGCTGCAGGTTCGTAGTTCCCGTTGTTTTTGGTGTCTTCCCCCAGTGGGTGAGGTTGGTTCAGTGGCTTGAGTAGGCTTCCTGGAGGAGGGGTCTGGTGCCTGTGTTCTGGTGGGTGGGGCTGGATCTTGTGTTTCTGGTGTACAGGGCCGCTTCGGGTGCTGTGTTTTGTGGTGTCTGTGAACTTAGTATGATTTTAGGCAGCCTCTCTGTTAATGGGTGGGGTTGTGTTCCTGTCTTGCTAGTTGTTTGGCGTAGGGTGTCTAGCACTGGACTTTGCTGGCCATTGGGTGGAGCTGCGTCTTATCATTGAGGCAGAGATCTTTGGGAGAGCTCTTGCTGCTTGATATTAGGTGGGGCTGGGAAGTCTCTTGTGGTCCAACGTCCTGATCTTAGCTCTCCCACCTCAGAGGCTTAAGCCTTACACCAGCCCAGAACACGAAGACCCTGTCAGCAACACGGCTTAGAAGAAAAGGAGGGAAAAAGAAGGAAAAAATTTTTTAAAAAGGTAAATTAAAAAAGAAAAGAAAATTATTAAAATAAAAATATGAAAAATAATAATAAAAAGAAAAAGAGAGCAACCAAACCAATAAACAAATCCACTAATGATAACAAGCAACACTAAACTAAGGTAAACATAAAAATCAGAAACAGATCAGTCACGGAAAGCAAACCCCAAGTCTACAGTTGCTCCCAAAGTCCACTGCCACAATTTTGGGATGAGTCGTTACCTATCAGGTATTCCACAGAGGCAGGGAACATCAAGTTGATTGTGGGGATTTAGTCCACTGCTCCTGAGGCTGCACGGAGAAATTTCCCTTTCTCTTCTTTGTTTGCACAGCTCTTGGGGTGATGTTGCAACAGTCTGGGGCGCACTGTGTGTTCTCCTGGGGAAGTTGTCCCTGGATCACAGGACCCTGGCAGTGGCGGGATGCACAGGCTCCCGGGGTGGGGGGTGGGGCGGTGTGTGTCAATAGTGACCTGTGCTTGCACACAGGATTCTTGGTGGCTGCAGCAGCAGTGTTAGCATTTCATGCCCATCTCTGGGGTCTGAGCTAATAGCCGTGGCTTGCACCCATCTCTGAAGCTCATTTAGGCGGTGCTCTGAATCCTCTCTCCTCTTGCACCCTGAAACAATGGTCTCTTGACTCTTAGGCAGGTCCAGACTTTTTCCTGGACTCCCTCCCGGCTAGCTGTGGTGCACTAGCCCCCTTCAGGCTGTGCTCACACAGACAACCCCAGTCCTCTCCCTGGGGTTTGAACTCTGAAGCCCAAGCCTCAGCTCCCAGCCCCCACCTGCCCCGGCAGGTGAGCAGACAAGCCTCTCAGGCTGGTGAGTGCTGGTCGGCACCGATCCTCTGTGCAGAATCTCTCCACTTTGCCCTCTGCATCCCTGTTGCTACGCTGTCCTCTGTGGCTCCGAAGCATCCCCCCCCACCGCCGTCTCCACCAGTGAAGGGGCTTCCTAGTGTGTGGAAACTTTTCTTCCTTCACAGCTCCCTCCCAGAGGTGCAGGTTCCATCCCTATTCTTTTGTCTCTGTTTTTTCTTTTTCCCTACCCAGGTATGTGGGTATTTTCATGCCTTTTGGGAAGGCTGAGGTCTTCTGCCAGCATTCAGTGTCCTGTAGGAGTTGTTCCACATGTAGATATATTTTTGATGTATTTGTGGGGAGGAAGGTGATCTCCATGTCTTACTCCTCTGCCATCTTGAAGTTCATTTCTATATTTCCAAATGGATTCACTCTTCCCCCACAATAAGAAACTTTGTTTCTAACAACATCAATATAGTCAGTTGTTTGTGCTCTCTCTCTATATTATATATATAGAGAGATGAGACAAGATATATCAGACAAATGCAAATGTAACAGAGGTAGATTATATATCTTTATATAATATATAGTTATTTTATGTATAATTTTACATATATATATATCTATAAATTGCTTATACCAATACCACTATCAACAAAAAATCTAAGTATCAAGACATCTTTACAATTTTAAACTTTATTATATGTCTAAATTAGATTAACATGGCTCAAAACTAAAAGTTTTATGCAAAGATAGATTCAAAAATGTCCTTTCCCCTTCTTTATCCCTTTTGTCCAGTTCTCACCTACCAGTTCTATTAGTTTCTGGTTTTCCTTCCTATATGTATTTATGTAAAAATTAATATAAGTATGAATATATTATTACCTTTTTTCTTCCAAAAGATTAACATGCTACTTATGCTTATGTTGCACTTTTTTCTCCTCACTTAACAATATATTATCAGTTCATAGGAGTTTAGCTCTTATGTTTTTACATCTGCTTAATATTTGCATTGTAGATGTGCTGGAGTTTATTTAACCTATTTCCTAGGTATAGGCATTAAAATTGTTCCAGTATTATGAAATTACAAATTACCCATCTGATTTTTAAAAGTCCATTGGTATTGGGAAGTATGGCTATTTGGGGTAGAGGTACAATGTTGATGCGTAGATATTTTAAAAACATGATTAAATAACATAAAACCACTGAGATAGGTATCCCATTACCATTTACCATTGTGTTTTTCAATTCTTCTTACTTTACTAATTTTTTCTATCCATTTTGAGTCAATAAATATGGTTTTGTTATTATTCTACTCTGATTTTTAATTTCAATTATTTAAAATTAAGGATAGTTTTTATAGTTTAATGCTTCCCACCTAGAATTTTTCCTGAATACTATTTTTATAAAATCTTCCTCTGCTACATATGCGTTTTTCTGATATATTTTGTCTCATCTTTCTATTTAAACTCACTAAATTTTTTTTTAAGTGAAACACTTAGTGATAACATGTATTTGGATTTTGTGGTTTAATCTAATCTTATAAACTATATCTTTTAAAAGGTGAATTTAACCCAACTCAGTTTATTCATATAACATATATGTATACTTATTTCTACCCCCAGAATAGATCTGGTTCTATTTTCATAAGAGCATCTGCAATTATCACTTCAATATATCATGTGTTTCCACTGCTTAGTCCCAAATATTTACACCATGAATTTTCTTTTCTGTGGTTTTTGATTTTCTATTTCTCTTGTTAGGTTAATATGTACTGTTAAATATTTTTATTTTGTACTGGCACATGTGATATTTTCAGAATTCTTGAATTATGAGAATGTATTTTTGTTCACTATCATATATCATCGACATTTATGTTGGGTATAAAATGTGTCATGTGTACATTTTTTCCTTAAAAATGCTACCATTAGGGCTTCATGGTATTTCTGAGTTTGTTATTACAGAGAAAACTCTGAAATTAGCACAATTTTGTTTCTTGGTTAAAAGACTCTGTTTTATTAAATTTACTTGTTTTTCTGCTTGAAGTCTGGAAAAAAATTTTTTTCTGCTTTTGAAACAGGAAAAACAAAGCTAGAGTATATTTAGTCACAAACCTATTTATTCTGATTTTTCTGAAGGTTGTGACCTTCTTTTTCTTTTTGTATAGTACAGATAATTGTTCTATTTAGATTTATATTTGTATTTCCATTTTATTTTTTCTGATCATGCTTATCAGATCATACACTGAATTTCTGTTCTCTATTATTCCTTCTTTAGACTAATAGTTTTATGTTTTATATTTTTCTTCTGCATTTTAGAGGTGCTTGTCTTTCACCAGTTTTGTTCTAAAAAGCTTTAACGTGTTTGCATATTGCACTTGATTGCTTATAAGTTGTATTTTAATTGTTGCTTTACTTTTTTTGGCTTATGACTTCTTCAACTTATCAATTTCTCTTTTGATTAAATATCCTTTATTATTTTAATTTCCTGTGTTTATGTATTATGATTCTTCTGTCCAAAAACAGTATGTTTTTGCAGGATAATGAAAATTTCAAACACTTTATCTTTCTGTGGAAGTATCCCATTCAAGGGTATGGGATTTCTTTGTTCTAGCTGCTTCCTCCTTCACATGCCCCATGTTGTTGTGTTGTTTTACATATCCTTGAGTGGAGCAAAGTCTGTATGAAATTGCTCTCTTCTGTAAAGTGTCTGTGTTCTCTGAAGGTCTACTCTCTTTGCTCTGAACAATTACACAATCCTGTTTTAAGATATACAGATATAGGGTAGGTTGAGACATGTTTGAGTAGTACCATTCCCAGTTTCTAATAGACACCTATAAACTGTGATTGTTCATTCTCCTTTCCTGTTTTTTGCATGTTCTGAGAAGAGTAGTTTAAAAACTATTATTCGTATTTGAATTCTTAGCTGATTCCTTGGTTTATTTTTATACCTGCATACAGTAAATTATTCAGATTATACCTTTCAAAACACACAAAACAGCTGACAGTCCATGCTCCTCCTTTATGCCCTTTGGTCTTTAAAGTTATTGCAAGATGTTAGCATTTAAATTATTGTAAGATGTTAGAATTTGATCTTTTAGTGATTTAGCAGACAATGATGGATTTTTTCTTTTTGGATTATGTTTTCCATTGTCCTGAAAAACAATTTAGTTGTTAATTGGGAGAGACTGCTTTGGCATTGGCTAAACAGATTCCATTTCCATTAAGAAGGATAGAGAGCCATTTGAAATTTGCCTTTGAAATATGGCACTAAAGCCTTGTGTGCCAAGTCACAGAGTTAAAGTGTCCATGGAAAGGTCAGCTAAGTCATCCCTCAGCCTGAGCTATTCCCAGTACTATTAAAATAGACTCTTCTCATTCACAGCATCGGATTCTACTCTTACCCTTAAAAATAATTCTTTCCAAGATCTTATAACTGTTATAGGAGAGACTGTCTCTCTGATTTACAATCTAATTAGAGCCCTTTTACTCTTGTGTCTAGGAAGATAAGATCTGCTCCTCGTCTATTGTTCAAGACCATTTCATATACTCAAGTGTCTTAGTAAATCCAAAAATCATCCGTTCTTCCTCTAGGATGAAGGAGCGCATTTCATTTGCTTTATCTCATAGGGGCCGTTGCCCAAACTTTTCATTAAATCTGATTGTTTTCATCTGAAATAACTCTATTTTATACTTTACTGTGATGACCCAAATGATGCCCAGAATGTTTTTAATACAGTTAGAATTCTATGTGTATTCCTAACAGAAGTCCCCCTAATCTCTTCTTATCACCGTTGTTTGTTGTACAAGGGATGAATCAAATAGCTAGGATGATTCTCATTTCTCAGAAACATAAGGTAGCTGCATGTTTCTGCTGACTGAATATGTTGTGCCTTAATTTCCTGAATATAAATTTAGGATCGCTAACTTATTGTCAACAACTCTGATTTGAACTTAATGAGGAAATGTCATTTGTATTTTTCAGTTTGCATCACTCACACCAATTAAAATATATTGAACATCAGATTGCTTGGTATATTTTAAACTCAAGACAAATAATAGTTTTTCAAAACTGTTTTGTATTGTGACGTGCTGGGGAGATCAATGTGCTTACAAGCCATTAGAATAGGAATCATTTAGATTATTTCAATTCCTTGTTTTAACTTGTTATTTGGAGCAGTTTTGAGATTTTGTTCAGCTTTATTGAGGTATAATTGACATATAAAATTGTAAAATATTTAAAGTGTACGTTGTGATGATTTGATATACATTATGAGAAGATTCTTCCCATCTAGTTAATTAACAAATCTATCACTTCACGTATTTATCTTGTGTGTATGAGAACATTTATATTCTACCCTCTTAGGAAATTTCAATTATATAATAGTGTTATCATCTATAGTCACCATCTTATAGGATATATCCTCAGACTTTATTCATTTTATAGTTGAAAATTTGTACCCTTTTACCAATCTCTTCCTAATTTCTCTACCCTCAAACTATTGGCAACCACTTTTCTACTCTCTGTTTCTAGGAGTTTGACTTTTTTTTAGATTCCACGTATAAGTGATACCACGCAGTATTAGTCTGCATCTGTCTGGCTTATTTCACTTAGCATAATGCCCTCAAGTCCCATTCGTGTTGTCATAAATGGTAAGATTTCCTTCTTTCTCTTGTCTGAACAATATTCCATTTTATGTATATACCACATTTTCTTTATTAATTCATCTGTGGATGGACATTTAGATTTTTGTCACCTTTTTGATATTGTGACTAATGCTGCAATGAACAAGGGTATGAAGATATCTCTTCAATATCTTATTTTCATTTCCTTTGGATATAAATCCCATATATATATATGGGATTGCTGGATCGTATGGTAGTTCTATTTTAAATTTTTTGAGGAAACTCCATACTGTTTTCCATAGGGGCTGCACCAATTTACATTCCCACCAACTTTGCACAATGTTTTCCTTTTCTCCACATCTTTGTCAGCACTTGTTTTCTCTTATTTTTGATAATAGCCATTCTAACAGGTATGAGGTGATATATCACTGTGGTTTTGATTTGCATTTCCCTGATAGTGATGTTATACACCTTTTTATATACCTACTCTACTAAAAGCCTTATATAATTTAGTAGGTTTCATTTATCCCCCTTTACAGATGAAAATTCTGAGGGCTTCAGGAGGTGAAAAAGCTTACTGGAGGTCACAGACTTAATAAAAATCATCTAGGATTTGAACTAACTCAGTTTGACCCCAGAGTACCCACTTTTAACAATCACCTTCTACCAAAATTTTTTTCAAATGATAATTATGTCTCTTGATATTGTGGGACATTAAGCTATGAGTTAATGCAAACCATTTCCAGTATGATACATATGTTCAAGAGTCAGCTCCCTTTGCATACTATTCTCCTAGCAAGAGTTAGTATTTTTACATTTTTATTTTAAAATATTGACGTTTCCAATATTATTTATGGATCTGATTTTATAAAACTGCAGATTATTGGGCAGACTCATCAAAACAATGACTATTAACTGGAAGATGAAATTTTTCAGTACTGTTGATAATTGTTATAGATTATTATTTTTTATTTATTATGACAAGCACTAAACATTGAAAATGTGGATGGCAACCACATTTGTTACCGAAATATTGCTATTGTAACAACAAAGATTAAATATGGGAAACTGTAAATGAAAAGATTTTATTGATGCTAAATTGACTTCTAGATGAAAAGGAAGCTACTCTTAGGGTAAAACTTTTTTTTTAATACCGGATAATTTAACTTAAACCAAGTATAAGGCAATAAAACATATTGAATTAATCGAATTCAAGGTCACGAAACTTTTATATGAAGCCACTTTTCGGCTAAAGTTAAAACTTTAAAGCAATCTCTTTGCCGTTCTTAATACCAATAGATTCCTTATTTCTCAAAAATGCTGTGAAGTCATTTCTTCAAAATCTGACTTTTTTTTACTTGGTTTATTGCAGAACTCTAAAATTGGATGGTTAAAATTTTCATTGATTCTGTATGATTTTCAGATTTGCATATTATAAATTGCAATAAATACATTTAAATGCAATACACTGTAAGTGTAATCACTTATTCCCTATCAGTATACACTTCAGTCTTTTTGTTTTATTTATTTATTTATTTATTTATGGCTGTGTTGGGTCTTCGTTTCTGCGCGAGGGCTTTCTCTAGTTGCGGCAAGCGGGGGCCACTCTTTATCGCGGTGCGCGGGCCTTTCATTGTCGCGGCCTCTCTTGTTGCGGGGCACAGGCTCCAGACGCGCAGGCTCAGTAGTTGTGGCTCACGGGCCTAGTTGCTCCGCGGCATGTGGAATCTTCCCAGACCAAGGCTCGAACCCGTGTCCCCTGCATTGGCAGGCAGACTCTCAACAACTGCGCCACCAGGGAAACCCTAACTTCAGTCTTGTTAGATTAACTTAATTTTGTTTACCAGATTACTTTTTAAAATAATAGCTATCAAATTTTATTCAGGTATCAGGTTTATTGTTGGTTTGCTTTTCTTAAGTGATACTGCTCTGAAGATGAAATGATACTTTCCTAGGAATGAGAAGTATGTTTCCTTTTATTCCAAGGTGACTTAGAAGATGAAAATACAGATAATATTATTAGACTTACAGTAACTTATGAGCACTTTTTATAGTCACTACTGTGTAGAATTAGTCCTCCTTTCCTTGGCCCATAAAGCAAGTGTATTTGTTTTTGTTTTTAATCAAACAAAGGAATTGCCATCATTTAAAAAAGAAAGCTATGGAGGTCTTTCTTTTAGTCTATTTAATCATCTGTACATTGAAGTTCTGGGCTAAACGAAATTCTGAAAACTCTACAATCTTTTATATTCTATGCAAAGTGATACCTCTGAGGCTTATGCTGAGATTGGCTTGAGGCTTGTGTACTATAGAGAGTATATAGGAGGACTCATTGTCAATTCCCAGGAGTAGATTTATTCAGAAATTCTTCACGGACCACGTTGAATTCTGGCATAACAAGGAATGTCAACAGGTTTCAGCATGACCATAGGACCTATCTACCTTTTTTTCTCCACTGATACTGCCCAACAACTTTCCTTCCATCCACAACCTGCCTCCTCTCCAAATATGTAGATATCTCCCTCTCTCATCAAATTGTTTGCTCTACTCCATTATAACTTTCCTTTACATTTCTATATAAGTAAATGTAATCCAGTAAGGACACTTTGCTGTAGAAAAAGTTTCTGGGAAAGTGTACGTGCTTTAAATTATTGATCATTATGCTATGCTACTTTAATCCCTGTCCAGCTGTGATAAATGATCCCTTTGGCTCATGTATACGTGTTTATTTTCTATGGCATAGTCCATTACCCTTTTAAATACAGCATAAATGTACCATAATTACATAGGAGAGCTAAAAAAGAAGCCAGTAAATTCCCCTTTTTCCTTAAGCTGTTTTGAATTTGCTTTTTGCCATTGCAATAGAAAAAAGCCCTGAAAAAATATGAAAGTCATCTGTGCATTTAACAGACCTTAAGTTGTCAACAAAATAATAAGGAATACCAAAAAAGATTCTTCAACTTCAAGTTTGAGGATGTTAAATTATGAATAGCAAAGCTCCTGGACAAATTCTTGTCTGTTTTGTCTTTTTTAGCCACTACGGATTTTTCCACTGACACTGGGGCTTTAGGGGACTTGGTAGGAAAAAAATCGGGATATTGGTGCTTATTGCCTTCTTTAATAACATCCTACTAGAAAAAGCTAAATTTTTTTCAAGCTGCACATGTAAAAGATGAGAAGAAAGAAAATACAATTTTGTTAAGAAGTGCTGTCTCCTTAGAGTCAGCAGTCCGAATGGTTGAGAATCAAATAATTATGTACTTTGTGCAGTTGGAAAAGTCTCCAAATTAATTGTCCTATATTATCTGTCCTCAAATTAACATTGGAAGATGAAAGGATAGGGACCTGTAGACAACAGGGGGAATAAAGTATTAGGACCTACCTAAAGCCAGAGAACAGAGTAAAAGCCAGATGCCCTAGGCTCTGTCTAAATGCTTTTCTTCATGTACTAACAAAGGTAATATTTATATCTCTGTAAGGCAGTGTGGGATTATAATAATATTAGCTGGGTCTCATGATTATAAACTATCATTTCTGAGGTAAATGCCAGATAGAAGTGGTTTAACTGAGGGCTGAGGGATAAGCAAAATTCTCAGAAATACTGCTAAAGCAGAAAGCCTTAAGGCAGGGTCCAGATTTGGAGACCATAACTAAACTACCTTGTTAGGTTTATTTATTAGATCTTAGATTCAAGAAAATTCATATTTCCCCATATCCATGTTTTAAGAGCTATTTCCAGAAAAATTCCTAGTAGACAAAGACCTGGGTTGGTGAGGAGAAAAAAGAAAGAAAAAACAAAAAAACCCAAAAAATTGATACAATTTCCAGGTCCTTGCAACCATGTCAGATTAAAATTGGGGGCACAGCCCCCAAAAAGAGAGTCTTCTCTGTGCCCAGTGAAGACAAGGGATAAGGGGCATAATCCCTGAAGACAGAGCTTGAGTCAAGCAAAGAGGCTAATGCACATTGGCTGAACCAGACTTGACCAAGGAAAATGCGTATCACCCAGAGATACTATACTCAAAACTAGATACAGGGAGTGAGCTCTCTCCTTTTATAGAAGGGGTAAATCTTAGCTGTATGGGATAGTAGATACAGTTAGGGAAAAGCATATTTAAAAAGTATACATAGAAGGAAAGCCTAATTCTAGGGAATTTTTTTGTATTTACTTCTTCTTCTTAAGTTACCTCACAACACTTCCTCCTTCTTGTGGTAACATAACACTTTTCTTCTGTCCTTTTCCATCTGATGAAACTGTCAGTCACACAAACTCAATCCTCCACTACAAGTGTTACCGACCAGGGTTCTTGGCCTCCCCCCCCATCAATAGAAATTGACTAGAGGCCAGACAAGAAATTCAGGCAAGGTTTTATTAGGGTCTCTGCTGCAGCAGGGGGGAGTGAGAACAAACAACATGTTCCCTTGCTTGCTCGCTCAATGAGGTGGGGGCAAGCTTGTTCATTATATGGGGCGAGGGTAGGGGTGTGTCCAGGGGTCGGGCCAGAGGAGTAGCTTAGGTGTTTTGCCCATCCCTTAGGTGGTGTTGTGTGCAGGGGGCATGCGCAGTACCCTGCTTTTGCTCCAGGCTCTTCAAAAGTGGCAGTTGGGTTTTTTGGTCTCTTTGTATCTTTTGGGTCCAGACTTTGCCCCAAGCATGCAAGCAGTTATTTTTAGTCCCAGACAGTTTCTTTGTATTTTGCTGCTTAAGGAGAGGTGTGCCCAGGTGCAAGCATTGCAGCACTGCAGCAAAGGGGCCCAGGTCCCAGCCTGTCTCACGAGGGGAGGCTGATAAGGCGTTGACATGATGAAATCAGGATCAATTAAAAGTCTGAGATGCACCAAGCATCATGTAACATGTTCCTGATAAGGACCATCTTTGCTACAACATGAAGAGAGAGGAAGAGCTCTGATTATAGCTTTGGATCATTTCTAGTTTGTTTGTTTTTTTTTTTTTCCTAAGCATCATTTCCTCCTATTGTAGTACTATGTCCCCAAATATTGTTTGGAAAATCACTCTTCTACATTCTCAGCCACATGATTTGGGTGGGATTGACTACAAATCCAGCTCCAAGGGTTGCCCTAATTGACTTAATTCAATCAGTACAACCCACCCCTTGGCCCCAGGGATTGGTTTAGAAATTGACAACTAACCGAGTCAGTACCAAGTCCTTCCAGGAAGAAACAGTGCTCTCACAGGCCCTCGCGCTCACTCTCTCGCTCTCGCTCTCTTTTTAAGGCTACATTGTATTCCATTGTATGTATAGCATACCTTTTGTTTGTTTCTTTTTTATCTTCCACTTTTATTGAGATATAATTGACATACAGCAGTATGTAAGTTTAAGATGTACAACATAATGATCTGACTTACATACATCATGAAATTATTATCACAATAAGTTTTGTGAACATCCATAATCTCATAAAGTTACAAAATTAAAGAAATAGAAAAAATATTTTTAAAATATTTTATTTTCTTGTGATGAGAATTCTTAGGATTTGTTCTCTTAACAACTTTTATATATAACATACAGCAGTGTTAATTATATTTATCATGTTGTATATTACATCCCTAGTACTTATTTACCTTATAACTGGAAGTGTGTAGCTTTCGACTGCCTTCATCCAATTTCCCTTCCCACCTTCCCCTGTCTCTGGTAACCACACTTCTGATCTCTTTATCTATGAGTGTGTCTGTTTGTTTTTGAAGTATAATTGACCTACAACACTATGTTAGTTCATTTGACACAGCATAGTAATTCAATATTTCTATGTGTTTCAAAATGATCACCACATTAAGTCTAGTTAGGATCTGTCTCAAAGAAAGATACTGTGTAGTTATTGGCTATATTCCCCACATGGTACATTTCATACCATTGACTCATTTATTTTGCAGCTGGAAGTTTGTACCTCTTAATCTCCCTCACCTGTTTCTTTCTTCCCCCCACATCCCTCCCGTCTGGCAACGACCTGTTCTCTGTATCTATAACTCTGTTTCTGCTTTGCTATGTTTGTTCAGTTGTTTTCTTTTTTAGATTCCACATATAACTGAAATTATACAGTATTTGTCTTTCTCAGTCTGACTTATTTCTCTTAGCATAATACACTCGAGGTCCATCCATGTTGTAGCAAATGGCAATATTTCATCTTTTTGTGGCTGAGTAAAATTCCATTTTGTGTGTGTGTGTGTATATATTTATATATACCACATCTTCTTTATCTATTCATATATTGATGTGCAGCTTAAGTTGCTTCCATATCCTGGCCATTGCCAATAATGCTGCAATGAAGATAAAGGTTAATATACCTTTACTAATTAGTGTTTTCCTTAGATAAATACCCAGGAGTGGAATTGCTGGATCATATGGTAGTTCTATTTTTAATTTTTTGAAAAATCTCCATACTGTTTTCCAGAGTGGCTGAACTAATTTACATTCCCCCAACAGTGCACAAGGGTTCCATTTTCTCCACATCCTCACCAACACTTTTTATTTCTTCTCTCTTTTTTTTTAACATCTTCATTGGAGTATAATTGCTTTACAATGGTGTGTTAGTTTCTGCTTTATAACAAAGTGAATCAACTACACATATACATATATCCCTGTATCTCTTCCCTCTTACATCTCCCTCCCTCGACCCTCCCTATCCCACCCCTCTAGGTGGTCACAAAGCATTGAGCTGATCTCCCTGTGCTATGCGGCTGCTTCCCACTAGCTATCAGTTATACATTTGGTAGTGTATATATGTCCATGCCACTCTGTCACTTTGTCCCAGCTTACACTTCCCCCTCCCCGTGTCCTCAAGTCCATTCTCTAGTAGGTCTGCATCTTTATTCCTGTCCGGCTGCTAGGATCTTCATAACCATTGTTTTTTTTTTTTTTTGTACATTCCATATATATGTGTTAGCATACGGTATTTGTTTTTCTCTTTCTGACTTACTTCAATCTGTATGACAGACTCTAGGTCCATCCACCTCACTACAAATAACTCAATTTCGTTTCTTTCTATGGCTGAGTAATATTCCATTGTATATATGTGCCACGTCTTCTTTATCCATTCATCTGTCGATGGACACTTAGGTTGCTTCCATGTCCTGGCTATTGTAAATAGAGCTGCAAAGAACATTGTGGTACATGACTCTTTTTGAATTATGGTTTTCTCAGGGTATATGCCCAGAAGTGGGATTGCTGGGTCGTATGGTAGTTCTATTTTTAGTTTTTTAAGGAACCTCCATACTGTTCTCCATAGTGGCTGTATCAATTTACATTCCCACCAACAGTGCAAGAGGATTCCCTTTTCTCCACACGCTCTCTAGCAGTTATTGTTTGTAGAGTTTTTGATGATGGCCATTCTGACCAGTGTGAAATAATAACCTCATTGTAATTTTGATTTGCATTTCTCTAATGATTAGTGATGTTGAGCATCCTTTCATAGGTTTGTTGGCAATCTGTATATCTTGTTTGGAGAAATGTCTGTTTAGATCTTCTGCCCATTTTTTGATTGGGTTGTTTCTTTTTTTGATACTGAGCTGCATGAACTGCTTTGTAAATTTTGGAGTTTAATCCTTTGTCAGTTGCTTCATTTGCAAATATTTTCTCCCATTCTGAGGGTTGTCTTTTCGTCTTGCTTATGGTTTCCTTTGCTGTGCAAACGCTTTTAAGTTCATTAGGTCCCATTTGTTTATTTTTGTTTTTATTTCCATTTCTCTAGCAGGTGGGTCAAAAAGGATCTTGCTGTGATTCATGTCATAGCGTGTTCTGCCTATGTTTTCCTCTAAGAGTTTGATAGTGTCTGGCCTTACATTTAGGTCTTTAATCCATTTTGTGTTTACTTTTGTGTATGGTGTTAGGGAGTGTTCTAATTTAATTCTTTTCCATGTAGCTGTCTAGTTTTCCCAGTACCACTTACTGAAGAGGCTGTCTTTTCTCCATTGTATATTGTTGCCTCCTTTATCAAAAATAAGGTGACCATACGTGCGTGGGTTTATCTCGTCTTTCTGTCCAGTTCCACTGATCTATATTTCTGTTTTTGTGCCAGTAACATACTGTCTTGATTACTGTAGCTTTGTAGTATAGTCTGAAGTCAGGGAGCCTGATTCCTCCAGCTCCGTTTTTCTTTCTCAAGATTGCTTTGGCTATTTGGGGTATTTTGTGTTTCCATACAAATTGTGAAATTTTTTGTTCTAGTTCTGTGAAAAATGCCAGTGGTAGTTTGATAGGGATTGCACTGAATCTGTAGATTGCTTTGGGTGGTATAGTCATTTTCACAATATTGATTCTTCCAATCCAAGAACATGGTATATCTCTCCATCTGTTGGTATCATCTTTAATTTCTTTCATCAGTGTCTTATAGTTTTCTGCATACAGGTCTTTTGTCTCCTTAGGTAGGTTTATTCCTAGGTAATTTATTCTTTTTGTTGCAATGGTAAATGGGAGTGTTTCCTTAATTTCTCTTTCAGATTTTTCATCATTAGTGTATAGGAATACAAGAGATTTCTGTGCATTAATTTTGTATCCTGATACTTTACAAAATTCATTGATTAGCTCTAGTAGTTTTCTTGTAGCGTCTTTAGGATTCTCTAGGTATAGTATTATGTCATCTGCAAACAGTGACAGTCTTAATTCTTCTTTTACGAATTGGATTCCTTTTATTTCTTTTCCTTCTCTGATTGCTGTGGCTAAAACTTCCCAAACTGTGTTGAATAATATTGGTGAGAGTGGACAACCTTGTCTTGTTCCTGATCTTAGAGGAAATGGTTTCAGTTTTTCACCATTGAGAACGATGTTGGCTGTGGGTTTGTCATATATGGCCTTTATTATGTTGAGGTAAGCTCCCTCTATGCCTACTTTCTGGAGGGTTTTTATCATAAATGGGTGTTGAATTTTGTCGAAAGCTTTTTCTGCATCTATTGAGATGATCATATGATTTTTCTCCTTTAATTTGTTTATATGGTGTATCACATTGATTGATTTGCATATATTGAAAAATCCTTGCATTCTTGGGATAAACTGCACTTGATCAAGGTGTATGATCCTTTTAATGTGCTGCTATATTCTGTTTGCTAGTATTTTGTTGAGGATTTTTGCATCTATGTTCATCAGTGATATTGTCCTGAGTTTTCTTTCTTTGTGACATCTTTGTGTGGTTTTGGTATCAGGGTGATGGTGGCCTCGTAGAATGAGTTTGGGAGTGTTCCTCTTTCTACTATATTTTGGAAGAGTTTGAGAAGGATAGGTGTTAGCTCTTCTCTAAATGTTTGATAGAATTCACCTCTGAATCCATCTCGCCCTGGGCTTTTGTTTGTTGGAAGATTTTTAATCACAGTTACAATTTCAGTGCTTGTGATTGGTCTGTTTGTATTTTCTATTTCTTCCTGGTTCAGTCTCGGAATGTTGTGCATTTCTAAGAATTTGTCCATTTCTTTGAGGTTGTCCATTTTATTGGCATATAGTTGCTTGTAGTAATCTCTCATGATCCTTTGTATTTCTGCAGTGTCAGTTGTTACTTCCCCTTTTTCATTTCTAATTCTGTTGATTTGAGTCATCCTCCTTTTATTCTTGATGTGTCTGGCTAATGGTTTATCAACTATGTTTATCTTCTCAAAGAAACATCTTTCAGTTTTATTGATCTTTGCTACTGTTTCCTTCATTTCTTTTTCATTTATTTCTGATCTGATCTTTGTGATTTTTTTCCTTCTGCCAAATTTGGGGGTTTTTTTGTTCTTCTTTCTCTAATTGCTTTAGGTGTCAGGTTAGTTGTTAATTTGAGATGTTTCTTGTTTCTTGAGGTAGGATTGTATTGCTGTAAACGTCCCTCTTAGAACTGCTTTTGCTGCATCCCATAGGTTTTGGGTTGACGTGTTTTCATTGTCATATTTTGCTACGTATTTTTTGATTTCCACTTCGATTTCTCCAGTGATCTCTTAGTTATTTAGTAGTATATTGTTTAGCCTCCATGTGTTTGTATTTTTTACAGATTTTTTCCTGAAATTGATATCTAGTCTCATAGCGTTGTGGTCAGAAAAGATACTTGATGCGATTTCAATTTTCTTAAATTTACCAAGGCTTGATTTGTGACCCAAGATATGGTCTATCCTCGAGAATATTCCATGAGCATTTGAGAAAAAGTGTATTCTGCTGTTTTTGGATGGAATGTCCTATAAATATCAATTAAGTCCATCTTGTTTAATGTATCATTTAAACCTTGTGTTTATTTATTTATTTTCATTTTGGATGATGTGTCCATTGGGAAAAGTGGGGTGTTATAGTCTCCTACTATGATTGTGATACTGTTGATTTCCCCTTTTATGGCTGTTAGCATTTACCTTATGTATTGAGGTGCTCCTATATTGGGTGCATAAATATTTACAATTGTTATATCTTCTTCTTGGATTGCTCCCTTGATCAGTACATAGTGTACTTCTTTGTCTCTTGTAATATCTTTATTTTAAAGTCTAGTTTGTCTGATATGAGAAGTGCTACTCCAGCTCTCTTTTGATTTCCATTTGCATGGAATATCTTTTTCCATCCCCTCACTTTCAGTCTGTATGTGTCCCTATGTCTGAAATGGGTCTCTTGTAGACAGCATATATATGGGTTTTGTTTCTGTATCCATTCAGCCAGTCTGTGTCTTTTGGTTGGAGCATTTAATCCATTTACATTTAAGGTAGTTATCAATATGTATGTTCCTTTTACCATTTTCTGAATTGTTTTGGGTTTGTTATTGTAGGTCTTTTCCTTCTCTTGTGTTTCCTGCCTAGAGAAGTTCCTTTAGCATTTGTTGTAGAGCTGGTTTGGTGGTGCTGAATTCCCTTAGCTTTTGCTTGTCTGTAAAGGTTTTGATTTTTCCGTCGAATCTGAGTGAGGCCCTTGCTGGGTAGAGTAATCTTGGTTGTAGTTTTTTCCCTTTCATCACTTTAAATATGTCCTGCCAACCCTTCTGGCTTGCAGAGTTTCTGCTGAAAGATCAGCTGTTAACCTTATAGGGATTCCCTTGTATATTATTTGTTGTCTTTCCCTTGCTCCTTTTAATATTTTTTCTTTGTATTGAATTTTTGATAGTTTGATTAATATGTGTCTTGGCGTGTTTCTCCTTGAATTTATCCTGTATGGGACTCTCTGCACTTCCTGGACTTGACTATTTCCTTTCCCATATTAGGGAAGTTTTCAACTATAATCTCTTCAAATATTTTCTCAGTCCCTTCCTTTTTCTCTTCTTCTTCTGGGACCCCTATAATTCAAATGTTAAGTTTAATGTTGTCTCAGAGGTCTCTGAGAGTCTGCTCAATTCTTTTCATTCTTTTTTTCTTTATTCTGCTCTGTGGTAGTTTTTTCCACTATTTTATCTTCCAGGTCACTTATCCGTTCTCTTGCCTCAGTTATTCTGCTATTGATTCCTTCTAGAGAATTTTTAATTTCATTTATTGTGTTGTTCATCATTGTTTGTTTGCTCTTTAGTTCTCCTAGTTCCTTCTTAAATGTTTCTTGTATTTTCTCCATTCTATTTCCAAGATTTTGGATCATCTTTTCTTTCATTACTCTGAATTCTTTTTCAGGTAGACTGCCTATTTCCTCTTCATTTGTTTGGTCTGGTGGGTTTTTACCCTGCTCCTTCATCTGCTGTGTGTTTCTCTGTCTTCTCATTTTGCTTAACTTATTGTGTTTGGGGTCTCCTTTTCACAAGCTGCAGGTTTGTAGTTTCTGTTATTTTTGGTGTCTACCCCCAGAGGCTAAGGTTGGTTCATTGTGTTGTGTAGGCTTCCTCTTGGAGGGGACTGGTGCCTGTGTTCCGGTGGATAAGGCTGGATCTTGTCTTTCTGGTGGGCAGGGCTGCGTCCAGTGCTGTGTTTTGGATTGTCTCTGACCTTATTATGATTTATTATGATTTTAGGCAGCCTGTCTGCTAATGGGTGTTGTTGTGTTCCTGTCTTGCTAGTTATTTGGCATAGGGTGTCCAGCACTCTAGCTTGCTGCTTGTTGAGCGGAGCTGGGTCTTAGCATTGAGATGGAGATCTCTGGGAGATCTTTCACTGTTTGATATTACATGGACCTGGGAGGTCTCTGGTGGACCAATGTCCTGAACTCAGTTCTGCCACCTCAGAGGCACTGGCCTGACACCCGGCCAGAGAATCAAGACCCTGTCAGCCACACGGCTCAGAAGAAAAGGGCGAAAAAAAGAAAGAATAAAATATAGTAAAAGTGAAATAAAGTTATTAAAATAAAAAAATTTTTAAATTATTAAAAATTAAAAACAATTAAAAAGTAAGAAAAAAAGAAAAAAAAAGAATGAGAGAGTAACCAAACCAAAACATAAATCCACCAATGATAGCAAGCTCTAAAAACTATACAAAAAAAAAGAAAAGGACAGACAGAACCCTAGGACAAATGGTAAAAGCAAAGCTATACAGACAAAATCACACAAAGAAGCATACACATACACACTCACAAAATGAGAAAAAGGAAAAAAATATATATATATATTAAAAAAAAAGAAAGAGAGCAACCAAATCAGTAAACGAATCTACCAATGATAATAAACTCTAAATGCTAAACTAAGATAAACATAAAACCAGAAACAAATTAGATGCAGAAAGCAAATCCCAAGTCTACAGTTGCTCCCAAAGTCCACTGCCTCAATTTTGGGATGATTCGTTGTCTATTCAGGTATTCCAAAAATGCAGGGCACATCAAGTTATTGTGGAGATTTAGTCGGCTGCTCCTGTGGCTGCTGGGAGAAATTCCCCTTGGTCTTCTTTGTTCACACAGCTCCTGGGGCTTAGCTTTGGATTGGCCCCACCTCTGCGTGTAGGTCGCCTGAGGGCGTCTGTTCTTCGCGCAGAGAGGATGGGGTTAAAGTAGCAGCTGACTAGGGGGCTCTGGCTCACTCAGGTGGGGGGGGGGGAGGGGCACGGAATGTGGGGCGAACCTGCAGTGGCAGAGGCCAGCGTGATGTTGCAACAGCCTGATGTGCGCCATGTGTTCTTCTGGGGAAGTTGTCTCTGGATCACGGGACCCTGGCAGTGGCGGGCTGCACAGGCTCCCGGGAGGTGAGGTGTGGAGAGTGACCTGTGCTTGCACACAGGCTTCTTGGTGGCTGCAGCAGCAGCCTTAGCGTCTCATGCCCATCTCTGGGGTCCACACTGATAGCCTCGCCTGGCACCCATCTCTGGAGCTCATTTAGGCAGTGCTCTGAATCCCTTCTCCTCGCACACCCCAAAACAATGGTCTCTTGCCTCTTAGGCAGTTCCAAACATTTTCCTGGACTCCCTCCCAGCTAGCTGTGGCGCAGTAGCCCCCTTCAGGCTGTGTTCTCGCAGCCAACCTCAGTCCTCTCCCTGGGATCTGACCTCCGAAGCCTAAGCCTCAGCTCCCAGCCCCCACCTGTCCTGGCCAGTGGGTGAGCAGATAAGCCTCTCAGGCTGGTGATTGCTGGTCAGCACCAATCCTCTGTGTGGGAATCTCTCCGCGTTGCCTTCTGCACCCCTATTGCTGAGCTCTCCTCCATGGCTCCGAAGCTTCCCCCCCACCACCCCTGGTCTCCGCCAGTGAAGGGGCTTCCTAGTGTGTGGAAACTTTTCCTCCTTCACAGCTCCCTCCCAGAGGTGCAGGTCCTGCCCCTATTCTTTTGTCTCTGTTTTTTCTTTTTTCTTTTGCCCTACACAGGTACATGGGGTGTTTCTTGCCTTTTGGGAAGTCTGAGGTCTTCTGCCAGCGTTCAGTAGGTGTTCTGTAGGCGTTGTTCCACATGTAGATGTATTTCTGATGTATCTGTGAGGAGGAAGGTGATCTCCACGTCTTACTGCTCCGCCATCTTGAAGGTCTCCCACTGTCTCTCTTTTTAACAGTTAAGCACCTCCCTTCAATATTCTTCTTACTTTGACTGGCACAATATGCAGAAGGAAGATAGCTCATCACTTTTTTTCTATTCTAATTTAATTCATTTTAATTCTTCTCTACTTCTATAATCTGTGTTACACAATAGACACCATGATGTACGTTTGATTTTGTTAATCAACAAGGCAGACTTTGAGCACCTGCCTTGTCATTCTGAATAATTAAAACCCTCAGTGATTTTTCTTCAATTATTATTCTCACTGAAAGAGACGCATGTGTTTTTATCCCATAGGTAGACAATAGCTTATTTGCAACATGGCATGATAGACCAAAGCAGGGAGCATTTAGGTTGAGTACCTGCATGCATAGCAATAGATGCTTCAGAAATAATTGAAACGTGTGTATTTAACTTACAGAACGTAAAATGAGAAATGAAGATAAAATACTGGATAGAAATATAGCATAAACCAATTAATTTCTATATTAAAATTAATCTCATTTTCTGCAGTACCTCTGAGGAGAGATATCATAAATGCCAACTTTTTAAAGAGGTAACATTTATATTAGGTACATGTTTGTTATCTCCAAATCATATAGACAAATGATAAGAATTTAAAAGGATTTTTAAGGCTAGAAATGGAGAAAAATTTGAACTCAGTAAACTCATGGACTGTACAGTGTTTTCATAATATTTGCTTTGCTTATTAACTAGCTGCTATACTCTATCTCTTGGCTCAAAGGATCATGAAAGCTTACAGAAAGCACACAACAAAATGATGATAAAATATAAGCACAAATAGAGAATCCAAATCAGTTAAAATATAAGTAAGACAGAAGCATCTGCAGGCTATAAATTTTCTGTGAGCATACTAACAGCCAAATAAAAATGAAAACATGATCAGCAGACACATATTTTAACAGAGGAAAAAACAAATATCCATAAGATGAAACAAAAAAAAATTCATAGAATTATAAATGAAATTTCACATGTACAGTTTCGTAATGGGAATGATACAGTGAACAATGGCCACAACAGTTCTACAGCAAATGTAGTAGCAGGTTTTACCTCTCCACTCTTGAAGCAACCTCAGATTAAAGTCCAGTGAATAATATTAAAATACAAATTACTAAAGTCAGTTAAACAAAGAGTCAATGAAATATGGTCAAAGCATGTAGCCTTCAAATAGTCTGTAACGAGCCATGATAGAATTCAATATGTATATGAGTATGTGTTTGTGTGTATATGTATTTATTTAATACATCTAACTTTTACTTTGCAATTATATATCATTTATCTATTTTGTACAAAAATTATTATCAAAGAAACCATGCCCTGAACATACTTTCTTCTTTCATGGCTCCATGGTTTTGCTTATGCTGTCACCTTTAGCAATCTATTCCCTCTCCATAGTTGAAGCCATTCTTTAGAAATTAGGTCAACTGCCACTTCCTCTTTGATCTTCTTCAGTAATCAGTCTCTTATTTCTCTGGGCTGCAAAATAACTTTTTTCCTCTTTTACACACATTCTTCACACTGTGTTGCAATTATTTCCATGTTGGTCTCTTATCAAAATATGAGTTTTTTAAGGCATATAAGTCACCCTATGCAAGGT
Source organism: Balaenoptera ricei (assembly GCF_028023285.1). Lineage (NCBI taxonomy): Eukaryota > Metazoa > Chordata > Mammalia > Artiodactyla > Balaenopteridae > Balaenoptera > Balaenoptera ricei. The sequence continues at coordinate 93,033,393 of NC_082644.1, read as the reverse complement.
TGTTCCTTCAATACTTAAGACTAAGATTCAATGGATACTTTATGAATGAATGAATTCTAGAAAAACAAATTATTTTTTGTTAAGGTAAGAAAGTGTTAGTCTGGAATCCAGTGCTTCAATGTGTGGTGATAATTCCCTCAAACTATCTGATACTATTTTTGACTTTGTTCATTTGTCTGAAAGGTGGATCTGTAGCTCTGATCAATCTCAAAGGAGTCCATGAGCCAGCCCCTTACAGGATAGGAAATATTGGGGTAAAAAGACAAACATTCTGAGAATGTTACATTTTTAGTGTTTTAAATGATCAGATTTTTATCAGATTTTATAGGTACTCAAATGGAAAGAATTTCTCCCGGGTCTAATAAATATTAAGTACATTTATTATCTAATTATTATTTGCATTTATTTGGGGGGAAAATAATTCTTTCTAGTGTTTCCTAGGGTCTGTTGACAATGTAGGTCATGTTACAGCCAAATATATTCCAGTTGACCTCTGTTTACTGGTTGCAGAAGGAATGACTTATTGCCTAGGCTAAGAGACTCAACTGATAGCATTGTTGGGGCAATTATTAATTAATAGGAGATGCAAAAGATAATTGCTCCTAGAAATCACTATACTATGCTTAAATGACTTAGGACTTAATGGAGAAAAAGCTTGGAAAATAAGGAGATAATTTAGATAGCTATGTTAATTGAAACATTTTTCTAGATTTCAAAGTAGATATATAACTAACAGTTCTTTCTATTTCTAATGCCAGTTCCCATTTATAAAGCTATTGTTTTTTTCTGAATTTAGGGCATGTAACACATGACTTCAGACTAAAACCCATTAAGCGAATTTGACTTATGTAATGTATTGTGATTGTGAATAACGTGAGATAGCTTAAAACATATGATAGGGTTTTTTTTTAATAAATTTATTTATTTATTTTTGGCTGCATTGAGTCTTTGTTGCTGCAAGCGGGCTTTCTCTAGTTGCAGCGAGCAGGGGCTACTCTTCATTGCGGTGTGTGGGCTTCTCATTGCGGTGGCGTCTCTTGTTGCAGAGCACAGGCTCTAGGTGCGAGGGCTTCAGTAGTTGTGGTGCACGGGCTCAGTTGTTGTGGCTCACAGGCTCTAGAGCACAGGCTCAGTAGTTGTGGCACACGGGCTTAGTTGCTCCTCCGCATGTGGGATCTTCCCAGACCAGGGATCGAACCCGTGTCCCCTGCATTGGCAGGCAGATTCTCAACCACTGCACCACAAGGGAAGCCCACATACGATAGTTTTATTCTAGAAATATAACTAGAGTAAATTAATCATAATCATAATCAACTTAATCTTATAAATCACATAACATGAAAAGTAAATAATTCATCATAGTTATACATCATTAATTTCTGGGAAAAAAGATACAGAGTTAAAATAGAAAAATAATTATTATTCAGATTAAGGGGGGCCGTAAGTATTAGGATAAGGTGAATGTTATTTTCTTATCATTGTAACTCTATCAAAAGGTTTGAGCAAAGAATGGACACTTTTTTATAAAATGGACTTTGGGAAGGTTTCTGTAGCTGTTTCATCTTGAATTTACTTGAACAGGGTTCACGTATGATAACAGAAAGGCCAGATTAGTAAAAGGCTATTGCAGCAATAAGAGAGAAGATTAGTCTTGACTTTAGGGGTATATCCGTGGAAATGGAAAGAAGAGGACACACATGAAAGACATTGAGGCAAGGATATCAGTCATTTTCATTAATATATCCCTTTACTGCAGACTTTAATAATCAGCTAGAAGATACTTTCAATATGGCTTCTCAATGATCCCCATCCATTTAAGATTTTAATCAGGCAGTTACTGTCTGGTAATAAAATGATATTTAATGTTATAATGATGGGCCTTTCAAAGAGCTCTCATCAGTGATTGAGTTGATGCTCAGTAATGAGTTGATCTGTATTAATACACTGTGCTTAGTTTAATGAACTTAAATTTAATTTTTGCCAGAGCTGAGAGCCTTAAATCAAGGCCATGGCATTGTGTCCTCACTAGAAAAGTTTTAAAATTTTCCATAAATGTACGTGGCAGAATTATTCTTCAGTGGGCACTTGGAGAATATTTCTGACCTTTTCTAAATGTTATACTTTCCTTGTTTAAGCACTATTTAAATTATCAGTTGTTCATCAAATACTTCACAAGACTTTACAATTAGAGCAGATAAAACATATTGTCTCCAAATCTGTAGGTTAATGAAGAATGACTTACTAAACACAATATTAAAAAATTGAGATTAAAAATGTTTTCTCCATGTTATTTAAATACAACAGTATTTTTTTCTGATAAAGTTCAATGGAAAAGGAAATTAGATAACTCAGACAGTTAAGAGATATTTGGATTACACTCCTTCCCAGCTCTATCTATCTATCCATCTATTTATTGCTGGACAGGTATTTATATATTTGTTTGCAAGTTAATAATTTCAACAAGATACTGATTTTTATCCATTAAGTCATTCCTGACAGATGCCTCTCGAGCAACTAATAACAAGTAGGAGAGAGAACTATTTTAAGATTCCTACTATTTGTATTTATTTTCTTTATATAATAGGACATAACAAAAACTGCAGTAACATTCATGAAAGTGTTCATAAGAGAAGGGAACAATTTACCTGCCATTCAAATTGTTTCATTTGACCATGTTCTCTTATTATCCAAACGAACATACAAGTTTTAGTTATAAATTTACTGTGAATATAAATTTAATATAATATTCTTTCTCTTAGTATTTCTCTTTTAGTATTTTCTCTGTTGCAATATTACCTCAATATGTGTACATTTTACTAGATGTGCAATATTCCATTTTAAGTATTTTCTTATTATACTTCATTCTACCCTGTTAGCATGTATAATAGTGAAAAAATGGCAATTGGATATCCTGCAGTAAACATACTTATGCAGAGAGATTATTTTTTTCCTTTGGGGTATTTTAAAATACTCTTTCAGAATCCTTTTATTATAAAACAGTGGCATGATACTTAACATACCAGTCTAACCTGTTCGGTAGCATAGAGAATTTGGGGCCAAATCTTTTCCCCATTTAGCCAAAGCTCAAGATACATATTTTATAAATTATTTTCTGAGTAATTTCAGAAATACTAGATTTTTCAAAGAAAAGAATGTCCCACTCAGACTTTTTAACAATTTTTAAGAGAACTGCTCTATCTTGATGTATGGCTTCATGTTAACCAATCTTTTGGGTTAAATATTCTAGACCTATAGAGACCATTTCTACTGACCAAAGACTTAAACATAATCTATTTGTCCAAGAAAATGAAGCTTTTAATAAGGAACCTAAAATAAAAATGTGTTCTCATTTCTTTGGCACTTGAGGGGAAACTCTGTAGAACAGCTCAGAGATTTAACTATAAAAAATAGCTTCTGTGAAAAAGCAGCCACTACTTTTCATGAAGATAATGTGACATTTTAAAAGCAGCCCAATATATAGGCTACAGAAGAAAGAGTCCCCATGGAAAATCTATAATTGTCTTGTAAACTAAATATTTCCTAAATGTAATTCAGTTCTCCTCCTACTAATAAAAGTAGGAACTGCTTTAAAGTATAGGTCCATCTCATAAATTACAACAATATTAAAGAAGGCCTTTGTAGTCCACTGAACCAAGGATTATTTGGGGTTAAAGGAATTATAACTTTGTCAACAGAATTTACAGAGATGTGCAATCTACTGAAATATTTTGCTTTATTTGATTAGGCAGCTTCTCAAGATCACTCATACCCCAAAGAAGATGCTAGGCTCCAATAAATGATTTTACCTTTCTACCATTGTAAATTTACTGAATAATGGTCAGTATTTTTCTTCACCTTATGGCTGAGAAATCCATCCACGTTCCAGGTATCTGCATATACTTTTCAAGTTAGATTTCTATTTTCAAAGCTATTACACATGAACCTTTAATAACCATTAAGACTACAGTTAGTGTTACCTCCCACGCTGCTGGCTAAGATTCAGCAGCTCACATTAGCCTTGGTAGCTTGGCCCAAGTGTCAAAGCTATTCCCTATTTAATTACAGAACTAAAACTTTACTGTAAAAGCTCATCTAAGGGGCTTCCCTGGTGGCACAGTGGTTAAGAATCCACCTGCCAATGCAGGGGACACGGGTTCGATCCCTGGCCTGGGAAGATCCCACATGCTGTGGAGCCCGCGAGCCAAAACGACTGAGCCCGCGTGCCACAACTACTGAAGCCCAGGCGCCTACAGCCCATGCTCTGCAACAAGAGAAGCCACGACAATGCGTTGCGCGCACCGCAACGAAGAGTAGCCCCTGCTCGCTGCAACTAGAGAAAGCCCACGCACAGCAATGAAGACCCAACGCAGCCAAAAATAAATTAAAAATACAAACAAATAAAAGAAATCATTTAAGGGAGCTAATCAAGCTAGGATACATATCAGTAATGAGCTTAAAACTCAGTGCTTCCTGAAATAAGTGGGAAATTTACACTGGTACACATCTGACATCATGTAGGACCTCTTTGACTTTAAACTGGGCAGGAGAGCCATCATTTCCACATTTCCCAGTCAGGAGCCAGCCTCCTACTACAAACTGAGTAGGTAGGCTATCATCCAGATAGACACTGTTATTCACATCTGAAAAACTAACCCTGGACCTTCTTGCACTGCTAAGGAAGAAGTTAACTACATAAATCACAAATTTATTCCTCTGAAAATACCCTAACTATGTAACTGTATAACTATAACCCATGGTGTGATGGGTAAGAATGAGGGAAAAGATGCTTCTAGGCTTGAATTTTTACTTTGAATTTTGAAGGAATCCTTGAGATAGACATGTTCTTATTTCTGCATCAACAAGTCTACTGGCTCAGACTCTTAAACTATGGATTTTCTAGGTCAGTTCCTCATAAAAAAAGGGGAATGGAATCAGGTCTAATAGCAATGATAATAAAATAGAATCACCATCCTATAGTTTGGAAACCAAACTCTTTCATTTCTTAAACTGAATGTTTTTCTCATCTGTCTTTTTTCTCCCTCTTTCCCTTCTAAAATTATTTTTCACTAAGTTTAAATGCCAGGGCCCTGTATTCTTAATACCTGGATACAAACTCCACCTTCACTGCCCTTTAGCTCTTTGACTTTGATCAGTTGCATAAGCCCTCTGTACCTCAGTTTGCCTATCTTAACGATGGCCAAAATAAGTATACTCACTTCACAGGACTGCTGTGAGAATTAAATGAGTTAATGTATACAAATAACTTAAAATAGTTTATATACTTGGGCATATAACAGTATCATACAACAAACCCAATAAATGTTGCTGTTATTATTAAATACTTAGCATTTTTTCAGTAAAGTTCCATTTGTAGCTTTCCTTTTATTTAGCACTAGAAAGCATATTAAAATTTAACTCGTGGAAGATTTCTAAAATGGAAGAATTTCTAGTCCCTGGAATGCTGGTTATGGAGGTATTCTGGAAGAAATATTATAAAGAAAGGGTCTTCCCTGTTAAAGTACAAATCCTTTGAAGGGTTGAGTTGAGACAAATCCAGAAATAACATTTTTACTGCTAAAGAAGAAGTAACTAGTTAAATTACTAAATTCTTCCTCCCAGAATACCCTAACTGTATAGGTATCACATTAAACCTACTAGCAGAATTTCTGTACTTCAGGAGGGACATTAACTGTGTTACTTTTCAGATTGCTTTTTGACAGGACATTTTAACTGAATGGTGACAGGCCACAGAGATTTTTAACTGGTGTTCCTGGTCCTTTGTTGAACCACAGTCCTCTCAAAAGTAAATCACCAAATTTTTCTCAATGTGAAAAATATTGGAGAGGATAGGAGGATAACGAATTATATGCATACGTGAACATGTGTGTGTGTGTGTGTGATGGAAATATCAGGCACTGAGCCAGAACAGCATATAATTTGCTAGTAGTAAAAGGTGTGGAGGTGCTGAAACGGTAAGCCTGTTGCAAAAACCATGGTTTTTTTTTTTAGAGCAAGCAAGAACACTGTCTTTTGAATATATATATATATATATATATAGAGAGAGAGAGAGAGGGAGGCAGTTAACAGTTCCATTCAAATGCAGCATGGTGCTAAAAGGCCACAGAGCAAGTTCTAAGTAAATGCAGATGCTTTTAAAGACAGTCCAAAACACATTTTACTGTAGTTGTTATCGCCTGGCAATTTTGCTGATTTGTTTAATGTTGCTTTCAGTCTTTAAAAATTCCTACAAGTACACAGGGGAATGTTCCAGAGTTCAAAGAGTGCTGCAACACAAAAGGGTCAAAAATTCCTGCTATAGCAGGAATACACACACACACACACACACACACACACACACACACACACACACACACACACACACACATTAAACTTTAAGTCAGGAGACTTGTCTTCCTACTGTAAATAACCAATTTTGCATCGCCTGTCATGGCACTGGATCTCCCTAAGCTGAGGCATGACAATCAGTAAGATAAGTCTGATAATACCTCCCAGATAGCAAGATCTTTGTGGAATAAAATAAATGAGACACTGCATGTAAAAGAGCTTTGTAGATAATAAACACATTTAAAAAGAAAAGATTTCCCAGAGATCTTAAAAGAGAACTCTTCGGGAGTGGGGCATAAAACCGACAGTTATATAGTTATAGAAGAATAAGGAGAGATGTACAGACTGTAGGGCTTGAATTGTAAAGGGCAGGTAGCAGGAGCCTACTCAAATGGCATGTTCCGAGCTAACAGGGACCAGTCTTGGAAACCAAGTAGAGGAGTTATATGTGTCTCAGTTTTGTCAAAAGCTGACTGCCAACTGCTCCATCCCATGGGCTATTGCAACTTCAGGGGAAATGTTGTATTTGCTTTAAATTCTATGGCTCCACGTCCCCTCTGGAGAGGTATAAGCAATTACATCAAAAACCAGATGCTTGGCCAACCTCCTACTTATAACAAAATTTCCTAAAACTTAATTAATTGGAATACTTGACCAGAATAGGTAACAGATGGATTATTTACTTGAATGTTTGAAGAATTTATGGTATAGATCAACTCCAGCTATTTTTTTTTTTTATCAATGCTTATTCTATTCCTAAGGGTATCCACAGAGTATATGCAAAAATCCTGAGGCAAAAAGTTATGTTGTTTCACTTTAGCTTCCAGAATGGAAATGTTAGCACTTTAATAATCTTTAGCATATATGAGAGTAGAAATCTGTAACCCACAGAAGAAAAATAATAAAAAGCACTGATAAGAAGCTTTTAATTTTTGTTTCCAGTCCCTTTCACTTTGTTATTCTTGACCACCCCCACTAGAGATGAAAAAAAGGTTGTAATATTTAGAATTGTGACATTTTTGTGAATGATATATTGTGCAGTTAAGTATTCTTTATCACAAAATAATCTTTATATCTCAAAATATATTATTATTTCAGTAGAGTCTTTCAGGCTGATATAAAAGAACACTAGGCAGTAAGTCAAATCCACAAGAAGAAATAAAGAGCACCAGTAAAGGCAACTATGGGGATAAATATTAAAACATAAATATATTTATTTATAAATCTTCTCTTCTCTGACTTGATTTAAAAGAAAACTGCATAAACAAATGTTCATAAAACTGCTCATGGGTTTATAAAATATAAAGCTGTAATTGATATAACAATAATAGCACAAAGTAGGGAGAATGAACCTATGTTGGAGCAAAGTTTCTGTACTGAAAAAGACGATATTGGGACTTCCCTGGCCATCCAGTGGTTAAGACTTCACCTTCCAATGCAGGGGGTGCGAGTTCATTCCCTGGTCGGGGAGCTAAGATCCCACATGCCTCGTGGCCAAAAAACCAACACATAAAACAGAAGCAGTATTGTAACAAATTCAATAAAGACTTTAAAAATATTCCACATGAAAAAAAAAAATTAACCTGAACTAGATTGTTTGAAGTTAAGATGTTAATTGCAATCCCCAGGGCAACCAGTATGAAAATAACTCAAAAATATATAAAAGAAAAAATAAGAGAATTAAAATGTTGCACAAAAAATATGTTTTTAGCAAAAGGAAGGAATTGAGAATAGAGAAAAAAAGATATAAAATACACAGAAAATAGGAAAATAGCAGGCAAATCCTACCTTATCAGTAACTATGTTCTATATAAATGGATTAGACATTCAAAAATTCCAATAAAAGGTAGAGATTGGCAGAATGAATTGTTTTCTTAAAAGTAATACCAATATGTTCTATATAGGAACTACATTTTAAATTCAATGACAAAGGAGTTTGAAATAAAAGGATCAGAAAAGATAAACCAGGCAAACAGTGAACAAAGGAGAGCTGGAGTGGCTGTACTAATACGAGACCAAAAAAAAGACAAAAATTGTTACTAGAGACATTTCCTCAGGATATCCATTCAATGGGGAGAAATCATCGTCAAATTTGAAGTTAAACTGGAGACATGACAGATGCTTATGCAGCATCTCTCTCGTTTCCAGGCTCAGATTCATTCAGCCCAGAGTCCACCACAGCAGTAATCCCCAAACTCACCCTCACTCAATGCCCAACCTTCTCTGTCTTCATACCCCACTGGAAACTTGTTCTAGGATCTGTTCCCCATTCTGAGGTGGGGATTGGTAGGGGAGATATGGCCCATCAGTGGCCAAATATTTTGTATATTGCTTTAAATTAAGTTCTGTTGCAGTAGCTGGCATGTGACCTGAGTATTTCCTGTTGATATATTAAGATTCCTTTTTCAAAGCTATAAATAGCATGTGCTCCATCCCTTCCCAGTTTTTCTAATAAGAGCCATTTCCATTCTCCCTTTTCTTGGCCTCTGCTTGTCAGGAAGAGGAAAAGGAGTAAATAATACTCTTTACCCTCCCCACCCCCATGCTAGGTCTATGGAGTACGAAAGCCAGCTAACCAAGGTTACTCTACATATAGTCACATAGCTGCACCACTCACACTAGGTCTTTGCGCCCTCTTTGGGGTTAGGAGTGGAAAGGAAATTTGTGAACACCCTTCTGTTGAGTCAGGTGAGTAAAGAAGAGCCATATTATCCTCACCACCTGCTCCATGCTGACTCACCGCAGATCTGGATGTACTCTGTTCCCTACTGTTCCAGAGTATATGAAGATAGATAAAGGGCAACCTGCTGGACCTCTATACAATTCCTTTAAGGCTGCACTGAGAGCAGAGAAACAGTAAGTCTCCAGAGTCGCCAGCAGGATGGTAAAATGCTCTTGGGGACTGCTATTCCTCACAGGTGGATTGTTAGCTCCCCTCTTGAGAATGTAGAGTCCAGCCACTCACAAATTCCACTTCCAAATCTTTTGAAATATGAAGTTTCTTGTATCTTAACCATTCTGGGAGCTGTGTGGGGAATTTTCAGCTATCTTAGGCCTCTGTAAACCTGGTATCTCCTTTTCTCCCTGCACCCGTAAACACATCTGTATAAAGTCAAAGGTGAGGGAGCAGGGGAAAGTCTGGTTTATCCAGTCCTTTTCACAGTAGGAAAATCCTCTGAATAGTTTAAGGTATTTTTGTTATGTTTTTCCTTAAAATGAATATATAATTTAAGAAAGAGGAATATTTAAGGTACACTGCAGAAATCTAGAATTAAGTATGTGTGCAATGCCACTGTCACCCTTCTTCCTCACTCCTTGTCACTTTTGAGAATCCAAAAGAGAAAGATGTCTTTTAGTGACAGAGAAAGATGTCCCCTTCCAGGATATCCCAAAGTTATGCGATATCCTGAATAGGTAAAAGACACAGATAAAAGACAGCACGTGGCTGTTCGAAGAAATAATTATATGAGGGAATGGTAAAAATCCGTGATCATGATAAAAAGAGACCATCCTCTTCAGATGATGACTAGTATCATGATTATTAGATAAATCTAAGTGTATGCAGATTTCCTTAGAGTTTTTCAAGATTTTTAATCCACTTCCAAGCTCGTTTAGATGGCGGTCCCCATTTCCCTGCTGTCTGTCAGCTGGGGCTACTCTGTGCTCTATCACACAACCCCCTCCATCCATCTTCAAACCAGCAATGGCACTTTCAGTCCTGTTCACACTTCGAATCTTTCTGACTTGCTGTTTTGCTACCAGTTGAGGCAAATTCTCTGGTTTTAAATGACTGTTGTGGTTAGATTGAGCCCACCTACATCATTTCCCTTCTCATTATCACAAAGTCAGTTGATTAGCAATCTAAAGCGTACCTGTAAAAATCCTTTTTATCCATGTAATTTAACATAATTATGAGTATGATATCTCATAACAGTCACAGTCCTGGGAATTATGGTAGGAAATCATTTTATCTTCAGCAGAATTTCTATACACATTCACATCCATTTACCATGTTAACAGAGTCTGCATCATGGCATTATTCAATGAAAACAACCAATTCATACACCATATTGTAACCATAAAACCTTGGTTAATTAGATAACAGTAAATACAATGATGAATGCTAAGATTTGAAAAGAACTTCAATGAATTTGACTTCCATAAATACATGTATGATCCCTGAACTCATTTATTTGTGCATTTTATTGGCTTTATTAGTGAGTTCAAAATTACTAAAACAGTTATATCCATGTTGCAAAGCACTTAATCAGATAAGAGGTATGTATTGAGGGAAATGAATTATTCAGACAGAGTGATAAGTAATAGGAAGCATGTAACTTTGCATATAAATGTATAAACTATTTACTAATAAGGAAGGAAGGAGATCCAGGAGTGTAAAGCCATCTTTCCTTTCCTTTTTTTTTTTTTTTCTTCAAAGAAAGGGACTACAATGTTTAGAAAGGGAATTAAGAATATGTATTTTTGTTTCATTTGTTTTTATTTTTGAATGACTTTTCTATTGTTTATATAGTTGTGTGTTTGCTTGTACTTAGCATGATATCATTATATGAACCCCTAGTAAATTAAAGGGGCTCAAGATTAATTGGAGATCTTTAAGAATGCATCTCTCTTAACTATTCTGGAACAAATACCTTTCACCACATTGGCCAATTGCCCTCTCATTTAAAACAAAGCAAAACAAAGCCCTAAAACTGCAATAATCTATTTGAAGAACTTTGAACAAAAAGAAAACCAAAGGATTTCATAGTTACTATATACAAGTATTAGTAATCTGTCAATATTTTGAAAAATTGTTGCTAAATATGGCTCACAATGGACAGGATTTAAGGGAATAACTGAAGATGGACTCATTATCCACTCAAAAAGTAACATTTAATAATTATAAATTGAGTGAAGGTCTCTGATTATATTAACAAAAATAAAATAGGGAGTTGGATGGAGAGAGATGGGTTGTTGGTCTGTTGTTTATTAATAGTTTGGGTGATTGATGTATTAGTTATTTGCTGCATAACAAATTGGCACAGATCTCAAAGGCTTAAAACAAAAATTTTTTCTATTACTGACCTGCGGTTACTGAGTTGGCCAAAAAGTGCGTTCGGTCTTTAAGTAAAAATAAAAGACACATTTTTCATTTTCACCAAGAACTTTATTGAACAATGTATTCACCCTTTTGTTCCACTACATTCTGCCATTTTTCAGGCAACTTCGTAATTCCATCTTCCCAAAACTTTGTATCTTTTTGAGCAAAGAACTATCCCAGGTACCTTTTACAGTCTTCCAGGGAATTGAAAATTTTTCCATTAAGAGAATTTTGTAAAGACCTAAATAAATGGAAATCCGAAGGTGCAGTGTCTGGTGCATACAGCGGATGAATCGGAACTTCCCAGCCAAGCTGTAACAGCTTTTGCCTGGTCATCAGAGAAACATGTGGTCTTGCTTTACCCTGATGGAAGATTATGTGTTCTCTGTTGACTAATTCTGGACGCTTTTCGTCGAGTGCTGCGTTCAGTTGGTCTAATCGGGAGCAGTACTTGTTGGAATTAATTGTTTGGTTTTCCAGAAGGAGCTCATAATAGAGGGTTCCCTTCCAATCCCACCATATACACACATGTGTATATGTCTTTGGGTGAAGACCGGCCTTTGGTGTGGTTGGTGGTGGTTCATTTCACTTGCCCCATAATCTCTTCCATTCCACATTACTGTACAGTATCCACTTTTCATCACCCATCACAATTTGTTTTAAAAACAGACCGTTTTCGGGCTTCCCTGGTGGCGCAGTGGTTAAGAATCTGCCTGTCAAGGCAGGGGACACGGGTTCGAGCCCTGGTCTGGGAAGATCCCACATGCCGCGGAGCAACTAAGCACGTGAGCCACAACTACTGAGCGTGCGCGTCTGGAGCCTGTGCTCTGCAACAAGAGAGGCCGCGACAGTGAGAGGCCCGCGCACCGTGATGAAGAGTGGCCCCCACTCGCCGCAACTGGAGAAAGCCCTCGCACAGAAACGAAGACCCAACACAGCCAAAAATAAATAAATAAATTTTAAAAAACAAACAAAAAAAACAGAACTTTTTCATTACATTTCAATAGAGAATCACATGTGGAAATACAACCAAGAATGTTTTTTTCGCTTAACTTATGTGGAACCCAAACATCAAAGCGATTAACATAACCAAGCTGGTGCAAATGATTTTCAACGCTTGATTAGGATATTTTGATTATGTCGGCTATCACCTGCGTGGTATAATGTTGATTGTTCTCAATTAATGTCTTGATTTGATCACTATCAACTTCAACTGGTCTACCCAACCGTGGAGCATCATCCAGCGAGAAATCTGCAGCATGAAACTTCACAAACCACTTCTGACACGTTCCATCAGTCACAGCACATTCTCCATACACTGCGGAAATCTTTTTTTGCATTTCGGTTGCATTTTTACCTTTCTTGAAATAATAAAGCATAATATGCCAAAAATGTTGCTTTTTTCCTTCCGTCTTCTATATTAAAATGGCTACACAAAAATTCACCAATTTTGATGTCTTTTTTTAAATGCACGCTGATATGACAGCTGTCGCATACAGTCTAACAAAATTGTTTCGAATTAAGTTAAAGACAACTAAGTGCTACTAGAGCCATCTTACGGAAAAAAACCGAACGAACCTTTTGGCCAACCCAGTACTTTCCAGAGGCATTGCCACATTCTCTAGAAGCAAACCTTGATGCTACAGATTTTCCTCCTTTGAGGTTATGGAGGATGAATTTCTGACTTACTTAAAAAATTTCCCCCCCAAAAAAGCCTGACCCAGTGGGAAAAGTAGCCAGAGGAATCTAGTTTCATTGTTCCAAACTTGAGGACCTTGTCTCCTGGCAGAAGTGAATCAAAGGGTTTAGGGGAGGGAAATCAATCTGTCAGATGACTGATCATTGAATATGACAGTTTTCCAAGGACATCTCTCAGGGTTTCCAAAGCTCCTGTCCCTGCTGGGACTACACTGACTCTCAGAACCTGTGTTGTGATTGTTGATGGTTATGTGATGATGCACTTTTGCCTTTGCTTTCATCTGGATCGGAGGGAGCCATGTCGACCCAGTAATTTCCATCTAAAAAATTCCAGGGACTGGTGTTCCTCCTTCTGTCTCTCCAGGCATGCTGGACATCTCCCTGTTTCACTCTTCTAGGATCATGCCTAAGACTTGCATGTGGCCCTGCTTCACCATTCTCAGTCCATAACATCAGCCCCAACTACACCTGGATCTGGACTTGATACAGGGGCTGATATTGACTTGTCTATTTATAGTGGATCTTCCTACTTCTTGCCTTTTTTCTGGGAACAAAACCACCAAAACAGCTTATTTTTGTTCTCATTCCTTTTTGGAAAGAACTTGTGTGTTCTTTGACAAGATTTGTGGGGTCTTACTACCAAGGATCTCAGATAATTTATTGATCTGGGCAGGGTGATTCTTCTCTCTGACTTGGGTATACCACAGTCTTGTCTGCCCACTGACATGCTCTCCTACTTTGGGGCAAGTAGCATCTTCTTTCTCAGCCACTGAAACTACATTATTTTTTTTGCTTCTTCCTTAGAGCCTGCAGTTTAGGTATCTCACTGGCATAGGCTGCTTCCTCTGACTTCTCAGTTGCCACCCAGAACCTGGAAAGCTGCTGGGTCCCCAGCAAGTCCACTCTGTGGATGAGACTTAGAGAGACAAAAAAACCATTTGGAGGCTAGGTGCAGTGCAGTGGACTGGTCTGAGGCTGCAGCAGGGCTGGAGCTCCGTGTCCAAATGAAGATTTATGTTATCAGGAAGCTGCACTTTAAAGCATGGCTGTCCTATATCTTGGGCAATCAGCATGCTTAGTGATGTGTAGCATTCCTTGCTGAAGCCCGTGGACTACACAGATATCCATTTAACTCATTGTGATTTCCCAAGTTACTAGTTACTACCAAATCTCTCAATTATTGCTAAGGAGACCCAGGGTATTTGCCCTCAAGTTTTTCCCAGGATGCTTTGACCATAGTAGAAACACCTAATACCATCCCACTAACTCCTTCCTGATGTACAAACTGTGCTTAAAGATGTCCCCCTTCTTTGATGAGGCTGAACTGGGCAAACCTGAGAGTTCGATGTCTGCTTGAGAGAGAAGAGATCAGCCAGGAGGGATTGTTTGCAGTTGACTTCAGCAGGATTGAAACTGACTGTAGAGTGGAAGTGGAGACTGGTACTGGTACTGGTACTGGTAGTGGTGGTGGTGGTGGTGTAGGGAGAGTAAGTGATGGTGTATGACAGTCAAAGGAATCACTGGAATTCATGGGATGGGCTCTGAATGGTGTACTATTTATGTCCTAAGAGAGGGTGTAGTCAGGGAAAAAGATGAAGTCCAGAGACATAGTGAGGTCTGGAAGGGTAAGTAAGAGTCCAGGATCTCAGTGTGTTCTGGTGGAAGAGAAGAAAAAGCAAGTGGTGGGGGTGAAAGTCCATTGCAAATGTGAAATTCAGTAGCAAAAATTACAGTGCTGAAAGAGAATACCCAGAGGTAAGGGTGAGATCAAGGAAAGTGGTCGGGTTCAGAGGCAAAAAATGCTCAGGTAACAGAGAGGAACCCAGAGTTGAGGGTGAGAAAAGGGGAGAATGGAGGGAGTCAGGGTCTAATATGGCTAAGAGGACTCTCGGGGCAAAGATGAGACAGCTGGTGGAAGGGGCAATAAAAGATAGCTAAAAATGAAAAGAGCTGCACAGCAAGGGGTACCCCCCAGGGCCAAGAAGTTGAGGCTCTCAGTGAGAGTAGGAAAAAAAAGGGCATCAGAATGCAGAGGGCAAATGTCAGTGAGGCCTCTGATGGTAGGGACAAGGTCAGTGATAGAGGTGAAAGCCATGATGTAGGGGTGGAGGCCAAAGCATAATAAAGGTAGAAAGAGAAAAAGTGAGAACACGAGGGAGAAGAGGACAGAGCCAAGATGGAATGCAGTGAGGGACAAGGGGCCTCTGTAGGCACCATCTGCCAGAGGTTTTCAAATAAAATGTTAGGGCAGCCACAGAGGGACAGGTAATTGAGCCCCATTGGGAAACAGTGAGAAAGCAGAGACAACTTCTAGAGATGTCTCAGATACAGGAACTGCTAACTAGTGTCTCAGAGGATCTGGAGATAGGCTAGAGGCCAGATATGAACATGACACAGTCACAGAATCTCTGGAGGGAGAGAGGACATAGAGGGAGAAGCATCTTCACAGGTCCTCCTGCAGCTCATCCTTGGCAGCTGGAAATGCATACAACTCACAGTAGGTGTCTTGACAATACCTAGCCTTTCCAGGGTGCTTATACAGGGTGCTGCAGGAAACAGAAAATAGAAGCTACAGCCAGAGGTAAAGGGGAGAAAAATCCCTGAAAAGCCTGGCAGGCATAGTAGCACCTAATGCATAACATCCCAACACGTTCCCCTGCATCCTTGACTTCACAGTAGACATTTCACTCTCACTCGATGGCTTTTTTAAGCATTCTTTACCTATGTGTTCTCCACTCTCATCCACCCTAGACTCCTCAGGGATCCTGGAATGGCATAGACCATGCTAAAAAGGATGAAGAATAAAGAAGTAAAAGAGGTCAGCCACCTTTTCTGAACGGTAGGCACGTTCATTGTCAATACAGTTACTCCCTGGCAAACTCTCCAAGCTGGGAAACCAGGAGACTGTGTTGCATATGGTAGAGGTAGGAGTCAAAACATCTTCTATGAGCTGCATATAACAGCCCTTTGGGAGAGACTATTGAGTGACTAGATTCTAAGAGCTCCAAGAATGAGTACACAATGTCAAGTAACCAGTGGAAATAATGAAAACTCTCACACATGTATGTTTTCTTGATATCATTTACCAAGGGCCTTTACACAAATTATCTTATGTGATTTCTACAAACACCAAGCTGAACAAATAATATTTCAAAGGATGAATCTCAGGTTTAGTGCAATTAAACTACTGTCCATAGCAGAGTCTAGAATTCCTGCCTCCAAGACCAACCAAGATTCTTTCTTTCACACATGCTCCATTCTCAGTTCCTTCATTCTTTCATTCTCATGTGTGAGAAGAGCCCTAATAAGAGACATGTCCCTTTTGGGGTCACTGCTCTCTTAGGGGCACTTACTCTAGCAACTGACACTTACAGGTGCAGGTGGCGCATGCCCTCCAGTGTTGGTGAGACTGTATTGCCTTGGAACAGGCGTGTTGAAAAAGCTGAACCTTATGTAGCAATGCACTCTTTATCTTCTTGTCTCTGCACTTATGCTGAAAATCAAGAAAGGAAGGGGCACAGGGCCCAATTCTTCATCCCCCCTTTCTAGCCTACCTGTAGAGCTTCATTTTTATGAATAATGAATTCTTTGTCCTTTGCCTTTTATTAATTTTTAAAGTTATAAATTACTTTCTATTGTTTTAATGATTGAATAATGCAAGAAAATAGCTTTCTGGAGGGGGCACTCAATTGATTTTTCTTTTTTTTTTTTTTCACTCGATTGATTTTTGATCACCAGTTGTCTTTTGAATAGGGCACAGAATCTCATTCCTACAGGTACAGGTATGTTCTGTCTAATAGGATGCTAGTCCCTGAGATCAGAGCTTAGATGATAGCATCCAATTAGAGCCTTTTAAAGGTTCACCATTACTCTCCAGATCAGGCCTAAGCGAAAGAAAAGGCTTGACCCAGAGCTGCTTGATATGAGAAAGGGGCCAGTGAACAAGTGTTGATAAACTCTCTCCTCCTGTGGGTATCCTGAATTTCCTAAATATTGTAGTACATAGCCAGTGGATCATTGTGTTCAGAATTTTATTCTGGAGCCCTCTGACACACCCACATGGATGGTCTGTGAGATTTAAATATTACACTAATGTCTGCTTTGCCCAACCTATTCCAATATATTATGATCTTTTCTTTCCTGAGAGTTCATCCAAAAGGTACTTCTCTGGGCCAACAACGACCAGAAAATTAGGAGTTAGAACAAGAGAAAATAGTGAATTTCTACTCTAAGCTGGTCCTAGGGGTCTCTTACCTCATTGCTGTCCAGATGTCTCATAATAATAATTAATACCATTTAATTGGATATATAGAGAGAAGGAATAGAGGGAAGGGGGAAGAAGCAATGTTTATATACTAAAAACTTTCCAGACTGGTTTTAAAAATTATCCTTAGTTTTAAGAGGCACAATGAATTAAAAAAAAAAAATCTATTGCTAGACCATTATAGTGGAACCAAAGCACAGGAAAGCAAAGGAAAAAACTGTAAAGCAGCTGTAACAGAGGAAACCAAAGACAGTGTGTCATCTCTTCAAAAAACGAAAAGTGATTTTTCAATTAAAATCATTTAACAATCAAGGCTACCTTTCAAGAATGAAGGGTGAATTCTGGAGTGAATCTGATTTTAAAAAAGGTCATAATTGCATGACAGCATTCCCCACCAACAGAGGTGACAAGGCATTATGATGAGTTCCCAAATACAAGAAATAGGACAAGTACCAAGAGCCATGAGCGTACGCGTGCTATCCATGTCTGTATTAGAAGAAGCAGAGGGAAGCTGCCGAGCCCCGATGGACCTGAGAACAAGTAAAGCACACGTCAACAAGTATTCACTGGAAAGCAAAGCGACTGCTTACAGTGATAGGAAACTGATCTAATCACAATGACAGGCAGTGGAAGTTTATCAAAGTAAAGGTAAATAGTATTACTACGAATAGATAGAACTTATCCAACAAAAGGGTAACTGATTTTTGTCTAAGTGGAAAATTTAATAATTAAATAAATGACATATTAAAAAGATATGATCCATGGAAATTTTCCTGAATGAGAACAAAAGACAAACTTACAGATCAAATGGTGCCCGTATATAAGGAAAATTGTGAAGGAATAACTACCATTTAGGCAGAAGTGATTTCATTATTGAACTTGATTAATTAAGAAGTAACTTTTCAGGCAACCAGGCAAAAGAACAACTAGCTTATTAGGGGAAAATCAGAAATCCAATCACCAACACTTAACTAGAGCCAGACTTTAAAATTTCTCAGGAAAGTGTGTCTTAATAATATTATTCTCAATCAAGTTGTTATTCTAGTGTGAAGCCAAAAATAACTAAGAACTGTAACTTTATGTGTTCTCATCTTTTAAAAAATATACTGGAATGTGAAATTCAGCTAAAAAAGTCTTTTACCAAGTCACATACCCCAGAAAGAGAATATCTATGGTGAAAAAATAGGAATGATTAAGGAACATGCAATATTGTCAAGATATTGCCAAATACTTCTGTAAATTCAATGTAATCTCAACCAAATTTCCATCAGGTTGTGTATGTGCATTCACAGCAGCATTATTCACAATAGTCAAAAACAACTAAATACTGAAACAATCAGCTGATGAATGGATAAAGAAAAAGTGGTATTTCTTTACAATGATACATTATTCAGCAATAAAAAGTAATGAAGTGCCGAGGAATGCCACAACATGGCTGAACCTTGAGCACATTATGCTAAGTGAAAGAAGCCATTCACAAAAGATCACATAGTATATGATTTCACTTAAATGAAATGCCCAGAATATGCAAATCCATAGAAACAGAAAGTAGGTTAGTGGTTGCCTAGGGCTAAGGGTGATGGGAGGATGGAGTGTCATTGCTAAAATATACGAGATTTCCTTTGGGAGTGATGAAAATGTTTTGAAATTCTATAGTGGTACTATTTTAACGACCTGTGACTATACCAAAACAAAAACCTTAATTGTTTACTTTAACAGGTGAATTTTATGGTATGTGAATTAAATCTCAATTTTTAAAATGTTGAGAAAACATACTCATTACAAATATATGTGAAAAAGTGGGATGGGATAGATAATAAAGTTGGCTGGCTACTCTTGATTTTTTTGCCTAATTTCATATTTTTTTTTAAAGCACAAGTCAAAATAGAGTAAATGTCCTAATAATATTTTCTGCTTCCTGGACCTTATAAAGAGCTCAATAAGCAGAAGAAGGAAAATATTCTGCAATTTATTTAATTCAAACAGTTTTTTATAGTATTGGTAAATCTCTATAAATATTATTTTATGCTTCAACAAAAAGTAAGACCTGGAAAGACTTTGAAGACTATTTTCAAATAACATTTTTTCTGTTGTTTATTTGTTAGTCAAGACATTTTAGAGAATTCTCTGACGGTCCAGTGGTTAGGACTCTGTGCTCTCACTGCCGAGGGCCCGGGTTCAATCCCTGGTCGGGGAACTAAGATTCCACAAGCTGCGTGGCACAGCCAAAACAAACAAAAAACAAAAAAAACAGACACAAAACTTCTATACCAGTCATAGGTCCAGTAAAAGATACTACATATGGACCGTAACTGCAGTCAAATAACCACCACATGAAGTTCAAAGAAAATATATATATATATATATTTTATTGATAGTTATGTTTTAAATTTTCATTATTTCTTCCCTTTAAAATTCCTATATTGATACCATTCATTATTATTCCCTACTTAAAGAAAGTGATATGAATTCTCTAAAGCAAATATGAAAATTCAAAAAGAGTACAAAGGGCAAAATAAAAATAAACCATCAAAACAATAGAAAACAGAAAACAATGTTACTTCTTACTACACAAAGAAATATATATATATATATATATATATATAGTGCTATGTAGAAATTTCAGATAGTTTAGTAACTGGCTTTTTTACGTATCAGTTTAGAATATCAATATTCTTCTACAACCCAGTTGTTAATGGCAGAATAGGGTCCAATAGCAATGCTTTTGCCAAAGGCATTGGGACTGCTTTTAATCTTCTAATACTATAAATATTTGTGCAGAGTAAATCTTTGCACATTTCTCCTTGTGCACATATCTTATTTTCTTAAGATATATTCCATAAGAGAAATTTCTATATTAAAGGACATATATATTGGCAGGTCATTTTATAAATATTTTCAAATAAACAACTCCAAGTTATATAGTCATGGAAATAGTTTATTAGTTTGTCAGTTTCTGGAATTCTTGAAAACTCAGTTAATTATCATGTTTTTAAAATAAATAGTCTCATGTAAATATGATATCTTACTTCATCATAAATTAAATACAGATCTCATTTTGTATTTATGTAATAACATAATATTTAACAACATATATTATTATGTAACTATTTCTCTTCTTGCTAATTGCCTGCTTACATATTTTGTTTGATTTTTTTTGGTGTTTTTCTTATAGAATATTAGAACTAGAAGGAAACTTAGATACATTTACTTCATCATCTTTCATGGATTCACAGAGAAAGTTATTCTCTTTCAATTATAAATAAGAATTCATTAGTAAATAATTTAATATTTCAATAACCTTAACTCACCATTTTGAAACTTTATGGAATAAATCTTTACTCTTTATCAAAAAGTTGTACTCCCCCAAAATCTTCTAGCCTCCTGCAGTTAGCTGGGGCCATATGATTAATTCTGGCCAATGTACTGAGGGGAGAAATGATGACTCCAGTTTAAAGCATGTTAGAGCCAGTGCACAACCCTCTAGTTTTTATTTCCCCTGTTGTGGGAAAATAGTAGTCTCTTGTTGATGAAAGGTAGAAACCTGGATTGCTGAGTAATAACATCCAAAACTTGATCTAAGAGAGTTTCTCACTTCTTTTTGAATGTTTAGCCTGAATACAAAGTAAATTTTTATTGTATTACACCAGTACTGTTTTGTGGTTGGTGGTTGCCACAGTGTAGTCTAATCTAACCTAATCTCTCTAAATTAAGAGAGTATTTCCTAATGATTTTGGGTAATAAATCACAATGACCATGTATACCATTTTAGCTTGAATAATGTGTCCATTGAGAGCAAATCATTGTAGCCTGGGCTAGTTGGCATTCCGATGGGCCAGATATTGGATATGTACCTTGTCTTGTGGAGGTGAAGGGAATCACCTAATAGAGCCTAGAATGGTTCCTCCCAGGAGAGAATAGTCTTGTTATTAGAAGGAGAATGGTCTTATACTGATAATGAATAGGCAGTAACAGCGAATGACTACTGTTTATATCCTCTATATACTCTTCCCCATTGTTAGGGGCTGAATTGTGCCCCTGAAAATTTATATGTTGTAGTCCTAACCCACAGCACCTCAGAATGTGACTGTATTTGAGGATAGGGTCTTTAAAGAGATGATTAAGTTAAAATGAACCCATATTAGGATGGGCCTTAATCCAAACTTACAGGTGTTCCTATAAGAAGAGGAAATCTGGACACACCAAGAGACAACAGGAATGTGCTCACACAGAGAAAAGGTCATGTGAGGACACAGTGAGAAGACAGTCATTTGCAAGCCAGAGAGAGAGGCCTCAGGAGAACCCAAATCTGCAGACACCTTGACCTTGGACCTCTAGCCTCCAGAACTATGAAAAAATAAATTTCTTTTGTTCAAGCCACCCAATTGGGGGTATTTTGCTATGGCAGCCTGAGCAGACTAATACACTCATACTTAAAAATAAAATTTCCCTAAATAACCTAATGCTACTTTCCCAACATACAACCCAAAACACACTACGCCCTCTTCAAAGTAGGAACTCAAATATCATCCATTCACTGTACCAGTTCCAAGTCAGGAACTCTAGTTAACATGTATTTCTCTGATCAGTTTCAAGTGCTACCTCCTTAGGATCCAGAACTTATAGCTAACTTGAAAGATTTACAGGGAAATTCTAATAATCACTAATCAGTATTAACAAACAGCATTGCTTTGAAATACATAAAGCAAAATACCTTTAGCATATATAAATAAATTCACTGACATGCAATAGTTATGGGAATCTTTTTTTTTTTAAATCAGTTTGCTGTTTATTTATTTATTCATTTATTGGTTGTGTTGGGTCTTCATTGCTGCGTACGGGCTTTTTCTAGTTGTGGCGAGCAGGGGCTACTCTCCGTTGCGGTGTGCGGGCTTCTCATTGTGGTGCCTTCTCTTGTTGCAGAGCACAGGCTCTAGGCACGCAGGCTTCAGTAGTTGCAGCACATGGGCTCAGTAGTTGTGGCTGGCGGGCTCTAGAGCACAGGCTCAGTAGTTGTGGCATACGGGCTTAGTTGCTCCGCAGCATGTGGGATCTTCCCGGACCAGGGATCAAACTCGTGTCCTCTGAGTTGGCAGGCGGATTCTTAACCACTGCAGCACCAGGGAAGTCCAGCTATGGGAATCTTTAACGCATCTCTTTGAAGAATAAAATTGGCAGAAGTGTTGGTGATTATAAATTACATAATCTATATTATACATGTTACAATATATGTATTAAGATGTATTTAATTTGGGATGACATAATTAAGAGATATGTAAGACATGTACTAAATTATGAACATTTCCAGTACAATGTATTTCAGGAATTGATCACTCATTAAAACAGAGTTTGCCAGTCCTTCAGATGGGTTACAGATGTGTTCAAATATTGATTCTCTCAGCCTGCTGTGCAGGTTGGTGACTAGCCTCATCTCTGTTAATCTTTATGTGGCATACAATCATTGGAATTTACTATATATGCCACAACATGAAAATTATTGCAAAAGAATACATAGAAAACCTCAGTAAATTCCAAATGAGTAGTTGTTCAGGTTGCATTATCTAACTGGGGTATAATAAAAATTGAAATGGCCATATTTTATCAATCTTTAAGTCTATACATTTTCACATTTTAAATTTTCTGAAATTACAGTCACTTTTAAGAAGTTGCAGCTGCTGGGAAGAGAGTAAGTTATAATGTAGTGGTCAGTTCTTGTGTATCTGTGAATTAGACATAGTTTGGAAAGAAATTTAACATGGTTGTCTTTTCAATTTAGGTATCTGTAATAGTAATATAATTGGATGTTAAAATGTGACTTCATCTCAGTTTCACTTATGCCTCCAAGAAAAAAATGCACCAACTTCTCTAAGAATTCCAAAGTGAAGTACATTGTCACCAAATCAGGAATAATAATGAAGATTCTGAAAAACTAGTTTGGGGAGACTTAAGTAGTCACCAGTAATCTAGCTTACGATATACATGGAGAAGCTGAGAGGGGGCTTTTTGAAGGACTGCCAGGGTACAAACAATGCCTACGGACTAGGATGGGAAATGCTTTCCTCTTACCACAAAGTCAGAGAAAAGGTGTTCAGAGAGATCACTCTAAGAACATAATATGTTTATGTTGAAGCATGGGGTAGAGGTATGAGGGTCTAAAAGAACTGAATTCTGATTTAAGTCTGAGAAATCTAAAGAGCTGGTGACTCCATTTGGTTAGCCTACGGCAAGGGGATACGTAAGTCTGTAATGGGGAAGCTTGACAGTCAAGAGTTCACTGGGGCAAAGGAGGCATGGCTGTTTCCCATTGGCCAGATCTAAGCCATGTAAGGGAGAGAATTATACTGAATGTCTTAGATAGTGTCCAGTAGAACCCCTTAGAGGGATGAGGCTGCCTCAGCAGCAAGAAAGTGGAGATGAACTATCAATGCCTAGGGGCAGAGAAAACGGCTTAGGCAACCAATTGGAGGAGATGGGTTCACCTCATGGTGAGTGGAGGATGGACAGGGTGCTAAAGAATCCATCACCCAACATAGATCAAGTTGACTTTAAACATCTGCTAAACTCAGAGAAGCCAATGCTAAACCACCTCAACAAAACTGGAAGAGTAAGACCCTATCTATTGTTACCTCCTCCTCTTAGGCCAAATTCAACCTTAAAAGAGCCGCCAGAGTAGATGACATGATATGAGTCCACTATACCCCTTTTCATTTCCAGGGGTCTGTCTGTTTTGTTTTGTGTGTTTGTTTACTATTCAAAACTGCTTTGTAGGTTTACATATTATTAGTAGGCACGAGGCAGGATGTAAATGTTGGTAGTTCTTTTCTTTTCTTTTTTTTTTTTGGTTGTGCTGCGCGGCATGCAGGGATCTTAGTGCCCTGACCAGGGATTGAACCTGTGTCTCCTGCAGTGGAAGCACGGAGTCTTAACCACTGCACCACCAGGGAAGTCCCTCAAGGGGTCTGTTTTAAGCATGCCTCAGGAGGGGGATGAAATAAACTTTAAATTAGTTTTAAATGTGGATAACATTGGAATGGGTGTTGTTTTTTAAATTTATTTTGTTGAAGTATAGTTGATTTATGATGTTGTACAGCAAAGTGATTCAGCTATACATATATAAACATTCTTTTTCATATTCTTTTTCATTATGGTTTATCACATGATATTAAATATAGTTCCCTGTGCTATACAGTAGGACCTTCTTGTTTATCCATTCTATGTATAATAGTTTGCATATGCTAATCCCAGACTCCCAATCCATTCCTCCCCACACCCCCCCCCACCCCCTTGGCAATCACAAGGCTGTTCTCTATGTCTCCGAGTCTGTTTCTGTTTTGTAGATAAGTTCATTTGTGTCATATTTTAGATTCCTCATATAAGTGATATCATATGGTATTTGTCTTTCTCTTTCTGACATAGTTCACTTAGTATGATAATCTCTAGGTCCATCCATGTTGCTGCAAATGACATTATTTCATTCTTTTTTATGGCTGAGTAGTAGTGTATTTTATATAGGTACAACATCTTCTTTATCCACTCATCTGTCGCTGGACATTTAGTTTGTTTCCATGTCTTGGCTATTGTGAAATGAGCTGCTATGAACATAGGGTACATGTATCTTTTTGAATTATAGTTTTGTGCAGATATATGCCCAGGAGTGGGATTGCTGGATCATATGGTAACTCTATTTTTGGTTTTTTAAGGAACCTCCATACTGTTTTCCATAGAGGCTGCACCAATTTACATTCCCACCAACAACAGTGTAGGAGGTTTCCTTTTTCTCCACACCCTCTCCAGCATTTGTTATTTGTAAACTTTTAATGATGGCCATTCTGACCGGTGTGAGGTGGTACCTCATTGTAGTTTTGATTTGCATTTCTCTAATAATGAGAGATACTGAGCATCTTTTTCATGTGCCTTTTGGCCATCTGTATGTCTTCTTTAGAGAAATGTCTATTTAGGTTTTCTGCCCATTTTTCAATTGGGTTGTTTGGTTTTTTTCTTATTGAGTTATATGAGCTGTTTGTATATTTTGGAAATTAATATCTTGTCAGTCACATCATATGCAAATATTTTCTCCCAGTCCATAGATTGTCTTTTCATTTTGTTTATGGTTTCCTTTGCTGCACAAAAGCTTATAAGTGTGATTGGGTCCCACTTGTTTATTTTTGCTTTAATTTCTATTGCCTTGGGAGATTGACCTAAGAAAACTTTGGTACAATTTGTGTCAGAGAATGTTTTGCTTATGTTCTCTTCTAGGACTTTTAAGGTGTCATGTATTATATGTAAGTCTTTAAGCCATTTTGAGTTTATTTTTGTGTATGGTGTGAGGGTGTGTTCTAACTTCATTGATTTACATGCAGCTGTCCAACTTTCCCAACACCACTTGCTGAAGGGACTATCTTTTCTCCATTGTATATTCTTGCCTCCTTTGTTGAAGACTAACTGACTAAAAGACTAATGTGTGGGTTTATTTTTGGGCTCTCTATTCTGTTCCATTAATCTATATATCTGTTTTTGTGCCAGTACCATGCTGTTTTGATTACTATAGCTTTGTAGTATTGTCTGCAGTCTGGGAGAGTTATACCTCCTGCTTTGTTCTTTTTCCTCAGGGTTGCTTTGGAAATTCTGGGTCTTTTATGGTTCCATATATATTTTAGGATTATTTGTTCTAGTTCTGGATAATTTGATAGGGATCACATTAAATCTGTAGATTGCTTTGAGTAGTAAGGCCATTTTAACAATATTAATTCTTCCAATCCAAGAGCATGGAATATCTTCCCATTTCTTTGAATCATCTTCAGTTTCCTTATTAATGTTTTATAGTTCCCAGCATATGTCTTTCACCTCCTTGGTCAGGTTTATTCCTAAGTATTTTTTTAAATGTAATTTTAAAAGGGCTTGTTTTATTTATATTCCCTGATATTTCATTGTTAGTATAAAGAAATGCAACTGATTTCTGTATGTTAATCTTGTATTCTGCTAGCTTGCTGAATTCGTTTATCAGTTCTAGAAGTTTTTGTGTGGAGGGTTTTCTATATAGAGTATCATGTCATCTGTATATAATGATAGGGTTTTCTATATAGAGTATAGAAAGGGTTTTCTGTATAGAGTATAGAAAGGGTTTTCTGTATAGAGTATAGAAAGGGTTTTCTATATAGAGAGAGTATAGGGTTTTCTATATAGAGTATCATGTCATCTATATATAATGACAATTTTATCTCTTCAGAATGGATTTTTGTGAACTAAGCATTTTGTCAATAGAAGTATTTTTAATTGCCTTAAAGTAGATTTAAAAGGCATGGGGCTTGCCTTAGATTTTATTGAAGAGGTAGGGTATAATACTCCTCTAGAGAATGATTTGAAGAGGTGAAAGGGATGCATAAAAATAAAATTGTTTTGATTGTACCCTTGAGTACACTGGCTCTTCCAATGTAGTAGATACATTTCTGATGTTAAATTAGCAATACATGCATGTGGATTTAAAACCACTTAAATTTGAATACCTTAATTTCACTTTAGAATGTCTTTTGAAATATTATACTAA
This sequence comes from Balaenoptera ricei, assembly GCF_028023285.1. Classification (NCBI taxonomy): domain Eukaryota; kingdom Metazoa; phylum Chordata; class Mammalia; order Artiodactyla; family Balaenopteridae; genus Balaenoptera; species Balaenoptera ricei. Next base: position 93,006,441 of record NC_082644.1, on the reverse strand, counting down.
TATAGCATTGAAATGAAGAAAATATTTTGTGTAAAGAAGATTGCCTGTTCAATGTCATGATTTAGGGAAATCTTATTCTTATGTGATAATATGCATAGCCCTGATAAAAGTCTCACAGGGGACTCAAAAGATTCTTCAGTCAGGGAATGTAAGAAGAATTAGATTCAAACCTAGATTATGAATCACATTTATTATCAATATTTTTCCTACAAAATATCCATAATTAAATTGATAGTGCATCTTACAATTATTGACATTTGAGAACGGATGAAATATGTTGGTGAAAACTTTTTTTTAAAAAAAGTATACCACTTGTAAATAAGTGTCATTAAACAGTAAATCAAAAGTACACAGATTATTAGAAATTAGTAATAATAACAATAAATACCAAAACAGGAAGATTGTAGCTGTAGAGGATGCTTTTATTATTAATAAGAAAGAAAAAAGAACTTGAATTTCAGCATACAGTTTGTATCAAGAAGGGGAAAATAAAACAAGCAAAAAGTAAGTTAAAAATAAAAGAAGTTAAATAAAGATAAAAAGAAGTTAAAGAATAAAAAGAACTATAGTGGATACAGTTAGCTAAGAGTTCTTCTGCCTTCAAGAAAACCAGTAGCATAGGGTAGCCTCTCACCTGTTTAATCTATCAAAGATGATAAGAAAAAAGAAAAACACAAAAATTCAAAATTAGGAATGAGAGTAGCAGTTTAACTAGAGATTTGGTAGCTATTTAAAAGTAAGAGAATATAAATAACTCCATACTAATAAATATGAACATACTCAAATACTTGTAGAAAAAGAAATTGATTACCAAATTAGACTCATAACTTAAAAAACAAAACTGGTTAGTAATCAATGGAAGAATTTTAAAGTGTGTCAAATTATTATCTTCAAATTAAGGACAAAGCATATTTGATCATAAATGTGGTCTTTAGGTCACTTCTGTTTCCAGCCAAAATGGAGTAACAATGACTCTTCTAAAAAACTAGACAAAATATGGGGAACCATAATGTTCAGACAGCTGCACATAAGGCAGTGCAGAACAGTGACTCCTGTGAGAAAGACACAAATCAGGTGAGCCCCGTCACTGCCTCAGCTTACTTCCTGGAGAGTTTCTGGCATGCAGTGCAGGGAAAGGGAACCCAGATAGAACCTGGCAGTCTCCTTGAAATAAGAAAAGTGTTAAAAATTTGGGGTGGACGAAATGGCCTCAGTTTGCTTGGCAGAGTAACAGAAAGGACAGAACTACTTGTAGAAAAAAGAACTGAACAGAAGAGAGTGAGCTCAGGAGAGTTTCCCATGAATCTTCATCTATATGAATACATCACTGTGAGGAAACTAACCAAAAGCCAGGGGGAAATAAACACTGGAAAGGCAATTTAAGTGGGTAAGGAAAAATGGCATTGGAACAATCGAATAGCCACATGTGGGGGAGAAAAGGAGGTTCCTCAATCCATACCATATCATATACAAAAATTATTTTTTTAATGGATCAAATCAAAAGCTAAAATGATAAAACATCTAGAAGAAAACAGGAAAAATGTTACCATAGTTTTGGCAGAGGATGTATGATGCAAAAGCACAAACTATAAAATAGAAATTTAAATAAATTGGACTTAATAAAAACAACCAAACAAGCAAACAACAAGTTTTGCTCTTCAAAAAAACACTGTTAGAAAGATAAGGCAAGCCAAGAACTGGGAGAAAATACTTGTGAAACATATATCCAACAAAGGACTTATATTTAAAATATATCTTCAACTCAATTTTTTTTTTTTAAATGGGCACAAAAAGTTGAACAAATAATTTCCTATGAAAGATACAGGGATGGCCAATAAGTCTATGAAAAATGCTCAACTTCATCACTATTTGGGAAATGCACAATTAAAACCGAAATGAAATGCCACTACCCATACACTACATATATCTTACAAGTGTTAGCAAGGACCTGACACAACTGGAATGCTTACATACTGCTGCTGGGAATCTAAAGCAGTATAACCAGTTTGGAAAACAGTTTGGCAGTTTATTTAGAAGCTATTATTTAGAAGTTTCAGTAGTACAAACAAATTGTGATAGTCATACAATAGAATACCATTATTCAGCAATAGAAAACAAAAAAGTATGAACAACATGAATGAATCTCAAAATTACTATGCTGTGTTAGAGAAACTAGACAGAAAATAAATAATACATAATTTCATTTATATAAAACTCTAGAAAATGCAAAGTAATCCATAATAACAGAAAGCAAAGTGTTTGTTACCTGGAGAGGAGAGGAAGGGGAAGAAAAGAAGAATTGCAAATGAACAGGGTGAAGCTTTTAGAGATGGTGTATGGTTATTATCTTAATTGTGGTGATGATTTCACATGTGTATACATATGTCAAAACTCTTAAATTGTGACAAAATTGAGGGACCTAGAGGGTATTATGCTAAGTAAAATGTATATTTAGAGTTTATTTTTATTGAAGTATAATTGACTTACAATATTATATTAATTTCAGGCATACCACATAGTGATTCGATATTTTTATACATTATGGAATGATCACCACAATAAGTCTAATAACTATACAAAGTTGTTATAATATTATTGACTATATTCCTATGATGTACATTATATCTCCATGAATTGCTTATTTTATAACTGGAAGTTTGTACCTGTTAATCCCCTTCCCCTATTTCACCCCATTCCACCCCTCCCCACTGGTAACCACCAGGTGGTTCTCTGTATCTATGAGTCTGTTTCTGTTTTGTTATGTTTGCCTAATTGTTTTGTTTTTTAGATCACACATGTAAGTGAAATCATACAGTATTTGTCTTTCTCTGACTTATTTCACTTTGAATAATACCCTCTGGGTCCCTCCATGTTGTCAGAAATGGCAAGGTTTTATTTTTTATGGCTGAGTAATATTCCATTGTATATATTTATACCACATCTCCTTTATCCATTCATCTATCAGTGGACAGTTAGGTTTCTTCCATATCTTAGCTGCTGTAAATAATGCTGCAGTGAACACTGGGGTGTATATATCTTTTCAAATTAGTGTTTTCATTTTATTCAGAAAAATACCCAGAAGTGTTATTGCTGGATCACATGGTAGTGTTTTGAGGAAGCTCCATAGTGTTTCCCATAGTGGTTGGACAAATTTACATTCCCACCAACAGTACAGGAAAGTTCCCTTTTCTCCACATTGTCACCAAACTTGTTATTTTCTGTCTTTTGGAAAATGGCCATTCTGATGGGTGTGAGGTGATATATCACTGTGGGTTTGGTTTGCATTTCCCTGATGATTATGATATTGAGCATCTTTTCATGTGCTTGTTAGCCATCTGTATGTCTTCTTGGGAAAAATGTCTATTCAAGGCTTCTGCCCATTTTTTAATCAGGTTTTTTTTTGATATTGAGTTATTTGAGTTCTTTATATATTTTGGATATTAACCCCTTATTGGACATATAATTTGCAAATACCTTGCTTTCAATAGGTTGCTTGTTTGTTGTGTTGATCATTCTTTTGCTATGTGAAAGCTTTTTATTTTTTGTTTTTCTTAAATTTATTTTTATTGAAGTATAGTTGATTTACAGTGTGTTAGTTTCAGGTGTAAATCAAAGTGATTCAGTTATGCATATATATATATATTTTCATATTCTTTTCCCATATAGGTTATTAAATAATTAGTATAGTTCCCTGTGCTATATGGTAGGTCCTTGTTGGTTATCAATTTTATATATAGTAGTGTGTATATGTTAATCTCAAACTTCTAATTTATTGCCCCCCCTTTCCCCTTTGGGAAACTTGGTAACAATAAGTTTGTTTTGGGGTCTATTTCTGTTTTGTAAATAAGTTCATTTGTATCTTTATTTTTAGAGTCCACATAAAAGTGATATCATATGATATTTGTCTTTGTTTGGCTTATTTCACTTAGTACGATAATCTCTAGGTCCATCCATGTTGCTGCAAATGGCGTTATTTCATTCTTTTATATGCCTGAGTAATATTCCATTGTATAAATATACCACATCTTCTTTATCCATTCATCTGTCAATGGACATCTAGGTTGCTTCCATATCTTGGCTGTTGTAAATAGTGCTGCAGTGAACATTGGGGTGCATGTAACTTTTCAAATTATGGTTTTCTCTGGATATATACCCAGGAGTGGGATTGCAGGATCATATGGTAGCTCTATTTTTAGTTTTTTGCAGGAACCTCCATACTGTTCTCCATAGTGGCTGCACCAATTTACATTCCCACCAACAGTGTAGGAGGGTTCCCTTTTCTCCACACCCTCTCCAGCATTTATTATTTGTAGACTTTTTGATGATGGCCATTCTGACTGACTGGTGTGAGGTGATACCTCATTGTAGTTCTGATTTGCACTTCTCTAATAATTAGAGATGTTGAGCATCTTTTCATGTGCCTGTTGACCATCTGTATGTTTTTGGAGAAATGTCTGTTTAGGTCTTCTGCCCACTTTTTTTATTGGGTTGTTAGTTTTTTTGGTATTGAGTTGTATGAGCCCTTTGTATATTGTGGAGATTAATACCTTACTGGTCACATCATTTGCAGATATTTTCTCCCATTCTGTAAGTTGTCTTTTCATTTTGTTTACGGTTTCCTTTGATGTGCAAAAACATTTAAGTTCAGTTAGGCTTAGCTTGATGTCGTCCCATTTGTTTATTTTTGCTTTTTTCTGCTTGCCTAAGGAGACAGACCCACAAAAATGTTGCTAAGACCAATGTCAAAGAGCATATTGCCTATGTTTTCCTCTAGTAGTTTTATGTTTTTAAGTCTTACATTTAAGTCTTTAAACTATTCTGAGTTTATTTTTGTCTATGGTGTAAGAAAGAAAGTGGTCTAGATTCATTCATTTGCATGTAGCTGTCCAGTTTTCCCAACACCATTCATTGAAGAAACTCTTTTCTCTTGTATATTCTTGCCTCCTTTGTCATTAACTTATTATGTAAGTGTGCATTTATTTATAGGCTCTCTATTATGTTCCATTGATCTATGTGTCTGTTTTTGTACCATACTGTTGTGATTACTATTGCTTTGTAGTATAGTTTGAAATCAGAGAATGTGATACCTCCAGCTTTGTTCTTCTTTCTCAAGATTTCTATAGCTATTTGATGTCTTTTGTGGTTACATGCAAATTTTAGAACTATTTGTCCTAGTTCTGTGAAAAATGTCATGGATATTTTGATAGAGATTGCATTGAATCTGTAGATTGCCTTGAGTAATATGATTATTTTAACAATATTCTTCCAGTCCATGAGCACCGTGTATCTTTCTGTTTGTTTGTGTCATCTTCAGTTTCTTTGATCAGTGTCTTACAGTTTTCCAAGTACAAGTCTTTTACCTTCTTGGTTAGATTTATTCCTAGGCATTTTATTCTATTATTTCATGTGACTGATTGTAAATGGGATTGTTTCTTGACTGCTCCTTCTGGTAATACATTATTTTGTAGAAATGCAACAGTTTTTTGTATATTAATTTTCTATCCTGTAACTTTACTGAATTCATTTATTAGTTCTAATAGTTTTTTGGTGGAGTCTTGAGGATTTTCTATATATAGCATCATGTCATCTTCAAATAGTGACAGTTTGACCTCTTCCTTTCCAATATGGATGCCTTTTATTTCTTTTTCTTTTCTGATTACTTTGGCTAGGACTTCCAATACTGTGTTGAATAAAAGTGGCCAGAGTGGTCATCCTTGTCTTGTTCCTGAGCTTAAAGGAAAAGCTTTCAGCTTTCCACCATTGAGTATGGTGTATGTGGAGTTTATTTTACATCATTTATACCTCATTAAAACAGAAAAAAAAAAAAAAACAGTACTTTAAACTTTCCAAGGAATTAATAATTTCATTTCTATATAAACTTTTTTAAAGGATGGACAAATGGGCAATTCTACTAGTCATTTTTAAACTAAACATAAATATATAGATGCAAACAATCCAAAATATAATACTAGCACTTAATCTATTATTTAAGAATAATAAATGCATTTTCATCAAGTAGAATTTACTTCAGGAATATCAGAATGTTTCGGTAAAGCAGTACTTTAATAAAGAAAAAAGTAAATAGGTATAATGATAGATGCTAAGAAGACATTAGAAAAATTAAATTTCTTAGACAATTTTAAGAAAAACAAATTCCGGTCTTAAACTAAAAATCCAACAATCATTTAAAGCCAAAATATAAAGTCCAGATCAAGATAAAAATTCCAGTTATTCATTCACATGATCCCATAATTTACTGACACTGCAATATTTTAAAAATTTATTATTTCATTCTTAAGGAAAAAAATATGTAATGTCACTTTTAGGCTGACTTTGAACAATTATTTACTTTAAAAAGCAAATGACTTCATTATTTACTTAAAAAAACAAGTTAATCTAATTTGTTAATTAACTAGTTTCTTTAGAAGTAATAGGGAAGTTTAATATAGTTTTATACAAATTACATTTATAAAAATTAATAACTATGGTCTCTTGCATCTATATGAGAGTAAGTGGTGCCAGACTAGCTTTCCCAACATAAACAACTAGAATATTGGATTAAATACATGAAACATTTGTTTTAAGACATTAGATTACAGGCAGGACTGTGGACATGAGAAAGCAAACGAACAAAATACGCCTGTGATCTCTCCGGCTTTGTACCTGAAGATACTTTCCAGATACAGTATAGTGAGAACAAACAATTGCAGGAGAGACAGACATTGGAATTTGGGGAGAGTTGCTAAGGATGCAGAGGGGAAACTTCGGAGAGGAGCTTCAGAAATCTGCGCATGATCTCTACTGATAAACTCATCTGACATGTCTTTACAATGGGTACATCTTACTGAAGATAAATTATAACTCAATAAAGGTTAGTTTTAAAATGTAAAACTTTCTTATATACCAACCATAATCTGTTAGACTCTCTAATAGATAAATTATAATAACCAAAAAAATCAAAATTCTAGGACTCAATTCTAGATGCGCAATATAGAATCTCTTTGAGGAAATATACCAAAGAGTTTTGTAGAATATAAAAGATGATTTGAATAAATGAAAGCATATACCATGTTTTTTTTTCTAATCTCAATGTACATAACCAATAGAACTTATGTAAAAAATACAATATTTGTTCCACTTTAAATAAGAACTGATTTCGTATATGAAAGAAGTCTTCTTATTTTCAGGTTGTTTTGCAAATTTACATTAACCAATACCCGCTACAGACAAATTACCTTTCCAAAATATACCTAAAAGGGCTCTTTACAGGGTTTGTCTTTTGTAATAGGATTTAGGTATATTAACTTAACATGATACTATAATTCAAAATGAACATTGATAAGGCGAAGGCTTAGAAATCACAAAATTTTTGACAGTTCATGGAAATTGAGTGTATAATTTCATATTTTAATCATTATGTAGCTTATAAATTATATTATGCAGAAGCTTAATAAAAAGGCTAAGAGACTAATAAAAGCTAAGAAACAAAAATGATATACATTATAGCAAATTGTTTATAATATATAAGTACTGCTACTCCTACCCCCTTTCCTTATTTGACATCAATCCCTTGCCTTAAACCCAGCTTGGGTTTAGTCTTTTGAGTGAGCCTTTCACAAATACCTGCATCTTAAATTTCATCAAGCCAATAATAGCAGTAAATCTTTTAAAATAGTTCTAGTTTCATAGCTCAAATGTGTTTCTAATTTGAAATTTCAAGCAGAGAACAGAAATAATTTATTGATCTCCAGTCCCATGCAGGTGTTTCATAGCTAATAGTAAGACTGCATTAAAAGAAATAACCTTAATATTTTATTATTCAAAGTTAAGTGAAAACAAATATTAAATTTTTGGTGCATTACAGGTATCCCTCTTTATCACATATCAATGCTGTGTCTGTATGAGGTGTCAGCACCAAAATGAGACAGTTGAACTGCTTCCTAAGAGAAGTAACAGAGTGTTAAGATCTAGCAAATGAGGCAGAGAGAGATGAGGTCTGTGGTGAGACATTGGGAAACTTCAACTCCTATCAAGGAGAAGTAAAAACATAGATAATTTCAAGATAAAAAAATGGGGGATAATCAAAAAAGAACAAATAGACTGGTTCTAGGTCAATGTACCTAGACCAGAAAGAAAATTTTCCAATGGCATCATTTTGTTAAGGCTTTTAGAAGGCCCAAAACTTCCTTCTTTGAATAATTCCACCCTACATAAATAAACCACCCTTTGAACACACTTCTAACTAGGTTATCTGCTTGTGTCTCTATCCTATTGGAATAACTGTAAACATGAGATAGTAAAAAAGGAAAACAATTCATAACTCAAAGATCAATTCCAATGTTTTGTCAGTGCCGGTTTCTTAAAGGGGTGTAGGTATTACTTAAATAAAAATCTGGAATGAGAAATTAATAGTGTTCATAAGCTATGATAGAAAATACCATATTTAGTCCCCAGGAATTGGGAAACTTCATTCATATGCATAGAAGCTTTTGTTTTATAGAAGGATTCAGGAGGTGCTTTCAGTGGGCAATTTCATCTGTGGGCAATAAAAGAGGATGATATAAGAAGTGATATGGCATTTATTTGCATATCTGCCATATGGACTGAGCTTGACCCCTTTTGGTTGAGGGTCAAAAATTATTAGAACTACTCAAAAGTTCTGTATTTGCGATCTGGGGCACAAGTATATCTACCACATTTCTCAGGATTCAATAAATGACTGAGTTGTTGAGTAGGCACTTATATCTAGCTCTATATGGAACCCAGGTTGGGCACCAGGAAGAAAGGAAGCTTTGAAAACATGGAGAGCAAAAACAAGAATCACTGATGATAAAGGAAGATGATGAAGACTTCTCTGGATGGCCTTTCACGTATAAGATACAGAAGAGTAGGAGCTACAGCAGGAGAGAAAATATCACTCCTGAGGTATAAAATAGGTTAGTGCATCAAGGAACTGAAAGAACCATTTTGGCTGGAGCAGAGTGAGGACATAAATTCCATGAAATGAGACATAAGAGGTGGGCAGGAGTCAGATTATGCAGGCCTTGTGGAAATTGTTGAGGGTAGGTGCAATGCACAATAATGAAGAATTATTTACAGAAGTCTGAGGCTTACAGATATAAGCAGGAAAAAACATTATTTTCCTTTGTATCTTCTGCACTATATATACACACTAATGGAAATGCTTAGTCATCTTGGTCAATTACATACTTTGCTCTTCTGAAAAGTATAATAGTTGAGAACTTCTTAATTAATCAAACTCTATTATATTTGCCTTATTTTAGATATTGCCTGATATAGCTATTGGGCATTCAGAATTATCAATGTAGGTATAATTTTACCACACTTCAAATTAAAGAAGTAAAGCTCACACTGTTTGCAGATGACATGATACTATACATAGAGAATCCTAAAGATGTTACCAGAAAACTACTAGAGCTAATCAATGAATTTGGTAAAGTAGCAGGGTACAGAATTAATGCACAGAAATCTCTTGCACTCCTATACACTAATGATGAAAAATCTGAAAGAGAAATTAAGGAAACACTCCCATTTACCATTGCAACAAAAAGAATAAAATATCTAGGAATAAACCTACCTAAGGAGACAAAAGACCTGTATGCAGAAAACTATAAGACACTGAAGAAAGAAATTAAAGATGATACAAAGAGACGGAGAGATATACCATGTTCTTGGATTGGAAGAATCAACATTGTGAAAATGACTCTACTACCCAAAGCAATCTACAGATTCAATGCAATCCCTATCAAACTACCACTGGCATTTTTCACAGAACTAGAACAAAAAATTTCACAATTTGTATGGAAACACAAAATACCCCAAATAGCCAAAGCAATCTTGAGAAAGAAAAACGGAGCTGGAGGAATCAGGGTCCCTGACTTCAGACTATACTACAAAGCTACAGTAATCAAGACAGTTTGGTACTGGCACAAAAACAGAAATATAGATCAATGGAACAGGATAGAAAGCCCAGAGGAAAACCCACGCACATATGGTCACTTTATCTTTGCTAAAGAGGCAAGAATATACAGTGGAGAAAAGACAGCCTCTTCAGTAAGTGGTGCTGGGAAAACTGGACAGCTACATGTAAAAGAATGAAATTAGAACACTCCCTAACACCATACACAAAAATAAACTCAAAATGGATTAAAGACCTAAATGTAAGACCAGACACTATAAAACTCTTAGAGGAAAACATAGGCAGAACACTCTATGACATAAATCACAGCAAGATCCTTTTTGACCCACCTCCTAGAGAAATGGAAATAAAACCAAAAATAAACCAGTGGGACCTAACGAACTTAAAAGCTTCTGCACAGCAAAGGAAACCATAAACAAGACAAAAAGACAGCCCTACGAATGGGAGAAAATATTTGCAAATGAAGCAACTGACCAAGGATTAATCTCCAAAATTTACAAGCAGTTCACGCAGCTCAATATCAAAAAAACAAACAACCCAATCCCAAAATGGGCAGAAGACCTAAATAGACATCTCTCCAAAGAAAATATACAGACTGCCAACAAACACATGAAAGAATGCTCAACATCATTAATCATTAGAGAAATGCAAATCAAAACTACAAGGAGGTATCACCTCACACCGGTCAGAATGGCCATCATCAGAAAATCTACAAACAACAAATGCTGGAGAGGGTGTGGAGAAAAGGGAACCCTCCTGCACTGTTGGTGGGAATGTAAATTGATACAGCCACTATGGAGAACAGTATGGAGGTTCCTTAAAAAACTAAAATTAGAACTACCATACAACCCAGCAATCCCACTACTGGGCATATACCCCAAGAAAGCCATAATTCAAAAAGAGTCATGTACCACAATGTTCACTGCAGCTCTGTTTACAATAGCCAGGACATGGAAGCAACCTAAGTGTCCATCGACAGAAGAATGAATAAAGAAGATGTGGCACATATGTACAATAGAATATTACTCAGCCATAAAAAAAAAACGAAATTGAGTTATTTGTAGTGAGGTGGATGGACCTAGAGTCTGTCATACAGAGTGAAGTAAGTCAGAAAGAGAAAAACAAATACCGTATGCTAACACATATATATGGAATCAAAAAAAAAAAAAAAAGGTTATGAAGACCCTAGGGACAGGATGGGAATAAAGACACAGACCTACTAGAGAATGGACTTGAGGACACGGGGAGGGGGAAGGGTAAGCTGGGACAAAGTCAGAGAGCGGTATGGACATATATACGCTACCAAATGTAAAATCGATAGCTAGTGGGAAGCAGCCGCATAGCACAGGGAGATCAGCTTGGTGCTTTGTGACCACCTAGAGGGGTGGGATAGGGCGGGTGGGAGGGAGGGAGATGCAAGAGGGAAGAAATATGGGGATATATGTATATGTATAACTGATTCACTTTGTTATAAAGCAGAAACTAACACACCATTGTAAAGCAATTATACTCCAATAGATGTTAAAAAAAAAAACAAACACAAAAAACAAAACACAAAAATTTAAAAAATAAAATAAAAATTAAAAAAAAATTTTTGAGGAAAGAAAATAAATAAAAATAAAAGTAAATTTTACCATAATTTTAATTAAATATCAAATATATAAATATCTATGATTGTAACCTCTATCAAATCTTATTTCTCCTTATTATCATTCAAATTCCAATGGCCCTTTTGTGTTTTGTGATTTAATAAACCATACTAAAATGTGTATCCTAGTTATACACTTTACCTAATTCATCAGTGCACAAAGTACAAGTGCTCATTCAATAGTTAGACAATTATACCACAGTCTCAAATTTATAGCCAAATAGCTACAATTTAAGGAAAGCAGTCCTTTACAATGTGTAATGTTAATCATGCATGAGAATGTTTACAGAGGGCTGAACTATTAAAATTTGTTTCATGTCAGCCCATTAAATGTGTTTCCTTGGTTGAAATGGCAAAGCAACCCATAGAAGAGAACAAAACAGAATAAGGAAATAAAACATCTTGAAATAATTGTTATTCTTTGACAATAATCTTCTTGTAGTATTAACTTCTGTGCCCTACAATGTGATTTTTGTTGACATATTTTTCTGTAGTCCATCACTAGAGAAAATGTTATGTATTAATTACAATTTTATAGTACTGTTTCAAGTTTATAGAATATCTGCAGGTTATGTACTTCATAAGCATAAGTAGTATATTTTTCTTAAACAGATAAATGTGTTTAAATATATACATCTTACTACTTTCAAACAAATACAAACCTAAATATACAATTCAAAATTAATAATTGTTTTGCTCAGTTTTTCTAATACTGTCTTAGGATGGTAGAACATTCATACTTGAAGTAATTTAAGAAGTTAATCCAATACTTACATTTTATCAATTAATAAACTATAATCCATAGAAATTAAATAATTTGTCTAATATTATATATTAATCAACTTGCCTATCCCGTGTCAAAACACCCAGTTATTTTTTATTTTATGGTTTTCTGCACATACCCCATTCTTCCCAACCCACATTTCTTTCCCCTCTGCCCTTTACACAGTTAAGTACATAGCAAAAAGAAATGTCTTAAAAGATAAATGTGATACAAATATTTCTTGCCACAGTCAAGATATTTAAGACATTAAATATTTAAGACATTTGATTTTAGAAAGGAATATGGAGGTAGTTCTGTAAGTATATCATCCAAATATATAGGTAATTTGAAATTGCAAAAATTTGCCAAGAAACCATATTTTCATTATTTATCAAAAAATTAAGATGTGCTTAATGTGAGAGGCACTATGTATTTTTCTGGGGATATAAAGGGCAACAAGATAGACATGTTCACTACAGAGTTTATATTAAATGAAGGAGACAAAATAAGTTAAAATTCACTTAAAATTTCTGTATTGTAGTCAATACTGTTTGTGGGCAGGGGGTGGTGGAAAGGTTTGTGGATACTGACTTAGAAAATTAGGAACAACTGGCAAGGCCTTCTTTCTACAGGCTGCTCAGAGAAGCTCTCTCCAAAAGGTGTGTTTTAATGTGAGGCTGAGGACAAATGAGCCATGTGAAATGGGGTCAAGAGTGATTTAAGCAGAGGGAAGGGCTTACAGACAGGGGGAAGCCTTGGACATGTTTGATGACCTACTAGTGTCCAGTGCATTTGAAAAGTAGGAAGCAGAAGAGAGATCATCAATGGAAGAGGTACAGAGAGAACTCATATGGTTTCCTCAAACTCAGTGGTTTCCTCAAACACCCAATTTTTTTCTTTCCTCAGGCTTATGTTAGGGTAGCCTCCCTAACTCCTCAGAGAGGACCAGAAATAGGAGCCACCACTGTCAACACCACTGTCAATTACTCTTACCATGACTAAGTTGTTTAAATTTTAAATTTAAATTTTATACAACTTAAATTTTAAACTGTAATTGTTTAAATTTTAAAATATGTTGGAACATTTGCAATTTTATTTGATCCTCATATCAACTTTCTGAGGCAGCCAGGTCAGGACTTCAAAGTGGCATTTACATAACAGTTAGCTGAAGTTTAGGGTGCAAATTTTATCATTATGTATTTTTGTTGTCCACTTAATAACACTGGTCTGGTCAGCCCCTTGTGTTTTTGTATTTTGTTTTCAATCCCCTTGAAAACATTTTAGTTTAAAATCCCCTTGATTGTAGTGTGCAGAGATTTCTACCTTGGGGAGAATCCCTGGTGTCATCAAATATCCTTTGGGTACAGTTTTCAATTGCCACATATGCTTATGTCAGCTGTTTTGGGGACTTTTCCTGACTCTCACATGAAAAATCATTTTTATCTCAGATAAACTCTTTAGATTCCATAAAATTCCCTTGGTTTTACTTTGGAAAGAAAATTCGTGAAATATTCAGTCATATTCTTAGCTGTTCTCTTAGACTCTTCAGGGTGTATGTCCAGAGGGACTCCCCCAGCCTAGAGGAATTACTCATTTGGGACCAATGAATGATGAAGCCCATGATTTTCAGCCTGGCACTATGCAGGGGATTCTGTGCTAACACTAGATTCTTCGTTATAATATCTCCCCAAGAAGTTACAAAATAGCAAAGTTCAGGAATTACCCTAATATTTCATAAGTTCTTATATTCATATGCAAAGTAAACAGATAACAATAGTAGAGTCACATAAGAAAACAAGAACCTTTTGACCTTCCCCATGGTGTTGTAATATACCTGGATTTGCTAAGTAGAAGAAGGTTATTTTCCTTTATGTTTTTATTCCTACAATTCTGTTTTCCATCAGATGTAAGTAGAACCCTGGAATACATACATACATTTGCTGTCTAGATAAGGCCAGTTTATACACATTCATTTATTAATTTAAACTCTTTTGTGCACCTTCTATTGTGAGTACTATTCTAGGTGCTGGGATTACAAAGAAAAATTTATAAAGAAGACAGATCAGAGAATTTGTGCTAGAGGAAAAGATAGATAATTAAAACATGCAAGTAATATAGCCAAATAAGCAACTCTTACATTAGAATACAGTAAATGCTGCAATGGTCGTATGCACAGGGTAATTTTGAATCACAGAAGAGGTGCCCTTGACCAGACTCTAAGCTAAATCCTGACGTATGATTGCAATGGACTGAACTGAATATTTGTGTCCCCCCCCCCAGAATTCATATGTTAAAATCTTAATCCCCAATGTTATAGTATTTGAAGGTGGAGCCTTTCTGAGCTAATTAGGTGTGAGGGTGGAGCCCTCCTGAATAGAATTAGTGTCTCCATAAACGGGGCCCCAGAGAGCTCTCTCACCCTCTTTCTGCCATGTGAAGATACAGAAGAATGACAGTCTATATTCCAGAAGAGGGGTCTTACTGGAACCCAACCATGCTGTCACCCTGATCTTGGACTACCAGCCTCCAAAACTGTGAGAAATAAATTTCTGTTGTTTACAAGCCTCCTAGTCTATGGCACTTTGTTATAGCAGCCCAAACTGACTAAGACAACAAGTAATAGGTTAAAATTAAGTCTCAGAAATTAAAGCACTTGTTAGATTTTATATTAGGAAATCTTATTAATAAACCAGAGATATTATATAAGCAGTAAAATTTCAGGAATTAGATTATCCAAGGACAATTTAATAACATACAACTATTATCTCAGCATCAATTACTGTCAAAAATAATACCATGTTGTATCCTTGCTCTATTACAGACTTTCAGTTATAAAAAAAAAACTTGTCTACATTTGTATGCAAGCATCTCTATCAAACTTTATAGTAAAACAACTTTTACGTTTGTTTTATTCTATCAAAGATGCACAGAATAGGTCTCTCTTTTTGTAGTCTTAAAAAAAAAAAAAAAAGTAATCTGAACTTGCTGCTGTATTAATTTTCTAAATTTGACTTTGAAGGCAAAACCCAGAATGTGGCTTTTTGTCTCCAAAGTGCTCAAGGTCCAGTTACCCTCTCTCTCTCACCCCATAAAGCTGTATCTCTCTGTGTTATTTTCCAAGACAGCTCTAGAGATCACAGTATGTATCTTCAACCTATCACAGGCTAAATACTTAGAGTTAATAGTCTCCTACAGCACAGAAAATGTAAGAACATTGCAAGCCTGTCTTTTATGCTATTGTCATATCTATTACATCTACATAAGTTATATACCACACAATGTTGCACTAATATTTCTTTATACATTATATTTACCAAAATACTTACTACTTCTGGTAACTTCAATACTTTCCTATAGATCTGGTGGTATTTCTCTTTAGCCTGAATGGAAATATTCCTTTTCTTCCTGCCTCCATTGTCACTGGTGAGAAGTCAGCATCATCTATATTGTTGTCTCCCTGTATGTAATGTGTTGCTATTAAGCACATCCAGTCCATTTTTTTATTTCAGTTATTAGAATTTCAGTGCTAGAATTATGACTTTGGTTTTTTAATTCTATTTTTTCTTCTGAGAATTCTATTTATGTTTATGAATTATACATATAATTTTAAATCCCTTGAATATATTTATAATAATGGCTACCTGGTACCCTCTGTTTTGATTTCTATTGACTGCCTTTTTTTCCTAGAATATAGGTCACTTTTTATTTTTCTTTGCATGTCTGAGAACTGAACATTATGAGTGATATCTGTAAGGAATCTGTATTCTATTCTGTTCCTACGGAGTGAATTTTGTTTTCTCAGGCAGTTAACTTGGCTGTACCCATACTCCAATCTCTGTCTTTTTATACTAGACAGCAGCTAAAGTTTCTGCACAGTTTTTTCAGCTTCTAGTTGCTACATTTTTCTAACCTTCGGGGTTCCCCTCAAGCATTTACAGATTAGCAGACAGCCACATAGCTGTGTGAATTTTGAATGGAGATTTGGGAGCTGGTCCTGTTTGTGACTTCCTCTTTAGCTTTCCCTCCTAGCTTTCTCCTCCTCTTCTAGCCACTAACTCAGTCCTCTGCCCTCAAACCAGTGAGCCTGCAGCTTTCTGCCCTCAGAGCTGCACTTGATTAGGAAGACTGACAAAAAGTCACGAACAAAATACTCACCTGCAGCATTTCATCACTGAATGGTAGACACCCCGCTCCAGTTTCTGCCTGCATTCTGCGTTTGCCAGTAGTTTCAAATTTCAAATAGGTTTGTTTTTATGATTTTATTTCCCCCTGTGAGAATGCTGGTACTAACAAGCTATTCAGCCATTACCCTAGACTCTTTTTATGAATTGTATATTTTTCAGATAATTACATCTTGAATGATGTGAATTTATTAATGATGAATCTCTGTTTTATTTATATAATCAGTTAATATTTATCTAGCCTTATTTTTTGTTGTTGTTTGCCTCTGCCTTTCTGGGTGCTGTTAGCATCTTTTGCTCAGTGTTTCAGATTAATAGCTATTTGATGTAAATGTAACTACCAGTTTAGTTATTTGGCTTCTTTACTATAGTTATGAGAGAAACTAAAGTTATAAGTAATCTCAGCGGTAAACTTTATATGTGTGTCTTTTGTGTATGTGTAAATTTTTACCTGGGCCAAGGTTGCTATGTTCAGCTCTCTGCATAGATCAGTCTATAATAAAGAAACACGTAGTAACCCCAGCTTCCTCCCTAGAGCTGGCATCCATCGTATCAGGAATAAACTCCCCCTGCCCTGCTGACTTCCTGCTTGGATTAGCTATATTTTCATCACCTACAAGATTTCCTCACGTCAGCATAACAGTCAATCCTCAGTCCCATGCCCCAGTTCAAAGAAAACACTGATTTGATATCTGTCTCTATAGTTTTGAGTTTTCTAGGAATTACATTTAGATAAAACCATACAATATGTGATCTTGTGTCTAGATTCTTTCACTTAAAATATTTTTGACAATCATTCATGCTGTTGGATGGGTCAGTTGTCTCATCCTTTTTATTCCTGGGTAGTATTCCATAATATGTATATACTACATTCAGTAGTTAATGGATATTTGGAGTTTTCCAGTTCTTTTTTTGTTTGTTTTTTTGTTTGTTTTTAGTATTATTGTTCATGTTTTTAAATGTTGTATATTCAAGGTGGTAAAAAGATGCCGGTGCTATATTTGCAGTATGATACATTATCTTCCTTTACCTCCCCAAATTATAAAGATTTGTGTGTGATTTTAATTTTTTTCTACTTATTTCCCAGTAGTAATACAAACTCTTAAGAGATTTAATAGTATATTCAATTTCTGTAGGAATCATTTCCCTACCAAGAAGAATTATAAAATTACTTGTTTCTATGTTTGTTTTAATATTTCAATACTTCCACCCTTTAGACTCTGTGACAAGAGGAAGCTACTATGCTGCTGTTTCTTTGAAATCCTTAATTTAGGTTTTCCCCAAATTTGATTGCAAAAACTCTATGTATCAATATCTTAGTTGTCTATAAAAGTATATAGCTCACAGTCTAAGTCTTTTACAATAACACAAAAAACATGACATTCAAATAATTAATTACTATCACTAACACATTATGCCTGAAAGGTCTAGCTCACACTACTGACCATTAACTTGGAACTACATACCTTCTTTCATCTGTCAAACAAACAATGGTTTGCTGACAAAAGGTACATCAAAGTGGAGGTCAGCAGCTCCAGGAAACCTTCTCATCCAATTTTCCAGCTTCGGAGGAGCAACTCTAGAAGTGACTTTTTAATCTCATTTTCATATTTTCTAGCTCAAAGGGCCAGAGATAATTAACATTTGAATAGAATTGCCCCAGATGGAAACCACTATAAAGAACACAAACGGAACTATTCCTTTATGCTGATCATCAAAATTTAAAATAAGTCACTTACATATTAATTAAATGACATATATAAATTGAAGGAAAATAGAGCCTAGATTTTTTTTATGAGAGATTCAAGACCCACTTATAATGAGTTTGTGGGCTTCACCTATGTTTTGATTTTAAAATAATCTCTGAAATCACTGTAACTTTCAATAACATATAAAACTTATAATTTGTGTACATCATTTATTTATTAAAGTACCATTTCTTGGGATAGCCAAAGCTCTAGTCAGTTATACTAATTCATTCCAAGACTCAATTCTGTATCACAAAACAAAACCATATATAAAAGATGTTGTATGTATATTATATAAATTATATATATTGTACATATATATAGTACATATACATATATTGTACATACATAAGAGAGGCGACTGCAGGTGGGATTTTGCAGTTGAAACATATACCCTACTTACAATATTATGTAAAATTTTCTCTAGAAGCAGGATGTACTTAAAGTGTGAAATGTTAGTAAGGTCCAATAATTTATGTGTTTTCTTTTACCCCACCTGATCCTATTTGATGTAGAGACCTGACCATAATGTTTTTCTTTTAGGGTTCTAAAAAGAGGTTGCCAGTACTTTTCTTATATTTAAAAGTCACTATAAGTAATATGTCTTTGCATAGTAGTCTTTCAACAGAAAAACTAAAACGTTCTCAAACACAATCTTACTATTGTATTGTAGCACTGAAAACTAAGACAAAATGAAATATCATTTACACTGTTACATACAGTAGCATAGTTCCTGCTTCAGAATTCCTCCCTGCAACCCAAAACAGTTTAGACCACACAAACCATCCTGAGTGTCTTATTTGTCCCATTGTGCCTAGTTTTTGCAGTTATTCTGCTCTGGCAAATAATTTTTTTAATATTTTTCAATCTCAAGTGTTTATTTGACCCTTAAAGAAAATGTAAGTAAAGGTAGGGGGAAATATACTAGTCATATCATTTAGGTATAGTGAGGATGAATAAGGACTTTTAAGTATAGTTTGCTCCTTTTTTCTTATACTGAGAAATAACTGATGAGTATGAGAAAGTAAGAGGAATACATTATTCTGGCAATAGGTAGAATTTAAGGTGTGCAAAAACATTTTTTGCCTCATTTTACTTCACCCCACACCTCAGCCTAAGCTCATGCAACCCCACAGATCATTCTACCCCATATTCCCCCTTTTTTTTCAGTAACTGTGGAAGATATTCAAAATTGCTTACTCATTTCCAACCCCTTGCAATATTTCCCCCTGCAAGTTAGACGCTAGAAAATTAAAGCTGCCTTTTCTATAATCCCTCACAGCTTATCATCTGCAGGTGGCCTAGCTTCCACCAAACAAATGATCATCCGTGAGCTCGTGCAGGAGTAAGGGAAACTTGAGGGGTGTGCCGTAAGTAGGTTTGTAAAGCCTTGGCATAGAAGTGCACACATTCCTTCCACTTATATTTATTTTATTAGCCAAAGCAAGTCACATGCCTGCCTTAATTAGTTGCATGAAGTATAATTGCACCAAGGAGGGGGAGCAAATATTGAGAACAATGATATAGTACTTTAAGCGGAGGAATGGCATGATCTTCTTACTTATATTAGGGAATGGACTGTAGGAGGCAAGAATGGAAGAATGAAACCAGGAAATTTTTTCAGATGTCCATGCAAGATATGATTGTGACTTATATAGAGCAGATGGAGATGGAGAGAATTTAACACATTTGGGTATGTTTGTTTTGGTGGTAGCATCAACCTGACTTGCTGATGGATTAGATGTGAAAGACCAAGGAAAAGGATAATTCAAAGATGTGACCCCTAAAGTTTTATTTCACCAACTATTATTAGCATTAACCCAAGAAAAGGGAGAATCCAGGAAAGATGATTCACTATGGAAGAGAATTAAATGTTTTCCAAATTACTTCAGAAAATGTAATAGGAGCAGATGAGTCTACAAATGTCTTCCAAAGCACTAAGGAATATATAAGACCTATGCTGTATAAAGTGAACCATGGCCAAAAATATGAAGATTTTACAAAGATATTATAATGCTGATAACAAAACTTAAAGAAGAAAACATAAAAGGGGGGAATATAAACTGTAACTTGAGGTAGATTTATTTGAAAAATCTAAATTTCTACTAGCAAATTAGATTCCAAAGAATTTTAAAATAATAATGTACGATGACCTAATACTGTCTAATCCAAGAATGCAGGTGTGGTTCAAAGTTTAGGAAACCTCTAATATAATAATCACATAAGTAGGTCAAGAGAGAATATAAATCATATCTGCTCTTACCTCTTTTTGTCCTATAAGTTTACCAAGGCTTTTTTTCTTGGAATTTTTTCCCCCCAATTTTGCCTGATAAGGTTGTTAGAACAATGAAATTCAATAACTTTTCACTCAATTTTTCCCAAAGTCTCTAGTGAGTAGTTTATATCTCAGTGATCTCCAATCTAATTGTCTCTCAGCTTAATGGGCCCCAAATTTCTCCATGCAGGATTAATTGCTTCCACAGACAAGGCAGTAAGTGTTTTTAGGTTGTTTCATTTAACATTTCTTCCATCTTTATTCGCTATCAATAGTGGATGAAAAACGTGGCGATAAATACATATTGTAAACATGGAAGGCATATGTGCATATGCCTATGTACATACAACTAATTGAAGCTACTTTTTTCATTTATTCACACATTCATTCACTCCCATTTACTTATTCACACACTCAACAAATATTTATGGTGTTCCTAATATGTTCCAAACACTGTGATAGGCTCTAGGAGTGAAATTTCTTTCTGGGAGTGAAGAATATCTTAAAATCTATACATCTGAACATAGGAAGATGTATTTAATTTTTTTAAAGGCTCAACTTAACTGGAAACAAACAAATCATAAGACATTTTGATTCATAGGTAGATCAATAGAGCAATAGAATATGGGGTGTTATAAGTTAGCCAAGTGTTTGGCTGATAAATTGTATGTGGACCACATAAGCACAATATGGATATATTATACTATAGTAGAAAACAGACAACAGACAACTTGTCTAATTTATCTTTGTATCAATTGTGGTTCCATCAAGAAACAGATGGCTCAAACTTAAATTACATTAGTTCATGGAGGGACTAATAAAGGGACTAATTTTAAAGATATAAGAAGGATATATGGAAAACACAAGCTATACTGTAGCCCCTCTTGACCTGGGGACAGCATGGTTGTTACCAGCCCTAGATCCAAGAGATACAGACAGAGGACTCTTAGAATAGTCTTGAAGAAAGGACTGCAGAGGGAAGCAGCCATCCTAAGACAACCCAATAGGGAGGAGCTCTGGAGAAAAAATACCCATATTTCACTTTCATTTTACTCCTCACCAACCTCCCGCTGGGCTCCCCATTAGCCAGACTAGTTAGCTGCTAGAACAAAAGTCGATACAGTCACTAAAGATTAGTTCTCCTAAGGCAGAGAAGAAGAGGGAGTAGGCCTGGAGGGGGAAAAAGCGGGGGGGGGGGGGGTAGGGGGGTGGGGAGAATTTCCACCAAGGTCTTCTCAGATATGATATAAATTTATAAAAATTAAACTTATAACTAAATACTATGATTATATTATCACAGTCATGAGTTATACAGTTGAAAACTTACAGAGTTTTTATGTTATAATAAACTAATAACTCCCTAACCAGAACTTATATGGCATTCTACTGTAATTAGAGTATTCTGTTCCCTCACACCTCCCGATCAATAGTGGGAGGTACCTCACTATAGAGTCCACATCTCTGTCAGCAAACAATTACCTTGATAGCTCTAAGAATTCCAGAGTGAATACTTTTCCCAGTCATCTTTGCTTCTGCCTTTCCTTGAGACAGGAATACTTCTTACCTGCCACCAGAATCAGCAGCCATGCAAACAACCTAGAGAGCTTTTTTATGAAAACAATTGACAGAGAGAAAAGTTGCCTCAGAGAAGCAGCCCTCTGTCTCTGCTGCTAATGCTAAAGAAAGTAAACACCTAGGCTGTCTATGCAACATGCTAGCACTGAGCGACCTGTTCTACTTGTTGCCATTAGCATAACTGTAGATCCTGCCCAAGTTGGAATGATTCTTCAAAGTGCTGAGGAGATAATCATCCACAGCCTGTGCTCTCCAGCCAAGAATGTTCCCCACAAAAAATGATTTAGGTTCATATCACAGCTCATTTTTATTCCTTTTCAAATCCATTAACATTTAACTCATTGATTGACATTGTTGGATTTCTCTACCATTTTATAGTTTGTTTTATGTTTATTAGACTTCTCTTTTGAAAACAGTAATAGCTACTTTATTTGAAGGATTTAGTATTGCTCTAGAGACTTGCCAAATGTAACTTGAAGAGTCAAAAATCCTGTCTCTCATTTTCTCCTTATTCATGCATTTGCTTACAAAAGAGTTATGCATTATGCCTTTGCTTTATGCCAAGCACTGAGATCTTAGAATACTAAGAAAGGCAGACTTAGAGAAAGAAATAAACAAAAACCTCTAATAGAGGTTTACCTCACTTATTACTAACATGCCAGTGGCATTCCTGGTTTGCCTGGTGAGAAGTGAAGGAGAAGAAGTATGTCCATGGAGTTTTCACCTTGAAAATGACAGATAAACTGAATCCTGAAATATAACATAAAAAGAATCAGAGATGGCAAGGGGAAAAGTAGAAGGTAGTGGACTTCTTAGGCAGGACAGTAGATCATGAAGGACCCCTTATGTCATTAATATTGAACACTTTAAATTTTATTGATTGTTGTAAATGCATTAATGAAAATAATGGAAACATTATAAAGTATTGAAGGTTGCAAGATATATTATCAAACCATTCCAGATGGATAAAATAGTAATTTTATGTGCTACAAATGGGAAGATGCTAATAAGAGCAACTGAATTTCCTTGAGCCAAATCATTAATAAAGCTCTGCAAGCAAGATTTAAATATATTGTTCTAATGATGCTGATTATCTTTAGCTTTGTAGCTACTCCCTAATGATAAGAACAATATGCATGACATCTTTCAATAATAATAATAAAAATACTACTAATTATTACTAACATATATTGAGTGGTATGCCAGGCCCAGCACTAAGTACTTTATATTCATAATTTAATCTAATTCTCACAATAACCGTATAAGATAGGCATTATTATTAACTGAATTTTAAAGGGGAAAAATCTGAGACTTATACAGTCTAAATAAATTGCCCAAAGTACTTTAGTTTGCTCTTGTTAGAGCCCTGACCCAAAGTTTTGTATTTCTGCTTTCTAAGGCCAAGATGAGGAAAAAGCTTGGGATAAACTCACTTTTCTTTTATCTATGGTGACCTATTTCATGTTTTGTAAAATATAGTAAGCTGCTAAATTAGGGAAAAAATTAAAAGCTAATACTGAATTCTGTTAATGGGAAATAATTTATTCTTCCCTCTTAATAAATCAATTTTTACTCTGAAGCATGAAAGTTAATCAGGTTTATCATGGTATGCCTAACTATGGGCTGTTATTAGCAGTTGTAAAATTATCAGGACACAGCCCTTGACTTGATAACCTGGCGTGAACAAATTTCCAAAGGTTGATTTTTATGGTGCATATATTAGTATTCTCATTCATTTGTTCTCAGTTGGTTGACTGCTAATTCCAAGCAAAGGAGAAAAAAGAAATTCTTAAAGCTACTTTTTTTTCCCTAAAACAATATAGCCTTTGGTCACATTACGTTAGCATGATGGAAGTATCTGTGGTAATTTATTTATATAAAGTTCACATTCCATAAACATGGTTTGGATTCAAAGCAATTTTTATCACCAGTTAAAGATATTGTTTAATGGAAAGAAGAATTAATTGCTTATTTTGACTTGCTTTTTAGAATCAAAATAAACCTTTCCTATTTCTGAACATAAAAAAGTTGCTTCCCAAAATCTACAAACAATAAATTCTGGAGATGGTATGGAGAAAAGGGAACCCTCCTACACTGTTGGTGGGAATGTAAATTGGTGCAGCCACTGTGGAGAACAGTATGGAGGTTCCTTAAAAAACTAAAAATAGAGCTACCATATGACCCAGCAATCCCACTTTTAGGCATATATCCAGAGAAAACCATAATTCAAAAGGATGCATGTGCCCCAATGTTCATTGCAGCACTATTTACAATAGCCAGGACATGGAAGCAACCTAAATGTCTATCAACAGAGGAATGGATAAAGAAGATGTGGTATATATATATAAATACATATATATATATACACATACATACAGTGGAATATTACTCAGCCATAAAAAGGAATGAAATAGTGCCATTTGCAGAGATGTGGATGGACCTAGAGATTGTCATACATAGTAAAATAAGTCAGAAAGAGAAAAGCAAATATCGTATAATATCACTTATATGTGGAATCTAGAAAAATGTACAGATGAACTTATTGGCAAAGCAGAAATCAAGTCACAGATGTCAAGAACAAACTTATGGGGGAAAGATGGGGGTGGGACGAATTGGGAGATTGGGATTGACATATGTACACTACTATGTATAAAACAGATAACTAATGAGAACCTACTGTATAACACAGGGAACCCTACTCAGTGATCTGTGATGACCTAAATGGGAAGGAAATCTAAAAAAGAGTGGATATACATATACATATAACTGATTCACTTTGCTGTACAGCAGAAACTAACACAACATTGTAAAGCAACTATACTCCAATAAAAATTTTTTTTAAAAGTTGCTTCTCCAACATAACTTACTTTTTTAATAGATACAAATTCAATACCTCTCACAGCAAAAAAAAAAAAGTTTAAGGTTTTAAAATAAAACCAAAAAACAAAGCATATAGATAAACATAGATAATCCTGAGAAAATGAAAATGATATATATATGGGGGTGGGGGAGAAAAACAACTAAATCTTACCTACTGATATTATACTACAGAAGATAGGCTGTAGAGATATATTTTTCTTGCCACATAGACTAATGAAAGCATTTCCTTTGAAGAAATATTGTAGAAAGAATTATCAACTATTTCTCTGCCACAGCAAAAGTTAGAATTTTTTTAAAAGTGAATTTTTCTGCTATCAGTGGTCTTTTTAAAAGGTCATCATAATGCTCTTTGCTTATTGTGTATAAATACCATAGATGTACAACATATTTTACAATATATTTGCAACACTAATAAAGTGGTAAACTTTGGGCAAATTCTTTTAATGCTCTACATATGTGTAATGGGACATACATACTTTAAATACATGAGACTATGGATAACAACAGATTTCAGAAAATGATCAGAAAACGGAACCAGAAGAATAAACATTAAGGTTGGGAATAAAAGTTAAGGGCCAGGCATGGAAAGGATCATAGCCTACTGGTTTTCCCTTCCTTTCCATCCATCCCATATCCCACGACCTGTAATCCTGCCAGTACCCTCAGCTCTCTTGCCACATACCCTCTGCAGAAAACCAGTGAACACTCCAGCCACTGCCCTGCTTTATTTTACAATTCTTGTCACCGCTATAGATACTCACATACTTGTTTTAATACATATCTCTTTAAATTCATGACATTAAATTTTAGCTAAATCCCATGATATGTCTTAAAAATTCTATTTTTGCTTGACTGTTTAGTTATTTCCAACTGCCATTTTCCCTGAGTGATACCTTTGAACTTACAATGCTTTCTTCAAACTATTTCTCCAGGTCCTTACATGTTCAGGGTGCCTTGCAATCTAATAATTTAACTAGCATTTGAGTGCATCCAGTAAGATGTCCTGTTTTCTTGCCAACAAACCTATGTGTATAATCATATCTTTACATATTTCCCCTGATTTCATCACTTCTGCCAAGGCCTATGAATAACAATGACTGCATCCCTTCCTGGGCTTGAACATTCATACTTATTTACTACTGCTAGGAGGCTTGGGTTGTCCTCATGCAGAAAGCAGCCCAGTGAGAGGTAAGAAATGATTGACAATTCTGACCACCAACACATAACAAAACAAACAAACAAACACATAGAACATCAAGAATCGTACTACCCTCTCGCTACCTACAACTCCCTCCAGGAACAGAGATCTTAGTGTCTCCTGAAAATGCACATCACTTCTCCAGTTTTTTCCAGGAACTGCAGTGATGGAAGCAGTGACTCTAATAGCACAAGTGGCACCTGAGTCAAATAGGCTCAGATATAAAGTATTTTGTTTTTTGGTTTTTTTCCATCGACATTTAAATTGCATTTCAACCTATGGCCCCAAGGCAGGGACAAGTGAGTATCCCTAAAACTATGAATCTAGTAATGGATTCTGAACAATGGTAATGAATTCTAAACACCCTCCAGGGCAAATAGGGGTCTGATATGAGGGAGAAGAATGAGATTGGTCCATGGGCAATAAAGCATAGATCCACTATCATCTAGTGGAAAAACCAGGATTAAAGAAAATAAATTGCTACTGAAGAATCTGAAAGTTCTGGGCAGTGAGGCAGAAATTAGAAATGAAGAAATAGGGAGGAAACTACATACATGAAGCCAATGTTAAAAGGTGTTGGAATTAAGGTAACAGAAGAGGCCTGGTGAGATTTCTTGTGGTGCTGGATCATAAACACAGGTGATTTTTCAGGGGGCCTATGACTTCACACTTGCAGGAAGAGAGATCGGTTGACCTATTTGAAAGTGACCAACTTAATTTCTGCCTTTCTTTTACATTTAAAATCCTTGAAAATGGCTTAAATGTGTCAGGTTTTTAATTATGTTAGCATCCTTTCTGATATAAAGAGAAGTTGAGAGATAGATGGCCATTGTTTTAATCCCTAATTAGTTTCTTATTGATGCCACAGAACTCATCAATAATCCAAGGGTATGTTCCCCTCAAATCCATATAGTTTATTACTACAGGTATTGGCCAGCATACTTTGTGTATCCTCTTAAGTCCAACCTACTAGGCTGGACTACCTGAGTTATGGGATAGCTTTTGTCTCTCTGACCTAAGACCTATATTTATTAATTCAACAATTATTTATTGAGTACCTATACTTTGCTAGGAATTTTCTTTGCTCAGGGTTCAAATATAAAGAAAATAGGCATAATTCCTGATTTCATTAAGCTCACAGACAAGCAGGGAAGAGAGACAGTTAATTTTATAGATACATTAGCTAACCCATATATAACAGTATGACCAGAATGAAAATAAATTAATCCAAGTGGAGGAGCAACCTAGTGACAGTTTTTGGTGATGCCCTGAGATCTTAAGTGGAATTAGAAACACCCATATGGTCCTAATCACAATAATCTAGAGGTGCGGAGTAGAGACCAGTAGGAGAAATGATCTTCTCCATATGTAGAATTAAACTATATTGTCTCCAATGATAATTAGCACTAGTTTTTATATGATATGCTTACTACACAGGTGAATCACATGGAACCAAGCCTTCCTGTGATTCTAAATGGTTAGGTCTACTGATCTGTCCAGGACCCAGATGCAATAGAGCCCTATGTTCTCAGGAGCCTGTGAGTTGGAGAAAAAGGAAATGTCAATGCTCATCCAGGTGAAGCCCAGGAAACAGCTTTCTTTCCTAGAACATAGGAAGAAATCAAAAAATGGAACCTCTTCCTGTAGAAAGGGTAGTTTTTCCTGAGAGGGGGAAATGGATTGCCACCTGAAAGGGGGTTATAGTGGAAAAGGTGAAGGGCACCTGAGGAGAAAATAATCACATCAGAAGCAGAAATATTCCACAGAGGACCTTTTTTGTTAGGGCTAAATCTGAAAGCACTTTCCCTTGAGTTTTTATTGATATGCTTTTCTAGCCTCTATTCCCACTTCTCTGGTAATAGCATGCTGGAATTTCTTAAGAGAAACACGAAATCTAATTGTTAGATAGAGTTCTCCTATCAGAGCTTTTTCCATTTCTTGTCTCCAAGGAATAAGGGAATACAATACGGGAGATGTATAAATTAGCCAAAATGTCAACCTTTGTTCTTTATACCCTCTAATGTCCTTCTAGAAATATCCAATCTTTGGGATTATCTAAATAAACAGGTAGATTCTATTGATGTGGTAGAGGTTTGGGGTCAGGATGGTGAACGGAGGGATGGGTATGTTCTCCTCAATTCTCCCTTCAGGCACTGGAAGAGAAGCTGTATAAAGGAGCAGGCAACTTTGGTGGATGATGATACAAGTTCCCTGGAGATTACTGGTGTGAGAAAAATCCATGACTCAGGAAGTGCACAAGAAATTCCAGGCATAGGAAATTATGTCTAAGTTTTATGAATTCTCTGTGAGTAAATGCAAACCACCTTTTGAGAAGATAAAGAGCTGAGTAAAACTCAGACAAAAAGGTAATTTTAAAATTGGTTAATACTAATTGGACAAATTGCAGAAAATATGAGAGTTCACAGTTCCGTTCAAAGCTCATTTGGACTCTACATTGTTTTCATGTTATCTGATGTTATCTCTCCCAAATTCATGGCTGAGTTTTCTTTACTCAAATCAGGACCATACATTCCTGGGTTCTTTTTGTCTGGAACATGTATTAAAGCAGAGGCCAAGAAAAAAGGTGGAGGTTAAAAATCCACTTGTTGAGCATATCACTGCCGAACTTCCTACTGAATAGCTTTGGTTACACACACATCTTGCCAGTCACAAGGTTTGCAGCAAAAGGGAGAGCTCAAGCCTAAGAAGATTTCGGGGTGAGAGCAGAAATAGATGTCGCTAGGACAACTCTTTCTCTCTCTCTATCCCTCTCCCTGCTACTGGAAAAGGAGATAACATTCCCAAAAAAGGTGTGGCCAACCCAAATCAGGAATCCTGTGATCAAGAGCACAGCCTGTTTGGAGGGAGGGAGGAATGGTGGCGGACATAGTTCTAGAAGCAGAGTTCCTGTGAAGATGGAAAAGAACTATAATCAAAATCAAGTGTTCCCGTTGTCAAATCTAGTTGAGAAAGAACAGGAAGGGGACTCATTGCCCCTCTCTTAGCTCTCTTCTTCTACCCTCACTGCTGACTCCTTCTCTACTTGGAATGATTAAGAATGAGAGATATAAAAAGGAAGTAGGTCTCTGTTAAGAGTCAGGGCCCAATTCAGGACTTAATGGACAGAGAACTCAGTGAAGCATCTGATCAGCCATGGTTACCCCGGTCTTTCAGATATGTAGTGTCTTAACCTCTGCCCATAGGCAGAGGACATAGAAGGTACTTCCAAATGGGGCAGAAAAATACCTGAAGCCTCCTTGGGGCTCATGAGTAGGTTTAGGCCAGGCCAGAGAACAAGGGCCAATTCACAGACCCAGTCCTTCTTTCTCTGATAACAACCTCAAGCTCTTTCTTTTCAATCTTGGTTATGTTTGTTATTTTAGTTCTGTTTTTTATTGTTTTTGTTTTCCCTTCAGTGGTCTTTTATAAAAATGACCATTGTTGACAAGGAGAGCAGGGGGAAGGAGAGAAAGTCAAACCAGGATCACCTATATTCTGAAGCTAGACCCTCAGATTTAAACCACTTCTTGTACCTCTGAATGCTTCCAACACCTTTCCTCCCTGAGAGACTTCATCAGCTCTAAGTTATGAACAGCTCTGTCCTTTCAGCTAGCAGTTGGATGATCTCAATTATTTTTTTTTCCTTCTTCTGGATGTTGTGGCCCTAAATTAATTATTAAAACCACAAAGGTCTCAGCATTAACAATGTGCAGAAATGCATAAAACTATTTTAAGGGTTGGAGGTTTCCCAGGAAGATACATAGGAATTTATAAAACCTCTGAAATAATGATCCAAATGAATTCACTTGGGGAAAGATTTGCTTTAAAAAGCAAACAAACAAACAAAAAAACTAAAATTTGAGTTATCTGTCTCCAAGGTAATTGGAATTTCTAAATAAATCAGTAGGCATTCCTCATGGATTTTGCAATGCTTCCATATGTTTTTTATTCCTTTGAAGGCAGTCATTTCTCAATTCTGTCAATCTTTTGTGGTGCGAAATGGCTTATTTCACAGATAAATTGTTATTATAACTCACAGTGGAATCCAAAATAATCCAAAGCACAGTAGTAGAACAATCCCCTGAAGAACATGGAGCCAAATAAGTCACATTTTGTAGCATTTCTCACCTCACCATGGAAACATTTCTATCCAGATGAAATAAGGATAAATACCAGAGACATTCATAATTCATAAGAGGGCAGTATGGGAACTAAGAAACATGTGTAAAAGAGAAAAATTGGATGCCTTAGGTTGACTATGGGGTGTCCTCAAGGAAATCAAATTAAGAAAAACAGATGTTCCCCTGGGTAGTTATATTATAAAACTTGCTATAATGTATTACATCAGTTATTCAAGATTACTTTAAAAAAAAGACAGTCAAGGAGCAAGCAGAGAAAATGATACTGAAGAAGAGCATTCTTCCAGGTGGTGACAGAGAATACAAGACAGGGAATTTAAGACTCATACAAGGTTTCAAAAAGGAAACATTTTCAGAGGGGTTAAGGAAGATAAAACCTGAAAAGTACTCACTGACCTTGGCAATTTGATAAGGGGTTCTGAGAATTAAGGCAAACTTTTTTTCTTTCCCATAATCCCCTTGAAGTATCTTAAAGCCATTGGCTTTCAAGATCAAATATCTGGGTGTTCCTTTCCCAGCTAATTGATTTAGCACATTTTGCTTTAAAAAAACGCCTCCAGGCCTTACATGCTTTTACTGAACCATGTGTAAACAAGGCAGGGGAAAGAAATGTTCATAAGCAAGCACAGACAGACAGACAGACACACACACACACACACACACACACACAGGAGAGACACAGAGAAAGAAGGGGAGAGACAGAGAGAAAGAGAATTTGCTGAGTTGATAGACAAGGATCTAGATTTTTCAAAAGTAGCCTTAAACTGTATTTATTTTTTAAATCCTTTTTTGATTTCCCTTTGAAATTGGAAGAATATAGAAAAGCACATAAAGAAATATAGGTAAGTCTAAATGTGGAAGTGGGAAGACAGAAAATTAAGGGAATTCATGCCTAATAGACATTTTTTTTCCCTGTGAAGTAGGAAAGCAAATGATCTTTTAACAAAATATGTGGTAGATGTGGGATTTAAGGAGAGAAGCACAAGTTCAGACTAATTTATTGAGGGGAATTATAAATGGAACCAAACAGAGACATAGAGTAGTACTGATTTGTTAATCTGTATTGTGATAGATTGCATAGTCGCAACATTTCAGGCACCTGCTCTGTGTGGTTTGACCTCCCAGACTCTGCTCCCCACTTCCTGGGATCATGCTTACTGGGTGCTGGCAGCCGGCCAAGGGCACCCAGGACCAGATGTTTACTGCAGGCTGCCCTTCATAGAGCTCGTGGAAACAGTTGTATTGTGCACAGCTTTCCTACCACTCTTAGTTTGACTGTTTGATCAATCAGTTTCTGATGTGGGTATGTTAAAAATCTCACCCTGTTGTTGGGGTTATGTTAGATTCTTTTGAGTCTGTCCACTTTTGCAGTATATCACTTGGGGTTATATATTCAGATGCATACATGTACCCTCCTGGTCCACATCCGGGATTGGAGTGAGGCATTACTCTTAGGTGCAAAATTTAAAGGGGCACCAAAAAACTCAGTAACAAGATAAATCACATTTTAACACAATATTTTAAAATAAAAATAATACAAAAATCCATGATGGATCAAATACTACAATTTTAAATTTAAAAATCCGATGTGATTCTATGAGGCCACCATCACCCTGATACCAAAACCAGACAAAGATACTATAAAAAAAGAAAATTACAGACCAATATCACTGATGAATATAGATGCAAAAATCCTCAACAAAATACTAGCAAACAGAATCCAACAACAGAGTAAAAGGATCATACACCATGATCACTTGGGATTTATTCCAGGGATGCAAGGATTCTTCAATATATGCAAATCAATCATTGTGGTACACCATGTTAACAAATTGAAGGGTAACAACCATATGATCATCTCAATAGATACAGAAAAAGCTTCTGACAAATTTCAAAACCCATTTATGATAACTCTCCAGAAAGTGGGCATAGAGGGACCCTACCTCAACATAATAAAGGCCATATACGACAAACCCACAGCAAACATTATTCTCAATGGTGAAAAACTGAAAGCATTTCCTCTAAGATCAGGAACAAGACAAGGATGCCCACTCTCACCACTATTATTCAACATACTTTTGGAAGTCCTAGCCACAGCAGTCAGAGAAGAAAAAGAAATAAAAGGAATACAAATTGCAAAAGAAGAAGTAAAACTGTCACTGTTTGCAGATGACATGATACTATACATAGAGAATCCTAAAAAATGCCACCAGAAAACTACTAGAGCTAATCAATGAATTTGGTAAAGTTGCAGGACACAAAATTAATGCACAGAAATCCCTTGCATTCCTATACACTAATGATGAAAAATCTGAAAGAGAAATTATGGAAACACTCCCATTTACCACTGCAACAAAAAGAATAAAATACCTAGGAATAAACCTACCTAGGGAGACAAAAGACCTGTATGCAGAAAACTATAAGACACTGATGAAAGAAATTAAAGATGATACCAACAGATGGAGAGAAATACCATGTTCTTGGATTGGAAGAATCAATATTGTGAAAATGACTACACTACCCAAAGCAATCTACAGATTCAATGCAATCCCTATCAAGTTAACAATGGCATTTTTTATGGAACTAGAACAAATCATCTTAAATTTGTATGGAGACACAAAAGACCCCGAATAGCCAAGGCAGTCTTGAGGGAAAAAAACGGAGCTGGAGGAATCAGACACCCTGACTTCAGACTATACTACAAAGCTACAGTGATCAAGACAATATGGTACTGGCACAAAAACAGAAACATAAATCAGTGGAACAAGATAGAAAGCCCAGAGATAAACCCATGCACCTATGGTCAACTAACCTATGACAAAGGAGGCAAAGATATGCAATGGACAAAAGACAGTCTCTTCAGTAAGTGGTGCTGGGAAAAGAGGACAGCTACATGTAAAAGAATGAAATTAGGACACTCCCTAACACCATACACAAAAATAAACTCAAAATGGATTCGAGACCTAAATGTAAGACCAGGACACTATAAAACTCTTAGAGGAAAACATAGGAAGAACACTCTTTGACATAAATCACAGCAAGATCTGTTTTGATCCACCTCCTAGAGTAATGGAAATAAAAACAAAAATAAACAAATGGGACCTAATGAAACTTCAAAGCTTTTGCACAGCAAAGGAAACCATAAACAAGACGAAAAGACAACCCTCAGGATGGGAGAAAATATTTGCAAATGAATCAACAGACAAAGGATTAATCTCCAAAATATATAAACAGCTCATGCAGCTCAATATTAAAGAAACAAACAACCCAATCCAAAAATGGGCAGAAGACCTAAATAGACATTTCTCCAAAGAAGACATACAGATGGCCACGAAGCACATGAAAAGCTGCTCAACATCACTAGTTATTAGAGAAATGCAAATCAAAACTACAATGAGGTATCACCTCACACCAGTTAGAATGGGCATCATCAGAAAATCTACAAATAACAAATGAGAGAGAGAGTGTGGAGAAAAGGGAACACTCTTGCACTGCTGGTGGGAATGTAAATTGATACAGCCACTATGGAGAACAGTATGGAGGTTCCTTAAAAAACTAAAAATAGAATTACTCTATGACCCAGCAATCCCACTACTGTGCCTATACCCAGAGAAAACCATAATTCAAAAACACACATGCACCCCAATGTTCATTGCAGCACTATTTACAATAGCCAGGTCATGGAAGCAACCTAAATGCCCGTCGACACTCGAATGGATAAAGAAGATGTGGTACATATATACGATGGAACATTACTTAGCCATCAAAAGGAATGAAACTGAGTCATTTGTTGAGACGTGGATGGACCTAGAGACTGTCATACAGAGTGAAGTAAGTCAGAAAGAGAAAAACAAATATCGTATATTAACGCATGTATGTGGAACCTAGAAAAATGGTACAGATGAACAGGTTTGCAGGGCAGAAGTTGAGACACCGATGTAGAGAACAAATGTATGGACACCAAGGGGGGGAAACTGCAGTGGGGTGGGGATTGTGGTGTGCTGAATTGGGTGATTGGGATTGACATGTATACACTGATGTATATAAAATTGATGACTAATAACCTGCAGTATAAAAAAAACAAACACGCAAAGAAAAAACTAATACTAAACTTTCTTTGGGTTATTTGTATGGAAATATGTTAATATAAATGTTTCAGACATTACATGAAATTTCTAAAAATCTTATATGTTCTGGTATAATGTTGTAAGTCATAATTCTAGTTATTACTTTAAAATGTATATCTCAGAAATAACTAAATGTCCTCGTCAATTGCATTATTATGAACTTTCATCAAATCTTTAACTGTGGTCATTTTTAAGACTTTTGTCATTTACAGACAGTTCTGGGTGTACTCTGATGCTTTGACAAAAATGTTCCTATAAAAGGGTTTCATCTTCAAGGAATTCATGGAAAAGACTCTGACAAGTACAGGTTTCCGGTAACTGACTATACTGCTGAACTGAATGAATAAGCATTTTCAGAACTCTAATGGAAAACTGATGAATTCATAAAAGTGCTAACAAAAGATCAAGATGAAAAAAAATTAATTACATGGGACTGAGTGAACTGATGAGGATGATTATAATTTTTGTGACTTTCTGTTTGAATAAAAAAAAAAAATCCGATGTGCACTTACAGGACTCACCTTATTCACCTCACTTGCCTCACACTATTCTCAGCCCTAAGTTACCTTCTTAGTGAACTGATCCTTTTTATCCTTCCGTAAGACTCCTCTAGTCCTATTACAGCTTTTCGCTTAAATTCTATTTTTCTGATACTACTATTGTGACACTAAACTTTTGGTTAAGTTTATTGACCTTATTTTGTGTTTTCTTTTTATCATCCTTTTTCTTTGCTTCTTTGCTTCTTTTTCCTTTTCTTCTGTTGGATCGATAAGTTTTCTACATTTCCTTTATTAATTGTTTTTAACTGAGTGTTTGGCTGGTTAGCTCAAGAAAAAACTTCCTTGGGAAAACAGTATGTCATACAACCATCTTCAACTTTGAATCATTTGAGTTAATGTATTAAATTACTAAGGAAAGTGATTGCCACATCAATAAAATTCCATAAACATTTATATACATAAACATATTCCATAAACATATATATATATATAATTGTGAGGAGAAGATACTGAGTTGAGAGAATGGAATATTAGAAACTAAAAATTCTGATGTGAAATGATTATAGGAGATTTTTGGAGAACTCTTGACGTACTGCCTTGGGCAGATTATCACCCCATCATTTGAAGCTTCAGAAAAAATGCTCCAGTAGGACCAGTCACAGAGTTTTTAATGGATCTCTTGTATTTTGAGAGACACAGTAAACTGGAGTGACTGCAGTCTGAAAAATAGTAGAACAGCTGGTTTGATAACTGACTTAAGAAAAAGTGGCAGAATTGGCCTCCCGAAGAAGTATCAGTATTGGTTCATTAGTTGTGATAAATGTACCATACTGATATAAAATGTTAATTATAAAGGAAACTGAGTGTGGAGTATACAGCAACACTCTGTACTATCTTTGCAATAATTATATAAATCTAAGATATTCTAAAATTAAGAATTTATATTAAATAAAAGGAGCATCAGTGTTTTCTACACATTGGTACAGGCCATATGCAAGAAAACCACCATGGTATCACAATAAATTTGACCGAAGAACAAAGTGGGAGTGTTTCTTACGTATCTACAGAATGAAGAAACACTCAGCCACTGCCAGAAGAGAGATGTATACCTTCATCAAGGCAACTGCGGATTAGAGACCCTGAGTGACCAGGGGTATATTAATTTACCAGGGCTGTCCAAGATCAATATGTCAGCAGGTTCATTTCTTCTAAGGCCTCTCTCCTTGGCTTGCAGCCACCTTTTCATTGTGCCCTAACATGGTCTTTCCTCTATGAGCAAACATCCCTGTGTCTTTGTGGGCTCAAATTTCCTCTTCTTGTAAGGACACTGGATTAGATCCCACCATAATGGACTTATTTTAACTTACATCTTTCAAGGCCTTATCCCCAAATACAGTCACATTTTGAGCTACTGGGGGTTAGGGCCTCAATTTAAGAATTTGGGGGATACACAATTCAGTTCATAAGAGGAGGGGAAGGGAAAGAGGACAGCAAAAAACTCATGAATGCACTCAGGAAAGAAAAAGCCCACTTTGAATATCTAGTCTAAACACTAAATCACTGTGACCTCTTGATGATCCAACTCCTAAAAGGATCAGAATATATACTTACTGAGATTAAGTAGAAATACTAAGTGGGAAAAGAAAGAAGTGGCTAACCTAGCCTACCTTCACCAAAAGTAGTCTTCCCACCTCTCCACAAAAGGCTCCAGCAGAAAATGGAGGGAAAAATGAGGAAGAAAAACTACAACCCTGAAGAAAGAATCAAGTTTTGATTATTAAATGGATATGAGCAATGTACTAATGACATCAAGGTTGTTTTGTGACTTGAAGTGGCCATGGAAAAATTTGTTTCTGGAAGTCATAGGGGCTTGCTGAGTTTTTAATCTAGGAATCAGGGAAGAACAAGACCCACAGAGCAGATTTAAAAATGGATTGGCATTAAGAGAATTATAAGACAAGGCACAAACTGGTAGAAAATCTTTGCAAAATATATACCTGATAAATGATTGATATCCAAAATACACAAAGAATTTTTAAAACTCAACAATAGGAAAAAATAGCCCAATTAAACTTTGGGAAAAAGCAAATGACAACACCGTCTATGAAGAAAACTGAAAGAATTCACAAAAAAACTTTTGGGACTAATAAACAATTATAGCATGGCTGCAGGGTACACAGTTAATATACATAAGTTGATTATTTCCTCAATCTTGAGGAGCTGGAGGAATCACATTCCCTGACTTTAGACTATACTACAAAGCTACAGTAATCAAAACAGTATGGTACCTGCACAAAAACAGACATATAGATCAATGAAACAGCATAGAATGCCCAGAAATAAACTCATGCACTTATGGTCAATTAAGCTACAACAAAGGAGGCAAGAATATAGATGGAGAAAAGACAGTCTCTTCAATAAGTGGTGCCAGGAAAACTGGACAGCTACGTGTAAAAGAATGAAATTAGAACAACCTCAAACATCATATATGAAAATAAACTTAAAGGCCTAAGTGTAAGACCAGATACTATAAAACTCCTAGAGAAAGACACAGGCAGAACACTCTTTGACATAAATTGCAGTGATAATTTTTTGGATCCGTCTCCTAGAGTAATGGGAATAAAAACAAAAATAAAGAAATGGGACCTAATTAAACTTATAAGCATTTGCACAGCAAAGGAAACCATAAGCAAAAAGAAAAGACAACTAATGGAATGGAGAAAATATTCACAACAGAAACAATAGTCATGGCCTTTAATTCTAAAATACACAAACAGCTCATACAGCTCAATATCAAAAAAACAAACAATCCAATCAAAGAATGGGCAGAAGACCTAAATAGACACTTCTCCAAAGAAAACATACAGATGGCCAACAGGCACATGAAAAGATGCTCAAATTCACAAATTATTAGAGAAACACAAATCAAAACTACAATGAGGTATCACCTCACACCAGTCAGAATGGCCATCATCAAAAAGTCTATAAATAATACATGCTGGAGAGAGTTTGGAGAAAAGGAAACCCTCCTACCCTGTTGGTATGAATGCGAATTGGTGCAACCGATACAGAGAACAGTATGGAAGTTCCTTAAAAAAGTGAAAATTATTAAGTTACCACATGATCCAGCAATCCCACTCCTGGGCATATATCCTAAGAAACCTCTAATTTGAAAAGATACATGAACCCCAATGTTCACAGCAGCATTATTTACAATATCCAAGACATGGAAGCAACCTAAATGTCCATCAACAGATGAATGGATAAAGAAGATGTGGCATATATATACAATGGAATACTACTCAGTCATAAAAAAGAATGAAATAATGCCATTTGCAGCAACATAGATGGACTTAGAAATTATCATACTAAGTAAGTCAGAGTGAGAAACACAAATATATAACTTATATGTGTAATCTTAAAAAAAGATATAAATAAACTTGTTTGCAAAACAGAAACAAACACACAGACCTAGAAAACAAATGTATGGTTACCAAAGGGGAAAGTGGGAGAGGGGTAAATTAGGAGTTTGCGATTAACAGATACATACTACTATATAAAAAAGACATAAACAACAAGGTCCTACTGCATAGTACAGGGAACTATATTCAATATCTTGTAATAAATGATAAATGGAAAAGAAAAAATGTTGAAAAAACAAATTTTCAGTAAAAAAGAAAAAGTGTGCCAAAATCCTTAACAGACATCTCACCAAAGATTATATACAGATGGCAAATAAGCATATGAAAAGATGCTCCACCTCATATGTCATCAAGGAAATGCAGATTAAAACAACAATATGATACCACTATATACCTATTGGAATGGCCAAAATCTAGAATACTGACAACACAAAATACTTGCAATGATGTAAAGCAACAGTAACTCTCATTCATTGCTAGTGGTAATGCAAATGGAACAGCCACTTTTGAATACAATTTGGCAGTTTTTTATGCAACTAAACATACATTTATCACAGGATTCAGTAATCATACTCCTTGGTATTTATCCAAATTAGTTGAAACTTATGTCCACACAAAAACCAGTGCATGAATGTTTATAGCAGCTTTATTCATAATTGCCAAAACCTGAAAGCTACCAAGATACCCTTGGGTAGGTAAATGGATGAACAAATTGTTGTACATCCATACAATGGAACATTTTTCAGCACTAAACGGAAATGACTTAAAAAGCCAAGAAAAAACATGGAGGAAACGTATGTATATTGCTAAGTGAAAGAAGTCAACCTGAAAAGGCCACATATTGATGATTCCAACTATATGATATTCGGAAAAGGCAAAACCATGCAGACAGTAAAAAGATCAGTAGTTTGTTGCCAGGGGTTTTGGGGTAAGGAGAGTAGGAGGGATGAATCAGTGGAGTGCAGAGGATTTTTGGGGCAGTGAAGCTATTCTGGATGATATTATAATGGTGGATACATGATATTATACATTGCCAGAACCCAAAGAATTATACAACACAAAGAGTAAACCCTACCGTAAACTACAAACTTTTGTTAATAATGATGTATCAGTGTTGGCTCATCACTTCTAACAAATGCACCAAACTAAATGCAAGGTGTTAACAACCGAGGAAACTTGGCAGAGGTGGGGACAGAGATATATGGACACTTTCTGTACTTTCCACTCAGTTGTTCTATAAACCTAAAACTGATCAAAAAAATAAAGTGTATTAATTTTTTAGAAAGGGCCAAGTAAAAAAACGGGTGGTAGAGTAGGGAAGACAAAAATAAAACCCTTTCATTATTTAACACTATTAATGTTGGTGTTTTCTTGTAGGTGGGGTTTAGAAGATCAAGCTGCCTCCCCTAGAAAGTATAACAAAAAGGCAGTGATCTTGGGAAATTGTCAGATTTCAGATAACATTGAGGTGGAAAAAATTTCTCAAGATTGTGAAAATCTATACAGATAAATAATGGGCTATTTTGGAACAAACAGTTTAAAATGAAGGAGGAGTGTTAACTGTGTGACAAAAAGGGATAGGAGCAAGAACTGCAGAAAAATAAATGAATGACAGCCATAACCAGAATCTTGCATTTTGGCTTTAGCTTTTAGGTTTTCAATAATAGATGGCTGTTTCAGGCCCAGAAGGCCATGACCCTGGGTGATATTGGAAATGTGAATGGGAGACTACTGCCATTTCTTACACAAGCAGTGCAGTGGTCTAGACAGCAGTTTGGAACTCCTCTCAAGACTCTAGCAGCAAAGGGAGTTATCATGTCTTTGTAGTGTCTGCTTCCCGTTTGGCAAGGTATGTGGGGATAGAGTCAGACGTGGGTATGATCATTTAAGTAGGGCTGTCAGGGGTCTACATGGGTTGCTGAACGATATTAGGGATGGAGACATGAATTATGAATCACAGAATTGTAGCCCAAGGGATTCCACTTGAAGAAATAATCCCATACAAACGTTTTCTGATCTGAAGAGGCTGCAAACTCAGAAAAGTTGATGGAATGGCAATGACCTTAGGATTTTATACATTTTGAAGTTTGATAAAATTTTTAACTTCTCTTTACCATCTTTTAATCAGTCATATATTATTCATGTTTGAAGGAAAGTTGAAGGTTATTTAGTCCAAATCCTCCAATTTAAAGTGAGCAAACATAGCCAAGAAAAGTTCATAAATCTATTTAATAGAGAACATGACTCCAGGATTCTAAAAGCTAATTAGATCTTCATCTTCTTTCAAAATATGTGTCCCTTTAGTGGATGAGTAAGCTCTTTCTGTTATGAAATGTGATTTTAATTTATCAAATATTTTATTGTATAGCTGT
This sequence comes from Balaenoptera ricei, assembly GCF_028023285.1. Taxonomy (NCBI): domain Eukaryota; kingdom Metazoa; phylum Chordata; class Mammalia; order Artiodactyla; family Balaenopteridae; genus Balaenoptera; species Balaenoptera ricei. The sequence goes on along the minus strand of NC_082644.1, from coordinate 92,965,673 downwards.
CAATGTATAACAGATAAATCAGTCTATGAATCGATGTTATATATAATATACTTAATTTAAATACAAAGATGACACTAAAGTACCAAGCATGACTTCTGTACTAAGGATACTACTTTTATGTCAATCCCTTTCCTTCAATATGTATTTCCAAATTTCTTTCTCATTATTTTATAATTCTTTTCAGTGAATAACCAGCCCTCCCTAATCATTTTTAACGTTTTCAGCTTGAGAGTTTCACGAGTGTTTTAGTTATACATAAAGGCTTCATGCTGCTAAGACAAAAGAGCCTTTCATGCTGTATTATATATGTGCTGTTTACTGTGTCAGCTTTGTCTCTGAGCTGCATCTTTTGAAGGACTTTTTGAGAGGTTCACTTGATAATTTAACTGTAATGGAATATGAACACAAGTGGTATAATGTCTGGGGATAGGGCAGACTGACAGAGTAACAAGTAAACCATTTACTTTCCAAAAATAAGCAGTGTAATTTTGGTAAATAATTATGCAGGCTCTGAGTCTTTGGAATGCATACCCCACATATACACACACATCAAATAGACATACACACATATTAAAGTAAATGCATTCAAAGTCTAAAGCTAAATATATATGAAATAACATTAGCTTTAAGGTGGATTAATTGAAATATAATAGGCAGAAGAAATGATATAACAAACTGACTGTCATTTGCACAAGTTAGACCACATCTACTGTGATCACTTCTGTGCGTAAAATTTTAGAAAGTTTACCAGAATAATTAAAAGAACTGGGGTCATTTCCTTCCTTCTTAAAAAGCCATCTTAATGGAGGATTTAGTAGCTCTTTCAAATATTTGAAGGACCATCAAATAAAGAAGAGAAAAGACATATGTACTAGAGTACAAAATCTAGAAATAAAACTAATGGGTAGAAGTTACAAGTATAGTCAATACAACATTGAATTTTCTTAGACATTGTTGTTTAACAATAGAGATTTCTTATGAGGAAGTTGGCTCTTTGTGACTCAAAGTGTACAGGGGGGATTAACTTTTTGCTGGCATTGCTCTCATTAAAAGAAGTTGTAGTAGGAAGAGGATTATTTGTAGGGGGATACTTTATAACTTTAGGATTTGGGGTGAATAATTATATATGTCAGTACTATGTTCAGTTTTCATGTGTACAGATGAGTGTATTTAAATTTACTCTTAGGTCCCTTTGCAATTCATTAATAAACTAAATGATTTGTTTCTTCAGGCCTGTTGAAGTTTCTGAATATCACGTTTAATAAGAATGTCCTATATGTTTACAAATTTTGTTAACTAATCAGAGTAGAAATTAGCGGATACTTCATTTTTAAAAGATAATTTTAATGGGGTTAATAAGTCTAGTAATACTTCTATCATAGCAGCATAGAAATCAAGTCTAAAAGCATAGCTACCAAAAATGCTCTCATGAGATTTACTATTAATTTTTAAATGTATGTAAAAATATTTGCAGATTCTAGAACTATTTAAGCCTTCTTTAAATTTAAATCACTTTTTATTTGTCTAGACTGTGAAAAAGATTATAGCCAAGGGACCTGATGTTCTCCCTATTTGTCCTTCATCAGGACAAATTTATACTAGCAATTTAATAGCACTTTGTTATTCATAGTAAAAAACTGAGAATAGGATGTAAAAATAATGCATCTTTAATGAAAAAGTCTCATCTCATAATTATATTGATCAAGTTATAACTATTTCTCTGTTCTGCATTTAAAACATTTGCACATATTTTGAAACAAGCTTTATACATTTCAGTAATGAGTAAGAAATCCAGAACAGATCCAATGTTATATGGAATCTCTAATAAAAACCCAAGATTTTCTTTATGTATATGGAAGATATTTTGTATGAGAACACACATGAAAATATTACGTTAATTAAAGTTTTAAAGCAGCTTTAAGAGTTAACTAATTTATTATAGTAGCAGAACTCATGAGCTGTTAAAACTGGTTTTGCTCCAAAATATGATAAATATCTAAAGAATACCTTAAGATTTTAAAGTATATATTTTTTCTAAAATGATAAACCTAGTCAAGATATTTATAAATATCAATGATTAAAGAGAATCATTATGGGAGCATTATGAAAATGCAGGTCAACCTTAAATTGTCACTTCAAGGGACAGAGTAAGGCAGTAGGACATAGTTGGAATCTATAGACTAAGAGTATTAATAACATTGGGTGGACCAGGACCTTGAGGCAAAAAAGAGAGAGTGATATGGGGGTTGTGGGGTTGGGGATGAGAAAAGGGGGGAGGAAAGAAGGAAGAAAGGAAGGAAAAAAGAGAGGGGGAAAAGGAGGGAGGAAGAATGGAAGGAGAAAGAGGGAGTGATTGCAGGCAAGCATTTTTGCCTTAGCAACTGTAAAAAAAAAAAAAAAAAGTGTAGTGTTCATTGCAGGTTCACAAACCATGCCTCACTCTGGCCCACTTGCGTATGAAAACATGGCCCAGGATCTTGTGGTACCTTATTTTTCACAGAGTTTTTTTTTTTTTTCATATTGTATCATATCATTAATGCTCTTTATCCTTAAAATACAATGGTCAATATGAAATATACTGACATTTGCCCTATCTTCAGGAAAATTACAAACCATGAAGAAAGTATATATGGGGATGAATACAGATAAGAACAAAAGAAGAAGCGACATAAATATAAATGATCTAAGTCATTTCATTTCAAAACATATGCTAAAATACAATTATTTTTCTAATTTATCATATTTATTAAAAGAACATATATACTAATGCATGTTGTTTATCATTAGAAAACAAACTGTTTAACCATTAAACCTATTGGTGGTAACACAGTGGTTAATTTAAGAGACAAAAACATTATTTAATGTGCAATTTCACGTCATACTCACAACAATTCTATGAAAGGTAATAGTAACCCCTTTGTTCAAATGAGAAAACTCATGATTAAGGAGAGAATACATTTGTTCACCCAGCTGCAAAATGTTAGCAGCTAGCTTCAAATTAAGTCAAGTGTGTTTACTTTAGTACAGCACCGGACACCGCTGTTTTTCCCATAATCCAGTTAGGGTGACCATGCATTCTGGCTCACACAGGACAATCCACTTTACACCTGTCATCCCTGTGTAATTATAAATAGAGCCACCTTTCACTTTCAGAATGTTCCAGTTTAGGCAATAAATCCTGTGGTCATTCTAATCATACTCCATATTGCTAGAATTGGCCTATTTCTACCTCAAAATCCGAAATAATGTGTAGACGTGTGTGTGGCCACATGTATGCATGTGTGTCTGTGAGTGTGTGGTTTGCTAAACTACAGTAAAGGATGAAAAATGACTATAGGGTAGGAATTCTTTTATAGATTTGTTGTTCTCTTCCTCATTTTTAAGAAATCTATTTAATAAAACCTGAAATAGAAAGTAGATCTGGATTGCAAATATGATCAACTTGAGTAATTACAATAAGAAACTATTCATCTTTCTATAAAATATGCCCTTAATGGAATTCATGAATACTTTTTCACAAAAGGTAGATTAAATTAATATTCATATGCTGGTCAAGTATGTACAACACTCAGTAATATTAGACCTATTAAATATTGCTCAATCAGGATATAGTAATTTTTATTCTCTAAATTTTGATACTCCAATGTCAGGTGATTTAAAGTAAAATATTAAAAATATTTTTCCTTTTGATGTATGATTTTAATCATTAGAATGATAAGCATATAAGTTGAAAATGAGTTAATCCACTGTATAGACTCAACTTTATAAAATACACCAGATCAGTAATCTAAGTATTTGTACATAAATGTTAAATTAAATATGTATGTATGTATTCTTTACATATCTTATACAGCTAGAGTGTACATAATTTTATTAAAGTCTATTGATACATAATTTTCCATACACTTATGTTTTCCCATATCATTTCATATATTATTGCTATAACATGTAATGATAGGGACTAACATTTATTGAGCATTTATTAAGTGCAGGGCACTCTTCTCAGCCCATTACATTTATTTCATCATCTAATCATCACAATGACCCTATGGTTGTGAGGCACTGTTCTATTCATGAACTCAGGATTAGGAAACTGAGTTATTCCTCAAAATTATACCACTATTAAGTAGTAGGGCCAGGAATCGAATGTGAGCAATTTGTCCACAATAACCTCCCTTCAAGGGTCACACACACCGAACAGAAATTCATACACATACCTCTTCGTTTTAAAACTAATGTTAGTTAACTTCTAATTTTCCCATAATATTTGGAAGAAAAATGATTTTCTCCATCTTTCTCTCCAGTGTCCTGCTGGTTCCATATCCTCTGATCAATCCTGTAACCCACTCTGGTCTGTATTGTGTAAACTTATAAGTATAATCAACACCTCCATCTAGGATTGGTACACTAATTGAAGAGGATTTTTAGTTAGGTAGTTTGTTTTCTGTGCAATTTGCTCAAAGTTTACGTAAAATTTTATCATCAACATTTATTTGCTCCATGTCTTTTGTTTTACTAATATTTTATAGTCATGTATCTGCAAAAATATTAGATTTCAGGCAATCTGGGCCATTTAAACACATCTGTTCTGTAAATATTCTTTTTGCACCTATTTGAGAAAAGATTTGCCTCCTATGTAACAAGAATAAAGAGGGGACATGGTTTAGGAAATTCCTAGCTGGGATGCTGTCAAATTTTGAGAAGTATCTTTAAAAATATCTTGCACCATTACCCAGAAATAAATTATTTCCCATGACTTACTGCAACATGTTATTAAACATTTCCTGTGGTTACTATTAGCCTGGATATTAAAACTTAACACGGCTTTGGACATTACATATGTTTGTGTGTGGGCATGTGTGTGTATATGAATTATGTAGAAGCAGATATTGTATCTATTTATTTATAACAATGAGAATCCTTTTTTGATATGAAATGTTTCCTGGAATCATATAATTACTTAGGTCTCAGTATGTGAGATGAGAAGAAATTGGAAATAAATATAACTGAAATAAAAATACATAAAATTCTGCCAATTTTCTGACCCAGTAATTGAATGTACATGTTTTCTTGCCCAAGCATTTAAACATGGAATTTTATTCTGTATTTAATAAAAATGTTATTTGCATTAACTTCTTTAAACATTTAAAAATATCTGTGTAATTTCAAAGATTATCTAACTGAATTTCATAAAGAGTTAGGAATACCAAATTTATAATTTTTGATTCTTAACTTTTAATAAGAATTCTATTGTCTCACTCACCTGCAACCTTGCCATTTTTCCCAAATGGGCTTTCCATGGTTCATTAACTCTGAATATGGAATTACATCAGACAGGCCTATAGCCTATAGGGGAATGAGGCATTTACCCAGCCGACCTATGATGGAATCCTTCAACAGCCAGAGATCCTTCTATTCATATATTTGAAGCTATCTCTTAATTTGCTACTGACTTAAAAAACTAAATCAATGACACAAGAAAAGGAACATTAAAATTTTGTTTTATGCCAACTTATTCAGTACCATTTAAGCACTAGTAAATCAGAGAAAATTCATTTGGACTTCAGTACCTGATATCAAATGCAACTCTAAAGTTTGTCAAGAAGGGGAGTTCTTTCTTGATGGAAAAAGTAGAAAAAATAATAGTTACCTTTTTTCAGCATGACTGCCACTTATGTCATTGCCATAAAAAATATATTCTAGTTTTGAATCTGATTTTAAAGCAAATATTTGAAACACTATCTACCGTAACAAAATAATTCACACTCATCCTGTCCTCTTGCTGCAGACACAAATAATACAAGTTCTCTTCCATAAAGGGATACTGACTTCAGGTTTCATCTGCCACATATAAAGTTTGGGGAATTCCCTGGCAGTCCAGTGGTTAGGACTCCGCACTTTCACTGCCAAGGGTTAGGGTTCGATAGCTGGTCAGGGAGCTAGGATCCCACAAGCCACGTGGCGCAGCAAGGAGGGAAAAAAAAAAGAGTTTGGAAGTTGCCACTCCTGTACTTAAAGCAAGAAAAATATTGACAGCCTGAAAATCAATGACTTTTATTGGATTCATCAGAGAATTGAGGTTGCAAGGCAAACTACCACCTTAAAGACTAGAAAGAAAGGCACATTAGGTAACACTGGGGAGATCTGCTTACCTGGGGCAGAAGGTCCTGGAAACATAAACTGGTCGAAACACTTAAATGGTATTTTTGAAGAATTGCTAGAGGTTTAGTATGGACTGTCAGGGAGAAGAGAATAATCATTATGAAATTCACTCAGAGACTTTTCTACAGGAAAGGCCTACACTCCAGAAAAAGACTTTACCAGAGCCTTTCCCAGTTGGCGAAAGGAAATTTCTCCCACTCCAGCCACCTCTAGGCTTTCTGTATCACACAAGGGGGAAAAAATTAGTCAACAGGGGTCAGGGGTTCAAGAAAATAGATTGGGAACACTGCAATCAAGAAAAGGAAGAAGGTGTAGGGAAAATGCTAAACCACTAGGGAAACACATGTTTCAGTCATAGTCCTGAGACCCAGCCTCACTAAAAAACAGAGATATAATCAGAAGATTGCAGAATGCTCCCTCTCCACTTCACCTAACCACCATACCAAAAGGGATTCAGTATGATGACAGCAAATTACAGCTGAATGAGCTGCAAGACACAGACTCTCTGAGGAGTACTTATGGATGCCCAAAGTCATGAGGAGACAGCAATAAGCACACAAGATGATTTTAAAGACTCTGAGCCTCCACTTACAGCAGAAATTAAAACAGCCCAATTCTTAGCCGGGATAATATACATCCTCACTCTATTTGCTTCAGTTAATATTCACCCTCCCCCCAAAAAATACCATATCTAGTGTTTTAAAAAAAAATTATAAAGCATGCCAAAGGCAAAAGAAAACAACACAGTCTTAAGAGACAAAGCAATCATCAGGACCAGACTGAGATATGATAAGGATAGTAGAATGATCAGGCAGGGAATATATAATGACTATGATTAATATGTTAAGGTCTCTAATGGAAAAAGTATACAACATGCAAAAACAGATGACTAAGGTATGCAAAGTATCTCTAAAAGCAGTAAAAAGAAATGCTAGAAAAAAAAAAAAACACTAACAAAAATGAAGAATGCCTTCTACAGGTTCATCAATGGACTCAGAAAGGCTGAGGAAAGAATCAGTGGTCTTGTAGGTAGGGCAACAGAGAATACCCAGTCTGAAATGCAAAGAGAAAAAAGAAGGAAAACCAGAACTTCCAAAAATGGTGCAACAACATTAAAAAAAAAAAAAAAAAGGAACATATGTGTAAATAGAATACAAGGAAGAGAAGAAAGAGAAAATAGAGCAGAAGAAATATTTGAAGTAATAGTGGCAAAGATTTTTCCAAAATTAATGATGACCACCAAGCAACAGATTCAGGAGGCCCAGAGAACACCAAGCAGGATACATAGCAAATAAACCACACCTAGGCATATCATATTGAAACAGTAGAAAATCAAAGAAAACTTTAAAAGAAGGTACATGAGAAACTTTGATTTATATAAAGAAAGGAAGAGTGTCAGAGAAAGAATAAATGATGGTAAAATAAAACACTTTATTTGTTACACTTACTTGATCTAAAAGTTAAGTGTTTCTTTAAAAATAATAGTAAGAATATATTAGGTGATTATAGCATATGGACACTTGAATGACAAATATTATAAGAAATGATGAGAAGGAATCATATAAATCTAACAAAATATGTACAGGATCTGTATGTGGAAAACTATGAAACTGATGAAAGAAATCAAAGAGTATCTAAATAATTGGAGATATATTCCATGTTTCTGGATTGGAACACTTGATATTGGTAAGATCTCAATTCTGACCAAGTTGATCTATTGGTTCAATGCAAGCCAATCAAAATCTCAGGAAACCATTTGTAGATACTGACAAACTGATTCAAAAATTTATATGGAAAGACAAAAGACCTACAATAGTCAGCACAACCTGAAGAAGAACAAAGTTAAAGGATTCACACTATCTGATTTCAAAACTTAGCATAAATCTACAGCAAATAATAAAGGGTGGTGAAATAAGAGACATATAGAATAGTAGATCAGAATAAAGATCCCAGGATAGGACCCACACAACCATAGTCAATCAATTTTTAACAGAGGCACAAAGGGCAATACAATGAAGAAAGGATAGTCTTTCCAATAACTGGTGCTGGAACAACTAGACATCCATATGCAAAAAAAAAAAAAAAAATGGAATCTAGACATAGACTTCACATATTACATAAACGTTTACTCATTACATAAAATTTATTCAAAATGGATCATTATAATATGCAAAAGAATAAAACTTCAAAAACAAAACATAGGAGAAAATCTATTTAGATACAATAGTGAAAACATGATCCCAGAATGAAAAATTAATAAGCTGGACTTTATTAAAATTAAAAACTTCTTTGTCAAAGACGTTGTTAAAATAATTTTAAAAACAAGCTATAAATTGGGAGAAAATATTTTCAAAATATATATCTGATAAGGGAAATGTATCTAACATGCACAAAGAACTTGTAAAACACAAGAAAAAAACAACTAAAAAATGGGCAAAATGTTTAAAAAGACACATCACCAAGAATATATACAAATGGAAAAGAAACATGAAAATACACTCAACATCATTTGCCATTAGGGGAATGCAAACTAAAAAATATAATAGGTTATTATAATGCCTGGAAATCTAAAAACTGACAATACAAATTGCTGGTGAAATACAGAACGACAGGGACTCATTCATTGCTGGTGACAATACAATAGGGTATAGCCACTTTAGAATACAGTTTCGTAGCTTTTTACAAAGCTAAACATAGCCTTACCATATGATCCAGGAGTAATGCTCCTATATACTTCCAACAGATTTAAAAACTTTGTCCATACTAACACATGCATGCAAAGGTTTATAGCAGTTCCATTCCTAATCACTAAAACTATGAAGCAATCAAGATGTCTTTCAATAAAGCGAATGGATATGCAAACTGATCGACATCCATAAAATGGAATACTATTCAATAATAAAAAAGAACAAACTATCAAGCCAAACAAAGCCATGAATGAGCCTTAAATATATTTTGCTAGGTGAAAGCAGCCAAACTAAAAATGATGTATATAGTATCATTCATTTATTTGAAATTCTGTAAAGGCAAGATGGCAGAAACCATATACACATCAGTGGCTACCAGGGATTTGGGAGGGCAGTAAGAGGACTGACTAGATGACTCACAGGGGATCTTTTAGGGTAGTGAAACTATTCTGGTTGATACTGGAATGCTGGATACATGACACTATGCATTTATCAAAATCCACAGATAAAGATGTGGTAAAGGGGATTACACAATTAAAGGCAAAAGGAACTGTACAAAATGACCACTGTATTAATTGATAAAGTGTTTTCTTACAAGGGTAGAGGTTAACCATTTTAAAACCATAATATATGTATACTAGAATTGAACAATTAAGTAAATGGCTGGTGGACAGGTGAAGCCAGGTTTCTAACTGTTGGAATATGTTACAGATAGATAGTAAGGGGAGAAGGTTAGAATGACCCATATGCTAATGGCTTAGAGTCGTAAACATCAGCATAAACTCTTGTTTAGCTTAATATAGACACAGATGGATGCATTATAAATATTTATAGATTTGTGCCTAAGCATGGATAAATATACACACATATATTCCATTGCTCAGTCAGCTGAGAAGGCCTATAAGCAATGACACCCCAGTAGTAAAGAGTACATCTAGAGCTCATATCTTATTTTCTAATACCACTCTCCAATTAAAAAAAAAAAAAAATTGCAGTCCTTGGAGAAATGGTTAATTCTACAACTCAGGCAAGACATATACAACATGGTCCTGGAGCACCAGAAAATAAGGAAGCACTCTAAAACACAACAAAATAGAAAACACAATGATTGTTGTATGTAAATAAGACATAGGAGTCAACTGAAAGAGCCCCCAGTGGTCAAGTCTGGAATAATTTGAGCAAAAAATTAGTAGAGTATCACACTGTAATCCAAAGCATAAATAAATATTCATGAGTCTATACTAATATATAATTGAATAAATAAATACTCGGAGGGGGGCTACACAAAACTCCCCTGGATAAGAATGCCAAATTATTTAGATTTCTTGCCCTCAAGGAGGTGGAGCCTAACTCTCCACTTCTTAAGTGTGGGTTGCATGTAGTAAAATCTTTTCAAAGAAGAGGGAAAGGGAAGAAAAGGGGGTACTTTACAGTAGAGAAATAAAGCAAACACTATCACAGCCAGGTGATCAAGGTTAACATCAAAAGTGGTAATTCATGTCGACAGTATACACCCTAGATATGACTTACTGAGAATGGCAATTTACCTTTGTTATCTTCCTCACAAATAAACAAAAATCCAGTCCAATCATGAGAAAAGTATCAGATAAATCCCAATTGAGGGACATTCTAAAAAATATCTAGCCAGTACTCCTTAAAACTGTCAAAGTCATCAAAAACAAGGAAAGTCTGAGAAACTGTCATAGTCAACAGAAGCCTAAGGAGACTTGACTACTGAATGTAATATGTTATCATGAATGTTACACTGGAACAGAAAATGGACATGGTTAAAAACTAAGGAAATCTGAATACAGTATGGACTTTAGTTAATAATAACATATCAATATTGTTTCCCTTATTGTGATAAATGTACCATACTAATGTAAGATTCCAGTAACAAGTGAAATTGGGTATGGGGTATATGGAAACTCTCTGTTCATATATGGATATATGGAAATCCCTGCCACTGCTTTCTAAATCTAAATCTATTTTAAAAGAGAAGTTTATTACAAAAAAAAATTTTTTTTAAGATACCCAAGAATGGCTGATGGTGAGAAAGGAGCTGAAGGAACAAGGGTTTAAAAATTCACATATAAATTAGTAGACAGGGACTTCCCTGATGGTGCAATGGTTAAGACTCCGCCTGCCAATGCAGGAGACATGGGTTCGATCCCTGGTCCGGGAAGATCCCACATGCCCAGGGGCAACTAAGCCCATGCACCACAACTACTGAGCCTGCGCTCTAGAGCCCGTGAGCCACAAATGCTGAGCCCACGCACCACAACTACTGAAGCCAGTGTGCTCTAGGGCCCACATGCCACAGCTACTGAGCCCGCGTACTGCAACTACTGAAGCCCATGCACCTAGAGCCTGTGTTTCGCAACAAGAGAAGCCTGTGCACCGCAATGAAGAGTAGCCCCCGCTCACCACAACTAGAGGAAGCCCGTGCACAGCAACAAAGATCCAACACAGCCAAAAAATAAATATAAATTAAAATAATGATAAAATTAATTAACTAATAGAATTATTTCAGACAAAGAGGACTATTGTCTGAATTACAGTCTGTTGGATGTGGAACAGACCCTATTATTTAATCCTAGTTCCCCTTTCACATAAGTTTATGAAGATACCGAGCCCATGAGAAATAAAGGGGCGTGGTCAAAGTGATGCTTTTACATTAATTCTGAAATCTAAACAGAAATTGAATTCCTGAAGATGAGATTGTTACTCTTCACTTTTCTAAAACTCTCTAGTCTAAGAATTATTAAAATTGTTTTATTTCTTCTGCCTTAGACATTTTCCTGAGGTTTACATTTTTATTTTGTAAAATGTACTTATGGAAATACATTCTTAAAAAAACTATTTTAAAGTGGTGCTAGGAAAATTGGACAGCTACATGTAAAAGAATGAAATTGGAACATTCTCTTAACACAATACACAAAAATAAACTCAAAATAGGTTAAAGACCTAAATGTAAGACCGGACACTATAAAACTCCTAGAGGAAAACATAGGATGAACACTTTGTCATAAATAGCAGCAATATCTTTTTGGATCCACTCCTAGAGTAATGAAAATAAAAACAAAAATAAACAAATGGGACCTAATTAAACTCAAAAGCTTTTGTACAGCAAAGGAAACCATAAACAAAATGAAAAAACAACCCACAGACTGGGAGAAAATATTTACAAACTATGCAACTGATAAGGGATTAATCTCCAAAATATACCAACAGCTCATGCAGCTCAATATCAAAAACAAACAAACAACCCAATCAAAAAAATGGGCAGATGATCTAAATAGACATTTCTCCAAAGAAGACATACAGGTGGCCAACAGGCACATGTTGAGCGATGCTCAACATCGCTAAATTATTAGAGAAATGCAAATCAAAACTACAGTGAGGTATCACCTCACACCAGTCAGAATGACCATCATCAAAAAGTCTACAAACAATAAATGCTGGAGAGGGTGTGGAGAAAAGGGAACCCTCCTACACTGTTGTTGGGAATGTAAATTAGTACAGCCACTATGGAGAACAGTATGGAGGTTCTTGAAAAACTAAAAATAGAGCTACCATATGATCCTGCAATCCCACTCCTGGGCATATATCTGGAGAAAACCATAATTCGAAAAGATACATGCACCCCACTGTTCATTGCAGCAGTATTTACAATAGCCAAGACATGGAAGCAACCTAAATGTCCATCGATGAATGAATGGATAAAGAAGATATGGTACATATATACAATGGAATACTACTCAGCCATAAAAAAGAATGAAATAATGTCATTTGCAGCAACATGGATGGACCTAGAGATTGTCATAGTGAGTGAAGTAAGTCAGACAGAGAAAGACAAACATCATATGATATAGTTTTTATGTGAAATCTAAAAAAATGGTACAAATGAACTTATTTACAAAACAGAAAAAGACTCACAGATGTAAAAAACAAACTTATGGTTACCAAGGGAGAAAGGGGGAGAGGGATAAATTGGGAGATGGGATTGACGTATACACACTACTATATATAAAATAGATAACTAATAAGAACCTACTGTATAGCACAGGGAACTCTACTCAATACTCTGTAATGACCTATATGGAAAAAGAATCTAAAAAAGAGTGGATACATGTATATGTATAACTGATTTACTTTGCTGTACACCTGGAACTAACACAACATTGTAAATTAACTATACTCCAGTATAAAATAAAAATTTAAAAATAAAACATTTTAAACCTAAATAATAATAAATTTGAAGTATTACTTTCATAAAAAAGGAATACCTCCTCTATTATTCCTTTGTTAACTTCTATATGTGAGAAAATATCACTCTACAGTTGTATATTTGCATAAGAAATTTCTTTGAATAAATGACTCTTATGTATTTGGAACTGTTGTGGTCTTTAGAATAATATTTTTTCACCATTATTCAAATGAATTAATTTCCATAAATAAAGGATCTGTATAAAAATTTTAAAACCAAAAAATATCAACAGCAATATTATAGCCTTTATAGGGCTTCCAAAATATTCTAGAGTAACAGAATTTTATAACATTTCTAGAAATCCTGTTCTAATATTTCAAATCAGTAAGGGAGTACTTTTAATCTAGTTGAAGGAAAAGGTAGAGAAACAGAGTGTTATCCTTCCCCTTTCCTCATCTGAGACCTGGAATCTTCATAACTGCTGCTTCATTTTGGCAAATGATTTAACAGTACAGATATCCTTTCCTAGATATATCACAGGGAAAAGATAACAATCTTTTGTTAAACAGCTTATTACAGTGATACTTGCATATATATAAGCACAGGTTAGCAAAGAACTCCATTTTTTTAAAAACCATAGAATCACTACATGCTTCCAAGCCTAAGATAACAATTGATACTGAGAACTGGAACAATTCTTCTAGAAACTAAGAACAGTTGGTCTGCTTTTCTGTATTTTCCCAGCATTTGCACATAAAAGACATAAGGACAGTTTGCTCACACTCAATATGGGGTTCCCCTACTGGACAGAGTTGTACATGAAGTCTCCTCAGAGATGTTTGGCCTTTCTTTAATCAGAGTTACCTTTGCCTCACCCACTGAGCATTCATGGAATGATGTGAAGCTAGGAAACAAGTTTGGCTTCCTTCCCACTCTCAGTATGAGACACAGGAGCTTAACCAGAAAAGAACACTGAGTTGCAGGTATCAATACTTTGAGTTTCCAGGGCATTTCTATGGTAAGAAATGATGAAGTAAGGATATATAATTTCACTTTGATGTGAAACAGATGCATGTACATTAATTAATCTAATATTAGCCCATAATTAAATCCTTAATATTGTAGATAATGATTGTTTTATGTATAAGGAACAAAAAAGAATTCATTTTAAAGGGGTTTTAAGTTTTGTAATTTTATGATCATGAAAATAGCTTTTTTATGCAAACAGATTCTGAGCCATGGCATGGCCTGTAATGATATTTCATCTGTATTCAGTTGTTTAACCCTGTCACTGTTCCACAGTTTCTAGATGAGGGAAACCCTTGCATATTCCAAGCAGGTCTGCTCACTGACATGATATTAATGAATAGCGGCACCACATCAAGTTTGGAGGAGGACCAGCCACAAGGAAGTTATTTATGTAATTATTCCAGGCTGCAAACCAAGAAGCAATGGCTCTTTAACTGCCAGAGCCAAGAATTAGTAGAGCAAGGAATGTCTTATTCCTGACAAATCAATATAGTGAGGCTTTTCACTTCATTCCACTGGGTTAATTAAAACATTTGGATCCAAGTGGATCCATGGGACACGATGCATAACAAATTTTAGCCACCACCCACAACCATCTCTAAATAGCACTATAGCCAAGCATTTCCAGAAATTGCAGCCAAAAGGGACAAGGGAAACATAAAGCAGCATTCTTCATTAATTCATGCAGAGGAGTTCTATACTGACGGCATATGTTTTGGTGGTGTATTTTCTAATTGAAATGAAGTAGTACATAAAGTATCAATAGGAGCAAGCAACCTAAGGTTTTATCATATGCTCATAGAGAATTGTTTTAGGTGTTACAGTATATGAGGTCCAAAATTTGACTTAACGGGTTAAATAAGTCTCTGTTGCTGTTGGATAGCACTGTAATTACCAAAAGTAATAATGCATGTAATTAAAAAATAAAATAATAGAGAAGCTTTTTTAATTAAAAGATCTTCTGCTCCATTCTAGTCATTTCAAATCACTCTCTTTAGATGGAAAAAACTACACTTATTACTTCATGTTTTCTATGTCCCACTATTTATTTTGATATCCTTAAATCAGATATGTATACAGCTCTTTATTGAGTTACTGATTTTATAAATTTCTTATTGGATTCCTAGTGGGATAAATAAGAATTTAGCTTAATTATACTTCTCCCCACTTTCTTACCCTTCTTCTCTCTCATGTACTATATAGGCCCAGATATAAGATTGTTCACTAAACTCTGGTACGTATGTATGAGTCCTAAATTGTGCTATTATAGGCCATTTTGTTCAGAAGCTTTTTTGTGAGCAAGATAAAATATAGGAAAATACAATAACACCTCAGTTGTCCAGAATGCTTAAGGAAGCTTGGTGGCATGAGTAAAAACAAAAGGCGAAGAAATATAAGAAAAAGTTAGTAACGCTCACTGTATACGACATCACAATAAATATTAGATGTCTTTATAAATCTGTCTTTGGAACTCATTTTGCAAGACAGTGCAAAAATCTAATTTTTGTTATGAAGAAAATATTTCTTTAGAATTACAGAATTTAAAAGAGATCATAATATTTATGTTATATCAATGGTACTTAGAACTTGGACTAACTTATCCAGTGACAAGATAATACATGAATTTAAAAGGTGCTACATTTCAAGTAATTTAGGTAGAATTGAGGATGATGGGCTCTGAAAACCTGTGATACATGATTTGAAAAGTGGTTCTAATGGTGACCAAGACAGTGAAGTAGAAGGTGCAAGTAAAGAGTTTAAATACCACTGATGAACACAGATGCAAAAATCCTCAACAAAATACTAGCAAAGAGAATCCAACAGCACATTAAAAGGATCATACACCATGATCAAGTGAGGTTTATCCCAGGAATGCAAGGATTCTTCAATACACGCAAATAAATCAGTGATACACCATATTAACATATTGAAGGATAAAAATCATATGATCATCTCAATAGATGCAGAAAAAGCTTCTGACAAAATTCAACACCGATTTATGCTAAAAACCCTCCAGAAAGTAGGCATAGAGGGAACTTACCTCAACATAATAAAGGCCATATATGACAAACCCACAGCCAACATCGTTCTCAATGGTGAAAAACTGAAACCATTTCCTCTAAGATCAGGAATAAGACAAGGTTGTCCACTCTCACTGCTATTATTCAACATACTTTTGGAAGTTTTAGCCACAACAATCAGAGAAGAAAAAGAAATAAAAGGAATCCAAATCAGAAAAGAAGAAGTAAAGTTGTCACGGTTTACAGATGACAGGATACTATACATAGAGAATCCTAAAGATGCTACCAGAAAACTACTAGAGCTAATCAATGAATTGGGTAAAGTAGCAGGATACAAAATTAATGCACAGAAATCTATTGCACTCCTATACACTAATGATGAAAAATCTGAAAGAGAAATTAAGGAAACATGCTCATTTACCATTGCAACAAAAAAATAAAATACCTAGGAATAAACCTACCTAAGGAGACAAAAGACCAGTATGCAGAAAACTATCAGACACTGATGAAAGAAATTAAAGATGATACAAATAGATGGAGAGATATACCATGTTCTTGGATTGGAAGAATCAACATTGTGAAAATAACTCCACTACCCAAAACAATCTACAGATTCAACGCAATCCCTATCAAACTACCACTGGCATATTTCACAGAACTAGAACAAAAAATTTCACAATTTGTATGCAAACACAAAAGACCCCAAATAGCCAAAGCAATCTTGAGAAAGAAAAATGGAGCTGGAGGAATCAGGCTCCCAGACTTCAGACTATACTACAAAGCTACAGTAATCAAGACAGTATGGTACTGGCACAAAAACAGAAATATAGATCAATGGAACAAGACAGAAAACCCAGAGATAAACCCATGCACATATGGTCACCTTATTTTTGATAAAGGAGGCAAGAATATGCAATGGAGAAAAGACAGCCTCTTCAATAAGTGGTGCTGGGAAAACTGGACAGCTACATGTAAAAGAATGAAATTAGAACACTCCCTAACACCATACACAAAAATAAACTCAAAATGGATTAAAGACCTAAATGTAAGACCAGACACTATAAAACTCTTAGAGGAAGACATAGGCAGAACACTCTATGACATAAATCACAGCAAGATCCTTTTTGACCCACCTCTTAGAAAAATGGAAATAAAAACAAAAATAAGCAAATGAGACCTAATGAAACTTAAAAACTTTTACACAGCAAAGGAAAACCTAAACAAGACAAAAAGACAACCCTCAGAATGGGAGAAAATATTTGCAAATGAAGCAACTGACAAAGGATTAGTCTCCAAAATTTACAAGTAGCTCATACAGCTCAATATCAAAAAACAAACAAACCAATCCAAAAATGGGCAGAAGACCTAAATAGACATCTCTCCAAAGAAGATATACAGATTGCCAACAAACACAAGAAAGAACGCTCAACATCACTCATCATTAGAGAAATGCAAATCGAAACTGCAATGAAGTATCACCTCACACCAGTCAGAACGGCCATCATCAAAAAGTATACAAACAATAAATGCTGGAGAGGGTATGGAGAAAAGGGAACCCTCTCGCACTGTTGGTGGGAATGTAAATTGATAGAGCCACTATGGAGAACAGTATGGAGATGCCTTAAAAAACTAAAAATAGAACTACCATACGACTCAGCAATCCCACTACTGGGTATATACCCTGAGAAAACCATAATTCAAAAAGTGTCCTGTGCCACAATGTTCATTGCAGCTCTCTTTACAATAGCCAGGACATGGAAGCAACCTAGGTGTCCATCAACAGATGAATGGATAAAGAAGATGTGGCGCATATATACAAGGGAATATTACTCAGCCATAAAAAGAAATGAAATTGAGTTATTTGTAGTGAGGTGGCTGGACCTAGAGTCTGTCATACAGAGTGAAGTAAGTCAGAAAGAGAAAAACAAATACCATATGCTAACACATATATTATGGAATCTAAAAAAAAAAAAAAAAGTTTCTGCAGAACCCAGGGGCAGGACAGGAATAAAGACACAGACATAGAGAATGGACTTGAGGACACAGGGAGGGGGAAGCGTAAGCTGGGACGAAGTGAGAGAGTGGCATGGACTTATATAGACTACCAAATATAAAATAGCTAGTGGGAAGCAGCCGCGTAGCACAGCTCGGTGCTTTGTGACCACCTAGAGGGGTGGGATAGGGAGGGTGGGAGGGAGACGCAAGAGGGAGGAGATATGGGGATATATGTATATGTATAGCTGATTCACTTTGTTATAAAGCAGAAAGTAACACACCATTGTAAAGCAATTATACTCCAATAAAGATGTTAAAAAATAAATAAATAAAGTCAAGGGAGATTTAAAAAAAGAGTTTAAAATAAATTGTTTCATAAGATTTGAGTGTTGAAAAGTAAATCTGTATTTACATATTACTTACATAAATGCTTTTAAATATGTAATTAAATTAAATATTACCAGAAGTAGAATTTGACATATTTGCCTCTAAATTTACTTGGAGTAAATCTGGCCAAAAAATGTTTTTATTTTGAGAATTTCTCATTTTAAAAAATGGGGGCTTTCTATTTGGGTTCTCTCTTCCTCTCTCTCTCTCCATATATGTATCACAAATGTTACTCCCTCTATTGGTTACTTGTTTGATATATTTATATATTTACAGTATATATTTAAACAATGTATTAATTAGCCTATATTATTATTCTCAAATACATGGTGCCTCTTCCTGAAGAAGGATCAAACCCCCAGTCTTGTTAAAATCATGTATGTGAGAACAATGTGTCACTTCTGGAAATAAATTTTAGAGCTAGTCCGTAAGTCATGCTCTCTTTTTTCCATTTCCAGAACCACCAGCCTGATCCAGACAGAGGCTTCTTCATCAGGCTGGATGCCAGAGGGGAGGAAACCTTTGTTTGTGTAAGCTGGTCAGGGTTTAATGATATAGAAAGACTTTTTTTTTCCTACAGTATAACACAGTTCACCTGACTGATACATATGCTAACCTTCATTTCATGAGACAAAGACTGCAGACAGTGTCTGAGGCCTTTCCACAAAGATATGATAGCCTTTACTGTTCTCTACCTCTCGTCATTGTATTTCATCTTGCAATTTAGGCTAGCAGTAAATTATTTTCCATTGTTAAGATTGGAAACATATTCATTCCTGGGTAACCATCTGTAGTAGGCTGAATAATGGCCCCTGTAAATATTAGGTCCTAATCCCTGGATCCTGTAAATGTTACTTTATTGGGGGGAAAATCTTTGCAAATGTGATTAAGTTAAGGATTTTGAGATGGGAAAATTATCTTGAATTATCTGGTGGACCCTAAATACACTCACAAGTATCACTGTAAGAGCGAGTCAGAGGGAGAGTAAACTGACATAGAGGAGATAACAAAGAAAGATTTGAAGATGCTGGTCTTGAAGGCTAGAGTATGTAGTTACAAACCAAGGAATGCTGGTGGCCTCCAAAAGCTGGTAAAAGTAGGAAATGGCTTCTCTCCTAGAGTTTCCAGAATAGTGTGGCTTTGCTGAGACCTTGATTTCAGCACAGTGAAACAGTATAATCATTAAAAGTGGAGCTCTACATAAAAAAATAGGTTTGATTTTGATTCCTGGCTCTACATTTTATTAACTACATGATGCACCACAAGTTACATAACATTTCTGAATTTCCTCATATGGGTAATGGGAATAATAATAGCATCTCCCTCATAGGTTTATTGTGAGAATTAAGTAAAAGTCTCTATAAAACTTTGAGATATTTGGGTTGATTGCTATGCCATTTATCAAAATGGATAAAACTGGAAAGATAACTTGCATGGGGCAGTAAAGGTAGTAATTGGAGATCAAGTGTCCTGTTTTGTAAAATGAATATTTAATATGTCTCTTGGAGAGCCAGCTGATAACATGAAGTGAGAAGGTTGACGTACAGACCTAGAGTTCAGAGAGCATTTCAACTGGAAGATGAAAAGGGACTGGCATCATCAGCATGCAGGTGGTATTAGAAAGCATGAGACTAAATGAGATTATCCAGGAAGAATGTTTAGTTAAAGAAGATAAATGCTCTCAGGATCGGTGGCTGGAGTTCTTCAGTGTTTAAGGTTGAAGAGGAAAAGTTGTCATCTGAGACAACTTTAAAGTGGCAACAAGAGAAATAAAGGGAACAATGAAAAAATATTGCGGAAACTGCTTCAATCAGAATTCAGTTGCGAATAACAGAAATCTATCAGTGTCAAGCAGAATGGGATTAAATACAGGAAATTAGATGCTTACAAATTTGATTGTTGGGCTGGTCTTACAAAAATTACTCCCAGAACAAGGTAACTGAGGTTTCCTATCAAGGGAAGAGTTTCACGTCATAAGCAGAAATCTGGTGAAACACATAGGCATCGTCTCCACTTCTGGCTCCCCGTTCCTACTCTCTTATTACCCGCAATCTGGAGATAAAAAACCACACCCAGATACAGTCATGTTGCACAAACAGAAAGAGTGCTTCTTGCTCTATGCTCTGCTCCCTCCATCAGTTTCAAATTCCAGATTCACTAGTGCATTTCATTGGCAGTACATAAATCCTTACATCTGTGTATTATATATATGGAAGTTTGGGAAATACAATTTTTAGCTACTGTAGTACAGGAAGGTAATATGGAAGAATGTTGGTATAGATATTAAATGAGTCAATTTACCATATGTATCGAAAGAGATTCAACAGAGAGAGTTATTTCAAGGAGAGATGAGTAGCCAGTTGTGTGGGATGCTACTGATAAGGCAAGTAGATAAAAACAGAAATGATAATTGAATTTGGCATCATTGGAGGTTCTTGGTGATCTCAACAATAGCAGAGGAGGGTGAAAACTTTAGGGATGTAAAATAGATAGCTAGTGGGAAGCAGCCGCATAGCACAGGGAGATTAGCTTGGTGCTTTGTGACCACCTAGAGGGGTGGGAGGGAGAGGCAAGAGGGAGGAGATATGGGGATATATGTATAGGTATAGCTGATTCACTTTGTTATACAGCAAAAACTATCATGCCATTGTAAAGCAATTATACTCCAATAAAGATGTTTAAAAAAATAAAATTAAAATTAAAAAAAAATTTAGGGAGATGGAACAGGTTGAAGAGTGAATAAGAAGTGAGGAAAATGAGATAAGAATGGTCATAACTTATTCTCAGGGTATTTTTTGTGAAAAGAAGTAGAGAAATGGAACAATAGTTGGAGGTGGATGGAAGGATCAATGAAAAAAAATGGTTTTTTGTTGGTTTTAAATAAGGTACGTTGGTAAACTGATGGGAATAATTCAGTAGGGATGAAGAAATGATGTTTCAAAAGAAATAATCCTTAAGATGATAACAACCAAATTAGGGCTTTTCCAAATAGGGAAAATGAAGGGAGACAGGAAAAAGTCAGTCCAGGGTGCTTGCAAGAAACTGGTTGTAATAATGGAACGTGAGCCAAATTGGATAAAAAGGAAAATAAAGACAGAAGATGAAGGATGAATAGTAGAAAAGGTCGGTGGCACAATGACTTGGAGGTATAAATCAGGGCAAAACATCTTGGAGTAGACCAGCTAAAGTCAAGTGTAAATGGAAGTGGTCAGAATGATATGCTTATGGCTGTAGGGTGTAATCATAGAAATGAGCGGTAGAAGAGAGTTCAAGAAGAACTTTGTTGGAAGTGAGGAGGTGGAGAATCAGGAGTGAAGGATCAGTCATCATGGCTTAATCACTGATAAAAGCCGTAGCATGAATGGAGGATAAAAGGCTGCGCCACGGGGAAAAATACAAAAATCAAAAGTGTCTTTAGTGAGTGAGGCAAGGTGGCTTAGAGGTCTAGATATGCAGTGAGACTAGTCTAGTAAAATGATATGGCATGAAGAAGCTGCAATTTTGAAGAAGGAAAGAGACAATACATATAAGATGTATTTAGCTTTTTAGTGAGGACTAATGATCATCTATGTAAATTACCACTTCTGAACACACATACACACACACAGACAACATGAAAATATTGCATTGCTAAGTAAGAAATCTCATTTCACAGCATAAGTATAGGAAGATTTTAGAGCAAGCAAAATTTGAGCTATTATACATTACCCTCAATAATCCTAACAAAGATAATCAAAGACTTTTTTTTAATCCTGCATGTTTGTTGACATGCCATCTCTCCTACAGTGAATTCCTTGATGATATTGACTGTTTCACTAATCTCTATGTTCCCAGCAACTGGCAAAATGTCAGGCATACTAAACCAATATTTGTTGAATCCAAAGTTCTAAATACCTCAATTACGCAAAGCGAGTCTTCTCAAATTAATGACTGATGTATTGGGAATTTGAGAGTCTAAATTAGCCATTGCACAGCAAGTGGAAAATGTATTATGTTATAGTGAATCATAAATTTGAATAGCATTTTCACTTATCAAGCACTGTACTCTTTGTATTTCAATGTCTAACATATTTCCAATTTGGTAAAATAAATGTGATTTGAAAATGTGATATATTCTTTTTGTGCATGCTATAGAAAATAATTATTATGCATATTTTCAAGAAAATCAAAAGATAGGACCCCGCCTGACCCTGGAAATTTGTTCAGATAATCTGTGTTCATGGTTCATTAGTGATATGCTCTACTAAGCTGGTGAATAAATAATCATTTTCATTCCCTTTCACTGCTTCTCCTGATTATGGAGGCCATTAGCAGATAAGAATGACATTAATGCACGTTTTGTATAATAAAGATTCCATGAACCTAAGAATCTTATTTTCACTGTCAAGGGCCGATAACCACAATAGGGAAATGATGAATAAGAGATAAAAAGCCAGAAATAGCAAAATGCAATACAATTTTAAGTTAAGTGCAACTAGAAATGTGATTTAAAAATGCAATTATATGCTAGCAGAAGGAGACTGCTGATAATTAAATATAAATGTATAATATGCATATTATATATGTATAACAACTATACATAATACAGATGAATTTGGTAGACATATGTATGTATAGTTATGCGTGTATACATATATACATTATAAATACTATTAAGCTACATTTAAGTGTGATTACATGAAGAACAAAATGATGTACTTAAATCCTTGCCTGACAGATTTATGGATTTCTTTTACCTTTAGATAGAGCTCAAGTTACTTGGCACAGAGAAATATAGAGCGGACCATTTTAACTCTTGTGCAGATATGCACATACGATTTAATAATGGCACAGGCAGCACTGTGCTAATGAAAAGTACCTCCCAGATTCTTGTCTAATGTCTCTGTATCCTTCTTATATTGGTAGAAATAATTTGTGAAGACACTGATTTA
The DNA here is from genome assembly GCF_028023285.1 of Balaenoptera ricei. Lineage (NCBI taxonomy): Eukaryota > Metazoa > Chordata > Mammalia > Artiodactyla > Balaenopteridae > Balaenoptera > Balaenoptera ricei. Next base: position 92,942,251 of record NC_082644.1, on the reverse strand, counting down.
TCCCAAAATAAATTATCACTCCAGTTGTTAATGGCTTTTTTTAGTAAATACAATTAGGAATATCTACTACTCTTGTAAGAGTGAGAGAGATTTCAACTAAAATGCTCATGCTGCAGAGGGGGAAATCTTATTGACATGATGAGTGACATATTTTTAGGCATAATGCACAGGAAAAATATCTTTGAAAAATGTTTTATTTCATATGATATTCAGTCACCTATGTGATTACTTTGGTAAGATTAATAAAATAGACTGTGGGTTCCATGTTCTTGTGATCATTATCACCAATGAGAAGTATGCTCAGAAGTTTTATTTAGGAAAAGAGGATTTGAAAAAATGGCTTACGAGTCCAGTGCCGTGCATTAACCCTTCACAAGGAAACATATTCTTAACACTGCAGTACCTTTAAAAGACTGGAATAGGGCTTCCCTGGTGGCGCAGTGGTTGAGAATCTGCCTGCCAATGCAGGAGACACGGGTTCGAGCCCTGGTCTGGGAAGATCCCACATGCCACGGAGCAACTAGGCCCGTGAGCCACAACTACTGAGCCTGTGCGTCTGGAGCCTGTGCTCCGCAACAAGAGAGGCTGCGATAGTGAGAGGCCCGCGCACTGCGATGAAGAGTGGCCCCCGCTTGCCACAACTGGAGAAAGCCCTCGCACAGAAACGAAGACCCAACGCAGCCAAAAATAAATAAATTAATTAATTAAATTTTAAAAAAAATTGGTCTTTATCTTAAAAAAAAAAAAAAAAAAAGACTGGAATAATTTCCTGCTCTAAACAATGAATCAAAACTAGATAAGCTTAGTTTAGTATATAGGAGGGGCCCCAGTTGTTCATCAGGCTGAGGTAATAAAAGAATAAAAAATTGTGATTCATATGTGTTGGATCTTGTTTTAGTGAAGAGCTTTTCAGGGAAAATAAAATGACACTTAGCCTTCCCAAAGGAAGTACAAAGAGACAACTGATTTTTTTAATCACTCATGAAGATGCAAATGACAATAAGAAGGAACACTTGAAATAAGTTCAAAGTGATTCCTTTTCTCCCAAGGGAAGTAAAGAACTAAATCAATATTAACATAATCTACATTATACTGCCAACTAAATTTTATAGCAAAGTATGTCAAGATATTTGTATTACTTTTAAATTTTAAAATATTTTAATTACAGAAAAAATAGTACACTAGATACTATTATACTAGCTAAAATAAAGGTTAATGTCATACAAAATTTGCTTCGACCTTTTTGTTGAAAGAAATAACACATTACACATATTGCTAAGCCTCCTCACTCCATTATGTTTCTTGAATGTCCTCCCTCCCCTATTCTACAGATGATGAATATCCTCCTCATGCATATTTTATAATATTATCATATATGTAAGTATATATATATGTATTAACACATATATAACTGCTTAAGAAGGTACCATTGTATGGTTTGAAAATATAGTTTAAATGTAATCATACTGTAATCATCCTTACACAACTTAGTATCCATGTTTATAACTCAGATCCATGTTAATACCCCAATTAGTGGGCATGTACATTGTCCTGATTTCCACCATTTAAATACTGCATTGAAAATCCCTTACATGCCTTTTTTACATGTACAAGTGAGTTTTCTAGGATATACCCAGTTTAATGAGCAGTCTCCACTCAGATGTATATAAACAAGAAATAGTTTTAATTTTCTGCAGTTACTGCTTTCACCCATGTTCTGCTGAATCTCCCTTTTCAGTTCCTTAATTATATCTTGCATGAGTTTCATAAATTCTCATTTTAAAGATAAATTCTGCTTTAAAGCATTAACCACAACCTCCATTTAAATCTCATCTCCTCTCTTCCTTCACCCCAGTTTAGAGCTGGGATACTGACTGTAGGAGTAGAGGATCTAGGTGGCAATGTCTGGCTATAAGATACTTACCTCTAAATCCTTCTTTTCTAGAGATTTGAGGTGAGGAAGAGGGAGAAGTAAAGTCAAAGGGTTTTTGTTTTTGTTTTTACTTAACAGCCCTCTTTGTGGTGGTGGTTGTTCATTCTTTCTTTGTTGCTTATTGCTGCTTCTCTGGATAACAATGAGTAGCTGGCAAACCTCTGTGTGGCAGCCTTACAAATACTGGATCTTTTATGGAGGGCTTGATGGACATGTGTCCTTCAGGCAAACACTGTGCAATTTCTTGACCTGTAGAATCTAGATCAAACCCAAATCTTTCACCCGTCTTACCTAAAGCCAGAGCCAATAAACAACACTATGGGAATCCTCTTACTCCTCAGGGCAGAAAACTTTTACATGGAATACTGCCTAGATAGTTCATGTTCTTTTAACCCACAAGAAACATATGTTCATTGCCACACAGAACATGGGAATGTAGTGGGCTTCACTCTCATCCTCTCTTTCTGCTCTATGGTCAATTACATTAATAGTAATCTAGTGTTAAACCATCTTTGCATTTCTGTAATGAGCTCTACTGTCATGATGGAGTCTTTGTACATTTACAGATTATGTGCATTAATATTTATTTATTCATAAATTAATTTTCTTATGCTGTTCCTATCTAATTTGATGTCAAATTTATATTGGACTTCTACAAATAAAATATTGCCTATAAAACAATGCAGGTGATATTTTTTTAATCACATATTACTTGGGAGTCTATATAAAAATAAAATTTATGCAATTTATTGGATTGTAATAGACTTTTTAAGGTTTTCCACTTTGTCTTGAATTAATTTGATAAAATTTATTTCATCTAAATTTTAAATTCATTGTCATGAAGTTATTTAAAACATAACTATGGTTTCTTTTTATCTGTAAAGGCTCCCTTTTCATTATTTATATTTTCTGTTTTTATCACCTTGTTTTCCTGTTCAATATTTCTAGAAGTTTATCTAGTCTTAGTCTTTTTTATACTCCATATTGTTTCTTAACTTTCACTTTAATATATTCTTCTATTTATTATTTCTTTCTACTTTCTTTGATTTTATTATTTACTTCTCTTTCTACTTTCTTGAGTTGGACACTTAGCTCATTTACTTTTAATCTTCTTGCTAATATACTCTTTCAGGCCTGTCCATCTCCTTTTAGTCTCTACTTGAGAAAGATACCATAAATTTTTAGTATTATTGCTATTGCCTTTCAGTTCTAAATATTTTTTATTTTATATTTCTATATTTTGTCCCACAAATATGTGTTAAAGTATTTGATTAATTAGTTTTAATCTTTTCTTTTTAAAGTAAATGTATGATTTGCCTTGCTGCAAACTAGCCTTATTTATGCCTTATTTTGTAAGGAAATGTCAAAAAGAAAAAAAAAAAAGACCATCTTTCAATATCTGAAACAAAGAAAAGCTAAATTGATTGCTTGCTAAACAAGAAAGAGTTGTAATTTCAAAACAAGTCTCTCCAAATAATGCAAGTACTGATCCTATATAGGGATGGAAGTAGCAAGGTTAGAGATTAGCATATTTAAAGAAGCAAAAAAATGGGAATTCCCTGGCAGTGCAGTGGTTAGGACTCCATGCTTTCACCCCCGAGGGTGCAGGTTCAATCCCTGGTCGGGAACTTAAGATTCCACAAGCCATGCAGTGTGGCCAGAAAAATAAAGAAAGAAGCAAAAGTCTCCTAAAACTAGGGTGACTTTCAGCTTTGGAAACGTTGTTACTGTAGTGATTTTGATGCTGATTGGCTTCCAAAGGCATGGGATCTGTGTATGATTGAGATGGGTCCAAAACTACTTCTTGTGGTTACTTATTCACGGCCTGGGACTATGTCCAAGGAATTTCTTCCTGTTGGAGATAGAGCTTTTTATAGTGAGGAGCACTAGCTGTGGTCTGTCCATATTAGATTAAAGAATCTTGATAACAGTCATAAGTCATGTTGACCTATTTTAAGGTTTATCTAAAATAATACTTGAAGGTATTCTGGACTTTGAGAATTGTAAAGATAAGCGAAGTGGTTGGATAAGACTCCCTGTCAGCTTCTTAGGAATAAACTAGATACAGTTTGCTAAATGGTTAGGACATGGAAATAGGCAGAGCAACAGTGATATATTTATACATTGGCCGAATTGTAGATATAGTAATAGATACCTAATTAACACTTATGTATAGATGTGTTTAACTTGTGACTCTTCCTTTCTAAAGATTAGTAGAGACACTCTAAAACAGCTACGGGGAATGAGCTTATACTGACTTGGTCCTAGGAAGATTTTATTTTCCCTCCTAGTTTGCCAGTTAGTGGTGTCTCTTTCCCAAGTCAGTCTGTTTCAACAAGATGACTTTCATGTGTCAAGGATAATTTACCAATTTGGCAGATTTTCAATTTCTCTGAAATTGCTCAATAGTTGGAATTCAAATGCTGTCTATGTTACTTTTGGTAATAGCTACTGTCTTCGTGCACTTACAAGCAACCAATATGCCCTATTCCCCTCACCTTTCCCCACCCCACACATGCAATGCCCAGGGGTTTTCTGGGCTCTGCTCTGCCTGTGAAGGGCAAGGTGATAGAAGAATTTTTCAGAAAACTGGAAGAATTGGGTGATCAATGACTCTTTTAATATTTCCTCCAATTAAACAAACTTGGAAAAGTAAAAAGATAAATCCGTTTGTATGGAAGAACATGATTCAGATTTATAAGTCATTCCTTAAGGTGTCAGAATGATGGGCTTGATACTGGGAGCAGGATTTCTCTCAAGCAATGTAGGAATGATACAGTTAATTCACAAGTGACAGGTTATATGACAAAAATCACTCTACAAATTTTTAATCAGTTTACAATTAGCAGTTTATAAGGGTACCTATTCTGCTGCACCTTTGCAAACACTAGAAATTATATTTATCTCTTTAATTTGTATATAAATATGATATGCATATCTATATATATGTACATACATATATACGTATATCTTGTTAATTTGAGTATCACAATGATTTGATGAAATGAGATATATGGTTGGAAAACAGAATAGAAAGTTAATGCCTATTCAGAGAATGGAGTTCTTAGGAGTGAGGCAGAGTGCCACTGAATATCAAGAAGCTATAAAATATGATACTCAGTGCCACTGAATATCAAGAGGTTTATGTGGAAATTAATAACCCTGGATCACATACACCATGAAGAGGATATGACTGAAGCTGAAAGAGCAGCAAAAGGAACGTAACTTAAAGAGTGTCCTTCAGAAAATCTGGCAAAATGGAAAAGTGTATGATATAGTCTTCATATCAATTACGAAACTTATATAGTGTGAGGAAATTTGTCAAAATTCTAAATATTTGAACATTTTTTTCTACTTAATACTATCATAATTCCTTCACTTATGCTACTTACAATTTAATCTCCTGAAAAAAAAATAAGAAGCTAAATAAACAAACAAGAAAAATTCTACTTAAGATTCAGTTTGGAGCAAAAAATAATTCTATTACTAAAATATAAGTAAATGAAGCCTTTGGAGAACATGAATATTTAATTTCGAACTTCGGGTAAGAAAGGCTAGAGATAGTCATACATATATCTGCGACTGAAAAAAAAGTGCTAAATATTTTAACAAAAATAATGTTTTCATGAGGTTGTACAGATCTCACTGTTCCATCAGAAATTATTCTGAATTTTCATAGAGTAATTACTAGACATATTGAGACTTTTTAAAACAATGTTTTACAAACAAATTCTCTTTTGTTACCATTAAATGATGTAAATGAACATAGTAAAACATTTAAAAAGTGCAAAAATGAGTCACTTTTTTTCAAACAAAAAATCTCTGTGCTTTTCTAGACTGCCAGACCCATCTCTAGGGGTACCCATTAAACAAGAGTTTCTTGTGCTTTCTTATGGAAGATGTGCAAGGGTATCTATATATTCATATATCTATCTATACATCTATATCTCTTTATCTTTGCATGTAAATAAATATTTTTTTCTTTAATTATGTTGTTATGAGTAAAAGCTCACTAAATGCATTGTTCAGTAACTATTAGGAGTCAGTATTACTGACTCAGGGCAATACATTCGGCTTGGGTGGAAATTCAAATTCTGCCACTTGCTAGCTATTTGACCATGGGAAGATTATGTAATTTCTCTGTGCTTCAGTTTCCATATTTATAATAAATGTGGATGATGATAATAATATTATTTACTTCATAGAGGTGTTGTGAAGATAAAACATGTAAGTTTGGGCATCCAAGGAGAGAACCACTGAAAAAAACACCAGTTTTACACTCCGCTGTGTGGATGAAAGGCTCTTGGTGCTCCAGCCAGGCATCAGGGCTGTGCCTCTGAGGTGGGAGAGCCAACTTCAGGACACTGGTCCACAAGAGACCTCCCAGCTCCACGTAATACCAAACGGCAAAAATCTCTCAGAGATCTCCATCTCAACATCAAGACCCAGCTTCACTCAACGACCAGCAAGCTACAGGGCTGGACACCCTATGCCAAACAAGTAGCAAGACAGGAACACAGCCCCATCCATTAGCAGGGAGGCTGCCTAAAATCATAAGGCCACAGACACCCCAAAACACACCACCAGACGTGGACGTGCCCACCAGAAAGACAAGATTCAACCTCATCCACCAGAACACAGGCAATAGTCCCCTCCACCAGGAAGCCTACACAACCCACTGAACCAACCTTACCCACTGGGGACAGATACCAAAAACAACGGGAACTACGAACCTGCAGCCTGTGAAAAGGAGACGCCAAACACAGTAAGAGAAGCAAAATGAGACGACAGAAAAACACACAGCAGATGAAGGAGCAGGGTCAAAACACACCAGACCTAACAAATGAAGAGGAAATAGGTAGTCTACCTGAAAAAGAATTCAGAATAATGATAGTAAGGATGATCCAAAATCTTGGAAATAGAATAGACAAAATGCAAGAAGCATTTAACAAGGACGTAGAAGAACTAAAGAGGAACCAAGCAACGATGAAAAACACAATAAATGAAATTAAAAATACTCTAGATGGGATCAATAGCAGAATAACTGAGGCAGAAGAAAGGATAAGTGACCTGGAAGATAAAATGGTGGAAATAACTACTGCAGAGCAGGATAAAGAAAAAAGAATGAAAAGAACTGAGGACAGTCTCAGAGACCTCTGGGACAACATTAAACGCACCAACATTCGAATTATAGGGGTCCCAGAAGAAGAAGAGAAAAAGAAAGGGACTGAGAAAATATTTGAAGAGATTATAGTTGAAAACTTCCCTAATATGGGAAAGGAAATAGTTAATCAAGTCCAGGAAGCACAGAGAGTCCCATACAGGAAAAACCCAAGGAGAAACACGCCAAGACACATATTAATCAAACTGTCAAAAATTAAATATAAAGAAAACATATTAAAAGCAGCAAGGGAAAAACAACAAATAACACACAAGGGAATCCCCATAAGGTTAACAGCTGATCTTTCAGCAGAAACTCTGCAAGCCAGAAGGGAGTGGCAGGATATACTTAAAGTGATGAAGGAGAAAAACCTACAACCAAGGTTACTCTACCCAGCAAGGATCTCATTCAGATTTGATGGAGAAATTAAAACCTTTACAGACAAGCAAAAGCTGAGAGAGTTCAGCACCACAAAACCAGCTTTACAACAAATGCTAAAGGAACTTCTCTAGGCAGGAAACACAAGAGAAGGAAAACACCTACAATAACAAACCCAAAACATTTAAGAAAATGGGAATGGGAACATACATATCGATAATTACCTTGAATGTAAATGGATTAAATGCTCCCACCAAAAGACACAGACTGGCTGAATGGATACAAAAACAAGACCCATATATATGCTGTCTACAAGAGACCCACTTCAGACCTAGAGACACATACAGACTGAAAGTGAGGGGATGGAAAAAGATATTCCATGCAAATGGAAATCAAAAGAAAGCTGGAGTAGCAATTCTTATATCAGACAAAATAGACTTTAAAATAAAGAATATTATAAGAGACAAAGAAGGACACTATATAATGATCAAGGGATCGATCCAAGAGGAAGGTATAACAATTGTAAATATTTATGCACCCAACATAGGAGCACCTCAATACATAAGGCAAATACTAACAGCCATAAAAGGGGAAATTGACAGCAACACAATCATAGTAGGGGACTTTAACACCCCACTTTCACCAATGGACAGATCATCCAAAATGAAAATAAATAAGGAAACACAAGCTTTAAATGATACATTAAACAAGATGGACTTAATTGATATTTATAGGACATTCCACCCAAAAACAACAGAATACACATTTTTCTCAAGTGCGCATGGAACATTCTCCAGGATAGATCATATCTTGGGTCACAAATCAAGTCTTGGTAAATTTAAGAAAATTGAAATCGTATCAAGTATCTTTTCCGACCACAACGCTATGAGACTAGATATCAATTACAGGAAAAGATCTGTAAAAAATACAAACACATGGAGGCTACACAATACACTACTTAATAATGAAGTGATCACTGAAGAAATCAAAGGGGAAATCAAAAAATACCTAGAAACAAATGACAATGGAGATACGACGACCCAAAACCTATGGGACGCAGCAAAAGCAGTGCTAAGAGGGAAGTTTATAGCAATACAAGCCTACCTCAAGAAACAAGAAACATCTCGAATAAACAACCTAACCTTGCACCTAAAGCAATTAGAGAAAGAAGAACAAAAAAACCCCAAAGCTAGCAGAAGGAAAGAAATCATAAAGATCAGGTCAGAAATAAATGAAAAAGAAATGAAGGAAACAATAGCAAAAATCAATAAAACTAAAAGCTGGTTCTTTGAGAAGATAAACAAAATTGATAAACCATTAGCCAGACTCATCAAGAGAAAAAGGGAGAAGACTCAAATCAATAGAATTAGAAATGAAAAAGGAGAAGTAACCACTGACACTGCAGAAATACAAAAGATCATGAGAGATTACTACAAGCAACTCTACGCCAATAAAATGGACAACCTGGAAGAAATGGACAGATTCTTAGAAATGCACAAACTGCCGAGACTGAACCAGGAAGAAATAGAAAATATGAACAGACCAATCACAAGCACTGAAATTGAAACTGTGATTAAAAACCTTCCAACAAACAAAAGCCCAGGACCAGATGGCTTCACAGGTGAATTCTATCAAACATTTAGAGAAGAGCTAACACCTATCCTTCTCAAACTCTTCCAAAATATTGCAGAGGGAGGAACACTCCCAAACTCATTCTACGAGGCCACCATCACCCTGATACCAAAACCAGACAAAGATGTCACAAAGAAAGAAAACTACAGGCCAATATCACTGATGAACATAGATGCAAAAATCCTCAACAAAATACTCGCAAACAGAATCCAACAGCACATTAAAAGGATCATACACCATGATAAAGTGGGGTTTATCCCAGGAATGCAAGGATTCTTCAATATACATAAATCAATCAATGTGATACACCATATTAACAAATTGAAGGAGAAAAACCATATGATCATCTCAATAGATGCAGAGAAAGCTTTCGACAAAATTCAACACCCATTTATGATAAAAGCCCTGCAGAAAGTAGGCATAGAGGGAACTTTCCTCAACATAATAAAGGCCATATATGACAAACCCACAGCCAACATTGTCCTCAATGGTGAAAAACTGAAACCATTTCCACTAAGATCAGGAACAAGACAAGGTTGCCCACTCTCACCACTATTATTCAACATAGTTTTGGAAGTGTTAGCCACAGCAATCAGAGAAGACAAAGAAATAAAAGGAATCCAAATCGGAAAAGAAGAAGTAAAGCTGTCACTGTTTGCAGATGACATGATACTATACATAGAGAATCCTAAAGATGCTACCAGAAAACTCCTAGAGCTAATCAATGAATTTGGTAAAGTAGCAGGATACAAAATTAATGCACAGAAATCTCTTGCATTTCTATACACTAATGACGAAAAATCTGAAAGTGAAATTAAGAAAACACTCCCGTTTACCACTGCAACAAAAAGAATAAAATATCTAGGAATAAACCTACCTAAGGAGACAAAAGACCTGTATGCAGAAAATTATAAGACACTGATGAAAGAAATTAAAGATGATACAAATAGATGGAAAGATATACCATGTTCCTGGATTGGAAGAATCAACATTGTGAAAATGACTCTACTACCCAAAGCAATCTACAGATTCAATGCAATCCCTATCAAACTACCACTGGCATTTTTCACAGAACTAGAACAAAAAATTTCACAATTTGTATGGAAACACAAAAGACCCCGAATAGCCAAAGCAATCTTGAGAACGAAAAATGGAGCTGGGGGAATCAGGCTCCCTGACTTCAGACTATATTACAAAGCTACAGTAATCAAGACAGTTTGGTACTGGCATAAAAACAGAAATATAGATCAATGGAACAGGATAGAAAGCCCAGAGATAAACCCACGCACATATGGTCACCTTATCTTTGATAAAGGAGGCAAGCATATACAGTGGAGAAAAGACAGCCTCTTCAATAAGTGGTGCTGGGAAAATTGGACAGGTACATGTAAAAGTATGAAATTAGAACACTCCCTGACACCATGCACAAAAATAAACTCAAAATGGATTAAAGACCTAAGTGTAAGACCAGACACTATCGAACTCTTAGAGGAAAACATAGGCAGAACACTCTATGACATACATCACAGCAAGATTCTTTTTGACCCAGCTCCCAGAGAAATGGAAATAAGAACACAAATAAACAAATGGGACCTAATGAAACTTAAAAGCTTTTGCACAGCAAAGGAAACCATAAACAAGACCAAAAGACAACCCTCAGAATGGGAGAAAATATTTGCAAATGAAGCAACTGACAAAGGATTAATCTCCAAGATTTACAAGCAGCTCATGCAGCTCAATAACAAAAAAACGAACAACCCAATCCAAAAATGGGCAGAAGACCTAAATAGACATTTCTCCAAAGAAGATATACAGATGGCCAACAGACACATGAAAGAATGCTCAACATCATTAATCATTAGAGAAATGCAAATCAAAACTACAATGAGATATCATCTCACACCGGTCAGAATGGCCATCATCAAAAAATCTAGAAACAATAAATGCTGGAGAGGGTGTGGAGGAAAGGGAACTCTCTTGCACTGTTGGTGGGAATGTCAATTGATACAGCCACTATGGAGAACAGTATGGAGGTTCCTTAAAAAACTACAAATAGAACTACCATACGACCCAGCAATCTCACTACTGGGCATATACCCTGAGAAAACCATAGGTCAAAAAGAGTCATGTACCAAAATGTTCATTGCAGCTCTATTTACAATAGCCAGGACATGGAAGCAACCTAAATGTCCATCGACAGATGAATGGATAAAGAAGATGTGGCACATATATACAATGGAATATTACTCAGCCATAAAAAGAAATGAAATGGAGGTATTTGTAATGAGGTGGATGGAGTTAGAGTCTGTCATACAGAGTGAAGTAAGTCAGAAAGAGAAAAACAAATACAGTATGCTAACACATATATACGGAATCTAAGGGAAAAAAAAGCCATGAAGAACCTAGTGGCAAGACGGGAATAAAGACACAGACCTACTAGAGAATGGACTTGAGGATATGGGGAGGGGGTGGGGTGAGATGTGACAGGGTGAGAGAGTGTCATGGACATATATACACTACCAAATGTAAAATAGCTAGCTAGTGGGAAGCAGCCGCATAGCACAGGGAGATCAGCTCAGTGCTTTGTGACCACCTAGAGGGGTGGGATGGGGAGGGTGGGAGGGAGGGAGATGCAAGAGGGAAGAGATATGGGAACATATTGTATATGTATAACTGATTAACTTTGTTATAAAGCAGAAGCTAACACACCATTGTAAGGCAATTATACTTCAATAAAGATGTTAAAAAATAAAAAAAATAAAAAAAAAAAAAAAACATGTAAGTTTGTATGAAACACTTAAGATAGTGCCACGTAATAAACACTCAATACAAATTAGCAACCATTATTGTATTGTCCTACCTAATATCCATATTTTTCCTTTCTCCTCTTTTTCTGGGATGTGTTTTTCAGATGAAAAACCTGAAAACCGAAAATCTAGTACGTGTGAAAAGACAATGTATACCTTTCTAGATGCTCTAGTAACTTGTGGATAATCTCATACAATGACCATTGAAAGTCAGATATCCTGAGGGGAAAAACACCCAGAATTTGGATCAGAAGACCAGGTGAAAGTTTTTAATTTCCCCTGCTTATTTGGGTGTCTCTTGCCAAGCTTTTTGAGCTTATCTCCTCAATTATAAAATAAAATATAAAGGAGAAGAAAAACAAGTTTTATTGCAAAGGATGATATTGATAAATAAATAAACACTATAAGTTTTATAGGTAATAGTTGTTAACACTACTCATAATTTTGAAGAATAAGAGAAATGCCAAAATTATAGCTATCAAAAGTAATACTGATTTTTTTTTTTAAAGCAGAGGGAAGTGAGATTAATGTAATATGATCCTTGTGTATGTATAAAACACATCTCCAAATGAAAGGTAATGGAGGCTTTAGAAAGAGACATTGTGATAATTGGGAGCCAGCATGAATTCACTGAAACACATCATAGCAGAGCAGCCTCCTTTCCTTTTTTTTTCAAGAACACCAGAACAATAAACCAGGTAATATGGTGAATGTAGAATATCTGAAATTCAGGAAGTCATTTGAAAAAAACTCTCAGAACACTCTTGTAGACAAACTGAAAAACTTAACTTGTTTACTCAGGTGGGTCCAGGATCATAAGCACAAAAGTCACTTGATAATCAATGGAGCAAATTAATGATTTCTACAGAGCATTACTTTTATCCCTTGCTACCAAAAGCTGTATCTGTTACTTATTTGAAAATAGAGAACACTACCTACCAAATGGGGAGCTAGTATGAAAGCTTAAATGTATAGGAGGCAACTTCCTTGAAAAATACAATGAGGAGACACAAGGATTCTCACATTCAGAACAGAAAATGTGTTACAAATTAATACAGAAGACCAAGTTGGTAAAGAGGAAGTTTTTGGTCACCACAAAAATAAAACATGGAGAGATACAAGTTAGCTGCTACAAGAGTGAAAAAGACAGGGATGTTAAATGGCAAGAGAAGATATTATGAGTAAACCATGTCACATCATTGTCCAAAATGCCAACAGACTCTCAGACTACACTGCCATAAACTTGTAGTATTGAGACTGAGGGAAGTCATAGTTCCTTTCAACCTCAAGGTGCTATATTCATGCATGAACTTTTTTTTTTTTTTTGCCCAGAGCAAGGGATTGGATTTTCAGACAGACTTTTATAATCCAGAGAATATTCAGACAGAAAAGGGCAGAGTAGTGGAAACCTTAAAAGCACCTGTGAGAATTACTTAAATGAGCTGGAAATTTTTAAGGTAAAAAAGTGAGAGAGAAATATTTATTTATATATCAGGAGAGCTACAGGGTTAAAACAAGAGTGTTAGACATAGTCTATGTAATATTACAGTGGGAAATAAGAGGTTATGTGTAGAGTTTACAAGGTGTTTGACCAAAACACATCACCAAAAATAAAATGAAAAACTCTCGCAATAGTTAGGATCATACAGACCTGGAAAGAGCTACCTTTGACTGGTGAGATATTTTTGTCACTGGAGTTGTTCACAGAGAGGTAGGACAGTCACTTACAGAAGTAAACCTCATAAGGGCTTGAACCCTCTTTTGTTTAAGATTGTATAATGTCTATCAACTTCTTTCTTCTTCCTTTGCATAGATTTTGTTTTCATTTGTCTCCCTTTTTCCATTGGCTATACTGTTATAGGCTGATTTGAAACATATCACACTAGTCTCATCTTTCATGTTTCTTTTCCCTCAGCTCTTTTCTATTACTCTCCATTAAGTCTCCATAAGGATTTATGTATTTGGCTTAACTTTGGTGCCTACAGGCATATGCTTGTATCCTTCACCGATCTGTTGTTTTATTGCTAATAAGCCACATTTTTAAAATGCCAGACTCAACATTCTTTTATGCCATTTTATAACATTTCCAGTAGTTATTCTGAAAACCATTCAATAGCTTATTTTTTAAGTTAAATTTTACAATATGAATATATGTCCTGGTGAACCAGACAAAAAGCATCTCTGATATATCACTGAGTTGATGTGAGTCTATATTTCTCTGGACTTCATTTATTTGATAACCCATTATTTGATTAAGATGAAAGAGTAGAAATTTCCACAACAGTGTGCATGCTAATGTAAAATTCCTACATATGTTTATAAACTATATTTTTCTAATTATGAAATTATACTTATTGTAGAAAATTTGAAAATTCAAAAAGTATGAGGATAAAAATTAGATTACTTATAATCTCACCACTAAGAGACAAATCTGTTTAATATTTTATTTTCTGCCTACCTTTTTCTATGTCTATTTTAACTTAATTATACACACACACACACGCACAAATGGCTTTCTACATAGTTCTCTCATCGTTACATGCATATAATCTATCCTATGCTTTACAACGTTCGTAGACATCATTTAATGAGTGCAACTTATCTTATAGCCATGTGTCATTTCTGCATTTAGATTATTTCTATTTTTTATTATTAGAAATAGTACGTCTATGAATAAATTATTGCATAACACATTATATATATTTAGAATTATTTCTGAACCAGAGTATGCAGACTTCAAAGGAATTCATGGGCACTCCTCTTAAAGTTAAGAAGGGTTGAACTGGAATGCTGAAAAACCAGAAATAATCTTCAATTTAGAATCAAAATATCTGGACTCAAAAATTCAGTATTTTAATCAATGAAAGTTGGACAATATTTACTCTCATATAATTGTTGTAATAACCAAATGAGGTAGTATTTGTGAAAGTACATTGTAAAACATAAATATGCATAACAGTCCTTTTAATGACCAATGAAAGCTTAGAAAAAATCATTTATTTGAAGACAAATTTGTGCTATGAGATTATACAGTTTTGTGCTTCATGTGTGAAATTTAATGCTGCGAAATGTGTGAATTTGTTTTCCTAGAAAGGGTGAAATTCATGCTTATATAAGATATTGATCTTCAGAGACCTATTCACGAGTTTACCAGCTCTCTTTGCTATCTACTTGTCAAATAATTATAAAAACTCTAATTGGACAATATCCAATTTACAATACAATTATGAAGCTAACCTAATTAATATTTTGAAATTAAACTGGACTGTACAAGAGGGGATATGCAAGGATAATTTTAAATGACAATCAGGAGACTCCTCAGGGTCTCTCAGATAAAGGCTCTCTCTTCAACAGGTAAACTTTAGCCCCACTCATTCCCTAATCCTCATGTAAACTAAGTTTATAAGTAGTCTCAGATCAGCAGCTTCCCTCTTACTCCTACTATATGCCCAGTTCAGTAGATGTCATAGCACAAATGGTTGACTTTTAGATTAGACTCATAAGAACAGGGGATCTTACCCGGTACTAAGCTTTACTAATTACTTCAAGTATAATCATGAGGTACAGGGAAAGCAGAGAGAGACGCAGTGTTGCCAGTGCTACAGTCCTGGTCCTTTCTTGCCACATTAGACTGCTTTCTGTCTTCTAAGTGATGTATGAAGCCATATCCCTTACATGAAAGGGAGTTATTTTGGTCTTGAAACATCTCCCTTTTATTCTCCAATAGTTGGAGAACTGTGTGACATACTCCAGGAAGCTATATCCTGTAAATCCAGAGATTCCAGGATTATATAGCATAAGCAAACCTAGATAGACCAAGCACATCTTGCTAAAAGCATTTCATAGATGCACACTCTCCCACTAGCAAATAACATTAATGTGCCTGTCAAGAGGCCTATCAATACCATGTTTTCAAGGAGATTTGGCCACCCACCTAGTTTTTGTTTGTGATTTTTTTGTTGGTTTATTTTGTTTTGGTTTTTCCCATGTACACTCTCCTAATGGGAGAGAATGGATTGCAATCCTGCTGTTAACTCTTTCCTGCCCACGAGGGCTCATCTTTGAATTAATACTACCTTAAAAATATTTATAGACTACCTACTCTGCAACAGAAATTATATTAGATGGTTGTGATATAAAGGTAAACAAGGTGAGGAAGATCTTTCCTTTTGAGGGGCTTACATTCTAAGGAGAAGAAACTAGTAATAAGGACATAAACTAGAGGAGATCATTGCAAATTGTGATAGACGCTACGAATAAAATGAAATAGCAATGATATTAGAGAAGTAGGGTGGGATCAGGGTAATTTTGACTGGGAAGTCAATAAAAGTCTCATTAAGGAGTTGTTTTTGTGCTCAAACTTTGGTTTCCCAATATCAAATCAAGTATCTCACATATAAATTGGAGCCCTGCCTTTAAAGTTGATATAGCCTGGGGGTGGGGGGGTCCCCTAAAGAAAGCCTGATTCAACCTACCATAATCCCTGCCACTGATTGTGATCCTATTTCCAATATTCTGATTGCAAAGAATCACTATGCTGCTAGTTCAATTTAATTCAAGAATTGCCTAATGTTTCTACTTCTACTGAATCCCTAACAGTAGACTGAAGCTCTTGAGATGAAACTGGAGTTCGTATACCCCTTAGAGATGTCACACTTTGAACTTATGCCTACTCATCCTTGGGACAATAAATACGGCAGTTCCCAGGTTTCTCCCACACCTTTACTCAACTCGATGTTGTTAACGTCACAGTGTGACTTGTCTCTGAGCCCATAATAATAATTATCACTATTATTTAAAGATAAATTATCCTGAAATGTATCAAGCAAGAAATATATATACACAGTTAGTATATTGGTATATAAACAGTTATAAACAGTTAGTAGATTGCTATATAATACTTATTGTTAATGATCTGTGGGCTATCTATGAATAATGCTAAGGAGAGTAGTAAAACCAGTTTGTATTTGAAAAGGTCACATCTCTTCTTTGAAATGGGACAATTTCAATTTTGGAGAAACATTTTAGTCTTTCAGCTAATCTTACCTGTCTATTTGTAAATTCTAATTCTCAAACAATAGGCCTTGAGAAACACCACAGTCCAGGAGAAAATATTGCTAGACTAATAAATTCATTTTTAACACATTATTGACCACAGGATTTTTGCAGAAACTAACGCCTGTGGTGATAATACATCTCTGGTCACTAATGTGTTAAATACCAGAAATTGAGAGAAAATTTAGATGTACAGTCATAACTGCTCTTTTTCAGTCACATTCCATAGATTTCATTATCAAACACTGTTAGCTCTAACTTCTAAATATATTACAAATACATCTATTCATTTCTTACTACCTCCACTACTATTCCTATAAGTTAACTCACCATCATCTAGCATCTAACTTCTATCACCACTGGACTCCCTGGAGCCATGCTTTGTGCCTAATACTCAGTTCTTCATGCAAATAATGTCACTCTTTTATAAAAACTTTGGATTTTGGAAAATTCAAATGTATACAAAGTACACAAAAGAGTAAAACAAACTCCAAGTACTCATCACCCAGCTTTAACAATTATCACCATTCTGCTATTCTCTACCCAATCCTCATTCCTTACCTGAGATTTCTAATAATAAAATGGTCATATTTATTCTTGATTCATTGTGAAGTTCATTTTATGGAGTTAAAAGCTCATGTGTCTTTGCTATACCAAAAGCTGGAACTTGAACTTATCCTATTCCATTTCTATTGCCTTTCATTGCAGGATAATTTAGCAAGGCTTCTGCCTTCAAAATTATCCAGGTAGGAAGCAAATCTACATGGGTGACAAATTCCAGGGGACACATCAAGTTTTCAATTTCTCTGAATAGTTCCCACACTACCCTACTATGGTTCCATACAGCACCGAGGCCATCAGTCTGAAGGTAAAGTGAGTGATATACTAGTTGCAGGGGCAACTCCAATCTCTGTAAGTGTTTCGCTTAATTCTCTGGGGACTTGCCCTCCTCTCTTCCCACAAGGATAAGAGTTGCACTGCCCTCTACGATATCAATAGAAAGGACAAGATAGATAAACATTCTCGAGTATACATTATTCCTTAAGAAAGTTACCATAGCTTCATATAGTTTTGAAGTGTTGCCTTTTTAGTCCCCAGATTTAAACTTTGCAGGATGAAAGTTCCATAGCTATAAAGAAAATTGAGTAATAAATCATGAATTCATACTTTATATAATTCACAAACATCATATCAACAATACATAGTATCTACTTATAATGAGGACCATCTGAGAGTATGTTCTAGTTAAGCTTTGCTAGTTACTTTAAATAAGGAAGATTTCTTTATCATTGTTCAAGGGGGAAAGAAGCTTGGGGAGGCGAAAGAACCATCACTAATAGGATAAAATTAAAGAAAGGAAATGTAGTCTATTACAGGAGAAACAATGCACTGACAGTGAAATCTATCATGTTGTTGAGTAAGTCCCCATGGACATTATGGGAACAGTATCTTCTAGATAATTAACGGTAGTGTGACCTCGTTGATAGAGCATATAAATGGGAATTGTGGGGAAAAGTTTCATTTTCAATTTTATTACCTCTTCAGGACCTCACAGAAAAAAAAAAAGACTTGAAACGTTCATCTGAGCAACACAGTACCTGAGTATATTTATTTATCCCTGGTCACCGTTTGTAAACACAAAGAAGTACTTCTAAATTGTACTTTCCGAAACCTAGAAGATGGTGAAATTATTTTTCTTCTTCACCATTTTTGAAAAGTTTTTGTTTTTTCTATGCTGTATTTAGCCAAAGGCAAAAGAAGGAACATTGATAAATCAATATTTCAAAATACTGCAATGTCTGTAATAATTGCCTAACCTAGAAAACTAAATACTTCACCCATGACATTAATTAAAACCCTTTATCATCTGAAAAACTGTTAGATGATCTTCTCCTCACATCTTGAAGAAATAATAATTTTTACTTGTGTTAGTCTGGGTCAGGCTAACTATTTTAACCAACAATACCCAAATAAATCTCAGTGACCTTAACACAATAAAGGTCTCTTGCTTCCACAGTGCAATATGGTGTGTATGAGGCATGGGTGGGTAGGAGTGCTTTACTCGATACAGTTATTCAGAACCCACACTCTGTCGGTCTTTTGATGTCACCATCTATAGAAGAAAAAAGAGTAGACTGAATATGTGGAGGATTCTTTTTCCCCAAGGCCTGTAAGTGACATACATTGCTTCTGTCCACATTCCATTGACTTGAACTATTCACATAGCCTCAACTAGATGCAACTGAATTGAGATGTGTAGTGCCAAAAATGTACCCATAAAATTATGAACAAAAATCCCTAAGAAGAAATTCTCTGACTAGCAAGAAATTACACTTAAGGCAAAAAAAAAACAAAAAAAAACCAAACATTTTGTTTATAAAGTATAAACTTTAATTTGCAAACCTGGAGCCCATTTCTCTGGTTTAGTCAAGAGGGAATTGGTTAATTTTAATTCAATGCACACAGAAAATAAGTACGTGGACTTCTAGCCATATTTTTTTACTTAAAATCACAAAATACAGAGATTATGCATTTATTAAAATATTCTGGTGTTTAGTAAATGTGTATGCATGTTCCCTACCTCCTGTTCTGCACTTGTGTGAGTCCCGCTCCCTGAGTGTGAGCATGACCTATGACTTCCTTCTAGAAAAGAGAATACGGTAAAAATGATGGGATGTATGTAATTATGTATAAATGAATATGTAATTATATTACATAGGATTATTAACATCTAACTTGCTGGAGTCTCTCTCTCCTTTATTGGCTTTGAAGGGACAAGTGGCCATGTTGGGAAACTCCACATGAAATGAAACTGAGGATGGTTTCTAGGAGCTAAAGGCAGCCTTCATCCAACAGCCAGCAAGAAACTAAAGCCCTCAGTCTTACAGCTGTAATGAACTGAATTATGTCAACCTGAGTGAGCCAGTCAACCCTCAGATGAGACTGAAGCCTTAGTTGACATCTTGATTGCAGCCTTTCAGAGGACCCAGCTAATCTGTGCTGAACTCCTGACCACGAAAACTGTGAGATAATAAATATGTGTTGTTTCATGCTGCTAAAGTTGTGGCAATAGCATTATGTAGCAACAGATCACTAATACACCTGTCAAGAGCAAGGCTCAAAATTTTACATAAGTGAGGACCAAATGCTTTGAGTAGGGGGGAAGTGGGCCCCTTCTCACCCAAAAGGATTGTGGGAAGGAAAAATAGTCAGGGATCAGAAAGTGCAATATTTATGCTTTGTGTCTGGCTTTTCCCTTCACCAAGAAAAAGGGCTGTAATTCATACAAATAGGATATTACTGAGAGCACAAGAGTCTTGCCCTTCTTTCCTGTTTAACATCCTGTAAAGACATCACCTTTTAGTTGTCCTCTGCGCTGTGCTCATTTAGCCATGGAGCAGAGCACTGATCTGAGAGCCAGATAGCCTGCCATGGAATCTGCCAAGGCAAGAGCAAGTGGACCCCACAGAAGAAGCTGGGGTAAACTCTGGGAACACGGGAAAGGTGGCAGAGGTGCAAAGGCCCACAACCAGCTAGAGCAGAAGTGAGGTTAAGATAACTAAGGGTAATCCCTAGACCCTGATCAAGCCAAGAGATTCTGTGCTCTGAGTTTTTTTCACCAAAAACTTCAGAAGCAAATGCAGGTAGAATAAGCAGCAATCAGGCAAAAAATGGAACATTTCTCAGGAGACCAAAATACATAGGTCTCTACGATCCAGAGTCGTTCTATTCTTTAGGAGATCACATGAGCCCTCCCACCCTTCTCTACACATTCTTTTGATATCTTACAGAGAAGCAAGCAAGAAAAGACAAAGAGGATGACTTTCTAAGAGAATCTGAACAGCTCCTATACATAAGTTTGTTTAAATTATCAGCCAGAACTAACAGCATTAAAAACAACTTGTTTTATGTCCCTATTGTGTTGCTGTTTACATTAATCTACGGACTGCTAAAACTCATAGACATACACATAGAAAACCCTCAATGTTACTCTAAGTATGATTTAAAATAATTTTTCAAATTCAGTCTATCTGGATGAGCTTTTTGAAGTCATTTAACCTAAGTAAAAGTTTCCCCTTTATTAATAATAGTAATAAAACAATAACAACACTTGTAGCAGTTACTATGTACTAAGCTTCCTCTAAGCAAACTTATTTGATTAACTCATTTAATCCTCACAACACTTATTTTAGGTAGGTTCTATTACAATGACCACTTTTTAGATAAAGCAGAGGTGAGAAGAACTTGTCTCCCCAGAACCATTCCTTTTTCTCTTAGTAAATGTCCTGATTTTCTTATTTTTTTTTTTTCTTCACTTCTTTCTTTCACTGGTCATGTGTATTCCAAGATCCTATTACTTAATGCTCAGACCTCACAGATACCAAATAGATGTCACCATCTAAAGTTCAGTTATTTGAGAAGAGCTTTTGATTCACATTTATCTATTATTAGAGATAACAATACTATTATGATCATCATCAAACATAAATATTTATGTAGCTGTTTGAATATTATTCTGGGTAAACTTTTAGAAGTGAAATGAGGTGGACAAATGAGATGACCTTGTTAAACCTGGATGAAGATTGACAAATTAATATCTAGAAAGCATTTTTACCAGTTTATAGTACCATCATCAGTATAAGGAAATATGTACTTTAATTTTTAGTAACAAATACTAGGTATTATCATGAAAATGCTTTTGCAATCTTATAAAATAAATATTTTGGTGAAATTCAAACTATTAATTAGCACTGAAGCTGAGTATTTTGCATTTGTTGTACATACATTTTTCATCTTGTTTCTTTACAATATTGATTTGGAAGAGCTTTTCTGTATAATATACATTAATTTTTTTATCATATAAGCTGAAGATAGTTTTCCCAACTTGAAATTTGTTTTTTAACTTACTTGCATTAAGAAATAACAAGATTTTACTGCTTATGTTTTAAAAATAATTAGAAACCAACTTTATTTACATGTTCCTATGTTATTTCTTCATTAAAGTTTATGATTATAAACTTATTTCATTATTAGACCTATATTCTGTGTCCTTCAGGTATTTTTATAGGGGTACAGGACAGAGTGTCATACCCTGCCAGAGTGCATATGCCAGTATCCTGAGTAATGTTAAGGTTGAGAAACATGTATGTTGTAGGAGAGGGATTCAAATTAACACCTTTGCACATACCCTGAGCTTTGTGGTTAAGCTGTTAAACAGTCTACCCAAAACATGAATTATATCCATCAAACAACTGTTTTACTTGCCCTAGGATTATACAAAGGAATGAGGCAATGCTTTCAAGTAAATAAAAGCTATAAAGTAAATAATTTTGTGTTGGAAAAATAATATTATTGGGTATTACATTAATAAAATAAGATCACAAGCTTCTTGAGGATAGGAACAATGTTCCTTTCTTTCATCACTGTTTCCTCAATACCTTACACGTGATAAGACAATAAGCAATAAAATATACAGAGTGAATGAAGTGCAGAAACATTTTTTTAGCACCTGCTGGTGTTTGGATGAGCATAGAAATTGTAATAGATAAACGCAGAGATAAATCTGCTTGATTTTGAAAATAAATAGTAAGAAAGAAAAGTTTCTTAATTTCAAAATAAAATTCCTGTGTTTAATATTCAAACTTTTATAGAAAGCTTCATAGATGTTCCTGGGCATTAACGAAAAGATTCTCACCCCCAACGGAGGATTTGTGTTGGTCTATATTCAGCAGTAGGAAATGAAAACTTCTTTTTGTGTAGTTAGTAAATGAAGTGTGAAGCTTCTTTCTCAGATTAATGCAAAAACAGTTCCTAAGGCTTAATGCCAAAAGGAAGAAAAATAATGAAATGACTTACATATAACTTCTCTTCTGAAAATCAATGAAAGAGTGGAGGTGCAAACAGTGCTAGGAAAATAGATAAGAGCACGTATTTTATAAATTTAGTTTAAAAAATATGAGGTATGTACGGTGGAATGAAAGCAGCTTCTTAATCTAAGAATTATCAAGCTTCAGAACAGAAAAGAAAAAAAGTTTTCACTAAAGGGCTTCAGGAAATAAAATTGATCCTGGAGAAATATTTAAGTGACTTACAGAAAACATTAGAAAAGAGAAAGTGTGTTAGAGAAAATGTGAGTCAAAGAACGTGTCTGTGCTGAATCTCTCATTGTTCTCCCCTACCACCACTGCCTTAGACTCAGTCTCAGTCTCATTACTTGCTTTCAGTAACTGCCACCACCCATTTGACCTTTTATCCTTCTGATATCTCCAAATCTGCTTGTATAGTGAAATGCACCCAAAAATAAACACTTTTTCCCTTTTTCCCTGCCCCCAAAATAAACACTAAGCCTTTTGTTTGTGTTTTCTTTCTTTACACAGAGTTTAAAGTTTCTTTCTTTACACAGAGTTCCATTTATTATGGAAGGACAGAGCCAACACAAACTACCTATCTGGCTACATGGATAGAGCACATAATTCTTAGCAGGTTATAATTCAAGAGGACTGCTAAGGTGATATATGAAATTTGAGGTAAATTTAGGACTTCCCAAACTTATTCCAATTCGTTAGGAACCTCTCTTTAGTTAATCCGTGATTAACTAAAGTGAGTTAGTGAGTTTTTCGTTCCCATGCCCTATCTCTACCCTGAAGATTGAATCAAGGTGTTTTTTTTTTAAGAGAATTCTTGACAATCCTCTCTTTGCCCTTCCTGAAAGTAATTTTATTTGCTCGTCCTCTCTCTTTCTCTCTCTGTAATGCTGTGAGTGAAGGGCTCAGGGTCTAGAGATGGACTGTGGCTAGAAAGATACTTATTTTCCTACTTGTGTTTTTTTAAGGCACTTTAATTCATCCCAAGTCTCTCTACATAGAGTGAAAATCACTGCTCAATGCATCTGAATACAGTCTATCAGTTCACATTCTTTCTCTTTTTTTTCTCCTTTGAGATACCTTCCCTAGAACCATTTGTCCTCTCATTCCAATATTACTGTTTGTTCTCTAGTCCATTTATCTATGTTCACTTTCATTATAAAATGCTATTTTGTGACCCATTTTGTAACTTATGAATATGATATATATATATATATTTCCATTATCTAAGAATATTTCTTTCTCTAGCATTATTCCTAGTAATTCAGTACTATTGCTTCTTTCAATTTTGTGATGGATATTTCTCATTTGTCCCTTAAAGGAAATTTACTCCTTCTCCATCCTTCTCTGTTCTCTGGAAGTATGACCCTATGGATTATATCAACTGGGCTCTTGCCAATACAGAAGTAGACTATACTTGGTACCTTGTGAAGAGCAATTTCTTTGGCTATCTAACAACATTCACTTATTTCTCTTCTGTCCCGTAATTAAATGCTTCTTCCTGATCATGCTCCACATGAAGAGGGACGTATGGTAGAAGGAAGAGATTTATGAGTTTTATTTATTTCAGCTCCAGTCTATTTCATACCCTGTGATGGTTGGTAGTATTAACTTAGTTACTTCCAGCTGAACAATAACCCTATTTGGATTTCCTAATGAGATCCTGTTTAGGACGTACACATGCACGTCCACATCCATAAGAGCCAGAGTTTAGCATGGTATATGATGATAGAAAATAACCTAGATTAGGGATATCCTCATTGTGGCCCAATTCTGATATAAATAAAATGACTTCAGGAAAGTTTCCTCATCACACTGGCCTTAGTTTTCTCATAGAGAAAATAAGAGAACTGTATTATTGATAAAGATGCTTCCAGCTCTAAATTATTGCCTGTAATTTTTAACCCCGTTACCATAAAACCACTATTAGGGTTGAATGTGTCCCTTAATATTTGTATGTTGAAATCCTAACTCCCAGAACCTCAGAATGGGACTTTATTTGGAAATAGCATTGTTATCAATGCAATTAGAGTTGAGATGAGGTCATATTGTGGTAGGGTGGCCCGTAAACTAGTATGACTGGTGTCTTTATAAAAAACAGAAAAGTCACAAAAAGAGGCAGACACACAAAAAGAGAAGATGATGCAGAGACACAGCAAGAAGAAGGCAATCTACACGCTAAGGAACAGATGTTGCTACCAGAAGCTAGGAGTGAGCCCTGAAACAGGGCCTTCCCTAGTGCCCTGGGGAGCGTGGCCCTGCCAAAAACTTGATTTTGGACTCTTAGTCTCCAGAACTGTGAGACAATAAGTGGCTGTTTTTCTAAGCTACCCAGTTTGTGGTACTTTGTTATAGCAGTTCCAGGTACTTTGTTATAGCAGCACCCACCTCTGGGTTCCCTTTTCTGACTTGCTTCGTAAATCCAGTGGTGAAAATCCTTCCCTCCACCAGCACTGTTCTCTTCCTGCACCGTCTCCAGGTCCCCAGGAGAGGGCAAACCAAAACAAGTGGTCCTTCTACAGTCAGTTTCCGTGGGTATGAACTGGATTATGTCACATACTCTTTTTTATGTCTAATTAAATAAAATATATTTATTAACTGCAGTACCATCAATTATTAAATCATTACACAAATCCTTGAGAAACAAATGCCTATTCCCCATCTACTATGTGCCAGACTATCCCTATATGCAATCTGTTTCAAGAGTATTAACATAATATATACCAGCACACAATATGCCTAAGTATATCTAAAAAATTCAACAAATAAGTTAAAATGCTATATTAAGAAGTTAATATTATTTTAATAATACTGTATAATAAGTATGAGAAATATTAAGTATGCTTACTGCACATACATACTGGGCAAATCTAGAAGACACTGGCCTTCATGCCACTCTCTCTAATTTCACACTTGTTTTATTTTGTTTTTCCTTTCTTTCTGGAGGACTGTAGGGTTATGCAATATTTTATGTCCTGCCTTCTTGAATTTTCCAATTTCACAGTGTTCTTTTATTTTGAAGAAAGTAGTCAATTACTTTTTGGTCCATCCAATTGAATTATCACTTTTCCTATGGGGCTGGAAAACCACTTTTCATAACTACTGGGTCTTATAGTAGCTGGATTTACAGACTTTTGAACTCTTTAATATTATAGTTTATAAGGATTAACTTCAATTTTAATTTTTTCAACTAAAATCTTACAATGACTCACACCTGTCAGAATGGCTATTATCAAAGAGATAAGAAATAACAAGCGTTGGCAAGAGCATGAAGGAAAGCGAACCCTTGTGTACTACTGGTGGGAATGTAAATTGGTGCAGCCACTACGGAAAACAGTATGGAGGTTCCTCAAAAATTAAAAAATAGAACTACCATATAATCCAACATTTCCACATCTGAGAATTTATCTGAAGAAAATGAAAACACTAATTCTAAAAGATATATTTTTTTCATATATATATGAAAAAATGTATATATCTCTATGTATATATGTGTATATATATAAATGTATATATGTGTGTGTGTGTGTATATATATATATATATATGTATATACCTTCCTATGTTCATTGCAGCATTATTTACAATAGCCAAGATACGGAAGCAACCTAAGTGTCCATCAATGATGAATGGATAAAGAAGAAGTGATAATATATATATATATATCATATATATATATAAAATAAAATATTACTCAGCCATATAAAGGAATGAAATCTTTCCATTTGGGACAACATGGATGGATCTAGAGTACATTATGCTAAGTGAAATAAGTTAAACAAAGAAAGACAAATACTGTATGATTTCACTTATATGTGGAATCTAAAAAACAAATAAACTAACAAACAAACAAAACCGAAATGGAAACAGACTCATAGATATAGAGAACAAACTGGTGATTGCCAGAGAGGAGGGGGTGGACAGGCAAAATAGGTGAAGACAATTAAGAGGTGCAAACTACCAGTAATAAAATGAGTAAGTCACAGGGATGTAATGTACAACACAGGGAATATAATCAATAATATTGTAATAACTTTGTATGGTGACGGATGGTAACTACACTTATTACTTATTAATACATTTATTAGTGTATTAAGATACTGAATCACTATGTAATGTTAATGAAACTAATATAATGTTATAAAACTAATATAATGTTATAAATCAATTATAATTGATTGCAATGTAATGTTAGAAATCAATTATAATTTAATATTAAAAAGTTTATGATGAGGTAAGCACTTAGGATATTGATATAGACTGAATGTTTGTGTCTCCCCAAAATTCATATGTTGAAGCGCTAACCCCTTGCGTGATGGTATTTGGAGGTAGAGTCTTCAGAGGTAATCAGGTTGAGATAAAGCCTTGACTATGAGAAGTAAATGTCTTTTGTTTAAACCACCCAGTCTATGATATTTTTTTATAGCCGCCCAAGCTGACAAAGACAAATATGTTGGACACTTATATATGTTATGTCATTAATCCTTAAAACTGTGATGTGTGTGATGGTTAGGTTCCCCACTTACAGATGAGGAAACTGAAGATCAGAAAAATTATTTGGCCCAAGGTACCAAGGTAAGTGATTGAACCAGGATTTGGAATTTCAGTCAGTGTGATTTACCGTAAAACTCAGCATAAGACAACCAACGTCACTACACTGACTACATTCGAAAAAAGTCATTTCATTCAGGTGGCTTGTATCATTTTAGGGGAAAGTGATAATATCCATCAGTTTTTTTGATATACTGAAAATAAACATTATTACCCTTAAGAGAATCTCAAATATTTGGGGACCTCAGACTTAGAAGTACAATACTGGATTTACCTGTCCTAATATGCTGGGTATACTATCAAAAAGGAAAGTTTAGATTTCCTTTTCATGGATATATGAGTCTGACTTCACTTTGGTTCTAGCAGCCAATTAGCATTTCTTTCATTTTGCAACGTGTACAAATCTTACCTGCTCTCTTCCCTTCTCTATGATACTACTTTTATTTCTTCTTAAGAAACATGATTGATTGCTTGATTTCATTACAAAAATTTAATTATTAAAGGAATGAGTGTTTCAGGTACTTTCTGTCTAGAAATGTAAATTGGTTTATATTCAAAGACTTTAAGAAGCCAAGTTTCAAAGTCTCCTTTTAAGCTGATCTGAAACCTGAAGAATGAAATTAGAGAGTACAATTTCTCTTATAAATGTGGTCATCAAAGAAACCCATATGCTCTTTGGTTCCTATGTTATTACATTTCACAATGAGCTTTGAATGAAGAAGGATAAAGGTGAACATCATTAAAACAGATTATTTATGCAGAGTGGGTCTTTAAAGACAGCTATACATTAATGACAGATGTCAATATCATTATATACTTGTAAAGTGAAAAGAAATAAAATATTTAGAACCTAGAAAAATGTAAGATTGTGTAACCCAGAAACCAACCTTAATAGGAAACAACCAATTACTTAGAGTAATTAAATAAAAGAGCTGGAGGTAGTAGGCGTTTGTTTGGTAATATCAACTGCCAGACACAGGGCTAAATAATAAACATATGCTTCAGTTATTCTGTCTTCATTATAATCATTTACTCATTAATTCATTAAACTAACTTTTATCGAATAATTATGGAGAAAGAGGTGATGATGCTAACCAACTATTTAATTTCCTTTTCCATGTTTCCCAGCTCCCCTTGCAGTTAAGGGGAAACATGTGAGTAGTTCTGACCAATGAAACGTGAGCTGAAATAACATGTGTTCCTTCTGGGCTAATGTGATGAAAAGCCCCTGGACAATTCTAAGCTCCTCACTTCCCCTGCTATAATAATCAGGGAGAAGGTCTCATATTTGAGGTGATGAAGCTACAATAGCTAAACAATCTGCACTGGTGAATTACTGCACAGATGCCAACGGTCCTTAAGTGTTACTCAAATCAGCAGTGGACTCATCATGAGTATTTAGTGAAGGGTTTGTTTTAAGCCAGTGAGATCTGGGGACTGTTACCACAGACCAATCTAATTTTTTCCCTGAAAAATACACCTATCATGTTCACTCAGTTATTTGACAAATATTATCGAGTACCCTCACCCTCTATTTATCAGGCTGTGTGCTAGATTCTGAATATGTACTGGTTTAAAAAAGAATTCCCTGGCATATGTAGCTCATAATCTAATGGGATGCAGATATCAAATAAGTTGTCAAATAATTGTTTAATATCCTATTATCTCACTATTTTTATTAATTTGTTACTACTAATTATTATTATACTGCTTATGTAACATGAGTCATGCCCAAATAAGAATATATCTTATTCAAGCTTCATTCTGCAAAGGAGATTATTTAACTCATATGCTCACTTTGACGATAAAAATCTTGATTGTAATTGTCAGATGACATCAACATCTATCAGATGACCATACGTTCAAATAGTCAAAGATTTCTCATGTAAGGTTTTCTAAAAACAATACACGGTTTTGTTTCAAAAAGTCTTAGAAATTGCCATTCAATAGGTATAAATTATATGTGGCATAGTTCTGATTTTAACTTCAGAGGGTATTCTTGCCCTGTTACTTCCTTTATTTACACTTATCTATAAATAGTTCTATATGCATCCATTTGTATCTATATTAAGCTAAATATGAGTTCGCACTAATGTCTCCAATTCTAACCCATTATCAGGTGGATCATTCTAGCTTCTTCCCTTGCTTGTTTATAAGCTCCCATCTGCATTTTACATTTAAGTTTATGGTCCATTTTTAGCTAATTTTTGTGTAAGGTACAGGCCCTCTGTCTAGGTCCTTGTTTTATGCATATTGATTTCCAGTTGTTTCAGCATTAATTATTTAAAGACCATCATTTCTCCGTTGAATTGCTTTTGTGCATTTGTCAAAAATCAGTTTTATTTGAAGTGGTTCTATTTCTGGGCTGGGCTGTCTATTCTCTTCCATTGATCAGTGTTCCTATTATTTCACCAATACCACAAAGTCTTAATTACTGTAGCTTTTTAGGAAGCTTTGAAATCAAGTATTCTGAGTACTCCAGCTATGCTGTTCTTCAGTGGCACGTTGCTATTCTAGAACCTTTGTCTTTCCATATAAATTTTAGAATCAGTCTGTCCAAGGCTACAAAACAGCTTTCTGGAATTCTGATTGAGACTGTGCTGAACCTACAGATCAAATTTGCAAGGAATTATTGTATGAACAATATTGAATTTTCCAGTCTCTGAACATGCAATTGCTCTCTATGTACTTAGTTCTTTTCTTTTATTATTATTTTTTATCATTTTGTTTTGTAGTTTTCTACATACAGATCCTACACATATTTACTTTGATTCATAAAAAAGTACTTTGTTTTTTGGTAACTTTATAAACCATATTTTTGTATTCTAATTTCCAAATGTTCATTACTGGCTTACAGGAAAGCAATTGATCTTTGTATATTGACATGATATCCTACAACCTTGCTATACTTAGTTCCAGAAATTGTTTTTGTTTTTATTTTCCTGTAGTCTTCAGGGTTTTCTACACGGACAATCATGTCGTCTACAAGTAAAGACACTTTTATTTCTTCCCTTCCAATCTTTATAATTATTTTTCTTATCTTTCTGCAATTAGGTAGTTCTTCCAGTATTATGGTGAATAGGAGTGGTGACGGAGGGTATTCTTGCCCTGATCACAAATGCAGGGGGTAGGTAGTCATCATGTCACCATTAAGTATGATGTTAGCTGTAGATTTTGACACTTCCTTTATTAGGTTAAGGAAGTTCTCTTATAGTCCTAGTTTTTCAATAATTTTATTATGAATGGTGTTTTTCTTTAATATTTTTCCTGCATCTATTGATATAATTATTTTGTAAGGAGAATATTACATTTTAATTAGAGCTGGGATCGATCCAGAGAAAAACAGGGAAAAAGGGGATGGTTTGGTGAACAAGCTGCATTTTAGTTTGGCTGGGTCCATGAATTGAAATTAACCACTTAGCTCCCTCCAGATGTGCTCTGCCCATTCCAACAGCTCAGTAATTTAATGAAACATCACCCTGGGCTCTTGCCCAACTCTAACCATAAGCTTATAACAGCTTCAGGCAAGCCAGTCTTTCTGTTTTCCTCAGCTTCTCCTCCTGGTCTTGACATTGTGCATTGGAATCTCAGGGGCTGGGCCTGAAAAACTACGACTAGATTTTATGTAGAGTTTTCATTAACTTAACAAATGTTTATTACACTGCTTGTGTGCCAGGACTTGTGCTAGGTACTGAGAGCACAAAAGAAACAAGTTAGAGTTCTTGCTTTCTAAGTTGTTCACCTGTATCATTTATTAAAATTCATTCTGCTAATATGATGAATTATATTGATTGATTTATGATTATACAAGAAGGCCTGCAATTAAGAACCCCACTTAATCTAGATGTATTATCCTTTTTACATATTGCTGAATTCTATTTGTTAATATTTTGCTTCTTATATTCATGACAGTATTGGTACATAATTTTCTTATGTTTTCATTTGGATTTAATATTAGAATACTGCTGGCCTAATTATTTAAATTAAGAGGTATTTCTTCTGTTTTTATTTTCTGTAAAAGATTATAGAGAATTAGTATAATTTCTTCCTTAAAGTTTGGTAGGATTTATCAGGGAAGAAACAGACAAAGAAACCTTCTATACCTGATACTTTTCTTTTTGCTCTAATTTTTAATAGTTCTTTCTTCTGCTTGCCTTAGCTTAATTTTCTCTTCTTTCCTTAATTTCCTAAGGTGGATGCTTAGGTTATTGATATTAGACTTTTTTTCTTTTCTAAGATATGCCATAAATTTCCCTCTAAGCACTGCTTTAGCTGCATCCCACAGTTTTTGACAAGTTGTATTTTTATTTTCTTTTAGTTAAATTTTTAAAATTTCTCTTGAAACTTCTTCTTTGACCCTTGAGTTATTTAGAAATGTGCTGTATAATTTCAAAAATATTTGGGTATTTTCCAGCTATTTTCTGCTATTGATTTTTAGGTTGAGTCCATTGCAGTGTGAGAAGATACTTTATACAATTTCTACTATTTTATGTGTTAAAGTATGTTTAATGGCAAAGATTATGGTCTATCCTGGGGAATTTTCCACAGGAACTTGAGAAGAATATGTATTCTGCTGTTGCTGGAAAAAGTATTTTATAAATGTCAATTAGATAAAGTTGATTGATTGTGCAGCTCAGATTATCCACATCCTTATTGATTTTTGCCTGCTTGATGTATCAATTACTGACAGAGGAGTGTTGATCTTCAAATATAATATAAAATCGGTCTCATTCTTCTTTCCATTTTATCACATTTTGCCTCATGTACTTTGACATGCTGGTGTTAGATGCATACATATTTGGAATCATCATGCTTTCTTGGAGAAATGGACCCTTTACATTATGTAATGCCCTTCTTTATCCCTGATAATCCTGCTTATTCTGAAGACTGTTTTGTTTAAAAATTAATATAG
Source organism: Balaenoptera ricei (assembly GCF_028023285.1). Taxonomy (NCBI): domain Eukaryota; kingdom Metazoa; phylum Chordata; class Mammalia; order Artiodactyla; family Balaenopteridae; genus Balaenoptera; species Balaenoptera ricei. The sequence continues at coordinate 92,909,958 of NC_082644.1, read as the reverse complement.
GCACCCCACCTTTCTATTGATTGGTGTTAGCATGATATATCTTTCTCTATCCCTGTAACTTTAACCTATGTGGGTCTTTTTATTTAAAGTGAGTTCATATGGACGGCATATAATTGGATCTTGTTTTTGTTAATTTTTTTGTTCCACTCTGACAACAGTATATGATAAACATTTTGGACTAATCTATGCCCACCAACAAATAGCACTATACCACTCCATATGTAGTGTAAGTACCTTATAACAGAGTATTTCCATTTCCTCCCTCCCATCCCATGTGACACTGCTGTCACTCATTTCACTTATCCAATTGCTATATTCACCCAATACTTTTCTACTATTGTTATTTAAGCAGCTATAATTAGATAAATTCAGAATAAGAAAAATAAAAGATTTTATTTTAACCTTTCATTCCCTCTCAAGTGCTCTTAATTTCTTTACTTAGATCCAATTTTCTGACCTATATCATTTTACTTCTGCCTGAAGGACTTTTTTTTTTTAATAAGTTTATTTATTTATTTTTGGCTGCATTGGGTCTTCACTGCTGCGCAGGCTTTCTCTAGTTGCGACGAGAGGGGGCTATTCTTCGTTGCGGTGCCCGGGCTTCTCACTGTGGTGGCTTCTCTTGTTGCGGAGCATGGGCTCTAGGCACATGGGCTTCAGTAGTTGTGTCTTGCGGGCTCTAGAGCGCAGGCTCAGTAGTTGTGGTGCAAGGGCTTAGTTGCTCTGCAGCATGTGGGATCTTCCCGGACCAGGGATCGACCCCATGTCCCCTGCACTGGCAGGTGGATTCTTAACCACTGTGCCAGCAGGGAAGTCCCTGAAGGACTTCTTTTAACATTTTTTCAAAGCAGGTCTGCTAAGTGTTGAATTCCTTCACTTTTTGTTAGTCTGAGAAAGTCTTTATTTATTTCTCCTTTACTTCTGAAAGATAACTCCACTAGATAGAAAATTCTACATTGGTGGATATTTTTTTCTTTCAACACTTTAAATATTTCACTTCATTCTCTTTTTGTTTGCATGGATTCTGTTGAGAAATTACTATAATTCTTATCTTTTTTCCTGTCAATAGGTAAGGGTTTTTTTTCTTTTCCCATATTTTTTTCTTTGTCTTTGGTTTTCTACAGTTCAAATAAATATGTCCAAATGTGGGGGTTTTGTTGTTGTTTGTTGTTTTTGTGTTCTCTGAGCATCCTGGATCTGTGGTTTGTTGGCCATTATTAACTTTGGAAAGTCCTTGGCCATTATAACTTTAATATTTCTTCTTCTCTGTTTTCTCTTTCTTCTAATCTATGTATTCCAATTACATGCATGCTAAACCTTTTTGATATTTTCCCACAGTTCTTAGGTGTTAGTTTGGTTTTTTTGCATTCTTTTTCCCTCTTTGCATTTCAGATTGGGGATTATCTTTTGCCCAATTTTTAAACTCACTTGATTCTTCCCTATTTCTCTTATGATGTTTATTTCTAGCATTTCTCTCCATTCTTTTTAAGAGATTCTTTGCATATACTACCTATCTTTTCATTTTATTTTTTCCACTGGAGCCCAGTTTTCTATAAATTCCATATGTGATCATTCCAACGTCAGTACTTTATGTGAGTCCAGTTCTGATGAGCAGAAGGAGGGATCTTCTGAGGTCTTTACTGTGAGAATCTGGAGCATGTAGTGTTCCTGGGTAGGGGTGGGGGAAACCAAGGGTGGGAGAATTCCCTAAGAATAAGCCTGCAGCCCCCAGAGTTTCTCACATTCCAGCTAGTCCAGTCTTAGTCTCCAACAATTCATCAAAATTACCAAATATGTGTTCCTACGTTTTTTGGATCAGTGGCTTCTGCTCCAGGTAAGCAGGTCTCAGCAGTGATTTTCAATATTCACTCATCTCTCTATATTTTGGGGTGATGGTTTTCCCTGTAAACTCAATTCTCTTGAGATTCTAAGGAAAATTATTAATTTTCAATTTGTAAAACTTTTTTCTTGGAAGGATGAAGTGATGATTTCCAATTGCTATAAACATCACAGCTGACCAAATAATTCTTTTAAAAAGCAACTTTAAAATGTATTTCAGTTAATGAAACAGCTCTACAAATGCACATTGAAATGAATTCTGGAGATTTGGTTCCTAATACAACATGCTATCTTCAGAAGGCAATAATGACTAATTTACCTCAATGCCCAACTTCATTACTGTATAAATTTTATATCATTATACAAAAGTGGATAGCTTTGTTAGTTATTTAAAATTGATTCAATTATAGTTAATTAAACCAAGACTAAATATTCACTCATTGCTTTACTTGTGCATATTTCTGAGTTATTCAGTACCAAAAAGGAAGAGATTATAGTCTTCCATTTTATGAATTCTTTTTTTTCTTTTGTTTGATTTAACATCTTTTTTTTTAATATACAATGAAATATTACTCAGCCATAAAGAGAAACAGAATTGAGTTATTTGTAGTGAGGTGGATGGACCTAGAGTCTGCCATACAGAGTGAAGTAAGTCAGAAAAAGTAAAACAAATACCATATGCTAACACATATATATGGAATTTAACGTCTTTATTGGAGTACAATTCTTTACATTGTTGTGCTAGTTTCTGCTGTATAACAAACTGAATCAGCTATATGTATACATATATGCCCATATCCCCTCCCTCTTACATCTCCCTCCCACCCTCCCTAACCCACCCCTCTAGGTGGTCACAAAGCACCAAGCTGATCTCCTTGTGTTATGTGGCTGCTTCCCACTAGCTATCCATTTAATATTCAGTAGTGTATATATGTCAAGGCTACTTTCTCACTTCTTGCCAACTTACCCTTCCCCTTCCCTGTGTCCTCAAGTCCATTCTCTACATCTGCGTCTTTATTCCTGCCCTGGCCCGAGGTTTTTCAGACCCATTTTTTTTTTTAGATTCCATATATATGTGTTAGCATACAGTATTTGTTTTTCTCTTTCTGACTTACTTCACTCTGTATGACAGACTCTAGGTCCACCCACCTCATTACAAATAACTCAATTTCGTTTCTTTTTATGGCTGAGTAATATTCCATTGTATATATGTGCTACATCTTCTTCATCCATTCATCTGTCGATGGACACTTAGCTTGCTTCCATGTCCTGGCTATTGTAAATAGTGCTGCAATGAACATTGTGGTATATGTCTCACTTTGAATTATGGTTTTCTCAATGTATATGCCCAGAAGTGGGATTGCTGGGTCATATGGTAGTGCTATTTTTAGTTTTTTAAGGAACCTCCATACTGTTCTCCATAGTGGCTGTATCAATTTACATTCCCATCAACAGTGCAAGAGGGTTCCCTTTTCTCCATACCCTCCCCAGCGTTTATTGTTCGTAGATATTTTGATGATGGCCATTCTGACTGGTGTGAGGTGATACCTCATTGTAGTTTTGATTTGCATTTCTCTAATGATTAGTGATGTTGAGCAGCCTTTCATGTGTTTGCTGGCAATCTGTATATCTTCTTTGGAGAAATGTCTCGTTAGGTCTTCTGCCCATTTCTGGATTGGGTTGTTCCTTTATTTGATATTGAGCTGCATGAGCTGCTTGTATATTTTGGAGATAATTCTTTGTCAGTTGCTTCCTTTGCAAATATTTTCTCCCATTCTGAGGGTTGTCTTTTCATCTTGCTTATGGTTTCCTTTGTTGTGCAAAAGCTTTTAAGTTTCAATAGGTCCCCTTTATTTTCGTTTTTATTTCCATTTCTCTAGGAGGTGGGTCAAAAAGGATCTTGTCATGATTTATGTCATAGAGTGTTCTGCCTATGTTTTCCTCTAAGAGTTTTATAGTGTCTGACCTTACATTTAGGTCTTTAATCCATTTTGAGTTTATTTTTGAGTATCGTGTTAGGGAGTGTTCTAATTGCATTCTTTTACATGTAGCTGTCCAGTTTCCCAGCACCACTTATTGAAGAGGCTGTCTTTTCTCCATTGTATATTCTTGCCTCCTTTATCAAAGATAAGGTGACCATATGTTGTGGGTTTATCTCTGGGCTTTCTTTCCTGTTCCACTCATCTTTATTTCCTTTTCTGTGCCAGTACCATTCTGTCTTGATTACTGTACCTTTGTAGTATAGTCTGAAGTCAGGGAGCCTGATTCCTACAGCTCCATTTTTCTTTCTCAACATTGCTTTGGCTATCTGGGGTCTTGTGTGTTTCCATACAAATTGTGAAATTTTTTGTTCTAGTTCTGTTAAAAATGCCATTGGTAGTTGGATAGGGATTGCATTGAATCTGTAGATTCCTTTGGGTAGTAGAGTCATTTTCACAGTGTTCATTCTTCCAATCTAAGAACATGGTATATCTCTCCATCTGTATCATCTTTAATTACTTTCATTAGTGTCTTATAGTTTTCTGCATACAGGTCTTTTGTCTCCTTAGGTAGGTTTATTCTTATTTATTTTATTCTTTTTGTTGCAATGGTAATTGGGAGTGTTTCCTTAATTTCTCTCTTAGATTTTTCGTCATTAGTGTACAGGTATGCAAGAGATTTCTGTGCATTAATTTTGTATCTTGCTACTTTACCAAATTCATTGATTAGTCTAGTAGATTTCTGGTAGCATATTTAGGATTCTCAATGTATAGTATCCTGTCATCTGCAAGCAGTGACAGTTTTACTTCTTTTCCAACTTGGATTCCTTTTATTTTTTTCTTCTCTGATTGCTGTAGCTAAAACTTCCAAAACTATGTTGAATAACAGTGGTGAGAGTGGGCAACCTTGTCTTGTTCCCAATTTTAGAGGAAATGGTTTCAGTTTTTCACCGTTGAGAACAATGTTGGCTGTGGGTTTGTCATATATGGTCTTTAATATGTTGAGGTAAATTCCCTCTATGCCTACTTTCTGGAGGGTTTTTATCGTAAATGGGTGTTGAATTTTGTCAAAAGCTTTTTCTGCATCTATTGAGATGATCATATGGTTTTTATTCAATTTTTTAATATGGTGTATCACATTGATTGATTTGCATATATTAAAGAATCCTTGCATTCCTGGGATAAACCCCACTTGATCATGGTCTATGATCCTTTTAATGTGCTGCTGGATTCCATTTGCTAGTATTTTGTTGAGGATTTTTGCATCTATGTTCATCAGTGATATTGGCCTGTAGTTTTCTTTCTTTGTGACATCTTTTTCTGGTTTTGGTATCAGGGTGATGGTGGCCTTGTAAAATGAGTTTGGGAGTGTTCCTCCCTCTGCTATATTTTGGAAGACTTTGAGAAGTATAGGTGTTAGCTCTTTCTCTAGATGTTTGATAGAATTCGCCTGTGAAGCCACCTGGTCCTGGGCGTTTTTTTGTTGGAAGATTTTTAATCACAGTTTCCATTTCAGTGCTTGTGATTGGTCTGTTTATATTTTCTATTTCTTCCTGGTTCAGTCTTGGAAGGTTGTGCTCTTCTAAGAATTTGTCCATTTCTTTGGGGTTGTCCTTTTTATTGGCATATTGTTGCTTGTAGTAATCTCTCATGATCCTTTGTATTTCTGCAATGTCAGTTGCTACTTCTCCTTTTTCACTTCTAATTCTGTTATTTTGAGTCTTCTCCCTTATTTTCTTGATGAGTCTGGCTAATGGTTTATCAATTTTGTCTATCTTCTCAAAGAACCAGCTTTTAGTTTTACTGATCTTTGCTATCGTTTCCTTCATTTCTTTTTCATTTATTTCTGATCCTATCTTTATGATTTCTTTCCTTCTGCTAAATTTGGGGTTTTTTTATTCTTCTTTCTCTAATTTCTATAGGGGTAAGGTTAGGTTGTTTATTTGAGATGTATCTTGTTCTTTGAGGTAGGATTGTATAGCTATAAACTTCCCTCTTAGAACTGCTTTTGCTGCATCCCATAGGTTTTGGGCCGTCGTGTTTTCATTGTCATTTTATTCAAGATATTTTTTATTTCCTCTTTGTTTTCTTCAGTGACCTCCTGCTTATTTAGTAGTGTATTGTTTAGCCTCCATGTGTTTGTATTTTTTACAGTGTTTATCCCTGCAATTGATATCTAGTCTCATAGCATTGTGGTCAGAAATGATACTTGATACAATTTCAATTTTCTTAAATTTACCAAGACTTGATTTGTGACCCAAGATATGATCTATCCTGGAGCATGTTCCATGAGCACTTGAGAAGTGTATTCTGTTGTTTTTGGATGGAATGTCCTATAAATATCAATTAAATCCATCTTGTTTAATGTGTCAGTTAAAGCCCTTGTTTCCTTATTTATTTTCATTTTGGATGATCTGTCCATTGGTGAAAGTGGGGTGTTAAAGTCCCCTACTATGATTGTGGTACTGTCAATTTCCCCTTTTACGGCTGTTAGCAATTGCCTTATGTATTGAGGTGCTCCTATTGGGTGAATAAATATATATAATTTTTATATCTTCTTCTTCGATTGATTCCTTGATCATTCTGTAGTGTCCTTCTTTGTCTCTTGTAATAGTCTTTATTTTAAAGTCTATTTTGTCTGATATGAGAATTGCTACTCCAGTTTTCTTCTGATTTCCATTTGCATGGAATATCTTTTTCCATGCCCTCATTTTCAGTCTGTATGTGCCCCTAGGTCTGAAGTGGGTCTCCTGTAGACAGCATTGATTAGGGTCTTGTTATTGTATCTGTTCAGCCAGTCTGTGTCTTTTGGTGGGAGCATTTAATCAATTTACATTTAAGGTAATTATCAATATATATGTTCCTATTACCATTTTCTTTATTGTTTTCGGTTTCTTATTGTAAGTCTTTTCCTTCTCTTGTGTTTCCTGCCTAGAGAAATCCTTAACCATTTGTTGTAAAGCTGGTTTGGTGGTGCTGAATTCTCTTAGCTTTTGCTTGTCTGTTAAGGTTTTAATTTCTCCATCAAATCTGAATGAGATCCTTTCTAGGTAGAGTAATCTTGGTTGTAGGTTTTTCCCTTTCATCACTGTAAATACTTCCTGCCCCACCCTTCTGGCTTGCAGTGTGTCTGTTGAAAGATCAGCTGTTAACCTGATGGGGATTCCCTTGTATGTGATTTGTTGCTCTTCCCTTGCTGCTTTTAGTATTTTTTCTTTGTATTTAATTTTTGATAGTTTGATTAATGTCCCTTGGCATGTTTCTCTGTGGATTTATCCTGTATGGGACTCTCTGCACTTCCTGGACTTGATTGACTATTACCTTTCCCACATTAGGGAAGTTTTCCAGTATCATCTCTTCAAAGATTTTCTCAGACCCCTTCTTTTTCTCTTCTTCTGGGACCCATATAATTCGAATGTTAGTGTGTTTTATGTTGTCCCAGAGGTCTCTTAGACGGTCCTCAATTCTTTTCATTCTTTTTCTTTATTCTGCTCTGTGGTAGTTATTTCCACTATTTTATCTTCCAGGTCACTTATCCGTTCTTCTGTGTCAGTTATTCTGCTATTGATTCCGTCTAGAGAATTTTCTATTTCATTTATTGTGTTGTTCATCATTGTTTGTTTGCTCTTTAGTTCTTCTAGGTCCTTGTCAAACGTTTCTTGTATTTTCTCCATTCTATTCCCAAGATTTTGGATCATCTTTACTATCATTAGTCTGAGTTCTTTTTCAGGTAGACTGCCTATTTCCTCTTCATTTGTTTGGTCTGGTGGGTTTTTTCCTTGCTCCATCATCTGCTGTCTATTTCTCTGTTTTCTCATTTTGTTTAACTTACTGTGTTTGGGGTCTCCTTTTCGCTGGCTGCAAGTTTGTAGTTCCTGTTGTTTTGGGTATCTGCCCCCAGTGGGTAAGGTTGGTTCACTGGGTTGTGTAGGCTTCCTGGTGGAGGGGACTGGTGCCTGTGTTTTGGTGGATGAGGCTGGATCTTGTCTTTCTGGTGGGTATGACCACATCCAGTGGTGTGTTTTGGGGTGTCTGTGAACTTATTATGATTTTAGGCAGCCTCTCTGCTAATGGGTGGGGTTGTGTTCCTGTCTTGCTAGTCGTTTGGCATGGGCTGTCCAGCACTGTAGCTTGCTGGTCGTTGAGTGGAGCTGGGTCTTAGCGTTCAGACAGAGATCTCTTGGAGAGCTCTGGCCGATTGATATTACTTGGGGCCAGGAGGACTCTGGTGACCCAATATCCTGTACTTGGCTCTCCCACCTCTGAGACTCAGGCCTGACACCTGGCCGGAGCACCAGGACTATCTCAGCCACACAGAGTCTGGAGTCCAGAATTCCAAAATGAGTCTCATTGGACAAACCTCAAGATGTCAGAAGGGCTGTGTTCCTTTCTAGAGGCTAGGGGGAGAATTCATTTCCTTGCCTTCTCTGGCTTCCAGAAACTGCCTGGAGTTTTTGGCTGGTGGCCCCCTTCTCTCCCCTTAGAAGCCAGTCTGAGATGCTTGTCTGCTCACCACCATGGTGGGTGGGGGCTGGGAGCTGAGACTCAGGCTTCAGAGGACAGATCCCAGGGAGTGCTATATGAATTCTTAAAAGGCTCTTGTACAAATTTTTCTTCCAGAAATTTAATAATAATACTCTTCTTTCCAAATGGCTGTTTAACCAGAGGCAAAGAATATATAAACAGTCTAACACTTAAAATTAGAAATTGGCATAGAATTAGAAATATTACGGGCAGTAATTTTGCGAAATCAGATCTTAGGTTGTTGGTCTCAGTATTTTCATTGGCATTAAGGAATTTTTATAAACTGTGAACCTCATCACCTAGGGTCATGTTAAGGGCACTCTAGGATTGTGCTTCATTATTGTCCAAGAAGCACAAAGATCAAAGGGAGAGTACCCACCTTTATTTTAAAGGATGTTCTAAATTAAATTGTCCAAACTTCATACCTGTACATGTCCATTTTTTCTAATTAACATGACTATTCCTTTCTCCAGGGAACATTTCAGTAACACTGGCTGAATACATTTTTCACATTCTGCATTTTAAAAATTCTGCTTATGCTGACAATCTAGTTTTGCATTCATCTCAGTAAAGACATCTTTCTATACACCTCCATAGGAACACTAAATCTCTTTAGCTTTCTTGTACTTTGGTTGGGCATTTCCTTTTACACCTGTTAAATGGTTCAGTCATACCCAGATTCTGACCTTGGAGAGACAACAGAGAAGATGCTACAGGCCCTATTAAGGAATGGAACTTCTGCCTTGGACTCCTGTTTTCTTACCTTCCTTAGATAAAGATTCTTTTCAATCTCTCTCCATAGACAACAAGACTCAAAACACAGGGGACATGCAAAGACATTTTTTCTTTCCTCCATGGCATTTTAGTTTTATTTTTTAAATAAGAAAATATCAATTATCCATTGGAAAATAACTGCCTCCATTGTAATCAGTCCAGTGAGCAGTATTAATCAAGGTGTCTCAGTTTCACTTAGCCAAAAGGTGAACCTGTGACCAGGCTAGGTTAAACAGGTCTGTCTTTGGAATTTAAATCTTAAACAAAGTAGAGCAAGGAACATGATCGATGTTCAAAGATGACCGCCAAGATTCCCCGCCCCGCAGTGTACACATATCTCTTTCTAGTTACTCAGTATAACACTAATCTTGGTTCTACTATGACGGGATTTTGCATATGTAATTAAGGTCCCAAATCAGATTTAAGAAAGGGAGATTGTCCTTAGTGGGCCTGACTTAATCAGGTGAACTCTTAAAAGGCACTAGGCTTTTCCTGAACAAAAATATTCAGAGCGTGAGAGGAGTCTGACACAAGAAAGATTTACCATTGCTAGTCTGAAGATAGAGGGGTCAATTGGCAATGAATGTGGGTGACTCTGAGGAGCTAAAAACAGCTCCTAGCTGACAGCCAGCAAGGAAACAGGGACCTCAGTCCTACAATTGCAAGGAACTGAATTCCACCAACAACTTGAATGAGCTTGGAAGTGGATTCTTCCCCAGAGCTTCCAGATGACAACTCAGCCTGGCTGACACTTGATATCAACCTTTGAGACTATGAGCAGAGAATCCTATCACACCATTCTCAGACTTTTGACCTAGAGGACTGTGAGATAATAAACACATGTTGTTTAAATATGCTAAATTCATGGTAATCTGTTAAACACCATTAGCAAACTAATACAGAAGAGAAATAGTTGGAATCAAACTTGAGATTTTTCTTACTAGCTTTGTGAACTTGGCCATTACTATTTGTACCATTTTTTCTTTAACTGTAAAATGCATTTAAAACATCCGCCGTTCTTATAAGGTTGTTGAGGGGATTAAAGAAGCTGCAAATCCCATTTTTACATTGATAAACTAGGTAAATTTGGCTCACAGGTGTTTTGTTAGACCTCATTTCCTTGCAAGAAACATAAACCCTTTCAATATGGCATGCATAAAAAGAGACCCTGCTGTTTTGTAAGAATAGAGAATCTTGAAGAACGAAGTACAAAAAGTGAAGCCTGGTCTGACAGCAACTAGAAACTCATAAAGCAATTCCATTCTTTGTATAACTTTCTTGGGTAGATTTTAATCTCGCCTTTTCTTTCTTTTCTTTTTCCAGTCTTATTGAGATATAATTGACATATATTTTGTAAGTTTAACGTGTGCAACATGCTGATTTGATACATGTTTATACTGCAAAATGATTACCAATATAAGGTTAGTTAACACATTCATCACCTCACATAATTAGAGTTTGTTTGTGTGGTGAGAACATTTAAGATCTACTCTCTTAGCAACTTTCAAGAATATAATACAAAATTGTTAACTATAGTCACCATGCTGTACATTAGATCTCCAGACCTTATTCATCTTATAATTGGAAGTTTGTTTCCTTTGACCAACATCTCCTCATTTCCCCCCTGGTAACCACCATTCTACCCTCTGTTTCTATGATTTCAGTTTTTCATACACGTGTAAGCGAGATCATACAGTATTTGTCTTTCTCTGACTTTTTTCACTTAGCAAAATGCCCTCAAGGTCTGTTTATGTTGTCTCAAAGGGCAGGATTTCCTTATTTTATGGCTGAATAATATTCAGTTGTATGTGTGTGTGTACCACATTTTTTTTATTTGTTCATCCACTGATGGGCATTTAGATTGTTTGATCTCTCCTTTTCTATACATGTTTTCTCATACAAAATTCTAGCATTTCCTGTGGCTCTAACTCTACCTGAAGTTGCATTCATGTGTTTCATACCTCATACATCAGACTGACTGACTTGGTCTCAGTATCTCTTAATTTAAATTACTAAGAAAAAGAATCTGATTTTCTCAGTCTAGCCTACAGATTAATTCACCTTGATCCAATCAGTTGTAGCCTTGAGGTGAGTACTTTCACATGGCCTGAAGCGGTCCCTTCCAGACCATGAGGAATCGCTACTCCAAGAGATGGTTTACACTGCAGAGGAAAATGATGGCCATCTTATTGTATAGAAGGACAGAGAGCTTCTAAAAAGTTGTTCTGCGTAATTTAAAATTATTTAAAAAAAATTAAAAGTGTGATTTTCTGTTAAAAAAAGTATATATATAAAAGGAGATATTGTATATTGCCTCAGAATTTTGGGTAGAGATCCAAAACTGAGATTAACAAACTCTAATTTCTCCCGTATTCTAGAGACAGGTACCAGAAAGTTAAATGGTGTATTTTACAGCATTTACTAAGAGATGCTCAAAATGGTCCACAGACCATGACTCCATCACCCATCACCATTTTGTGAAAAAAGAAGAGAACTATTTTAAAAAGGTGCTTTGAAGTAGGTTAACTAGGAGAGTCATGTATTGTCATCCTAGGCAAGACTGTTGCTGTTCTCTTAGGCCAAGATATGGGAAAGCCAAGAAAACAACTAGTACAGAATAAGATTTCCTGGGAGGAGAGATGAGCCGCACAGGCCTTGAACAGAAAACTGCGTATTCAGAATAGTGGCTGATGGATACCATGGGTTTCTTTGTTGTTGTTGTTGTTGTTTTGTTTGTCTTTTGAGTTGGGGGATAAGGAAGAGAATCACAGAAATGTCAGTTTAGAAGGACAGAGTCCGGACTTTCACAGTTTTGACATGGAAAGAAAGGATGAGTGGGTTTCCCACAGGCCAAGTGAACAAGTAATAACAATTGAAAATGGACCATTTTGTCAGTACTCTGCCCTCATAGAGGAAGAAACTATGGATTAAATTAAAATGACTAAAAACAGTTCATGAAAGGTTATTCCAGGAATATTAAGGAATGAAGCAATGGGTGTGGGGTTGTGGGGAGTTCTAATGGGATTTCCTGAAGAACATACAGTTTTCCCTCTCTGTCTATGGGGGATCGGTTCAAGGGACCCTCTGGATACCAGAATCCCTGTTGCTCAAGTCCCTTATCTAAAGTGGGTTAGTATTTGCATGTAACCTAAGCACATCCTCCTATACAGTTTAAATCATCTCTAGATTACTTATAATACCTAATACAATGTAAACGGTATGTGAATAGTTGCCAGCATGCAGCAAATTCAAGTTTTGCTTTGGGGAAATTTCCAAATTTTTTTTAAAAAATACTTTTGATCTGTGGTTGGTTGAATCCAAAGATGCAGAACCCACCTATATGGAGGGCCGACTGTATAACTATAAGCATAACTATTTAGCACTGTATAACTCTTTAGCATTTGGATGCCTATCTCTCAAAATACATTGATACACAGACTTCAACAGTGCAACCAAGTGATGCACCTTTGGTCTCTGTCAGGTATTTCTCCATCCCGTTTACCTGAGCCTATAGAAACCAAAAACAAAACAATACTGTATGAAGAAGGAGAGAACAAGATCAGGAGGTGGAAAGAACAGACAAACTATCTTCCTTCGGTGCAGGTCTCTGAGTCACAGGTTGGGTCTGAGCTAGAATGAGAAGGAATGGTGCAGGAGAAAATTAGATTTTGATATGAGAAAAAAGTTTTAAACTGGCTTAGAGAGAAACATACTTTTTAATACCTGAAAATGACTGGAAAGAAGGGAGGTACAAGAGAGGATGTTTGAAGGTAGTAAGTAGAGAAAAAAAAATAAAACTGTTATGTTAGTACCCCACCAAAATTAGACTATGAAATATTCTATTTTTTATCAGAATAAGAATTTTGAAAATCAAAGGTATATGGCAAAATTGTTAAGTTAAAAATATGAAAAACTAAAACATACAAACCCAATGAGAAATGAATAAATAATCCATGAGATATAAATGGGAAAGGACTTTGTATACACAATGGCTATAAAATAAGTCACAGAGAAAACATAGTTCTGACTACACAGCATTTAAAATATTATATATATTTATATACTTAATTGTTATATATAATATTTTAAACTATTATTAAAAGTTCAGTAGACATTCACAGATTTCTATTTTTTGTTTCACTATGTCAAGTTACTAATTTTAACAATGTCATTCTGGAAGAAAATTCTTGTTTAAATGTTAGAAGTTCTTAGTCTGTATTCTTTAATTTCTTAGGTATGTGGATTTAAAAAAAAAATCAGATCTATGTGTATTAATTATTTGCGTGTCATGAACTTATACTACACATTATTTGAATTTGCTCATTTAAATTCAGATTACCTGAAAATGCTTATCTATGCACTTTCGTCAATATATATACGAATTTTACTCACCACCCATGCCTGAATCATTGGCATCGAACACTGTGTTACTTTGAACTAGTTGGCTTGAAGTCTCTCTTCTCCCTCTCAGATTCTAGGAGCTGCCACATGTGATTTACTGGTTTTCTGTTTGTTTACTTATGTTCTTGGTCCTTTTGATGTAATGAATTTTATTAACATACTTCCTAACTTTCAACCTCCTGGGATAAACATTCTTGGTCATTGTAGGCAATTTTTAATAAACTGTTTACTTGATTTCTCAGAATTTTATTTTTAGTTTTGCATCACCCCCAACCAACCTCACCAAGAGACAGAAATAAAGGGAAAGAGAAGAGAAAGAAAACTGATCCAGATTTATGCCTTAGGGGATCAATTGATACTTGAAATTTAATGCAAATTTTAGTGTGATTGTGCATTTTTCTGGGGAGAATACCTATTTTGCATAAAGTTCTCAAAAAATGTATGAATCAGGGCTTCCCTGGTGGCGCAGTGGCTGAGAGTCTGCCTGGCGGTGCAGGGGACGCGGGTTCGAGCCCTGGTCTGGGAAGATCCCGTGTGCCGCGGAGCAGCTGGGCCCATGAGCCACAACTGCTGAGCCTGCGCGTCTGGAGCCTGTGCTCCGCAACGGGAGAGGCCGCGATGGTGAGAGGCCCGCGCACCGCAATGAGGAGTGGCCCCCGCTTGCCGCAACTGGAGAGGGCCCTCGCACAGAAACGAAGACCCAACACAGCCAAAAATAAATAAATAAATAAGTTTATTTAAAAAAAAAAAAAGTATGAATCAAAAGATGGCTAAGAACCTGTAGTCCATAATTATTGTCCTTTGTGCTATGTAAGTCAGGTTTTATGATAATTTTATAAAATAAATTTGTTAGAAATTGAAAACATTATGGTTATATTTTGCCAAGTTACTTTTGAATTGATAGTCATACTAATAATTTTTAGAGTGGTTGTTGAACTGTCACCACTAGCCAGTAGTTGGAATTTACATTAAGATAAAAAACAAGTTTTTGATAGGTAAATCCTTCAATATTTATTTAAATTTTTATAAATGTATTTCCTATTGGGGATAAACATTTTTCCACATCATTTTTTCCTCTTTTTAAATAGTGCATGTCCTCTGACCATTTTTCTTAGGCAGTCTGACAGTTTGAACCAACAATTTAAATGTGAATTATAAGGTGTTCTATGATTGGGAGGACTCGTGATCATTAGTCATGATCCAAAAATCCAGACTCTCCAATACAGACCCAGTTCTCTCTCCACCACTGCACTGCTCACCATGGTTATGCTAAAGGAAAAATAAGCATAGTCACTACCCTAAGGATACAAAATCCATCAGCGAAAACAGGTACAGCCATTGCAGAGCCTACTACATAGTACACTCAATAAATATGTGTTGAATGAATGATATTTTTCTGAGCAACAGTTTGTCCATGAATCCACATAAACCTCCAGCCCAAGTGATATATTGTTCAGGAGATCTTCTTTTCTGTGTTCTCATAGCACGTGTTTATATTTTTTGATTAAGTTACTCTGATATCTAATTTAATTTTATTGCATTTATTCCATTTTACATTACACCATTTACTCAATATTTTACCTACACCTCACCACATGGATCTAAATTGTAAGGTTTCTAACTGTGGCAGCCTCATAATATTCAAAAAATCACTCAAGTTTCAGGTCTCAGTTCACATCTCTTTTAAATGATGTGAATTATCCATTCATATACTAACTTTCTAAAATGTATTTCACTTATTTTACCATGTGTAAGCACTCTAAACTCTTTCGGGACAAGAAACCAACAAAATCTATAGTGATAATATCCGTAGTAATAATACTGTAGAAAACACATCATAGAATTAAGTTTAGGAAGTATGTTCAATTAATGGGATAGCTGGTGAAACCTAATCATATTTAGTGTTACTCTGCTAAGCAGAAGGTTCATCTTTCAGTCATCTGTAAGAGAATTATTAGCATCTTAAAATTTTATATTATGATACTTAGTTTACAAGGACATGCCCAGGGACTTCAGTAATGGACACATTTGTTAAAATTACAAACCAATAAAAAGGAATATAGATGCATGTCTCAAAGCCATTCCAGCAGATACTACTTTTCCATTTGTCAACTTTAAATAAAATGACTCTAAAGCTGATTTTCTTGAGAATTCCAAGGTGACAATATGCCAATATAAATGTATAGAGCATTTGTGGTATCATGTACTGTAGTGGGTTAAATAGTGTCCCCAGAAAAGATATGTTCAAGTCCTAATCTCTGGTACATGTGAGCGTGAACTTATTTGAAAATATAGTCTTTGCAGAGGTAATTAAGATAATGCCATGCTAGATTAGGGTGGATCCTAAATTCGGTGACTGGTGTTTTTATAATAGAAAAGAAAGGGAGATTTGGACACAGACACAGAGGAAACACACAGAGGAAAAAGGACATGTGATGACGGAGACAGATAGGAGTAAAGCAGTTATAAGCCAAGAAATGAGAAAGACTGTCAGCAACCATCAGAAGCTAGGAAGAGGTAAGGAATGATTGTTCCCTTGAACCTTTGGAGGGAGTATGGCCTTGCCAACACTTTGATTTTGAATTTATAACCACTAGAGCTGTGAAAGAATAACCCTGTTGTTTTAAGTCATCCATATGTGGTAATTTTTACAGCAGCTCTAGGAAACTAATATGAGTACCAATCATACTAATACATATACTAAATGTATATGTGTTGTATAAACAGACACATACATACATATCCACACATAGGAAAAATGAAATATTTTTAATAAAAAACAGGTATACATTGGTAAATATCTAATGGAAGTTCCAAAACATCAAAGAGAAAAAAGTAGAGATAAAACTTTTTTATATAATGATTATTATTATTTTAACTAACTATATTTGAGCATCTAATGTAGGCTATATATTATGACAGGTACAGCAGGTACAAGAGCCATGCTCTAGAGGTAGACACAGTTACATAAACAGAATAAGTACAATTTCTTCTAAATGAACTGATGGAGCTTTATACTAAATCTTATGGGAACTCCAGGATTGATGATCACTTACTTGAAATGAGAGCAGGTGAAATTAAGAAAGACTTACGGGTGACAGGGATAGAGAAGGAGTGATTTCTGAACCACAATGTAAATAAATTAGCCAGGAAAATCCTGTGCATGGAAAGTGGGGAGACTGTATTATAAACCGCAAGGACATCCAGTTAAGCCAAAAGCCAAGAACAATGAGCCAAGAACATTGCTGAGATACATGCACAGAGAAGTAAAATTAAGTTTAGGAAGAGAGGGTAGATAAGGCTGGAGAAGTAACAGAAAAAATAATATAAGGTTATAAACCAACCTGTTAATTAACAATAACAATGGATTCACTGCATGGTGGGCTTATGGTTTGCTTTAATTTCCTTTATGTGCCAATTTATTGTATTAAAATCTCATACAATGAAAGTGTATTACTTATGTAATAATAAAAATAATTTAAATATATAATGTTATATAAAATATTATCCAAAATTTGCCCTTTCCCCAACCTAAATGCTGTATGTGTCCATGCGAAAAGGGCTGGAAGAAAATAAGTTTGCTAAATGGTTGTCTTTGAGTGGAAGCGATATGGGCGATTTTCATTTTCTTATTTATGCTTTTAGATTTTCAAAATTCTCCACATTGATGTATTACTTTCATAACTAGACAATTATTTGTTTAAAAAATTTAGATGCATAATACCAATTAAGTGCCTGGTCACTGATTTAACTGGGATAATGTTGTATTTTCTGAATATCTCTTGTTTAGCATTTTATGTCCTGATTGTCTTCAATGCTTGTCATCACTCTGGTCATTTTTTGTCTTAGCTATGCATTTTAAACATTTATAAGAAAGGTGCTAATTACCTCTTTAATATCTCTTCTATTTACTATGAATATTAACATTCACATCTGACTGTAGGTTTCTTCCGCCATGAGCTGTCCAAATTCAAAAGCTTTACCTATTTGTATTGCTTTTTTTACCTTTTAATCTCTCCATGAAGTGGCTCAGAACTGCCTCAACAAATAGATAAAGATAATTGGATGCTGAATCTATTTCTTACTCATTTACTCTGAGTTCCATCTCCCAGATGTAAAAATCCCTGTATGTTCCTTTCTGGATTTGGAAAGGGACCATACTCTTATGTTTTGGAACATTTTGAAACTCTTGACTTAATAAAACATTAATTTTTCTAAAATAATATTATTTTTCTGCATATTACAATACTGAATAGACCAGAATACATAATATATTACATGGGAGAAACTATGTCCCCAGTGAAAAGTTATTTTTTTCAAAATACCAAAGGAAGACAGATTTAAAGCAGTAAAATGTCCAGTCTATCGTGTATTTCTTTCTCTGATTCACCATTTTTTGCTAATCATTAGGGTCATTTTCACTCTAATTTGAATTTTTCAGATTTTTCAAAGATCTGTCCAGTTGCTACTGCTTTCTTTTAAGTGAAATTTTGCTATAAAATGTTTATATAAATAAGAATATGATTATGAGTTTTACAATCATGACAGCTCTAAAAAACTTTACATTTTGTTACACAGAAATGTAGAGTTTTGGAATTCATTCTGTTCTCTTGCAGTCAATCCCTGGGCCTATTACTGGATTTCATTTGTTATTACTATAATTTTAGTGTATAATATATCTGACCGAAACAAGCACATGCTTGGAACATAGTAAGTGCATAATTAAAACAAGTGTATGAATTACATTCAAATTGATTCACTTTTACAAAACAAATATTCCTTTGAAAAAAAGATGCACACATTTTTGAAAGTACACATTAACACAGATAAAATGAAAATGTTTCCTTTTGTTTCTTTAAATTGCCTAATGTATTGCCATTCCTTCCTGGCATTATGTTTTGTTTAAATGCTTTTACACTTTCAACCTGTGATAAAGCTCTGATTCCCCAGAGCATACAGTAAAATTTAATATTCCAAACAGTACAATGCACACCTTCTAACCTACATTCTAATACAGCAGTTGCAAATAAGTGTCATTTGTTTTAATTTCATGTACTTTGATTTTATTTTTTTAAATTTGAATCTCATACAGGTTTTGTATTAATCTTTCAAGAAAGAGACTGAAAATCATGCTATCACCAGCTAGTCTAACAACAACAACAACAAAAAATAGATAGGTTGTACATAAGTCAGGAGACTGTCATACATTTGGCTGTTTTGTTTTTATTTTTAAAGATGCAATTATTTAAAAAGTCAAAATTAAATGGTTTTTAAAGATCAGAAGAGCAGATCTTTAAAAATAAATTACTTTTTTAGAAGTGCAGTATTTTCTTACTAATTTTTGTCTTTTCTAATTCTTAAAATGCATTCAAATGCCAGCATATTGCAGTGAAAAAAAAGATTAATTTAAGACACTGTCTAAATGAACTGTATTCATTCTTTAGAACCTAATTCAGACATTTTTCTCTTCCAGGAACTTCAAGCTCATTAAGGCAAAATAATTCAGTAGTTTTGATATACAGTATCTGTAAGCAGTCCGTTTATCTAGCTTAGGGTTTTCAGCTGAATCACAGAGAAGCCCAGGTTTACAATACATTCACTTATTCAGCGATCATTAATTACCTACTCTGTGCCAGACACTGTTCCAGGCATTCAGTATACCACAATTAATGAAAGATACAAGGTTGTCAGACTTCTCATGGAAATACTAGCTGTATATGCAATAAATAATAAGACACCATCATATAATAATAAGTGCTATAAAAATACTGAAAATATAATCATATAATTGTGATTAAGTTGTTTTCTCTAAGGAGATGATATTTAAATAATAAGAAGGACATAGCCATTCAAAGAACAGGGAAAAGAGGATTCCAGGTAGGGGAAAGCTCAGATATACATAGAAGACCAGTGTTGGTGAGGCATATTGAGTGAGGGACAGAATGGTATGAAATTAGATTACAAGAGAAGAAAAGGGGTTTGTAAACCAGGATGAGGAATTTGATTGCATTTGAAGGGAATTAGGGATTAACTGATTACATCTTTTCTTTTTTTTTTTTTTCTGTTTTTTAAACATCTTTATTGGAGTATAATTGCTTCACAATGGTGTGTTAGTTTCTGCTTTATAACAAAGTGGATCAGCTATACATATACATATATCCCCGTATCTCCTCCCTCTTGCGTCTCCCTTCCCCCCTCCCTATCCCACCCCTCTAGGTCATCACAAAGCACTGAGCTGATCTCCCTGTGCTATGCGGCTGCTTCCCACTAGCTATCTATTTTACATTTGGTAGTGTATATATGTCAATGTTACTCTCTCACTTTGTCCCAGCTTTTTAACCATGAGACTGGGTGAAATCTCCTGAGAAGACTGTGTGGATAAAAAAAGAGAAACAGTGAGGAAGGACTCAGATGAATTCCTGTACTATTCTAACATTTATGAGTATATCAGGGAAAGAAGAGCCAAAAATCATAATGGGGGCCTTTGAGATAAGAGGAAAACTAGAAGAGGGAGATGCAATGGAAGTCAAGAGAAAAATTGATTCAAAAGGAGGAATGGACGATTAAGTCTAGTATGGTTGGACTTTAAGATATGAAAGAGAAAATAAACATTACATTTGATATTATGAAGGTCATGGGTGACCTTGGCAACTGCAGCCTCAGTGGAGTAGTCATGATCAAATCATTACTGGAGCAGACAGAAGAAAGAATTGAAGAAGTAGAGGTAATGACTAGAGATAATTCCTCCAAGTTGTTTTTGTTTTTTGGCTTTTTTTAGAAAGTGCAGCAGAGAAACGAGATAGTAATTGGAAGGGAATTAGGGCTAAGGTTAGATGATATTTTGTTAGATTAGTTTTTATGGGGTTTGTCATTTATTGTTATTTAAGATAGACATTATTAAAGCTTGTTTAGCTATAGATGGGAAAGGTCCAGTAGAAAGGGAGAAATTGATGACACAGACAATACAGAGGATCATTCCAGGAGCAAAAGCCTTAAGAAATCAATAGGGCTTAGGTCGGGAGTATGCATAGAGGGGTTGGCCTTTTCTTCTTTCTTCTTCAAGAAGAAAGATAGGTATATATCCACGTGACACAATAATGAAAGAAGGAAGAAGGGGAAGAAGGGATTTACTTCACACATCTCCAAAGTTGTTTTCAAACAGAAACAAAATGGAGTATTCAACTTTACCCTACAAGATGTTGCAATACTGAAATGGTACCTGTAGAGAGGAAGGTGTTGCCTGAGCTAAAAGACACCAGTTTCCTCAGAGAACAGAATAGCAGCTTTGTGAATTATTTCTGGTGAAGACCAGGATTCTGACTATTAATAAGCTACAAAAGTGATCCACAGCAATGGAACAGCCAATGCCATGAAGCAATGGGGTAAAAGAAGAACAAATGACCTGAGAGGAGTAGTCAGGATCAGAGCCCCCTCACTTTGGCAAGGAAAGCTATTGTCATGGGCCCTAGATTAAACTCTAACAGATGAGAAAAAAGAAAGCTTCATTTGCTTGCAGCAGGAGAGTCAGTCTAAAAGTAAGAATGCCGTCCATCAGTTAGCAGAGGTTTTTTGCGGTAGGTTATTGTGGCTTTATGTTACGGGCACTTTAGTAGGTCAGGAGGAAAGGGAAACAGGAAAGGAACATGGGCAGGGGAGGTTGAGGCAAAGATGAATTAACAACCCTCGATTTCTGGAAACAGATGGTTTAAGGGCAATCAAATTCGGCCCAAGTCAAGTACATTCTGCAGATTCAGGTTTTCCAAACATAAACAGGCAGTTTTGGCAAGTTCAGAAATAATGTTTTTAGTCTCCGGTTTATCAATTGTTTGTCATGGGATGGTTGTAGAAAGTTCCTAACCCTGTACACTATGAGGAGGAATTGCTAGGAATCACTGAGACAGTCACAAGAGAAAAATGAATCAGTGCCTCCTTCTTGATTAAAGGGAGAGTGCTGAGGACAGTAAACTGACTCTTCTAAGACCATCACTATCTATCACCTTGTAATTATCTTCCCTTGACACATAATGATATTTTCATTATTATTTCTCTGTAGAGTCAAAGTTTGAAATATAAGCTTACAAACAGGGTAACTGTTGATACTGCTGGCCTGGAACACTTGGTGACAAGTCAGTGCATTAAGGATAAAGTGGAATCCAATTTTATAATTTAAAGAATGGTATTGCCTTGAAAATTTCAGCCCTTATATAGAAGAAAATGTTTTGGAAGAAAAAAAGAAACAAAAGCAATATTTATTTTTTTTCCATTCATAAAACAATGATGAAATATGTCTTTTGCGTCTTTAATGATTTTTCAGTAATGGCTAACAAGGCTCTTATCCATAATTTTTATCATAAGTTTATAAGTTAATAAATTTGTAGAAGCAAAATGAAATGGATTAAATTCTTGATAATACAAATATTGATTTCCTGGAAGTAATTATTTGAGAGAGACAATAATAAACTACAGATAATAAACAGTTCAGTTATTCTAGACACCTAGAATTATAAATATATATTTCATTATAATAACAAATACCTCCTCATCTAGGAAAACAGTAAAAATTCACTGGTTTTGATTTTTTTTTATGAAATTCTGTTTCTTCTGTTATCTCAGTTTGGGTCCTTTTTTCCTTTAGTCTCACATTATAGTCATTGTGATACCAGCTGAGTTGCTAATAGATTCTACAGGCCTCTATTCACAAGGCTGTGAATGTTGGCAAAAACTTAGATATTCCTTCTACACATATTTAAATAAATGGTAGGGTTGATTTCCTAGTTTCTCAGCATGGTATAATTTAGAATCATAGTCGTCTGAGTCCCTCTATGTTTGTTGATGACGCTAAGCTCTATGCTGTTAGTTCAGTGTCTGGGATCCCTGGGCATTGTGGAGAGAGCCCATAGTGGTGGGAGACAGTGAGTAAGCAAAATTTCCTCCACTCCCTCTTTCCTTTTGCTCAGCTGCAAAAGTAGAGCTGCCAATACAGCAACGTGGCTGATCATTTGATCAGGAAGACGGGAACAGTAGTTGCACACTGGAGAGATGAAGCCCTCTATCTTTCCCATGGATGCAAAATTAACTTATAAACATTTCTTTTTTGCCACTAACACAAATTTTAGTACCACTTTTGCTCTGGGTTATTGAAGGACAGACATAGAGAGAAAGAGAAAAGAAAGAAATTAAAGAAAAGGGGAGGGGAGGGGAGGGAGCAGGGGAGAGGAGGGGAGGGGGGAGGGGAGGGGAGAGGGGTGGGGAGAGGGGAAGGGAGGGGAGGGGAGAGGGGAGGGGAGGGGAGAGGGAAGGGGAGAGGGGAGGGAAGAGGGGAGGGGAGAGGAGAGGGGAGAGGGAGGGGAGGGGAGAGGGAAGGGGAGGGGAGAGGGAAGGGGAGGGGAGAGGGGAGAGGGAGGGGAGGGGAGAGGGAAGGGGAGAGGGGAGGGGAGATGGGAGGGGAGGGAAGGGGAGGGGGAGGGGAGGGAAGAGGGAAGGGAGGGGAGGGGAGAGGGGAGGGGAGGGGGAGGGGAGGGGGAGGGGGGAGGGGAGGGGAGGGGAGGGGAGGGGGGAGGAGAGGGGAGGGGAGGGGAGGAGAGAAAAATCAAGCAAGCACCATGGGACCAAAGCAGCTGTGGTTTGCAAAATAGGTCCAGACAATATTAAAGGGATTTAGAAAACTAAAACTTTCGCATCATACTGAAGAGACAGACGGTTTGTAGAAAGAGCATTGCCTTTGGAGTCATTAGGCCTGGATCAACTCAACCTTATCACTCTCTGCATGTATAACCTTGAACAAATCATCTTAAGCCTTTTAGCTTTTGGTTTATTTTCTTTAAAAACTTGTTGGAACATCCAGTATGATTTTCTTAAAAAGTGGTTTTGAGGATCAAATCAGTGGTATAAGGGATGCCACAGAAATATACTACATTCTCTGAAAATATGGTAGAACATTCTTGTATTATCTACTGTTATGCCAAAAAATTACTCTAATGTTTAGTGGTTTAGTTATAAGTCAACTATACTTTAATAAAAAATAAACAATAAATTTTTAAAAATTTATTGTATTACACAGTAACTTTGGATCAGAATCCAAGAATGGTTCAGATGGGCGGTTCTGGCTTTCAGTCTTTCATAAGGTTGCAGTCAAGTTATTGGCTGAGGCTCAAGTTATCTGATGGATTGACTGTGGCAGGCAGATCTAATTCCAAAATATCTTACTAACACGGATGGCAGTTTTGTGCTGACTGTTGGCGAGAGGCGTTAGTTCCTTGCCACACAGACCTTACCATAGAATTGCTGAAGCAGTCTTCACGACATGGCAGATGGTTTCCCCCAGATTGGGTGATCAAGAAAGAGCAAGGCAGAAGGTGCAATGTATTTTGTGTATTTTATGACATAGCTTCAGAAGTTACACAAAATCCATCATTTCCACAATATCTTATGGTTAAACAAGGTCAGCCCTATTTAGTGAGAGCAGGCACTACAACAAATGCATGCATTCCAGAAGGCAAGAATCATTGGAAAGAAGGGGCATCTTAAAGGCTGCCTTTCACAATACTCTTAAAATATGTACGCTTGGAACTCTTGAGGGCGTAGAATTTTAGCTCTATTTTCAATTTGCTCAAGATATATTAGTCTGTTGAGATATACTGTTTCTTGGGGTTATTTTGGATACCTCTTTCAATAGAAAATATCTAGTTTAACTAGTTTTTTAAATATACTGTGATGAAGTTGTAGGGGCAGGTTTTAAGGTGGGCAATAGTCTACTTTGATAGGTAGCAAGAAAGAAATTAAAATCCAAAAAAAAAAAAAAAAAGGATTAGGCACTAAGAAGTGGGAATAGGAGTATTTGTTAGTTCAAAGGAATAAAAAATGACCCATGATACTAGACAAGGTTCTAGATGTTACTGAGACCAGGGGACAAAATGACTCAATGCTTAGAAGGTACACATATCATTCTAGTTATTCTCTAGCCCCCCTCCCCCGAGGATTATTTCCAAAGTCCAGTGAAAAGGTGATATTGTAGGTAAACTGATATAGTAACAGTTGTGGAGATTATACAAATTCAATGGAAGGGAACCAATCAAGTCACATTTTATCTAATTTTTATATCATCACGCTTTGCTCAAATTTCCAAAGCCAGTTCCCTGAACCAATTTGTCTAATAGTTTTAGAGGCTAATACTGCCTAATCCATATAAAATATTAGTGACGTCTGCCTTACCCCCAATCTCTTTTGGAAAAAGAAAAAAGATTTCATTTCATTTATTCCGCATACACACATTCCTTTTGCCACTTCATTTTCACTACTTTGGCTGCTGAGTTAAACTCCAGGATTAAAATGGTACAGAATATCCTCACTAGGATTTCAAATAAACATTGATATTTTAAAAAAATACCTAGATGGTCAACTGAACAGTGAATCACATCCTCATAGGCAGCAAAAAAGGATCGTTTGGTGTCCATATAAGGACTGTAATGGTAGCTCGGCCATTCTTCCATTATTCAACATTTATTTATTCAATACCAATTACGTGTTAGGTATTATTCTAAGTGCCTAGACTTATAGATCTAATGCAAAAGACAAATACCTCTTTTATGGATCTTATATTCTAGAGCGAGACATAATAAATAAGACAAGTAAAGTAGGTAAATGGTAATAATTGCTGAGAGAGGAAAAAACAAGACAGGAAGTTAGGCGTGTAGGGGTGTGGTTGAAATTTTAGGTGAGGGGACAAGGAGAGCCCTAACTGAGGAATGTATTTGAGTAACTGCCTGAAGGGCACGACGAGAGCGAAGAGCCATACAGATACCCAGGGAAAGAGCACTTCAGGTAGATTATATGACACTCAGGGCAGGTAGTATTGATTTTTAACTCCCAGATTCCAGGAGAGTTCCTGCACAGCAGTTCACTAATAAATATGTTTTGAATGAAGAATTACTCTCCACACAGAGGAAATAAATCTTTTAGAATATCGTTAATTTTCAATCATTTTATTTATTTTAGCAAATAAACGGTACCCTCCTTAGAATGAAAAGTTCTTGTGGAAATTATAGTAAAGGGGAAAAGATAGGCCTCTGTAGACCAAGAAGATAAGCTGGAAAAAAATGATGATTGGCGGCGCACAGAAAAATATCTTCCAGGTTGCCTGGACGATAAATTCAAAAGTTTACCTTTACGTCCTGATGAACTGATCTTACTTCATATATCTCTGCTTTCTAGTCATTTCATCAAGGCAAATAGGACTTTTTGCTGGATTGTTCACATCTATTTTTTTTTTTTTTTTTTAGAAACAGTTTTATCCAGAGACAAAGTCTAGGCAATGCTGCTTCACTGTGGATCAGGCAAAGTTTAGCACATTTACCTCTTCTCTTGCCCTTTTTCACTCTGGCTCTCTCTTAGTTCCCCTGCATACAATGTGTTTTTACAATGTACTTCCTTCTCCAGAAGGCTTCTGTACTGAAGCACATCCCTGAGCCCATCAAGTGACCCCAGAAGGTATCATCAGTAATACTTAACCAGCTATTTCCCAGTATCACAAGGACTTGAAGAATGCAAGCATGGGGAGCAACTTTCAAATCGTAACTGGTAACTGCTCATTCCACTTCTATTACAAACCGAATGTTACAACCCTTATACTTGCAGAAAACTTTACAATTAATCAAAAACCTTTGCATACGTTGTTTTATTTGACTTGTGCCACCTGTGACAGAATTTGAGTCCCTTCAGGGAAAAAACAATTACTCATCTTTACAGCTCCAGCACTGAGCACAGTAACAGGGACCTAAGTGGGGGACTGATAAACAGTTACTGGATTATTGTACAGTTTAGGAAACTGAGGCACAAAGAGCTAAGTAATTTGTCAGAGTCTTCAAGACTGTCAAGAGATAGTGCTAAAGTTGTACTTGAGCATCCTGATAACAAAAGTAGTGTTCCTTTGTAGCTTTTTACGATGAAACCTGTCATCAGGGAATTAGGTCCCCAAATACTTTTTTAGTGAAACATTCCAATGAAATGGGGATCTTTTATAATCTTCAAGCAGTACAATTAGAGAAAAAAGTTGGTAAAACTTAAGGGACAAAACATATTAATGTTATTTCAATGAGAGTCACTTTGGGCAGGGTCAGAGTCTCATGGTACTAACCAAAAATCAGCCAAAAATAATTCCACTCTTTTCAAAAACCCTGTGGACATTCTAATGAGAGTTTATTGGACTTTTAATGTTTCAATGCTCTCATAAGTCTTTGAGGAAATGCCCTCGTTCTTAATATCTTGGACAAAATCTATACATAAACACATTCTACTAAAATATTTTTAATATGAGTGTCGAACTGCTCTTTCCCTAATCTTGCATTAATGAGTGAGCTCAGTATGTTGTCTTGAGTTTATCCATTTCACTGATATTATCCCGGAATGTATATTATTCTGGGTTTTATGAGGTTTATATTCTAGTTTTGTTTCTGACTAGCTTTGTGAACTGGGTAAGTCATTTCAATGCTACCAATTACCTTGATGGCAAAATTAGAATAGGCTCATATATTCTGAAAAGATAGTAAACATAAGTCAGAATATATTTTATGAGATTTGAATATCAAAAAGAGGATTTTGTGCTAATCTCCAGTGAAAGCATGTTTGCATTACCTTTAGAAATCCATACTGCTTAACTTTTTCAGGTTTGGAACAAGCTTATTCTTTTTTGTCTAGAAAATTCAACTTCACTGGGGATTTTTCTAAGATATTTCAGACATCTTTCTACCTGTATTGCCACAAGTCTAAGGTTTGGGAACTTTTCAATGGAAACTGAAATTAAGATGACAAACACTGTTCAAGTTGGTACTCACACGGCATCTCATTATCATGTGCTAGACCCTTTGGCTCTCTAATAAAGAATGGTGATGATTGTAATTATAATAACAGTTTGAAAAGAGCTTTATAACACACATTATTCTATTTAATGCAACAAATTTGGGAAGTCAATAACACTATTTCACCCAATTATTCAGACTATAAATGCAGATATCCACAACATCATTGATTCACCTTGACATGGCTAGAACTTCAAAAACCAGCTATTTGAGGGAGACAGGGTCCAGAGAGTCTGGCCAAGAATGTGCATACTCACAAAGAAGAGATAAGTTTATATACTATGAGGTCACTTATACACAATGCCAATACCCAAAGTCAGGGTACTGCATTAGAGTGTAAGTTTGGGCAAGTTTCTCTACTTCTTTTACTTCTGTAAAAGTCAGTCACTATTGGAATTTATTTATTTTTTTGGACTCAGTAGAAAAGGCTTTTGTGCTTAGGAAAAGATATGAATAGTGTATAGTGGAGGCAAGGGTAATAGCTTGCCATCAATCAATCAATCAATGACTATACTCCAAGTGAAGCACTGGCAATGTTCTTTGAATGAGCACATACAGTAATAGCAGTTGTACCCATTGACTCAGTAGGTTCAGGGATCTAAAGGCAACTGAGTGCCAGCCAAAACAGTGGTGTCTGCTAGAAGTAGTGTGATCCAATCCAAGCAACTCCAATGCGTGATAGGGGTGGCACTGCACAGGAGAGAAAAATAGTTGCATCCATGAAAGGGTCAGTGTCCCTACTCAGGCAACAGAACCCAGCAAAGTGGCAGCAGACTATTAAGTGTTGTGTGGTACTGACAGAATTTTCTGTGTGCACATTTGAGATAATTTCAAAGCATATTTGAAATAATATTCTGTGCAATTTTCCGTTTCCCAACATTCTCTACTTATCATTAGAATATTCTACAGTTATACTTTTTGCTTAATTTGCTAATGAATCCATGACATTAATTCATTTAATAAATATTCATTCAGCAACTTCAATTTGATGTGCCAGGCACTGACTTTGGTACTAGTGCCTATCTGAAATTCTCCTGAGGTCATCATCTTGAGGGCATTGTGTCCTTTGGGTACCTCATTGTCCTTCAGGAAGAATATGCTCCAGTCCTTATCCAGTCTGAGCTACTGGGATTCTAGGTGATCTACATCTAAACCTTCCAAAATTATGGCAACTTTCTAATATATATGACAAGAGTTTTGTCCCTTATTTTCACTTCTCTCTTTAATCCTTTGTAGCACTTATCTTTGCTCAATACAGGGCAATATAATTAATTATCTAATTAAAAATGAAAGTACCAAAACAATACAGTAGATTGTGAGACTCATAAATGCACCAATGAATAATTTAATTCATCTTCACAGATGAGTGATTTCTAAAGTGATGATCAATAAGTGAACTTGTGTATACTATCCAAAGATCGCATGTTACCATAACCTTAATAAATTAGAATTTTTTAGTGTTGTGTTTAGAATTTCAGTGTTTAGAAACACCAATTTTACCTTCATTATACAGTTCTAAATGTTGCAAATCTAGTTAATGACCTTATCAATAAACATTTATTGAGGATTTACTATATACCAGCATAAAGCCAAGTGTTTGAGATACAAAGGTCTCTATCACTAAGAAGCTGACAATCTAATAGATGAAAAACACAAGTAAATAGTTGTTATAAATGAATATTATATTCAAGGTATTATGAATGAACAGCCTAATGGGAAGAGAAACAACTCTTTACTGAACATATATACTGGTTGAAGAGCACAAGGCTAGATGCAGTTACCATTTGTCCCTATGTCAGTTCTTCTCTGATTTTAATGAATGTGCATACAAATCACCTGAAAATTGTGTTAAAATGCACACTCTGATTCAATAGGTTTCAGGAGGAACCTGAAATGTTGCATTTCTAACAACTTCCCAGGCGATGCCAATGCTACTGTTCCTTGGTTAATACCTTGAATAACAAGGATCTAAATCTTACAACCATACTGTTTTTTTACAGTAAGGCAGAGTGATTCTCAGAGAGATTAAATAATTTACCAAAAAATTACATCAACTAAACTTATACTGATTTGAATTTTTCATGTTCCAAAACACAGGTTTACTCACTATAGAATGTAAACAGTCTTGAGTAGTTGTTGGGAGAAAGGACTTAAGTAATAGAGCTTCTCAAATGAAATAACATTCGAATTGATTCTTAAAGGATGGTGGGGATTACCAGGTAGTGAAGGAGGATATAGACTTTTCCAGGTAGCATATAAAAAATAAGTACGTATTTCATAGTCTGATGTGGCTGTAGTGTTGTCTGGAAGTGGATACAGGCAGAGATTAAAGCTAGAAAGTTTGGTCATAAAATTGGGAGGGATATTTAAGAACACCAAGAAATATAAGTTTTTAATTGAAATAGGTAATTGAAAGCTATTAAATAATTTCTTTTAAAAATAACCTGATGAATTAGTTTCTGTAGGAATTTCAACCTGGATGATTCGGAATGGAATGGGTATTAAATCGCTGGAGGTCTTAAAAAATAATTTCATTATTCTGTGATAACAGAAGCAGAGATGCCTTGAAAAATAAAATAATTTCCAGAAATACTAACAGTGTTCTGTTACCAAGATAGAGGAACCAAAAGAAGAGGCAGAGTTGGACGGAGAAAATGATGGAAAAGTTGCAGGCCAGCAAGCCTTTGTGGTAGCTTCTGCAGATGAAGCATATAAGTTAAATGTTGGTTGGAATTTGCTATGCAAATATCCATAATCAATTTGGCATCATCCCAACAGCATTACCGCAGCAGAACATTATACTGGTTGGTTATCAGAACACACATATCTCTTGTTTGCTGAGTAGCAGCTGCAAGATCGTGTATTAAACCCTACTTAAAAAGCACAGCCACTTCCTCTGAAGCCCTATAATATCAATTAGACAGAAAACTCACTGCATCAGCCAACTATTCAAATGAAGAAAACTGCAACAAATTTCTAGAGAGAAGAGATAAAACAGTCCAGCTTCTGGATGTGTTTGATAGAAATTGCTAGAAAGCAGCAGCTTTAGTCTATTTTCTAAAATTGCAAAAACAACAATACACTATAAAAAATGAGAGATAAGCATAGAGAATGGTCTAACTTTGTGAAAACTGAGTATCCCCATACTTTTGATAATATTTACCACAAGGACATATTTTTCTTGTTCTATTATAATTCCGTAAATAATTCTTTTGGAAACAGAATAAGAAAGCAAGCACAGCCACAACCGACTTACTCCAAGCTTGTGATCAGACACATTTTCCCATATGAAACACAAATGAGAACTAGGATGAAAGTAATGGGGCCACAAAGCAGTTAAGTTGGTTTAAAAACCCAAGTTCTGAAATTCTTATATTTTCCTCAACAGACCAAAACTCAAGCCCTCACTCAGCATTTATGTACTCATATTGTTATATGTCATTCTAATACGTGTGGTATTCTAGTTTCCCAAGCAAACTTTGGAGGCAATGAGGCATAGTGGAAAGATTAAAGGTTTCAGATTCAATTATTAGCTCATGAACACCTCACGAAGAGAAATCTAGTATATGCTGTATATCCTGCACTATACAGCCTATCTGTATCTGTATCATCAATGTTCTTAATAGAGACCAAATAATATTTGTACAGCTGTGTAACTTTTCACTTGTCATGTCACCTCTGTGAGCCTTCCTTACTTGTAAAATGATGAACATATAACCTGACAAAAGTTGTCATGTCCACCAAATAAAGTTTAGGAGCACCCAGCACAATACTTGACACATAGCACTTACAGATGTTACTTCTTAACTCATTGTGTATTAGAAGCAGGAAATTGGAAGGCTAAAGTAAAAGAGCTACTGTCATTGAGAACATGGAGAGTAATGAGCCAGTAACTGGTAAGAGACAAATAATGAGGAATAAGGTAGACAAGATTATTAACATTAAAGTATAGGAGTCCACACACTTCAAGAAAAACCTACAGTTGACATCATGCTAAATCTGAAAGATTGTTTGCCTCTAAGATCAGGAAAAAGATGTGGATATTCACTCCCATCTATTCTCCTCTACATTTCACTGGACTTTCTAGCCAGTACAATAAAGCAAGGGAGTGAAGTAAAACGCAGCAGTACTGGAAAGGAAGTCTAACATTGGCAGATGACATGATCATTTTTGTAGAAAATCTGATGGAATCAACAACAAAGCTACTGAGTTTAGCAAGGCTGTCAAATACCAGATCAATATACTAAAGTCAATTATATACTAGCAATGAACAATCAGAAATTCAAATTTATAAAAATACCTTCAAAATAGTGTCAAAATCATGAAATCCTTAGGGATAAATCTAACAAATATGTAAACAGACTGTAGATTGAAAAATTACAAAACACTGCTGAGAGAAAAGAAAAAAGCCCTAAAAAACAGATTGTTAAGATGTCAATTCTCACAAATTGATCTATAAAGTTAATATAATCCCAATCAAAATCCCAACAGGTTCTTGGGAGAAAATTTTAAAGCTGATTTTAAAATTCATATGGAAATGCAAAGAATCTAAACAGCCCAAACAAACAGAAATGTAGGGGAAAAGAGGAATAACAGTAATGAAGATAATGTGGTATTGTCGTTGAGATAAAAAAAATACATCAATAAAACCAAATAGAGTTCAGAAGTACACGTACACATAGACAGCTGTTTTTCAACAGCGTTGGCAAAGGCAATTGAGTGGAAAAAAGTATAGTCTTTTTGCAATAAACTGTGCTGAAACAATTGCATATCCCTATCTCCCTGAAAAACAAAAACAAAAAACTTTGATCTATATCTCACACCATATATAAAAATTAACTCTAAACTCAAAGGCTATAATACTTTTGGAAGAAAAGAAATGGGAAAATCTTTGTGACTTGGGTTAAGCAAAGATTTCTTAGATATGACAAGAAAGGCTTAATCCAATCAAGGAAAATAAATGATAAATGAGACTTTAGCAAAATTAAACCTTCTGCTTTTTGAAAGACACAGGTAAAAGATTAAAAATATAAACCATAGGCAGAAAGAATATATTAGGAAATCACTATCTGATAAAGTAATAATATAGAGAACATATAAAGGACCCTGAAAACTCAGTAATATGAAACAGGCTACCTAATAAAAAAAATGGTGAAAGATTTCAACAGACACCACCAAGGAAAATACACAGATGGCAGATAAGTACATGAAAAGAGCTAAAATTAAAATGATTGGCCATGCCAAGCCTCTGCAAGATTGTGGAGAAACTGGAAATGCCACAATATTGTTGGTAGGAATGTAAAACGGTACAACTATTTTGAAAAAATATTTGGCAGTTTCTTAAAAAGTTAAATATAGATCTACCATATGACCTAACCATCCCACTTTTAGGTATCTTCCCAAGGGAAATGAAAGCATACGTTCATAAAAAGCCTTGCACGCAGAAGTTCAAAATATTTGTAATAGCACAAGCCTGAAGACATTTAAAATTTTTATCAAAATATAAAGATATAAAGTGATATATTCATTCAATAGAATATTATTCATCTGTAAAAAAAGAATGAACTACTGATGTGCACCAACATGGTGAATCTCAGACACAGTGAGAGAAAGAAGCCAGACAAAAAGAGCACATGCTGTATGATGCTGATCTTGGAAGGATAGCAGTGAGCAGTCCTGAAGAGAGATCTTAGTTCCCTGCCCAGAAATTGAACCTGGGTAGACTGGATGAAAATCAGGAATCCTAGCCACTAGACCACCAGGGGCTAGAAGCTAGAAGCAAAGTGACTCTGGCTCTTTCCCCCTTTTGAAAGCAAGAATGTTTAAAGGAGGCAAAACCTGTAAAACCAGGTACAAAGTTTATTATTAGAGGCACAGCACAACGTATGGGAGAGCACACAGGGAAGCAGTTCATTTATTTAAGTCAGAAGCTAGGCAGAAGTACACACCCAGAGAGAAAGGGTGTGGGCGTCTTTCCTAATGAGGAGGAGGGCAGTAAAGAGGTGATTTAAATCCCTTATATAGGACAGTCCTTCCGGGTCTTTGTTTACCTTTTGGCGAATTACCTCGTTTCTTTTTCCACATCTGACCTTTTCTAGGACACTCTCCAACATGCGTGCGCATTTTTTGCTAAGATGGATCCCACCACAGAGGTCTGTGGGTGCATGTCCACGCATATTATGGAGGTGGCGCCCCCTCCCTTTTTGACCTCCAAGGAGCCTTCCTGCGCATGTGCAGACAGGGAAGTTGTCCTCGACCTCAGGCATGGTCATCTTACCGCTTTACTTCAGCAGAGCTCAGCTTCTGCTACCAGCTTTGTCCTTGGAGTGTCTGGGTGAGAACAAAGCTCCAGTTTTACTCCACTTGACAAACACCACCTGTCGGGCCCAGGAGCCCA
The DNA here is from genome assembly GCF_028023285.1 of Balaenoptera ricei. Lineage (NCBI taxonomy): Eukaryota > Metazoa > Chordata > Mammalia > Artiodactyla > Balaenopteridae > Balaenoptera > Balaenoptera ricei. The sequence goes on along the minus strand of NC_082644.1, from coordinate 92,876,191 downwards.
TCTATCTCCTACGTCAATTCCACTTATATAGAATTCTAGAAAATGCACACTAATTTATAGGGATAGACAAGTAAATCAGTGGTTTCCTGTGGATGTGTTTGGAGGGTGGAGTGAGGATTACAAGGGGACACAAGGAAACTTTCCTATTAACAATATGTTCATTTCCTTGATTATGATGATAGTTTGATAGGTGTGTGAATTTGTGATAACATCAAATTTCACATCTTAACACTTATTTTTTGGTGTGTGAATTATGCTTCAGTATAGCTGTTAAAAAAAGAGAGAGATTATGGTAGGGGGATCAAGAGTTACAGAGGGGAGAAAGGCAGGTTGCAATTTTAAACAGCGTGTTCAAAGAAGCCACATTAAGAAGGTGAGATGTGAAAAAGTCTTTAAAAGGGGAAGCAAGTTAGCTAAATGCTAAGGGCACAACCTGACAAAAGCCCAAGGGCAAGAGCATGCCTGGCAATGAGGCCGGTGCCCCTGGAGCCCAGTAAGGAAGGACTAGCATAGTAGACGAAGTCAGAGAGGTTCCAAATCACATGGAGTCTTGCAGGGCATTTTAAGGTTTATGGCTTTTACTAAAAGTAAAATGGGTAGCTATTAGAGGTTTTTATGCAGAAGAGTGACACGATCTACTTAAGTTTTAAAAGGATTTCTCTGTGTTAAGGATAACCCTTAGGGGGACAAAAGTAAAAGCAGAGAGACCAATTAGGAGGCTATTACAATAATTCAGACAAGAGATGATGGTGGCTTGAGACAGAACAGTAACACTGGAGGAGGTTAAAACTGCTCAGATTCTGGATATGTTTTAAAGGTAGAGCCAACCGTTTCTCCTAATGGATTGGAAGTGGAATATGATACAAAGAGAAGAAGTTCCTTTGCTTTACTTTGCTTAGCTTTCAGTCCTATTCTCTTCTGGTCACTCATCTCTGAAAGATTTTCAATTTCATATTCCTTTCAGTGTAATATCATGAGCCAAACAAAGATAACCAGTGTAGAAGGACCCTTTTATATTGCTCATTCTCTGTGGATTTAGACTAAATTTGTTTAGTGCTGTATCTTCACTTGATTGACTTAAATTGAAATTGCAAACAAAAGACTACATCTGCTCATCTTCTACTTTCATCAAAAATATGTTTCCAACTTAGCAGTCATCTTTTGAATGGATTCCACTTATTTGGCATATCTTAAAATATATGTCTAAATCATCACAACTAAACATGTCATATAACTTTCATAAATGTTGTACATCAGCAATTTTCAGGATCTTTACCATTTTAAAAATGCATTCCAGTTTGTTAGGACACCTAGCTTTATGGTAATTCAATTTAAATATGTGTTGGGCAAGAAAATATGTGTAGAAAAAAGAGAAATGATTATTTATTAAGTGGTGTATAACTCAATGTTTTCTTTATTGCTTAATTATAAGGAAGCCCAGAATTAATGATATTCCTTTAATTTAGGTAACTTATTGTATTTATTCCTCACTTTCCCTCTTCAGCTTCTTTAATTGATGTCCTCTAAGGTGTGTTCTGGTTTTGCTTTTTGGTATGCCATTTTTTTTTTTTGGTAAATGACTTTAAATTCCTTTCTAAAGCAGATGGAATATAAATAATAAAACAGAACTCAAACAACAACAATAACAATAAAACTTTCACCACAACTGCAGATACAGAGAAGAGATTAGACATTGTCATATTATGCTTTTATCAGTGCTAATAAATTGTTAAAGATATTTAACAGCATATTACTTACTAAAGGTGACCAAAATAGTTCATATGTTCTGTTTGGGTAAACAGCATTTTTAAAGATATATAAACTTAAGCCTACTGTTACTTGTTACTACTTTTTGACAGAATAAAATTATATTGGCTTTCATTTCTATTTCATTATTAAATATATAGGCAATATTCTTGCAACGACATTTATTTTTAGAAGAGTCTTATTTCTCAGAAAGATCAAGCAGACCAGTCAGCTCTTCTAAAAATAATTATTAGCACATAGTTAGCATTAAGGCAATGATCCCAAAAGTTTTTGTACCGAGGAATCCTTTCATTATTTTCTTTCCCACAGGCTAAACATTTCATAACATTACTAGTGAACAGAACTTCTTTCTAATCGGCATGAAAAAAGAAGTGTTACATTAAAAGGATCAAACACCATGATAAAGTGGGATTTATCCCAGGGATGTAAGGATTCTTCAATATACGCAAATCAATGTGATAAACTATATTAACAAATTGAAGAATAAAAACCATATGATCATCTCAATAGATGCAGAAAAAGCTTTTGACAAAATTCAACACCTATTTATGATAAAAACTCTCCAGAAAGTGGGCATAGAGGGAAACTACCTCAACATAATAAAGGCCATATATGACAAAACCACAGCAAACATCATTCTCAATGGTGAAAAACTGAAACCATTTCCTCTAAGATCAGGAATGAGACAAGGAAGTCCACTCTCACCACTATTATTCAACACAGTTTTGGAAGTCCTAGCCATGGCAATCAGAGAAGAAAAAGAAATAAAAGGAATACAAATTGGAAAAGAAGAAGTAAAACTGTCACTGTTTGCAGATGACAAGATACTTACTATACATAGAGAATCCTAAAAATGCCACCAGAAAACTACTAGAGCTAATCAATGAATTTGGTAAAGTTGCAGGACACAAAATTAATGCACAGAAATCTCTTGCATTCCTATACACTAATGATGAAAAATCTGAAAGAGAAATTATGGAAACACTCCCATTTACCATTGCAACAAAAAGAATAAAATACCTAGGAATAAACCTACCTAAGGAAACAAAAGACCTGTATGCAGAAAAATATAAGACACTGATGAAAGAAATTAAAGATGATACCAACAGATGGAGAGAAATACCATGTTCCTGGATTGGAAGAATCAATATTGTGAAAATGACTACACTACCCAAAGCAATCTACAGTTTCAATGCAATCCCTATCAAGTTAACAATGGCATTTTTTATGGAACTAGAACAAATCATCTTAAATTTGTATGGAGACACAAAAGACCCCGAATAGCCAAAGCAGTCTTGAGGGAAAAAAACGGAGCTGGAGGAATCAGACTCCCTGACTTCAGGCTATACTACAAAGCTACAGTAATCAAGACAATATGGTACTGGCACAAAAACAGAAACATAGATCAATGGAACAAGATAGAAAGCCCAGAGATAAACCCACGCACCTATGGTCAACTAATCTATGACAAAGGAGGCAAAGATATACAATGGAGAAAAGACAGTCTCTTCAATAAGTGGTGCTGGGAAAACTGGACAGCTACATGTAAAAGAATGAAATTAGAACACTCCCTAACACCATACACAAAAATAAACTCAAAATGGATTAAAGACCTAAATGTAAGACCAGACACTATAAAACTCTTAGAGGAAAACACAGGAAGAACACTCTTTGACATAAATCACAGCAAGATCTTTTTTGATCCACCTCCTAGAGTAATGGAAATAAAAACAAAAATAAACAAATGGGACCTAATGAAACTACAAAGCTTTTGCACAGCAAAGGAAACCATAAACAAGACGAAAAGACAACCCTCAGAATGAGAGAAAATATTTGCAAACGAATCAACGGACAAAGGATTAATCTCCAAAATATATAAACAGCTCATGCAGCTCAATATTAAAGAAACCAACAACCCAATCCAAAAATGGGCAGAAGACCTAAATAGACATTTCTCCAAAGAAGACATACAGATGGCCAAGAAGCACATGAAAAGCTGCTCAACATCACTAATTATTAGAGAAATGCAAATCAAAACTACAATGAGGTATCACCTCACACCAGTTAGAATGGGCATCATCAGAAAATCTACAAACAACAAATGCTGGAGAGGGTGTGGAGAAAAGGGAACCCTCTTGCACTGTTAGTGGGAATGTAAATTGATACAGCCACTATGGAGAACAGTATGGAGGTTCCTTAAAAAACTAAACATAGAATTACCATATGATCCAGCAATCCCACTACTGGGCATATACCCTGATAAAACCATAATTCGAAAAGACACACGCACCCCAATGTTCACTGCAGCACTATTTACAATAGCCAGGTCATGGAAGCAACCTAAATGCCCATCGACAGACGAATGGGTAAAGAAGTTGTGGTACTTATATACAACGGAGTATTACTCAGCCATAAAAAGAAACGAAATTGAGTCATTTGTTGAGACGTGGATGGATCTAGAGACTGTCATACAGAGTGAAGTAAGTCAGAAAGAGAAAAACAAACATCGTATATTAACGCATATATGTGGAACCTAGAAAAATGGTACAGATGAACCGGTTTGCAGGGCAGAAGTTGAGACACAGATGTAGAGAAAAACGTATAGACACCAAGGGGGGGAAACCGCGGTGGGGTGGGGATGGCGGTGTGCTGAATTGGGAGATTGGGATTGACATGTATACACTGATGTGTATAAAATTGATGACTAGTAAGAACCTGCAGTATAAAAATACAAACAAAAAAAATAAAACAAGTAATACTAACCTTTCTTTGGGTTATTTGTATGGAAATATGTTAATATAAATGTTTCAGACATTACATGAAATTTCTAAAAATCTTATATGTTCTGGTATAATGTTATAAGTCATAATTCTAGTTATTACTTTAAAATGTATATCTCAGAAATAACTAAATTTCCTTGTCAACTGCATTATTATGAACTTTCATCAAATCTTTAACTGTGGTCATTTTTAAGTCTTTTGTCATTTACAGACAGTTCTGGGTGTACTCTGATGCTTTTGCAAAAATGTTCCTATAAAAGGGTTTCATCTTCAAGGAATTCATGGAAAAGACTCCGACAAGTACAGGTTTCTGGTAACTGACTATACTGCTGAACTGAATGAATAAGCATTTTCAGAACTCTAATGGAAAATTGATGAATTCATAAAAGTGCTAACAAAAGATCAAGATAAAAAAATTAATTACATGGGACTGAAGGAACTGATGAGGATGATTATAATTTTTGTGACTTTCTGTTTGAATAAAAAAAAAAATCCCACAAGGACTCCGAGGCAAAAAATATACAAATGAATTTTCACTGCAAAGTAAAGGAGCTGTTACAGTGGAGGATTACTGGACTGAATGTCAATATTATGACATAGTATGAGTGTGTTTCATGTTTGGTAACTGCAATCATTGTTGCTTTTGTTGTGGTCATCCATTTACAATGCTTGGTGTCCGTTTATCTCTTGTAAAAATAAAATACAGTGTGTGTGGAAAAAAAAGAAAAAAGAAGTGTTAATACACTGAGATGGTATAAGTGCAGCCGAACTCAAAAAAATCTGACATTTTTGTTAACCTGTCTTTTTTTTTTTCTGTTCAACGTCACATTTAGGCTTTGCAGTTGCTGAGAGTAACACACAGACACCTCCACCACACACTCACACATAATCTCTCTCTCTCTCTCTCTCCCCGCCTCCTCTACAGATCCTTAAAGTGCCCTGGCCAAATCCTCTGGGCTCATCAGATTTCAATGTAACTGAGCTAAAAAGTGCCAGGCATTTTACCAGCATTCCACTTCGGAAGCACCTCACAGTGCCCTCTGCTTAACTGCCTTGGCGCTTTCTCTAAAGTCATAAAAAGCCGCTTAGTTTTTATGTAGTTACAACCCAGGGTATAGGACACTTATTTCCTCCAAAGGCAAGAAGCAACCAATGAGGGATAAGAGTCACTGGATAATTTCTCAGGTTCCATGTTTTTGTTTTGGATCATTTGGAGGCAAATTCTATCTTAGTTGTCAGTGGATCCCCAGAGGGGCTGAGTCCCCCTGTCAATCCCAGTGATAGTCAGCTCAGTATCACATTTATTTGGCTTTCTTCCATTTTTTGTCTCACTTTCCCCACTCTCTCACTTTCATCTCTGGGAATCACCTCCCAAATAAGTTGCACCCAAGTCATTTCAAGCTCTCATTTCAAGACAACCCAAACCATGACAACTACCTCTGTATGCTCTAGGGATTCAGGAAATTCTATAAGGGAACTAATATATTTAGACCACTAATATTTTTAGAATACAAACCATATGTTGCATACTTGTAAATATTATGTATCAATTAATTATTGTAGTAAACCTGGGAGATTATCATCATCTTTTTCAGGTAGATTAAGGGAAATATCTGGTGACTCAGTGTTAATTAAGAAAGCTGACTTTCAAATCCAGATCTGATTCATCTATATGATTCTTTCTACCATATTCAAGTCTTAAATTATATTTTCAGTAATGTATATTTCTCCCCAAGAAATTTTAATAACAATTCTTATGAAGAGGGATAGCCAATAGAGTTTGTCTACAATAATCTTCAAAGACTGGTAGTGCCTGATAGTACCTCTCAGGTTACATTTTAAAGGAAGAACTTTATCCTTTGAGGGAGTTCTCCTGGTGGTTTGGGTTTTGCCCTACTCTTATTACTTGTGCTCTGGCTTAATTCCAACTCACAACACCTATTGCACTGCTCTTCACCTCCTAACATGGCAGGATTAGAATCTGTTAAGCGTTCTGAAATAGATTGAGGCATAAAATCTTGGCGTGTTATGTATCAACTACAATGATATCCATCTTCATTAACACAATAAACAAGAGCAGAGAAAGGTTGAAACTTAACTGTAATTAAATCCCTAAAGTTTTGTATATATAGTTGTTGTTGAAATGGAATTTGATTATAATGATGTATGTACCAAATGTTACCTTCTCAAGTCTTCAGTATTCAGAGATGAAATAAAGTTAATTCCTAGAATTTCTATAAAGAATTTGCAAGTGGATTCAGTGCTTTAAGTCAGTAGTTTGATGAAATGGAATGAGTCTTGTCTATCAGTTTGGATTAAGTTAAACATAAGTTATGGAAAATCCCAAATAGGAAGACTAAATAAGATAGAAGTTTATTATTCCTCATGCAAAGTCCAGCAAATACTCCAAGAATGGTAGGGTAGTTCCATGACAACCAGGAGTGTCCCTCCATGTTCAATATGATGTTTACATCATGTATATAATCATTATTTAAACTATAGCTATAATGCCCATATTTTAGCCAATAGGAAGAAAGAAGGACAGAAGTAGGAGATATACTTTCTCTTAAAGTGCACTACAATGTAGTTGCATGTGACACTTTTGTTGACATCCCACACACCAGATCTTGGTAATAAGACCAGCTGGAAGATGTACTCTTTAAATAGGGCAGCCATGTGCCCAACTAAAACCAGAGATTAAACTATTAAGAAAAAAGAGGAAAATAGATATTAGGAGGAAGCTATCATCTGACACACATAAGTTTTAAAGTCAGACAACACTGGGACCAATAATTGGCCCTGTCATTTATAAATTGAGTGATCCTGGTCATTATTTAACCTGTTGGGCCATAATTTGCTTCACTTCTAAAACTGGAGATTTTATTCTTAAGCCCACAAGTTTCTGCAAGGATTAAATAAGATAAAGCATGCAAAATGCCTTTTGTTGTACATTACACATAAACAGCATGAAATAGAGAAAGTAGGGGCATATACTCTTCATATCAGTCTTCTTTCTATACCCTGCGTGGGTATTTTAGAAAATTTTAAAAAATTTGGAGGGTAGATAGATTATGAGTTTAAATTTGTTTTTTGTTAATAAGGTGGTTTCAATGTTTGAGAGGGAAGGATATTAGGAAGTTGAAGATTGTTATTAGAATGTATAGTAAAATCCCAATTCATTTGACATTTTAACCTAAAGCCCAATTCATTACTCATATATATCAATAATAAATATAATGTATATAAAAATTAGGAAATGATTTTATAAACACTGCCTTTTTTATCCTTTACTACAAAAGTATTAATACTATAATAATCCTGAAATTTTACAAATACATCAACTTAGGTAAAGGGAGATTTGCAGTCTTACCCAAAGTCACACAATATAAATGGTCAAGTGGACAAGGAGTATAGCCAGTGATATTCACCAGAGGGCACCACCTAATAGATATCTCTTTACATTCAACTGCATGTCTTGCCTGGCCTACCTGCAGGTCAGGAGTCTTTTCACCAACCCCATTTATAGATATTAATGGTGCATATGAGGCCATGAGGTTGCAGTATGAGACTGTATAAAGAGACAGTGAGAGGGCCAATTTCTTTTTCAGAATAGACTTCTTTTTGACAAAAAGTGAGGTGAATTTAAATTTTCATAATTGCCAGTCTCATGGTGACAAAACAGTTTTACCATATATCAAAATTAGTTTAACTGACTTCTTCAAATCTAGGTTGAGGTTGGACTAAAAAGAAAGCCTTTGCTTTATTTGGTGTCTGAGAGTGTGAGAGAAATGCTACAATTGCATGTTATTTTTTTCTTCAAGAAAGCATAGGTGACGTGTAGGCCCACGCCTGCTGCACCCGCTCCCTCCTTGCAGGGTCTGTGGGTCTGTCCAGCGGTCAGGCTGTCTTTGCAGACCTGCCCATGACCGGGAGGGACCCGGGAAGCCCAGTGTGGGGTGCGGACGAGGACGCAGCGGGACAGCTGGCCGATGGCATCTTTGGCACTACCCTCCACCTCCCACCCGGCATGGGAAGTAAAGATGAAACCGAAAGGGAGGGAGGCACGGAGGCAGGAGCTGGCAGAGTGATGGGAAGCACATGAATGGGGGCCGAGAGCCAGGTGGCTAACAGGGTCTTGGTACTCCGGCCGGGTGTCAGGCCTGAGCCTCTAAGGAGAGCTGAGTTCAGGACATTGGTCCACGAGAGACCTCCCGGCCCCTCATAATATCAATCAGCAAGAGCCCTCCCAGAGATCTCTATCTCAATGCTAAGACCTAGCTCCACTCAACAAACAGCAAGCTCCAGTGCTGGACAACCCACGCTAAACAACTAGCAAGACAGGAACACAACCCCACACAAGAGCAGAGAGGCTGCCTAAAATCATACTAAGTACACAGACACCCCAAAACACACCACCAGATGTGGTCCTGTCCACCAGAAAGACATGAATCAGCCTTATCCACCAGAACACAGGCACAAGTCCCCTCCAGCAGAAAGCCTACACAACCCACTGAACCAACCTTACCCACTGGGGGCAGACAACAAAAACAATGGGAACTATGAACCTATAGCTTGTGAAAAGGAGACCTAAAACATAGTAAGATAAGCAAAATGGAAAGACAGAGAAATACACAGCAGATGAAGGAGCAAGGTAAAAACCCACCAGAACAAATGAAGAGGAAATAGGCAGTCTACCTGAAAAAGAATTCAGAGTAATGATGGTAAAGATGATCCAAAATCTTAGAAATAGAATGGAGAAAATACAAGAAACGTTTAACAAAGACCTAGAAGAACTAAAGTGCAAACAAACAATGATGAACAACACAATAAACGAAATTAAAAATTCTCTAGATGGAATCAATACCAGAATAACTGAGGCAGAAGAACAGATAAGTGACCTGGAAGATAAAAGAGTGGAAATAACTAACACAGAGCAGAATAAAGAAAAAATAATGAAAAGAATTGAGGAAAATCTCAGAGACCTCTGGGACAACATTAAACCGACCAACATTCGAATTATAGGGGTCTCAGAAGAAGAAGAGAAAGAGAAAGGGACTAACAAAATATTTGAAGAGATTATAGTGGAAAACGTCCCTAATATGGAAAAGGAAATAGTCAATCAAGTCTAAGAAGTGCAGAGTCCCATACAGGATAAATCCAAGGAGAAACACGCTAAGACGCATATTACTCAAACTATCAAAAATTAAATACAAAGAAAAAATATTAAAAGCAGCAAGAGAAAAGCAACAAATAATATACAAGGGAATCCCCATAAGGGTAACAGCTGATCCTTCAGCAGAAACTCTGTAAGCCAGAAGGGAGTAGCAAGACATATTGAAAGTGATGAATGGGAAAAACGTATAACAAAGATTTCTCTACCCAGCAAGGATCTCATTCAGATTTGACGGAGAAATTAAAACCTTTACAGACAAGCAAAAGCTAAGCGAATTCAGCACCACCAAACCAGCTTTACAACAAATGCTAAAGGAACTTCTCTAGGCAGGAAACACAAGAGAAGGAAAAGACCTACAATAACAAACCCAAAACAATTAAGAAAATGGTAACAGGAACATACATATTGATAATTACTTTAAATGTAAACAGATTAAATGCTCCAACCAAAAGACATAGACTGGCTGAATGGATACAAAAACAAGACCTGTACATATGCAGTCTACAAGAGACACACTTCAGACCTAGGGACTCATACAGACTGAAAGTGAGGGGATGGAAAAAGATATTCCATGCAAATGGAAATCAAAAAAAGCTGGAGTAGCAATTCTCATATCAGACATAATAGACTTTAAAATAAAGACTACTACAAGAGACAAAGAAGGATACTACAGAATGATCAAGGGATCAATCCAAGAAGAAGATATAACAATTGTAAATATTTATGCACCCAGCATACGAGCACCTCAATACATAAGGCAAATGCTAACAGCTATAAAAGAGAAAATCGACAGTAACACAATAATAGTAGGGGACTTTAACACCCCACATTCACCAGTGGACAGATCATCGAAAATGAAAATAAATAAGGATACATAAGCTTTAAATGATACATTAAACCAGATGGACTTAATTGATATTTATAGGACATTCCATCCAAAAACGACAGAATGCACTTTCTTCTCAACTGCTCATGGAACATGCTCCAGGATAGATTATATCTTGGGTCACAAATGAAGCCTTGGTAAATTTAAGAAAACTGAAATTGTATCAAGTATCTTTTCTGACCACAACGCTGTAAGACTAGATATCAATTACAGGGAAAAAAAACTGTAAAAAATACAAACACATGGAGGCTAAACAATACACTACTAAATAAGCAAGAGATCACTGGAGAAATCAAAGAGGAAATAAAAAACTACCTAGAAACAAATGACAATGAAAACACGGTGACCCAAAACCTATGGGATGCAGCAAAAGCAGTTCTAAGAGGGAAGTTTATAGCAATACAATCATACCTCAAGAAACAAGAAACATCTCAAATAAACAACCTAACCTTACACCTAAAGCAATTAGAGAAAGAAGAACAAAAAACCCCCAAATTTAGCAGAGGGAAAGGAATCATAAAGATCAGATCAGAAACAAATGAAAAAGAAATGAAGGAAATGATAGCTAAGAACAATAAAACTAAAAGCTGCTTCTTTGAGAAGATAAACAAAACTGATAAACCATTAGCTAGACTCATCAAGAAAAAAAGGGAAAAAACTCAAATCAATAGAATTAGAAATGAAAAAGGAGAAGAAACAACTGAGAGTGCAAAAATACAAAGGATGATGAGAGATTACTACAAGCAACTATATGCCAATAAAATGGACAACCTGGAAGAAATGGACAAATTCTAAGAAAAGCACCACCTTCTGAGACTGAACCAGGAAGAAATAGAAAATATAAACAGACCAATCACAAGCATTGAAATTTAAACTGTGATTAAAAATCTTCCAACAAATAAACGCCCAGGACCAGGTGGCTTCACAGGCGAATTCTATCAAAAATTTAGAGAAGAGCTGACACCTATCCTTCTCAAACTCTTCCAAAATATAGCAGAGGGAGAAACACTCCCAAACTCATTCTACCAGGCCACTATCACCTGGATACCAAAACCAGACAAAGATGTCACAACAAAAGAAAACTACAGGCCAATATTACTGATGAACACAGATGCAAAAATCCTCAACAAAATACTAGCAGACAGAATCCAGCAGCACATTAAAAGGATCATACACCGTGATCAAGTGGGGTTTATCCCAAGAATGCAAGGATTCTTCATTATACACAAATCAATCAATATGATACACCATATTAACAAATTGAAGGATAAAAACCATATGATCATCTCAATAGATGCAGAAAAAGCTTTTGACAGAATTCAACACCAATTTATGATACAAACCCTCCAGAAAGTAGGCATACAGAGAACTTATTTCAACATAATAAAGACCATATATGACAAACCCACAGACAACATCACTCTCAATGGTGTAAAACTGAAATCATTTCCTCTAAGATCAGAAACAAGACAAGGTTACTCACAGTCACCACTACTATTCAACATAGCTTTGGAAGGTTTAGCCACAGCAATCAGAGAAGAAAAAGAAATAAAAGGAATCCAATTCGGAAAAGAAGAATTAAGACTGTCACTGTTTCCAGATGACATGATACTATACTTAAAGAATCCTAAAGATGCTACCAGAAAACTACTAGTGCTAATCAATGAATTTGGTAAAGTTGCAGGATACAAAATTAATGCACAGAAATCTCCTGCATACCTATACACTAATGATGATAAATCTGAAAGAGAAATTAAGGAAATACTCCCATTCACCATTGCAACAAAAAGAATAAAATACCTAGGAATAAACCTACCTAAGGAGACAAAAGACCTGTATGCAGAAAACTATAAGACACTGATGAAAGAAATTAAAGATGATACAAATAGTTGGAGAGATATACCATGTTCTTGGATTGGAAGAATCAACATTGTGAAAATGACTATACTACCCAAAGCAATCGACAGATTCAATGCAATCCCTATCAAACTACCACTGGCATTTTTCACAGAAGCAGAACAAAAAATTTCACAATTTGTATGGAAACACAAAAGACCCCGAATGGCCAAAGCAATCTTGAGAAAGAAAAACGGAGCTGGAGGAATCAGGCTCCCTGACTTCAGACTATACTACAAAGCTACAGTAAACAAGACAGTATGGTTCTGGTACAAAAACAGAATTATAGATCAATGGAACAGGAAAGAAAGTCCAGAGATAAACCCATGCACATATGGTCACCTCATCTTTGATAAAGGAGGCAATAATATACAATGGAGGAATGATAGCCTCTTCAATAAGTGGTGCTGGGAAAACTGGACAGCTACATGTAGAAGAATGAAATTAGAACACTCCCTAACACCATACACAAAAATAAACTCAAAATGGATTAAAGAGCTAAATGTAAGGCCAGGCACTATAAAACTCTTAGAGGAAAACATAGGCAGAACACTCTATGACATAACTCACAGCAACATCCTTTTTGACCCACGTCCTAGAGAAAGGGAAATAAAAACAAAAATATACAAAGGAGACCAAATGAAACTTAAAAGCTTTTACACAGAAAAGGAAACCTTAAACAAGACAAAAAGACAACCCTCAAAAGGGAGAAAATATTTGCAAATGAAGCAACTGACAAAGGATTAATCTCCAAAATATACAAGCAGCTCATGTCGTTCAATACCAAAAAATCAAACAACCCAATCCAAAAATGGGCAGAAGACCTAAATAGACATTTCTCCAAAGAAGATATACAGATTGCCAACAAACACATGAAAGGATGCTCAACATCACTAATCATTAGAGAAATGCAAATCAAAACTACAGTGAGGTGTCACCTCACACAGGTCAGAATGGCCATCATCAAAACGTCTACAAACAATAAATGCTGGAGAGGGTGTGGAGAAAAGGGAACCCTCTTGCACTGTTGGTGGGAATGTAAACTGATACAGCCACTATGGAGAACAGTATGGAGGTTGCTTGAAAACCTAAAAATAGAATTACCATATAACCCAGCAATCCCACTACTGGGCATATACCCAGAGAAAACCGTAATTCAAAAAGAGTCATGTACCACAATGTTCATTGCAGCATAGCCAGGACATGGAAGCAACCTACGTGGCCATCAACAGATGAATGGATAAAGAAAGTGTGACACATATATACAATGGAATATTACTCAGCCATAAAAAGAAACGAAATTGAATTATTTGTAGTGAGGTGGATGGACCCAGAGTCTGTCATACAGTGTGAGGTAAGTCAGAAAGAGAATAACAAATACTGTATGCTGACACATATATATGGAAATCTAAAAATAAAAAAAAAAAAAGGTTCTGAAGAACCTAGGGGCAGGACAGGAATAAAAATGCAGACATAGAGAATGGACTTGAGGACACGGGGAGGGGGAAGGGTAAGCTGGGTTGAAGTGAGAGAGTGGCATGGACATATATACACTACCAAATGTAAAATAGATAGCTAGTGGGAAGCAGTCACATAGCACAGGGAGATCAGCTCCGTGTTTTGTGACCACCTAGAGGGGTGGGATAGGGAGGGTGGGAGGGAGATGCAAGAGGGAGGGGATATGGGGATATATGTATATGTATAGCTGATTCACTTTGTTATACAGCAGAAACTAATGCACCATTGTAAAGCAATTTTACTCCAACAAAGATGTTAAAAAAAAAACAAAGCATAAAATATTGCTTAAATAAGACTTCAGACCATGAACTTAAAATAATATGAGATATCAATACCATATGCAGCATAAAAAATACTGTAAACTGTAATATTATTTTAAAATGTCTATGTGCTTTTCTCCTAATCAGTTTGATACTTGTAATCCTCTCTTTAATGTGAAGATGGCACCTATTTTTCTTGTGATAAGGAACTAGGGTTGGTACAACAGAAATTCAAAGTGATGTAAAAGTAAATAATAAACAGCTTCAGACTTCAAACACACACACACACACACACACACACACACACGAGAGAGAGAGAGAGAATCATAAAGAGAGATTTTCCTTAATTCCATATACCTATGTAAAGAAATCATGGAAGACTAATATCATAAGGATTTCTTCACAGTTAAGAAAACTTGATCATATTGATTATCTCAACATAGGAGACTATGATATGGGAGAAAAAAGTCCAAGTTCACCCCTGTCAGTTCCAAAAAGTAAAGGGAACAGGAAGAAAGACAAAGAAGTCAAGAGCCATGGTACTGCCCAGAGATATACCCACGCACCTATGGTCAACTAATCTATGACAAAGGAGGCAAGCTTATACAATGGAGAAAAGACAGTCTCTTCAATAAGTGGTGCTGGGAAAACTGGACAGCTACATGTAAAAGAATGAAATTAGAACACTCCCTAACACCATACACAAAAATAAACTCAAAATGGATTAAAGACCTAAATGTAAGACCAGACACTATAAAACTCTTAGAGGAAAACACAGGAAGAACACTCTTTGACATAAATCACAGCAAGATCTTTTTTGATCCACCTCCTAGAGTAATGGAAATAAAAACAAAAATAAACAAATGGGACCTAATGAAACTACAAAGCTTTTGCACAGCAAAGGAAACCATAAACAAGACGAAAAGACAACCCTCAGAATGAGAGAAAATATTTGCAAACGAATCAACGGACAAAGGATTAATCTCCAAAATATATAAACAGCTCATGCAGCTCAATATTAAAGAAACCAACAACCCAATCCAAAAATGGGCAGAAGACCTAAATAGACATTTCTCCAAAGAAGACATACAGATGGCCAAGAAGCACATGAAAAGCTGCTCAACATCACTAATTATTAGAGAAATGCAAATCAAAACTACAATGAGGTATCACCTCACACCAGTTAGAATGGGCATCATCAGAAAATCTACAAACAACAAATGCTGGAGAGGGTGTGGAGAAAAGGGAACCCTCTTGCACTGTTAGTGGGAATGTCAATTGATACAGCCTCTATGGAGAACAGTATGGAGGTTCCTTAAAAAACTAAACATAGAATTACCATATGATCCAGCAATCCCGCTACTGGGCATATACCCAGAGAAAACCATAATTGAAAAAGACACATGCACCCCAATGTTTACTGCAGCACTATTTACAATATCCAGGCCATGGAAGCAACCTAAATGCTCATCGACAGATGAATGTATAAAGAACCTGTGGTATATATATACAATGGAATATTACTCAGCCATAAAAAGGAATGAAATTGGGTCATTTTTAGAGAAGTGAATGGATTTAGAGACTGTCATACAGATTAATGAGGTAATGTACATAGTATTTGAAATGTAAAATACCAGATAATTCCTCACTTTCAATTTAGTTTTATAACAAATGTGGCGTTTTCTTCTAGTCATAAAATACTATGATCACATCATTGAGACATGACAAGTTATAATTATGAGTACCCCATACCCCCAACATAGAAATTCTGTAAAAATTATATAATTAATTTTTAACACAAAGCTAATCTTGAAATAAAAATCATCAAATGAAAATGAACAAAAAGCCAGAATTAGAAAGTGGCAGCTGATATTAAAGAACATTTTCTTTGATCACAATGCAATAAAACTACAAATCAATAACAAAAATTATGGGAAAAATTAACTCTTGCATTTGGGAGAAAACAAATACACACATATGCATTTTAATTAACCCTAATTAATTAAAGTGTCAGAAAAGAAATCATAATGGAAACTTAATAATGTCTAGAATTAAATCACATTATAACCAATATATATCATAAGCTGAGGATGAAAGTAAAATGGCAAGATGAAGGGAAATCAATAGCCTAATATTTCAATACTAGAACCAGATATTAGAAATAAACAAATATTTCACTCGGAAAGTTAGAAAAATGACAGGTAAGCCCCCAAGGAAAAAGAAGGTAGAAAACAATAAAATAGTAGAAACTAATGAAACAGAAACAAACGAAACTTAGGGAATATTTTTTTTTAAGTTAAATGAAATAGAGAAAACTTTAGCAAGATTAATTCAGTAGAAATAGAGATGCCACAATTAGAGAAAGAAAACCTAACTATAAATATAGTAGGAAATTGTTTATATGACAATAGTATTTAAACTGTAATTCAAAAAGTTTGAAATCAGATAAAATAGATAATTTAATATAAAATTTTAATTGCCTAGACATACTGTGAATTAACCTATAGTGATTAAAGTATCTTAAAGAGAAATTTAAACATCTTCCCACAATCTTAGATATAAATCTTAGCAAACCTCCAAGAGACAGATAACCTATTTGTTATTCCAAATGTTCCAGAAATATAAAGAAAAAGAAGATGCCAAACTAATTTTATGAGGTTATTAGTGCCTTGATTTCCTAACCAAATGAGATAATACAAAACAAATATAGTTGAATCTCATTTCTGAATGTTTACAATACTAACAACTCAGAAATGGTTTTTGAAAAAATACTCATGACCAATAAAGTTTGTTACAAGATTCCAGAGATTTCACATTACAATATACATTAATGTTTTCAATAAGATGAAAGATTAAAGAAACAACAGTATATTTTCAACCCCAAAGATGCAAAAAACCTGGGCACAACATCTCATAAAAAGCAGGATGAATTAAAAAATAACAGGTATAAATAGGATCAATAAAAGCACAAGGTAGTTTCTGGAGAAGGAAAAACAACATATGGAGAGTATTAAAAATTAAATGGGTACATAATACCAATGTGGCACAGATTTTAAAAGAAATAAATAATATGCATGCTTTTATACCAATATTGAATCATTATGTTGTACCCCTTAAACTATTATAATATTATATGTCAATTATACCTCAATTTGTTTAAAAAGGGGAAAATTGTATATGCCCAGTTTCTTTCTTTTAACTAAAGAAACATATAAAGGGTTAGAAACGTAGGGCAATTGTCACCTGCAGGAGATGAGTGAGGGGAGGGTGGAGGAGAAAGAAATAGGGGTGACACTTCTCTAGGTATAGTCTTTTGTATAATTTTGACTTTTCCAAACATGTTAATGTTTCACAAATCCTAAAAACGAAGTCAAAAGGATTAAAAGAACTAACCCTAAATTTTTTAGTATACAAATAGAAAAAATAAGCCTAACTGTTATCAAATTGATAACCATACAACATAGTAAGTTATTACATTGGTATAAAAGTTAGCACAACATAGTAACACACATTTATACTCTTACTGTACACCCTAATTGGGGTTTATGTCAAAATGAAACAGAACCAAGCTTGAAGTGGCTTATGACAATTCAATCTACTTGGGTGTATTTATCATACTCTGGGGCCTGGAAGAAAAAGAAATGACTAAATAATGATAAAGAAATTCATCAAACCATGCAAAGTTCCTCCTATACTAAGGAAGTATTTTAATATTTAAATAAGCTTTATGAGTAAAATACAATCATCTTCTTTCAGACCTCTTCATGACTACTGGAGGCTATAAATGGCCACATCACCTGATAAAGATACTCCATTGTTTCTAAACAATGGAGATGTTTCCTAAGATGGGTTCTTTTATTCAAAACCAAAACATTCTACATTGAAGGGAGGAACTGTCAATCTCATTATTCCAAAGTTTGTTCCTCCTAATATACCTCATTCTACTGATTATGTTTTGGGGATAATTCCACTTATGGCTTAAACGTTTATTAATGCTTATCAAGTAGATTATATGCTTTTATGAACAACTATACAGGATGTAAAATCTGCCCTTAATATAGCTGTAATCTAGCAGAAGATAAAAGACACAGAAGGAACTCATATAAAACCAAAACAATCTCAGATGTGATAGAACTCAGAAACAATTTTCCATAGAAAAGGGAGAGTTCAAAACTGTGGTGGTAAAAATTTTGAAAAATAAACATTTTGAAAAATATTGAGCTAGTATAATAAAATGTATTATGTCTCAATGAGAGTTTAACATTTTGCATAATCTATACATATTCTTCCTCTGAAAGTATGACTTCAAACAGTATATCCATTAGGGTCCAAGCAGAAAACAGATGCACACTCAAACTGGATATATGAGAAAAGTTTTTAAATATTAATTACAAATGTGTGGTGGTTTAGGGAAAACAACAGGTAGGATCCAGTGTATCATTACTATTTTTGCCCCTAAGATTTACTGTCCTTTTTCCAAATAAAATTTTGTATTCTCAAAATAGGAGGCACAAAAATTCCTATCAACTACTCTATAATTGTGAGATTATTTCAGTTTGGACAGATTCCCATAAGAAACCAAAAATATTAGCTGCCAGCAATGCTCTTTATATAAAGTAATTTAGGAAAAACTTGTAGAAGGAAGAAACAATAATGAGCATAAAACAAATATGTTTAAGTCACTGCTTCTGTAGCTGATCATGAAGCCTAAGTTAATCACAACTCTCTACTTTTACTGCCCATTCCATGTAATCATCAATCTCTTCCAGTATCTTGCTCTAGTTTTCCAGTGATCAAGGTAAATCAGCAAGAGAATACTGAAAGATGTCTCAGTGAATCCTCTGTGTGCTAGAAATAGTCTTCCTTGTTCCCACTATATACCAGAAGCTACATTTCCATTTGGTAACTGGAGTCAGTCACACTGACTCCTTCTTTATCCATTGGTTCAGAAGAATGAGGAGCCCAAAAAAGCAGGCAGCATTTTCAGCTTCTATCAATAGTTATGTAGAACCATAACTATGTCCACTGATGGGAAAATTACTCCCTTGAACACAAGGACCTTCAAACTGACCAGTGCCAAAAGGTATTGAGGCAGGTAGCAAAAATCCTGAAGTGGGTTATTAAGTACTTTATTTAGAGTGGTCACACATGTTTTCATCCCTTGGTTTCGAACCTGTGTGTTCTCGCTATGAGATAACTGGTCTCTGGTATAAGACATTACTGAGTCTTTTAGGATAGCATACATATCTCTCATGATATTATCTTCAAGCTGATACCATAACCAAGTCTTAAGCAAGCCATTTCACTCTAATATCAATCTAATTTCTTCTTATTAGTGGAATACATAGTAGGACTAATGAATTCTATGGTTGTAAACCACTGCCATAATTCCAGACTATGCCCTTAGCAGAGATTTTTTGTGTGAGAAACCATGTCAATGGATAAAACATTCTGTAAAGCCCTAAATATGGTGCTGGCAAAAGAGCTTTTTGTTTAGATAGCAAATATTTACCAGGAATATGTTTTTATTCTGTATAACATCACTATCCCCTCCATAATGAACACTGTCTAATGTAATCATCATTCCTGGAATCCACAGGAAATGGTGACATGCTGTAGATTTAGCCTTGACCTCTATCGTTGGAAAATCAGGCACTCAGTAGTAGTAGTAGACAAAACAGCTTTGGTGCCCCTGGAAAAAGAGACTAATAAAATGGCAGCAATACAGGTGGCTTGTTTAGGAGACGCAGGAAAAACAGCCATGGAATGGTAAAGTGATGCAGGGAAAAAAAGCCAATAAGGTCTGAGTTATTAAGGCAGCTACCACAATGGGCAAATGGAGCTTAATTCAAGGGAAAACTCTGAGAAAAATTATAAAACACACACCTTAGAACTGATCCATCTTACTATGAGGGAGCTGAAGTGTTTATACAATTCCCATCAATCATTCGTTGAAATCTACTCTTGGTGGTATTAATTCCCAAGAAATTTTGGTCTGATGCATATATGAAGAGAAAGGCCAGAAAAAATGTTTAGGCACAGATGCAGATGTTGGCAGTTTGAAGTCATCTAAACACACTGAAGAGGTAGGATCCAAGGCATATTGGCAAGGCACTCACACTGACTGCTATAGCCTTAATCTCTGAGACTATGACCACTTTGTACATAGACTCAGTGAGCAAACATCAGAAGGCTTGGGGGAGGCCAGGAGAAAGATGCCATCCAAAAACAACTTATGTTATTAAGAACCTCCTCTAATAATACATGCACTCTGGTAGCATTTATGTAGGTCATAAAAATGCCTAATCGGAGAGGTCCATTCACATACTTCTCCTTGAAACCTCCTTGTCATCAGTTTTCCTATCTTGATCTTTATAAATTCCTCATCAGTCAGCCAAGCCATTAGCAATTGCTCATGAAGCAGGATAATGCACACCTCAAGCAATAGTTTTCCACAAGATGTAGACAACCAAATATAACATCCAGAGATATGCTCAATAGGAATCAGCTCTTTGGGGACAATTCTCAAGGATATAAAGCAGCAACCAACCACTTCTGGCAGGAGCTTGCAAAGCATACAAATTCATCACTTTTTCCTCCCCATTAACATATAATAGGGAATTCCCTGTGAAAAATGGGTCCAGGGAGAGGCAGTAAGGCAATGGGAGCAGGTATCACAAGAAAATGCATCTGCTTGTGTCATTTCCTGGAATTTTCTCAACTGGCTTGAGCACTGACTCCTATAAAGCATTTCCCTTTTACAGTGAAATGCAAAATCAGGGTTCAGGGCATTTAAGTGCATTATTAAGATATATTTCATGATAATTAGTTTGACTCAAATTGTTATTTGGTGTCCAATAATCACATGTTCAGTCTTTGGTGTTTTCATCCATAGAAGCTGCTTTCAAATGGAGAATATATTGTCTGCATAAGATGATGTGATTTATTCCAAAGCCCTGGGGATATTATTAATGACTGCCGGAGGCTCCATACAGCATCTCTGTTTGCCACAGACCTTTCCAATATACTTGGGTGTGCTGACTCAGAAGGACCCAGGTAGTAGGGCAGCTTGTAGCACAGCCTGGACCTGATGTAAGAGCTTTCTTGCTCTTGTCCCACTCAAAACTGACAGCCTGCAAGCAAATGTTGGCAAGAGCCAGAGGAGCCTACAGAGCAGGTGAGATGGCAGTCCCAGTGCGGCGAGGCAACCCAGCCAATGCTCAGTGGATTTAGGGCATCCACGTGATACTCATACAGCAACTTCTGCTAATCTACAGATGAGAACAGGTGCACTACTACTTTCTTTTGTAACAAAAGCAAATTTACTGGCATTTAAAAATTCCTCAACCAACTTTCCAGGAATAGTTATAAGAATTAGATTTTTTTTTAATTAAAAATAAAAAGTACTACCACTACCACTACCAACAAGACAGCTCTTTGAAGGCATTGCATGGGAGAGCAACCATGACCTTGAGGACTTGATGATCCAAGATCCAGAGGGGAAAAAAAAGGAAACACCTTGGGGCAGTGAGCCCAACCTTCTCTATCAGTAATTTCCATAAGGTCATATACCAACTAGAGATATGGTATAGAGACCAAAGAGAAAGCAAAGCACTAGAACTTGTAGCTGTCTCAGGTTTCATCTCAGCTGAGGAGATTGAAAATTGAAATTGTAGAGCCCCAAGAAGTTAGCCTTGTTACATCATGATCAGTGAAGATAATGGCATGGTGGAGAAAATAGCACTTGCTCCATCAGTCAGAAATCAATGTATGAATTCTGCGGTTCTAAGTACATATATTTCTACTCTATATTTTGAAAATGGGGAGATAACCACTGTGTGGTCCTTGGCCCCACACAGCCCTGTGAGACACAATTAGACCCAAACTCCATCCATCCTCTGAGCTCCATAGAGTCCTGCTATGACTGGTGAACCACAGAGGACTTCTGGATGTCTAGTGATAAGAGTATATTGAGATTTGGCAACCAATAATCCCCAGAAGGTCCAGGTGTCCTGGACCAAGGTCCTTTTCCAAGTATAAAGTCACCCTGGTAAATTACTACAGGACACTTTTAGGAAGGTTCATACATATTCTAAGGAAATAGTTGATTCACATAACTTGAGGTCTAAGGGTTCATGTTTCATTCTTTAATTTGATTTTTTAAAATTATCATATAATTGATTTTTTATATACAGTTCTATGAATTTTAATACATGTACAGAGTCGTGTAACTACCACGACAATCAAGATACAGGATGATTCCAAAAGCCCAAAAAACTCTCATACCAACCCTTTGTAGTAGTACCAACTTCCCAACCCTGGTAACCACTGATCTGTTCTCTGTAATTTTGCCTTTTCCACAAGTTATACAAAAGGAATGTAACTTTTTGAGACTTGTTTCTTTCATATAGCTTAATGTCTTTGAGATTCATTCAAATTTTTGTATGTCATATTTCATTCCTTTATATTGCTGAGTATTTTACAGACGTGCCACAGTTTATTAACGCACCTATTGAAGCACATTTGGATCGTTTCCAGTTTTTGAAAATTAATGGGGTTGTTAAACATATTTGTGTACAGATTTTTTGTGTGAACATGTTTTTATCTTTCTAGAGAAAATACCTAGGAGTAGGGTTTCTAGGACATATGCTAAGTATACATTTAATTTTATAAGAAAATGCCAAAATGCTTGCAGAGTATCTACACCATTTTGAGCACTCACCAACAATGCATGAGACTTCTATTTGCTCTACAAACCTGCTAGCACTTGGCATTGTCAGGACTTCTTATTTTAGCCATTCTAATAGATGTGTAGTTGTGTTCATCATGGCATAGCTTTAATTTGCACTTCTCTAAAGGCTAATGATAATGAACTCTCTCATGTGTTAAACTGCCTCCCATATAGCCTCCTTTGGTGAACTGTCTTTTCCCATTTTTTTTTAATTGGGTGATGTTTTCTGTTTAATTTCTTTATTTTACTTTATTTCAGATTTAGATTTTCATTTTAGATTTTCTATATATGCCTAGAAAAATGGAACTCAATACATAAATAGATTCTGAATATAGAAGGACCTAATAAGATACCACAAGAAAAGAGCTTAAAAAAAAAAAAAGAAAAGAAAGAAAAGAAAACTTGATTCACTGAAGTTAAGAGGGAGTTTATATGTTACCAGGAGTTATATGTCCTAAGGACAAGGAATAAGGTAAATGTTCTATTATTCATTCTCAGAAGTAGATGGCCTATGGTAAGAAAATATAGAAGAATACATTCTATGAGATCAAGTTTGTCAAGGGAAAGAAACATTTTAAGTAAGCTGCAGAATATATACCTTGGTTTCAGGGTTAGCCAGAAAAACGGGTGCTTTAGACCAGAAACTTACATTTGTTAGGTAAATGCAACAAAAGAAATCGTTTTTGGATATACAGAGGTTGCAGAAATATCTTTTAACTCTTTACCAGGAAAATCAATAGCTGATTGTTTTTACTCTGTGATCGCAGTATTACTATAAATAACTAAAGATTAGTTCTAAATATCTAACTATTCATCACTGTCTCATTTTTTTCCAATTGATTCCTAATTGACTCTAGCCCACTGTAGATTTTTCCAGGTTAAACATTATTTGGTTTGCAAAACCATCTCTCAGTTGTGAACTAGCAGAACATCTTCCACACCCAAGTTTGTTTTCATCTTTTGTCAGTTTTAAAGTCAAGATGTAAAGTGGATAAAGTGATTTATTATAGTTGCTGGTCTGTCTCTTCTAATCTGTGAAAAAGAATTTTCACCATAAAGGAAAATTCATGGCCTTATGTTAGTTTTACAAGATCATCTTCGTTTCATGCACTATTTTATAATTACTCAGATAAGCTATAAATCTGATTCTTCAAACAGAAAGTATTGTTTTATGTTATATTTTGTAAAACAAATTGAGTCTCTACAGAACATAGCTTAGAGCGTAAGAATTTATCCAGTTTATTACAGAATAAATATTCTAGATTCCAGACAATCAGTATGTAGGGCTTTTAAAAAGAACAATTAAAAATGGAGTTTAATACTGTAGTTTAAGACCACTGTAAAAATATAAACTTTCCTTGTAGAAAAATGAAACAACATTCTTTAGAAAATCTGCTTCTCTGAAAACTATTCCCCAAATAACTTTAAGGAGTTAAACTTAAAATTAAATAAGAAATATTAACAGAGCCTGAAAAGTGAGGGAGGCTATTTCAGAAGAGTCTGAAATGAGGAAAAAGCCATCAAAGGGCACCGAGTAATATGTGCCTGAAGGGACTGTAGAAGAAAATAGACAAATCAAATCCACAGTCACTTAATCATCATATGCAAAAAAAAAAATCTCAAGCTTACTAGTCAGACCACACAATGAAAAAGACAACTTTCACACAGTCTCAATGTGTAATTCTTATCAACTTGTTATATTGAATTATTTACTGTGTCCAGGTGTTGTGAGGATGATGAAGATATTTAAGACATGATCACTGCCATAGAAACTTCTAATCAATCTTTAGGAAGAATAAAGAAAAATAAATAGTATAGGCAATAAAAATGATAAATCATATTTATGATTACTTATATCCTCATTTCACCAATGACAAAAGTCAAACAACTTTTACTTTCACTAACTTGAATATATAAACTTAAGGGATATGGACGATAGGGTAATATACCTACTTAATGCATTATTAACTATAAATAAACATCTATATATGTACCTATATTTTTGAAATCTTATAGCATATAAAATATTTTAATTCATAGTAGATAATACATTTAAATATATTATTCAGAAATATAGATGTTTCAATTCATTTTCATGAAATATTTTTATATAGACTTTTCACATGTATCTACAATATCAATTTCTTCCTCGTAACCAGGACTACTTAACTAGGGCGCATTATTTTCACTTCTAAGTAGTTTGAGATATTTGTGAGGTCATATATGATGCTCCTGCCAACATAAAATGTATCCTAAGTCATAAGCATTAATTCACATACCATTAGAACATTTTTTTCCTTGGATCTTTTAAAAAAATTTTAACCTATTCCACTAGGGAAGCTCTATATACATACAAGACAAGCACTCACTTAAGTCATTTCAGGATAATGTGTATTCTGCAACATGTTATTATTCAAAACAGAGTTAGTGTGAATCAAGGTTTCCATTCTTGAACAAGGTAGGCAGAAAAATGGAATGGTGAAAGGTAAAGAGGAACCCTGTCATTTTTATTTTATTGGGAAATAGTATTAGTTCATGATTTTAAAAAATATACATAACATTATACATATACTATATAACACATATGTATATAAATAATAAATATATATGTCCATTTTATCATGTATTTATAATATAACTTTTTTTCCAGCTCTGTCCACAGAAAAGGCTTGAAAGCAATGGCATTTTAGTAGCAATAAGTAAAACTACATGACACATCTTAGATTCTATATAGCATTTCCCAATATAAAAGGAGCCCAGGGATCCTTAGAGAAATGGTTGATTATAGATCTGATGTAGTGAAGTACAAAGCCTGAAAAATCTGCCAGAAAACAAAAATATGCTCAAAGATTAATAGGGTCAAGTCAACGGGTCACAGAAGCTGGCTTGAAGAGGCTCCTACTGGTCAAAGTAGGGACAATTTGTGCATCAAAAAATAATAATAATAATGGTGATAGATTATAACATATTCAACAAAAACAAATATGTGAGTTCATGGTGACACACTAAGACAGAGAGAGAAAGAGAGAGACTGAGATTGAAACACGAGAGAGGGAGAGAGAGAGAGAGAGATTGAAATTGAAACATGAGACACTTTAATCCCACAACCCAAAAATAGCATTTGAACTCCTTTGGTGTCTAAACTTCCAGGGTTCCCTCCCAAGATGAAAGCTCACAGTGAGGAGAAACTGATGGGAGTAGAATTAGAATTGAGCAGAAAAATGACAAAATGTCCATAGTTTGGAACAATATACAAAAACAGCAGAAGAGGAAGATCTGTGAAGTTAAAAACATTACCCTGAACCTCAGGGTAATGTTCAGGAAAACTAAATTCACATAAAAATGAAGAAATGGTATCAAGGCCAAATCCAATGCAAAATTAATGTAAGGAAAAGGAAAATTGGAGCAGAATAACATCCCTACAGACCATAAAAGACATTACTACGAAGTAGATAAAAACTGAACCTCCTCTTTCATGACATTAAGAAAATACAAAAGATAAAAGAACAACAAAAATCAGAATTGGAAAAAATCTCAGAAATGTTCAGAATTCAAAATAGAATTAGAAATAAAACAATTTTTTAAAAAAAGAAAATAATTTTTTTTTTCAGAAAATGACTTCTAACAAAACGAAACACAGGACTGAATAAATACCCTTGTGATTTAAGGGAAAAAAAACCTAAGGTATAAAGGATGAAATCTTTTAAATCAAAAAAAAAAAAAAAAAGAGAGAGAGAGAGAGAAATGTTTTGAGAGAAAGTAACAACTATTTAAGATAAGATTTCCTCAAGAAGAAAATCAATTTAATGCAAAGAAATAGCAAATACTACAAACTATAATTCCAGAAAAGTTTCTAAAATAAAAAATGATTTGATGAACTTACTATGTGTTTCAGAATATCAACCCAGAATGATGAATAGCAATATTCTAATAAATCAATAAATAATAATGAATAGTATATTCTAATAAAATTTCTTGGTTTAAAAAAAGAAATAATAAATTTCTTGGGCATCTAGGAAAACACAGTACATGACATATTAGGACAGAGAATTAAATTACCATCTGACTTTTTAATATGATGTTTTATGTCAGAAAAGAATGAAAAAACATATTTAAGAAACTCAAGGAATGGAAATGTGAATGAAGGATTTATATCCAACAAAACTAACTTTCTATAAAGGACACAAACTGTTATCAATATGCAGGAACTAGTAGATTATTTTTGATATCAGATCTTCCTGAGGAATGTACTAGAAAAAGAGCCTCGAATAATCAAAATGACTGGAGAGACACTGACATAAAGATTGATAGCTCTTTTTAGAAGTAGGATTAAACAAGGTATAAAGGAGAATATAGTAATAATATGGTAATCTTGAAAACTGGCAAATACAGGGAAATAATCCTATGATTAGGAATAGTATCCCTTGCTTATCAAATAGTAGATAAGGTAAATCATGTCTTTATAATAGCTTTTCCAATTAATAAATTTTAAAAGAATTGACAGAATTAGAATACGACTAGTTTACAATATCAAATAATTACTAGATCTAAATGTGATCATCTACAGTTGCAAGCATCATAAAATGTGAAACTATCTGACACTATGCACATTTTAATGACAGAGCACTCCCGATAGACTTGCCAAAAGGACTGGACATGGATCTTAAGTCTCTGGATCCAGCTGCCAGTCTGCAGAAAACACAGAGGACAGAAGAGCAAGTTGAAGTGTACCAAGAATAAGCAACCTACAAAATCCACACCAGAAAACTCTACAGGTCAAAATGCCCTCAGGGTCTTTAAGGAAAAGAAAAAAAAAATGTAAGACACAAGCAGAAAACCTACTGATTATAAGAGACTTAAAAGACATTAAAATTGCTTTGTATTTTTGTTTGTTTGGGTAAGACTGAATTATAGTGTCTGAAAATGAACACTATAAATTTAAAATGAACACATTGATGATAAAACCAATAAAGATAAAATAAATGTCAGGATAGTGGTTATTTACGGAAATGGAGGGGTTGTGATTGAGATGGGACACATGGGGAATCCCTGGGGTTACTGTTTATAGTAACTTAAAATAACTGAATAAGCTATACATATTTTGTGTGGTTTTCTAGGTGTATATTTCATTGTAAAATTAAAAAATATAAAAAGCTAATTCAAAATTTACCTAATCTTCTATTATTTGGATGTATAGTATTTTATAATTCCAAGTCCTTATTATTAGATATTTATTTCTACTTTTTTACTATATAAAGTATGTTGTAATGAACAGAAGTTAGCCAAATCTTTATGTACATCTTTAATTATATCTTTAGAGTAAATCTTAAAAAGGGGATGTTGGGTCAAAGGGTTTGCACATTTTATGGCTTTTATTATACATTGCCAAGACACACCTCAAAAAAGGTGGTAAATTATTATTTCACAGGCTGCCATAGCCTCTTGCCTTGCTTTCTTTATTAATTATATTTCTGCAAGCTTGATTTTTAAAACATTCTGATTTTAAAACATTAAAAACATTACTGGGTTTCAGTAACATGGATAGAAATGGCCAATTATGAAAAAGCAGCTTGGGATAAATCCAATAACCCATGCCAGGTGCATCCAGTTGTGTTATTACTGCTATTTGTGTTAATTCAGAGTGTAACAAAAACTTCAACAATGATATATACAAGAAAATCATTCAATCCATTTTAATTTCAAACAGAATAAAATGTACTTTCTGCTATTTAGGTCAATTGCAACTATTATGCTAAATGGACCAACATAAGAGTCAAAGTAACCATAAATTCATATTTTAATAGACTTGTCTCTACAATGTCAAAATGGCATTATGTGAATTCATTGCTCTAGGAAACTAGGGAATGAAACAGCTTTTTTCATTGTTGCTGAAGCCTAACACCCATATTGCTGACAACTGGTTGCCTACATGGTTTTAAAACCAGCTCTTAATTTTTATAGGGGAGAGGGATTTTGCCTTTCAATACTCATAGAAACTAAAATTTACTTTGTGATGGGAGTGCAGGTGAGGAGCAGATAAAAATTAACTCTATAAATATTAGTAAGTGTGTGAGTGTGTATATTTTTTCTGTTTATGGCCATGAACAGTGTTTTACTGGCTCGTGTCCCTACCTTGTAATGCATGATCCCAACACTCCAAGGTCGCAGGAAGTCGTATGGTAGTTTCTAATCACCTACCACGTAGCATTCCCTGAGCATCACTGATACTTCTTCTGGCAACACCAAAATCGCTATACTCCACTCTTCCCTGTCTGCTCTGACAATGGGAGCATCACCGTCATTCCAGCTGGGTTCCAATCCATCCACTGAAAACTACTTCCATGTCCTCCATGTCCTGCCGTTTCTCTTCAGCTTGAGTGCCTGTGGTGGACACTGCTTTGTCTCCTGCTAGGTTCAGCCACGCCCACTAGACACCACCACTACTCTGGGCACAGATAGCTCTTGCAGTAAGTTACTTTTGCTAAACACAACTACTATTGCTGAGTGCCATACTCTGTACCATGTCAAGATGTCTCTGCCATGTGCCATGTTAATGATGCCACTGTTGTCCCCTGCAAGGCATCACTGCCACAGAAGCAATGTACTCCTTATACCACTGAAACTTCATGGTGCTCTATAGGTTCTGGTGAAGTGGGTGCGAATGTCTCTCTTGTTTGTGTTACACTTCTTGAGAAAAATAACACTAAAGTGGTGCTGCTTGCAGCTTATTCTTTTATTGATTATTTTGTATAACAGGCCTTCTAGCTTGTGCATGCATTCTTATATCCTTCTAATATACAGCCATAGTCAGAGAGTGAAGAATAGATCTAGGGACCTTACCAGAGTTGACTCAGAATCTTTCTTCCCCAAACCACCAAGTTCGTTGAGTCATACTTTAAGATGAATTTTCTCCCAAAAGGGTTATCAGTCTTGCATACCAATAAGCATATTTTATGCTTCTTACTAATTCTCCAGACTTGTCCAGATTATGTGTGAAGCCCAGAAATGAACACAGCATGGCCTCAAGCTGAGACCCCTGCTACAAGTTATTAACTTAGCTCCAGCTCAGGTAGGATGAAGAATGGATTAATTGAGTTTAACCGACTCACATACCTTATCATCTGCCAGTCAGTCTCTCCTTCCCACTGTGTTATCTTGGCCTTGTGCAAACACCTCTCCAAGTTCAGAGTAGCCCAGGAATTTTCTCACTTAGTAATCCTATGGAGCTTACTCCAGCATCTGAGGAAGAATTAAAACAACTATTACCAGATTGAACTATTAATAAAATGAATAAAATTTTTCATGCTACTTCAACAATGATTTTTGATAATCTGCTCCCTACCAGTATCCCCCAAGACATTTTCACTTTTTCTCATCTACCTGTTTCTTTTAGCTGATAGTCGCTACTACTTAGAGAATATTATATACATCCCTGACTCTTTCTTTTTCTCTAAATATGAGAGAAAGAACTGAAAGAAATAGCCATTAAATTGTAGAGGAATAAGTTATCTCTTCAGTCTCATGGTTTCGATCATCTATGGATGTGTTTAGCTTTTTCCTATCAGTTCATTCTAAGACTCTCTCTCTCTTTCCCTCTCCCTCTTCCCACTATTATCCTCTGTTCTCTTACTACTTGAGAAACTCCAAGCATATTTTGGCACTACCTCTCACAACTATTTTGGCTTTACTTGGATTCATTTCTTTCAACAAATGATTATTATCAGCAATTTTTCTAAAGGCTTATTTTCTTACACACCAAATTTGAACCAAAAGCGAACATAGTTTTCAACAAGTAAACAGCTTCTCCAGGAAATATTAAACATGACTATTTTTTGTTTGAATGCATTGGAAAACCCAATTCAAGTTGATAGAGAGACTAAGAAAGAGAGAGAGAGAGAGGAGTTATTGTCTCATGTCTCTAAAAAGTTCAGGTTATATAAGCTTGAGGAATAACTGGACTGAGGAGCTAAACTTACTGGCTCTCTTTTCCTTACGGTGGCTCCCTTTTTGGCAGGCATCTGTCTTAAAGCAAGATGGCTGCCAGACATCCCAGGCTTTCATCCAATTCCCCCAGACACTCCAGTGTCACTCCAGGAAAGAATGAATATCCCTCAAAAATATTCCAATAATTGGTCCGAAATTGAGTTTCATTGGATCTAACTAGTAACTGTTTTAACCATTAGAGTATAAATATCTCCAGGGAGAGGGTAATTTCTCAAAGAACATCAGAATACCATTACTAAGGAATGATCTGTGTTGAGCGGACAAAAACAACAGATATTCATTGTAGAGGATACCTGATATTTCCATGAGATCATTTTATGGGGAAAGGAAGAAGTGGCAAAATACATAATTAGCGTGCATGGCAGGGCTTTTCACCATCTATAATACACTGTCCAGTCATTCACAAGTCCCCCAACCTCAACCAAGAAATCTACTGATCAGTGTGTAAAAATAATTCTGCTTAATATGCAAGCAGAATTAGTTCTTGAAGTGTCCTCACTCTGTGGTATCCAGGTTCATTTCTGGTCATTCTGCTACTGACTCTCTCTCACCCTTGGTACATCTACTATCAATTACTGGAATGAAACCCAGCCACTCCGCTCTTTATCTTTGCTCCAAGACCTTGATCATGTGTTTTATCTCCATGCCCCAACTTATGTTCTCTCTCCTGGCCTGATGTGCTCTTGAGCTAAACATTTATTAAAGAACCTTCTAAACATAGCCCCAGGCTTCTTATACATCAATATTGCCCTTACAGACAGACCTATTGGCTAGTCTCTGATTTTTACACACGTTCTACTTTTGGGGTAAGATCAGGCACTGATACCAGCTAAAAGTATTTAGAATTATTTCCTGATGAAGAAAATTAAACTTTAAGCCTACTGCATGTGACTTGAGAGCAAGTAACTCGGAAAGCATGCAGTTCCCTTATCCTAAGGAGAGTGTATGTGGCCAAGGAGGCAGTAGCCCCAGTTCTGCATCTTTTCAAAGAGTCAAGCAATTTACCATTTAATTTGTCGTAGGCAATGCCCTCTCAAAATATGTTCATTAGGTAAATAAATATGTGTCTAATAAGTAGTCTAGAGCAATGATTTTCATTTGGGGATAGAGGACTTTGGAGCGGGGGATGTTCATGAATTACACGCAGAATTTTCCTCTCCACCCCAATCCCACACCAAGGTTATAAACCATTGATATAGAGCACTGATCCCTAAACCTGAAATAATTATCTGGAGCTTATTCAAATGCAGATTTCTATACCCCAGTCAAGGTATAATAAATCAAAATTTCTGAGTGGAAAGCCTGGATACCGATATTTTTAAAAGCTCCCTAGATGATTCTGAAGATCAGCCAGGTTTGGGAATTACTAGGATGCAGCATCTGGTCCCAAAACAAAAGAGAATTAGAACTCAGTAAGCATATGCTCCAAATGAACAGGCAGTTGCTTATCACCCCCTTGCTTGCTTAGAATCAAAAATAATTCAAGCGTTTCTTCATTTGGGGTTTGAGCAGAATGCATCAGCAGAGCACCCACTCTGCAAAAGCAGCATATTCAAAGGTCCTTCATGGGTGGATTCACTTTAATAAGAAAGCTGTTCTCCGTGCAGGTGACCAGCTGGGTAAACATGCCACCACACCATTCTACCAATTATCGCTACACCCTGTTTAGAAAGTCAGGGCAGGTCAGTTCCCTATTTGAAAGAGGCAGTTAAACTCCTTATGCAGTGAGTATTAATTCTATTTTAGAAGTTCTTTGGTTATATATAAAAAGTAAAATAAAAAAACAGATTACTCTATTCAACAGAAAAAGAGTTCATGCATAGCAGGCTTTTAATGTAACATGGATTAAACCACCAGTGGTATTTTCACATTTCCGATTTTTTTTTTGTTGTTAACCACTATACGCAGCCTCTGAGACATCAGAATATAGTCTACCTTTATAGTGTGAAAATTAGATAACTAAAGTGAAGTTGTATATACGTACATTTAGTGAAGTAATAAGGTAATTCAGAGTCAATTTACTGCCCTGTGTATATCTGTGAAGAGTATATACCTATAGTAAAATATATAAGGTCTCTTACCACCTGGGGTTATTACTGTATTTTCTTATTACCTCTCTGGCTACTTGACATCTGTTCCTCTAACAACTTCAAGGCCTACAGAGGCTTTAGCCACCTAAGGTCTGTTCCAGCTCTGCCCTATTGCTCCTGCAATCCAGAGCTAGCTGCCAGCAGTGATTCACCAGGCTTCAGATGATACCTGTGGCCTCAGGTTGCATCAACACTGAAACACTTTTTCAGAGATACGTTTAAAAAAGCAAGACAGGGCTTCCCTGGTGGCGCAGTGGTTGAGAATCCGCCTGCCAATGCAGGGGACACGAGTTCGAGCCCTGGTCTGGGAAGATCCCACATGCCGCGGAGCAACTGGGCCCGTGAGCCACAACCACTGAGCCTGCGCGTCTGGAGCCTGTGCTCTGCAACAAGAGAGGCCAGAGGCCCGTGCACCACGATGAAGAGTGGCCCCCGCTCGCCGCAACTAGAGAAAGCCCTCGCACAGAAACGAAGACCCAACACAGCCATAAATAAATAAATACATAAATAAAATTAAAAAAAAAAAGCAAGACAATCAATAACCCAATTCTTTATATCTCTATTAACTATAATAACTTCCCAGAATCCAAACCCCTCTCTACATCTCTCCTCTCCCATATTCGCATCCCCACACTATTCAATGCTAGCCCTCCTTTATTCTTAACACTGTGGAATCCTTATCCTTCTTCAATTTATTCATTTGTCGACCGTAACTAAAATGAGGCTATTCCTGAAACACCCATATTTTTCCAGGAGATATCTCCAATAAAACAACCATTATTGCACTCTCTGTGGACCTCCAAGTCAGAAAATGAGATAGGATTCCCCTCTTTTCCCAACCCTAGCTATGATTATTACTCTACACATTAAAATCCCAGTTTCCTGGAGTTTAATCAAGCAATACTGGGCTCTCCTTGTCCCTGATATTTACAAATCTCATGGACGCTCCATATTCTTTAAAGACTTACATGCCATGATTCATTCCATGTATCCATCCCAATTCTGTCACAATTCTGATTCAAAGCCCTTAAGAGTATAAACTGACCTGATCATTGTTTGACCTCAACTCTAATGATCTAAATCTCTTCAGTTTGGTCATCCATTCTTGTCATTAACTAAAGTGGTTCCATCATTGTATTATTGAACTTCCATAGTGATTCTGATCCTATCGAATCTTTGGTACTTTGTCTAACCTATTGCCTGATCTTACTTTGACCTCACTGATTTCTAAGAAAGTTTTCTTCTCATTTTCTACCATTATGCCACATCCATCTTGGGTTATCTTCCATTGTTGACTGAGACTTTTTGCTTGATCATCTGAAAAAATATTTCATAAATCTTAAATGGAGTAGTGCATAAGCCTAACAAAACCTCAACACTGGAATAATTCTAAAGTCTATCTTCCCGACTTGTGATCCTTAGTAGAGCTTTAAAAAAATAAGACAACTATAAAGCCTTGGGTCATTACAAACCCATATATATTTAGATATATATATTTAAATAAACACTTTATACACACACACACACGGTGATTTTTTTTTAACATCTTTATTGGAGTATAATTGCTTTACAATGCTGTGATAGCTTCTGCTGTATAACAAAGTGAATCAGCTATATGCATACGTATATCCCCATATCCCCTCCCTCCTGCATCTCCCTCCCACACTCCCTATCCCACCCCTCTAGGTGGTCACAAAGCACCGAGCTGATCTCCCTGTGCTATGCAGCTGCTTCCCACTAGCTATCGATTTTACATTTGGTAGTGTATATATGTCCATGCCACTCTCTCACTTCGTCCCAGCTTACCCTTCCCACTCCCTGTGTCCTCAAGTCCATTCTCTACATCTGCATCTTTATTCCTGTCCTGCCCCGAGGTTCTTCAGAACCTCTTTTTTTTTTTTTTTTTTTTACATTGCATATATATGTGTAAGCATATGGTGTTTTTCTCTTTCTGACTTACTTCACTCTGTATGACAGACTCTAGGACCATCCACCTCACTACAAATAACTCAATTTCGTTTCTTTTTATGGCTAAGTAATGTTCCATTGTATATATGTGCCACATCTTCTTTATCCATTCATCTGTCGATGGACACCTAGGTTGCTTCCATGTCCTGGCTATTGTAAATAGAGCTGCAATGAACACTGTGGTACATGAGTCTTTTTGAATTATGGTTTTCTCAGGATATATACCCAGTAGTGGGATTGCAGGGTCATACGGTAGTTCTATTTTAGTTTTTAAAGTAACCTCTATACTGTTCTCCATAGTGGCTGTAGCAATTGACAGTCCCACCAACAGTGCAAGAGGGTTCCCTTTTCTCCACACCCTCTCCAGCATTTATTGTTAGTAGATTTTTTGATGATGGCCATTCTGACTGGTGTGAGGTGATACCTCATTGTAGTTTTGATTTGCATTTCTCTAATGATTAGTGATGTTGAGCATCCTTTCATGTGTTTGTTGGCAACCTGTATATCTTTGTTGGAGAAATGTATATTTAGGTCTTCTGCCCATTTTTGGATTGGGTTGTTTGTTTTTTGGTATTGAGCTGCATGAGCTACTTGTATATTTTGGAGCTTAAACCTTTGTCATTTGCTTCATTTGCAAATATTTTCTCCCATTCTGAGGGTTGTCTTTTCGTCTTGTTTATGTTTTCCTTTGCTGTGCAAAAGCTTTTAAGTTTCATTAGATCCCATTTGTTTATTTTTGTTGTATTCCCATTTCTCTAGGAGGTAGGTCAAAAAGGATCTTGCTGTGATTTATGTAAAAGAGTGTTCTGCCTATGTTTTCCTCTAAGAGTTTCACGGTGTCTGGCCTTACATTTAGGTCTTTAATCCATTTTGAGTTTATTTTTGTGTATGGTGTTAGGGAGTGTTCTAATTTCATTCTTTTACATGTAGCTGTCCAGTTTTCCCAGCACCACTTATTGAAGAGGCTGTCTTTTCACCATTGTATATTCTTGCCTTTATCAAAGATAAGGTGACCATATGTTCATGGATTTATCTCTGGGCTTTCTATCCAGTTCCATTGATCTATATTTCTGTTTTTGTGCCAGTATCAGACTGTCTTGATTACTGTAGCTTTGTAGTAGAGTCTGAAGTCAGTGAGCCTGATTCATCCAGCTCTGTTTTCCTTTCTCAAGATTGCTTTGGATAATCAGGGTCTTTTGTGTTTCCATATAAGGTGTGAAATTTTTTGCTCTAGTTCTGTGAAAAATGTCATTGGTAGTTG
Organism: Balaenoptera ricei; assembly: GCF_028023285.1. Taxonomy (NCBI): domain Eukaryota; kingdom Metazoa; phylum Chordata; class Mammalia; order Artiodactyla; family Balaenopteridae; genus Balaenoptera; species Balaenoptera ricei. The sequence goes on along the minus strand of NC_082644.1, from coordinate 92,839,857 downwards.
GTTAGGGATTTCATTGACTCTGTAGATTGCTATGGGTAGTAGAGTCATTTTCACAATGTTGATTTTTCCAATCTAAGAACATGGTATATCTGTCCATCTGTTTCTATCATCTTTAATTGCCTTCATTGGTGTGTTATAGCTTTCTGCACACAGGTCTTTTGTCTTCTTAGGTAGGTTTATTCCTAGATATTTTATTCTTTTTGTTGCAATGGTAAATGTGAGTGTTTCCTTAATTTCTCTTTCAGATTTTTCAGCATTAGTATACAGGAATGCAAGAGATTTCTGTGCATTAATTTTGTATCCTGCTACTTTACCAAATTCATTGATTAGCTCTAGTAGTTTTCTGGTGGCATCTTGAGGATTCTCTATGTATAGTATCATGTCATCGGCAAACAGTGACAGTTTTACTTCCTCTTTTGCAATTTGTATTCCTTTTATTTCTTTTTCTTCTCTGAGTGCCGTGGCTAGGACCTACAAAACTACGTTGAATAATACTGGCGAGAGTGGACATCCTTGTCTTGTTCCTGATCTTAGAGGAAATGATTTCAGTTTTTCACTATTGAGAATGATGTTGGCTGTGGGTTTGTCATATATGGCCATTATTATGTTGAGCTAAGTTCCCTCTATGCTTACTTTCTGGAGAGTTTTTTTTATCATAAATGGGTTTTGAATTCTGTCGAGAGCTTTTTCTGCATCTATTATCATATGGATTTTCTCCTTCAATTTGTTAATATGGTTTAGCACATTGATTGATTTGTGTATATTGAAGAGTCCTTGCATTCCTGAGATAAACCCCACTTGAACATGGTGTATGATTCTTTTAATGTGTTGTTGGATTCCATTTGCTAGTATTTTGTTGAGGATTTTGCATCTATGTTCATCAGTGATATTGGCCTGTAGTTTTCTTTTGTTGTGACATCTTTGTCTGGTTTTGGTATCAGAGTGATGGTGGCCTCGTGGAATGAGTTTGGGAGTGTTCCTCCCTCTGCTATATTTTGGAAGCGTTTGAGAAGGATAGGTGTTAGCTCTTCTCTGAATGTTTGATAGAAGTCACCTGTGAAGCCACCTGGTCCTGGGCTTTTGTTTGTTGGAAGAATTTTAATCACAGTTTCAATTTCAGTGCTTGTGATTGCTGTTTATATTTTCTATTTCTTCCTGGTTCAGTCTAGGAAGGTTGTGCTTTTCTAAGAATTTGTCCATTTCTTCCAGGTTGTACATTTTATTGGCATATAGTTGCTTGTACTAATCTCCAGTGATTCTTTGTATTTCTGCAGTGTCAGCTGTTACTTCTATTTTTTCATTTCTAATTCTACTGATTTGAGTTTTTTCCTTTTTCTTGATGAGTCTGGCTAATGGTTTATCAATTTTGTTTATCTTCTCAAAGAACCAGCTTTTAGTTTTGTTGATCTTTGCTACTGTTTTCTTCCTTTCTTTTTCATTTATTTCTGATCTGATCTTTATGAATTCTTTCCTTTTGCTAACTTTGGGGTTTGTTCTTCTTTCTCTAATTGTTTTAGGTGTAAGGTTAGATTGTTTATTTGAGATGTTTCTTGTTTCTTGAGGTAGGATTGTATTGTTATAAACTTCCCTGTTAAAACTGCTTTTGCTGCATCCTATAGGTTTTGAGTCATTGTGTTTTCATTGTCATTTCTTTCTAGATACTTTTTGATTTCCACTTTGGTTTATTCAGTGGTCTCTTGGTTATTTAGTAGTGTACTGTTTAGCCTCCACGTGTTTGTATTTTTTACAGATTTTTTTCCTGTAATTGATACCTAGTCTCATAGCATTGTGGTCAGAAAGATACTTGATATGACTTCAATTTTCTTAAATTTACCAAGGCTTGATTTGTGACCCAAGATATGATCTATCCTGGACAATGTTCCATGAACACTTGAGAAGTAAGTGTATTCTGTTGTTTTTGGATGGAATGTCCTATAAATATCAATTAAGTCCATCTTGTTTTATGTGTCATTTAAAGCTTGTGTTTCCTTATTTATTTTCATTTTTGATGATCTGTACATTGGTGAAAGTGGTGTGTTAAAGTCCCCTACTATGATTGTGGTACTGTCGACTTCCCCATTTATGGCTGTTAGCATTTGCCTTATGTATTGAGGTGCTCGTATGCTGGGTGCATAAATATTTACAATTGTTATATCTTCTTCTTGGATTGATCCCTTGATCATTCTGTAGTGTTCTTCTTTGTCTCTTGTAATAGTCTTTATTTTAAAGTCTATTTTGTCTGATATGAGAATTGCTACTCCAGGTTTCTTTTGATTTCCATTTCCATGGAATATCTTTTTCCATCCCTTCACTTTCAGTGTGTATGTGTCCCTAGGTCTGAAGTGCGTCTCTTCAGCATATATATGGGTCTTGTTTTTGTATCCATTCAGCCAGTCTATGTCTTTTGGTTGGAGAATTTAATCCATTTACATTTAAGGTAATTATCAATATATATGTTCCTATTACCATTTTCTTTATTGTTTTCGGTTTCTTATTGTAGGTCTTTTCCTTCTTTTGTGTTTCCTGCCTAGAGAAGTTCTTTTAGCATTTGTTGTAAAGCTGGTTTGGTGGTGCTGAATTCTCTTAAGTTTTGCTTTTCTGTAAAGGTTTTAGTTTCTCCATCAGATCTGAATGAGATCCTTGCTGGGTAATCTTTGTTGTAGGTTTTTCCCTTTCATCACTGTAAATATGTCCTGTCACACCCTTCTGGCTTGCAGTGTGTCTGCTGAAAGATCAGCTGTTAACCTTATGAGGATTCCCTTGTATGTGATTTGTTGCTTTTCCCTTGTTGCTTTTAATATTTTTTCTTTGTACTTAATTTTTTATAGTTTGATTAATATGTATCCTGGCGTGTTTCTCCTTGTATTTATCCTGTATGTGACTCTCTGCGCTTCCTGGACTTGATTGACTATTTCCTTTCCCATATTAGGGAAGTTTTCAACTATAATCTCTTCAAATATTTTCTCAGTCCCTTTCTTTTTCTCCTCTTCTTCTGGGACCCCTATAATTCGAATTGGTGCTTTTAATGTTGTCCCAGAAGTCTCTGGGACTGTCCTCAATTCTTTTCATTCTTTTTTCTTTAATCTGCTCTGCGGTAGTTTTTTCCACTATTTTATCTTCCAGGTCACTTATCTGTTCTTCTGCCTCAGTTATTCTGCTATTGATTCCTTCTAGAGAATTTTTAATTTCATTTATTGTGTTGTTCATCATTGTTTGTTTGCTCTTTAGTTCTTCTAGGTCCTTGTTGAACATTTCTTGTATCTTCTCCATTCTATTTCCAAGACTTTGGATCACCTTTACTATCATTACTCTGAATTCTTTTTCAGGTAGACTGCCTATTTCCTCTTCATTTGTTTGGTCTGGTGGGTTTTTACCTTGCTCCTTCATCTGCTGTGTGTTTCTCTGTCTTCTCATTTTGGTTAACTTAATGTGTTTGGGGTCTCCTTTTTGCAGGGTGCAGGTTCACAGTTCTGTTGTTTTTGTGCCTGCCCCCAGTGAGTAAGTTTGGTTTAGTGTGTTGTCTGGGCTTCCTGGTGGAGGGGACTGGTGCCTGTGTTCTGGTGGATGAGGTTGGATCTTGTCTTTCTGGTGGGCAGGACCATGTCTGGTGGTGTGTTTTTGGGATGTCTGTGACCTTATTATGATTTTAGGCAGTCTCTCTGCTAATGGGTGGGGTTGTGTTCCTGTCTTGTCAGTTGTTTGGCATGGGCTGTCCAGCACTATAGCTTGCTGGGCATTGAGTGGAGCTGGGTCTTAGCGTTGAGATGGAGATCTCTGGGAGAACTTTCACCGTTTGATATTACGTGGGGCCGGGAGGTCTCTGGTGGTCCAATGTCCTGAACTCGGCTCTCCCACCTATGAGGCTCAGGCCGGACACCCGGCCAGAGCACCAAGACCCTGTCAGCCACACGGCTCAGAAGAAAAGAGAGGAAAAAAGAAAAAGAAAGAAAGAAAAAAATAAGATAAAATAAAGTTATTAAAACCAATAATTTTTAAAAATTATTGAAAATTAAAAAAATAAAAAGAAAGAGAGAGGTACCAAACCAAGAAACAAATCCACCAATGATAACAAGCACTAAAAAGTATTAAAAAAAAAAAAAAAAAAAAAGGGCAGACAGAACCCTAGGATAAATGGTAAATGCAAAGCTCTACAGACAAAATCACACAAAGAAGCATACACACACACACTCACAAAAAGAGAAAAGTAAAAAAATATATATATATAAAAAAAAGAGAGCAACCAAATTAGTAAACAAATCTACCAATGATAATAAGCTCTGAATACTAAACTAAGATTAACATGAAACCAGAAACAAATTAGAGGCAGAAAGCAAACCCCAAGTCTACAGTTGCTCCCAAAGTCCACCGCCTCAATTATGGGATGATTTGTTGTCTAGTCAGGTGTTCCACAGATGCAGGGTACATCAAGTTGATTGTGGAGATTTAATCCACTGCTCCTGAGGTTGCATGGAGAAATTTCCCTTTCTTTTCTTTGTGTACACAGCTCTTGGGGTTCAGCTTTGGATTTGGCCCTCTGTGTGTAGGTCACCTGTGGGCGTTTGTTCCCCAACCTGACAGGACGGGGTTAAAGTAGCAGCTGATTAGGGGTCTCTGGCTCACTCAGGCGGGGCAGAGGGAGGGGTACTGGATGCGGGGCAAGCCTGTGGCGGCAGAGGCCAGCGTGACTCTGTAACAGCCTGAGGCATGCCGTGTGTTGTCCTGAGGAAGCTGTCCCTGGATCACGGGACCCTGGCAGTGGCGGGCTGCACAGGCTCCTGGGAGGGGAGGTGTAGATAGTCACCTGTGCTTGCACACAGGCTTCTTGGTGGCAGCAGCAGCAGCCTTAGCATCTCATGCCCATCTCTGGTGTCCACGCTGATAGCCACGGCTCGCGCCCACCTCTGGAGCTCATTTAGGTGTTGCACTGAATCCCCTCTCCTCGCGCACCCCGAAACAATGGTCTCTTGCCTCTTAGGCAGTTCCAGACTTTTTCCCAGACCCCTTCCCAGTAGCTGTGGCACACTAGCCCCCTTCAAGCTGTGTTCACACAGCCAACCCCAGTCCTCTCCCTGGGATCTGATCTCCAAAGCCCGAGCCTCAGCTCCCAGCCCCCACCCTGGCAGGTGAGCAGACAAGCCTCTCGGTCTGGTGAGTGCTGGTCGGCACCGATGCTCTGTGCGGGAATCTCTCCACTTTGCCCTCCACACCCCTGTTGCTGCGCTCTCCTCCGTGGCTCCGAAGCTTCCCCCTCCGCCACCCTGCGTCTCTGCCAGTGAAGGGTCTTCCTAGTGTGTGGAAACTTTTCCTCCTTAACAGCCCCCTCCTTGAGGTGCAGGTCCCATCCCTATTCTTTTGTCTCTGTTTTTTCTTTTTTCTTTTGCCCTACCCAGGTACGTGGGGATTTTCTTGCCTTTTGGGAAGTCTGAGGTCTTCTGCCAGCATTCAGTACGTGTTCTGTAGGAGTTGTTCCATGTGTAGATGTATTTTTGATGTATTTGTGGGGAGGAGGGTGATCTCCACGTCTTACTCCTCCGCCATCTTGAAGGTCCTCCACACAGTGATTTTGTATGCATGTGAAATGATCCAAAAAATAAAAAAAATCCTTACTCTTTTAGGTTATCTTCCAATCAGAGGCTGGCATTTGGTTGACTATATTTTGCTTCTTCCAATGATTTGGAATGCCATGCATCTGGTATTTTTTTTGCGTTTGGTATCTTAATTCCACTAGAACACTGCATAGAGTCTGGCTTATTACAGTGTTCACTGAAGTGGGTGAATTCACCCCAGAGTCATCAGAACATGTCCATGAGTAGTTAGCACTCAAGAAAGCACCATTTATTTAACTGGAATATATAGCAAGAAATTAAATACAGCTGGTGCCATAGGATTATGATGCAGAAAATACAACATCAGTACCACAAGAAGAGATTTTAATGGCCATGTTTTGCCCTTTCCTATTGTATGTTCATATTTTAATCAACTAAGGATGAGAAAGAATAGCTATTTTTGAATTGTCTCTAACATCGACTATTATCACTCCTATATTTTTCTGTTCCTGGAGTGCAATTCAAAAGAAATTGGGCTTAGTTACTTTGGATGCTTGCCTCATAGAATTATTTATGTTAAAAGTCACAAAACCCCCTGGTCTACCATCTGCTCTCTACAACAGCTCCTTCTAACTTCTTTTTGCTTGCTCCAAATTTCCCACTATAGTTCAAGTGTTGTCCCCAAAGTAACTTCTATAAGTGTCTGTCTGCATCCAACCTGCTGCAAGTCACCTTCCAGTGCCCTGAGTGGTGAGAGATGCTCACTCTGCATCACATGGAGTAAAATGGCTACAAGAATATTTTGCTTTTGTTCTAAACCAATATTTGAGTTTATCTATAGTAAGTTTTTTATTTATTTTAGTATATGTGTTAGAAAGATAATAGAGGAGAAATATTACGGAGGTTGGAACAGGGTGGGAGATGGTAGAGACTGGGGAGGCTCAGATATTTTTTAGATAGTAAAAAGGTTCAATAAACCTTTTTAATGGGTAGAAGATAGTGTAGACTTTAGTCAAATAAAGGACTCGTCATCACTCTTAAAATAAACCAAATACAAACATTGGCAATCAGAATATATGGTGTAATTACAGTAGGAGGTGACAACTATCACCTTGACTAACAAAAGACCTTCAGAATGTTAGTAGTTTATAGACTCATTATACCATCAAGACATCAAGACCTATTATAGGCCTACCCAGAAAAATCAAAAGTAAAATTAACTAATGTTAATTATTTTATTTTTAATTTGTTTTGTTTCAGGTTAACATATGTGTGTATGCATGTGAAACTGAATGGCCATGTCTATCTAAATTATTATTAAATAAACACATGTGGGTACAAATATACATGTAATACATACATGAACATAAATTCATTCTTTAGTTCTATACTGTAAACATGTTAAGGCAAGGATTCATGTAACCGAAACTGGGAAGGTAAACTAGAGGGGGAAAGAAACAAATAAATATCCATATCACCAATGAAAGAAAATAAGAAACACACACTTCTATAGTAAACCAGTAACAGACACCTCCTTTCCTCTAGTCCTTGTGGAGTTAGTACTTAGCAGAAGAGGTGTGTGAGCTGATCTGGAGGAAGTAGCCCAGAGAAATATTAAAGTCCCTAAGAGTAGAGAGAGAAGGAACAATTAAGATCTCCTCTCCCTCAGCTAAATTAAGAAGAATTTAGTGATGAGAAATCACAGGTTGAGTGAGAAGGTTAAGTAGCTGGTGTTAACCACATGATCTGTAGATTCTTAGCAAGGTGTAAAGACAGCAGTATGATTGGAAAGGTTTTACACACAGTCCCCAAATGTAAGGCATGTTGTGTACAAAGAATAGTTCTGGGGAAATGAAGATGTGCCCAGAATGGGTCTTTAGTCTCCTCAGTGGAATTCCAGCAAAGTGGCAGGCCTTAAACTTGAATTGTAAAGCAGAATGCCTCCTCCCATTTCATTCCTATCATCCAGCTTGCACCAACGTAGTATGTGTAGATACAAGCTTCCTTTTCTTCTTTTTTTTTTTAATTGTTGACTGCCTCCTGTGATATTTTTTTTTAAGTTTTCTTTTTCTTTTTTTAAAATTTATTTATTTATTTATTTATTTTTGGCTGTGTTGGGTCTTCGTTTCTGTGCGAGGGCTTTCTCTAGTTGCGGCCAGCGGGGGCCACTCTTCATCACGGTGCGCGGGCCTCTCACTATTGCGGCCTCTCTTGTTGCGGAGCACAGGCTCCAGACGCGCAGGCTCAGTAGTTGTGGCTCACGGGCCTAGTTGCTCCGCGGCATGTTGCTCCGTGGATCCTCCCAGACCAGGGCTCAAACCCGCGTCCCCTGCATTAGCAGGCAGATTCTCAACCACTGCGCCACCAGGGAAGCCCAAGATACAAGTTTCCTATTGCTACTGTCAAAATTACTACAAACTTAGAGGTTTAAAACAATGCAAATTCATTATTTTATAGTTCTGTAGGTCAGAAGTCTAACATGGTCTCAAAGGGCTAAAATCAAATGTCAGCAGGTCTACATTTCCTTCTGGAGGCTTTAGGAGAAAATCTGTTCCCTTGCCTTTTTCGACTTCTAGAGGATGCCTACATTCCTTAGCACCATCTTCCACATTCCCTTCTCCTGTCTCCAAAGCCAGAAACGTTACATCTCCCTGATTGTTCTTCAGTGGTCATCCCCTCTCTCTGACCACAGCCCAGAAAAGCTTCCCATGTTAAAAATTTGTATGATTAGATTGGCTACACCTGATAATCCAGTATAATATCCCTAACTCAAGGTTCTTATCCTTAATTATATCTGCAAATCCCTTTTGCCATGTAAGTTAACATTATCACAGTTCCCACAAATTGGAACGTGGATGTCTTTGGGAGCCATTATTCTGCCTACAGCACAAGGATAGAGTATCAGTATATACAAAGGAAGCAAACGGGTTTTCAGAGACAGAGGTTAGAAGGAAGAAATGCTCAAGTCACAGTAGCACACCTACACAAGGATTCAACATAGTCATTTTTGATAATCAATCTTCCTATATCTGTGTGATAAAAGATATAACAATATTTAAGATGTATCTAGGGATGCTAGGGAAAGGTATAAGCACATGAAGCCAATTACCTAGAGAAATTCACAAAAATAGTTGCACTGATACAGGTGCTATACAAAGTCAGGGATAGGGGAAAAAATTCAAATACCTAGTACAGAGATCCAAGAAGGTCAATAAAATTGTTTGCATTCATAGCCCTCAGCCCCACATACACATATACACCTGCAGATAGGAAAATTGAGTCCATTATGCTAAGAAAATAATGTATCTTTTTCATCTGAATTATCCAACTAATTGAGGCCAAGGGTTTCAGGTATCTTAATTTGGAGGTATTCTCAAGTTGCTAAAATTTCTGTGCATAGAGACTATCTAAGGAAAGCAAATAATATAGGCAAGTTTTTGATATTAATTAAAATCTTGAGTAATTAGATAATTTGATATGTTTGATACGTCATCTCTGTACATTCATGGGAATGTAATAGAGGAAGGGAACTTACATTTGTAGGGGGCTTTTCATGTACCAGGTACTGGGCTTTATGCTTTTATACATTTAATATTTACACTAATAATGTACAATAACTATTTCATTTTTATTTCACACAAGAAAAAATAAAATTCAAGCACAGGGAATTTAAGTAACTTGTTCAAGTTCACGTAGGTAAGTGGCAAAACTGAAATTGGTATTTTTATTTGAATGATATATGTAAGTATATTATTTTTCAGTGTAGTATACTGCTCTAAAATTTACATCAATCTGAAAGTTACAGAAGAAGAAAAATAAGGTAAGTTCCTAGCATCACTTCTCTCACAATGTCACTGAAACCATAACCATTTCCAAATACTTTCCTTTGATCCACAGTAGTTTATGGTGTGCTTATATGTGCCCATGAGAAGTAGTTGCCATCTTCCATTATGCCCAGTGATTTTTCTGTGCTTGTCACCAAGGTTGTCACTCTACCCAAATGGAGAACTAAACTTCCAAGCTACTCCCCCATAGGTGCTACTACAGGAATGCTTCCTGTTGTCAGCTCTGCCATTACTTCCTATTGATCTTTCACGGACCCTGACAGAGACTTTTCTTCTTTCTGCCTCAACGATTACTGTGCAAACATGACATTGAGAAATGCTTCTTCCTCTCTTAGCTCTGCTCTCTGTCTCTATTTTATTACAGAAACTTTCGTGGCATCACTTTTTATTTGAATCAGTCTTTATTGCGGTTACCTGCCCTTGGGACTTTAGCACTTGTCCAGTGGCAAAAATGGACTAACATTCCCCTCAGCCTGACTAAACTTTACACAGGTTTCTTCCTGACTATAAGCCCCTGACCTCACTTTTCTTAGTGCATCTACTTTAGAAAACTTGAAATTGTAAATTCTTTCTCTTCTGCTTTGAAATGTATGTAATTCTTCTCCCAGACTCTTGCCAGTTTTACAACCCAGGAAATGTCTTTCTCAAGGACTTGGGAAACATCTCTTTGAAATGTAAACATTGAAGGATATAGCATCCCAATCTCCCAGTCTCTGTGGGGGAGCAGGAGCCTAACTTTGATGGCTGCCAATTAACAAACACATATGGTATAATACAGAGAAAAATACTTGCAAACTCAGAAAACTCAATGTGCTCAACATCTCACTGATCAACCTATTCCCCAATGTCCATCAGTACTTTTCTACTAGCTCATCCCAGAGCTCAAAAACCCTTTCACCTTTTGTTTCAGTGTAGTTGAGTTTAGTCTCTTGCCCCTGTTGCAAGAGTCTTGAATAAAGTCTTCCTTGACTGTTTAAATTTATCAGGGCAATTTTTGCTTTGACACCAATGTGCAGGTTGGGAGATAGTCTCAGTGTCTTAGAATAGGATGTATCAGATCTTGGTTCCTCCATCTACCATAATGCACCTCAACCTTCTCTTTCCTCAGGATGAAACCCTTCCCCTCTGAGGACATTACAATGAAGGGGAGACCCTTCTTTCACTGTAGGTTTGATGTCTTAGTCCTGGAGGTCCACATGCACTTCAGACTCCAGTCAGGTGTCTTTCCTGTAGAACTATGTAGTTCAACATGTAAATCAGCTCTCAGTTGGCTGATGCAGTGAGCACTCAGGACAAGCCTAGACATGGACAAATTTGTCATATGTATGCAGCCTGTACTCTCACTCGGGGAACACTGTTACAGAATTAGAGAGAAACTCTCCATGAGCAGGAGATTCAATAAGCCTTAAAGCAGGAAGCCTTGTATACGATGTTTAGTATAGTAATATATTCAAAATATATATTTTTTAAATGACCAAATCCATTATCATACAAAGAAGGACAGGCAAAAATCTACTGGCATTAAAAAGCACAATTACATTGTTGGCTACACACATATGAGGTAAATAAATTAACTTCCTTTTCTTCCAAGCCTGAAATATGATGTTATCCCCATTCAGAATTGTCTGTAATAAAATACTATAACATCACCATACAGGATCCACCAGATACTTGTGGAACACAAAGCTCTGCAAATAAAATAGCATTCCGAGTTGCCACGACACAAGAGGTACTTAATTTTTGTGACATTTCATGATGCCTTTAACATTATTCATGTCCAAACATTGTACATGATAGTAATCTGTTATGAAGTCAGTTCTAAGTAGTTTAAATCTGGTGATAAAGAGATAAATGCAAATGACTCAAATTGAACATATACTTTTGACTTGAAATAGCAAACTTGCCAGAGGTTTATGGTAATCATAACTCAGCAACTCTTTGTTAAAAATATTATCATCAATAAATATATAACAGTCGAGTAACTTAAAACCACTTGGTGCCTGTGGAGAAACCTCTACTGTTAACTGTTTGAATATGTTTGTACCTTTACTTATCTGTTGATTCAGAGAAACAGATAAAGTAGTTGCTGTCAGGAACAAGCCAATTTGGTTTTTTAGAGGAAATACAGCCTGGCAGCTTCAATAAAAACAGAGGCTTCCAATTAACTCCCTCTATTACATGGAAAAGGTAATCTTCAGCCAAGCCCAGAGTAGGGGGAAAGCAGACCAGAGAAGAATAAAAATAGGGGAAAAAAAACTAGACAGCATAGTTCTTAACTGTGGCTGGGGAGCCACAGTCAGAATACCTGGGGAGCTTTCAGATAATACTAATAGTTAGGCCCCATCTCCAGGGATTTTAACTTAACCGAGGTGGTGTGGACTCCATACGTGCAGTAGTATTTCTTATAACTCCCCAGATAATTCTGATGTAGAGGCAGGTTTGAAAACCATTAGAAATACAGGATGTGCATAAGCCCTGAGATAAATCTTGATTGACTGTCTATTAATTTACAAGAATATTACTTGATAATATTTCTTAGCTATTAGAATTTTATGAATGCCACAGTGATCTGAGTGAATATATTAGCAAAATCAGGGTTGAGGCTCTAAATGTCAACACCGTAAATGGCACAAAGAACCTTTCATTTAATTTGAATAGCTAAATAAATAAATTATGAGCAAAGCTGTGATTCTTACTCTCTTTGGCTTCAAGGGAAACAGATATGGCCAGGATACCAAAATAGTATAAAAACTGTTGAAAAGATGCTTTGTATTCAAAAGAATGAAAGAGAATCACACAAAGTTTGTGCCTGCCATTTAAACAACTCACAACAAGGAAAGTGATCCCAACCCAGTCTTTCTTCACCTCCCGTTGTTATCATTGTTCAGAGAATTAGACTCTAAGTTATATAAGCCAGGGGTAACCACAGAACTGTATATTTATTTGGTCCAACCTGGTTTACTTTTACTATTTGTCTTTGTCATTTTCAGCTACTTTAGCGAAGTACTATAGATTGGGTAAATTATAAACAACAGACATCTATTTCTCACAGTTTTGGAGGCTGGAAGTCTGAGATCAGGGTGCCAGCATGGTTAGGATCTGGAGAGGGTCTTCTTTCAGGCTTCAGACTGCTTTCCTCTACCTGTGTCCTCCTCACATGGCTAGAAAAGAGCCAGAGAGCTCTCTGGAGTCTCTTTTAAAGGAGAACTAATCCCATTTATGAGGCCTCCACCCTCATGACCAAATTACCTTCCAAAGGCCCCACCTCCTAATACCATCACATTGGGAGCCGGATATCAACATATGAATTTTGCAGGGATACACATATTCAGTCCATTAACACTATTTTATCATCGTCTATCCTGCCAGCAATGTGAGAAACATGCTCAATGTCTACGGTGGGCAGAATAATGGCCCCACAGATGTCCATATCCTAATCCCCAGAATCTACAGATACATTTTGTTAAATACAAAGGGTAATTAAGGTTTCAGATGGAATTAAAGTAATTATGGTTGCTAATCAGCTGGCATGCAATGGGGAGATTATTCTGTTATCCAGGTGAGTATAATGGTATCACAAGGGTCCTTGTAAGAGAAAGAGGAAGGCAGGAGGTCAGAGTCACAGTGCTGTACTTTGAGGAAGATTCAACAGATCACTACTGGCTTTGAAGATGGAAGGCGCCACGATCCAAGGAATTTCAGAAGCCTCTAAAAACTGAGAAAAAAAAGAACAAAGAAACCAAGAAAATGGACTCACCCCTAGAGCCTCCAGAAAGGATCACAGCCTTGCTGACACAGTGAGACCTATTTTGAACTTCTGACCTCCAGAACGTAAGATAATAAATTTGTGTAGTTTTAAGGAACTCCATGTATGGTCATTTGTTACAGTGGCAGTAGGAGACCAATAAAGTGTACACAGACTTAGAGCCTAAACTATCTTGACCCCAGATTTGACCTCATTTAGGCTCTAGTCTGTAATGTTCTTGACTGCTAAAATCCTCTTGATCACCCATCTTCCCTCTGGACACTTGGTCCAATTTTTCTCACCCTTTGGCTTCATCCATTCTGTTGATTTCAATTTTATTTTTTGCCTTGTCTGAAACTTACATAAATTACTATTTGTTTAAAAAAATCCCTTCTGAACCTTGCCCCCAAAAACACCCCTACAAGAGGTATCTTATAAGCACAAACCTGACTTATTTAAATTTCCCAAGCAGAAGCTAATCATCATATGCCAACTATTCACTTGTGAAAACTACTGTGAGTGAATTTTATAGCTGATAACTCTATAATTTGTCACAAAGCATTCAATAGATGATAAATCCAAGATTTAAAAATTCCCTGTTCACTAGAAAAGAAACAGAATACAGCTGGCCTAATGATAAAGTAAATAAATCTGCCATCTACTGGAGTCCAGTGAAAACTACAGGCGTGAAGCCTTTAATTCATAGTTGGCGCTACACAGCTATAGTGTAAAGTTTAACTATAAAAGCAAATTTTCTTCCTCTTTTACCATTTTATGAAAACCAGTAATACCCAATATACTGTTTTCTGCCACTTTTTGAGACTTCAAATTCATTTACCTTGTCTCAGTTGCTGAACCCTAATTATGATAGCAGAAAGTAAGTCCTGAGATATGTAATTAAACTATGTTCATAGTCCCATTGTATGAGAGGACATTTTCAAGGTTATTTCTGTTTTTACTGCCTGAATCAACATATAAAAGAATTTTTTAAATGAAATCTCAATGTGTATACACATTCATACACATGTTGTGCCTAAGCACTTACACACACACACATACACACACACACAAAGCATTTTGCTTCCAGGTATCTTAAGCATCCTAAATCATAACTACAAATCTGCTGATGTCCTGCCAAGTAAAGGACATCTTGAGTATTACTGGATAATAAAGATCAGCCTCTGATAAATAAATGATATTATAATGGTAAAATCAATCCTGTTTTTGACATTTATGTGTATTTAGTTTTCAGTGTCACTTTAGGAATATGATGACACTGTGGTTATATTTATAATAATTTAATGCTTCAGTGCTCTTTGATTAACCTCTTTTTTTATAAATTTATTTATTTGTTTGTTTATTTATTTATTTATGGCTGCACTGAGTCTTCGTTGCTGCGTGCGGGCTTCTCATTGTGGTGGCTTCTCTTGTTGTGGAGCATGGGCTCTAGGCATGTGGGCTTCAGTATTTGTGGCTCTCTGGCTTCGCAGCTGTGGTTCGCAGGCTCTAGAGCGCAGGCTCAGTAGTTGTGGCACACGGGCTTAGTTGCTCCGCAGCATGTGGGATCTTCCCGGACCAGGGATCGAACCCGTGTCCCCTGCATTGGTGGCAGGTTCTTAACCACTGTGCCACCAGGGAAGCCCTGATTAACCTTTTATTGCCTGAATTTCTGTATACTTTTCTTTCTTTTGAAAAGGAAAAAAAAACCACTCTACTGCTATAGTTTGGGGTGGGAGCTTTCAGCCAATAGAGGATGTTGATTCTATTCATTATAACTTACCCTCTATACACTAAGTGTCTAGAACTTCGTGATACACATGTGAAGGAGCTACACAATCATGTTTCAACCAGTGCATGAGTAAGTTGCTCAGTATACAGAGGGTACATTACAATGAATAGAATAAACAACCTTTGCAGCCTGGAAGCTTAGATCTCAAGTTAGAATTTTCTGGATTTTCTAAAAGTGGGTCTAAATACAAGAGAGACCTCAAAATATTGGAGAAAATTGTGAGAAATTAAAGTTGGGGACTTCTCAAATGGGGTAAATACTTAGTGACATGGATGTTACCCAGTTGCAGGTTCTCAGAAATACAAGCCACATAACTGAGACACTAAAATGTGAAGCTTGGTTTGTTACAGCAGTGGCTTTACTCTTAGGCATAAATGAGACTAAAAGTCAAATGGGGCTCCAAGTTTCTATATTGGAAAAAGTAAGGCATCATAGACCTGGTAAGATAACTGTCAAAACTGAAAACTTTGGACACGCTTATATCTTATTATCTACTTGTGATTAGCAGGAAAACCTTTGAAACCAAAAAGAATTCCGTCCTCATGTCTCTTCCTTACCCCATTCCTCCTTTTTTAACATCTCTTCTGTATATTTTATTCAAAGAATTGAGATAATTGAACAAACAGTACAGCTGGGAAGGAAGGCACTGAGTACATCTTTTCCTTTGTCACAGCCAGTCTAGGAAAGAGAAGAGCCTCCGGAAATATACAAGGTACTGATATGATATATTTAAATACTGGACAAAAGCAGTGATCAGGGGAGCAAGCATTCACATAAATCATAAAAATTCCTATCTGGTTCCCTAGCTGGTTTATTTTGGTAGGTTTCAATTCTGTTCTATTAAATTTTTTTTCATAAACCACTAATGTGAATATAATGTTAAAACTACTTCAAAAAAGTATTTTCCATTATCCTCTAAATATGAAAATATGTTTATCATATGGTCCAACAATTCCAATTCAAGGTATACACAACGGGAATGCATGCACATGTGTGTCCAAGAGGCATGTACTGGAATGTTCAGAGCATAATTTATAGTAACCAAAACTGAGAAACATTCCAAATGTCCATCAACTAGAGTAACCAGGAGAAGAAGTTACAATATGGATGACTCTTACAAACATAATGTTTAGGGGAAAAAAAGATTATAGATGCACACACATAAAGCAAGACAAGAATACATATAGTACGATTTCATTAATTATTAAAATTCAAAAATACATAGAGTTAAACTGTACTATTTAGGGAGATATAGGTAAGTGATAATGCAAACAAACAAAAAAGAAAATATATTTTCATCATAAAATTCAGAATAGTGGCTATATCCAGACAAGAGGAAAGAGGTAAGGTAGATCAAAAATGTTCATACAGAGTTTCTGGGTTCTAGCAATGTGCTGTACCTTAATTTGGAAGGCATTTACATTAGAATTGTTACAATAATTATTGTATGTTCATGTTTAATACACTTTTGTAAATGTTGTTTTAATTTCACAAAAAGTTGTTACAACTCAACAAAGGAAGAACAATTCAAATGACTGCCTCTCCTCCATACTGCCCTGTGAATTCTGTGAGAGCAGGAATCATGTCTGTTTTGCTCACTGATGTTATTGCCAGTACTGAGCACATAGCCTGCAAAGGGAAGGAGCTCAAACACATTTGATTACTAAATGAATGAATGAATGAATGAATGAATGCAAAACTAAGCTTTTCAATTTGATATTAATAATAAAATAATAATAATAAAGTGATTAAAAGAGTGGATATTTTTGAATACTCACCATGTGTTAATCATTGTTTTAGCCATTTTAGAGACATCATTTTATTTAATCTTCACAACAAACCTATGAGGTCATAGGTTTTATACTCATTTTTACAAATGAAGCAACTGAGGGTTGAAGATTTTAAATAAAGCGTCAAAGTGGCAGAAGTGGTAGTCAAATCCAAATCCATTTTATTTTAACATCTATATTCTTTACTACTTTACCTATGGTCTTTCTGAATAAACTGTACTGACCAAATTACTGACTGAATCAACTAATATGATTGGTTATTGTTCTTTTATTAGACAATTTTTCAGGCTTATGGTGTCCTAAGTTTTAGTTTTGAAACATAAGAAAATTTCCTTCACTGAATTATCTTCTATACTGACTAGAACCAGCTTTGATAATGTCACAAGGCATTACATTTCCTTAGATTCTGCTACCCGGAATAGTGCTTGCCTTAATAATATTACTGTAGAAATCAAAAAAGCCACAACTTCAAGGAGGAGAGTACTATTATTGGCAACTATAAAAATAACTCTATTTTCCAAAGAGTGATGGGAACATATCGAAAGGATACAAAATGAACTTTAAAGCAGCTCCCACTATTCAAATACTTTCAGCATCAAAACAAGTAATAATAGCAGTGGATTATAACCCACTGAATAAAATAATAACCCATCAGTCCACAATAATGTTAATTAACTGGGGAAGATAAAGCTCTTCCTTACAGTAGAATGCCAGGTAATAAGTATAGAAGAAATAGTGTTTCTACCAAATGTAAAATCGATAGCTAGTGGGAAGCAGCCACATAGCACAGGGAGATCAGCTTGGTGCTTTGTGACCACCTAGAGGGTGGGAGGGAGGGAGACGCAAGAGGTAAGAGATATGGGAACATATGTATATGTATAACTGATTCACTTTGTTATAAAGCAGAAACTAACACACCATTGTAAAGCAATTATACTCCAATAAAGATGTTAAAAAAAAAAAAAGAGGGGGCTTCCCTGGTGGTGCAGTGGTTAGGAATCCGCCTGCCAATGCAGGCGACACGGGTTCGAGCCCTGGTTCAGGAAGATCCCACATGCTGCAGAGCAGCTAGCCCCGTGCGCCACAACTACTGAGCCTGCGCTCTAGAGCCCGCACGCCTAGAGCCGGTGCTCCGCGATGAGAGAGGCCACCGCAATGAGAGGCCCGCGCACGGCAATGAAGAGTAGCCCCCGCTCACTGCAACTAAAATAAGAAAGCCCACGCGCAGCAACGAAGACCCAACGCAGCCCAAAATAAATAAATAAATAAATAATTTTTTTAAAAAAAAAGAAGAAATAGTGTTTGCACAGCAAATGAAACCATAAACAAAATGAAAAAACAACCTAAAGAATGGGAGAAAATATGTGCAAATGATGCGACCAAAAAGGGATTGATTTCCAAAATATACAAAAAGCTCATACAGCTCAATATCAAATAAACAACCCAATCAAAAAATGGGCAACAGACCTAAATAGACATTTCTCCAAAGAAGACATACAGATGGCCAATAGGCACATGAAAAGATGCTGAACATCACTAATTATTAGAGAAATGCAAATCAAAACTACAATGAGGCATCACCTCATATCAGAATGGCAATCAGCAAAGAGTCTACAAATAATAAATGCTGGAGAGATTATGGAGAAAGGGGAAACCTCCTACACTATTGGTGGGAATGCAAACTGGTATAGCCACTATGGAGAATAGTATGGAGGTTCCTTAAAAAACTAAAAATAAAGTTACCATATGATCCAGCAATCCCACTCCTGGGCATACATTCGGAAAAGATGAAAATTCAAATCGATAAGATACATGCATCCCAATGTTCACAGCAGCACTACTTACAACAGCCAAGACATGGAAGCAACCTAAATGTCCACTGACAGATAAATGGATAAAGAAGATGTGGTACATGGATGTACACAATGGAATATTACTCAGCCATAAAAAGAAGGAAATAATGCCATCTGCAGCAACATGGATGGACCTAGACATTATCATACTGAGTGAAGTTAGTCAGACAGAGAAAGACAAATATCATATGATATCACTTATATGTAGAATCTGAAAAGAAAATGATACAAATGAACTTATTTACAAAACAGAAATAGACTCACAGACATAGAAAACAAACTATGGTTACCAGAGGGGAAAGTGGGAGAAGGGAGGAGGGATAAATTAGGAGTTTGGTATTAACAGATACACACTACTATGTATAACACAGATAAACAACAAGGACCTACTGTATAGCACAGGGAACCATATTCAATATCTTATAATAACCTATAATGGAAAAAATCTGTAAAAGAATATATATATGTATAACTGAATCTCTTTGCTGTATACCTGAAACTAACACAACATTGTAAATCAACTATACTTCAATAAAAAAAAAAATGTAACCCTCCCCGCTCCCCCCCAAAAAAAAGAAATAGTGGAGGGGGAAATTTATCAGTGTCTAGAAAAACTAATGGGAAAAAGTTTGATGAGTAAGAGGATATTTGCATACTCTCAAAGAATCTCTCCACAAGTTATTTATTAGCTACAAAGAGAAATACTGTAAAGCTACAATGGAGAAATCTGGCAGTTACCATCTTAACCAAGTGAACAAAGCTGACATAACCAATTTTAGGATAACTCAATATGATGTGGCTCCTGAATATGATAAACTGAGAAGGATACAATACTGTTTTTGATATCCCTACAAAAAATGCAGAATCTGAATTTAATCATGAGAAAACATAAAGATACAAACACACACACACGCACACAGGTTTGTATTCTTCAAAAATGATAAGATGGAGAAAGACTTAGAAAGGTTGAGAAACTGTTTCAGACTAAAGGAGACTAAGGAGAGACAACAAATAAATGTAAGATGTGATCCTGAACTACACGTAGAACCAGGAAAAATGTAGTTATAAAGGACATGACTGAGGCAACTGACAAAATTTGAACATGAACTTCAGATTAGATGATAGTATTGTGTCACTGTTACAATTCTTGATTTTGGTAATTGTACTGCGATTACGTAAGAAAATTTCTTATTCTTATAAATTATTCACTGAAGCATATAGAAAAAAAGAATAGATTTGAAAGTTACAACGTGAAATGTACAAGAAAAAGAGGCATAACTATAGTGAAATTGTTAATATTTAATAGATTAAACAGAGAAATGTAATTAATTAGTTTTATATAATTAAAAATATCTATATTGCAAACTTCAGGACAAGAATTTTTTTTCAATTGCACATGGGACATTTATAAAAGTTATAATATGTTAAAAGCCATGAGGATCTGAGCAAATTCCAATGAGAAAAACAGGGACTGTATCTTCTGACAACAATAGGAAAGTGCTAGAATTAAAAGCCCTTTAATATATGTACTCAGAGAAGTAATGTACCTTAAATGCATTACTTACTAGACAGGAAATGAAATATCAGTTAAATAATAATTTAAAAGTTAGAATCAGAGCAAAATAAACCTTAGGAAGCAGAAGTAAGAAACAGTAAAAGATAAACTTAGAAATGGGTGACAAAATAAAAACAGAAAACAATTCAGAATCATGAAAGAATATTTGTATATTTCACTATAAATCTATTTGAAACCTTCAACATTAACACATTTAGGTGGCTACCTTGGATACTGGGAAACCAAAACAAAAAAACTGTAGTATAATCCCTAAACAATTAAAAAAATTAGTAAGGATATATAGCATTCACGCACATTGGGAGAAAATAATGGCATCAATTGTGCATAAATGCTAGGAAGCATAAAATGAGACAGATCAGTCCCAGGTCATGTTCTTCATTAAGCCCATTAGATTTGTCAGATCATTCAATCCAGGAATTTGCCTCCAGTAACAACAAATAGTGGCGCAAGCCATAATCATCAGTCCTCTCCCTCTATCCTTTATGTGAAACAGGACATTTATATGCAACAACTGATCATGTCAATAGCAGAAACTGTGTAGGAGAGATAATGGGATCTATCCCAGTATCTCTAATTAGTGTTCATATGGGCTTAACTCTGCCAAGAAACCCCAGGAGAGGGCACAGCTGGTAGTACTAATTACAGTTAAGGATCAAACAATTAAAATAAAATGATCAGGGACTTCCCGGGGGCGCAGTGGTTAAGAATCCGCCTGCCAATGGAGGGGACACGGGTTCGACCTCTGGTCGGTGAAGATCCCACATGCCGTGGAGCAACTAAGCCCGTAAGCCACAATTACTGAGCCTGCGCTCTAGAGCTCGTGAACCACAACTACTGAGCCCACGTGGCACACCTACTGAAGCCCGCGCACCTGAGCTCATGCTCCTCAACAAGAGAAGCCACCGCAATGAGAAGCCCGCACACCGCAACAAAGAGTAGCCCCCGCTCATCGTAAATAGAGAAAGCCCACGCCCAGCAACGAAGACCCAAAGCAGCCAAAAATTAATTAATTAATTAATTAATTTTTAAAAATGATCAGACTGGTAGAGGCCAGAGTGTAAGGATAACAGGAAATGAGCAAAGTATCTTAGCTGTAACATTTGAGAGTGTTTCTTGTGAAGAATAGAGGTAGGATCTAGGCATGCTTCTGTTTAGGGCTCAGAGAAGTGATTCATAAAATACTGTTTATTTGATTTTTGAACTTTTTGGGGATGCAACATTTGGGAATTGATCTTGGACAAAGGGCTGTAAGCATCTTACAAATAAATGAGACATATTATATATGTTTTAATAAATTACCTTTTGATAATTTATTTTCTCTCTTCACATTTGGTCTAATACCAGTTTGGGTAAAGGATTCTGTATTAAAATTTGACTAGGAATTTCAGGCTTCAGAGCTAAGGCCCCTGACTTATTATTTGAAGTTCAACTGATTAGTTCTGCCCCCCCTAAAATCTCACCCATAAATATAAGATTAAAGTCACAAGATAGCCTATAAAAATCTTGGGATACTCATTTCTACTATTTCTAGATTCAGGCAAATGTACAAGTTCTATAGTGGAATAAGCTAAAACTTATTTATCTTCACTAATATAAAGCATACGAAGCTTTATGATGCACACCAATGAGAAGAATATGAGAAGCAAAATATAGAAGTCAATGTAGTCCTGGAATACTGTTTGAACATTTTTTTACATGTTTCCTCTCTGGGAGTCCTGAGATGGTGCCGATACACCCTAGAGGTCTTTTATCACTGGGCAGAGCCTTCGAGAAAAACTACTAAAAAGTATAGCCAAGTTCCTATATATGGAGTAAGATACTCTAAAAAATATAGTAAATTAAACTGACCATTTTACTGAAGAATTGACAGTGAGTCAAGTATTGTTCTGGATGATTTTCATGCATTATCAGTAATTCTGATGACAATCCTGCCACATAAGATCCATGTTAATATTTCACAGGCATCAAAATAGGTTAAATGACCTAACTTCAATAGGCAGCAGAGTAAGATTGGGTCTCAGGTTGATTTGACTCCAGCCATCATATCATGAGAGATCTCTACTGCTGGCCTCATTGGGACCACTTGGAAGAAAAAAAAGTAATCATGTCCAAGACAAGGGAGAGAGAGTGCAGGAAGGGGATGGTCAGTGAGCATGTTCACTGAGTCATGGCCAGGAAGACTGTTCTGTAAAAATGTCACTTCCCATTGAATTAGTCTCCATTTCAGACTCCTGAGAACTCGCCTAGTTCCTTAACAGAAGAAGAGGTAACTGTGTAACTGCATTTGTCGTTAACCTTAAGCTGGCCTCTCGTTCACTTTTTGTGCTCCCTCAGATAAAGGACTCTCAATCAGAGTGGACTTCAAGGAAGCCAAAGTCTTGAGCTGCCAGCAGTGACCACCATCTACAGGAGCTACAGCCTAGAGGCAGAAAGACTGACTCTAGCCCAAGGTATTGACACAAACTCAGGAGTGACACAAACAGAAGGCTACAGTTGCTGACCTGAAGCAGAGGCAGGCTGGGTAGGGGTTAGACTTCAGTAGAGACGAAACCAAGAATATCTAAAACTAGTGTGAAATTAGCACAGAGGAGGAGGGGTGCATAGACCTCTGAATGGATTTCTCTGCAAAGACACTGCAGCTCCCAGAGCATTGGAGGCAAAGATCTGCCTACGTTAAATAAGCTGAGAAATAAAGACAGGGGCTTTTCCTCCTGGCTACACATCACCTAAACACACGGAGAAAGACACATGGCTGCTGGGAGTCGGGTTTAAATAAAAGTCCCAGGGGATAACATCTCTTTCAAAGCTCGGTTCATGAAAGGCTTCTGCTTCTTGTTGTGCTAATCAATTCTTCAAGTTAGTGTCCATATATCATTATAATAGAGCTTTTCTAAACTGAATTCAATATGGTGACATGTTTATGATAATTTTATTTACTTTAAAGAACATTATGGAAGGTGTGTTTATTTTATACTGCTATTAGCAAACTGTACTGCCACAAATCTTTAGATAATTCTTTCTAAGCAAGACAGGGAACTCACTGGAAGGACCGGTACAAGATGGTGGAGTAGAAGGACGTGCTCTCACTCCCTCTTGTGAGAGCCCCAGAATCACAACTAACTGCTGAACAATCATCGACAGCAAGACACTGGAACTCACCAACAAAGATACCCCACATCCAAAGACAAAGGAGAAGCCACAGTGAGACGGCAGAAGGGGTGCAATCACAATAAAATCAAATCCCATAACCGATGGGTGGATGACTCACAAACTGGAGAACAATTATACCACAGAAGTCCACCCACTGCAGTGAAGGTTCTGAGCCCCAGCTCAGGCTTCCCGACCTGGGGGTTGGCAACAAGAGGAGGAATTCCCAGAGAATCACACTTTGAAGGCTAGCGGGATTTGATGGCAGGACTTTGACAGGACTGGGGGAAACAGAGACTCCACTCTTGAAGGGCATACACAAAGTAGTGTGCACATCAGGATCCAAGGCGAAGGAGCAGTGACCTATAGGAGACTGAACCAGACCTACCTGCTAGTGTTGGAGGGTCTCCTGCAGAGGCGGGGTCAGCTGTGGCTCACCAAGAGGACAAGGACACTGGCAGCATAAGTTCTAGGAAGTACTCCTTGGCATGAGCCCTCCCAGAGTCCACCATTAGCCCCACCAAAGAGCCTGTAGCCTCCAGTGCTGGGTCGCCTTAGGCCAAACAACCAACAGGGAGGGAACTCAGACCCACCCATCAGCAGACAAGCTGGTTAAAGTTTTACTGAGCTCTGCCTTAAAAAACTAAAAATAGAATTACCATATGACCCAGCAATCCCACTACTGGGCATATACCCAGAGAAAACTATAATTCAAAAAGACACATGCACCCCAATGTTCACTGCAGTACTATTTACAATAGCCAGGTCATGGAAGCAACCTAAATGCCCATCAACAGCCAAATGGATAAAGAAGATGTGGTACATATATACAATGGAATATTACTCAGCCATAAAAAGGAACTAAATTGGGTCATTTGTAGAGATGTGGATGGACCTAGAGACTGTCATACAGGGTGAAGTAAGTCAGAAAGAGAAAAACAAATATCGTATATTAATGGAATATACGTGGAATCTAGAAAAATGGTACAGATGAACCAGTTTGCAAGGCAGAAATAGAGACACAGATGTAGAGAACAAACGTATGGACAGCAAGGGGGGAAAGTGGGGGTGGAGGGGGTGCAATGAATTGGGAGATTGGGAGTCACATATATACAGCAATAGGTTGAAATAGATAACAAATAAGAATATGCTGTAAAAAAAAAATAAATTTAAAAAAAAAAAAAGAGAGAACCCAAAATCTATAAAGGGGGGAAATGAACAAATCTGACTATACTAATATTTTTATATTCTGTACATCAAAATATACCATAAACCAAATGAAAGTTGTTACAAGTAGGAAGAAAATATTCATAAAATATATAATAACAAATAATGTCCCTAATAGGCAAGGATATGACAAATTTTTAAAAACTCAATCAAAAAATAGACAAAGAATTAAAACAGCTAAATCTCTGAAGAAGAAAAGCAAATGGTAAATAGGCATATTAAAGGAAACTCAGAATAATAGTTAAGAACATACAAATTGGGCTTCCCTGGTGGCGCAGTGGTTGAGAATCTGCCTGCCAATGCAGGGGACACGGGTTTGAGCCCTGTTCTGGGAGGATCCCACATGCCGCGGAGCAACTAAGCCCGTGTGCCACAACTACTGAGCCTGCACGTCTGGAGCCTGTGCACCGCAACAAGAGAGGCCGCGATAGTGAGAGGCCCGCGCACCGCGACGAAGAGTGGCCCCCGCTTGCCGCAACTAGAGAAAGCCCTCGCACAGAAACAGAAACGAAGACCCAACACAGCCAAAAATTAAAATAAATAAATAAATAAATAAATAAATAAATAATTTAAAAAAAGAACATACAAATTAAAACAACAGTGAGAAGACATGTTTTACCCATTAAGTAGTTTTGACCAATAGAGTACAGTAGAAGAAACACAAAGCCAATTTCTAGCCTAGTCTGTAAGAGGATGGTGTATTAGTCAGGGTTATCCAGAGAAACAGAACCAATAAGATATCCTCAAATATAAAGAGATTTATTATGAGGGATCAACTCATGATTATAGAAACAAAGAAGTCCCACAATACGCCAAGGCTGGTGATACAGATCCAGTCCAAACCTGAAAGCCTGAGAACCAGAGAAGCCAATGGAGTAAGTCCCAGTCTGAAGCCAAAGGTTAGTGAACCTGGAGCACCAATGCCCAAGGACAGGAGAAAATGGATGTCCCATCTCAACCAGAGAGAGCAATTTACCCTTCCTTCATCGTTTTTGTTCTACTCAGGCCCTCAGTGGATTAGATGATGCCCACCCACACTGTGAGGGTGGATGGGCATCCCCGGTGGCGCAGTGGTTAAGAATCCGCCTGCCAATGCAGGGGACACGGGTTCAAGCCCTGGTCCGAGAGGATCCCACATGTTGCACAGCAACTATGCCTGTGCGCCACAACTACTGAGCCTGTGCTCTAGAGTCCACGAGCCACAACTACTGAGCCTGCGTGTCACAACTACTGAAGCCTAAAGCCTGTGCTCTATTTTTTTTTTAATTTTATTTATTCATTTATTTATTTTGGCTGCATTGCGTCTTTGTTGCTGTGCACGGGCTTTCTCTAGTTGCAGTGAGCGGGGGCTACTCTTCATTGCAGTGAGCAGGGGCTACTCTTCATTGCGGTGTGCGGGCTTCTCACTGTGGTAGCTTCTCTTGTTACA
This sequence comes from Balaenoptera ricei, assembly GCF_028023285.1. Taxonomy (NCBI): domain Eukaryota; kingdom Metazoa; phylum Chordata; class Mammalia; order Artiodactyla; family Balaenopteridae; genus Balaenoptera; species Balaenoptera ricei. Next base: position 92,813,910 of record NC_082644.1, on the reverse strand, counting down.
GAGTACAGGGAAGTGGAGGGTGAATAGGTCATGGTGGCCTTTACTCAGTCTACTGATGCAAATGCTAGTTTCTTCCAGAAACACTCTTACAGACGTACCCAGAAATCATGCTTTACCCCTTACCTGGGCATCCCTTAGCCCAGTCAAGTTGACACATAAAATTAACCATCAATGATGGGCAGATTATACCTTAGTCTCTTTGAAACCTGAGCCACCAGATAAGAAGTCCATCCCTCTGCTTGAGAGATCAGGGCTTGATGGGGAAGCCCTGAAGGGGAAAGACCTGACTGAGTCAGCCTTCTGCCATTCCCACCAAAAAGTCAGGCATTTGAGTAAAGAAGGCCCGCCAGACTCAGTCAGTCACTACCAAGTGACCCCAGCCAATGTGCAGCAGAAAAATTACCCAGTCAAGCACCGCCTAAAATTTTTGACCCACAAAACAAATCTATATATACAATGGAATAATACTGAGCCATAAAACAATGAAGTCTTGTCATTTGTGACAATATAGATGGATCTTGAGGGCTAAGTGAAATAAGTCAGACAGAGAAAGACAACTACTGCATGATCTCACTTATATGTGGAATCTAAAACAAAACAAACAAAACAGAATGAAAACAAACTCACAGATACAGAGAACAAACAGGTGGTTACCAGAAGGAAGGAGGGTGGGGGTGTTGGTGAAGGGGATTAAGACGTACAAACCTCCAGTTATATAAGTAAGTCCCAGGGATACAGTATACCACATAAGAAGTATGGTCAATAACTTTGCAATAATTTTGTATGGGGACAGATGGTTACTAGGCTTATCATGGTGATCATTTCATAATGTATGCAAATGTCAAATCACTATGTAGTACATCTGAAACTAACCTAATACTGTATTTTAACTATATTTCAATAAAAAATAAAATGAAAAATCTATCTATATAGCTTCATATATAGATATATTCACACATATATATATATTTATATATAAAATATACAACTGGAGATAGAAAATATATCTCCAAGTTACTATAAATATATATGTGTTTGTATGTGTATATATATATATATATATATATATATATATATATATATATATACATTCAGTTCTTGGAAAAATTTGTTACACAACAATAAATAACCAGAGTAGATGCTGACCACTAAATAGCAGGACAGCTCTCTAAATTAAGAAAGGCTTTTAAGATATCTGAGATTCTGAGATAAAACAGGCAAGAGAGGTCAAAGGAAAATCAAGAATAAATGATACCAAAGTCAAGAAAGTAAAGAATATCAAGAAGGAGAGTGGGTCAATAATATCAGTAATATGAGACATAGAAAAAAAATGCCCATTGCATATTGTAATCAGAGACTCATGAGCAACTTTAGTGAGAAGAGTTTTACTGGAGGAATAGTAGCCAGCTTATGAGTGCATAAAATCCCAGCAATTTCATTCCTAGGTATGTATCAAAGACAAAATTTCTACACATAGAATGTACATAGTAGTGATGTTTGTGGACATAGGAGGAAAAAAACAGAAACAACTCACATGTCCATTGCCAGAAGAGTAGATATATAACTTAGCAAAATGGAATAACTAGACACATGCAACACTGTGGATGAATCTCAGGCACTCAGGCAAGTCTCAGAAGACTGTGCATGATAAAACCTTTTTATAAAGCTAAGAAATAAACAAAACTAAACATATCATACATATGTGTGTATGTGTGTATATAATATATATGTTTGAATGTATGTATGTATGTATGAATGTATGTATATAATTTAAAAAACCAAAGAATGAAACTGAAGTTGCTAACAGTGAATGGTTATTGTTTGGCTACTATTTTTTACTATTTTCCTATATCAATTTTTGGTTTAATAAATTTGCAGATTCTTTAAAAAGAAAAGGCATTTTGCCATTCTGCTATACCTGATAGGAAAATACTAAGCATGCACTATTTACAAATCCATATTTAACTTCTGATGGACGGGCAGAAATTTTCTGAATACATATCAAAGAAAGGAGTATGTGGAAAAGAAAATGGATTGTTTTGCATATAGAATTTCATTCAAATATTTACTAAGGAGACTTACTGTTGTCAATCTACATGAGTACCCTTCAGCTCTTAAGAGTACTCCAAAGTTTTCCACCTTCAGGAACTGCAGGAAAAGCTCTTTAGCAGAAATCAAGACTTCTCCCCAAAATCTGATGTGAAAATGTATCTGATATCTTGATCTTTATGGCAGAATGTGGACCAAAAATAATTTGCCTGGCTTTTGGGGACTGAGCCATCATCCTTGCAGCAACTCTTATTACTCTGGAATTGAAAGCAAAACTTTAGAAGCAATTATATGTATTTTAATGAACCTTAGCATCAGCATATTTTAGAATTTGTTCAATGTCTGTCCTGTCCTTGGTGCTTTGCTAGATACAGAGCAACATGTCCTTGAATAGGGGATTCATATTCAAGGAGAGATGGCTCTAACAATGTAACCAGCTATTGAAGCAACAGCTGAAGAGGAGGTCAACACTCAGAAGCCTGAGGTTAGGAATTCTCTTTTATCTGTACTTTCTATTATCTACCTATTCCTTTTTTCTTTTGAAAAGGAAAGATTTTTTTCTCCTGAGGTTTGAAATAATGGGAGAGGGCAGCTTATGCCTTGATAATAGACCAGCGAGAAAAATTTCATTTATTTCTACTCATTCCCTCCTTGAGTCTAAGACCAAAATAGAGCTGCTGCTGATATTTGGGGGCATGAAGGATACTGGGTTATCCGCTGAGATGCCTGGGTGTGTGACTGGCCAGGAGAAATGAAGGCAACGTCAATATGACAATTATAATGAAGTAAACCGTGGGTACAGTATCAGTAGGTCAAAAGGCACAAGAACAAGGCTAATGACATTTGAACAAGAATCTAGGAAGAGTTTTTCTCACAAAACCATAATTCAGGTTAATTTTTTAAAAATGAGGATTTACAAATGTGCACTCAAGAATAAAAATGCCAGGCTGCAAGATCAGCAGTGAGGTGAGTTGACTATGTACCAGAGTGCTGTTCCTGCACTCTTGGATTCTCATGCTGTTGGGATTCAAACGTAAGTCAGTAATAAAAAAACCTCCTGTTCCTTATATCAGGGTTTTTCCTATATTATTATTATTATTTTTTAATGTATTTCTATTTATTTATTTTTGCTGTGTTGGGTCTTTGTTTCTGTGCGAGGGCTTTCTCTAGTTGTGGCAAGTGGGGGCCACTCTTCATCGCGGTGCGCGGGCCTCTCACTATCGCGGCCTCTCTTGTTGCGGAGCACAGGCTCTAAACGCGCAGGCTCAGTAGCTGTGGCTCACGGGCCTAGTTGCTCCGCGGCATGTGGGATCTTCCCAGACCAGGGCACAAACCTGTGTCCCCTGCATTAGCAGGCAGATTCTCAACCACTGTGCCACCAGGGAAGCCCCCCTATATTATTTTAAATTGCATATATGTCGATGATAGCATCAAGACTTAATCCAGTTTGAGTTCTGAGTTCGCAGGGGCATAAGCTTTCAGCTTTCTTAATCAGCCACAATATTGTTGGCAAGACAAAAATAATTGCCTGCATCTCTGTTGGAGCAATATCCAGAGAACACAGAGATATGAACCATAGCCTAAGAAGATGCTCTACTTTATTAGCTACATTATGTCATACCTAGCATTTGTAAACCATTCATAACCTATACCAGAAAAAAGAACTCATTCTTCAAGATTTAAGATCTGTGCCTGAAATTGTAATAAATAGCTCTCTAGCATGCTCCCAAACATGTCCTTACATTTATAACAAAATTATTCGAGTTGGTTCAACCTTCTGGGAGCTCACCTCTGTGTGGAGCAGCTCCTGACTCTCCTCTCCTTCAGCTTCCATTCCTGTCACTTAAGTGGAGAGAAGGACCCTAAAAATAGCAAGGGCTTTACTCAGACTTGAAGTCTGGCTGTAAACCAGGTCTGTCTTCAGTTGACTTGTTTAATAAGCCTGGAACTACTACCTTTCTCAGAAATGTTCTAAAGCCTAATTTTTGTAACTGCAAGGATAACATCTAAACAAGCATACCTCATCAATTTTAAAGTATAATTTTTACTTCCACATCTTAATATAGGATATGACCTAAAGATTAAAAAGCAGCCCTAGATTTATGATGCGGGAGTGGCGAGAAGTACAAGATTCATCCAGGGAGAAAACAGGTCTATCGTGATTAAAATCTAATCAGGTTCATGCCCTTTTAACAATATAGAAATTTAGTATACAGGAAAAACTAATTTTTTCTTCCATCCAGAGTAAGAAATTGTTTTTTACCATGATTTCGAAAGTTATTTTTAAAAAGAGAAAAAATAAGAGATCTTTCAAAAACATCTGCACTTCAAGAATTAGCCTGACTTTCTAGAATTTAAAAAATGTCCTACTAAGAAAATTCTCTTTATTTTGATATTATTTTCATTTTCTTTGTCTTTTCCCCATAGCAGTAAAAAACTGCAGCAACTCATATAGATGACTATATGTCTCTTCAGGTCTGTTTTCAACCACAAAGTCTCATCCAAATTCCTGTCTTATTCAACATCGTATCACCATGTGGCAGCAGTGTGTCAGGTATCGATTAATTGCCTCTCTGCTCTGAATGCACTCTTCATTATATTCTCTGTGATAAGCAATGGGATTCCTCTAAGCATTTCTCCTTCAAAGTGAGCATGATGTTAAGCTCATATAGAAGGTTCTTGAGGGACCTTGAAAACAATGATTGATAAGGGGTTAATATCCAAAATATATAAACAGTGCATACAACTCAATATAAAAAAAAAACCTGATTAAAAAATGAGCAGAAGACCTGAATAGATATTTTTCCAAAGAAGACATAGAGATGGCCACCAAGCAAATGAAAAGATCCTCAATATCACTGATCATCAGGGAAACACAAATTGAAGCCACGAGATATCACCTCACCATTGTCAAATGGCTATTATCAGAAAGACAACAAAGAACAATTGTTGGTGAGGATATAAAGAAAAGGGATCCCTCAAAACCGTTAGTGGGATTGTAAAGTGGTACAGCCACTATGGAAAACTGTATGGAGGTTTCTAAAAAAAAAAACTAGAACTGCCTTATGATGCAGCAATTCCACTTCTGGGTATTTTTCAGAAGAAAGCAAAAACACTAATTTGAAGAGATATATACACTCTATTGGAGGACATTAGGAATGAAACGTATCCACCAAACTGAGAAAGCACCTGGAGACTGAAAAACAAGGCAGACAACTCCATATAATCAATGGATCAGTTTATCATAGGATAACTTACCCACAGGGTGGGATCGGGTGGACAATAATCTGGAAGCATTAACAGCTGTACTCCACACCACTGAGGGGCCACTGGGACAATTTTATTGTTAACCTAGGGTAGGGGGTAAGTACTTGGAAACATGCTTAGGACGTGCATTCCTAAGTCAAGATTTATAAATGGGTAACTAGTCTTGTGGGCTCCAGGAACACATCAAGGAAGGTCTTCATCATTGTTTGGGGACTAACAGAGCATAGAGAATATCTGGTCATAATGATTATTAAACAATATCTATTAACTACAAAGCCCCTGACAAAAGATAAGTGATTTACTGTACAGTACAGTCCTAGATAGAGCCAGCGAAAGGATAGGAGAAATTGTAAGGGACCAAGATGGTGTCAGTTATGCTAACAGCCATACACACATCTATGTTCACTGCAACATCATTTTCAATAGTCGAGATATGGAAGCAACCTAAGTGTCTATTGATATATGAATGAATTAAGAAAATGTGGTATATATATATATATATATATATATATATATATATATATATTACTCATCCATGAAAAATAATATAAATGTTGTCATTTGTGGCAACATGGATGGATCCAGAGGATATTAGGCTAAGTGAAGTAAGCCAGACAAAGACAAATACTGTATGATCTCGCTTATATGTAAAATCTAAGAAACAAAACAAATGAAAACAGACCCACAGATACAGAGAACAATTGGGTGATTGCCAGAGAGGAGGGATGGAGAGAGTTGGGCAAAAATAGGGGAAGGTGATTAAGAGGTACAAACTTTCACTTATAAATGCCATGAGGATGTAATATATAGCATAAGGAACATGATCAATAATATTATAATAACTTTGTATGAGGACAGATGATTACTAGACCTATTGTGGTGATCATTTCATAATGTATTTTAATGTCAAATCACTATGTAGTATGCCTGAAAATAACATGATGTTGTACATCAACTATACTTCATTAAAATGTCATAAACAAACAAACTTCCCCTGCTCAACTTACTGTGTGGTTTCTATCTTCCAATTGGACCCAGACCTCTACATGCATAATACGTAAGACTCTTATTTTATATGTGAAATTGTATAATATCACTCAAAGATAGACTATACTATAAAATATAAAACAACCAGTGATATAGCAGAAAGTAATTATAAGTAATAAAGTCAAATACAGAGATAAAATTGAAGCATTAAAAAATACTCAGTACAGCCTGCGCGTCTGGAGTCTGTGCTCTGCAACAAGAGAGGCCGCGACAGTGAGAGGCCTGCGCACTGTGATGAAGAGTGGCCCCCGCTTGCCGCAACTAGAGAAAGCCCTCGCACAGAAACGAAGACCCAACACAGCCAAAAATAAAATAAATAAATAAAATTTTTAAAAAATTAAACAAAAAAACAACTCAGTACAAAATAAAGCAGAAAAAGAAGAAAAAAGAAACAAAAAACAGAAGAGAAAGACAGATACCCAGAACAAATTCATTGGTTTAAACTTAACCATTGCTGACTCTTTAAGACCAGGAACAAGTAGGAATGTTTGTTCTAAACACTTCTATTCAACATTGTACTGGAAATTCTAGCCAATGCAATACAGCAGGAAAATGAAATAAAAACCATCCATATTGCAATTGCTTTCAATCACTGAAAACATGATCATTTTTGTGTAAAATCTGATTAATATACAAAAAGTTAACTAGAACTAATAAATAAGTTTAGCAAGGTTGAAGGATATAAGATCAATATGCAAAAATAAATTGTATTTCTATACAATACCAATTTAGAATTGGAAAATGATAATTAATAATACAATACCATTTATAATAGCATCAAAACTGTGAAATACTAAGGATAAATCTGACAAAATATGTGAATTACCTGTATACTGGATATAGAACAAAAAACAAAGGAAGACTTAAAAATAATACAGAGATATACTGTGTTCATGGATCAGAAGACTTAAAACTGTGAAGATGTCAATTTTCCTCAAATTGATCTATAGACTCAATAAATGCTAAATCAAAATCTCAGTCTGCTTTTTAAAAATTACTAGCTGATCCTAAATTGAATATAGAAATGTAAAGACTAAGAGTAATCTAAACAACTTTGTAAAGAACAAAGTTGGAGGACAAACACCACCTGACTTCAAGTCTTATTATAAAACTACATTAGGGCTTCCCTGGTGGCGCAGTGGTTGAGAATCTGCCTGCCAATGCAGGGGACACGGGTTCGAGCCCTGGTCTGGGAAGATCCCACATGCCGCGGAGCAACTGGGCCCGTGAGCCACAACTACTGAGCCTGCGTCTCTGGAGCCTGTGCTCCGCAACAAGAGAGGCTGCGATAGTGAGAGGCCCGCGCACCGCGATGAAGAGTGGCCCCCACTTGCCGCAACTAGAGAAAGCCCTCGCACAGAAACGAAGACCCAACACAGCCAAAAATTTAAATAAATAAATAAATAATTAATTAATTAAAAAATATTTAAAAAAAAAAACCTACATTAATCAAGACAGTGTAGTATGAGCAAAAACAGAAAAAAACCTATCAATGACATAGAATATAGATTCAAGAAATACACCCACACTTGTATAGACAACTGATTTTCAACAAGGGTGCAGAGGCAATTCAGCAGAGAAAGGATGGTCTTTTTCAACAAAAGTTGCTGAAACAATTGGATATTCATATGCAAATGCATGAACTTTGAACCATACCTCACACCATGCCCCTAAATTAACACAAAATAGAGCATAGAGCTAAATGAAAAATCTAAAACTATGAAAGTTCTAGAAAAAATATACAAGAAAAATCTATGAGCATGGGTTCAACAAAGGTTTCATAGATATGACACCAAAAACACAATTCATAAAATAAAAACACAGTTCATAAGATAAAAATTAAATTTGACTTCAATGAAATTAAAAACTTCTGCTCGTATTGTATGTAAATTAAACCTCCATAAAGCTGTTTAAAATAATTTAGAAAAACAGCATAAGATTACCAACTTTTTATTTTATCAAATAAAGGTATGAAAAGAAAATAACTATTCGGTTGGCCAAAAAGTTCATTCAGGTTTTTTTGTAAGACAGATGTTACAGAAAAACCCAAATGAACTTTTTGGCCAACCCAATATTATGCTACTACTATTACTTCATAACAGAGGATATGTAAAACAAAAAAGTAAGAATAATCTCATAGTAATAAATAAAAGTCCTTCATTTACTTGCTACCTTGTATGTATTTTTCTCAGTTTTCAAGGACTAGTGAAAAGCATTTCATTAAATAGTAAATTTCCCTGGCATTGGCCAACTACTGCCCTTCAAAATAAGTTACATAGCATAACCCTTAGCCTACTTTTATTAAACATCATTTGTTGTAACGGGAGATTTTACATTGGCTGGAAAATAAACATTTCAAGGTTTTTTGGGGTTTTTTTTTGAGAATCTTAATGCTGCCACTAGTATTGTTCCTTGCTACAACAGATGCTTAACATATACAAATCGTTGAATCAAATTGTTAGTAAAAAGCAAACCGTCCCACAAAAGAGGCCAATATAAATTGTTCTAAAGAAATAAAATATCTTTCCATAATCTATACCCTTGGTAACGCATTCCTGATATACTTTTTCTAGCATTGTTTAGTGTGTGTCAATTAAAAAGATAAAAAATGACCTTCTGCTGATTGAAACTTAAGTATAATCCTATGGATGAGAGACATGCTAGGAACAATTTGTCATTACAAATCCCAAAATAAACTTGTTGGTTTGCCATTTAGAAAAACTTATGAATAAGCTTGACAAGATTCCAAGTCTGCACACTGTTACCTTGTTCTGATTTTCCTATTAAAATTTAAAAGCCTAAAAATAGAGCCTTTGGCTGATTTCTTTTTGGTGAAATCATGGTAACTGGATATCTAACGCAGCAGTTTAAACCATGACAATGATAAAATTTGAATATTTTCTTTATGTGTTCTCTAGACACAGATTTTTTTAAAAAATTGCCCCAGGGGTGCTTCGGGTGAGTCTTTGAGATCTCACTTTAAGAAAGCACTTTTAAAGTGGTCTCTGAGAAACACATATCAGAACCAAGCTGGAGACACTACAGAGCTATCTCAGCTCCCAGTTACATGGTCAAGGCTGCTCCATAAACTTAAAGAACTAAAAGCAGCTTTTGAGCAATGGAGCAGAGACCTGAGTCAACTTGCAGTTTTAAAACAGACCAATAGAGTGAAGAGAAAACTAATAAAGAAAAATCTAAGTTCAGCAAAGCTCCTGATTTACTCCCAGTTTGATGTATATGGGCTGTGAGAATAACAGCAGTAATTTATTAATAGTCTGTAGCTTCAAGTTTATATGCTACATTCTGAAAGAAAAGTGAAGAGAAAAATAATTTCCTTGAAGGATGAGGACATTCTAATTAGAATTGGAGAACCAGAAGAACAAAACATTATTCTAGATTTTGTTAATTCCCTGTGGACATGAATACACATCATGGATTGAAGCACAGCTAATTAAAAGGTAAGTAAGTTTTATCATAAGAAATAGGCCCAATTTAGCACTCTTTTACTGAAGCAAGATTTAAGTTTCTGAAGACAAATTCCGAGACTGTGAAAGTATATTTGAATACTCTGCTCATTACAATGACTACTCTTCTCACAAAATCACATGAATATTTACACTTAAGGAGAATAAATCCACTATACAAGAAGATGTATGTGTAACATACCATATACTCTTTGAGGAACACAATGACTCCTAGAGGTCCCTTCTTATGGGTCTTTTCATCTGTGCCCTTTTCTCTGTTATCAACTACCAGTAGAAAATGCCACTTGTTTCAATAATTTAGCCAACTCTAAAATTCATGATTGGCCAGCATGAAGCACTAAGGTAGTAGAGACTACAGCAACACTGCATGTGAATATGAATTTTTAAATATTTAACATACAATATAAATCTTTATAATGAAATATTCATATACCAAAACAGCAATTCTAAGATTTAAAGGGAAAAAATACATAATCTCAATTTGTTTTACATTGTGGTACTCTTGTATATATGTTCAAAGCTATACTTCAAGAATTTTCATTATAAAAACATATTTACTAATTGCTTTATTGTGGATTGATGCCTATTTTATTCGTTGTAAGGGACATCATCTATACAGTTCAAATGTTTGCATGAATATCCATATTCTTATTTTGGGGGGGAGGGGGAACAAGAAAAAAAGGACCTACACAGTAAATAACAGAGGACATAGTGCTCAGGGTGTAGAAAAAGAACTATTTTGCATTCAGAATACATTTCCAAAAAATTATGGCATGAAAGACAACAGATATGGAAGTCAGAGTATGGTGATACAACATTCAGATGTGTTCCTAAAATGATGTCTGATAAATACATCAGAGTCAAAGATATGATAGCTATTCCACAGAGTATGAAAAGAAATATATTCTATGCAGGGCAAATATTAGGAATTTATCAACTAATCAACTTTACTGTAATACAGAAATTTACTTGGAATTTTAACAGAAGTGTCAAAACTTCCAACAGCAATTTTGCACTTGTCCACTTCTAATAGTCTTATATTGATTTTGCTTTATGGTTTTGATGTTATAATAATTGTATAAATAGTTTAACAGCAATGCAATATTTCTTTATCTTTTATCACTCTAAAATAAACTTCATTTTGTCGACTTCATGTAATGACTTCACTTTTCATAATGTCTGATTTCATCCAAATTGAAAAATAAAACACTAAATACCATGCAAAATATCATTTGACTATAAGATCATTTTCTACCTTTAAGTTTTTAAATTTAATTGCCATAAATAGATGCATATATGTGAAACTTATAAAAATAATAAAATACAGTACAAAATTACAAGAGCGTTAAAACAGAAAAGTCTTAAGAGTTTGACGATAGCTACAGTGATTAGAAAATGTAACATAAGAAAGAAAAGACTCAAGCGTAGATTTGAAATAGAGACGAGTGGAGAAGCATTCTAAGAGAGAAGCACAATAATAAAAGCCTGGGTATGGAAAAAACTGTCCATCATCAAACATCTATTGAGAACCTATTATGTGACAAGCACTGTACTTACAAGGTAGAAAAACAGGAATCATTAAGACAAAGTTCTTGCTCCATAGGAACCTATAATCTATTCGTAGTGAAAATCTGATATTTTTACCTTCTGCCTTTTCTGAGTATAGAACCTCAGTTTTGGGGAAGGATCCATTTTCTGCTGCTTTCAGATCATGTGATTCAAGCTGGTTTGAGATCCCTTCACCTCTAATTCCTGGGATAACCATGACCAAGTCAAGAATTTTCATTATAAATCATGGGATTGTTGTTAAAACATTGAAAAGAAAGAACTCTCCTACAGGAATTGCTCAGTTGGGAGGATATAAATTCCTGGTGGCCAGTTTTCCTATGTGAAGAGGGAATTGGCCTATAAACAAAGCCCACAAAGAAAAAAGCAGAGCCAAAACACAACAGAAGATTTTTTATATCACTTGAAGACCTAGATCCATCTGTGCCTGAAAATCTACCCTTGATTTTTTTTCATCATATGATCTATTACAGTTCCTTGTTTTCCCCTATGTAAAATTTAAATTGGAAAGTCTGGTTTTTGATACTGAAAAGTTCTGATAACTTACTATCATATTAGTCTAAGGAAGAGAAGGAAATGGGTCTGGCTGGAACAGGTTTGTGTTAGAGAAAAAAGGAAATTAACCTTGGAAAGGCGGACAGCAAACAGAGGTATTAAGAAATTATCCTTAAAGAGTTTGGACCCACTGAAAATTTAACAGAATTAAAGGATCATTTTAATAACACAGCCTAATAACAGTGTGTAAAAATAATTGAAGAGGAAGAAATCAACAAGGATGCTTAAGCTATATTCAGGAAAGAATCAACAGTTACTTTGCCGGCTGATTGTAACTGGAGGTGGTGGAGAGGGAGGACTCAAAGATGATTCCAAACTTTAATAACAGAGAGAATAGTACAGCATTCACAGAAACAGGGAGGTCAAAAAGGAAGACATATTAGGGGAAAAGGTAAAGTATGATAGGAAAATAAAATGTCTGATTGGAAACATCTACATGAAAGATATACGTGTAGCACTGCAGCTTTGTTAAAAGTCATTTATGAAGGGTATATTTGAAGTGATGTTTGAAGCAAAGATTATATTTATATTCCTGGCAGGAAATGTGGAGAGAGATGAGCAGTATAATAGGGTTATAGCATAATTTATTTTCAAACTAGGGTACTTTTGAGGGTAAAGTGAGGCTCTCAAAAACTATACCAGGAAAATAGAAATAAATCAGAGTGTCCCTGAAAAACTGGGACATACAGTAATTCTAACTTCAGTAGAATTAAAGTGGATGGACACTTCTGTTTCCTGCAAAGATAGAATAGTTCCACTTCTCCTAGGTATTCTCTCTTAAAACCAAAAGCCCATAGATACAACAGACCAAACAAACATAGAAAGACTCTGAAAGGCAAAAAGAAGACAAACAACCTAGTAACCTCAGGATGTGAAGAATCAACATGGCAGTGAGCCTCTTGGTTTCCTTATTACGTCCCATATATCTGTGACAGAGTACCAGGTACAAATCAAAACGAAACAAACAAACAAACCAAACTTCAAGAAAAGCCTGCTTCCCTAGCTAAAGGACCTGGGAAAGGATGAACCTAACAACAGAAGAACTTCTTGGAAATTCTTGCCCAAATCCAGCCAACACAATGGAAAAAATCATGCTGTCCCAGTACTGTGATCAGGGAACTTAGCTTCCACTCCATCGTCCTGCCCCACAGAAGCATTATCCATTGGGTCAAAACTGTCAAACTAATCTGACTAAAATTTTATTTCCTATTGCTATTCAGGAAAAGGCTTTCAATCTCCACGTTTTGTACTAAGCAATGTTATAGCCAGCAGTCTTCTCTTTTCAAGCTGGATTATCCAGTGATAATCTGGTTTCCCTTATTTTTTTATAAAGCATTTCATCTTTCCTCTAGGTGATATTAAAGATCTCCATAATTTTGGTACTCAACTGATCTCGCAATGCTGGAAATAAAAGAAGATCCAGACCATACATATACACCCGTGGTCACTCAAGAATATTTTTTTCACTGATTCCTCTTAAGTCACTAGCTAATGTCCTGTTTCCATTCCCTATCAATCTATATGGAATTTTACATAGTGAAGAGGGGATGAAAAGGGAAGACTTTGAAACATTTTAAAGAGATGACTTTTTTTATTAATTACAAAATTTTGGGTCAAGATGTAGCTCTTTGAGTTGAGTTCAACTGAAGTATCTCATTGCAATTTTTAATGAAGCTCCTTGACCTCAGGAGAACAACACTTCCCTAGCTACTACGATTCATATTACTTTTTTCTCCCTAGTTCAGTATCAACTGTCGACACACATGCCAAAAGCCACATAGTAATTTTAAGAAGGAAAGGTTAATATAAAGAATTATTAACTTTTTATGAGGAATTAAGAGGGAACAAAAGAAAACTCCCCAAAATACTCTAGGGCTGAGAAACTATACAGTACCAAAAAAGGAACAAACTTGGAAGTGGAGAGGGTGGGATTTCTCCCTAAGGTGGGGATTCAGACCTCACTGAAGAAGGTAAGGTTGCAGCTCACTGGATGATAGAAAATATTTCTGCATTGCCCTTGACTAGAGCTTAGAAAATATTTCTGCATTACCCTTGACTAGAGCTTATTTAAAGTCAGTAGGCCAAGGGTAGAAACAGAACCATCGTCCAGGATACCCACAAAATTTTCCAGGAAGCTGCAGGCTAAGGTTTCTGTTGAACTTGTTGGGAAGCCAGTTGGAGCATCAGCTGACCTAACCAGAAAGCTACTAGGAAACTGCTCACAGGGAACTCACCAAAAGGCCATCACTGGGAAGACTTCAGGGAGCCAGCTGGGGTGCTCCTGAAACCTGCCATGTAGAAGCTAGCTGCAGTATCCACAGAGCTCATGCAGAAGCTGAGGTTCCAGTGACCTTGCTTCCAGGAAGTCAGAGCTGTAGTGTCTATGAAACTCACAAAGCCACCTGCTGAACTCATCAAGGAGATCCAGTGATCTCCACCAGATGTTCTACATGTCAGCCTAGCCCTTCACAAGCAGGAAGAAGCAAAGCACACCAGACCCAAGAAGAAAAGCCCCTTCCTTCTTCAGTGCATTTACTCACAAAGATTAGCATTGCGCCAGCTGGTGAGAAAGAAATGTTCTAGTATCACAAACAGGACAATGAAGGGTAGATTTGAAGCTAAGAGGCAATAAATTTATAACAGACACAATTTAATAAATCAATACCCAAATGAACAAACTAGTAATATACTCACCTTTACTTAAGTCATCAAGATTCCACCATGTACTATATGAAAGAATATGAGCCTCCTGGAGAAGAGTATGTATAAATTTCACAGCATTAAAATGATGCTATTTTCCAAAAGAACTGTGGCATTTAGCTCATCTTGGATGTTAAAGTAAAAGACAAAAATGATGTTCCTTCCAAACCACAACTCTTTTTTTTTCTTAAGGTTTTTTTTTTTCTTAATTTATTTATTTTATTTATTTATTTTTGGCTGCATTGGGTCTTCGTTGCAGTGCGTGGGCTTCTCATTGCAGTGGCTTGTCTTATTGCGGAGCACAGGCTCTAGGTGCACGGGCTTCAGTAGTTGTGGCACACGGGCTCAGTAGTTGTGGCTTGCGGGCTCTGGAGTGCAGGCTCAGCAGTTGTGGTGCACAGGCTTAGTGGCTCCATGGTATGTGGGATTTTCCTGCACCAGGGCTCAAACCTGTGTCCCCTGCATTAGGCAGGTGGATTCTTAACCACTGCACCACCAGGGTAGCCCAAACCACAACTCTTAAAACAGCTGTTGTTTTATACAATTAGCATACTGGAAATCCTAACACATCACTACATATAATAACATTCCAATTATCTATCAAGAAATTAACATTTTACTGTGATTTCCTGAAATGTTCCTGTAGGCAAGTAAGTCTTATAGCTATTTGCAAGTGTTAAGTCTAGCAAATCTGGAATTGACCTGAATTGTTTTGCTAGAGTAGCCGCAAGGCACAATCCCTGGCCAAAGCACGAAATATACTGATTAATAGTGTTGCTTTGGGCTTCCCTGGTGGCGCAGTGGTTGAGAGTCTGCCTGCCGATGCAGGGGACACGGGTTCGAGCCCTGGTCTGGGAAGATCCCACATGCCGTGGAGCAACTGGGCGCGTGAGCCACAACTACTGAGCCTGCGCGTCTGAAGCCTGCGGTCCACAGCAAAGTGAGGCCGCGGTGGTGAGAGGCCCGTGCACCGCGATGAAGAGTGGCCCCTGCTTGCCATAACTGGAGAAAGCCCTCACGCGGAAACGAGGACCCAGCGCAGCCATAAATAAATAAATAAAATTTAAAAAAAAAATAGTGTTGCTTTGTAACCACAAGTCTGAGGAGTTACAGGGTCATTCATAGCATCTTGTCAGCTTTCTTTACTGATAATAGTGAAATTGGCGATTTACAACTGATCTTGGCTAGATCCCTGCAGCTGAGGAATGGATGTGGGGAGAGTTGTGCTTTACTGTCAGGTTGCATAATAAGAATACGCCTACCTGACCAACAGACTATAAGAAATCCTGGCTCAGACTCCATCTGGGGCTCCCTGCTTCCAAGGTATTCTGTGCACATGTCAGTGCTTCCTGATCCAAGAGAAGAAGTGTTCCCCAAGTGGCCCTTACAAAGGGAAGGCAGTTAGAAGCCACATCTGGCCTCTCTGGACCCCTTGCTACCAGATAACTTTGGCTGCCACGCATGTCCTTACTTTAATGATATTGTGGTATTGTATCTTTTCTTGAAACGATGATTTACAATCATTGTCATCTGAGTCCTAATTCTTCTTTAGCAATCCTTCCCTATCTAACTGCCACTGTTAGTGCAGCAAGACAGGTATAAGGTATAACAATTTCTGGGCCTCGCAAGGCAAGTGGGAAAATATTCCAAATGTAGAATAGGTTTTACCCCAGAAAGAACCACTGGGAAACAGTTTTGTAAAGACTTTATTTTTGAAGAGCCTCAGAAACTTTCCATTTGACACTTTTCCTCTTCCTTTGCTTGAAATTTCTCTAGACTTGACAACTATTAACAGGATCCTACATCCCATCATGTTGCCTTTAATATTTCCAAGCCAGTAAGTTTCTGTCATTTTTATAATGAGACTCAAATGATGATATGTGTTGGCTCTGGGCTGCATTTTTCCTTTTTCTGGAAAGCCAAATATTGAGAATAGTTTGCAACAAATGATACTTATACTTCTCATCTCAATTTTTCATCTAGTAGAGGACAGTACCTTCACCTCACCTCTTTGTTGAATATCTGAGGAGTCCATTAAATTTGCTTGGTTTGTGTGGAGGACCATCCCTTCCAATAAAAGCCATTAATTCCTCCTGCATAAAAAAATATGTCTTTCATTTTGCAGAGGTTATTTCTTACAGCTCTGATTGTGAATATTTAATGTAATTAGGATAAAAAGTAAAGTACTAGACATTGTTCAACATATTATTTTAATAACATTCAAATAATGTTATTTATCTTTAAAAAGTAGAAGTACAAAGCAAGATTTTTTGGCCACGGCTTAAACAGTAGTTATGTTTAGATTTTATGTGATTAATGTATTGGATGTAATTTTTTACTTGTTATTATAATCTAGCCAAAGGCATGTTTTAATTTCTAAAATTGCCAAATATTAAATTCACTGGTGAGACAAAGTATCAAGCCACTCTAGCCTACCCATCATTTCTGATATGATAGCCTTAAGGAAGAACGTGGTTAAGACCTAGCCCTACTTTAAGGAACATCATCTGCGGGGAGAAGAAGCATGATTAAAGAAAGGAGAAGTGGCCACAGCACACAGGTTCCTTGTCCAGATGATTTGAGACCCAATCCAATGCCTCTCAATTTCCTCAATAAAATCAAACCGAGCAACCTAAGATGGGGGTCCCCAATCAGCATAGGTCCACGAGAGACAGTAACATTACCTCCATCTCCAGCCATGTCATTTACTTCTGGGACTTGAGGTGGGACATTAGGATGAGGGCGATAGGGGCTATCTACTTTTTCCCATTGTGCCTAGCAAATAGCCCCCCTTCCTCTTTTCAATTTTTAAAGCTTATTTAATTTAGTTGAACCATAAGGGTGTAAGCTAGAGAAAATTGAAACAGGCTGTCTGTAAATTAAGTGAGCCCAGAAGGCATACCCAGAACATTTCAAACTGTTCCTTTAAATGAAGTTGTTACTGTAAAATATTTCTATTTTATTAAATTTTAAAGGATGGTGTTGACCTTGCAGAATGTAAACTTGTCCTGACAGAGAGTTTAGAAACTGCAAACACATGGCAAAATCATTAAGATTGTCCTAATTATAGGTAAATATAAATATTTGTATAAAAATGCCTTTAAAATAGCTGCAAAAAATCTTTCATTTGTAACTCCATCTTTGTTAAACATAAATAGCAGCTCAGCAAATAGCTCTTCTCTATGACTTTCCTGCAGTGTAGCAGGATGACAAAGCTTAATTGATTGGCTTAGCAGTCGTTTAACATAGATATTCTCAGTGGAAGATATTTCTACAGTTACCATATGCAGCTTGCTACCCTTGGTCACTGGGCATGAATGTAAAAGAAAAGAGGGGATGAATTAGTAAACTGAAAAATTAGCCGAGTTTAGACTGGACCAATCTTCGTGTAAATCCTAGCTCCCAGCTGCACCACTGATTGTATGAAATGAGTAAGTTACTTTGAACATGTTTTCTCACTTAAAAAATGAAAATAATATTGTGGATATTTTAAGAATTTAAGTTATGTCTCACATAGAGCCTATAACATTAAACATTTTCAAATTATTGCTGATACCATTATTATATTTATCATTATGGTTTATCTGATTTTCAGACATTGCTTTGCATTTTTGACTCGCTCGGCCACAGTTTGCTTATCTATCAGCTGTTGAGATGATTTAGACCTATGATCATGGCCCTAAGCAGAATTGGCATTACTTGGATCAGTGACATTTTTCTCATTAAAATTTGATAGGACAGACGTCACTGTCTTTTGCAAAAAATTATGACTTGGGATTATCTGTGCTATATGAAGGTAACATTGGGATGTTACTTCCCTGAGTGTACAAGCAAGCTCCCTTAATCCATATCTTAGAATACCTATAATTAAGAAAGGCTAAAGTGGTCAGCATGATGGCAAAAAAAAAAACATTCACATTTGAGAATCAACAGGGAAGAGATAAATATGCTCAATTATACATCAAACATTAGTATTTATCATGGTTCCAAAAGAGCATATGCACATTTTGCACATTTCTGTGTAAAGAAATATGACTGTTTAAAGCAAGCAAATTATGTTGGAGTGTATTAAGTTGTAGATAGGAATTAAAAAGGCAAGTAGTGGGTTTATTATAGTTGGAATTTCAAAACTAGTAAAATTAATCAATGACGTTGGAAAATAACAAAAGTCGAAACATTGGGTGGACCTAAAAATTAAGTTACCATACAAAAATAAATTACAGACAGACCAATTATTTAAATTGTTAAGAAACAGTTAAAAAACTAAATAACAATAATAACATAGAAGTATATTTTTAGGTTTCACAGTGGGAAATGCTTTTCTTAACCTATTAGCAGAGTCAGAAATAATAAAGGAAAAGACTAACAAATTTGACTACCATCCCCAAAAAAGTTTCTCTGTAACAGAAAACGCTCTAAAGAAAGTTTAAAAAGACAAATTCTGAATATACATTTCAACATAATACCAAAGGGTCACTATCATTTTGGATGAAGTTGTAATAGCATTTTGAAGGCACTGCTGCCATGAATCCAGAGATATCCCAATCCAGGGCCAACCCAAGCCACTTCTACTACCTCCATATGGGGTTCTCAGAGGAGACTTACATAAGAAATCAAAGCAACCTGAATCAAACTACCATTTCCTAACAGTTAACATCTATGCAAGCAACTAATACTACGAATGCATTAAAAGTTGATTCAAAACACAAGCCTTGGTCTCATTCAATCCTCCAATTCTCACCTCTCATTACTCCCCATTCCTGTATAAATTATGAAGAACATTCTCAAAAATGCCTACATAGAGCAAGCAAGGTAACCAGGCCTTTATAGCTGCCTTAACTTGGTTTATCTATTCTATCACATGGGATACAGCAGGAATGGCAAGAAATTGGCTGCTTTGGCCTTGATGCCTAAAACTAGAAGTCTAAAGAGAAAAAGGAGCATGGATCTCTATGATTTTAAGATACAATAATCTTATCTATTATGAACTGTAGTCCAATCAATGACTCAAGCTCTAACTAGATATATTAACAAATGTTTCTCCCTTGGAGAGGAGTGGATGACCAAAAATGACAACACTAGTGTGGGGAAGACATGTAAATTTTTTGTATTGTCAGAAAAGCTAAGTGGAAATTCAAGAATCCATTTTGAGAAAATTATAAATACCTCTGTTCTCAGTTAATTCTGAGGCTACCCCTCATCATAAAGGGTAGGAGAGTTATTAAGAAAATGGTCCTAGAATTAGAAGTCTGTCTCCACCATGATTAATTGTGTGGCCATGAGTACATGTCTTAAACTCTTAAGCTCATTCCTTCAGTTGTTAATTTGAAATAATACTTACCTTCTTGGATCTGTAGCAAACATTAAATGAGATGCACTAAGAAAACTCTAATTTATACTAATTCAGACTATTGTTTTTCTCACTGAGAAATAATCCAAATTGTAGGTTTAATGTGCCTAGGACATAGTAAAAAGTGAATAAATGTTGTATATTTTGGTCCTCAACCATTCTTAAGAAAACACCAAATTTCTCACTAATATCTTTTAACTACCACAACATTAGCCAAACCAGCATATCCAGCTTTTGTACTAGCAAGGAACCTGCCCCTATATAGTGGTTGCTCAATACATTCTTATTTCATCAATGAACTTTATGCTCAAATCTTGCACAAGTGACTGTCAGAGGGAAAATCATTCAGCAAATGTTCTGAAAAAAAGTCTTTGACCCTACTGACATGTCTTTTGATGTAATGACTTGTTTCCAAGGAATAAAGCATTTTCTTTGGAACTTAGTACATTGGCTTTTAGTCCAAGTCCTAAGGAAACTTTTATAAAGATTGCAATGACTGTTGGATGGATTGGACCCTCTGTTTTGGTCCTACTACTCATTCACAGGTCTGTCCCGGGAGTGCTACAAACTACCCAAAGTTGAAAGCTAATATGAAAACATCACTGCAGGCCACTGAACCTAAGCTGAAGTCTTGGAGAAAACTGGATTTGCAGATTTTCTTTAGACAAGATAGTTTTCAAATAATTTCTAGCTGTTCACCCTAAGGGCTCCATAAGAGTTTTTCCTTGTCTTCTATTTCCTATACTGATATTAAACAGGAAAGGTATAATTACTTCTAATTTAACTTGTAGGTGGTGTTTTCATAGAACAAAATTTGAGTCCCTACAGCTTCAGCCTGTCTCACAATATAAAGCCTGCTAGTATTGGCTAACAGTTTTACAGAGAGGGGGATGTAAGGGATATAAGACTGGCTTAATCAATTCATCTGTCCACACTTCACTACCAGACATGATCAAAGCTATGTAAAATGATCATCCACAGTCACCTTATAATTCCCCTTGTGCTCCCGAGATTTCTAACCCATTATTTGAGAAAAAACTGCCTTGTTAGCATATTTAAATATATCTTCATGTTGAAACCTTGATCATGGTTACAGCTCAACCATGGAGTTGATGAACGCTGGTAGAACAAAGAGAAGTCATTCTCTGTTATAACTCACATTATACTGCATTCTCACAAGTAAGAAAAAAATATGGCGGCTCCCTTATTTAATGTGTGACTGCACATCTGAGCCAAACAAGAATACAGCAGTTCCTCACACAGCAATAAGGGCTAAGGTATGCTTCATTACATGTACATAGCTCTATTTTAATTTAGAAGGAATATAAAGATGGCTGACTCACATAGGTTTCTGAGCTTCAAACATTTCATTCCTTTTTAGTTACTACAGAAACTTAAAATCTGAAAAGTTGAACTGTCAGTGAAGCAACACATTCTTTTCTTACTCTTTCATAACCATTTCATATTAAATGCATCTCACGTAGCAAAGCTCTTTTTCTCCCGCAGAGAATCTGGCAGCCACAGACTTAGCTTTACCAGCGTCTGTGGGTGTCTCTCAGTAGCAGTCAAGTACTCCGATAGAATAACAGAGAAGTCATTGATATTTTCTAGAAAATCACTCCAGCAGCTCATCAAAAATTTGGCATAAAGAAAATTATTTCTGAAATCTTTAAAGACTTTATTTAAACTCATTTTTTTGGAGACCAAAGGGAAATCATATTTTTTCAGGCTCATATAAATGAGTTCCATGGACCATTAAAATCTTTTTGCAGTTGTGTGATTTTTTTTTTTGGTAGCAAAATACTTTGCTCATGAATACATTTTCAGGCTATAGGGCCCTTAAATAAAATAGCAGAAAAAAAATGGAGGGGGGGAAGGAAACTGACATTTGCCAGGCACAGATGCTTCTCCAGGAAGATTATAATTCTGTTTTTAATCAAAGTAAAAATATATATTTATTCATATGTCAGAAAAACAAACAAATCCATTAAAGAAAATCTGTGCATTTTTATAGTATGTAATCCCAGTGGCATTTCAAAAAATAGGCTGTTCTAGCCCACACTGTTTCCAGAAAGTGTCCAATCAATGACTGTATTATATGAAGTTTTCTTATTTTTATTTAAAAAGAAACATCTCAAATAGCAATGATTATGATTCCCTGTATCCCAGAACATATCATAATGTTTTGTGTTTCTTGCCTTTACACATGGAAGGGCCACTTCTTGGAATATCTTCTATCCTTCTTACTTGCCTGCCTGGCAAACGTGTTGTTACCATTTTAAATGTCAGTTCAGATGTAGCTTCCTCCAGGAAACTTTCCCTGGCCGACACCACTGCATTATAAATTGTTCCATTCTCTACGAAATATGTGTTCCCTGTATATACTTACACTGTAATTATCACATAGTAGAATCATTTATTAAAGTGTCTATCTTTCCTAATAGATTAGAAACTTGTTGCACATAAGCACCGTCTTAGACATTTTGAATGCACCACATTTATCACAGAATCTAGAACATGAGAGGCAACCAATAATTTTACTCAACTGAGTTACAGAAAAACCGGAAAATTAACATCATACTGAAGATTACTTAAAAAGACATAATTCCTTGATGGGAAGTCACGAGATAAATCTCTGCATACATTCTACTCTTTTACAATGATAGCAATAATAATATCTTATGGTTTTAAGATTTATAGGTGTAGTTTCTCCAGTTACAACTTTCATTCTATAACTGGATTCTTATGCCTAATGTTAGCCAATTATAAATGAAAATGCTACAATAAATATTTAGATACTTTGAACCTATTCATACTGATTGCTTTAAAGAAATCATAACGTTAAACCTGTGGCTCTATTCATATTCTCTAAACTTTTGATAATTCTCAGGTGACTAGTCTAAAAGTAGAGTTATTCAAATCCAGATTACTTTTTACATTACATTTAATAGTTTCTAACTAATAACCATTCTACCAGGACAGGAATAGTTATGCAAGGTAATTCTCCTTCCCTGCTTCTTCGTACTTTTGGTTTGTACATTGGATTTGAAAAGCACTTTTGACAAAGATCACTGACTATACATGCAAATTAGTGTTGCCTTTAAGCTTAACTGCACCCCTCAGCCCATGCTTCCCAGGCAAATAACAAAAGGCAGCCGAATCATCCACAAAGCAAACATGAAACATTCCTCAGCCCAGCTGACATTTCAGTACAACCACTGCTTAGAAAACCAAAAATACATCTGTGCAAACTGCAGAAAATTTGGTACTAGCAGGGCTTTCTTTCAAGACTTTCATTTTATAGTGAGTTCTGAGTCCCTTAAAAACATACATCAGCCTTTATTCTCCTTTGAAAGCATCACTGTTATATTAGACGTCTGCTTAAGAAGATCCTTGGCACTGTTTGGAAGGTTTTTCACTTTATCTGAGTTGCGTTTCACTGACCTCCCAGTGGTTCCGCTTTTTCACAGAGCTGACTCTACCTTCCCCTTTCCCTTAGAGTGTGGAAATGGAAAAGTATAATGGTCATTCAGATACAGCAGTCTCACTATGAAAATTCTGATTGTTCTCACAGTATTCATCAAGAAAATTTGGTTTTCTGGCACACCATTCTTGAAAGTAGACATTAGTATAGTTGCTGGTATGTTTGGGTAATTTTCAGTATATTCTCATCTGTTTTGACTCTTCCTTTATTGGCAAGTTCTGTCAGTTT
Organism: Balaenoptera ricei; assembly: GCF_028023285.1. Lineage (NCBI taxonomy): Eukaryota > Metazoa > Chordata > Mammalia > Artiodactyla > Balaenopteridae > Balaenoptera > Balaenoptera ricei. Next base: position 92,790,179 of record NC_082644.1, on the reverse strand, counting down.
TGTTTATTAACCATACATGGTTTTAGAAATAAAAGAGTCATTTCTTAGTTTCCTTTGATTTATAAACTCCTTAGTTAAAACTTTACTTCCCTAATGTTGCTGATTATGTTTTTGACTCACTGGTATACTTTACCATTGACTGCATATTTTAAGAAACTCATTGGCTCTTGTCTCTGTTATGAAATCTAGTAGCAACTGAAACTGGGCAACTTCAGTGTTGACTTTTTTCACATCCATTCATTTACTCATTCTCAGCATTTTTGAAACAACATTTTCTTCAAAGTACATGTTAGAAGCTGGACATAGATACAATTTTATCCACAAAAACATAAAGGTATGGTGATTCCAGCTGAGAGTGACTATTCTTTGAAATTTTCATCCTCTAATTGGCTTAACTAGACTAAAATATATCGTTCTTCAGAGTTTAGTTCAAAATTAAATACTGACACATGCTACATGGCTGAACCTTGAAAACATTATGCTAAATGGAAACCAGTTTAAAAGGACCATATATTATGTGATCTCATTTATATGAAATGTCCAGAATAGGAAAATCTATTAATACACAAATAGTAGATTAGTGTTTGACGAGGGCTGGGGGAAAAGGGGAATGGGAAGCAACCACTAATAGGCAGGGGTTTCATTCAGGGTGATAAAAATATTCTAGAATTAAACTATTAAGATGTTGTACAACTGTGCATATACTAAAAAAATTATTGAATTGTACACTTTAAATGGGTGAATTGTATGGTATGTTAATTCTATCTCTATAAAGCTGTTATATTAAAATACAACTATACATACTAACATACACCAATGAATTTTTCTAAATGTTTTAATTCTACATTCTGACACTTTAAAAGCTTTGAAGAATATCTATGCGGTTAACTAGTGGCAACTGACAAGTCTATAATTCAGATAATGAAATAACAGAAAATAAGGTTAAATAGTTTGGTTAAGGTTAGCTACGTCACGTGCTTTTTTTTTTTTTTTTTTTAATTTATTTTTTTTTGGCTGCGTTGGGTCTTTGTTGCTGCGCGTGGGCTCTCCTTTTTTAGTTGCGGTGAGCGGGGGCCGCTCTTCACTGCAGTGTGCGGGCTTCCCACCATGGTAGCCTCTCTCGTCGCAGAGCACTGGCTCCAGGCGCACGGGCTCTAGAGCGCAGGCTCAGCAGCTGTGGCTCAGGGGCCCAGCTGCTCTGCAGCACGTGGGATCCTCCCAAACCAGGGCTCGAACCCGTGTTCCCTGCACTGGCAGGCGGACTCCCAACCACTGCGCCACCAGGGAAGCCCAGTCACATGCTTTAGGTATCATAATTAGGCTAGTGTTTAATTATATAATTATGAATAGTGTCTTTCCTATCTGAAAATTTAATAAGGTGCTAATCCTCACTGCTTAACAAGTTATAAAATGCCTCTTTCACTTTTTCCTGCTTTGGTAGCTTCTCAAAGCTATTTAAATTAATTTGTAATCACTGATTATAATGCCAGGAATTGTCTAGAAAAGCAAAATTGTCTAGAAAAGTAAAACAATAAAAATGCTCATACTATTTCTCAGTTTTTTAAAGTGAAAAAAAAAAGGTTGTACTTTATGCAGGTTTGGTTTTGTTTTGTGGAGAAAATGTGCATCTAGTTACACAAATAGCCCAATTCATTTATTCTGATATTTATTCACACACACATGCTTTCTGCAAACATTGATTAAGTACTGACTATGTCTCACACATTGTCTACCACACTAAGGAATTCAAGGTCAAATCACCATCCTCAAGGTACTTACAATCCAGTGAAACTACTGCTACCAAATGAATCAGTAGAGATGGGAACACAAATATCAATGCTACTCTGAGAAAAAGATGTGTGAATACGTCACACTATTGTCTATCATCTCCAAGGGACATTTCTAAGAACAGTATTTCAATCTCCATATGTAAAAGAGACAAAGCCACATCAGAAAGGACTGGTTAATCAGGATACAAGTAATCTGTTATTACAAAAAGTTCAGCTTACTTTTATCTTTGCCTACTGCTTTCAGCAGTTCTCTGAGGTAAAGCATCCACATGACTAAAACACAGAAAAAGGTAAAAACCAGTATTTTAATCATCCAACTGAATCACTCCTCTTGTTCTGACTTCTAGAATCCTACTTCTTCTCATTTATATCTTGTCTAGGATTGTAAACAACCTCCCAAATGTTTAATCTTCATAGAAATATAAATATCTGGACATCCATAGATAAGAATCCCCGCTAACTGCTTTAAGCCAGGCCTTCAACATCTTGAGTCTGGATTATCAAAATTGCTGCTGTCTTTCTCACTGTTTTTCCTCTATAACTAAGGTATTGTTTTCTCTGGTTACTTTCAATATTTTTTCTTTGTTTTTAGTTTCTAGCAGTTTAATTATTATGTGTCTTGGTAAGGATTTCTTTAGATTTATCCTATCTGTCATTTGCTCAGAGCAGCTTCTTGATCCTGTAGGTTTATGTCCTACCAAATTTGGGAAGTTTTCAACCATTATATTTAAGAGTACTTTTTCATCTTGCCCTCTTTCTTCTCTCCTTTTGGGACTCTGATGGTAACAGTGTTAGATCTTTTGTTATGGTCCCACATATCTGAGGCTCTGTTAATTTTTTCATTGTATTTTTAATTTTTCAGATTGGGTAATTTCTATTGTTGTATCTTCCAGGTCACTGATTTCTTTCCTCTGTCCCCTCCACTCTGCTGTTGAGCCTTACCCACTGAACATTATTTTTTGGTGTTTTTTTCAATTCTAAAAATTCCATTTAGTTCTTCATTATATCTTTTATTTCTTTGCTCAGGCTTTCTATTTCTTTGCTGGCCAAGTGTTGGGGCACCTTATTATAACTTCTCAAGTATGGAAATCTAAGCTCCCCACTCAGCCTCTGTTAACATGACTAGAGATGGGGCCCAGGTTTATGTTTTAGGGTTTTTTGATTGTTGTTTTGTTTTGCTAAAGTACAGTGGTTATTGTCTGAAAGTTTTCTGTTTTGCTAGGCCACCACCTTCCCAGTCCTCTGGCTTGAAACAGCAGACTTTGTTGGGGCCCTTTTTTTTAACCTGCACCCTTGGCATTTCTAGGTTGCCAGCTTTTTCAGCTCCAAGTCTGGGATATATGAAGCAAAAGAAAGTCAAGAGACCTCACCACTGTTTTGTTCCTCAGGCTCTGATATCACTAGGCAGTCTGCCTTCTCTTCTCCTTTTTTAAGAGTCTTTAAATTAGTCTTTTAATGTCTAGACCATGCTCCCAGAAGCACAAGTCTGAATTCTGAAAATATTGTTAAAAAAAGAAAAGCTTAAGAAATTTAAAGAAATAAAATGTGATTGTTTGAAATTATAGGGGAAGATAACTTTATTTTGATGTAGTATTTTAAAATCTTTCTAAAAACTACACCAAAGCTGCTGGGTATAGTGAAAACTATGCCAGGCGAGGACAAAATGGTACAAACTTGCTCAGCATTTCCACTCATAAAACCACTGTATGGATAATAACCCAAAGGTATCACTCCAAATAACATGATCTAAATAATACATTACATAAATGTTCTATGAAGAATTGCAAAAACAAAGAGGAAGAGGGGATAGACAAGCCAACCACAGCTGCAATAGCTTCAAACAAGGTGACAAAAAAGCTTTGTAATAGAGAATTGCATTACCCCATCAAACAACAATAGCAGAAAACTAAACTAGATGAATGCCAAGTTTTAATATTCTAGAAAATTTTAATATACATTATCACTACCATTCTCCAATTTCAAGCCTTGTGCTTGTGTTCAATGACTGCAAATGGGGTGGTTAAAATGAAATCGGTCAAAATGTTAGGTCAGTTAAAAGTAAATTTTCCCCATCACTGGTTTTTATGTAATTGTAATGTTAAAGTAAGATGAGACACTTGTGCAATAATTTTCCCATTTTTCAGAATTTTGGGAGATTCCTTTTCTTTTTGAATTTCTAAATAAATTATGTGTTCTTTGATTAGCAGTTCTCTAACGAATTGGTCAATTTGCCTACAGTTCTATGTCAATTATCCTAAAACAATTTTTTTTCAGTAAACAGCAGTGTTTATTAAATTTTATGTGCTTTAATGTGCTTTTGTCAAGTTGGTAAATATTGGCCTTTTTCTAAGTTATTTTGTTAAAATTAATTTTAAGTTAATTTTCAAACAAGGCCAATACTACTTATTGGGCTATATTTTTTAAGTATATTTTTATTTTGCATTTACATTTAAGCAGTTTTTACATGAAACAATCATTGCCACTTCAAGAGTGGGCATCATCACTATTTGATACTTTTTTGTCTTTTAAGACTTGAATCCACAGTAAAAAGCATGTGCAATCTCAATATGACTCCTGGAAGAAAACAGTTCTGGGCTTGGATTGCACAGTGAAGTGGGAATGCTGTTTTATCTGCCAGCATCCCTTCCTTGGTGGAGTTGTCAATACATGAGCACACCATAACTCTCACAATAGATGCATATAAACCTACAAGGGCCAAACATAAATTCTTCCATGAGCCAAAATGTTACCTATTTTTAGCTTATGCTTATAATTTGAGTTCAAGAACTTGCAACTTAAAGTCCTGACAAATACTTCAGTATATGTGAAAGAAAACAAATTATAAAATGCCAACAAGAAAAGTGTCTGTCAAGTAGCCATAATGTCCTCATAGAAGGGTGAAAGAATCTAAAATCATTGAAGATAATCAATCAAGCTGAATGGCTGGAGAAAAATGTAATTCATTTGTGCTTTCAAATAAATTATTAAAATTCAAAAACATTGCCAATAAACAGGGCATACATAACTGGCTAAAGTAAAATTAAGAAAATAGCCTGAAGTATTTTTAATAAAACAGAAAAATATGTTTAAAGATGAAGAAACTTACCAAACTACTCTAAAATTACTAGTATGTTAAAAAACAATAAATAGAAAAAGACATAGATATAGATATGGATGGATTTAGGTTTATAGATATTTCTCAATTTATTTTGGGGGGCCTGCTCTTTTGACTAAATTTTTTTTTATCCCTTTTTTGTTGTTGTTCTAAAATGCCAGCCTCAGCATTGTCTTTTAAGACAAAGTTATACTTATGGATGTGGGTATTATTTTCCATCTCACAAAACTAAAATTAACTGTTAGCACAGGAACAATTTCCTACTCAACTGTTTGAAATAGTGGTATAGTCCCATGTAAGTACAAAAACAACCAAGGGAAGAAATGGCTTTATCTTATCTCATCAGACTCATACTATCTGCATCTCTTGAGTAGGCCTAGCTAAAACAATTTAATCTTCCCCAAGGGTTTGAGACAAAAACAAACCACACAAACGACAAAAACAAAACCTGACTGGCTCTAAACAGACAATACCTTAATAAGAAACAGAGAATAAAGAAAAAGAAATTGGGAGAAAAGATTTCCATTTGAATCTTTGCTCTTACATACTTTCCATCTCTCCCATTACAAAATACACTTAACATGATGCTTATTTTCTTCTCCTTGTTTTCTCATGGAAGCAGGACCAGCTACATAATTTGTACAAAATGAAAATGAGGGTCTCTTCTTTAAAAATCATTAAGAATTTCAGCAAGGAGCATTAAGCCACATATTGGGTCCTTCTAAGCATGGATCCCTTAAAAACTGCATAGGTCACATACTCATGAAGCCAGCCACGCAAGGAAGTATAAATCATAAAACATATAAAGCAATTTGGCAATAATCATCAAGATCACTATATACGCACATGCTCTTTTACCCTCCCCCCCGCCATTTCCAGCGCTCTATACAAAAGAATAATCAGTTTTGTACATTTACATATAAAATAAAATATATTTGTCCCAGTGTTATTGTAATAATGGAAAATTGGAAAATTTAATAGAATAATTTGTAACCTTTTAAAAAGATGTTAGTAAAAACATTTTCTTAATGACATTATAAAATGCTGTTAAGTGAGAAAAATATGACACAAAGCTAGAAACATAGCCTGCTCCATCTCTCTCCTTCTCCTTAACTCTACTATTTTCTTCTACATACATTCTCAAAACTGAAAGGGCATTTAGTAAAATATTAATAGTGGTTAACTATGGGTTATGGAATTAGGCATGATTATTATTTTCTTCTTTATGGTTTTATGAGTATTTTACATTTTCTAATGAACATTTGTTATTTTTCTAACTAGGGAGAAAGAAGAAGAAAATAATAATAAAGTAAACCTTTCACCTAAAACTGACAGTTCCTAAGCAAACAGTTGGGAGCAATAAACTCTTTGAACAGTAATACAAGTAGACCTACTGCAAACAAGTCACATTCTCACTCTCTCCAGTAAGTCCTCTAGAGAAGCAAAATTTAGTGCAAAAAGCAGTGTTTCAGCTCAGTGTATATAGTTTCTTGGTCTACTTGCCCTGCTAGCTTTTTCCATTTACTACATCATTGAACAGACTCAGTGCCATTATTTTTAATGTACTGGTTAACAAATTCTGGACATGAAACTATTTTAAATGGTTTTATATAGAGTACGTGCCAATGACTTAGTCCCAGAACAAAGGTTATCCTGTTGTCAAAGCAATAATGATCATGTGCTGACTGAGGCTAGAGATGGTGGTTAGAAAAAGAGTTCAGAGTTTTGAAATGTCCTAGCTTGGGTCCACAGCAAAGCCTGAGACAAGGATTTGGGTATAGGTAGTTTATTTGGCAGGTGATCATAGGGATCACCTGCAGTAAAGGAGCAGAGTGAAAAGTAGGGGGATAAACAATGAACAACAGCAGGATCATTACTGAACTGTTTATTGCTATGGGCAACTGGGATTCATTTGTTCTGGGAACTATCTGAGGTACTGTATAGAATGCTTCTTGGAATTTTGCCACCAAAAGGTAAGAAGCTGAGGCATTAAACTTCTGAATTGTTTGAGGGTTTTCCTGGAGGCATTAACTTCCCTACACTTCCATGATACCTGCACACGAGCTGGGAAAGACTCCCCAAGGCCTTGGAGAAAGGCACAGAGGATGTTTGAGATGAGATGCTATCAAGATGCTTAGAACTGTTCACCATAACTGTAGCTGAAATCAGAGGTGGGCCGAAGAAATCTGACATGGAGCTCCAAAAATGTCCATAATTGAAGAACAAAAATGAGGGAAAATGGAAGTGCAGGAGTAAATGTTTTGCAATGTGACCTTAGTGCAGATAAAGAAAACTGAAGAGAAGTATATCTAGTTCGATGTGCCTGCATTTGTTAGTGAGGAGGTAGAGGAGACCAGAGGAAAGTAGGCTCATAGGTCAGGGCACAGTTCTTTCATGTGATCTATGCTCTAGAAAAAAAATCATGGGCAAATTGAAGATGTTGGACATTGCATCTTGGAGAGGCAAATTGAAAAACTACTCCCAGATGCATGTGGGAATCCTCCACTTGCCATCCTATTAAAGTGAAATATATTTTCCCTATAATTTTTTCCTTTGTCAAACATCCAAATAGTTCTGCATCTCTGTATATATATTAGAGTCTATTTTTAGGAATCATTCTTTCAGTGCTTCTTAAACAATCAATTCAAAAGCAATCATTAACCACAGGTTTATTCACTATAATGGAACTAGAAACACCTTGGACAGTCAGGTCATTTCTGTCAAGTCCAGAGTAGGTTATGTGACATATCCCCTCTCACCACAGTTGCCTTGAAAGAAATGTTCAGTGACTTGTAGGGACATGACAAATGCACTGCAATAAACTGTTTGGTGAGTCCCCCTCAGTGATTTCTCAGCATTTTATCCGTGTCCCTGTTGTAGCACTTAACACGGTCTACAGTAATGCATCCTGTTACATGTCTAACTCCTCAGAAACAGCAAGCTTCACGGTAAGTGAGACCTCATCTTATCCACCTCTGCACACACAATGCCCAGCACATTGCCCGATGCAGAGTAGGTGACCAATTCAAATTTGCTGACTGAGTAGGCAAAGCATTTTCCAGGTTAACATTCCCTGACTTGTATCAAACAGATCAACACTGACATGGCTTAATCCACCCGAGATCTGAACTTGGTTCTGCCACTACCAAGCAGGGTAACCTTGGATAAGTCAACAACCTTTCCTCAATCTCATTTTTTCTCATCTATATAATTAAGGGGGTTGAGAAGCTAATCCCTATGGCGCCTTCAAGCTCCTACAGTCGATGATCTATGTGTCACAGGTGTTAGCTCATTAGAACGCACTGAAGGAATTCTGTCCCCAAGTCCCTACCGAGCTCGCCAAAGTACCTTCGTGTACCCTTTGACTAATGTTGTGTTTATGTGTAAGTGTGTAGATATGATAAAAGGGAAATTAGATTTTTAAAAGAGGAGCCTAGTAAGGTTTGTACCTTTGTTTTCTTAAAGTTTTGAAAGCCGGTGCCTGTGTTTCCTTCAGAAGATTTTCTGTCATCTCCTTTACGTTTCATTTCAATTAATAATCTTGGTTTTGACGGTCTGGGGATGCCTGTTAACCTGTCAATAGCAAGAAGTAGCATTTGTGTCAATCAATGCACACTTTATTTTTGCAACTCTAACTTCTGGTTAAGCAATAAACAACAACAACAATAAAAAACCTAGAAATTTAATTCACTCTTCCAACACATTTTAATGTAATGTCAGGCACTGTGCTAACTCTAGAAACTGGGAAACAAATTAGAGATGTCTTAATGAGCTAAGAAATAAAGTGAATGCAAAACAATATTTCTGTTATTTATGAATACCTCAGGAACTATAGAATTTTATTTTAATAAATAAATGTTTATCTTTAGTACTGTTTTACTCAGGTATTCTAAAGAAACAAGATAGCAACTGAAAAATAAAATGCAAATAAAAATCATGGAATCTATGTTCAAAGAAAGGCAGTTAATTGAAAACTATAGTTTAATGAATTGAAATCTTTGAGGAGGAAGAAATAGAAAAACATATTTTAGAATAGCAATTATATTAATCAGGTAACCTTAACCTATTTTGAGGGATTTTTTTTAGATGCTTTTTCCAAATTTTCGTTCCAAAAGTATACTTGAATGACCTTGCCTTAAAGGGCATTCACTAAACCCAAATTAGATTCTCAGTCTTCCAGGTCACTAACAGAAAGTGATACACACATATGTGTGACAGTATCTCAAAGTGTTGTGACTTAGGCAAGAGGGTAAATATGTATTCACTGTACCCCGAGGGCAAAGAGGGTATATGTAAACTGGCAATGGTTCCAAGTGGTGGTATTGGAAAAATATAATGTTGAATCCCAAAGGAGGAAATTCAGAAGGGAATGCCACAGACTCATGAGTACATTTGTATTAAAAGAAATGATCAGACAACAACTTGGATGAATTTCCAGGGAATTAGGCTGAGTGAAAAAAAGCCAATCCCAGAAGGTTACATCCTATATTATTCCATTTATATAACATCCTTGAGATGACAAAATTATAGACATGGAGTACAAATTAGAGTTGACCCTTAAACAATGCAGGGTTTAGGGATGCTGACATAATAAAAAATCCACCATATAATTTATAGTAGACCCTCCGTATTCCAGGTTCCTAGTACCCACAGTTCCTCCATATCTGAGATTCCTCCATACCTGTGGTTCCCCATCCATGGATTCAACCAACAGTGGATCATGCAGTACTGTGGTATTTACCATTAAACAAAAAACTGGTGTATAAGTGGACCCGCATAGTTCAAACCCATGTTGTTCAAGGGTCAGCTGCAGTGGTTTTCAGAGAAAGTGTGTGTGGAGGAGGGGGGAGGGGGGGAGTGGGAAGTTGGGTATGGATATAAAAGGACAACAGTAGGAACGCTTGTAATGATAGAACTGTTCAGTATCTTGACTGTGGTGGTAGAAACACAAACTTTACATGTGACAAAATTGCACAGAACTAAATATACACACACAAGCACACACACACAGATACAAGTACATATAAAGTGAGAAATCTGAATAACATCAGTGAATTTTATCAATGTCAATTTACTGATTGCAATATTACTCAATAGTTAAGCAAGATGTTATCGTTAGAGAAAATGCTTAATGAGCAAATAGGATTTCTTCATACTATTTCTTACAACTGCATGTGAATCTACAATCATCTTAAAATAAGAGGACTTCCCTGGTGGCACAGTGGTTAAGAATCCACCTGCCAGTGCAGGGGACATGGGTTCGAGCCCTGGTCCGGGAAGATCCCACATGCCGCGGAGCAACTAAGCCTGTGCACCACAACTACTGAGCCTGCGCTCTAGAGCCCAAGAGCCATAACTACTGAGCCCACGTGCTACAACTACTGAAGCCCACGGGCCTAGAGCCCGTGCTCCGCCACAATAGAAGCCACCACAGTGAGAAGCCTGCACACCACAACGAAGAGTAGCCCCCGCTCACTGCGACTAGAGAAAGCCCACACACAGCAATGAAGACCCAATGCAGCAAAAATAAATAAATAAATTTTTTTAAAAATCAATGAGAGAAGTACAGACAATACATTAGAAAAATGACTGAAAGACTTGAAGTCACTGAACAAGAAGGAAACTCAAATGACAAATCTATGAAAGGTTATTAGGTTCAATTGGCAAATAGGAAAATTCAAATTAAAATGACTTAGATATGACTATAGAGATTGACTGAAAATTAGAACATAGGATAAAACTAAATGTTGGTAAGATGGAAACAATCAGAAATTTGATCCACTACTGGTGGGGATATAAATAACTATAACAACTTTGGAAAACATTTTCTGATAAAATTGAAATGTTCATACATTTCAACCCAGAAATTCTACTCCTAGGCATGAGAGAAATGCTTACATGGATGTGCCAGAATGCATGCTCGTTAGAATATTCACAGCTACATACTTTGTTTTGGACAAAAGCTGGAAACAACTCAAGTGTCCATTCACAGTAGGAGGGTTAAATAAATTGGAGTATATGAATACAATGGAATTACATGTAGCAAAAAATATATATATAATACATATACATATGATACGTATACTCGTATGATATATAGCCACACACTAGAACATGTATGAATCTAGGAGGATATCATATTAAGCTAAATATACAGGAAACAAAATAATAACTACTATATTGTTCCACTAATATAAAGTTTTAAAGCAGCTATCTTGTTTAAGAAGCGGTATACAGGTGGTATGTATATATGCAAAGGTGGAAAGAAAAGAGCAACTTGGAAGTTAACATAGAGGGGCTTCCCTGGTGGCTCAGTGGTTACGAATCCACCTGCCAATTCAGGGGACACAGGTTCGAGCCCTGGTCTGGGAAGATCCCACATGCCGCGGAGCAACTAAGCCCATGTGCCACAACTACTGAGCCCCCGTGCCACAACTACTGAAGCCCACGTGCCTGGAGCCCATGCTCCATGACAAGAAAAGCCACTGCAACGAGAAGTCCACACACTGTAATGAAGAGTAGCCCCCTCTCGCCGCAGCGAAAACCCAACGCAGCCAAAATTAAATTTATATATAAAAAAAAGAAAACATTCTTGTTTTCTTAAAAAAAAAAAATTGTTTTAATAAATAAATAAAATAAAAGTTAACATAGAGATTACCCATAGAAGAGGGGTTTGGATAGGATAAGAAACAAAAGGGGAGGAGTTCTGAAGTCCTCCAGTGTCCGGTAGAACACTGTTTCTTGACCTGAGGGGTGATAACACGTGCTTGCTTCATAATCATTAGGCTATCTATAAATATATTTTCACAATAAAAATATGTTAAAATGTTGCAAGCTTAAAAAACATGATAGAACACTTGCCATTTGGTTTGATTGTCTGCTTTACTGAGTAACAGCAGACCCAATTTAAAAGACAGTAACACGAAGTCAAATATACAAAGTCAGCTGAAAGTTACAGCATCTCTAAATATTAAACTCTTCACTGATTAAAAGTTCTTTCTCTTCCATAGACTTTAGCTGAAGCCCAGTAGGAAAGAGAAATGGGAAGGGGAAAACGAGTTCCATCCTTCTTCCAAGGACCTTGACTTCTCCTTTGCATTGGGCCAAGGTTTGTACCTACCACACCATGCACGACCCAGATGCCATCAGGTCCCTTTCTCTATGGTATGTATCCTGTGTGTGTTTGGGTTGAAGCACTACCTGACACTAAAGGAAAGATTTGGAGAGAAAAAAAATTTTTTTTGATATTTTCTTACAACCTAAGAAAATATCAAGTGCACATGGAAACAATTAGGTGTCCAAAATACAAGAATTTTTATTAAATGGTGCATGGAGATTGAATAGGCATAAATAATTTTTCCCTTGGTTGGAGCAATCTACACTGAGTACATTAGTCTTTGTTTCTCCTCATCCAGAACATTTATTTCTGATCTTGAACTTTCTTCTGGTACCATAGTAAGCACTTCATAAATATTTGTAGAATAAGTATGTTTTTATTTAATAAAATCATATTTTTATTATGACTTTAAATGAAAACAAATTTTATGCTTTCACATGCATAGAAAAAAAAGACTAGAATAAAATAGACCAGAAATACTTTCTTCTTTTTTTGCATTGTGGTATACTTTACATTTTCTCATTTCCTTTTCATGATTAGAGGAATAAACAACTGAAAAGAGTGATTTGAAAAATAAAACTGAAAGTCATAATTTAATGATCAATTTAAGTCATTGAAAATATAAACCAGAATAGTCAAGCTCACCATTATTTTGATGGATGTTTATTACCAGAGTCTTAGGAAATGTGACCTCACTGACTTTAGATTTGTTTTGTTTAGTAACTGTGATGTTGCCTCATAAAATGAGAGGTATCAGTGGGAATAGATACTCCTTATTCAATTACAGTTTTAGCCTTTGCAATTCAATTTGGAAGTCAAGATTGATTACCGTATTTAAGTGTTTATAATTCCTTTTTCCCTCCTCCTCCCTTAATCCAGAATTTAAGTTCTGCATATAATTCTTCATGTGATAATTATTTGTGCATTAAATCTGCATAACTCTGTAGAATAAGGACGTGTGATTTCTCTGAAAGTTTCCATTTCCCAAACAAGAAAAAAGAATGCAGTAGCAGTAAGGCCTGTATCTCCTGAGTTGTCATAATCGAGTTGTACACAGCCTCCCATGGCCAGTCTCTGATTTCACCCTACATCCCTCTTGAAGCAAGACTCATTTCTAAAAAGCAAATCATTTCCCAAGACATTAGAGAGCTAACAGGCTTTACTAGAGATTACATAGAAGAGATGAGCGTTTATGTATCTGTGGCAAAACACAGCATTTTTACTTCAGTGTAAGTAATCTGCACTGGCCATCTCTTCCCAAGTCCGTTTTCTTCCCTGCTGACTTCCAAATCTTTTGTCTCCAACCCCACTCCTACCCAGCCCTCCTTCAACCTCTCTGACTGTACTCTCTTTCATTACTTTCCCTTTTTTAGCCAGAGAAATGTACGTGTGTCTGATCTTCCAAAATCACATCATCACACCCATCATGTGAAGTTGTTTTCAAACATGCAAAAGACCAAAAAACTGAGGACAAAGATTAGTTGTGTATGTGAGTGCGTGTGTGTGCGCGTGTGCACATAGGCATTTACCCGTGCAAGCATTTAAGAAATATATGGTCTTTAACAGAGGCACCCTCTTCAGAAAGGGGAAAGGAAGTAGGGCAAAGGGATGTAACTAATATTTTTCTCTGAAAAATGTTTTTCTGTCACATTAAAAAGAATTTTTTCTTCAACCTTTGTAATGTTTCTGAAATTGTGATGCACCTTGCAACTGATATGCACATTTACTGTGGTAGTGTTCTATTTTTCTCCAAAACTTTTACCGAGATTGCTAGCCATCTCACAATATCTAGTACCTACCAATTGAGGAATATGCTGTGTATCTTTCTTAGAATTTTCTCTATTGCTTTTTAAATTATGGTTTCACAAAAGTCATACTTCCTCACTGCATCTGGTGATATAACTGTAAAGATAAACACGTGCAATGACGTATAAAGAAAAAAATTAGTTCCCTCTTCCTAACTCCCCCTCCTGAGGTTACCAGCATTAGCAATGTACTGATATTCTTTGACGTAACCAGGGGAGCTCAGACATAGTATAGTGCAGGCTTTCTGGCTGTGATAATTTTAACAAAAATAAAATCATATTACCTTATGTAATTTTCGTATTTAAAATACATCATGGATATCACTTATAGTTAATAAATCTCTAACTTATTTTCAATATCTTTATGGTATCTATCTATGGTAATCCATAGCATAGATGTGTCAGAATTTATTCAACCATTTCCCCCACTCAGGTAATTTCCAGTTTTTCTTTATGCCAACTTCCAGCAATTCTTCAATACATATTGTCATACCTATATCCTCATGTACCAGTGCCTTTGTTTTTACAAGGTAGATCCCCACAAGTGGGATTGCTGGATTAAATAATATGTGCATAATAATTTTAACATACATTTCTAGATAAATTTCCCGATGTTTTAAAGATTCTCACTGCCATCAGCAGCATCATGATGCGGCCCATTCCCCTACAATCTCACCAGCATTCTTGTAATTGCTCATTTCAATCTTTTCCAGTCTAATGGATGAAAATGGTCTCATACTCTAATTTTCATTTTCCTCACTAATAGTAAGATGAGGCATTTTTTCACACGTCTTAGCCATTTGGGCATCATCTTCTCTCTCTAGGCTACTTTCCTACTGTGCCATCTTTTTCATGTAAAACACTTTGTAAGATCTTATTACTCATTAGGGATATTTACTTTTTGTCAGTAACATATGTTGCAAACATTCTTTTGCAGTTTACCATTTTCTGTCAGTCTCATTCTGTAATATACTTGAAAAATTTTTTTATGTAGGCAAATATGTCTGTCTTTTACTCTTTTGTTTAGGATGCTATCCCTCACCCTGAGACTAGAATCTTGTAGATTTTCGTCTAATGTTTTCAGTGTTTTATTTTTATTTACTTTTTTGCTTTAATGAGGTATAGTTTACATACAACAAAATTCACTCATTTTAAGCACACAGGTTGATGAATTTTGGTAATTGTATATAGTCATGTAACCTCCACCAAAATCAAGCTGTTGAAGAGATCCATCATCCTGAAATGTTTTCTCATACCACTTCACAATTGATGCCCTCTCCTGACCCTTGACCACAGTCGCTTCCTGTCACTATAGCTTTACCTTTTCTAGAATTTTGTAGTAATGGACTCATAAAGTACATAATCTTTCATGTTTGTCTTCTCTCGTATGTTTGAGTTGCATCCACATTTTCACGTATATTAATATTTACCTCACTTTCATTGCTGAGCAATGTCCATAGTGTGGATAATTCATAACTTCATTATCTAACTACCAGTTAATTGATATTTGAAATTATTCTAGTTTTTGGTTAGGTCAAAAATCCAGAAATAGCAAAATTAAAACCACTATATCAATTAATATTATTTAGTAAGCGTTTATTGTGTATATAAAAACAGTTCACAAGCTGAGGGCTTCCAAATTTGAAGACTGATATGAAGCTCAGGGGCATGAAGTTACAGGATGGTTTATAAAGTGAAAAATGAGGAAACTGTTAGCCTTTATGACAACTGGTTATTACAACGGGGGTTTCCAGATGGCAAAGGATTGATTGAAAGTGATTATCTCATACTATTTTCAGGAAGATGACCTGTTTCTTTTGATTGTCAGAGGCATTTACAAGAAATAACCTTAAGTTAAGCTTTGCTTATGCTCATGAAATGAGCTAGATTTAGTTTTGCTTACGTGGCTTAATGGTTTTGTCGGCTCAGGGAATTCTCAAGTCTGGTCTCTATTTTGTGTTTAATTTTAACAGTTACTATGCATAATGTTATAACATTATTGTAGTATTATTATATATTAAAATATTATTATTTACTAAAATATAAAAGTCTCTGTGTAAAAGACTTTATATGGACATACCCATTTCATTTCTCTTGAATAAATATCTAGACTTAAGATTGCTGGGTTATATGGTAAGTGTATGTTTAACTTTATAAAATACTGCCATATTGTCTTTCAAAGTGGCTGGGCCATTTTGCATTCTCAACCGAAATGTATAGTTTCCAGTTCCACATTCTGTCCAGCACTTGGTATTGTCAAGCTTTTTCATTTTAGCCATTCAAATGGTGTCCAGTGGTCTCTCATTGTGGTTTTCATTTGAATTTACATGATAATAATGATGTTGAGCATCTGTCAAGTGTCTGTTCAAATCTTTTCCCCTTTTTAAAAAAGCTGGGTTGTTTTCCTTATTAAGTTGTAAGTAAGTAAGTGTTCTTCATATATTCTGGATGCAAGTCCCCTGTCAGAAATATGTTTTGCAAGTATTTTCTTACAATCTATGGCTAGTCTTTTCATTTTCTTAACTGTCTTTCATAGAACAAAGGTTTTTATTTTGATGAAGACGTTTTATCCATTTTTCAATTTTTTCTTTTTTCATCATGTTTAGGAAATCTTTGTCTAGTCCAATGTCACAAGGATTTTATTATGTTTTCTTCTAAATATTTAATAGTTTAAGGTCTTTTTTTTTTAACATCTTCATTGGAGTATAACTGCTTTACAATGGTGTGTTAGTTCTGCTGTATAACAAAGGGAATCAGCTACACATATACATATATCCCCATATCTCCTCCCTCTTGCGTCTCCCTCCCACCCTCCCTATCCCATCCCTCTAGGTGGTCACAAAGCACCGAGCTGATCTCCCTGTGCTAAGCAGCGCTTCCCACTAACTATCTATTTTACATTTGGTAGTGTATATATGTCCATGCCACTCTTTCACTTCGCCCCAGCTTACCCATAGTTTAAGGTTTTATGGCTAGATCTCTGACCCATCTTGAGTTAACTGTTGTATATGGCATGAGGTAAGAGTTGAGGTACATTTTTCTATACAGATAAATCTAGTTGTCCCAGCTCTATTTTTTAAATTGAGAATTCATCTGCAATTAATTTTATGTGCTATGAGGCAGGATTCTAGCTGAATATTTTTTCTGATGGATAATCAGTCATACCAATATTTTCTATCATCTAAGGCATCCTATTCCTACAGTATTGAAATATTATACTTATTATTTCTTAAATTCCTATTCATAATTGTAACTATTTCAAGACTTCATTCTCTTCTACTGATTTGATTATTTCTGTAATTATAATCTGAAACAGAATTCTTGGTTCCCAGCCTCTTAACCTGTCTCTCTTTCCACTTTTTCTCATTTCATTAGGTGGCACTACCGTCTACCTAGGTACTAGCCTTTATTTCTCTCCTTTCCTCGTCCTTATAATCAATCCACCACTTTTCCCGCCACATTATAAATATTTCACTCCATCTCCATTGCTAAGAGAGTCATCCAGGCTCCCATGATCTTATCTTGCACCTGTCTTTTCCATGCCCACTAACTGTACCCACACTGGCCATCTTTCTGTTCTTTGTCCATCCAAGTTTGTATCTGGCCCAGGACCTTTGAACGTGCCATTCCCTCTGTCTGGGATAATCTTCCTTCATCCTAACTACCTCTTTTGCTTCTTTCAGGTCTCATGTTAAATGATAATTCAGATCTTTGGAAATATTTCATATGTAATGTCCCCCTGACTATAATCCTACTATTGCTAGTTTGCGTATGAGGTGGGTACTCACCCAGGAATTTGCATAATTAATAAGCTGCACATGGGCAACATCTACTGCGATCAGGCACTGGATCCTTCCATTCTTGAAAGACCTCTCCCCATCTTTGTAAAGTGTGAGCCAGCAGCCAGCGCCAGGGTTGTTGCTCAGGGATAAAGAACAGCAAAAGATTAGCCTTGATCAAACTGATTACTACCCATCAGGGTGCTCATAAAAATGCCTTCTGGGATGTCACAGACTCGAAGTATGAGAATAGCTCTGGGCTCACCGTCAGATGAGGAGCAGAAGGTTCTGTGACCACATGGCATGTTCCTAAATAGCAGTCCACTCTAGAGGAATATTCGCTTTAGTCCTGGACAAAGTGTACCTGGAGAAGTTAATACTGCTGACAAATAGGCCCTCCACACTTGGGGAGGGGCCCTTCAGGAGGCCTTGGGCATCATCCATAGAGAAGGGTCACACTGGGCTTGCTTGCCCACTCTACACAATTCCTGTGTGTGTGTGTGTGTGTCGCTTCACTCATTCTGGCTCCACTTCTCCAGGTGCTGTGTATTCAGAATGTTCAGTGCTGCAGCTGCAGCTGCCACTGTTGTTGTTGCTGTGACAATTCTTAGCAGTTTGTTATTGTTCTAGGTGAGAGTGAGCCCTGGGGCACACCTTCCCCACTAAATTTCTCCCTTAAGCTCCAAATGCCATTTGACTCATTCTCCATTATAATCATCAGAGGACCTTTAGCAATTCTAAGGGAGTTATTACTTTCTTTCACATCTTTTCTCAAATATCTGATTGCAATTCAGCTCTCCAGGGAAAATCCAAGCTGCCTCTTTATCTTTATGAAGAGAAAGTGTGAATTTTATCCCAGATTCATAATTTTAAAGCTGAAAGGGAGCTTGAATACATTCTAATTATGTCTCCACATTTTACACATGAAAAAAAAAAGTTTCTGATGTGCCTAGGACAAGATCTGATATGCATGGCAATCAATAAAAAGTGTATTCAATGAAAGAATGAAGTTTAGGGAATCATGACTTCTCTAAGATCACACAAGTCTGTAGCAGAACAAAGATTAGAATAAGATTTTCTCATTCCAAAACTGAGCCCATTTATAAAAACAAATGGATTGGGAGAGGGGCAAGATGGCGGAAGAGTAAGACGCGGAGATCACCTTCCTTCCCACAGATACAGTAGAAATACATCTACACGTGGAACTGCTCCTACAGAACACCCACTGAACGCTGGCAGAAGACGTCAGACCTCCCAAAAGGCAAGAAAATCCCCACGTACTTGGGTAGGGTAAAAGAAAAAAGAAATAACAGAGACAAAAGAATAGGGACGGGACCTGTGCCAGTGGGAGGGAGCCGTGAAGGAGGAAAGGTTTCCAGGCACTAGGAAGCCCCTTTGCGGGCAGAGACTGCGGGTGGCAGAGGGGGGAAGCTTCGGAGCCGCGGAGGAGAGCGCAGCCACAGGGGTGCGGAGGGCAAAGCGGAGAGACTCCCGCACAGAGGCTCGGCACCAACCAGCACTCACCAACCCAAGAGGCTTGTCTGCTCACCCGCCGGGGCGGGCGGGGGCTGGGAGCTGAGGCTCGGGCTTTGGTGCTAGCCAGGAGGGAGTCTGGGAAAAAGTCTGCAGCTGCCGAAGAGGCAAGAGACTTTTTCTTGCCTCTTTGTTTCGCGGCGCGCAAGGAGAGGGGATTCAAAGCGCTGCCTAAACGAAATCCAGAGACGGGTGCGAGCCGTGGCTATCAGCGCGGATCCCACAGCAACAGGGGCACAGAGGGAAAAACAGAGAGATTCCCGCACAGAGGCTCAGCGCCGAGCAGCGCTCACCAGCCCGAGAGGCTTGTCTGCTCACCCGCCGGGGCGGGCGGGGCTGGGAGCTGAGGCGCGGGCTTCGGTCGGATCGCAGGGAGAGGACTGGGGTTGGCGGCGTGAACACAGCCTGAAGGGGTTGGCCTGCCGCGGCGAGCCGGGAGGGAGCCGGAGAGGAGGTCTGCAGCCGCCAAAGAGGCAAGAGACTTTTTCTTGCCTCTTTGTTTCGCGGCGCGCAAGGAGAGGGGATTCAGAGCGCCGCCTAGACGAAATCCAGAGGCGGGCGCGAGCCACGGCTAACAGCGCGGACCCCAGAGACAGGCGCGAGCAGCGCCCATCAGCGCGGACCCCAGAGACTGGTAGGAGACGCTAAGGCTGCTGCTGCCGCCACCAAGAAGCCTGTGTGCGAGCACAGGTCACTCTCCACACCGCCCCTCCCGGGAGCCAGTGCAGCTCGCCACTGCCAGGCTCCCGTGAGCCGGGGACAACTTCCCAGGGAGAACACACGGCGCGCCTCAGGCTGCTGCAACGTCACGACGCCTCTGACGCCGCAGGCTCGCCCCGCCTCCACCGTACGGCTCCCTCCCGCGGCCTGAGTGAGCCAGAGCCCCTGAAGCAGCTGCTCCTTTAACCCCGTTCTGTCTGGGCGGGGAACGGACGCCCTCAGGCGACGTACATGCAGAGGCGGGTCCACATCCAAAGCTGAACCCCGGGAGCTGTGCGAACAAAGAAGAGAGAGGGAAATCTCTCCCAGCAGCCTCAGAAGCAGCGGATTAAAGCTCCACAAACAACTTGATGTGCCTGCATCTGTTGAATACCTGAATAGACAACGAATCATCCCAAATTCAAAAGGTGGACTTTAAGAGCAGGATATATTAATTTCCCCTTTTCCTTTTTTTGTTAGTGTATATGTGTATGCTTCTGGGTGAGATTTTGTCTGAATAGCTTTGCTTTCACCATTAGACCTAGGGTTAGGTCCGTCCATTTTTTTTTTTTTTTTTTTTTTTTTTACTTAAAAAAAATTTTTTTTCCTAATATATGTTTTTTTAATAATTTTTTCCATTCTTTCTATTTTTAGAAATTAAAAATTTTTTAAATGTTTTTTCATATTTTTTATTTTAAAAAATTAAAATTTTTTTTCTTAAAAATTTTTTTCTTATTTTTTACTGTAAAAAAATAATAAATCTATTTTTAAAAATTAAAAAAAATTTTTTCTGAATACATTTACTCTTAATAATTTTTTTCTTATTTTTTATTATAATAGCTTTATTTTATTTTATTTTATCCTCTTTCTTTCTTTCTTTCTATTTTTTTCTCCCTTATATTCTGAACTGTGTGGATGAAAGGCTCTTGGTGCTCCAGCCAGGCATCAGGGCTGTGCCTCTGAGGTGGGAGAGCCAACTTCAGGACACTGGTCCACAAGAGACCTCCCAGCTCCACGTAATACCAAACGGCAAAAATCTCTCAGAGATCTCCATCTCAACATCAAGACCCAGCTTCACTCAACGACCAGCAAGCTACAGTGCTGGACACCCTAGGCCAAACAACTAGCAAGACAGGAACACAGCCCCATCCATTAGCAGTGAGGCTGCCTAAAATCATAAGGACACAGACACCCCAAAGCACACCACCAGACGTGGACGTGCCCACCAGAAAGACAAGATTCAACCTCATCCACCAGAACACAGGCAATAGTCCCCTCCACCAGGAAGCCTACACAACCCACTGAACCAACCTTACCCACTGGGGACAGATACCAAAAACAACGAGAACTACGAACCTGCAGCCTGTGAAAAGGAGACCCCAAACACAGTAAGATAAGCAAAATGAGACGACAGAAAAACACACAGCAGATGAAGGAGCAGGGTCAAAACACACCAGACCTAACAAATGAAGAGGAAATAGGTAGTCTACCTGAAAAAGAATTCAGAATAATGATAGTAAGGATGATCCAAAATCTTGGAAATAGAATAGACAAAATGCAAGAAACATTTAACAAAGACGTAGAAGAACTAAAGAGGAACCAAGCAACGATGAAAAACACAATAAATGAAATTAAAAATACTCTAGATGGGATCAATAGCAGAATAACTGAGGCAGAAGAAAGGATAAGTGACCTGGAAGATAAAATGGTGGAAATAACTACTGCAGAGCAGGATAAAGAAAAAAGAATGAAAAGAACTGAGGACAGTCTCAGAGACCTCTGGGACAACATTAAACGCAGCAACATTCGAATTATAGGGGTCCCAGAAGAAGAAGAGAAAAAGAAAGGGACTGAGAAAATATTTGAAGAGATTATAGTTGAAAACTTCCCTAATATGGGAAAGGAAATAGTTAATCAAGTCCAGGAAGCACAGAGAGTCCCATACAGGATAAACCCAAGGAGAAACACGCCAAGACACATATTAATCAAACTGTCAAAAATTAAATATAAAGAAAACATATTAAAAGCAGCAAGGGAAAAACAACAAATAACACACAAGGGAATCCCCATAAGGTTAACATCTGATCTTTCAGCAGAAACTCTGCAAGCCAGAAGGGAGTGGCAGGATATACTTAAAGTGATGAAGGAGAAAAACCTACAACCAAGATTACTCTACCCAGCAAGGATCTCATTCAGATGTGATGGAGAAATTAAAACCTTTACAGACAAGCAAAAGCTGAGAGAGTTCAGCACCACCAAACCAGCTTTACAACAAATGCTAAAGGAACTTCTCTAGGCAAGAAACACAAGAGAAGGAAAACACCTACAATAACAAACCCAAAACATTTAAGAAAATGGGAATAGGAACATACATATCGATAATTACCTTGAATGTAAATGGATTAAATGCTCCCACCAAACGACACAGGCTGGTTGAATGGATACAAAAACAAGACCCATATATATGCTGTCTACAAGAGACCCACTTCACACCTAGAGACACATACAGACTGAAAGTGAGGGGATGGAAAAAGATATTCCATGCAAATGGAAATCAAAAGAAAGCTGGAGTAGCAATTCTCATATCAGACAAAATAGACTTTAAAATAAAGACTATTACAAGAGACAAAGAAGGACACTATATAATGATCAAGGGATCGATCCAAGAGGAAGGTATAACAATTGTAAATATTTATGCACCCAACATAGGAGCACCTCAATACATAAGGCAAATACTAACAGCCATAAAAGGGGAAATCGACAGCAACACAATCATAGTAGGGGACTTTAACACCCCACTTTCACCAATGGACAGATCATCCAAAATGAAAATAAATAAGGAAACACAAGCTTTAAATGATACATTAAACAAGATGGACCTAATTGATATTTATAGGACATTCCACCCAAAAACAACAGAATACACATTTTTCTCAAGTGCTCATGGAACATTCTCCAGGATAGATCATATCTTGGGTCACAAATCAAGCCTTGGTAAATTTAAGAAAATTGAAATCGTATCAAGTATCTTTTCCGACCACAACGCTATGAGACTAGATATCAATTACAGGAAAAGATCTGTAAAAAATACAAACACATGGAGGCTACACAATACACTACTTAATAACGAAGTGATCACTGAAGAAATCAAAGGGGAAATCAAAAAATACCTAGAAACAAATGACAATGGAGATACGACGACCCAAAACCTATGGGACGCAGCAAAAGCAGTGCTAAGAGGGAAGTTTATAGCAATACAAGCCTACCTCAAGAAACAGGAAACATCTCGAATAAACAACCTAACCTTGCACCTAAAGCAATTAGAGAAAGAAGAACAAAAAAACCCCAAAGCTAGCAGAAGGAAAGAAATCATAAAGATCAGGTCAGAAATAAATGAAAAAGAAATGAAGGAAACAATAGCAAAAATCAATAAAACTAAAAGCTGGTTCTTTGAGAAGATAAACAAAATTGATAAACCATTAGCCAGACTCATCAAGAGAAAAAGGGAGAAGACTCAAATCAATAGAATTAGAAATGAAAAAGGAGAAGTAACCACTGACACTGCAGAAATACAAAAGATCATGAGAGATTACTACAAGCAACTCTATGCTAATAAAATGGACAACCTGGAAGAAATGGACAGATTCTTAGAAATGCATAAACTGCCGAGACTGAACCAGGAAGAAATAGAAAATATGAACAGACCAATCACAAGCACTGAAATTGAAACTGTGATTAAAAACCTTCCAACAAACAAAAGCCCAGGACCAGATGGCTTCACAGGTGAATTCTATCAAACATTTAGAGAAGAGCTAACACCTATCCTTCTCAAACTCTTCCAAAATATTGCAGAGGGAGGAACACTCCCAAATTCATTCTACGAGGCCACCATCACCCTGATACCAAAACCAGACAAAGATGTCACAAAGAAAGAAAACTACAGGCCAATATCACTGATGAACATAGATGCAAAAATCCTCAACAAAATACTAGCAAACAGAATTCAACAGCACATTAAAAGGATCATACACCATGATCAAGTGGGGTTTATCCCAGGAATGCAAGGATTCTTCAATATACGCAAATCAATCAATGTGATACACCATATTAACAAATTGAAGGAGAAAAACCATATGATCATCTCAATAGATGCAGAGAAAGCTTTCGACAAAATTCAACACCCATTTATGATAAAAGCCCTGCAGAAAGTAGGCATAGAGGGAACTTTCCTCAACATAATAAAGGCCATATATGACAAACCCACAGCCAACATTGTCCTCAATGGTGAAAAACTGAAACCATTTCCACTAAGATCAGGGACAAGACAAGGTTGCCCACTCTCACCACTATTATTCAACATAGTTTTGGAAGTGTTAGCCACAGCAATCAGAGAAGAAAAAGAAATAAAAGGAATCCAAATCGGAAAAGAAGAAGTAAAGCTGTCACTGTTTGCAGATGACATGATACTATACATAGAGAATCCTAAAGAAGCTACCAGAAAACTACTAGAGCTAATCAATGAATTTGGTAAAGTAGCAGGATACAAAATTAATGCACAGAAATCTCTTGCATTTCTATACACTAATGATGAAAAATCTGAAAGTGAAATTAAGAAAACACTCCCGTTTACCATTGCAACAAAAAGAATAAAATATCTAGGAATAAACCTACCTAAGGAGACAAAAGACCTGTATGCAGAAAATTATAGGACATTGATGAAAGAAATTAAAGATGATACAAATAGATGGAAAGATATACCATGTTCCTGGATTGGAAGAATCAACATTGTGAAAATGACTCTACTACCTAAAGCAATCTACAGATTCAATGCAATCCCTATCAAACTACCACTGGCATTTTTCACAGAACTAGAACAAAAAATTTCACAATTTGTATGGAAACACAAAAGACCCCAAATAGCCAAAGCAATCTTGAGAACGAAAAATGGAGCTGGGGGAATCAGGCTCCCTGACTTCAGACTATATTACAAAGCTACAGTAATCAAGACAGTTTGGTACTGGCACAAAAAGAGAAATATAGATCAATGGAACAGGATAGAAAGCCCAGAGATAAACCCACGCACATATGGTCACCTTATCTTTGATAAAGGAGGCAAGCATATACAGTGGAGAAAAGACAGCCTCTTCAATAAGTGGTGCTGGGAAAATTGGACAGATACATGTAAAAGTATGAAATTAGAACACTCCCTGACACCATGCACAAAAATAAACTCAAAATGGATTAAAGACCTAAGTGTAAGACCAGACACTATCAAACTCTTAGAGGAAAACATAGGCAGAACACTCTATGACATACATCACAGCAAGATTCTTTTTGACCCAGCTCCCAGAGAAATGGAAATAAGAACACAAATAAACAAATGGGACCTAATGAAACTTAAAAGCTTTTGCACAGCAAAGGAAACCATAAACAAGACCAAAAGACAACCCTCAGAATGGGAGAAAATATTTGCAAATGAAGCAACTGACAAAGGATTAATCTCCAAAATTTACAAGCAGCTCATGCAGCTCAATAACAAAAAAATGAACAACCCAATCCAAAAATGGGCAGAAGACCTAAATAGACATTTCTCCAAAGAAGATATACAGATGGCCTACAGACACATGAAAGAATGCTCAACATCATTAATCATTAGAGAAATGCAAATCAAAACTACAATGAGATATCATCTCACACCGGTCAGAATGGCCATCATCAAAAAATCTAGAAACAATAAATGCTGGAGAGGGTGTGGAGGAAAGGGAACTCTCTTGCACTGTTGGTGGGAATGTAAATTGATACAGCCACTATGGAGAACAGTATGGAGGTTCCTTAAAAAACTACAAATAGAACTACCATACGATCCAGCAATCCCACTACTGGGCATATACCCTGAGAAAACCATAGTTCAAAAAGAGTCATGTACCAAAATGTTCATTGCAGCTCTATTTACAATAGCCAGGACATGGAAGCAACCTAAATGTCCATCGACAGATGAATGGATAAAGAAGATGTGGCACATATATACAATGGAATATTACTCAGCCATAAAAAGAAATGAAATGGAGGTATTTGTAATGAGGTGGATGGAGTTAGAGTCTGTCATACAGAGTGAAGTAAGTCAGAAAGAGAAAAACAAATACAGTATGCTAACACATATATATGGAATCTAAGGGGAAAAAAAAGCCATGAAGAACCTAGTGGCAAGACGGGAATAAAGACACAGACCTACTAGAGAATGGACTTGAGGATATGGGGAGGGGGTGGGGTGAGATGTGACAGGGTGAGAGAGTGTCATGGACATATATACACTACCAAATGTAAAATAGATAGCTAGTGGGAAGCAGCCGCATAGCACAGGGAGATCAGCTCAGTGCTTTGTGACCACCTAGAGGGGTGGGATGGGGAGGGTGGGAGGGAGGGAGATGCAAGAGGGAAGAGATATGGGAACATATTGTATATGTATAACTGATTAACTTTGTTATAAAGCAGAAGCTAACACACCATTGTAAGGCAATTATACTTCAATAAAGATGTTAAAAAAAACAAAAAAAAAAAAAAAAAATGGATTATATTTATTTATTGAAATAATCTAAAGAATATACTTGTATACTCAAAGATTTGCCATAAAGGTCTTAGAATAATATCATTATTTAAAGCTAAAGATAGCCTTAAAAACAAAGTAGTCTATTTCTTAACCTAGTAAAAATAAATACATAGAATGCAACTAATTCAATTTTTAAACATCTTTATTGAGGTATAATTGATATATGAAAAAACTGGACATATTTAATGTATACAAATTGATAAGTTTGGAGATCTGCATACACCTCTGAAACCATTACCACAATCAAGGTAATAAACATCACCTCCAAAACTTCCCTCTTGCTTCTTAGTCATTATTTTTCTTTGTTTGGCTGGTTTGTTTTAAAAACACAACATGAGACCTACCCTATTAGCAAATGTTTAACTATACAATACAGTATTGTTAAACTATAGGTGCTACACTGTACATTAGATCTCTAGGACTTACTCTCGTATAACTGAAACTTTGTACCATTTGACTAATACTTCCCTGTTTCCCCCTCCATCCCAACCACCATTCTACTCTCTGCTTCTATGAGTTTGACTATTTTAGATTCCTCATATAAGTGATGTCATGTAGTATCTGTCCTGTGTCTGGTTATCTCACTTTTCATAATGTCCTCTACGTTCAGTCATGCTGTTGCATATAGCAGGGTTTCCTTCTTTTTTAAGAGTGAATCATATTTTATTCTATGTATATACCACATTTTCTTTATCCATCATCTGTTGATGAACACTTAGGTTGCTTCCATGTCTTGGCTACTGTGAATAATACTGCAGTGAACACAGAAGTGCAGGTATCTCTTCTCGATCCTGATTTCAATTCTTTTGGATATATATCTAGAAACGGGATTGTTGGATCACATGTTAGTTCTATTTTAAGTTTTTGAGGAACCTCCATACTCTCTTCATAGTGGCAGTTCCAATTTATATTCCCACCAACAGTGCACAAGTTTCCCATTTCTTCTCATCCTCACCAGCACTTAGTATCTCTTGTCTTTTTGATGACAGTCATTCTAACAGGTGTGAGGTAATATCTCATTGTGGTTTTGATCTGCATTTCCCTCATGGTTAGTGATGTCAAGCTCCTTTTCATGTACCTATTGGCCATTTTCATATCCTCTTTGGGAAAATGTCTATTCAGTTTCTCTGTCCATTTTTTAATCAGGTTGGCTTTTTACTATTGAGTTGTGTAAGTTCTTTATATATTTTAGATATTAATACCTTATCATATATATGATTTCCAAATGTTGTCTTCCATTCTGTGGGTTACCTTTTCATTTTGTTTGATTGTTTCTTTTGCTATGCAAAGTTTGATGTAGTCCCATGTAATAATTTTTGTTTTTGTTGTTTGTGCTTTGGTGTCATATCCAAAAAATTATTGCCAAGATTAATGTTAAGAAGACTTTTTCCTATGTTTTTACAATTTCAGGACCAAAGTTTTATGTTGTTGTATTATCTGTTTGTTTGGTCCAATGATGAAGTTACATTCCCATTTTTTACTAAGTTGCACCAATAATGTGTCACCTAAAATTTCAACATTTTTTAAAGTGAACAAAGAACTTAAAGATACTTTTGAAGCAGTTTAAGAAAAAACTTTCTAGATTTGTATGATTTTTCCAATATTTTACAGCTGCATTGTCCACACCTAATTTTTTAGGGAGCTGACTTTATTATTTCCAAAACTTTTAATTTGATTTTTAAAATATTTTAAGTATTTTTAAGCTTTCTGAAGGTTGACCTAATATACAAAAAATTGCACATATTTGATGCATACATTTGGATGAGTTTGAACATGTGCATATACTCATGATACTATTACCACAATAATTTGATTTTAATAGAATCTATAATTTTCCTTGTGTATTTGCATATCATTAGTTGATACAATATTTAATTATATTACAGAATTATAATAAGAAAATGACTGGAATAAATAGGTTTATGAACATACACTACTTTATCTTGATCAGTAAACAACTTCAATGCTGGGAGCAGTAGGAGTGAGCACACAGCCTTCTGTATTTATACCTGGGGCATCCATCAGTACATTTTGCAGATGGAATGGATAGGATGGGTTAATCTAACAATTTGATTAAGTGGAAATCAGTTAAGAAATCTAGAGGCAGAGATATTTGTCTGACTTTCCCACAGTGCAGTGCATTTGATCAGGTGGGTCCTTTAGACTTGAAAGGAATGCCTACATTGAAAAGTTAAAAGGATTTTCTAAGGAGCTGATATGGAAAAGAAGCCTCTAATTTAGGCCACCTGCCATCAACCAGGCTGTTCCATTGTTTTGACCTTTTCGTTTCCCCGTAAACCACCAATAAAATGTAACACAAATGAAAAAGCTAAAATATAAAATATTAAATATTAAAATGCTCACATAGTAAATGTTTCACTGAAGGTCAAGTAAAGCTAGACTTCTAAACTGAAAGTGTTGAAAAACATCAAGATAAATGGAGTCAGAGTGCATGCAATATGACCTGTTTTGCATTAGGGTGCTTGAAAGGATTCAACAGAAAATAAAATTTAAAAAGGATGTGTCCCCGGCAGAAGCCTCAAGTGGAGATTAAGGTTTCTCACAAAGGACCCAGGCCAGAGGCTGATAAGTAACATACTTTTCTGAATCATAAAAATTTTGAACTACCTACTATGTGTGTTTGGGACATAATGATAAGAAAAGTAAAAATGATCTGTGCCCTCAAGGATTTACAACCTGGTGGAAAAAGAAGACAAATTTAAATCAGTAGTTGAAAAGGAGTGGTGTAGGGCCTGCCTTAGGGCAAATGCCAAACTGGTCACTTTATATCCAAAGTTGAATGTCTATATGAATAATTGATGTGCAGAGTATTTTAAAAGAATTATTCAAAATCATACACATAAATCATCTTGAAGAAAGATTAAAAGCCAAAAATAAGAGTATTTATTTCTAGATGCCTAACTCTAGAACTCTAATTTGCCAGAATTAGTGGAACTTATCTCAAGGACTCCTGACTTCTAAAAATGTCTTTGAGCTATTTTTCACATAACACAAGCATTATGAAATTACGTACTTACCCTCAATAACACAGAGAAAAATTAAAATCTTGCCTTCAATTGAAATTTCCTTAATTAGGGATACAATTTAACCAGAAACTGACTGGCAATGATGGTTTTTATTAATAACAAATAGAAAGACAGGCTCATTATCACTTAAAAATTGAATTGGGGGGTAATAATGCCTTATAAAACATGAGGTTTATAGAGTAAATAATAAAAAAGATTGGGAAATGCTACAGTAGACTAAGTGTGTCTTTACTCAGAATCAGTCTAAGAAACCATTTTTTAAAAAAATTTATCTCAGTGGTAGACTTCTAAAGAACACCCTGTTCACTCAATTAACTTTACTTTTTTCAGATTAAAACACTTGGTCTTTCAGTCTGTTATTCATAACAAAACAGTCCAGGAAAAAAAGGCCTCAAGTATTAATTGTGAACCCCCATATAGAGAAGATGAAAAAGAAGAACAAAAGAAACTTCCCCTGGTTAACCTATCCAAAGTTACCTGCCCCATCCTGCCCACCCTTTTACTTTCTCTCACATAACCTTCTTTATTTA
This sequence comes from Balaenoptera ricei, assembly GCF_028023285.1. Lineage (NCBI taxonomy): Eukaryota > Metazoa > Chordata > Mammalia > Artiodactyla > Balaenopteridae > Balaenoptera > Balaenoptera ricei. The sequence continues at coordinate 92,760,157 of NC_082644.1, read as the reverse complement.
CTACATGGCTCATATCACAGCCTATAAACATTTGCATAATTTATTTGCTTATTTGTATATTATCTGATTCTGTATGTAATGTAAGCCCTGTGAGAAGGACATTGTGTGCCTTATTCCCCTATCTACTTCCAACACCTAGTGGGCACTCAAATATCTATTGAATAAGTAAATAGACAAAAGCCAAAATCTTGAGGTCCACTGCTACTCTGCCAGACACGTTTCACATGTCATCTGTATAAGAGCTCTGCTAAGTTGACATTAATTACCTTGATTTTTTTCAAAAAAAAGGAAACTGAGGCAAGAGAGATTGAAACTGGCTTTGCCAATTCCAGTTACTGCTGGGCCGGTGATGCAAATACCTTTCAGTCTGCGCCTAAGTCTGTGTTTAAATACAGCTTTTTAGCTTAGAATCTCAATGAGAAATTACCTCATCTGTATTGGACATATTTGTGTGACAAGAAAACATAATCTCCCTTAATGATTTGTTCCTCATCTGCTATGGTATTTTTCATGCTGAATTATAATGGGTCTTGTTACCTGGATGCCTCCTCCATCAGTCTGAGCTCCTCAAGGGCAATGTATTATTCTTTGTACTGAAGAGCTTCCATAATGTTAAACCGCAAGTTTGTGAGCAAATAGAATGGGATGAACACCTATTTTTCTGAAACTCTTCCAAAATATAGCAGAGGGTGGAACACTCCCAAACTCATTCTACCAGGCCACCATCACCCTGATACCAAAACCAGACAAACATGTCACAAAGAAAGAAAACTACAGGCCAATATCACTGATGAACATAGATGCAAAAATCCTCAACAAAATACTAGCAAACAGAATTCAACAGCACATTAAAAGGATCATACACCATAATCAAGCGGGGTTTAACCCAGGAATGCAAGGATTCTTCAATATATGCAAATCAAACAATGTGATATACCATATTAACAAACTGAAGGATAAAAACCATATGATCATCTCAAGAGATGCAGAAAAAGCTTTCAACAAAATTCAACAATCATTTATGATAAAAACCCTCCAGAAAGTAGGCATAGAGGGAACTTACCTCAACGTAATAAAGGCCATATGTGAAAAACCCACAGCCAACATCATTCTCAATGGTGAAAAACTAAAACCACTTCCTATAACATCAGGAACAAGACAAGGTTGCCCACTCTCACCACTATTATTCAACATAGTTTTGGAAGTTTTAGCCACAGCAATCAAAGAAGAAAAAGAAATAAAAGGAATCCAAATCGGAAAAGAAGAAGTAAGACTGTCACTGTTTGCAGATGACATGATACAATACATAGAGAATCCTAAAGATGCTACCAGAAAACTACTAGAGCTAATCAATGAATTTGGTAAAGTAGCAGGTTACAAAATTAATGCACAGAAACCTCTTGCATTCCTATATACTAATGATGAAAAATCTGAGGGAGAAATTAAGGAAACACTCCCATTTACCACTGCAACAAAAAGAATAAAATACCTAGGAATATACCTACCTAAGGAGCCAAAAGACCTGTATGCAGAAAACTATAAGACACTGATGAAAAAAATTAAGATGATACAAACAGATCCAGAGATATACCATGTTCTTGAATTGGAAGAATCAACATTGTGAAAATGACTCTACTACCCAAAGCAATCTACAGATTCAATGCAACCCTTATCAAGCTACCAATGGCATTTTTCACAGAACTAGAACAAAATATTTCACAATTTGTATGGAAACACAAAAGACCCCGAATAGCCAAAGCAATCTTGAGAAAGAAAAATGGAGCTGGAGGAATCAGGCTCTCCGACTTCAGACTATACTACAAAGCTACAGTAATCAAGACAGTATGGTACTGGCACAAAAACAGAAATATAGATCAATGGAACAGGATAGAAAGCCCAGGGAGAAACCTACGCACATACGGTTACCTTATTTTTGATAAAGGAGGAAAGAATATACAATGGAGAAAAGACAGTCTCTTCAATAAGTGGTGCTGGGAAAACCAGACAGCTACATGGAAAAGAATGAAATTAGAACACTCCCTAACACCATACACAAAAATAAACTCAAAATGAATTAAAGACTTAAACGTAAGACCAGACACTATCAAACTCTTAGAGGAAAACATAGGCAGAACACTCTATGACATAAATCACAGCAAGATCCTTTTTGACCCACCTCCTAGAGAAATGGAAATAAAAAACAAAAATAAACAAATGGGACCTCATGAAACTTAAAAGCTTTTCCACAGCAAAGGAAACCATAAACAAGGTGAAAAGACAACCCTCAGAATGGGAGAAAATATTTGCAAAGGAAGCAACTGACAGAGGATTAATCTCCAAAATTTACAAGCAGCTCATGCAGCTCAATATCAGAAAATCAAACAACCCAATCCAAAAATGGGCAGAAGAGCTAAATAGACATTTCTCCAAAGAAGATATACAGACTGCCAACAAACACATGAAAGGATGCTCAACATCACTAATCATTAGAGAAATGCAAATCAAAACTACAATGAGGTATCACCTCACACCAGTCACAATGGCCATCATCAAAAAATCTACAAACAATAAATGCTGGAGAGGGTGTGGAGAAAAGGGAACCCTCTTACACTGTTGGTGGGAATGTCAATTGATACAGCCTCTATGGAGAACAGTATGGAGGTTCCATAAAAAACTAAAAATAGAACTACCATATGACACAGCAATCTCACTACTGGGTATATACCCTGAGAAAACCATAATTCAAAAAGAGTCATGTACCACAATGTTCATTGCAGCTCTGTTTACGATACTCAGGACTTGGAAGCAACCTAAGTGTACACTGACAGATGAATGGATAAAGAAAGTGTGACACATATATACAATGGAATATTACTCAGCCATAAAAAGAAATGAAATTGAGTTATTTGTAGTGAGGTGGATGGACCTAGAGTTTGTCATACAGAGTGAAGTAAGTCAGAAAGAGAAAAACAAATACCACATGCTAACACATATATATGGAACCTAAAAAAAAAAAAAAAAAAAGGGTTCTGAAGGACCTAGGGGCAGGACAGGAATAAAGACGTAGACATAGAGAATGGACTTGAAGATACGGGGACTGGGAAGGGTAAGCTGGGATGAGGTGAGAGAGTGGCACGGACATATATACACTACCAAATGTCAAATGCATAGCTAGTGGGAAGCAGCCACATAGCACAGGGAGATCAGCTCAGTGCTTTGTGACCACCTAGAGGGGTGGGATAGGGAGGGGATATGTGGATATATGTATAGCTGATTCACTTTGTTATAAAGTGAATCCCTCCCTCCCTCCTCTCTAAGGGAGACTCAAGAGGGAGGGGATATGGGGATATATGTATATGTATAACTGATTCACTTTGTTACAAAGCAGAAATTAACACACCACTGTAAAGCAATTATACTCCAATAAAGATGTTTAAAAAAAAAAAAATCCATGCAAGAAAACCTTAACCTCAGAGATCACTGGCATCTGACTCCAACATTTTTGTACAGTAACCATACATACATTTATCATTCTAAACTTTATGAACTGTGAACGTTTATTACATTGCATGTAAAACTCAACTGATTTCTGCTATGTTCACTTATTAGAATTAATAAGTTGTCTTCAGTTCTTTTAGATTTTCTACATGCAAGATCATGTTACCTTTGAATAATGACAGTTTTATTTTTTATTTCCAAACTATTATGCCTTTTATTTCTTGCCCTGTTGTGCTGGCTAGGTTTCCTAGTACAATGTTGAATAGAATTGGTCAGAGCAGACCTCCTTGTCTCATTCCCAATCTCAGGGGAAATCTTGTAATATTTCACCATTAAGTACAAAGAGTGCTGTAGATGTTTTGTAGATACTCTTTACTAGATTAAGGAAAAGTTCTTTTATTATCATGAATGGTTACTAGATTTTTTCTAATGCTATGTCTGCATCTATTAAAGTGAGCATATGATTTTTCTCATTTGTACTCTTAATGCAGTGACTTAACATTGATTGATTTTTTAATTGATAAACCAACATTTTCTTCTTAAGATAAGCCCAAGTTAGTTGTGATGTATTCTCTTTATATATTATTCAACTTGCTAACACTGTTTTAGAAATTTTGCATCATTGTCCAAGAGATAAATTGGTCTGTAATGTCCTTACCAAGTTTATGTTGGCCTCACAGTGGGTTGGGAAATATCCCATTTTTTTCCTATTGTTCTAAAGAATTGACGTAAGATTGATTTTAGTTCTTCTTTAAACAGTTGACAGACTTCACCCAAAAGCCATTTGAACCTAGATCTTTGTGTGAGACTGTTTTCAACTATATATTCAAGTTCTATAATAGATCCAGTATTATTCAGATTTTAAAATTTCTTCTTGTGTCAGTTTTGGTAACGTGGTAACTGTGTTGTTCAAGGAAACTGTCCATTTTATCTAAATTTTAAAATTCCTTTGCCTAAAGCTGCTTTCCCCTCCACGTGGGCACATGGAATTCAGGGAATCTAGCCAATCACAAACCTGCAGCCTGAAGCAGAGCACCCCAGAAACTGTAATCTAAAACAGAGTTGCCTTATATGAGCTTCACACCAATGAACAAAACGAATGTTTAATGTGTTTTTTGGTTGTTCATTATGAAATAAACCAATGCATAACTTATGTTCCCACTGATTAATCCTCTCCTCTGATTTGTCTAGTCATCTGTTAAAACTAACTCTTGAGTTTTTAATTTTAGAAAATATATTTATCAGTTTTTAGATTTCTACTTGGTACTTTCTTTTATATTCCATTTCTCCAGTGAAAATCTCCATTATGTCATCTATTTTCTTGAATATATTAATCATAGATTTTTAAAATGTCTTTGTCTAATTATAGTAATTACAATTAGACTACCTCTAGGTATGTATCTATATTTACAATCTTTTTATTAAGATATAATTGACATATAAAAAGTACATATCTTTAAAATGTACTATTTGATAAGCTTTGCCATCTATATACTCCTGAAAAACCAGTGCTATGACCAAGTTAATGAATGTATCCATCACTCCCAAGTTTCCTCATGCCCTTTCATAATCCTTCCCTTCTACCCCTACCCATACCCACCCCAATCCCCAGAAACCATTCATCTGACTTCTGTCACTAGAGGTTAGTTTGCATTTTTAAGAATCATTTAGTTCTCTTTTTGTCTGACTTTTTAAACCTACTGATGGATATTCAATGTTAATAATAGTGTCCTCCAAAGAGCAGGAGTCTTTTTCCTTGTTCTTGTTGTTTTGATAAAGTCCAATTTATCAATTTGTTCTTTTCTGAATCATGCTTTTGGTATTCTAAGAAATTCTGTTCTAAACCAAGGTCACAAAGATTTTCTTCTAGAACTTTTATAGTTTTATGTTTTACATTATCTATTTGGGGTTAATATTTGCATATGTTGTGGTGTATGGATTGAAGTTCTTTTTTTCTGCATATGAATATTATATCACCATTTGACTATCCTTTTCCACAGAATTTCCTGTGTACCTTTGTCAAAAACTAGGTGTCCATATGTATATAGGTCTATTTCTTGACTATCTATTCTGTTCCATTGATTGTTCTGTCTATCCCTACCACAGGGGTCAGCAAACAATGGCCTCCAGGTCAAGCCTGGCACACTGCCTATTCATGTACAGCCTCAAGCTAAGAATGATATTCACATTTCAGAATGGTTGGAAAAAAATCAAAAGAATGGTTTTTTATGACATGTAAAAATTATATAAATTTAAATGTTGGTGTCTTTAAATAAAAGTTAACTGAAACACACACACACAAAAAAAATGGATGGGCTAAGGATCAAGGTCATATTAGCTCTCCAAAGCAAAAGAAAAAACCAGGCTCTTCCACTATGGAGAACAGTATGGAGGTTCCTTAAAAAACTAAAAACAGAACTACCATACGACCCAGCAATCCCACTACTGGGCATATACCCTGAGAAAACCATAATTCAAAAAGAGTCATGTACCAAAATGTTCATTGCAGCTCTATTTACAATAGCCAGGACATGGAATCAACCTAAATGTCCATCATCGGATGAATGGATAAAGAAGATGTGGCACATATATACAATGGAATATTACTCAGCCATAAAAAGAAATGAAATGGAGTTATTTGTAGTGAGGTGGATGGAGTTAGAGTCTGTCATACAGAGTGAAGTAAGTTAGAAAGAGAAAAACAAATACCGTATGCTAACACATATATATGCAATCTAAGGGAAAAAAAAAAGGTCATGAAGAACCTAGTGGCAAGACGGGAATAAAGACACAGACCTACTAGAGAATGGACTTGAGGATATGGGGAGGGGGAAGGGTAAGATGTGACAAAGTGAGAGAGTGGCATGGATATATATACACTACCAAACGTAAAACAGATAGCTAGTGGGAAGCAACTGCATAGCACAGGGAGATCAGCTCTGTGCTCTGTGACCACCTAGAGGGGTGGGATAGGGAGGGTGGGAGGGAGGGAGGTGCAAGAGGGAAGAGATATGGGAACATATGTATATGTATAACTGATTCAGTTTGTTATAGAGCAGAAACTAACACACCATTGTAAAGCAATTATACTCTAATAAAGATGTTAAAAAAAAAAAAAAAACCAGGCTCTTTCTAACAGGAAGTATTCTGAGATAGATGGTGGCTTTATACAGTTATATATATATATATATATTCAGCAACATATAGACTTCTGGATTGTCTTACAACTTTAGTGAACTTCTTATCAAAACTTTCAGCTGATAAATAAGAAATTTGAGTAAAAGAAAAGGTAGGTGATTTACTGAGAGTTACACTGCACTTTTGCATTTAACAATGAGCCTTTTAATTGTTGACTCAGTCACATAATAAGTAAAGACCTCAGGTCAAAACTAAGGACTTCATTTTTTAATTACTGCCACCTAAAAGCAACATTTGAATATTGTTTACAGTGGTGGGAGACTTAGGAGAAGATGTATATGTGAGTTCAGCATTATCTCTCAGACCGCCATTTAACCTTACTGTGAAATGGAAATATGAAAAAACCCAGTTTACCACAGCAATCAGGGAAAGGTATCATCTAAATGTTACCAACTTAGAAGAAATGCTTCCTGCTATCATGCATATAAAGCCAATGTCATGCTCTAGAGAGGGATAAAATACACCTGGACTCTATTTTCTTTCTGTGGGTCAACAACATTTGAAAATAACGGTGATAGAAGACTGCAGAGTACATGTAGCAGCTTTGCCAAACAAAAAACCAGAGTCTTGTCTGCGAGGTGGTGGAGGTTGGACAAACAGGCTGGTCTGGAGCCTGACCAACAGGAAGTTCAAAGTGGGTGATAGGTCTTGGTGCAGCAGCTTGAAGTAAAGCACAGAAACAAGCATGTTGGTCATGTCCTGATAGGGCTGTCCCAGGCCCAAATCCATCTCCTGTCCCCTGAAGCTTCTAGCACTAGATAGATAATATACAGTATATTTACACCGGCCAGCTCTCCAAGATACAAGTAACTCACAGGAAGAATTCTAATAGCAAACAGTTTCTCAGTGAGGAAAATCCAGAACTTATACTCTGTGTTTAAGGTCAAACACTAGATAGAGGAGCACATGAATTTGAGTAGGAATATGTTCATTACTGCATTCTTTATTTCAAAAAATTAGAATTAACCTAATGCCCACCAGAAAAAATATTTTTATAGTAAATTTTGGTTCATCCATACAATGTAATTCAATGTAGTTATTAAAAATAATTTTAGAAGAATAATTAACAAAATGGGGAAATGTTGATGCTGTATTTTAAATTAAAAATCTGGTTAAAAAGTCCTGTTTGCACAATGATCATAACTTTTTAAAATACATGTGTAAATATGTACATACATCCATAAATTTAAAACTAGATTGATTAATATCACTATGCAATCATTGGTCACATCACCCCTCTGCTTAAAAGACGTCAATAGCTTCCTGTTACATTTAGGAAAAGCTGACCTTCTCAACATGGCTCTCAAGGCCTTCCTTGTTAAGCACTCTCCTTATATCAGCAGCTCCATTCACATTACTCTCCCCCACTACTCTCTAAGTTTTGGAAATTTTTCTTCACTGCTTCAAATATGCCCTGATTCTTGCTACTCAGGTTGCTGGTAATGGTCTCCCAATCCAGCCTCCTTTTGTAAGCCACCCCTACACACATACACTGCTCCTCCCTCACCTTAGGAATTGCTACTCAGTACTCAGAGCTCAGGTCAAATCATCACGTATTCATAGAAACATTCTCTGATAACTATACCAGTTCCCTCTGATAAATCTACATTCTTCTCACTCACATTTCTCATTACATTTAAATAATATTTACTTGTTGAAAGCATGACACTCAGTGGTCTGTAAGTTATCATGAGAAGAGAGATTTGATATTTCTTGTTTCCTTTATATGTAGCATGGCTTCCTGTATATTGTAAGCACTCAAAATATATTTAATAATATAACTGGCATCTCTTAGGTGCTTACCTGTTTTATATGTTTTATCTATATTAACTCATTTAATCTTCACCACAATCCAAGAAGTGGCTCCTGTTCCAAACCCCTGTTTTAAAAAGTATGAAGCCATAACACTGACATATTGAACTTACTCAAAATTGCATAATAAGTAGGGAAAGGATTCATATTCAGGCAGTTTGACTTAAGAGCCCGTGTTCTTCACCACTAATAATAACAAACAATACTTACATAACATATGTAATTAACCAGATATTCTTCTAAATGCTTTACATATACTGAAGCCTCATAACAAACCCAGGAAGTAGGCACTATTACCATCTGTATTTTATAGATGAAAAAACCGGGGCACAGAAACGTTAAAGCAATTTGCCCTGGTCGTGTGATTAATAAGTGGCAGAATAAGAATCTGAACTCCGACATTCCACTGTGAATACTACTCTATGCTCCTTTTATATGGTAGCAAAGAAAGGGAGAGAGGAGGGAGCTTTCCTTGGTGTAGGAATTATGAATGAATTCTTTATTTTTCTTTTACTGTCTAACAATTATGTGACAAATGCATTTTCATATTGAGAAAAAAGTTATTTTTAAAAATTATAATGTAAAATCAATAACCCCTGGTGTAAAACTACTCATAAAATCATAATCATATGGCTTGGAAATTTGCCTGAGTGCTTCTCTAATCCAACTTGCTCTCTGATATTTGTGTATCCTCCACAATACTGACAAGTAGACTTCCAGCCTCTTGTAGATCAGCCTCCAGTGTTGGCTGATAATTAACATGCACCTCAAGAAACTGTGGCTAGTCTACCTATGAACTGAGGGATATCATCTCCCCAGCGTTTCAATAGCAGATGACTGCAACAAAATCAAGTGATTCATTTTTAAAATAATTTCACACTATGCAGATGCTGTGAGATACTGGAGACAGTAAGCTTTCTCAAAGAAAATTATTTTTTTAAAATAACAATTCAGCTTCATATGGATTACTTTCTGAACCCCTAAAGAGCAGATGGAATAAAATATTTTAACGACAATAATTAAGATCATTGAAGGGTTTATATGATCTTTCTCTTCAACACTGAAAAAAAAAGGTTTTTGTGTATTTTACTTTTTAAAACTGGTTTTGTGATGGCTCCCTTAATTGTCCCTTTTCCTATAGAAATGGAGACTCCTTCCCCACTGCCCACAAAGTACCCTGTATGTATTTCTAGTGTAGCAGCTTTCACAATTTATGCTCCTTATTATTTATGTGCCTGCTCCTCTTTCTTATTCCTATTTTTACTTTGCTTTCCTGGCATCTAACTCATTTTAAGAATATTAGGCTCCTAGGGCTTCCCTGGTGGCACAGTGATTAAGAATCCTCCCGCCAATGCAGGGGACACGGGTTCAAGCCCTGGTCCGGGAAGATCCCACATGCCGTGGAGCAACTAAGCCCACGTGCCACAACTACTGAGCCTGTGCTCTACAGCCCACTAGCCACAACTACTGAGCCCTCAAGGCACAACTACTGAAGCACGTGCGCCTAGAGCCCGTGCTCCACAACAAGAGAAGCCACCGCAATGAGAAGCCCGCGCACCGCAACGAAGAGTAGCCCCGCTCACCGCAACTAGAGAAAGCCCGCGCGCAGCAACGAAGACCCAAAGCAGCCAAAAATAAATAAATAAATAAATAAATAATTAAAAAAAAAAAAAAAAGAATATTAGGCCCCTAAAAAAAAAACTTACGATCACTCAAGAAAAAAAGTTTCTAAATGAAAAAGTAATTTTATAATAGCTCAAATTCTTTACTTGATTTTTAACCCATTAAAATAGACATATGTGAAAAATTTCATTTTTAAAAAATATTTCCCCTCCTTAGCACTTTCTCCACTCATCTCATCTACTTTGTTGTTTCTAATACCCATAAACTACCCTGGAAAAAAAATCCATCCCTCAGTCCCTTCCCCAAAGCACCTCAACTTCTCTCCTTTCCCCTTTTCGCCCATTCTGTTTTCTTTCCCCTTTTCTCCCACCAAAGAACTGATCTGGCAAAGACGGAAGGAAAAAAACCCAGTATATTTGAAAAGTAACTTTTACCATGACCTAGCCAGCTTTTGTGTCAAAAGCTTAACAACTGTCTTCTGCAGTTTCCTTTTTCTTTTCCTGTCCCCAAACACTACCTATTAGTTACTTAAACGTATGGTCTGTAGCTACTGTCCTTCCATGTCATTGGCTTGAAACAGACTCAAAAACTTTAATGAGGGACTATCATTAAACTATTTTAAGACTAATTCTAAGTGGAGAATAAAGGTCATAATACCACTGTAGCAGCTAAAAGCACTTTTGCTGACATTGTCTAATTTTCACAGAACTCTAGAGACATAGGCAATTATTTCCACTATGCCTCTACAGATAAGGTGTTTTAGGCACAATGAGTAGGATAATGGGGGTCAATCATTGTTTGCTCCAAAAATAGACTTATATCTACTAGTATTCATGGGAGACCTATTTGTTTGACAAGACTTGGCCTTCACAAAAGAATATTTTATCATCCTTCTCTTGCCTAATACAGAAAAACCCAAAGACTTACATATTTTCATTAGTAAGTTGGAGTTGCACTCTTTAAGTCACACGTATTAATAATTAAAGACCCCTCCCCCAATTCTGCAAAAAAAAAAAAAAAAAGTGCTATCTCTAAGCATAAGCAGTTGATAGCCAGCATTTGTATAACAGCTTTATTTAAAAGAAATCCTGTATAATAAAAAAAAGATTTATTTTCATTGGGGAAAAAACCTTCAAATTGTTGATTAATCCAAACAATTGGAAGATTATACTACTCACAATGTTATTTACATATTTTTTTTACGTATTCCATTTTATTTTAAAAGTTGATATCTGAATCACATACTCTTTTTTGGGGGGGAGGGTATAGTTGTTTTACAATGTTGTGTTTGTTTCTACTGTACAGTGAAGTGGAGTTCCCTGTGCTATACAGCAGGTTCTTATTAGTTATCTATTTTATACATATTTGTGTATATATGTCAATCCCAATCTCCCAATTCATCTCACCCCTCACCCCCCCCTTTCCCCTCTTGGCTGAATCACATACTCTTATAACAACTCTCACTGGAACACATTCTAGAAGTGTGTAAAAGCCTATACTTAAGATTCATCTAGACCATTTTCCTTGAAGTCACACTTCAGAATCTGCTACTCTTCCATTTAGCTTCATATTTTTGTCCTAGTTACCCTTCACTAGAACTTCTGCCCTATTGACTCATTCTGACACACTGCCCAGTTTAAACTTGAATGAAGAAAAAGGTGCCAATCGTTCATTTGGGAGGTGGAAGCACAGGACGGCATGGGTAAGAGAAAAAGGGAAGTGAAGCAAGGAAGAGGAGGGTGTAATGTGATGCTATGTGCTTTCACACATGCTTCCCCGTCACAAGAGCCTGCAAAAAGACACAGCAGATCATTCAACAGACATGTCCACACAACCTCCAGGAGTTCTCCAGAAGGGCTTCAAAGGGGAAGAGAATCTTGGAATAGCTGACAGAAGGAAAAAAGATAAGAATTTTGCCTAGCTCCTTCCTGTCTCACATTTCACTGTTCTTACCACGGAGAACTAACTTCCCTGCACTTTCATGTTCCATTATCCTGTCCCTGAGACAGTTCAGGAAACCAAAACCCCTTGCCTCTAGTGTGGTGCTTTAACCAAGTTCAAGAATCCAAGGGTGATCTAATGTAAGTGCAGTGATAACCGAAAGATAAAGGAAGAAAGAAGCAATTCAGTGAGGAATACAGTGTTATTATTGCGATACAGACACCTAGGACATAATTATGATATACACCCACTTGCTGAAGACGCCACAACTCTTGAGCAAGAAATACTCTGGCCTTTCTCAGCTGGGCAATCAACATGTTTAGGGATCAAACAGGGATCAGACAAGATGTACTGGAGTTCAGGTCCTGACCCATAGCTAAGCCAAGGTAATAAACCTGAGAGAGCCAGAAATAGAAACAGTCAGAGGTTGAGTACAAACCAAAGGCCTTAGAGAGTACTAAACATTGAAGTTGAGAAAACCAGAAGCAAACACCAAAGCTGAGGTCACAGATGGCTTCAAAGTTGGTTGATGAAGTCCAAGACTAAAAGCAGAAAGAACAAAAGTAGAGTCAAAACAGAAATGAAGTAATGTAAGCAGAATCCCATGCAACTGCTTTAAAAGTGCCGAAAAGATGGGACTTATCTTTATATGCCATTAGGCATGTGGCAAGTGGGTAAGTAAGTCTCTCTTAAAAGTTTGGCATCATTACAAACAGAGAAAATATAATGGGAATAGGAGACTGATAAGAAAAAAACTTTTAGAAATAAGCTTTATGTAACCTAATTGTCCTTTGACCATGCCAGCTTGACAACCAAAATGAAGTCACATTTTTATCAAGCACACTAGTCACATAGGCAAAATGTTGTATCAAGGGCGTACTCTGATCAAAGAACTACAGTTAGGACCTCATCATGCAGTTCTTATTTAAATAGTCTGAGCCCCTTCCTTCATGGATTTTGTAGTCTGATGGGGTATAGCGATAATTAATAAACAAGTATATACTTAAAATTGTTAAGTGCTGTGAATTAAAAGAACAAGACACCATGACAGAAAAAAGCAGGGAAAGAGAAGAGAGAATACACTTGAATACTGTTGTCAGGGAGGACCATTTTAAGGAGTTACCAATTAAGCTGAGATCTGAAGCATGAGAGAAAGAAAACAGTGATAGTGAAAGAGCCTCCTATACAAAGCTGACAGCATGGCCAAGTCCCCAAAGCTAGAGAGAGATTGGCTTCATCAAGAAATGGAGAGAAGCCAGGATGGCTAAAACATAACAAAAAGGAGTAACCTGAGATGAAGATGGAGAGGGCCTGGTAGGCTTTGATTAGGATTTGAATTTTATTTTAACTCCAGTGTGAAGCCGTTGATGGGTTTAATTATTTCAGTTTAATGATTTAAAGCCTTCATCCTACTTAACTGCTGGAAGTCAGCAGGTTGCACAAATATGACCAAGAATCCCCGAAGGGCAATTAGATGTTCCACAGATATGTCCTGTTTTCACCTGCTGCCTCAGCCCCATGTCCTGCTGTAGATCACTGCCTGAAGGGCTGGGATTACTGTCTCCTTTCAGTGTATACTACTCTCCATTATACTACTTTGCCCCATGCATGAACAGCATTGCTAAAACAGGCTGCAATTTTAATGGACTTTACTGAAATGAGGGAAATGAAAGAGAAGTAGAACCCAAAGAGTAACTTATAACCACTGGTAGGTATATCTATTATTAGAACTCATAGGTCTAGATCCATCCTTGGGTTTGGACAGTACCACATGGTCCCAGACCATCCCAGACAGTCTCCATGATACAGAGAGGCCAGATTGCCTTCAATCTCTCCCACCCTTACCCTGCTTCTTGTTTCCTATCCCCAGATCAGTCTCTTCCAAGGATGATTGATAACACAAATGAATTACCTTCAAAGGAAAGTTAACCCCCAATGTCTTCTTACCCACATGCGTGAGATCCACCCCTGTGATACTTAGCTACACTAGAACCCAACAACCCATCATCGATAAAAGCTGAACTCATACAGTGTTTGAGATATTAACAGGCCAGTCTAGTCTGAGCTTATCCAAACCGAGTCTAATTCTTTTCCATAATTCAAGGTAAAGATTAGTCCTCCTATACATCCTTCCTGCAGGATCTCTGTTCATATGATGAAGCAGCAAGTTTTAGGCATAGTTCATTCTAGGTCCATATTTAAAATAGACTTAATTCTCTCAAGGACAGAGCTACAGCTATGCAACCCTGTCTATCATATAGACCATCTCTAGTAATGTCACAGAGTAGTTTACTTCCTTCAAATTACAGTGCCTCACAAAATCTTCAAGTTTGGAGTATTTTTTTTTACTTTTGCATAAAAAAAAATTTACTATGATTCCTCCAAAACAAAAATATAATTTGCACCAAAGGTGTATTCAAGTCTCCCCTCTCAGCAAAACAGAAAATGATTAAAGCCTGAAAACAGACATGTAATTTTCTTCCTTTCTAGCTTAAAAGAACTATTGCATTTGCCTTCACCAAGAATATAAGCTTGTTTTAATTGTAAGTCATTGCAGTAAAACAGCTCTCTTCTTCAAACTCTAGCTCCAAGGATTCTCTTCAGTCTGCTACCTTTTCACTGGATCATTGTTGCAGATCCTTCACTTTGATTCAAGTTCTGTACTTCACCCACCCATGGGAACAATTTTTGTACTGTAAGGAGGGCACCCTACCTGGCTCTCACACAAGTCCTACTTGTCAGCCTGATCCCATCATGTGATTCAGCTCCTGAGATCCCAGCCTAGTTCAGAATTCTGTTCACACACCACACCAGCCTCCAGCATCACCTGAAAGATAAATTGGAACTGTTATTCTCAAACAGTTGAGAACTTCAAGGACTCCTCTGTGAACTGATGTTGTGATGCACACACGACAGCATCTCAGAAGCCAACATAGCTCAACCTCACCACCACTGGGGTTCGGTGGATTGTAGGGAACCTGCAAACTTGACTAAGCATGGGAAAAAATATGCTCAAAGGTTTCAATGCCAATAGCCTTCAGTATTGCCCCACTACCCCACCCCCTCACCGACCCTAACCCTTGCCCAGTGGCCAGTGATGGCTAGTGTTTTGTTCCAGAGCTACCTTTTCCCATAGCTATTCTAACAGTGCCCTCCAGTGGCAGGTGATTCAAATGCAATTAAAGAAGCCTGATGAGGGAATTCCCTGGCAGTCCAGTGGTTAGGACTCCACGCTTCCACTGCAGGGGGCCCAGGTTAGATCCCTGGTGGGGGAACTAAGACCCCGTGTCCCACAAGCCACATGGCACAGCCAGAAAGGAAAAAAAAAAAAAAGCCTGGTGAAGAATCATACCATAAAGGGATAAAGAGTCAACTTAATCCAAGAATCATACCATATAGGGATAAAGAGTCAACTTAATCCAATATCTACCCAGTGCCTAGGGACTATCCAAGAGCTATTCACCTATGACCTGGATAATTTCTGGTTCTCTGTCTTGTACAGATATCTGGGTACATGAAATAAGGGTCAGACAGACTTTTTCTTCCAACTGGGAAGTCCACTGATCAAAGACCAACTAGTCTGTCAGATAGTACTAGGTAAACCATATCACCACCAATAGCACCACCATTAGCCACAGACATTAAGAAGGGAGCGGAAGGAAGGGCCTGTAGCTCTACATACAGAGCTACATATAACTGTGCCTTATAGTCATGGCTTCTCACAGAGCATCTGAAATAAAATGGTCTAGTTCTATGGTCGCAGTTTTGGAAAGCAGTTAAATATGAGCTCTTTAATAGCTCTTTGTTATTTAAACCCTAGAAAGTGTTTAATGTTCACATTTTCTAGGCTGAATTCTATTAACTCAACAAGTTTGGGGTGGGGAAACAGGCTGGCAGAGTGGACAGGCAGGATATCCAATTCTGCCTCTGCAGAGGAGCCCACTGCCCTCTCATCACCGTGCCATGAAGCTTAATGGAAGGATTCTCCTCATTCTGATGTAGTACAGCAGGCATTCCTGTGAAAATAATTGTGTACTCACGTGTGGAGAGCAACTTTATAAACCAAACGATTATCATTTCTGTTCAATTTCCCACAAAAACCGTAAGGGCAAATATTGCCAATGGCCCCATTCATATTCCTCATCCCATTTGCCACCACTATGATATGAATTCCAGATAAATGCACCATCTCTGGAGAAGATATATCAGACAAAGAAGTAAAAAGTTTCCTTGGTGATTATGATACCCAGTCAGATTTGGGAAGAAATGCATGCTACCCTCAAATACCTTCAAATGCTGATGTTCCCATAATGTTTACGTGTTATAATTTAATTAATTATTCTCTTTAAGTGGGACTTGGGTTATTTCCAATTTTTCAACATGAAAAAAAAAATCCTGCAGTTCAGTGAATGACTTAAAATTGAATTTCTTTTCCCTTTTTGGTAAATTTTTGGTCAAAGGATCTGGACAATTTTTAACTCTTTTTGGATAATATTTAATTGCTTTGTAGAAATACTAAATCCTCTAACAGTGCTACCAGCAGTAAATACACTGCCTAAAATCCTATCAACATTAAATTTTATCATGATCATTAATTTTTCTTAGTGTAGTGGTTATATAACAATACAGTCAAGCTGTTTTAATTTACATTGCTATGACAGCCCTGCAAACTTCTATGTGATGGAAGCCTTCTGAATATCCTAGATATAAACATCTAGGCAAGATAAAACTCAAGCTAAATACTACTTGGACTAATAGATGTACTAATGCAGTCTTGTGATAAATGGATATTATTCTTTTCTAGGACAAAGTTATTCAATGAATATGCAATGAACTGAAAACATTCTAAAGGGATTTATTTTGGGTATACTGGGAATTTCCTTTTGTCAACATTCCTTATTGCTATGACAGCAAATTAGGCAAAATCAAACACGTTCGTTATCTCTCAACTTTCGTGATCTCTGATGAGTAGCTAGAGGGTTTTTAAATAGTGCAAATTAAGGCAATTTTTAGAGTGCTGAGTAGGTTTAATAAATCTATTTAAAGCTATTTTTATGATTCCACTAATGCAAACAATAAATGAGACCAAGGTAGAGTTATAACACACTGGAATCTTATTTATGCCTTTGGCTGCCACTAAAATCTGAAGGGAGCACAGACTGTAGTCCCAGGGTAAAGAACAAGATTATGAAAATTTTCAGGGTCATATACCCATGGCTATGAATCTTTAGTAATAGGCTGAGGCAGACCTGAAACAGTCCCTAGGAATACAATCATTTTTTACTATTCTGGCTCCTATTCTGTTATTACTCCAAAGAAGACAAAATGAGAGCTGGTTAAACAAATATTCTCAAAGTTTGCATATAAACAAATTTTAATGCAATACCACAAGTATGTCCTTGATCTATTCTCTGCAAAGTTTTATCTGTAAATGAACTAGAAAGCACACGCATAAATGTGAGTGAGAAAAAGAGCTTAGGATAGAAGATATACTGGACGACAGATTCCAGATCTAAAAGAGCCCATTTGGGCCATAAATGGGAAAAATGAGGACAGAGGTACCTGGTTGGGGGGACTGTTGTTTGGGTGGGGGGCGGGGGCGGGCGGCGAGGTTCAGTATATGCAAGGAACACTGTGAGGCAAATATCCCAAGATGTCTTCCTGTTGCTTGCCAGCCATAACGCACAGTCTGCCGTTTACCGATTTCAAGTCACGCAACTTGGCCCAAGCAAGCTCATCTTCAACCTCCCTTTCTCCTTGCCTTCTCTCAGCCCCTTACAAAGCACAAGTTATTTTCTGCCTCCCTGAAGTATAACAGTATATTTTCTTATGGTCAAGTGCGTAGTAAAGAATTGGGCTTTGCCCAAAGAGAGATCTGGCTTTTTCTCTTGGCTTCTGGGAGTTAATTTATGTCATATCTGATAGGAGTATCTTTGTTGAGGTGGAAGCTGGCCACACTGGATTTTTGGGCATGGCCAGCCATACCCAATAGAATGGGGGCTGGCTATGCCAGAAAGACCAACTATGAGATTTAAGATGGGGGCTTTGGGTCATTCAGTTTCAGTTGACCTGGAGACATTCAATTATGTGAGCAATCAATCATACCCACATAACTCCCAAATAAAAACTCTGGAATGAAGCTCAAGTGAGATTCCCTGGTTGCAATACTTTCTGTGTATTGTCACACGTCAAGGCCAAGAGGGTAACACTTCCTAACTCCACGGAGAGAACAACAGAAGCTATATTTGGAATCCTAGTGACTCTGCTCTTTAGCTAATTTTCCTTCCAGCTTTATCAAGATAAAATTGACAGATAACACTATGTAAATTTAGAAGATACAACTTGATAATTTGATATACATATATATTGCAAAATGATTACCACAATAAGGTTAGTGAACACGTCCATCACCTCACATAGGTACCATTTTCCTTTGGCTGAGTTTTATGTGTATCCTTTCCTGCAATAAACCTTAACCATGAATGTAACAGACTTCAGTGAATTCTGTGAGCTCTCCTAGAAAGTTATGTAACCTAAGGGTGGTTTGGGGGACCCTCCAAACTTGCAGTTGGTGTCAGAAGTAAGAGAAGTCTGTGGACTGTGCCCTCAAAGCCCACAGTTTGGATAAATCTGAATGTGTATATCTGCTATGTAGTATGTTTTGAGGTTCCTCAAAGAACTCATCAACTGTGTGCCTGTTCAAAGTGCTACTATATGCATGGAAGTCAATTTACCTTATCTTATGCAAAATCCAAGTTCACTGCACTGATATGAAGGCAACCTTCTCATATGAGAGACAACTAAAGTTTTTAACTTCTTTTTATCTTTTGAAAAGGTGAAATTTCTTTGTGTTTTATAACAGCTCATGCAGATCTTTGAGATTATTCTCTTTAAGCATTAGAAATAGAACCATAATTTCAGGTAGGTACCATCCTAGGTGCTAATTGCAGCTGGTCAGTAATCTCTTTCACACAGAAATATGTGAAAAGTACTATATAGTAATAAAAATCAGGCACTCCACTTCCTAGCTGCTGCTTCATTCTCTTAATTTTCTCATCTTCCTGACCTATTGAAATAGTATTTTATCTTTTCCAACATATATTCTAGATACCCCAGAGATTATTTCATCCATTAAATATTCTTTACTAGGAGATATGACTAAGGTCAATTTAATCAGCTGTTATAAAAAATGGAAAATTGACTTTTTAAAATGAAAAAGCCTCTTATTGCTCAGCAGAAGAGTGAAATTGGACCCTTATTTGACACCATATATAAAAATCAACTCAAAATGGATTAAAGATTTAAACATAAGACCTGAAACTGTAAAACTACTAGAAGAAAACCAGGGGAAAATCTTCTTGACAATGGTCTGGGCAATGAGTTTCTGAATATGACACCAAAAGCATAGGCAACAAAAACAAAAATAGACAAATGGGGTTGCATCAAACTAAAAAGCTTCTTCACAGCAAAGGAAACAATCAACAAGTTAAGAGACAACCTATAGATTAGGAGAAAATGCTATAATCCATATAGCCAATAAGCGGTTAATATACAAAATATATAAGGAATTCAAACAACTTGATAGAAAGAAAACAAACAACTCAATTTTAAAATAAGCAAAGGAACTGAATAAACATTTCTGAAAAAAAGATATACAGATGGCCAACAGGTATATGAAAAAATGCCCAACATCACTGATCATTGGGAAATGCAAATCAGACGATTATCAAAAAGACAAGAAATAACAAGTGTTGGTGAGGATGTGAATAAATAAAGAATATGTGGTAACAACCTACAATGGAATAACACTGAGCCTTAAAAAAGAAGGAAATCTTATCACTTGCAAACAACAAAGAGGAACCTGGAGGATATTATGCTAAGTGACATAGAAAGCCAGACATAGAAACAAGCCAGATGTAGAAAGACAAATACTACTTAATCTCACTTATGCGTGGAATCTAAAAATAAGTTGAACTATTAGAAGCAGAGAGTAGAAAAGCAGTTACCAGTGGCTAAGAGGTGGAGGAAATAGGGAGATATTGGTCAAAATGTACAAAGTACCAGATATCCAGGATGAATAAGTTCTAGAGATCTAATGTACAGCATGGTGACTATAATAATAATGTATAATATACTTGAAATTTGTTGAGAGAATAGATCTTAATTGTTCTCACCAAGAAAAAAAAAAGATATAGATATAAAATAAAACAAAGGCTAAGAAAGTCATATCCATGCTTAGGTCTCTTATCAAAAGGTTGAGTTTTAATCAGCCTTTTTTATTCATAGTTGATTCTATTTTACAACCCAGTTTGAAAATCACGGTTAACGGTCTGTTAAACTCAGCCATAATAACCAGGAAGCACTACTGATATTCTGTTTCTTTCATCTCTACCAAAAGCTATGGGGTCATCTGATATTTTAGCTGCCTTCCACGTTATTGTAGCAAACTTTATATCAAATATCTCACCACTGTGTAACTTGTGCTCCATCTTTCTAGCTTCCAATAATAGATTCTTCACCAACCACTGCTCACCTTAAAGCCAATGCCACATATTTTCAGTTTTTATTATAGCAGGTCTCCAATTGGTGTTCTAAGAATTGACTTAGTTAAGGCAAGCCATGCTATGGTATTGATAAAAAGTGATGCAAAATTCTCATTGGCTTACAACAATGAACACTGATTTCTTGTTCATCTTTCATGGCTATCCCAGGTTACCTTTAGTACTGCTTCACAGCACCTCCACTCCAGGACCCAGGCTGAAGAGGAAGCCCAAGCCACACATCCAGGTCTGTGGCAAAAGGAAAATAAAGATTGGCAGAACCACAGAATGGCTCTTAAAGTTTCTGATGAAGAGAAGTATATGCCACTTCTGTTCACAGTTCATTGTCCAAAACAATTACAAAGGCTTGTCTTATATCAATGGAATAAAGAAAGATAACCTTCTCACAGGGGCAGGCAATAAATACCTTGGACAAAAATAAAATCTACCATACCATTGCTCATAGATCTAATGCATTTTTACTTAATCATTGACCACAAGAGTGAGGTATAATGGGCGTTGAGAATATAATTGAAAAAAACTCACCTATTCCTTTTTAATTACTGAGGAATTTTGAAGGCATATCACCTTTGCTTAGTAAGTGAACAAGTGTAGAGGAGATGCACAAATAACTTGGTCTCCATGACTGTTGCCCCATCCTCCTCCAACCTTTCTCTAATTGTTTTTTTATAGTTGAATAACAAATTACCACAAACTTAAGCAACTCAAAACAATACCCATTTATTATCTCACAGTTTTGTAAGTCAAAAATCCTCTGCTTCACATCTCACAGGTCAAAGTGTTAGCCACTTGAGCTCTTGTCAGAGGGCTGGATAGAACCGTTTTAAGCTTACTCAGGTTGTTGGCAGAATCCCCTTCCCTTGCATTTATAAGACTGAGGTCATCAGTGACTAATGAAGAGGGAAGAGGGCTGCAACATCAAAAAATGTGAAGAAAATGCAGCAAAGAAGCCATTTTGTCAGCCAGCAAGTCCCTAGAAAGATGATCTTGAAATTCTCAATACAATGTAGAGCAGGAGTTAGAAATGGAACTGAAAAGAAGATTAACTGACACTCCACATACAGAACTGTCACTTCCATCATTTTTAATCCCTGCTCACCAGGATAACATAGATAATCGTAGATAACAGCCTGTAGGCAGTGATTTACCTATTACCCCCAATCAAGAAAAGGAGATGGACGCAGAGTTCATTTGAAAGAAATTAAATGAAGTGTTTAGGGAGAACTCTATTGCAAAAAGTAAATAGACAACTGAGTACCAACAGACTTTTTTTAAATTTTTTTTTTTTTTGGCTGTGTTGGGTCTTCGTTTCTGTGCGAGGGCTTTCTCTAGTTGCAGCGAGCGGGGGCCACTCTTCATCGCGGTGCACGGGCCTCTCATTATCGCGGCCTCTCTTGTTGCGGAGCACAGGCTCCAGACGCGCAGGCTCAGTAATTGTGGCTCACGGGCTCAATTGCTCCGCGGCATGTGGGATCTTCCCAGACCAGGGCTCGAACCCGTGTCCCCTGCATTGGCAGGCAGACTCCCAACCACTGCGCCACCAGGGAAGCCCCACCAACAGACTTTTGAGGGGAAAAAATTTATGGCAAGAAAAAGAAGGACCAAAGCAAACAAAAAAGGAGGAGATGACCCCAGAGTAAACAGAGATAAATCAAGGAAGAAAAAAGAAGTTTAAAATATTATAATTAGTATTCTAAGAAATAGCTCAGAAAATATGATATCCATAAATCATAAACAAGCCACTGTGAAAAAATAACAATAAAAGAAACCAGAAAGAGCTCTTGGGAAATCACAAAACAAGATTAACAAAATAAATTTTTCAATAGTCAAGTTGGAAAATAAAATTTTAAAAACCTCACCAAGAGTGGAAAGAAATGAAAAATATAAAAGCAAATAAAGACATACCAAACCAAAAATATCAGTACCTCTACCCAAGTAATAGGATTCCCAAAAAACATATTACAGAGAACACAGGAAATAAAAAATTACCAAATAAATAATGAATAGGAATTCCTCAATGCCAGTCTTCAAGATAAAATTCTAGCAAAGGAAATAAAGATCCACACCTAGGTCCATCACTGTGAAATTTGAAAATGCAAGCAATAAAAAATTCTAAAAACATGAAGAAATAGGCACAAATGCAAGCTGTTACTTGCTTCAAGTCTTAAGGGTTAGGAGAGAGTTAATATATGGGAGCACAGTTCTTTATTTCTGATACCTATTTTCTTTCCTCTGTATCATGATGCATTTATAAGGTTGTCTGGCAACTTTACAAATAGATTTAGGAAATTATTTCCTTTATCCTAATTTTCCCACTCACCCTCCTAGCCCTCCTCCCCCAAAATAATTCTTACTGGTTCACTTTTTCAGTTGCTTACTGGATATTTTAACATGGGTGACTCTGTGCAAACCCAACATATAGGAACCAGTATACCAGAATTTTTAATAACTGCTCCAAGCTTTTAGCCTTTCCCTGCCACAAATTCATACTTCAAATGGCACCAGAGATATTTTCTAAACTATCAATATAAACCTGGTTCATTTCCTTACCTCTATAAAGTGTTTCAGAGAGAACACTAAAATTATGACTGTCATTCAATCGCACATAATATCCCATCTCCTTAATCTTCTAAAATGCTCATTGATTTATACTTTTATTTATTCATTTAATTAATAGAGTACCTGCCATGTGCAAGGTACTATTCTAGATGCTCTAATACATAGTACAACATGAATAAATCTCAAAATAATTATGGTAAGTGAACAAAGCCAAAAAGTATATAATATGTTATTCCATTTTATAAAATACTAGGAAATGCAAACTTATAAATAATAGATGGGTGCTTGTCTGGGAATGGGAGCAGAGCAGGAAAGAGAGGGAGAGAGCGATTATAGGACACAAGGAAATTTTGAGGATAAGGAAGAAGTTTATTATCTTGATTACTGTGGCAAAAGTTTCATGACTATATACATATGTCAAATCTTATAACATTATACATATTACTTACTTTCAGTCATTGTATGTCAATTATACCTCAGTAAAGCTATTAAACCCACACATATAAAACACACATTTTTTAAAAGCCTGGTCATGGGCTGAATTGTCTCCCCAGAATTCATATGTTCAAGTCCTAACCCCTAATACCAAAAAATGTGACTATATCTGGAGATAGAGTCTTTAGAGAGGTAATTAAACTGTAATGAGGTTATTACGGTGGGGCTGAATCCAGTATGATGGGGTCTTCATAAGAAGAGGAAATTAGCAGAGAGACACGCATGTATACAGAAATAAACCTTGTAAAGACACAGGGAAAGACAGCTATCTACAGCTAAAGAGTGAAGTCTTAGAAGAAACAACACTGCCAACATCTTGATCTCAGACTTCTAGCCTCCAGCACTGTGAGAAAATTAATTTTTGTACTTTAAGCCACCGAGCCCACGGTGATATATTATGGAAGTTCTAGCAAACTAATATACCTGGTAAGAGATTACACAATTTATATATGTAACGCATGCTCTCCATGTGGCTATAGCATGAGTGCTTTATTTCCTATCTCAATGATTTCCTTTGTGCTTTTTTTTTTTACAATATTCATGTGCTTCTGTGATAATTATAAAAATCGTCATAAAATGTTACATGGAACCATTCACAGGTTTCAATCTGAAAATCCTAACAACAAAAAAAGCCATGGTGGAAAACGTCCCATTTTCTTATTCTAAAAGAAGTGTGTTTCTAGTATAGGAGAAAACACAGCAATTTTAAAAAGACAACTTAAAGAAAATTGGTAAGTATACTTTAAAAATCTTTCTATAAATATTCAACAGGAAGCCTGCCGACTCTAAATTGCTGATACTGCTGTTTCAAAGATGCCTGCAACACACACAGGAAAGACTCAGTGGAACTATAAACGAGCTGTTCATTAAAGATACCTATGTAAATTACAAGACAAAAGGTAATATTCAATATAAAATGCTCCCATTTTTTCAGAAAGCTTCACAAAATGAGTTTTAAGTTGGCAGTGATTACCAGCAATGTTTTTGTTAGGAGCTTCACAAGGCTTTCTTTTATTCTTAATTACTTTTGTAACTACCAACACTTATTCAATTAGATATGTTAATAGTCCCTGGATTTCTGTACACCTGTTTCTTCCAGCTGTCTGCAAGGCTGGTTCCCCAGCATGTGTAAGGAATTGGTAGTTCTATTTTCTACCATTAAAATCACAGGAAAAGAAGTCCTAGGATCAGTATGGGGTTAAAGAGCTTAAAATAAAGACAAAAGTTAGTCAAGCACAAATATTCTTGCAATGAAATCAGTGCTATGAGAATAAAATCTGGGATGCATGCAATAATTCCAGAAGGACCCCTATGCTTTCATAGATATAAAAGAGGGTCCCCCACCCATATCCCTCTCCCTAGCTGTAGCTGGACAAATATATTTATATGATATGTATAACTATTCTAATAAAATGTGTTCTTATCAAAAAAAAAAAAAAAAAAAGAGGGTCCCTTACTTTATAAGCCTTCTGGTGCTTTGGTTATATTTATCACTATATATATATATATATATATATACATATGTAAGGTCCAGGTTGTAGAGTAGTTTTGATATGAAAATTAGAGCAAAATTTAGAGCAAAAAATTAGAGCAAAAATACTTTAAAATTGAGTCATTTATAATAGACTGAAGTATCTACTAAAAATGCTTTCAATAATATGCTTTCCACCAGATTTTTATTAAGAAAATACTTATAGTGCACAGTAATTTAGGAGATAGGGTCTTCAGAGAAGTAATTAAATGAAAATAAGGTTATCAGGGTGGGACCTAATCCAATACAACTAGTGTCTTTATAAGAAGAGATTAGGACACAAACATACAAATATACAGTGGGAAGACTATGTGAAGATACAGGGAGAGTGTCCTAAATTCAGGAAGCACAGCAGCAAAGACAATGCCCCGATCTCATGGAGTTTAAAAAGGAGTAGAGGGGACTAATAAATTCAGATTAGTTAAGTGTTACAAAAATGATATAAGATAAAATTACATTGAGTAACTGGTTTGCACAGGGGAATGCTATTTCTGTATGGTAGTTAGTCTCTTCAAAGAGATAATATGAAAATGAGATAAAATCTTTAATGTATACAACAAAAAAGATTAAGGAAATAATTATTGTACCCAGTGTTGAAGAGCGTGCTGGAGAACGGGCACTGTAAATTGAAGTAACCTCTATTGAGAGGATGCAGGCATAACAGCGCATTATTTTAATGTACGTAAATTAAACTACAATTATATTTGTAGGATTTTATCTACAAAGTGTTTGCACTTTTATCAACAAAGTGTTTGCAAAGGTTTTATTTTGAAGTTGTTCGCTGTACAATTGTTTATAGTAATACAGATTTTGGGAAAATTCAACCCCAGCTACAGAACACTCATTAAACAAATGAAATACAGTGCATCAGCAACATAGCATATTGCGCATCCATTAAAATGATGCTGTGCCATTTCTGATGCAAGAGGGCAGATCTTCTTTACCCTCTTCAGATTCTTTTATGATAGGAGGGGATGTTTAAAAGGCATAAACCTACAACAAATTAGAGAATAGCCAGCAATAAACAATGGGATATAAGTGGAAGAATACTGGTAGATGAGGCATATCAAAGGAAGCCACAGTCTGGAAATCATGTGGTATAAGCATCAATATAAAGTAAGAAGTTGATCCACCCAGCAAGTACAAGGAAAAGGAAGTATGACAAGAGGAAGGAATAGTAAAAAGAACTAAAAATGGTTGGTAGATGAGGGTCTATCTATATACAAAGATTTGTGAAGTAATTGGTCCCCCTCCTTTGCCTGCCTCTAGTGGCCGGAGCTTTATACTCAACACCAAACAACAATCCAGAAAGAACTAAGGCAGCTAAGGCTGGGTGTGAGTGCCACAGGAGAAATACTTCCTCATTCCATCAAATAGGTGTACCTTAACCTAATAACCAGTTTCTGTCCCTTACCCTAAAGAAAGCCTGGCAGCAATAAACCTTAACTAGCACCACAGATAGCACAGTCAGACTGAATTTCAACCAGTTCTAAATGTGAGCAAATGAGACATTTGAGGAAAGGCTGCAGCATGCAAGAGAAACACTAAAATTTTAAAACAAACAAGCAACAAATGAAAATAGCCTTTGGAAAAAGTAAGAAAAATAAGAAAATGACAAAGGACATTTGAGTCAGAGTCCTCAATGACATTTAAGAATGTATCACTTCTCTAAAACAAAACACTACATTATAAAAGCAAAAACAAATCAGAGAGTAAGAAAGAACTCTTTAAAATTAAAATCTGCATTTGGAGAAGAGAATCACTTAAACGTATCCTACTGCCATGCCTTCCCGGTTCCAATCCAACTTTCAGCCTCTTGAGTGCAGAGCTGCCAAGCAGGCCTGGAGATCATAAATCAGATCTTGGGCTCTTCTGAGGTCTGGACGAAGAGAACAGACCTACAACCTCTTCCCCTTGGGACGGAGATGAGCCAAGGTTGCGGCAAAAAGCCCAGGGACATGGAATACAACACCTGGCAACCAGGAGGGATGTCAGTCCCCTGTCAGCCAACGATCCCTGAGAGGAAGGGAAATTCTTGAAGAACTGCAGGGAAACTAAACAAAGCACCTGAGCTGACCTTGGCCATGATGCTGGTAAAGCTCTAGCCTGGTGGTTCTCCAAATCGGAAACACCTGGGGAGCTTTTAAAACTCCCGGTGCCCAGGCCACATTCCCCACCAACTAAATCAGAATCTCTGGTAGTGGGATAGAACCATAAGTATTTTTGAGGTTTGTCAAGTGATCCCAATGCACAGCCAAGTTTGAGAACCAGTGGTCTTACAACTTTAGGCAGCAGCAGCATCTGGGAATTTGTGAGAAATGGTGAATCAGGTCTTACTCCAGACTTCCTAAACCAGAATCTGCATTTCAACAAGATGCTCAGGGACTTGTATTTATATGAAAGTATAAAACATTTTGCATCTAGCCCGAGAACTAGAAATCCAGACCAAATAAACCAGGGATGGGGACTAGGCATACAAATGCCTAGTTGGGAATTACTCCTAAGGTAATTCCCAAGTGCACACAGGTTGAAGACTCCTGCCCTAGATATTGCAATTGAAGAGACAAGAGCAGTAGAGAAGTTTTCCCTTTGGGACCCAAATGGGAGACTGACAATCATCACCTATTACATCACTGGCCATCAGGGAATGAGACTGCTGCAATTCCCACCTCTATGTAAGTTAGATTCTATATAACACAGTCAAGCAACCCCATACCCAAAAGACGAGACCTGAACAGATGAGGGAAAAAAAGACACACCTATGGAGCGTCAGCCATCCAAAGAGAGGTATGTCAAGCAGAACACCTAGAACAGGCAGCTTCTAGCAAAAGAGCATTAAAAACCCTTAAAGAGATTCAATTACAACACAAAATAAAAGTATTTTTATCAATTAAAAACTTTTTAATGTTAAAATTTAATAGACTAATTAGAGGTGATGTTAGCTGTTGAAATAGGTGTCCTTGAATATAAAATATAAGAAAAGTCTCACAGAAATGGATATCATGAGGTTAGAGACTTGGATGATGTTGTGGTTGAATTGTGTCCCCCAGGAAGATATGTTGAAGTCCTAACCGCATACCTGTGAGTATGACCTTATTTAGAAATAAAGTCTTTGTAGATGTAATCGAGGTAAGATGACATCATACCAGATTAGAGTGGGCTGTAAATCCGATGACTGGTGTCCTTGTAGGGAGTGAGAGATTTGAAGACACGAAGGAGACACAAGGAAGAAGGCCATGTGAATAAGGAAACAAATTGGAGTGATGCTGCCACAAGCCAAAAAATGTCAGGGATGCTGGCAACAACCAGAAGTGGGAGGAAGCAAGGAAAGATTCTTCTCTAGAGACTCAAGAGGGAGCAGGTCCTTGCTGGCACCTTGATTTTGGACTTCCAGTCTCCAGAACTGTTAGAGAATAAATTTATATTGTTTTAAGCTGCACAGTTTGTGGTAATTTGTATCAGTAGCCCTTGGAAACTAATACAGATGATCAATCCAGAAGACCTAACATATAAATGGAAAAATAATAAATAAACAACTAACAGACCAAATTTTATTTCCCTGTGTTTAAGAAATTTTTGAGACTTCAAATTGAAAAAAGTCACTGAATTCTAGTATTGACTATAAGAAACAAGCACCCAGGCACAGCTATCCTAGTAAAAAACTCCTGTCTCCAAAGATCAACCTCTACCTTCTTTCTTATGTAAAGAAATACATAATGCTAAATAGGTTGTTATGATTTAAAAGAGTAGCATGTGAACCTACTAGGACATATCTTTGTACACATCAGTAAGGCCACACATTTTAGATGTAATTTTTAGCTGAAATGGATTCAATGCTAACGACTACTTAGTCCTTTTATATATCAACTCTCCTACTTATAAACTTATTATTTTGATCTGTCCTTTATTTATTAGAGCGTCTACAAAAGTTTTTTTTTGCTTGTTTTTTCCCATCCTTGAGAGGTGCAAAGGCAGTAACTTTTTATTGCTTTTACATTGAAGAACAACTCTTTCTGTTGTAGAAATTTCTATTTTCCTTCAAAACATTGTTCTACTCTTTTCTAACATCTTTCATGACAGATAATCATAAGTTTATTTCCCCCTTTAAGTAATGTGTTTCTGTCCCTCTACAGGCCTGTACGGTCCTTTTTAGTTTTTAAAATACAATAAGCTTATCTGAAGAGATTGTGTTGGTTGTTTTTCATTAATTGTGACTGACACATGGAGAGCCTGCAGATAAGCAGATTAAGATCTACCTTTGACTCAGTGTTTTATATTTAACTTCTACTCTGTTCTGTTCTTTCATTTCTTCTGGTCTATTCTATTCCCTTCCCTAGGAGCACAAATTATAGGTATGTTGACTCATCATTATCTTATTTGTCTCTCTAATCTTTTTTTATTATAACTTTTATAAAAATCATGTATCTTTTCATTGGTGTTCTAGGTAATTTTCTCAACTATGTCTTAATGATCCATATTTTGCAGTGATGATTTTGTTCTTTACCACTTGAAATGCTTTAGTAACATTATTATTTTTATTAAATTTACTTTTTTAGTTCCTTAATAAAAATCCTTGTGGCTCATTGTTAAAAATAATATTCATGTTCATTTCAGACACGATGTTTTCCTTAATACCAGCCCAAAATATATAGTACCTAAAATTTGATTTTGTTTCCCTGGATAAGTCTTCAAATATATGCCATTCGATGAAATTTTCACACTATTCTTGTAGAATGTGTTAATCCCATTGATTACCAAGGTATGAGGGTGGTGGGTTTAGGATAATGGATTAATTGACAGCAGGAGACATTCTACCGGCATTCATCTTTCTTGATTTTTTTCCCAGACATCTAGAAAAGTATGCTCCTGAAAAGTAAGCAAGAGGGTGATGAAGGAGGTTGGTGTCACTTCAGTCATGCGCTGGTTTCAAGAATGTGGGAAGGAAGTTGACACTACAGGAAGTTGCAGCCAAAGTATCTTTTCCCTAAAGCATTTTCTCTACATTTGTTGAAATCCACTGCATGGAAGCCAAACCAGCTAGGTTTGGAGAAAATCTTTTCCCAACATGTGGGATGCTTGGTTCTCTCCAGTGGCCATACAGGCAAGAACTTATATCAGGGGGAAATAAAGCACTGTTAAATTTCTTTCTATGTGATAAAACTACATGTTTTCACCTTAATTACTACTTTTGCTACTAATGATCTAAAATTGTTAAATGACTCTAAGTTGATATTCCCCTATCCTTCCACTGACTAATCCTCATTTCCAGGGCTCCCTGATCTAAGTCAGTGGATGTGGCAGCAAACACTCTAACAGGGTCCTCAGCGGCCTCCACCACCTGGCATTTTTGCCCCAATGAATCCCCTCCCCTTGACTGTGGCAGGATCCATGACTTGCTTCTCATGGACTAAAGCAAAAGGGAAGGAATGTCACACATGTGATTATGTTACATTAGACTGCAACTCTTCTTTTGCTAGCAGACCTTCTCTATTCAGGCTCTCCCTCGCTGCCTTTGATGAAGTGCACTGCCATCTGTAGAGACTCATGTGGCAAAGGAACTGAGGGTAGCCTCCAGCCACTAGTTAGCAAGGAGCTGAGGCCCTCAACCTGACAGCCCACAAGGAACTAGATACCACCAACAGCCACATGCGCTTGGAAATGGATCCTTCCCGAGTTGAGCCTCAGATGCCACACCAGACTCAGACAAAACCTTGATCGATGCTTGTGAGAGACTCTGAGGCAGAAGACCTAACTGCACCATGCTCCGATTCCTGGCCCACAGAATGTACATTGTTTTATGTCACTGCATTTGTGGTAGTTTGTTTTACAGTAATAGATAAATACTACAGTGGGTTTCTTTCTCAAGTCAGAACATCGCTACTGGAAAACCATTTTAGAGAAAAACATGTAGTTTTGACTGAGCCACTGTTGTCTTGGAATATAACAGACATTTATCAGGAGAAAGAACTCCAAAATCATTCCCAAAGCTTATTTATACCTCCAATACCTGGAGCCTCCCTATTAGAAGATATTGGTAGAATTTTCTAGGATTTTTTTCCACCTGCAAGCCACAACAATGAACTCATATAAGGTGTCTTTGAAACATCTGGTTCCCTAGAAGCAGAACCTTCGAAGGGGATTGTGAAAGTGTTCCACTGAGTGCTCTCAGGAAGGAGGGAGTAAAGCAGGAGAGGCCACAGGAGGAAAGCTAAGCAAGATATGATCTCCCAGCTAGAGTTTACTTTAATCCTGGTCCCTTAGGAATCTCCGGAGCAAAAACTGCAGCTCAGAATTGATTCCATTTTAGGCAAGAGACCAAGTCTCTTGTGCCCGATGTCAACTAGTCATTGGTCACTAGCTCTCCTGGAGGGGTCTGAGAAGATTTGGATGAAGAGGGATGCTGTAGTCCTTAGCAGCCAACGCTCACAGCAAGCAGGAGAAGGCTGCACATGCTCAGTTGAAGGGCAGGGCATCAACAGTATCCACCAAAACAGTAAGTTGTGTTTTGCTTCCTGGTGTCATCTTTGAAAGTGTTATAAACTATGTTATATCTGACAATAGTCTTAAAATGTTTGTAATTGACAATATCTCTAAGTTCTGTTGGTCATTTCATTTAGTTTATGTGTGAGAGTTTACATATGGAAACTTATTTACCCCACTATCTTTCCCAAAAGTTTCCAGGTTTATGAAAGTGGGGTAAACCCATGAGGTTATTTATGCATTCTGCATTGGCAAATTGTGAATTAGGAAAATCTGCAGTGTACATTTAGGACCTATCATTAATCTCTTATCCCACTCCACCCCGCAACAAGCAGTCTGTCAAACATACCTTCTGAGTCAGAGATTTAAGCTTCTGCTTCGGAATGAAAAATTACTACTCTCTAACACAGGCTGTGGGTTTGCTGGCCTTGTTCCCAACTGAGTGAGGGGCACAGTGTCTGAAAAACAAGCCTTGCAGCTCGGGCTATCCTCTCACAGTGCCACCGGGGTGGCTGGCAAGGTTTCTCCCATCACAGCTGGTATCATCCTGAGTTACTCAACCAGAGGAAAATTGCTTCTTAATGGAAGCGTAAGCCCTCCATTCAATTTTCCCTTAAGGTCTGAAGAGTTCAATCCCAAGGACTCAAGCTAAGCAAGGCCTCTTCAAAAATTATGGTCTGTGTTCATTTAAGAGTCAGAAATTTTCAATTATATAGCCTCCCAGGATACATTTTAGGGAAAAACAAAACACAATTGTTTTTGCTCACCTGTTAAACACTAACCATTTTGTTCCTAGCTCCATTACTTTTTCTTACTTTATCCCTTTTATGCAAATAAGCAGCCCATTTTCAATCTTCCTTGAAATAGAAATGTAGGCTCTGTGTTTGGGAAATATGTGGTTTCGGAGTTTACTTTAAAAATTATCTTTGAGGGACTTCCCTGGTGGCGCAGTGGTTAAGAATCCGCTTGCCAATGCAGGGGACACGGGTTTGAGCCTTGGTCAGGGAAGATCCCACATGCCGCAGAGCAACTAAGCCCGTGCGCCACAACTACTGAGCCTGTGCTCTCGAGCCCGTGCTCTGCAACAAGAGAAGCCACCGTAATGAGAAGCCCACGCACAGCAACGAAGAGCAGCCCCAGCTCTCCACAACTAGAGAAAGCCCACGCACAGCAGTGAAGACTGAACGCAGCCAAAAATAAATAAATTTTAAAAAAAAATTATCTTTGAGAACAACCTGAATTTCTTCAACACTAAAGTTTCAAAAGTGCCTTCACATCCATTGCGTCATTCGATTCTCACCACAAGCCTGCAAAGTAGACAGGTGTTATAACCCCCAATTTACAGACTAGAATTCAGAGATCACCTAACTTCTTAAAATTGTGTTGCTGAGAACAAACAGAACTGAGAGAAAAACCAGATTTTCTGACTTTAGTCAGATGCTGTTTCTCCTCTTCCATGCTGCTTTTTAACTGTCAGGAATAGGCATTCTCAATTACTTTCTTGATCCCAGGGATATTTGCTGTACTATTATTTTTTCACTCAGGGATCCCATGAACACACAGCAGGACTTAGCGACACCCCATTTAGTGTCATTCAGGGCTAGCACTGCCCTTCCGTACTTCCACATTCTCTAGTAAGGACCCTGCCTTAATTACATAATCCAGACATGTTATTTTACCAGTGTGACTCCACGATGTGCTGGCGAGTCCCAAAACTAGCATATTGGTGCAGTTTATTTGGATTTTATTGTCTCACCCTTATGCTTTATTTCTATTGCATTTCGAGACAATCTTTAGCATGCGTAGTATCACTTAAATGAGACATAGCGCTGCAAAATAAGAGTTCTCTAAATATCCTCTGTGCAACCACAAGAGGCCCTTTCCAAACCAAAAAGCTGTGAATCTAATCTGTGCATTCTGTTGTAAATTTTGATCTGGAGGCATGTTTAATAGCTTTTCAGTGACTATTATATAGGGAATATTTACTTGAAATGATGGCTGCTTATATTATTTCTTTGCCAAATTGCTCCCAGCAACTAGAAAATCTGCTTCTACCTCTCCATCAGTATCCTCCCTGGAAAGGAGACATTTTCTGTTGTGTACTGCATGAAGTATTTTATTTTACTTGATGATCTTTAAAGTTCAGCCAGAAGGACAAAGAGCACGTCCAATAATTCTCAATCTTTTCACCACTAAGGATATTTTTGTTATTTCACTGCTCGATATGAAATATCTCATCTGCCAAACTTCACATTTACCAAGAAATTCTTTATTTCCCCATTTTTAGTAACAATAAACATATATAATAATAGCAAACACACAGAGTGTTTAATGTGCTGAGTGCTGTTCTAACGATTTAACTTCGTTAACTTTTTTGACATCATAGGAGGTTAAGTACTATTATCTTCATCCTACATACAAGGCACAAAAAAGTTAGGCAACTGGCAGCAGGTACTAGCTAAAATTTAGCACAGGCAGCTAAGCTCCAGAGTCAGTGTTCTTAACCTCCGCATGTGCTGTTTCGCATTTGTAATACGTATCCAGTTAGCACAGATCAGGGAAAACATGTGGCTCTTTTAATTTCAGAAAGGTAGAACCAGGGAAGGCATGACTCTCTCCAATGGGCAGACACCCCAGGTGGAAAAACCACTCTCTTAGAGTCAGCTGACTAAAATCCAAGCTCCCACTCCTCCCTTTGTCAGCTTTATAACCCTGAATACATCTTTTAAATTCACAAGTCTCCAATTCTTAGTGTGAAAATAAGAATATTAAAATTTATCCTATCTCATTCATTAGCTTAAAAAAAAAAATCCTTCATAGCACAACCTCATATGTGCCAGGCACTGCTAATAGATCTGGGCATGCAAAGATGAATGGGGTGAAATCATTTCCCTGAAAGAACTGAGTCTAGATTGGAGGTATAGGAAAGGAACCACATTTACATACAATGTGACAGGTTTATGCCATAGGAGTTATTGAATACGAGGGGAATGGAGAGGAAAAAATGTATCACATTTCTCCAGGTGGGCAGGAGGGGGAGGCAATGTCAGGAAAACATCATGGAAAAGACAATCCCTGAAATGAGCCTTGAAAGATCAGGAATAGTTCACAGGGCACATAATGATGGGGAAACAGGATATGTGAAAGCGTGAAGATACAAAGAGAAAAAATATGCCCTAATTTCAAACACTTCCAAAAATGTGGAAGACGTCACTCCTGGACAGTTAGCAGGAGAGGACACTGACACATATATACAGCAGGAAAGATAGGGATTGGGTGACAGAATAAAGTATTTTATAAACTCCAAAGCATGCTATAAATAGACAACAGTATTTAGGATGGTCATTACCAAGGACACCAGTCAG
This sequence comes from Balaenoptera ricei, assembly GCF_028023285.1. Lineage (NCBI taxonomy): Eukaryota > Metazoa > Chordata > Mammalia > Artiodactyla > Balaenopteridae > Balaenoptera > Balaenoptera ricei. Next base: position 92,725,094 of record NC_082644.1, on the reverse strand, counting down.
TACTGATGGCTCAATGTGCTCCTGAATTCCAGACTATCAGCACAGGCACAACTCTGGACAAACCTAGAACACAGGAGCCCCCTAAACTTAACGGAAGCTCTGAAAAGTTACTCCTGAGCACTGCTCCAGAATCATGTGAGGTGCTGAAACCATGACTTCTTTACCCCCTCTCTGCCAGAATTTCAAATGATACACTGTACTTCTCCATCAGATGCTTTGTATCAGGAAAAGCCAAATCTGTGTTTCTGACAGAGCTTACAGAAATCCAAGAAGGCCTAAAGCATCCTAAACAAAGAACGTTCAGCTATCCCCTTTTGCAGACACACGAGGGCCCGAGACGGAAAGCCTGGATTATTTAGATAATTGCTTCAATTTTCTATTTCACTTTGCTTTTGTAAATGAGGGAGGAAATGATGAGCAGAATAATTTAATACAGCTCTCCTGAAAACACATTCATTCTCCCTTCCCTCATTCACTCTCCATTTTACTTTTTGAGAATTTCAATAAAAAAATCAGAATATGCATTGTCTGGGGAAATCACACTGGCATAATAAGTTGATGAAATTTTCAATGAGGCACAGGTGGGAAGAAGACAGCTGTTGCCCCTTTAGGCAAATGTGCTTTTTTTTTTTTAAGGAAATTGTGTATAAATTGACCAAAATAACAGCTTTCCTGAGTAATTGAGATTATTGACACCAGTCTCCTTTTTACTTTATGTAAGCAAAAGTTTTGTGGTCTTTAAAGATGCTGTTATATTTCTTTTGCCTTCACTTTCTCAGGTGCACGAGGAGGATATCCTTAACTGTATCTATACAAAACTCACGTGGAATTGACCATTTCATTTAGAAGCCAAATCTTAAGAAAATAATGCAGCTCTAGATTGTTTTGTTATGTGTGTAGGTCTATGTTACCTTGTGTCAAATATCAAAGCCAAAACAACGTTCGTGGAGCAGAGGTTACCTGTAAGGCACCACATTAGGCTTTGGGTGGCAAAAGAGAAGTCCAACATCATCGAACCAGCTTTCAATTAAAGTGGGGATAAATGTGTAACAAGTTTGCAACACTAACTCATATTTCAAGGGGATGTGGAGAAATATATAATTTTTAAGTTAATTTGATGTTTATCTAAAGCCCCAATCTGATTAGTGATAATAATAATGATAATAACTTTTATTCCTATCGAACTTAAACTTTAGTTGGAGCCAATATTATAAAGAGTCCCTATTTTCTAAGTAAAATGGGTCTAACTTTCTCAAGTAGTTTCCACTTCCCAGTTAGTCTTTCCAAGATAGTATCAACTATACAGGGAAGAGGTGTGATAGGACAAGGCTGCCAAGGGTGTGGAGAGGTGGAAAATGCGACCCCTGACCTCATGCCTGTCCTCAGACTTTCACTGACTCTCATATTCCGAGAGGGGCTGACCTTCTGGCATTTTCAGCTGCTGGTATAACTCTTGATATGGATTCTTTCAACTCGGTCAGGCCCAGTGTTAATCACTGGAAGACTGTAAGACCTCCCAGCACCTTCCTCTACCCAACCAGCCCTGCGGTCCACGCCGGCCTTCACTCCAGTGTCCCTCCCCTCCTGTGCCACACAAGACCTGTGGCAGGCCCATCACCCCGCAGCTTGGAATTAGTAGCACACAGGAACCCCAGAGATCTCCGCAGCCCGCACTCACACCCCACCCGCCCGCCACCTGACAGCACTGTGCTTTTAGTCCTATGTAACTCTCACCTCTCTGAATAAAACACTTCCCTGATGCCTGAGCCTCAGCATGAAAAGAGGAAATCAGAATTCCTCTCTCTCCCAGTACCCATGTATTAAACAGTGTGGAAAGATTCTAACTAGCAGCAAAAGGGTGTTCTTTTATGATCAGTCACCACAACGGAAAGACGTTCCGGGGGCCAGACGTGTAACCCTCAGTCTGCAGGGTGCCCCCTCCTCCCTTCCAAGAGCAAGAGGTCATTGGCCCACATTCATTTAATTCACTCAAATCACGTGTGACAGGCACTGGTGTAGGGCCTGGCATCTCAGAGATGAAACGCAGTCAGGCCATCAGAGTGTTCCCTCTCTAGGGGAGAAGACGGAGAAACAGAGGCAACCCCAGCACACAGAAATCGGCTGTGATGGAGGAAGCACAGGGCACTGGGGAGCGCAGAGGGGGACACCTAGCCAGGCTGGGGAGGCCAGGGAAACCTGCCTGGTGAACCCGTGCCTGAGCTGAGTCCCGAAAAAGAAACAGGCGCTGCCTAGGAAACCACAGCAAGAACATGTCACGAGAGGAAGCTGCACTGTAGAAAGACAGGGAGCTGCAAGAGAGTGTGGCTCATTAGCGGCCCTGCCGAGTTGCTTGGTAAGGCTACCCTGCACATATTACACATTTATCTTTCCTTCCCTCTCCTGAGAGGCTTTGATTTCCCACAGCTATGAACAAAGGCTTAAACGCAAAGCAGAAATGAACAGGGTCATAGGAAATGAAAAACTTGTAGATGGGTAACTTTGGAGATGAAAGCAGAAACATTTTATAATATTCCTTAAAAGAACATGATTTTGTTTCTAAAGACTTCAGGCTGCCTCTTGGTTTCAAACAGCACAATAATTGGCTATTGTTGTTGGTTTCTTTTTTTTCCCTATCTAAAAGAATTGCTTTTAATATTCTCTACCAATTACAGAGTGGTAGGAAGGTAAATCACACAGGAAAATTCCAGAATTCATAAATGCCATAGAAACAAAGCAGTCTACCTAAAGAATGCACTGTTTAAACTATAGAATATTTGGAAAAGAATAGCATTGAATATTCTTTGCTACGGTGGACTATCTGTCTTTGTTCCTACCTTTATGTAAATGAGGATTCTTTAAAATGTACACATCCTACATTTATTTAGGCCATGCAGAAATAAATAATATAAATTACAGAGAATGATACCAGCACAGAGGATAGTCCCAGCACCTCACAAGAAAATGTTGAGGGGATGACAAAGCAGTAAAGGTTGAGTATATTCCTAAGGTACAATTCCTAGGAAATTGTGCTAATTGGAGTCATTTTCCTTGGAATGGATGAAGCTACCTCTAAACTTAGAACTGGAAATATTTACGCAGCTCACTAGAACTACCAAGATTATCTGTCTACGCACTATAGTTGAGAGAAAATATTTAGGAAAAAGGTAAACAAATGCTTGCAAAAATATGTTAAATATCATTTCAATTAGACAAGGGAATTCCACCTGCTAGAATAGCATATAAAAAGGTTTAATTTGAAATCTTGGATCTTTCCCTGCCAGCTAATAATAATAATAATAATAATAATAAATATTTATCCACACAAGAATGTATCAGCATTTCTACAGTTTGGAGAAAAGAACTCCACCCTTTCCCCTCAGCACACTAGTCAACCTCTTTCTTCAAACGAGTAGATATAACAAGTACTACTCATTCTTCTTCTTAGGATGTAATTAACTGAAGTTTCCTTCAGGGAAGTCCATGAGACATCCCTTCTAACAGAATTAGTCTGGGGTGTTGAGGGGAGAGAGGGCATGGAAACCAAGCTGAGTGAGTGAGTATTTATGGAGTGAGAGAGTTTCTTACTAAACTAATGTGATTATTTCAATACCATTACTCCAGAAGTCCCAGTGTAGAATATGCTCAGTATTTCTTAAGGATTGCTGGGGCTAGTGCCAAGAGATTAGTTTACAAGAAGGACTTTGAAATCTCCCTCATAAAGCTTTATCCTCAAAATAGAGAGGGTTACAATGGCACACAGGTTGGAGATAGGAATGATAGGCCAGTGATAGAGATTGGATGAAGAGGGGAGAGGATTCTAAGGCCAGAACAGTGCCCGTCCCTGAGATTGTTTTCTGACCCAGCCTTGATAATCCAAAACATGAGTTTTGGGGAAAGAGCCAAAATAAAAGAGCTGGTATCACTATGCTCTCTAAAACACTGAAAATAAAAGTTAGTGTCTACAGGAGTTTGCTCCAGATTTCATTTGCTTGACAGGAAGTTTACAGATGTTTCACTTATATTAATAGGCTCAGCATGGCATCAGGACCCGACGTCCTCACCACCAGTCACCACTGTGGGAATCTGTAGACAGAAATGGAGACAAGGAAATAGCAGACAACGTATAACATGGTTGCATGTTCAGTGACACCTACTGTACTAAGCTCTCCTAAGAGCACTACTAAGAACTTAAAGAGAACAGAGACTTGGAACGGGGCTGAAGTTGCTGTCATTATAGAACGATGCAGAGAAGTGTTATTTTTATTGTGAGATTATTATACATAGTTTCACTCCCAGGCTGATGTGAGCTGAGAAGTAAGAATCACATGGTAAGCTTTCTTCTGTGGCATTCAATCATGTCTCAGAGATGAGAGTTTACCGGCTATGTGATCCATTCACACTTCATTATCTCTTTGCCTTCTTGTGAACTGATTCCCAGAAAACAGGAAGAAAAAAAAAAAATCAGAGGACACAATAAAGATTCCAGTTCCTTCTCCATGAAAAAGACCTAAGTTCCAAGTATACTCATTTTACTGGGACTTTAGAAATAATAGTACACTCCAGGGAAGTGATTCCTCTCTGAGCTGTCATGAGATGTCTCATGAAACCAGAAGACCCAGTTTCCTCTTTTGGCTGTGTTGGGCTCTGCCCATCAGGAAACTGACTAGGCAGTACTTTACATGGACTATGCAGCAGACATGCTCTAGAGGAAGAAAGAGATAGTTGTTGATTCCACATTGAGACTTAACTTCAAACTTAGTGCCCAGAGCTGGGGTTCTCCTACTTGTACTGACCTCAGTTTTCTCACCTCTAGTCCTTCATGGTTTTTTTTTCTTAAGGATATAACAGAACATCTGAGGTGATATAACAGAATTCTGTGTGTCATTCCTCACTAAGATGGATGGGACATTTTTGCTTTATAACTGGAGAAATGGAGGAATTTGCTCCAGGGACAAGCACTGAGAGGAGAATGACAAGGGAAGGAGAAGTCTCCATCTGGCTCCTAGGCCTGTGTTTCAGATCTATTATTAGAGGGATGAAGGACCAACTGTTAGAGACCTGTCTTCATGAGGTTCTAGTCTAGAGGGATGGCTGGAATTTTACTCATCCGCTCAAATGAGACTTTTGGAGACAAGAGAGCTGCTTTGAGGGCACTGATGACAGAGTGGGACCATAGTCAAGGAGCAAATAGATCTTCCACCTTCCTCAACTTGCATGGAACTCAGAAGTCTGGTCCCCTGAGGACTGGATATCTTAGGAGCAACTGGAGTTGGCATCCTTAACAAGGACACTGGGGTTCTCAGGGGAAGCAACTGGCAACACCTTGGGTTCTCTGAGCCAGGTGATTTAGTGGGTGACAGCTGCAGGAAAGTGGGATCCAGAGCAGGAAAGGACAGGCAGCATGTCTGCTAGGCAGAGGTGACTGCAGCTGATCCACTGCAGGCACAGAGAGGTCCACCTTCCAAAACTCTCAAAATAACTCCCATCAGAAAGAAAACTGTGTAAGAACTTGGATTTGTTCTCTATTCAGTGCCCCCTGTTGGGTGCTTGGTAGGTGCTCAATACATCTTTGTTGTGGAATAGATTCAGGATGCTTTTAAGGAGGCTGATTTCCACAAGTTAGTTCACTAGCACTACTTGACTAGCATCCTTTGATCATTAAAATATTTGTGACAGGGGACACCTTCAAGATGGTGGAAGAGTAAGATGTGGAGATCACCTTCCTCCCCACAAATACATCAGAAATACATCTACATGTGGAACAGCTCCTACAGAACACCTACTGAACACTGGCAGAAGACCTCAGACCTCCCAAAAGGCAAGAAACTCCCCACGTACCTGGGTAGGGCAAGAGAAAAAAGAGAAAACAGAGACAAAAGAATAGGGACGGGGCCTGACCAGTGGGAGGGAGCTTTGAAGGAGGAAAGGTATCCACACACTAGGAAGCCCCTTCGTGGGCGGAGACTGCGGGGGGCGGAGGGGGGAAGCTTCAGAGCCACGGAGGAGAGCACAGCCACAGGGGTGCGGAGGGCAGAGTGGAGAGATTCCCGCACAGAGGATCGGTGCCGACCAGCACTCACCAGCCCGAGAGGCTGGTCTGCTCACCCGCCGGGGCGGGCGGGGGCTGGGAGCTGAGGCTTGGGCTTCCGACGGATCGCAGGGAGAGGACTGGGGTTGGCGGCGTGAACACAGCCTGAAGTGGTAGTGCGCCACAGCTAGCCGGGAGGGAGTCCGGGAAAAAGTCTGGAGCTGCCGAAAAGGCAAGAGACTTTTTCTTGCCCCTTTGTTTCCTGGTGCGCGAGAAGAGGGGATTAAGAGCGCCCCTTAAAGGAGCTCCAGAGACGGGAGCAAGCCGCGGCTATCAGCGCGGACCCCAGAGACAGGCATGAGACGCTAAGGCTGCTGCTGCCGCCACCAAGAATCCTGTGTGCAAGCACAGGTCACTACGCACACCTCCCCTCCCGGGAGCCTGTGCAGCCCGCCACTGCCAGGGTCCCGTGATCCAGGGACACCTTCCCCGGGAGAACACACGGTGGGCCTCAGGCTGGTGCAACCTCACGCTGGTCTCTGCTGCCGCAGGCTCGCCCCACATCCGTACCCCTCCATCCCCCCAGCCTGAGTGAGCCAGAGCCCCCGAATCAGCTGCTCGTTTAACCCCGTCCTGTCTGAGCGAAGAACAGACACCCTCAAGCGACCTACACGCAGAGGTGGGGGCAAATCCAAAGCTGAACGGGAGCTGTGCGAACAAAGAAGAGAAAGGGAAATCTCTCCCAGCAGCCTCAGGAGCAGCGGATTAAATCTCCACATTCAACTTGATGTACCCTGCATCTGTGGAATACCTGAATAGACAACGAATCATCCCAAAATTGAGGCAGTGGACTTTGGTAGCAACGATACATATTTTTTCCTTTTTCTCTTTTTGTGAGTGTGTATGTGTATGCTTCTGTGTGTGATTTTGTCTGTACAGCTTTGCTTTTACCATTTGTCCTAGGGTTCTGTCTGTATTTTTTTTTTTTTTTTGTGCTTCTTATCATTGGTGGATTTGTTTTTTGGTTTGGTTGCTCACTTCTTTCTTGTTATTTTTTTTCTTTTTTCTTTATTACTTTTTAATTTTTTTATTTTTAATAATTATTTTTTATTTTAATAACTTTATTTAATTTTATTGTTTTCTTTCTTTCTTTCCTTTTTTCTCCCTTTCCTTCTGAGATGTGTGGCTGACAGGGTCTTGGTGCTACGGCCAGGTGTCAGGCCTGAGCCTCTGAGGTGGGAGAGCCGAGTTCAGGACACTGGTCCACCAGAAACCTCCCAGCACCATGTAATATCAAACAGCGAAAGCTCTCCCAGAGACCTCCATCTCAATGCTAAGACCCAGCTCCACTCAACGACCAGCAAGGTACAGTGCTGGACACCCTATGCCAAACAACTAGCAAGACAGGAACACAACCCCACCCATTAGCACAGAGGCTGCCAAAAATCATAATAAGGTCACAGACACCCCAAAACACACCACCGGAAACAGACCTAACCACGCAAAAGACAAGATCCAGCCTCATCCACCAGAACACAGGCACCAGTCCCCTCCACCAGGAAGCCTACACAACCCACAGAACCAACCTTAGCCACTGGGGGCAGACACCAAAAACAATGGGAACTATGAACTTGCAGGCTGCGGAAACGAGACCCCAAACACAGTAAGTTAAGCAAAATGAGAAGACAGAGAAACACACAAGAGATGAAGGAGCAAGGTAAAAACCCACCAGACCAAACAAATGAAGAGGAAATAGGCAGTCTACCTGAAAAAGAATTCTGAGTAATGATAGTAAAGGTGATCCAAAATCTTGGAAATAGAATGCAGAAAATATAAGAAACGTTTAACAAGGACTTAGAAGAACTAAAGAGCAAACAGTGATGAACAACACAATAAATGGAATTAAAAATTCTCTAGAAGGAATCAATAGCAGAATAACAGAGGCAGAAGAATGGATAAGTGACCTGGAAGAAAAAATAGTGGAAATAACTACTGCAGAGCAGAATAAAGATAAAAGAATGAAAAGAATTGAGGACCGTCTCAGAGACCCCTGGGACAACATTAAATGCACCAACATTCAAATTACAGGGGTCCCAGAAGAAGAGAAAAAGAAAGGGACTGAGAAAATACTTGAAGAGATTATAGCTGAAAACTTCCCTAATATGGGAAAGGAAATAGTTAAGTCCAGGAAGCACAGAGAGTCCCATACAGGAAAAATCCAAGAAGAAACACACCAAGACACATATTAATCAAACTGTCAAAAATTAAATACAAAGAAAAAATATTAAAAGCAACAAGGGAAAAGCAACAAATCACATACAAGGGAATCCCCATGAGATTAACAGCTGATCTTTCAGCAGATGCTGCAATCCAGAAGAAAGTGGCAGGACATATTTAAAGTGATGAAAGGGAAAAATCTACAACCAAAATTACTCTACCCAGCAAGGATCTCATTCAGATTCGACAGAGAAATTAAAACCTTTACAGACAAGCAAAAGCTAACAGAATTCAGCACCACCAAACCAGCTTTACAACAAATGCTAAAGGAATTTCTCTAGGCAGGAAACACAAGAGAAGGAAAAGACCTACAATAACAAACCCAAAACAATTAAGAAAATGGTAATAGGAACATACATATTGATACTTACCTTAAATGTAAATGGATTAAATGCTCCCACCAAAAGACACAGACTAGCTGAATAGATACAAAAACAAGACCCATATATATGCTGTCTACAAGAGACCCACTTCAGACCTAGGGACACATACAGACTGAAGGTGAGGGGATGGAAAAAGATATTCCATGCAAATGGAAATCAAAAGAAAGCTGGAGTAGCAATTCTCATATCAGACAAAATAGACTTTAAAATAAAGACTACTACAAGAGACAAAGAAGGATACTACAGAATGATCAAGGGATCAACCCAAGAAGAAGATATAACAATTGTAAATATTTATGCACCCAACATAGGAGCAGCTCAATGCATAAGGCAAATGGTAACAGCCATAAAAGGGGAAATCGACAGTAACACAATCATAGTAAGGGACTTAACACCCCACATTCACCAAAGGACAGATCATCCAAAATGAAAATAAATAAGGAAACACAAGCTTGAAATGATACATTAAACAAGATGGACTTAATTGATATTTATAGGACATTCCATCCAAAAACAATAGAATACACTTTCTTCTCAAGTGTTCATGGAACTTTCTCCAGGATAGAACATAACTTGGGTCACAAATCAAGCCTGGGTAAACTTAAGAAAACTGAAATCATATCAAGTATCTTTTCTGAACACAATGCTATGAGACTAGATATCAATTACAGGAAAAAATCTGTAAAAAATACAAACACGTGGAGGCTAAGCAATACACTACTAAATAACCAAGAGATCACTGAAAAAATCAAAGAGGAAATTAAAAAATACCTAGAAACAAATGACAATGAAAACACAACAACCCAAAACCTATGGGATGCAGCAAAAGCAGTTCTAAGAGGGAAGCTTATAGCAATATAATCCTACCTCAAGAAACAAGAAACATCTCAAATAAACAATCTAACCTGATACCTAAAGCAATTAGAGAAAGAAGAACAAGAAAACCCCAAATTTAGCAGAAGGAAAGAAAGCATAAAGATAAGATCAGAAATAAATGAAAAAGAAATGAAGGAAATGATAGCAAAGATCAATAAAACTAAAAGCTGGTTCTTTGAGAAGATAAACAAAATTGATAAATCATTAGCCAGACTCATCAAGAAAAAAAGGGAGAAGACTCAAATCAATAGAATTAGAAATGAAAAAGGAAAGTAATAACTGACACTGCAGAAATACAAGGATCATGAGAGATTACTACAAGCAACTATATGCCAATAAAATGGAAAAACTGGAGGAAATGGAAAATCCTTAGAAAAGCACAACTTTCCAAGACTGAACCAGGAAGAAACAGAAAATATAAACAGACCAATCACAAGCACTGAAATTGAGACTGTGATTAAAAATCTTCCAACAAACAGAAGCCCAGGACCAGATGGTTTCACAAGCGAATTCTATCAAATATTTAGAGAAGAGCTAACAACTATCCTTCTCAGTCTTCCAAAATAAGCAGAGAGAGGAACACTCACAAATTCATTCTATGAGGCCACCATCACCCTGATACTAAAACCAGAATAAGATGTCACAAAGAAAGAAAACTACAGGCCAATATCACTGATGAACATAGATGCAAAAATCCTCAAAAAATACTAGCAAATGGAATCCGACAGCACATTAAGAGGATCATACACCATGATCAAACGGGGTTTATCTCAGGAATGCAAGGATTCTTCAATATACGCAAATAAATCAATGTGCTAAACCATATTAACAATTTGAAGCAGAAAAGCCATGTGATCATCTCAATAGATGCAGAAAAAGCTTTTGACAAAATTCAACAATCATTTATGACAAAAACCCTCCAGAAAGTAGGCATAGAGGGAACTCACCTCAACATAATAAAGGCCGTATATGATAAACCCACAGCCAACATCATTCTCAATGGTGAAAAACTGAAACCATTTCCACTAAGATCAGGAACAAGACAAGGTTGCCCACTCTCACCACTATTATTCAACATAGTTTTGGAAGATTTAGCCACAGCAATCAGAGAAGAAAAAGAAATAAAAGGAATCCAAATCGGAAAAGAAGAAGTAAAGCTGTCACTGTTTGCTGATGATGTGATACTATACACAGAGAATGCTAAAGACGCTACCAGAAAACTACCAGTGCTAATCAATGAATTTGGTAAAGTAGCAGGTTACAAAATTAATGTACAGAAATCTATTGCATTCCTATACACTAACGACAAAAAATCTGAAAGAGAAATTAAGGAAACACTCCCATTTACCACTGCAACAAGAAGAATAAAATACCTAGGAATAAACCTACCTAAGGAGACAAAAGACCTGTATGCAGAAAACTATAAGACACTGATGAAAGAAATTAAAGGCAATACAAACAGATGGAGAGATATACCATGTTCTTGGATTGGAAGAATCAACATTGTGAAAATGACTATACTACCTAAAGCAATCTACAGATTCACTGTAATCCCTTCAAACTACCAATGGCATTTTTCACAGAACTAGAACAAAAAATTTCACAACGTGTATGGAAACACAAAAGACCCCAAATAGCCAAAGCAATCTTGAGAAAGAAAAATGGAGCTGGAGGAATCAGGTTTCCTGACTTCAGACTATACTACAAATCTACAGTAATCAAGACAGTATGGTACTGGCACAAAAACAGAAATATAGATCAATGGAACAGGATAGAAAGCCCAGAGATAAACCCACACACATATGGTTACCTTGTTTTTGATAAAGGAGGCAATAATATACAATGGAGAAAAGACAGCCTCTTCAATAAGTGGTGCTGGGAAAACCAGACAGCTACATGGAAAAGAATGAAATTAGAACACTCCCTAAACACCATACACAAAAATAAATTCAAAATGGATTAAAGACCTAAATGTAAGGCCAGACACTATAAAACTCTTAGAGGAAAACATAGGAAGAACACTCTATGACATAAATCACAGCAAGATCCTTTTTGACCCACCTCTTAGAGAAATGGAAATAAGAACAAAAATAAACAAATGGGACCTAATGAAACTTAAAAGCTTTTGCACAGCAAAGGAAACCATAAACAAGATGAAAAGACAATCCTCAGAATGGAGAAAATACCTGCAATGAAGCAACTGACAAAGGATTAATCTCCAAAATTTACAAGCAGCTCATGCAGCTCAATATCAAAAAAACCAACAACCCAATCCAAAAATGGGCAGAAGACCTAAGCAGACATTTCTCCAAAGAAGATATACAGATTGCCAACAAACACATGAAAGGATGCTCAACATCACTAATCATTAGAGAAATGCAAATCAAAACTACAATGAGGTATCACCTCACACCAGTCAGAATGGCCATCATCAAAAAATCTACAAACAATAAATGCTGGAGAGGGTGTGGAGAAAAGGGAACCCTCTTACACTGTTGGTGGGAATGTAAATTGATACAGCCACTATGGAGAACAGTATGGAGGTTCCTTACAAAACTAAAAATACAACTACCATACGACCCAGCCATCCCACTACTGGCCATAAACCCTGAGAAAACCATAATTCAAAAAGAGACAGGTACCACAAAGTTCACTGCAGCTCTATTTACAATAGTCAGGACATGGAAGCAACCTAAGTGTCCATCGACAGATGAACAGATAAAGAAGGTGTGACACATATATACAATGAAATATTATTCAGCCATAAAAAGAAACGAAATTGAGTTATTTGTAGTGAGGTGGCTGGACCTAGAGTCTGTCATACAGAGTGAAGTAAGTCAGAAGGAGTAAAACAAATACCATATGCTAACACATATATATGGAATCTAAAAAAAAAAAAAAAAAAAGGGTTATGAAGAACCTAGGGGCAGGACAGGAATAAGGAAATAAAGATGCAGACTTAGAAAATGGAGTTAAAGACATGGGGAGAGGGAAGGGTAAGCTGGGACGAAGTGAGAGAGTGGCATGGACTTATATATTCTACCAAATGTCGAATAGATAGCTAGTGGGAAGCAGCTGCATAGCACAGGGAGATAAGCTCGGTTTTTTGTGACCACCTAAAGGGGTGGGATAGGGAGGTGGGAGGGAGATGATGCAAGAGGGAGGAGATATGGGGATATATGTATATGTATAGCTGATTCACTTTGTTATAAACAGAAACTAACACACCATTGTAAAGCAATTATACTCCAATAAAGATATTATAAAAAAATTAAAAATTAAAAAAAATATTTGTGACATAACTTTACAGACACAGAGTAATGGGTTTTATCTGTTGTATGGACAGATCAATTTGATTTGTGTCACTCTTTGAAAGAGGCTTTTCTCTTCGGGATGGGGCTAGAAGAGAGAGAGGGAATTAGGGTGAAGTGGGCATGACTTCTGCAGTGGCAAATCCAGTGGGTCTGGGTAGTGATTCTACCTTTACATGAGGAAGGATGTTGTTGTTCTCCTCAGACTCTTTGCAGCCTCATTGATCAGACAGAGAATGGCTGTAGGGAGCCTCAGGGCCCTCCAGAATTATGCTCTCCTTTGTGTGATTGTCAAATACCAAGACATGGTGACTGCAGCAATGCCCAAAGTTTTCTCTGAATCAAAAAATTCCTCACCCTAGTCTGTACCAAGGCTCTGATAATCCCACATCAGGCAGTCTCTCAGCATAAGGTGCCTATTTAAAATGCAAATAGATTACCCTGGAGGGGTAACATATTAATCCACTACCAGCCATTAATACTACAACACAAATTAGCTTATCAGTCAGTGACTGAGAAGGCATTGCCTCAGGGAACAGTACATAGGGCAGATTTGTTCACTTTCCCTTGTCTTAGATTATGATTTATTGTACAAACAAAAATCGCAGCAGCAATAAAGAAATCTAAAACAAGGACTAAATTCCCCCTTGTGGTCCTACTGCAGTAACATATTAATTGTTTTATCTGGGTTCCCTTTCAGCTCCTATTCAGATTCAGAAGCAGCTTCAACACAAATGTTTTCCATTTTTCTGAATAATAATAGCTAACATTTATTAAGTGCTTACTGTGTGCCAGGCACTGTCTCAGAAACACTTAAACGAATTAAATCATGTCATCTTAACAACAGCTCATGAAGCAGGTACTGTTTTATCCTCATTTTACACATGGGGGGATTGCAGTCCAGAGAAGTTAAGGAACTTGCCAGTCAGTAAATAATCTACTGAAACCCAAGCATTTGGCTCCAACGTCCATGCTTTTAACCCCTGAACCAAACATCCTATTTACCAGGAAGGAAACTGAGGCATCATGAGTTAATTAACTTGTCTACAGTTCCATACGTAATATATGGCAGAACCAGAGTCTGAGCAAGCTGCCTGGGCGTGAGCCCACTCTCTTAACTGCACTGTACACATGATAGACATTATCCTAGTTGGTACTCACAGCATCTGCATGAGGTTAATGTCATTATGCCCATTTTACAATGTTGAGGTTCAAGAAGACTGGTTAATTTGCCCACATGCAGATCATAAATGACAAATCCAGGTTATAAATGCAGATTTTCTGACTCTAAGTTCAGTACTTGTTTGTTTATATTCAACTGCCTCTATTGACATTCAAATTTTTCAATACAGTTTAAACAAAACACATGACCTGTCTATTTCCTACTTTATTCATTTCATGTAATTCAAGAACACTATCCCTTGTTACTAGGTAGTTTCCATAATTATCAGTGTATTGGCAGCCCAACAGGACCCTTCAGTGATAAATCATAATGTATTTAAACACCCTGTTGAATTTTTTTTCTTTTATATTTTTCTGCTATTATAAATAATGTCACAAGAAAGACATCTGTGCAATATCATATTTCTTTTAAAGTGTTTCTTCAGCAATAGTTAAGTGCAGCTTCTCTCATTTTGTTTGATTTTCTAACAACTGATTCAACCTTATGCAGAAAACAGAGCATCACCTCCCAGCAGACAGCAATAGCAGCAGACACTTTCCCAGCACTTTCCCACCCTTTCCCTGTGTGAGCTCCCTGGAGTGATCTACTCTGTGACTGTTTCAGAGGCATTCAGCAAATCGAGTTATGCCACCTACTTGCTGGCAGAATGTCCATTAGCCGGAACATGGCCTTCTGTCTTCTGGTGGCACCTTTCTTATGGCTGCTGCATGCAAGGACCCAAGCCTGAATCTCAAGAATGGTTGTCAAGGTTGGGCTCTGGATTGATGCCACCTATCTGGGAGCTGGAGCATACTTTTTGGAATTGCCTAAACCTCTGAACACCTGTCCCAACTGTGCCTGCCGGTTGGGCTAAAGAGCACAGATGCCCAGTAATTAGTTGGGCATCTCAATATTGTCATCAAGACAAAGTAAATTCTTATCATTCTCACCTCATCTGTCCTCTAGAATATAAATTCCTTGGGAACAGAAACTATGTCTTTGTTGGGTCTCGGTGTGGGTCCTATTCCCAAATGATGCTCAAATATTAATTGATGTCTTCATATGTTGGGTAGGGGCTAGCCTTATGCTTTATAGTTAGTTAAGTCAAACAACAGCTTTCACTAAAATGAAAGATTGATGATTATGGGGAGAGTTTGTGTACTTTGGATTGCATTACAGAAGTAATCTATTTATGCTAATTATCATGTCTCATTCCATAACATTTTCACTGCGTGAAATATTGATTTTTAAAGAATAAAAGTCACCTTGAAAAAGTGATGAGTAACATATTCAGCATAGAGTTGATAAAAAAGAATTATTTTTAATTAATCTAATCTCACTACATAAATAGATTTGAGAAAATAAGTATTTTGCAAAGGTTTACTACTATAAATTCTTCTCAGGGTTATATTTCTGGAAGCATTCTGACTTAGAAAGAAAATAAGGTCATCATAATCTCTTCTTTCAAAATAAATTATTGAGTTTTAAAAAACTGGAGTTAAACTATTGATGCCAGGAGAGAGGTAAATATTCACCTGTCTCAGCCACAGCTAACAGCTTTCCATTACTAGATGCAAAATATGAGCTTCGCTCTTGAGAAAAACCTATGTCTTAGGGCTATTTACTTCATTGCCACTTTGAACATTTTCAATATTTAATTAAGAACTTTAAATTTGTTTATCTTAAATTCTGTGTAGCAGCTAAATATGAATTGTAACCAGCTGGGAAGTAAGAAATAGAAATATACTGTGGCAACCTCTAAATATAAAAATATTAATACACCAATGTTTATAGTCAATAGCAAAAGTGAATTACAAGCTATTAAATATTACTGTTAGATAATTTTCCAAGTTCTATAATTTTCAAAATCTATAGAGCAAAATTAATGAGTACTTGCGTTTTGATCTAAATTTCAAATTCTGTTTTATAGAAAATAGAAAAGAGAAGGGTTAATTGTAGAAATAATTAAATCATTTCTGAGGCTTGTCTCTGAGATAAAATTTCCTGGAAATTTTCTGTTCTTTTCCAGCTCTGCAATAAGTTGGGTTCCCACTGATAAGTCCATAGAGCATCAGAATAGCTGGTTAATGAAAAAAGTCAATGACTTTCAAACTGCTGAGAGAAAGTACAGTGTCCCATGTAGGTACATGACTACCTACTGCAGCAGTGGAGGGAGGCTAAGGACTCAGGGATCCCAGCTCTCCCACTGCTTTCCAACAGAGTGGCGCCATTTTTGTCTGTTTTATAGATTGGCTTTCCATCTAAAAGTTCTTTCCTGGGGAATCACAGGGGATGAGGTGCTCAACTGCTAAAACTACTGATATAATTTAATTGAGATTTTATAGAGTAGGTCTAGTCAGTCATTTTTCTCTTTTTAACTTCTTTTGGCATTCTAGACAAAACATAATTTTAGTGCAGACTTAACGGATGACTTAAATCAATCCACAAAGTGAAAGAGGGGTTAATAGAGACCAAAAGGAATACATTTGGATCTTTAAGTGATCTAATATACTGAGGAACAGAGCCAAAATTGAAGAGGACTAGAAAAGTAAATCAAGTAGTAGGGAAAGATAAAAGAACTTAAGAGCTAAAAGTCCAGAGGAAAAAATGTAAGAAAATATGCTTTCACTTGAAGCTTTGGTTCAGACATTTGAAGTGGGAAATGTTATTTTTCCAACATTGATTTTGGCTCATCACAGCCAAGATTTTTTACAGATCTTCTTCAGTTGGGATTATAAACTAGAAAAAGAAAGGGCTAGACCAGGAAACAAGACTCAGGGGAGTGCAGAATGTAATAAACTGTGAGGCTTCCCCAGGAACCAAGGTTTTCCTCTGTCTGGTAGAAACTCCGATTTACTCTTTTATCACGTTATTCCTTCAACAAATACTTATTAAGCTTGCCATGTTCCAGGCTATTCTAGGTCCAGTAAAATATGGTGGATGACTTTATTGTCTTCATTAGAAAGGGGGAAATTATACAGTTGGGAACTTTTCAACCCCCACTCCTATCCCACCTTCTTCTGGGTTCCTGTAGTACTTTCTAGTATGCTTAGTAGTGTCTGTCACATACTTTTAAAAATATACTTATTTTTGCATGTTATTCCCTATACTGAGAACACCTTAAGGTACAACTGTGCCAAGTTCCTTGAGTCCTGACATGTTGCCTTCTACACAGCAGGTGCTCAACATGTGTTTAGTGAATTAAATTTTATAAAACCATAAAGGTAGATATCATTTAAATTAGAGCAAACAGAAGGTGAACTTTCTTCTACTTGCTATTATATTAGGACATGCTTAGAGTTACACAGTGCCTTTCCTCAAAGAGCTAGTATATGTTTCATTTATTTCTACCAGTGGCCTTGAAGGTGAGGAAAGACAGGTATATTAACTTTACTTTAAATACAGAGCAGCTGAGTAGCTGAAATCATATTCAATATTTATTTTATAGTAGAGAAACCGAGATCAGGAATGCAGTTCTCCTACTTCACACTTTAGTATCTTTTTTAACAAGTTTCCACTATCTAATTATTAGCCAATGCACTTAGCCAGCCTCTCTCTTCATTTTGGTCATTTTGACTGGTTACACAGGGAGAGAAAACTTCACATTTCTGTTCACACATCAGACAGTGCTTGTCAAACACCTATTCAAACAATCATATCTATATGTTGGTGAAGGTCACTTGAGAGTTACTTAATGCTATGTTCAGACATGAGATGCTTATACTGCATACAGATGTTCCAGATGAAGAAACAAAACATCACCTATGCGTCTGTTTATTAAGTACATATTTTAGAATATTTTAAATATTTACTATGTGCTAGGCACTAGGAAAAACTTAATAAAGTATACAATGTAGTGGGGAGAAAAAATAATAAGCAAGCAAACCCCACTAATAGCAAAAAATTACTAAATACAAAATGCAATAAAAAAATCTAATGTAGTACTATGATAGAGAATAAGGTGGGAAATGAACCTATTTAGAAAGAATAATTAAGCCTCATATCACCCTTAGGAGTTGATAATTAAGCTGAGATGGAACCAGCCATGTGAAATTCCAGAGAAAGAGCATTCCATGAAGAAAGGATAGAACAAACAAATTATTCTAAATTGGGTAAAATCTTGGGAGGGAAAGTAAAAGACAGTATGACCAGAGTACAAGTGAAAGATATGAGTTGAGATTCTAGAAATAAGCAGAGGTCATTTCATTTCAGGTCTTTTCCAATATATGAAGTTTGGATTTGATTCAAAGTACAATGGAAATCCACTGAAATATTTTAAAGAGAGCAAGTGGCAAAATCTACTTTTAAAAGATCATTCTGGATGCTATACTATAAGGAGAATAGATTGTGAAGAGAGGATCAGTAAAAGGAGTAGGGACACTCAGAAGACTACTGAAGTAGTTCCAAGTACTACAGCATTATACAGCTATAAATTGGAGTGCTGGTAATGGATGTGGAAAGTGGCGAGATATGAGATGTAATTTATGAGTAAAATGTGCAGGACCGGAAGTAGAGGGATTGGGAGAAGAAAGAATAAAGGCTTTTCCCCAAGTTTCTGGATTAAGCAGCTGAGGAGAAATGTTGTACCGTTTACTGACATGACATGAGGAAGACTACGGATGGAACAGGATTCACAAGACTGATGCTAAAGGTGGGATATACATAAAACAACCAAACAAAGATGTCAAATGAGCAGTCAGTTGTATAAGATTGGAGGTCTAAGGTTGGACCCAGAGATATAAATTGCAAGTCACCAGCATATAGATGGTATTTAAATCTGTGGCAATGTAGGAGATCTACTACTGAATAAAGGCTTTAGGGAGAACAAAGACAGGCCTATTACCAAACACTGAAGAACTCAAAGCACTTAGAGATGAGTTTAGAGGAGAGAATCAACAATAGAGGCTGAGATGAACAAAGGGAGAGGAAGAAAACTAAAAAAAGAGAGATGTTACCAAGCAAAAGAATGTTTCACATAGATTTTCAATGTCAAATATGTTGAGAGGACAAGCAAAAGAAGAACAGAAAGCGTCTATTAGATTTGGAGTCCATACGTTTGTTCTCTACATCTGTGTCTCTATATAAACGTGTCAGAGCTCTTAGCAAGAGTGGTTCTGCGGAAATGCTGGAGACAGAAGCCAGATTGGAGTGTGATTGACAAATGAAGAGCATCTGATAGTGCTTAGAGAACTCTTTGGAGAAGGTTGGCAGTGTAAGGCCCTTCATTCATTTGCTTCTTTTTTCATGCTCCTAATTCAATTTACTAAACAAAGAATGTCTAATTTTAGCAATGAAATTTTCTGATGATTTCTTCGAGATACATGAGTTGCAAAATGTACCTGCGAGTAATAGAATGACTTGATCTGATACAGAATTGTTGACTGTTAGCCAAATAATTGTAAAGAAATGTCTGTCCAAAAAAATGATGATTTTGGTTTTAAAACAGCTGATCTTAAGCCATTTTTCTGACAGTGATTAAAAGACAAGACTGGTTATCTATTGAGATCATTATTATCACATGTTAATAAAACCTTAACATGAGAAGATAAGAGAATTTGTACCTCTTTTATCTCAGTGACAGGAACCTTATATATAATTCAACGAGAAGTTGCTTTGGGTCACTGAGGTGCACAGAAAGTGGTAAGCTTAAATCTCTGTTCCCAAGATGCTTAAACTGAGACATAACATAAGCAGTTTTAAACTATAAAGAAGGATAAGCATGAATGATAGAAATGATAAGAGCTGTGAGAATTTGAAGAAAGATGAAGGTAGATCTCTTATATTTTAATTAAACTTACATATTAAACAACTAACTTTTATGGATCTGAGCTTCCATATAAGTGCATGACAAAACTGTAGAATATACGTAAAATAGGTGCTTCATTGATCCAGGGATATATTGTGAATATTAT
The DNA here is from genome assembly GCF_028023285.1 of Balaenoptera ricei. Classification (NCBI taxonomy): domain Eukaryota; kingdom Metazoa; phylum Chordata; class Mammalia; order Artiodactyla; family Balaenopteridae; genus Balaenoptera; species Balaenoptera ricei. The sequence continues at coordinate 92,705,145 of NC_082644.1, read as the reverse complement.
AAGAAACCTCACTCTTTTATAGAAAAACATGATTTTCCTGTCAAGCTGTACTTTCAGAAGCTTGTTGATATACTGTTTTCCAACATTTTATCCTTATCCGAATATAAGTTCTGTGGGGATTGTCATCTCTTATCATCTATTACAAAAGGAACAAAATTAAGTCACAAATACTAGTAGTTCAGTTACAAGTAACAGAAGACAGAACTCAAAATGGCCAGTGGTAGGAGTAATCCCGCCTGAATCACATGACGAAAATGAGAGATGGAACCTTTGCCAAAGATACTCCTAGAAAGGTGGGAAATGAATATTATGCCATAAATAGATGAGGTCCTTTGCAGCCAAACAGGGTCAAAGCCACATCAAGGACCTTTCTAAAAACTTTCATGAGTTATAGAGATAAGAACTAGAGTATGAAAACTATCATTTCACCAGAGTAAGCTACTGCTCTAAGATGCCTTATCTAGGTCCAATTCTTTGAGAATGCCAAATTTTAATTTTCCTTTTTAAAAATTATTTTAGATATCTTTACAGAAATGAAGAGTGATTTCCTACTGCTCTAATTAACTTTTCATATGCCTCCCCAGAGACTTTTTCTGATTTACAAACTAGCGTGATACATGAAAGGTCTACCTACATATTTTTAAATAATCAACATAAATATGAATTTCTATCAGGGAACTAAAACTATATATAAATTCTTCTGACCTATGACTCTTAGATAAGAAATGGGTTATCTACTAATTAGTATCTTTCAGGGTCTTCCCACTTAAAGGTAGAATTCCAAAATCTATGTTATTTCAGGCAGAATACAACACAAATGATATTTCATCTTTACCTGGGAAGGCCTGCGCTAGCTAATCTGAAGAAATGAAAATCTGTCATATTTCTACCATATCAAGTTTATAATATATAAAAGAAAATGCTTGTGAGTGCATATGGTATCTTCTCAACCCGAAAAATATCTTCATATGACTATCTTTGTACTAAATGATGAACGAACAGAGCTACTTTTTTTTTTTGGCCGCACCATGCAGCATGCGGGATCTTAGTTCCCGGACAAGGGATTGAACCCGTGCCCCCTGCATTGGGAGAGTGAAGTCAACCACCGGACTGCCAGGGAAGTCCCCAAAACTACTTTTTAATGTCAACATTGACCATCTTTAGGTTTTAATCCCAGAGATTATGTTCAATTTCTAAAACCAAATACTTCTGAGTAACTAACTCTAGTTTCACAAATAAGTGTCAAAAAATATGCCAAAAAATAATTTAATATTTGTAAAGGAGTGTTTGCCAGGATGTATAATTTCTGCTTTTACAGTACATCCTAAAGTTCTATTTTAATTAAAATGCTCTGTGGACTCCAACACAATTTCCTTCACTTTTAAGATCTGTGGGTTCTCAGCAATTGTGCAAGGCTTTCCTATTCTGAGGTATCTGAACTTTCAGAGATCTGCTTGGAATAGTCAAATCAGAGGATAAATTCATCAGGCAGGGTTAGGATATCTGTGGGTGACAGTTTAATTTCTGCCAAATTTAGGGTTATAAAGAGACATCAGAAGCTGGATACTGTCTTTTGGGGGAAGAGGATGGCTAAACATGGTAAGTCAAAAATCCTGAGAAAATAACTGATTTTTTGAGTCAGGAATTGATTTTTTCCGGCTCAGAACAGAGGGTAGACTCTATAAAAATGGCAAGTAGAAAACGGCAGAAGTCCTTGGTCAGAAGATGGCAAAAGAAACCGATGTACTATGAAGCAAATGCAATTTAAGGACACTTTTTCTTTCCTTTTCTTTTTTTTTTTTTCCACAAGTCCCTTCCAAAGTCTGGGCGAGGCTCCAGCATTGTATTCACATGCTCTTCTATTTTTGTAAACTCGTCCAAGTTGGACATTTTAAGAGTAGTCCCTTATGACCCTGTTTCTCCACTCTGACTTTTTGTCTATTTACCCTCCCATCTGGTGATATGGAGTAGCTGTGGCCACTTTGGAGATCTAGCTAAAGGGATATTGAGCAGTTGCATTAACTCACATATAAAGGAAACTTGACAAAGGATTTCCCAAATTTCACAGCTACTAAAAATGTACATGACATAATCAATAACAAGTTGTGAAACTGACAGAAACTTTTCAACACTATCAATAAAAACAAAAACACAAAATTCCATGCTTCCGGTCATGGCAGAGTAACAGGTTTCAGGCTTAACCTACCATAAAAAACAACCATATAACTGTATAAAATATATGACATAACTACTTGGAGGCATTAGACTACCAACAGGTCTGTAATTCTGGAGAGAACGAAAGTACATTGGATGAATCCCACTGTTGCCCTAGCTTTCTATCAGAGAGCAGTTTCCCATCATGAAACAGGGAGTTGAGGCCCCTGCAAAAAGCAATGGTCTTGCTGAGCTGAGAAGGCAGAGAATGGAGAGCAGGGCGCTGAGCAGGGCACCAGAAAGGTGGGAGCTATAGAAAGAAGTAGGTATGGGTTATTCCCATGGGTCCTTGGAAGAGGCTGGGCTGCACTTGTGTGGCACAAAATTCTGTAAGGCCAAACAGAAAGGAATGGTTCTGAAGTCAAGAACTGAACTGAGATGTCTGATAGTGTACAGTGCTCGGAGACTGAGTTCTGGCCCAAACAGAGTGGAGAGGGCTTGCTAAGCATCACTGTCATTCAGTTGAGACCCAGAAAAGCTGCATAGGTGAGTCATGCTACAGAAAAAAGGAAAAAATACTGATGAAGAGCAAAAGGATATCAAGCCCCAATCCACATGTGTATTAAGCAGAAAAGCTTCAAAGTGAATCAGCAGAGTATCCCAGTTGGCAAAGTTGGCAAAGCAGAGAGACAACATATCTGGGAGGCCTGGAATCAGTAAATGTCAGGAAAGTCAGAGTTCAGCCACCAGAATGGGCTTTGGGACAGGGTTTTAGTCCTGGGAAAAGCCTGGGAGAGCATGATAGCATCCCAGTACCTGAGGAACATGTCGTATCATGAAAACAAAATCCCAGTCGTGAGAACAGGACCCCAGTTAAGAAAACTTGGGCTTATGTAAGGATCAGACTAACAGCAAGTAGGACAATTCTAGAGGTAGAACTATTTCAGTACTTCCTGTCTCTGGTCAGATTTAGTTCTAGGAATTATGGGCAGGACCAACACTGCAGGTGGAAGCTAAGTGGTCCTAACCGTGAGGATCTAAACAGAGGGGGAAGATGGGGAAATCATACAACCGACGAGGGGGGAAAGCTTGGTGACTATAAGTCTGGGTTCAGAGGAGAGCAACAGCCATATCTGGACAGAGAGGCCTAAATGGAACAGGGTGGATGGAGAAGAAGCACGATGTGAGCCCAGGTGGGCAGAGGCTGCGAGACCCTCTGATCAGAGAGGACAGGTTGGAACTAGGAAGGCAACTTGCCTCCACTGCAAAATTGCCTTGTGGACCAGCCTGAGTTTTCTTCCTCCTGTTTTAAATGCAGTCTGGTTCCTAATTAGGATCACGTGTCACTCACAGACCAGGCTATCAGTGACCATTATATGCTTCTAAAATTACCGACAAGTGTGTATGTGAAAGAAGAGTTGCAGTCCCAAGGTGACAGTGACACTTGCTAGACTGACATTGTTAATACAGATCAAAGGACTAATTAACAATCAAAGGGAATAGTTCTGCCACACAGAGCAATCTAAAGCTGACTTCGTTTGTCTGAATACCCTGGCAGTCCTAGGAAATCAAGCATTAGGAATCTGCTATGGATCCTTCATGCCAGAAACAGCCTTGCCAGTGATAATTATGAGACTGATTGGACCAAACAACAAAGGAAAGAATAAGCCAGGCTTGGTAACTGGGAGCCCTGCTATGCAGGCCTTGTTGGTCATCGCCAGTGGCAACAGCAGGTTTCTGTGTTTGTTTCTGCAAAATCTTTACAGAAACAAAAAGCAGAAGTAAGAGACAAAACTACTGTAAAGAAATAGATACTGTGAAAAATTATCGATGAAATGATTGTGTATATAAAAACACAAGTAAACGAACTTTCTGAGATAATCACCAAGGTCGTTAGAGAAAAAGAAAATGCACACAAAACCCAATATCCTTCTAATGTTAATGCTTCTATTTCTACCAAATTCCCCACTCATTGCCTGATCTAGAATTTTATACCCAGGTTTTTAATATTATATTTTAATAATTTATATTATTAATATTCTCTTTAAAATTTGTTTTGAAATTTATATTTTGATTATGTTGGTAATCATTATAATTACTTATGCTATTCATTTAACTGATTTTACTATAACTGCCAGTACTCATAACTTCACCATTCTCAGTTTCTTCATTATGATTCATCTCTTTGTCTGAGAATATCTTAGTAATATTATCTGGATGGAACTTTTGTACTACATCTCATGAGTTGTGCATATTATACAGTATCTTTCTGTTGCCACTGCACAAAAAAGGCAGTATGTCTGAATGTGGGATCTTTAGTCATAACATTGTCATTGTCTTCCCACCACTTTAAACACTGCTTCTAGCATTGCCATCTAGCAATGGAGACATCCTAGATCCACTTAATTTTTTTTTTCTATACAAATAATCTGATTGTTTCCTGAATGTATTTTTTTCTTATATCCTTTGAAATTCAGATATCTCAGCAGGAAGTACCTAAATATTGGCTTCATTTCATTAATGCTGCCTGCTTCTCAGTGAGACTATTTACTCCACAGATTCAATGCTTTCTTCAGTTTAGGAAAGTTTTCTATAGTCACAACTTTGATTACTGAGATTTTACCATTCGTTTTGATATCTTGTTCATTTACCTGTTATGTTGGTTCTCCATAATCTTTCATGTTTCATCTTAGCTGTCATCATCTTCATATCTTAATCCTCTCACTCTGTATCCTGGAAAAGTTTCCCAAATGTGCGTCTCACATCACTCATTCCCTTTTCTGTGGTGTCAGTTTTTATCTTTATTATATCTAATGCATATTTTATTTCTCATATGGCAGGTTTTAGTATCATCCTGATATTTACTTACCTTGTCTGGCTCTGTTTTCATCTCGGTCCTTTGCCTTATTTCCTCTTTGTTCTCTTGTTTCACAGTGTTCATGTTTTGAATTATTGAAATTACAAAACAATAGCTTTTAAAATTTATCTCCACGTACTACAATGTATTACCACCATATTTGCACCTCCATTTTAAATTTTCTTCTCCTTGTATGCCACAAAATCTGTACATAGATCTCATGTTAGTACATACTGTTTTCCTATTTATTCATCTTAGAAATCAGACATAATATCTGCCCTTAACTGGGGGCGAGGGGGGAAGAACTATTCATGATTTCTCTACTATCCACCTGTATGCTCTTAAAATCTCCATCTCAAATATAAATCTGGAAACCCTGGTTGGTCTGCACATCTCCTTGGCTGTGTTCTAGCACTTATAATCATGGAACTAGTCTCTCCACTGACCCGTACGTGGTCAGCCAGACGTCTAGATGGACACATATTCCTGCACAATCATGGGCAGGGGGAGGACCCAGAGCTAGCAAAGGGCAACCAACCCATGGTCACCCTTTCTCACTAACACCTTCAGGTCTCATTTATACTTTTTTTTGCCCCTAATCAAGGTTAAATTACTAAGAATTGTAAACCCTCAATGGATATAAGAGACTGGTTGGAAAGATTGATATGAGAATGGGGGTAAATTGGATGCAGCTGCCTCTGATATTTGGTTGACTAGGATCTTATACCTTTGTGATAGATGTATTCAATGAGGAGAATGAAATCACTCAATTTTCCTGTCTGACTTACATTGTGCCCTAGATCTCTAAGATCCCAAAGTAACTGGAAATTTCTCCAAGGATGTGGCAAAGCATTGGCCAAATAAGTCCAAATTCCACATTATTATGAATGCATATATTTCTGTGACTATAATAAGATTTAATTGGAATTTGTGCCTGTATCTGCATTTAATCAAAAACTGTAGGCCATTAAGGATAGGACACACTCAAGACTCCTTCCTCCCTTACATTCTTTCCCCTTCTCACTCCAGCCTGCAAATACTGGAAGGAAAAATTTTATTAATCTGATCGATGAGATTCAAAAAGAATGATCAGACCGCCATTGCTAGTGGAAGAAGTAACTGTATATTTAAAAGTCTTATACATGGGTAAAGCTCTCTTCCTCTGCTGGGAAAGTAAGGTCCCCTAGGGTCTGCCATCCCTGAACAGACCTTATCACTTTTCTCTTTCTCCTGCCCTTCTTAAAAGTAGCCAGAGGGTAGTAAGGTCCAAGATATGGGTCTGAGGAGAAGCACTATCAGTAGGAAGCTGAAAAGTCCACGTTCTAGCTCAGCCGTCCACTTGGGACACAATCCCAGTTGATGATAAAGTGACAGTTCATTATGTCTCTATCTCTTTGGAACTGTATGAAGAGGAGAAGCAATGATTTGAGGCAGGATAGAGTTGTTCCTTGGTCTCTGGCCTAATTTTATCTAATATACCTTAATTTGTTTCAAATGTAATGGAGAGTAAGCCAGTAGTCATTTGTCAGTTGCTTAATCTAGCTTACATTTGTACTAATTTAACTCATATTTAAAATATTGGAAAGAAGTATATAATATAAAAGGTGACCAAGGATAACTCCTATAAGGAGCACTCTATGGAAGGCAACAAAAAACCTGGTATTGATTAGTTTTTCATTGTTTGAATCTTCAGGGAAAATAATTGTTTATTGACCAAGTGGTACTAAATTCTTCAAGTTCCATCTCAAACCTCTGCTAGTACAATAACAATACTGTCTTAATTATTCAAATAGTATATTTATATTAATTTATTCTTACCTTTCCTAATGATTTTTAATTAACAGAGCTCCTCCCACTCAGAACTACCAACTATATCAATTACATGTAATATATAATTATTAAATATTATAATTACATGTAATATATATATAAACACACCCCACCAATTATATTATGAAGTTTTTAAGAGAAGTGTATACAATGCCCAGACACAGTTTCAAGTGTATCTAATACATACATACAAACAATAAGAACTCCCAATCAATTTCAGTTTGCAAACGCCAAGTTCCTTTACCCACACTTATTCAAAATATATCTTCTGTATGACTCTTTCTTAAACACTTGGGGTATAAATAAGAATAAGACAGAAAGAGTTCCTAGTATATACCATTGTTTTAATTCCTTTTTTTTTAAATGGGCAGGCAAGGCATTGGTTACACCTCCTTGCTTCTTTAAACTTGCAATAATTTAGAACTCTTCCACATACACAGAATTTTTTTTTTTTTTTTTTGTCTCCGCTGGGTCTTAGTTGCAGCACACGGGATCTTTGTTGTGGCACGCGGGATCTTTAGTTGCAGCATGCGGGTCTTTTTTTTTTAGTTGTGGCATGCAGGCTTCTTAGTTGCGGCATGCATGCAGGATCTAGTTCCCTGCCCAAGGATCAAACCCAGGCCTCCCACATTGGGAGTGCAGAGTCTTACCCACTGGACCACCAGGGAAGGCCCACATGCACAGAACTTTAGAAAGGACCATGAATTTGTTCTCAGCTTGATATCAAATAGATTATCAGTTCCTATTTCTGCAAGTACTGGAACAACCTTCTTAGTTACAAACAGATTGTGATAGGCTCATATTCCAGAAGGCACAGACCATGCCTAAATTACTGTAGGTGATCACTATGTCACTTTCCTTCTTTCCTTCCCAGATTTTCCTGAATCCCCAGAGTCACTTCTTAGCACCAGTTGTATTTTTCCAAGGGTTCTTCAGTTTCCATCCCTCACTATAGTTTATCACTTTATTATTATCTTACTATATTTGCCACAGTAGAATTACAATATATTTTCATTTCATATAGAGGGTCTGCATTTACCTGAATAGAATTTGTGGGTTAGCAAAGTTGTCAGAGCTGTCACAATTACATTTCATCACCCTCAAGCCTCTTGTTGGTTAAAACACTGCATTGGTTACAGGTGTCGAAATGTTCAGTAAGTTTTTGTTCCTTTTGAATTTCAGCAGTCATTTATTACAGTGATTTAGGGTGAAGTTAGCCTAGGGTAGGTATCTGTGGCAATAAAGCACTGTCCTCTAGAAGATCCGCTAGTTCCTTACCTGTTTATTCCTGCTCTCACAATGAGTACTGCAATGCAATCACTCTGTATCAGAACAATCGTTCTCCCGTTTATGAGCTAGTCTTTTATAGGATATGACAGAGCCTATGTGAAAATTTCTAGTAGGCAGAGTTTTAGACAGCTACAATCTTAAAAGATTTCCCAAAAATCTTTCCAAGAAACCCAAAGTTTCTGGCTACAACATTTGTACTTTTGAACTCTGCATTGTTGGTACATTCACAGTAAGTGACACACTATGAAATCTGTCTTTTCTGCTGAAGAGTGGAGCATGCTATAGTAATTCAAGAGTTATGCTTTAAGGTTTAAAACACACACACACACACACACACACACACACACACACACTTCTGTCTGTCGTGGCACTTACATTCTGTGCTTCAGATTTTCCTTGACTTCCAATGGGGTTAGGTCCTGATAAACCCATCACAAGTTGAAAATATTGTAAGTCAAAAATACATTTAATACACCTAACCTTCCAAACATCATAGTTTAGCCTAGCCTACCTTAAATGTGCTCAGAACACTTACATTAGCTTCCAGTTGGGCAAAATCATCTAACACAAAGCCTGTTTTATAATAAAGTGTTGAAAATCTCAGGTAATTTATTGAATACTGTACTGAAAGTGAACAACAGAATAGTTGTATGAGTTCAGAATGGTTGTAAGGGTATCACGTGGCTGACTGGGAGCTGTGGCCGCTGCGTTGCCCTGCCCTGCATCGTGAGAGAGAATCATAGCCCAGGATACTCCATATTGCTGACCCAGGAAAAGATGAAAATTCAAACTCCGAAGTGTGGTCTACTGAATGCGTATCCCTCTCACACCATCATAAAGTCCGAAACTCAGCAGTCAAACCATCCTAAGCTGGGGACAATCTACTTGAAATCCAGTCACCAGGAACTGCCCACATCCAAAGTAAGAGAAAATGAGGAAGTATGTTATTAAAGAGATAAAGGTAGAGAGATGTTAGATATAGTCTTATATCTAAGTTTCTCCCTAGTCAGCTGATGATCCTTCTGTGACCAGATAAATATCCTGGAAGACATTCACCAATAAAGATTTGTGAATGCATGCTGTCTTACTCCTAGCTCTTTAAGCTGTTTGTTGCCTTTTTGTTTCTTCAGAGAAAAAGCCACCAACCCTAGACTTCCCAATATGCCTGTTTTCACACAGTACCTGACTTTATCACCTCTTTCTCATGCATCTTGTGATTAAAGGCTTGACCCTATTTCCACCTCAGACTAGCAGCTTTAAAAGGCAGTTCCCAAATTTGCAGGCCTATGAAACTGGATCTGGTAAAATCTTTTTAATGGGTGAGAGGAAAAATATCCACGTGACAGCCAGCCAGTAAAGACTTCTCTTCTGATCTTTTATTTGACTGTGCTCTGTAGAATGGACCAGATTGTTGACCCAGGGACCCAGGCACCATTGGATATCAGGGACAGATATGGAAAGCCAGAGATTCCAACTAACCTGAAATGTCTGCTCTGATAAATCTAACTTCTTCCTGTCTCAATAGCCAATATTGAGTTCCTCACTTTATTTTTGGGGGTAGGGGGAAAAATAGGGTCAAATTACTTCTTTCAACAGCCCCACCCTAGAGTGCATGCTCACTAGAAAATGAAAGGTTTAACCGTCTTTCCGCTCCACATTTTTATACTCTATGCCTTAGATTTACAAAATACCAGCAGATTATCAAAAATTCTCTTCTCTTCACAAAGCCTTGAAAGAAGCAGTTCCTTGATGGGTATATGAGGATTTAATTTTCAGTGATTTGGACTTCAGGCAGTGTGGTGTAATACCAAGATGCCTGCTATAAAAATGAGTCTGGGGTTTGAATATTTTTATATAGTTTGGTGACCTCATCATGACATCTCTTTGAGCTTCAGATTTTCCTTTCTAAAATGAGAAAATGAGGAGAGAAAGCTAACTATCCTGTTGGCTTTTTTGTTTGTGTTTTAATGTAAATGGTTTGTTGACCAGAGGGGAGGAAAGAAACAGGGAGAAACCAAAAATGATTCAGAGCTTAGGTTCTGCATACATGCATGAATTGAAAATTCATTTGGTTGAGTTTTTTTTTTTTGAAAAATTAATCATTTGGATGAATTTCCAGGGTGATTTGCAATGAACAAACTCAGTGCAATTACCCGCCATGTTTGTGGAAAAGCCTAAAACTCTGAAAATGACTAAACAATAAAAACTCAACAGAAGTCTCATAGACCAGGGAAGAAAATCACTTAAGTATGGTTTATCTCCTTTTAAACACAAAAAGAAATGCAATTTAACAATGAATTAGCAAAATTTGGATAGCTAAAGAAGATACAGGAAATAACCGTTAGATGAAGTCAACAGTTAGCAAAAGCACAAAATTGGCAAAGTGAAGAACGGTTCAGTGGGAATAAAAAGTAAGAAATAGATAGCTTCAATGGATCATGCATAGGAAGAGACAATAGACTTTTTATGATGGATCAGTTATAGAGGGAGGTACAGAGAAGTATCAATCCCATAGCCATCACTATAGTTCAGGTCTTCATTAATTCGCATATGAATTTATGTCCTATGCTTGTGTGGTAGACAGAATAATGGTCCCCCAAAGATGTCCGTGTCCTAATCTCTGGAACCTGTGAATATGTTATAGTACATGGCAAAAGGGGACTCTGCAGATGTGATTAAATTAAGCATTTTGACATGGGGAGATTATCCTGGATTATACTGTTGGGTCTAATGTAACCAGAGGTGTCCTGATAAGAGGGTGATAAAAGGGTCACAGTCAGAGAAAATGTGATTATGAAAGCAGATGTTCATAGTCAGAAAAATATACAAAAATATTATCCTATTAGCTTTGAAGACAGAGGCAGGGGGTCACGAGCTAAGGAACACAGGTATCCTCTGGAAGCTGAAAAAGTCAAGGAAACAGATCCTCCCCAGAGCTCCAGACAAAGCACAGCCTGACCTACACCTTAATTTCAGTCCAGTGAAATCCATTTCTAACTTTTGACCTCCAGAATTATAGATAATAAATTTGTGTTGTTTTAAGCTACTAAGTTTGTGGTAATTCCCTATAGCAATAGGAAACTAATACACCTGGTTTCCCCAATCACTCACTCATTCCTGTTTCCAACTGATCCAATACATAGTAACAAGTTAACTTATCTAAAAAGTCATTTTTATCATAGCACTTCTCTGTTCAAAACCTTCAGTGGTCCCTCAATTCTCAACTGAAAAAAAATCATTCCTGAGCTGGAAGTCATAACACACCCCTCCCTTTTTCTGAAGCATTTCCATTTCTTAAAAATTTTCATTGAGATAAGAACACAACAAATTTTAAGAGTACCATACATTATTGTTGACTATGTGTACAATATTGTACATCACATCTTCAGAGTTTATCTTATTTAACTGAAACTTTGTGTTGATTAATAACTCCACATTTCCTTCTCCCCACAGCCTCTGAGAACCACCATTCCAGCCTTTGAGTTTATAAATTTGACTATTTTAAATACCTAATATAAGTGGAATCATGCAGTATTTGTTTTTCTGTGTCTGGCTATTTCACTTAGAATAATGTCCTCAAGGTCCATTCATATTGTCAAATATTGCAAAATATTAGAAAGACAGAAATTAAAGGCATCCAAATTGAAAGGAAAGAATTAAAATTATACCTGTTTGCACATGACATGATCTTATACATAGAAATCCTTAAACACATCATTACGAAAAACTGTGACAACTAACAAATGAATTCAGTAAAGTTTCAGGATACAAAATCAACATACAAAAAAATCCATTCTTTCTATACACTAACAACAAACTATCTGAAAAGGAAATTTGGAAAAAAAAATCCCATTTACAACAGCACCAAAAAGAATGAAATACTTAGGAATAAACTTAACTAAGGAGGTGACAGATTTATATACTGAAAACTACAAAACCTTGATTAAAGAAATTAAACAAAACACAAATGGAAAAACATCCTGTGCTCATAAATTAGAAGACTTAATGTTGTTAAAATGTCCAAGCTACACAAAGAAATCTACAAATTCAATTCAATCCCTATCAAAATCCCAAAGACATTTTTTACAGAAATGGAAGGCAGATCTCTTTATCACCAACCACCTTCCCAAATTTAGGCATCAGTACTGATTTGCACAAATCTTGATTCCAACTAAACTAGTCTTTCACCTATTCACAGTCTTTGATGCCACTTGTCTCTTGAAAGGCAATGTCTGTATCTATGTACAATAAAATTCTCCTGTCTGAGAGCATTTCTAAACTTTATTTAAATAAAAAATAAATTGACAGATTAAAATACATAAAATATTCACTGTTTAGAAAATTGGGAAAATATTTAAGACAAGCATAACAGAAGAATACTGTTCCTAGTTTAATATCTAATATATAAGGAATTAATATAAATGATTAGAAACACATAGATGACATTAGGTGAATGCATAGAAATGTCAAAAATGTATTTCACATAAAAAATTTCAACTGATTGGAAAGTAAATGGAAAAAATATTCAACCAAATAAATTCAACTTAAATAATTGCATATTATTTTAATCCATAAATGAGTAAATACTAAAAATTATAATTATAATGCCAAGTGTATGGTGAAACACATCCTTAACAACAGCTTTAAAAAGTTAAAATCCTAGAATACAGCATTAAAATTGTAACCTCAACTTTTGATTAATCTATTCCTAGAAATTCAGAGTTCAAATTGTCTGAGTGGGGAATTGCTTAAATTATGGTACATGTATTTTATGGAATCCATATATTCTAGAAGTTTTTAAGAATTTAGGAAAATACAATTTAGAGAATTGTATGTAGAGTATGTAAAACAACATAAGGCATGAAAGGCCTTATGCATGAAAATGTTATCAGTACTTTTCAAAAAGTGATGAAATTGTTTTACATTTTTCTTGGAACATTTTGGAAATATTTTGAGTACATATTAGTTTGCGTAAAAATAAACTTTATTTTAAAAAAACATTTCTACCCATCTTTCAAGTCTCACCTTAACTTTGATTCCCCTACATTTTTTTTTTTCTTTTATCAGACCAGTGGAATATTTTGCGTCTTCACTTCTAAAGCAAGCACACAAAGCAGTTTTCATGAAACTCTCGTCATACTATTTTGTTTGCAATTATTTATGAGCATAGAAAAGGGGACAGTCATGCATATTTCTTTATAGGACTTTTAAACACATAGTTTAATGCCAAAAATATAGTAGCTGATCAACTAGTGTTTGTTGTAACATTAACCTAACTCATTTTAGTACAGTTTCTGTGTTCCAAACAAGAGTGGATGTTTTTCCCCCATACAATTGACAGATATTTTTAAAGACTGAAATTCTAAGAGGAAAAATTTTGCTTAACATGTTTTGCATCACTGATATGATAAAAGAAAATCTGAATGATAGGGCAGGGGTATCCCCATTCAGTTATTTTTAAAAGATAAAACAAATTAGTTTCTGATAAAACCTGGACACTCAAAACTCTCCCTAAGAATCTCTGTCCCTTAGCTGCTAGAATCATTCAATCCCCAATGGTTTAGCTCTACCAGTGTTTCCTGCTGGGTGAGAAGCACTGTCTCTGATGCCATATGAAACACCTCTGTGACCACACCCAGGACAGGACTTCTCCATTTTACCAGAGCCACTGAATTAATAATTCATTGTCAAGGTACTGCTACCTTCCTGAGTTTGGAAATCACCGCTACTACTGATGTTTACTCCCAAAGATATAAGTGCCAACCCTAAATTATGTGTGAGCTCACCATATCTTTTTGGATATTATCTGACCATTCCCCCTATGGGCCAGTTATAGAGCTATGTCAATTTCCCTAGCCCAGTCCAGCCTCTTTTCCTTTGCCAGAGACCCATGCCACTAACGTCCCTGCATACTTCATGGTAAGGACTGTCCCACTGTTGACATGTCCTCTGCAGAAAAAAAGAAATAGCTATTTGATGTTTTCTCTTTACCTGATACAATATCAAGACTATAAACGCTGTAACCATTGGATTCTTTCTGAAATAAATATTAATATACTTTTAAAAGAAAAGGAAATTTAGTCAAGTATTGAATATTCACTGTACTTAGCAAACAGAGGTAAATTACAAAGACTCAAGCCTCCATGTTTAAACTGATCTCCAATGAGGAGCAGAAAAATCTGCAGCATGTGGTGTACAGCCTAATATTAAGGATCAATATTATGTGCTGCCTTGACATCTGTTGAAATAGGAGAGCCCTGAATGCTCTAACTGCAAGGTTGCCTCTCAACTCTCCTCCCTTAGATGAGGTCTCCTAGCCAAACTGTCGTCCTTATCAAAGGGGTCAGGCACAGTTCCCGCTCAGGCCTGAGTAGCTGGTTTTAACTTCCTACCAACCTGCAAAATTATTCAAACAAGCCAAGCACACCCTCCTATGGGTGCCAGGGAGCATCTTACCCTCTTACTATGACAGAGCTTTTCATTCTGTTCCCAAGTCCAACACCTGAATGAGCCTGTATAGCATACAATATCCTCCTCCTCCAGGCTATGAGTATATATGACTAACGAACTACCATCAAACTCATCTGCCCAGTGTCAAGTCTCAGGTGTTTGACCATCCTCATAACCCTAGGATGGGAATCCCTCCCTCACCAACAGGGCAAATAGGAAGCAATTAAAACATATCAATAAAGGAGCTTCTTGAAAATGTACAGCATGCTCACAAATATGAATTTGGTTTTGTTATTTTTTCCCCTCAGACTAGAGTTCTTGGGAAGATAGTTTCTTCTTATAAAATCTTCACAATTGGACTCGGTAGAGTGGCGGATCTGCATCAGCATCTGTGTATTCAGTGTTACTCTGTTCCTCTCAAGCACACCAAACATACTCAGCAATATCCAGGACCACAGATCTCTATTTTCTTCCCCTAAAGGCTTTAAGCCGCATACACTGAAAATATTATCATTATTAAAATCAGCATCCCAGTCCAGGTCAAGGATTTCTGTGAGGGTAGGACCAGAGGATGCTGATATTTTAGTATACTGATGGAAGAAATTTGTTCCTAGCAAGTGTTTTCAAATGTTCATAAGCCAGAATCAAAGTAATTTTAAATGATAGCTTGAGTGAACATTTTATATTTTCCATCTGTTTCTTTGTGTCCTTGTGCTTTTGCTACCTTCCTTAAGGAAACAGGAAAATGAATTAAGGGGTGGTGTGGAAAAGTGCAAGTTGTCTCTACCACCCAGCCTTTAGCTATCATCTTAATTATGGCTTAGAAATATAACATCCCAGTTTGGAGACTAAATTTTCCAGCTTCCCTTGCTCTTATATGTGACTGTGTAGTAAAGTACTAGACAAAGAGATATAAAGAAAAATGTTGTGTGGGACTTCTAGGAAGTCTTCTAAAAGGAAGGCACCGCACCTTTCTTCCCTCCATTTGCGCACCTTCCTGCTGGCTGGGGTATGGCGTGATGACTAGATTTTGAGTAGCAGCTTTTGAACCACAGGACAGAATGCCAGTATAACAGAGCATCAAAGAGAAGAGAAGGAACATAGATTCCTAGAGACTATCAAGTTACCATAGCAGCCCCGAACTGCCCATCTCCAGACTCTCTTACATAAAAAAGAAAAATAAACATCTGTCTTGTTTAAGCTGTTATATGCAGCAGAACTTCATCCTAACTGACACAGCTGGCATACCTAGAGCTGCTTTTCAACTAGTTCATACCAGCATAGCCATGCTGAATATTAAATTAGGAAATTCTGTTATATGGGTTACTGAGACAAATTCCACCTAAAAATGCTGTACAGCAGCTGCAGAGGCAGGAAATTCACCCTGTGAATCTTGCTAGTACAAACCTGGGCAACCCCTGGTGGACTGCTGAGTGGACAAAGCTAGTAACAGTAACAGTGTCAATGGCATGTTCTGGGCCCACCGGCTATTTTGGAGGAGCACAACATTTGCAGGGGCAAGGTAGCAGAGCAGATGACAGGAATTGTAGCATTGGTGGCAATATTATCATGACTATTATTAAAAATTCAGGCCCTCCACACATATAGGCAGAGAAGCCAACCACCTCCAAGATGCTAAAGGTTCAGGTACCAGGAATATTCACTATCCTTTGAATAAAAAAGTAACTTATATAGTATACAAGCTTCCCAATATCAAATAATGGCTCAGACCACAGCAACTTTTCGACAGTAAAATCCACGACAAACAAAACACCAAGCTATTCATTTCTAAATAATTCAACACCTCATTAAAATTATTAAATTAGATGAACGATTTATCTGATTAAATAAGCAGTTGTATGATTTTATACACATACATATTTAACTTAGAGAATAAAAGGAGAGGGACCTTCAAGATGGTGGAGGAGTAAGATGTGGAGATCACCTTCCTCCCAACAAATACATAAAAATACATCTACATGTGGAACAGCTCTCACAGAACACCCACTGAACGCTGGCAGAAGACCTCAGACTTCCCAAAAGACAAGAAAATCCCCATGTACCTGGCTGTGTGGCTGACAGGGTCTTGGTGCTCTGGCCTGGTGTGAGGCCTGAGATTCTGAGGTGGGAGAGCCGAGTTCAGGACACTGGAACACCAGAGACCTCCTGGCCGCACATAATATCAATTGGCAAGAGCTCTCCCAGAGATCTCCATCTCAACGTTAAGACCCAGCTTCCACACAACGGCCAGCAAGTACCAGTGCCAGATGCCCCATGCCAAACAACTAGCAAGACAGGAACACAACCCCACCCATTAGCACAGAGGCTGCCTAAAATCATAATAAGTTCACAGACACCCCAAGACACACCACTAGACGCGGTCCTGCCCACCAGAAAGACAAGATCCAGCTTCACCCACCAGAACACAGGCACCAGTCCCCTCCACCAGGAAGCCTACACAAGCCACTGAACCAACCTCACCCACCTGGGGCAAATACCAAAAACAACAGAACTACGAACTTGCAGCCAGCGAAAAGGAGACCCCAAATACAGTAAGTTAAACAAAATGAGAAGACAGAAAACTACACAGCAGATGAAGAACCAAGGTAAAAAACCACCAGAACAAACCAATGAAGAGGAAATAGGCAGTCTACCTGAAAATGAATTCTGAGTAATGATAGGAAAGATAATCCAAAATCTTGGAAATAGAATGGAGAAAATACAAGAAACGTTTCACAAGGACCTAGAAGAACTAAAGAGCAAACAAACAATGATGAACAACACAATAAATGAAATGAAAAATTCTCTAGAAGGAATCAATAGCAGAATAACTGAGGCAGAAGAATGGATAAGTGACCTCCAAGATAAAATAGTGGAAATAACTACCTCAGAGAAGAATAAAAATAAAAGAATGAAAAGAACTGAGGACAGTCTCAGAGACTTCTGGGACAACATTAAATGCACCAACATTCGCATTATAGGGGTCCAAGAAGGAGAAGAGAGAGAGAAAGGACCTGAGAAAATATTACAATAGATTGTAGTCGAAAACTTCCCTAACATGGGAAAGGAAATACTCAATCAAGTCCAGGAAGCGCAGAGAGTCCCATACAGGATAAATCCAAGGGAAACATGCCAAGAAACATATTAATCAAACATTCAAAAATTAAATACAAAGAAAAGATAATAAAAGCAGGAAGGGAAAATCAACAAATGACATACAAGGGAATCCCCATAACATTAACAGCTGATCTTTCAGCAGAAACTATGCAAGTCAGAAGGCTGGGGCAGGACATATTTACAGTGATGAAAGGGAAAAACCTAAAACCAAGATTACTCTAGCCAGCAAGGATCTCATTCAGATTTGACAAAGAAATTAAAACCTTTACAGACAAGGAAAAGCTAAGAGAATTCAGCACCACCAAACCAGTTTTACTACAAATGCTAAAGGAACTTCTCTAAGAAGGAAACACAAGAGAAGGAAAAGACCTACAAAAACAAAACCAAAACAATTAAGAAAATGGTAATAAGAACATAGATATCGAAAATTACCTTAAATGTAAATGGATTAACTGCTCCAACCAAAAGACATAGACTGGTGGAATGGATACAAAACAAGACCTGTATATATGCTGTTTACAAGAGACCCACTTCAGACCTAGGGACACATACAGACTGAAAGTGAGGGGATGGCAAAAGATATTCCATGCAAATGGAAATCAGAAGAAAGCTGGAGTAGCAATTCTCATATCAGACAAAACAGACTTTAAAATAAAGACTATTACAAGAGACAAAGAAGCACACTACATAATGATCAAAGCATCAATCCAAGAAAAAGACATAACAATTGTAAATATTTATGCACCCAACACAGGAGCACCTCAATACTTAAGGGAAATGCTAACAGGCATAAAAGGGGAAATCAACAGTAACACAATAAGAGCAGGGGACTTTAACACCTCACTTTCACCAATGGACAGATCATCCAAAATGAAAATAAATAACAAAACCTTTAAATGACACATAAAATAAGATGGACTTAATTGATATTTATAGGACATTCCATCCAAAAACAACAGAATACACTTCTCAAGTGCTCATGGAACACTCTCCAGGATAGATCATATCTTGGGTCACAAATCAAGCCTTTGTAAATTTAAGAAAATTGAAATCATATCAAGTATCTTTACCGACCACAATGCTATGAGACTTGATATCAATTACAGGAAAAACTATGTAAAAAATGCAAACACATGGATCCAACAGAGGGCAGACAGCAGGAGCAAGAAAAACTAGAGTCCTGCAGCCTGTGGAATAAAAACCACATTCATAGAAAGATAGACAAGATGAAAAGGCAGAGGGCTATGTACCAGATGAAGGAACAAGATAAAACCCTAGAAAAACAACTACATGAAGTGGAGATAGGCAACCTTCCAGAAAAAGAATTCAGAATAATGATAGGGAAGATGATCCAGGACCTCGGAAAAAGAATGGAGGCAAAGATCGAGAAGATGCAAGAAATGTTTAACAAACATCTAGAAGAATTAAAGAACAAACAAACAGAAATGAACAATACAATAATTGAAATGAAAAATATACTAGAAGGAATCAATAGCAGAATAACTGAGGCAGAAGAATGGATAAGTGACCTGGAAGACAGAATGGTGGAATTCACTGCTGAAGAACAGAATAAAGAAAAAAGAATGAAAAGAAATGAAGACAGCCTAAGAGACCTCTGGGACAACATTAAACGCAACAACATTCGCATTATAGGGGTCCCAGAAGGAGAAGAGAGAGAGAAAGGACCCGAGAATATATTTGAAGAGATTATAGTTGAAATCTTCCCTAACATGGGAAAGGAAATAGCCACCCAAGTCCAGGAAACACAGAGAGTCCCATACAGGATAAACCCAAGGAGAAACACACCGAGACACATAATAATCAAACCGGCAAAAATTAAAGACAAAGAAAAATTATTGAAAGCAGCAAGGGAAAAATGACAAATAATATACAAGGGAACTCCCATAAGGTTAACAGCTGATTTCTCAGCAGAGATGCTACAAGCCAGAAGGGAGTGGCATGATATACTTAAAGTGACGAAAGGGAAAAACCTACAACCAAGATTACTCTACCCAGCAAGGATCTCATTCAGATTCGATGGAGAAATCAAAAGATTCACAGACAAGCAAAGCTAAGAGAATTCTGCACCACCAAACCAACTCTACAACAAATGCTAAAGGAACTTCTCTAAGTGGGAAACACAAGAGCAGAAAAGGACCTACAAAAAACAAACCCAAAACGATTAAGAAAATGGTAATAGGAACATACATATCAATACTTACCTTAAACGTGAATGGCTTAACTGCTCCAACCAAAAGACACAGGCTTGCTAAATGGATACAAAAACAAGACCCATATATATGCTGTCTATAAGAGACCCACTTCAGACCTAGGGACACATACAGACTGAAAGTGAGGGGATGGAAAAAGATATTACATGCAAATGGAAATCAAAAGAAAGCTGGAGTAGCTATACTCATATCAGATAAAATAGACTTTCAAATAAAGAATGTTACAAGAGACAAGGAAAGACACTACATAATGATCAAGGGATCAATCCAAGAAGAAGATATAACAATTATTAATATATATGCACCCAACATAGGAGCACCTCAATACATAAGACAACTGCTAACAGCTATAAAAGAGGAAACTGACAGTGACACAGTAATAGTGGGGGACTTTAACACCTCACTTGCACCAACGGACAGATCATCCAAACAGAAAATTAATAAGGAGACACAACCTTTAAATGATACAATAGACCAGATAGATTTAACTGATACTTATAGGACATTCCATCCAAAAACAGCAGATTACACGTTCTTCTCAAGTGCGCACAGAACATTCTCCAGGATAGATGACATCCTGGGTCACAAATCAAGCCTCAGTAAATTTAAGAAAATTGAAATCATACCAAGCATCTTTTCTGACCACAACACTATGAGATTAGAAATGAATTACAGGGAAATAAACGTAAAAAACACAAACACATGGAGGCTAAACAATACGATACTAAATAACCAAGTGATCACTGCAGAAATCAAAGAGGAAATCAAAATATACCTAGAGACAAATGACAATGAAAACACGACGACCCAAAACCTATGGGATGCAGCAAAAGCAGTTCTGAGAGAGAAGTTTATAGCTATACAAGCCTACCTCAAGAAACAAGAAAAATCTCAAATAAACAACCTAACCTTATACCAAAAGGAACTAGAGAAAGAAGAACAAACAAAACCCAAAGTTAGCAGAAGGAAAGAAATCATAAAGATCAGAGCAGAAATAAATGAAATAGAAAAAAGAAAACAATAGCAAAGATCAATAAAACTAAAAGCTGGTTCTTTGAGAAGATAAAATTGATAAACCATTAGCCAAACTCATCAAGAAAAAGGGAGAGAGGACTCAAATCAATAAAATTAGAAATGAAAAAGGAGAAGTTATAACAGACACTGCAGAAACACAAACCATCCTAAGAGACTACTACAAGCAACTCTATGCCAATAAAATGGACAACCTGGAAGAAATGGACAAATTCTTAGAACGGTATAACCTCCCAAGACTGAACCAGGAAGAAACAGAAAATATGAACAGACCAATCACAAGTAATGAAATTGAAACTGTGATTAAAAATCTTCCAAAAAACAAATATCCAGGACCACATGACTTCACAGGTGAATTCTATCAAACATTTAGAGAAGAGCTAACACCCATCCTTCTCAAACTCTTCCAAAAAACTGCAGAGGACAGAACACTCCCAAACTCATTCTATGAGGCCACCATCACCCTGATACCAAAACCAGACAAAGATACTACAAAAAAAGAAAATTACAGACCAATAAAACTGATGAATATAGATGAAAAATCCTCAACAAAATACTAGCAAATAGAATCCAACAACACATTAAAAGGATCATACAACATGATTAAGTGGGATTTATCCCAGGGATGCAAGGATTCTTCAATATATGCAAATCAATCAATATGATACACCATATTAACAAATTGAAGGATAAAAACCATATGATCATCTCAATAGATGCAGAAAAAGCTTTTGACAAAATTCAACATCCATTTATGATAAAAACTCTGCAGAAAGTGGTCATAGAGGGAACCTACCTCAACATAATAGAGACCATAATCGACAAACCCACAGCAAACATCATTCTCAATGGTGAAAAACTGAAAGCATTTCCTCTAAGATCAGGAATAAGAAAAGGATGTACGCTCTCACCACTATTATTCAACACAGTTTTGGAAGTCCTAGCCACGGAAATCAGAGAAGAAAAAGAAATAAAAGGAATATAAATTGGAAAAGAAGAAGTAAAACTGTCACTGTTTGAAGATGACATGATACTATACATAGAGAATCCTAAAGATGCCACCAGAAAACTACTAGAGCAAATCAGTGAATTTGGGAAAGTTGCAGGATACAAAATTAATGCACAGAAATCTCCTGCATTCCTATACACTAATGATGAAAAATCTGAAGGAGAAATTAAGGAAACACTCCAACTTACCACTGCAACAAAAAGAATAAAATACCTAGGAATAAACCTACCTAGGGAGACAAAAGACCTGTATGCAGAAAACTAAAAGACACTGATGAAAGAAATTAAAGATGATACCAACAGATGGAGAGATATACCATGTTCTTGGATTGGAAGAATCAATATTCTGAAAATGACTATACTACCCAAAGCAATCTACAGATTCAATGCAATCCCTAACAAACTACCAATGGCATTTTTTACCGAACTAGAACAAAAAATCTTAAAAATTTGTATGGAGACACAAAAGACCCCGAATAGCCAAAGCAGTCTTGAGGGGAAAAAATGGAGCTGGAGGAATCAGACTCCCTGACTTCAGACTATACTACAAAGCTCCAGTCATCAAGACAATATGGTACTGGCACAAAAACAGAAATTTAGATCAATGGAACAGAATAGAAAGCCCAGAGATAAACCCACACACCTATGGTCAACTAATCTATAACATAGGAGGCAAGGATATACAATGGAGAAAAGACAGTCTCTTCAATAAGTGGTGCTGGGAAAACTGGACAGCTACATGTAAAAGAATGAAATTAGAACACTCCCTAACACCATACACAAAAATAAACTCAAAATGGATTCGAGACCTAAATGTAAGACCAGACACTATAAAACTCTTAGAGAAAAACATAGGAAGAACACTCTTTGACATAAATCACAGCAAGATATTTTTTGATCCACCTCCTAGAGTAATGGAAATAAAAACAAAAAAAAAAACAAATGGGACCTCATGAAATTTCAAAGCTTTTGCACAGCAAAGGAAACCATAAACTAGACGAAAAGGCAACCCTCAGAATGGGAGAAAATATGTGCAAATGAATCAACAGACAAAGGATTAATCTCCAAAATATATAAACAGCTCACACAGCTCAATATGAAAGAAACAAACAACCCAATCCAAAAATGGGTAGAAGACCTAAATAGACATTTCTCGAAAGAACACATACAGATGGCCAAGAGGCACATGAAAAGATGCTCAACATCACCAATTATTAGAGAAATGCAAATCAAAACTACAATGAGGTATCACCTCACACCAGTTAGAATGGGCATCATCAGAAAATCTACAAACAACAAATGCTGGAGAGGGTGTGGAGAAAAGGGAACCCTCTTGCACTGTTGGTGGGAATGTAAATTGATACAGCCACTATGGAGAACAGTATGGAGGTTCCTTAAAAAACTAAAAATAGAATTACCATATGACCCAGCAATCCCACTACTGGGCATATACCCAGAGAAAACCATAATTCAAAAAGACACATACACCCCAATGTTCATTGCAGCACTATTTACAATAGCCAGGTCATGGAAGCAACCTAAATGCCCATCGACAGACAAATGGATAAAGAAGATATGGTACATATATACAATGGAGTATTACTCAGCCATAAAAATGAACGAAATTGGTCCATTTGTAGAGACGTGGATGGATCTAGAGACTGTGATACAGAGTGAAGTAAGTCAGAAAGAGAAAAACAAATATCGTATATTAACGAATATATGTAGAACCTAGAAAAATGGTACAGATGAACAGGTTTTCAGGACAGAAATTGAGACACAGATGTAGAGAACAAACGTATGGACACTAAGGGGGGAAAGCAGTGGGGGATGGGGGTGAGGGTGTGCTGAATTGGGAGATTGGGATTGACATGTATACACTGATGTGGATAAAATGGATGACTAATAAGAACTCACTGTATAAAAAAATAAATAAAATTAAACCCCCCCAAAAAAATACAATCACATGGAGGCTAAACAATACACTACTAAATAATCGAGAGATCACTGAAGAAAACAAAGAGGAAATAAAAAACACCTAGAAACAAATGACAATGAAAACACAACACCCCAAAACCAATGGGATGTAGCAAAAGCAGTTCTAAGAAGGAAGTTTATAGAAATACAATCCTACCTCAAGAAACAAGAAAAATCTCAAATAAACAACCTAATCTTTCATCTAAAGCAATTAGAGAAAGAACAACAACAACAAAAAAACCCTAAGTTAGCAGATGAAAAGAAATCATAAAGATCAGATCAGAAATAAATGAAAAAGAAATGAAGGACACAATAGCAATGATCAATAAAATTAAACACTGGTTCTTTGAGAAGAAAAACAAAATTGAGAAACCACTAGACAGATTCATCAAGGAGAAAAGGGAGGAGACTCAAATCCACAGAATTAGAAATAAAAAAGGAGAAGTAACAACTGACACTGCAGAAATACAAAGGATCATGAGAGATTAATACAAGCAACTATATGCCAATAAAATGGACAACCGGGAAGAAATGGACAAATTCTTAGAAAAGCACAACCTTCTGAGACTGAACCAGGAAGAAATAGAAAATATAAACAGACCAATAAATCAATCACCAGCACTGAAATTGAAACTGTGATTAAAAATCTTCCAACAAACAAAAGCCCAGGACCAGATGGCTTCACAGGCGAATTCTATCAAAGATTTAGAGAAGAGCTAACACCTATCCTTCTCAAACTCTTCCAAAATATAGCAGAGGGAGGAACAGTCCCTAACTCATTCTATGAGGCCACCATCACCCTGAGACCAAAACCAGACAAGATGCCACAAAGAAAGAAAACTACAGGCCAATATCAGTGATGAACATAGATGCAAAAATCCTCAACAAAATACTAGCAAACAGAATCCAACAGCACATTAAAAGGATCATACACCATGATCAAATGGGGTTTATCCCAGGAATGCTAGGATTCTTCAATATTCGCAAATCAAGCAATGTGATACACCATGTTAACAAACTGAAGAATGAAAACCATATGATAATCTCAATAGATGCAGAAAAAGCTTTTGAGAAAATTCAAGTCATTTCTGATAAAAACTTTCCAGAAAGTAGGCATAGAGGGAACTTACCTCAACATAATAAAGGGCATATATGACAAACCCACAGCAAACATCATTCTCAATGGTGAAAAACTGAAACCATTTCCTCTAAAATCAGAAACAAGACAAGGATGCCCACTCCCACCACTATTATACAATATAGTTTTGGAAGTTTTAGCTACAGCAATCAGAGAAGAAAAAGAAGTAAAAGGAATCCAAATCAAAAAGAAGTAAAACTGTCACTGTTTGCAGGTGACATGATACTATACATAAAGAATCACATTTACCACTGCAACAAAAAGAATAAAATACCTAGGAATAAACCTACCTAAGGAGACAAAAGACCTGTATGCAGAAAACTATAAGACACTGATGAAAGAAATTAAAGATGATACAAACAGATGGAGACATATACCATGTTCTTGGACTGGAAGAATCAACATTGTGAAAATGACTCTACTACCCAAAGCAATCTACAGATTCACTGTAATCCCTTCAAACTACCAATGGTATTTTTCACAGAACTAGAACAAAAAATTTCACAATTTGTATGGAAACACAAAAGACCCCAAATAGCCAAAGCAATCTTGAGAAAGAACAAGGGAGCTGGAGGAATCAGGCTCCCTAACTTCAGACTATACTACAAAGCTACAGTAATCAAGACAGTATGGTACTGCCACAAAAACAGAAATATAGATCAATGGAACAGGATAGAAAGCCCAGAGATAAACCTGCACACATATGGTCACCTTATTTTTGATAAAAGAGGCAAGAACATAAAATGGAGAAAAGACAGCCTCTTCAATAAGTGGTGCTGGGAAAACTGGACAGCTACATGTAAAAGAATGAAATTAGAACACTCCCTAACACCATATACAAAAATAAACTCAAAATGGATTAAAGACCTAAATGTAAGACCAGACACTATAAAACTCGTAGAGGAAAACATCAGCAGAACACTCTATGACATAAATCACAAGATCCTTTTTGACCCACCTCTTAGAAAAGGAAATAAAAACAAAAATAAACAATTGGGACCTAATGAAACTTAAAAGATTTTGCCCAGCAAAGGCAAACATAAGCAAGATGAAAAGACAACTCTTAGAATAGGAGAAAATATTTGCAAACGAAGCAACTGACAAAGGGTTAATCTCTAAAATATACAAGCAGTTCATGCAGCTCAATATCAAAAAAACAAACAACCCAATCCAAAAATGGGCAGAAGATCTAAAAAGACATTTCTCCAAAGAAGATATACTTTGTCAACAAAGTTTGTCAACAAACACATGAAAGGATGCTCAATACCACTTATCATTAGAGAAATGCAAATCAAAACTACAATGAGGTATCACCTCACACCGGTCAGAATGGCCATCATCAAAAAAACTACAGACAATAAATGCTGGAGAGGGTGTGGGGAAAAGGGAACCCTCTTGCACTGTTGGTGGGAATGTCAATTGCTACAGCCACTATGGAGAACAGTATGGAGGTACCTTAGAAAACTAAAAATAGAACTACCATATGACCCAGCAATCCCACTACTGGGCATATACCCTGAGAAAACCATAATTCAAAAAGAGTCATGTACCACAATGTTCACTGCAGCACTATTTACAACAGTCAGGACATGGAAGCAACCTAACTGTCCATTGACAGATGAATGGATAAAGAAGACGTGGCACATATATACAATGAAATATTACTCAGCCATAAAAAGAAACGAAGTTGAGTTATCTGTAGTGAGATGGATGGACCTAGAGTCTGTCATACAGAGTCTAGGAATTAAGACACAGATGTAGAGAGTGGAGGTGAGGACACGGGGAGGGGGAAGGATAAGCTGGGATGAAGTGAGAGAGTAGCACTGACATATATACACTACCAAATGTAAAACAGATAGCTAGTAGGAAGCAGCTGCATCACACAGGGAGATCAGCTCGGTGCTTTGTGACCACCTAGAAGGGTTGGATAGGGAGGGTGGGAGGGAGACGCAAGAGGGAGGGTATATGGGGATATATGTATACATATAGCTGATTCACTTTGTTATATAGCAGAAACTAACACAACATTGTAAAGCAGTTATACTCCAATAAAGATGTTTAAAAAAAAGGAATTTTAAATGTATTTCTTTTATTAATTTATACTGCCATATTAGCTGTAACATATTTTGAATATTACCCCTGATCATTCTCAGATAGAAGCAAATCCTATTAAGTTAGAATTTTGTAAAAGGAACTGCTTTTCTACTTTTTACACTCTGGACACCAAATTCTTGACTGTGATTATCACTTAGTACCTACCCAGTGATGATTTACCTATTTATAAAAATAGTTGAGGGATATTTTACTTTGGGAATTCATATTTTTTAAAAGAAGATACTCATGGGGAAATAACACAATTAACTAAGAATGATGAAACATGCAATGATGAAAGAACTATAAAGATGTCAAAATAAACGTATACTATAAAACACTGTGATCAACATTAACTCATAATCCATCTTTAGCAGGAAACTGGTGAAATCATTACATTAGCTATCTGTTGGTAAGGGGAGTATGTCTCTTTTAGTCTGTCTACTATTTTGACTTCACCATAATGATTCACCGATCTTCTTTTTTCACATTTTAAACTCTAATAATTAAATTTGGAGGTTGTTCAACTTCTTGTATCAAGTACTTAATAATAAATGCAGAGAATTCTGTCTCCTCTCAATTACTCTTTTGTCAAACTTAGTTAAATATACAGTCTGTGTCAATTGTGTCTTAAGATTTTTCTTTCTCTCAGTTATGATCTGCATAATTGTTACCCCCAGTTGCTAAGAGTAGTGGTTCTCAAATACTGGCCTACTGCCTCAGAATCACTAGAGAATTTGTTTAAAATTCAGATTTCCAGACCAAACTCTCATAAAATGTTCTAGGTGGGACCTAGGAAACAGTAGTTCAGTAAGATGTCCAGACTCAAAATCAAAAGCACAGCCAGATTTGGGAAACCGATTAGAGAAAGGTTGCCCTTGCTACCTGGTGAGGCTGAAGCACTGCTCTTTTTGACTCTCCTAAGTTCTTTGGGATATTCCTGTTACTAAAACTTTTGGGTGGGGAATGGAAAAGGGTTCAAAACCTCACTCTGAATTTTGATAAATGTATTTTTTAGATTTAAACACGGTATCAACTCAATGTGAAAAAGTTCAGTCCCTAAAAGGCAGAAATTTTTATTATATGTTTCTTCCTCAGAAACATCATCATACCTCCTGTGGTTGCAATCACTTCGGTTTTTACTGTATATTTCACATTCATTCTCAGGTAACTAACTTAGATAACTCAGGGACAGGACAATGAAAAACTATTAGGAAAACTGTAGAATAACCAAATTAAAGCATGAAGTATCATGCCCAAGCATTGATGAGGGTGGTGATCATCAGACAGAAGCAAAAGGAAGAGTTTTGAATTCCAACCAGATTTGAGCAAACAGATGTGAATCTGAGGTCAGAGGAGGCAACGGGTCATGAATCCGACAAGTCCTGCAAAGTGGGTCTTAAAACAGGAGTCTAAGGTCAGCAGAAAGCAGGAAAGGGTTAAGTCCATGGTTTTGGGCAAGGCTGGAGAGATCAGCAGAATCTTGAAGGTCAAAACAAATACAGAATCCAACAGCTTAGAGAATTTGAAGCAGTGGCATTCCTGAGTAGAACCAGAAAAGAAGCTCTGGGCCTAAGGCAGTGAGTGATTTTCTCTGCTTGTGTCGTTTTCTACCTCCTGTTGGATACACATGGCACTGAGACCACAGGTGTATCATCACTGACAGAGGATGTTTGGAGACTTGAAAGGTACAATATATACCTGACTGAAGTAAAAGCAGAAGTGTGACAGCTCCTGGTCGCTCTCAAACATTAAAAGTGCCCAGCAGGCAATTCATTCTACCGTGTTTATTAATTCCTTCCCTGTACCTCACAATGTACAAATGCAAGTTCTGGTCCCTGCCTCCTGTATGTTTATAATATATAAAAGACCTGGAGAAATCTTTCAGCTCAAGTCTTTTAGGCAGCTTAATTCCTCATTAGCTTTCATAATGGTCAATTCAGTAGGTCAAACTCTGTTGTTGAAATTAAAATAGTCTAACCAGTAAAAGGTTCTAAGCATCCACTTGAATAAGAAAATGGAAGTTGTTAGTGGGAGGCATGGCATTCTCAGCCCTCACAACAATGTAGGATAAAAAACAAAAACTAAACTGTGACCTTGCGTAAGTCGTTGAATATCTCTAGGCCTCAGTGTCCTCCACTGCAAAATCAAGAGGATAGCACTGCCCAGAATATTTCATGAGATTGTGATGAGGTCAAAGCAAGTTAACATACAACAAAACACCTGGGAAGAAAAGCACTATTAATATTGTTAATTATATTCATTGTATGTCTTTGGCCAGTATTTTCTTTAATTAAATGCGTATCTAATTCCATGAGTATCTAGTTCCAAATACTCATATTTTGATGACACAGAGAGCAAAAACATTCATAAAAATGGACAAAATTTTAACAGTTATGTAGTTTTAAAAAAGAGTAAATAAGAACCAGGACTGGAGAAAATACAGTCAAAATTTCTCCAAAGAAGATATACATACAGATTGCCAACAAACACATGAAAGAATGCTCAACATCATTAATCATTAGAGAAATGCAAATCTTTTTGTAATATGTATTTTCCTCTTTCTAGTTGCACAAAAACATTAGAGAAATTATAAGTAGTGTTAAATTTGATACCAATTGATATTTGTATCTAAGTACAGGGTCAGTTCTGCTTTTGATAAGCAAATTCCCAAGGAACATATGGATATAGAAGTAAAACACGGCAAAGAACCATATCACTCCTGCCTAGACGTCTATTCCACACTCCAACTAAGGACTCTATTGAACTAGTGTGAGCCTTGATAAGAACCTCAGATATCTGCCTTATCCAAATGATTCTGAGAGGCTTGGAACCAAAGGTAGTTGAAAGGCTTTGCTTATTTCTATATCCATGGTCAACGAAATCTCTATATTCTTACCTTCCTACCTCTCCAATGCAAGTAAAGACCAATAAATAGCACATGACCAAGTGAAAATAGAGAAGCTAGAGAATTAGTGCCAGTGCCTTGAGTATAGCAGGCGTAGTCTACACACTCAGACATACTCAGTGCTTTCACAGGCAGAAATGTAGCTCACATGTAGGAAAAAGAAAAATTATACTGAGAAATGACAGCTGAAAGCGTTCAACCCTTAGCCCTTTCAGAACTCTACTTGCTGAAAATGTTCCCCAATAGAGTATCTCAGAACGATAATTATTGGAAACATAGTCAACAAATTTATTCCTAGTTAATAATTATTTGTATTTAATTTCTGTTGAAATGACTGGTGTGATTTGTCTCCTGATTGGACCCTGACTGATAGAGTATAGATGGTATTTAAGCAATGAGGCTAGGTGGCATCACTAAAAGAGTATAGGTAAAGAAGCCAAGAGTTCCAAAGAGCGAGCTTTGGAGCACTCCAACTAATTGACAGGTTTCAGGAAATGAGAATCAAAAAACAGCAAAAAAAAAAAAAAAAAAAAAGACAGGAAAACATTAGCAACTAGTGAAGTAGAAGGAAAATTAGACGATGTGATACTCTAGAAGACAAGTGAAAACAGTCTTTCAAGGAAGACAGATTGATCAATGTAGGCAAAGTGGAGATCATTGGTAACCTACAAATGATGGAGGAAAAGGCTTGATTAGTACATGTTTAAAAGATATCAGAAATCATGATATTAAGGCCAGATATTGTTGAATTCAGAGGAAATGTATAAAATTAGGAAAACAGAGTGCTTTAAAATTTTTAAATGCTCAATTTATAATGAAGGATTAACAGTTATTAATATTTACACCAAATAACATTAAAAAAGCAAAAATTACAGAAGATAAAAAGATCAACAGAAATATTTAAAATAATGGGCCTCAGCTCATGGTAGCTTAACTAGACAAAATATATTGTTTAAAACTAAATGTCATAAATGAAAAGTATATGTAATTGATATATATATAAAATTCTATACCTTGGATATAAGTAATATACCTTCTTCAAGTGTTCATGAAAGTCACAAAAATGATTATATATTCAACCACCAAAAAACTTCAATAAATTCCAAAATTTAGAAAGAGTACAGGTAACATTCTCTGATCATGACAAAACCAAGAACAAAAAGTCCTCCAACTGACATGCTACACTAGTGCTTCTCATCAATATCTCTAGTATTTCTACTTTTTGTCATTCCATGATGCAATAGGACTGTATTTCTCTACACCCTTGAATGTAGGCATGGTGTTGTGACTTGAATTAGCCAATAAAATGTGAGCAGAAGTATTTAAGGTGCTATTCTCTATTTCTCTCCAACTTGTGCTGCAGTGACTGGCAACATTTCAGATGGTTCTGAGTAAGCATTAATGGAGCACAGCCCTTGACTGACCCTAATGACCATGAAGTTAGTGCTAATCTATTCTGAATTGACTGAAACAAACACTTGAATTAAACTAAAAAGTCAAATTGAAATTATAGAATATATGCAGAAAAAAGATAACAAAAACGTTGTATATCAAAAGCTATGAAAATACACTTTGTTAAAAGTTATGCTTTAAGTACACATAAAAATGTTCAAGAAGAGCCTTTCTTCTAGAGTGTTGCCATTAATATGACCCAGTTTCAAAACTCGAAGTATCCCTTCCTCTTCCAAAATTCACATTTCCAGGAATTAAAATCCAATTGGCCCAGCTTGGGATTCAATAACACAGGCATGGCCTCTTAAGCTTTTGAAGCCCTCCATTGTGTTTTTAGGCCATTTCCAGAGGGGAAAAGTTATTATTTTATTACATTTTACCACTTGACTACCTGCTACCTACAGTGACTCAACTGTCTAGATTCTAGACTCGGCAAACAGTGTCACCAAGACAAAGTTGCTAAATGGAAGATTACTACATGATGTTCAGTTGTCTCCCATGAGAAAGTACTTGGCATTAGTTATACATGGCAGTGTTATCAGCTGAATAGGAAAATAAATAACATACATGGAAAAGTGTATGTTCTATGCCAGTTTCTACCAGAATTGTCATGAATTCTAAACTAAGAGTCTATAAACTGATCAAGCTTTTTTATAATGCTAATTTCCTGTGTACATTCTATGGGAAGAGAAATTGTGTTTGTGGAGATAAGTATGAGGAGAAGCAACCTGCAATTCTTTGAATTAATCAGGTAGGTCATATTGTCCCAACTTTGTTTTGGCACTGTTGTATGTCATAACTCCTACAACCACTACAAATGTCTGGCGCAGGTTTTCCAAGCTTTCTCTCTTGTCTTCTCCATCCAGACAGAGGATTTTCATCTGACTTGATTCTTGCCTTTAATGGGACAAAAGCCAATTTAATTCAGCAAGGCCCACTCTTTAAGCAGCTTCCAGAGCAGAATACGTACTCCAAAAGGAGTCATGGACATCACTAAACCCTCTTCAGTGGCAAGAGCAGGGGGGAAAAAAAGCATCCAGATGGCTATGCTGGAAGTCTTTTCTCTCTTCTGGAACTACCCAGGGATGGATTTCTGATCAAATGAATGCTACTGGACTCCTTTCAAGGCATTAAATGTAATTAGTTGTTAATTGTTATCGTTAAAGGACTCTGCTGAGTGGCTATCAGGGCACCATCTGGAGAGCTCATCACATTCACTGGGGAAACCCTGAAATCTCCATCCAAAAATGTGTGTCACTTGAAGACATTTACAATACTTGTCAAAAACCCTTGTATCCACTGGGAAACTTGTTCACAGATGGCTGATATTAAAGACAGAAATGCTCTTTTTGGGGTCAAAATTCCACTTTATAGTAATATTTGTACTTCTTTAAAACAATCAGTTTTGAATGAGGATGAAGAGTAACATGTTTTCTTACATCTTTAACAACACTATCTATATCATCTGTTGCATGTGGTTGCAAACAATAGAAAATTACATAATAATCTGAAGCAAAAAGAGAATTTATTGGAATGTTATTAGAAGATTGGAGGACCAGGCTTGAAAACTTGACAGGTACCAAGTGAGTTCTGGAGGGCTACGCAGAAGATAACCAGGGAAGGTCACACAATGCTAACAATCATTGTATTGTGCTATCACTTGCAAAAGATTCAAAGTTCTACAAGATAATATCTGTTGGCCAAGCCTGTGTCTTAGCTTTACCATCTGATTTTACTGGTATGAAAAGAGAAAGGAGACATATCTCCTTTAGTTCATACAGTAGAATATAAGTACTGCCTTCAAGCAAAAGGTCTCCAAATTAATGAGTACAACTAAGAAGCTTGCCTAGAAGGTGAACATCCCAAAGGTGGCTAAACCACAAATCAAACCCCTCCATGACAGCTTTAAAAAAAAACTGTCTTCCAATTATATTTGGAAAACCATGTATGATCCAGTCATTAACCAAATTTATATGCACATTCTGTTAAGAGGGTCATTATAGGGAAATCGTGGGAATTGTAGATGAAGTGGTACTTTCCTTGGCTTTTGAGAATAATATCATAAACGGAAAAAAAAAAAAAATGTCCTTCTCCACGATAGAATACTGGTTTAAGTGGACGATTTTTTGACACCTAATGGTGTTTTTAAAGTTTCATTAATTATTTATTCCACAGGCATCTATTAAGTTATTTACGTGTCACTGTGTAAGGTGACGGTGGGTGTACACAAAATAGTATTTAGCACTGTCTCTACTTAGTCTAATTGGGAAACTAACATATATCTACCCAAAACAATTAGTAAATAAGATAATGTAAATAATATACTTTGGAAAGTCAGTTAAAATTCTATATATCCTTAAACAACAAGGTTCTACTGTATAGCACAGGGAACTATATTCAATATCTTATAACTTACAATGGAAAAGAAACTACTATATATATATTTGAATCACTCTGTACACCTGAAACATCATAAATCAACTATACTTCAATAAATAAAAAAACTGAAGACCAAAATAAAAAAATTCTATATATCCTGATGTTTACTTAATATTCAATTCTCAACAAGTGTTCTTGGGCCTAGAAAATAGATATGGCAGGAAAGCCAATTTTGTCCTTCCCATCTGCTATGTAATATGCCCAAATATTACAAATTTGCTCCTTTTACCCAGATATTTAGATATATCTTATCTAGTTCTAGCAACCTATATGCTCCTCCCTTTTCCTCTTGTTAACTCCAGTTCATCCTTCAAGATTCAACTCAGATGTACCTCCTGTAGGAAGCATTTCCTTATACACACTCCACAGATCCTTAATCTGTGTTCTGAACATCCTGTTGCATGTGGTCTTAATGGCACCATACCTTAATCACTCAGGAAATGTATTCCCGCCCCTGCTCCCCTACTTCACTTCACTTCACCTACCCTTTGAAAAGGAGGAAGAGTACCAAATGGGGTCAAGGAAAAAATGAAATTCTCAGGGACATACATGTAAACCAGAAAACCATGGAATGACATTTACATTTGGGGGGTGGGTGGTGAATAAAAGGATTATAAAAAGAATTTGATGAGAAAATATTGACCTTTGGAGACTTGGCAGGACCCAGAAGTTCTGAACAAGTTAAATAATGACTCCTCAGCAGAATCCAACATTTCCCTTCTTTAGCATGCTTAGCTGATTATCAGCCGCACTATGGCAAGACTTGTGAATTAACATTATTACTGTATCTCAGTGCGGAATAGATAGGAAAAGATTCGGGCTCTGCACTTCTACAGTAACAGAGTAACACTGGGGCCTACAGTAAACATTCCTGCAAAATAGATGTATCAGTCACAGTCACACTCATGAGTGATTTTAACAGAGATTTAATAGAAAGAATTAATAAATAGGATAAAAGAGGTAAAAAGACAAAAAGTAAACAGAGAGGTATCACAGAAATGGCAACTAAAAGAAGTAGTTATTGCCCTACGGTTCTAAGAAATTAGAAGCTTAGAAGAAAGATCCTGAAGAACTGGATGTACATCGCCAAGAAGGAGCCACTGCCAGATGGCACTGGTACCTCAGGAATTCAGAGGAGGACCTGGCAGAGCCAGGACTCAGACTTACAGGAGGGACACCAGCTGGCTAGTGCTGGTAATCTGGAAAGATCCAATGATGCTGGTACAGGGAGTATGAAAAAGAAAACGGAACTCGGAACCACCTGCTGCTACTGGAACCAAATGCCACATTCTAAATGAAGTACCATTGCTAGGATGATTCTGATGGGATCAGAAAACAAAAAAAGAAAGAACAAGCCCCCATTTCCTCCTTCAGCCTTCCAATTTCTCTCTAGTTCCCCATCTTTATAGTGCCTAATAGGAGTCAGCAGCCAAAAGGGACTGTAGTTTACAGGGTCCCAACCACAGTATTACAAAGCCGAAGCTGGGAGATAAGCACTTGGCAATCAGTAGGGAAGGCAGTGGGCAAGAAAGGAATCTCTCCAGGTAAAGTTAGGTGTCAATTCCTCTCCTTTCTGTCCCTTTTTAGATTTTAGACTCTCTTAAGGTTTTCAAGACTTCTAACTGAGGATCATACCGTCATGATCCTTACGGTTATACTTTTTCATCAGAACTCTGACATGAACCAACTTGCCCATCCATCAGCGGATGGCCTCTAAATTGCTTCTAAATTGTCAACTTGTCCATTCTCTATGTTGCCTTGCTGATTAAAAAAAAAGTTCATAGAAAGTGACTAATTTTTTGCTTCTTTTATCACCCTAACTTCTGATCCAATTAGAAAAACTTTTTTAAAAATGTCAATTTCCCTTTAATTCTCAGGAACAGAGCTTTCTTGATCTTGTCTGGAAATGTAGGGACCCATTCCACTCTGAAAAATGTCTGACCTTCTAGATAAAAAATTAACACACTATACAGGGAATAATGAGTCCCATCTCTAGGCAACCATGAGCCGTCAGTCACATTTAGCTTTCAGATACATTTATCAACCTTTACTCTTAAAAAGTTTTTTTTTTTTTTTTTAAATCTCTGCATACCCTTTCTAAGCAGCGTTAACCAATACAGACAAAAATGAAAGGTAAGTTTTCCAAGAGCCTCATAAGGCTGCACTCCAGCTGAGTACCAAGCACAGTTTTATCAGGGAAATAATGATGAATGGTTTTTTACATACCTAAGCATAACATTGACTTAAAATCAACACTGCATGACTCACTTTTAAAACTCTTCTGACAGTTCTACCCTGTAGCTTGGCCTTAAGCCTGTCTTGTCTTTATGGGCTATCAGGTTTGTTCAGGGATCTCCAACAAGCAGCAGCCCCCAGTACCTGCAGCTTAGTGGCTCATGATGGAGGAAACATTCTTTCCTGCCTTTGAATCTACTAAAGCAATTGCTCCTCCTCTGATTTTTATAGCTCATGTCCAGTTGGTCAGTCATATCTGCAATGAAAGGAAAATTGCTTTGGGGAAGTGACATGGACTGCTTAGAGTGAAACAATCAATATAAGAAAGATCCTATATAGTTTATTCTCTATCAATTTTTGGAAAACATCTTTCACACTTCCCCTCAAAAATTGAACAATATAAAATTAACTATTACAATGACAACCTTAGGCACTGTGTTAGACACAGTAAAATAAATAGTCTTAAAATTCAAAGACTTCTGACAATCAAGTAGGAATAACACACTTTTTCTTTCTCATTCAACATTTTAATTTAACCAAGGAGAGATAAATGTCTATAACCCTTCCCCTGAATTTTGTAAGTGCTCTGTGATTGCTTTAATGAACAGAATACCGCAGAATTGACAGTGTACCTGTTTCTCAGCCCAGACATTATGAAACTGACAGATCTACTATCTCTCTCTTGGAACACTCACTCCTTTTTATTGAGATATAATTTACATAAAACATTGTGTAAGTTGCAGGCACACGAGTTGTGTTGATTTGATATATTTATATATTGCAATATGATTACCACCTTAGCATTAGCTAACACCTCTATCACATCATATAATTATCATTTCTTTTTTGTAGTGAGAACATTTAAGATCTAGTCTGTTAGCAATTTTGAAGTACATAATACAGTATTGCAGACTACAATCACAATGCTGTGCTCCAGAACTTATTCATCCTCTAGTTGCCAATTTGTACCCTTTAACAACATCTTCCCAATTCCCCGCACCCCCAGTCTCTGGTAACCACCATTCTACTCTCTGTTTCTATGAGTTCAACTTTTTTAGATTTCACATATAAATGAGAATATATAATACTGAAATGCTCACTCTTAAAAACTAGATACCATGCTGTGAGGAAGCTCAAGTGACCCCATATAGAAGCCCACAAAGAGAAACTGATAATCCAAAAATCTATATGGAACCACAAAAGACCCAAAATTCCCAAAGCAATCCTGAGGAAAAAGAACAAAGCTGGAGGCATAACCCTCCCAGATGTCAAACAATACTACAAAGCTACAGTAATCAAAACAGTGTGGTACTGGCAGCACAAAAACAGACATGTGGATCAATGGAACAGAACAGATAGCCCAGAAATAAAGCCACACACCTATGGTCAATTAATCTTCTACAAATGAGGCAAGAATGTACAATGGAGAAAAGGCAGTCTCTTCAGCAAGCAGTGTTGGGAAAGCTGGACAGCTGCATGTAAATCAATGAAATTAGAACAACACTCTCATATCATACACAAAAATAAACTCAAAATGGCTTAAAGACTTAAATATAAAACATGACACCATAAAATTCCTAGAAGAGGACATAGGCAAAACATTCGCTGACATAAATCATAGCAATGTTATCTTAGCTCAGTCTCTCCAGGCAACAGAAATAAAAGCAAAAATAAACAGATCAGACCTAATCAAACTTATAAGCTTTTGCACAGCAAAAGAAACCAAAAAAGAAAAAAAACCCTGAAAGACAACCTACAGACTGGGAGAAAATATTCACAAACAATGCTACTGACAAGGGCTTCATTTCCAAAATATACAAACAGCTCATACAACTCAATTACACAAAAACAAACAACCCAATCAAAAAATAGGCAGAACACCTAAACAGACATTTCTCCAAAGAAGACATATAGGTGGTCAATAGACCTATGAAAAAATGCTCAACATCGCTAATTATTAGAGAAATGCAAATCAAAACTACAATGAGGTACCACATACCACCAGTCAGAATGGCCATCATCAAAAAGTCTACAAATAACAAGTTCTGGAGAGGGTGTGGAGAAAAGGGAACCTTCCTAATCTGTTGGTGGGAATGTAAATTGGTACAGTCACTATGGAAAACAGTATGGAGGTTCCTTAAAAAACTAAAAATAGAGTTGCCGTATGATCCTGCAATCCCACTCCTGGGCGTATATTCAGAGAAAACTATAACTCAAAAAGATACATGCACCCCATGTTCATAGCAGCAATATTTACAATAGTCAAGACATGGAAGCAACGTAAATGTCCGTTGACAGATGAATGGATAAAGAAGATGTGGTATATGTATATACACAATGGAATATTACTCAGCCATAAAAAAGAATGAAATAATGCCATTTGCAGCAACATGGATGGATCTAGAGATTATCATACTAAGTGAAGGAAATCAGACAGAGAAGACAAATATATGATATCACTTATATGTGGAATCTAAAAAATGATACAAATGAACTTATTTACAAAACAGAAATAGACTCACAGCCATAGAAAACAAACTATAGTTACCAAAGCGGAAAGGGGGGGAGGGATAAATTAGGAATTTGGGATTAACAGATACAAACTACTATATGTAAACTAGATAAACAACAAGGACCTACTGTACAGCAAGGGAACTATATTTGATATCTTGTAATAACCTATAATGGAAAAGAATCTGAAACTATATATATTATATCTGAATCACATTGCTGTATACCAGAAACTAATACAACGTT
Organism: Balaenoptera ricei; assembly: GCF_028023285.1. NCBI lineage: Eukaryota > Metazoa > Chordata > Mammalia > Artiodactyla > Balaenopteridae > Balaenoptera > Balaenoptera ricei. The sequence goes on along the minus strand of NC_082644.1, from coordinate 92,666,179 downwards.
GTAAATCAATTATACTTCAATAAAGAAAAAGGAGAACTGAGGTCCCAGACTGAAGTCCTGCTGAGTTCCCAGATAATAGTTGGCACCAACTTCCCAGTCATGAGTGAGCTATCTTATATGTGGATCTTCTGGCCCCAAGGGAACTTGATTCTTGACCTACAAAATCATGAGCAAAATAAAATTTCTGTTTTGAGAGAGTATATTTTGGGATAGTTTAACAGTCAGTAGGCACCCACTGTAACGGGTTCTACTGTCTCATATGAAATAACATTCTCACGACTGAGGTTCTTAGTCCAGCACACTAATAACCCCCTTTACTTTTTGCCCCACTGCACACATAGTCCCCCCTCTGAGTAACATATATTCTTAAACAGGGAAAAGACGTTGATATACAGAAGTACATTATAAGATAGAAAATTCTAAGTTCCACATCTGATGATTTACCCCTATGTGAGCAGCTATCTCTGGAAGGGGGCCTGGCAGCCATTGCCTTATGTTTCTTCTCTTCTTTCTTCCTCTTCTCCCTAAGCCACTGTGCCCTTCTCATGCTTTCCCACCTCATCTCTATATTTTATCCCAACAAATACAGAATGAAAACTATGGCCTCACAGAGGGAGGATAGAGCAGGAAAACGAAGGCCAAACCACCAGAAATAATCCTTCATTAGAAACAAAGCATTGTTCTCTTTGTCTGTGTTCACAGCTCCTGGCCCACTTCTTCAGCCACTGTAGTGAAAACCACCTAAGTAAAAGTTGCAACCCTACTGACACACTCCATATCCCCCTTCCTGATTTGTTTTCCTACATAGCACTTATTGACAGATAACATACTGCTTACTTACCTATGTGTCTTGCTTATTTTTGACGCCCTAATAAAATGCAAGTTCCATGAGAACAGGAATAGTTGTCTGTTTTAGTCACTAATATATCTCTATCCCTTAGAACAGAGCTAGGCCTATGTAAGTTTCCGAATAAAATTTGTTAAATGATTACTGTTAAATGGGCTTAAACAGATTACCCTCAGAACATATCATTGTTGATATTGGAAAAATGTGCTCAAAAATCCAAGGGTCTACTTTTAAAATTTAGCTTTCAGAGAACACTCTACTTAGAAATAGTAGATTCATTTTCTATTTATATTTGCAGCATCTAATTTTTAAAAAGTCAGCAGTGTAAAACTATTCCATAAATTAGTGTTAAATAATTTTCTTCCTGGATTTTTCTCTGCCCTGACTTTGGTCAAGCCAAACTATTAATAATTTGCTATGGAAAAAAATATTGTCTGCTTGCTAATGAAAATTTTATGTAGTTAAATGATTTAAGTGAACACAATCATGTGACTTTTTCCCATATCTACGTTTTAGAATTGGGCTTTTCTCTACCGTATCTATCCATTTACCTATCTATATAGCTGGCTGCACCAGGTCTTAGTTGCAGCACGCAGGATCTTTAGCTGCGGCATGCAGGATCTTTTAGTTGCAGCATGCGGGCTCTTACTTGGGGCATGAGGGATCTAGCTCCCTGACCAGGGATCAAACTTGGAACCCCTGCATTGGGAGTACAGAGTCTTAACCACTGGACCACCAGGGAAGTCCCCTACTGTATCCTTTTAAAATAATTATTTATAAGTGATAGGAACTTCTGAGCCATTGGACAAATAAATAGGTGACCACAATAAATTTATATCAGTTTGAACAACAACAAAAATTGACAAAATGACTTGGACACTTGGATGGACACTAGAAATAACTAACATCTACATCTCATCACTCTCTATGTCCTCATCTTCAATAAACCATTGATCTTAAAAAAGTTTTAACTCATATTTGTATATTGCTTCACAGTTTGCAAAACTCATTCACATGCACTGTCCTATTCAATTCCCACAGTAACAATGAAGTATTTTATCAGTTAGCTACTGCTGTGTAACAATCGAACAGCAAACCTCAGTGACATAAAACAATAATCACTTATCTTTGCTTAAGAGTTGATGGCACTGGTTGCACAGTTCACCTGAGTTCAGCGTGGCTCATTCATGCATCTGCAATCAGTGGCAGGTCACCTAAACAACTATGATTACCTTATCTTGGTTTTCTCACAAGCCTTGGGCCTTAGCTGGACAAAGTGAGCTGTCTTAACCCTGCTCTACATGACTCATGCCCTAGTTTTGGGCATGTTCTCATGATAAAGGGAGAGGAGCAAGAGCACAGAAAGAGAAAATATGTTCTCACATTGCTTCCTTTGCTACTGTCCCATTGGCCAATGAAAGTCACATGGCTGACCCTGGTGTTATAGTATGAGGGAAAAGATATTACAGGGATGCCATTAATTATGGTCATTAATGAGATCAGCCAACTGCAAGCATGTGCTATTATTTTTATTATTTTACACTTGAGGGGGTTAGATAATTCACCCAAGGTAAATCAGCCATGTGGATGAGCCAGAAGCTCAGGTCTTCTGATTCCAAATATGTTCTTTCCTCTAACCATGTCTGGCCTATATATATATACTCATAGAAGCTGAATTTATTGCCTGTGGAAAGATAGAACCATTTCAAATTACTATGATGCCTCAGGTATTCCAAAAACAAAAGTTAGGATGTCAATCAGATTACTTACTTTTTTTGTAACTGGATAAATGCAAATTCCATTAGTTCACACTAGTCTCTATTGTTTTTAATTACCAAATTGTTATTGAAACTTTGGGTGTGCATTGCTTGTCCCTCCAGCTAAATTGCCACCTCCTTCCAGACAGAAACTCCATGTTATACATGTTGTACGTCTTTGTATTTCTCCCAGTGCCTGACACAGTGCTGATACAGATAGTAGGTATATCACTTGATTCATAAAGCTAGAAGAACATGATGTCAGCTTGATTGAGTTCTCTGTTACAGAAATTAAAATTAAAAGGAGAAATCAGGGATTTCCCTGGTGGCGCAGTGGTTGGGAGTCCGCCTGCCAATGCAGGGGACATGGGTTTGGGCCCTGGTCCAGGAGGATCCCACATGCCGCGGAGCGGCTGGGCCCAAGAGCTGCAGCTGCTGGGCCTGCGCTCTGGGGCCCGTGAGCCCCAACTGCTGAGCCCGCGTGCCTGGAGCCCGTGCTCCGCAGCAGGGGAGGCTGCTGCGGTGAGAGGCCTGCACGCCGCGATGAGTGGTCCCCGCTCGACGCGGCTGGAGGAGGCCCACGCACAGTGACGGGGACCAGGTGCAGCCAAAAATAAATAAATAAATTTTAAAATAAAAAAGAGAAATCAAAATTGATTTGGGATTGACAAAAGGTAAGAGATGATTTACAACTGAGCTTACATAAGAAAAAAGGAATACATTTATGTTTTATTTTCAAACCTTTCATTCCAGTTAACATATTTACTTGCTCTGCCTCAAAGTTATATTTACTTGCTCTGCCTCAAAGCTTAAAATCAATTGAGGTGAACTGCCAAGAGCTAATTAGTGAACTAATTCTTTTATTCAGTGTAATAGTCATCACAAATATTGGGTTCAATGAGGTACTCATTTTTCCCTTACAAAAATCGAATCCAGATTTTCTTTACTGCACTCTGAGAGATAACTGGATTAATGTCATTCCCTATGCTCTACAGCTCTTTAATTCAGTTACTTTATCAGACCTGGGAAAGGTAACTGTTTAAAGAAATGTGAGGTTTTGTCAAATATTTTTGCTTATGGGTAAGTCAGGGCGCCCCTTTTCCCATGTTGAGCTACCCTCAGGAAATGGAAGAAGGGAACAAGGAGGGAACATAATAATTTTCTGTGAAAACTCTGAACATGCCATTTTCTGTTAGCAGTGTAAGTTTTAGAGGAAAACACCAGATGATGCATGTTGTTTAGTTTCCATTGGCAAGACTCTCTAAAGAGAAAGGTAATGGAAAAACTCTACAGTGCTAAAATATATGGTAATCAATTTCCACATTTCATTAAAAACTAAAATCCTTTCTTTAATGTTGAGTTTTAGATCTTCTGTTAGGAGCAAGTTAAAGCCAAATCAAAGTATATTGGCACCTCAGAATTCTTGAAAAGAGGAACTTGTCTTCTTCATAAATAAGCCTCTCAAAAGGATCCAGTTCATAGTCAAGGCTAACTTCACTATTGAAGTAACAATTAAGTGGCTATAAATGTGAAGAATGTTTCACATCACCTGTAAATAGATTTATACTTTTTGAAACATACTGCAATAATGCCTGGGGGTAATACTATTTCCTTCTGACTTAGAATGACATTGGCTGAATCGTTGCAGATATGAAAACGTTGATTGATAGTGTGACAAGCAAACCAAACTGCTACACAAAATTTGAGATAAGGGTGGATTCATTGGTAGATTATTTTTCAACTATAGGACAATGTAGACACTAGAATTTTGAGTTCAGAGTTATACTCAATCAATGTCAGTTTCTGAAAATAAAAAGCATAACCTCTCTGATGGTCATTTTATGTGCCAACTTGACTGGGCTAAGGGATTCCCAGGTAGGTGATAAGACATTGTTTCTGGGTGTTGTCTGTGACAACGTTTCTGGAAAAGATTAATTAGCATTTGAATCAGTAGAGTGAGTAAAGGAGATCTGTCCTCACCAGGGTGGGCTGGCATCATCCAATCCACTGAGTAACCAAATAGAACAAAAAGGCAGACGAAGAGCAAATTCTCTGTTTTCTTGAACTGGGATGTCCATCTCCTCTTGCTCTTGGACATCAGAGCTCCTTATTCTCAGCCTTTGGACTCCAGGATTGAATTATACCACCAGCTTTCCTAGTTCTCCAGATAACAGATGGCAGATTGTGGGACTTCTTCCCCTCAATAACCTTGTGAACCAATTTCCATAATAAATCCTTTTTTTAAAATATCTATATGCATCCTGTTGGTTCTGTTTCTCGGGAGAACCCTAATACAACCACTAAGAAGAGTCTTTTCCGACACGCAGATTGACAGTAAATGACTCCTCCCTCTTTATAATAATAACGACACTCACACGAAATGCAGGAGCAGCTTCACTATGGAATAACACGGGCAACAGCACAGCGCTAAAATGTTTTCCTTCGGGACAAATTGTAATAACAAGCATTTGTGTATGTGAAAATCAGGCAAGGCTTAAAGGAAGTAAGATTTCCTCTAAGAATTTTTTTATGTATAACAACGAGGTATATTTTAAGTGACTGAAGTTCATTGTCACCAGATATATTTCATGGTAATAATGATGAGGCTGAAAAAGATGCCAAAAAGTTGGTGGCATAATGATTACAACCAGCATGGTTTAATAAACTCTTAAGACTGGAAGTTAGAAGAACTGCGTGCTGCATCCCTACGTGCCAACAATAAGCCTTAGGAAACTCATGTATACTATTTTGTTGTGGTTTTCTCTCCAGCACAGTGGGTGGTTGGATTATACGATCCCTAAGTCCCTTCTGCCACTAGGACTCATTGAACTTGCTCTCTATGGATTTTGGGAAACCATACAGTGAACCTCATTATTACCTTGTCTAATTTTCATCATGCTATATTCTTTATGCTAGTTTTCATAAGTTATTTAATACCAGGGAATATTACCTCCTATTTGATTCACAATGATGATGTGGTTTTTAAGTCTCTAGCATTCATTTTAATTCCTTGGAGGAGAGCAATAGAAAAAGGACATTTCATATTTCAAATGCTGTTATATAAGGATTGTGGTGGGTTTTTTTTACAAAATCACAATTCTTACAAAGACAAATTACCCTTTGTAATGAAATATTAATATTCTTACAAAGACAAATTACCCTTTTAATGAAATATTAAAATACCTTTCAAATGATATTTTATTGCTAAAGATTATGTAACAAAAGTAGTACTTTCATAAACTGTTGGTGGATGATATAGATTAGTACAAGCCTAGCAGGATGAAACTTGATAATCTGACCAATAGTCAGGAAAATGTTCAATATTTTATTTCAATGTGGGCCATAGAGTTCAAGCAGTTCAGTCCTACAGATATAAGCAACTTAGAGCTCAAATATGTATTACTGTATCATAATTTTTAAATGTGTTGAGAAGACAGAAAATGGGATCAAGGGTGAAATCGCAAACTCAGCACTTTGGCTCATGGATCTTAAAAGATGTTTCCCAGGGTTTCAGATCCAGGAGCTCAGGTTGTTTAAACGGTTCTATTCAAAACAAGTCACTACACCTTAAGTCCAGTTCCAAAAAAGAAAAGGAAGGAACAAGAATAAATCAATATGTGGAAAAGGATATCTATTATTGTCTAAGTCTGAAGAAATGATATCAATTTATCAGCAATAAAATTCATTTGATTATACCAAAAAATAATGGTTTCTATGCTTATTTTGTTGTTGTTGTTGTTGATGATGATTATGATGCTAAGGGAAGAGTTCACCAAAAATTATTATAGCTGGCAGCTGGAAAGTGGGGTGCTGTTAGTAGTCTAATGCCCAGGAATACGATAACAGGTGTTTACCTAGTCCACCAGATGCCATCTCAGGATGAAGGATTATGCCTATAGGAACTTTTTAAGATTTCAGATATGTATGTCTTCTTCATGTGTTACTTTTTTATTTTCCCTTTTTCAGTATGATCAGCAAGCAGCTAAGATATTAAAGCCAGCAGTTTCTAGTTGCCATCTTGGTACATGACAAGAAAATAAGTTGATTGTAGAGGACTACTGGGAAGGTTAGGGAGACAGTTTCACTTCATGGCCAATTCCTGGGGAGGCAGATACCCAAGGGGTAGAATGGATGACAGGCCAACTGCAAAGAAGAAAAGGGGATAATGGGTTCGAATCTGAAAAGTAGGAGGATTTAGCTGGAGAAAAGTTGGGGGAAGGGGATATGCAGAGGAGATTGGGAAGCCAAAAACGGCCATAGTGATTTTAGAAATTGATTTGAGATGAGTCCAGAAAATCAGTTTGCTAGAAAAGTGAAGTAGTTGTTTCTCTGCCAAGGTTTACGACTCTATTATTTGCACACATCCATATTAATATTCTTCCATTGCCATATTCCCGCCAGGGACTCTTCCATTGTATCACACCTCCAGCATACACTGCTGAAAGTCACTTCCAGATTTAACCTCAAATGAAAATGCTCACAATTTGAATCTGCAAAGCACTTGGGAGTGAGAATCATGAGGTTAATACAACATAAACTAGATAACCAACACTAACCTAATCTACATTTAGTACTTTAAATCTACTTCCCTTCCTTTTACTGACAACTAAGAAGAAACTCTTGCTATAAGATAAATATCTTAGTGATAAACACCAAAAAAGTCTGTATTCTTAAAAATATCCAGTTTCCCTTAATTATGTCATTTTTCAATATTCTTGTTAAATGTCATCAATTCTTTAAGCAGTTGTATGATATGTCCCCTGCATAAATGCACTTGGCCAAGAGGGTATGAAAACAGAAAAATCCAGCCCTTGATCTCTTCAAGTCATGCTCCCTGATGAGTGGCTGCCTCTACCAGGAGGAGGGGGCACTTTTCTTTACATTCACTTATAGGCGTCCTATGGGCAAACATCAGGTCTCTTCCACCCTCCTACAATGATAGCTCAACTTTCATTCATCTTCTTTCTCTAGCCACCTCCAAAATCCTCTTCTCTTCTAAGGCAGACTCTCTTGGTTGTCACATATTTTCTTGACCCCTGCTGACTCCATTGCCTCAGGGTTTGACTTTACCCAGAAGTGTCTTATTTTGGTGTTGGCCATTATCATGATTTATCTTAATCCCACTATTTTGCTTCTGCTTCTGTGGAAGCATGGCTTATGAGCCATAGCTCTTGCAGCAGTGGGACACAGACTTGGCTTTGATGACAGGTGTCACATGCAGCAAGCAGAAGACTGCATTCTCAGGGCAGGAACCAGGGCCAGTGACATCAAACAGGGGCAGCTGCACTGTCTGCATTGATGGGCACCTCCAGGAGTGCAGCACTTCCTTCGTGGGCATCAGGCTGCTTGAAAGTGCAATGCCTTTCAGGGACTTCAGAAAGTAGTTGCGAGGAGACTTAATGGAAAACTCACATAATGAGTGCAAGTAAACTAAAAAATGTAGATATGACCATATTGGGGAACCTAGTTTGACCCCTAGACTGATTTGATCTAGAAAACATAATTTATGCTTTTGTAGCAAGTTCATATAAAGCATATAGTGAAATACTTCAGAAGGTTGAGTTCAAAACATCTACTTAGGCAAAAACTTATACAATTGTGACCAGTGAAGAAATGAGATTATACAAGTATATTCAGTGCTAGAGTATGGAACACTAAAATAACATTAGAAATGTTTAAAAAGGTTAAAAATATGATATGGAATTTTGAAGGTAGACATAACAGCCTAGAGAAAGCAATTGGCTAAGAGAGAGACAAGCTCTAAAACACAGCAAGTGCATGTTCAAGGGATGGAAATTGTAGGCCAATAGATTCAATAGGTGTCTATCCTCTAGAGGATAAGACTATCCTTATAATCTTAATTTAGTCTATCCTTAATTTAGGAGAGGCACTCCTTAAAATTAAACAAATCTATTTTCATCAAATGAGCCTTCTGATTAAACATTGTAGCCTTTGTCTATTGCCCACAGGGAAAGAATATGCTCATTTGCTAACAAGAGTGATTCAGTCCTAGCTAGTTATATTTCTCATTACAAGTGAGTAAATTGATATTCTAGTTTATACATCTCTCTCTTTTTTTATTGAAATGAAGCAATTTCCTAGGGTCTAATTATCTCAGAGTTCTGACAAGACCAAATTTCTGGCCTTGTAAAACTGAAGACTAAACCCTGGAACGTGATGAATCAACCACTGGACTGTATCCCTAAATGGCTCTCCTAAACTACAGCCAGGATCCCTAGTGTATATAGCAACGTTGTAAACCTAGAAAATCAACATACCTTATTCTCTGAATTTCATATGAATTTCATTTGTTTGTTTTCTTAATATTTTCATTTGATATATTTAGTAAAAGATGTTCACCACATTAGCAATCAGGGGACATATGTAGCTTATACATAGTGAAAAATTTAAGTAAGAGTAATTAATAGGCATGCATAATTTAAGTTAAATTCCAAGTATTTCTAAGGTTGAGGGTGATATTTAATAACATAAAATGGAAAGGAATATGGAGCCAATACCTTTTGCATCAGATGCAAAACATTTTCCAGTACTCAACTAGAAGTCGTTCTCATTTAATCAAAAGCTAGTGCAGTCTACAAAGTCCTGTTATATTACGGTAGAAGAGACAGAAACCATTCTGGATTAAAGGTCGCTTCAGCAAGAACTTTTCACAGTTTGTATCACAGGAAAATTGATCTCCTCAATTCTAATTAAAAGAGCTAAGGGGTTAAATAAAGAATTGATGAGGACATCACTTAAAATCTTATAGTTAAGAAATCATAGCTAAGACCGGGCATTTTTTGCAATTAGTACAATATTGAAGATCTAATATCCCACCCCCCACCCCTCAAAAAAATGCCTATTGTGATACTGTGACTTATAATAAAAAAATACTTATTCGGTCTTCCTCTCCTTTCTTGGCAGAGCTCCAAAACCCTTGGAATCTCCTAATGTTGAGAGTTGTAAAGGTGTCTTTTGTTATGCTAATGAAGTGACTTTTGGAAAGCACCTAAGCATAGGAGCTGTTTGCCAGAAGAGCCAACGCTGTGAATAGAGGGTTGGGCTTTCAGCACTATCCCTCTGACTGGGGAAAGGAGATGGGGGCTGGAGGTTGGATTAATCGACAATGGCCAATTATTTAATTAATCATGCTTATGTAACAAAGCTTTCATAAAAACCCAAAAGGACACGGTTTGGGGAGCTTCTGTGTTGGTGAATACACGGAGATTTGGAGAGAATGTCATGCTTCAAGAGGGCATGGAAGTACCTCATCCCTTCCCTCATTCCTTGCCCCATGTATCTCTTCCACCTGGCTGTTCCTGAATTTTTTCCTTTTATAATAAACCAGTAATTTATTAAGTAAACTATTTCTCTGAGTTCTGTAAGCCTCTCCAGCAAATTAGTCAAACCCAAGGAGAGGGTCCTGGGAACCTCTGATTTATAGCCAGTCAGTCAGAAGTATAGTTAATAATCTGGACTTGCAACTGGCACCGGAGGTGGGGGGGATGGGAGCAGACTTGTGGGACTGAACCCTTAACCCCTGGGATGTGATGCTATCTTCCGGCAGATGGATTGTAGGACACCTAGCTGATGTCAGAGAATTGCTTGTTGGTATGGGGAAGCCCCCAGTACACATGTTGGAGTTGGGTCCAGGAACCCAAAAAAACCTATACTCAGGTCGATCAGCATATCTTGTGTAGAGGTCCTGAATAAGTGGTGTGCCTTATGTTATACACTTACAATTTTCACATAGACCATTGGGTAAAAATATGTTTAATATTCCTTTCTAAGCACAGGGAATTACCTCCCTATCCAAAAAAAATTCAACTGTAAAAATTCAGCTATTAGATAAGTTTGCAGAATCATCTTCAGGTATATGTACTTAGCACACTACAGAAGAAGGGAAGAATAAGAGACTACACTGCCTTCTGGCTTTGTTTCAGTGAGGAGATTATATAATGTCCCTGTGTTCCCAGATGTGAAATAAAAGTAATCAAACCAAATGATACAAGCTTCCTTCCTTCTCTAAGATTCTCTAAGATTCCAAAACTGGGAGGCTTTGAAGATTAGTTGAAGAATAACCTACTGACCTAAAACAAACAGAGGGCCAGTTATTTCTCCAGCAAAAATGGGTTTATTCAGGATCAGAAAAAAATAGCAATTCAGGGTCTGCAACCATGGCAAGCCATGTGCAAGTCCCCAGCAAGATGGAGAGGAGAACTCTTTTATAGAGGGGAAAGGAAGTTGGGAGGGCTACAGTAAACAAAGAGTTCATGGCTTTTCATTGGCAGAGCTGTGAGTGTCTTTCGTTGGCTGAGTCCTTGCCAGGTGAGAAGAGGGAGTCTTTTTTTCTGCCTGTTGGTCTAGGGTGTGAGAGGTCCCCCTTTTGGTCTCTGACTCTATTTAATTGAGGATTCTGTTTTTTAATTTTTACAAACCATAGTGCCCTCCAAACAACAACAACATATTAGAAAGGTATTATGCAATTATGGCCAGTAACATTCTCAATTCATGGTTCTTCATCAATTGTAATTCTATGGTAAAATTCTCCTGCCTACAGCAGCTAGAATTCTCAGAGTACATACAATAGTGGAATATTAAATAGTTTTCACAAGCAACTTAATGAATTACCTTCATTGTCTCTCATAACTTTATTTTTAAACTCAAAGTTTTATCTGAAAGACATGGGTTTTTTTAATTAAATACCATTTCATCTTTTTCTGCATATATAATATGTTTATAGTATTTTTCTAAATTTGGAAAACGTAGCAAAATGAAAGTTGTACGCAATTTCTCAGATGATTCCTACAAAGATCAAAAACATTCACTAATAACATCTTTTAGTCTTTTTATATAAAAAGAGTAGATAATTGCTATTTTATTTTATTGTTTTTTTCTTTCTATATTCCTTTTTTTTTAACACCTTTATTGGAGTATAATCGCTTTACAATGGTGTGTTAGTTACTGCTTTATAACAAAGTAAATCAGCTATACCAGTACATATATCTCCATATCTCCTCCTTCTTGCGTCTCCCTCCCACCCTCCCTATCCCACCCCTTTAGGTGGTCACAAAAAACCGAGCTGATCTCCCTGTGCTATGCGGCTGCTTCCCACCAGCTATCTATTTTACATTTGGTAGTGTATATATGTCCATGCCACTCTCTCTCTTCATCCCAGCTTACCCTTCCCCCTCCCTGTGCCCTCAAGTCCATTCTCCATGTCTACATCTTTATTCCTGTCCTGCCCCTAGGTCCCTCAGAACCTTTTTTTTTTTTCCTTAGATTCCATATATATGTGTTAGCATACGGTATTTGTTTCTCTCTTTCTGACTTACTTCACTCTGTATGACAGATTCTAGGTCCAGCCACCTCACTACAAATAACTCAATTTCGTTTCTTTTATGGCTGAGTAATATTCCATTGTATATATGTGTCACACTTTCTTTATCCATTCATCTGTCGATGGACACTGAGGTTGCTTCCATGTCCTGGTTATTGTAAATAGAGCTGCAATGAACATTGTGGTACATGACTCTTTTTGAATTATGGTTTTCTCAGGGTATATGCCCGGTAGTGGGATTGCTGGGTCGTATGGTAGTTCTATTTTTAGTTTTTTAAGGAACTTCCATACTGTTCTCCATAGTGGCTGTATCAATTGATATTCCCACCAACAGTGCAAGAGGGTTCCCTTTTCTCCACACTCCCTCCAGCATTTATTGTTTGTAGACTTTTTGATGATGGCCATTCTGACTGGAGTGAGGTGATACCTCATTGTAGTTTTGATTTGCATTTCTCTAATGATTAATGTTGAGCATCCTTTCATGTGTGTGTTGGCAATCTGTATATCCTCTTTGGAGAAATGTCTATTTAGGTCTTCTGCCCATTTTTGGATTGGGTTGTTGGTTTTTTTGATATTGAGCTGCATGAGCTGCTTGTGAATTTTGGAGATTAATCCTCTGTCAGTTCCTTCATTTGCAAATATTTTCTCCCATTCTGAGGGTTGTCTTTTCGTCTTGTTTATGGTTTCCTTTGCTGTGCAAAAGCTTTTAAGTTTCATTAGGTCCCATTTGTTTATTTTTGTTTTTATTTCCATTTCTCTAGGAGCTGGGTCAAAAAGGATCTTGCTGTGATTTATGTCATAGAGTGTTCTGCCTATGTTTTCCTCTAAGAGTTTGATAGTGTCTGGCCTTACATTTAGGTCTTTAATCCATTTTGAGTTTATTTTTGTGTATGGTGTTAGGGAGTGTTCTAATTTCATTCTTTTACATGTAGCTGTCCAGTTTTCCCAGCACCACTTATTGAAGAGGCTGTCTTTTCTCCATTGCATAGTCTTGCCTCCATTATCAAAAATAAGGTGACCGGGCTTCCCTGGTGGCACAGTGTTTGAGAGTCTGCCTGCCAATGCAGGGGCATGGGTTCGAGCCCTGGTCTGGGAGGATCCCACATGCCACGGAGCAACTAGGCCTGTGAGCCACAATTACTGAGCCTGCGCGTCTGGAGCTTGTGCTCCACAACAAGAGAGGCCGCGATAGTGAGAGGCCCATGCACCGTGATGAAGAGTGGCCACCACTTGCCACAACTAGAGAAAGCCCTCACACAGAAACGAAGACCCAACACAGCCAAAAATAAATAAATAAATAAATAAATAATTTTAAAAATAAATAAATAAATAACGTGACCATATATGTGTGGGTTTATCTCTGGGCTTTCTATCCTGTTCCACTGATCTATATTTCTGTTTTTCTGCCAGTACCATACTGTCTTGATTACTGTAGCTTTGTAGTATAGTCTGAAGTCAGGGAGCCTGATTCCTCCAGCTCCATTTTTCTTTCTCAAGATTGCTTTGGCTATTTGGGGTCTTTTGTGTTTCCATACAAGTTGTGAAATTTTTTGTTCTAATTCTGTGAAAAATGCCATTGGTAATTTGATAGGGATTGCATTGAATCTGTAGATTGCTTTGGGTAGTATAGTCATTTTCACAATGTTGATTCTTCCAATCCAAGAACATGGTATATCTCTCCATCTGTTTGTATTGTCTTTAATTTCTTTCATCAGTGCCTTATAGTTTTCTGCATACAGGTTTTTTGTCTCCTTAGGTAGGTTTATTCCTAGATATTTTATTCTTTTTGTTGCAATGGTAAATGGGAGTGTTTCCTTAATTTCTCTTTCAGATTATTTGTTGTTAGTGTATAGGAATGCAAGGGATTTCTGTGCATTAATTTTGTATCCTGCTACTTTACCAAATTCATTGGTTAGCTCTAGTAGTTTCCTGGTAGCATCTTTAGGATTCTCTATGTATAGTATCATGTCATCTGCAAACAGTGACAGTTTTACTTCTTCTTTTCCAATTTGTATTCCTTTTATTTCTTTTCCTTCTCTGATTGCCGTGGCTAAAACTTCCAAAAATATGTTGAATAATAATAGCCATCCTAATGGACATGAAATGATATCTCACTGCAGTTTTGATTTGCATTTCTATGATTAGCGATGTTGAACATCTTTTCATCTGCTTGTAGGCCATCTGTATATCATCTTTGGAGAAATGTTTATTCAAGTGCTTTGCCCATTTTTTAATCCAGTTATTTGATTTTTTGGTTTTGAGTCGTAAAAGTTCTTTATATATTTGGATTTTAACTCCTTATCAGATATATAATTTGCAAACATTCCCCCCCATTTTGTGGGTTGCCTTTTTAATCTGCTGATGTGTCCTTTGACTTACAAAATTTTTTAAGCTCAGTGTAGCCCCGTTTGTCTATTTTTGCTTTTACTGCCAATGATGACATTTTTAATAGTACACCTAGATACTTAGTCAATAACAAGAGTTATAATCTTCAAATGACTGGAGGATTGGTTTGTTTGTTTATGAAGTATGTTAGTAGAGATACAAATCCTAAAGCACTATCTAAGCACTCCATGCGAAGTTTCCAAATTTTCTCCATTCACAACACCCTTACTGTCTTGTGAAAAAACAGGCCAGAAGAAACAACTGTTTCAAAACAAACAGTTCTGTTTATTAAGTTGTTGGGTGCTTACAGGCCCTATAGCAAGCATACTAGCAAGACAGCATCTTATATAATTTAGCAATCACAGGAATGACATCTCATCACCTTTTCCATATTCTATTGGCTATAAACAAGATGCAGATCCCACCTACACTCAAGGGGCAGAGATTACAAAAGTATATGAACCAAGAGTTGGGGGTCATGGAGGCCACCTTAAAGTCTGTTCACCATAATAGCTAATATTAAAATAAATATATATTTAATTAGTATTAATAGTTGATAATCAGTGATATAAGCATGGTGAAAAAAACTTAAAAAGTAATTACCTAAATCATGTCTACCATCTTAATGAGCATTAATTATTATTTTTTTTTTTTTTTTTTTTTTTTTTTTAAATATTTATTTATTTATTTATTTATGGCTGTGTTGGGTCTTCGTTTCTGCGCGAGGGCTTTCTCTAGTTGCGGCGAGCGGGGGCCACTCTTCATCGCGGTGCGCGGGCCTCTCACTATCGCGGCCTCTCTTGTTGCAGAGCACAGGCTCCAGACGCGCAGGCTCAGCAGTTGTGGCTCACAGGCCCAGCTGCTCCACGGCATGTGGGATCTTCCCAGACCAGGGCTCGAACCCGTGTCCCCTGCATTGGCAGGCAGATTCTCAACCACTGCGCCACCAGGGAAGCCCTAATTATTATTATATTTACTTAAAGATCAATTTTGACCAAAACATACCAGCAGTTCACAGGCAATTTCAGAAAACTGAAAATGTTTTCAGCAACGATTTTGTTCAACATCAACACCCAACAATGAGGAGCATGACTATCTTCATGGAGGCATTATTTTATCTCCACTTTAATGACATGTTGTAAGTATATCATGTGTAGGAAGGTGTTAAGCTGTAAATGGGCAAATAACATCAAGCAAAGGAGATGAGCTAATGCAGAATCTATAGCTGGATAGCTTTATGAAAAAGTATGGTGGTGTGGTTCTTAAAAGTCCCCTTATTTATTCAGTAAATATTTATTTTTTATTTACTATGTGCCAAATACTGTGCTAGTTATTAAAGATACAAAGAGAATAAGTAGTTATTTGCAGATCTGTTTCTGTATCAGTCCCTAAATATTTTCCTAGGAATCTACCCCAGTCTACTGACTGATTTAAGGGCCACATCTCCTACAAATTATATTTTCTACTTTTATTAATAGCTTGACAAGATCTTCATTACTCTTTAATCAGCCATATTTATTTTTCTTTCGTTTTCATTGATAAGCAATGAACTCATCATTGCCTCCATTTTAGAGTCATTAATTTTACATACTTTGTTTCTTGGAATAGTAGAATCAAATGACAGAAAGGAACTTCAAGTGCCACTTTACGTAAATATCCATCTGATTCCTGAATCCTTTATACAATGCCTTGGCCAACAGTATGTCCAGTCTATATTAAATACCTTCCATCATGGACAACTCCCTCCAAAGGCAACCTGTTCAGTATATTTGTCCAGCAAATGTGTACTAAACCACTTACCACCAGTTGAGTATTATACTAGATGCTGGGTATACAATGGGGAGTAAAACACACTCGGTCCTTGCCCCTCAGGGTAAGGTAGACAATAAATGAGCGAAATAAAGGAATGCATAAGGATGAATAGTTACGGGTGTTCAAAAGGAAGTGAATGTGATAGAGAATAGCAGAGGACAGTCGGAAAAGGACTCTTAGGAAATGGCAGTTCAATAGAGCCTTGAGGGATGATAGATTTGAAGTCCAACCATGCTAGTAGTGAAGCAGCACGAAACTTCTCGATATGTGTGAGGAACTGAAAGGAAGCCAGGGTGGCTCTAGTGTGGCAGACCAGAGGGAGAGTGGCATGAGATGAGGCTAGAGAGAAGGCAGTTCTAGTTTTGAATTTGAGATCCCTCTCCCTGTCATTGCCAGGGAGTTAGTCCCAGTTTTTAGTTAGCTTTTAGTTAGTCCCATTCATTAGTCCCAGTTTTTCTCCCATTGGGCCACTCAGAACAGATGGACCTGCCCTGTCTCTAAGAGGCAGGCCTCCCAGCATTTACTTGAAGAGTCTCTCTTGCACATCCGTGGCTTCCCTTCACTTGGCTAAGCTTCCTCAGCCCTTCACCCTTCCTTCCTATGACTGACAGGCCACACTTTCAGGGTCATACTCCTCTATCTGTCACATAAGAAACAGAGTGGAGGCTTGACCTGGTCTTCAAAGGACATTCTTGTCGGTAAAAAACACAATGATTACAAATTACCTCCTAACCAAGAAGTAAATACCTTACTACTTCCTGCTTCATTCCTTGGTTTTGAGGTTTAACTTTTCTTTTAAATATCCTCTTTAGACCTGGGAATTTCCTAACTCTCTCCTTGCTAAACCTACCCCTTCCTAGCACTAGCTCTGTAAAGAGCACCACCCTGTTTCTGGCATCCAAAACTGTCCCTCCTGATTTTGTATTCTCTTACACCCAGTCTCTGCACCACGTCAAACCACCTCCGGTCTGTGCCTCTCTGCTGCCCTCTTCTGGCCATGATCAATGTGAGCGGTAGACAAGCAACTCAGCCTCTCTGCTCAACACATTGCCCTAGACACTGAGGGCAGAAAAACTCCACCTTAATATAGAACACCTCCCCTGAGCACAGGCACATACCAGTTCCTCAGAGAGAGGTACAATACCCACAGGATATATTAGCCCCACTCACATACTATATATGTACAGTATATGTGTGTGTGTCTGTGTCTGTGTGTGTGTATGAGTGTGTAGGGAAATATTTCCCTCACTATGCCAGTTTCTGGAAATAGATCAGTAGATCAGAAATGTCTTGTCCTTTAAAAAGTAGGGTTTAATGGGTGATATAGCTATATAAACTGGCAATAATGTGTTTTGGCCAGTGTTATGATCAGGAAGCTATATAATGCTATAGAAGCATTTAAAAGGAGCTCATAACTATGACCCAAGGGACAAAGAAGTCTTCAGATCTCAATTGTGACCTGAAAATGAGAGTGGGGGTGTTCCACGTACTACAAAGGTTGGCACATAGAACTCAACATGGTTGGCCACTTTGCAGAAACCTGGGTCACTCACATAGCACTTGCCATCAATCCAGACCTTGGGTCACTCATTCTGCCTCAAGATCTCATCTATCAAAAACTAGGATTCTGGGACTTCCCTGGTGGCGCAGTGGTTAAGAATCCGCCTACCGATGCAGGGGACACGGGTTCGAGCCCTGGTCTGGGAAGATCACACATGCCGCGGAGCAACTAAGCCCGTGCGCCACAACTACTGAGCCTGTGCTCTAGGGCCCACGAGCCACAACTACTGAGCCTGCATGCCACAACTACTGAAGCCCGCGTGCCTAGAGCCCGTGCTCTGCAACAAGAGAAGCCACTGCAATGAGAAACCCACGCACCGCAACGAAGAGTAGCCCCTGCTCAGTGCAACTAGAGAAAGTCTGCGCACAGCAACGAAGACCCAACACAGCCAAAAATAAATTAATTAATTAATTAATTAAAAAAAAAAAAAAACTAGGATTCTGATGGCCAAGAATGACTCCTAAGAAACCTAAGAACTCCAGCCACATACAGGCAGAGTCAAGACTGATTATCTAGCAACTTTACTAACAGTTAAACCCATCCATCTCAAATCCCTGTTATCTATAGGCAACACCCAAGGAAAGCCCTCTTATTTGCTATCATTTACCATATCACCACCCCATAATACTCTGTGCTGCTTTCCCCTTAACACACTACCTATTGTTCCCCAGTGCCAAACCTTCCCACTGTGCCCTCTAGAATCCTAAGTCCTGAGTTATATACAAAATTCCTCTATATCCACAGTCTTGTAACTGTTTCCTTCATCCCTCTCATGCCTTAACTTAAACTGGCCTTAGCCATTTCAAGCTGCTATAATAGAATATCATAAATGGGGTGGCTTATAAACAACAGAAATTTATTTATCACAGTTCTGGAGGCTGGGAAGTCCAAGATCAAGGTGTCGGCCAATTCAGTGTACTGTGAGGACCCGCTTCCTTGTTCATAGACAGCCTTCTTATCACAAGCAGAAGAGATGAGAGAGCCCTCCAGTGTCTCTTTTATTTGGATGTTAACCCCATTTATAAGAGATTCACTCTCCTGACCTAATAAATTTGGGGGGACACAAACATTCAGTCTATAGCACTCCTCTCAAAATCTTGTTTTTCCTGCAAACTTCTCAAAGGAAGGTTTCTCATTCTCTCACACCTCAAACTCTTTGTTCTTATTACTGTGAGGCATCTAGTCATTCAGCCACACTCTCCCTACCTAGTCACCATCAGTCACCATTATCTACTACCACCTGGTCATTCTCCTTCTTCATTAAAGACCTTGGCAATAACCGTCTTCCTCTCCACTCTGCTCTTGTCCTTGGGAACTTACAAGATCCATTTAGATGATGGAAGCTATAATGGGTCCAGTGCTTATGAACATGATTTTCTTCTTACTCTCTGACAACTCCATCTCAGTATCATTTACCAAATTCCATTCTCCATATATCCCTGTAATAGTAAATCACAGTACTGGCTCTCTTTTCTCCTCTTTCCACACCCTATCCCTGGTAAACCTTATTCACAACTACAGCTTCAAGTAACATCTATGTGCTAATAAATACCAAATCTTGACCTCCATCCAAGTATCTCTCTTGAGCACCAGAGACACATACCTGTTTAAACAGATGACATTTTTGATGGCCCACAGATAGCTAAACTCAGTAAGTCCATAGATAAATTCATCATCTTTTATCCAAAAGAGCTGCTTGTCCTGAAAGTGACATCTATATACTCAAGCCAGAAATATGGGTTTCATCTTTTTTTCCCTCTCCGGTTCCTCTGCACACCAACCTCAAGACCATCTCTATACTTCTTCCTTTTCCATTGCCATCTTTCTAATTCAGGTCACCATGATCCCTCAAGTAGATTATCCTGCATCTCATCCTGCCACATCAATTCACTCTTCACACTGCATCCCTAGTGATCTTCCAAATATGCAAATCTGATTATACCATTCCGCTGACTTAAAAAAATAAAACACTTAAATAGAAGCCTTCTGCCTCAGGATGGAGTTAAAACTCCCCAGTATAGAATAATATTCTCTTCTGAGCTGGCTCATTAATTCTCCAGCCTCATCTTTCATTCCTCTCACCTGTGGTTTCATTCTTCTCACCACGCTGAGCAACTTGGGTGGCGTACTTCAGGATGAGACATTAACAAGTTTCTTAGAACAATTACAATTCTACTTGCATCTAAGAACTAGAAGACATCCTTATTAAGTGCCTGAGGGTGGAAGATACAGGTTTCTAATGAAACCCATGTCAGTGAACCCTAGATTTGTGCATAAAGATAGCCAGTTACACATAGGTTTGATTTCTACAGAGACTTCTGATAAGTCCTGAGGGGGCCACTAGAGAGAAAGAAAAAAAAAACATTAACAAGAAAAATTTAGCTCCACCAGGCTCTTTAAATTATGACAATGCTTACACATGATTGGCCCAGAATTTAGGCTGCAGTGAACCATCTCTAATAGCTCAATTCCAAGGATAATAGAACTAAGCAATTCCTTGAAGATCCTGTGTCCTCTCATTTTTAAATCCCCAGATTCTGGCACATAATCAATGCTTAACTATAGGCTGAAGATCCCTCACTGGGGTTAAGCCCAGGTAACCTAAATTCTCCAGGACAAATATGATGTCAAACATTCTCTCTAAACCATAGAAATGTTATACAAATGAATTACAGTTTTTATCAAAATAGTCATGGAGAAGATGAAGTAAGAAAACACTGCAATAAAATGACACACATTAAAAGACTAAGAATAGAAAAGATTTGAGAAATCAGAGGCCAAGGAAGTTTTGTGATATACCATGAACACAATGCATACTAACCCACATCACACATGTCTAGGTATGTAATGTTAAACTGTATAAAAGTAAATCAGATAACAATAAATCACATTAAAGCAACATTCTGCAGAGAAGCTACTTTTCTGGTTGGCACAAGCTGAGTATCAGAATTGAAATGAAGAGTGAGAGGGCTTGACTTTTTTTTTTTTTTTTTTTTTACTAATTCTTGGGATTTCATGAAGAAATCAGTTGAGAAAACTGAAAAACCTGAGTGAATTATATTAAAGCAGTATACATTTTATAATGGACTTAAGTCAGGTATAGTAATTTATAACAACTTTGACCACTGTAAGATGTTTTGATAGACTCTCATAGCCTCATTTATTCACTCATTTAACAAATACTGAGCACCTCTGATGTGTCAGGTACTGTACTAGGTACTTGGGATATGAACCCAATTATCAAAACAGAGGTCCCTGCCTTCGAGAAGCTTATATTTGAGCAGTGGAGACACAGTATCAAGAAACATGTATATTAGTAAATCACATAGTATGTTACAAGACAATAAATCCTACGGGGGAAAAAACTGTAGGCCAAAGAGCCAGTGAAGGGAGGTGGGTAGAAGCTGTAATATTAATAGGATGATCAGGGTAGTCTTCTTTTGGAAGACATTTAAGCAACCACTTGAAAAGAGGTAAGGGAATTAATCAAACAAACAGCTGAGGGAAACACTTTCCCAGGCAGAGGACAGACAGCATGACTGAAAGCCCTAGGATGGGACGACTTTTCACAGTTGTGATTTCACACTTACATTTTGATTATTCTATTAATCTGCCTCCTTCTTTAGACTGTAATCTCCAAAAAGGGAAGAACCGTATCTGCTTTGCTCTATTTTCTCTCCAGCATCTAGTCCTGGGACTGGCACAGACGAGGTGCTCAGAAAATATTTGGTGAATGATTAACTTGTACATTTTACCTAACGAACTAGAAAAACTCTTACCTGGTTTGGTTAAGACAACATTTTCTATTCTGTCTACTCTGGATTTTGCCCCTTCATTCACTTTCAGCTGATTCTGATTTTTGTGTCCTACCCCATTACATACTCGGCCTAGTCTGTAATCGGATGATTGCGTCCTTGCATCAGATACCCAATACTAATTGGGTCTTCAGCCTCATTCTCTACCTGATAACTTTATGTATGAGTCCTTGTAAACCTTCCAGTACCACCTAATAAATGTCTGCAACTGATTTCTCTTTCCACAGGAATTATTTCTGGTTTTTTCTCTTGTAAGGCTGAACAGGTTTTTTTCCCTGTTTCTTTATTCTCTGGCTAGCTGTCTGTGTTCTACAGAAACAGTATTCTGCTCTGTGGTGTGATGAACAGGGGTTATCCCACTTCATTCTGGCAGGAAGAGGATCTTCAAGTTTGGCTTTGAGCTGAAGATGGGTAACACATTGAGAAGACATAAGGTCACTACTATTTTTCCTGTGTAACTCACTATTAAACATTTTCTTTGCATAAATTAGCCCAGGAGTTTTGCTGTTTAGCTATTTGGGACCCAATGCCATAAAAGATATAAAGACACATTATGCTGATTAAGCTCCATGAATTCCACAGCACATATGAAAACCTGAGCAACTATGGTTGAGAGAAAAACAAAATTACAGTCTTATAATGCAGATTTTTATGAAGTACGTTTGAAAATCTTTTAGTATTTACTTTATTGTTCAAATAAATATGAAGAAAAACAAAACACACAAGAGAAGAGTCCATCAACAGACAAATAAGAAATTGTGAGATAAATATATATACACACACAATGAAATATTATTTATCCTTAAAAAAGAAGATTCTGTCATTTGCAACAGCATGGATGAACCTAGAGGACATTGTGCTAAGCAAAATGAGCCAGACACAGAAAGAAAAAAACTAAATCATCTCACTCACATGTGAAATCTAAAAAAGTCAAATACATGAAAGCAGAGAGTAGTACAGTGGTTACCAGTGGCTCAGACATGGGAGAAATAAGGACATGTTGGTCAAAGGGTACAAAGTTAGTTATGTAGGATGAATATGATCTAATGTAATCTAGAGCTCTAATTTACAGCATGACTATAGTTAGTAACACTATATTTATTGAATATTGGAAATTGTTAAGAGAGTAGATTTCAGGTGCTCTAATTACCAAAAAAAAAACACAAAAACAAAAAAACACAAAAGCCCCGGAAAAACGGTAACTATGTAAGGAAAAGATATGTTAATGAGCTTGGCTATAGTATTCATTTAACTGTGTGTGTGTGTGTGTGTGTGTGTGTGTGTATATCAAATCACCATGCTGTACACCTTAAGTATATACAATTTTTATTAATAAAATACACAAGAGAAATCTTTCAATACAAAGTCAAAAGGAATACTTTTCCTAAATAATGTGACCATTTATTCATAACATTTGGTCCATAATGTTATGATGGAAATAAAGTTTATAGAGAACCTGCAATGTTCTAAGATTAAATAATACATGCAAAATGTGTCTGTTCATAATAGACGCATAATGAATGTAAGATTTCTTTTTTTGGGTTTTTTTCTTTTTGGCTGTGTTGGGTCTTCGTTGCTGTGCACGGGCTTTCTCTAGTTGTGGTGAGCAGAGGCTACTCTTGGTTGCGGTGCACAGGCTTCTCACTGCAGTGGCTTCTCTTGTTGAGGAGCACGGGCTCTAGGCGTGTGGGCTCAGTATTTTTGGCTCACAGGCTCTAGAGCGCAGGCTAAGTAGTTGTGGCGCACGGGCTTAGCTGCTCCGCGGCATGTGGGATCTTTCCGGACCAGGGCTCGAACCCATGTTCCCTGCATTGGCAGGAGGATTCTTAACCACTGCGCCACCAGGGAAGCCCAAATGTAAGATCTTTTTATCACAATGAGTTCACATTTATGCTGCACTCATCCATGGGCTAAGCAAATACTCATATTCTAGTAAGCCTCATAGTAGAATAATCTGATCTCACTTAACAAATTTAATCTAAGGGATAGAAGTTAGCCCTCAAATGTATACTATACAGAGATTCAACGAAGGTGTCTATATATCACCTAAAAGAGGATTTTAGTCAAATAGAGTCTGTATCAAAGGAGGAGATAATTCTATATTGCAACATTTAAATTCAGCAGTGTAACATACTGATTAATAGGACATTTTCCAGAGGCAGCTTCCCTGAGCCTGAATCTCAGTTCTGCTACTTACTAGACATGTGTCCCTGAGCAAGTTATCTAATCTTTCTGAGCCTTAGTTTATTTCATCTAAAAAAGGAGGCTAAAAATATTAACCACCTGTGATGGTTAATTTCATATATCAACTTGACTAGGCTATGGTACCCAGTTGTCTAGTCAGGTATTTTTTTAGACGTGATTAACATTTAAACTTTATAATGGGGGCAAACTTCATCCATTCAGTTGAAAGCCATAAGAGAAAAGACAGATCCCCCCAAGAAAGAAGGAATTTTGCCTCCAGTCTCCCTTCAGATTCAAAACTATACCAACTCTCTCCTGGGTCTCTAGTCTGCCAGCCTGCCCTGTACATTGTGGAATTGCCAGCCCCCAATTGCTTAAGATCTCTCTTTCTCTTCCTCTCTGTCTCTCTGTCTCTCTCTTTCTCTCTCTCCAGCAGTGTTGTAAAACTCTTTACTCTGATACCTATTTTGACTGATATTAATATAGCCACTTCAGCTTTCTTTTGATTATCGTTATCAGGTTTCTTGTTTTCCACCCTTTTACTTTTAATCCATTTGTGTCTTTAAAGTACATTTTATGTAGTTAACATATAGTTGAATCTTGTCTTTTTATTCAGTCTAACAATTTCTGCTCTTAACTGGGGTGTTTAAAGTATTTCTTTGTTTAGCTCTACATTTACATATGGTATCATTTTTCTTCTACCTGAAGGACTTTCTTTCATATTCTTGTAGTACAGTAGTCTTTTATTCACCATCTTCATTCTTGAAAGATATTTGCACTGGATATAGAACTCTAGGTTGGCAGATTTTTTTTTTTATTTCAGTATAGTAAAGATGTCACTCCACTATCTTCTCACTTGCATTGCTTCCACTGAGAAATCTACTGTAATCCTTATCTGTGTTCCTCTATATGTAATATATCTTTTAGTCTGGCAGCTTTTAAGATTTTCTCATTTTCTTCACACTGAGCTTCTTGTATTTGTGGGTTTACCCAACTGGAAATTTTTCATTATTTCTTCAAATATTTTTCTGGCCCTCCCTTTTCAGAAACTCCAATTACACACACTTAAAGTAGTCACACACCAGTGTTGGCTCCCCACTTCTGAAAGTCAGCCAGTCAGGGATGGACGCTCTCCAGAAAACCTGTCAATCAACATCAGCCTTACCTGAGCACCCACCTGTTGTCAGCCCAGGAATGACTCTGAACATCCGCAAATCACAGAGCTCCACACTTTCCAAAGCCCTCTAGGAGATCAGTCACCTGTCCTGCTTGTAGAGACCTTTTGGCCAGCACAGCTCTTCCGTATTATCTGAACAATAAATTCAGCCTTGTAGTTCGATTTCAGAAAAAAAAAAAAAAAAGTAGTCACACAGCTCACTAATGTACTCTTAAATAATAATAATACTATTAGTCCCTTTCAGTCCTCTGTGTTTCATTTTGGATATTTTCTACTTCTATGTCTTGAAATTCACTAGTCTTTTCATCTGCAATGTCCAGTCTGTCATTAATTCCATCCAGTGTACTTTTCATCTCAGACACTGTAGTTTTCATCTATAGAAGTTCAATTTGGATATTTAAAAATATCTTTCATGTCTGTATTTAACATGTTTAATCTTTGCTCTAGCTTTCTGAACATACAGAATGCAGTTATAACTGTTCTAATGTCAACCTCTGCTAATTCTAACATCTGGGTTAGTTCTTGGTTAGTTTTAATATAGGGATTTCTCTCATTACAAATTGTACTTTCCTGCTATATGCCTTATAATTTTTTAAACACTTAAAAAAAAATTTATTTATTTTTGGCTGCAGTGGGTCTTCGTTGCTGCACGTGGGCTTTCTTTTTAGTTGCAGCGAGTGGGAGCTATTCTTCGTTGCAGTGCACAGGCCTCTCATTGCGGTGGCTTCTCTTGTTATGGAACACGGGCTCTAGACATGCGGGCTTCAGTAGTTGTGGCACGCGGGCTCAGCAGTTGTGGCTTGCAGTCTCTAGAGCGCAGGCTCAACAGTTGTGGTGCACGGGCTTTATTGCTCCACAGTGTGTGGGATCTTCCCAGACCAGAGCTCAAACCCATGTCCCCTGCATTGGCAGGTGGATTCTTAACCACTGTGCCACCAGGGAAGCCCAATGCCTTACAATTTTTTACTGGATGTCAGACTTTGTGAATGTTATCTTGTCTGGTGCTAGATTTTTTTTTTTATGTCAATAACTACTCTTGTACTTTGTCCAGAGTGAACCTGGAAACAATTAGACCCTTTTGGACCTTGCTTTTAACATTTGTCAGGCAGAACCAGAGCAACACTTAGACTAGGGTTAATGATTTCTCACTACTGGGGCAAGACTTTTCTGAGTGCTCTATCCAATGTCTCATAAATTATAAGGTCTGGCTAGTGGGAACAGGGACTATTGCTGGCCCTATATGAGTGCCAGCTACCCTTCCCTGTAATCCTTTCAGGTTGTTCTTTTTCCTATGCCTCAGTAGTTTCTTCATATGCATGTGCTAATCAGTATTCTCTTGAATACTGAAGAGGGTATCTCTGAAGATCTCCACAGTTCTCTGTACATCTCCCTCCTCTTTGATAGTCTGCTCTGTAAACTCTAGCTACCTTGATCTCACCAGACTCTCACCTTTGTCTTCTCAGCTCAGGAAGTCTCCTGGGGTAGACATGGACTTCCCCCTCTCTGTACCATGGCATGGAGATGCTATCAAGTCAGTAAGCTAGGGAAATTGTAGGGCTCACTGCAATTGTTTCCTATCTCTCAGAGATATCTCTCCTCCTCATGTACAAAGTCTTGATTTAGTTACTTTAGGTAGAAGGATAAATCTCATCTCTGCTAGTCCATCTTGGCCAGAATAAGTCCAATGTTGTGAAAAATCTAATAAGATAATGAAAGAAAAGTACTTGGAAAGAGTACAATGAATGTTAGCTATTATTATTATCATTATCAGAGTTTTAAGCTATTTTGATTATACTTTTAGGCAAACTTCCTCATTGTACAAACTAAGTTTTCATAAATATGAGGGAAGTATGGAGCAATGAAAATATTAATAGCAATAATAATTGAATGCTAAGTGCCTTAAATTAATTGTCCATTTAATTTCAGTTCAACACTATAAAGTAAGGTAATATTATCTGCATTTTATAGATGAAGAATCTGAGGTTCACAGAGGTTAAATAAATTGTTCAAGGTTAAGCAGCTACCAAGTGGTAAACACAGAACAGAGCCAAGGTCTGTCTAACCCCAAAGCCCAATCTCTTAACCTTCATATATCACTGCCAGATCACTTCTAAGCAACTGTGAAAACATTCTTGCTTCACAGACTCAAAGACTCTGGAAAAGAATTGAATAAAACTGTATTTTAGTGTTATCATGGGTTTTTCTAACTATTAATATCAGAAAGTCATTTCCTGTGGAATTCCTTATGTTATAATGGTAAGGTTTCAGCATGACATTCTTGAGCTTGAAGTCCTCACACATGGGGCGAATAACAAATTTAATGGTGATGTTTACTCTTCTCAGAGCAAAGCAGATTTGCTGATAAGACTGTTAACACATCAATGGAGAACATGAGTTCCAGCTTCAGTAGTGCAAAACCCAAAGGTAATAAGAATGATTTAATGAAGCTGTCAGTTAACTACAACAGAACAATATTAGGATTAAGGGGCAAGGACCATGTATGCAATTATTATACCAAATAACTCAATGGATGTTTCTACCAGTTGATATGGTAGCTACTGTAAAATATTCCATTGTTTCCATAAATATGCCATACAAAAAATTAAACTTAATACATTCTATGAATTTAAGTAAGTTTCAGACAGATTTTGTCACATGAAAATGTAAGATTTCTAAAGCCTATGCTTAATCCTTAAATAATATCAATATCTTACTTATTAGTTACTTCTTAGTAAAGAAATTTTTAAAGAAAAAGAGGTCTCCAGAATTCTACTGTACTTTTGACTTAAAAAAAAAATTAATCCACATATGTGGATTAAAAAATTGAGCAATAAAGGTTAAAAAAATTTAAACATTGCTTCTCTATTCCTCTCATCCAAAACCTCTATCCCTTCAGTTCTTCTCCCAAAGGTAACTATAATTAATTTTTGTTGTGTTCACTTTCTAAAATATATAGAGAGAGAAATTTACAGCTTAAAATCAGTTAAAATTACTTTCATTATTTTAAAGACTTTTTTAAGAGATTATATCACCACATACATTATAATTTCTACCACTAATTTAATCTTTATCAGTTATTTTCCATGGTAATATTTCCAAAATGTGCAGGCAAAATGTATCAGCTCTGGAAACCAAACACAAATATCTGAGCTTACACTGAAATTTAAATTGCTGGTAAAAGTGAGAAAATTGAGGGTGCACATGCTTCAGTGGTAATCACTACAGTTGGACCTGTTGAAGGAGGCACATGGAAGTTCTGTGGCAACTGAGTGAATTGTCCAAGTCACTGAAAAAAAGCACTGTACCATCTTATCAGGTTTCCTGATTATATTCAATAAAACAGTAAAAAGGTATCTACGAAAACCTGGCATCCTTTATCTTTTTCCCTTTATTCTTTTTATCAGCTTGTTTCTCTTTTGTTTCTAGCAAGTTGCTTTCATTTGGGGTTTGTTTTGGGGATTTTGTGAGATTCTTGTCTTTTGTTTTGTGATAGCCAATTAACAAACTCTAATCATAATGAGATACGATTATCTACTTGGGAATCACTCTTCCTTTAGACATCTTGACTTATTCTCAAGACTTAGATTAACTTGATCACTGATCTGAAATTTATGGACCTACCTGAACTAATTCTATCTTTTGCAAAAATTAAGAAAAAGTGGGACTTTGACTGGTCATGGATTTTATTCTTAATTGCCATAATTTCATACTTATTTTCTCCTTTGAGAACCAACAAGAGATTTTGTGGAGAGAAAGGAAAAAATGGGGGAAAACTGAAGAGTTCTCTCCACCCTTCTTAAGAATAAAATTGCAAGAATGGGGATGTAGAGGATTTCTGCTGAATAATCTAAAAAAATAAGTCAAGAAAGAGGCTAAGAAAAACTCAGTCCTGGTACTATTTGGAGTGTATAATGATTAAGGATATAATTTTGAAATGTGTTTAATTCCCATACTTATTTCCATTTTTCTCTGTATAGTATCCTGTAGTGATGAGCAGTAGAACATCCAAATAAAAAAGTATCCATGTGCCTGTTTGAAGGGAATTTAAGGATACTACCTAACAGGTAAAGAGTGTTCTATCTCAGTGTTCTCACCCAGGTGGTTGCCTGGGTTCAAAGCCTGATCCTGTGACTTAGCACCTATCTTCAGACAAGTTATTTAATTTCTCTAAGTTTTGGTTTCCTCAAGTGTAAAGTAAAGTAATAATATTTAACTGACACAACTGTAGTGAGGATTAAAGGAGAAAAATGCACCTAGAACAGTCAGTACTTTGTGAAAAGGAAAGAGACAAAGAAAGGAATCTAATGTTTATTTTATGCCAACTATTGCCAGATATTATTTGTTTCTTATATGCATGATTTCTAATTATCACACATAATAGCCAAGATGTTTTCATCTCAAATATTAGGAAAGAGAAGCTCAATATGGATAACTGACCCAAGAACAAACATCTAACAATTGATCTAATTAGGATTCAAATTCAGGTGTTTCTAATTTTAAAAGTTTTCTTCCCATCATACTAGTGTCTCCCAAGCAGGGCAAACTCGTTGTAAATATGGATGTAGCTCTTACCAGGAGATGGCATTAATTGTCATAGGGTTATTTGTGAACGTTTTAAAAAGACAAAACACGTAAAGGGTTTAGGCCAGTACTTGACACATACTCTTCATCATTATCACCATGTCCCACTTTGCTTCCTGAAACCCTTGTGGAGTATGGGATTCTGTCCTCCATCCCCCTATTGGTCAGTTTCTGATGAGCTTTCTTTTTAAAGTATATCAGTTGATCACTTGACTCATGGGTTAGATAACCAGGAATCCTTGTTCTATATTAATACCACACACAAATATAACACTATAAGTAAAACAGAATGCGTGATGTAAATTTTAATATTAATTTTTCCCAAATACATACATACCCCAGCTTACCCTGTTACTTCAAATGAGCCAAGTCTAAGGGAGTATCTTCAAGTGAAGGAGCTATCTTTGCAGATTAATACAGATTAGTATAAAAGGATGAGGAAAAAAATATAGAGTCTATATTATCCATATTATTCAGTGTATCTGAATTTTTTTCCAGCTTTATTGAGGTAGCATTGACATATAATATTGTGTAGCTTAAGGTGTGCAATGTGATGATTTGATACATATAATATATTGTGAAATGGTTACCACAATGAGGCTAGTTAACACATCTGTTGCCTGACATAATTTCCATTTGTGTGTGTGTGTGTGTGTGTGTTCGCGTGTGCCAATTCCACAGGTGATTCTAACAACCAGAATTGTGAACCTCTGTTCTAGATGAGGCTAACTATTTTAAGTAAAGAAATGGAAGAGATAGTTATAATGAGAGGAAATTCTTACTGGGATTTTGCCGGGATTCCTGCTCTGTCTCCACACTCTCCAGTTGTGCCAGGATAGTCCTAACTTTTACCAGAGACCTTATTAGAATTCACTTTTTGTTGTGGCATTTTCTCAAACAGCATGTTTACTAATAGCAATAAATCTCATTTAAATCAGCCAGACTCAAAAAGCAAAAGCAGACAACTGGATCTTGGCCCATAGAAAATATTCACTACTAACAGCACCACATGTATGGTTTTTACCTGCAATCCTTGCTGTGAACAGCCACGTGGTTATTTTTTTTTTTTTTCTTCGCCTCTGAAATGGCTTTGATAACCTCTCTTAACTTGGATCTGCAATGTTGTTGCAAATCTTCCTGCAAATTCATCCTGTCCTTGACTCCTTCTTCCGAGGCTCTCTTTGGCCCACTGCTTAATTACCTCCGACTCATCCAGAAACAACCCTCTTCCAGCTAAATTTTCTCATGTGACCCTAAGTACAGAAGAATGTGGCATTCCCATTCAATAGTCGTGGTTCAGAATTCCTCCAGGGTCTCTTCTCTATACTAGAAATATCTTATTAAATTACTACTGTTATTGTTTAATGGAAACTCAAAATGTGTGGGAAAGAAAGAGGTTATTTAATTTCCCTAATTTAAGTTTCTCCACACAGATTAACTCAGAAATCTCATTAGGCTGAGTGAAAGATTTTAAAATATACTATGGAAGATGATCTCGGGCACATTTGTAACACGGCTGATGATTGGGAATGTTTCACAATAACTGTACAGATCATTCCCTCCTCCAGATAACAGCTTTACTATCGGCTGCTGGAAGTGCAATTTCTACCAAAGGAGCAAGGTTATTTTAAGTTATTTGACAAAATGTTTTTAACTCCCAGAAATAAAGCAAACTGCTTTAATGCATATCATCTGTAGATTTTATTTCCTCCTCATGTAACAGGTTTCTGCAGAGTAAATGGAAAACTCCTACATTATATGGAACTTGGACATTTTCTGTTTTTAAAAATGGCAAGTGTAAATGGGAGAAGCAACCTAGTTAGAAATTCCCGAGCTCTATTTGTTACCATATGGCAAAAGTAATCGCAGTAACATATATCAAGGAGAGTAGAGCATTAAAAATAATGTGATTTGTATCATGAAAATATTGATCATCAGTGCCAAAGTGTCAAAGAGAATCTGAGGAGCATTTGAACGAGAAAAACTTGGAGTAAATAAACGCCTACACTCATAGATCATAAAGGAACTATCCCTTTCTTAGCAATTCTATCTCTCAACTCCCTGTATTAGGTAAACATGAAAGGCGTTGCTTTACAGCAGAGGTCTATAAAAATTTTTCTGTAAAAGGCTAAATAGTAAATATTTTAGGCTTTCAGGGCCATGCTCTGTCACAACTCTGCCACTATAGTGTTAAATCAGCAATAGACAACACATAAGCAAATGGGCTTAAATGTACTACAGTAAAACTTTATTTATGGATACTGAAATTCGAGTCTCATGTAATTTTCACATGTCACAAAATACTATCCTTGTTTTTCACTCTTGTAAAATGTTAAAATTATTCTTAGTTCATAGGCCATACAAAAAGAGGCAGTGGACTTGATTTGGCCCCTTGGCCCTAGCCTGCAACACCATGCCTTACTGTATTAGTATTTCTTTTCTATCATTGAATCGGGGGCAGGGGGGGGTCTGTTAAAAATTAATTGTTGGAAAGAATTTATGGGACTTCCATTTCTGTCACTAGGGTAGAACAGAGATACTGAAAACATTCAGAAACTAACATGTGAAAACGCTTGCTAAAATTTGAAAGCGGGTGAGGTGGGGGGAAGAAATTTTTAAATAATTGAATGAGCCGACAAGAAAGTAAGGGAATCTGGTAAAGTTAGGATCAGTGTGAACACATATGAAGGAAAAGCAAGCACCAAGTCACTAGGATACCCTGGAGAAAAATACAGACTTTTGGGTGTCTAGAACTTTAAAATACGCAGGAGGCTGGCCATTGCGCTTCTCTAAAAGAAATAAACATATTAACAAACTGAAATTTAAAACTAAGTGAAGAATTATGCAGAAGATTAGAAAACAGGCAAGGAGTAAATCAGTGAACAGTAAGGCAGATTTTAAGAAATTGTCTAGAATACTGTACATAGAGAAAAAGAGAAAAAAGTATTAAAGTGCCATTAAGTGACGGTGGAGGACAAAGGGATAAATTCTAATAATTATCCAAAAAAAATTCCAGGATGTCTGCATAATGGATATTACCCATAGTTTCTATGGATCCAAGAGATAATAGAAATTTTTTTCCAGAATTACTGAAAGATATCATCCATAGATCCAATATAAGCATAATAAATCTGAAGATGTTTTTTTAATCTACAAATAGACACGAAATGAAAACTCCTCTAAAAGAGAAACTATAAAGCAATTAGAAATTGAAGATAAACGGGATCAAGTGTCCAAATGGTTGGCCTTAAACTGAGGGGTTCAGAAAATTCAGTTTTAGTACCAGAGGGGAAAGCCAAGTATATGAGTATAAATGTTGGTGGGTGGGTAGATGTGGCAGAGGAAGCTTGAAGAAGTTCTATTCTTTTTTTTTTTTAATATTTATTTATTTATTTATTTATTTATTTGGCTGTGTCAGGTATTAGTTGTGGCATGTGGGATCTTTTTTAGTGGCAGCATGTGGGCTCTTATTTGTGGCATGCGGGATCTAGTTCCCTGTCCTGGGATCAAACCCGGGCCCCTTGCATTGGGAGCGTGGAGTCTTAACTACTGGACCACCAGGGAAGTCCCAGAAGTTCTATTCTGAGAACTAATTCTCCATGAAATAGAGAACAACTCATCAATGGAGAGTAAGGTGGAGGCTGGTGGGGAAATCTGGGGGTTTGAGAAATTATGGAATAATTGTCAGAAGAGTAAATAAAGTAGGAAAAGATAGAATGATTGCTAGGAACACTAATAATCTTCTTGAGGTTGTGGTCACGAAATTTAAGTGAGACAATTCAGCTTCAGAAGTACAGGAAAGTAGTAGGAAGAGAAAACTAGGTTTTAGCAAAGTGTAAAAAAAGGAAATGAGATAAAAGTAAGTAAGAAAAAGTTGTATGGAATGGAGTAATGATAATGATTCACCAAGGTAAAGAGAAAAGTGAGAACATGAAGCGCATGAAAAACAATTAAAATGTGACAGAAAATAAATTTTAGGACCCTCATGAAATCACATGAATAGAACCAGAACAGTGAATAGCCTGGGAAGATAGGAGGCAGTGGTCAGAAAGTAGCCTGCTCGAAACAGTTTATGGAGGGCTTGTAGTGACTGGCAACAACAAAGACCCTGGCTGAGAAGACTGTGGAAGTGATGAACTGGAGAACGAGCTTACCGAAAGAGGGGAAATTCAAGGGACTGGGGAACTGCTGGATTTTCCAGGTGGATATTGAAATCAATAAGAATTAAGATGGGAATTGTTCAAGGGGTGAGAGTGAATCAAGAGTTTAAATTTTCTAAAAATGAAGGGTAGTTACCTAGAGAATGTTAGATAACTATAGCATAAAGAGAGTGGGTATGAAAGAGAGGTGACAATAGTTTCAAAGCTAAGTTTTTGTGAGGAAGAATGGAGAATGATCTGGATGCATCAGTGAAGGATATCCTATGCACTGTAAGATGTTTAGCAGCATTCTTGTCCCCTGTCACTTAGTTGCCAGTAGCACCCCTGGCCCCAGTTGTGACAGCTAAAATATGTCTCCACACATGACCAAATTTCCCCTGAGAAGAACTGCCCCAGTTGGTAACCAATGCTCTATAGCAAAATTTCACACCAAGTTCTCCATTCCATTCAATTCCTCTTCTCCTGTTTTCTCATGGCTTTCCTAGCTGGCATCCACGACCACCACTCTACTAAATGTGCTTTTATTAAGGTCACTAATGGCCTCCCCATTGCTAATTCAATGTTTAGTGTTTGGTCTCCCTCATGTTCCTCCCAGCATTTGTTAGAGTTGATAATTCCCTCCTCCCTGAAACACTTTCTTCACTTGGATAACAGGACACCCCACTCTCTTGATTTCCGTATTCCCTCACCAGCAGCTCCTTCTTCTATTCTTTCTGATCTCTGATCTTGTTGAAGTGGCCTAAGATTCAGTCTTTGGGCCTCATCTCTTTTCTATCTTCACTCTTTTGGTGAGTTCATTCAATCTCATAGATTTAAATGCCATCTATATATTGATGACTCTCAGTTTTATGTCTCTTTCCAAGTCTTCTTCACTGCACTCACTGAGACTTACATAGTCAGTTACCTAATTGACATATTCATTTCCATATCTAATTGGCTTCTGAAATTATATCAGAAATGAATCATCCAATATTTCCCCTAAACTTGTCCCACCCCACAGCCTTTCTTATCTCCATTCAATGGCAACTACTTTCTTCCAGTGGCTGAGGTAAAACATCTTGAGTAATCTTTACTCCTCTCTTTTTCTCCTGTGCCACCTCCAATCCATCAGAATATCCTGTTGGCTCTACTTTCAAAACATCCAGAATATAACCACTTTCCATTTCCTTGGTCTCACTCTAATCCAAAACATGATCTTTTGGCATCTGAATTATTTTAGTAAGAATAGGAGGCAATAGCTTCCCAGCTAGTCTCCCCTCATCTCACCCTGCCCCTTACTGTCTGTTTTAAATGCAGCAGCCAGAATAACCCTTTTAAAATAGGTCATGTCACTTCTGGGCTCAAAACCCTCATACAGCTTCCCATCTCCCTCAGAGTAAAAGCCAAACATGTTACTATAGTCTACAGAGACCTAAATGATTTCAGCCCATGTTATTTCTTAGAGTGGGTTGTATAGTATTCTCCCTCCAATCATGTCCATTTAGAACCTGAGACTCTGACCTTATTTGGAAATAGAGTCTCTGCAGATGTAATTAGTTAAGACGAGATCTTACTGCATTAGGGTGGGCCCTAATCAATGACTGATATACTTATGAGAAGAGAAAAAGAAAACAAAGACATGGACACACAAGGGGTAGGGGATGGTGGAGAGAGAATGCCATGAAGGCAAAGATTGGAGCCATGCATCTCCAAACTAAGGAATGCCAAGAATTGCCAGCAACCACCAGAAGCTAGGAGAGAGACATGAAACAAATTCTCCCTCAGAACCCCCAGAAGGAACCAACCTACCGACACCTATATTTCAGACTTCTAACCTCCAGAACTATGAGAGAATAAATTTATGTTGATTTAAGCCACCCTTAAAATAACTTTGCGATCGGTGGGGAGTAGCCAAGATAGTGGAGTAGGAAGACCCTGAGCTCACTGCCTCCCGTGGGCATACCAAAATTACAACTATTTATAGAGAAAACTATTGATGAGAAAAACTGGAAGACTAGCAGAAAAGATCTACAACTAAAGATGTAAAGAAGGGACCACAATGAGATGGGTAGGAGGGGTGGAGAAGCGGTATAGTCAAGACACAAACCCTGGGTAGGTGACCCACAAAGGGGAGGGTAATTACAATCGCAAGAGGCTCTCCCCCAGGAGCCAGTGGTCTGAGCCCCATATTGGGCTCCCCAGCCCAGGGTCATGCACTGGAAAGAGGAACCCAGAATGTTTGGCTTCCAAGGCCAGCATGGCTTACTTTTAGGAGGCCCAGAGGGCTGTGGGAAATAGAGACTCTGCTCTTAAGTGGCACACACAAAATCTTACACACTCTGGGGTCCAGGGCAGAAGCAGTCGTTTGAAAGGCACCTAGGTCAGGCCCACCTGCTGATCTTGAAGAGTGTCCCAGAGAGGCAGAAGGGAACTGGGTCTGGGCCTGGGGATATAGACACTAATGACAGCCATTTGGTAGAGCTTCTTCTACTATGTGGACACTGGGGCTGACAAGCAACATTTTGGAATCCTCCCTCTAGCTTATCAGCACAGGAATCCAGTCCCACCCACCAGCCTATCAGCACCAGTATTGGGACACTTCAGGCCAAGCAGATAGCCGAGCAGAGACACAGCCCCACCCACCAGGAGGCCTGCTGCCTAAGAACTCCTGAGCCCACAGATGCCCCAGGACACAGCCCCACACATCAGTGTGCTGGCACTAACACCAAGACATCCAGGACCCTGCAGCCAGAGGCCCAGGACCCAGCTCCAATGACCAGTGGGCTGGTACTAGCCACAGGACCAGCCTCACCCACCAGTGGTAGGCACCAGCCCCAGGAACTGACCTCACATACCAGTGGGTGGGCACCAGCCCCAGGATCCCCTAGGCCCCAATCCCACCCACCAGCAGGCAGACACCAGCCTCAGGATGACCATAGCCCATCAGGCAGCCATCTGGGATTCAGCCCCACCCACCAGCAGGCCAACACCAGGTTTGGGACATGCTGGATGACACAGCCAGCCATGTTACAAACTGGTCCCACCCACCAGAGGGCCAACACCAGCTCCAGGGCTCCCAAGGAACCTGTAGCCAAAGACCCGGGAAGCTGGCTCAGCCCACCAGTGAGACAGCACTAGCCCCAGGACCCCCTGGGGTCTGTACCCAACTAACAGCAGGTCTACACCACTTTGAGACACTGTGGACCCCTCAGCCAGCTGCCCCAGGATCCAGCCCCACTCACAAGCTGGCCAACACCAACTTTGGGACACCCCAAACCCTGCAGCCAGCCATGTTAGGAACTTGCCCCACCCACCAGCTGTCTGACATCTGGGGGATCTGGGACCCCCAGGCCAACAGCCACCCACTCCAGAACGTGGCTCTGGTCACCAGTGGGCCAGCACTAGCCCTGGGGCCCCTGGGGGCCCACAGCCAGCAACCTTGTGACCTGGCCCCACTCACCAGCAGCTGGCAGCCTCCACACAAGGCAGGGCCTGGCAACCATCTAACGGGACTGGGGGCCAGCCATGCCTACCAGATAGCCCACAGTAGTCAGCCTGCCATAACAGGACTCACACAGGCCAAACGGAGTGTACCCTAGAGCATAAAGCTCTGGTGACAAGAGAGGAGTGCACTGATGCATAGGACATCCCCTATAAAAGGTCACTTTTCCAAAGTCAGAAAATGTAACCAACCTATCAAATACATAGACATAAAAACAGCAAATTGGGCAAAATAAGGCAACAGAGGAATATATTCCAAACAAAGGAACAAGATAATACTGCAGAAGAACTAAGTGGAGATAGGCAAGTTACCTGATAAAGAGTTAAAGGAAGTGATCAAAGAACAGAGGAAAAGAATGGACGAACACCATGAGAAGTATTTAACAAAGAGTTAGAAGACATAAAGAAAAACCAGAGCTGAAGAATACAATAACTAAAATTAAAAATATACTAGAAGGAATCAAAAGTAGATTAGATGATACAGAGGAACAGATAAGTGAGCTGGAAGACAGAGTAGTGGAAATCACTGAAGCTTTACAGAAAAAAGAATAAAAGGAAATGAGGACACTTTAGAGACTTCTAGGACAACATCAAGCATACTAATATTTGCAATATAGGGGGTCCCAGAAGGAGAAGAGAGAGAAAGGGCTAGAGAACATATTTGAAGACCTAATAGCTGAAAATTTGCCTAACCTGAGACAGGAAACAGATATCCAAGATATGGAAGCCACTTAAGTGCCTATCAATAGATGAATGAATAAAGACGATGTGAGATATTATTTATATATATATCTACATACATAGATATAATAGGATATTACTCAGCCATAAAAAAGACAACATGCTCTTTATGGACCTAGGGGGCATTATGCTAAGTGAAATGAGTCAGAGAAAGACAAACACTGTTTGATTTCATTTATATCTGGAATGTAAAAAACAAAACAAATGAACAAATATAACAAAACAGAAGCAGAGTTAAAGATAAGGAGAACAAATAACTGGTTGCCAAAGGAGAGGGGGTTGGGGAGAGGAAAGAAATAGATTAGGGAGACTAAGAGTTACAAACTTCCAGCTGCAAAATAAAGGAGTCACAAGTATGAAATGTACAGGGTGAGAAATATAGTCAATAAGTAAGTAATATTTTTGTATGGTGACATATCACAACTACACTTACCGTGGTGATCATTTTGAAATGTATAGAAAAAAATCACTGAGTTGTATAACAGGAACTAACATAGTATTGTAGATCAGTTATACTTCAAAAACAAACAGACTCAAAAAAGAGATCAGATTTGTGGTTACCAGAAACAGGAGAAGTGAGGGGCAGGGGAATTAGATGAAGGCAGTCAAAAGGCACAGCCTTCCACAGTTATAAGAAAAATAAGTACTAGGGATGTAATGTACAGCATGATAAATATAGTTAACACTGCTGAATGTTATATTTGAAAGTTGTTAAGGGTAAGTCCTATGAGTTCTCATCACACACACAAAAAAACTGTTCTCTATTTCTTTAATTTTGTATCCATACGAGACGATGGATGTTCACTAAACTTACTGTGATAATTTCATAATGTATGTGAGTCAAATCATTATGCTATATACCTTTAACTTACACAGTGCTGTATGTCAATTATAGCTCAATAAAAACTGGATGGAAAAATAACTTTGTGGTACTTTATTATGGAAGCCCTAGGAAATTAATACACTTCTTTAATCTCATCTCCTTCTACTCTTTCCTTTGGTCATTCTACTCCACCTACAACCTACTTGCTAGTCCTTGAATACCTAGGCATGCTCCTGCCTCAAAGCCTTTCTATTTTCTGTTTTCTATCCCTGAAACACCCTTCCCCTAGATGTTTGCATAACTCTTCCACTCCTTCCTTGTGTCTGCTCAAAAGTCACCTTTGCATGATGTCTGATGTACTTAAAACTGCAACAGCACTCCCTTCCCTCTTCCCTGTTTTATTTATCAACCTAGAAGCTTTCACCTCCCAAGAGTCTATAAAATTTACTTATTTTTAAAATCGTCTTTCTCCTTGTACCATAACATAAGCACAAGGAAGGCAAGAACTTCTATTTTTTTTATTGACACATCTCTAATGTCCATATCTGTGCTTGGCACATCATAAGATTAGTTTCTCCTATGCTGTTTACTTATTTCAATCATTTATTTGTATCAGTTTATACTCACACAGATGGATTTTATACTTTTGGTTATAATACAATACCACATTATCTACTTTTTTGCTCAAAATGTTCTGGTTTTGGCCTTTGGGAGTTCTTTCAGGTTGGCTCCTGTGTCCCATTAACATGGTCCCATCATCCTGTCTTTCTGAGTACTTCCTTACTCTCTGGCACTATAAGATGCTCCAGGTTCATGTCATATTTTCCTTGCCCCAACCCTAAAATCAGCCATTTATCTAAGCATGGTGGGAAACTTTATTATGTTTCTCAACCAATGGAAGAGAAAGAAGACAAAAACTAGCAAGGATGTAGAAGATGTGAATGGCAAAATAAAGGAACTTGCTCTGACAGACATAGGATTCAACCAAGAGTTGCAAGCTTCACATCTTTTCAA
The DNA here is from genome assembly GCF_028023285.1 of Balaenoptera ricei. Classification (NCBI taxonomy): domain Eukaryota; kingdom Metazoa; phylum Chordata; class Mammalia; order Artiodactyla; family Balaenopteridae; genus Balaenoptera; species Balaenoptera ricei. Next base: position 92,626,502 of record NC_082644.1, on the reverse strand, counting down.
GCATAGTAAAAATTTTTACGAAGAATGACCAACTACTAAGCCACATGTATAAATAAAATTCAATAAATTTGGAGAATTGTGTCAATCAGACATGTTTGCTGAACCCAATGCAATAAATTTTAAAAATCAACTATAAAAATATGGCTATTCAGTCTTACACAGTCGTGGAAATTTAAAAGCATTCCTCTAAATGACTCATAGGTCAAAGAAGAAATCATAATGGAAATCTGAAAATATTTATAATTGAACAATGAAAACATGACCTCCTACAGCTTGTTGAATGCAGCTAGGTAGTACTTAGAAATATGAAGCCTTAACTGCTTTCATTAGGAAAAAAACTTCAGAATCAATGATCTAAGCAGGCAGAGTAACACATTAGGAAAAGATCATCAAAATAAAGCCAAAGCTAGCATAGAAAAGAAATAAAGGTTAGATCAGAAAATAATAAAATGGCAACCAAACATGAAATAAAGAGATCAACAGGCCTCCCATGGGGACCCGGCCTGAGGAGCAGGGCAGCTGGAAAGATACATTAGAAATACATCTACACGTGGAACTGCTCCTACAGAACACCCACTGAACGCTGGCAGAAGACATCAGACCTCCCAAAAGCCGTGTGGATGAAAGGCTCTTGGTGCTCCAGCCAGGCATCAGGGCTGTGCCTCTGAGGTGGGAGAGCCAACTTCAGGACACTGATCCACAAGAGACCTCCCAGCTCCACGTAACACCAAACAGCGAAAATCTTTCAGAGATCTCCATCTCAACATCAAGACCCAGCTTCACTCAATGACCAGCAAGCTACAGTGCTGGACACCCTATGCCAAACAACTAGCAAGACAGGAACACAGCCCCATCCATTAGCAGAGAGGCTGCCTAAAATCATAATAAGGCCACAGACACCCCAAAACACACCACCAGACGTGGACGTGCCCATCAGAAAGACAAGATCCAGCCTCATCCACCAGAACACAGGCACTAGTTCCCTCCACCAGGAAGCCTACACAACCCACTGAACCAACCTTACCCACTGGGGACAGATACCAAAAACAACAGGAACTACGAACCTGCAGCCTGTGAAAAGGAGACCCCAAACACAGTAAGATAAGCAAAATGAGAAGACAGAAAAACACACAGCAGATGAAGGAGCGGGGTGAAAACACACCAGACCTAACAAATGAAGAGGATATAGGTAGTCTACCTGAAAAAGAATTCAGAATAATGATAGTAAGGATGATCCAAAATCTTGGAAATAGAATAGACAAAATGCAAGAAACATTTAACAAGGACGTAGAAGAACTAAAGAGGAACCAAGCAACGATGAAAAACACAATAAATGAAATTAAAAATACTCTAGATGGGATCAATAGCAGAATAACTGAGGCAGAAGAACGGATAAATGACCTGGAATATAAAATAGTGGAAATAACTACTGAAGAGCAGAATAAAGAAAAAAGAATGAAAAGAACTGAGGACAGTCTCAGAGACCTCTGGGACAACATTAAATGCACCAACATTCAAATTATAGGGGTCCCACAAGAAAAAGAGAAAAAGAAAGGGACTGAGAAAATATTTGAAGAGATTATAGTTGAAAACTTCCCTAATATGGGAAAGGAAATAGTTAATCAAGTCCTGGAAGCACAGAGAGTCCCATACAGGATAAATCCAAGGAGAAACACGCCAAGACACATATTAATCAAATTATCCAAAATTAAATATAAAGAAAACATATTAAAAGCAGCAAGGGAAAAACAACAAATAACACACAAGGGAATCCCCATAAGGTTAACAGCTGATCTTTCAGCAGAAACTCTGCAAGCCAGAAGGGAGTGGCAGGATATACTTAAAGTGATGAAGGAGAAAAACCTACAACCAAAATTACTCTACCCAGCAAGGATCTCATTCAGATTTGATGGAGAAATTAAAACCTTTACACACAAGCAAAATCTGAGAGAGTTCAGCACCACCAAACCAGCTTTACAACAAATGCTAAAGGAACTTCTCTAGGCAAGAAACACAAGAGAAGGAAAACACCTACAATAACAAACCCAAAACATTTAAGAAAATGGGAATAGGAACATACATATCAATAATTACCTTAAATGTAAATGGATTAAATGCTCCCACCAAAAGACACAGACTGGCTGAATGGATACAAAAACAAGACCCATATATATGCTGTCTACAAGAGACCCACTTCAGACCTAGAAACACATACAGACTGAAAGTGAGGGGATGGAAAAAGATATTCCATGCAAATGGAAATCAAAAGAAAGCTGGAGTAGCAATTCTCATATCAGACAAAATAGACTTTAAAATAAAGACTATTACAAGAGACAAAGAAGGACACTATATAATGATCAAGGGATCGATCCAAGAGGAAGGTATAACAATTGTAAATATTTATGCACCCAACATAGGAGCACCTCAATACATAAGGCAAATACTAACAGCCATAAAAGGGGAAATCGACAGCAACACAATCATAGTAGGGGACTTTAACACCCCACTTTCACCAATGGACAGATCATCCAAAATGAAAATAAGGAAACACAAGCTTTAAATGATACATTAAACAAGATGGACTTAATTGATATTTATAGGACATTCCACCCAAAAACAACAGAATACACATTTTTCTCAAGTGCTCATGGAACATTCTCCAGGATAGAGCATATCTTGGGTCACAAATCAAGCCTTGGTAAATTTAAGAAAATTGAAATCGTATCAAGTATCTTTTCCGACCACAATGCTATGAGACTGGATATCAATTACAGGAAAAGATCTGTAAAAAATACAAACACATGGAGGCTACACAATACACTACTTAATAACGAAGTGATCACTGAAGAAATCAAAGAGGAAACCAAAAAATACCTAGAAACAAATAACAATGGAGACATGATGACCCAAAACCTATGGGATGCAGCAAAAGCAGTGCTAAGAGGGAAGTTTATAGCAATACAAGCCTACCTCAAGAAACAGGAAACATCTCGAATAAACAACGTAACCTTGCACCTAAAGCAATTAGAGAAAGAAGAACAAAAAAACCCCAAAGCTAGCAGAAGGAAAGAAATCATAAAGATCAGATCAGAAATAAATGAAAAAGAAATGAAGGAAACAATAGCAAAAATCAATGAAACTAAAAGCTAGTTCTTTGAGAAGATAAACAAAATTGATAAACCATTAGCCAGACTCATCAAGAAAAAAAGGGAGAAGACTCAAATCAATAGAATTAGAAATGAAAAAGGAGAAGTAACCACTGACACTGCAGAAATACAAACGATCATGAGAGGTTACTACAAGCAACTCTATGCCAATAAAATGGACAACCTGGAAGAAATGGACAGATTCTTAGAAATGCACAACCTGCCAAGACTGAATCAGGAAGAAATAGAAAATATGAACAGACCAATCACAAGCACTGAAATTGAAACTGTGATTAAAAATCTTCCAACAAACAAAAGCCCAGTACCAGATGGCTTCAAAGGCGAATTCTATCAAACATTTAGAGAAGAGCTAACACCAATCCTTCTCAAAGTCTTCCAAAATATTGCAGTGGGAGGAACACTCCCCAACTCATTCTACGAGGCCACCATCACCCTGATCCCAAAACCAAACAAAGATGTCACAAAGAAAGAAAACTACAGGCCAATATCACTGATGAACATAGATGAAAAAATCCTCAACAAAATACTAGCAAACAGAATCCAACAGCACATTAAAAGGATCATACACCATGATCAAGTGGGGTTTATTCCAGGAATGCAAGGATTCTTCAATATACACAAATCAATCAACGTGATACACCATATTAACAAATTGAAGGAGAAAAACCATATGATCATCTCAATAGATGCGGAGAAAGCTTTTGACAAAATTCAACACCCATTTATGATAAAAGCCCTCCAGAAAGTAGGCATAGAGGGAACTCTCCTCAACATAATAAAGGCCATATATGACAAACTCACAGCCAACATTGTCCTCAATGGTGAAAAACTGAAACCATTTCCACTAAGATCAGGGACAAGACAAGGTTGCCCACTCTCACCACTATTATTCAACATAGTTTTGGAAGTGTTAGCCACAGCAATCAGAGAAGACAAAGAAATAAAAGGAATCCAAATCGGAAAAGAAGAAGTAAAGCTGTCACTGTTTGCAGATGACATGATACTATACACAGAGAATCCTAAAGATGCTACCAGAAAACTACTAGAGCTAATCAATGAATTTGGTAAAGTAGCAGGATACAAAATTAATGCACAGAAATCTCTTGCATTCCTATACACTAATGATGAAAAATCTGAAAGTGAAATTAAGAAAACATTCCCATTTACCACTGCAACAAAAAGAATAAAATATCTAGGAATAAACCTACTTAAGGAGACAAAAGACCTGTATGCAGAAAATTATAGGACACTGATGAAAGAAATTAAAGATGATACAAATAGATGGAGAGATATACCATGTTATTGGATTGGAAGAATCAACATTGTAAAAATGACTCTACTACCCAAAGCAATCTACAGATTCAATGTAATCCCTATCAAACTACCACTGGCATTTTTCACAGAACTAGAACAAAAAATTTCACAATTTGTATGGAAACACAAAAGACCCCGAATAGCAAAAACAATCTTGAGAACGAAAAACGGAGCTGGAGGAATCAGGCTCCCTGACTTCAGACTATATTACAAAGCTACAGTAATCAAGACAGTTTGGTACTGGCACAAAAGCAGAAATATAGATCAATGGAACAGGATAGAAAGCCCAGAGATAAACCCACGCACATATGGTCACCTTATCTTTCATAAAGGAGGCAAGCATATACAGTGGAGAAAAGACAGCCTCTTCAATAAGTGGTGCTGGGAAAATTGGACAGGTACATGTAAAAGTATGAAATTAGAACACTCCCTGACACCATACACAAAAATAAACTCAAAATGGATTAAAGACCTAAGTGTAAGGCCAGACACTATCAAACTCTTAGAGGAAAACATAGGCAGAACACTCTATGACACTAATCACAGCAAGATCCTTTTTGACCCACCTCCTAGAGAAATGGAAATAAAAACACAAATAAACAAATGGGACCTAATGAAACTTAAAAGCTTTTGCAAAGCAAAGGAAACCATAAAGAAGACCAAAAGACAACCCTCAGAATGGGAGAAAATATTTGCAAATGAAGCAACTGACAAAGGATTAATCTCCAAGATTTACAAGCAGCTCATGCAGCTCAATAACAAAAAAACAAACAACCCAATCCAAAAATGGGCAGAAGACCTAAATAGACATTTCTCCAAAGAAGATACACAGATTGCCAACAGACACATGAAATGCTCAACATCATTAATCATTAGAGAAATGCAAATCAAAACTACAATGAGGTATCATCTCACACCGGTCAGAATGGCCATCATCTAAAAATCTAGAAACAATAAATGCTAGAGAGGGTGTGGAGAAAAGGGAACACTCTTGCACTGTTGGTGGGAATGTAAATTGATACATCCACTACGGAGAACAGTATGGAGGTTCCTTAGAAAACTAAAAATAGAACTACCATATTACCCAGCAATCCCACTACTGGGCATACACCCTGAGAAAACCATAATTCAAAAACAGTCATGTACCACAATGTTCATTGCAGCTCTATTTACAATGGGCAGGACATGGAAGCAACCTAAGTGTCCATCAACAGGTGAATGGATAAAGAAGATGTGGCACATAGATACAATGGAATATTACTCAGCCATAAAAAGAAACGAAATGGAGGTATTTGTAATGAGGTGGATGGAGTTAGAGTCTGTCATACAGAGTGAAGTAAGTCAGAAGGAGAAAAACAAATACAGTATGCTAACACATATATACGGAATCTAAGAAAAAAAAAAAAAAAAAAGGCCATGAAGAACCTAGTGGCAAGACGGGAATAAAGACACAGACCTACTAGAGAATGGACTTGAGGATATGGGGAGGGGGTGGGGTGAGATGTGACAGGGTGAGAGAGTGTCATGGACATATATACACTACCAAATGTAAAACAGATAGCTAGTGGGAAGCAGCCGCATAGCACAGGGAGATCAGCTTGGTGCTTTGTGACCACCTAGAGGGGTGGGATAGGGAGGGTGGGAGGGAGGGAGATGCAAGAGGGAAGAGATATGCGAACATATGTATATGTATAACTGATTCACTTTGTTATAAAGCAGAAACTAACACACCATTGTAAAGCAATTATACTCCAATAAAGATGTTTAAATAAATAAATAAAGAGATCAACAGAGCAAAATGTTGGGTTTTTTAATAAAGATAAATAGAAAGAGAAAAGCAAGGTTAATGAAGAGAAACTTAGATCATGTAGGAGAAAACACAGTGAAAATACTAGTAATGACAAAGGAGATAAACCACAGATGTAGCAGAGACTAAACAGATTAGGCATTATGAACAACTGTTTTTAAAACATATGAAATGAACAAATTCCTAAAAAATATAACATATGAAGACTGATTCCAGAAGAAATAGAACATCCCAATACACCTATATGAATTAAAGAAACTGAACCTGCTTAAATCATCTTATCAAGAAAACAGGAAGTTCAGATACAAATTTAAGTAACTTCTACCAAACATTCAAAGACAGGTATTCCAATCTTATACAAATTCATCCAGACAATAAAAAGAAAGAGGGGTAGATCCAAGATGGCAGAGTAGAAGGACATGCTCTCACTCCCTCTTGTGAGAACACCAGAATCACAACTGGCTGCTGGACAATCATTGACAGGAAGACACTGGAACTCATCAAAAAAGATACTCCACATCCAAAGACAAAGGAGAAGCCACGATGAGACGGCAGGAGGGGCGCAATCACAGTAAACTCAAATCCCATAATTGCTGGGTGGGTGACTCACAGACTGGAGAACACTTATAGCACAGAAGTCCACCCACTGGAGTGAAGGTTCTGAGCGACACGTCAGGTTTCCCAACCTGGGGGCCTGGCAACGGGAGGAGGAATTCCTAGGGAATCAGACTTGGAAGGCTAGCGGGATTTGATTGCAGGACTTCGACAAGACTGGGAGAAACAGAGACTCCACTCTTGGAGGGCACAAAGTAGTGTGTGCATCGGGACCCAAGGGAAGGAGCAGTAACCCCAGGGGAGACTGAACCAGACCTACCTGCTAGTGTTGGAGGGTCTCCTGCAGAGGTGGGGGGTGGCTGTGGCTCACCGTGGGGACAAGGACACTGGCAGAAGAAGCTCTGGGAAGTACTCCTTGTCCTGAGCCCTCCCAGAGTCTGTCATTAGCCCCACCAAAGCGCCCAGGTAGGCTCCAGTGTTGGGTTGCCTCAGGCCAAACAACTAACAGGGAGGGAACCCAGCCCCACCCATCAGCAGTCAAGCGGATTAAAGTTTACTGAGCTCTGCCCACCAGAGCAACAGTCGGCTCTACCCACCACCAGTCCCTCCCATCAGGAAGCTTGCACAAGCCTCTTAGATAGACTCTTCCACCAGAGGGCAGACAGCAGAAGCAAGAAAACTACAATCCTGCAGCGTGTGAAGCAAAAACCACATTCAGAGAAAGATAGACAAGATGAAAAGGCAGAGGGCTACGTACCTTCTGGAACAAGGGTACCGAAGGAACAAGATAAAACCCCAGAAAAACAACTAAATGAAGTGGAGATAGGCAACCTTCCAGAAAAAGAATTCAGAATAATGAGAGTGAAGATGATCCCGGACCTTGGAAGAAGAATGGAGGTAAAGATCGAGAAGATGCAAGAAATGTCTAACAAAGACCTAGAAGAATTAAAGAACAAACAAACAGAGATGAACAATACAAAAACTGAAATCAAAACTACACTAGAAGGAATCAATAGCAGAATAACGGAGGCAAAAGAACGGATAAGTGACCTGGAAGACAGAATGGTGGAATCCACTGCTGCAGAAAAGAATAAAGAAAAAAAGAATGAAAAGAAATGAAGACAGCCTAAGAGACCGCTGGGACAACATTAAACACAACAACATTCGCATTATAGGAGTCCCAGAAGGAGAAGAGAGAGAGAAAGGACCAGAAAAAATATTTGAAGAGATTATAGTCAAAAATTTCCCTAACATGGGAAAGGAAATAGCCACCCAAGTACAGGAAGCATGGCGAGTCCCATACAGGATAAACCCAAGGAGAAACACGCCGAGACACACAGTAATCAAATTGGCAAATATTAAAGACAAAGAAAAATTACTGAAAGCAGCAAGGGAAAAATAACAAATAATATACAGGGAACTCCCATAAGGTTAACAGCTGATTTCTCAGCAGAGACTCTACAAGCCAGAAGGGAGAGGCATGATATACTTAAACTGATGAAAAGGAAGAACCAACAGCCAAGATTACTCTACCCAGCAAAGATCTCATTCAGATTCGATAGAGAAATCAAAAGATTTACAGACAAACAAAGCTAAGAGAATTCAGCACCACCAAACCAGCTCTACAACAAATGCTAAAGGAACTTCTCTAAATGGGAAACACAAGAGAAGAAAAGGACCTACCAAACCAAACCTAAAACAACTAAGAAAATGGGCATAGGAACATACATATCGATAACTACCTTAAACGTGACTGGATTAAATGTTCCAACAAAAAGACACAGGCTTACTGAATGGATACAAAAACAAGACCCATATATATGCTGTCTACAAAAGACCCACTTCAGACCTAGGGACACATACAGACTGAAAGTGAGGGGATGGAAAAAGATATTCCATGCAAATGTAAATCAAAAGAAAGCCAGAGTAGCAACACTCATATCAGATAAAATAGACTTTCAAATAAAGAATGTTACAAGAGACAAGGAAGGACACTACATAATGATCAAGGGATCAATTTAAGAAGAAGATATAACAATTATAAATATATATGCACCCAACATAGGAGCACCTCAATACATAAAACAACTGCTAACAGCTATAAAAGAGGAAATCGACAGTAACACAATAATAGTGCAGGAATTTAACACCTCACACTAATGGACAGATCATCCAAAATGAAAATAAACAAGGAAACAGAAACTTTAAATGACACAATAAACCAGATAGATTTAATTGATATTTATAGGCCACTCCTTCCAAAAACAGCAGATTACACTTTCTTCTCAACTGCTCACGGAACATTCTCCAGGATAGATCACATCTTGGGTCACAAATCAAGCCTCAGTAAATTTAAGAAAACTGAAATCATATCAAGCATCTTTTCTGACCACAACGCTATGAGATTAGAAATCAATTACAGGGGGAAAAATACCGTAAAAAACACAAACACATGGAGGCTAAACAATACGTTACTAAATAACCAAGAGATCACTGAAGAAATCAAAGAGGAAATCAAAAAATACCTACAGAAAAATGACAATGAAAACACACGATCCAAAACCTATGGGATGCAGCAAAAGCAGTTCTAAGAGGGAATTTTATAGCTATACAAGCCTGCCTCAAGAAACAAGAAAATTCTCAAATAAACAATCGAATCTTACACCTAAAGGAACTAGAGAAAGAAGAACAAACAAAACCCAAAGTTAGCAGAAGTAAAAGAAATCATAAAGATCAGAGCAGAAATAAATGAAATATAAACAAAGAAAACAATAGCAAAGATCAATAAAACTAAAAGCTGGTTCTTTGAGAAGATAAACAAAATTGATACACCATTAGCCAGACTCATCAAGAAAAAGGAGAGGACTCAAATCAATAAAATTAGAAATGAAAAAGGAAAAGTAACAACAGACACCACAGAAATACAAAGCATCCTAACAGACTACTACAAGCAACTCTATGCCAATGAAATGGACAACCTGGAAGAAATGCACAAATTCTTAGAAAGGTATAACCTTCCAAGACTGATCCAGGAAGAAACAGAAATTATGAACAGACTAATCACAAGTAATGAAATTGAAACTGTGATTAAAAATCTTCCAGCAAACAAAAGTCCAGGACCACATGGCTTCACATGTGAATTCTATCAAACATTTAGAGAAGAGCTAACACCCATCCTTCTCATACTCTTCCAAAAAATTGCAGAGGAAGGAGCACTCCCAAACTCATTCTATGAGGCCACCATCACCCTGAGACCAAAACCAGACAAAGATACTACAAAAAAAGACAATTACAGACCAATATCACTGATGAATATAGATGCAAAACTCCTCAACAAAGTACTAGCAAACAGTATCCAACAACACATTAAAAGGATCATACACCATGGTCAAGTGGGATTCATCCCAGGGATGCAAGGATTCTTCAATATACACAAATCAATCAATATGATACACCATATTAACAAACTGAAGAATAAAAAACATACGATCATCTCAATAGATGCAGAAAAAGCTCTTGACAAAATTCAACACCCCTTTACGATAAAAACTCTCCAGAAAGTGGGCATAGAGGGAACCTATCTCAACATAATAAAGGCTACATACGACAAACCCACAGCAAACATCATTCTCAATGGTGAAAAACTGAAAGCATTTCCTCTAAGATCAGGAACAAGACAAGGATGTCCACTCTTACCACTATTATTCAACATAGTTTTCGAAGTCCTAGCCTCGGCAATCAGAGAAGAAAAAGAAATAAAAGGAATACAAATTGGAAAAGAAGAAATAAAACTGTCACTGTTTGCAGATGACATGATAGTATACATAGGGAATCCTAAAAATGCCGCTAGAAAACTACTAGAGCTAATCAATGAATTTCATAAAGTTTCAGGATACAAAATTAATGCACAGAAATCTCCTGCATTCCTATACACTAATGATGAAAAATCTGAAAGAGAAATTAAGGAAACACTCCCATTTACTTCTGCAACAAAAAGAATAAAATACCTAGGAATAAACCTACTTCGGGAGACAAAAGACCTGTATGCAGAAAACTATAAGACACTGATGAAAGAAATTAAAGATGATACCAACAGATCGAGAGATATACCAAGTTCTTGGATTGGAAGAATCAATATTGTGAAAATGACTATATTACCCAAAGCAATCTACAGATTCAATGCAATCCCTATCAAATAACCAATGGCATCTTTTACGGAACTATAACAAAAAATCTTAAAATTTGTATGGAGACACAAAAGACCCCAAAGAGCCAAAGGAGTCTTGAGGGAAAGAAACGGAGCTGGAGGAATCAGACTGCCTGACTTCAGACTATAGTACAAAGCTACAGTAATCAAGACAATATGGTACTGGCACAAAAACAGAAACATAGATCAATGGAACAAGATAGAAAGCCCAGAGATAAACCCACGCACCTATGGTCAACTAATCTATGACAAAGGAGGCAAGGATATACAATGGAGAAAAGACAGTCTCTTCAGTAAGTGGTGCTGGGAACACTGGACAGCAACATGTAAAAGAATGAAATTAGAACACTCCCTAACACCATACACAAAAATAAACTCAAAATGGATTTGAGACCTAAATGTAAGACCAGACACTATAAAACTCTTAGAGGAAAACATAGGAAGAACACTCTTTCACATAAATCACAGCAAGATCTTTTTTGATCCACCTCCTAGAGGAATGGAAATAAAAACAAAGATAAACAAATGGGACCTCATGAAACTTCAAAGCTTTTGCACAGCAAAGGAAACCATAAACAAGATGAAAAGACAACTCTCAGAGTGGGAGAAAATATTTGCAAACGAATCAACAGACAAAGGATTAATCTCCAAAATATATAAACAGCTCACACAGCTCAATATGAAAGAAACAAACAACCCAATCCAAAAATGGGCAGAAGGCCTAAATAGACATTTCTCCAAAGAAGACATACAGATGGCCAAGAAGCACATGAAAAGCTGCTCAACATCACCAATTATTAGAGAAATGCAAATCAAAACTACAATGAGGTATCACCTCACACCAGTTAGAATGGGCATCATCAGAAAATCTACAGACAACAAATGCTGGAGAGGGTGTGGAAAAAAGGGAACCCTCTTGTACTGTTGGTGGGAATGTAAATTGATACAGCCACTATGGAGAACAATATGGAGGTTCCTTAAAAAACTAAAAATAAAATTACCATATGACCCAGCAATCCCACTACTGGGCCTATACCCAGAGAAAACCATAATTCAAAAAGACACATGCACCCCAATGTTCATTGCAGCACTATTTACTATAGCCAGGTCATGGAAGCAACCTAAATGCCCATTGACAGACGAATGGATAAAGAAGATGTGGTATATATATACAATGGAATATTACTCAGCCATAAAAAGAAACGAAATTGAGTCATTTGTTGAGATGTGGATGGATCTAGAAACTGTCATACAGAGTGAAGTAAGTCAGAAAGAGAAAAACAAATATCGTATATTAACGCATGTATGTGGAACCTAGAAAAATGGTACAGATGAACCGGTTTGCAGGGCAGAAGTTGAGACACAGATGTAGAGAACAAACGTATGGACACCAAGAGGGGAAAGCCACGGTGGGGTGGGGATGGTGGTGTGCTGAATTGGGCGATTGGGATTGACATGTATACACTGATGTGCATAAAACTGATGACTAATAAGAACCTGCTGTATAAAAAAATAAAGTTAAATTTAAAACTTTAAAAAAACAACTAATACTAAACTCTCTTTGGGTTATTTGTATGGAAATATGTTAATATAAATGTTTCAGACATTACATGAAATTCCTAAAAGTCTTATATGTTCTGGTATAATGTTATGAGTCATAATTCTAATTATTACTTTAAAATGTATATCTCAGAAATGACTAAATTTCCTTGTCAATTGCATTAATTATGAACTTTCATCAAATCTTTAACCGTGGTCATTTTTAAGTATTTTGCCATTTAATGACAGTTCTGGGTGTACTCTGATGCTTTTGCAAAAATGTTCCTATAACAGGGTTTCATCTTCAAGGAATTCATGGAAAAGACTCTGACAAGTACAGGTTTCTGGTAACTGACTATACTGCTGAACTGAACGAATAAGCATTTTCAGAACTCTAATGGAAAACTGATGAATTCATAAAAGTGCTAACAAAAGATCAAGATGAAAAAAAAATTAACTACATGGGACTGAGTGAACTGATAAGGATGATTATAATTTTTGTGACTTTCTGTTCGAATAAAAAAAAAAAGAGGGAGGGGATATGGGGACATATGTATGCATATGGCTGATTCACTTTGGTGTACCACAGAAACTAACACAACATTGTGAAGCAATTATACTCCAATAAAGATCTATTTAAAAAAAAAAGAAAAAAAAAAACAAGAAAGAGGAAATTCTCCCAATTCACTTTATGAGGCTATTATAACCTAACAAAGACAGAACCAGAAGATTAAATAATAGTCAATTTCATGTATGAATATAGACAAAAAATAATTTTAAACTTTATTAAACCAAATCCAGTAACGCTTTAAAAGGATTAAATTGTGACCAAATTGGTTTATTATATTCAACACTGTGAGTTAGTTTTAAATGAGAAATCAAAAAATGTAATGCACCATGAATAGATTAAAGCATAAAAATGATATGATAATCTCAATAGATGAGAAAATCATTTTTGATAAAATGTATTATCCTTTCATGATATTAAAAAATATAGAAGACAAGGCTAGAAATAATATTCCTTAACCTGATCAAGGGTAACTACCAAAACCTACTATAAACGTCGAACACAATGGTGAAATGTTGAAAGCATTCCCTATACTGTAAAATAAAATAAAAAAATCTACTGTCATTAATTCTATACAGCAGTGTATTAGAAATTCTTTAATGCAGGGCTTAAGGGGAAACAAATGAAAGTTATAAGGATAAGAAATGAATAAACCAAATTGCTAATATTTGGAAATGCTATAATTGGCTCTGTAGAAACCCTAAAAAGTAACTACAGACAGATGTTTGGAAATTCTAAAAGATTTTAACAATGTTGAATATAAAATCAATACACAAATACAACTGCATTTCTAGACATTGGCAACTGTTTGAAAATGTAGCTTTAAAAATATAACCACTTATTATAGCAGCAAAAATATAAGGTTGCTAGGAATAAATCTAACAAAAGATGTGCAGGACCTTTATAGATAGAACTATAAAACTTTATTAAAAGCTATTAAATACAACCCAAATAGAGTGATAAACCATGTTCCTGGATAGAAAGATTCAAAATCATAAAACTGTCGATTCTTTCAACTTAATCTACAGATTCAATGCAATTCCAGTCAGAATCTCAACAGGATATTTTTTTCTCATGGAACTTGGCAAGCTATTCTAAGATTCATGTGAAAGAGCAAAGAGCCAAATTACACAAAATATTCCTATAGAAGAAAGCAAGGTTGGAGGATTTGCCCTACTTACTACCAATACTTTATTTTAAAGCTATGGGTATTAAGTCAGTTTGGTACATTGTAAGGGCTAATGAAATAGACCAAGGGAATATGGAGCACCAAAACAGACCTACATGTGTATTGAAACTGATTTATCACAAAGATAGTACTATAGAGCAGTAGGAAAAGGCTAGACTATTTAATAAATGGTGTTAGGACAACTGCTTATCCATGTGGAAAAAAAGGAAAATGGATCTCTACCACACACCATAGATGAAAATCAATTCCCAGAGAATTAAAAATAAAGGTGAAAAATAAACTCATAAAATATTTTGAAACAATCTAGGAAAATCTCTTTATAAATGTGCACTAGGAAATATCTCATAAAAAGACTCAAAAAGCACAAACAACCATTAAGGAAAAGATGGGTAAATTTGACCGTGTTAAAATTAAAACTAAGGACTGCTAATCAGGGAGAAAGAAATGTACTTATGTATGTGTTTGGGGGGTGGGGTTTACACACACACACGCAAGTATCAAAGGATTAGTAGGTATAAATCATGAAAACCTTCAAATCATTATGAAAAAGACAATTAAATTGGCCAAAAGGGGGTAAAAGACTTGAATAAGCATTTCATAGAAAAGAAAACACAAATGGCCCCTAATCATATGAAAAGACGTTCTTCTTCACTAGTAATAATAAAATGCAAATTAAAATCAAATCTAAGCTTCATATTTTATATACTCTTTGACATGTATAATGAAGTTCACAAAAATATATTTTAAAAATATCACTCTGGTAGCAAGGTAAAAAACTGATTGAAAAAAATGTGGACCCAATAGATTCAGAATATTACCACCATAAGCAAGAAAAAAAAGGATGAATAAACCCTTAAGGCAATACTAATGAGAGAAAAAGGAGAGGATGTTCTAATGAGTGATATTAAGGAAGACCTTATCTTAACCACCATTTATCCTTAATCCCTAGAGCAGTATCTAGCACTTGGTGATAGTTAATACTTGCTAAATTAGTAAATAAATTTAATGATTGATAAAATATGAGAAATGAAATAAAGGAATCTATTCAATACAATAATTGGCAAGTTATTTTTCATTTTGTATAGGTGTAAAACTATACCTCCAAACCTTTTTATTTTAATTTTCATACCTGGATAAATAAAGAGGTTGAACACTCATCCATATGTTTCATCACTAATGAGGTAGGTAGAAATCTTCCATATGCTTGCTTATAGTTGTATCTCTTTTTTTTATGTCTTTTGCCAATTTATTGAACTTTTCATATTTTATAGAAAATGTTGGTATGAATCCTTTGTCTCTCATTTTACTAATATTTCTAAATGTTCTAATATTTTTTAAAATGTAAATTTTTTAAAGATTTGTAAATTTTCTAAATATTTCTAAATTTGTTGATTTCCATTCTTGCTTTGGTTACATTTTAATTTTACAAATATTTTAAATGTTTATTTAATTGAATCTGATATTTTTTTCATGTAATACACAGAAAAGTATCAACTCTCCAAAATTCAGTAATTCTATCAACTCTAATCAAAATTGGGTATATGATAATCTAAATTTTTTTTGTTTGACTTATACTTATTTAATCTACTTACACATATACTTAGGTTTATGATGTTAGGTATGAATTTGAATTATATTTTCCCAGATTCCTACAATCTTTCCAATTCCACCGTATTGTCACATAAAAAAATATTATGTAAATCAAGACCATTTCCTAGGTTTTCTGTTATTGCATTAATCTATATTTCTATTCTTGAACTTAATTGCAGCTTTATAATCAACTGTCTGTTCTCTGTCCTTTGCTGATTCCTCCTCCGTTGCACACTAAGAATTGCTGTTCCTGGAAGCTCTCTCAGCTCTCCTGCTCTTCCGGTGCAGTCTTGTCCATTCCCATGGCTTGTACTCATACCTTGATGACACCTACCTCATAATCTCTAGCCCACATTTTCTCTGAGCTCCAGATCCATGGATCAAATGACCAACCAGGCATTTATTCAAGATGTCTTAGAGGGGTCTCAAGAGTAATATGTCCAAACAAAACCCATTTTTCTTCCCTTTTTCCTCAAACATAGTTCCTGTATTCCTTATCTGTGCAAGTAAACACCTTTGCCTCAGTTACTTAAGATCACATGATCAAAAACCTGGGAGTACACTCTTCCTTCTGCTTTATTACAAACAGCCAGGCAATCACCAAGCTCTATCTATTCTCTCTAAAATTGCCTTTCAAATAACAAAAACAACAACAGCAGGGAATTAAGACTAAAAGTGTGTCAGTTCAGGTCTTCAAGAAGCAGGCATCAAGGCAGGATTAGCAAGATACTTATTGGGGAATACACATGTGACAGGAAAGTAGATGGAAGCCAGAGGAGGCTGCGAGATGAATCTAACCAAGATGCAGATCTAACCTATGTGAACAAGGGAGGGAAGAAAGGTTGAGTCGGAACTGCTTAGACCACAGTGCAGTCCTAAAAAAGTTTTGAAAGGCAGACGGGGAGTCCTCAAAGTAAACTCACTGTTCAGAGGAGTCCCACAGCTCCCAGGAAAGGACCTGCCTTAGTACCCCCAGCACGCTCAGTCACTAGCCAGCAGCAGCCCAGGGAAATACGGCCTCGGTGGGAATGCAGTGATCAATTTCAGAGTGCAGCAGCTGGGGCTGTTTCCCTCCCTGCAGTCAAAGATCTGAAAGGCACATTTTCATAAATGGTTCAGAGGCTATGAGTAATCTGCCATGATTTCACAGAAGAAAAAATAGGCAGCCATTATTCAAACCCATGCAGTGTGACCTCACACCTTACATGACACACTTCCTCCCTCTACCACCTTTCCTTCAAAAGGTACTGGAATACATGTCTAAGTCATCTCCTTATTTCCAGCCTTCTTCATCAATCCATCCTTTCACATCCTTCAAATCCATTCTGATACTAACCCCCTTCTCAAAATTATTCAATGCCTTTTATACTCTTCCAGAATAAAGTTTAAAGTTCCTAACACAGCATTCAGCCTTAATTGTCAGGTGTCTATCTACCTCTTAAGCTTTATTTTCTGACACTCACTGCTTTTCAACTTTACAAAAATATTCATTCTTTGATTCTTCATTCATCCATGCAATAAGCATTTGTGGAGCACCTACCACCTGTGACAATTCTGTCTTAACAAATTTACTGAAGCTAGATGATATGTCCCTAGTCTCATGGTACTATGTTCTCTTTACTGAAACAGTAAGTAGCAAAATTAATAAATTCAGAAAGGGATAAATGCTATGAATATAATATAACAGAAAAATATTATAGGAGTAGCTAGATTGGGAAGGTGTTCAGGAAAGGCTTGAATAATAAGAAACCAACTTTTGAAAATCTGGAGGGAGAACTTTCTAGCAGAGGGAACAAGGGTAATGACTGAGAAGAAAGGTTGACAGGTTCAAGAAACAGAAGTCCAGTGTGTCTGAAAAGTCATGGGCAGGGGGAGAATGGATCAGGAGAAATAAGAGGTTTGGCACTGTGAAGCCAAAAGAGGGTACCAGGCAGGGGAGTAATGTAACCGGATTTTTATGTTTCAAAAAGAATACTTCGGCCACTGGATAAAAAGTGAATTACAGGAACCAAAGATAGGAGCGGAATTTATAGGTATCGGGGCATACCACGCTTGCCTATGTCTCTCTATTTTACACCTTCAGCAAACTTTTACTCAGCCTTTAGATCTCAGCCAAAACAGCAGCTGTATGAAGCTTTCTCTCATTCACCCAGGAAGATCTGAGTACTCCTTCTTGCATCAGAGGGAATCAGAGCAAGCTGTCAGAGTCCACAATCCTTTGGAAGGATCAGAAAACAATGCACACTTCTGGTGTCTGTGTTATGTTTCTTTATATACTAGAGAAAATATTGGTACTGTCACTCTGTCTCAATTTACTCCAGCTCAAGTTGAAGCTGGATGAAAGAATCAGTTGCACATTCAAAGAGGTCAAAGTCAAAAGCCAGCATGCTAGAGCAAACCTATCCTAACAGTCAGCATATACGAGTCAAAAGGGGAGCTTTAAAATATCAAGTGCTAAAAGAAATGGGTGTACAATATTTTATGTTTTTTTTTATTTATTGCTTTTAATGCTGATCTCAGCATTATGTAACAGACACTATCCTGGACAGCTACAGATTTCTTATTAGACCCTCTCAATGGTCCTGAGAGACATGCTTCCCCACCATCGTCATTACCAAGTGAATTTCTTTCAAGTACCTCAGAATCTTGCATATTTATCAATTTCGTGCTTCCCAAGTTTCAAATTCAGTCTTCAACCAGAAGTGAAGTATATATTTGATGGTTTCTTGTAGTAGAAATGTATTTTTTCTCTGCCTTTCCTAACAAGTTTTTGATTTCTCTCTTTCGTGCTCAGAAAACTCCCTTGTGGATTTTCTCATGCCCTAGTCATTGTCAAACCGAAATCCTTCTTACAGGCATCAATATCTAGATGCCAAATCCACAGGTGAAAAGAAATTTCCTCCTGGCATTTCCTGATGGGAATTGCAGTGGACTTACAGAACCCACGTTGGGAAGTATTATGGAAACCTACAAGGTGTTACACACTTTCCTCCAAGACTTCAGAATGTCTGAAAACAGATTAACACATGCTGAGTGCCTAAGTGCCCTTCTGCCATCCAGTTTCTGTGGGGTTAAATGGATTCTCCAACCCTCTCCCTTAAAAGCCAAGTGAAAAGCTGCACTGAAACTCCAACTGTCTAATTTAGAAATGCATGACCCTGGAAACTCAGGTTCCTTGTTTAATATGATGCTTCTCCTTCACCTCCCTCCTAATGAATGGGCCATCCATAGACTCACTGTCCAATCATTGCAACTTTGAGTTGCCACAAATGAGAAGGCCTGTGCATGAATGCAGTTTCCTGCATGGGAAAAGCAGCACAGACTCACTAAGTTGTTCAAGGCCAGCTGTCAAATCAGAGATGAAAGGACTGAGTTTTAGGAGTTCACAGAGCAGATGAGGGAGACACTTTTAAAATACTGTCAAGGTGTGGCTGTCCTTGAAGAAATGGCCTCCTGACAGCTGCTGGTGCCTTCCTTCCTGCCGATGCTTAATTTCTCGCAGAGAGGCAGGGCTTTAATTAGATTTCTAGGGCAGCCAGCTCTGTATCTTTGACCTTATCAAGGATGCAGGATTTCAAAGCCCAGGCTTAGATAAGCCTCCCTTCATTACTGATCAAAAGTCTCTCTAGGAACACTCCTGGGCTCAGACTTCAGTTCCTTTTCGTCTTCCTTCTAATGGGTAGTCTTACACCAGTATCCCTGTCATTGCCAGGTTCTTCAAGGGACAAAGGAGTGTTCAGAGTGCAGAAATCAGATGCAAATCATATAAAAAACTTTTCACGTCGGAAGCTACTTGCATACATCACTGGAAGGCCTTCTAATATTGGAAGAGGTTTTCATCTGGTTTATTGGCTTTATTTTCAAAAGTATAACGTTCTGAGTCACAGAATACCTATAATTGAATACTAGGGCTTACTTTCAACCTGGCTGAGAGTAATTCCTCTAAAAAGACAGACGTTGAATTTTAATAATAGAAATTTTTGGCATGTAAAATTAAGCACAGAGCATCTGCTTTTACAATGCCAACATCTGTTTCTTTGACATCCCTGCCTTCCCTTCTGCTAGATCCAACTGTGAATTTGCTTTAGAATCTGATATGAAAAACAGATAAGATTGTTTTTGACATGCTAAATTCTACAAGGCCAGCTAAAACTAGGCTATCAGGATTAAACTCTCATTCTAAAAGAAGAAAAATGTCATGATACTCAGATTTCCAACTGAAATAAAAAATGCAGAATTTTTTAAGGAAAGGGTGACATAATTTACAAATGACTGTGTGTGTTCTGTGACTTTCTTTTGGAAAGCTTTTTGAAAAATTATTTAAAAGGCAACTATTTAAGACTGTCATTAATAGTATCACTCAATATATGTCAGTCACATAACACCAAGAAATTCACCTGAGAAAAGAAATTTCCTTGATTAGATGCTTTTTTTAAAAAAGGCATTCAGAGAGACTAAAAATCACTAAAAATACAAGGCAGTTTTATAGTAAGAAGAAAATTATCATTAGGTAACAATAATGATCTTGTATTGAAGGAAAGCAAACACTTGGTTCAATAATGGACTGCCCAACTCCTTACCCATACACTGCTTTAATTCTCATGTATTTACTTATTCATTTATCATATGTTATTAAAGTCTAATTCTGTACCAGATGTTAGGGAAATAGAAGTTACTAAGGCAAACATAGGCCCTGCCCTTGTGAGGTATAAGTCTAGTGGGGAGAACATACATTTAACATATAAACATGCAAGTAAATATATAATTATAAATTTTGTTAAGTGCCCTGAGGAAAAACTACAAATTGTTCTGAGATAAAGTAGAGGGATGGTACAGAATTACTTTAGAGTATTTAAAATTATTAGTCAAGGATGGCATTAAGAGGAAGGGACAGTTAACCCAAAACCAAACGAATGAGTAGACATTACTAATGAGGAGAAAGTAAGGGCGTCAGCAGAAAAAATTAAAACACTTAAGAAACTGAAAAAGGCCAATGTGGCTAGAAAATTTAACGAGTAAGGGCAGAGACGGATGAGATGAGACTGCAGAGTTACAACTGGATCCATGTAGATCCTAGCAACTATCTCAGTCTTGCCCTAGGGTTAGAAGCCATTGCTGTTCTCAGCCTGGAAGAACGAGGAGGCCTCAAAGCAGAGATTCACTGACTGGTAACATGACTTTTCTGCTATACTCACTCTGCTCACATCCCCATGGTCACAACTCCAACTTTATATCCCGGTGTGAATAATGGGTCACTGCCATTTTACTCCTTGGCTGAGTCTTATACTGGACTCCCATCAAGGTAGCCAGTTCTGCTGGGCCTGGGGTCAGCCTGGCACTGGCAATACCTTTGAGCTGATCGTCAAACCTTGGCACTATAGTAAAACAATATTCTCCTATGCTGTAGGGTTACAAAAACAACAATTCATTCAAGTTCCTGGAAACTACAAGAGGGGCATATGAAAACCTGAACATCTGGCCTCAGGAACAGCATAAACTGGAGGCTTAATTTGAGTCCACTACAGCTCAAGGGATCTCACATCTATTCCCTCAAATGCTCATCCATTTACATGACTCAGCAACTCTCTCCCTACCTGTGTCTCCCTGCTTCTCTACCAGCTTTGCCACCCATCTTGTGTCCATTACCCTGTATCTATTATCCTGTGTCTACTACTTCTGTTCCCTCATAACTTTAGTTTTACATGATTCTGCCATTTTCTCTCAGTATTCTCCAGAGATAGAATCAGATAGGCTCAATTTATCTTTTTCCATCACACTAGCTTATAAATTGGTTGACCTTGGATCAAGGTTATCCCTTAATTCCATCAGCTATGTCCAAAGGGCATAGCGCCTGATATCAAAAAACACTGCTGTCCTTCCAGATTTCAAACTATACTAAAAAGCTATAGTAACTAAAACTGTATGGTACTGGCATAAAAATACAGTAGTTCCCCCTTATCCATGACATACACGTTCCACGACCCCCAGTGGATGCCTCAAACTGCAGATAGTGCCAAACCCTATGTATACTATGTTTTTTCTTACACATACTTACCTATGATAAAGTTTAATTTATAAATTAGGCACAGTAAGAGAATATTTGAATTGCCAGCTTAACTACTCTTGAGTCAGTTATCAAGTAAAATAAGGGTCACTTTGAACACAAGAACTGTGATACTGGATAGTTGATCTGATAACTGAGATGATGGCTACTAAGTGACTAACAGGCAAGAGAGGCTGGACTAAGGAATAATTCATGGCCCAGGCAGGATGGAGTGGGATGGAATGAGATTTAATCACACTACTCAGAACAACATGCAATTTAAAACTTATGAATTGTTTGTTTCTGGAAATTTTCATTTAATGTTTTTTGACTGCAGTTGACTGCAGGTAATTTAAAACATGGAAAATGAAGCTGTGGATAAGGGAGTACCTTAGAGATAAAGAATGAAATTGGACCTCTATATTACACCACTCACATAAATTAACTTGAAATGGATTAAAGACTTAAAAATAAGACCTGAAACCATAAAACTCCTAGAAGAAAACATAGGGAAAAACTCCTTGACATCAGTCTTTGCAATGGTTTTCTGGATATGACACCAAAAGCACAAGAAATAAAAGGAAAAATTAATAAGTGGGACTGCATCAAACTAAAAAGCTCTGCACAGCAGAAGAAACCATCAACAAAATGAAAAGGCAATCTACAGAACAGGAGAAAATATTTGCAAATCATATATCTAATAAGGGGTTAATATCCAAAAACTACAAGGAACTCACACAACTGAATAGTTAAAAAAAAAATCAAATTAAAAATGCGCAGAAGAACTGAATAGACAGTTTTCTAAAAAAGACATGCAAATGTCCAACAGGTACAAGAAAGAAAATGTTCAATATCACTAATCATCAGGGAAATGCAAATCAAAACCACAATGAGATATCAATTCATACCTGTTAGAATAACTTTCATCAAAAAGATAAGAAATAAGTGTTAGTGAGGATGTGGAGAAAAGGAAATCCCTGTGCACTGTTGGTAGGAATCTATATTGATACAGCTACTTTGGAAAACAGTATGGAGGTTCCTCAAAAACTTAAAAATAGAACTACCATATGATTCAGCAATACCACTTCTGAGTATTTAACTGAAGGAAATGAAATCACTATATCAAAAAGATATCTGCACTCCCATGTTTACTGCAGCATTATTTACAATAGCCAAGATATGGAAACACCCAAATATCCATCCATGGATGAATGGATAAAGAAAATGTGGGGGGGGGGGGGGGGCGTGTGTGTGTGTGTGTATACAATGGAATGGAACATTAGCCACAAGAAAGAAGGAAATTCTGCCATTTGCAACAATATATGTAGACCTTGAGGGCATTATGCTAGTGAGATCAGTCAGATAAAGACAAATACTGTATGATCTCACTTATAGGTGGAAGCTAAAAAAGCCAAACTCACAGAAACAGAGAAGAGAAAGGTAGTTTCCAGAGGCTGAGGGGTGGGAGAAATGGGGAGATGTCGGTCAGAGGTGTACAAACTTCTGGATATAAGATGAATAAGTTCTTGGGATCTAATGTAGAACATGGTGGCTATAGTTAACAATACCGTATTATATATTTGAAAGTTGCTAAGGGAATAAATTTTGTGTTCTCATAATAAAAAAGAAAGAGTAATTATGTGAGGTGATGGAGGTGTTAACTAACCATACTGTGGCAATCACTTCACAATACATAATTATATAAAATCAACACACTGTACACCTTGAATTTGCACAATGTTACATGTCAATTATATCTCAAAAAGCTGGAAAAATAAATAAACGTTTTAAAATACGACTAGCCAATGGGCTGTCTGTTCAGCACAGATTGTATCTATAGCAACGCTGCTTAGAAAACAGCATCTGTTAAAACCCTTTTTACCTCAATTTCCTCATTTGCAAGATGAGGGCAATGACACTTTTACCTACTCCAAAAATATGGCGTGATTATAATGAATAAGTGAGACTACATCAAACGAAAACACTTTGCACAGCAAAAGAAACAACCAAAAAAATGAAAAGGCATACCTACAGAATGAGAGAAAATATATTTTCTCAGGTTGTGAAATCACCTAAAAAAGTTAAAAGCCATATACTGTGGTTCAGTTATTATTATACCTAATATACTATTACTGTCATTATCAAATTAAAGATATAACAATAGAATTCTACCATATTGCTATAATATATTAAAGGAGAAGGATAATACTTGTGATCTCAATCTCCACTTTCATCATGATCTCACTTCTTATTGTTGTATCATTTATCATAATATCTGTGTATATCTCTATCTCCTCCACTAGACCATTAACTCAGCAAACAATTTTTGAGCCAGGCACTATGCTTTAACCAGAAAGACAGTCAACTAAAAAGCTATACCTCTAAACAGTATTAAGCATATAACAGCTTATATGTCCTCCTTAATATACAGCACCTAAGTAGGTATTCATGGCGGGCAGTGACCATATATATGTCTTTAGGTTCTGGGACCCAATTCCACTTTGGGAGTGGTAGTTCTACATACCAAAAAGCCATTTTCTGAACACCAATTGGTTTTCCAATAATTCAACTCAATTCTGACATTATCTACTGGAAGATAGCATCAAATTCCACAGTTAAGGGTTCAGTTCCACAAGACGCCCCCCCCCACCCATTCCCCTACCCCCGCTACCGACTTCAGAGGCCAGTTACAAGCCCAGATCACTGGTTTATTATAAAAGGACATAACTCAGGAACAGCTAGATGGAAGAGAAGCATAGGGCAAGGTATGGGGAAAGGGCACCATTCTCCCCAAGATCTCTATGTGTCCACCAATCTGGAAGAACTCTGAACTCAGTCCCTTTGGGTTTTGATGGAGGCTTCATTACATAGACATGACTGACTAAAGCATTGGTCACTGACAGTTGATTCAATCTACAGTCCTCTCCTCTCTAGAGATCAGGAGTGTGGGAACAAACGTTTTAACCCTCCAATCACATAATTGGTTCTCCTGGCAACCAGCCCCCATCCCTCCATAGGTTCCAAAAGTTGCCTCATAGCATAACAAAGCACACCTTTTTGCTCTCTCCACTTAGGAAATCCAAGGGTTTTAGGAGCTTTGTGACAGAAAAGGGGATGAAGATTAAATATATATTTCTTATAAATCACAATGTGCAACTGTTACTATCATGCCTCTCAGTAGATAATGCAAGTGCCTATCACCTACCAGAGGGTAAGTACACGTTTAGTAAGCTCAACCTTATGGGACCCAGTCTGGAAATAAGAGGAGGAATTCTCAGGAGGAAAGCCTTTGCCAACTTAGAGAGGCCAGTACCAAAGAGTAAGTTGCTAAAATAAATAAATATATATGTGTATATATATATATATACACACACATATATATATACGTACATATATATTCTATAAATGGAAGTAATAGGCATATAGGAAGCATTCAATAAATGTTAGCTACTATTATTATTGTTATTACTATTACTACTACTATTGTCTCTGAACTGCAAATATTCCATTACAGTGAAGAGCCAAGCCAAGCATTTAGACACTTTACATATCATATTAAAAAGCTTCATGTAAATTATGTACAAAGAGCAAATTATTTGACTGGCATTGCAATTGAATCAGGGCTAAAATGAGGTGTCTCCTAGTGGAGGCTAAAAAATCATTCTTATTCCTCTCATTGTCTTTGAAAAATGACCCTGTAAATATATGATAGGAACAATAAGGACAAAGAGGGAATGATCAAAGGAGTTATATTTTGTGTGAACAATGATTGTTCATTGTGTTTAAATTTCTAGGAATGTGATACACTGCATAACTGTGTTTCACTCTCATTGCATTTCATTAAGTCTGGAAGATGGTTGGTTATGCTGAGTGCTTCTTTTCATTGTCCTTAGAGCACAAATAATAAGTTTATTTGAAAACTGCAAATGTTTCCTTTTTAATCAAGCCTTTGCCAGAGTGGAGCTTAAGTTCAAGAGTTGTTATTACCTCAAAAATCTGTTTTAACGACACAAATCACTATGGTTTCTAAGCACTCTACTGCCTCCAAATCATGTTAACATGTGTACTCAGAGACCTGGGTGTTGGGCCAAATCTTACAAATCAAAATGAGGAAAAAAAAAAAAAAGTTTAGTGACTGTAGACAGAAAAACAAGTATGGTGAATGCCCTGGTTTAAACACTTTCGGTTATTTTAAAGATCATATAGACAAATAACGTGAAGACATTTTCTACATATTTGTTCTTAAATTACTGAGTCTGAGAAGTACAAAGAATGTCTTCATTGGATATGTGCATGTATGTTGATTTAAAAAAAAATTTTATAAGAATAAGATCTTCACAATTAGGTAGAATACCACATAAATAAATGCTTGCCTCTACTGAATTTGTTGGTGAGCTTTTAGGGTATCAGTTTAATCACTTAAATGATTATTCTAGGATCAATTACCCAAATTAAAGATAGACTATTGCATTTCTTTTGCCAAAAATTCAAAACAAACTATGCTATATTTCATGACTCCATATGATGTTTGACTAATACCAAGAATTCAATAACTCTAAATCCTAAAATTGCCAGTTTCCTGTGGTATCATCTACAGTTTCTATTTTACCTGCTTCCTTAATCTTCTCAATGTCAAGCCTGAGGAGCAGTCATCCTACCTCTGTGTGAACACCCCCAATGGCAAGGAAATTACTATTGCTAAAGATAACTGAAACCCTCTCCTAAACTAGGCCCAGAACCTTAGAATATACCTCCAAATAGGACCAAGAGATTACAACTAGGTTCTCCTTAGGTTCTGACTTTCCCTCTTGAATTTCACCCTTGGATTCCTGCAGCCACCATTACACCAGTCTTTGGAGATTGTACTATTCTCTCACTAAGTCTCTGGCTCAGGAATAGATGATAACTCTTCTCTTCTATTTCTTTAGGATAGTTAAGCAGGCTGAGAGATTTCAAAATACTCCTGAGTGTAAAGAGAAAGCATAGAGTCTAAAAAGGCTGCAGTTTGGCTCCTATTACAGCCAGTGCTCTTCCTTCTCCTTTTAGACCAAGCCTAACAACATGTTGCCATCACCTTGTCCTTTTGCTTCTATTATACTAGATCCCCAGGAGCACCTGGGCAGATTGTTGGTTGCCCATAGAAATAAAAAGCAGGATTATGGGCCTAAGATGCCTTCAGCACAACAATTCTGCTATCACCAAAGACAAACATTGTCCATCATATTGAGAAAAGACAGGCAGCAGGTAGGGGGTGGTGCGGGAGAAAGAGGAGACCACAATGAAGAGCTTAATGGAGCATGAATGAAGGAGTCTAAGCAATGTCTATAAGTAGTGTGCCATGACCACACTGAGTCTGAGAAAAACGTGCATCATTTAGCAGAACAAGGTCACTTTAGCAACTATATCCCATGTCCTTATTTTTAATTACCACACATGTTTCTTGTGGTTCCCTCATCCAGTCTCTGGCATCACTCTCACTGTATTCATAGTTTTTTCCCAGGAAACTTCTGGCCTGTGGCCTGGGAAGCACAACTCACATTATCCCTACTTTGCCTCTTGGACAGGGGACCAAAGTACAATGGTTGCTTCTTACATATTGACCTCCCATGTCTCCCAGTTTCAAGGAGCTGAAGCCCTTCATAGTAGCCTTTGGAGGTCCACAATATTCAGAAGCCTGCCTAGTCCATTTTAGGATCATGGTTTTGCCTGAGGTTGGAAGCACAAGATTACGGGCAATCAGAGAGACTATCAGTGGGTTCATTAGAAAAAGTACTGAGAGCTATCAAAGATATCACTGGGGGGAAGGGGCAGATCAAGATGGTGGAACAGAAGGATGTGGAGCTCACCTCCTCCCACAAATACATCAAAAATACATCTACACGTAGAACAATTCTCACAGAATACCTGCTGAATGCTGGCAGATCTCACAAAGCTAAAATTACAAGAAAGATCACCATGTAACCAGGTAGGATGAAAGAAAAAAAAAGAAATCTGGACGGGATCTGTACCCCTGGGAGGGAGCTGTGAAAGAGGAAAAGTGCCCTCACACTGGGAAGCTGCTGCACTGGCAGGGAGATCAGCCAGGATAGAAAGGGAGCATCAATGGCTCAGAGGAAAGCGCAGCAGCTGGTCTGCAGCCGGCAGAACAGAGAGAGAATAGCACAGAGGGTCCTAGCCACTTCCTTGCACTCTCCAGCCCAAGACACCCATCTGCTGGTGTGCTTCAGGGCTGGGTGCTGAAACTTGGGCTTCAGAGGACAGACCAGGGAGAGGACTGGGATTGGCTGCGTGGAGACAGTCTGAAGGGGCTGGAGTGTGCTCCAGGCTGCAACCAGGGTTGTGCGCAGGAAGGAGCCTGGGTATGCCACTGAAGTCCCACTGTTAACCTGTGTGCTTGAAGGGAGGGGCAGAGTCTGCCATAGCAGCCTCATTCTAGGTGCACTCCCAGTGAGTATGGCTCTGCCTCTACAAGTTCTGGTAGCACGCAAGCACTGGTGGGCTGCCCACATGCAAAGGTGGGGCTAAAACCTGAGCGGATCTTCAGGGACCAAGCAACTTTGGGAGCAGGGCTGAAATGTGAGTGTCCCAGCAACTGTGAGATCCATGGATTTACTTGCCACAGCTCATTTGTAAACTCAGTGTCTGAGGTGCATCTGAATGGAACACTGGTGCTCCTGTGGCTGGGGTGGGCATTTGATAAAATTCAACATCCATTCATGATAAAAACTCTTACAAAAGTGGGTACAGAGGGAACTTATCTCAACCTAAAAGCTATTTATGACAAACCCACAGCCAACATAATACTCAATGGTGAAAAGCTGAAAGCCTTCCCGCTAAAATCCAGAACAAGACAAGGATGTCCACTCTCACCACTTCTATTCAACATAGTATTGGAAGTCCTAGCCATAGCAATCAGACAAGAAATAAAAGGTATCTAAATTGGAAGGGAAGAGGTAAAATTGTCATTATATGCAGGTGACATGAGACTCTATATAGAAAACCTTAAACAGTCCACACAAAAACTACTACAACTTATAAACAAATTCAGCAAGGTACCAGGATACAAGATTAACATACAGAAATCTGTTGCATTTCTTTACACTAACAATGAAATATCAGAAAGGGAAAGTAAAAAAAAAAAAAAAAATCCCTTTTAAAATCACATCCAAATAAAATAAAATAAAATAAAATAAAATACTTAGGAAGAAACCTAACCAAGGAGGAGAAAGACTTATATGCTCAGAGCTGTAAAACACTGAAAAAGGAAAATGAAGGTGATTCAAAGAAATGGCAAGATATCCCATGCACTTGGATTGGAAGAATTAACATTATTAAAATGGCCATACTACCCAAAGCAATCTACAGATTTAATGGAATCCTTATCAAATTACCCATGACATTTTTCACAGAACTAGAAAAAGAAATCCTAAAATGTATATGGAAACATAAAAGACCCAGAATTCCCAAAGCAATCCTGAGGAAAAAGAACAAAACTGGAGGCATAACCCTCCCAGACTTCAGACAATACTACAAAGCTACAGTAATCAAAACAGTGAGGTACTGGCACAAAAACAGACATATGGATCAATGGAACAGAATAGAGAGCCCAGAAATAAACCCACACACCTATGGTCAATTAATCTTCAACAAAGGAGGCAAGAATATACAATGGAGAAAAGACAGTCTCCTCAGCAAGCAGTGATGAGAAAGCTGGACAGCTGCATGTAAATTAATGAAGTTAGAACAACACCATCACATCATACACAAAAATAAACTCAAAATGGCTTAAAGACTTAAATACAACATATGACACCATAAAACTCCTAGAAGAGAACATAGGCAAAACATTCTCTGACATAAATTATACCAATGTTTTCTTAGATCAGTCTCCCAAGGCAATAGAAATTAAAGCAAAAATAAACAAATGGGACCTAATCAAACTTATAAGCTTTTGCACAGCAAAGGAAACCATAAACAAAACAAAAAGACAATCTAAGACTAGTAGAAAACATTTGCAAACAATGTGATCAACAAGAGCTTAATTTTCAAACAGCTCATACAACTCAATAACAAAAAAACAACCCAATCAAAAAATGGTGGAAGACCTCAATAGACATTTTTCCAAAGAAGACATACAGATGTCCAATAAGCACATGAAATAATGCTCAACATCGCTAATTATTAGAGAAATGCAAATCAAAACTACAATGAGGTACCACCTTATACCAGTCAGAATGGCCATCATTAACAAATGCTGGAGAGGGTGTGGAGAAAAGGAAACCCCCCTACACTGCTGGTGTGAATGTAAATTGGTACAGCCCCTATGGAAAACAGTATGGAGGTTCATTAAAAAACTAAAAATAGAGTTCCCATATGATCCTGCAATTCCACTCCTGGGCATATATCCGGAAAAAACTATAATTCAAAATGATACATGCACCCCAATGTTCATAGCAGCATTATTTACAATAGCCAAGATATGGAAACAACCTAAATGTCCACTGACAGATGAATGGATAAAGAAGATGTGGTATATAAACACAATGGAATACTACTCAGCCATAAAAAAGAATGAAATAATGCCATTTGCAGCAACATGGATGGACCTAGAGATTATCACACTAAGTGAAGTCAGACAGAGAAAGACAAATATCATATGATATCACTTATATGTGGAATCTAAAATATGATATACATGAACTTATTTATGAAACAGAAACAGACTCACAGACATAGAAAACTAATTTATGGTTACCAAAGGGGAGAGGTGTTGGGGGAGGGATAACTTAGGAGTTTGGGATTAGATACAAACTACTATATATAATGTAAACAATAAGGTCCTACTGTATAGCACAGGGAACTGTATTTGATATCCTGTAATCACAATGGAAAAGAAAAAAATAAAATAAAAATTTTTTTCAATTCAAAAAACAAAGATATCATTGGAACATCTGAAATCCAAGGGTTAAGCCTATTTGGCATCCAGATGAGCTGGTCACATAAAGGGAAAAGAGTAAACCCAACATTTAGAGGGTCAAGTTAGGCTGCAATATTGGGCAACTGAGTAATACAGATAAGAACAGTGGGGTTTGGACCTTGGGAAATTCTAATGAATTGTGCTAAATGATTGTTGCTATCCCCCTGTCATTTAAGTCCACTTTGCCTTGGAGGTGATACACAAACACTAGGAAACTTTTGATGTTAACCTGCCTTGATCATAGGATAGCCTCTTATGAGTAGATAGAAAATGGTCAAACAATAGCCCTCTTCTGCAGTCCTCTTCAAAAAAGCAAATAAAACAAGGAGGAATAGTATGGTAGACACAAACTCTTTGTAAAAAGACATACATTTATTTGTTTTCTTTAAATGTACACACAAAAAGAAAGCCATGAATGTATTTGTGTGTATATATATAAAAACTTCAAACAATAGTATGTCCACTTTCCAGATAGCTTTCCCCAATATAGCTGCTACTCTATTTGGTTTATATGCATATGGTATACATGTTCATATAGAGGTGTGTAATTTTGTCTTTCTTTGATTAACAGGTACCTTTATTTTTCTAAAAATTGCCTTTTTGGGACTTCCCTGGTGGTGTAGTGGTTAAGAATCCACCTGCCAAAGCAGGGGACACGGGCCCAATCCCTGGTCCAGGAAGATCCCACGTGCCACGGAGCAAATAAGCCCATGCACCACAACTACTAAGCCTGTGCTCTAGAGTCCACGAGCCACAACTACTAAAGCCCAAGTTCCCTAGAGCCCACGCACAGCAACTACTGAGCCCACATGCCACAACTACTGAAGCCCGCGTGCTCTAGAGCCCTTGCTCTGTGAGGCTCTAGAGAAGCCACCGCAATGAGAAGCCCGCGCACCGCAATGAAGAGTAGCCCCCACTTGCCGCAAATAGAGAAAGCCCGCGCGCAGCAAGGAAAACCCAATGCAGCCTAAACAAATAAATAAATAAATAAAAATAAAAATAAAAATTGCCTTTTTGCATAGTAATGTATCTTGGAGCTTTTCAGATGTCAGTACATATATATTGGGTTGGCCAAAAAGTGCTTCAGTTTTTAAGTAAAAATAAAAGACACATTTTTCATTTTCACCAAGAACTTTATTGAACAACGTATTCACCCTTTTGTTCCACTACCTTCTGCCATTTTTCAGGCAAATTCCTAATTCCATCTTCCAGAAACTTTTTATCGTTTTGAGCAAAGAACTGTTCCAGGTGCCTTTTACAGTCTTCCAGGGAATTGAAATTTTTTCCATTAAGAGAATTTTGTAAAGACCTAAATAAATAAAAATCCAAAGGTGCAATGTCTGGTGAATATGGTGGATGAATCAGAACTTCCCAGCTAAGCTGTGACAGTTTTTGCCTGGTCATCAAAGAAACATGTGGTCTTGCATTATTATAATGGAAGATTATGCGTTTTCTGTTGACTAATTCTGAACTCTTTTCATAGAGTGCTGCTTTCAGTTGGTCTAACTGGGAGCAGTACTTATTGGAATTAATCGTTTGGTTTTCCGGAAGGAGCTCATAATAGAGAACTCCCTTCCAATCCCACCATATACCCAACATCACCTTCTTTGGATGAAGACCAGCCTTTGGTGTGGTTGGTGGTGGTTCATTTCATCTGCCCCACGATCTCTTCCGTTCCACGTTATTGTACAGTATCCACTTTTCATTGCCCGTCACAATTTGTTTTAAAAACGGAACGTTTTCATTACATTTAAGTTGAGAATCCCATGCAGAAATATGGTCAAGAAGGTTTTTTTCGCTTAACTTATGTGGAACCCAAACATCAAAGTGATTAACATAACCAAGCTGGTGCAAATGATTCTCAGCACTTGATTTGGATATTTTGAGTATGTCGGCTATCTCCCGCGTGGTATAACGTTAATGTTCTCAATGAATGTCTTTATTTGATCATTATCAACTTCAACTGGTCTACCCAACCGTGGAGCATCGTCCAGTGAGAAATCTCCAGCACGAAACTTCACAAACCACTTTTGACATGTTCGATCAGTCATAGCACCTTCTCCATACACTGCACAAATTTTTTTTTTTTTTTTTTGCATTTTGGTTGCATTTTTACCTTTCTTGAAATAATAAAGTATAATATGCCAAAAATGTTGCTTTTTTTCTTCCATCATCAATATTAAAATGGCTACACAAAAATTCACCAATTTTGATGTCTTTTTTTAAATGCACGCTGATATGACATCTGTCACATACAATCTAACAAAATTGTTTTGAATGAAGTTAAAGACAACTAAGTGCTACTAGAGCCATCTTACAGAAAAAAAACGAACAAACCTTTTGGTCAACCCAATATTTACCTGATTTTTTGGAACTGCTACATACATGATGTTCTATGAATACAAGTACCACAACTTATTTAACTTATTAGCAATTTGTGGATTTTGCTTTTACTAATAATGCTATGGTATACATCCTTCTACTTACTATGTCCACATCTGAACAGTTCTCTAAGACAGATACCTAAAAGTGGAATTGCTGTCTTGAAGATTATACATATTTAAGTCTATAAAATGCTGCCAAATTGCCATCCAAAAAAGGCTATACCAATGTGTACATCCAGCAGCAGAGCATAAATGGGACTTCCCACAACTTTGTGAGTATCATGAGTAAAATTTTGCCAATGTGTTACGTGAAAATATTTTATTGTTTTTATTAGCATTTTCCTGATTATTAGTAAGGTTCAGCATCTTTTCATGTGTTTATGGAGCATTTACATTTCTTCTTCTGAGTCACATTACTTTTTACTATACATCCCCTATTACAGGGGTCCCCAGCTCCTGGACCGCAGACCAGTACTGGTCCGCAGCCTGTTAGGAACTGGGCTGCACAGCAGGAGGTGAGCGGCGCACAAGGGAGCTTCTGCCACTCCCCGCCACTCCCCATCACTCCCCATCACTCCCCATCACTCGCATTACCACCTGAACCAACCCCCCTCCCCCATCCGTGGAAAAATTGTCTTCCACGAAACCGGTCACTGCTGCTAAAAAGGTTGGGGACCACTGCTCTATCAGGATTTTCTCCTAATAAGACAATTAAAAGAACTAGGCTTTGAGGGGAAGGATGGTACTTCAATGGGGAAATGAGAAACTCTATAGACAAATGTATCTTACATTGTTAACTGAATATTGTAACCCAGAACCCACTTTTTTTTTTATTGCATCCCACTTGGGGATGAAGAATCCATACTGTCAGTGATTGAGTAGACTTAATGTACTAACATAGTTAGAACACTGTATAAGTTTCATTTAGTAATATTTCAGGTAACCTTTGATGAACTACTTAACTTCTCTTCAGCTCAGTTATCTCATATGTAAAATGGAGATAATATTACCTACCCAACAGAGTTGAGGATTAAATAAGTTTGATGTGTATAAAGTGCTTGGAATAGTACCTGGCATACAGTAAGTGCTATATAAACATTAGTTATTATTATAATTTCCAGGAGGAAACGTGTGAAAATAATACATGTGTGCAGTTGAGCAGAGTTTATGCAAGAAATGGTGGTGTACAAAGCAATTCAAGAATTGTATATATGAATTTATCATGTGAGTTGGGGGATGGGGTGGTGATAATTATGAAATCCCCCAAGAGTGGGGCAAGTATCTGAAGAAGTCTGCCTGATGCCGCCAACCAGCTGTTTGGGTTGTATTATCTTCCTAGAGTGTAGGCAGGTAAGTAAGTTAGGAGCAGGAAAGCAAACTAGGGCAGGGTATCCTAACAGAGGACAGTCAAAGCAGTAAAATGTAGAAGTCAAAATCTCTGAGGCTGACATGGAAGTCAGGAGCTCCTCAGACACAATGTAAAGAGGTGGAGAGACTCAGTCCAGTGCCAGGAATTGAACAGGAGCTGAGTCAGAATGAGAACAGGCAGCAATAGAAAAACAGAAGAGAGAAAAACAAATACCACATGCTAACACATATGTATGGAATCTAAAAAAAAAAAAAAAAAAGAAAATGGTCATAAGAACCTAGGGGCAAAACGGGAATAAAGATGCAGACCTACTAGAGAATGGACTTGAGGATACAGGGAGGGGGAAGGGTAAGCTGGGACAAATTGAGAGAGAGGCATGGACATATATACACTACCAAACGTAAAATAGAGAGCTACTGGGAAGCAGCTGCATAGCACAGGGAGATCAGCTTGGTGCTTTGTGACCACCAAGAGCGGTGGGATAGGGAGGGTGGGAGGGAGGAAGACGCAAGAGGGAGGAGATATGGGGATATATGTATAACTGATTCAATTTGTTATAAAGCAGAAACTGACACACCATTGTAAAGCAATTATACTCTAATAAAGATGTTAAAAAAAGAAAAAGAAAAACAGAAGAGGAAGTGGGACAACTGTGTCAATCTTGTTGAAACTACACGCCTCACTGTTGAGTTAGTGGATGTTAGGCAGGCTTAAATGCAAAAGATAGAAGGATTCAACAGCTAAACGAAGTGGAGAATCACTGTGATCCAGACTGACTAGACTAAAACCACCATGGCCTTGAATTTGTATATGGTTCCTTTATGCCACAGACACGATATGCAGCAGGCACCCTAATGTCTCTGAATATGATGCTAAGGACCTGCTCATCACACTAGATTCCAGGGTTCAAAGACATGGGTCAATTTTATTAGGTACTGAAGCAGTGGACATCCAGCATTAACTTGTTTCTTCCACTCAAGAAAACGCTGCACTCCCAGTTGATAAATGTGAACACTAAAATGGATTTTAAAGATGTAAATATTGAAAGGCTTCTGTAACTAGCAAAAAAAAAAAAAAATGGACTTTAATGAGGCAACAAGAGATTGTATTTGATTTTCTAAACCATGAAGTGCAATTATCATGAATCCTTCCTAAACTAAAACAACCACAATGAAAAGTTTACTTTCATGCTCTTCTGCCACTTCTAATCTGCACTTTGTATTTACAGAAAGTTATCTTTAGTTCTCTTCTTAAAATTCTGTCTGAATATTTAAACTTGACATATCCTCTGAATTATTTCTGGGGATTCATTCAGGTATTGTGGCCTTACACAGTTTGACATAGTTGTATGTTACTGAAACCTTGCTGGGATTTTCCATGAGTTTAATTTTAGTTTTAGGATCCATTTTGAGTATCAGGTCTGTGCAATTATATTACAATTACATCAGAAGCATAAACTGTAACAGCATCTTACCCATGTTTTGTTGGGGAGGTGAGGACAAGGTGTGGGGCTGGGGGTGAGGGGAAAGGGAGTATGAGGAAGGACCGGAAGCAGGTTGTGGGAAAGGCCCTGAACTCGGAGTCAAAAGATCCATGACTGAGACAGCGTCACCACTTACTAGCTAGACAAATCACTGAACTTCCCTTCTTGCATTTGTAAAATAAAAAACTGTGAGAGTTAAAAAGCTATCGTGTATGAAAATTTCCCATAATAATAGCTAACACCTTTGAGGGCATACTATGTGCCAGAACTCAGCTAAGTGCCTCATATGGATCATTTCATTTAATTCTCAAAACAACCCGGTGAGTTTGGAATTCTTAGTTGCATCATTTTACAGATGAGCAGCTTAGAGAAGTCAAATAACT
Source organism: Balaenoptera ricei (assembly GCF_028023285.1). NCBI lineage: Eukaryota > Metazoa > Chordata > Mammalia > Artiodactyla > Balaenopteridae > Balaenoptera > Balaenoptera ricei. The sequence goes on along the minus strand of NC_082644.1, from coordinate 92,589,927 downwards.
TGCCCAAAGTTACAAAGCTTGTAAGTGTAGTAAGTGGAGTTTCAAGCTCAGCACTAACTCCAAAATTAAACTTAATCACTGTTTTATACACTACTTTCTTCCATGTTTTATTGGCTCCTAATACGCACATCAGCACAAAAATAACTTTTAGCTCTTGTGCCAACTCTGACTCTTAGAGTTCTACCTTTCACAAGGATTTTTTTAATAATGCCACTTATTGCTCAATAAACTGTGCTGAGGGTTTTACATATATTCTCATTTAATTCTCCTAACAATCCTATGCTATAAGATTATCCCCATTTTACAGAGGAGGAAAATGAAGCATGAGAAGTTAATTGAATTCCCCAATATCACAAATGTTATGTGGGAACTGTGATTTGAACCCAAGTTTACCTGGTTGCAGGATCCATTTACTTAAGGACAATACTATATGAAGTCACATCATATTCAAGGGTTAAGTTCTAAAGTCAATATACAAGGCAAAAATTGCATATAATCAAAACTACCACTAAAAATCCCTGTAATCACAGATCATGCCTACCATACATGGGCATATTTTATACTACACTGGAGACCAATAAGTTCAACACCAGAAATTTTTTCTTCAGGATTGGAACAGATTGCTGTTTCTTCAATTCAGCACAGATTAAATACTTAGTTTATGTTTAGAGGCTATATTTTTGAAAAGTAAGTGTCTTTAACATGAGAATCATGCCCAGCTCGATAAAGTGTTCATATCATAGAAAATAAATGGAAACTGAAGTCAACTGACTGAATAGCAAAGTAATGTTTCCCATTTCATGCTCTCTCCAGGGCATATAGCCATTGAATGAAATGGCTCACCTGTACCACGAAAATTTCACTTTTTTATTTTCCTTTTGAGCACATGTAATGTGCTTCTACTACATGCTGTGAGGCCACATCAAGGGTCAGGCGGAAATAGGGTGATCATTAGTGATTCTTGTAGGTTATGAGTATGAGAGTGGCAGTTTTTGCCATAAATGTAGTAGGTTCTTAAGTATTAACTAAATCTGAAACTCGCTCTTCCTCTCATATCCACATAACTTATACTTACCTTTTATAAAATTTAGCACGCTATTCTGATTTGATCATAAGTCCTCAAGGGGAGTAACAATGAGTCTTGCTAACCACTTTAATCCCAGAGTCCAGTAGAACAGCTGAAACACTATGGCCCAACTCAAAAAAAATTTTGTTGTATAATGAATGAATAAACAAATAAATGATTATTTTCTCATATTATTTTATGGAGTTAATCTTCACACAGTTGGACCCTCTTATCCAAAAGGCATGGAAAACACAATTTATTAGATTTCCTGGACCTCTACCTATCACATATACTTAGCACTTTATTACAGAAAGTGCTCAATAAAGGTAAGAGAATGGACTCAGTAGTCAAATTACCTGAGTTCATGTGCCTTAGCATTTACCTAACCTCTCCAAGCCTCAGTTTCCTCATCTGTAAAGTGGGAAAAACAATACTTATAACATTTCTTAAGTATAAATTATATGACAGCACTGATCTAAATGCTTTATACAATTAAGCTCATTATTTTAATATTTCAAGGTGCTCTGGGAGATAGCATCTGTAAGTTTAAGTATCTTGTTCTGGGTTGCACAGGTGAAAAAGCAGAAAGCCAAGCTGGCATTTTACCCAAACACTTTGACTTCAAAACTTGTATTTGTAACCATTGCTCTATATTGCCTCACAATGAGGTCACGCTTAAAGTGACCAGCCTTACAAAGCATTAGGCACAGTACCCAATACATGAAGAGGTCTCAATAAATGTTAGCTTTTATCACTAATAATAACAATAGTAATATAATGATTGCATGCTCTACATTCAACAGGGCCTGGTAATCACAAAGAATGCTGTGGTCAGGCCACCATAATCCCCCTTCAGAACAGAGACCTCATTATCCCAGCTACCAGGAGTACTAATAGCTGATAGCTCGTGACCAAGACAGTCTTTGGCAAATGCCCAGTAATAAAGGGAGCAACCCCACCCAAGATTCACACCCTCTTGAGGCAGCCCTCTTCGAATGCCTGGGTGATAAGGGAAGGTCGGAGGAGGTCAGAGGAGACAGAGCAAAGGCCCTGTCCCCTTGCCTCAACTGGGGACAGCTCTGAGAGGCCAGCCCTGCTCCAGGGCTCCCTGGGGGTCTATTGAGGACTCTGTTGCAACTACATCACCTTCTCTCTCTGCCCAGTTCCTCACCCCTCACAGGTGCTGTTCCCAAGCACATTCTCCAGTAAACTTCCTATATTCAACTCTTCACGTTTCTGGAGAACCTGGCCTAGGACTTCAAGAGAAGACTCCACAATGCCTCACAGCTACCTGAAGCCACAAGATGCTCTACAAGTGCTTGGTTTTTTACAGAGAACTGTATCCTAGATCTCTTACAGACCATGAAGAGTGGGACTTACCCATGATGGGCCCACTCTGTTTCTGGCATCATCTTTCCTTGACTGTTACATTCCTGCCCAAACACCTTTCTTGATACATAGCTTTCTCTACCCTCCTGTTTCCATATTGAATCTGTCATAATCATTTTCACTGAAAAACCAATGATAAAAATACATAAAAGTACTTAACAAGTATGGGGTCAATTAATCAAGCATAATGAAAATAAATAAAAACATTAAAACATGCCAAAATTAGAGTTTCCCAGGACATCTAAAATTGTATCCAATTTTAAATGTCCTTATATTTGTTTCTTAAATTTGGTGCCTAAATTGGGGTGTCATCCTCAACATAATCTCTATATGACTTATGCACAAAGATCAGCTGTCATGTTTGTAACTTAAAAATTCAAGTCATTAACAGAAAATTGGTAATAATCTTACAGCTTCCTTAAATTTTACTGTAAAAACAAAATCTCCATCTCAGATTATTCCATGATGGAACCCAAGAGAGGCTACACTTTTATATACTCTGCGTTGCCTGAATTGAGCTTTTCTGACTAGAACTTCTCCAGGCAAATTATGTATAGGTTAATAGAATGAATCAGGATAAAAAAAAATAAGGAAAAAGACGTTCATGATTTTTCAATGCCTGAGTATAAAAACACCATGATCCACACTGAATTCTAGCAGAAGAATTGTGTGGGTCACTTGCATGCTCTGGCAAGTGATACTGTCTCACCTGACAGTTGATCAAGTCTGGTTGGAATATTAATATTTGAGTGACCTTGTATGGACATTATTTTGAAAATAAAAGGCCTGTGTGTTTTTATCTATATCCAAACACTTCCACATATGACAATAATTTTACACTAATTGGCTAACTGAACATGTGATGTGCTGAAGTGATACTAACAAAGCACAAACATCAGAGGAAGAAAAGAGCAAACACAAGCTGTCATCCCAAGACTGCAATCCTCAAACGAAAGGCGGCATTTGCCCATGAAGAAATGCCCATGGTCTTCCATTTGGAAAGCCCTCAGCCTATTTTTGGTACTGGTATAAATTTAAATTGGAGGAAACAAGGGACATTTTGCAAAAGGTTTGCTATGGTCTGAATGTGTCCCCACCCCCAAATTCATACGCTGAAGTCCTAAACCCCAAATGTGATGGTATCAGTAGGAGGGGCTTTTGGGAAGTGATTAAGTCATGAAGGTGAAGCCCTCAGAAACAGGATTAGTGCTTTTATAAAAGAGACCCCACAGAGCTCCCTAGCCCCTTCTGCCATGTGAGGATACAAGGAGAAGTATGCAACCCAGAAGACCATGCTGGCACCCTGAAATCACACTTCCAGTCTAGAACTGTGAGAAATAATTTTCTGCCATTCACAAGCTACTGAGCCTGTGGTATTTTGTTATAAGCAGTCCAAACACACTAAGACGGGGTTCTCACCTCTAAAGAAGTCTTCTCTAGGCACCCAAAAGAGTACTTTAAGTCTACCCAAAGTAAATGCGTGAAGCTTTTCTCCTTTTCCTTTTCAGGGAAAGGGAACTTCACAACCATTTGCACATGACTCAAGTTTTTTTAGAAGGAAATGTTTCCACAAGACAAAGCATCGGAAGAGGCTCACTGAATCAGGAAAAGTGGATGATTCTATGGGCAGGATACTACCACAACAGCTAGTGGGAACCTCTTCTCTCAACACAGTCCAGCAACCCCAGCTGTGATGACTGCCCATTCCTACACAAAACCAACCATAGCTGGCAGTTTTATTTTTTTTGGCAGCTACTTTCATGATTCAGATGTCCCCAGTTCCTCAGTTAGATTTTCCAGGGCTCCTAAACAATCTTTCCATATTTTCTGCAACTTGACACAGTGTTGGGTGAGGTGGGATGTAGGTTACTGACCGAAACTACAATTCACTTTTGTTATTCTTTACAGCTAGGGTATACAGATCCCTGTGTTTGAGATTAACTATTTACTAAGTTTCTACATTTTTAAAACTTACTACATTTTCAGCTCACACCCAAATTTAAATAATAATGAAATAAATTGCTTTCTCTTTTTTCTCAAGCTTAGAAAAGTTTACAAAGGCACAAATTAGATGTTATTTTTAGATAGAAGATAACTCTTACTAGCATTTAGATGAATATAAATAATTCAGAAACAAGTGGTTTGAATGAGCCTTAGGATATTTATAAATGTACAAATTATGAGGAAAATAAAAGAGATCAAAATACTTTCACTTTTAGTTAAAATTATTTGATATGCTATGATGTACATTATCATTATTGAACAATCCTACCTTAATTTGAGTGTATCTTTTAAATGCTTATTTATCACAAGATTTAAAAATGGAAGAATTGTATACCGAGCTTTACAAAACCTTCAGAAAATCATGTCAATAGGAATGCAAAAGCTAAGAGATTGAAGGTGTAACTAGGTGACCTCCAAAGTCCTTTCAATCCTAAGGGTCTAACATCTAGAAGTTCTTTGTTTGCATTTTGGCTGAGTATTTCCCTTTTCAAATTTAATAAATTTAGATAAACGCATAATGTGTCCATTTTAAATGTATCATTTGCACACTTCTCTCTTAATTCAAACAACATACACAGAACTTGGTGGAATTGATTGATTGCATGGTTAAATTTTGATCACAAATAATTGTGATTATTTTCCACAAAGGATTTGAGACAACAGGCCACCAAAAAAAAAAAAAAAAAGCATGAAATCTAATAGTGGAATATAAATGATATAAAACACAAAAATCAAGAAATTGGTATTTAAAAAGGCTAAAAAAAAGTCAATATGCTTGCTTTAGCTAAATTTCTAAGTTGGTACTACTGAGCTTCCTGGTAAAGACAGTGAAAGAGGTATTAGAACACATCATATTTCTCATTTCTAGAAAGGAAGGGGTATCACAGTTCTTAAAGGGGAACCAAGATTTTTCTATAAATTATTTCTAAAAGAATTATTCAGAGAATTTTATCTAAGCGCAACTAAGGTAGTAGAGAAAATTTTCAACGTTATTTCCAGAAAATGCTTAGCAAATCTTGTCATAGTAATTAAAATAAAAGACAAGTGCAGGACTTCCCTGGTGGCGCAGTGGTTAAGAATCCTCCCGTCAATGCAGGGGACACGGGTTCGAGCCCTGGTCCAGGAACATCCCACATGCCGTGGAGCAACTAAGCCCACGCACCACAACTACTGAGCCTGCACTCTAGAGACCGTAAGCCACAACTACTGAGCCCACGTGCCACAACTACTGAAGCCCATGCGTCTAGAGCCCGTGCTCCGCAACAAGAGAAGCCACCACAATGAGAAGCCCTCGCACTGCAACGAAGAGTAGCCCTCGCTCGCCGCAACTAGAGAAAGCCCGTGCACAATAACAAAGACCCAATGCAGCCAAAAATAAATGAATAAAAATAAATTCTAAAGTTTTTTTAAAAAAGACAAGTGCATAATATTAAATAAAATTCATTACATGCAGTTCTTCAAAGGAATAAACTAATGCAATCCAAGTGTACAGGTTTGTGATGATTCAATCTAATTGAAAGAGAATAAACAGCTGTCTACTGTACTCTATTGAAATGCAGAGATGCTTTCGAAGACTAATACAACTTGCCTATATACTAAAACCCTATGCTTTTCAAAGTTGTTTTTGTAGTTTTTTTTATGGTATATAGAGTTTGTTTTCAGTCAGTAATAATTACAGTTAATACTGAGTGCACAGTATGTGCCAGAGTGACAATTCAGAAGTTCAGAAAGGTTTCTCCATTAAAAATCTGAACCTTCTTTCCTACTCAGATGCTAGGTCCTCTTGTTGATATTCAATCCATTCCTTTCCCTCTACACACCACTTGGTTAACTTTCTCTTTATGAATTTTCTAAAATCACCAGTAATATTCCCCATCAGTTGTCACCTTAACACAAAGAAACATGTATTAGAACATTTCAATCTAAGATTTGATCCCAGCTGTGGCTTAGTCTAGTTGGCCACAGTCATAAGCTCAAATGTATCACAAAAGGGAGGACACAGACTGGCATTTTAGAAAGATTGTCTCCATCTGTAGGTCCTAACCCCAGTAGCTTCTACCAGGTGCTTCTCTGTCTTGTTTGTTTGTGAATGAGGATTTTGTTTTGTTGTTGTTCTATTGTTTTGTTTTTCAGAAGTGTTTATGAATCACTTTTGTATTCTTGCGGACGAGTTGTGGAGGGTGGGAAGGAGGACCAGAGCTGAAACCTTCAGTGGTCCCTGCCATTTATTCATTCATCCCAGTATGTGATACATCTGTTCTTCTGACTGCTAGAAGGCAAGTAAAATATGGTTAATTCAGCTAGTACCTGGTCTGCTGGAAGTAGGAAAGTCTGAATTTGCCACTACTTATTGCACACCTATTTGGTACCATAAGCAATTTTGGAGAGGTACCAAAGAGTTAAGTGCATATATATGACCCAAGAAAGAGTAAATCCCATTATCTTTTCATACACACAATCGGGTCTATTTCCCTGGGTTCAAAGGTTTACCTTTTAAAACAAAGACATGACAGAAATTCGATACAGTGCAGTCAAGACAGTCGAGGCCAAGGATGTGTGGTATGTGTGTGTGTGTGCTTGTGTGTGTGTGTGAAAAAATTACCAGCACCAAAACTATTTCTTTGATTGGCCCTTTTATGGGTGTAAGATAATCTAGAAAATACCAATTAATCTGGCCAGAAGGACTTTAAAAAATATATTAAGTACTTCATGAAGTCAAAAGACAGCATGAGAAAGAATAACATGATGCCTCAAGCTCATTTCAAAGGAGTACCACTTGACTCAAGTTTCTACAGGTCACAGAAATCTTTTCTTATGATGGAAGCTTTTGATGTCCATTTTTTCTGGGCCTTGTATTCCTTCTAAAAATCCACGATATAAAGTAGCATCAGGTAGAATTCTACGTATTTCCAGTCATTAAGATTTTCTGGAAGGAAAACTGTTACCTGCACTTGAAAAAGCACAGTGTTCCTAACTTTTTAATTTCATGATTAGAATGAAAACCATGGAAGCTAAGAGAACGATGAAGAAGCATAGTTCATCACATATAGGCATAGTGTAGGCATTTAAAACTTTCCATATTACTCTAGACTCTAGGCCAAGCACTCTACCTGCATTTTCTCATTTAATTAGCACAACAGCCCAATAAATGTTTTCCCCATTTTATAAACAAAGAAACTGAGGCTAAGAATTCTCACAAAGCTGGTAAGCCAGGAGGCAAAACAAGTCTGACTGATCCAGAACCCACTATGCTGAAAAGTGGGAAGACAGTCAGATGTCACGTTTCACCATCTTGGGCAAACACACTTAATTATTTAAGTCTCAATGTCCTCTTCTGTAAATTGGACACACTCTAAAAATAGTATCTCAAAAGTCTTGTATGAATCAAATGAAACAATGTATGTGGATGCATTTTATAAAAAGTACAAGATATTGTATGGATTTTATTATTATCATTAATTTTCTGAGGTTTGCTCCCTGTCTTCTGACCATCTCTTCAAATCTGCTGTGATATAGGAATAAGGCTGGTTTGAATGCTCTGAGTAATAGCTGGAAGTGTTTTTCTATAAATAAAGTGTGTGAACTTTGGAGCATCAGCATTCCCAATTTTTTTTTTTTTCTTTTTTGGCTCCTGGGATATGTTTTTGCTTATTTTCTGGTTCCTAAACATGTTTCAAATATGAGAGGTAACTGGGTAATCACTTGCTAGATTAGTCACAACTTTAATTTGTATATTACTTTTTCACTTTAAAATATGTAAATGAGGCACTAATTTTTTTTTAACATCCTTATTGGAGTATAATTGCTTTACAATGTTGTGTTAGTTTCTGCTGGATAACAAAGTGAATCAGCTATATGTATACATATATCCCCATATCCCCTACGTCTTGTGTCTCCCTCCCACCCTCCCTATTCCACCCCTCTAGGTGGTCACAAAGCACTGAGCTGATCTCCCCGTGTGATGCGGCTGCTTCCCACTAGCTATCGATTTTACATTTGGTAGTGTATATATGTCACTGCTACTCTCTCACTTTGTCCCGGCTTACCCTTCTCCCTCCCCGTGTCCTCAAGTCCATTCTCTATGTCTGCATCTTTATTCCTATCCTGCCCTTAGGTTCATCAGAACTTTTTTTTTAGATTCCATATATGTGTGTTAGCATACAGTATTTGTTTTTCTTTTTCTGACTTACTTCACTCTGTATGACAGACTCTAGGTCCATCCACCTCACTACAAATAACTCAATTTCTTTTCTTTTTATGGCTGAGTAATATTCCATTGTATATATGTGCCACATCTTCTTTATCCATTCATCTGTCGATGGACACTTAGGTTGCTTCCATGTCCTGGCTATTGTAAACAGAGCTGCAATGAACATAGTGGTACATGACTCTTTTTGAATTGTGGTTTTCTCAGGGTATATGCCCAGTAGTGGGATTGCTGGGTCGTATGGTAGTTTATTTTTAGTTTTTTAAGGAACCTCCATAGTGGCTGTAGCAATTGACATTCCCACCAACAGTGCAAGAGGGTTTCCTTTTCTCCACACCCTCTCCAGCATTTATTGTTTGTAGACTTTTTGATGATGGCCGTTCTGACTGTGAGGTGATACCTCACTGTAGTTTTGATTTGCATTTCTCTAACGATTAGTGATGTTGAGCATCCTTTCATGTGTTTGTTGGCAATCTGTATATCTTCTTTGGAGAAATGTCTATTTAGATTTCTGCCCATTTTTGGATTGGGTTGTTTGTTTTTTTGATATTGAGCTGCTTGTATATTTTGGAGATTAATCCTTTGTCAGTTGCTTCATTTGCAAATATTTTCTCCCATTCTGAGGGTTGTGTTTTCATCTTGTTTATGGTTTCCTTTGCTGTGCAAAAGCTTTGAAGTTTCATGTGGTCCCATTTTTTTATTTTTGTTTTTATTTCCATTTCTCTAGGAGGTGGGTCAAAAAGGATTGTGCTGTGATTTATGTCATAGAGTGTTCTGCCTATGTTTTCCTCTAAGAGTTTTATAGTGTCTGGCCTTACATTTAGGTCTTTAATCCATTTTTAGTTTATTTTTGGAGGCACTACTAATTTAAAAGAAATAATAACCATTATGTTATTTTAATATTTTTCTGACATTCTCCAATTTCTATCAATGTGTATGAAATGGAGCAGAACCCTGTGGGGTCCTCCCTGGTACAAATCCTTTCAGTGTCCCCCATTTCTTGTTTGTAGGAAATAGGCTTCACTCAGCCTCCTTAACCTTCCCTGAGTTCCAAAGGGCAGATTCAAACAGTTCCTAATCAGGGAAGGGAGCGAATACAGAGACAAGGGAGGAGCAATCAAGAAACAATAGTGCAGCCTTGGGGCGGGGTCCTGGTTCCTCCTCAAGGAATATACATAACAGTATCTTGAGTTCTTCTGCAGAACTAAGGCCCCCAGCCAGGTGGAGGATGGTAACTTCAGGCTGAGCACAAGATGCCCGGAGCACTGCCCTGTTACCTCATCCCCAAGCCAATCAGAAGAAAGTCACATGCCCTGCAGCCCTCACCCCAAATTTTCCCTATAAAAACTTCTCCCCAAAAAACTATTGGGGAGTTCAGGTTTTTTTGAGCATGAGTCACCCATTCTCCTTGCTTGGCCCTGCAATAAACCTTTCTCTGCTCCAAACTCTGACTTTTTGGTTTGTTTGGCCTCACTGCGCATCAGGCACAGGAACTTTTGTTCGGTAACATGTAGAGTCCGTACACAGATTTGTAAGCAAAGTATATGCAATACATACTCAGGTTTTTTTTCATATTTGTAGGTGATTTACCAGAAGCTAAAATTTTCAGGTTCATCATTTTTACTGAATGAATGAAATAACATAGAATTAATATGCCATAAATAACTTAATCATTCCTCTCTTGTTAAATATTTATTTTGCTTTCCAGGTTTGTACAGTGTTTCAATTGTACTGCAAAATACCTTTCTATTTACAACTTTTAGTTTTTCTTCCTTTCTTCCTTATTTTTCTTCTTTGTTTTTTGGTATTAATTTCCATGTACCAGATCATTTTATCAAAAATGTGTGCAGCCCTCCATATTTGTTGATAGCTTGATTTTATTATCATCATAGGAATATTCTTGTTTCTTCAAAGCATCAACAATGTAGCCTTAAGTACTCTGATCTATATATTTTAACTTTCCTATGTGATTATACTCAGCTCTTTAATCCAACTGAATTATATTTGGTAAAAAGTGAGCTTTCTCAATGTTGATATGCAAGCTTTCAAGAAGTAGTCATTTAATAATAGCATTCCGCACTGTTTTCATGCCTATGGACAAGAATTATATTTTGAAATATCACCTGATCTATTTTTCCTTCTTGATAATTTGTTTTTAATTTTGCATCTATCCCATCATTAGAGCTAGACAGGGAAAAGAGGTTTATTGCATAATTTAAGGCAGAAAGAGAAAAGATAGAATCATATTTTGGCTTTTTAGCTCCTGAGTAGATTTTTGCAAAATTACAGCATAGAGGATCATTCTTCAAGCCCACATTTTCAAGAGCCAGGCTTGAGAGAGAAAATTTTTGTTTTTGTTTTGGAATTCTAAAAACTTGAAAGATCTACAGACCAACCCTTAGGTCATAAATTTTATCCATAGATAGATTAGAAAAGTGTACATGATAATGTAAGAGTTAGCTGAAGAAATACAAACATTACCAGCTGACAGGAAAAGGAGAAGTAGAGGGGATGTGACTACAACTTTTCTGCAGTGGGCCTCTGAAGGTACCCAGCTCTCTACCTCATTTTGGGGTCTGTGATGAACAGACCTCAGGGTGGTCCCCATAATCCCCACCTCTTTGTGTCCACTCCCTTAAATAATCCCTACCCTTGAGTAAAGGAAAGACCTGTGACTTGATTCTAACCAATAGAATATGGAAAGTTAACAGGATGTCAATCCCATGATTAGGTTATGTTTTATGGTAAAGGTAATGGGATGTCATTCTTTTGATGATGTTTACATAAGATTATCTTAGCTGAGTCTCTCCTTGAGGGCTTGAGAAAATAAGCTGCCAATTTGGAGAAGCCCAAATGGAAAGGAAAGCAGCTTCTATGAATTACTGGTGGTCTCTAGGATCTGAGGGCAGTCAACAGCCAATAGCCAAATACCAGGGCTCTCAGTCCTACAGCACCAAGGAACTGAATTCTGCCAAAAGCCTGAATTAGTTGAAAGTAGAGTCTTTCCCAGTTGAGCCTTCAGATGAGAACACAGCCTGGCTAACACCTGGCTTGCAGCCTGGTGCGACCCTAAGAACAGGACCCAGGTAAGCCGTGCCTGGACTCCAGACCCACAGAAACTGTGAGATAATATGTATGTTAATTTAAGCAGCTAAATATGTGGTGATTTGTTATTACCACCAAGAGAAAACCAATATGGGGTTGAAATCCTTAAGGGGGAGAAAGATTGATTATATGAACCCCAAATAGGTTAAGAGGATCCCACAGAAGGAAGAACTATTCCCTAGGAACTTGGAGCATAATTTATGGGTTTGGAAGCCTTGTAGAGAAGTCCTTAAGCATTTGAACAGTAGCTGAGGGCAGCACCTAGATAGAGGCCTGAGGGCAGCCTCCCCATATTCCACACTCCCCGGTGTTGTATGGACAAGCATCAGAAAATTCTCATAGCTGCTTAAGAGATGTGTAGAAGTGGCTGAAAAGCCAATGGCTCAAAGAATCCTGGAGTTAGAACAAGGAGGACACAGAAGGCATGTTGCTTAAGGCTTCAAAAGAAGATGCAGCCCACATCAGGAGATGCCAGTGTAAGCCAGAACAGAGAGAGAGATGCCCACAAAACTAACTCCCCTCACTGAACACCAGGACAATTCATAAATCCACTTCCACCCCAGGAAAGGGAAGAAGGGAGAATGGGAGAGAAAGAACCCTAAGGGATTGTGTTAAATCAAACAGATTGAATACCCTTAAATTGGCCTATTTTGTTTTTCACCATCAGTAGGAATGGAAATTTGAAAGCTATATTAAATTTTAACTATAGAAAGTAAAGTGGCATTTTTACAACCCAAAATGCCACTGATTTGGAGACCATAAAATTTGGGAACCCCTATATTTACTATGTCAAATTAAAAACAATATTTATATGTATATATGTGTATTAATAATATATTTAGGGCTTCCCTGGTGGCGCAGCGGTTGAGAATCTGCCTGCTAATGCAGGAGACACAGGTTCGAGCCCTGGTCTGGGAAGATCCCATATGCCGCGGAGCAACTGGACCTGTGAGCCACAACTACTGAGCCTGCGCTCCGCAACAAGAGAGGCCACGATAGTGAGAGGCTCGCGCACCGCGATGAAGAGTGGCCCCTACTTGCCACAACTAGAGAAAGCCCTCGCACAGAAACGAAGACCCAACACAGCCATAAATAAATAAATAAATAAATAAATAAATAAATAAATAAATTTATATTAAAAAAAATAATATATTTAGGCTTTATTTTATCCTATTAGGCCCACTTTCTGATTTCTGGCATATATTGTATTTTCTGTCGTCTAACATTTTTCTGTTGATTCCTTTATGTTTGATATTCTTACAAAGAACTCACTAGCAACTCAGGAAGTATCTTCCATTTCAAGCTTTATTTCTCATATCTTTTTAATGCTTTGTTGGAACAACAAAATTCTCTAACACCAAAGCAGGGACCTTTTCACTTGTGTCTGCATTCTACACCAAACATTTATCATATCCCTAACACAGAGCTGATTTCGTTTCCACAAGTGATGTGTCAACAGTTATTAAATTATGAGTGTTCCCAGTCTTTATCCTAACTCTGGGCACTAAAGAAGATTCTGGCTTGAAGTCCTCAGTCTCCTGACAGCTGGACTGGGCTCAGTTCTCTCAGGGTTTGTTATGCAGAACCCCGAAGAAAGCTAGAGGCAGAGAAAACAGGCTATGGCTGAGAAAATCTTCGAACAGGGAAAAGGAGATTTTAAGGACAATTTAAAATGAAAGAAATGTGGAAAAAGTTGCAGTGAATAAAGGAAATGAATGGGAAAGATTAAAAAATTTTTTAATATTACTACACTGTATGTATCTCTCTTCATGCTATTTGAAAAGTGCAAGTAAAGTATATGTTATTTTAAGATTATTTTGTGACTAGATGTATTCATTTTAACCTTGATAATGCTTATTCTAGGCACTATATGAATTTATGTAATTGTTTTTCATAAGTACTTGCTGAATATGTTCAATTTCACGCTGGTTCAATATCTTCATTGTGTTGGGTCATGAAAAGAGTGTGAATATTCACGGTGTGAGGTTACAAAAGCATTGGATTGGCCAAAAATTTCATTCTTCTTTTTCTGTAACATCTTACAGAAAAATCCAAACGAACTTTTTGGCCAACCCAACAAATTTAAGAGCTTGGACTGAATGTGGGCTAACCCCAGGATATACTATGGAGATGTGTGAGAGTTTTTTCTTAACCTGTAATTCTCTGGTTTATCTTTGGCATGTTTCTCCTGAAAGTGAACACAATGCATCTAATTAATTTTTCCCACAGATTTATACATGTGTATCAGTCACTCTGCTGCATAACAGATAACAAAACAATCTCAGCATAAAGCATAGCACTTATTTCTCACTCACCAGACAGTTGTTCACTGGAATTCAGCTGATCCAGGCTGAAGTCATTTGGACCTGGCTTCAAGCTGCAGTTGGGTCCAGGTCTGTTCTACATACCTCTCATGGTCTTTGGACCAGCAGCTAACCAAAGAATATTTTTCTTTGGGTGAAAAGTGGGAGCTCAAGAAAACAAGTCCAACTGTGCAAGCACATATCAAGCCTTTGTTTGCATCATATCCACTAAAATTCCATTGGTCAAAGCAATGGGTTAGCCAAGCCCCAAATCAAGGACTAGGGATATATATTCCACCTAGCATGAGGCCATGTTACTAATACAGGGGAATAGAGAATTGAAATTAATAATTCAACTCGTACCTACTGCTAAATTATATTTTTATTATACACACATCTATTTTATAATACATTATACATGAATATATTACTCAAGACTTTCCTAATATACTCATAGGATTCAGTGTAATTTCACTATCATATTTTCTGACCTTGTGAAAAATATAGTCAAGGATTGCATTAGCTAGTTTCATTTCTTTAAACCACAGCCCCCGACTATGTAGACAAAGACTTGCTGGCATTACAGAATCAGAACAAAATAATATACAGGCAACCTACAGATACTGTAGTCACTTGAAAATTATGGATGCAAAAGCAAAAAAGCTATAGACAATGGGAGATTATATCCCATATACATACAGACTGTATCCCATACATACACAGATGCCTGCACCACTAACTGTGGATGCTGCCAGGCCACCCACTTCTGGAGTGAAGATGATATATTTCGGCACTGGAGAAGATACCAGTTAAAAAAAAAAAAAAGTCTCTAATAGCAAATTTAAACCCCATGATGTTGAGGCTGATAAACCAGGAAAATCACAGCTTGATTTAGAAAGCAGCAGGGAGCTAGCAGGGAGTCTTAAAAAGGAAGATTGAATAGCTGGTACAATAGCAAAGGAAGATTGCTTTTGCTGAAGACCATTTTCAAAACTCCACAGAAACATGACTGAGCCACCAACCAGATGAAGGACTTCAGGAAGAAGCCATACTAAGGCTGGAGGAAACTGCAAACCTCTCAGCTAAAAAATACAAATGAAGACTAAGGCAGATATGGCCATTATAAACAAATGGGCTGCAAGTGTTTTCATTACCAGAAAAGCTCAGCCCTCACCTTAATGGCATCAAATATCAGAACCAAATAGGGGTCTCTTTGCTTGAGAGCAGATCAGAGGAGAAACACCAGACTACACAGCACCAGCTCCCCCATCTGTGGTCACAGTAGTAAATTCTGCCTCCCATTTTTACTGCTATAAAAGAAATGGGATTTTAATTCTGCTGTGGAACCTTGGGCTATTCATTTATTGACCCTCTGCTGCAGGCATCAGCTATTTATAATTGATTGAAAACTACATAAATATATTAATATGTCTACCCTCTTCTTTAGAGATTTTTTTTAATTTTGCAAAAATGCATTAAGCTCTTCCAAAAAAAGAGGTGTCATCCCATTCCAGAATACAGTAGTTATTATTTTCAACCTGCTTCACCCTAATCAGTCTCATTATACCAGCATTTTTAATGGACGGAATGTTTTCCCATTGAGCTCTTGGTAGAATTCCATGTGATCATAAGCTAATCACTGCTGCTACTGTCTCAGTCTTTCTCAGTCTGCCCTCCATAGTGTATACTACAGTGATAGAACTGTTGGGGAGGGGAGCAATTGATTTTTTAACCCAATTATGGCACCCCCCCCAGAAGAAAAAGGTACAGTGTTTTTTAAGGGGGTTTCAAATTCAGGAAGAGGTAATTCCTCTTTCACTAACAATTTCTAGATGACTAGCTCTCATTTCAAAGAGAGGTTCAGTTCCCAGGAGGTTATCCTTCAGCAAAATCATGAGATCTTTTTCTTTTCTGTCTGCATCAATTGTAGCACTTGGAAATGGCACAGAGGATAACTCTGTTTAGCCAAAACTCACACATCACAATATAAAGTATATCCAAACTCATTTTTGAGTGAGCTAGCTTATACCAAGCAAACTCTTCAATATTTTGATCAGGATAGAAGTCTTGTCAATTACAGTCTATGAAGAAAAGACTCTGGTCTTCCTTATGGAGAATAAAGGTTGACCTTGAACTAAACTTTTCCCAAGAACGTTCCAGAAGCACCATCCCAAATCACCTAAGCTTTTACATATTGAAATATTTCTTGATATCCTATATGGTTGCTGAACAGAGATCCTAAAGAGGATAATGAGTTATGAGATAATATTTCCAATGACATTCCAACTGTAGCCATGGTAGGAGTCATTTCACAACTGAAATAGATAATATATCTCCTGGATATTTTGTGGCCCAATATGAGAATAGAAAATTATGATTCATGCCTATTTATATGCATTATTAAACAGTGAGAAAACCATTCCCTAAGACCTCCTTCAATGTTAAAACTTTTAGAGTTTTCATTTATATACTCTGACAAGTGATAATCAAGTAGCTCTGTGATTATGTTCATCCCTATACATTAGTTAGATAATGGTTCAAGAGTCAGCCAGGTCTGAAGTGGAAATTAAAAGAGCATGGACTTTGGAGTCAGAGAATCAAATCTAGGTTTGCCTCCCAGTCCTTTGCAAATGACTCAACCTCACCAAGCAACAGTTTCATCATCTATAAAACATTAGCAGATCATGTATACAAAGTGCCTGACATGAAAAAGACACTCAAGATAATAAGCTCTAGAATAACGAAGATTTACCAATTCTTGTGCATGTTCTGAAAACCTCCCTTAAAATCTCTTTCTAAAGAAACAAAAACTATTTTTTTAAAAACAAAATGCTTTTCACAGATGTAAGGCATGAGATCTAGAAAGGCAAATAGCCTTTAGAAAATTCCCAAATTCTTTTGGCTAGTTATAAAATTCATGCTACAAACTGGGCAAGAAAAAGTCCTTTAAAAATGTCACAATCTGTAATGGGCCAAGTTTTATTCTATAACTCATTTGGATAAACACTAAATTGGAATGATTAGAATAAAAGAAAGAGAGAGATGGAGGGAGACTGCCATATTGGCCTCTCCGAGTCCTATTTGAGTTCCCTGTGGTGCGTTGTTTAGGACAAGAATCCGGAGATCCAAACGCTCAGCTAACAATCCTGGTGGATGTTGAAAAGGCCACGCTCTCGTCACAGCTGATAACTTACTGCCCTGACAACTAGTCTGAAGACACCACAGCTGTGTTCTTATTCACAGCTGAAAGACAACTATTGTCAGTTCCTAATTTATATGTTGGTAATAACTTTGCACTGAATTTGGTTTCCCAGGTATAGGTGATCATGTGGTACAAAAGAGAAACCATTTCTCTTTATTTTTCCAGTATAAGGGCAAAGCTGAAGCACTATTTGAAACAGTCAAGATGGACTAATAATTTTTTGCTTCCTTTTCATCATCCCATTTTCTTAGTTCCTAATACTCTTTTTCTCCTGTTTCCAGTCCCTCAGATTGCCCAAAACTTCTTTAGTGAAATCCCACTGGTTCTTTTCTATATCCCCAAATTCCCTTATAATACAAATTGAATTCCTTTCCCCCCCCCACCAAAATTCCCAACACGATATTAATTTTACAACAATTGGGGTAAAATAATTTACACTAATGTGTGATGGGTAGTCCCATAATCATGAGAGTTATTTGCATTTTTAGAAGAGGATGACTACTGCCAAAATTAATGCCTAATTAGTAGAATACAGGATAATGTTACAAGGTTTCAAGCCGACATAGGCTTTTTTTTTTTAACTAGGGGAACAAGAAAAGAATAATTAAGCTTTATATAGATGAGCCCTCAGGGTCTGCTCCTCTAAACTGACTTGCTTTTTTTCTAGATTCTCTAGATTCATTCCCTCCTCAAATTCTGCTACCATGGCTCCTCTACCAACTCCACATATTTTCTGGTTTGTTTGTTTCTACCCAGAAAGCTTCTTATAACCATGAGGTCTCTCGCAACAGAGACAGAGAAGTTGACGTGGGAGAGGGCACAATTGGGCTCATGCGTGTTATTAGTTAAAGGTGAGCACACTTTTCATCTGAATATTGATTTTAAAAACCTACATGGTTACTACTGCATAAAAGACAGACCCAGATAGAAACACGCCATTTAATATTGTTGCCATCTACAAAAACAAAGCTAGATATGGGTAGAACTTGAAATATGTCAGGGTATAGGCAAAAAAAAAAAAAAAAAAAAAAGATAGTTTTCCAAACCTTTATAAATGTGACAGAACTGGTAGCCCTACAAGAAGCTTCCTCTTCCCGTGGAACTTGAAAGGGTTCACAGGAGTCCATGCACTGCCATGCAGACAACCACCAAGAGCTGTCACCACAACCCCAGTACACAGGTGACAGCTTGAGCTCCAGGAGGTTAAATGTCACATCCATAGGGAACCAGAGATGAGAACAGCATCCAAGTTCTTGACTCACACAGCATCTTTCACTGCAGCCTTTCCTGGGCTACCTCCGAATATCTCAACTTTCAGTCTACCCGTGCCGGGTACCAGAAAACAGAGATGTGCACAAAAGCACATTTTAAATTGTGAACATTTGGATTTGTTTTTGTTTATTTGACTCTCCAACGTGGGTTCTTAGATTAGTAGTTCTCATCTCAAATCTGGTAATAAAAAGAGCTTCATCTTCTCTGAGTGAGACAATTTCGAAATTTGGCTGATTCTTGCTACCAACAATGCAGCTGGGATGAACTTAAAATTTCTAATCCACACTGCCACTCACTATGTGATGACTTTGTGCAAATAACTCAACTTTCCTCAGATATGATTTTCTATTCTATAGAATGGGAATCATAACACTAATGCAATAAAGTTGTTTTATGATTTGACAGTAATATTATCTCTCGTGGATTACTGCAACAGCATCGTACCTGGTCTCCTGACTTCCATCCTAGCCCATCTTTCCTCTAATTATCAACAGAGCAGCTAGAGTGGTCCTGGTAAAACATAAGTCCCTAAGTTCTTCTTAACTCTCTCCTTTCCAGGGCCTTCTCAGCCCTTTCAGAGTAGAAGTCAAAGTTAATGATTGGCTTACTTTATCTGCCGCCTCCTCATTGCCTGTCTGACCTCACCAGCCATCACTCTCGTACTGGGTCATGTTGCTCCAGCAACTCCGGACCCATCACTACTCTTCAAACATACTGGAAACACTCCTGCCTCAGGGCCTTTGCACTTGCTGTTTCCTCTGCTCGGAAATTCTTGCTTTAAGTATTCATATGAATCACTTCCTCACCTCCATTTAGGTCTTTATTCAAAAGTAATCTTCTCAGAGGGCTTTACCCTGGCTCCCCTATCTAAAATTACTACCCAGTCTCCTCCATAATACTTTTTTGCTGCTTTATTTTCCCCCTTAGTATCAAATAACACATCCTACATTTACTTACTTGTATGTTTTATTGTCTGTCTCTCCCACTAAAATATAAGCTCGATGTTAGCATTTTGTTCACTCATTAACTATGTGACTTTGTGGAGGAAAAAAAATATCCTCAACTTCTCTGAACTAGAGTTTATTCATCCATTCCCCTGGACAGTTCTGCAGCAATGCCTGCACATAGTAGGAGTTTCATAAATGGTCATTGAACTGATGACTGAATCTTTAAAAAGCTTTCAAAATTATGACCACTGAAGCGTAAAAAAGGGGAAAGAAAAAGGAAGATGTGGGGAAAGGAGAGAAAAGAATCATGTCAGAGATGTTCAAATTACAGGGATATGGAAAAAGAGAGCCAAGCAGCATGAGAAAATGGGAAGGAAATCAGGGTAGCATAATTGAAAAACCCTGAAAGAAACCAGAGGAAGCACAAGAAGGAAGGGCTGCTCTTCACTATTTAAACAGCATTTGAACGATTTGGCTATAGTTTTATCATGAGCCAGCACTGTCCTCAGAACTGTGGGAAGCATCCTCTATTCTATGAGCAGACAGGGGAGGCATTCCCCCCCAGTAGCCCAGGACTCGTGAGAGGCCTAAAGGACACACAACGGGCACCAGCAGAGCCCATTAACAATTCCCGAGAAGTAAAAACAGAACCCGGGTAATAAAATAAAGTCTAACCTTTCTTTCCTTGGCGCTTAGTCCAGTTTCACTTATTCATGGGGTGCCGGTGCAGAGGCCTCACGTTCAGCACTTCAGACCAGAGTGTCCCTGTGAGAAATGGCTGCATCGACGCCGCAGCTCGGGAGCGGTGTGCAGAAACCGCGCGGGATACTCAATTCAAGATGGCGGCAGCGGGCCCCGCCCAGAGACCCTGCGTGCTCCGTCTGGGGCGTCAGCAGCACAGCTGTGCGTGCCCGGTGAGGACGCTGCCTCCCCCCACCCCCACCCCCCGCCCCGCCCCGCCACTGACGAGATCCCTATAAAGCAGCCCCACCTGTAGCCTGTCAGGGAAAGCATGTTCTCTGGGGTGCGAGCCTGCACCTCTCTGTTCTCTGATCAAAGAAAAAAACTTTACTTTGCTTCTAAACTGAACTTGGTCTGTTCTATTGGCTCCAAGGACACGGGGCAGTAGGACCCTTGTTAGGGCCTGACTGGAAAGGGTTAGTAACACAGCGGCTCTCAGATGCCATTAACAGATGAGATCCAACTGTTCTTCATCACCGACTACTTTCTTGGGAATCTGGTTTGAACATACATGTAATGCCAAGTACTAAGATAATCACTCGAGGGCATGGTCATAATGTGGAATGTCATATTCCTCCATGCACACATACTCATACACAGACAAACACACCTCCTTCCTACACAATTAATTGATTCCCAGTCTTCCTGTAAGGCAAGGACCACAAAATTCTATAGTTTTCTTATTCAGATCCCAATCAGTGGAATCATCTGGAGCAAGAGGAAAGTTCCAGCGTCCATGCATGAGAGCCCCTCTATGGCCTCAGGAAGAATCCTTCCCTTCTGGTTCAGACTCTACTGTGATTTCCACTTTTGCCTCATGGGAGTCTTTTCTCCGGCATCCCAGTCTTGCAAGAGCTAATTAGAATGTCAGGTAAGGTTAGCTCTGAGATGACTTTCAAGATCTGTGCTGAGGAAAACAACATTCACTTTGCAAGCTTCTTGGGAATTTTATTTAGCTAGAGCCTCTTCAGCCCAAGGATTTAAAGCAAGATGGAAACTGTAGCTCATGAATCAAAACAACTCTCCAGAGCTAAAACCTAGCTGCATTTGCATAACAATTTACCAGATCCAAACAGCAGGGCAAGGTCAGGTGAAATAAATCGCCAAGGTCATGGTTCTCTGGAAGTGTTATTGAAATTCAGAACTCCTGATCCCGGGTGCTTGCTCTGCCCCATGGACATCTCTCCTACTCTCCTTCTAAATGAAACTGTGGCATAAAATAAAATAAATGTACTGTATGTGTGGAAACCACAGGCCTACCCTTAACCCCCTCCTTCCTTCTAACTCCAGATCGTTCAGATCATGGAGGAAAAGATCAAATCATAACTCACTGACCTCATTGTATTACCACACAAATGAAAGCACTTACTAGTAACAGTGATCTGGAGGACCCTTGGTCTAAACTGCAAACTGCTGTTGACTGTGCTTGAAAGTATACTTTCAAAGTATTTTAAATCTCTTTAATTTCTTGATCAAATAATTGCTTCGAATTCACTGTTATAATTTTGAGAACCCCAAAACATTGGGATCCTTAAAAATTGGCAAAGGCCCATGCGCCAGAGAGCAGGAAGCCGAGATTCAACGTGTATATGATTCTTGCTTTAATACCCTCAGCTAGAAAAACCGTTAAAGCAAGACATCGAAAAGAAGCTTCTTAAAATCACGGCCTCTTTCAACCTACTGGATTTCAGATTCCTCGGGCGCAACTCCGAATCCAGAATTCTCCCTCTTAGGTCGCAAGGAATTTCGCGAACTATGACCCCTAGCCTTGGAGGGGAGAGAACTTGCCAGGGGCGCGGGAAGCGCCACCCGGGAATCTCACCAACAGTGGGCGTCTAGCACAGCCAAGCGACAGGCTGGCGCCAGGGCTCAGCAGCAGAGAAGCGCCGGCTGAGGCGGGGAGAACTTTGCGCTCCCAGCAGAACCACCCTTTGCTGGCCAGTCGCGTCGCTCCTCTGAGGAAGCCAGCAGCGGCGGCGACTGGGCGGAAAGAGGACGAAAGAAAGGAAGAGAGGAAGTAGCGAGGGAAGAAGAAAAATGAAGCCAGCGCTGGGGGAGCCCGCGAGAGGGTGGCCGACGGTGGAGCAAGGAGGCTTTGGCTGCTTTTCCGCACCCCGGGCGTGAACGCCTTCTCCTGCGCGACCCCAAGGAAATAAGTGGGTCTCGCCTGGGCGAGACAAGAATCCAAGTGAGAACCTTGCCTCCTCGGTCACCGTTGCCCCCTAGGAATCCCAGCCGCTTCTCAGTCCAGCTTTCCCGCGGGGCCGGACGCAGTGCCCGAGCCGCCCTGCGGATGGGGCGGGCGGGGAACAAGCGCCCAAGCCGCGGGTGACCAGCGCCGCCCGCCCCGCTCAGCGCAGGGACCGGGCGGGCAGAGAATGCGAGGCGGAGGGACTTGGGAGCAGGTCCCGAGACTGCCTAGGGCGCGCTAGGCTCCAACTTGGATGGCCCGGAGTCCGCTTCAGCTCCTGGGACAGCTTCGCTGCGCGGAGTGAGCTGCCAGCGGAACCTGGGGGCGGAGACCTTAGGCGGCGGCTGCCCGGGGGAGAGCCGGGGGCCGGAGGGGGCGCGCTTTCTCCCTGCGGGTCTCAGTAATGAGGAGACTGAGTTTGTGGTGGCTGCTGAGCAGGGTCTGTCTGCTGCTGCCGCCGCCCTGCGCACTGGTGCTGGCCGGGGTGCCCGGCTCCTCCTCGCACCCGCAACCCTGCCAGATCCTCAAGCGCATCGGACACGCGGTGAGGGTGGGCGCGGTGCACTTGCAGCCCTGGACCACGGCCCCCCGCACGGCCAGCCGCGCCCCGGACGGCAGCCGGACAGGCGCCCAGCGAGATGAACCTGAGCCAGGGACTTGGCGGCCCCCGGCGCCCTCGCCGGGCGCACGCTGGTTGGGGAGCGCCCTGTATGGCCGGGGGCCGCCGGGCGCACGGAAGCCCGGGGAGGACGACCGGGCCGAGACCCTGTGGCCTCGGGATGCCCTCCTCTTCGCCGTGGACAACCTGAACCGAGTGGAAGGGCTGCTGCCCTACAACCTGTCTTTGGAAGTAGTGATGGCCATCGAGGCGGGCCTGGGCGATCTGCCGCTCTTGCCCTTCTCCTCCCCTAGCTCGCCGTGGAGCAGTGACCCTTTCTCCTTTCTGCAGAGCGTGTGTCACACCGTGGTTGTGCAAGGGGTATCGGCGCTGCTCGCCTTCCCGCAGGGCCTGGGCGAGATGATGGAGCTCGACTTGGTCAGCTCCGTCCTGCACATTCCAGTTATCAGCATCGTGCGCCACGAGTTTCCGCGGGAGAGTCAGGTGAGAGGAGTCTGGCGCGTGGAGTGGAGATGGGCACCGCTGGGGGCCGGGACGGTAGCGGGGGCGGAGGGAGGGCGAGGAAGGGGAACGCGGATGAAGACCTGAGGGTCGTGGGGCTTTGCAACTTTGATATTAAGGATCGGACCATATCCGTAGGTTATAGGTAGAAGGATCTCAGTAGAAGTAAAATAAAACATTTTAAAGCGCAGATGGACATAAAATGAGAGGTAGAGTAGCAGATGGAAGTAAGGAAGTGGGAGAATAAGCGAAAAAAATCTTCACGTTTTGACCAGTTGGGAGAAACCTAGTGGATACCCTATGGAAGTGTTGAATAGAAGTCGAAGTTCAGGAGCGTGGAGAGCAGTCGAGGTTCTAATGACTAGCGCGGGGAATGGGCATAGAAGATCCCAGACTGCCAGAGTCTTTTCAGTCCCCTGAGGAACTCTAAAAGCACCTGTCGGAAAGAGCACCTGCTCCTTCTGACTTCTTTAGACGATGTCCCTGAGCTTTAGGCGACCGGGTAAAGAAGAAAACACCTCCCTCTGAGTTCCTTTGAGTAAACAGGAAATCTGCAATTAGTACAGAAGCAATAGGTAGAGTGGTTAATTAGTCTTGGGTATTGAAAGGCATTAGAAATATTATCTGATACCGTAAAAATGGATGGGAGGACTCATTTGGGATTGTTTCTTTGTCCCTACTCTCTCTCTATGTGATGTGGGTTCAAAGACTGGCTATATTTAGTTGTGTTCAGCCCATTTCTGCTCCAGTTATCTAGAAGTAAAGACTATGATTTAGTTTCCTATGGGTTAAAAAAAAAAATATATATATATATAGTTTCAATAAAGGAAGCTATTTGAGAACTTAACTGTTGACAATTAAAAGATAAATATTTACAGAGAAGGTGGGGTCCTTTTAGCAATAGGAGTTTTCTGCATTTTGTGCATTATTTTTAAATAAAATATCAAGCATTACTGAGTCTTGCACAAAGTATTTATGAAACATAGGTAGTTGGGGGTGGTCCCATTTTAAAAACTGAGAAACTGAGGAAAGTTCTGGGGCTTGATCAACATTGGTTGGTGTACTAATAATAGAGTCCAGACTCGGGAGAATTTCTAACTCTATATCATTTTCATTCTATCACTGCAGCTGAAAAAAATATTTCTAATCTCTCTTCCATTTTCAATATATATACAGAGATAAAAAAATAAAATGAGTAAGAACAAATATATGTGAAAAGTTTGATCAAATCTATGCGTGAAATATAAAGAGAGTAATAAAGGTTTCTTTTTCTAGAAAAACGAATCTTACATTTTTAATTTTAGGAAGGGCAGCCTCAGGCTACTTTCAGCAGTTGCCCAGAAGATTTCTATTTAATGCTGAACTGTAGAGATTTGATCTGCAGAGTGCAGGCTAATTAACTTTTATCTGAAATATTTCCGTCACCTGAATCTGAATGACTGTAGGCAGCAGATGGGAGGGCATGGAAAACACAAGTGCACAATGCTGCCAGTGCCCAGTGTTATAAACATGAAATTGCATCCATAAGGTGTATCATTATTAATAGATATGCAGAATAAGATCTAACAAATGCAAGAGTCAGCCTCACTTGATGAGAACATCATTGCTTCTTTATTACCTAGTACTTCATATATGCCAATAGTGTTCACATTCTCCAGACTCCTTTCCATTTGTAGATTGTTTGGCAAGAGTCTTAAATAGCAAGAATTTTCCCCAAAATTAGTGTTCCTTAGTTAGAAGTGAAATTGTCTATGCTCCATGATGAATTTTTGTAGTATACAGCACACCACAACTTGGAGACCAGAGAAACTGTGAAGAAGCATCTAGAATAAGTAAATTTCAAAGCTTTAGGACCACTGGAGGATGAAGAGTCTTCCAGGGACAACCCTTGCAAGCTGACAATAAAATAAATACTATGTCAAGCACATTTACTTCTGTATTTCAATTCAGAAGTGTATTTTAAATCACTGTTGTCATTGTTACTTTCATGGCACACATCTTGAAAGGGAGGGATTATTTTATTAACTCAGATCTAGTTTGGCCAACTGAGGACATTTTCTTTCATTCATCTTTGTATTTTAAATTCAAACATATCTAACCTGTCTTACTTTTAGTATATAATTTAAATGTCATTCTATAATGTTCTATATTTAAAGTGTCCAGCTCAATGTCAAGTCACTGTAACATGTAATTTTAAGATATGACCACCATCTGCTTTCAGCAAAAATAATAACCGATCTTCTCCTGGCTTCTGAAAAGTGGACCTTTCTCTAATACAATGATGTGATTTTTTTTTTAAACTTCCTAAATATAAAAGAATGATGAAGTCATTTTACACATTAAATCAAATTGACTTAATTTAGCCACTGTCCTTATTAGAGTCTATGCCCAGTGACCTAATTTGTTGACTGTGCCAGTGCATGATTAAAGGATTCTAGAAGAAAGTGGACTTGTCCACACGATCAGACAAATCAAAATTGCTTTTAGAGCAGGAACAGCAACAATGTTTTCTCCCACTTTCTTTTGGGCTACTGATTTCTTTCATATGAAACCTTTAATTAGTAAGTAATGGTTTTGATAGCATCCTGCCACAACTCCTGAATGGAAAGAGATACCACTGATATGATCAAACCCCTGAGAGGAGCATAGTCGTTTTATTTCAGTATACTATTTATTCGAAACATAAACGCATAGGTTCATCAGCTTGGAAGGAACCAACTTCCTTCAATCAGGGAAATCCATTAAAATAAGATAGTTAGCTACCCACTTTTGGAAACCGTATGTGTATTATCACTACATCATAAAAGCTTAATACAACATTACATATAGGATAGAGTCAAAGCATGCTTCCACCCCAAAAATTCTGACTTTATCACACCCAAACCTCCACTTGAGGCCAACTAAATTCTGTTCCCATGCCCTTCAAATAATGATTCTGCACGTGGATGCAGTTAACATTTACATTTAAGTAACATTCAGCTCCTACAGTTCTTTCTTTCTCTTCACTCCCCCTACTACTTTTTCTTCTGAGAGTTTGTATTGTTTCTCCAAAGTTAATGCCTCAAATTTACCTACTGAGGTAGTGACAGATACACATTTCTTTCTAAAATGTGTATTTCATGTTAATTCCATATTGGTTTCATTAGGCAGAGTTAATGGAGTAATATAATTGGCTTAGATTCAAACCCATGCAATTAAAAGGTGACCACACTACTATTTTCTTCTCTTGTTGAATGTACCATGTGCCTGTCTCACGAGCCATATATGCTAACTAATTAGCATATGTTTATTCCCATGGAAATATAAGTGTTTTGGATGGTCCATTTTTATAATACAGGGCTAAGTACTGAATTCTGTTTATTAGAATTTCGCTAGCATGGTGCCACTTTTGTATGATACAAGGGACAAAGCAATGATATCACAATATAACTTATGTGCCTCATGAGGGGACAAGTAAAGGACATTTATTTTTAAAACATCTGCTCTCAACTGTGGTGGTTTTCCTTGACTTTCTCTATTCAAGGCACTGTTCTCTCTCCTCTGGGGGAAATGTATTCTTCTGCAATTCATGATGAATGGCTGATAGTAGCACCTAATTGTTGCTAACTTGAAGATAAATGATTTCAAATTAAATGTCAAGTGATGCAAAACTTTTCTTAGCAGTGATCTTTTACAGGTTCCTCTTGAAAAACAGAGACCTGGGATTAATCTGGAAGTTTTTATTTCCATTCTGGGAATTTTGTTTACAACGCTTACTTATTTTTCTAGATAAATAGAGCAGAAGAGACTAGCACACACCATTCATTGGGCAATTAATCTGTTTCACCCCTTTTCTTTGCGCCTGCCATAGAAGAGTCATAGAGAATCTTGGGTCTTGATCTCCTTGGCTATTACATCTTGGAGTTAACTTATGATTGAATCAACTGAAAACCAATTTTGGTGTCTAATTCCTTAATGTTTTATCTTCTGGTGTGGCAGAAATCACCTTGGATTTCGTGCCACTAGATTTTATTTCATGAATACCTCCAGTCAAATTCCAGTCATGTTGGTTAAACGAGCATGACATAATGGAAGGTATATTAAATAGTACTCAAAAAAAGACTCAGTGTACCTCTGCCTCTTACTGGCCATGGAATCTTGGTGACTCTCTCTGTGAGCATCTAGGCTTGTCAATCAAAAGAAGGTTATTTTACCAATCTGACAGAGTTGTGTGAATCAAATAAGAAAGTGAAGTACTTTGGAAAAATTTATAGTGTTAGCTAAATAACCAGTAGAGAGGTGTTGGTTTTGATCTGCTAAGAATCATCCTAGTCCTAATTCACCACTAATTCTCCATTAGTTGCTACTAATCAAAATAGAATGTGATTCACAGTGTAACATGTCTTCATCTTCCACCTTACTCTCTACCCACTCCCTCATTTTATTTCTCTTAAAAAAAAAGTAAGTGGGTTTAGTACCCACCCCCGAAAAGAACTATGTTCCTAACTAGCTTGCACCCTTGCCTAGGATTAGAAGACATGCCATAGGTACTGTTTCTATACCAATGGCAAATCTTTATAAATGCACATCATCAATGCAGTTTCTAGAGCCTTAGGTATTGCCATAGAAGCTTCAATAAGATGCCCAAGGTTTTTCAGAAATGTTGGTGTCTCTCATTTCTCCTATAGGAGAAATTATAGTAGATTCCTCATGAGACTACGGACACACAGTCTAACCTCTCTACCCCAACTCCGCCTACCATACCACTAAGCCCACTGTTCGGCTCATCTGACATTATTTTCTTGGCAAGTCTTTCTTGATGAAGAAAGCAGTGTGTTGGTTCATATTTGGTTCATATTGGCACAAGCTCCTTATCTCAGCTTGGATAGACAACAGTTTGCAAACCAGCTACTTTGAGTATCATTGCCCTAGGCAAATATGTGGAGCTCTCATAGCAAGGTATTGTACACTTTAGTGGCACCACTAAATGCAGAGATGAGAATCTCATTGTCTTTTCTCCTGCCTACTCTAGCTACTCCCATTCACATACACAAAAGAGTAGAGAAACAGTACAGCACTAGAAATGGGATGTGGAATCTCTAAAACTAGGCAAGAAGGAAGAAAGAACATCTCAGCATCTGCCACATTGCTTTTTGAGTAAATGCATGAATAACAAACTAATGGCAATCTTTAAGCCACTCATTTCTTTCTCAGATCTTTCCTGTATGGGATGGTGGGAGAAGAGAACAATGGGGAAAAGGTAAACAAAGAGTAAGCCAGCCACCTTCTCTCAACCTAACACCTCAGCTAGACTTTCAGATCTCCTGACTGTGAAGGAGTCAGACACTTTCAGGGGAGACTGTGTTCCTCCTGTACTGAGGGAGTCAGTTGATCCTACTTACCTGGGCTGGTATTGTGTCAGCTGGAGTAAACTCTGACCCTGAAAAGCTAATATCTGCTTGGCCAGGGATGGTCTGTCTGTAGAGATGAGCCTTCAAGGGTTCAAGTGGTAAAGAATTAAGCAGGATGACTTCTCTTTTAGCGAGGCTGAATTATGCCTCATTGCTTTTCATTTGAGACAGATTTAGGAAAAAACCCAGCCATATATATTTTTGTAGAATGTATGCTTTCAAGACTCCTTCACAAATGCGCTTACAGCAAGCATCCTTTTAACAGTCCTGTGAGGTAAATAACAATGTATAGACAACATAAAAGGACTAAAAGAGTTATGCATTGTAGGAAGTGAGACGTCACCAAGAGGAAAATAGACTAAGCTCCTTCTGAATTTAATGTATTTGTCAGCCTACAATCCGAGAACAGACTGGATCCATCACTGCTTTTGAATTATTGCAGAAAAAAGAAAGATAAAAGAGAGAGATCTATTTCTAGGTTCTATGGTTTAAAGCATATTTCACACTAAATATCCAATAATAGAAGTTTATTACATATTAACTTTGTCTTCATTTTCCTTATATGCACAAAAAATTGTGGAATAAAAAAGTTCAAGATTAACTTGGAAGACTAACCACTTGATCTAAATGAAAAATCATTCTTTACAGCATGTTATCTAAATGTAGCATCTGCTGCTGTACCAATTAAACCATTATATTAGTCACAGTCTGCTGACAATGACTTTTAAATTATGAAGTAGAGGTCGATACTTCTTAAACAAATTTTCGTTTTCTGGCTTACATGTCGTTAAGTGATAGTTCAGAGTCCTCCATGATGAACCCCAAATTTTGATAAGCTGTACAAGACACATTCATTGTCAACTTTCTTGAGAAACAGAGATGTATTTCTTAATTTATTATTTAACAAATACTTTTTAATAAAGTATTGATACCAAGTGTGTTTATTTCAGAATAAAAACTTGTTACCAAATATAAAAAAAAAGTTTAATTAAATGAATCATGATTTATCAATATCTTTACAATGGAATACTGCATACCCATTCAAAATGAAAATATTTGTTGACACAGAGAGATAAAAAAGTATACATTGTACGTAAATGTAACCTTCTGTAAAATATAAAGTCTAAAATCTTATTTATAAAAATGTTAAATGTGATTGTAACTGAATGGTAGAAGTCCACATTTTCCCCTGTGCATGCTTCTATTGATATTTTTTCTAAAAATAAGTATGTATTACCTACACAATTAAAAATAATAAGAGGAAAAAAAAAGACAAGTTACCTTCACATTTCCTCACCAGTGCTTTTAATACTTCATATGAAAGTATAGACTTCAGGAACAAATTAATTGTAGTATATGTTTAAATTTATCCTTTCACATCTATATTTCAATTTTATCCTCATAATTATTTTGTGAAGTGAGCAAGACAGTTAGTATTTATTTTACAAATCAGACAATAATAACATATAGATGGAAGAAATACAAAGTAGGGGTGAAGAGAATAGGTTTTTGAGAAGCACAGACCTATGTTTGAATCTTAGCTCTACAACTTTCTAGACATCTTTCCTTGAGAAAACATGCCTGATGTCTCTGTGCCTCAATTTTTGATCCACAAAATATGACTGTCTCATAAAGTTACGGTGAGGATGATATCATGTATGCAAAATTCTAAGCACAGTACCTAGAGCACTGTGTATTCTTATTCTAATGATCATTCTTTTAGCACGTAGTATTGACGTAGCTTACTAAAAAAACAAAATAATCAGAATGAGAACTCAAATATTCTAGCTTGCTCTCTCCAGAGTACTTCTACATGCATTTTCAGTATGTATATGATATTTAGGCTTAAGAGATCTGGTTCCAGTGGACCAAGCCTAAGAAAAAAACAAAGATTCTGCTGTTTTGAAACCCCACGTAGAATTCCAACTCACTGAGGTGCACCTCAGGTTAGGTATGTGTAAATTTGGTCAGCAATGAAGTGAATTTTGAGGTCCAGTTTCAACTAGTTGCTTTTTTTGTATGGATTCTAAATGATTGGATCTTTGGACCAGTTATGTCAGAGGTAAAAAGCAGTGTTCTATTTCTATCTGTCGGTATTAGTGAGGAATTCACAAGTCTTGTCTTATCTACTACCCTGATTTCTCATAGGAGGCTTCTAGGAACTAAACTTAAGGAACAGTAGAAACGTGACCCAGTTGACAGTCTAGACTTCTTGGGGGAGAAGGGGAGAAAGGGGTTGTTAGAAGGGGGAGAAGGGGAGAAAGGGGTTGTTAGAAAGGGGAGAGTCTCACCTGACATGGATTGAATGTTCAGAAGTTTCCCTTTTTTCATGCAGGCTTTATCCATACTAATGGAACTGACTTATGGCATTTATTAGATCAAAGTTTAGACAGTAGCACTGTTATATACTAAGGATTATAAAAAAGGATATCCATAAGGCAGACTGTATTTGGTTGAATCCTGACTATAACAAAATTGTTTGATGCATACAATTTTCAGGGACTTTTAAAATGTGTATCGCTTTTCTGATTATAAAAGTAATGCATATGCGCTACTACCCCATGGGTGTCCTCATATAACCTTGAGTAACATTTTGATATATTTTATTCTCTCAAGGATAATGGTTTAAAATTTTTAGAAACACTTGGGTCCAAGTAAAAAAAGCCTTATTGTCACTCCAATTGGAAGATGGCATCAAAGAACAGAAGAAAGGAATTCATCTTTTTTTTTTTTTTCTGAAAAGTCAGAGTTGACATGGCTTTTGAAGCATGGACATTCTGAGTTGATGGTATTTCTGTATTAAAAGGTGGTATTTTCCTTTGTATTTGAGCCTAGCTTTATATTTTCATTGCTCTGAAAGTGCTAAGCCTGTACAGTTCCAGACAATGGCTCTGTCTGGATCTTTCAGTAGCATTCTTAGGAATGACTTAGACATGGGTTGTCACTACTTTCTTCTCAGTTAGGGGTGGTC
This sequence comes from Balaenoptera ricei, assembly GCF_028023285.1. NCBI lineage: Eukaryota > Metazoa > Chordata > Mammalia > Artiodactyla > Balaenopteridae > Balaenoptera > Balaenoptera ricei. The sequence continues at coordinate 92,558,019 of NC_082644.1, read as the reverse complement.
ATTAACTGAACTTTCAGTATCAAGCACTTTGATGGCTGCACAACCTGCATACAATCAATTGGTGTATTTTTCTATTGAAAGCCTCAACTCAAAGCCAAACAGAAGTTGGGTGAATACTCTCCAGTTTAAAATTAAAAAATTTTATTTCCATAAACGAAGTTAGATGCTCAGCATGTCTTTATCTAATAGAATTACAATCTGGCTCAGTTGTGGAATTCTATTTGTTCAGTCCCAACCAGATGTACTTAAACAGGGATTCCATTAAACAAAGAATTTGCTTCTATGTATTGTGAATTTAATAGGTTCATATAGAGCGCTGTTATTGTTTTAATGCTATACAAGGAGCTAATTTGAGTCATGACACACAGTGTGTTATACACATAAGGAAATGCTTCGGTGTATACCTGAAAATGAATGATAAATGCAAGCCTGAATTAATCCAATGTGCCTTCACCTGGTTGCAGGCACAGGGCGCCATCTAGTGGTCTCTAAAATATAGCTTTAAGTTAGAGCATCCGAAGAATCCAACCTCTCAAGGCAGGAAAGGACTCCAAGCAGCGTTTAGTCCTTTTCTTGGTGTTTTGACTATGGGAAATCTAGGTTAGTCCATCTAAGAAAAGATCTTCTTCTGCCTTCTAAGAAGATCCAACAATCTCTGCTGTTCTGTCACCATAATTGCAGTTATAAACCTTAAAGTAAGATATCTCAGAGTGTGTGTCTAGAGAGGTTGGGAGGAAAATGTGAATGACTAACTTTAGAAATGTAAGATAGATAATTATTTTTAGCAGCTGTATTTACTATCACTTTGGTTTATGATGCAGCTTGAAAAGATGTAGCCATTTTATTGTGTTAAGCATATCATTTGTTCCTTTATTTCTGATTATTAAAAATTATGTTCTTTGTAGATAATTCTTCAAGTTAATAAAATGCCAAAGAATAAAATTAAAATCACCCATAAACCCACAGCCCAGAGATCTAGACATATGTATGTGTTATAAAATTGGGATCATGATATTTTATGAAATTGTTTAACTTATGTATGATAAACATCTTCCCATATCATTAATGATTTTTCTATTTTTTTTAATGGCTAGTTTGAATGAGTTGTTTCATGATTTGTTGAACCAACCCCTGTTGTTTGGACCAGGTATTTACTGTGAAAGGATAAATAACACTGCTATTAATGGGACTTTACCAGACTCATCCTCCTTAGTTTTTGGTGCTGTGGAACACCCTCTACTTGAGTTCTGTGACACCATTATGGTTTCCTTTTTTCTTTTCTTTTTTTTTTTTTTGGCCCTTTCATTGTCTTTTACTAATTGCGCTTCTTGTATTTGATCTCTTGTAGTAATAACCATAGTGCTGGGCTGTCCAATATTGATAGCTACTAGCCCTATATGAATACTTAAGTTTAAGTTAATGAAAATGATATAAAATTTAAAAGTCAGTTTCTTAGGCACTCTAAACCCATTTCAAGTGCTCAGTGGCTACATGCGGGTAGTGGTTCCTATATTTGACAGCACAGATATACATTTTCCCTCTTCACACAAATTCTGTTGGACAGTTTTACTGCTGTCTGGGGCTTGGAGTTTGAAGGAACAGAAAACTCACTCCATGGAGCTCAAAAACAAGGGGTTTGTTCTGAAAAACTACAGTAAAATGACGAGGAATGGAACTGCTTGAGGAGAAGCTGGACTGCACCACTGGGGAGTGTTGGGCAGCTACTCTCTTCTTCCCTTCCTCCGGGGCCCAAAAGCTCTTCTCTTGGCTCTCACTTCTTATCTGCTCCATCCTCCTGTCTGGACAGCAGCTTCTTCCTCTACCCTGCTATAACTTCTGCATGGACGTGGTTCTAATTTACCATGACAGGACTTAGCCTGAACTCTGTATGACTTTATAACTCTAATCAAATCATCTGACTGTGTTCCTTAAATCTCATAGCCCACATTCTCCAGACACCTGATTGGCTCAACCCACATAGAATGGTTTCCCCTCCATGCCAAGTTATATGTCCTCCCTTCCTCCAAACAGCAGTGACCAGCCTCCCAAGTTAAGTGCTCAATATAAAGCTTAGAATACAGCAAGAAATAAAACAGCAAAGCCCTTGCTCTTAAAGAACTTATATTCTAGTCAGGGAGGCAGACAATAAGACATACAAACAAATAAATATATAATATGGTATTATTAAGTAAAGGCAAGTACAATGGAGAAAATAAATCAGGGTAAAGGATTAAAGAATGATGATGGTTAGTCACAAAGTCCTGTCTGAAGAGGTGACATTTGACCAGAGATTGAAGTAAGGAGTGAGCCATGCAAATTTCTGAGGGAAAAGCATTACAAGCAAAGAGAACAAAGGTGCAAAGACCCTGAGGTAGGAATGAGCATAGCAATAAATATTTGTTGAATCCATAATACTATTTGCTAACAAGTTCAAACAATTTCAAAGGAGGTATAAATAGTAAGGCAATAACCAGCTTTAGTACACTCCTACATATGGGCATTTCCCAAGGTTTAGACTCTTGATTTTGTCTCTTTGCATATGGCAACACCAGGAATTTCTAACTGGAATCTCCAGTTATATCTCTCATTCTCACCTTAAACTCAAAATATTTAAAGACATCCTGAGATGGTGTCCCCTCCCACCTATAACGAGATTTCTCATAGCATCTTTGACTTCTCCCTTTTCTTGGCATCTGGTTCTGTTGTCTTCCTCAGTATGTTTTGCATGTCCTTATTCTTCCTTCTTATTTTCACAGGACATTAGCTCCTCCCACCAATACTCTTGAATAGCCCCTAATATCTCTAGTTCCTTTCCTCCAAACCATTCTGCACACCACTGCTAGATAAATCTTCTTAAAGCAAAGCAACTTTCATTCATTTATTCATTCTTTCTTTCATTCAGCAAACATAAAGTATACTGTACTGAGTCTAATGCCTCCCCATTGCTCAAAACACACTTTACTATGGCAATATTATCATTCTTTTTCCACTCATCAACACTCCTGATGGATGAAACCCATACCTTAATAACAATCACTACAAGAGTAATTCACAAAATTGGAGCAGGATCCACCAGCCTTAAAGGAATATATCAGATTCTCTAGCTTTTTTGAATATAGTTCAAAAAAGCATTCCATCCCCAAATCCCAAGATTCTGACATGCCTCCCCTAAAGCCAGAGAAACACAGGTCAATAACTATCAGCAATCTTACAGAACCTGGTCCTCAAGGCCTTCCACAAACATGTGCAGATAATTCTTTCCAATTCGTGACATTCTGTTGAGATACAGGTGCCCAGAAAGCATAAGATCTCTAGGAATTAAAATGTGGTGTGATTTCTTTTTAAAAAATCAATAAATGTAAATCATTATATTAAAAAGCATTTCTGTGTTATATATCTATATAGAAAGATATGCACCAAGTTGTCGTGATTTGCAGATGAATTAATCTCCAATACAGAATTGATTTTTCCATTGAAACAACGTTATCTGTGGCTGTTAAGACCTCAGGCCAAGGCACAAAGGCCTGTTTGATCATAACATAGCAGAACTCTGATTTTTATAGTTCTATAGACACCAAACACTATCTGTAACAAGGCTCTTCTTGTTTGAGATCAAGGGGATGTGGAGTGAGGAGGAGAACCAGAAGACCTGTCTTCAAGTTATAGCTCCAGAACCATCTGAATGGCTTTGGAAACCTCTCTGAGCCTCAATTTTTTCCATTATAAATTATAAATAGTACTCATTAAACAGGTATTTATTGAGCACCTACCACACTATTTTAAAGAATTGATAAGGGTTTCAGTGAGTTAATATACATAAAAACACTTTGTACATTCAAATCTTAAAAACAGATGAGAAGCATTTTTATTGAAACATCTTTTTCTCTGGGAAAATGATTCTAATTCCAGTTTGAGAAGGCCAGGGCACATCTTCCTGGGTACTCATTTGGCAGTAGGAACAGCCCACCCATGTTCTATCGCCCTGCATTGAACTGGAGTGGTCGTACTGTAACTCCTAAATGGTCAGCAGCAGCTGGAGAGGGAGGAAAGAGGAGCAGGGTTTCCCACTTCCCAAACGGACTAAAAAAGTGCTCACCCTAACTGCCTGCATAGTCTGCCACCTATCTTAGACCTGAGGGGGACTGAGGGAGTTTAAGGAGCTAACAGGATAGGAGACCCACAGCCAGGACACAGATTAGAATGAGACACTTTGGAAACCAAATACTAAAGCTAAGATTGCCTGCTTATATTCATAAAAATCCATTAGTTAAGAGTTTGGAGATTGCATCAGTTTCTAAATAAGAGTCCATTAAATCTCATTCTGACCTTTATTTCAAGTCTGCCTTTAACACTTGCTGGGCAGCAGCCACTTAAAGATCTTTGCATCTTCATCAAGAAATAGCCGCAGCTCAGGCCAGGAGAATGCTTAGGATCCCCCTCATGTGATGATGTAACCCGAGGAAAGATCAGGAATAAACCAACAGGCTAACCTTGGCCACACCACGTCTGCCAGTAGTTCAGTCACCTCCATTCTTGACTTCTCTGCCTCCATTCTTGGATCCTCCATTATATTCTCCAAGCTGCTGTCAGAAGAGTAGTTCGCTAGCTGCTTGAACCCTCTCCCTACTTCCTAAAAACAACAGCATTGTTTCCCAAACTTTAGGCATTCATGTACTGCCCTCATAATTTCTGCTGTATCTCTGATCACCTGTTGCTATTTTTAAAATTAACTGTTTCATTTAAATTTATTTTTAAAGATCTTTTCATCATGACACTAATGAAAAACCAGTACCCCTTGCCATAAATAGAAGTTAACTGTGAAAATAAGTACACAATGAAAACAGAATAATTCTGGCTAGGTAGAATTGCCTGAGCTTTTTTTTTAAAAGGGAATTTTCCAGGTGTTAGAGAAGTGTTAAAGATATACTGACACCAAACTGAGGCTTTCTCCTTGATTTAGCAGAAGGATTAAACATTTAATTGAAAAGGGATTAACTTTCTCACTATGCAATTCAGAGTTTTTTAACGTCAAGCCCCCCGAGGAACCTAAAATCATCTCAGGAACCCCCGACTCTTCAAAGCTCTAACCTATAGGATGAATTCTAAACAGCTTTTGTGTGGTATTCAAGACCTTTCATCACCTGAGCCTGGCTTAATTCTTCTCGTATCTTCTAGATACTAACCCTCACCCCGTGCATTCCGCTCAGCAATGCCCATGTTCACATGCTGCTCTCACTGCCTGGAATGCCCTTTCCCCGGTGTCTGCCTGAAACTCCTATTCAATATTCAAAACTTTGCTTACATATCACCTGTGCAGTCCGCTGCCCACCCTATCCCTACCCCAGTTTATCACTTTAACTTCTGTGTCATTTCTACCATGAGCATTCTTCTTCTCTAGATCTGTTGCACAGCCGTGTAATTATTTGTTGACATATGTGTCTCTCTCCTCCACTAAATTGAACCCTAAGCTTCTAGCACAGTGGGTGGCTCATAAGAGATGCTCAGTGACTATTGATCAAACTGAATCAATGGTCCGTTTCCATCCTTTCCAGTGTAACAGAACTAAGTAACACCTGTGGAAAAGTCCTCATCTGTCAAGGTGGGGGTGATGTGAACCTAAGAAATGTCCCACTTTATGAAAAAGAATTCTCATTCACTGGGGGGATAGAGTTCACGACCACCCAGAATTTACTGTGTTATGTAGAACAAAGCTGGAAGAGTAAGGCCTTGAGGAAACTGATTTTGTAAGAAGTAGAAAAAGTGTTTCTACTACCCTATTAAATTTTTCATTGTCCCCAGATAAAAGTGATGTCGTTGTCCTGGCTTTGAGTCACTGCTTTCCCAAATTCTCGCCCCCATACCCCATCCAATGTCACTATATTGCGTGGCCAAAAATTCTTGACATGTAAAATCAGAGAAAGTCAGAGTTGATGAAAAGTAAAGTTACTGGAAATAATCATTAGTGAAAAAGAGAAAAAGCCTGGAATTGTATTTTATCCTGTCATCTCTTACCAAACAAAATATCAGGGAATCAGACAAGAATTCAGATCTGGCTAAGGTTAGCCAGTTCTATTCCTAGCTTCCCATTGTACTCACTGTTTTTCTGTCAATAAGTGTAATTCCTTAGGCTTTCAGCCCCTGGAGTGGTGGCCATCTGTGTGTCAGCAGCACCCAGATAACTTTTCAAAATATGTATTCTCAGACTTATCAAATCAGAATCCCTGGGGTTGGACTGTAGAAATCTATGCAAAAACCAAACAACTTCGCTGATGATTGTGTCCACAGGTGATTCTGAGTATATTTTGGGAACCACATTATCCTAAGAGTCTCCCCTAATGTTCAGACTGTGACTGGGTACCACCTGAAACAAAATCACAAGTAGGTAATTTCTTTAAAGTCTAGATTCTAGACTCACTGAATTCCACTAAATTATATGCCGTGGCCTGATAACTGCTTTTTTTTTTTTTTTTTAAAGAAACTCCCCCAGGTGATTTCTATATATGCATAGTACAGTTTGAGAATCTATGACCTGGGGCAGAGGTCTCAAACTAAGATGCCATATAGGAGCCAGGATGGTAATGGAAATGTGAAAAACAGTCCCAAATAATTCAGTAGGGAGTAGTAAAAATTTTAGGTAACTGAAGGGTGCCTAGCCTTTCTGAAGGAGACAGCTGGCCACCACTCACCTCCAACCAGCTGTTACTCATGGGATGTTGCCAAATATTCTGAATGTTCAAAGGAAGCCAGAGTGTGGATTTTTTTTAATGTAAAATTGTCCTTAAATGTTGACAACTAACCCCCTTTTTTTAGCTTTGCTGAGATATATTTGACAAATAAAATTGTAAGATGTTTAAAGCACAGAATGTGATGATTTGATATACATATACATCGAGTGAATTAAGTAACTGATGTTTTAAAAAATAACCTGCAGGCCTGCTAGAGCTTGAGGATCAGGCTTCTGGATTAGAAATGTTAATGCATTTGAGTAGGCAAGTATTAACCAGAAATGCCTCAGTGACTGGCTAAGCAACAGGAGGTGACATAGGCCTGTAACCATAAGTACAGCAGCTTTAAGGTGCAGTTAGGAAAAACTAGAATACGTACCTGTTGTAAAGGAGGGGTGGCCACCCTCATGTGAAGCAAGAGAACAAGAGGGGAAAAAAGGTACTAAAAGATAATGAGGGCTTCCCTGGTGGCGCAGTGGTTGAGAATCTGCCTGCCAATGCAGGGGGCACGGGTTCGAGCCCTGGTCTGGGAAGATCCCACATGCCGCAGAGCGACTAGGCCCGTGAGCCACAACTACTGAGCCTGCGCGTCTGGAGCCTGTGCTCCGCAACAAGAGAGGCCACGATAGTGAGAGGTCCGTGCACCGCGATGAAGAGTGGCCCCCGCTGGGCTTCCCTGGTGGCGCAGTGGTTGAGAATCTGCCTGCCAATGCAGGGGACACGGGTTCGAGCCCTGGTCTGGGAAGATCCCACATGCCACGGAGCAACTGGGCCCGTGAGCCACAATTGCTGAGCCTGCGCGTCTGGAGCCTGTGCTCCGCAACGAGAGGCCGCGATGGTGAGAGGCCCGCGCACCGCGATGAAGAGTGGTCCCCACTTGCCGCAACTAGAGAAAGCCCTCGCACAGAAACGAAGACTCAACACAGTCATAAATAAATAAATAAATAAATAAAAGAACGTGAATTTCTAAAAAAAAAAAAAAAAAAAAAGAGTGGCCCCCGCTTGCTGCAACTAGAGAAAGCCCTCGCACAGAAACAAAGACCCAACACAGCCATAAAAAATAAATAAATAAATAAAAGATAATGAATGTAATCCATTCCAGGTGTACCCATAAATGAATCTTAGAAACCTTACTCATAAAATAGAGATAATAAGATGATGATAACTACTCACAGTGTTGGAGGTACTGATTGAGTAGAATAATTTATCTCAAATGGATTAGCAACACCATATGATACATAGTAGGCACTCAACTTTTTTCAAAATATGCTAGTTCCTTTTTTTTCCCTTTCCCTAAACCTCTGTTCCCATACACTAAAATTCAACAGGCACTAAAGAAAAGCAAGCTTATGGCAAAAATCTGACAAACTCCCTTGATTTTGTGGGGTTTTCTTAAAGAAAACTGATAACTTTTCTATGATGAGACAGTTAATGAGATAGTGATGACAAAGTGATTCAAGTCCCTCATAAGAGGGACTCATAAGAAATGTCATTTCAAAATACAAAAATGTCCTTGCATCTCATCACTGGCATTCTTTCCTCTACTGTGGGTTCAGTGATTCTAAATCCTGTGCAAAGGAAGTTGCTAAGCAAATGGTCTGCAGAATTCTTGTGGGTAATTCTGAAAAAGCTGATAGAACTCTGGGCCAGAGTGGTCTAGGAAGGTTGCTTTTACTTTATTTTATTATGTATACATATTTACTTATATTTATGTAAGTATTTATATAAATACACATATATTTACATACATACATATATGTATTTAATATGTACATATTACTTATGTATATCACATAAGCATTTATATATTCATATATATACATTTACTTATTTATGTATACATATTTATTTACTTTATTAATTATACTCTTATTCATTGACTTTTAAAAATAATCATTTTTATACAAAAAACAATGCAATGATGATGTTGAAAACTGTCTTTACAATTTAAGAAACTAATAATTTCACCATCATAACATACATTTCTTCTCAATGTTTGTCCTCTTGTATACATGTCTGTTTGGTTTTTTTCTTGTTCTATTTTATTATTATTCTTTTTTAATCAGTCGTCAATTTTATACACATCAGTGTATACATGTCAATCCCAATCGCCCAATTCAGCACACCACCATCCCCACCCCACTGCAGTTTTCCCCCCTTGGTGTCCATACGTTTTTCTCTACATCTGTGTCTCAACTTCTGCCCTGCAAACCAGTTCATCTGTACCATTTTTCCAGGTTCCACATACATGCGTTAATATATGATATTTGTTTTTCTCTTTCTGACTTACTTCACTCTGTATGACAGTCTCTAGATCCATCCACGTCTCAACAAATGACTTAATTTCGTTTCTTTTTATGGCTAAGTAATATTCCATTGTATATATGTACCACAACTTCTTTATCCATTCGTCTGTCAATGGGCATTTAGGTTGCTTCCATGACCTGGCTGTTGTAAATAGTGCTGCAATGAACATTGGGGTGCATGTGTCTTTTTGAATTACGGTTTTCTCTGGGTATATGCCCAGTAGTGGGATTGCTGGATCATATGGTAATTCTATTTTTAGTTTTTTAAGGAACCTCCATATTGTTCTCCATAGTGGCTGTATCAATTTACATTCCCACCAACAGTGCAAGAGGGTTCCCTTTTCTCCACACCCTCTCCAGCGTTTGTTGTTTGTAGATTTTCTGATGATGCCCATTCTAACTGGTGTGAGGTGATACCTCATTGTAGTTTTGATTTGCATTTCTCTAATAATTAGTGATGTTGAACATCTTTTCATGTGCTTCTTGGCCATCTGTATGTCTTCTTTGGAGAAATGTCTATTTAGGCCTTCTGCCCATTTTTGGATTGGGTTGTTTGTTTCTTTAATATTGAGCTGAATGAGCTGTTTATATATTTTGGAGATTAATCCTTTCTCTGTTGATTCATTTGCAAATATTTTCTCCCATTCTGAGGGCTGTCTTTTCGTCTTGTTTATGGTTTCCTTTGCTGTGCAAAAGCTTTGAAGTTTCACTAGGTCCCATTTGTTTATTTTTGTTTTTATTTCCATTCCTCTAGGAGGTGGATCAAAAAAGATCTTGCTGTGATTTATATCAAAGAGTGTTCTTCCTATGTTTTCCTCTAAGAGTTTTATAGTGTCCGGTCTTACATTTAGGTCTCGAATCCATTTTGAGTTTATTTTTGTGTATGGTGTTAGGGAGTATTCTAATTTCATTCTTTTACATGTAGCTGTCCAGTTTTCCCAGCACCACTTATTGAAGAGACTGTCTTTTCTCCATTGTATATCTTTGCCTCCTTTGTCATAGATTAGTTGACCATAGGTGCGTGGGTTTATCTCTGGGCTTTCTCTCTTGTTCCATTGATCTATGTTTCTGTTTTTGTGCCAGTACCATATTGTCTGGATTACTGTAGCTTTGTAGTATAGTCTGAAGTCAGGGAGTCTGATTCCTCTAGCTCCGTTTTTTTCCCTCAAGACTGCTTTGGCTATTAGGGGTCTTTTGTGTCTCCATACAAATTTTAAGATAATTTGTTCTAGTTCCGTAAAAAATGCCATTGGTAATTTGATAGGGATTGCATTGAATCTGTAGATTGCTTTGGGTAGTACAGTCATTTTCACAATATTGATTCTTCCAATCCAAGAACACGGTATATCTCTCCATCTATTTTTATCATCTTTAATTTCTTTCATCAGTGTCTTATAGTTTTCTGCATACAGGTCTTTTGTCTCCCTAGGTAGGTTTATTCCTAGGTATTTTATTCTTTTTGTTGCAGTAGTAAATGGGAGTGTTTCCATAATTTCTCTTTCAGATTTTTCATCATTATTGTATAGGAATGCAAGAGATTTCTGTGCATTAATTTTGTATCCTGCAACTTTACCAAATTCATTGATTAGCTCTAGTAGTTTTCTGGTGGCATTTTTAGGATTCTCTATGTATAGTACCATGTCATCTGCAATGTATACATGTTTTTATCTCTCTGAGGTTAGTGTTTTCTGTTTTACTTGCCATTATAATCCAAGGGCCTATTATAGTGCTTTGCACATAGTAGTACTCAAATATTTGTTTAAGGGATGAATGAATGAACTTCTGAAATTATAAATGTACAGTCAATTTTGTATTCTGCCTTGCTCACTTCCATCATGTCATGAATCTTTTATAAGTCACCACAGACTTCAAATAAATCATATTTCTCTGTTTTGTTTACCTTTTTCTAATTAAAAATAAGAAAAATATGAAAGCTTAGAAAAAAGTTCTTAATTTCACTATCCAGAAACAATCACTCTTAACTTGCTGAAATATTTCTCCTAGTATTTGTTATAACGTGGAGAATTTCTATTCAGATTCTGTTATTTGATGTGATGTTGCCAGTGTTTTCCAAGTCATGGGAAACCCACTGTCACCATTATTTTATTAACTACGTATTATCCCAAGCTTTTGAATATGCCTAGAATGTTGACATTTAAGTTTTTTACAATTTTTGTCAAAAATTGACAATTATTGTGGAATAAAGTGTTCCACAATAGAGATCTTTGTTCATAGACTCTTTGTCCACTTGTAGATTATTACCTTAGCATAGATTCCTGGAAAGGGAAAATAAGTGCTAGTTAATTGGAGTATTTCCAGGGATCTTTTTCACATGGGATATATGAATGGCATATTTTTATTTTCTACACCTTTATATATCCCAGCATGGCTTTGTTATTTTTCTTACAGATAAAAGACAACTGACACAGCATAAAATTCTTTCCCAAACAAATTCAGTTAAGTATCATTTTATTGTCTTTGAGCATCTAACGTAGCAGTAATGAGAAACCCATTTTTTCTTTCTCTTTTTTTCTTTTCTTTCTTCCTAAATGCTTGACAGTTTTATTAAAACATTTTTACCAGATATGTGTCTAAGCACAGTTTTTTTTTATTGATTTTGTGAAGAATAAGGTTGGTCCATCGAATTAAGGTTTAAAAAAAAAAAAACCAGAAAATTTTTCTGCAGATATGTCTTTGAATAGTCCTTCTGTTCCTGTGTATATGGCTTCTTTCTTAGGTACACCATAATTCTGAGGTTTGTCCCCCACAGTTAGGTGATCAAATAATTTATATTCAAACCAGGACAATTTTGAAAGTGAAAAAGGAGGGAGTGGTTAATAATTACATAGGACAGTGGGCATAAAACTGGAACTGAGTACAAACTTAGACGCACAGTCACCTTCCCCATCCTTTTCCATTATTTACAGTTCTTGATCCTTTTGTTCCGTATCCTGAAAGGTTTTCTAAATTTCGTCTTCCATGTCAGTAATTCAGTGCTTTGCAAGAGCTATCATGCCTTTTATGCTTCCAAAGCATATTTGAAATCTGTTATTGGATTCTTAATTTCCGTTTCTTTCCATTTAACATTTATTCTTTTTCATTCCATTCTATTATTGTTCATCTCAGCATTTCTCCTCTTGTGAATTACTCATGTTTCATAGAGTCATGTTATCCATCTTAATGTTTAAAAATCAGGAGTTTTGGTGGGTTTTTTCTTTTCTCTAATTTTCCTTTAGTTTCTAAAATAAAGTAATTTCAAATTATGTCTTTCCTTTCCTTTGTCTGTTCTACAGCATATTTATAGGGCCCATGGTTTGTTTTGTTTGTTTGTTTGTTTGTTTTTAAATTGGGTGGAAGGCGTTCTTATCCTAGAACAATAAGAAATCTATCTATACCCTCTGTCTGCCATCAAACAGACTGCTTAGATTGCTAATTGCCTTACATTGAATTCACTTTTGTTCTGACTAAATCCCCTTCTAATAAATAAAGCTAGACAGGACGTTACTGTGCCTATTGCCTAAACCAAACCTCAGTCTTTAGCAGTCATCAAGCATGTGGTGTGACTCTGCTGAACCAAGCTGGAATCTGCTTCTCTGAATCAGCGAATTTGCTGAGTCACTTTCAGATAATATGAACCAGTGACTCTTAATTAGTTCCTCAACCTAGGCAACCTTTTCAAAATACACACCTAGGCTCCATTCTAGACCTCTTGGCTCAAAATCTTGAGAGACATAGGGTTGTGTATGTAAAAAATTTCCCAGGTGTTTCCAATGTGCCCTCTTTGTTGAGAATCATTGATCTGAACCAATGAATTACATGAAAAAAACGAAAACAAAAAACCACCATAGCAGTTGGTTTTGCATGTTTCTAGAGTAATTTCTGAGCCTGCTACCTTCTATGGTGCTTTGCTTGTGGGCATTAAACCTCTCCCATACACACTCCTCTTGGATATGCAATTTCTCTTTTATCTAGATTCAGGAATAAAAATACTAATCAGAGAAGGAAAGTAATTGAATGTCATTCTGACTACCTCAAAAAGCAGAACTCATGCAATGGAGGGGCCTTGGTGACCCTTCTAATTGAGCTAAGTGATAGAAGGAAAGAGGTGATAATCATTATAGGAGTCAAAAACCAGGGGACTGATGAGGATGATTATAATTTTTGTGACTTTCTGTTTGAATTAAAAAAAAAAACAAAACCAGGGGACCCAGAGTACCTGAGTTTTAATCCCATCCCTGCCACTGACTAGCTAAAGGTAACCAGGTAAATCACTTAACCTCTCTATGCCTTAATTTCCTCATTTATAAGATAGAGATAGTAGGATCTATCTTATTGAGTTTTAAGGAAGATTAAATGAAATAACTTATAAAAAAGTATTAAGAAATGCCTGGTATATATTAAGTATTCAAGAAATATTAGCTATTATTTTCAGATACAATATCAATTTCATATTTTTTTCTTCTGGTTCCACTAGCTTGCAGTTTGTGCAACATCTTTCCATTCTAGCAATAAGTTGATTGTTAACAGAAGCTTTTAGAGTTGTGAGCTTTCATATTTTTATGTCGTATTTGATATTTTAATAGGAAGTTGAGGAATGTTGCATCAGACCAGTTCCTGAATTTTACTGGAATTTTATGGATAAGTTCTAGAATGGTGATTCATCACTGTAGTTTTGCTTTGAACAAGCAATCAATCATTTCATTTCTATCCATGCCTTCATGCCATTTCCTACTGGCTGCCTTGTCTACCTCATAACTTCCACCTAGTTATGTGACTTTGGAGCAGTAACCTTATTTGAAACATGTCGATACTGGATAAGCTGGTGAAATTCAGAAGGTTGTTCTGTGTAGTTAAAAAGGGCCCCCTCTCAAAACTGAGATCTTTCTAAGCTGTCCAAATGATTAAATAAACTGTCAGATATTGAGTGTGTCAGTGAGCGCTACTCAGGAAGTAGAAACCATACCACTTATTTGAAGAGAGGAAATTTAATACAATAAATAATTAACTAGGTACAAAGTTGTCAGTCTGGTAACTGGAAGGATAATAAGAGAACTCTGTGGTGTGAAGATAGCAAATCCTGAAAGGGGTTACCATCCCTGCAGCTGAGGAAACAATAGGAAGAGGCTAGAAATACTAATACTTCAAAGCTTAGAGGAAGAGCCCTGTGAAGCTAAAACTTGGACATCTGAGAAAAAGGGGTGCTGCTCAACTAGTGATGGTGCCTCTGAGCTCTAAGGAGGGCACATCAGGGCTCAGATACAGAGCTCTAACTGGCTGGTTGGTGGTGGTATCTCTGAGTGTGCAGGATAAAGTGGTTCTGCAAGTGCCGGAAAAGCTGCACTGGATTTGGCTTCTGCCCTGGAAAGAAACTGTTGAAAGAATGAAGAAGCATTGCTTCAATAGAAGCAATGCTTAATGGAAACTGGAGCAGGCAGAAAACCCACAAGAAGAAAGTCCCTTCTCTTCTCCAGCCCTGCAGTCTCCCTCTAGTGGCCTCTATTGGCAGAGCCTACCAGAATCCCCTGGCAAAACAGAAATGTGATTTGTAGTACACTAGCTCCAGCATCCCAAAGCAAAGAAGAGGAAGGTGGGTCTGGAGCTGAGAGACAATAGACACAGTGTGTCACTCAGATTTCAAAGAAATAGTAGTAATGATTGGTAGCATTCAATGCACCATTACTATGTGCTAGGCATCATGCATTATCATATTTAATTCTCACCAGATCTTCTCACATAGCTAATATTTTTCTTCTTACATTATTGGCAAAGAGATTAGGGAGTACTTACTTAAGGTCACTCACTTAAGGACCTTACTTGCTTAAGGTCACTCATCTAGTAAGAGGCACAGTCAGGAATCATATTCATTCTTTGTAGCTCCAAAGCCTCCACACAGCTCTGACTAGGCCTATAGTGGATGCCATTGATACTATGACATCTTCTAACTCTGAGATGTATTTGTGAGTGATTAATGTCTCCTTGTTCAACATGGTTTGATACTGTTTTATTATCAATAAAATTATTATTTCACAACATTTACCATAGTATGTTAGGCATGTGTACCTGAGTGCTGAGAGCTGTGGAGACTGGGCAATTTTCCAATTCATCTGAACTAAACAGATGATAGTTGAATCAGACAGTACAGAGTTTAAAGAAAAATACATTAATGTGAATTATTTGCTTTGGCCATCTACTTTGTCTTTCAGATTGCCTGGGACAATGCCTAGGTGCCAGTTGACTTTATGCCACATAATGTCACTGTAATTGTTTGGCAAAATTCCTCCCTCGGGTACCTCATCACCAGAGGTTGACTCTCTTCAGTAGCCTCTCCATTAAGAAAGCAACTTGATTAAACTGACTATACAATTTTGCCATAAATATAAATCTCTGAGTTATAATATGGATCTATGGACCAGGGTAGAAATTGGAAAGTATCAGCCTACTACAGACCTCTACACTAGTTGAGCTCTCTTTTTAGCTAATAAATTATTACTGTTGAGAATAGACTTGAGACACTGGTCATCTGTCAAGACTTAATATATCCATTGATAACTGCAAAAGATTACTAGCATTTGCACATATTTGGGCATTCTCCATGCAACAATAAATGAACTTTTGTCTTAATTTATATTTATGCTTGATGCTCAAAAAAATAATAAGAATTCTCTGACATAGAGAATTTGATTCAACACAAAATCGCTATTATCTGTCATTTGAGATTTTTTCATAATTGAGACTTAGATCCTTAATAATCTTAGCTCCCTAGTTTCCACTCGCCCACCCCTAATCTGCCCAGACTCTCAATTATCATTTACCTATAAATAATTCTCGGGCTTCCGTGGTGGCTCAGTGGTTGAGAATCTGCCTGCCAATGCAGAGGACACAGGTTCGAGCCCTGGTCTGGGAAGATCCCACATGCCGTGGAGCAACTGGGCCCGTGAGCCACAACTGCTGAGCCTGCGCATCTGGAGCCTGTGCTCCGCAACAAGAAAGGCCGCAACAGTGAGAGGCCCGCGCACCGCGATGAAGAGTGGCCCCCACTTGCCGCAACTAGAGAAAGCCCTCACACAGAAACGAAGACCCAACACAGCCAAAAAATAATAATAATAATAAATTAATAAATAAATAAATAAAAAATAATTCTCCGGTTTTTAAAGACTGGACTGTTACTGCCAGCACTTTAGTTCCTTCTTCCAGCCTTCCAAATTACTGAGGTAAACTCAAGAGTTCTCTAAAACAAAAGATTTCCATGAAAAAGAATTTAGAAGAATAATTGTAACTAAAAGAGACAGGTTGTATATATAATAAATTTGTTTGGCATATCCAAACAATACTTTTTGAAAGGCCTTTTACACCATCATATTGATAGCATAAAAACACCATTCCTACATTCTCCAACAGACTTTTTTTATAACTGAAGAAGGAATAAGTACAGTGTGAGGTTATGACAGAGTGTCTCATTCCCTTTAGCTTTTTTTTTTTTTTTTGTATCTGTATAATAAAAACAATCACTCTCATTTGATGAGTCTTTTACAATTTACAAAATAATTTTAGTTCACATAACCTCACACAACACCCTACAACTCTAGGAGGAAGATATTAATCCATCAAATTACAAATGAAGTTTTAAAGAAACTGAGCTTCAGGTGTACTATTTACCAAGCAAGTATTAAAATGAATTTTTCTGATCTTAAGTTCAGTCCTCTGTTTTCTAAATCACTACAGATTCAGAGATTCTCCTTCTGAGAACTTAGATAGTGAGTGTATGAGCTGCTCTGGCACCAACTTCAGAATCCAAAGGTCCTGGCTCCTCTCTTGAGACTTTAATCACCAGGTTCTGCTGCCTCAAAACACCAGGGATATTCTACCAAAGATTCTATAAGCAGGTAGCTGTACTCTGTTTCAATAAATGGTATGTTATTTAAAACTGCCTTTAGATGACCCCTTTGGCATCTTAAAATGTTATTTATTATCATTGGAAGCTGCTGAGATGGACAAATAATGGCTCTTGTTTCTTTCTGGAAAAGATTATTTGAATTTTCTGAGACCTATCTGACCTTGAATACATATTAACATACTTACCATTAACTTCCCTTACTCATGTCCAACCTCTAGAAATGTTAAGCAACCCATCTTCCTAGGAAAAATCAATTTCAAAAGAGAAAAAAAAATTAAAGAATCAGGATACAGGTTATGGCTGGGAAAATATGAACATGCCGTTAAAAGAGTAAGTCCATTGCCAAGGGTCATGGGAGAATTTTGAAATTGCCTGTGTGTTATGATCATTTTGAATCCTTTTCAAAGCTTTTTGAAAACATTTATAACAGTCAAAAATTTAATCCTGAGCTTTCTGCTATTATGTGAGATTCATAAAATACGTCCTAAGACATATGCATATATTGGGGAATTTACTGCGAAATTTTATGTGAGAGTCTGTATAGTTACTTTGAGGACTTTTGATAAACATCTGGGAGACATTAGTGTAGACCTTATAACTTTGGAGCTACATGCTCACTCATCTGGTATAAAAATGTCAGGCTAGCCATAGAAATGCATAAGACAAATCATTATCCCATTCTTTCCGAAGATTTATGCCTTGAACAGATGATAAATTTAATTCTGGGTCTCTAAACCAAAATGACTTATTCATTATTAATTATAATTATATAAATAGAACCCTGTCATGGTAGGTATCATACAGATAATTCCCAGGCCACATTAATATCTATGACCTTCAGCTCACTGGGGGCTAAGCCACAGTACCCCATCTCTCCCTTTCGTACAGAGCATTCTACTCCCACTTTGGCTTAGCAATACTATCATGTAGTCCTCTAGTGCCGCTGGAGCAAAATATGCTTTAATTGGCTCTACCTATAAAAAAAAAAAAACAAAAACCACATTATCTTGTTTGAAGAGGTATTTAAAAGGCATATGATGCTGGTCTTCCCACCACTGGACAACCCATTGCCCATAATAATGTTAAATCCCCGAAAATCATAAAATCCAATTAGCTATTCAAGTCCTAAAATGGGATTGCATTAGTCACGTAGTGATCTTTCGACTACTATTAGCACTCAATCACTGACATGGCCTCAGGACCCTTTAGAATGACAAATATTTTACTCTCATCAGCAAACTCATTTTAGGCTCTTCCTCCAAACGGTAGGATTGTTCTCATTCTCTTCCTGTCTATTACACATGCAGCACCTCTGAGCACCGCCCCCTACCCCAGTCTTTTTCATTGAGGGACTCCATCTTTTCTTCACCTAATGATCGGGGAGATGCAATTAATTGGTTAACATTAAAGGGAAAGCCTTGCCAAAGAACTATCAAAAGCATAGTGAGTAACTTCTGACTTCGTGCTCCTTTTCACTCTCCTCTTTGGCAGAAACATTAAGCATAAAAAAAAGTAGAACATTACCCTAACATTCCAAGAAGGGAGTCAAAATTCACTGCCTGCTAATCCCAAATTCTTAGGATGCCACAGTTAAGAATGAAAACAATTGCCTTGATATTACCTGAAAACTGTAGGCATACTGTATAGTGTTAGAAATGTCTCTATTAGTACTGGGAGCAATTGTAAAAAGTTAAATCAAAACAAAAGCAGTGTTTGCTTAAACTAGAAAGATAAGTACATTAATAATTTGTTTACTTTTTAAGTAATATGACTCCCATCTATATCCATTTCTTATTTCTGAGGAGCTGCCCATCTGGGATATTTTAAAAGACATATGAGGAAAGCATCACCAGGGCAACCAAAAGGGAGGCCTTTCTTGATGGTGCCAAAGATATGCAGGATCAGACAATAAACTAGCCTTCAAGAAGAGCAGTCAAATGGGTGATATAGGATTTGGGTTTGAATTTCATCGTTTAACCTTATTAGACATAGACAATTAACTGGTGGTAATAAATTAAGCTAGCCAGTGTGTCCCCAGTTGCGTTCACTAGTGATTACCATGGACAGAGAAGTAAAGAGATTTCTGCTGATGTAGCTACAACCCTGAGGCTACTTATGGACTATTGTGCATAAGGCTACACCTTATAAGACAAAATATACTGCTGGGAAATTTTGCACTGCATTTTTAACATACTATTTCCACAGTTGACATTTCAACATCATGATTGTTCACTCTCCTGGGAGATACTGGCATATTTTGCAAATTTCAGCGGCTGTTGAATTGCTGTTGGGATGTTTCCTGCTTCTCATTTGCTGATTTAGTCTCACCACCTCATTACACGTCTGTGACTTCTTTTCTGAAATCCGTAAGTTTCATCTGCAAGTGAAAAAAATAAAGAGATCAATCCTCTTGGATTTGAGAGACTATAAAACTTTGTCATTTGGCAACACATTCATCTTCATTCTTTCTCTTGGTCTCCCTTGTGTGCAACATTCTACATTTTTAGATAAGTGCTGGGGTGAAGAATGAAATCTGTACCCAAGGAACAAATTGAAGCATCCTGGCCTATGTGGGAATTAAATGAGCTGTTGCTTAAAAAGAACCTACGATGACCTCCTCTGGCAGCACATTCTAGTGTTCTGTCACATGGACGGTGAGGACTGTTTTCCTAATGACCTGTGTTAAAAGGAGAGGTGCCATTTCCCTGAAATGATTTACTACAGTGTCATAAATTAAATGCAATAGTGTCAGTCCTTCCAGGACCTTAATTGCATAATCTGATTATGATGCTCTTAAATAATTCCTCTCCAGATTATAGCTAATCTACAAGTGGCTAGAATGGGTCACAAAAGAATTGGAGTTAATATTGTTCACTTGTTAGGGTTATTATTGAAGGTGCCACATTCATCCTGAGACAGACCCCCATTGCCACCCAGGGTGTTTTTACGTGTATCTGACCTATATTCATTTGTTCTGACTTTGCACTATGTTAAGCAACAGCGAAGATTGATTATATTGCAGGAAGTGGAAAGGTCAGAGAATGAATTAACTACCAAATTGTCAGTGAGGAGCTTCTCAATTCCTTTGAAAAGAAGGTTCTTGTAGTATTAGGTAGGGCAGAATAGGGCTGGAGGGAATGAAATATAAATTAATTAAATCCTCCCCCTCTCTTCCCTAAGAAAATCTTCCCTGATTCCCCAGACTAGGTCACTCTGGACTGTACTCTCTTTATACTGTTCACTTTAGGTTCATAGAACTTATCATTATAATTATGAATTTACTTGGAATGATTCTTGCCTTTCATTTTTTTTTCAACAAGTCTCTCCAGGCAGGAAAATGTAGTGATTAAAAGTATGGCTTCTAGAGACTGATTTTGAATTCCATCTTGGTTTCTTACCAGATATGTGATCTTAGTTTCTTCCTCTATAAAATGGGCATGTTAGTAGTTCTTACATCATAGAATTGTTGTAAGGATTAAATGAGTTAATAGTTGTAAGACACTTAAAACACTGACTGGCACATAGTAAACATTCACCCAATAACTGTTACCTATTATTTTTTATTTTATTAATGTATTATTTTATTAATATCCACCTCCCCCTTAAGACTCTGAGCTCCATAGAGACAGATGACATGTCTCTTTTGTTCATTCCCATCATACTTCCAATATGTATTACAGTGCCTGCCATATCGTAGCTATTCAACAAATAAAAATATACTTAAAGTATATTGCCTAAAAACATGAGTTACTCTGAAAGTGAATACGACTTCAGACACCAAAGAATTAAATTGAGACTCTCTGTAACATTACATTAATTTATTGAATGGACTAGCCCTATTCTGTCGAGAAATACTGTATGAGAATATTTTAGGAAACATGATTTGATCCACAGATAGCCAATTTTGCAGTAAAGAGCTGTGCCATAATGAGTCATATGTGCCATAATAGCTAAAATGTCTCATCTTTCAAAGACAGTAGCCAAAACAGCAAGCTGTTTGAATATGATAATGGTTTCTAATGTTCAGTAAATACAGTCACTTGCCATTATTATGTTCCTTTTAAAGGAAGCCCTTTGCTTGTGTTTAAACAAGAGGGAAAGCTAGAGATAGGGCCACAAAGGAGACAAATGTTTAGACAAAGAAATTTAGATACCAAGATAGAGATTAAGATCAAGACAGAGACAGAGGGAGAAATAAAGGCAAAGGGAGCACCATGGAGGCATGGATGGAGACAGGTAGCAAAGAAGACAGATTTCTATAGATCAACCGCCCCCAAAATTATTCTACTGGGACAATTTCTAGGATACGCCTTATTGCTCAAAAAATGACCTTTTGAAGTTTTTGGTAGAAAGTTCAGTTTTAATATGTGATAGAGAGATATCTTGAGTCAGTCAACCAACAAACACCATTCAACAATACTCTAGGCCCTGAGGAGATAGTAAGGATCTAGTGTCTGGGCCCTCTAGAAACTTCGTTTTAGTAGTGAGAAAACAGTCAACAAATTCATCAACAAATGAATAAGATAATTTGTTTTTTTAATAAATTTATTTATTTATTTATTTTTGGCTGCATTGGGTCTTCGTTGCTGCACGCAGGCTTTTTCTAGTTGCTTCCAGCGGGGTCTGTTCTTCGTTGTGGTGCACATGCTTCTCATTGCAATGACTTCTCTTGTTGCGGAGCACAGGCTCTAGGCATGCAGCCTTCAGTAGTTGTGGCAGGCGGGCTCAGTAGTTGTGGCACATGGGCTTAGTTACTCCACAGCATGTGGGATCTTCCCGGACCAGGGCTCGAACCTGTGTCCCCTGCCCTGGCAGGCTGATTCTTAACCAATACGCCACCAGGGAAGTCCCAATAATTTCTGTTATTGAAGAAGATAAAATCATGTTCTGTGAAGAAAATGATAGGAGGGTGATGCAGTGGAGAGGCTGCTCATGTTAGATAGAAAGTCCAGAAATTTGAGCTGAGGTCTCAATGTTGAGAAAGAATCAGCCACATGGGGGAACAGTATTCCCACTTTGCATAAAATAAGAAGGAACACCAAATACAAGGTTTGAGTATAAGGGCTTTGAGACCACACAAGTGGAGTGGGGAATTTAGAGAAATAGGCAGAGCCAGATCATTTAGGGCACTGGGCAAACAGCTTACATTTTGCTTTAGCTGCAGTGGAAAATTATTAAAGTATTTTAAGCAAAGGAATGATTTTAGATTTTAGATTTTTTAAAAGATCATTTTGCCTGCTATGTATAGAACTGATTGCTGGACCAGCAGTGGTAGAGGCAGGGAGACTAAATGAGGAGGCTGTCACATTAGCATAGGTGACAGAGGGGAGGGAGGCTTGCTCTAGAAACCGTGAGATGGGGACTTCCCTGGTGGCGCAGTGGTTAAGAATCCGCCTGCCAATGCAGGGGACACGGGTTCGAGCCCTGGTCCGGGAGGATCCCATATGCTGTGGAGCAACTAAGCCCGTGTGCCACAACTATTGAGCCTGCGCTCTAGAGCCTGCGAGCCACAACTACTGAGCCTGTGTGCCACAATTACTGAAGCCCGCCCACCCTAGAGCCCGTGCTCCGCAACAAGAGAAGCTACTGCAATGAGAAGCCCACACACCACAATGAAGAGTAGCCCCCGCTCTCCTCAACTAGAGAAAGCCCACGCATAGCAACAAAGACCCAACACAGCCAAAAATAAATAAATAAATAAATGTGTTAAAAGAAAAAAAAAGAAAGTGAGATGACGAAGGTGATTGAATTTGAGATATATTTTGGAGTGAATGAGACTTACTGATGGATTAATGAGGGATATGAAGACTTCTTAGTTTTTGGTCGGAGCAGTCAGTGTGGATGATGGTACTTGGGGAGGGCTTTCAAGGAAGTGGATTTGGCAGGGGTGGAGTGGGGGTAAGAGGAAAGAACACAATGAATCTCTTTGGACTTGTTAGGTTTCAGATGCCTAACAGGAATCCAAAAAGAGATATCAAGAAGGCAGTCAAATACACAAGGCGCAGGTTAGAGAATAAAGGGTATACGTGGTACTTAAACTTAGTAGGCTGTAGCGTACATAAGAAAACAGGAGGCAAGGACAGAGCCAGGGGCATCAAATTTAGAAAAATGATAGACTGATAAACTGGTGAGGTAAGAAGAAAACAAGGCCCATCTATGGAATTGAGAAGCCTAGAGGATGAAGTGTCTCAAGAGGGAGTGAAAAACTGTGTTGTATGGTATTTAGAGGTGAGTCACCTGTACAATGAAAATCATCCTTTCACTTCAGTAGTATTTGGTCATTGTCTGCTTCAATAAATGTTGTGGTGGTGAATTCAAAAGCCTGATTAGGTGAGAAAAATGAAAAATGAGGAATAAGTAATTTTAAGTATTGATACATCTTCAGACTTGTGCTGCAGAAAAGGAGTAATAACTAGAATAGTAGCTGGAGTAGGAAAGTGGATGATATTGAGGATATTTGTAAGCTTATGGGAGATCCCGGGGAGAGAGAGAAACTGCTGAAGCAAATTCCAGAACAAGGTCATTAGGGAGGTGAGACAGAAGAAAGAAAAAATTCCCCATCTTTTCTCTAACTGAAAAGTGCTAGGACTTCCCTGGTGGCACAGTGGTTGAGAATCTGCCTGCCAATGCAGGGGACAGGGGTTCAAGCCCTGGTCCGGGAAGATCCCGCATGCCACAGAGAAACTAAGCCTGTGCGCCAAAACTACTGAGCCTGCGCTCTAGAGCCCGTGAAGCCACAACTACTGAAGCCCACGTGCCTAGAGCCCATGCTCCGCAGCAAGAGGAGTCACCGCAATGAGAAGCCCGCGCACTACAACGAAGAGTAGCCCCCGCTTGCCGCAACTAGGGAAAGCCTGCGTGCAGCAACGAAGACCCAACACAGCCAAAAATAAATTAAAAAAAAAAAAAGAAAATTGCCAGACACTGCAGGTACCAGTTCTGGACCCAGCTTACTTCAACTCATAACAATCTACACTTTATTTTCTTGAGGAAGAGTAAGCATCTTCATACTTTCACCATCTACAGTAAGTGGCAAACTAGACTAACGCAGGGCGAGGAGGGGGGAGAGTTCATACTGTAGTTCAGGTGTCCATGTTCCCCTCTCCCATCCTCCAAGCCAAGTTGTGTCTCTGAACTCAAGGAGAAGCTTAATTACTTTCTCCTTTATGCAAACTCCAAGATACTTTCTGTTATTCGTAGTAATAATAGGTGTGTTATTTTAAGGTTTAAAATCCTGATAAGACTTCTGTCATCTTCCTTTGTCCTCTTCTTTCCCTTAACATAGTTTTTATTTATTGTCATTTCCAGTTACTTTGTTAGAATCCCATCGTAGGTTGGTCACGGAGATTTCAAAGTCATTTCTCCAGTTCTATAATGGTACCTCACTCTAGATAACAGATAGGTAACTGAAAGGTTGCCTCAGTATTGATACTTTTGTATATTGAATCATGTTTTAAATGCATCACTGTTGAGCATTTAAACAAATTCAATTACAAATAATTTATAAAGCACAATAAATATTTCTCCACAACCATCTTTAGTGTAAAGAAAATGACTGACACACACTGAGTTTGAGCATATCATGATTCAGTTGTATTTCTAAACAGTGCCTGGGGCGAATATGCATTTGAGCAATTCTGTCAATCCTGTTGGCATTCAGGTGCCACTTTTCTGATTGACACCAGAGAAGATCTGTGTCATCTGGAAGGATAGGATTTTATGGGAAAGCAGATAATAATCATTCTTGGCTCTAGAGAGACACCATATTAGTCAAACAGGAGGGAAAATGACATAAAAAATAGACACACATCTCAGCTAAAGGTCAGACTGCTCCTCTAAATCTAAACTTACATATCACCATTTATTCATTCAACCAACACTTCTCTGTGAGTCTCTTATTTTCTGGGCAATGTAACTCAGGATTTCACTATATGAGGGAACTTCTCTAGCCCCCAAATATTCCAGGGAAGGAGAGAGATGAGTAAACTAATGATTATGCCATGTAATAAATGAGAGGCAAATGCACAAAATATGGTGGGGCTGCAGATAAAAGGCAGGCAAGTAATACAACTTGAGGGTGAGGCAAGTAACAATGTTTAACCAGAGAAAAGAAACCTGAGCACAGCCTTGAAAGATGACTGGGAGTTAGTGATGCAAAAAGAGAGGTAAAGAGTGTTCTGGGCAGAGAAAATGATCCATGGATGTAGCGGCAAGAGAGCTGGGAATTCCAAGGTTTTTGAAATGGCTTCCAAGATCAAAGGAAACTAAGATATATTTAGACAACTGAATAAACAGTACCACCCCTGTTGTGTTTCAAAGGAGATAAGGATGATGACTAGAAAACAGAGATGTAACAGTCAGCTCTGATGATCTTGCATAATCTGGAAAGGGAGGCAAGAAATAAGATATCAGGACTCTCCAGGATCACCCAAGACACAGGCAGAGGGAGAGAGAAAATCATCAACATTGTGAATTTAGCACTTTGAGATGCTGGACTGAGTTACAAAGGCTGGGTTATCAATTCTCTTTTATTCTGGAAAAAGTAAAGACCTCTCAAGGTCCCTGATCTCTTTGTGGGTCTATGTTCCCTGGACTGACTTAGAAAACATAATGATGATCTTTGGTGGTTCTTCTCATTTTAAAGCCTAAAGGCCTTTGGTGTGATATGCAAGAGTTAAAAAATAATAATAATGCCAATAGAGGCTAAATAATGCTAACAGAATGAATATATTTGGACAGTAAGTAATTCCAGAAAGAGATCATTCCAGAGTTCATATAGTAAGTTGGATGGAAACCCAGAAAATCCATTTTATTTGATTTAATTCTTTTTAGCACTAGATATGTTAGCGATTAATGTTTCCCTTTCAAGACATGATGTGATTGTATATGTTTGTCACAGTGGAGAAGAAAAATTAGTGAATTCATAAATCAGTACACTCTTTATACCTCTTTTATAAAGAGCAATTATTTGTGGTTTAAGGACTGCAGAGAGATATTAGAGTGTGCAAGTTTGGGCTGAGCCTGAATCTTTCCTTTAAAATAAAATTAAACACAAGTAGATATTCATAAATATTAAAAATTTAGTCATATTCACAAAAGACTGTAAGGAAGACAGACCACCTCAATTAAACAAATTATCAACTTTCCAAATAGAGCGAGAAAGACCTTTAACTCACTCTTGCACCTTAATACATGGCATTCTGTAAACTGTACAGGAGTTTGAATTAAGTGAGCTTTAAGGTCCCTTACAAACCAAATGATAAAATCATGAGTGCACTGATTAGCTTTTGGTGGACCTTCAAACTTAATATTTCTGCCTTATCTGATTATCACTGGGCTTGAATGGATACGGGCAATGATGTGACAAGTGAGTTCACAACAGGGCCAGATGCAATCCAAATCTTAAATTTGAAAATAACCAAATAGTTCATTTTTCATTTCATAATAAGTGACAGTGCTCACATAGACCATCCTGAATGAACATAGGTCTGTTCATTCAGGATTCATCATTCTGGACCTGAAGTCACCAGAACTGCTTATAGAGGCTTTAAGAGTTTGAAGGCTCTAATTCTACTTTCTCTAATTCATGAGAAAGTACTGCCTCTGTGACCAGAGACTTTGAAACTAAATTCAATATTTTTAATGCCTTCTTACTTTGAACCAGGATTTGAAAGGTACAAAGAATTAACTATGCTAATGTGTGCCTATTAATGCAAGTGAAATAAAACGTATTGCAGCAAAGCTTAATCATAACGAATAGATCACAAGTTTTGAAATAAGGTGGTAAGATGGAAATTTACTTAGATACTATTTAAGGTCATGCTAATACTATTTCTAGTATTAAACTGGTCAATGTCAGGTAGCAAGCAATGAATGTGAGTCCATCTAATTTTTCAAATGAAATAAGAAGCCATTATGCAACTAAATTGATTCTATAAATTTTATGATATTATGAAAATTAATCTGGAATGCTAAACCAGAATATACGAAAGCCATGTTACATCACAATTAGTTGAACCATGGTTTAAATGTACAAAACATGTACTTGTATCAATTTAAAAAGTGGTTTATGGAATCGAGAAAAAAGTTTATGTCAACTGTGGTGTCAGTTAATAGAAATAATCAACATTTAGCTGACTTTTCATTCTTAGTATAATAAAGCAAATCAGCATGTGACATAAGCCATCTCTTAATAATTGTTTCAAGCTGCATTGACATAAAATAATCAAATTTCCATAGGAAATTTAACTTGCATGCTAGACAGTTTATCTGGTGCACATTTCAACAGTTCCCATTATAAGAAAATATGCTGCAGTTTGTCACCGAGAGAGTGTCTATAACAATAGTTTGAATACTTCAATAAATTTTAATTATCTTATAAATCATCTGCCCTGCTGCTAATATAAATGTGGAGGTTCATTCAAATACTACTTAATTTGACGAAAACCTGAGCATGGAAATAGGAACTAAAATCAGTCTTAAACCAACATCTTTATTCCAAAAGTTTTTGAAGTGTAACAAATAATGTTATCCCCTGTAATATGAAGATGAAAAAGTTGGCACAGAATTTGAAAATTATATCTAACTTGAATATTCTATTCTAGAAATGCCTCCTTTACCTCTATCCAGCTTATTGATCCTGCCAACCCCCTACTGTCCAGAAAACAGACATGCAAATGCATCGTGTCCCCTACTGTAACAGTGCTTTCTACTTCATAAATCACTTTCACATGCATATCATCATGTGGTCTCCACACTGTCCTGAGGTAGTTGGTTGACTATTATTATTCTCTTGTCGCAGTTAACGAAGTGGAAGTCAAGTTCCCCAGAACAGTCCTGATATCAAATCCAGTCCACACCCTCCTTAATATTTGCTTATGAGATGGTCTTGATGTATTTTACGTTTATTTGAGACAAAATAGTGACATGAGAGTTATACTCTTTCTAGCTCAAAGTATATTAAAAAGAGGCTGCAAGGAGTTGATGAAAGTTGGCCAACTGACAAAACAAAAGGGGATAGTAGGTAACCCTACGCCGTGGGAGGAAAGAGAAAAAATATACTTTCGAGAGAGGCTCAAGAGCTCCAGCATTTCCATAAGCTCAGCCCTACTTAGTTCAGTCAACATGGAAAGCAGCTGGCTCCGTGGCCCCTGAGCACATCATGGTCCCGCAGTCAGGCACAGTGACTGGTGCTGACATCAGAATGCTCTGAGTCATGAGGGAAGGATCAATTGTGCCAGCCCAAGTAAGTGGGCTAATTTTGTTAACAACACCAATGATAGTAATAAGGCTAACATTTACCAGATACTTACTACATGTCGGGCATGTGAGGACACCTCCTTAATTGTCAGATCCTGACTTCTTCTAGCCTCCTCCTCCCTTCCATGTCATCCATGACCTTCACCTGTAAACTTGGTCTTGCCCCAGTACCCAGGGCTTGTCTGAAATTCAGCAAAGAAGGGTGTGAAGATATTTGCCTCATAATCTAAAACTGAAAAACCAAATCACCATTCCTTTTAGTCTGGCTCAAACTTTGGGCCCTATTTCTTGTCACTGGTCTGCTGCTTTATGTCTAAATTAATCCTCAGTTTGTGTCTTGGTGCTGGTAATAGTATCCTCTAGACTTTAAAGTCCATAAAAGAAAAGACAACTCTGGCCTTATTCGCTACTGTAGTCCCAGTAGTCAGTACCCAATGACTGGCACAAAAGAGATACTCAACTATTCATTCAATAAGCTGAATGTACCACCAGTCTAGCCCTTATACTTCAGTTCTCTTAGCATAATATTCCTAACCTCATCAGCAACAGCATCATTATTATAAGCTACTGCTTACTGTTTACTGTGTGCTGATGTTTTATATATATTATGTTATTTAATACTCACAAACTTTGCAAGGTAGGTGGTATCATTTTCATTGCACAGAAAAGTAAAGTGAAGCTCCACGAGGCTAAATGATTTTCATAAAGTCTACCACACAGAACTGGTAAATGGCAGAGCCACAATTCAAACAAAGGTCTGAGTTACTCCAAATAGAGCCAAAGTATTCTCTCCTCTGGGCTCCCCTGGGAGTTGCAGTGACCTACTGAACCCCAAACCAAGGTTTTGGACCTTGTTGCCTGCTACTAGTCTTTCCTGATGTCAAATGGCCACATTTCCAGTGACTCCCTGTCCCTGGTTCACCTTTTCCTACACTGGGCCATTTTGCCTGTACTGACTGCTCTCTTGAGCACCATATGACTACATATCTTATGTAGCCACATCCTTTTAAACAAAGTCCTCCCCCTCCCCAAGTATACCAGTGACAGTTTTAAGCCCCAGAAATTGTACCTGGGCAGGGTATATCTTGTATGCATGGGCTGAGAGGACAGAGCTCAGAGAGTGAGTGGCAGCTAAAGGCTTTCAAGATTACCAAAGGTCAGGTGAGAGAAACAAAGTATAACCATCCACAACAAAAGGTAGAAGTGGGTGGAACATAGATGAAAGAGTTGAGTATCGATAATTAGATGGATCTAGAATGGGAAAAAATACGTGATCGAAAGCCCAGCACAGGAAGCTTGAGTGATTGCCACAAGCTGACCTGCTATGCCCCTGACTTCTCTTTCTGGAAATCGGCCTAAGGTGAAAAAGGATTGAGTTGGTTCAAAGAGTACCTACTGCATGCATGTGTCTGCTCATTCCTCTGCCTGAAGACATGCATCGCTGTACCCATGGCCTGACATATAATAGCCTTTCAACACTTGCTTTGTTGGATGAATCCATCAGCCAGTTGTTGTTGAAGACAGTGTATCTGTACCAATACTTCCTCCTAAAACTGAGCCAGTCTACCGGTGTCTGCTCTATTTCCAGGAGGAAAGACCAGCTTTCCTCAAACTGCTGCAGTGAAATAGACCACACCCAGCATGATTGGTAGTATTATGCCAACTGTACCATGTATCCATAATCCTGCCTTCTGAAGCATTCCTTGTATTCTACTACTCTCTTATATATTGCTTCATATATCACTCAAAAATCCTGAGGGATATGTCCTAAGATCTTTGTTGACAGTCCCATACATAATAGTCAAACACCATTGTAGATTATAGTTTCGTCCATGAAGTTCAGTAGAATCTAAATGAAAAACTTAAGTGACCTTCTCCAAACTTTCTTATTTTACCAAACACAAAACTGATGTCATTAATTATACCACTGGCTTTCTTTGTTAAATTGTCATTATTGAAGAAACACAAGTCTTGTTTCACAAGAGTTGCTACAAATGGGAGGATGAGGGAAGAAAACGGCTGAGAAGCCGTGTGCATGCTGAGCAGCGGGCTTGGCCCCCCTCACTGGCTCCCGTGTGCCAGCCGCGCAGGGCATGTCATTCTAACCCATACCATGACACATCTTAAAAGGGACTTGATTCCGTGGGCTTTTAGGATTACTTGCAAATAACTGGAGCTATAAATTTTAAATCTACAAATGTCAAGACTCTAATGCACATTTTATTCTTACCAAGTGGAGGGAGCAGTATAGAGTACTGGCCCAAAGCACAGGCTTTCAAGTCTTACAAACTTGGATTTTGGACCCAGGCTCTATTTCTCAGTAGCTATGCAACCTTGGGGAAATTACTCACTCTTTCTGAGCCTCATTTTTGTCATCTGTTAAAGGAGGCTAATCATCGTAATCGCCTCATGAGGTCATTGTGAGGATAAAATAAGACAATATGCAAAAAGCACTAGGGCCATTGGTAGGTATTAGCTTTTCATTTGTATTATTATTATTATTATTAGATTACAATTTCTGGGCAGGGACTATGCCTTATGTTTGCCTGAATCCCTAATGCAACCACAAAAACAGTTAATTTATTTAAAAGCCTGGGCTTCTAAAGGAATAAGCTTTAATTTTCAGAAAGAAAAAGACTTCTATATAATATAGGTCAAATGAGCTGTGCGGTAATGAGAAACAGCAAACCTCCTGCAGCCTCCTTGGCTGAGGAGAAGCGATAGCAGTGTAGGAAGCAGTTCTGAGCCCCTTGAACACCTTTAGCAATCAGCAGACTTAGGAATAGAAGGGAATTTCATCTCCATTAAAAGTAGTGGAAATATTATGCTCACTTGAGCTTTCTGAGCTTTGGCCTAGAAGTCAAAACTAAATGGGTTTGCTTGCCCAGGAAAGAGCTGAGAGAATTTCATCTTTTCTCCTCTCTTAAAGCAAACCCAACCTCATTACCTCTTTTCTTCTGTCAGGGAATATCTCAAAGCATCTGACAAGCTCGTTGCTGCAATGAATCCTGTTTTTGAAACTTTTACTGATCCCTAAAATAGCTGAATCTGTGCTCTTGGGAAGAACAAAGATTGATGGGGGATCTCCAACAACTGGCACCCAAAATTCCTTAACTCGTGATGTCACACTGGAGCTAGTTACCAAAGAAAGAAGTTTTTTGCTTTGGGGATTTTTTATGGGGGGGTGTGCTCTGCTGTGAATATGATGTCTTCCAAATAAATAGCGGCTCCCATCCTGAGATGGAGTTGCTCTTTTCCTGCTAAGGAGTTGGTATAATTGGTATTTGTAAAAGATATTTATTGCAGGGACCATTGGGTGAAACTAGAAAAGAGAAAGGAAAAAGAGCAATAGCAAAGAAAAAAATTGTATTGCAGTCACTTTAGCAGGCATGTCCAACACAATGACTTAACTCTAAGAAAACTGTAACAACTATTACTTACTGGGCCTTCACTCTGGGCCAGTTACTTTCCATGCATTATCACATTCTCACATTTAATTCTCTAAATGATTCTGTAAGGTAGGAGGAAGTATCTTCCTTGTTTTAGAGATGAGAAATTTATGACTCAGAGACACTGAGTGACTTGTTGAAAGCCACATGGCTTGTAAATGATGGAGCCAGAAGCTAAGGATAGGTTGCTGGGACTACTAAGTCCTAAGCACAAAACTTACTGTCCCACAAAAGGAGAGAAAAGCTCAGCTTACTGAAGACAGTGGTCCAGCCAGAAGGGACAGTTTAGGATTTGAGCAAGAACATTGAAGACACTGCAAAAGGGAATGGTAAAGAATCAAGCAGAGGGGACTTCCCTGGTGGCATAGTGGTTAAGAACCCACCTGCCAATGCAGGGGACACGGGTTCGAGCCCTGGTCCGGGAAGATCCCACATGCTGCAGAGCAACTAAGCCCCTGCACCACAGCTACTGAGCCTGCGCTCTACTGCCCACAAGCCACAACTACTGAGCCCATGTGCCACAGCTACTGAAGCCCACATGCCTAGAGCCTGAGCTCCGCAACAAGAGAAGCCACTGCAATAAGAAGCCTGTGCACCGTAAAGAAGAGTAGCCCCCACTCACTGCAACTAGAGAAACCCCGCACACAGCAACGAAGACCCAACGCAGCCAAGAATAAATAAATAAATAAATAAAATTAAAAAAAAAAAAAGAATCAAGCAGAGGGAATGTAGAAGCAGGTAGTGGCTCCAACCATTTGTCTGGGACTAGGAAGATTGTACCTAGTCAAAGAGGAATGGATGGTCAGAATGAAACTACATTTTTAGTTAAATGTGTATTTTTTTAAAAATCAATATTTGTGTTTACATATATATAGTGATTAATCATTTTTATACACATCCCTTATTTTTTCTAAAGTCCCAATTAGAGAGTGCTTATACAGTGCAAATATGTGCATCCACCTACCCTACGAATCATAATTATTACACTTTTCCTGGGATACTCTTTCCCCTTTCCTAGTCTTGCTACACGCTATTAGTTTCATTTACAGTAATTTCTATAATTTATAATTATATTAAGTGTTTATTTGTCTACTTATCTGTAAATTGTCTATCTCTCACCCACTGTATAGACAACAGGAAATTTTTTTACAGAGTATGGCTCACAGTAGGAGCTTAAAATTAATTTTCTTGATTGAATGAATGCTCAGTCAAGGGTTCTATTTCCTGATTGATTAGTAAATGTTCTTTAAATTTTGTGACCATTAACTCTGTCAAATATGTTGCAAATATTCTTTTGTTTCTCATATTCCTTTTTTTGTTTGTTTATGAGAGGTGTTTAATGCTGGAAATAAAGCATACTGTAATATTTAGTTTAATGTATTTCTCTTTATCATTGTGATTTCTGACACATTTACCTATTTGCTCTAACTTTTAATGATTTGACATTGTACTTTAAACTCTTAAATGGCCTGGAATTTATTTTTAATATATGGTAGAACTAGGACTTTAAATGATATTTATTTTCCCAAATAATCTATTTTCTCAACTCCTAACTTCATATGTGTTTCTTCTGTATTCCTTTATAATTTTCAGTGTATAGTATTCAATATATTAATATAGTATATTAAATCAATGTGCTTCTTAATGTGCATTAACATCTGTTCTATTTATTTACCTGTTAATCCTTTTGTTAATACTTACCTGTTTTAATTATTATGGTTATATAAAAATTGCCTTTTCTGTTGTGTTCTAATACTCTTAAGGCACGGCCCCTCTATCTTTTTATTTTTCCTCATTTTCTTAACCTTCTTGCCTGGTTTTTGTTTCTGTGGAATTTTAATCTTTTACTAGTTGTAAATCCACTGTGCTCCATAACTGCTAAAGCAATCTTCCCTTACACAATTGAATAAATCTCTGACACTTCTGCAATTCTCTGACACTGGCAACTGCACTGCTGTCTTAGCAACTCCTCTCTCCTTCCAGCTCTGCACTTGACTTGTTGAGATTTCATTCCATCAGTGCATTTCAACATGGCCATTTCCCATCCACACTTCTGGCCCATACTTTTGGGAATGTCAGCCCCCAAATAATGTAGAAGCAGATTATGATGGGAATAAACCCCTAAAACTCAATGAAGTGGAGTGGTGTGTTATCTTGCTTAGAAATAAAGACTCAATTCAAAGTATAGGAAAATTACATTAGAAAATTCCTTAAGTTAGCGAAAACATAGAAACGACCTAAGTGTCCATCAAAAGATGAGTGGATAAAGCAGATGTGTGATACACACACACACACACACACACACACACACACACACAATGGAATATTACTCAGCCATAAAAAAGGATGAAATCTTGCCACTTGTGACAACATGGATGGGTCTAGAGGGTATTATGCTAATTGAAGTAAGTCAGACAGAGAAAGACAAGTACCATATGGTTTCACTTATATGTGGAATCTAAAAAACAAAACGAATCAACATACAAAAACAAAGCAGAAACAGACATAGATAAAGAGAACAAACTGGTGGTTGCCAGAGGTTGGGGCGGAGGTTGGATGAAATAGGTGAAAGAGACTAAGAGATACAAACTACCAGTTATAAAATAAATAACTTATGAGGAAGTATTAGACAGCTTAAGGAATATAGTAGTCAATAATACTGTAATAATTTTGAATGGTGACAGGTGGTTACCAGACTTATTATAGTGATCATTTCATAATATATTTGAATGTCAAATCACTGTTGCACACCTGAAATTGACATAATGTTGTACATTAACTATACTTCAGTTTTTAAAAATTACCTATTTAATTTGGCATATATGATTTTGTGTATATAACTGTGTGTAATAACATGTATTTATTACAATACATAATACCTATATATAATAGTCATAGGTAATAAAGAATACACTCACTTAGGATAATTAGAATTATCAGTACTACTTAACTTCATTTTTCTCTCCCCCTACCTCTTCCTACTGAGCCTGTATATTTTAATTTATATAAATTGAATGCACTTATGAAGCAGTTTTTACTGTCAGCATGGTTGAGAGAGGCTTCCTGACTCAAGTTGTTTTGTTATTGGATCTCTGATTTAGGAGATAAACAATGTAGAAATTTTTTTTTAAATTATACCTTCCTTCAGGCCATGGGTTGTTCTTCTGCAAACAGCAACCTATCTGTCAGACATAGATTTTGATTCTCAGTTTCATTTGATAGGTCTTGTTTAATTTTTGTCCCAGATTTTGATGAAAGTTTTACTATTAGGCTTGAATTTTTTGTTATAAGTTTTCATATCTGTGTGTGTGTGTCATGCACACACACGCACACGCACCTTTCCCTTGATTATTATATGGATAGAAATAAGGAGATTTTGCTTCTGAGGCTGCCAGATAAATACAATATCACTATATGTTTCTAAACTATTATTTAATAAATATTTACTTGAAGAATTGTGTTCCTTAAATTCATGTAAGGATTAACTTCCACATCTAGACTTTCTTACTAGAATTGTTTGTAGGGATGAGTGTGATTATACGGATCACATAATCCACGGGGAGGGGCTTTCATTTTACTCCTCTGTCACTTTCTCATGCCAAATGCATTTGTCTCTCTGGTGCTGAATGCTCAATGTGATTAGCTAATTTTACTTCCCTATTTAGCAAGAGGAGAATATTTTCATCTCTGCCTCCATTAGAACATGATCCTCACATACTGATTTAATGAATCTCTCTGTAGGAAGTGGATAGATGGGCCTTTGTCCCCACTGGGGGCAAAATATTGGGTCGTACAGCTCTGCTGGAAATGGTTTTCTTCCCAGTCTTTCAGTGACAAGATTATGATCATAGCCCAGGATGGACAAAAGAAAATTCCAGTTGATAAATACTATCTCTGGTTAACTAATAACTGTGTTAGAAGAGATGATTGAGATATGGTCCTTATCCTAAAGGAGCTTCCAGTCTAGTGTGAGAGATAAACACTTAACCAAATAACTAACTTACAGTATGAAGGGTGCTGTAATAGAGGGATGAACAAAATGACACCCTGACATAGACATGAGACGATTAATTCTGCTTGGGCGACAGTCAGAGGAGCAGTCAAACAAAAACCCAGTTCACCATTGCAGGAAATCAAAAGGGCCAAAATACTGTGAGAAAAAAAGCTCAGCAGCAGAAACAGTAGTAAGTGGAACGTAAGCTAGTTTCTGGAAATCTGCATGCAAGAGTTGAGTTCTGAAGGATGAATATGAATATAGGCAAGTACATTCACAGGTGGAGAATTCAACATATCAAATTTGTGTAGATGTGAAAATGCTCACTCTGACACAAGAAAAATAAATTGTCCACTATGACCTGTCTTGGGGTACATGTTTGGAGTGTTAGAGGTGAAGTTTGAAATTTGTCCTATGGGTGATTCAGAGGTTATGGTGCAGAAGAATGATACGGTCATATTTATGTTTTAGAAAGAAAACTGGCAACAGAATAGGGAACTGAGGCCAAGAAAACAGTTGGGAATAATTTGTTCCTGCCAGCTAAATGCATAGCTTGCCTTCCATTGCTCATTGATTCTGAAAGAGGGTTAAGGCACAGGAGGATATAAAAAGGAAGAAGGAAAGGAAGAAAGTTAAAAGAGGAGGACAGAAAGAACTCTCTGGAGCAATTTATATTCATCAGTAGTAAGAGTGAGGAAATGAAGCTTCTGGTCCTTTATCTTATATGGCATCCCAAGCCTAGAAACAGGAACTACCTACCTCCTTGGTTTTTTGACACCTTTCTCTTTTTGCTTCTTCCATCTGACCTTGTCACTAAATTTTAATTTTAAAAAAACCTTTTTTTAAATCACTCTTCCTATCATTACCAACACTGGCTTCCAGTTTAAACCCTTAGCACCTAATCGAAATCTTAGAAGGCTTATTTTCCCTCTCCCTTTTGAATGCTACCCATAGATGATCCTCCAAAAGCTCTGGTTTTATCATTACAAGTCTTGCTCAAAAGCTTAATTTGCAAAAGTCAAGTTATCAAAATAAATTTTAAGACTCCCTCCTACTTACCATTATGATTACTCTCATTTACTGCCTTTGGTCATAGTTTTTCTCCCATAAATTCCTTTGGAATCCTCACTCCTTATTCTACACATATCAGAATCCTTTTAACCCTTCAAAGAATTCAAAGTTCAGTTCAAACTCTATTTCTTGTTATACACTTTTTGGTAGATGAAGGAAGGCCACACTTCTTTCCTTTTGTACAAGGGCATGAAATCTTACTGAGAAAGCCCTCCTCATGTTATTGACCTGAATGTTTGGCAAGTTCTGAAAAATAGTTCAATAGTCTAATAGCTCCAAAATGGGACCATATTTAGTTCAATTTGGACTGTGTCTATTGTACACTACATTGTGTAAAGCATTGTGCTAACCATCCTCAGGATGTCAGTGTTAAAGGATAAATATGTCAAAAGTCTGCTCTCAGGAAGAACAACTAACAGATTCATTCATTAGAGGACTATTTCCACTTCATCTATATGATTAATAGTTTGTGATTTTTCAAATAAGGTACTTTTCTTTCATTGAGTTGGTGAGTTCTATAAGTAGATGAAATTGTGGTGGAAGTTACATAAATGGATTTAAATGGCACACATTTCACCTTTCACAGCAAGAATCCAGTCTCAGTAGATACAGAAATGCAATCAAACCTTCAATATTAGACTATGTATTTAATTTTTATGAGTATATTGTTAATTATTCCATATGTATTAGTGTATTTAGGCTGCTGTAACACAGACTGGGTAGCTTGTAAAAAACAGAATTTCATTTCTCACAATTCTGGACGCTAGAAGTTCAAAATCAGGGTCCCAGCATGGTGGCAGACTGCCAGCTTCTCACTGTGTCCTCATATTGTGGAAGGGATAAGGGAATTCTTTTGAGCCTCTCGGACATTAATCTCATTCATGAGGGTTCGGCCCTCATGACCTAATTACTTCCCAAAGGCCCCATCACCTCATACCATCACATTGGGGATTAGGATTTCAACATATGAATTTTGGGGAACATAAACATTCAAATATAGCACCACATATATTAAATGTGCCTTCCTCAGGGGCTAGAAGTTTGGGAAACTATGATGCATCCTTTTTCCACACCATCCTAAATACAAGCACCTGCACTGTTTTAAGATTTTTCTACTAGTAGTTTTAAAGGAAAGCAAAAGTAATTTCTTTCAATTATTTCACCTGACAGGAAAATTGAACAAATGAGTTAAGAAGAGGGATAGTTAGAAATGGGATGCCTAAAGGAGACTGTTTGTAGGAAGTAGACAAGCCTGATAAAAATTTAAGACTAAATGTATAGTTGTGTCACCCCTGACATTTACACCAAGAATCATCTGCCCTTTGGTAGTTTGAGCAAAAATTATAAGGAAATCAGTTGTAAGGAATCAATTCCGTTAGACAGGAATCATAGCTTTCAAAATTATGGGAATTTTATCCCAGAGGCACTTGAATATCATAGGGAAAAATAAAAGATGAAGCCTCATAAGAAAGCAAAAGTACCCTATATTATAATCTTTGGCCATTACTTTCTAATTCTTCTTTTTCGTATCTTTAAATACAGAATCCCCTTCACCTCCAACTGAGTTTAGAAAATTCATTAAGTTCTGATGCTGATGTCACTGTCTCAATCCTGACCATGAACAACTGGTACAATTTTAGCTTGTTGCTGTGCCAGGAAGACTGGAACATCACCGACTTCCTCGTCCTTACCCAGAATAATTCCAAGTTCCACCTGGGCTCTATCTTCAACATCACCATCAACCTCTCCTCCACTGAGGACCTCTTGAGCTTCCTGCAGGTCCAGCTTGAGAGCGTTAAGAACAGTACACCCACAATGGTGATGTTTGGCTGCGACATGGAAAGTATCCGGCGGATTTTCGAAATTACCACCCAGTTTGGGGTAGCACCCCCTGAGCTTCGTTGGGTGCTGGGGGATTCCCAGAATGTTGAGCAACTGAGGACAGAAGGTCTGCCCTTAGGGCTCATTGCTCATGGAAAAACAACACAGTCTGTCTTTGAGTACTATGTACAAGATGCCATGGAACTGGTCGCAAGAGCTGTGGCCACAGCCACCATGATCCAGCCAGAACTTGCTCTCATTCCCAGCACGATGAACTGCATGGATGTGGAAACTGCAAATCTCACTTCAGGACAATATTTATCAAGGTAGGATGCAAGACCTGGTTTACATCCCCAATCACAGGGCTGTGATAGGAAGTATAATCTCCCTATCTATCCCATTTGCAGAAAGCACATGGCATATAGTGGGGAATCCTCAGTCCCACTTTTAAATCCTGGCTTAGTCCCATACTAGCTATGTGTTCTTGGCAAGCTATTTAAAAACTCTGAGCCTCAGTTTTCTAATTAGTAAACTAAGATAATATTAAATAGCTTGACATATTATAATAAAGACACCACAAAATTCTATATGAAAAGTACCTAACACTGCTCAGCTCATAGTAGATGCACAACAAATGTTTCCATCCCTGCTCACTCATTCCTATATCAACAGACTTGGACAAATCTCTCTAAATCTATACAGAGAAAAAAATTAGTCACGCTGGAGATAGACTTTTCTCTCTACTCCCAGGCCATGATGAATAAGGCAGAATAGAGAAGGGACTAAAGACATAGACCCTGGAGCCAGACTCCCTATGCTTGAATTTTAGCTTTGCATGACTTGGTCAAGTGATTTAACTTCTCTGAGCCTTAGTTTCCTATGTCCTATACCCATTTATGTAAAAAAGATATAACAGTAGATCCTACTATCCATGGAGGAGTTGTGATAGGTAGATGGTAGATGATAGGTAAGTAGATAGATAGATAGATAGAACTAAGAGTTCCACAAGAGTAAAATGTATACCTTTCTTTTCCAGTTCCTCAATCTGGTTCAGAATCTAGAATGAAAAAGCCTGTTTAAGTTAAAGAATAATTCATCCTATAGACATGGTTTTCATGATCCCTGGAAAAAGGAGAAATCCTTAAAGGATATTTTAAAGGGGCCTAGATTTTTTCCTGAAATGGCGCACCTACGGTCAGAGAGGCCAAATCAGAGAATTATTGCTGTTTCAGAGATGAAGGCTTAGCTATAGTCTGGCCCCATTTTAGGAAGTCCTCTTGGAACAGGGACATTTGACTGTGTTGAGGAGCACAAGGTAACCTCATGGTGTCTTGCCTTTAAGACATGAACGTTTGAGGAAAGATCAGAAGGTGCAAAGCATTTTACTTTTAATTTCACATGTATGGATTGAGCACGTACTATGCGCAAGGCAACATGCTAAATGCCATATATATGGCAGAGTTTAAGCACAGCCTACACACTCCTTAAAGAATGTTGTTAATAAAATAAAATATCTCAAAAATTCACTTATTAGGAATCTATAAATGATAAAATTAGATGTCCTATCATCAAATGAACTTTCCATTTTTTCCATAATGTTATTTGAATTTCCTCAAGATTAAAGTCTATGAAAAAAAAATAAGGTCTACGCATGTTTTATTTTATAGCCACTATCCAAAACTAATCTGTTTTTTTTTTTTTTAATCTTTTTTTTTTTTGGCTGCATTGGGTCTTCGTTGCTGTGCATGGGCTTTCTCTAGTTGTGGCGAGCAGGGGCTGCTCTTTGTTGTGGTGTGCCGGCTTCTCATTGTGGTGGCTTCTCTTGTTGCGGAGCATGGGTTCTAGGGTGCGCAGGCTTCATAGTTGTGGCACGCGGGCTCAGTAGTTGTGGTGCACGGGCTCAGTTGCTCCGCGGCATGTGGGATCTTCCCAGACCAGGGCTCGAACCCATGTCCCCTGCACTGGCAGGCAGATCCTTAACCACTGCACCACCAGGGAAGTCCTAATCTACTGTTTTTCAACTAGCACTTCACTGAGGCTCAGGATTTTATCTGGGATAAGAAACATCCTCCTTCATAACAAAAATATAAGCAAAGCCTTTAGTTATAATTTCAAATAGTCATTATTTTGGAAGGACAATCTTAAACAATAGACAGGAAAAACCACTTGTGAAAACTATATTAAATTTTTTAATGTCTTTCTGTCTTATATAAAATGGAGAGCACAAGAAAAATAATTCTGTTTGGATCCTAAAAATGTTTAGAAGCTACAGAGAGAAATATTTGTTGACTTGGGTTGTATATACTTTAGGGGTTCATTTTATCAAGATCAAACTGATCTTTCTGGCTCCTCAAAATTTAATTTATATTAAAGTTATGTGCCTCCTTCTATAAAGATCTCATGGCACTTTGTACCTGAAATTATATGATGGTACTTAGTCTATTCCATCATCATTATTTGTCTATGTGTCTGACTTCTGAACTAAAATATAAATTCTATTAAGTGGAGACACTACTGAACTTAGTTTAATGCCTGGCATATAGCAGCTACTTAATAGACATTTATTGAAATTAACGTAGAAAGAAAAGGAAATTTTATATTATATTTACAACCTACACCATCTGTTGTTCTAGAAGAATAATGGGTGGTTAATAAATAAAATTTTGTCTAAATTAAAAACAGAGTTTTTTTAACTTACCTAGATACCATCCGGTTTTCTTTTCCTTTTTTTTTTTTGATAGAATGTTAGGTTAGCAGATAACCTCTGCCCTTGTGGCTACTTCCACATGATTATTCCACAAACTTCGAAAGTTGTGAAAGAAGAATGTGAGGTTTGGAGCCTGGAAGCAATTCACAGTGTATACAGGTCAGCAACAATATTTTCATCTCCGTGGATGTGTTTGAGAATGAACTTAAAGAACTTCAGGAAATATGCCTAGGACTTCTTAAACTCCCTGAGGAATACAGTCAAAGAGAAAGTTTCAAAGTGTTCAGGAAAGGGTCAAGGGAAGTGAGCAAAAGCCTTCAAGGAGTCTTTATAATGAATAACTGAAAAGCTGCCTTAAGCTATAAAACATCTGTGGATTTTTCATCATCCTTATTTATTTTGTTGAATACAGTCTTTTTAGAAAGTTCGTTATTCTCAGTCCATAAGTCACATCTCCATATAGTAATTTTCTTAATTATTCCTAAATTTTGTGAGGCTGACCCTACTTCCTCACTGCATAATGAAAGTCGTGAGGATAATGAGCCGTGAATATCGAGTGTCAGAGTTATGCAAGCTTTCATTTCTCACACAGTCATTTTCAGTTTAGGC
The DNA here is from genome assembly GCF_028023285.1 of Balaenoptera ricei. Lineage (NCBI taxonomy): Eukaryota > Metazoa > Chordata > Mammalia > Artiodactyla > Balaenopteridae > Balaenoptera > Balaenoptera ricei. Next base: position 92,516,184 of record NC_082644.1, on the reverse strand, counting down.
TGACAGAATTGTTAACATTTTAAAATGTTAATGAAATCACCAAAAACGTGGCTTTTTCAGCATAGGCCTTTAGACTAGAAAAAAATCATTTCTCATGGCAGACTACATAGACGTAATAACAGGTAAAAAGGATTTAATTCCTCCTGGGTCCCCACATGCCAGAGCAAACATCCATCATAACTAAATGTAGACAAAACCACTTGGGGGCCAAGTTCATACTGTGATCTTTAACAATTTATTTGCAAGTTGTTTTATTAAATGTTAATTACTTTGAAGCAATGATATCTGATATATTATTTGGCAGTAACTTCACAAATACATGTGCAAAGGTGTTTCTGTGTAGTCAGTGACTATTTGTTGAACTAGGGTGAGGCAGACAAAATGAAGAGTTGCATCCTGCCATTTTGGAGCTGGCAGCCTAGTGCATGAGGTTGAAAAGTAAGTAAATGGTTATAAAACAAAGGGATATGTTATTCTTAAAAATAGAAATATGTTCAAATACACAGAGGAGGAAATAATTAACTCTTCTCAGAGAGTTGATGATGAGGAAGAAATACTGGAACTGGATCTTGATAAATGAATAGGAGTTTTCTGGTTTGGAGCAAACATTTCCTCACAGGCACAGAAAATGGCATATGCAAATTTACCAAGATCTGAAAGAAATTTAGTACAGTTGGCGTGTACATTGCATACGAAGAGAATCTGACATGATTCTGGAAAAGTTGTTAATTTGATAGCATGCCACACAAAGCTTTTATGCCAAGCTAAGGAGTATGCATTTTATATGCAGTCTGGATGTCACTTGAATAGCAGAACATTAGGGATGACATATTTATAAAATCATAATCCTGTAACAAATTAACCAAATAAAGTAATACAGCATAAAATCCTTGCGAGTAATTTTTTAAAAACCATTAAGATATAAAAAATTTTTATTTCTCCAAATCTGTTTAAGCTTTGCCCACATTTACTCCCTTACCTCATTCTAAACACCAGACTCTGTTGAAAATGAATAGGAGTTTGAGGACTTCCCTGCTGTTCTTAGGGTTAGGATTTGCCCATGCTTATCTGAAGGCCCAGGGTGGTAATGAATCTATGTTTTTGGAGAGAGAGTCCCTTGAGTTATTCATAGCCTGGTCAAAGGCAGTTATCCTTCCTTTAATAATTCCAAGACCCTAGACATCGACAGACACCTTGTTCCCCTTGGCCTAAGAAGTCCCTGACCCTTTAGCTAATTAATCATAGTCCTGATAGTTATTCTAGCTTCTCAGCAGGCTATGGAATCATGCCTTTCTTCTTGGAATAGCTTCTGCACTTCAGTTCTGTATCAAGTGGGCAGTGATTAATTCATTTATTCATCCACAAACGTATGTTGAAGCTTACTAATATTAGGCTAGGACCTTAGCTAATGCTGGAGACACAAAGAATAGAAAACAGGGGCCCTGCTCCCAGGAAGCTTACAACCCCGTTCTTTTGTTCTTTCAGCGAGAGACAATATGCTCCTCCACTTATCCATATTTTTTATCCATTTTTTTTGACCTAGCAGTTTGGTTATCATTCCTCACTGAGACAACACCCATTCTACTAGTGATTATCCTCTGGCATTACCTGGCATTGTTAGGCCCTCTCCTCAGTTGTCCTCGAAAAATGGTTCAATGTGCTAGAGAGACTCTTTCCCCTCCAGGCTATCTTTATGCTTACATGGTCAAGCAATACCAAGATTCACTGGCCTTTCATTAATAGTAAATGTTGCTTTATTTATTGATTCTGCATGTATTATCCAGAACATATATGTGCCATGTATTATGAGGCACTAGGAAGCTTCAGAAAAAAAAGACTAAAACAAATACCCATTCAAAAGTCCCAAGGTATAAATTGATGATGTTCCTGGTCTCACTGCTGGATAGTAGAAGAGTTCCAGGAGAACCTGAGGTGGCATGATATAATTCTAATCTGGGGTATTCCCATTCACCTTTACAATAATTTACTGGCATTGTACCCTGCCAAAGTTATTTAATCTCTAGAAAATTTTATTTCCTTAATTATAAGGATTCCTACCTTGAAAAGTTAAGTGGTATGCCTAAGGTCATTCAGTTAGTACTTTATAGGGGAAGGTTTAAACTGTCTAAATCCAAGTTGCAGGCTCTTTCAGAATTAATATAAACTTTCCTTAACTGGGATCCCATTACTTTGTCATTCATATTCTTTCAGCCAAAAGCTATATAAATCAGGAGGTGCGATTACCCACGTGTAAGTGTTCTTGTCCTAAAGACCTCTACTGAGCCAAACTAGTTAGCCTGTGTGTTTCAACATGTACTCAAAAGAAATGCAGTTGCATTGAACCTGAAAGCCAGGGGTTGGATGATGTTAACACTGGTTCCTTGGGTCCCCAAGGAGAACCCATTACTGTGGGGTGACCTAGTGTGTCCAGCTGTTACTCCTAAGTTAACTTTCTCTGCAAGGCTACCACGGAGTCAGTACTTCTAGAAAACACATGCTTTGGTGTCATGAATCTTAAGGACAACAGTTAAGGTCTGTGTTTCCAGATGTTTCCAGTAAGAACTCCTGTCACTGGACTAATTTGGCTAAATCCTTTGAATTTGCCCATCCCTCTATGTCACTTAAGTCATGCCAAGAGCTGTGTCGAAAATCTTCTCTAAGTCATGGGGGCCTCAAATAAGGAACAGTGAAAGACGTGTATTCCCTCAGGACCCTATGTTGAAGAATACAGCTTAAATTTGCTTAATCTAGCTTCCAGCAGGTTTTAAACTGTGGACATTTCCCACATTAGGAGAACTTCCAAGCTTCTCTTTGCCTGAGTGGAAATTGTGATTATATTCTTTGTTGAATACTTTTTACTTTGTATGCATCTACTATAAAATTTGGAAATATGTTAAAAAAAGAGGTATTCTGAATTCTAGATCTATCCCAGGGCCACTTCAACTTCCAGTGGCAAATACTACATAGTGTCCCATTGACAGGGCTATGCTAAGGGAAGGGATATCATCACCTGGACTAGTGCTGGAGCCAGATCTAGAGAGCTAGAAGGAATTAAGGTGGGATATTACACAAAGCAAGAGGAGCCGTCCAAGGGATGGGCACAGGCCATAATTGTGGAGAGAAGTCAAGGTTTATATCAAAAAATGAAAGGAAAGGAAAACAACCTAAGAATATGGAACAGATCTAACTACTGTGGGAGAAAAACACAGAAAAAAAAGTAGTACCAGCTTGCCAGTTGTGCCACATGAAAGCAGAAAAATAGAGCACTATGTCTATGTGTCTGACTTTTTGACTTAGTGATCCCATCACATCACACACACAGCCCAAGAAGTATATTCAAACATGACTCAATCACAAAGATTAGTATTGATATTTTTCTCCTCTTGGGAAAAAAGTCAAGAAGGACAAGAGCTCTCCTTCCACTCTATAGTTTCACTTATTGGCAAAAACAGACCCCAATGGTCCATGTGTGTACGTATGTACATTTAATATGTTATTAAATTGCTGTTTGTTCATTAGCTGATAGAAATCTATTTTAAAAGATGAGCTTTGTAAGTTGTTTTAAAAGAGGATATAGTCAATGGTTACAATGTGGGGCCCTCTGCTTTAAAGATTGAAATTTAGCAATTTCCAATTCCTATTAAATTCCTTATAGTCAGAGAGGTTTCCCATAGAACTAATTTCTATTTTTGATACTCTCCATTGTTCAGGGAGAAATGTACTGGAATTTTAATGCTCTGAATAATCTATAAATTACAATTACAATATTAATACTTCCTGGCTGATTGAGTCCCATTCTTCTGGCAATGTGAGGAAGTGCTCTTGAAGAGACCCATGTCTGATTTGAGCAGAAAACATGTGTTTAATTGCATTTATCCCACAAACATCACTGAGCAGTTATCCTGTCCAGGTACCGTGTTGTGCCTAAGATCCTAAGATGACTCAGTGTGATAGATGCTTAGATGAATGCTGAAGTCTCAGCTGGACAGCCTGCAGTGTTATGAAGCAAAGCAGTGGGAAAGGGAGGATTTGTTCATTCCTCACAGCAACTGTATGGAAGAGACTGCTCTCAGAATGTGGAGAATGTCAAAATCCATGCCGTTGAGGATCTTACAGTCTAAAAAGTCAAAGATGGAGTTAACTGGCCGCAATTAGGTGGTTGCTAGGAAAAGGAAACATAAGGATGACACCAAAGTTTTTGCCCTGAGCAACTGGAAGGATGGAGTTGCCATTAATTAAGATAAAGAAAACTGTAGAAGAATCAGGTTTGTGAGGTGGGTGAGAACCACCAGGAATTCAATTTTGCTAATGTTAAGTTTGAGATAATTCATAGATATCCAAATGGAGTTGTCAAGTAGGTAGGTGGTGATCTTCCAGAGTTCAGGAAGGAGTTCTGGACTGGAGATACAATTTTCCCCAAAGGGAAAAATAAATTTTAAGGATCTATAGAGCAAAACAGATATTCCCAGATACAGATATAGTTAATGGAAGGCAACTGTAACAGGGGAAAAAAGCAAAGATAAGAAGGCAATTTTAAAAGAAATGAAAAACAAATGAGAGCAATAGACATGCAAAGAGACAAGCTGATGCGTGAAAAAAAGATCAAAGTAGAAATAAATATATGACTTATAAACAACTGGGCATGGAAGAAGACACATAAGGATGATGACGCATTTAGACAACACAAAGGTAGATTCATACGTCTCCAAAATGAAGACTGGAAACAACGGGATTATGACAGAACTAGTTCAAGACAAGAAAAGATAACAAATTTATAATGAATATAAAAACATAAGATTAGTAAAACTTTATATGCTGAATAAGAAGAAAAATCAGGGGCAACAGGTCTTAAAATCTTTCAGAACATGGAAACATTATTTACAGTAGGAGATTTTAACTTAACTTTAGTAAATTTTAGAGCAAGTTTTTAAAAAGTAAAAATAATACATGAATATGTAATTAAGCCAATAAATTAAGATAAATACTGCAGTTAACATTCTATTATTAAAGAATATACGAACACAAATATTTCCTCTTCCAAAAACCCAGAAAAGAGAGAGGTGGGAGGAGATCTAGAAAGAAGGAATTAACAAAACCCAAATTAAGTAATTAGAAGAAATCCTAAGATTAGTATAAATGATATTATATACAGTTCTATAGCAACAAATTCTTAGGAGGATATCATTCGCCAAGATGGACCCAGAAAAATAGAAAGTTTAATAGAAGAGATTGAAAAAGTGATTGAAAAATTACAATTTTTTAGAAAGTGGCAGGCCCAGGTAGTTTTACAACTTACTCTTGCAAACTCAAGTGGGAAAACAAAACACTAAACATTTTAGTTGGAATTGATCTAATACATTTCTTATGAAAGTTATTTGCTTTCTGCATTTTTAAGAGTGCCTTCGGTCTCATTTTGAGAGTAATACAATAAACCTTCTCTCAAATGAATTATAAAGGGGAGAGTATAATGAGCTCTATAATTTACTTTTTAAATGCCCTAAATGAGTTAAAGCAATCAAGAGAGAACTTCCACAAGCTCTCTTGTCCATATCCACCCACCTACTTGCCTCTGGACCCTGTATTCTCTCTGCCTTCTCTCATGTCCATACTCCTCTTTTGTCACAGCAAAGAGCATCACCTCCTCTTGCACCTTAGAGCACAATCCCTTTTGGCCCTCAAGGGAACTGTCCCAGGAATTCTCTCTCTTCTATCCTACATCAACAATTTTTCTATTTTTACTAGATCATTCCCATCATCATAAAAGCCTGCACCATATATATATACTTATATTTATATATGTACTTAATTTTTCCTCTCCACCACTATTCCATTTTTCTCCTCTTTATAGCATAACTCTTGAAAGAGTTATCTCCGGTTTCTCTCTTTCCATTTTCCCTTGAAACATTAGGCTCCAATACTTCACTGAAATTACTCTCATGAAGTCACCAGTGGCCTACATGTTTCTAAAGCGAATGGTCAGTTCTCAGTCCTCACTGCATTTGAGCTGTTAGAAGCATTGACACAGCTGATCAGTGTCCCCTCCTTGAAATATCTTTTTCACTTGGCTTCTAGAACACAACACAGCCCGCTTTATGTCTCTGGTTACTTCTCAGTTTCCTTTGCTAGTTCTTCCTCACCTGCACCACCTCCAAATGTTGAAGTGCCCTGGACTCATTCCTTGAACTTCTTCTCATCTACAATTACCATTGTGATCTCCTTAAATACCATATATAGACTTTCGGCTCCCAAATTGTACCTCCAGTCCAGACCTACTTCCTGAACTCTGGAAGATCACCACCTACCTACTTGACAACTCCATTTAGATATCCATGAATTATCTCAAACTTAACATTAGCAAAACTGTACTCCTGGTGGTTCTCACCCACCTCACAACCTGATTCTTCTACAGTTTTCTGTATCTTAATTAATGGCAACTCCATCCTTCCAATTGCTCAGGGCAAAAACTTTGGTGTCATCCTTATGTTTCCTTTTCCTAAACTATATGAGCCATCAGCAAATCCTGTCAGTTGCAGCTTCAAAATTTATCAAGATCCAACTAATTCTTCTCACCTCCACTGCTATTACCTCAGTCTAAACCATCATCAACTTTTGTCTGGTGTTAGAAACAGCCTCCTAACTGGTCTTTCTGCTTCTGCTGTTGTCTCTCTGTAGTCCATCTCAACACAACACTGAGACGAGCCTGTTCAAATGTAGGTCATATCTTATCACTTCTCTGCTCAAAACCTACCAGTGGCTTTCCATCTCACGTAGAGAAGAAACAAAAGTCCTTACAGGGACCTACAAAATCCTATTTTCCCCACCTCCCACTCCCCATAAGTTTTTTCTGACCTCATCTTTAACTCTCCTGCCCCTCCCTCCCTTAACTATTTCTCAAACATACCCGGTACAGTCACACTCAAGGACATTGGACTCCTTGCTCCCTATACAGGGAATGCTCTTTACCCAGATATCCTCTTGGTCAGCTCCTTCCCTTTCTTCAGCCCTTTACTCAAATATCACCTTCTCCTGGCCTCTCTAATCTAAAATTCCACCCTACTGCCACCAACCCTGACACATCTTATCTCCTTACTCTGCTTTATTTTTTCTCCTTTGCACTTAGCACTAACATCCCATTCATATTCCCTAGTTATCATATTTATTCTGTTCCCTCGATAGACTAAAAGCTACATAGATTTTTGTCTCTTTTGTTCACTACTATATCCCCCAGAATCTGGAATAGTGCCTGGCAAAAGTGAGTATTATGGAATGAATAAATGATTGATTGGGTGATGTTCTGTTAATATCTTTGTTCATTTATTTTAATGAATAAGAAAATCTTTTAATTAGTAAGTCAAGTTTCATGTGCAAATGTGGCTTCTAAAATATATTAAATACATTAAACACTGATCTTGCTTATATTTGTGAACTGTCTCAAAAACATTTTTTACATAATTTGAAAAGTTCAGATTTTATCTCAGCTCCTATTCAAATCAACACATATTCTTAATTAGTGACATAATTGGGAATTTTACTGAAGTAATAAGTTACCTCCATGCAGATTAACCAATGACCTTTATTCTTTCAAGCAGAGTGGTATCTTGGGAGATCTGCTGATAAGAAAGATGTATACCTGAACTGCTTTGTTAAACACTCACTATGCACAAGGCACAGTGCTAAACCAGATTCTCACTCATGGAGTGTGATTCAGACCCTTATCATACCATGACAGAGCTACTGTACTAGTCTTCTAAGTGGTCTCCTGGTCACTATCTCTTCCTTCCTATGGACACATTGTACCTGTTGCCAGAGCAGTATTACCAATGCAGACTTATGGTTACATCATTACTCTACTTCGAAATCTTCATGGCTCCCCTCTTCCTGTTAAATAAAATCCAGTCTCACAAAATGGACATGCAAAGCCTCTAGAGTTCAGTTGCAACCTGAATATGTTTCTACTCTGCTCTCCAATCAGATTGTTATACTTACCACCCCTTGTTAAATTTTCCACCTCCTACCCTTCCTCATCATATTTGAACTGGAAGATTTATTGAGAATTCATAGCTAGGCTGGAGCAGTAGTATGATCAGCACAGAATGTAGTGGTATTATTATTGGTCCCTGTGACCCAGGCTCTAAATTACTATTAAAAGAATTTAAGATTACTTTTCTCTCTCTTTTTCCCCACAGTGCTCTGTGGGCTTACATTTAGCTGATAATCAACTTAAATACTCCAGGTCTTATTTATATGACCTTCCATCAAGCCGAGTTTTACACATTCTTAATACAGTTTGTGAATTAAATGCAATCATGTGCATTTGACCCTCTCAAAATCACTACTTTTCTTTTTGAAACTATGTATCGCTTGATTTTGCCATCTTCTCCACTTCTGTTATTACCTTAGCCCTTGTCACTTTAAGGCCCTTGTGAAACAGGCAGAGAGAGAGGAAGAGAGGAAGCAAGAGGCAGAAAGGAGCATTATTCCTCACAGCTGAAACTGTGCTCAGCCACCTTCTCCTTCCAAACCATTTCCTATATAGCTAGCAGGAAAACAAAATCTTTCTAAAATCAAATCTGATGATCCTGTCCCTCCCCAGAAAAATTCTCTCGATGGCTCTCCATTAGCTTTATCGTGGCCTCAGTCCTTTTGTAACTCATCTCCCACCCTCATCTCCAGCCTTATTTCTCACCACTTACCATCATGCAGCTTGCTCTCTCTGTCTCTGGCTTTTGCACATGCATCTCCCTGTGTTGACAGCATCAAGCCCCAGCTTCTCTTCCTGGTTAACTGTAATTCCTTCTTCAAGACTCAGCTCTTGCACCTGCTCCTCTCAGAAGCCTTCCTTGTCACCCCTAGAGTGTGGGTGCCCTTGCTTTCTGTTCCAATGGCACCCAATTCTACCTCCATCAGGATTGCCTGTTCGCTTTTCTTACTCCCCATCACTAGACTTTGAGCTCCTTGAGAACAATGAGTGTGTCTTTCATCTCTATAACTCATACTAAGAACAGTGCCTGGTATTTGTATCAGTTTATCTTGCCAATAAAATTATTCCTGATTTTCCTTTTTCTTGTTCATCCAAGAAGAGTCCAGGACAAGATAAAAAGGAACATGGTAGAAATCACTTCAAGCAAAAGCAAGATTTCAACACTGTAATCTTTTAACTAACATAGTGAATATTCAAACTTGGCTATGCATTGTCACTCCATTACAAAGAATACATAGTGAAGGTGACAATAACTAAAGCTATTAATGAGATTATTTTAATTTATCCTCTCTGTAAAACTGAAAATAAAACAGAAATAATCCATCATTAATGGGGATTCTCTGACACCCAATTTCTTGGTGCCAACTGCACAGTGAAACAAACACTGGATTTTCCAATCTGGGAAAATGAAAGACATTTAGATCCTGATTGATATGTCTTTCTGTGATAGATGAGTGCCTCAAAGACAACTGAGCATTGTTCTTTAGTCATGGCCATGTTGAATGCTATTTAACATCGATAATGAGGAATAGGTTTTACTGGAATGAGGGAGTTATATAATCTCTAAAAGATTCCTGAAGACCGCTTTTCTGAGATGATTTAAGTATATATTTACTCAGTGGTAGTCCTTCGTAGGTCCATCCAGTTAAAAGTCTATAATCATTAAGCCCCAACTATTCTTAAAATAATGAAGGGCTTCTCTTTCTACAACTTTAACTTTACTTTCCTGATCACTAAATTGACCAAATAAAATTAACCTATTTACTGTTTTATTCCCTAGGCTATGTCAGTGTGTGTGTGTGTGTGTGTGTGTGTCTTAACAAATCTAACAGTAAACTGCTCATCAGAAACACAGTTGTAATCACCCTTCTATTATAGTACCTAGGTAATTATCAGTTGATTAATCTGTATATTTTAATGATTTGGTTCCCTACTTCCCTAAAGAAGCAGAAAACTGTTTGAAAGTCTAAGATAACTGAGACTTCACTACTTGTTGCTAAATAGAATTCATTTTAAGTGGTAGAGTCCCACTGGGGAGAGCTAACATGAATAATTACTATTATACGCAATCTACCAAAATGAGCAGTTTCATTGCATTTAGTGACAGTAGCATCTTCAAATGTGATTTACATTTATATCTCTAATGAAAATTAGTATATTCTTCACACTTTCTGATTTTTCTATGTTTCTTCTGTGGCAGCACAACTTCTTACTACTGGTATTTGCATTTATAAATTACAGAGTAATGTTTGTGGCAAGCAATGGATGAATGTGTTTCACGAAGAAACACATTCTGTATCATCCAACTCCTCATAAAAATCTTCTATGTTACAGTCCACATTTCAATTTAATTTCTTTTAATTTGAAATAAATCTTGAGTACCCTCTATGAGTTTATCATAATGCAGTACTTTGTGCCTCCAACTAGAAAAGTTCTATTAAAAGACTAGGAAAAGTGACCTGGGACAGCCTTGATTGAAAAAATTTGAATGACATTAAATAATAGTTACCATATCTGGAACATCTGTTCTATGTCAAAGGGTGTGGTATATACTTCACATGCATTATTTCTAACCCTTGCAGTAGAAATAATTTAAAAATAAAAATGTAATTACCTCCACCATTTTGCTGATGACAAAACTGAAGCTTAGAGTTCAGTAAATTTGTGTCCAAGGACAATACTAGAAGGTGGGTGGACCAATATTCTAACACAGGAGTGTTTGATGTCAAAGTTTGGGCTTTTATTCTGACACAAGGCCATAATTAAGAGTACAGAGGTGCCTCAAGCTCATATGTTACCTCTTACTGTCTTATCTTCCCAAACTCAAGAAAGACAGAGACTGACCAAGCATTTCCCTGCCTTGTCCATAGCAGAACATATACTGACAGTGCCCTGCTTCCCAGGGTTAGGAATCAGTATATCATTCAGTTGGTAATTTTCCTTTCTTTGACTTCTGGCAGAAGCTCTCTCTAGAGCCAGAGCCAATTGTTTTTCTCTAATGACTTACAGGGAGGTTAGCCTGAGGCTGTCCTAGGAACTGCAAGTCTATTTATCATCTTTTTCTTTATTCCATGGATGGTATCCAACATGCAGCTTAGACTGGCCTCATGGGGACAGACATGTTGATTGCTTCCACGCTAAAAGGAGAAACACTGATAACAAGATTTGGCTATTTTCTAGAATTATGAATATAATTTTAAGCAATTATAAAAGTATATACATATGTATTATAACTTATTCCTTGCACCAAAGATAATATATTTATTGAGCTGATTTATTTGCAATTGAATGTGGTGAGCAGTAGAAATGAGACATGTTAAAGATGCTGAGAACCTTCATAGCTTGGAAATTTGTGAGAATATATAATTAACCATTTACAACAGAAAACAATTAACACATACCTTAACTAGGAATAAAGATTTGGAGTAAGACCACAAGTCAAGCACCCAGCCCAGGTGTTAGAACCTGAGGGTGAGATCTCATTTGCTCAATGAAATAGGACTCTTGTCCTAGAAAGAGTCCAGCTTATTAATTCCTAAAGTAATTATAGGTAGTGCCTTTTGAAAAAAAATAGAGTTTCTTCTTATTAAGACAGAGAAGAAAAGATGAGCACTGCTTTCGGACTTTGGCCTCACCTCTCTTCCTCACTTTTTGCCTTTGCTCCTCTTTGCCAGGTTTCTAGCCAACACCACTTTCAGAGGCCTCAGTGGTTCCATCAAAGTAAAAGGTTCCACTATCATCAGCTCAGAAAACAACTTTTTCATCTGGAATCTGCAACATGACCCCCTGGGAAAGCCAATGTGGACACGCTTGGGCAGCTGGCAGCAGGGGAAGATTATCATGGACTATGGAATATGGCCAGAGCAAGCCCAGAGGCACAAAACCCACTTCCAACACCCAAGTAAGCTACACTTGCGAGTGGTTACTTTGATCGAGCATCCATTTGTCTTCACACGGGAGGTAGATGATGAAGGCTTGTGCCCTGCTGGCCAACTCTGTCTAGACCCCATGACTAATGATTCTTCCATATTGGACAGCCTTTTTAGCAGCCTTCATAGCAGTAATGATACAGTGCCCATCAAATTCAAGAAGTGCTGCTATGGATATTGCATTGATCTGCTGGAAAAGCTAGCAGAAGACATGAACTTTGACTTTGATCTCTATATTGTTGGGGATGGCAAATATGGAGCCTGGAAAAATGGGCACTGGACTGGGCTGGTGGGTGAACTCCTCAGTGGGTCAGCCCACATGGCAGTCACTTCCTTCAGCATCAATACTGCACGAAGCCAGGTGATAGATTTCACCAGTCCTTTCTTCTCCACCAGCTTGGGCATCTTAGTGAGGACCCGAGACACAGCAGCTCCCATTGGAGCCTTCATGTGGCCACTCCATTGGACAATGTGGTTGGGGATTTTTGTGGCTCTGCACATCACTGCCATCTTCCTCACTCTCTATGAATGGAAGAGCCCCTTTGGTATGACTCCCAAGGGGCGGAATAGAAGTAAAGTTTTCTCCTTCTCTTCAGCCTTGAATGTCTGTTATGCCCTCTTGTTTGGTAGAACAGCAGCCATCAAACCCCCAAAATGCTGGACTGGAAGGTTTCTGATGAACCTTTGGGCCATTTTCTGTATGTTTTGCCTTTCTACATACACGGCGAATTTGGCTGCTGTCATGGTAGGTGAGAAGATCTATGAAGAGCTTTCTGGAATACATGACCCTAAGGTAATACTTCTTTTAACTCTAGATTTCCTTATTGTCAATTTTAACTCCATATATTGTATTTTATGCTGTAGTATGTCTATATTCTTTCATCTAACAGAAGAATATTCTCTGAACCATCCATAGAGACTAGTCCAAAAAAGCCTGTTGCCTGGTTGCACTAAATATTTCATTGTTTTATTAAATGAAACAAAAAGAGTGAGGGATGTTTTTAGGAGATGTTTGTTCCAGAGAAAGTCCTTCTGGTAGAAACATCTATTTGTGCAGTTTTTCCTTTGTTAGTTAACCATCTGGCAAAATAGCTATCAGGGAATAGTCTTACGAAGTATTTTCACCCAAAGTAAACTTCAAAATTGATTAATTACTTCTCTTGGGAATTAATGGAAATAAATAGTAAGGTCCATATTTTAAATTGTAAAGAAACTTTTTTTCATCATGAAAAACTGTAAAATGGAAAGAACTAACATTTTATCATAAGCACCCAAAGTCGGATGCTAGAAAACTCAATGGATATAGACAAGGAGTACTGAGCTAACTGAGGTGGCAAGGTTAGCTAGGAACAGGGTGTCCTTACAGAGTAAGGAAAACTGGTCACCTTGGGGTTGGAGGAGTGTGCCAGCAGTCACATTACAACGTCCAAGAACATTCAAGAAAATTGTATCTATTCTAGGCCGCCTTTGATATCCTAGACATCTGACTGTAAGGGTAGAAGGGAGGAAGGGGTTGAAGTTCAGGTAAGCAGGTAAAGCAGTGGTGATACTTGAGTAAGGACAGCCATGTCTATGTTCTCTCTGGATTGAAACAAGCCCTCTTTCGTGACTGGGAGTATGGAGAACTTGGTCCAACCTGGTGGGAGTAGAGAGAAGGCGGCTGTCAGGGCTCAAAGCAATTAGAATAGGACTCCAGGGAGTACTACAGTCCCAGTGGGGAACAGAATGCAGATCCAGAGCAGAAGCGTATTCCAATGTGTAAGGCCCATCTAGGAGAGACTGGAGAAAGCTGCAATTCAGTGGGCATCCCCAGGACACACTGTGTTTAAAGCAACTTGAGCTAAGCTGAGCGTTTCAAACTGTGAAACATTCACCATGCCTTTTCAAATATCCCTTTTCACATCAAATCTCATGGTATTGAACCATTTACTACATATTTTTATCAAACATTTAAAATTAATTGCACAGAGCATGAACAAATAGGACATTTACAACTGTCTTTGTTAAATGATGGAGTGGCCCAGAAGGCTGGTGGCAGCTTTAGAGAATTCTCATAAATGGTTTGGATTAGGATATGGTCTGTTTTGCAAACAAATGAACATGAGAAATTTGACCCATATACTGAAAACCTCCTCGTAAGAGACGTGAACCTCATGAAAAGATTCAACAAACAGTGGGTCATTGACAGGCAATGAATTGCATCACTTCTTATTGTGCACTCAGGACTTTAGGTTATCAGCTGGAGTTTAGTGAATACAAATAAGTTCTGTAGTATAAATACATGTGTTACCCTGAAAAGAGATTTTGGTGATGCTTCAGCATTCACACTGCACTGGTATTAGCAGCCTCTATTTATTCTTTGCCCCAAGAGGCCTATAGATCTCCCAAAGGTTCACCATCTTAATAGAAGCTTACTCGAATTTTCTTGCAAGAATCTTGCAATGTGATTCTTAAATTACAAACTCGACTTGGAAACCATTCAATCCAATCTAGTATAAGAAACAATCTAATATATATGCCTGTTGTTGTGAAGATTCCAGACCATTATCGTATGTAAAAAGGTGAACACGATACTGACTAGAGTTTCATTAATCAGAACCAAAGATTACCAAAATTGTTATGGATGTTATGCATGAGAAACCTGAAGTAATGATTATTTTAGGGATTAGAAAGAAAGCATAAAGATAAACCATACAGAGCAGTAAAAGTTTTTTTAAGCAAAATGAAACAATCATTCCAACCCCAACTCCACCAGAATAAAAAGGTGACACTTTTATAATCTAACCCAGCCCACAAGACAGAGTGAGAGGAAATGGACAATGTCAACTTTGTGTTACATCTAGTAAGGTCTTAATGAAGTGGGACAAGCCTAAATCTAAAACATTTTCAATTTTAGATAATAAATGAAGATCCACTAAGGTTCCCAAAAATGTATTTCTCTTTCCTAAAGTTGTTTCTATATTAAAGTCTCTCACTTTTTTTTTTCATATAAAGACACCCAGATTACTTGATTAAGCAATACTCGACACCTGGGCTTTTGGCAAATAATGTTGGTGACAGAATTGTTCAGTTTTCGTCCAGATGTATGGTATTATGCAGATGACATAATGTCCTCGCCTTCCCATGGAGAGGTATGATCAAAATAATTTCCATACCCTTTCAGTCACTCAGCATTCATTCTTAAGTATATTCCACTCACTCACATGAGCTCTTTTCTCTCCTACCAATGCTCAATTCTTTGAGTGACTCTATCCTTTTTTTATACTAAATGATGTGGAGAAATTCAGAAGTAAATAAGTCAAGTAGGGGAGAAAAGATAAAAAAGATAAAAACACAAGGAGAAATAACTTAGAAAGTTATAAGTGTTGGTAGGATTGAAAATTGGTACAGCCACTATGAAAACAGTCTGGAGGTCCTCAAAAAACTAAAAGTAGAACTACAAAAAATAAAGTTATAAGCATGCCAAAGTTTAGAAACAAATAAGTATGTCAAAGTTCAAGGAAAGTGTGATCACCTTCAAGGGAAGGCTTAATTAATAAGATAAAATGTGTGCTTATTCTTGAAGAAGACTTGGAATTTGGACATGTGTGTCAAAGAAAGAAGAATGGACATTCCAAGCAAAAGAACAGAATGAACTACTTGGACATGGAAAGTATAAGGCACAGTCAGGATATCTTGAGGAGTTCACTTTAGCCACAGCATGAAAGGAAAGAGAAGATCCAAGTCTGAAAAGTAAGTTTGGTTGAGATATCACAGGATCTTTGACATCAGGCTAAGAAAAGTGAATACTTGACACTAGATATCCATTGACATTTTGAACAATGGAATAGCACAGAGGAGCAGAATCCATTTAGGATGGTTTTTTTGGCAGCAGCATGTAAACACGATTAGAAGAGAAAGACAGTGGACAGAGTTGAAGTTATAGCTACTGTCACTGATAAAAAGAAGAAAGAGTCAAGAAACATTGCGGTGACCAGGTCAGTAGGACTTGGCAATTAATTAGATATGAGAGGCAACAAAGAGTCACACCTTCAAAGTTGCAGGCCCGAGTGTCTGAGGGGATGGTACCATTCAAGGAAGCAGAAAAGGCAGTTTAAGAGCTAGAAAATATGATGATCAGGTCAGTTTCATACTGGGCATTTGAAGAGCTGTATTGGACATCCAGGTGAAATCCACCAGGCACTGGGAAACATGGAGCCAGAGTTCAGGAGTGACATTGAAGCTGGTGGGAATCTTGGGCAGAGAGGTGAAACTGCGTATTAAAGCACTGGGGGAGTATGAGATTCCCAAGGGAGAAGGCAGTAGAGAGAAAAATTACTGTCTGAGGAGAAGCAGCAGGCATAAAGATGGAATATGGGTTTGTGGAGAGATGAGGTGTAGAAGGTGAGGAGATAAAAGTACCTTGAAGCAAAGTCATGCAGGCCCTTGAATGCCTCTCTGTAGATTGAATTTTAACTTTTTGAGATGAAGAGTGATATTATCCCATCTGCCAAGGCAGTTATCAAATAGGACAAAGGCTGATCAGTGCCCAGTCCAAACCATGAGAATTAGCGTGTGTGTGTCTTTGAATGTCTGATGAAACTGGGTTTATGTGGTTTGCTTTTTTCTGGTATTTTTCAAGATTCCATTTTCATAGCATTTTAGCTGAGGAGTGAAAAGGTATCATTTACATAGAAGTCACAGATCTCCTGTGGTTCTCTTGGGATATTTGTTTTTCCATGTAAGGTAAAAATCTCCTAAATCTGAATGAGGTGGTTTATATGGAGTGTTGGTCACACTCTGAAAATTCTTCTGCCCCTTACTCACAGTCTGTCTCATTTATTTTCATATCTTTTCATCCCCCTCACCCACTGGGTATCAAGACAGGTCCCATTGTACTATGCTGCCATTTTCATTCCATTTTCCCACAGCTCATTTAATTCACCCCAGGCAAATTTCCCTGTGCCTCCACATTAATGCTCTTGAACACCTGCCTCTTTCCCTTCTCTAACTCTTCTTCAGTTATATTGGGATAATCTCCCCACGTCTTCCTGTTATAATTGTGTGCCTGAAAACTTTGAGAATAACAACTCCCAGACTTCCCTAGAAGAATTTTATTAAGAAATGTGCTCCTGGAGGACCTTCAAGATGGCGGAGGAGTAAGATGTGGAGATCACCATCCTCCCCACAAATACATCAAAAATACATCTACATGTGGAACAACTCCTACAGAACACCTACTGAATGCTGGCAGAAGACCTCAGACTTCCCAAAAGGCAAGAAACTCCCCAAGTACCTGGGTAGGGCAAAAGAAAAAACAAAAAAACAGAGACAAAAGAATAGGGACGGGACCTGCACCAGTGGGAGGGAGCTGTGAAGGAGGAAAAGTTTCCACACACTAGGAAGCCCCTTCACTGGTGGAGACAGGGGGGTGGGTGGGGGGAAGCTTTGGAGCCAGAGAGGAGAGCGCAGCAACAGGGGTGCAGAGGGCAAAGCAGAGAGATTCCTACACAGAGGATCGGTGCCGACCAGCACTCACCAGCCTGAGACGCTTCTCTGCTCACCCGCTGGGGCGGGTGGGGGCTGGGAGCTGAGGCTCAGGCTTCAGAGGTCAGATCCCCGGAAGAGGACCGGGGTTGGCTACATGAACACAGCCTGAAGGGGGCTAGTGCACCACAGCTAGCCGGGAGGGAGTCCGGGAAAAAGTCTGGAACTGCCTAAGAGTCAAGAGACCATTGTTTCGGAGTGCGTGAGGAGAGGGGATTCCTTCCTAGTCTGCACACAGAAGGCAGAACACCGCTTAAACAAGCTCCCGAGATGGGCACGAGTTGCGGCTATCAGCGCGGACACCAGAGACAGGCATGAAAATGCTAAGGTTGCTGCTGCAGCCACCAAGAATCCTGTGTGCAAGCACAGGTCACTCTCCACACCTCCCCTCCCGGGAGCCTGTGCAGCCCGCCACTGCCAGGCTCCTGTGATCCAGGGACAACTTCTCCGGGAGAACACACGGCGCGCCTCAGGCTGTTGGCAACATCACGCTGGACTCTGCTGCCGCAGGCTCGCCCCGCATTCCATACCCCTCCCTCCCCCCACGGCCAGCCTGAGTGAGCCAGAGCCCCCTAATCAGCCTCTCCTTTAACCCTGTCCTGTCTGGGTGAAGAACAGACGCCACAGGGCAACTTACATGCAGAGGCGGGGCCAAATCCAAAGCTGAACTCCAGGAGCTGTGTGAACAAAGAAGAGAAAGGGAAATTTCTCCCAGCAGCCTCAGGAGCAGCGGATTAAAGCTCCACAGTCAACCTGATGTACCCTGCATCTGTGGAATTCCTGATTAGATAACGAATCATCCCAAAATTGAGGCGGTGGACTTTGGGAGCAACTGTAGACTTTGGGTTTGCTGTATGCGACTGACTAGTTTCTAATTTATATGTTTATCTTAGTTTAGTTATTAGTGCTTGTTATCCTTGGTGGATTTGTTTATTGGTTTTGTAGCTCTCTTTTTTTAAATTACTTTTTTTATTTTTTATTTTAATAATTTTTTATTTTAATAACCTTATTTTATTTTATTTCATTTTATTTTATTTATTCCTTTTTTTTTCTCCCTTTTCTTCTGAGCCGTGTGGCTGACAGGGTCTTGGTACTCCTGCCGGGTGTCAGGCCTAAGCCTCGGAGGTGGGAAGGCCGAGTTCAGGACATTGGACCACCAGAGACCTCCCGGGTCCATGTAATATCAATTGGCGAGAGCTCTCCCAGAGATCTCCATCTCAACACTAAGACCCAGCTCCACTCAACGACCAGCAAGCTCCAGTGCTGGACACCCCATGTGAAACAACTAGCAAGACAGGAACACAACCCCACCCATTAGCAGAGTCTGCCTAAAATCATTAAATTCACAGACACTCCAAAACACACCACCAGACACGGTCCTGCCCACCAGAAAGACAAGATCCAGCCCCACCCACCAGAACACAGGCATCAGTCCCCTCCACGAGGAAGCCTACACAACCCACTGAACCAACCTCCCCACTGGGGGCAGACACGAAAAACAACAGGAACTATGAACCTGCTGCCTGCAAAAAGGAGACCCCAAACATGGTAAGTTAAGCAAAATGAGAAGACAGAGAAATATGGAGAAGTTGAAGGAGCAAGGTAAAAACCCACCTGACCAAATAAATGAAGAGGAAATAGGCAGTCTACCTGAAAAAGAATTCAGAGTAATGATAGTAAAGATGATCCAAAATCTTGGAAATAGAATGGAGAAAACACAAGAAACGTTTAACAAGGAACTAGAAGAACTAAAGAGCAAACAAACAATGATGAACAACACAATAAATGAAATTAAAAATTCTCTAGAAGGAACCAATAGCAGAATAACTGAGGCAGAAGAATGGACAAGTGACCTGGAAGATAAAATATTGGAAATAACTACTGCAGAGCAGAATAAAGGAAAAAGAATGAAAAGAATTGAGGACAGTCTCAGAGACCTCTGGGACAACATTAAATGCACCAACATTCGAATTATAGGGGTCCCAGAAGAGGAAGAGAAAAAGAAAGGGACTGAGAAAATATTTGAAGAGATTATAGTTGAAAACTTCCCTAATATGGGAAAGGAAATAGTCAATCAAGTGCAGGAAATAGAGAGTCCCATACAGGATAAATCCAAGGAGAAACATGCCAAGACACATATTAATCAAACTATCAAAAATTAAATACAAAGAAAAACTATTGAAAGCAGCAAGGGAAAAGCAACAAATAACATACAAGGAAATCCCCATAAGTTTAACAGCTGATCTTTCAGCAGAAACTCTGCAAGCCAGAGGGAGTGGCAGGACATATTTAAAGTGATGAAAGGGAAAAACCTATACCAAGATTACTCTACCCAGCAAGGATCTCATTCAGATTCCACGGAGGAATTAAAACCTTTACAGACAAGCAAAAGCTAAGAGAATTCAGCAACACCAAACCAGTTTTACAACAAATGCTAAAGGAACTTCTCTAGGCAGGAAACACAAGAGAAGGAAAAGACCTACAATAACAAACACAAAGAAATTAAGAAAATGGTAATAGGAACATATATATGGATAATTACCTTAAACGTAAATGGATTAAGTGCTCCAACCAAAAGACATAGACTGGCTGAATGGATACAAAAGCAAGACCCATATACATGCTGTCTACAGTAGACCCACTTCAGACCTAGGGAAACACACAGACTGAAAGTGAGGGAATGGAAAAAGATATTCCATGAAAATGGAAATCAAAAGAAAGCTGGAGTAGCAATTCTCATATCAGACAAAATAGACTTTAAAATAAAGACTATTACAAGAGACAAAGAAGGACACTACATAATGATCAAGGGATCAATCCAAGAAGAAGATATAACAATTGTAAATATTTATGCACCCAACATAGGAGCACCTCAGTACTTAAGGCAAATGCTAACAGCCATAAGAGGGGAAATCAACAGTAACACGATCATAGTAGGAGACTTTAACACCCCACTTTCACCAATGGACAGATCATCCAAAATGAAAATAAATAAGGAAACACAAGCTTTAAATGACACATCAAACAAGATGGACTTAATTGATATTTATAGGACATTCCATCCAAAAACAATAGAATACACTTTCTTCTCAAGTGCTCATGGAACATTCTCCAGGATAGATCATATCTTGGGTCACAAGTCAAGTCTTGGTAAATTTAAGAAAATTGAAATCATATCAAGTACCTTTTCTGACCACAATGCTATGAGACTAGATATCAATTACAGGAAAAAATCTGTAAAAAATACAAACACATGGAGGCTAAACAATACACAACTAAATAACCAAGAGATCACTGAAGAAATCAAAGGGGAAATCAAAAAATACCTAGAAACAAATGACAATGAAAATGCGACAGCCCAAAACCTATGGGATGCAGCAAAAGCAGTTCTAAGAGGGAAGTTTATAGCAATACAATCATGCCTCAAGAAACAAGAAAAATCTCAAATAATCAACCTAACCTTACACCTAAAGCAATTAGAGAAAGAAGAATGAAAAAAAACCCCAAAGTTAGCAGAAGGAAAGAAATCATAAAGACTAGATCAGAAATAAATGAAAAAGAAATAAAGGAAATGATAGCAAAGATCAATGAAACTAAAAGCTGGTTCTTTGAGAAGATAAACAAAATTGATAATCCATTAGCCAGAATCATCAAGAAAAAAAGGGAGAAGACTCAAATCAACAGAATTAGAAATGAAAAAGGAGAAGTAACAACTGACACTGCAGAAATACAAAGGATCATGAGAGATTACTACAAGCAACTATATTCCCAAAAAATGGACAACCTGGAAGAAATGGACACTTTCTTAGAAAAGCACAACCTTCCGAGACTGAACCAGGAAGAAATAGAAATTATAAACAGACCAATCACAAGCACTGAAATTGAAACTGTGATTAAAAATCTTCCAACAAACAAAAGCCCAGGACCAGATGGCTTCACTGGCGAATTCTATCAAACATTTAGAGAAGAGCTAACACCTATCCTTCTCAAACTCTTCCAAAATATACCAGAGGGAGGAACACTCCCAAACTCATTCTACCAGGCCACCATCACCCTGATACCAAAACCAGACAAACATGTCACAAAAAAAGAAAACTACAAGCCAATATCACTGATGAACATAGATGTGAAAATCCTCAACAAAATACGAGCAAACAGAATCCAACAACACATTAAAAGGATCATACACCATGATCAAGTGGGGTTTATCGCAGGAATGCAAGGATTCTTCAATATACACAAATCAATCAATGTGATACACCATATTAACAAATTGAAGGAGAAAAACCATATGATCATCTCAATAGATGCAGAAAAAGCTTTCAACAAAATTCAACATCCATTTATGATTAAAAAAAAAACCCTCCAGAAAGTAGGCATAGATGGAACTTACCTCAACATAATAAAGGCCATATATGACAAACCCACAGCCAACATCGTTCTCAATGGTGAAAAACTGAAACCATTTCCACTAAGATCAGGAAGAACACAAGGTTGCCCACTCTCACCACTATTATTCAACATAGTTTTGGAAGTTTAGCCACAGCAATCAGAGAAGAAAAAGAAATAAAAGGAATCCAAATCAGAAAAAAAGAAGTAAAGCTGTCACTGTTTGCAGATGACATGACACTATTCATAGAGAATCCTAAAGATGCCACCAGAAAACTACTAGAGCTAATCAATGAATCTGGTAAAGTAGCAGGATACAAAATTAATGCACAGAAATCTCTTGCATTCCTATACACTAATGATGAAAAATCTCAAAGAGAAATTAAGGAAACACTCCCATTTACCACTGCAACAAAAACAATAAAATACCTAGGAATAAACCTACCTAAGGAGACAAAAGACCTGTATGCAGAAAACTCTAAGACACTGATGAAAGAAATTAAAGATGATACCAACAGATGGAGAGATATACCATGTTCTATTGGAAGAATCAACATTGTGAAAATGACTCTACTACCCAAAGCAATCTACAGATTCAATGCAATCCCTATCAAACTACCACTGGCATTTTTCACAGAACTAGAACAAAAAATTTCACAATTTGTATGGAAACACAAAAGACCCCGAATAGCCAAAGCAATCTTGAGAAAGAAAAACAGAGCCTGAGGAATCAGGCTCCCTGACTTCACACTCTACTACAAAGCTACAGTAATCAAGACAGTATGGTACTGGCACAAAAACAGAAATATGGATCAATGGAACAGAATAGAAAGCCCAGAGATAAACCCACACACATATGGTCACCTTATCTTTGATAAAGGAGGCAAGAACATACAATGGAGAAAAGACAGCCTCTTCAATAAGTGGTGCTGGGAAAACTGGACAGCTATATGTAAAAGAATGAAATTAGAACACTCCCTAACACCATACACAAAAATAAACTCAAAATGCATTAAAGACCTAAATGTAAGGCCAGACACTATAAAACTCTTAGAGGACAAAATAGGCAGAACACTCTATGACACTAATCACAGCAAGATCCTTTTTGACCCACCTCCTAGAGAAATGTTAATAAAATCAAAAATAAACAAAGGGAACCTAATGAAACGTCAAAGTTTTGCACAGCAAAGGAAACCATAAACAAGACGAAAAAACCTTCAGAATGAGAGAAAATATTTGCAAATGAAGCAACGGACAAAGGATTCATCTACAAAATTTACAAGCAGCTCATGCAGGTCAATAT
This sequence comes from Balaenoptera ricei, assembly GCF_028023285.1. Classification (NCBI taxonomy): domain Eukaryota; kingdom Metazoa; phylum Chordata; class Mammalia; order Artiodactyla; family Balaenopteridae; genus Balaenoptera; species Balaenoptera ricei. Next base: position 92,493,056 of record NC_082644.1, on the reverse strand, counting down.
CCAAAAAACAAACAACCCAATCCAAAAATGGGCAGAAGACCTAAATAGACATTTCTCTAAAGAAGATATACAGATTGCCAACAGACACATGAAAGAATACTCAACATCACTAATCATTAGAGAAATGCACATCAAAACTACAATGAGGTATCACCTCACTCCAGTCAGAATGGCCATCACCAAAAAATCTACAAACAGTAAATGCTGGAGAGGGTGTGGAGAAAAGGCAACCCTCTTGCACTGTTGGTGGGAATGTAATTTGATACAGCCACTATGGCGAACAGTATGGAGGTTCCTTAAAAAATTAAAAATAGAACTACCATACGACCCAGCAATCCCACTACTGGGCATATACCCTGAGAAAACCATAATTCAAAAAGAGTCATGTACCATAATGTTCACTGCAGCTCTATTTACAATAGGCAGGACCTGGAAGCAACCTCAGTGTCCATCGACAGATGAATGGATAAAGAAGATGTGGCACATATATACAATGGAATTTTACTCAGCCATATAAAGAAACGAAATTGAGTTATTTGTAGTGACGTGGATGGACCTAGAGTCTGTCATACAGAGTGAAGTAAGTCAGAAAGAGAAAAACAAATACCGTATGCTAACACATATATATGGAATCTAAAAAAAAAACAAAAACGGTTCTGAATAACCTAGGGGCAGGACAGGAATAAAGACACAGACATAGCGAATGGACCTGAGGACACGGGGAGTGGGAAGGGTAAGCTGGGATGAAGTGAGAGAGTGGCATGGACATATATACACTACCAAATGTAAAACAGATAATTAGTGGGAAGCAGCCGCATAGCACAGGGAGATCAGCTTGGTGCTTTGTGACCACCTAGAGTGGTGGGATATGGAGGGTGGGAGGGAAACGCAAGAGGGAGGAGATATGGGGATATATGTATACGTATAGCTGATTCACTTTGTTATACAGCAGAAACTAACACAACAATGTAAACAATTATACTCCAATAAATATGTTAATAAAAGGAAAAAAAAAGAAATGTGCTCCTAGGAATTGATGTCTTCGGCTCTTAGAGGCCATCTAAGCAGCCCCAACCTAAAAAAGAGATTCCCAAGAGTTCCATCTACTGTTTCCTTAAAACTACTTGTCCATTACATAAAATATTTTAAATTATAGAAATAGTGTTTTACTATTTTCGTGTAAATAGTATCTATTTCTAGCCCAAAAATTTGGCTATAGTTTTTTGATATCAGTCTTGGAATCTAAAAAAAATACTTATAAAATATTCCTATGGGAAATGTGTTTGGATGAAAACCTATTGACTTAAAAAGTAAGATTTATGATCTGTATTTATACCCAATCCATCAGAAAATTGAGTCCTGGCTTATATGCATCTGTAACCCTGATATTAGCTAACTTACGATGACTATAATAGCTCCATTTTTCTTCTTGGACATAACTGTTTCACATGCTGGCTATACATTTAACACAATTAAAAAAACTGTTAAGCGTTAAGAGTGTGAACATTTTATCACCCTTTCAGAGTTGAGATTCACTGGCTTCAACCAACCACTTTGAATCAGAAATAAAATTAAAGGCAAAAGGCTGTGCAGGACAGACCAATTTATGATTCACTATATGTTACAGCAGCCAAGGCAAGTTGGAATGCTTTTTTTTTTTTCTGACAGGGTGTCGGAGGGAAGAAATACTCTTGTTGCTGGCTGCTCCTACAGATAACCCCAAGGGAGAGGGAATGGCCTGCTGTACAAATGAAATTCAAGAGGATAGTTCTATCCTCACTTAACTAAACTATTTTGCCAGAATAATTTACTTTACACTAAAAGTAATATATGTAGCTTCTCACAGCCTCCCACCAACTCTTCTGGGAAGCAAGCTCCGTGTTTCAAAGCGGGTGGGCTGTTGAAGCATGAGACCATGAAAGCAAGAATTTGTGAGTAATATATTTAATAGAGCTTATATGGGTATGTCTCTGACATAAAACTAGCACTACTCACTATAGGCAATGCAGAAAATAGAGTAATGTAGACAGATGGAAGCAAGCACCCATTCATTGCCTCATCATCCAGAGTCATTTACTCTTAGCCTTTTGGGATGATTGACAGGTGGATAAAACCTGCAGCATTATTTTTATCCAGTGAGCTCTTCATCTGGGTCTATGGTCTAAGGAGTAGACCTGGGCATTCTTAGAACATTCTAGCCATTGACATACAATCTGGTGAGGTATAAGAGATAAGAAAATCACTTCATAAATCATAAGGTACACTGAAAAATAAAGCCCTGCCTCCCCTCATATCGTTGAATTGACCCAGTTGAAAGGATACATGAGCAGTTAAAATGAACTATTTGCTGATTTTAATGCACTTTCTAGTTGTTTTTTTCCAGCTTCTCATATAAAATGCTCCTTTTAGCCCCCTGTCTCTAACATATAAAAAAAGTCACCTCCTTAGAGGGATTAGGAGACTAATGCCATATTTTGTACAGGCAAATGATGGTGCTGCTTTAGAAAGAGTCCTGGTGAACATTCAAGTAAATATTAAAAATTAAACAGTCCTGCCTATGAAGGCAAGAGAAAACTTTAATAAGAAATATTAAAGGACACTCACACAGCCCTAGTATGAAATGATAAGCATTTCCCCAAATAATAAAAACCACCTTCATTGATCTTCATATAACAGCATGTGGCTGCCCAATAAAACATATGAATTCATATAATAAAAGCTGGCCTTAAAGAAGGGAGGGGTGCCAGAACTCTAGGTCAAACAAGACATTGAAAATGGAGTTTGAGGTGGGAGGGAAGAAAACTAAACTACACCACACCATTTATTTGTTCTCCCTTTAATTCATCCAATAACAGCAACTTTTGTTCCAGGCACCATGCTAGGTGGCTGGGAATTTAATAGTCAGCAAAACAGACACTGTCCTTGCAACATGGAGTTTAGTGGGGATGAAAGATATTAATCAAGGGAACACATAAATCAGGTAATGATTTAAACCATGGTTAGTTACTGTGAAGGAAAATACAGCAGAATCTGAGAGAGCCTCGCAGGAGACCTGATCTGAATGGAGAATCAGAGAAGCCCCTCCCCAACCACCACCCTGAGGAGAGAAAGTCTGGCTGAGATCTGAAGGATAAGACCTTAAGGAGGGAAATGAGAAAAGAGGAGTTGGGTGGGGTGTTAGAGCATGTCAGGATAAGAGCATCTCAGGGTGACATGGCAGCCCGTGCAGAAGCCCCAAGACTGGAGGGAGAGGGTGTAGTCGTGACCCTCCATCATGTGCTACGAGATTGGAAAGCCAAGAAAAGGGGAACAAGAATACGATAAGCAATAAACTAGAAGGGTTTTATTACCAGACATTCTAGAGAGAAAATTTCTCAAAGGAAGAAAAATGTAAGAAATGCTGTAGTTTGAGTGGAGCGGCACTTCCCATGGGCTCCATGTACTTCTAGATAGAAAACATAACAGGAGAAACATCCCAATCACTCTAGCAACAAAAATTCATGATAGATCAGGGAAGTGTCCTCTATAAGAATTGCATTAAAAGAAAACAACTTTAATGTACAAAACATAAAAGATGGTTTGGATAAAAAATTGAATGTGCTGATTGTTGCACATATCTTGTGAATAAAATAAAACCACTGAATCATAAATGGGTGGATTGTATGGCATGTGAATTATATCTTAATAAAGCTATTTTAATAAATTCCAAACAAACTGCCATATTACCAAATTGAAAGACTAAGTATTATATTTAAAGATGTCAAATTTTTCCTTGATTAGTTTATAGGTGTAAAGCAATTCCAATCAAAATCCCAAAGGATTTTTTTGTCCGTTTGTTTGATTGTTGCCGAATCTTCTAAAAAATTTATACATATATATATATATAATTTTAAAAGAAGATTCAAGGGATTTTTTCTTCTAAATATTGAAATAATATTAGTAATAATAAGAGAAAAAGCTAATACTCACTGACCATTCCTATATGCCAAGCACTGTTGTAAATGACATTAATAAAGTACCTGCCCCCATTAAATAGTCATAGAAATTAAGATAATCCAAGTAAAGCAACTTGCATAGTGTCTGACAACTAGGGAGCACAAAATAATAATAAAAATAGTTAAAAGTCTTGTCAGATTTTAATACCAATATTAATTATATTTATCTTGAACAATTAGTTCTCTCTCTCCTCTCTCTTTCATTGCCAGTGTGAACTGGATAAATGGCAAGATTCTCTTTTTGAACTCAGTTCTACAGAGCTTGGAGGCAAAATTCTAATAGCAGATTTATTGTCATTGTGGTATGCATTTTAAACATCATTCCTGGCTTCATATAGTTTCTTTTTCTACTTCACCCTATTTTAATTTATGCTATCTTGTATTTTACGTGACCATTAAGCTGCCTTAAATCTTTCCAGGAAGAGAGGAATGTATACAATAAGTAATGTTAAAATCAAGTAATAAATACAGAATATTAACAGCAATTCAGAAAAGAAACAAAATTAACCAGTAATTTTTTAAAATATTAAATCTTACTTGTAATCAAAGAAACGCTAATTGAAACAGTAATGAAATGATGTTTTTACCTATCAAAATAGGCATCTTCTATTGATAGTTCTAAATCTTGATGGAAGCACATTAAGACTAGCACCAGCATACACGGCTATTGTAAGTTGTTACAATATGTTCATAAATCAATTTGGCCATTTATATCAAGAGCCTTAAAAGGGTTCATGCCCTTTCACCCTTGACTTCCACTTCTAGGAATCTGTCCAAAGAAAATAACTTGATAGATAACAGGTTATTGCAAAGATTCACTGCAGCCTTTCTCAAAATAGCAAAAACTTGGAGACCACGTAAATGTCCAGCAACAGCACAGTTAATGCATTACAATGTTCCTATGTGCTATAAAAATGCATCCAGTAGAGATGATTTTGAAGAGCTTTTAAAATGTCAAAAAATCAAAATCTAATGTTAAGTGAGAAGTTGGGATACAAAACCATATATTATATTTCCAATTTTATAACATGCATATGTACAGGAAATATAACATGCATAGAAGGAAGTATAACACAATGTTAACAGCACTGGTATCTGAGCAGTGTAATTACAGAAAATATTTGTTTTATTATTTCCACTTCATATTTTCTACAATGTTCATGTATTATTTATGTTATGAGAAAGTGCATAATAAGCCAAGTAAGAATGAGAATAATTCAAACATAACAATAGTCACAACAGCAATATTTGCTACACATGCACTCCTGCTGTCTGCAGCCTTTCAAGTCCAGGTAGAATGAGTTCCTCACTGAGTAGCATTTCCATAGTAAAATCTTTACATCCTTAAGATGCTATGCTTTCACAGAGACTTGTGGAAGCATATTTTCATTCCCACCCAGTTTATTCCCTTCACAGGACTTAACACAAACTGGAATTGTCATGTTATCTATTGGTTTAGTTGTTAATTGTCCCACTGTGTCTTACTGGATCCTCACAGTGTTGGGGAAACAGTAAATATTTTACAAATGTTCTTCAATTAATAAATGAATGAAAAATGGCAGCATCATAGGAATAGGGCTATAGCATTATGCAGGGATTACTTTGTAATCGATCAATCAATCAATCAAATGCTTTTGATAAGACCATACAAAAACGTTCTCATACTAGATGCTATGGAATGAATAAAGCCCCCCAGTAAGGGACAATGTACTGTGATACAAAGAGCAAAATCCTGGTGTTGGACAGATCTAAATTTGATGTATGTTTGTGTGGAGTTTGGCAGGTTACTTGCCATGGCCTCTGTATCCTCATTTGAGAGGATTACAGGAGATAATGGATGTAAAATATCTGTCTGAAGTTCTTATTCCATCCACCACTAGATTATAAACTCCATGACAGTAGAAATCAGATGTATCTTACGCACCTGTATTCCTAGAGCCTAAGCATATGTCAACCACTCATTCAGATAATGGACTTGGCCAAGAGCCTAAGCAGAGGTGACCAGCATGTGTCCAGTAGGAAAGAGGCAGAGGGCAGGAGCACCTCTCACTTGCAGCTGGAGAGTATACCCAAGTGAGTTTCAAATCCAAGAGTGACCCATAGTGTTTGAGCCATGAGATTGATCTAAGCAGATTATCAAAGCAAAGAAAATCTAAGACCATGATGCCCATAGTGGAGACAGGGGTCAGAGATATAGGATCCTTGAATGGGAACATGAGACAGATTAATGCTGCCACAGCCTAGGTGGTTCTGGGTCCCTGGCAGCAGATTGTGGAGTTAGGTCAGAAATATTCAATGGTCCAGTAAGGATCATATACACAGTACATGACACTTAGTAGGAGTTTTGAAAAATGGATATTTCTCTTCCCTTCCTGAATATTCTTTAATTGAAGGAACTTTAAAAAAAAAAATTAAGACTTTGCTAATTCAGGCTGATAAATGGAAAACTGAACAAATGAGCATGCAATCTGTTTATTTCCTTACCTACTACCAAAATAATTTTGAGACGGCATCTTTATAGAACTTTTTAAATAACTGCAGCTTTACTACTTTCAAATAGATACAGTAATTCATACTAACTGCAGCAAAATATTTTCAATTAGACACCCTGTTGGGTTTTCTTTAATGAATGTCAAACATCACTTCCTTCATTTGAATACAAACAGAAAACATGCCAAATTTTTGCAAACCCTTCCCTTAAATTAGGGGAAAACTGGACTATAACTTTGTTTACATTATTAATCTACTTAGCAAGCACTGTCTTTATACATAGATACTTTCTAAATCAATGAATATGTCCTAGGGTATCTGTAAATATTCACATATATATTTTGTAGTTATAAACAATTATCCACATACATGTCTATGGACTGTATGTATGTTCACACACATACATTTATATTATATAAAAATTAAAACAGTTTAAATGGACACACACATTTGTAATTAGAAAGAACAATTACTCCAGGTCACTGCTGGACATAATGTGGAAATCACCTGGCTACACCCTTCAACTGCAGGTAAGAGGTGCTCCCACCCTCTGTCTCCATCCTACTGGACTCATCTTGACCACACCTCACTGCTTGGTCTCCCAATCATTCAAAGCATTCAGATCATTCCATACTCAATGTTATGGAATGGATAGATGGAGAGCCCTGGTAGGGGGTGACGTACTGTGATACAAAAGGCAAAGTCCTGATATTGAATAGATAGATGTTTGATGCTAAGTTTGACGGTTTGCCCTGTGAAAAATCTCATTTTCATCCTCAGTAAGTATCTATGTGGCAACCCCCAAAGGGACTCCTTTTATGTCTAAAATACATATTTTAGTTCCATTAATAATGTGAATTAAGGTGAGTGTTGGATTTTTATGATTTAGTCTCAACTTGACATTTTGGTTCTTTATCAAATCAGAAGCTATGTGATCTAACCACTAGTGTATCCAGTGGCAAGTCAGGAGGCTTAACTGTGAGTTCACTTCTATTATGAACTCAGTCTGGGATATTCAGCCAGTTGGGGCGCATTTTTCCCAGTTGCAACTGCATATAAGCCTGCTCCAGCCAATTTGATTGCATTGTGTCTGTGTGTGTGTGTATATATATAATATAGATTCAATTGCACTATATATATAATATTATATAATAATATATTATTATATAATATATAATATATAATATAGATTCAGTTGCACTATATATATCATATATATATACATATAATATAGATGATGTTATGCATAGCTGAAGTTCAGACAGACATTTTGTCAGAATCCATTCATATTTTTCAAACTTGGAAGTGCACTTACCATCACATTTTATCAAAAAGCTGCTGCCTAAAAAATGCCAAAAGACAGTAGAATTTTAACAGTGCCAACCAAAACAGAACCTATCAATGTTTATTTAAGTTATATTTGAACTAGGCTTTTTTCTCATGCATGATCTAAAGACGTAGAATTAATGGAAGTGAATCTTACTGCAAATAAGAATGTAAGTGAAAGTAGGTATATAAATATGTGCATTTCCTGTGGTTTATGTGTTTAAAATGATGATCAATCAGCATCCTGAGGGTCATATATGAACTACTTAGCTTCATAATAAGACCACAGACATAACGTCAGGAATAGGAACTGAAAATATCATCAATAAATAATATTTATTGGACTCCCGCTATGTTCCAGGGACTATGCTAATTGCTTTACATGTATTTTTCTCATTTAAACTTTACTGCATCCATACAAATGAGGAAACAGGGCTAAAAGAAATTAGGTAAGTTATCCAAGGTCATATAGCTAATAAATGGTAGAGGCAGGATTCATTTCCAACAATATCTGACTGTGAATTATTCCCACTCAGTGTTTCATTTATACATGCAGTAAGAATGTCCTCCCCAACCTGATTTACTCCAACCAGCCGTTTCCCCACCCCTGGACTTAGTCTGGGAAAGCTGTTCATGTGCAAAGACGATTCAAGGGCAGAGACAGCTGCTGAGGCTGTGACATTTGAATTTGTGCACACACAGTATAGTATGTGACTCAGTATGTGATGACGAAGTGAGAGAGACACAGATCCAGGAAGTTAACTCCCATCTTACCCTCACAATCAGCATCATTACAAGACTACCCAGGGAAGTGTTGCAGCAAGACTATGCCCTCCCGGGTACTTCATACACTAAGAAGAAGCAGCTATTTATCTGCAGAGTGTCTTCCATCTACTACCACTGTGGCATAAGGTCACAGTCTCAGATGCTGCTCTGCTCCCCTGCCTCCGCTTCCTGTGAAATGGTCACTTAAGTTCTCCTCTTAGCCTGCAGTTGGAAAGCTCCAAATGAAGCTGTAGTGTCTGATTATGAACTCTGGTGCTAATTAATCTTCCCCCTGTTAAATCCCTCAAACTGGTACTCCACTCCACCTTCAGCACTGCTCAGGTCACATAAATTTTGTTCAAAGAGACTAAATCAGTCTCTATTCATCAAGCTATTGTTTATACTATTAAAGGCTAGACATAATTCATAGTCATTAAGAGGAGGTTGATACATAATGATGCCATTAACAAAAAAAAATGAGCTAGATATATTATATATCATCAAGTAAAAAAAGTAGATTATACAAAATATGTATATAAAATAAGATAGTAAAAACATTCTACTAACATTTTTAGTTTTACTGAATTGGCACTCATGTAAAAGGGTTGCTCACCCCTAGAAATAATGATATCAGAGGCACCTCACATCTTTCTTCCTGCCACAGGTCCTGAAATTCTCCCATCAGCCATTTCCTTGTATTAAGAAAATTTCCTCCAAAAGGCCCCTATATATTCTGCATATATTTTGAGAAAAGACCTGTTCCCTGAAGGAGGGGAGAGACTTCTCTTGGTTTCTTATATGGGTTAATTTAGACTAGATAATTCTGCTTACATAGAGCAAGGAACATATGTACCACTGCACAGTTAGATGAATTTTAGGGAGAAGACACCAACCATCAGGTTTGTGGAACAGACCAAAGGAAAAGGCAGCCAGCATAGCTTCCTGCCAAGATCAGTTCCCTCTATCTCTACTTCTCATAGCTGAGGTCACTTCTCCCTCACGTTCAGGCACAGCCCTCTTTCTTATCTTTCCCCCAACCAGGTTCAGGATCTAATCCCAATTTCATTCAGGGCGAGTTTAAGTTGTGCTATCTAAATCATTTCTCCTCAGAAGTGTGGTCCAAGTACCAAGAGTTTTGGCATCTCCGGGAGCTTGTTAGAAATGCAGAATCTCAGCCCTACTCCATACCTACTAAATCAAAATCTGCATTTTTAACAAGATTCCTGGGTGTTTCATTTGTATAATAAAATTGGAGAAGGATTTAATGTTGTATCTCCATGAGATGATGGATGGTCACTAAACTTACTGTGGTAATCATTTCACAATACATGTAAGTCAAATCATCATGCTATACACCTTAAACTTATACAGTACTGTCTATCAATTATATCTTAATAAAACTGAAAAAAAAATTGGATAAATTTCTTTAAAAAGATTGAAGAAGCATCTCTGTAGGTCAGTTCTCACATGAGCGAGCATCAGGTCACTTTGCTCCTGGCCCTTTACCCTTGAATCATGACATGCTCCAGGACTAAACTTTACCTCCATCTTGTAAGTGGTGCCTTGCCTATTAACGAGTTTAAGGTTCCAGTCACTTTCATACTGCGATCCTGTTTAGCTCTGGTCCTCTCCCAGCATTGGAGCAATGCTTTGACTCAGAGCCCCAGCCTTAATTTTAGCCCAGCTGGTAGACATCTTGGATAATGGACCTATAACACTTTTGTTCTTCATGGTCCACCCAGAATTCTCCCTTCCCCACTGTCAAACTGACCTATGCTGCTTCTGCACCTTCCAGCCAAACCAGTAGCACAAAAGTCCATCTTCTAAAGAGTTTCGGAAAAGAACTCCTTGTCTCTGTCACTGATTGACCCTCACTGCCAAGAAGCTCTTCCTTGTGTTGCTTTGTGAGCCTTTTCACGCTTGTTCTTTCCTCTGTAGAGATAGCAACCAGCTTATCAGCTTCTTCTTTGAACCATTATTAACCCATTTCTCACCCTGCTCTTCACATCTGGTAAATCACTGGACAAATCATTGTTTCCAGCTAGCCTGGAGGAATGAAAGGAGATGTGTACTCACAAAAGGTTGCCATCGGCACAGGCCTGCATTAGCTCTTATCTACAGTTGAGTGCTGAAAGAAGAGAAAGTATTACGTATAGGAAATACAAGCTTTTAGCCTGATCCAGTGATTTTCTTTTCATTTTTACATGGCTTTAGAAAATGACTATTTTGCTTCACTACTATGACAAATAATAATGATACAAATGATTTTTAAAGCTCTCCATTGCTTCCCAAACGCTTTCACTCCAGCACCTCAATTTATCCCTTATGTCTTTGGGAGGCAGAAAAGACATTTAATAACAGAGAAGACTGAGGCTCGGAGAGGTTAAGTGATTTTTTGAAAGTTCAAGCTGCTACCTGAACCGAAGTTTCCTCATTTCAGATCCATCACAATTTTCAGCACAACGTGCTGCCTCCTATTAAACTATGTTCAAAAACTTCTTAAGGGCTTCCCTGGTGGCGTAGTGGTTGAGAATCCGCCTGCCAGTGTAGGGGACACAGATTCGAGCCCTGGTCCGGGAAGATCCCACATGCCACAGAGTAACTAAGCCCGTGCTCCACAGCTACTGAAGCCCGCGCGCCTAGAGCCCGTGCTCCGCAACAAGAGAAGCCACCGCAGTGAGAAGCCCGCGCGCTGCAACGAAAAGTAACCCGCACTCGCCACAGCTAGAGAAAGCCCACGCGCAGCAATGAAGACCCAACACAGCCAAAAATTAATTAATTTTTACAAAAAAACTTCTTAAGCATGCAAGGGTAGGAATGCTCGCAGCTCCCAAAGCTCTGCTCAGCATTTCAGGAATGTAATTTGAGAAAAATAATTATCAGAACAAATAAGAAATTCATAATATGTTCACTTAATTACTGCTTGAGGTACATCTAGTACTTGTGAATTACCTTAGATTTTTAGATGGATTATGCTTTCAGGGAGCTGAATATTTTGCAGGTCAAATATAAAATCGAGCAGCCAATATACTAAGAGCCAAACTGAAGTCCGAGAATGCAGAATATATTTTGCTTTGTGTCATGTACCAAATGACTAATAGGCAGCAAGGGCTTTCAGGGTTATAATTTTACCCCAAGGTTCTGGTAACTACATGAAATCCTTGAGTGGTTTATGATATCATAAGGTGAAATTATAGTTCCCCATGGGCAAAAGTTGTTGAAATGCTTTCAGCCATTGAGTACCATAACTAGCCTGTCCTCTATAGCAATTATAGGAAAAACTATATTAAATGCCTAGTCATACTGACTAATGACTTTAAATATAGAAATTATTTTTTAAAATGAGAATGGCAGGCAGGCGATTCATTCATCCACCCATTCCATAAATATGTATGTCACCCTATGTCTGCCACTAAGATAAGGCCTGGGGTTACAACAGCAGACAAGCCAAATCCCAAAGCCTCCCCTTGGAGAACTTTCATTCTAGCAGGGGAATCAGACATTAAATGACCATAATTATGAGACAAGCGTTATGATGATGAACAGAGTGCTATGCCAGTATATTATAGGAAGCTTACCAACTTGGGGGTGGGGGGAGCAGGAGACACAATCAGAGAAGGCCTCCTCGAGGAAGTAAACACAGAGCTGAATGAACTCTGAATGATGAAACAGAACTATGAAGGATAAGAGGAGAGGAAAGCTCATTCTTAAGCAGATAATGAGAGTGAGAGAGAAAAAAAGAGACCTTGAAAGGAGAACACAGAAATCTAACCTCCTTCCAGATGATGAGAATGGCTGTGTGGATATGCTATAGGAAAAAGGGGGAAAGAATCAGAAAATAATGTAGCCTAGACATTAGCAAGAAATATGCATATTATATATACAATACACATATACATAATATGTATACACATATATAACATAATGATATATAATATAATATATAATATATGTGTATACATATTTCTTATGTATATGTATATTCCATATGCTAATATATGATATATGTCTTGTTATAATATACGTTTATAATATATATGTTATATGCTTATATATTGTATGTATATATGTCATAATATATTGTGTATAATATTTGCATATTATATATGTGTATATAATGAGAAACATAGTATATATAGTACAGTCTATGATATATGTATATTTTATATATGTGTGTATGGATGCATATATGTACGTGTGTATGTACCAGAACAGAATTTGTAATGAGAAAACACCTAGCCATTTTCTATAAAATGCCTGATCTCCAGTCACAAAAGAAAAGAATAAGATTTAAAGACTATAGAGATAATATTCAAAGGGTAACTAATAAGGATGATAAGCTCATAAAACATTGTATTGAATAGAATAAAGGTACAAAATTCTAAAAGAGACCAAGAGGTTATTCAGTGTGAAATATTTACCTAATGAAGATGTCATTCATTTTGGACAAGAGTGTAAAGATTGTCACCAAGTGGAAAAGCCGAGAAACAGCTACTGACCATACAAGACAGTTCTCAACAATATTTCAATATCATTGCAAACAATTAATTGTATTATTATTTTAAGTGATAATACAATTTTCATTTGTATCAAACTTTACAATATACCTAATATTTTCTCAGCTTAGTGACTAGGTACATTGGCAGTATTCTAGCATAGGTAAAACATAAATAAATTATCTAAAGTCATACACATAAAACAAAAAATAGCCACAAAAAAGATTATGTTTCAGAATATCAAACTATACCAATAATAGGTGGAAGGGAAAAACAAGTTAGAGACACAAACCAATAGAACAAAACACTTACTACATACGTGCCCCAAGTTCTAAATAGATATTCTCAGATATGGGAAGAATTGGTTTTGGTTTTATGATAATTATTAGTAATTCTGATCCCCAAAAGTTGGTTTCATTTTTTTTGTCTCAATACTGTGTCATTTACAAGAGACACACTTAAAACAGATCTAAGCTAAAGAATTAAAACCACGATTACTATAGTTCAAAAAGTATAGAAATTATTTTTAAATGTATTTTGTCACTTTAGAGTTCATTATAAATTTGAAAGTAGTAAAAGTAACCTAAATATTTATTTCCACTGTGAAAAGCTGTGTGCTAACCAAGCACTACAGTGAAACTCTGAAACTAATGAAATATTTTAACCATTTTTGCACTAAATGCTGTAATATGGTTGTACAGAGAATCTAGCCATTGGGAATTATAATTCTTTTACAGTTGTACTCAGATGTCATTCCTGAGACAAGTGGCATGTGATGACTGAAGTTTTAATAGCCATCCATACTTGGAATATTTTATGCATTAATACTTGGAGTAAAAATGAACAGCATTTTCCAAATACAATAACTCAAGAAATAAATGGAGGCATTTGTGCAAATGTTTCATTTTTGAAAATCACCTTGGGCTGAGTCAAACCATGGAAAATTTTAGCTCAAAGGAAAGTTCTACCTCCCCTTAATCCCCCCTAAAAAATCATAAGGATGTGAAAACAGGATTATAACGGAAGCTGTCTTGCAACATTAACCGCAATGTTCATTCCCCTAAGAGCCATAATTCATGGCTGTTCTACAGCCTTTTTCTTTCAGCAATTATGCATATTAGAGGAAAGTCTGAATACATAAAAACTAAATGCTGATAGAAAACCAAGCCTCATAAAAGAAAAGTTTACTTGACCAGTTGGCTTTGAAGGAAAATATGAAAGCCAGTTTGTCCCAGGTGTCCCCTGGTCCAAGGAGGTTGGGAAAAGCACGTAAACCACAGTCAAGGGGCATGACACAAGGCTTACTGCCTGGGACCCCTGATCAACCCATTGGCGGTCAGTTCCATCCCTAGGGGACTGTGTCTTTGGTGGGAACAGAATATTGGGAACTGCTGGCTCTCCAGGGAATTCAATGCAAAAATTGCTCTTCTAAATTGACAAACTGCTACACAGAACCCCTCAAACCCACTCTTTCCTTTTCTCTTCTCCCTCTCTTATTCGGAGGTTTATGGGGTGACATAAAAGCATCTCATGGGAATTGCCCCATGCCATTTTGATCATTTTTGTATACAGAGCCTGGTACTTGATAAACATTTGCTGACAAAAATGAAAGACCTCTAAATCCTGTTTCAAGTCAGAAAACTTGTATTTGAATCTTGTCTCTGGGAAATAACTGGGCTTTGTGATCCTGGGCAAGTTACTTAAACTCCAAGCCTCAGATTCCTCACCTAAGAAATAGTCTTGAAAATAATACCTACTCATAGCCCTGTCTTTATGCAATTATGAGATAATGTGTATAAAAATTCTGAACACAGTGGCTGGCCAGTATCAGTGCTCTGTAATTATTTGTTAAATCTAAATTCTCCAGAGTTGTAGATGACCATAATCCCAGATGACCAGATGAATGAAGAAGAACAGATTATATCTAATATAAGGGCTGAGGATCCACTCTAGCTATTTTTCTCATACCTCTAACTTTAGGCCAAGAACAACTGCATCCTTGACTTCTCCCGGAAGAATTACAGCCAACAGTCATGGCATTCAGGATTTATGCTTTGACATACATCTTCAAAATAAAGCTTATGACCATTTCCAAATGGGAAATCTCAGAAGCAGCCCAGAAGTATTACCAAGGAATATGAAATTTATTTGTAGAATTTACAGACTTATAATAACCCTCCAAGCAAGTAGCATAAATTTCAAAATCTGAAGGGAAGACACCACACAAACACACACACACACACATACACACGCACAATGAATTTAATAAATCAGCCAGCAAGCTATTCTCTGTGCCTAGAGTCTATGTAAGATGTAAAGAACATTACACCCAATTTTTGTTCTCAGAAAATGTATAATCAAGTTAAGATTAAACCCTGCAGTAAAACCAGGAAAGGAAGCGCGTTCACCATTAAGTACCAAGTGAGGATGTCAATATCCCTGACCACCTCACCTGAATTTCTATCTCATCATACCATTTTTTTTCTTTCTTTCTTTAATGTGTCACTATCTGTAAGTATCTAGTTTGCCTTTTGTTAATCGTTTTTTTTCCATTGGAGTAGAGACCTGTCCTATGTTACTCATGGTAATGGTACACAGTATATATAATATATATGTGCTGAATTAATGGATTCTTTGTTCTTGAACCTTCACCTGACCTAGGGATCCTAACTTAGATAGCAGGCAAAACCAAATCAGAAATATGCTTAAAATCATTCAGCAAGAAATTATTCCTTTCTTCTATCATGTTCTTCTACCAATTACTATAATTCTAAAAATATTAATGAGGGCAATATGATGATTTCTAAAAGAGTTCAAAGAAAATCATATTCCCTTCAGAAACACATGCAAATAAACAACTAATTGCTCTGCAATGTGATTAATGAAATAATAAAAATATGCAAAAGGGAGAGGTGGCACCCACAAGGATAGTTAACTCTTTCTTGGGAAGATCAGAGAAGGCTTCTGAAAAGAGATGGTACCTAATCTGGATTTTAAAGGAAGAATAGGAGGAACAGAAATAGGAATTCCACGCAAAGGTAATAGCATGTATAAATGCAAAAAGGCAAAATTGGGCCAAATAACATGAGCACCAGGCTTAGAGGCAGAGTCTTAGTTAAGTTTGTGGATTCTCATTTATAGTTATTACCACTGTATCACTGTATCAATTTCCTGTTACTACAGTAATACCACATAACAAGCAGCCATAAACATCAGTGGCATACAACAAAAAAATTTATATAGCTCACAAGTTTGCAAGGTTTGGCTGACCTAGTACAGGCTTACTTATGTATCTGGGGGCAGGTAGCTGTTGACTGATCTGGGGTGGCTTTAATATTTGCTGGGGTGACCTGGCTCTACTCCACATGTCTCATCATCCAGCAGGCAAACCAGGCATGTCCTTCTCGTGGTGACAGCAGAGGGTTATAGCACAAGCAGAAAGGTACAAGCACTTTTCTGAGACTGTTCTAACATCATGTCCGCTAACACTCCAAAGACCAAAGTAAGTCACCTGCTCGGGACCAGAGTCCAAGAGGGAGGGCACTCATGGTGAAATGGCAAAGGAAGTGAATCAAAGAGGGGAGAAGAATTGGAGCCATTAATACAATCAATAGACTGCACCCACTTAATCTCTCCAGAGTTTGGTTTCCTATTCTATAATGGAGAACACAACAATTCCTTCCTCCTGAAACCCAGGATTGTTGGGAGGAAATGTATGGAAGGCTTTTTTGAAGTTCTTTAGCTGAAAATAAATAGACAAATACAAAAAAAACTTACTATAGAAATCTAAGAGATTGGGGTCACTCTGTTTGTGGCTTGCACGCCAGCTAACTCCATATTTAGGCTTAAACTCCTATTTCATGTTCGTTAAAACAGTAGTCTCAAACAAGTTAGAACATTTTCCAGGCTGTAATCAGAAAAGGACATCTGAATACCAAATTCTGCCCCTTAGAGACTGAGGTAAGCTCAAGAATATGCATGATGACAACTAAAATATCAGCAATGGCTACTACTGGAGGAGGCTGTAGAATCAGGAAGGAAAAAGACCTACTATAATGTTCTATGCTATAAAACTTCTGTTTGCATTTTACAGTGAGAATAGATTCATGTTCTGTTGTGGCATTAAGTAAATGAATGTTTTTTTCATAAAGTGAAACTAGTTAAGTTTTTCCATAATTTCCATTTGAACAGCTTAAACATTGATCTGGATATTCAAGGTTGTTTCTGTTCAATTTTCATCCTTAAATATTACCTATTTAGTCACGCTTTATTTTTATTAATATGACTCATGTTATCTAAAAAGTCCAAGAAACTAGGTTCTGGTTCCAACTTTGTCATAATCAAGTCTTTGACCTTGGGCAAGTCATTTAACCCTGATCAACTCTATTTCTTCATCTGCAAATTAAGGATTATGAATTAAATGGTTCTAAGATCACCTTGGGTCTAACATTCTATAGTTCTCAGAAGAAATGGTCTATTTTTTCAGATAAGCCCACTTATCTGAAAATTATCCTTCAGAATATGAACCCAAAAAAAGAGGAAGAGTTAATTCAGAGTTCAATAAGTGACCAAATTTTATAAATCAATATTTGTAGTTAAAAATATTTTACTACTTTTTAATGTACACTGATGTTAACAGATGATCTTAAAACAATCAAATAGCTTCCACTTACAATTACTTCTAAACTGATGAGATACATTTAACTTATCTTTTTAAACTCAGTGTAGATTAATTAACACCATGAATTTTTGGTTCTGAGCAAACTGTTTCTTCTTTCCACTCTGGGCATATTCATTCATCAAACACTTAAAAGCATTTACTGCTACTATCTAGACACTAGAAAAAGTTCCTGGACCTGCTTTTTCAGTTTGCATCAAGCCAGTTTCTGCATATGAATTATAAACTCCTCAATTCATGCTCCTAGTTTGTTTGTGAGAATTACTCAAGATAGTGGAATTTAGAACTTGCATTCAGGTTAAATTCTAGAGGCAGCACACAAGTTCAATCTGTTAAATGTGTGTATGACATAGTTCCACTTAGCTATCTAATCTTGGTCAAGTTGCTTAATCTTGCTGATCTTCATTTTTCTCAACTGCAAACTAAATGAATCATTGCATGTCACTTTTATTGCTGCATGAAAATTTTCTGAAATTTGCAAAAGAAGGAGAAAGAAAATGCCTCTTTAACTCAGCTGACTGCTACGCGCTGGTGCTTGGCTCACAAAGCAAAAACGCTACTTTAGTTGTGCTGCTCTTGTGATTCATTTAACAGGAGCAAGTGTGCTGAACAGAAGAGAAAGATAAGCAAACACCAGCTCACTCATAAACTGGGAGATGGTCTGAAATGGAAAAGCTGGCAGCAAGGCTACAGTCAGGCTACCCTGGAGGAGGGGGAGTGAGGAAGTATCTTCTCCTGGATGCATATATTCAGGATAGATGCTTGAATCTTTGAGGGCCCCTCCATCATAATGGCTCAGTCACTGATTCCCTGAGCACTCTAGAGCAAAGATAGATGGACTCTTCAGCCATGGCAAACAAAATTATTAAATACAGCCCAAGTCACCACCAAGGGCTAGCCTAAGGGAAAATTTAAGCAAGAGGAAAGCATTTCTCTTCTTTCTGTTATTCAGTAGTTTGTCTTTCTGCTTGTTTGATGCTTTGCTTTAGCGGATCTCTAAGAGGCTGGTTTCCTGGGGTCGATGCTGTGGGATTACTGACCTTTAGGCTAAACCTCCTACTGTACATTTGCATCCAGCCCACCCTGAATGAAGCCCCAATTGGACATACTTTAATATTTAATTATTCTGTTATATAATTAAATAAAAAATGGCATTAAAACAAGTCCCTGTGCCATAAGGATTTGGGTAGAGTTGTGCCAAAAAGCTTACATCACTAGACTGCAGGTAAATTTATAGCTGTTTTCATTCATTTGCATTTAATCAGCCCAGAGTTGCTGAGTCTAGGTTCAGCAAGCACCTTACTGCCTGCTCAGTCTGCAGGGTACAGTACTGCTGGTGATGCGCAATGACTCAAGTGAGAAGTTTGAGTTCCACAGTCCACAGGTCATTTTTCACCTTGAAGTTTGGCTGGATAGCAAGTCAATTATATAAACAAAAAGACAGGGTTGTCCTGATGCCATGAGCTGAATGGAATCCTCCCATTTTCTGTAAGAGGTGTCGGTTCTGGCCTCAGCTGACCTGGTTCAAACTTCAATTCTGTCACAGTGGAATTACATATTTAGAGGAATTATGGTTCTAAAGTAATTGCACTGTGATCATAATTACCTTTGAAAGTCCCATTAAGACAATAATTTTACCTGTAGCTGGGTTCTAGAGTCACCTGATAAGTGGGTATAACAACAGCATGGGCTGAAGAGCCTGGGGAAAGTTCTTTCAACTTTCTGAACTTGCCCACAACCATGAACTAGAGCTATTAACAGAACCTATCTCATAGGGATATAGGAAGGCTGAAATGAGATTATGAGTATGGAGGGCCATGCATGTAATCAACACAACAGATAGCTACTAGTATTAAGAAGTTGTTAGGGACTAATTAAGCTCCCCCACTGGCTGTTGGGCTACATGTACAATGGCTGAACTCTTTCAGTTAGCCGCTTTACATATAAGGGAACTGATTCTCACGGCAATTAAGGGAATAGCTGGTAAAGCCAAAAACTTTTGTGCTATGTATAATGGTAGTCAAGAGCATAAATAATGGAGCCACACAGACTGCCCAGTTCTGTCATTTACTGGCTCCATAAGCTTAGACAAGTTAGTTAGTTGCTCTGCGCCTCAGGCTGCTCACCTATAAAATGGATATGATAGAATCAACCTCATATGATTGTTGTAAGGATTATAAAGGTTAATATCTCCAAAGTATTTAAACAATGCCTGGCACAGGGTGAGCTACATCATCATCATCATCACCACCAATGAGATTATTATTATTCTATGTCTCTGTATTTGGAAACACCAGTAGTGTTATAGTACCCGTAGTGAAATAATTAATCTGGCATATAAGGGAGAAATGGACATAGCTCCAAAAGATCACACAGCATAAAATGGGATTTGAAGGGGATTTTGAATAAATTGGAATGGTCTCAGTGAACTGAAAAGGGTAGCCTGCTCCAGATGAATAGAATGACACATTAGACCAGGGTCAGAGAAGAAGCAAAACAAAGTGAATTTCATCAAAGAAAGGGAACAGTCAACAAAGACAGAGATTGAACATTTGTAGCAGAATAGCGATAATTCCCCTCTAGAAATCCTATAATATCTAGCTTTTAGACACTACAAAGACTATGATAATAGACCCTACCCTTGCATGACTATACATGAGACAGAGAAATACCAAGGACTTCCAGAGGCCTGGTAAATGAGTACCGTAGTGCCATTTATGGATGTTGCTGAGCAAATTTAACTCAGGAAATTATTTTTTAGAGAAGGACATAAAGACTGG
Source organism: Balaenoptera ricei (assembly GCF_028023285.1). Lineage (NCBI taxonomy): Eukaryota > Metazoa > Chordata > Mammalia > Artiodactyla > Balaenopteridae > Balaenoptera > Balaenoptera ricei. The sequence continues at coordinate 92,472,526 of NC_082644.1, read as the reverse complement.
AAACTTGTGGTTTCATAAATAGTAGATGGGAAAGTGTTGTTGAACATAGCTTACTATAAAGAAGAAACAAAGAACAATTTTTTTTATCAGCCATACTCATTTGGGGAGGGGATTATACATTCAACAGGATTCTACTTGGGCCTGAGTTCAGGTTTTTCAAGCTCACCTTTGCATTATTTGTGTGACCTGGAGCAAGTCTCTTGTTCACCTTTTTCATCAGAGCCTAAGTCTCTTTATCGTATAGATCAGGAAGTAGTGCAGTGGAATGTTTACATACAAAGTCTCTGCAGTCCGACCAAGTTCAGAACCTTCCTATATTGGCTGAGCAATCTTGGGCAAGTTATTTAAACACATACCTTACTTCTTATGTGAAAGTTGGAGATGATAATAAATACCTCATAGGGTTGCTATGAGGCTTAAAATATACAATCCATGTTAAAGTTTTAGCACAATGCTTGACACATGGAAAGTTCTTAATAAATGCAAGATATATATAAAAATGAATGGACTAAATGATCTCTAGCATCTCCTGCAGCTACTCATCTTTCCTCTAGTCTGGACTCCTTATTTTTACAGCCTCCCTGACTTTGATACCCCTCTTCAAGTTCAGTCCCTAGCCCCCACCTGTAACCCAAGCGGAGTGGAAAAAAGAAGCATTAAGATGGCCAGTGTGGCAGCAGAGATGTGTGTGAAGATGTGGTGATGCCAGCAAGGGGAGGAAGGAGCAGGGAGGGCTCAGTTCTCCTACGGCCACTCCCAAGACAGCTAGGTATTGAACACAAATATTGGACCCCCAGGGATTCAAGGATGAATGTGCTTGTTTTAGGGAGCTTCGCTGATCCATCAAGCTTGTTTTAACCTTTTATGAACAGAACACCCACAATAACCAAAAATGATATTAGCTGTTATTTTTTTATTATTATCATTATTATTACATATTCAAATAGATAGATTTGTTGGGTGGAACACAAAGGCACCCTTCCTATACAGAAGATATGCTTCAAGAGAAGTGATTTCCTTGTCACTGGAGGCATTCAAGCGGAGACTTAACAGGCAAATAATAGTGACGTTATAAGTAAAGCCTTGCTACTTAACATCTGGTCCATGAACCAAGGTATCAGCATCACCTGGAAGCTTGTTACAAATGCAGATTCTCAGGCTCCAACCTAGACCTAATGAGTCAGAATCTACATTTTGAAGAAATTCCAAGTAATATATTTAGCTTTGCTATCAAAGATTCAAGCATCAGTGAACAGAGTAGATGACTTTTAAAGCCCCTCTGAACTCTGAGACCACCCTCTATTATACAGTCCATAGGTTTTAACTGGACATTATATTGGCACGGGGAGGAACTATCGTCCCAATACCTAGTATATCCCATTCCATTGATGAAATTAAGAATGGTCTTTTCCACCCACCTCCAAAGGACATTTTACCAGATCTAGTGACTACATTCCACTCATACTTAAGTAACAATCTCAGATAAATACAAATGTAGAGCTTAAATGAAAATACTTAATATTGAGATTGTTTTTGAATCTAAATCAACATATCTACCATGGACAGAGCAGCTTGATTATTTCTTGAGTTTGCTTCCATCTTGTTTTGAGCCACTTCTCCGCTTTCTGCCAAATGGCTATCTGATTATTCTCCACACAGGTGCTCTGGGTAGAGTTCAGTATTCCATTAATACTGAAAAATTCACATACAAATACGTGGTTTAACTTTAGATATTTCCGCAAGGCCTGAAGAGGCTGACACAAATATAAACAGAATTGGAAGAGCTGGTGAAATATTTAGCTGAAACTTTAAAGAAATTTTTCTGTCTCTGGAACTTCCTGGTGATGCTTGTAATGCAGCTCAACTGCTTTAGCTCTTTGTATACTTTTATCCTCCCTCCTGGATGCAGGCTTTCTGACATCCTTGGCTCTTTGAATTACACACCACATGGACACAAAGGGCAGACTATGCTAGTCCATCCAATTGCATCAATAGCTTCTTAGATCCCTTTTCTGATTCTATTATTCTGTGACTGCTCAGTAGCTCATGCTTTTTTTTTTTATTGGAACTCACACATAGAAATAAAAAAGAACATACTGTTTTGAAAGAATTAAGATAAGAATTAAAGGAAAAAATTTAATATTTAAAAGGAAAGAAAGACAACATGAAGTGTGACAAAAGTATCTAATTTGTAATGTATCTAACCTAAGAGAATTTGTGTTAATAATGAAGACTTATTACACCAATACTTATCAAACATCTGCTCTGTACCGTGTTTGCTGCATAATGATGATGATGATGATGAGAGTAATAGCAGCTAACATTTGTTGAGGACTTAGGACTACACGAATGAGACAGGCATAGGCCCAACCCTCATGGAAGCTTATAAGCTAGCAGGAAAAGTAGACATTGAACAAATAATCCCAAATGTTATTAATGCAATATGAAATTGCAGGGTACAATGGGAGGGTGCTACAGGTGGCCTAATCTAGTTTAGGGGTCAGTGAAGTCTTCTCTGAGGAAGTGACACTTAATTTTTTATTTTTTTTAACTTTTTATTTTATATTGGAGTATAGTCAATTAACAATGTTGTGATAGTTTCAGGTGCACAGCAAAGTGACTCAGTTATACATATACATGTATTCATTCTCCCCCAGACTCCCCTCCCATCCAGGCTGCCATATAACATTAAGCTGAGTTCCCTGTGCTATACAGTAGGTCCTTGTTGGTTATCCTTATTAAGTATAGCAGTGTGTACATGTCAATCCCAAACTCCTTAACTATCCCTTCCCTCTACCCTTCTCCAGCAAGTGACATTTTAGAGTTAGCTACACAAAGGGAAGTTAGGGTTGAGGAGGCAGAGCATCCCAGGCAGAATGAAGGCTATGGGCAAGAGCTCTGATCAAGCAAAAAGTATATGCTGGAAGAACTGAGAGAACTGGCTAAAGCTTAGAGGCCAGGGGGAGAGTGGGGAGAAGAGGCTGGAGAGAAGAAGGCAGGAGAAGGATCATGCTGAGGCCACGTGAGGAATTTCAACTTCATCCCAAGGGCTATGGGGAGCCATTGATAGGTATTAAGCAAGTGAGTGACATGATCAGTTTTGGGCTCTAAGATTACCCTGACTGGATTGGAGGGGAAGAGAGGGAATGTGCAGAGGGCAGAAACGATGGTGGCTTGGACTGGAGAAGTGGCAGTGTTTGTAATACATATCCAGGTTAGAGTGGGGTTCCTGTCAGACTAACAAAATTCTTCCTCCCATAGAACCTAGTTATTTATGTTAATGTTGAAGGAACTTTCCATTCTCAAAACTGCTCCTTCACAGGCATGAGAGCCATGTCAGGGAGATGTGGGAGCCCATTGGCAAAAGGCAGCGGGAAAACATGAAAAGGAGATAACACAAAGGGCTAGCTAGTCCTCCTCGGGAATTCCGAGCTTTGATCTGCTGGTTCACAACTCCCTCCAGTGTCTTGGGAAGGAGTGATGTATTGATGCACTCAGCAAAGAAAAGAGGTCCAGAGTTTGCCTAGAAATAGTTCATGGGCCATAAAGATAGTGTCACAGCATAATGTGAGAAAATGGACTTCTAAAAAGGATTATTTTCATGTGTAAGACAAAAGTATTCTAATTACTGACCTAAGACCCTTTTACCTTAAAAGGAGGGTTCGTTTCAAAAGCTTGAGTCGTAAGCTATATCATTAGTCCCTTTTGTGCTTAGTAGGATGACAAAGCTCTCATCTCCCTGTGGGTTCAAAGAATCTGTCAGTCATTCATCAAGCATATTATTGAGCAACTACATGGTGAAAGGCATTGGAATACAACAGTTAATTAAATGTTTTACATAGACTTCCAGTCCAGTGAAGAAGCTGAAAGTCTAGACATTAAACTATTACACAATTAAATTTTAAAAGTTTAACTGTAATAAGTTCTACAAAAGAAAGGTATGCGTGCTATGAGGGCTTAGGAAAGGAGCATCTGGCCTAGACAGCAAGTTAGGGCCGTGATTACTGAGCTGAGAATAGAAGGATGAATAGAAGTTAAATGGGTGAAGAGAGGATAGAAGAATAGTGGTAAAATTAATTGATTTGACAAACATTTATAGAGCCCTTATCAGGTGCCAAGTGTCATAGTAGGTAACTGTGGTCCACAGATGAATGAAACCTGGTCTGCATGTTAGGGAAAAGAATAAGCTGACTCTTGCTAATGGCTAGCTATGAGAATTTGATTATTAATTTGCCCGAACCTCAGCATCTTAATATGTAAAATAAGAAAATAACATCTATCTTGCAGGATTATTGTGAGAATTCAAAATGTGCAAAGCCCTTAGCTCACTGTCACAAAAGTAGCAAGTTTTGTAATGACCAGACCCAGAGTCAGTATGACATAGTGTCAGAAGCTCTGTTCATGGTGTTCAGAGCTCACTATTTTCCATCAGACTATCTGGGTTCAAATTCCAGATCCAACGTTTACTAGCTCTATGACCTTGGGCAAATAACAAACTTTCTAGTCTTTAGTTTCTTTATCTATAAAAGGAAGATAACAGAAATACCTCATAAGTTTCTTGGGAGGCTCAAAGGAGATAGGCATGAAAACTGTGAAAGATGGCTAAATAAGTACCTAGCCTACATATTCTGTATATTCAAGGTGCTGTATCAGCACAGATAAATAAGCAGTAAATTATTTTTGTTTTTGTTCTTCCTGGATAGGAGGGTGAAGCTAGATAAGGTCAAATACTTCACACAGAGAGTCTTGTTCTAGGCCTTAAACAATGAATAGGTGTTGGACAAACAGAATGCTGATAAATTTGCCTTGCTCACGCCGTAGGGCTGCAGTTTGCTATTGTGAGAGCAGCCTAGGCCTAAGGCTTAAGGAGAATATTTTAAAAGACTAGTGAGTTCATTCTAATAAACATCTCCTCTCCATTTGCTGCCATGAGCTGGAAGGCAGGGTGATGTGGTCGGTAACAGCGTGGGCTTTGAAGTCAAACAGACATGGGTTCTAATCCAGTTCCTTCTACTTATAGCTGTGTGATCTTATTACTTTTATTACTTACTCTTACTTATTACTTACTATATTTCTCTGAGCTTCAGTTGATTAATCTTTAAAAAGGAAGTATTAATAGAGCCCTCTTCATAAAATTTTTATGAGGATTAATCAAGATAATGCAGGTAAACATCATATTTGGCACATAATACTCAATAAATGTTAGCTATTATTATTGATGCCTCATTAAGGTTATGCTGGCATAAAACATTAGAATTTGTTCAGTGTATGGAACACAAGGGTTTGCCATATCACCTGCTCAACAGTGGGATATCCAAAGAAATACCACAAACCAGGTGGTGAGTCCCTTTGTGGCAATGATTGCAGGTATTTACCTTTGTGGGCCCAGTAACTTTGAAAATTATACAAAGTTGCCTCCCCCAAATATTGAATAAATTAATGAGTGATTTATTTCACTGATTGTAAAATAAAGGTTTTTTTTACTTACAAACATAAGGCATGTTTCTATAAACAATCTATAAATAAATAAATACACCTGTAGTTTCACCATCAATGGAAGAACCATTGTTAATATCTTGATATATTTTTTTCCAAGACGTATGTGTGTGTGTGTGTGTGTGTGTGTGTGTGTACATGTACATATATGATATCTGTGGGGGGGTCATAGCATTTAAAATAATTATATACATATTTAATTTTGATCAGACCATACAAAAGCTTTTTCTCAATTTGTCATATGAGCATTTGCTTTGTTTTATTAAATATGCTTCACAAACATGATTTATACATTAGATAACATTCTATAAGGATGTGGCATATAATTTATTTAACTATTGCCATATTGTTAGACCTCTGGTGTGTGTCAAAACTAATTAATCTTCAAATATAAGTTATTTGTTACCAAATTCAGTGATTTCTTAACCTGTAGGGGCTATAAACAACTTGAAAACCTAATTATTTAAAAAAATATGAAACTCTGTACTATCTTCCTTATAGAAGAAAATTACAAACACATATTTACAAAAAATATTGCCTAGAATTTCAGGAGACTTATAAACTCCATGAAACCCATCAGTGAATTCCTGTCCCCAGGGCTTCAGTCAGAACCAATGATATCAAATATGTTAACACGAAGCAGAACAAAAAAGTTAAAGAACTTTAACATAACAATTGTGGAGAAGTATAATCTCTAATATACTGCTTACTACAGTACATTTGACTATTTTCATAATACAGCCCAATCCCAGTTCATTCTTATATTTTAAATAAGTCTAGAGTCTATATTAACACTTCTGTACAACTTCCATGAACTATACTGCCTCATGTGCTGTATTCTTATTATCCTTAGTGACAGAAAGCTTCTACAGGACTCCCAGTACACTGCCTCTCCTCACTGTGAGGTCTTACATTCTGGAGAACTGTGCCATTACTGGATCTATTCCTGCTACCCTTCTCCTCTGTTGCTCCTAATTGTCTTACATACCATTCCATTTGAGCAAATATAAAGCATGACTGGTAACACAGTCATTTAAAGGAAAGAGGTCATTTTGTAATTACACCAAAAACTCAACAAACTTAAAATATACTGCAGCATAAAGACCAATAAACATAAAAGAGATGTATTCACTCTTTGGGGTCATGTATATTTCAATCTCAGGATGCAAGGTTTTAACTTGGCCTTTGTGTAGTTCTAACCAAGGAAAGGCACAATCTTTAATTTACTATCTTAACTTTATGCTTTGTCTGATAAGCAATTTTTAATACCAAGTTTGATTCTACACACCGCTTTATAGTTTCTAAAGAATTCTGACAGGTTCTCAATATAAAGGAGAAAGCTGTTTTGTACTTTGTGTTTGTTGTTTTCATCTGTTTGCTTCTGAAGATAGAAAAATTATTTATGTGAAGATTGAACAGTTACTTATGTGAAAGCTTGTATGAAAGAGCATGTACACATGGCACATGGAAATTTGTTTATGACTGTGTGCATTTGAAAAATCCTAAGTCATTATTAGATTCCAAAGAATGATGGAAAAGAAAATTTTGAAAACAACTCTAAGAATAATTTGTATTAAAGACACTTCTTTTTCTGCCTCATAGCTACATCATCCCTCTCAAGGTTTCCGCTTTGGAACTGTCCGGGAAAGCAGTGCTGAAGATTATGTGAGGCAAAGCTTCCCAGAGATGCATGAGTATATGAGAAGATACAATGTACCAGACACACCTGATGGAGTGGAGTATCTGAAGTGAGTGTCAACCTCTTGCATCCAAAAAGTTGTCAATGAAAAAGAAGTCTTGCTATTGAGGTAGTGTTTGTCGGTTTTTTAAAATGACAGCTAAATATATCCATTGTGTGTTCAGTAATATCTCACACCATGTGAGATCCAGGAGGCAGTATGGAATAAGTGTGCATTTAATTATGTGACCTAGTTTACTAGTTCCTGCACAGTCCCAAGTTGGCCGTAGCTTTGATCAAAGTGCCAGTGCAGTCGTTAGTGTAGCAGATGGTGGGGGAAGTAAATGTTGGTTTGACATCACTTGGGAAAACAATGGTGCTGAAATGATCAAACACTCAGGGAATGTGGCCAGAGGATAAAGTGCCCCAAAGCAACCCTTTCCTTCACAGTGAATCTCTAAGCATGTGGACTGTCTCCTCTTACCACAAGGAAGTGGACTTTATCTTAGAGCTTTCCTGTAGAAAGAAAATAAGATAAAAGGCAATGATTCCCATGCCTGCATCCTTCTCATCGGCATTTATGAGAAGCAATCAAGAGCAATCACATTACCATGGCAGATTACCAGAGCCTGTAATTCAGTGAAGCTGAATGCAAAAGAGGTTGGTGCAGTTATGGGTCTGCTCATCTAGTCTGCCTGGGAGAAGGGGATGAATGGCTCCTGATAAGCACCACAGCATGCAGGCAAGCAGGCCTCTCCCTCCTGCCTGATGGTCTCAGGACAATGACATACATTCAAACTCCAGTCCCTAGAATTGTGCAGCACCAGGAAACTGGTGTCTCTATTGTCAAACACAATAATCTCCCCAAAGGACAACAAGACTTGGCACCTCAAATTTTTTTTTAAGAAAGGGAAATAAATAATTTTATGGAACAAAGGGGCTCTGTGTTTCTCAAGAGCTCTAGTAATCAGCCCCTAAAACAATTTTATGGACTAAGCTAGAGTCTAGAAAGGAAGCCTTGTGTTCTCAGATTTGCAGTTATATATAGTGTTGAAGCACTATGAAATGGCACTTGCAATTTTGCAAGAACATTAAAACATTAGAGTCCCTCTCTGACACAGAGTTTAGTGCTCCTTTGCCTCCCAGCTCCTCCTCTTTATCCTCTCCTTTAGGGAAATTCATGGCTGAGAAAAAGAATAAGATGTCAGGGAGACAGCGATGGCTCCCCGCTAGATAGTAATGGCTGACAAACTGGGCCCTTATGGCAGTGTGAAAGGGTGAGATAAGCCACTGCTGCAGTTTCCAGTTCCACTCCACTCAGGGTATTCATTTATTCTGGAGGCTTCACCTAGAAGGCCCAAGTGCTCAGAGTTGGCCCTCCTCTAGCCTGGGGAGAAGAAATTGTTAGGCAGGAAAACAGGCACAGATGAAGGAGCTGAGTTCCAAAAGAAGCAACTTGTCCATGGAAATACAGCTAGCAAGTGGCAGGGTCAGGACTAGAACCAGGTCTCTAGAATCCAACCACTGCTGCAGGCTAGTCTGGAAACCAAAACCGGAGAGTAGGTCCTTGGTGTTCAAAACACAGTCCATGTTTCAGCAGCATCCGTGTACCAGATAGCATTTGGGTGCATGTGAGAAATGCAAACTCTCAGGCCCTGTCCCGGAATCTGCATTTTAAAAAGCTCCCCAGGTGACTCATAGATTGAGGTGAAATTGGAACAGAGCTTATCATCAATGCCCTCTGCCTTCTTCTCTCTGGGCTTCTCTCTCCACTTTTGGCCCAGATAAAGCCTATGCTCTTAGCCACCACTCCCAACAACCAGTCTTCAAGTTACCCCCTGACATCCCAGTGCCCTGACCTGCAAGCACAACCCTTGGAGTCGCCTATAAAGACAGGTTCCTGTGTTAAACCTGTCCCTCCCCTCTCCCATCAGAATTCCCCTGGGCTTCATCCTACTCACTTAGGGCCCTGCTTTCTGAGGTGAGAGTATTCCAATAAATTAATCCCTAGTAAAGTATTAATTACTTTTAGTATGTTTATACCTGACTGGTTTTTGTGGTATATGTGTTATTAAATGAATGCTCAAAAAGACAGCATAATTTTATAACGGGAGAAACAACTGTAGGCCATGGCCATGCCAACTATAAGGATGATTCAACCAGTCTAGAAGGTCCTTATACCTGGATCAAACACTGCCACTTCCTCACCAGTGACTTAGGGCCCCATGGGAGTCTGTGAGCTAATTGCTTCTTGCCTTGCTATGCAATAGAGACCTGCCATAGATAACTTCACTTTGTAATTCAAAATCATGAGTTATTTAGGGATACCACTGAGATGGACCTCAGGAAATACTGGTTAGAAAAACTGAGCCCTAATTTTTTGTATTGTTATTGCTGCCACAAATATTTGCAGAGTATTAGTAAATGGTAACTTGTTCCTGTGTAGCTCACAAGGTACATTCTGGTACTGTGAGAGTCAAGATTTGACTGGAGAAGCATCTTTCAGCTTGATTTTTATCTTACTGCCAGGATTCCATTAAGGTTCCTCATCTTCAGCTTCCAGGAGACAGTTCTTATCCCCAGCCCTTTTAGAAGCTTCCCACAGCTCTGGAGCTGGGAGATGTTTTTCATTTTGGCTAAAGTTAAACATAGGCCTCACTGTAACTTAAATTCAATATTCCTGGAAAAGGGATTTATTTTGAAGTGGCTATTTTACCTCCTAAAAGAGTAGAGAGAGGAAGCAATGGTCATTGGCACCAAGAAGGGATGTTGACCTACTTAATGTATGTCCATGTGTGGCTCAGACAAAGCCATCAAAAAGGTACTTGCCGCTCAACGATGAATCTTAGAGATGTCTAAGGGTGCCTTTCTCTTTTAGATTTTTGATGGGCCCTAGCCATGTTCTCCTCTGAGTTTAGAAGCTACTCCTATGTATGGAATTCCAACAGCCTCATTTTTGGCTCTAAGAGAGGAATGACTGGACCCAGATGGGATAGAGAAGAGTTGTTCTCTTTGCCAAGCTGTTTGGACAGCACTGAGGGTCAGAAAGCCTTTATTAAATGGATGTATGTCTTATATCTTTCCAAAAAAAGTTTGAGGTAGCTGAAAACAAGAGTCATTGCATACACCTTAAACATTTCCCTTTGAAACTCATCCTCCCTTGCCACCTTTGTAAGTGGAGCTCAGCCAGTGCTGACTGCCTTCCTTGGGACCATCTCTGTGCCTATGTCCAAAGACTGGGGAGAACACATGAAGGATGCACAAGGATGTCTGTTGGCACCTTGAGCCCAGCCCACAGCCGACTCACTGATATAGTCCAGAAACACCTGCCTTTAAATGATTTTTGCCTGAACTGCCTCCTGGGATGGGAGTGAAACATGAGTCTCTGGAGATATATTAATAAATCAGATTACAAAGATCTATTACATATGCTTCCCATTCCATTTATTGAACACCAGCCTATGGACTTTAAAGAGACCTGAACTCCCTTTTCCCCAAGAGTGCTGGATCTCTTATTTGCACTTCCTTAATATGTACTCCCAAATATGAAATAATGCCTGATCTCTGAAGAATATGATAGTGATCATGACAGAAAGAATTAAGAATTTTCACACACTGATTAATGAGACCCCCAGCTCCAACACTTACTGGCTATGTAGACTGGATTAAGTTACTTTGACTCTTTGAGCCTGAATTTTTCCATCTCCTAAAATGGGATACTACCACCCCCCTCAAGGTTATTATAAGGGGTAAAATGTATGGAGAACAATAAATACAATGCTTACACAAAGAAGTCATTCAGTTATTGTAAGAGAAATGAACCTTGACTTTTTACCTTCCCATTCAATTCATAATCGCTCTGGTTTTGTTGTTGGATTTAGAAGTAATGAAAGAAACTGGTAGATGAATCCACTGGAAAGATGTCATGCTCTCTTATAAGAGTGTCTGTTTCCCCTGGTCTATTCTCTGCAGGTCAGTGAGATGTCAGCAAGGCAGAGCCAGCAGCTGCCCAGCTTGTACTGCCCTTATTGTCCAGGTTTCTGTTCCCTAAACAAAAGCCAGCTGTCAGCCTTAGGGTTTCCTGTCTATTAATGAATCATTTTTCACTTTTCTTCTCCTCGTCTTAAACATAGGAATGATCCAGAGAAACTAGATGCCTTCATTATGGACAAAGCCCTTCTGGATTATGAAGTGTCAGTAGATGCTGACTGCAAACTTCTAACTGTGGGGAAGCCATTTGCCATGGAAGGTATTAATCAGTCATTCTTGATTCACTTTTACTCGGAATGTGCTCAGTTTGCCAACCTAGCAAGTCACAAAGGCCAATGTCAGAGGCAAAGACCTATTCATCTTCCCTGTTTTCATTTTCAGCTCTTAAGCATTCAGCTATTAAGTTGCTGAAGTTAGGTATTTATTTTCTCCCTACTCCACAAACATATTGTTATCCAATTGTTAGAAAAACAACAACCAAAACGCCATTGTTATCCAAACAATGTTGCTTTAGATATCTGGGAGTGGTGACAGTGTAATAAATAGGGAGTCCAGTTTTAATTTAATCTGTATTTTCTAATGTCCAAATCCTGTAATGAATCTGATGCTAAAACTAGAATGACTGCATTACAACTGGAAGGACCCCAGTGTTAATTTAATCCAATCTACTCAGTTTTATCCACAAGAAAGCCCAGAGACATTTTATCACTTTCTCATAATCACACAATTAGATGATAATACTAGAATTAGAATCCAAATCTCATGGCCCTTAAATAAATATTTCCACTAGTTGAAAAATAAGTAGAAAAAAATCAACTTTTGTGGTTTAGTAACCTCTAAGAGTCCTAAACAAAACCTTGTTTGGGACCTTGAGTTTGTCTTTCTTCCCACTGGCAGCAAATTTTTGCTTTCAATTTGGTCAACCAATCAATCAAACTTAAGGACCAAAGAAAGACTGCTTTGTCAGTAGCTCCTTGCATTCTGGACAACAGTTGATATATGGAGCTGGTAGCCTGAACCAGCAAATTTCACATCTCCCAGTTCCCAGCTTCCCTCCTCTGAGAGTACATGCTGGCTCCCAAAACAGCCATACTCACTTGTCAGAAAGCACTTTGACTTGAAACAATCCCACGGGGGTGCCCAAGTCCTATTTCCAGAAAACTATACTTTCCTGTATGTTAACTAGTATATCGAGACTATTCAGATTCCAATTCCCCAACCACAGTTGGTCCCTGTCTCCCCTAAACACATCAGCAAATTTTTTACTTCAGTCTTCGTTTTTGTGATGAATGAGAATGTAACAGCTGATGCTGTTTCTTCGAGCCTTCTCCTAAGAGAAATCAATCCTCTCCTAAGAGAAATCAATCCCCTCTCCAGGCAAAGCTACCTCCACCTGAACCAGGAATAGAACTCAGGAAGAGAGAGATTTAGTGGTAGGGATCTTCTATTAAGATGACAGTCTGACACAAGAGAGAGGAGATTTGGGGATATATGTATATGTATAGCTGATTCACTATGTTATAAAGCAGAAACTAATACACCATTGTAAAGCAATTATACTCCAATAAAGATGTTTAAAAAAAAAATGACAGTCTGATGTAGCAGGGCACAAAAAGAAAAGCCAAAGAAAAACTAGAAAACCAAAGAACATTCATTATATAACCTCATTTTGATGTAACAGTGGGAAAATTCCCAGTTTTTGTGGCATCTAGGGATATGGAAGAGATGTTACTTTTTTTTTTCTGTCCTACATGCACTGGGTAATTGAGGTCCCTTTTGCCATTAGCAGCTGTTAACAATGAATTATCTGTAGTGGGCAAAAGAATGAAGGACTCTATTTTCCACCTTTGTCTTAGGGGGCAACTCTATCTTGTCAAAAGGCAGTGGTGAGATAGCTTGTTTGCCTCTGCTAGACCCCAGTGCCAGATGCCACACAATTAACTCCCCACTGGTTTCCTGTTTACATTTCCATCTGTGATCCTGAGACTTGGTGTCTTGCAGTTCCCATCATCTCCAGATACCGCGTTGTTTTCAAAGGGGATAAATACAAAATGGCGCAAGGAAGTGCTCTCTCTGCAAGAGAGCAGAGAGACTACAGATTTGAATACAGAGAACGGTCTCGTCATTGTTGGCTTATTCTAAAAAAACCATTGCAGGTTTATTCTGGGTGAGGTGCAAATCAGAAATTTTAATTCAATACTGCCTCTGTGAACAAGTTTACAACCTAAAAGCAGAACTTTGTAAAACACAAAGGGAGGACACATAAGTTAAAAACAACCTGATAGAGATACTAGTAAAAGTCTTGATTGCTGCTTTTAACAAAAAAGTTAATCTCATAGATTTTTATGGAATATTTCTCTCTCATGAAATTTTTAAAAAATATTATATGCTTTCCTTTAGCAACATTTAGGATTCGTGAACTTATGAAAATGTGGACTTTATTATTAATTAATTAGACTTCATAGGCATAAATATATCATAAAAGCAATTTATGAACAATTTTTACCCACTTAGCTTACAGGAATGTTTCATATGTCTATCTGTATCCTGTCATAGGACCTAGTATAATGCAAAGCATATATCAGTTATGTAATAAATGATGTATTACGTATTATATAACTATTAGGTTGTATTTGAAATAAGTACCTAATTCACTTATTATTGTAGGTAATCAAAAGCACCCTGAAGGTCTGCATACACTTTCCAAAGTGCTTAAATGACTTCGGGAACTTAGGAAAGAAAATGGAATCCACTGATTCCTTCATGCTGAATGTACATTCGCTCTCTGTAGTAACGACATTATACCAACTCGGTGTGACTACTGAATACCCCTCCCAACTTCACCATCCTGCATTTATTTAAGGTTTAAAGGTCAAGTGGGACAAATGAAAGATAATAGTCCACACTGAGTTTGAAACCTTTTCGTAAGTCTTCAGTGCAGCAAACCAAAACTATTAAGAATTCAAGAGCATATGGAAAGTCTCTGGTCATATTAAAAACCATACACCAGGGACAAAAAGACACATTGTGCACTCTGGAAAAAAAGAGTGTTGAGATAAATGAATACATGTCCCAAATTTATGCATTGGAGTTAGCTGACAGTAAAGGTCAAATGAGAAGAAAGAGTAATGGAACTGCACAGTACTGATTTGTGACCTTTCTGCTGAAGACTTTGCGCGTTTTTGAGTTTGTTCTGTTACTTGCTTTCCACTAATTATTTAATACAGTGCTTGGAGCACTAGCTCTGGAGTCTGAGTACTTGGGTTAGAATAGAGTTTCTTTTACTAACTGTGCTACGTTGGGCAGGTCACTTAATCTGTTCTTTAGCTTCCTCATCTGCATAATGGGTTTGTGAATAGTACATCTATGACAGAGTTGTCGTGAAGAGTAAGTAAAATAATATGTGTTAAGCATGTACAAGCACACAGTAAGTGCCCAATAAATTATTATTATTATTCATTATATTGAATTAATAGATTGAGACCAATTCATTATAAATTATCCTAGGATAGATAGCGTTCATATATCTCAGCTTCACACACATACTTCTCTCTCCACTTTGATGTGCTGGGGGTAAGGGAAACCCATTTTTAAAGTCTCCTTTAAGGTTAGGACTATTCCAATATGTTCTCAACCATTGCCCTGCAGTAGCTAAATATGGTATTCCAAGGCCAGACCATAAAACAGAATTAATTTTTCTTCCTGAAGTCTTTTTAACCCTATCTAAGACCTTATTTTCAAAATATCTATTTTCCAACCACATTTCAGGAAGATTTTTGAAGTCTATGAATTTCTAACTATACATTTGCTAGCCAAAATATATTTCCACCACTCTTAGCTGAGTAAAGCTGATTTATCCATGGGGAAAAGATCAGAATTCTATTCTGAAAATTGTTCTCTTGGGCTATTAAGCTGTATCCAATTTCAAGGGTGCCTGAAGCCTTCATCTCTAGGGTTGAAGGATTCCATTTTGCTTCATCTATCAACCACAAAATAGTCAACCTCGTCTTTATTGCAAAGCCACGTTTCTAATGATAATGAAAGCAACTCAGGCTGCTAAGTTGAGTCAGCAATTTAAAATTAAGAATTCTTTGACCAATGAACACAATCAAATTTGAAAAGCAGCTGATAAAGAGGACAAAAATGGTTTTACTATTTTATGTTTCTGAATAAAATTGATTTTTATGTCTTTTAACACATACCTCTTCTAATTGCCACATAACTTTGTTTTCCTGTTTCTCCCCTTGTTCCATATGCATAGTTTGTTTTAATTAGATAATAATAACAATTATTTATGCCAATAATTATTAAAATATCAATATTTAATATATGCATTAACAGAAAATTTTAAAGAACAGGAATCTATTTTTAGCGGTCAATTACAAATTAACCTTGACATGATGGAATGGAGTGATTTAATATTTATTATCTCCTATGTAGCAATTTTTTATAAATGTCTCTGCAACTTCAACATAGCTTTTTCCCTAAGGCAATTTTTATACTTTTGTTGTACTGCCAAAATTCTATTCTTAGAATATGTAAATTTATCATAAATATTAATTTCCAATTTTTAAACTTTCTTATCATGCATTTTGGTCTCATCTATCCAAAATACCACTATCAAGAATCACTCCAAGATGCCTTCTCTCATCCTTTCATCTGATAGCAATCTCTCTCCTCCTAACAACAGAGTTTTCTTCATCCTCTTCGTTGCATCTTTGTCATTATGTTTATTGAATTTATGACTCACCTCTCTTTTTTCTCAAGAAAAGTCCTATAACATTCTACCATGCTGTGTAATTATTTATGCATGCTTCATCTCCCCCGTGCCACCATGAGCTTCATATGGATAGACTTGGTGTCTAATTTAACTTGGTAAATTCCACAGCACTTGTCAGAGTGTCTGGGACAGAATAGCATTCAACCCCTGTTTGTGGAATTAATGAATAGATGAATGCAATAAATGCTTATCAAATGAAAAATGAAAACAATTCTGCCATGATTACAGTAACCTGTGCTGGAATTACTGGCTTTAAGGGTATTTTTAGGAGAAACAATATAGTCAGGGAGGGTCCTTGCTAGTTAATTTCCTCATTTATGTACAATCATATACCAATTGGGGCTGTACTTACACTATTTTTACACAACTTATTGAGAAGTTTATGACAAAATCTGCCCGTGAATAATATATACTTGTGTCTGCTGAATTCAAACCACCAGTTTAGATGATTGTAGTTTTTTACTGCATTGCCTGGTTTAGGGAGATTATATCAATATGATTGTAGTGATAGGGCCTGTTTGAAGGGGAGGAATAGGTCAAGTATTCCTTTGCCTTGGTCACATGCTATAATGGATACAGTGGAGGGAGCATCGGTTTTAGACTCAAACAGACCTAATTTCAAATGCTAGCTTTGCCATCTATGAGCTGTGTGAACTTGGGCTGTATATTTATTCAATCTTTTTTTTTTTTTTTTATAAATTTATTTATTTTATTTATGGCTGTGTTGGTTCTTCGTTTCTGTGCGAGGGCTTTCTCCAGTTGCGGCGAGTGGGGGCCACTCTTCATCGCGGTGCACGGGCCTCTCACTGTCGCGGCCTCTCGTTACGGAGCACGGCTCCAGACACGCAGGCTCAGTAGTTGTGGCGCACGGGCTTAGTTGCTCCACGGCATGTGGGATCCTCCCGGACCAGGGCTCGAACCCGTGTCCCCCGCATCGGCAGGCAGACTCTCAACCACTGCGCCACCAGGGAAGCCCTATTCAATCTTTAAGTCTCTACTCTGCATGGGTTCACATAGGGGTTAAACACATGCGGAATGGTATCTGGCACACAGTAGGGCTCAGTATGTTCTAGTTCTCATTATTAGAATCCCAGAGTGATTTAACTGACCTGTATGCCACACTCCAGTATGCAATCTTAGACTAGTGCATGATCTACAAAGTGGGGTAAGACATGTAAAAAGTTTATTATAGAGCAGTACTTGGTGTATAGTAAGCCCTCTATAAGTATTAGAAATTGTTGTTGTTGAAAATTATTGCCTCCAGGGGAAAAAATATAAAATATTCAGCAAACCTGACCTAATGATCCTGACCATCAACCCATACCCACCAGACAGTTCCAAGATCTTCTACTATTTGTTTGTATAAGTCCCAGTTCTTCTCCCTCAAGCTGGTACAAGCTGGGATGCCTCAGTTGTAATGAAATAATCATTATGCAGTGCACTGTTTAATATCTGTCTCCCTAAGAGAGTGTATACTCCATGACAGCAAGGACCACATTTACCTTGCTCACTGCTAAATCCCAACCACTTAACACAGTGCCTATTCACTCATAAATATTTGTTGAATGCATGAATGAGTGAATGAATAAATGTGTGAATTAGTCAGTGAATATTATCATACACATGACTAGTATTGTGCCTAACATGTAAATAGGTACTGAATGAAAATCTGTGCAACTGAATTTGTCAATAGCATTCATTATAATAAAAGTTTCTAAAGAAAATCGGTTACTTCCGTATAGTTACCCATTACTTTAAAAAAATGTTATTTCATGGTAGAATCAGCAGAAGAACAGACTGCCTGTGTAAAGTCTTTTATTATCAGTCTTGCCTTTCAAACCAAAACTACTAGGCACAAAATAGGCACTCAAAATAGCTCTTTGAATGGAAAATTCTAATCATGCTCTTGACATTGTCATCATTTCCTTGACTCGCCATTGTTAAGGAACAAACAAAATTACCAGGGGGAAAAAAACATATAGCTCTTTAAAATGCAAAAATTTTTTCTGTATTACTTATTTCCTCTCTTTTATTAGTTATACACAAATCTCAAGCCCTATATTTTTTAAAAAAGGATTTGTGTATCTGTAATTTAAAAAAAGAACAAAAACTAATGTCCTTGGAAATAAATTGTAAGATGGAATCATTGGGCTTCCCTGGTGGTGCAGTGGTTAAGAATCTGCCTGCCAATGCAGGGGTCACGGGTTCAAGCCCTGGTCCGGGAAGATCCCACATGCTGTGGAGCAACTAAGCCCATGCGCCACAGCTACTGAGCCTGCGCTCTAGAGCCTGTGAGCCACAACTACTGAGCCCGTGTGCCACAACTACTGAAGCCCACACGCCTAGAGCCTGAGCTCTGCAACAAGAGAAGCCACTGCAATGAGAAGCCAGAGCACCACAATGAAGAATAGCCCCTGCTCACCGCAACTAGAGAAAGCCCACACACAGCAAAAAAGACCCAATGCAGCCAAAAATAAATAAATAAAAATAAATTAAAAAAAAAAAAAGATGGAATCATTATAGCAAGTATTTGTTTCCATGAAGTATCTTTGGATTCTTGACAGCCTTTTGGTCTTTATATGCGAAAAAAGGAGCTAGCTATAGTTTCAGTTTGTCTTCCTCAATCATCTTGAGGGCAATACATCTTTTTTCGACTATGCTATCCAATAGCTACAGACAAAATGTAGGTAATTAGCTCTTTCACATGGCTCTTCAAAGAGTTTAACAGTGAAGTAACAGTTTGGAAAGCAAGTAAAGCCCCATACTAAGTGAGGATACAGGGTCCAAGCTAATTAATAAAACTCTGACAACAATTACATCTTCTTTACGCTCCTCCTTCATCCTTTCCCCTTCCTCTCTTGCCTTGAATAACCATTGTCACAGATATTTGGTTTATCAATTCCTTGACTTTTTTCTGAATATACTTTTATCACATACATATGAATTCTTAAAAATACAGTGTTTTGTTCTGAATGTTTTTACATTTACACAATGGATTCAGGCTATAATCTTCTGGGATAGACCTTTTTCATTCAGTGTTGCTAAGAGTCATCCATATTATTCCATGTCATTCTAGTTCATTATGTTTCACACTATACAATATTCCATTGTGTAAACATTCCACACTTTATTTACCCATTCTCTTGTCAACATTTGGGTTGTTTCCAATTTTTGCTATTATGAACAATGCCTCTAAGAACATTCTTGTACATATCTCCTGGTGTGGTTATGGAGGAGTTCTTTAAGAATGTACTTAAAGTTGCTTGTCTTAGAGCTTATAAATCTTCAACTATACAAAGTAATAGCAAACTGTTTTCCAAAGTGGGTACATCAATCTGCATTCCCACAAGCAACGAATAAGTGATCTTATTGATCTACATTTGTACCAACACTTGGTTTTATCAGATTCCCTTTTTTTTGACAAGTTTTTGCTGATGTTTTAGTACTTATGCTATATTGTACATTCACATGGTCTCATTCTATTATTAAAAAATAAAATAAAAGTAAAAGAGGGTCATGCATGACCAATGATAAGAGTATTTCATAAACCAGGGATTGTAATTCATCTAATTTTGTGTATTTAAGGTCCAGGGGAGGGGTTCTGGGAGAAGTAGAAAGGGAATCCTAGCCCTGGTAAAGACCTCAAAGATGGCTTCTAAAGAATATCTTGAAGGGAAGGGCAGAAAGCCTTGGAATACAATGTGCCCCAGTACACACCACGCAGCTCATTCCTCTCCTTTCCAGATTCATCTCTTTTACTCAGAGAGGTAGCAGATCCAAGGTAATCATACCTTGGACATTTTTTTAACATCTTTATTGGAGTATAATTGCTTTACAATGGTGTATTAGTTTCTGCTGTATCACAAAATGAATCAGCTATACGTATACATATATCCCCATATCCCCTCCCTCTGGCATCTCCCTCCCACCCTCCCTATCCCACCCCTCTAGGTGGACACAAAGCACCGAGCTGATCTCCCTGTGCTATGCGGCTGCTTCCCACTAGCTATCTATTTTACATTTGGTAGTGTATATATGTCCGTGCCACCCTCTCACTTCGTCCCAGCTTACCCTTCCCCCTCCCCGTATACCTTGGACATTTTTGAGTCCTTTGAAGGAAAGATGGTGAAAGCTCACTATGCCCTTGTTACCAGGCCTGACAGCAACATCACGCAAGTGTGGTGGCAACATCTCAGGAACCTCTCAGGTGAAACACTCATCTGAGATTATATTTTCTCCTAGGATACGGCATTGGTCTCCCTCCCAACTCTCCTTTGACCTCCAATATATCCGAGCTAATCAGTCAGTACAAGTCACATGGGTTTATGGATGTGCTACATGACAAGTGGTACAAGGTGGTTCCCTGTGGCAAGAGAAGTTTCGCTGTCACTGAGGTAAGGGAAAAACTGCTGATAATGTTGATGCTTTGTACAGCTTTACCTTGAAAAATATGAGGAAATGCTGTCATATGTGGCCAATAATCCAGGCTATTACATCTCCTAAGACTCACCATGGTATTTAGATTTCTCCTAATTTCACTTGAAGGATGCCTATTCAATAGGAATTTTCTGTAAGACAAGTTTGTCTTGGATTTAACTGTGATGCTATTTTGATGAGTAAATGTCTGAATTTCTATTTTTTGCCTATATGTTATATCCACAAGTGTAGAAGAAATGCTGTTCTGCATTACAGCAATAGTATCTGAGATTGACATTAACAGTGTTTGGTTTAACTGTTAATTGCTGGTCACAATGTGGACTTCAAAATATTCTCAAGATCTAACTTCCCAGTGGTCCAGTGATGAATCCTGCTTAGAGAAAGAGATATTAACTTATAACTGGTAATTCTTAGATAATCCTAGATTTTTTAAACTGAAAACAACCAATTCCCTTCTTTTACTGATGGAAAACTAATATCCAGAGATCCTAAGTGATTTGCCCAAGGCACACAAATAGTCAGAATCTACATCTTTTTATTGCAATGCTCTGCCTTTACGATGTAATTAGAAAGAAACCTGCAAAGTGAGCCAGAAATTGGATGATTAAGATAGGAGATTAAAAGGTGTAACAAGAGCCACAGGCTCCAGTATTTAAAAGAGAAGCCAAATAAAGCAGTACGATGTCTGCCTGACATTTAAAAAAAAAATCTAAAGCCAACAATAATGACTCCAAATAGCCTCTCTTTGCCAACAACTTTCACATTTGTATTTCAACACCAACTCTTCTTCTGGGCTCCAGAACCATATATCTACCTTCCTATTTGACATTTCCACTTGAATATCTTACAGGCATCTGACATTTAACTTGTCAGAACTGAACCCTGCTCTTCTCTCCTAAATCTGCTTTTCTCCCTGTGCGTCACATCTTGGATAACGGCACCTCTGTCCATCGAGTATCTCATTCCAGAAACTGGCAGGGATTCTTAATGCCTCCCACATCTCACCTTCTGCATCCATCAACAAGCCATATCTTTTCCTCTATAAAATATGCCTCAAATATGCCCATTTATTGTCATCTCCACTGTCATCACTCTAGTCCAAGCCATCATCCCTCACCTGGACCACTGCAAAAGTCTCCTAACTGGTCTCTCTGTTTTCATGCCTGCCGTTCTCCAATTTGTTTTCCACATGGCAGATCACTCTCCTACTTAGAAGCCTGCGATGGCTTCCCATGTTAATTAGGGAACAATCTGAAATGCTGAATATGGCCTGCAGTGCCCTGCAGGACTTGACCCTGTCTACTTCTTCAGCCTCATCTCATGCAACTTTCCTCGTGGCTCATTACACCCCACCAAAATGGTCATTCCAGATGGAGATACACCAGTGGCTTTCCTGCCCTGAGGTCTTGGCACATGCTGTTGCATCCTCCTTCCCAGATGCTCTTCCTCTCCCCAACCCCCGACATTTACCTAGCTAATGCCTTCTCATTATAAACTCCCAGCTGAAATCTCCCTTCTTCACAGCCTGCCCATAGTCCCTGATGCAATCTGAATCATATCTCCCTTTATAATCTCATATTATATCTTATTTAGAAGATGGTCATTGAGCAAAGATTTAAAGGAAGCAAAGAGGGAAATGAGGAATTAGGGAACTAGCATGCTCTGTTTCTTATCACATGACAAAAACTGTTAGGGACATTAACTCATTGGTTCTCACTACAACCCTGTAAGGCAAGCATTTTTATATTTTTTTGGAGATATTTGCATGGCTTTTCCTAAAAGAAATAAAATTGGGCTTACACTGGTCAGCTGAATTAATTCAGCCTAGAAAATAAACAAACCAATTGCTTAAACTGTGCAAAGAAAGCAACAATCATTTCGTGTTTCCTACCATTTGTTGTGACCATGGTTAACTCAAGCCAAAATCTCCAAGTGATTCAAAGCTGACAGCAAGACATTAGACAAGACGAAGGGAGCCTCCCCGTCATGCCCCCAAAGCCAGCAATACAGAATGACTGGCACCTCCCTGATCACAAGCATACCTCTAGGCTGTGCCATTTCAGAGGACCATCAGACCAAGACATCAGCTGGATGGACTGACTCCCAGGGCAAGCCTCTGAGGGTACAGGGCTCTTCAGGCTCAGAACCTAACTCCACCTGGGCACATACAGGGGAACATACTTTTGGAGACTAACAAGCACTAACATACATCTATTGATTCTAGTGTGAAAATATCTAACACAAAGCATGATAAATTTGAAGCCATACATTTCTGGACTTGCATCCTGGCTCTACCAATTAACAACTGAGTGACTTAACTGCTCTTAAGTCTGAATTTCTTCATCCATGAATGGATATGATAAAACCTGCCTTGTCATTTTGTTCTGGGAATAAGAGATCATTTATGGAGAGACCGAGTAAAAAACCTGGCATAGTAAATAATAGAAATATTAATACTTCCTCTCCTTCCATCAGGAAAACTTCCTGGGGTTCACAGATATCTTCAGGTATCTTTCTGCAGCTTTTATTTAGAAGGAAACCTTCCCAGAAATTCTCCAGTAGATTTCCTCATATTCATTGGCCAAAATTACATCATCTGTCCATGTCTAAAGCCAATCAGTGGTGAGGGGAATGAGATCACCATGATAGATTAGCCAGTCGTGACTCATCCTCCAGGACTTATTAGCTGCTCCAGGGGCAGCTTCCCTTGAAATACATGGCCCCGTAGAGAATGGGGTTCTCTAAATGAAATGAAACGAAAGCAGGGTTCCCTTAGGAAGGAGGAGACAGGAGAATGAATGCTAAATAGGCAACCAACCACCTCTTCTACACTCTCTCCCATCCTACCCACTTCTAGTCATCATTACAATGAGGTATATGGATTTAATCATATTCAAGAGCCCTCCACCTTTGATACAGTGATTACGGTCTTTCCTTTACGTCATCCTGAGATGAGAATATTTAATATATTTACAGTATAGCATAATGGTTGAAAGCATGGGCTTTGGAAACAGTTCTAGGTTTGAACGCCACCACCTGCGTGATACAAGACATGTTACTTGTCCATTCTGAACCTCAGCTTCTGCAAATTGGGGTGATAATGTCTACTTTATAGGATTGTGGTGAAAATTAAGGCAGATAATTAATGCTTATAAAATACTGAGCCTATATCCAAGTATGATAACCACAAAGTAACTTATATCCTTAAGGATGATGAGGTTTTAACTGTTCCAGGGCTGTAAGGATTTATCAGTAATTTCAAACAAAACCAAAATAAGTGTGGACAAAAAAGAAGGCAGATTTTGAAAAACAAACAAATAATCAGCAAAAGCCATAAACTGTTCAGATGATATGTGCAAAACACACCACATCTTTTTTCAACCATGGTTTTTAATGGGACAAATTCAGGGGAGAGGCATTTGGGAAATTCTGGATGTAGTGAGATGGAAGCAACTGGATAAGAGGCTGATATCAGGATCAAGTTATGGTTGTTAACACAACCCTGGGCCCATTTTCCAGGTCAGCTGAATTTGGAACAGGGCGAGAGGTAGGAATGAGGAGAATGGAAGAGAGGTGTACCCTTAATTGGAACTTCAGAGACAGAAATAAAGATTATAATAACATCCATGTGTGTGTAGAGATGGGGGTGCCACCCCCAGCTTCAGGGAATGTTAAGAACATGTATGGAGCACTTCTGAGTGATGGTGGCCTGCACTACTGCATATTCTGGTCTGTGCAGTTAACAATCTGCTTTGCAATGTTGCTCACCTGTGTGCATGTAAACGGAGTGCATACCCTTGTGCACTGACTGGCATGTTTGTCTTGAACAACCTAAGACAGAATTTCAGGATGTCACCCTCACAGAACCTAAAGGTACAATGTAATTAAATGAAACCCATCTTCAGCTCATTGGCTGAGCTTAGTCTCCTCTGTGAAGGCCCTGTGTCTGCTGGATTTTCTATCACTCAATCCATGAGTTTCTACCTGCTGTTTGGGTGGGGGGTTTAGCTTTCTCCCAGAAAAGGTCAGAAGGAAGCATGCTTGTCAGTACTTTGCTTGCCATCCCTTTTGCCTCAAATGTCATACATTGCTGGGCTATTAGTGTGAAGAAAGTAGGACTGGATTTGAATTCAGAGAAGCCATATTTGAAGCCTGCCTCTACCATCCACTTGACTTGGGAAAAATCACTAACCCACCTCAGTCTCAGCTTCTTCATCTCTTCAGTAACTTCTTGTGAAGAGTTAATAAAATGGTAGTTTAATGACCACATCCCTCCTCCTTCGTCCTCCCCAGGGGGAGGGGTGCAGAGCACAGCACAGCAGAAGCAGGTATGTTCTGGAGGGTACCTCTCCCAACAGGTGCTCCTGAGAAAGACACTCCTCTGACCTCCCATTTTCCAGGTACAGTCCTAGTCCATGTATGCTGTCACAAAGTAATTAAACAATTTCACTCTGAAAAAAATATCCTCATTTGCCTAATGAATGATATATGGTCACCTAGTAACATGACATGAAAGATGCTTTTTTCCACCTGTTTCTCAGAGTTGGACATTAATACTTGGTCCCCTGTCAGAACCTTGATCTATTCACCTCCCATCTCTTCGCAACACCAGAGCTGTCTAGTTGCAATCTCTCTGGAGAATAAACTCATTTTTTTTAATTTTAGGGCCTTATCTGCTCCCAGAGTCACCTAGGAAATTGCAGGTCCAATTCTGCAGGCCAGACTCCAGCAATTTTCAGAGAGGAATTTTAAACTGACCTCAGATGTTTCTTCACGATCCTCCTAGCATAGCTGTGCCTCTGCCCACAGTGGGCTCGGGGATCGATTCCATGGGGGAACACGTATGGCAGGCTTTAAATTGCTTTCATTTCCCTCTGACTCAGCAAAAAAATAAAATTTTTTTTTTTTTTTTTTTGAGCCACTGACTGAATTTAAGAGTTCCAGGGCAACAGTTTTGTGAAATCTGTTATTTACAAATCAGGAAAAGGAAGGCAGCAGATCACAGCTTAGGAAACTCCCAAAATTCTTCAAGGAATTATTAAGATATATGATGATACCTCTTTTTGAAAGTCTCCTTTAAATATTGGGTTGAATAATGTGCCTTTTAACCAACTGGGAATAGTCAAGAAGGAAGAGGAAACAGTTTGGGCAGGGAATGGATAGCATACTCAAACAGTCTAAGGAGAGTTTTCAAGAAACTCTTGGCAGAGGTATGGTTTAAGGAAACCAACAGAAATAGTGCAATCTCTCAGGGCAGGTAAATTGAAGGAGCCATTACCACACCTTAGCTCAAAGGGGAAAATGGAGAGAGCCACTCCTAGAACCCAGGGAGGCACAAGAGAGGGCATTCTAATAGGAGCTGCAGCCTTTGGTTAGGGACATAGCCATGCCACAGTGACCTGGCTGAGAGAGAGCCAGGAAGTAAATACCTGACCTTAGTCTCCTCTGGCCCTCCAATCTTCCACCACTGCCTTAAGCCAAGGAAGCCTGTCAATGTGGTCCATATAGGACCTCCCCAGGGCACAAAGAAGGATGGGAAGAGGTGGAAAGTGGATCTGGAAGGGCAAAAGAATGTCCAGAACAGCCCCTCATGGCAGAAGAAGGTGGGGATGGGGCCAGCTGAAGGAAAGCGCTGGCAGCCTGACCATCTATGAATGTGCGGCTTCTGCAACTGCAGAGGTCCAACCTCTGGGAGGGAGGGAGATCATGCCTTGCACGGATCAGGAAGAAGGGAGAAGGACAACCAGGCCACTGGAATGACCTTGGTCTTGGGAGTCACCCTTGCTTCATCATTACTGTGAGGAGGCAGTTTTATGTCCTTGGGAAAGTTACTGAATCTCTGTGAGCCTCAGTTGAATCCATATCTTCCTGGGTTTTTACAAGGTTTTCTGCTTCTGAATCCATGGGTCTCCTTGTGTTGTCACTGAGTATTTAGGGAAACAAATACGTACTAAGCAAGAAGTGGAACACTACACTGGAGAGAGCTCTATTTCAGGAATCCAGAGACCTCGATTACATAGGGTAGGGAAAAGGAAAAGGAAATGTTGAAATAGTCTAAAAATAAATCACTAATCTTTTCAGTGTTTTTTTATTATTAAGGAAAGTGCACATTAAGAAACGTTGCCCCATTCCACCCATGACCTCACCTTCAACTTGACCCTCACCCCATCCCTGAACTTACTCAGTCCTTGACCTCACCCCATTCCTGGCACCCAACCCCAACCTGACCTTTAATTCATTCTTAATCTTACCCATCCTTGGCATCCCCCATTCCTGAACTTCATCCAGTAAGGGATGAGGCCATGGAACAGGGGTGGAGTGAAGATGTTTGTGAAGCTCATTATTAGGTAATTTTTTTAAGCTGAAGTGTAAATGGTCTGTCTTTAGGACCACGGTAGAGGTGCAAATGCAAAAACAACCACGGTGTCAAAATATCCACATGTAAAAGGTACATCAAAACATCACGAACACATATTACTTAACCTCTCTGAGTTTCCTCCTATGCAAAATAGAGAGAAGAATATTTGATGATTCGGCTTGGTGTAAGGAACAGAGATAATGTACATAAAAGTGTCTGACATGTGGTAGCTGCTGAATGAATGGTAGTTACCATATTTGTCCTGACTCTGCCATGAACCAACTGAGTGACCTTCAGCAAATCACTTAAGTTCTCTGAAGCCTGTTTCCTGCCCTTAAGATTGAGCCGAGCAGCATGTCCAGCTTAAGAGAATGCTGTGGCTCTCAAGCAGGCGCGTTTAGAGGGATCCCAACCTAACTAGCTGAAGATCTGGATCCTGGGACACATAGGAGGACAATGAACTGACTGGCCTCCAGTGTGGGCTCTCCATCCCTGACCACTGCCCCAGACCACCAAAACGTGCACCTAGTGTGAAACCTAATAATATCTGTTCACTGAGAAAATGGAGCTTTCTCACGGCAGACCCATTCTTCCCTCTGTTAATTTTTTTTTTTTTTTAAGATTTATTGATTGATTGATTGATTGATTGCTATGTTGGGTCTTCGTTTCTGTGCTAGGGCTTTCTCCAGTTGCGGCAAGCGGGGGCCACTCTTCATCACGGTGCGCTGGCCTGTCACTATCGTGGCCTCTCTTGTTGCGGAGCACAGGCTCCAGACGCGCAGGCTCAGTAGTTGTGGCTCACGGGCCTAGTTGCTCCACGGCATGTGGGATCTTCCCAGACCAGGGCTCGAACCCGTGTCCCCTGCATTAGCAGGCAGACTCTCAACCACTGCGCCACCAGGGAAGCCCCCTCTGTTAATTTTTTGTGGGGAGGAGTAATGCGTTAGTCAACTATACACTGAAATCTGAAAAGATCACACAGTCCCATCAAGAAGCTTCAATGCCTGTCAATTTTCTTTGCAGTTTATTTTTAAAGACCCAAATGGAACAGTATGGGAGTGGGGGAGGGGGGAGTCTTAATGCAGTCCTTTTTTGCTCTTGACAACTACGTCACATCTCAACAGCCTCCTGCACCTCTCTCATCCCTACTTCTTCCTTTTTCAATTTAAAATGTCACTGTCTGCTCTTCAACCTGATGAAAGTTACGGCGAGGCAGGGAGAGTTAATGACTGTAGATTGCTTTAAATTGAAAACCTGTGTAAGTCAAGAACCATCTTGACAGCTGAGTGCTTCCCTTGGACTAGCCTAAGTAATTAAGTTTAGTATTTAAGCCAAGCATAAGGTCAGATGGAACCTATCCAGGTAGCGCTTTCTGGAAACCTGAAGAAACACAAAGCTGTATCTATGTCCTTTTAGGATGTGGAGTGGAATTGTGCATGAAGAAAGGGAGCCCAGTCTCAGAAAGGCCTCACCTTCTCTTACTCCGCTACCAGAACAAATTCACTCATTCATTCATTCATTCATTCATCTGTCAGCAAACATGTCTTGAATCCCTGTGTGCCAGCTCCACGCCAGGTGCAGCTGATGAAGAGATGAATACAGAGCTCACAGGCAGGTAGAGACAGACTTGTGAAGAAACCCCCTGGACCAGCGGTCCCCAACCTTTTTGTCACCAGGGACCAGTTTCGTGGAAGACAGTTTTTCCATGGACTGGGGGGGAGGGGGATGGTTCTGGCGATAATGTGAGCAAAGGGGAGCGATGGGGAGCGGCAGATGAAGCTTCGCTGGCTCCCCTGCCGCTCACCACCTGCTGTGCACCCCGGTTCCTAACAGGCCGTGGACTGGTACCAGTACCGGTCTGTGGCCTGGGGGTTGGGGACCCCTGCCCTAGACCACACCCCACAGGGGCAGCAGTAGAAGAAGATGCAAGGTGGAACAGTGACACAGGCAAGCCCATGGTTCACTCACAGAAGAGCAAGAAGGAATCAGAGAAGGCTTTCTGGAGGAGGGAAGCCCCTGTAGAGTGAAGAGCCCTCTGGTCAGAGCGTGAGCAAGACACCAAGGCACGAAATTAAAAGCAATGCAATTTGGCCCCACCCTCCAGAGACACCGCACCAAACCACGCTGGATGCACAGGACTCCACATGCTTTTAGTGGTGCCCTCCTCAGGGATTCTAAAATTACAGGTGGCCACCTTCCCTGGCCCACTTGTTATGCAGCCACAGCTAGACCCAGGAATAAATTATAGGTCTTTGACTTTTCCTGTGTTCTGCCTTGGAGCCCACCATTATCTCCACGAGGGCAGGGACATCCTTTCTAGTATGGAAGGCAGTCTGGAATAATGGAAAGAATTTCAGTTCTGGAAGTGGACATCCTAGGGTTTGACTCCTGGCTCTATCACTGTGTCTGTGCAAGCCGTGAAACTTCTAAAACTTCACATCCTCACCCCAAAACTGGGGATGATAATAGAGTCTACTTGTAAGTAATAAAATGTATTTAATGAGATAGTTTATGGAGAACACCTAGCTTAGCAAATGTTCCCCCCTCCTTCCCTGAGTATAGAGCTATGCACATAGAAGAAAAAATATTTGATAAATAATAAACACATGCAAAAAATTACTCCTGGACCCATCTCCAAAAAAGCAGAAGCACCTTATAATTCCAACATAAATGTTCTTTATATTATATTAATTACATGTTCTAGAACTGAAGACTTTTGGAGGGAGGACTTGTGAAATACATGATTCTGGAATTTTCTGTTTTGCAATGTGCTGGATTAACCAGCATTTACAGTATCATGTTATTCCTTTTGTCCAACTCAGCTTCTAGGTTGAGTGGGAAAATAGGAAGGTGGCTTATACAAACCATTAGCCTGAACTTAAAACAGATCTTTAAAGAAACAACAGTAACTACTTTCTTTAAATGTGGTCAATGGTATTTCAAAGTCCGGTTGCTGGGTGCAGAAGCTGGAGACCTACAATTCTCTAGTCTTGTTTTCTCCTCACCCCATATCATCACAAAGCTAGGGCTGCTCCTCTGTTGCTCTCTGGTTACTATAAATGACAGAAGTTTTAATTCTGATACAGTGAAAACTAATTCCAGCAAGTGTCCCGCTTTACCCATGCTAATGAGCAATTAAACAGATAACATGGAATAAGGGTCTCCTCTTTTATATACCAGAGATGCTTGAGCATCTGTTATACCCAAGATCGCATACTGTTAACAGTCCTTGTTTTTCCCCTGGTTGAATTCAATGAACTCATGCTCAGACTGATTAGGACTATTGTGAGAGACAGTCTTCCTTCCACTTTTTTAGATTTCCATACACTGAAATCTGTGGGGGAATCACATGAAACGGGACTCCTCCCTAATTATTCCCAGTGCTAAACAGTTAACTCTCCACGCTCTGAAGATTCCAGCTTGAAAAAAAAAAAAAAGGAAGGAAATGTGTGAAGATCATCACCTAGTGGCTATAATGCGAAGTGTCACAAAATATCAGAAAACCATCTTTTCTATATCTCACAGATGGTATTAACCAAGTCTAAGAATGTGAGAAATTGCCCCGACATTTCCTCTGAAGACACTTCCTCCCATGTGGCTGTGGGAGCTGGATGAGAAGCCAGTATCGTCAGGGGGTGCGGGGCGGGGAGCCCCGGAGCCCTTACACACACCATGTGAGCCCTTCATCACACAGTAGAGGTGGCTTCCTGCAACATCCAAGCACAGGGCTGGTTAGCCAGGGAAGCCAGTGCAGTCACATTTGGAGTCTCACCTTTGCTTCCTCCCTCTGTCCTTCTGTCCAGTAAGACACCGGGCCTAGTGTTATGGGTCTAATTGTACCCCCCCCAAAAAGACAGGTTTAAGTCCTAAGGAGCTAACCCCTTGGTACCTCAGAATAGGGCCTGGTTTGAAAATAGGGTCATCAAAGATGAGATTAAACAGTCACACTGTAGTAGAGAGAGTCCCTAATCCAACATGACTGGTGTCCCTATAGGAAGACAACTAGCATGCAAAGACAGACACACAGGGAGAACACCATGTGACCACGAAGGCAGAGGGTGGATTTATGCAGCTTCAGGCCAAGGAACACCAAATATTGCTGGCAAACTATCAGAAACTAGGAATAAGCAAGGAAGGATTCCTCTACAGGTTCCAGAGGGAACATGGCCCTGCCAACATCCTGATTTCAAATTTCTAGTTTCCAGAACTGGGATACAATAAATTTCTGTTGAAAGCACCATCCAGTTTCTGGTACTTGTCATGGCGGCCCTAGCAAATGAATACACCTCACCTTTCACCTCTAGTGCCTCTTTCATCCTAGCTCAGGCTCCCATATTCCAGACAAACATGCATAGTTGTCATTGTTTGCTGGCCACTCTCCCAACTGCCAGGCTCTCCCCCGTTCAGCTCACCCTTAACAATGCCAGATTGATCTTTTTAGAACAAAATTCTGATTTGGTCACTCATCTGTGCTTTCCCTGTCATATGGAAACCAAGTGTCTTCAGCCAAACATTCAAAACTCCCCTTGATCTGTTTCCTTCCAGCTAACCTTCTCATATTTTGCTCAAGTATTTCAGCCGCATTAAACTAGTTGCTGGTATCTATGCCTACTCCCTTTCCTACTTCTATGATTATGGTATTTGTCACCCGTGTCTTCATCAGGATCAAACAATACTTCTTGGGAAAAAAAATCTTCCTCCATTTGTCCCCAGCAAGAATTCTAGGAAGTTCTCAACAATTTCTCAGTTCTCTGAATTCTTATAGCTCTTTGCCCTTACCTCTCTGATGACATCTTTCTTTTTCCATCTTGTGCTATAATTAATCACAATCTCTAATGCCTCAGTTCACTCAGCAGTAGGTAAGCTTTCTGAGTAGGGACCATCTCTGAATGCCCTCAATGCTTTATATGTCAAAACATAATTGGATAAATTGGATGCCCTGTAAAGGAATGATTGAATAAATGTTGCCCTTTCTTCAGTGTCTAAGGCATGGTCAGATCATCTCTTCACTTCATCTAATACCATGCTCTCCCTTGTCCTCCCTGTTCTGGCCACACTGGCTTTTAAGTTTGTCCTACTTGATATGCTCTTCCTGCCCCAGTGCCTCTGCACATGGAAGTCCTTCTTCCTGGAACACGCATCCCTGCCTAAACATCCAGTTAACTTCTCCCTGAGATTTCAGCTCAATCATCACTTCCCCAATTAAAGTTCTGTTAATCTTTCTGACTAGGTTAAATTCCTATTGTGTTACTTCTCATCTGTGACACTCACCACAGGTGCCCCTGTACATTTATAGGCATGATAATTTGGTTCATGTGCATCTTCCCTACAAACGGTAAGCTCCATGAGGACAGAGACAGCTGGGAAAGTATCTGCCTTAGGTCACTACCATATGCCTCTCATATTGCAGATGCTCAAGAGATATTTGTGTAGAAAACAAATGAGTACTTGAGTTATTTGCATGTGTATATATACAAACAATCTACTAGAATTAGAATTTTCTAGACAAGTCTCCAGTAGGCAATAATTGTAATATCTACAATATTTGTACCTACTATGTTCTAGGCACTGAGTCTAATACTTTATGCATTTTATCTCATTTAATTCTGAAAATGATGCTATAAGTTAGCAATTGTATCCTTGTTTTACACATGAGCAAACAGTGGCTCAGATAAGTAACTCTGCCCAAGATCACAGAGTTGTTAAATCGCAAAACTATGATTGAAAAACCATATATTCCAAAGCTCATATTAAACACCATCCCAGAATTACAAAAGAAAATCAAGCATATTACTCTTGATCCTTCTGAATATACATGATAAACATAAAAGACTGAGCAAATAGTGATACATCCTTAAAGCCATACCACTTACTAAACTGTAGATTTCTCAAGGGACTGTGTCTTGTTCACCACCAAAAATTCCATTACCTGGCACAGGGCCTGGCACATAGTAAGTGCTCAATATATATGTGTTAAATGGATTGTTTTATTATTGAAGTAGAGTTGACTTACAATATTAGTTTCAGGTGTACAATATAGGGATTCACTATTTTTATAGATCATACTCCGTATAAAGATATTATAAAATATTGCCCATATTTTCCCTGTGCTGTACATTACATCCTTAAATCTTACTCATTTTATACCTAGTAGTACCTCTAAATCCCCGTATCTTCCCTTGACCCTCCCCCCACCCCTCTCCTCAATGGGAGCCAACTAGTTTGTTCTGTGTATCTGTGAGTCAGTTTCTGTATTATAATATTCATTCGTTTTATTTTTTAGATTCCACATATAAGTGAAACTGTATTTGTCTTTCTCGCTCTGACTTATTTCGCTTAGCATAATACCCTCTAGGTCCATCCATGTTGTTGAAATATTTGTTAAATGGATTTAAACTTCAAACAAGGTTTGTCACATCCAAGGAAGATAAAACACATAGAGCCAGAGTCAAATTTCTGCTTTGGAGAAAGCAAATAAAGGAGTAGGAAAGGGAAAAGTAAGGAGACAAGGTATAAAATTTCTTGAGCCCCTAATGTGCGCTGGTGTGCTCTTTTAGTTGTGTTGTGTTTTGTTTTTTTTTTAATTTTTAGATGTTATCCCACTTAAACCTATAATAACATTATATGACACCATTATAGTACTTCTGAGTTGCAGGTGAGAACTCTGATGCTCATGAATGCTTTTAAACTCACGGCGATGTGGTTCCACAGTCTACACAGTGGCTACCTCAATACAAATAGATGTTAAAGATGGTGCCCAGCAAAATCACAGAAAGGTGAGGGCTTCCACCTGTAAAGCTCCCAGAGTGACTGTGTGAATTACTCAGAAACTTGTTCTGCTGAATAACTTGGAAGATGAAGCTTTATATGAGCCTCAATTCTCATTACTTCTGTTTCTATTTTATTTTCCAGTGTCAGTTGTATTTGCATGTAACCCCTCATAGTCTTTTTCCTGAAAACTCGTGAGGAAAAAAAAAATGGCTTCCTGAAATGGAAATGGTGTCAGAATCCTGATTTCTTCCAAAACAATCAGCCAGTCCTTTTAATGTGCTTCCTGCAGTGAATGTCCAGCAATCCAAATCCCCCCACAGTGAGAAATGGAAAGAGTGACAAATAGTGTTTTCCATGGAAATGACTAAGAATAATGGCTGGAGAAAACTGAAACAATGGCATTGAGTCCCATAATAATGCTGAACTACAAAGTTTATAAAATGTGCAACAATGGGGAACTCGACTTCACACTGACTAAAATTTCAGATCCAGCATCACATTACCTCCTCTACAAGGCAGGAGTAAAGCAGTTCTGATTGTGCACCGTTTTATTTCAAAGAAGTGGTACCATCTTCCTGGTAATGTCTGTTTGACCATTAAATTAGTTAACTCTTGGGACGATATTTCTCCTTCTACATAATATTTCTATATGCAATCCCTCATCTCACTCTTAGAATATATAAAGCAGGTGATTATTATCACCACTTTACAGATGAGGACACTGAGGCTGGGACAGTAACAGCTCCTCTAAGAGCTCACAGCTCATGGGGCAGAGCAGGGACTGGAACCTGGTCTATTTAATTCCTGTGCTCTCACCACTGCCCCTCACTACCTCCTAATAACACACCGCATAGAGGAAGACACTTACTTAAGAGTTTCCACACTGATGACTCCTTCCTAAAGGACAACCATCAAGGCATTACTCAGGAGAAAATCATGAGGACTCCATAAGAGTACGAGTGAGGTCCGTCACTGCATTCCTCAAGCCTGCAATGGAAAACCTGCCATCAGCCCCCAAAGAACAGTGCCCTGGAGGAGCTGAAGTGAATGCTGGCAAAGGGCTTAGAGCAGCGATTGGCATATTGTACACGGTACACAAGGAGTGTGCATTAAATGAATGCACATACACTTAAGTGCCCAGGCTGCCAAGTATTCTTTCTTTAAGACTTCATCTCCACCAGCAGGGTAAATAGTAGTAAAATTAGTAATAATAACAACAATAATAATGATTTATCATATTGGCTAGTAACAGCTTTAATCCTCATACAACTGTTTAAAATATATTATTAGCCCCATTTTACAGATGGGGAAAACTGACATTAAGCAACTTCTCCAAGTTGCTTACTGCTACTAAGTGGACAGTTAAGATTTGATTGCCCTATTGTTACAGAATACAAGTCCGTGTGCCCCATGCGCAGTAAGGCCAAACAATCCCAAAACGTCGGAGTTTGGAGCAGAGAAAGGTTGATTACAGGGCCATGAAAGGAGACGGGTGGCTCATACCTTGAAAACGCCGAATTCCCAGAAAGCTTTCAGCAAAGCCCTTTTATAGGGAAGGTGAGGGAGGGGCGTGGTTAGTTGATGCAGACTTCTTGGTGTCAGATCCTCTGTTCTTGAGGTCATGACGTTCCTGTAAACCTCACCAAAACAAATGTTATTCTCTGTTCTGACAAGAAAGGGAAGGGGAGGCATTTAGTTCTGTCTCCATGCCTCCTTGCGGCTTTTAACACTTAAATTCTGTAAGCAAAGCGACATCATTACCCCTCATTTTACTTGTTCAAGGTCCCAAGGCTCGACTTTCGCCCTCTGAGGCCCAGGCCCTGGCTAAGAGGAAGGGGTCCCTGCGGGGGCCGGTTACCCTGCCCGGGAGCGTTAGTCCAGCACTCAGTCTGGGTCCTCCCGCCAGTGCCCAGACCGACTGAAGAGGCAGAGCTCAGCTGGCAGCACCCTCAGAGCCAGGCCCCCAGATCCTGCGCAGCCGTCATCACTGAGGGAGCCAGGCGCCCAGGACCCAGCCGGCCCTCAGGCTCCTCAGACCCCCCAGACGAGGGCCGGGTCCCACGGACTGTGACCCACGGTGACTGCAGCCGCCACTAGGTGGCGGAGGTGGGGATGGGGCAGAGGTTCGCTGCTGCCTCAGGGCCTGGGCCCGGCCAGTAGGGGGCCATGGCGAGGGCTCTGGAGCTCTGCAGGACACAGCCCTCAGCCTGTCCGCGGGCCCCCCGGCTCACCCACCGGCCCGAGGCCAGAGGGCCTGGAAGGGAGGGCCCCTGAGAGAAGACCGCGATCCGCTTCTCACCTCACTCTCTGCCGTGAGGACCACTGCCCGGCTGACTGTCGGCCGAGTGAGACCTCTAAACGCTGAAAACTAACAGTCTCGAGGTCTCGAGGTCTCGAGGTCTCGAAGTCTCGAGGTCTCGAGGTCTCGAGGTCTCGAGGTCTCGAAGTCTCGAGCTAAAGGTCTCGCGTTAACCATCTCGGTCTCGCGCTAACAGCCGCCGCCCCGCCCCTATTATACTATTCTAAATTCTTTCCACCCTACCGTGCTTCTTTAAGATCTAGTTATTTTCAGTCAGGATAATAATTCAGTCATCAAATATTTTAGTCTCTAAACCTTTCCTTTTCTTTTAAACTGTGTAGATCTAATGGTAAGGTATTCCACGGCTTTGTTGTGCCAGTTTTAGCATGGTTACCTATAGGCTGATATTTTGGCTGAACTAAAGCACAGAAAAGGTGGCAGCCTTTTTTTAAATGAGAGAGGGTTTGGTCCCTTCAGTTTGATTTAGTGTCCTGGGAGTCCCCCAGGTCCCTTAGAGCTGCATTGTTCTTGAACCAAATGTACTTCGTATGCATTTGGAGTAACTGAGGTCTTCCTAAAGGAGGAAGGAATATGGGAGGCAGGGGTGAGATTCATCTTCAACAAAAAAGAACAAATCCACTTGAAGCAACGAGGGAAAGAGTGAGACAGCCTAGGGGCCACTTTTACTCTCAAAACATGGCAGAGGCTTCTCAGGACACATTACAGCCTTTCCCCAAAGTGGTCTGCAGGACGGCCGCCAGGCACTAGCCCAACAAAGATAAGGACTGGGTATGAAAGGATGGATTTGAAGTATTGTAATAGGGTGACAGAGGCTATGGTCTTGGGACCTGTGTCTTCTTGAAAAGGGCCCTGAATTCAGCATTGTGTATATTCTTCAAGAATATGTTACTGCCTGTAGATGATCCATGTGAGAAATTTTGTGTAATATCTGGGTGGTCTCTTACAAAGACCCTGAACCCCATGTTCTGAAAAGGTCATTGGCCACTGTACCAGAAGGATGTCAATCCTGGCTTTCCCTCCCAGAGAATTTAGGAAAAACAGTTGACCCTTGAACAATGCCAGGGGGTTAGGGGTGCCAACCCTCCGCTCAGTGGAAAATCCTTGTATAATTTATAGTCAGCCCTGGGTATCCTTTCTCAGTATCCCCGGTTCTGTCTCAGCGGATTCAACCATCTGCTGACTTTGTAGTACTGTAGTGTTTACTGTTGAAAAGTATCTGCATATAAGTGGACCCACACAGTTGAAACCCGTGTTGTTCAAGGGTCAACTATTGATGTATACATGACATCACGCTTTGATGTATTATCTAGTCCTTACACTAGGCCTGCAAATAAGCATCAAGAGCCCCTGCTTGCAGTTTACACAGTCATTCAACATATATTAAGCACATACTGCATTTCAGACACTATGCTGGGGATACCGCGGTGATTAATACAGCTGCGGACCCGCCCCCTTGGAGTTTAATTTCCAAGGGAAGAAGGAAAAGTGACACGAGAAGGTTTTTAAAAATAGCAAGAGAGATAAGGGTTAAGGTACCGAGAGAAGGAAGAAAGCGGGTATCCCTGCTCTTAGCCTATCCCGGGCATTCCCCCTAGCTCCCCTCTCCTACTTATCTTCCTATCTTCCCCCCTGCAAACT
This sequence comes from Balaenoptera ricei, assembly GCF_028023285.1. Taxonomy (NCBI): domain Eukaryota; kingdom Metazoa; phylum Chordata; class Mammalia; order Artiodactyla; family Balaenopteridae; genus Balaenoptera; species Balaenoptera ricei. The sequence goes on along the minus strand of NC_082644.1, from coordinate 92,435,058 downwards.
CCCCCCTCCCACCCCCCTTCTCCCCCTGCTCACCCACTCCCCCGCCTGGCTCCCAGAGCTGCCCATTTTCTTGCCTGGTCGTGCGAACGGGTAGGGGGGGTGAGAGGAGACGGTGCGGGGGGAGAGGTCCCACGAGCCCGCCCCCCCCAGCCCCCCACCCCACCCCACGTGGCGGCGTAACAGTCCTTCTCCAGCCCTGCGTGCGCCCACCGCCCCTGCTCCCTCCCCCGACCCTATGAGCAGACTGGCTCCACAATGGGAAATGAGTCCAGTTACCCGGTAGAAATGTGCGCCCACTTTGACCAAGACGAAATTAAACGGCTGGGCAAGCGGTTTAAGAAGCTGGACTCGGACAGTTCGGGCGCTCTGAGCGTGGTGGAGTTCATGTCCCTGCCGGAGCCACAGGAGAACCCATTGGTGCAGCGAGTGACAGACGTCTTCGACACAGACGGCAATAGAGAGGTGGACTTCGGGGAATTCATCCTGGGGACCTCCCAGTTCAGTGGCAAGGGAGACAAGGAGCAGAAGCTGAGGTTTGCTTTCAGCATCTACGACATGGGTAAGACGGCTACATTTCCAACGGGGAGCTCTTCCAGGTGCTGACGATGATGGTGGGGGACAACCTGAAAGACTGGCAGTTACAGCAGCTCGTGGACAAAACCATCATCGTCCTGGGCAAGGATCGCGATGGGAAAAGATCCTTCCAGGAATTCAGTGCTGCGGTCGGAAGCCTGGAGAGCCACAAGAAGTTGGTGACAATTGTGTGAGCTTTTAGAAGAGCACCACCCGACAACAACTTTTTCTTTCTTCTCAAAGATCAGCTCAAGAGGCCCAGCAACCGTCTCTCTGACCTGCTGGGAAGTATTTCTCTTTGTGAAGCAACATTTGCTAACACCAACCTCTTGACCACCTCAGTGTTATTTATTCTCCTGGTAATGCCCTAAATCAGGGAGAACATAATGAAGGAGCATGGGCGGGGGAAGAAAAGGAAATGGCTTTTATGAACGTATTTTTTTCTTTGTTTTGATTCAGATGCCAAACTATAAAGAGTGAAGAAGAACTTTTAAAGTTCAAAAATAAGAAAATATACATCTTTTCCTTTACTTCTCATGGTTTTATATGTGGGGGAAAATTCCAAAAAGGTGTTAGGTGAACTATTTTCATTTACTTGTGGTGTTCAGTCATCTTTTGACAGATTGTTATCTACTTATTGTAGCAACAGGGATGAATATATTTCTCTTGGCTGAGCATCTTTTAATCACCTCTCTCTGGGCAACAAAAACCCATCTTTCCCTTTTGAAAACCGCAGCCCACTCCCCATGGTACATCCAGAAATCCCTGAGCATGTCTTGAGGGTTAGGAATCCAGCTGGGCTCCTCCTGTCTCATTGCTCCAGCTCCTGAACAGTTTCTGATCAGAGCAGAAACTCAGGGCTCTTGTAAGAAATGCTAAGACTGGACTAAAAGCCCAGTCTAACTATCAGTCTCAGTGAGGGTGGGTTTTCAGGGTTGGCTGCCCACTCCAGTATTAAGTTCAGTTAATGGGGCTTCCGCTCAAACAGGGCAGAGAACTTCGTAGGAAGCTCTCTCACCTCCAATACTCAGCCCCACTCCAGTTGGAGAGAATAGGCCACATTCAGAGTCATTCTTCCCACAGGCAGAGGCAGTGAAGATTCCAGCTGCAGTGGACTCTCCCCAGGATGCTGAAGCGGTGTTGCTCCTGGCACTCAAAAGATGCAGAGGCGAGCAGGTACACCTCTGCAGCAGGGGTGGACGCTGTCTACACTAACAAAGCTTACTTTTTAAAATCAGACCTGGGCCTGGCAGAGAAGGCAAGAGCTCTCTCATGGTGGGAAGCCTTTTCTCTCATGTAACAGTCAGCCCAGAGTCCCTCACACCCTAATAAACCTGCAGCCAAGGGGTGTGCTGGAGCCTATTCATACTGGGTGAGAATCAAAGTGTGCACATCCCTCCCCAACCCCATGTTCAGTGATGTCATGTTGATCGCTTGAAATCAGCCATAGTGGGAGTAGTAAGTACATCACAGAAAAAAGCAAAAAGTTTTAGTTGTTTTGCTTCTGCTTGTTTTGGAGAGCCAGTGTACCAGTAAGTACACTGCTGCCTGCATCCTAGATGTTACCAGCTCTCTGTGGTCCCATTTACTACTGTCAGATCCCAGAGAACAAGCTGTCCTCAGAAGAGCTGGGACAGGGCTGGTCCCAATGTCTGCCACTTCACATCAGGCCTGTTTCTCACAGTGGTCCACTCCCTGTAGAAGGTGCTTAAGGCTCTCAAAATACCAGGACAATGAGACGTACTCTCCCTACACGTACTTAGCCAAGGGACAAAACCCAGGTGATTTTTCTCAGGACAAGAAAGATCTGTTTCAAGATTTATTATCCTTATATTTCGAAGAGGCTGCTAGCTAGTCTTCCCTGCCCCCATCCCCCCACAAAAAAAACCCCAAAGTGGGACAAGTAAATCCACAAATTGAATTACTGTCAGAGCACCCATCTACCAAGACACCCTGCCATACTTTTTATTTAATAAATTACTTATGAACCACAAAGTATAGGTATCCAGCCCCTTAACTTCCTGCGCAGTCCTAAAAAAAATGTATTAATGATCAGTAAATGCTCCCAATCCTGTAGTTATACGAGTCTTACCCCCATTTCAGGGTAACATAGTTCAAAGACTCAGATGGGTTTGGAAGCAGTTACAACTGGGTTTTTAACACAGTCACTTCTTATTAGTTGTGCGAGCACGAGCATGTTACTTAACCTCTTTGTGTCATTTCTCCTGATTAAAATGAGGCTCCATCCCCAGGTTATTTTGAGGATTCAAGAAGATTAAACATGTAAAGTGCTAGAGCAAAACACGTTCACGCTACTCAGGTCCTTCCCTTCCCCCTTTCGTCTTCTTCTACTAGGTCAATATATAAGGGAGAGGGAGGCCTCTTGGTTCCTTTTGAATGCTTACTTAGTACTTAGCCACACCCACTCTCAGATTAGCTGGACATTTGTGTGATCCTAATCCAGAAAGGAAACAATGGAAATAATGTCAAGATCCTCCCCACCCCTGCATTTGCAGAGGGAATAACAGAGGTCTTGACTGGAGAAAGTTTAAAAGAGAGAGACTCTCATTCTAGCCCAACCTATTTGACTTTGTGGAGGAAACCTTGCATGAGAAAAGTGAGCTTGTGTAATGCCAGCGAAGAGGATTTCTGAAAGAGAGACATTATTTGTATACTCTGCAATGTGCACGTTAAAATATGGAAATTTAAAATTAGGACTGAGAGTTTGAAACATGTTGGATTACATGTTCAAATTTAACAAGAGGAGGAAAACTATTTCAGCTTCTAGAGTGGCTGGAATTCACAAGCTAATTGCTTGATCAGTCTACCTAATATAGTTACCCAAGGCTTTGTGGCAATGACCTTGAACTGTGAGCCTGTTTCTAGCTTCAGCAACTAGAAAGATCTGACTGTATGAATATTTGGGAAGAGAGATCACATTTACTTCCAAATTAGAATGCTTTGATTCTTCTCTTTGTTAATTGCCAGTTGCCAACAAATCTAGTTCTGTACAGTTCCTTGGGGTAATAATAGTAATTAATGCATATTGAACAGCTGTTCCAGGTCCTGTTACATTTGTTATATCATTTAATCATCATAACAACACTGTGGGGTGGGTGCTATCATCTCAGTTTTACAGATGATGCTATGGAGAGATCTAGAATCTTCTCCAAGATATCCCAGCTGGTAAGTGGCAAAGCGAGGACTTGAACCAGGCTCTGTGACCCCAGATGCTGAGCTTTTTTCACCTCACTCCACTGCCTCCTATTTTTATGGTTTTTGTATTTACCTGCCTCAAATTATTCCTGATAGTCTTATTAATATAATCAAACCAAGCCTCAGTTTTTACAAAAAGGTGAATTGCTTTTCAAGGAGCAAGCAACTTCTACCTCTTTGGTTCTATACAGTGCAAAAAATTAAAAATTAAAAGTATTAGGCAAGGCAGTCTTACATCATCATCCACCTCCATCTCATCTTGAGAAATAAGTGACAGTATTTAGATTAAGCTGGTAACAGTAACAGCAACCAATATGTTTTGAGGCTGTAGACATCAGTAACACTATGTTGTTGTGAATCGTATATTAATGGATTGTGTCTGCTCTCTACCATATGTTGCAATCCCCAAACCACTAGACACTTCTTTTTTTTTTGAAACGTAGGAAAAAATATGGCCTTAGCATAGTTGGTTTATTCTCTAAATCTATCTTGCTTTAGAGGAATTCTCAAGGAAAAACCTTCAGGAATTTTTTATTGATTCTCTCTGTTAGGATTTAAAGTGGTTCGTGAGTCTGGCTACTGTGTTTTATCTCTTTTGCATGCCTTGAAAAGGGAGAGGCTTGGATGTTTTTTAAGACAAGGTGGCATCATGATAAAGGAGTCAGGTCGCTAGACTGAGAATCGGAACTGGACCTCTCTCCTTCCGTATTGGCTGCCCTAGCTCTTCCACTGGCTGGTGACTGTGTAAATAGCAACAAACCATGTGTCAGCTTTAAAGCACTAGCTGATTCATGGTGAAAAACCATAACACTGAAGGGACATGAGCAGCAATAAAAGCTGTGTAGATAAAGGATACAATCTGACAGCTCTTAGACTAAATCTGACACAAAAATAAATTGTTTTGTTGTTAATTTTACATGGTGTTTGTTCTCACAATGTTTTGTGTATGTGTGTGTGCATGTGTATGTTGCCAATATTTTTTTAAAAAATAGGATTTTAAGTAAAAATCAAAATTAGCATAAAGGAATGCAGACCACCCCGGGATGGGAATGGCCTTTTACTGACTAAGGTACCTCTGCAGCATGGGGCTGAAATCAAAAGTCTCAATAAAGAGAAAACAATATGTTCCACTCTTGTTAAAAAAGCTCAAGAGGGACTGAAGTGTTCATTATTTTTCAGAAATAAAACAATTGGTCATAAAACATCCCAACAACTGCTATTTCTAATGACTGAATAACAGAAGAGTTTCCAATAATCAAAACAAATAGAGCCATATAGAATTCAAACACCTGTATAATAAAATCTAACAAAACAAAGCTAACAGGAAAACTTGAAAATTGAGACACGTATGTAATGTGTTAGGAAAGGGGTTAATAGCTTTTTTCAGTAAAAATCCATGCCTTTTCTGAAATGCATAATTGAGCAAATCATATAAATATATAATACATACCTGGGGCAACAGGAAAAACAAACATGAAAAAGTAGCCTGAAAAATTGAATAAATACAAATCAGAATACCTAAAACAGGAAAAAATGATTAGTTGCAAAACAGGGTTGGAGAGGATGTGAGCATCCTGTGCAATGGGGCATATTGGGAATCACTGGGAATGGTTTTCACACTCTTGAGGACCATTTCACACATCACAAGGCATCAGAACGGTTATATGATCTTACCTGGTAATCCCACCCATTGCAATATATATCTCAAAGCAAGGATCAAAAATGATTTTTAAATGCTATATGCAAAAGATTTTTTATTGTGGCAATATTTATTATATATATATATAATAAGTAATATTAAACACCTGACCGTTTGGGAGTAAAGTCAATTATGATAAAATAATAGTTACTGATAATATAAAGCTATTAAAGTTAGTAAATAAAATAACTGTATAAATCCATAAATTTTTAGATTAAGTTTTTTAAAAAGCATAATTGTTATATTAACATATAACAGAGTTTACAACTCTGGAAAATATATGTGCATATGGTTGTAGTTCAGAGGAGAAAATGAAGAATTGAAAGTATATAGTAAAAGGATAATGGTAATCATCTCAAATTTAATTTTTAGAAATATTTTTCTGAGTTATTTTATTAATAAATTAAGACTTTTCAAAAGACCGCACAGTGGAGATAATGTAGCACATTAAGCACCAGGTCCAAGGCTAAAAGATGGTTTCCCAAACCTAGAAGGGGCGGGGGCTCTGGCAGCACAAGGAACAGAAAGAGGGCATCTCCTCAGCAACCTGGGCTGTGCCATGTTGAGGAGCCATTAAGCAGATTCCAGGTTAGAAGAGACAGAGGTGCCACAGCCGCCAGGACCAGGGATGCGATGGGAAGTTCCTGCGGACCCTAATTTTACTGTCCATCTAGATTATTTTCTTATCCAAATGTGTGAGCAGTGTTAACTTCACTCATGCAGTGTCTCCCAGGATTTTGCAAATCATTTTTTGTTTCTTTTGTTAAATGTAATCTTTCAGTCTTTCAGTCTTCATTGATGAGAAAGTTCCAGATTCTATGAGTGAATATCTTCTTTATCCCTTTTCATGATTGTTGTTACAATTTTTTAGAAATCCCACATGATTACATCACACAATCTTACCTCATTGTCTCCAGCCTGGCAAACTCTCTCCAGCAGTAGCTGTCCTTGTTACCTCTGGAGCCCACACCTCATGCAGGTGGAGGTCTCCATCTTCTGTGCCCCTCCTCCCGCCCAGACAAAGGGCTATATGTACAGACACAACAAGTCTGCCAAATTTTATTGAGCTACTTGCTCTTCTGGGCAAAATAGTGGGGTGTCAAAAAAAAAGGAAATCAGGTCTTCAAAATTACAAACAGCATTTGCCTTCTCCTCATCCTGCTTCCAAGTATCTAGGAGAGGAATTGAAAGCAATGATTACAGACTCTTTAGAGGACTAGAGAAAATGGGTAGCTGCTGTGTATTGGGAGATGTGGAGTGGGGGCTAGGGAGGCTTAGATCATAAGATTTAACCAGTAACATCTGAGGCAAATGATGACTGAAATACTTTAACTGCATTTCTTGCTGGAGTTTTCAGAACCTAGTCAGTTATCTAACCAGCTGTCAGATGTTTCAAGGGTCCACATCTGAGCAAGATGCAAAGGAGGGTTTAGCAGCAACAAAATTGGTGGTCTTGGCCTCTACATGTCACTGATGATCTAGGCAGAGACCACTCAGAACCTTTGATAGTACAGGCATCACCCTTTATCTGAATCTAGTCTGTTCCTGGAAATGTGTTGGCTGGTAAATTTCCAGATGGTAGGAGTCCTTTCCGTTATCTTGTATGAGATGAAGAATAAAGCATTCCCACCTCATCCAAAAAGCCCAACCAGTTTCCCTAAATATCACTAAAATATTCTTAGACATTTATTAGCGTTTAATATCTAATGCACAACGCATGGATTGTTGTATATGACAATCCACCAACGATTTCTGCATAATATGAAGCATTTAAAACACCAGTTCTTTAATGCTTAATCAGTGGTTATTCATGTGTGCATAATACAGAGTATGCTTTCCCACCACAGTACAGTGGATATATATTAATGTAAATGAACAATAAAATAAAATGTTAAAGAAATATAACAAGTATAAATAACATTTAGCAAAATAAAATAAGCAAGCAAGACAATTTTTTGAGTGGTTATGTATTGATTAAAGAGTTAACAGAGTGAGATTGGATGGGCTAGAGTGAGCCTACGAAGGACTAAGTGAAGCCATAAATGCCTGAGATTTGCCTGTGGCTAAATCCTGGGACAGTCTTCTCTCCTTGGCTCTTGAGACTCCAGAAGTATGTGGCTGTGAGCTATCAAATGGGATAAAGTAATGGGATGAAGAAAATAAAAAATTTATGTCTGTTTGCATTTCTTTGCTTTCATTAATACAGCTCTTGACAACATGAGACTGGGCTGTGATTGCATTTCGGAATGTGATGTTTCTACTCCCGTCACTTGCACCTGCAGTCATTATTTTGTCTGCATCACTTAAATTTATTTTAAAGATTGACATTGAATATTCATTGCTCCTCTTCTTCTTCCTCTGACCAATGCTAAATGTCAAGTTGAGCAAGTTCCACTCTATCAGACGAAAAGTTTTCACTTGATAACCTGGGGCCGATGCACATATGTAATGCATAGCACATTGAAGCAGTGTGGTCCTAGGGGAAGGACAGCTGAATTACAACTGCAGCGGTACATCTTATCACTGAGACCCAGACACAGTATAAACATTTTCATTGGTGCCCAAAGGCAGATTATAGTGGATTTTCTATTCAGATGGTGAGTTCTGAATAAAATTTTTTGCAAGTTGTAACAGGGAATAGTAAGAGTTCAGATAGCAAGGGGTACCTGTGAATGGTGTTCGCTTGAAGGCAGTGTGGGCTTTGGCATCAGACAATCCTGGATCCATAGCCTGGCTTCCCCATTTATTAGCTTGTATGATCTTGGGTATGGTAGTTAATGACCCTCAGTTTCCTCAAATGTAAAATAGGGATAATAATACTTAACTTACAATGTTATTATAAGATCATAATATGCATATATGGTGTCTGACACACAGATGTCCAATTAAAAAAAAACAGCAACTACTTCTATTAGTCTATTAACATGTGGATGTAAACAACAGAAATTTAAGAAAGAAATGTATAAAATAAACTGAATACAGCCTCTTTGTTATTGGGATAATAAGAGGAAAATGAGACTAATTACTGTTATGCACAAAAAAACAGAGGGAACACCATGCTTTTAAAAGCAGGATGATTCACTGTAAGTTACATTTTTCTTCTTCATCTTGGCAGCACCGTATAAGAAAGCAACACCGGTCTGTTTAGTGTTTTGCTGAGTGTTTGATGCTGTTAGTGTTAAAGTCCAAAATTAATTCCCCCAGTTCATTCTTCATCCACAGCAGTAGTAATTGAATCCTTCTGTAATAGCCGTGTCCTGTACACATTACAACAGGCCCAGGCCAAGGGCTGTTTTCAAACACATTTGTGTATACTTTCTGGAGGTCAGGTTGGTCACCACTTGTACAGAGATGTCTCAGGAAAAGCCCTCGTACCCGAGTAGCCTTCAGGGCCCGATACACCTCTCACATTTCCTAGACCAGCATTTCTTGTTCCCTAAGGCTGGGCTTCCTCCTTCATTCTCAGGTGTCTGCTAGTTTTCCTGCCTGTGTCCCAGTCTCCTAAACCTGGTGCATACTCTATGCCCCTGCTCACCTCTAGTCTTTTCTTCTTCAGGGATCCTAGTACCCATCTTTGGTCCAGAGCCACTGCCAGAAGTAGTGTCATGGAGGAAAAGAGATTCCATGACCCAGGCTCCCTCAAAGACTGAAATCTCCAAGCTCTGCCTCTGAGTCTGGGCCCCCAGATAGACTTCCTGGCATACCACGTAGGTCTAGCCATATCTGAGCCATCCCGAATGGCTGCTTCTCCAGGACTGGGGGTAGAGGTGGGGAGAATGAAAGAAAGGAAGACCCCATCAAGAGGATGGGAGGATCACTCATGTCAGTCAAATGAGGTGGTTAAGAGTGTAGGCTCTGGAGCCAGACTACCTGGGTGTGAACTCCAGCTCTGACCTTTACTAGTTATGTGACCTTGGACAAGTCACTTAATACTTTTGTTCCTAAGTTTCCTCACCTGTAAAATGGAGATGGTAACAGTACCTCTCTCATAGGTCCTTAGGAAGATTAAGCAAGTTGCTACATTGATAAAGAGCTCAGAACTGTGCCTTCCACATATTAAGTGCTAAATAATTGTTGATGATGATGGTGACCAAAAGCCTCCAGCAAAGGAATGACACCTAGGCTCCTTAGCATTGGCTTGTATGATCTTGGGTGAGGTGCTTAATCTAGGCTTGCCTAGCGCGGGCCTGTTTCTCCCTCAGGACACAGGCCTTCTGCACCCTACCCCTGAACACAGCTCTCTGTTTCACAAGCCCCCAGATCACTGTGCTGGAAGTTCATGTCTTTGTTACATTCTTTGTTTCTGCTTCCCTCAGCTTAGAGTGCTACTTTCCCACCCGAGCCTCCACATTGTACCTCCCTTACTTTAAGTCTTATCTCATGAGCCAGCTTCTCTGCAAAACCCAGGAGGCGTGGATCAATTTATCATGGGGTATAAATGTTTGCTTCATCCCTAGATTCGAGCTGATTGAAGGCAGGGACATAACCCTCCTATCTTCACCCCCCGGTACTTGGGAGAGTGCCTGGCACATAGTAGGCACTCAAGGCATCAAATGTCTTTCTTTCTGCATGATTGACTGGTCATCGATGTCAGTGACTGGATGATATCTATTTCATAAGGACTTCGTGTAAATCATTTAGCAGAGTGCCTGTCACAGGTGTTAAAGTTATTATATTTATGGCTGTTGCTGCTCTTTTGTTGTAGAGTAGAAAGAGCCCAGGCTTTGGAGCTAAACAAACATTGACTTATAGACCAGCTTTTTCACTTAAATGCTGCAGGAACTTCAGTTTCCTCAACTATAAATTGCAGTTATCATACCTATCTTGGCGCAAAAAAAAAAAGTAAGCAATCAACAAATAGGTCCCTTCTCTTTCTCCTCTGTGGCTGTCTAATTTTGTGACCTGGCTCAATTTCCTTCACTTCTCTGGCCCAGGTTCCTCACCTTTAAAATAAGGACATTCAACTAGATGATCTCCATGTTTCCTGTCAGATCTAAATGTCAAAATTATTGAACTCATCATCTTTTCCCCTTAAATCTACTCATTCTCTGTCCCTGAGAGAGATTCTTTCCTTGATAACTATTTAATGTTTTAATATATTAAACTGTTTCAATTTTCAGTCTCTCTCGATGTCTATCTCTCTGTGTCTCTCTTGAGACCATAGGGTGGTCCAGACGCAGGGCCTCTGCACGACTCCAGAAATCATTCATACAATAGGACTGTATGTGAGTAGCACCCCAGGAATTGTGCCCTGCAGCAGCCCTCAGTCCTGGATGGATTCCCTTCACAGTGTAGTTTAGTGATGCCTGCGGAGCATGTAGAGGAAGAGTCTCCAGCTTTCCTTGGGTCCAGCAAAAAAGAATCTGCACCTAAGAGTGAACAATTTTGGGACCAGATGGAGCGTCACATTCATGGCCTTTCCTTTCCTGTTCTGCCACAGACTTTGCAAATGGGCATCGAACACTTCTCTGGACTCTTCGTGCTGCTGTGCATTGGATTTGGTCTCTCCATCTTGACCACCATCGGTGAGCACATAGTGTACAGGCTGCTGCTCCCACGCATCAAGGACAAATCTAGGCTGCAATACTGGCTCCACACCAGTCAGGTGAGTGCCACAGGCATCTTCCTCCAATATTCCTAAACGTCAGAATTCCCAGTAATCGGAGAATCCAGGGCCCCAAGTCAGACTGACAAATGACAGGTTACCAAGAGAACCAGGGTGTGTAGACACTCTCAACGTACAAGATGGAGTTCCCTCTATCCCATTAATTCACTTGCCCCTTAAATTAAGCTATCCCATAATGCTCGTGCCTTTCATATAACCCTCCACTGTTGCTCAGAGTGGAAGCAATAGCGTCGCTTTTAACCTGGCTTCTCTTAGTGACAGTCTGAAGAGATGGTGTGAAAGATCTGTTTCCTATAGACTCTTTTCTTGCCAAAATTGAAACCCATTAAATGAGCTTGAAGTCCATTTCCCTTTAGATGAACCTACCAGCCCCTGTTCTCACTGCATTTCAATGGTCCAGAGCTTTGAAGTCCACTGGTGCCAAGGCCAAGCTCATAGGATCAAAGTTCCTTCATGTAATCCAGACACCTACACACTCACAGAGAGAACTGAAAATGTCAGGCAGACCACCATTCAAGCGTATGATGGAAACTGGCACTGAGAGCCGAAATGTACTCCGAAGGCTTCTTACTGATGAAGGAGCTCTAGCAAAGGCAGCAGTTCCCCCCTGAGCGCGGTGTCGGGCGAGGCCGGAGGAGCCATCCTGACCTCCCGACGGACTCCCTCCTACTTCCCAGTGCACTATCGCAGCCTCTCAGTAATGAGGCTGCCAGTTCTGCCATCTTTGCCCCCTGCATTGTTATGCTGACTCTCTGCTTTGTTAACACAGTACTTTTTTTCTAGATAGGTCACTATCATTGGTTTGGTTACATGTGAACCCTGTTGTTCCTACTTTCATCCTAGGACCTATTTGGTCTCCTAAGGAGGACTCTGCAGACAACTGATCCTCTCCATTGTATGTTAGCATGATTAATTTAATTAATCAGGAGTTCTTACCTTCTTTGTTTTGGCTGTTAAGAAGTCAGACTTAAGTTTTTGACTCACCTTTAGTGATTGTACCAGGCCCTTTGCCACGCATTGGTTATGATAACTCTTCTTTATATCACATACCTTTTTACAACTCAGAGTATTTCTAAGCTTCCCATCAAATTACTTTTCTTTCCTCCAGGTAGAATAATAACATAATTAGAATTTTTGCTCTCTTGAGATTTGGGACTGAATATTGATCTTTTTTCCGGCATCACTGTTAAGTTGTTTAAAGAGGCCTAGGTTTGTAGTGAAGAGATTAAATCTCAGGGGGTACTTTGTCCCCTGGTTGTGTGTTTCTAACAGTCTCTGTGTGTGAATCTGTTCTTTCTGCCAGAGATTACATAGAGCACTAAACACATCATTCGTAGAGGAAAAGCGGCAGCGCTTCAAGACTAAGCGTGTGGAAAAGAGGTAAGAAGAGGCCGGTTCCAGGTGTCATGTATGTTTGTTAAAAGTTTAGAGATGTAACTGAGACTTCATGCTCAAAAGGGAAATTATGTATAATGAATCAAATCAGGACCAAGTTGTTGATAAACACCATCAGTAAAAATATGTGGTCTCAAATAGAAATAGAACAGACAAAATAAAAAACATACCTGTACATACATGGACACTGAAATGCAGTAGAAGCAATATATGTTGTGGTTTAAGTGCTGGTTTGATCTCTAAGGTCAAGCATCTGGATCCAAATACTGACTCTGACACTCACAATATGTGTAGTCTTGGGCAAGTCCTTTATTTAACCTCTCTATGCCCCAATTTCCTCATTCGTGAAAATGAGATAGAGTACCTACTTTCTAGAGATGCTATAAGAATTCAATGAGATAACACATCTAAAGCCCTGAAAACAAAGCTATTTTAGCTATTATTGTGTACAATATACAAGTTAGACTTAATTCATAAGTACCACAGGCAATTTCATGCAATATTGCCCTTTTGGCATGTTTCCACTCCCCACTCCTTTCCAGCACTCCTAGGAATATTTGAAATATGCAACAGACGTGTTCTGTTTAACCCATTTCCCGGCACTGTTACTACAAACTCCCCAGAAAAGAGCATCTCATTAATAGGAAGTAACAAGCATTAAATGCATAGTTGACATTTGAAAATTGAAACTCTGTACCTTCCCCACATCCAGCCTGTGGAAGACTGTTGCCTCATTCATGGTGGCTAAAGATGTTAGAAGTATTTGGGTCTAGTACCTGGCTGGCCTCTGTTTCATGCTGCCTAAGACAGCCTCCTTGTTCTTTCTTATGTCCAGAGGCCTCGGTTTACAGCATTTCCTCCAAGCAACTCTGTCATCTATGGCAGATCCTCAGCTCCAAGCATGGCTTTTTGGGTAATCTTAAAACCTGACACTCACACTTCCTATTCACAATAGAGGACAAGGAAAAGGGGGTGGAAAACATGATTCTTTTTCATTGTTTTTACCTCCTCAGGGAATGCTGCAGTCCCCTTCTCTGCAATTTGCATCGAGCTTGTCAGAATCATTTCTGTTATCTCTTAAAGCCTCTCTTCCCAGGCAGCGAGCACACCCCCCTCTCCCTCAGGGTCTGTGGTGTTCCTGTATCACACTGCGGCCCCATCAGCAGCAAGCTGCCTACTAATCAGGTCACAGCTGTTCTATGTCGTGTTACATATATTTTTTCTATGATTATTTTTAACATAAATTTTTAACGAGAGAGGAACACAAGAAGACATAGCAGCAAAGACACCATCTCATAATAACAAAGCATTTGTTTTCCAGCCATAACAGAAACAGGGAGCTGCCAGTGATCCCATTTCCAACTGTGAGATGACTCCTATTCACATTTCTCTCACCTAAATTCAGAACCAAATGCATCTTTCACTCAGCTTATCCATTTTTGTTGGCAGATTCCCTTCTGAAATCCCTTATTTTGAGAAGGAGCTAAGGCAACACACACTCATGGCTTATTGGGCCCATGTTTCCTGTGGTACCTCCCTACAACCCAACACCCACCTATAACCTTTCAAACGCAGTGAGTGTTTGAGGGCTCACAGCTGTCACATCTCTTCTGAATGGTCTAGTGGAGTATTGAAACTCAGCGTTACAAAATTGTCCTGTGAAAGCTTTTTAGTGTTAACTTCAGTTAACTCACTGGTCGCCTTACACTCTAAGGCTGAGGAAAGCTTACAAACCACAGTCAAAGCACTGTAGAGGCCAACAATATAACACGTTTATTTCTTCCAATTAGACACCATATCTGGCATTCAGCACCTATCACCTTGCATTCGTAGGTGGCTCAGAGCCGCATGTCAATTATCAGAGCACTTGTGATGCTACCACCTAGAGTATGTCATGGAAGCCAGCTTTTGCTTATTCTTCTATATTATATTCCCAGATATATGTACAAAGCTCTGGAGAAAACCAGATTGGTTATTCCTATTTGCCTGATTTCTGAGGTTGCCTGGACATTCCAGGAAAATGTGTTGATGCCTAACTCCCAGGTTTTCCCCACTATGAATCATTCCATGATGCTAGAGTTAGGTCCGTTGGCTCAAAAACTCTCTCCCTCTTTTTTCTTTGGAAGAATATCTATGCAAATACCTTTATCTGCTGCAACTTGACATCCCTCCCCTATGTTTCATATTTATGGAGTGAATAAAATAATAGATAAATGAATGAATTACTAACATACGGGTTTGAGGAAAGGCCTGGGGAAATTATGGGCCATGGTATGAAAAGATTTTGCTCCTTTTTTATTTAAAGCAGAGGGGAAAAGTAGATATTGCAAAAGACTATATATATAGTCCTTAGTTTATTCAACATGTGATTTCATGTAAATTTTGGTCTGTTCTTCATTCCACTGGGTTTCCAATACACCTCCTCTTTTCTCTTTCCTCTCACCTCAAGATATACAAAAATTGTAAACCATATATTTGCAAATAACACATGCCACAAACAAGATTGTTTTGAAATTATTCAAACTCAATAGGAAAAGATTTGAAGGAAGAATTAAAGGGAACTGTAAGGCTAGAAGGAAAATTATAACCACACCTTTGACCCAGTGTAAAGACAATGGAGCTGTAAGTGAGCTCATTATAGAACTTTTACCCAGCCCAGGACACAGGAAAGCTGGGCTGTGGTGCTCCCTGCTCATTTATATGGGACTTAAACCATGAGAAATGTTAAAGAACTGCAGAGTGGTTTGGAATGTGTTTGTGTGTTTTAATGGCTCGGAGCACGTATCAATCAGTTTTTGCTGTGTGAGAAATTATCTCAGTTCATAACGTTTTAAACAACAGTGAGTTGCTTATGAATCTATGTGTCAGCTGTGCAGGCTACTGATTTGGGCCAAACTTGGCTGATCGCAGTCACATTTGCTCCTGTGTCTACAGCCAGCTAGGGGAAAGGAGGGAGAAGCAGAGGGCTGGCTGGTCTAGCATGGCCTCAGCTGGTTAACCGGGAAGACTGGGGACTCTCTCCAATGGTCTGTTATCAACCAACAGACTAGTCTGGACTGGTTCCACTGTAGCAGTAGGGTTCTGAGAGAGGCAGTGGAAGTGTGCAAGACTTGGAACCACCACCTGCCACTTCTGCCACTTTCTATTGGCCAGAACAAGTCATGAGACCAGGCCAAATTCAAGGGGGAGGGAAAGAAGACTTTCCCCTGGAATCCCCCTTGATAAGGGTGAGTTGCTAAGTCACACTGCAGAGGGATATGGATGAAAGGAAGAACGAAGGATTATGACCGATTTTGCAATCTACCACAGGGCAAAATGAAACAGGATCACCCTAGTTAAGTCCTTGTGTTTTTGTTCTTATCCATATAACTGAATCAACACAATTATTTCTCCCTCTTCCCTTCCCCTGCAGGTCCTTCCCTTCTCCTCCTGGTTAGTAAGAGTCCAGGAATAAAGTCTTGATTCAGTTACATGGATGGGAACAAAGACACAAGGACTGAATAGAGTGTTTCTATTTTGTTTTGCCCTGTGGTAGATTGCAAAAGTGGTCATAATCCTCCTCGGCCTCCTCCTCCTCCTTCTCCTTCAACAAGGCTAGAAGAAATTAGCAGCCACGTGCTTAGGGCTCTAATCTGTTCTTATAGCAAGAAGCTCTTCTCATTGCATCTGTCAAAGTGTATTTCAGAAACCAGACCCCCTCTTCCTGTGCCTGGTCAGCAATAACTCTTTTGCTGTCTACAGCCATCTCAAGGATGGTGGTAGGTGGCTCGACACGAGCCTGAAAGAGGATTATGAATCTATTTCAATTTGACTTTCATTATTCCAGCAAGAACTTGAGGCTTTCTTGGGTCGTTTTTTTTTTAAGCTTCAGACCTCAGCTGTCATTCTCAACTCACAAAGTCTCCCTATAATGGGACACTTTTGGCTGAAACCTGCAGCTTGTATGCTTTTATTCTCCTCAAACTCAACTAGTAAACATCAGGGTTGTCCTGCGGGGCTAAGGATGAGTCATATTAGAGTATCTAGCAGCAGGACCATGCTTAGAGTCCAACAGCTGAATAAACAGAATCTCATTTCTACCAAAGCATCATCTTCATAGCCATAGACTGTTTCAAGTCAGTGCAGATTTCTGAGCCTCACTGGCAGGAAGAGAACAGAAAAGCATCTAAGGTTCTTCATAAAAGAATGTGCCATACCCTGGTCCATCAGCCCTCCAGGTAAAACACCCATTCAAGTTTCAGGACAGCATGAGACTTGATGAACCATTGAACTTCAGTTGAAAAGAATTGCATTGGCTCCTTTTATTCCCCTGACACTCCAGCAGGCAGTCTGTCCATGGTTTTGTGACTCCATCTCCATCTGCGTACCCAGTTCCATATTACTCACAAGGAAGTAGATAAAAGATGGGGAGAGCTGCAGAGTAGAAAGTCGATCTAAAGTGTCTCTTGGTTTCCTAGGTCCAATGTGGGACCCTGTCAGCTCACTGTGTGGAATATGTCCAATCTGAGTCATGACAATCGACGAAAATATACCTTCAGTGATGAGGGGGGACAAAACCAGCTGAGCCTCCGGACCTACCAAGACATCCCTCTCTCACCAAGAAGAAGAGAGCTTCCTGCCTCGCTGACCACCAATGGGAAAGCAGACTCCCTAAATGGGGCTCGGAACTCAGTGATGCAGGAGCTCTCAGAGCTGGAGAAGCAGATTCAGGTGATCCAGCAAGAGCTGCAGCTGGCTGTGAGCAGGAAAACGGAGCTGGAAGAGTACCAAAGGACAAATCGGACTTGTGAGCCCTAAGTGGCCACGCTGCTCTCTTTTCTCAGTTCCTGGCCTTCCTCTGAGCCCTTAAGACACTTTGTAATGCTCTTTTGTAACTACTGACCAAGGTGGGGGGAAGCTGAGGTCTGGGTCTTCTTAGAGGTCAAGTCTGCTCTCTCTAGCCTGCAAAGCAGCAGCCAGTCTTCTCAAGCTCATTCCTAGGTCTCCAGGGTAGGAGTCTTTTTCAGAGAAGGAATCTTACATTAGTCAGAAGTAAACACCTTGTGAGGGATCTGTGAAGAACCAGACAACCCCAGCTCCTGTTAAATCTTTTCACCTGGTGCCACAGTAACATTTCTGGTTTTTAGCCCTTTCTCTGCACTATCAACAAGAGATAAAATTGTTACTCATACCTGTGTCTTACTGGGTTGTTGGTTTTAATCTTAGTATAGAGCGGGATTATTCAGGGTTGTGACTTTTGCTATAACTCCCCAGTGTAGATTTGTTCCTCCAGTCTGAATGGGGAGCCAGGGAAGAGCTAGAGAAACTTAGGACGGGAAGGTGGGTACTTAGAAAAATTAACTGAACTCATTCACATCATAGCAGGCCAAGGATTGATTGGATCAGGCAAGAGCCATGTTTTTGAAAGGGTCCTGGATCTCCAACATCATCCTAACATTTAGTAGGAACATGTTTACGTGCCACTATGAAAGGGAACAGGGATGTGGTGAGCGGAAAGAGCACAGGCAGAAGAGGCATTAAAATGTATCCCATGCTTTTCAAACAAAAGCTCTGGGCCAGAAAAGCAATTTGGCTAAGGAATGAATAGGCCCACACTTCTAATCTAATTAAGCATCTCCACTTCAGTGTGTGCCTTTCATAAAGGAAAGAGAGAAAAGCAAGGCAAGGATGTGGCCTTAGGATGAAACTGGAATATTCCTGCTAATTGCCTGCACACGACATGTCAGCTGGCACTGTGAGTTAAGGGAAGATGTTCTGCAAGCCATATATTTGGCTATTTTCAGATCAACAGTCACCTATGTCTTAGCTGTAGGAATCCCGGAAGTGAACTTCAAGCCTGTGAACACCACAAGCTTAAACATTCAGGAATGTGCCCTGTGCTTTTCATACCTATATGGATCACTAGCAAGTCAGTCTTGCAGCCTCACACCCCCTCATCTGTGAGAAACTGTGAACAGGAACTGGTCCCTCTGATTCTCCCCCAAACCCCATCTAACGCCTCCAAGAGATTGATATGAGTAAGCTGTTTCCCCTCTGCCTAGGTATCCTTTTCCAGTGTGCATAGGCTTGGACACGCAGAAAGGGAAAGGAATACGTGAACTATAGAACTTCAGTTCTCAGTCGCCTAGGAACTCGTTAGGATGCTGACTGCTAGGGCTCTTCTCCCAAAGGATGAGATGGGAAAGGGGGTGGATGTGGGCTCAGAAACCTGTCACCAACACTCCCAGGTGACTGACATGTGGTCTAAAAATTACTCTTCAGGAAACATTGTTCTAGAAATTTGGCTGCTCCAGGCATGGGGAGAATTGAGAAGAGCCTTTTTCAGAGTTTCTCAAAAGGCTTCAGCACACACCTGATGATTCACTGTCCACACAGCCACACCCACCCCAGGACACCATGTAGGACTAGACTTCCTTGTCTATCAATTAATTGCTTTATCTTCTCAGTTGCTTATCATCTTTGCTCCGCTCCAATCAGTTTGAAGGCCTACAAAGAGTGCTCAGCTCTGTGCCAAGCACCGTGCTCTGTAAGCTGCAGATCATTGGGAAGGCTCCTCAACCACAAAATTTCTTCCCCTACTTTTGGATGCAGTCCCTGCATTTCCACCAAGAGCTGCCTGGTCCCCCAAGGAAAGATAACACTTTAAGCTGCAATTAGATAACACTCTACCAATTAGCTGTCTGAGAAAACCCTGGGGGGGGATATAGGCTTAGAGATTCTGATGAGGGAGGTGGACGGGTTCTAAAGTTAGACTTCATCAACCTCACAGATGAAACAGTTCAACAATGAGGGAACAGTGATCCCTGGAAACAGAAAGGACAGCTCTGCTTTGAAATGCCCATTCTCCCATGTTCTCACCCCAGACACAAAAGGAGGTTTGCAACTGCCTTTGGAAGATTATGCCCCTTAGCCATCCCCGCCCATCTGCAACAGCTAAGGATGCTCTAGAGACTCTGCCATCATGCTCTGCACCCCTAACCTGTGCGCAGCCTGGGAGGCTGACGTATACGTGTACCTCAACTCACGTAACAACCATGCTCCTAATATTGTACCTGGACATTTTTTATAACGCAGCTCTGATTCTGACTGTATTTGAGAAGTTGGCTACTTAAAGGAACCCAGAGGTGAATTCTTTTGTAAAGAATCCTTTTGTAATGCAATTAATTATCCCTTAATGTATTTGTTTTGTAAGTTTGGATTTTTGTACATCAGGTTTACCTTAAGCTTCTCTACGGAGGCATTCTGAGCAGTGGTGATAACATGCCAGACCACCCTGCCTACCCACAAAAAAGTAGACGACCAGAGCATGGCTCCTCGAATATCTTCTGAGGAACTACTTGGCCAAAACTGCGGCCAGGATGTGGCCAGAAGCAGCAGGAGCTGAAAGCAGGCTTACTGCCGTCAGCATTGCTTGAAATGCCTCCATGTTCTGGACAAAGAAAAACAAAGCATAATCGCTTGTGTTGAAATGATGTAGTCTTCATGTTAAGTAGGAATGGTAATTGAACAGTGTTTTGCAATTTGTGAAACAGTGTGTTGTGTTTTGTAAAAAGAGTTCATGAAATGGTGGGTCCTTTGAAAACCTTCCTTCCTTTTCTGTTCCACCTCTGTTCTCTCAACTCCCCTCAGGCTCAAGAAACACAAAGATCAGAAGTCTTCAGGTGGAGGGTGGTTTTCTGGTAAAGAAGAAAGAGATAAGGGATGCTACCTTGCCTCCTACTGTGGGCTTCTCTTTCATGAGATCAGGAAGACCTCCATTTTTTTTTTTAATTTTTATTTTTGGCTGTGTTGGGTTTTCGTTGCTGTGCGCGGGCTTTCTCTAGTTGCGGCGAGCGGAGGCTACTCTTCGTTGCGGTGCGCCGGTTTGTCATTGCGGTGGCTTCTCTTGTTGTGGAGCACGGGCTCTAGGCGCACGGACTTCAGTAGTTGTGGCTCGCGGGCTCTAGAGAGCAGGCTCAGTAGTTGTGGCGCACGGGCTTAGCTGCTCTGCGGCATGTGGGATCTTCCCGGACCAGGGCTCGAACCTGTGTCCCCTGCATTGGCAGGCGGATTCTTAACCACTGAGCCACCAGGGAAGCCCAAGACCTCCATTTTTTTCCAAGCTCTGATGCTAGGAAATCAGGTGCATGACAAGTCCACTATCACACCCCCCAACCCTGTTTTCCAAGGGGGAATTCCTGGCGCAGGAAGCATATAATAAAGTAGGACTGGGCAAGTTGGAACAGATAGGGCTGTTGGTTCATGTAAATAAAGAAAATAAGGGCCCCAGAGTGTGGCTGCCCAAGGTGGAGGAGCAGGGGGATCCCTCCAACAATTGAAGACAGGTTGGAAGAATGACTGGGACAGACAAGTGAGGCAGCCACAGGGACCCAATCAGTCGAGGTCTTTAAGGTGCCTGGAGGTGACTCTCCATTATCCACGGATCTTGCTGTTGCACAAACCTTATATGCGAGCTGCTGCTTCTGTGCCAACCAGCTAAGCGGTAAGTGGCGCAGCTGCTGAGCAGGACAGAGCTGTCATCTGGGCAACAGACTTCTCGGTGATGGTGCTGGGTCTGTTAGAGCCTTGGAGCTAGTGACCACTTCCTCAGTACAGATGAAGACTTAAGGGGAAAGAAACTACTAGTCTCTCCTCCTCCCAACTCATATATTTGATAGGCAAACCAGAAAATCCATCCAGTCTTCAGAAGGAACTACTTTCTAGTCATCAAAACCACTTCACTCTGCAGTGTTTACTTATTCCTTTCTTCACCCACCCACACCCATCTAATCCAGGATTCCCTCATGCTTTAAGTTTAGTTCCTAATCATTTTATGAAAATAACATACCTATAAGTATTTTCTTAAGGTTTGTAAAGAGTGTTTGCATTGTGTCTTCACTTTAATGTGTTTGCAATCACTCCGCTCCAGGAAGAACTGAAATGCTGTCTTGTGAGCATGAGGTGAACAGGCTGTTTTGCTCCAGCCACTTTTCTTGTACAACCACGTGGATGGACTACATGTCCTCAGGCCTTTTCCATTTTCAGTTTCTATGACTGTGGAATAAATGTTGAGATAAAAACTTCACTTCCAGATGTACTGCTGGCATTGTCTTTGGGGACTCAAATGTTGACATGATACCAGCCCCTTCCTAACAGGAGACCCAGTGATGCTGTGACTTATGCTTATTTCTTTGGTATAGTCCAAAGCGACACAAAACGTGCTGAGCAAACTCAGAGCCCTGGCATCATGCAGTTAAACTGAAATAGCTTCGTCTGACACATTCTAGGAAAAGCCACACTATTAAGAGATCTCTGAAAAACTCTGCTCCAACCACCCTCATTTAGTAATTCAACAAACATTTGTTAAAGAATTTATATTTATGTGCCAAGTGCTGGAGACCATCATAAGATGGGCATGGTCTTTAACCTCAGGGACCTTCTCATCTGTCCTCTTCACAACCTGTAAACTGATAATACTATATATAATAGCTGACATTGATTGAGCATCTATTTTAGTAACTGTGATCTCATTTAATCTCCATTAAAATTCCATGAGATTGGTACTCTAGACCTAGTCTAGAGTAGATAAACTGGACCTGTAGTTTATAGATGGAAAGTCCCACAGCTAATAATAGTGGCAGAGATTCATATGCAAGCAGTGCAATTCCAGAACAACCAGACTATCAACCAGACTATGTTGTCAGAACACTGATTATTTCCTTACAACTTCCCCTTCTTCCTCTAACCCTCCCCCTCTCTAGTCTTTCTGCCATACTGCCTCCTGCCCATGCCTCAGCCTGGTCCCCAGCTCCACAGAAAGCTCACATGGTAATTGCACCTGCCATGGTCCACTGAACTCCACACTGTAGCCCTTGAGTAGCACGGAAATACTGTTTCAGGCATCTCTTTTTGCTTTCTAGTCCAACCAAGAACTGGTGCAAACACAGCTGCAAATCACTCAGCAGTCCTGTAGTCTCAGGCATTTTGCGATTAGCTGCTGGCAAACTTGCTGTCATGAATGTGCTAGCTGGATGGATGCATTCTTCCCACACAATCTTTTGGCATATACCCAAATCAAATCCTACAAAAATATAGACCTACTATAACCTAGTTCAACCACCAACTTACCCAAGTCTGTTGTGCATCATTCAGTCATTCATTTTTTAGATGCTTATTCTGAGCCAGGCATTGGGCTGGCTGCTGGAGATAGAAAGACATAAAGCAGATTCTGATCCCATGGAGCTCAGTCTAGTGGGGAGACACAAACTGGGAAAATAATGTGGCATGTACTCTGATAAAGAAATGCACATTGGGTACTACGGGAGCAAAAAAGACACTTTTTCCCTTTTTCCTGTGTGTGTGTGTGTGTGTGTGTGTGTGTGTATGTAGTGTGCAGTGGAGAAATCGAGTGGAGGGTAATAGGCATCCCAGGTTAAAAAAAAAACAAACCAGCACGTGCAGTTCTGGAGTTGGGAAACTATGCCAATCAAGGCACTTAGGAACATCAAATAGTTCAATATGACAGAAACATAAAGCACAAGGTGGGTAGCAAGCTATCAGGCCCAGAAAGAGAAAAGTAGAGGCAAGATCACTGTGCTAAATTGGATTTGTATCCCAAAGACTATAGGAATCATTCAAGGATTTTAAGCTGAAAACGGATTTGAGAAAAGATCGGGATCCTCACCACTAGGTGGGCGTGGCTGTCATTCACATGCACTTGTTCGCAGGGCAGTGAGCAAATGAGGCTAACCGTTTGATGTTCTGGAACGACTTGGCCATGGCATCATTTAACAGGGGCAGGTGGACTTAGAGACAGACAGACACAGATAAACACACATGGCCTAGATTCCAAAGAAAATGTCAGTCTTGTTTTTCCTAGAAACAGAAAGAAAATGTAGAAGAAAGAAAAATTGACCTCTCAATTTCTTTATTTGCAAAATGCTGTTTTGAGCATTTACTAGGTGCCAAGCTCTGGGCTAAATCTTTTGTTTATGTTGTCTCATTTCATCCTCAAAACAATCCTACAAAGTAGTTATTATTTTATAGATGAAGAATCTGAAATAGAGAGAGCTGAAGTAACTTGCTAAGCAGCTGGGCCATACTCACCCAAGTCTGACTTCGTGAGAAATACGTTTAGCATAGTGCCTGGAATCACAATAAGCACTCCACACATGCATAAATGGGTTGCGTGAGCAAGGAGAAATCTAAGATCCTTTTGGTTCAATTCTACGCTAGAACAAAATGCTATGGGAACTCTCATTAAACAAGGGAATAAAACGTAGTCCTAGGGACTTCCCTGGTGGTGCAGTGGTTAAGACTCCACGCTCCCAATGCAGGGGACCCGGGTTTGATCCCTAGTCAGGGAACTAGATCCCACATGCATGCCACAACCAAGAACCCTCATGCCACAACTAAGACCCGACACAGCTAAATAAATAAAATAAAATTAAATAAATAAATAATTTTTAAAAAAACCAACACAAAAAACCAAGAAATCCCAGTGTAAATTCATATGAGAATGCAGTCGCTAGCAGAAACAGCCAAAGACCTTTGAAAAAGATCCCTAGAGTAGGTAAGAAGGTAAGAGCCAGCTGTTACAGTGGAGGATTACTGGACTGAATGTCAATACTATGACATAGTATGAGTGTGTTTCACGTTTGGTAATTGCAATCATTGTTGCTTTTGTTGTGGTCATCCATGTACAATGCTTGGTGTCAGTCGATTTATCTCTTGTAAAAATAAAATACAGTGTGTGTGTGAAAAAAAAAAAAAAAAAAAAAAAAAAGAAGGTAAGAGCCAAGCCATGCAGTTAAGATATATGCCTTAGAGCACATCAACCCTGATTTTGGTCCAAATTGCCAAGATAATTTCCAAGGTAACAACTAAAGAAAAAAGAATAATAGACCATCTCTACAAGACCTGAAATGTTTAAAAAAAAGTGAGAAAGAGAGACTCTAGTACTTCTACAATAATCTTTGAAACTGGCATTTATAGGCATTACTTTAAAGAAATCCTCAAAAAAATCTCTTATGCATCTAGGGAAGTGATTCTTAACTTTTTTGGTATTGGTAAGTTTCAAAATTCCTTTAAGAAATTTTGATTCTTTAAGGATCTGAAAAAAGCTATGACTAATGTACACACACACAAACAAAATTTCATATACCATTTGTGGGTATTCCTGAAGCCCATTCATTGACCTCTTCTCTAATGAGAAGCCGAGTGCACCAAGTCACCATCGCTTTTGGTCATTACCTAAAAATGACTTTAAGAGCTCCTCCTGTATTGCCTGGACCTGAAGCTACTTGGGACCAGGGGCTCCCTGCTCTCTCCACCTAGAGGAACTTCCCCTAAATCCAGCTCCCCATGGGACTCCTGGTTTCTTCCACAACATTCCACAGGCTCCAGGGTCCCCTGATGTTGGGCAGCTGCCTTTCCTAGCCAAGTGTCATAAACAATTAATATCCAAACCCAAACCACTAGCTGCCCAAATAGTCTGTTTGCCCTCACAACAAACTTATGCTCATGCTTGCCTTATAAGAAGACAACAGTAAGGGGAAAGTGCCCTATTAATGAATGCAAAGGCACCGTGTATCCTGAAGCAGGGCCAGACCCCCTTATGGCTCTGTGTGTGTGTTGGGTAGGGGAGTGGGGGGATCGAGAGGCCCGTGACCTCTTTGATGACACTGTAAGGGTTTCTCAGTTAGACTCATTTATTAACCCGTTCCACATGACTCTGTAGAACCCATCGCAAGTCCTTCTAATTACAGGTAGTGACCACAGAAGGACATGCAATTTGTCCTTACCCATCTTCTAGGACAGGTAGTGATCAAGAAGGGATCCATTTTACACAACCCCGTACCAGAGATATAGAAAACCTCTGGTTTTCTGGTTACTATAAATCTTATACTTCAAGACCTCTCAAACTAAAGTGCCAGGCAGTCTGATACCCTCTGGAAAACAAATCACAATCTCTTACCCCCATAGCGAACTAAATAGTCAAATAAGCCATCATATTTTAGGCATAATCTCTCCCCAGAGCAGATTCAATAAAAAAACTGGGAGAAAAGTGCTTCAATTAATCAGAGAAATAAATACTTTAAACAGAGCTAGCCCCTTAATCTAAGTTGATTATTTCTGTTCAAGAGAATTCAATGCTAAAACAGCAGGTATAAAATCAACTGATACTGACAAATAGAAAAATTTCAAAGGAAAACATGAAAACAAAAGCAAACTGAATCCTGCTTTAATTGAAGCTTGTGGAGTATAAAGTCCTACAGAAACATTACAGAGAATCTTTTGGAAAACAGGAGTCACGACAACCCCTGTGGAGAGGCAGATTAGAGTAATTCATAGCTCACCAAGGCCTCCCTGTATCGGTCGCAGAGTACCCAGAAGATCTCTTCACCATCTCAGTCCTGTGCTCCATCCTCTCCAATCTTGATTTCATTATAAGATAAAAGGGGCTATAGTATTTGAAATTATTCTAGCCTCGAGAAATGTAAAGGTATCAATGAGTAGAACATTCAAAACTTACATAAGTGTAACAAGGAGGCCAGCTGACATTAACAAATTACTTAGTCAGTGAATAGGAAATGGATTGAATCATCCTGGACATAAATTTCATTAAGGCTTCAAACCATCCAGGAATAAGTAGCATGATGATACCATTTTATAATCCAAGTTTACAAAAAGTTTACTGCCCAAATCAAGTACTGTTTATGCCTGCAAACAGCTTATTTCTAAAAGACCACTGCCCACTGCAAGTAGCCATGTGTCTCTACTCTTCTTTGTTTCTTTCTCTGTGTCAAAAATACCAATTTGACTTCTTCAGGAGGAATGGACAATCCAAGATTATACAGTAAGCCTGAAGATGTTGAAAAGTCTAAAAGCAGGAAATACACAAAGCTGGTAGGGAAGACAAATAAAAGTTGTTTCTAATCCATTCTAAAACCCAAGACTTGCATTACCAGTCCTTTCCTCCAGAAGTCACCTAGGTATTAGAGAGGAGAACCTGGACGTAAAGTCTGTGAAGGAAAGGGAGCTGACGGACAAACTGCCCTGTGGGTGACAGTCAAGGAGAGAAGAGGTGGAGGTTTGGTGGTTAAGGACTAAGTGCCTGTCCAGCCTGCCCCTCTTCTTCCCTTGGCTTGGATCAACCAATGTAGATGCGATGGAAATCATTGGCACCAAAAGCAGCATTACACTTGGGACATTTGCGCTGGCGGGTGTCATAGCGGGTCTTCACACACTCAAAGCAGAAAACGTGAAAACACTTGGTAAGTACAGCATCCTTTTTACGCATGTTGCAACACGGACAGGTCAGGCGTGCCTAGAAAAAAAAGAAATCAGAGTCAGAGCAACCATAAAGGTTTATGACCCAAAGGGCTCTTATATATAAGCAAAAAATCCACTAAGCATTAAGACAGTAATAGCACCACATGCCCACCCATTCACACATAATAAACCATTCTCTGTTACCTTCAAGTAAAGAGGTTCAGTATTTATTATCCCAATCTGTTAGTAGGCCATTGTAGGCCAAAACAAAAAAACACACACAAATCACTGAGGCAGTTTTTCTAACCTTGTAATCCTTAATCTCCTCCATCAGAATCTCATCACATTTGGGTACATTGTCTGGTTTCTTTGTGGTCTCCAGCTTCCTTCGAAGTCTAGAGATGTCCTCCTGTGGTGGGATAGCATACCCATTACACACTCCCCCAGATCTGTCATTTTTGAGAAAAATTAATTGCTCCAACCTGAACTTTCTTTTGCAGAAAGAAAGGACTTTCTGTCCTTTCATGCCTAACTATATTTTAGGAATGCAGAGAATTGCAAATGACCAGCTATTTTCTTTTGTTTCGGAACAGGCAACCATAATCATATCACCAAACTTCAGTTGCATCTAACTACTGTCAGTTCAGTTCTGCAAAACTCCAGTCTAAGTTTAGAGCAATTAAATTTAAGAAAAAGAAAAAAGATGAAAACTTGATAGGCCATCTTATTTTAAGGCAATTAGATTTTAAGCTGAAGATAGATTGGATCAAAATTTACAGATTTATAGATAAGTATAGAAAGGCATCAGGAGAAACAGTTGGCATGCAAAAAATAGAAAAATTGTAGAAGAATTTAAAGAAGAACTTTAAAATTCTCTAGTGTTTTTTTTGCTGCTATTTCTTTACGATTTCACTAACTCATTCATTTAAATAAATAAGTATTTATTTCATGCCCATTAGGTGGCAGCCACCATGACAGGCTTTGGGGATAGTTTTCAGTGAAGAAAACAGACTCTATCTCTTCACTCAAGGAACTTACAGTTAAATAGGAAATGACATATTGATATGATAGACCAATGACTCTTTTATAACATAGGTCATTTTAGAGCTCAGAAAATACCTAAAAGGCAAAAAGTGAAGAAAAAACAACTGACCTGGGCCCGTTTGAAATTGAACATATCCTTTTCTTTGGTGACACTGTTCTCCACAATCTCATCCTGAAAATCATGTAGCTTCTTCTGAGCCAACTCCAACTGTGCTTTGAGGTCATCTGCAAGCTGGGCTGCCTCCATTGCCTATGAGGGATGTATGAACAACATTATCTTATCACCACTTATTTCCAGTGAGACAAAATGTTACCAAGCCCAAGGAATAAAGTGAACCTGTAATTTCATCAGTGTTAAACTTATTTGTTCCTCTGAAGACTAACTGTCACTTTAGACCACAGAGTAATCGATCATACCTTGCGTTTATTCATCTCTAAGGCTTGGGTCCTAAGACCCAGCTCCTTCTCCCCTGTGCCAATGTTGCTTTGTAACAGATGCTCCTTCTCTTCCAGTTTCCTCACTACCTGTAACTGGGCATCAACCTTAGAAAAAGAAAATCACATTTTAACACAAACAGGAAGGAAAAAAACAAAAAACTGACTGGGCTCTGTTAATCCACAGGCCCACAAAAGAGAATCTGTTAGAAAACTCGAACTATTACTGATTTTATCCATGAACCCTTCAAATTACATGCAAGACTATGGTAATTCTCTCATCCCAACGTTCAGATGTAATCAGGTAACCACTCTTACAGCTTCTCATGCAGCCTTCCAGAAATTTTTAAGATACACAGCACGTGCACAAAAGACATACACATTTTTAACACAAAAGGGATAAATAGATGAATCCCTTAATGATATATTTAAACATTTTTCCTTATTAGCAGATCCACTTTTGTTTTAACAGCTGCCCTGTACTCCTCTGTAGGGATGTATAATTTATTTACCAGTACCCTAATCATGTACATTAGTTTTGGGGAGTTTTTTCCTATTACAAAAAATGCCACAATAATCATTGTTTTACTTGTATCTTCGTGTAGAAGCATCCTACTTCAACAGGATTCTGGAAAGCTTTTTTCATTCTAGTTACCTGAGTCTTCAGAGTCAAAACCTGGTCTGCCAGCTCCTCCTTCTCTTCTTTCAGCAGCTTATGGATCTGATTGGACTTGATACGTTCTGACATGAGCTTGAAATTTGCATCATCCTTCTCCCTCAACTGCTGCATCAAACGGATATTTTGCTCCTGCATGTCTTCAAAGGCCTGGCCTGTGACGTCCATCTCAGAGAGGAGAGCTTCTTCCTCCTAAAATAAGAAAGAAGAACCTTCATTTTAATAGAATCTTCTAACTCCAAAGAAGTGCACACAGGAAACTAAACTTTCCGACTGTTGTTATGGAAATAACCTAGTGACAGAGAAGACAGTTTTAAGAAGCTTAGTTTTGTCACTAGGTTAGCCCTAGGAATCTGAAGCCATTGGCATTGATTGTTGGTCTGATGCTCATTAATTGATCCATATTTGAGGTCAGCTGAAGCAGACTAAAATTATACACACCATAATCTAGCAAAATCTGATCAAGTAGGAGTTGGTTAAGAAAATTTCTGTCATAAAACCTCACATTTTCTCATACTTTTCCACAATTATAATACTGACTTGAATCTACAGACTTTTCGACTCTGAAAGCATCTGTTTCATAACAACCTGATAGGTGAAAAACTGAATGTAAAAATAGTTTTAATTTACATTTGTCTTATTATAAATTACACTGAGCATCTTTTCATACGTTTAAGAGCCATTTGTTTTTCTATGAATTATTCATATCTTTTGTCTATTCTTCTATTGGGCTTTTGAGTTTTCTTCCCTATCATTTTTTGGGCATTTTTTAATATGTATTAGAAAGATAAGCCCTTTCATGATAAGAGTTAGAAATATTTTTTCCAGGTTTCTCATTTACCCTTTGGCTTTGCTGTCATGTAGAAGTTTTGTGTGGTTTTTTTCATAAGTCAAAATTATCAATCTTATCTTTCATATTTTTTAGACTTTTATTAATAGTTAGAAAGATTTTCTCCACTTCAAATTTAAAAAGAAATTTATCTGTTTTCTTCTGGTTCTTTTATGGATTTCTTTAACATTATATATATGTTCCATTTGGAAATTATCTTAGTGTAGAGTGTTCAAATATATCTTCAACTTTTTTCCAAAATTATTTTGTTTTTGCCCACCACATTTAATCGTCTTCCTTTTTCTTGCTGATTTAAAACTATATCTTTTGCACATATTAAATACCCATGTGTACTTTGGTCTATTTATGTACCTATATGGTTTTTCCAACCATTTTTGGTATCTTTATTATCGAATGTTAATAAAATTCATTGGGACTTAAAAATAAAGAAATATATGTTCCTTATGAGAAGGGGACAAGTCTCTATAGTTCTATGATCCAGAAACCACTACAGTTAACATATTGGTTATTTATTTGTAACCTACTTGGGGAACATGTTTTTCTTGGTTTCATGTATTTATAATCATAATGTGTATAAAATTTTATATCTTTTTATAAAATTTTATATTCATTACATCCCCTGATTGCAGATCAGCAGAGAAACGATACATCCTTCAAGAAACAGTTTTTGAATAACTGGCTATCCATCTGAAAATAGAAGTAAATTTCCTTCCTCACAAATACACAAAACAAAGTAACTGAAGGATGAGAGACTTCAATGTAAAAACAAACATATAGGAGAAAAAAATATTAACCAAAAAAAAAAAAAAAAAAAAGACTGGAATGACAGGGCAAATTTCACTGTCAATAACTTACTTATCAAGTAAAATTTACTTAAAAAGCTCATCAAATAAAGAAAGTATGCCCACCTGCTTGGCCATGGCCAGCTTCTTCTGCAGGTATTCTATCTGCTCCTCTACTGCCCGGATCTTCCTCAGGGCATCTTCATCAGCCATTTTCTTGTTCTCTTTTTTCTCCTTATCCTCCAGATCTTTGAGTCTTTGCCTTAAATCTTCCAACTATAGGAGGAAAGAAATCACACAAAAAGAAAAACAAAAAAGCTATAATACAATTTCAAAAATCAATTAATATTGTGCACAGATGGAGGGCCCATAACAACAAAAGAACCTTTATAGGATTATGGAAGGAGACAAATGATACACTAGTGCCACATCACAACCCTGCTTTAACATCACTCCATTCCAACATCACACGCTTCTGCAAGCAGCATTTTTGAGGAGTGCAAATGTACTTTTCTTTAGAATAGTTCTCACCCTTTTTTTTCCTAACCTCCCAATTTTAAAAGAATAAGGCATTCTTCCCAAAAGTAACCAGAAGAAAAAAATCAGTATGACAATGATTTATATGGCACAAAGGGGAACAAAAAGTTTGAAAAGGTTACTCCTATTCCCCGTAATTCTGATATACCTTACCACCTAGTGGAAAATCTGGAAGTCTCTATATTAGATGGTCTTTGAAAGGCAAGAAAATGTTGCTAAGTCTTAAATGCCAACTTTAAAGAAACTACAGCCTTCAGAAGTGTGAAGGAAAATCCCACAAATGGAAGATTTTGACCAGAATGACAGGTAATGGCAGATTAGATTACCTCTCCCTTAGACTTCTTCTCAGCTGCCATCAGCTGAACCTTGTCTCTCTGTTCCTTTGGGGCAGAGCGGTACATATCTAGCAATAGTTTCATCTCCTTTTGGCTCTCCTGTGCCTTCCTATGATGAGGGTGGTAGAGGGGAATGGTGTAATGAGAAAACAAAGGGCATCAGAGCAAGGGAATTTTGAATTATGCAAAATATTTTACAACAGTTCTATTTTACACTTTATATACCACATCTAAAAGACAAAACTTTTGCACAGACTATCAAGAGATTTCTGGATACACTCAGAAAGTATAGAAAAGTAAGTTGTATAAAAAGACTCATTTCTCCCGTCAGACCAAGTTCTCCAACATAGTTATAAAATAAACACTTATGGCACTTGTTAAATAGGCAAAGTTCTGGGGCACCACTCTTAGAAACTGAGACTCTGTAGGTCTGGGATGGAGTCCAGGAATGTATTTTAAGTAAGT
Organism: Balaenoptera ricei; assembly: GCF_028023285.1. Taxonomy (NCBI): domain Eukaryota; kingdom Metazoa; phylum Chordata; class Mammalia; order Artiodactyla; family Balaenopteridae; genus Balaenoptera; species Balaenoptera ricei. The sequence continues at coordinate 92,403,172 of NC_082644.1, read as the reverse complement.
CACCCAAATGATTCTGATACCACACTTGGAGGAGAAAAAAACTGCCTTAAAGAGAGCAAGAGGAAGAGAGAAAAAAAGGGAGAAAATTCAAAGTTTAAAATATACTGCTAATCCTAGATTTGACAATTGAGTGATTAACCATCAGCTAAAGGCTAAAACTTTATCTTACTAAATTTTCGAACCTCTTAACTATCCTTTTATATACCAAAGAAGTTCAAATGTTTTGGGCACAGTAGTCCCTTAAATCCAAACATCAATAAAGGCTCAACCATGACCAATGGGGAGCAAGAAGGAACCAGTTCTATCAGAAGAGGTACGGCTGAGCAGGATGAGAAGCGGCGATATGTGAGATTATGGCAGTGTTTCTCAACTTAAAGGTCTGTCCTACCGTTTCAATGCCTGTAGGAGTAAACCTCTTAGAAATCTCTTAAAATGATCTGATATATACACAGACTACTTAACTGTCAGGCAAAGAGATCAATATTGTTCAAGTTATAGCGATACATATTCTACCTACTATAATTTAAATTATAATTAATGCCAACAATTTGCCCAAATCTAGTAAACAGCAGTATTTATTTCCAATAATTCTCATGAGTGTTACCTCAATCATGACATCCTTTTCCTTAATTTGGATTCATGAAGAATAAGGCTACAACAATGGGGTTTACTGAGACCTGATCACTGAACCAGACTATACAATAGCCACACAGGCCACTGAAGTTGTACACTTGATCAAGAATTGAGACCACATTAATTGTACATTTAGTTACACCTGATACATTACAATTATTGAATAAGCCATGCCATCATTCAAACATTTCATGCACGACGTCCTAACCTTAGCTTTTGAGTCAGAAACAGTTACTCTAAACATTGCTCTTACTTGAGTTCAATCTTCAACTGTTTGATAATTTCTGCTTCCTTTTTCCTTCCATCATCATGTTTCCCTTTCTCTTTATCCTTAGCAGAATCTCTCTCTTTTTCTGACTCTTTTAGTTTCTGTTTCTCTCGTTCTCTCTCCTTTTCCTTCTCCCGCTCTCTTTCTCGCTCCCTCTCTTTCTCCCTCCTTTCTCGTTCTCGCTCTTCCTCATCGCGTTTGGACTTAATTTCGTTGACTTCCTCCTGAGATGCCTTCGATGCGGTGGACTGGGCAGACAAGTCCTCAGGATCTTGTTTTAGCTCTGCAGGCTCGTCCTTAGGGTCCTCAGTACTGGACTGAGACTGCAGGAGGGCACTCCCACTGCGCAGCCGTGTCTGGGAGGGCAGAGAAAGGAAAGCATCACCCACACTTATGGTGACCACACCACTCTCCTCACCCCAAGACAGCTTTGCAAACTTAACAGAAAATAATACTTATTCTTCTCCTCCTGGTTACCTTGTTCAGGTCAGACTGGGCTTCTCTCAGTTTCCGCTTATACCTTAGGACCTCCCCTTTCAGCTGGTGATTGTGATTCTGGAGGCTACTGATGAGGTGGCGCATCTCCCGATTTATGGGGCCTTAAATACAGCAATAGCAATGTCAGGAGGAACTGTGACGAGGGCAAAGGCACAAGGAAAGAAGGTGTAGAACACGTGAGGGACCTCTGAGAAACAGGGAGAACTGACAAAAGGAAGATTCCTTCTCAGAAGATGAAAACAAAACTGGCCAATCTGAGTTAAAAAACAAGCACCCAGGGCTTCCCTGGTGGCGCAGTGGTTAAGAATCCGCCTGGCAATGCGGGGTACATGGGTTCGAGCCCTGGTCCGGGAAGATCCCACATGCTGCGGAGCAACTAAGCCTGTGCGCCACAACTACTGAGCCTGCACTCTAGAGCCCGCGAGCCACAACTACTGAGCCTGCGAGCCACAACTACTGAAGCCCACGCGCCTAGAGCCCGTGCTCCGCAACAAGAGAAGCCACCGCAATGAGAAGCCCGTGCACCGCAACAAAGAGTAGCCCCTGCTCAACGCAACTAGGGAAAGCCCGCGCGCAGCAACGAAGACTCAATGCAGCCAAAAATAAATAAATAAATAAATTTTAAAAACAAAACAAACAAAAAAAACCCCAAGCACCCAGGCTGTAAACCAAAATGAATGACAGGATTCGAATTAAGGTTCTTTAGGATTTCTGAGCTCCATAACAAACCCTGGTGACCACGCTGTGTCTTTCCAGGAAGGCACGTGCAGCAGACGAACTACAGGGTGGAGCCAGAGTAACTGTACCTGCTTGTTCGTTGGCCGCAAGGGTCTGCTCAAATTCTATCCTCAGCATTTCATACTCCTTGCGGACCTGGGCCAGTGTATCTTCTAGCTGGATCACTTCGGTCCTCAGCTTCTTATGAAGACTAACCTCATCTCGCTACACACAGAAAAAGGAACCAATCAAAACTTCTTATCAAAATGTGGACATGTCATCATATTCTATTACTGTTTCCTAAATTTGATCTATAAGGATCAACATTCTTATCTATGTATATAGATCCTTGATCTATAAGGATCTAAGAAGAAAAAGAGAAAATATCAAGAAAAGAGGGATTACTCTGAAAAGTTCCAATTCAATCAATACTTAACAAGCACCAGACAGCTACAAAACACTGATCTGAGAACTAGCAGGAGACTCAAGAAATATAGGAAATGGCTCCTAACTCTGAGAATATTACAATTTGGTTGGAGAACTAAAGAATAAAACAGTATATAAACAGTAAAGTAAGATATACTCAACTCTTTGGCAGACATACAGTAAAAGACCAACTACTACAAACATAACCTTAAAGGCAATGAAAAATACAGAAGTGAACACATGAATGAAAGTTTCTGCCTTAAAAAAATTATTTACATATGCCATTATATGATATAATGGCTTGTAAGCAGTGATATAGCTTCTATACACTATGCTCCCCAATGCACATAAGACTCCAGCCATACTAAACTATTTTTTTTACATCTGCTGTTCTCACTGCTGGGAATGCCCTTCTATTTTTTTCTACCAGTAAACTTGTTTTTATCCTTAAGAGTCATACGGCACTTTGGTAAGTGGAATCAGGACGGCTCCACAGTCAAATCATATGTTCTGTCTCCTTTATCACTGCACCTTTTGGATATGCTCTATTGCAACACACTGCATTCTACTGGATACTGTTCTCCCCACTAGACTGTAAGATCTCTGATGGCAGGATGCCCACCATCTAGCAGAGTAAAGACCTACAGCCACTCTATAAATGTTTGCTGAATGAATAAAAGATTGAGCATAAGAGAGTAAAATTATAAAATTTATGAGGGAGAAAGCTTATATACAGAAGACAAAGCTAGGCTGTTACCTCAATGAGCTCAACTTGGCGTTGGTGGGTCCCCCTGGTGCCATGAAGCAGGGTCCGAGCCTCATCCAAGTGGGCTTTCAATTGCAGGCTCTCGTTGTACAGGACAGAGAACTGTGACTGCATGCAGCGATATTCTGGAGTCTCCTTGACCACTTCCTCCACAGCACTCCGCAATTCCACCTTAGGAGGGCCCAAAGCAAAGGAAAGTCAGAGGCAGAATCTAGGATGCTACTAGCCTGGAAATAAAATCTTAAACTCTCTGACGTCTTGTGCAACTGAGACAAACTTTAATGAAATCTATCTACCTAGTCCTCTAGTTACATAAAATCTATCCTAACTTAAATTAGACCCTCCAAGAGGTGGTATCTGGTACCTGTATTCTTCCACCCAAGGACTGTTTTAATTGATACATGTTTTACATTATGTGTCAACCGAGATCCAAGGACACTAGAAGAGCCCTATGAAATCTGTCAGATCTAGGGACAGAGAAGAGCACTATGAAATTTGTCAGGATACTTATTTTAAGAACATAGTTGAGGACCCTAGCCACTAACTTGTTCTCTTTATTGACAGTCACGGAGAAAAATATTTTTGTTATTGTATCAAAAATACTTATGCTTCTCCTAAGTAACTGTTTACTTTAATTACCCAAACACTTCAACTGATTCAACTCAGGTTGTTTTTGTTCTTTTTTTTTTTTGTCTTTTCAGTTCAAACATCTTTATTCATATATTTACCTAGAAACAAATCAAATTATAAAAGATGGGTGGTTGTGACTGAAAGAGGGGTGGGAAGACTTTCGGAATCTACTTTCTTCCCCCCAAGAACCAGGGAGAGAAAATTCTAATGGTCAGGTTTGAAAACCAACAGGATCACTGACCATGTTTCTTTCTCTGTTTTGGCAGTTAGAAACTGCAGAGGCAAATTCTGTGGCCCACATTTGGCAATTACTGACCTGGGAGTGGCCTACGCACGGTCGCTACATGCTTCTTGCGTATATCCTGTATACAAGCCCCATTCTGAAAACCCACTTTGGATCCTCACCCTAGTTCACCCTACTCCTCATTTTTTCTCAACAATTCTTAAGTTAGTGCACTTTGATTCAGCCAATGCATTTTTGTAGGTTGCTTTCAATCCTTCTCAGAAAAGGCAGGGTACCAATATTAAGTATATATATATAACTAAATAAATGGATATAGGAACAAAACTTACATTTTTCTTTTCCGTAATAAATTATGACGGTTCACAACACATATGTGAGTTGATCAGCAAAAAGTTTCATTTTACTGCCCCTCAGAGCTGTGTCTCCTACCTTCAGCTTTTCATTTTGTGTAGTGACCTCCTCAAAGTCTTGCCGAAGTTTCTCCAGCTCACAGTGACGGTTCTGAGCCAACTCTTTGTTCTCCTCGAGCTCCGCGTTCATTTCCTCAAACTGGAGAAAAGGAGGAAATAGCAAAGTGAGAATAGAGAAAAGGAATTTCTAAATCATTCCCATTCCTAAGCTTCCAGCTCCAATGATCCACTCTTCTAGCAAAACCCCATGCTGTCACTTGTGAACTTGTGAACACAATCCTAAGCACCGAACACAATACCTGACACCAGGTCAAAAAAACACACCCTCAGGGAGTCGCAATTTTACCTTCCGGGCATTGATAGTGATTGTGCCGCCATAGAGACTGCTCCCTGCACCGTATACTTTATAACCTTTTGAATTCACCTATGGAGAAGACAAAGATCCTTTAGTGAGAGACCCTAAAATTTTAGGCTGATAACCAAAGTACTTTCAAAGAAGTCCATTTTTTCTCCAAGTACTACTACCTAAGTCCATCCTTTCTGAGTAGACTCCTTAAAATGATTCTAGACTTCAAACTATGCATAAAACAGCACTTGCCCGTTCTAGGACTTCTACCAAGTGTCGATTGAGTCGCTGTTCCCTCTTTCGAATTTTGTCAATATCCCACTGCAGGTCATCAATCATGGACTCCAGGACAGATACTCGTGACTCAGCTGTCTCCACTTTACTCTGCAACTTGGCGAACTACATCCCAAACACAGGTGTTCAGAAAAATACAGCAAAAAAAGATCAAGTTAGAAAAGGAATGCCTTATATCCCAAATCCCACAAAATTAACCCTTGCTTATGTGTCATTAAAGAAAAGATTTAAGTAAAAGCTACTTCACCCTCTTCCCAACACATGAGTATAAAACTGAAATCACAGGTTTAACAGTTCTGGGTAAGTCACAATCATGAAAACTGTACAAGTCTACAAGAACTCTCACAAAGAAAAGACTACTTAAGATTCAATAATTTTTCTGCCTCTGAGAAGCACCATTTCCCTATATAGACCACAAACCCATCAGAAAATATGTTTTTTAAGAGACAAAAGATAACATCCTTGATTTTACCAGACAAATATTTTAGGAGATAAAAATTCAAATATTTATTTAGAAAAAACAGCTATCTTTACCCTCTACTTTCCCTTCCCATATTTCAACAAATGATAATCCAAAAAGAATGGAAGGAAAACTTCCATTCTCTTTTTCAAGCTGAGCCCAGGGCAATCTAGAATCAGATGCTGTAAAGATACAAAAATCTATGTTGTTCTCTGCTTATTTAGGAGATATACACAGCTAATGTTATTTAATACTTTAATTATAAAACTGTTACATGTTCACATTAATCTCCATGTATCTTTTGTGTTGGTTTTAAAATATGGCCCCAAAATTCTTTGACAGTCCTCCCCACAAAAGGCGAGGTCATTGTCCCCTCCTCTTAAGTCTGGGTCAACTTTGGTGACCCAGTGGAAATGATGCTACATAACTTCAAGGCTATGTCTGAAAGGCCACGCAGGTTCTGCCTGATATTCTTGAAACACTCATTCTCTGGAAGAAGTCAGCTGCCATGTAAGAAGTCCAACTACCCTGAAACTTCCGTGCTGGAGAGGCGACACTCCAGTGGACAACTAAGATGAGCTCTCAGCTGACAGGCAGCATCAACAGCCACCCATGAGTCAGGAGTTCCCTAGTGGCCCAGTGGTTAGGATTCAGTGCTTTCACTGCCGTGGCCCGGGTTCAATCCCTGGTCAAGGAACTGAGATCCCACAAGCCACGTGGCATGGCCAAAAAAACCCAAAAAACAAGAGAAAACAAAACAAAAAAACAACCAGCCATGAGAGCCATCTTGGATATCAGCTCAGCTGAGCAGAGCAATATGTCTCTCCAGCTTAGTAATGCTAAATGAGATTTGGGAAAGGGCTGGTAAAGGAAGACCTTTTCATCTTGGCAGCACCTAGCTTATGCCTTAAAACATGACAGAAAGTTATACTGATTTTTTTTACTACACTCCTATTTCTTTATAAGCACGACTATACTCTAAGCCCTTTGAAGGTTGATGAGAAGTATTAATAAACTTCCCAAATGATTCCTATGCAATCAGCCCAGCATGCACCTTGGCACTGCAGTTTAGGAAAGAGGGCATAATGAAGAACATAGGCTTTGAAGTTAAACAGACCTACATTCAAATCACAGTTCAATCACTTTCTGGCTGCGTGCCCTCAGACCAGTCACCAATTTCTTTGAATTTGTTTCCTTAGCAGTAAGATGAGTTATTTGACCATGAGAGATAATATTCGTAAAGTACTTAAGTGCTAGGCACTAAGTAAACGGTTAACTATTAACTTACCAATATGCATAAGAGTTGGGTGGCCAAACTAAGGTAGGTCAAATTTCAGCAGAAGGCTTATCACCACTTTGTCTCAATCATTTTATACAATAAACAAATACCCAAATCTTGACATAGTTTGGTCATGGCACTATTTGTGTCTAAGTTTGGATTGAAAACCCACATTCCTCAAGTTCGTAGGTCATCATAAATGCAGTATTTCCTACTGTTCCATTCTCAGATAAATTTCTACCAACCTATTCCTCAGTAACATTGTACATGGTCTTTTATATTTGGAGTAATTTAATATTTGGGGGTTTGGTGTGTTGTTTTGCAAACCTCCATGATGGTAATTCTTCCTAAAAACTAAGATTCTAAAATGTCCACTTAAACAGAGGCAGAGTCAAGGAGAAACATTCAATTATTTCCTTCCGTTAACCTTTCCTCGGATTTTGATTTCTCAGAGCTGGTTGCTTTAACCTGCCCTGCATGCTCTTCAGTATAAAAACAGGCTTTCTAGAGTAAGATGATGTTTGAAGCACTTAGTATTCTGAGTCAATGTCTGCCACAGGCCACTGGAAACTGCCATCTCCTTTCTGGTCAAGTACCTCCTGAGACATGGTGCAATGCTTCTCCTGAAGGAGGTCTGTCAATTCTTGTAGCCTCATGTCCTCTTGTGCAAGGAAGGAATTCAGCTCCTGCACTGCTTCCTCCACTATCAGATTATCTGAGGGAGAAGAACTGTACTTTAGTTTAGCATCTATAGTGTCAGATTTTACAACTGTGTATCCCACCAAAGCATTAACGTGCTATCTCACTTTATTTTCCTGAAAACTTCAAGAAGTAGGCTGGTTTTTATTATCTTCACGTGACAGATTAAGAACCCAGGCTTGCTTAGAGGACTTAGTCCTTAGTTAAAGCTCTTGCTTAAGGAAGTAAGTCAACCTTGTGTTTCTGTAGAGGTAGACACAGAGGCAAGGTCACCTAACGCCCATCCCTTTCTATAAAATTAAAATGCCTTGAGAAAAGAAAAGGAGAGGTACTATAACTTTATTCAGATAAGGCACAATCACCCCAAAAAACTGCATTTTAGCATTGTAGACAAGACAGAAGTATCTCTAATCAATGTCAGACTTAATAGCAATAAAATTCTATTTTCTAAGGCTGTCACAAATTCCTATTATTCACTAACACCAACATGAAGCATCTCTCTGTTGGGAGAGAAGGGAAGGGCAGGGCAGGGAGCAGTAATTTCCTTGTTCAAATGAGCACCTATAAAATCATGAAGAATAAAGACAAGAGCATAGAATTACTTATCATATTCTGATATACTATGCCAGAGGCACTCCTGAGGCTCAAAAACCAAAGTGTGAAAAAAAAAAAAAAATGGTCATGAAGAACCTAGGGGCAAGATGGGAATAAAGACACAGACCTACTAGAGAATGGACTTGAGGACACGGGGAGGGGGAAGGGTAAGCTGGGATGAAGTGAGAGAGTGGCATGGACATATATGCACTACCAAATATAAAATAGATAGCTAGTGGGAAGCAGCTGCATAGTACAGGGAGATCAGCTCGGTGCTTTGTGACCACCTAGAGGGGTGGGACAGGGAGGGTGGGAGGGAGGGAGATGCAAAAGGGAGGAGATATGGGGACATATGTATATGTATAACTGATTCACTTTGTTATAAAGCAGAAACTAACACACCATTGTAAAGCAGTTATACTCCAATAAAGATGTTAAAAAACAACAACAACAAAAACAAACAAAAAAACCCAAAGTGTGCAGTATTATTTACAAAGAAGGTAGTAAATCTACAGAACTTACCATACCAAATTAGTATGTTTAAAATCAGAGTCACAAATACTATAGCTGAAATCCAAATGTTAGTAAATGAAACCACATACTCTCGGGTTATGTACTGCCCCTAGAGACAGTTATCAGGAAGTAAAATTGACACTGCTCTTAGAAACATAATACAGGTTGGTCATGCGGTGGCTTTCATGGTTTTCAACCAAGATTACCCATCAGAATCACTTGTGGAACCTCTAAAATTAGATACTTACCTAGGACCCATCCTATACCTACTAAATAAGAATAAACATGGGCAGGGCCAAAAAAGAGTATGCTCCGAAAACTCTCAAAGTGATTCTGATTCATAACCCAAGCTAAGAACTAGGGGCTGAATTTTAATCCTCTTAATAACTTAAAATATTGAGAATAAGGCCCAGAATACAATAAGAGCTCAATAAATATTCAGTGAATTAATAAACAAGCTGATAAATATAATTCTTTTGAATCAAGGACCAAATAAACATGAGGAAAAAAATGAACCGCCAAAAGTTACAGTTGATGCTACAATTCATACTTTATACGCCTTTATCTCTTAGAACATTCAGCTTATCAATGGCAATTGCCTTTTATGTTATAAATAATAGCTTAGCAGTTTGTAACTTGTAATGAATGTTTTTATTTTTTAACTTAAATCCTACCTTAAAATGCATGCCATCAAAAGAACAATTTTAAAGTACTGTTTAATGCGCTACTCATTTTAGTTCCTTTTTAAATACAGCAATTCCTTTACTTGATATTCATTTATAAAATCAAGTTTAATAACGACATAGCCTCTGCATATAGCATATTATCTGGTATACCATGCATATTGTATAAACCATAATGCATATGGTATAAACCATAATGCATATGGTATATCCGTGTGGCATATTACTAATGTTTAATAATACCTTCTAACTATTCAAGTGGAGCCAAGGGAGAAAGAAGTAACATACAGCTCGGTTTACATTAGGTGACGGGGAAGATTTATAGTCATTCATTCACCATTATGTAAGCACCCACTAGACACCAGAAACAGTGCTAGAAAATGGAGAAACAAAGAAGAGTGAGGCAAGGCACTGCACCAAGAGACATAGCTTAGCTGGGAACACACAAGTAGATGTAATATATGAACACAAAAGTCTGGGAGGACACGAATAATATTGTTTACAATGGCTGTCTTTGGAAAGTAAGATGGAAGGACTTTTGTAGTGTACTTCATGTGATTTCTGATTTGTATATCTTAAAACAAGTATCTGTTATCCAAATAATAAAATACAGAAATACACAAACACCTTATTGGAAAAGCAAAGGAAACCTTTGCCCACAAAATATTCACAAGTCTTTAATATGCCTCTTCTTTTAATTCTATTGATAATTTAGCCCAAGTATCTTAAAAAACAAAATTACAGAGTAAGAAAATTCTTATTTTCCCAGCCAATGGTTCAACCTCCATTGCATTCGACATATTTCTTTCAGAAATGAACGGTTAAACATCTTAATGACAATCAAAGAAATTAAGACATTACAACTAGACCAGGATTATTATTTAAAGCATGAAATCAGGACACTTAAGAAGATGCAACCTGGACTTCCCTGGTGGCGCAGTGGTTAAGAATCCGCCTGCCAATGCAGGGGACGCGGGTTCGAGCCCTGGTCCGGGAAGATCCCACATGCCGTGGAGCAGCTAAGCCCGCACACCACAACAACTGAGCCTGCGCTCTAGAGCCCACACGTCACAACTACTGAGCCCGCGTGCCAAAACTACTGAAGCCCGTGCATCCAGAGCCCGTGCTCCACAACAAGAGAAGCCACTGCAATGAGAAGTCCACGTACTGCAATGAAGAGTAGCCCCGGCTCGCCGCAACTAGAGAAAGCCCACGCGCAGCAATGAAGACCCAACACAGCCAAAAATAAATAAATTCAAAAAAAAGAAGATGCAACCTAACTACACAAATACTTAACTACACTGAACAAATATAAGTTTTTGCATTAAATCTAATCAGTAACATAAATTAATACTTTTATTTCAAATAGACACTTTTCCATCCCTATAATATTTTGTTGTTTTATCTTTTTAAACACTGAAATCTAACAATTCTAAAGCCTGAGTCAACTTTTTGAAAATATTAGAGATAACAGAAACACAAAAATCAAGGACATATTAAAACTGACTCCAAGAAATTTAATTAAAAATAAATATGTGAGTCTGAAAACTACAAACTAGCATACAAAGGTGAGTTCCTATTTCTCCCCCTCTGCTTCCAGTCTCCTGGTTTTTGCCTCACCTCCACTGTTCAGCTTCCGTGATAAGAGCTCCACTTTTTCTTGCAGTTTATCATAGACGGTCACAATCTGGGACACAGCTCGACGGGAGGACTCCACGCGCTCCTGCAGCTGAGATTCCATCTCTTCACTGGAACTGCTGGCCAAAGTAGCAAGGAAAGAGAAAGCTGGCTCTTGCCCTTCCCCTGAGGACACAGGGGGAAAAAAGAAGCCCCTAAAATTATAAAACTGGAAATATCAAAATCTATTTTTTCTCCTCAAATGGAGAGCCTCAAAGCGAAGCTCTACTTCAAACACCCAGAAAGCCTGAAGTGGCAAATCCGCCACCAACACTCACCTCTCTCTCGGTCATCTTTCCGTTCCTGATTGCTATCAGAGTCTGGTTCCGGCTCAGGCACAACGAGGGCTTTTCTTTCTGTGAGTAGGTCTCCCAAACCCTGCTCCAGATCATAACGTTTAAGGATGATACGGATGTTTTCATCAAACTGGAGGAGGGAAGGTACAGTTATGAAAATACAAAAGGAAACAACTTTGGAAATAAAGAGACTGCTAAGGAGAACTACAATGCTCAGATAAAAACCTGAGTACATTAACAAGCTAGCTACCTGACTCCAGTACCGGTTGACGATCAATAGTGAGGCATCATCGGTGGCCTGTCTTCGTTCCAGTTTTTCGATGTGCTCACGGAGTTCATCTTCAATGGCTTGCCGTTGATCCAGCATTTCTGCCAGTTTGCGATTTTTGGCTTGCAGTGTTCGAATGTCTAACTCCTCCTGCCCCAGGAAACCAGTCTTATTAGTCTCCATAAAGAAATTAGACAAATCAGTGGTTAAACTCAACAGGGGTTAAAATGTGCATTACTTAGTTCCTATGAATAAAGCTATTTATAAAAAAAATCTTACAGCAAATAATGAGATAAGAAGTAGGAGCAGAAGAAATACATAAAGGTAAAGAAAGGTCTGTGATGATGGGAGGAAAGAATGACACACACAAATACACTAGAACCTTGACTTCACCCAGCTCACTGTTCTAGTCACGTGGACATCCACAAAATACTGCTACTGTGAGGCTCCACCACCCAGCTAGACCACCCTCTACCCCAATCAATCAGCTATCTCCTAACCACTGCCCGTCATTTATTCAAGACTTTGACAACCAGGTCCTTCTGTATCCCAGTCCCCGTCAACACATCTGGTGACTTCACTATACATGGGGACATGTACATGTGTGGACAAACCATCAAATCCTCTAGCATCTACACTGTCAGCATTTTGAATCCCTTAACTCCAATGATCACTTCCTTCACTGTGCTTCAGCCAGACATTTCAAAAGCCACATCCTAGACTTTTGTCATTATCTAGAACTGTGTCACATCTGAAATCTTAAATTCCGACTTTCCATTCTCTGAATAAAACCATCTTTCCAGATAGCTCATGCTCTTATCTCAATATACCAGTCTTCATCTGGATCTCCAAAATCTTGAATTTTCTCCTTTCTCCTCTGTCTCCACTATCTTCCATACCTTGACTATACCCTATAATACATTCCTTCAAACTCCTGCCTATCAGGCTCCTCAAGTTCTCTGCCTTTAATCTTTTTATTTTACCTCTGCGAACAAACCCCAATCTGAATTAATCCACGTATTAGACTATTCCATTCCTATACCCAGTATGCTGAGACTTCTAGATAAGGTCATTAAACCAGGGAGACTGGTGCCTTTATAAAATGAATTCTAACCTGAGCAGATCTTATCATTTGTCCGGAAATGTTTCTTTCTGGATCAAGTGATCTAGCTCCTATTCTACACTGAGGCAACGTCAAACTACCAAACCCTGTGTCCTCTCACATCACACTAAGCAGGTGACTTGGCCTCCGTTTTAAAGAGAAAACAGAAACCATCAGATGGAAAGTTCTTCAATTTCCCATCTCCTAAACCCATCCACACAACTTACCAACTTATGCCCATATTCTTAAAACCTCAACCTGTGCTGAGGACCCCTTCTCTTCTGTTTCTGCCAAAACGTCACTCCATCAGTAATTGGGTACCCCTCTCAGTATCTTTAACCTCTCTCTAAGAAAAGCTGGTGGGGGGATGGGGGGTGGGGGGGGAGGGAGGGAGAACCTCAGACAAAGAAACAGCATGTCGAAAGGATTACATTTTTACTTTACTTAGAAATTAATGAATATTTTAAAGTAAGAACCATTTATTAGAGCACCAATTTCTTGTTTCACTTTTACTTTCTCTCTTCCATTTGGTTAAACAGTCTTGATACGCCAAAACAGTCAACAGCTTCCCAACTGTACCAGTTTATGAATACTATTAATAAACTATATCTTTAACCTCTTTTCTGAGCATCACCTCCCCCTTCTTTGCTCCACCTGAAACCTGGATAAGAACACTGTTTCCCTGCAGGCTTCCCCAGTGATGGCTGTTTCTCTCCCACATGCTTTGAAGCCCTGTGCCTGGAGGCAGGTGGGTGTCCTCCTTGTTCTCCACTGCCACTAAGCCATTATCCACTTTGCTCCCTAAAACCTCCTAGCTTTGCAGCTCATGCCATTGGTCTGGACCACCTGCCACCCTGCCTTGCTGCACTCATCTATAAATGCCCAGGTCACTTCCCCACATTTCCTGAAGATTTAGTACCTGGCTTGTCATCACTCTCTCCAATACTACTCATGTTGTACTTCTTACTAATTTCAATTCCCATATAGATGATCGTTCCTGTATCTCAGATCCTGTATCCTGACCTCCTCTCCTCCAATGATCTTGTCCTTTACCTCCCTCAGTCACCAAACTCCCAGTTATTCCTATTCTTGGTCTTAGCTGTACCTGGATGTTCTCTATAAGCTCAATTTCAAACATCCCATTCTCCACAATTACCACCTGTTTTTCCAGCTCACTCTCTCTAGTTTATCAACTCCAACAATTCTTCAACTCCTCCAGGATCTATTATACAATCCACTGGTCCTATACCTTCGTCTTGTACCTATGTCTTTCACTCCTCTCACTTCCTCACTTCCTTATCAAACTTAAATTCCATGACCAGTCACACTGCTTCATAACCTTCTCCTCCCTTGCTCCATATTTGCCTGCTAAAAACCCCAATCCTGGTAACATCCGACTCTCCACCTACATCCATGAAGCTAAATGTGACTAGAAAAAATAAAGCACCATGCTGACTGGCCTCACTTTAAACTCATGCTCACAGACTCAGGTAGGTCCTCAGTGCTGCCCAGCAGCCCTACTCCTTCTCTCGAGTCCATTCTCTCTTCAAGATGACTACTTCCTACCTTCTCCTGTCTCTTCGCACCTCCAAAACTTCCTCCCCCATCCTCACTCTCAGATGAGTCTTGCTTCTGATTTCACTGAAAAAAAAACAGAAGCAATCAGAAGAGCATGTCCACATCCATCTCCCACAACCCTCACTACTGCCCTGCTTACATCTGAACCCACATCCCTTGCCTTCCTTCTTGTCGATAAACCATCCCTCTCCTAGTCAAGGTCCATTCTCCCACTTGTGCATCATATTACATTCTCTCTTCTAGTCAAGGACATCACACCAGTAACTGTCTTCTTTTTCTGCTACATCATCAACTTTATCCTCTCTAGCAAATCATTTCATCAATAAATAAAAATGGGGCTTCCCTGGTGGCGCAGTGGTTGAGAATCTGCCTGCTAATGCAGGGGACACGGGTTCGAGCCCTGGTCTGGGAAGATCCCACATGCCGCGGAGCAACTAAGCCCGTGAGCCACAGCTACTGAACCTGCACGTCTGGAGCCTGTGCCATGCAACAAGAGAGGCCGCGACAGTGAGAGGCCCGCGCACCGCGATGAAGAGTGGCCCCCGCTTGCCGCAACTAGAGAAAGCCCTCGCACAGAAACAAAGACCCAACACAGTCCAAAAAATTAATTAATTAATTAAAATAAATAAATAAATAAGAATGCTGTAATATCTCCTACTTTAAAAAACAAATTAAGAAAACCTTCCCTCAACCCCACATTTCCCTCTGGCTAAGGCCCCATTTTCTTTGTTCTACTTTACATCAATACTCCTCCAAAGCAACATCTCTGCCCTCTTTGCCCTAATTCCCCTCCTCTCATATTCTCTTAAGTTCACTGCAGTCAGGCTGCCATTGTCGCCACTCCACCAACACAGTTCTTGTCAAGTCTCCAGTGAAATGTCTATGGCTAAATCTAAAGTCTCAGCCCTCCCCTTGCTCAACCCAACAGGAGCACCTGATCAACTCCTTCTTGAAACACTTTCTTCTTTTGACTTCTGGGACCCCACTCTCTCTTATTCTCCTCCTACTTCAATGGCTCCTCTTCAATTAGTCTCTTCTCATCTCCTTGACGTGAAGGGTTGCAGTGCTCCATGGCCCTGTCCTCAGACTTCTTTATCTATGCTCATTCCTTATGGGAGAGCCTATAGTCTCATGGATTTAAATACCAGTTAAAAAATAATGATTATCAAATGTACAGCTTTAGCCCAGATCTCTCCACAGACGGCAGATCACCTCATCCAACTACCTATCCACTCACAGGTCTAATAAATGCCTCAAACTTATATGTCCAGTATCAAACTCATGATTCATCCCCCACAGCTCCCAGAAATCTGCTCCTCTCACACCCCTCCCTAGCTCAGTTAGTGAAAACTCCATACTTCCAAAATCCTGGGGTCATCGTGCCTCCTTCCTCTCACAGACTTCACCCAATCCACGAGCAAATCTTGTCGACACCACCTCCACAGTGGCCCAAGCCACCGTGATCCCTCAAGATTACGGCAACAGCCTCCTACATGTAGCAGACACTTTTGCATCCCATGCCACGATCTGTCAGCCTTCCAGACTCCAGCACACCTCCGGTGGACAGCTCCAGTCACCCTACCAGTGTCCCACTTCAAGCATACCTTGCAGTCTCAAAGTTTTTTGCTCCACAATCTCAGTTTGTTTACTACAGCAACCTCAAAGTGCAAAGGAGGAGTTACTGCCTTCAAGGGCAACCTTCAACCAACTGGGGCAGGGATCAGTGGATACATGCCCCAGCGCCCCAGCTCCCCACCCTTAGAGAGGGAGAGTGGGAGGGAGGAGAGGGAGAAGGAATGAGGGAACAATTTTGCTAACTGAACTCCTGCTTACAACCCTTGCTCCCCTACAGTCTATTCTCCAAATCTAAGTCAGAGCATGTTACTCCCCTGCTTAAAACCTTCCAGTAGCTTCTCACTGCCTTCTAGATAAAGTCCAAAATGGAACGTGTGTTCGGTGCTTCCCTTAGCACATGTGGTTATCCCTGTGAAGAGCACATTTCCCACTCTATTATGACAGTCTGTTCCCTTCTCAGTGCCAACCTACAAACTGAAGTCCAGGGGCTGTCCTTAGGGTAAAGCACAGTGTCTGGCAAATAACAGATTCTCAATAAATATTTATTATTGAATGAATAAATGTCCTTGGGATGCATGACGTGAGACAGTGCCAAGACAAAAATCACCTCCTGGCAACAGGAGGCTGATGAACCCCAGACAACTTCAGAAATGATACTTAACAACAATTTACTCTGAATGTTCCTATTATTCTCTCTGATCCTCAGTTTCAAAGAGTAGATGTGGTTTTGTCGGCTATACAAATGTGAAGCATTTTTACACCATATCACCATGGCTGAGTTCCAAAATACAGACTCCTGCCTGACCTATTATAGTGAGCTTCTGATGTCTAATGGACATATAACATTACTATAAGCTGTTGGTGTATAACAGTCTAATAAAACTGTCAACTCCATAACAGCAAGGACAATATCTATTTTATTCACCATTATGGCCACGATATCTAGCCCAATAAAAACTATTAATAGTACATTACCATGTTAAAGGTAATATTCCTTAACAGGAACTCTTTTATTTCATCCTCAAAAACCCAGCGAGTTAGGCACTATAATTACATTTTACAGACAAGGAAATAAGAAGACACTCTCTCAGTGATTTTGCTACATTGCCTCTTAGTACCTGGCACCTAAGTTTTCAGTGAATGAAAAATCAGTGTATAGCTCCCTCACTGCTAAATGCCTATAATGCTAAATACCTCAATGCTGTATCAGGGACCAGACTCTTCAGAGAATATAAACATACCTTTAAAAATAAAGATCAAATGTCAATATATTTCTTCTTCAGAAATGAGCAATGCATCATTTCATCTACTTCTGGCTGTTTTATTTCCCTCTTCTTTTCAAATCAATTTCCCTTACTCCAGAAGGCCTCCATAAATTATTACTTTCAGATTGCCACTGACAGAAGAAAAACACACTCTCACAGCATTGTTTCCACATACCGTTGAAGAGACACTCCCGAGCTTAATTGTTTCCACCGTGGTCCCTGAATCTTCAACAGCTGTCTTCTTCTCCGGAGGCACAGATGTGCCAGGCTCTCCGGCTGCTCTTTTATTTCCAATTCCTGACATCTTGGCACAAGATGATAGCTCTTTTCCTGGAGAGAAAAAAAAGACAGAAACTTAGTTAAGTTTTGCAAAGAGAACTAAAGAGGGTCCACCTATGATATAAAAACTAGCAGTTTTTCTGGCCAATCCTTTAACCTGGATCCATTAATTCCACACTCAGCAACATGATCCTTAAGTTCCTCTTGGAAAGAGAAAAATTGTGGAGTAAGAGTCACAGCTGAATTTACGGAACTACAAATTTCTAAATAGGATGCTGCTAAGAAATAAGACAATTGGCAAAGGGTGAAGAGACCAAGAAAAATGTCAGGAATCTCATTTCCCGAAATGTCAACATCTGAAAAGTTCAATTTGATTAGAAAAGAAGTTAATTCTATAGTGTTGGGAGAATCAGAGAGCTTAAAGAGACCTGGGAGATGTCTACTAAATTACTAATACTGGACAAGTCATTTATCATCTCTGAGCCTCAAGTTCCTAAACCAGAAATAACAACAATATAAGCTTCCTATGCTCCTTATAAGGAAGAAATAAGTACAGAAAGAACTCAGCATAATGCCTAGCATGAAGTATGCACTCAGAAATGCTAGCTCTCCTTTTTATATTTGCAGTTTCTTCTCTATTTCCAAACGCTCTCCCCACGAATTTGTGCAACCCGGTGGAAGCTAGACCTGGGTGTGAATCCCAGTTCTAACTTTTAGGGAGCCATGCTGCCTTGCAAGAGTGAGTTCTCCATATGCATAATGCAAGCGAACGGATATTGTCTGCCCTACTTGCCTCCCAAGGTTTCGGAGCTCAAAGGAGGCGGAATAGATGCTAAAGCACTTTGCTACTTTAGGAAATAGCCCTGCCATCAACGAGACTGCACACTACTCTGCTTCCAATTCAAGCTCCAGGAGAAGGGTATCGGTGGCAGCAACCTGAGTGGGATCTCGCCTGGAGAGAGAGGAGCAGGACAACGGCCTCAATCCAACTCGAGAGGGGCCAAGGACCCCACCCTCCGGATGGGCCAACTGCAGGCCCCGGAGAGGGAGGCCTGGGAGCTGGAGAGGGTGGAGATCCCGTTGCCTGCAGAGTCCCGTCCCACCCTTGTCAGAGATCTAACCTGAGTTCTTCCAACTTGCGCCGCCCGGGAGCGGAACTCTGGGCAGTTATTCACCAAGGTCCGTGCAACCCACCCACCTCTCACCCCTTACCCGCAAGCGAAGACCAAGCGAGGCTTCCGGGAGGCGGGGCCAGGGAGAGGAAGAAGGGAAAGAAAAGAGGAAGTCGCTTCAACCTGGCGCAGTGGACCACAAGACCCAACCGGGCGGAAGTGACGGGTTTGAGGGCGCTCCGGCACAGAAGTAAGCGTCGTCTCTCTAGCAACGCTTGGGGGCCCGGCGGCAGCTCAGAACTCCGGGCGTCCCGAGGCCTCGCTGACGCCGCAGGGGGTGCCCCTGCTTTTTTCCGCTTGTTGGCCATTGCTACTGCGACCTGCTTTTTCTACTGAGATGAAGTGCCTGTTTATTTAAAGTGCGTATTTTTTTGTTGCCTATTATTGGTTCTACCTAGAGTCAATTGGTTATGCTTAGACTGCCGATTGGCTGATGGCCCCGTCAATCTCCAGGGGAAAGAACTAGTTTTCAGACACCTGGGGAAAATATTACTTCTAGCCCCTTCTTGATGAAATGAAGAGTTCTGGAGAAAACCCAAGAGATTCGGTAGGTTTCGGAGCTTGTAGACTTTTCTTACAGGGAAATGTATAAGAGCTCTGTCTGCACATTAGAGTCACTCGGGGAGTTCTGTTCCCTCTAGGGTAGGGCCTGAGCATCCACACTTTCTTAAAAAGCATTTCCCCAACCCTCCCGCACCCGCACGAGATTCTAATGTGCAAACGGGATTGACAGTTGCTTTTGTGCTTCTTTTGAAGCAGAAATTGACCAGGGAAAAGATAAACGTAAATCAATAAGTAGCTTCTGATCTCAACTCTAGCCTATTTTAAGCTAATTAAGCATTGTTTTTTTAGTTAATAACAAACTGCTATTTCCCGCCCAATTAAACTAAATGTCTGTGTTTTAATGATAGGAAGGTAATCAATCTAATGTATCGATAAAAAGCTGTATGCCTCGCAGAGCTATGAAAAACTACGTAATAACGTCAGAACGTAAACAATGGGATACAAGTGTTCACGGTTCCTGGTACTAGCACACTTTGCCTAGCCTAGAAAGAAGTAACTGGCTCCAAATGGACTTCACGTTTTGTTAGGTGAAGCAGAAGCCTGAGAACCGTGTTTGGGGACCCACCACGGAAAAGCATTGTATGAAATAATGACATTCTCTGACTTCCCTCCTTTGGCTGCTCTGCTCTGCTCTCGGCAAGCCTTGCATCCACAGAGCCACTGAATGGCAAGCAATGATTCTAGCCCAACGTTTGTAAACTTGAGGTTCACAGGCTGTATGTGGCCAACAGGTATGCTTTGCTTATTTTGGACGGTATCGGCTGCCTTTTATGGTTGAAAACAAAAACTGACTTAGTTGCCAACATTTAAAATAAGATATTTTACATAAAAATCCAGATTACCAACTTCTCTTGAAAATGTTGAAGATCTAGTAACACTGGGTTTATATTCTTGCGTGGCCACATTGCCTAGAATTGGGTTGTTCTTTTATTCCTGTTTGCCGTGATCCCCACTATTCATTATCGATTCCCTGACACTAGTTGGATTTCATTTGAACATTATCACCTGTGTGCTGTATTGTGCTAAGTCAATCCCTGATACTAAGTGAACGTTGTTGATTGCCTACTCAGCATCCATTTCCCCTCTCACCTTCTTAATAGAACACAACCAGGATTTTATTCATATGGTTATTTATATCCATTTAGACCCCTTCATTCTATATGTCTTGAAGGAAGCTGACTTCACTTCCATCTCCAAGGATTGTCTTAATTTAAATAGTAAGTCCTATTCCCCAAGCCAAAGTCCTAGTCTAAACAGTGGATAGTTTAATCAGGGTGAATTGCTTGGAATACTAGGACTGAAGCAGTTTATTTATCTTCTGAATTTCTTGTGAGGCCTGAAACTGTTGGAGCCTTCTTGCTACCCGGCTTGATAATGAAACCAACACAGAGATGAAAGAGAATCTCAGGGATGTTAAATAACAAAACTCTGAGTAAATATTAAAGATCTAATTAGCTTTATTGAATGATTCATGAATTGGGCAGCATCCCACTTAGCAAGTAGAGGGGAGCTCTAAAAGGCTATAGAAAGGGAGAGGTTTTTAAAGGTAAGGCAAGGAAGTCAAAAACAAAACAAAACATAAAGATCATTTCAGGCTTAGATAATGTATCTCTATGGGATGAAGGGGATCTATGTGCCAGGTTACCTCATCTTCCTTTTGGAGGATGGAAAGAATTACCTCATTGGTGCTGACTGGAAAATTCCACACTGACCAGTTAGGATTACATTCTTGGAGAAGGTTGTAACTGCAGTAAGGTCAGGTATTAAGTCTTCGTTTTAGCACAGGTGATTCCATTTTGGGCCTGTCATTTCTTTTTTTTTTTTTTAATTCATTAATTAATTTTTTTTGGCTGTGTTGGGTCTTCGTTTCTGTGCGAGGGCTTTCTCTAGTTGCGGCAAGCGGGGGCCACTCTTCATCGCGGTGTGCGGGCCTCTCACTATCGCGGCCTCTCTTGTTGCGGAGCACAGGCTCCAGACGTGCAGGCTCAGCAGTTGTGGCTCACGGGCCTAGTTGCTCCGCGGCATGTGGGATCTTCCCAGACCAGGGCTCGAACCTGTGTCCCCTGCATTGGCAGGCAGATTCTCAACCACTGCGCCACCAGGGAAACCTTGTCATTTCTTTTTTAACAGGGAAGTGGCACCAGATCAACTCAGCTAGGACACCCCTACTCCACCCACACTTCAGAGTGCTGAAGAAGATATTGAGAAGAAAGCAGACCTTTATAGAACCTTTCACTTCTCACCATGTAGATAACCAGATTCTCCACTACTGGTGAGATCTATCTTTTCCAAAAGCCACAGTCATCTGACACCTTCCCAATATCCTGTCCTGATCCAAAGAGATAGCCTAACCCTAGAGATTTGGGAAAATGGAATAGATGAAATGGAGGATGTCAGAGACCTCTTTCATTGACCATGTTTCCAATTTCTGATCAGCTACCACATGTTCACAATCGTAATCAAGAGAAAAAAAGAATAACCCTGGAAAAATAATTTTGGCTCTCACTACTAAATGGCAGAACGTTTGCTGTGCTATAAGAATACTTGCTATTTTATACCACTTGTCTTCGAAAGTTCTAATTGCTTGTATCAACAACATTATAATTTAAGTAATATGGTAATAGTCCTTTTTTTAAAGGAGCAAACAGAGTCATAAAGATTTCAAGTGATTTTTCCTAGTTGATTAATATTTCTCAAAGGACCCAAGTCTTCAGCCTTGCTGCCTGTCTTCGTTAAATATACACATCTGCCACCAGGTGGCAGCAGGCAACATGCTTCCACCCCCAGTTCCTCTTGTAAAACTTTGCCTGCAGAGAGTACTGTACTTACATCAGGGTGGGGGTACAGAGCATAATTACAAAGGTGAGTTTTGGAATTTTCATTTCCAGCAGCACAGTATTTGTCACACTGGGCAAATATGAACTTAGGTTTTCATGGCCTTGAAGGGCAAGGTGGGGCAGGAGACAAAGCCCAGGAACTATCAAGGTTGGGTGCCTATTACAGACCCCTCCCCAAAAGAGTAAACTAGATATAACTCTTCTAACATCCAGGGAACTGAAAGAAAATTGTCTGTCTCAAACCTTCGTATAAAGATTTTTGCTGATTGATCAGGAATTCCAGAAGGCACTTAGAAAGAATTTCAAAGAATGCAGAGGGGTGAAGGAAGAATACATAAAGGCCACGGGCAAAGCCAGATAGGAACAAGAGATTGTTCCTTATCGGAGTCTTCAGGAAATAGACTCTGAGATGGAGATTTGTGTGCAAGAGGTTTAATACCTAAGGGAAGTAAAGGAAGCAGGACTGGGGAGAAGGAGAAGTTGGACTGTGTTGCTGTCACAACAAAGGCCTCTACTGGTAGGATGGGTAGCTCTAGAACTGGGAAAGCCTTTCAGAGTTGCCCTGAATTGAGGCAAGGAGGCCAGGCTTTTATACCCCTACATCAGTCAGTCACTGGATGTGGCTATTGGGTGGCCTGGGGAAGGGGGCAGGAGCTTGAACGAGGTGGCTTCCTTCAGCCAAGGGCAAACTCTGGAGGGGAACTCAACTCACTGCTGTCAATGTCCAACATTCCCAGCAGCTGGGGAAAATGAGTTCTTCAGTTCTAATGGGGGGTGGGGAAGATGTTGGCAGCACACCATGACATCCACTGGTTGAGCAAAGGATAGGGTTAATCAGCGCTGGAGGTCCTAGAGCTATGAGAGTTGAAAGAATGTCAGTTTAGTCTTGCTAAGAGACACAGAGGTCGGGGGCTCCCACTTGACTTCTGCAAAAGAAAGTGTGGCGTCTTTGCTGGAAAGTGGTCTAACTCCTAGCATATAGGTACTCCCTTGATCCCTTCAGATGATGGTTTGTATGGAGATTATTGTATTTTACTCTGAAATTATGGCTCTGTTTTTATTCCTGCAGAGATAAAAATGGAAGAAGAGCCCATTTCCCAACACTTCCAATAACCCAGTGCTGTGGACTGAATTGTGCACCCCTCAAACTCATATGTGTCCCCCAATGTGATGGTATTTGGAGATGGGGCCTATGGCAGGAGCAGGGAATCAAAACCATCTGTAAACTTTACAAACAAAATTCCATTGAGATTTTGATATAATGCATTACATTTATAGACTAATTTAGGGAGAAATGAAAATTTTCTAATATTCTTCTCAACCAGGGATATATCATATCTCTCCATTTTCTCAAGTCTTCCTTTATGTTTCAGTAAAATTTCATAGTTTTCTTCTTATAACTCTTTCACATTACTTATTAGGTTTATATCTAGATAGTCCATAGGTTTTGCTACTATTGAGAATAAGACTTTTTAAATTATATTTTCCAATTGTTTGTAAGTGCTGTATAGGACAGTGCTATATTATATATGTATACATGTGTGTGCATATGCGTATATATATATATATATATATATATATACACACACACACACACACATATATATACATATATATAGCTTGTGACTTATTATCTTACAGTACTCTCTTGTTGATTCTCTTGGATTCCTTTTCCTTTTTTTGGGTGGAGAACAACCATATAATCTGCAAATAATAATAGTTGTCGTACTTCCTTTTCAATATGTATACTCCTTTTATCCCTTTTCTTATCTCATTATGTTTTGAAGAGAATGATGATACTGAAGATTCCCTTCCTCATGTTTTTTTCCCCCACCACATGTATTTTCCCACCATGTTTGTTTTCAGTCCATGCCAATCACCTTACATACTGTCTTTCAGAAGTTGACAGCTGAATTTGCTTGTGTGATATGACCCTCATTTATTAATCACCATGCCCCATCTGGGTCACCCATCTAAATCATATCTGTCTTTTAAGGCCCAATTCATATCTCTATTCCTTTGATTAAGACTTTCCAGATCATGTCCCAGACTCTTGCTGCCAAAACTCACCAACTCTGACAATGAAGGTAGTGTTAAAACTTGAAATGCAATGCAAGAAGGAGGCATCCCCTAAGGAAGGCTGGCTGGTTAGCATAAAGATATCTCTCCAGGTGGTATGTAGGTGAAGTCACCTTATTTCCTATTCTGGGGCAAACACAAAACTGATTAGAGTTTTAGGACCCCCAAAGGTGATCAGGGAGTAAAGAAAACACTCATTATCCAAACTTATATGTAGTGTTCTAACAAAAATGACCTTTTGTTAATTATTTCAACAAGACAAGAATTTTCATTCTCTGGCTATTAATTTCTCTTCTTGTAGCTGGTGTGTGCATGAACCCACATTTATAGATAATCAGAAGGCTACTTTGTGAACCTGGAATGAAAACAAGCAGGATTAGATGTATTATTTTTACGGTACATATCAAGAATGGCTGGCTAAATAATGATACAGCTTCACAATGGAAAACATATCTAAATTTATAGTGCTAATATGAAACACCATGACAATATGAATAGTATGCTCTCATTTTCATGAAAAAAATTGAACCATATTTATAATTAAAATTTACTATAATAGTAGAACTTAAATGTTCTCACCACTCCCCCCCAAATTTTTTTTTATAATGCAATAATCATTATCCCAGCCCAGGGTAATTGTGCTTGCTTGTTCAGTTCAACCCCTCTAAGCACAAATTTGGGGCAGTCAGGTTTCCAGGCACAGCTCCCCGTCCCCACCCTTGGAGTTTATAGGAGTCTCAAGAGAATCCACATGGACAGAGGTCAGGCATCTTCCCCAATGAGCAGTCAAGAGTTATGAGATGGATCATTGAACTCCAAAGAATCTATATCATACCATATTCACATTTTGGGTAGGATCTTAATTTCAGCAAAACAACATCAAGTGTCACATCAAGTGTTGTTCAGGTGAAGCTTATTTGACTTTATTTATATTGAGTTTGTAAATATGTTTTGGTTTTATAGCTATATAAGCATAAGGCATTTATACCAAGATTACGTTGATATATTTTTACCAAACATTATAATAAAAATAATTTACGTAAGCACTAGGTGGTCCATGAGAAGTTTATTTTCCTTTAGGCAGGAATCTGTACATTACTTAAGTTTGAAAAATACTATTTATTATTTAATTGTATATATACGTCTTGTGTGGTTCATGATTATTACTTATTTCTAGTCTTTTTCATTCTCTATCTTTTAAATTATTCTGAGATCAATAAAGGAGAATTGATGTCAATATAACTGGCATAGTATATCAATTTAAATATTCATTGATTCTAACAAACTACATGTATTAAGATGTTACTCACATTCATTTGGATATATTCAGTTACTAATTTCTGGGGCTTGAAGTCATGTGGCCAAACTTAGCTGAAAGGAGGTCTTGTAGTAGTAGTATCAATATATGGCCAGGACCCCATGGATGTTTAGAATCTTGCCTTATTGGCACTCCTTCTCCACCTCAGAGGAAGAATAAGGCTGACAACACTGATGACTAACTCCGTTACAGTTACTACAGAGTTGTGAAGTCAGCCAAGACTCCCTCCAGCATCCCAGCTCTTGTAAAGTCCTCAAAGCTGTGTTCCTACTCCCATCACCTCGTGATACCTCAGCCAACTCTCTTCTCTCTTCTCAGAACCTCAGGAAACACTCTGACCTTGCACATACACATACTGACTATTGTGGATTTAAGCTGATGTGTTACCTGTCACAAGTGACTCATTCACATTTGCAGTTTGCTTGCTTGATCTTTACTGTAGGATGATGGTAATATTTCCTGTTGGAGACATTTATAAAGCAGGAGACACATGATCTTATTTGGAGCAGGTGGGAGAGAGTTCAGATGACATCCCTTCCCTATTCTTCCTCCCAAGCATAGTCTGGTAGGTAACCTTTCCCCTTCATATGGATTAAGTTGTTATGCCTTACTTATTGAACTAAAACCTCTGTGAACAAAGAAAGAACAAAGGGTGTCACTTATCATCCAGTTATACAAAGGGTTAAGTCAAAACCCACTGCAGTTGCCCAACAACAGTGCAGCCTGAAGGGAATCAAGATGGAAAAACAGGATGAAGCATTTTGTGCTTTGGAATGTGTCCCTAGATAGTTAAGATACGTATCTGAGGAAGAACTTCAAGGATCCCAGGTTCTTGCATCTTCCCATACACAGAAAAGCACTAAATTCATTAACTTGAGATATCTTTTCTTTGTGATTAGCAGTAATCTTTTACAAAGATATGTGCTTGACTACATGTATTTCCTAGCCCCCAAAATTCATGTATGTACTGGCTCCTCCCCTACCTCTTTGGAGCCGTTCCTCAGAGCTGCCGCCCAGGCTCTCATCCTCAGTAAGTTCCCTCAGTAAAACTGAAACAACTTTTAGATTGTATGTTTTTCTTTCAGTGGACAGTTTGGGTGACCATGAAGGGAACTGAGCAGATTTCTCTCCTTCAACTGAGCTCTATGAGGATCCAGAGCCTTGGTACCAGCAAGGGCCCCTTGTACCCATCTACCTCCTCAGGGAGTCCAGACACCTGGGTATATCTTTCCTGGGTCTCAGACCTCCCATATTGGTTGATAATCTTGAGTTTTATCTGGTGGTTGATAAACTCCTTGCTGTAAGGAGTAGGGTTTCCTTGAACTTCAGGCTGTTCAGGAAAGAGGTACCCTCTTTGGCTTGTTGACCAGTGAGAGAATTCTCTTTGGTCTCTGCCATCTGAAAGGTATGCATATGGTGTACATTTGGCAGCCAATCAAATACACTGGGATTCCAGACAGTCTCTTTGTCTGGCCATGCCAGCTCTCAGGAAAATTTGTCATAAGGGGTCCCAGTCCACAAGGGGCCCTTTGTCATTTCAATCTTCATTGCATCCACCTGTACAACAAAGACCTTTTACTTTCCAGACTTTTTTTTGAAGGGGAGTAAACTTCCTAGATCTTGTAAGGGCTACATCCTTTGCACTCTCTTGTAGGGACACCTCTTGTGTGTTGTTGATTTGAGTTGCTATTAAGATCCTCTAGATGAGGGACCCTTTAAATTGTAATAAACTAATAAAATGGAAAATTTTTAGAGAGCTCTCATCATGAATAACTGCTTATTGGTACCTATGGAAAGACCAAATTAAAAGGTGGATACAAAGACATATAATGGCTAACCTTAAGAACTCCCTTATTTTAAACAAACAAACAAAATGGTTTGGGAAGACTTACTGAAATTGTGATCTCACCTTCCCCTCAATGGGTCTTACATATGTTAATAAAAAATATTAAGTTAATGCTAATTAGGTTAGTTAACAAGGGAATAAAAAGCTGAGAGGAAAGTCAAGAGACTCTTCCCAACAAGGTGGAAAATTTTAAAAGGACTTGTCCCAGCAGAATGGAAGTCTTTAAATGGCCATTAAGAAATCGAATAGGTAAAACAGACATTGATGGGATTAAAACAAAGGTTTGAATAGAGCACTACCTAAAGTTAGATGAGCCAAAAGGACCCTCTTTGGTCCTCCAACATTAAAGGGCCCCAAACAATTGATGAAATAAAACTCTTATTTTCTGGAGAGACAAGAAAAACTTAAACATAGAATTTTTCTTTGCCCGTTTGTGCCTCCTCCTTCCCCTTTAGTGTGTGTTGTGCATCTGCTTTAACCAGACTTCCTGAGGAGATAACATTTCTTCTTAATTTCATCTAGGGTCACAACTCTTCAGGAGATAATTTTCCTTCTTAATCCTGTAAAGGGCTTGATGACCCATGACCCACTCCTTGCTTTGTACTTTCTTTAGATCTGGATTGTGTAAACTGTCAATAATATATCATTTAATGTACAACCCTCTGTCTCAAACACTTATGTAACTGTGCTTTGAGCTTTCTGAGAACTGTTCTCAGGTTATAATCATCAATTTGGCTTGAATAAAATTTTCCATTTGTTTTCTTAGATCAACTGATTAATTTCGTCGTTGTTGTTGATACAAGTCTACTCTTTCACTTTAGAAAAATTTAAAAGGCTGGAAGATAAAATTACACTGAGAAACCTGACCAGCAATTGCTTGGGGCAACAGTTAGGCCAATTAATCAAGTTAAAGATTGACAAATGGGCCTGGGTCCCTTGGCTCCACCCCTCACCAGAGAACCCAGAGCCTTTTTATACAGGAATGGATAAAATTGCCAGGGGATAAAAAAGTTTCCAGGGCTCCTTGTGAGACCAAGACTTTGTTAATGGGGTCCTAACGGATGCTAAGGTTAAGGGTGTAAGAGTTAATAGAATTGAGATGAAGTTTATAAGAAAGTTGGTTTATTTGAATGGCTTTATATAAGATGGGTGCATCTCTTTTGGTTGATTATATTGTGGAGATAGACATTATGTCTCAACTGTTGAATGCTTTCCCCACCTGCTATGATAAAACAGGGCATATAAATCTGCCCCCCAGGCAATGTTAATTTAACATAATAAAGGGGAACCAGTAGGGTTACTGGAGCCCACACAGCATGAGGTAAAAACTGGGGGCTAATATTCAGGGGCTAATAAAAGCAATAATGGAGACTTTTTTGCCCCTAGGGTTAATTGGTCTGGGTTTGACTTGTGTCCCTTGGAAGAGGGCCTTTGTTGAATGCCTTGTACAAACTTTTGAAAGCATGATACATTGAACCTTAGAGTTCCAGAACATGGAACTCTTTTGATTTCCAGTTTAGTGGGAAATCTCTTGGATATAAGGAAGCAAAAATTTTTTAAATATAGTTGTGTAATAGGGAAGAACCTTTGTAATCTATTACAAGTTAATCAGTAAAGGGATGTTGCCTGTAAGTTAAATTATACATAGTGGAACATCTCTGGGAACCCTGCTTCCCAGGTAATGAGCATTAAGCTAAAATACCTTTGTTTAGTTCACAGGAAACATCCTGACCAGGCCCACCTGTGAATGACTGCAGGAAGGAAGAAATTAACATATCCCCTCTGGAAGCTGACCAGAAGCAGGAAATGTTTGACTTTACTGCCTCCCGTTTCAGTGTAAAAAAAGCCTGATTCTAATTATGGCAAGATGGTTCTTTGGGACATGAGTCTACCATCTTCTCAGTCTGCCGGTTTTCCAAGTAATGTTGCTGTTCTTTGCCCCAACATCTCGTCTCTCAATTGATTGGTCTGTCATGTGGTGAGCAGTATGAGCTTGGACTCAGTAAGAGTTGGGCAAGTCAATCTTTTGATATCATTTAGGCAGCACCCCAGTTCTTTGGGAAATTGAAAGCAACTGTCTTTGTCTTGCAAGTATTTGCAAGATCAGAAATATAAACACAGCCCAAAGTGGCCTGAGACTGAGCCTAGTTAACTCAATCAGGTAGAACCTGAAACCTAAAGGGAGAATAAAACGAGGGAAAGAAGCCTTTTTAAAAGTAAAAACTGCTGGCACCCAGACATATTGTAATTATTCCATTTATATGAAATATCCAGAATAGGCATATCCATAGAAAGCTCATTAGTGGTTGCCAGGGACTGAGTGGGAAATGGAAGGCGATTGCTAATGGATACAGGGTTTCTTCTTGGGGTGATAGAACTAATGGTGATGATTGTACACCTCTGTGAAAAAACCACTGAAATGTACACTTTAAAAGGGTGAATTTTATGGCATGTGAGTTATATCTCAATAAAAATTACAGCATTCATCAGAAAAAAAGATGTTGTATATATATATATATATATGTATATATATATATATATATATATTTACAATGGAATACTACTCAGCTATAAAAAGATGAGATCTTGCCATTTGCTATGACATGGATAGACTTTGAGGATATTAGGCTAAGTGAAATAAATCAGAGAATGACAAATTCCGTATGATTTCACTCATATGTGGAATATTTAAAAAGTAAAATAAAACCAAACCAAACAAAAACAAACTCATAGATAACGAGGCCAAAGTACTGGTTACCAGAGGGAGAGTGAAATGGGTAAAGGGGACCAACTGTATGCTGATGGGTGGAAACAAAACTTTTGGTGGTAGGTGCACTGTAAGTGTATACAAAAGTTGAAACATAATGTTGTACACATAGAACTTCTATTATGTTATAAACCAATGTTACTTCAATTTTAAAAAATCTTTCTGAGGTCTTTAAAAAAAGAAATTATGTTTTATGATATGTCTATTTAAATAGTTTCTCCAAATCTTTTTGGTAATTTAAAACTTTAGAGTTTTTTCTAAAGTAAGCTAAATGATGGAAGTTTATTGAATATCCAGATCATTTCCAAATAAGATAAAATAATGAAACATTAATTGTTGAGCATGTCTAAGTTTAACTACTTTCATCTTCTTATAAGATTAAGAAGCCAAAGATGTTTGGGTTTATCCCATACATCTTGTACCACATTAAGGAGAGAAATTATGCTATGAGAAAATCTGTGTTTCTAGAGGTTGTGGAGCATGTTCATAAGTTTTCCAGTCAGGAAATGCTAGTATGACAGCTCACAATTACTTGCTTCTTAGTTTTCTCTAGAGATTAGGGGTTTTAAGAATACAATTAATACATATAATTGGGATTACTAAAATTAATAAGGAAAACATCTTCATATGCAACGGAAAAAAGAGTTTAAGGATTGTAAATGCATTTTGTTAAGGGAAAAGAAAGTAATTTTGTCCTAAGAGAGGTTAAAAAATAGAGAAAAGGGGAAAGCATGGGACAAAATTTGAAGGTGAAAAAGGAAGTTACAGGTTTGTGGAAAAGAATCCCTGAGAAAAGAGTTTTGTATGTGATCAGGACTGGCTAACACTGGAATAAATTTAAGTGAGTGAATAAGTTTTAATATTAAAAGTAAGCTGGTCCAAAAGTAGAGTCTGGTTTTCTCTCAGTTAATAGGACAAAGTTTTCTTGGAATATTGATCTGCTTTTGATAATAGCTTCTAAAGTTTCTTTATCTTTTAAGTTCCCTGTCATAACTTTCTGTAGTTTACCTTTGAAATATTTTAGTGTCGCTTTGGTTAAATAATTAACTGAGTATTGTTTCACAGTGACTGTGATTCTGTTTGACCAAGTTTTTCCAAGTGTTTTAAAACCTTTTGATATCTTTGACTAACCCCCCAAATCAATTCTAAATGAAGTCCTTTTGACCTCTAGCTAACTTTGGGGTGTTTCAGAGGTTCCCTGAAACATCTCAAAGAGAGGTATTAAACCAATGATGCTTATTTGGGTATGTTGAATTATGTCGGAAGCATTGTCAAATGAGTGATGATAAACTTTCTTAGATTATATTGTATGGGCAAATATTATTAATATAAATGTTCTAGAAGTTATTTGAAATTCCTAAAATTCAGATATGTGCTGGTATGTTGTCAGTCATAATTCTGGTTATTATCTTAAAATTTTGTATGCCACAGAAATATCAAAATTTCCTTTTCAATTGCGTTGTAGTCATGTCTTTAACCATGCCATTTAAAGTCTTTTGTCATTTACAGACAGTTATTGTTTTACTCTGATGTCTTTACAAAGATGAAACTCTTCAAGAAGATTAATAGAAAGGACTTTTTGACAAGTGCAGGTTTCTGATAACTTTTAGATAATACCACTGAACTGGGTAAGAAATTCCAGAACACTAATGGAAAAACTTTATGACTTCATAAACTGTTAATGGAAATCATGATCAACAAGAATTAGTTACACAGGGCTGAATGATCATTTTTATGACTTTCTGTCTGAAATATTACTGTCTTTTAATCTTCCTTTTCCAGATATAAGGAAAGTTTCCCCCTTAAGCTAACTATAACTTGGAGCAATTTGGTAAATTACACCATTGTAAGCAGAATTGAAACATTTGTCTTTTTCTCTGTAACATCTCTCCAGAATTTGAAATTCTTAGTGAGTATTCGTATTTTTATGGCAGTATAGTTATTTGCATAAGTTCAATAAAAATCTGTTCTCTTTATAACAGGACACAAATGGGAGCATTGGTTATATTACCAAGGCTTTGACTGGAATGTCATGTTTGAGAAATACATAGAATCAGATATAACCAGACAGCTTTAAAGAACTAAGATGGACTTTATGGAGCCATTTCCTTAGAAAAAAACAGTCTGATACCTTGCTTACAGAGTTCCCAGCAACCTTACCAGGTGACTAAGAAAGGTCACTTCCTGGCAGGTGTAAGAACCTAAAGATATTTTGGGAGCCTTGAGAAGAAAGGAATTCACCCAACTCTATAGGTATTCCAGTCAAATCTCATGGTGAGTCCTTGGAATGACGTTTCTGGCCTCAGGAGTCTTTCAACAGTCAATTTGAGATTCCTTATAAAAAGTTCTATTGAAGTAAATTTACATGATCAATTGCCATTCTTGTTCCACTTAGGTAAATAATCAGGTCAAACTTATTGAAACCAAACTTATTTTGCAAATAAATTAGTCTTAATTTGACTATGTTTGGTGGAAATTAAAGTAATTATAGAGAAAAAAAAATGTTTTAGTGGATATTAAGTTCTAGTGCTGCTAATTGTATTCCAGGTTAGGTAATTACAGCCTAAACTCACTTCCTAGTTGGCTTCTTATTGCTGTATTACAGTATAGCAAAGTTTAACTGAATTATTAAAAGGACATTATAAGTCTGTTTCTGAAGTTTATCAAAGATAGAAATATATCTTTGGATGAAGATCAGATACCCCATAACCTACAACCAGGAGATTATATATACTGGAAAAGACATCATTTAAAGGACTCTCTCCGGCATAGATGGGAAGGCCCTTATCATGTATTCTTAACTAGCTTACAACAAAACTGAAGGGAGTTGACTCTTGGATTCATATTTCCCACTTAAAAAGGACCCCTGCACTGGACTGATCTATAGAGAGGGGTGCTGACCTGAAAGTCACCTTAAAACAATGCTCAAACAGAGAAGAAATGAAATCCACACCAGGATGAGAAGATGACATCAGAAATACACAGCTATCCCAAGATGCTGAACCTGCCCTATGTGGTTACTTACAGTGTTTTCTTGATTTCCTGGACTTTTATATAATTCAAATGTTTTTCTATCATGGGCATGATTCTATGTAGACTTGTAAAAACCAATCCAATTGTTGGGTTTGTGGTCAACTGTCTATGTCCAGTACTTCTGATTTACCTTGGTGGATTTTTCCTCTTCAAGACTCTGATTGGATGGCCCTTAGAAAATTTATTTTAGAGAAGTGAAGTTGTAGTTCTGTTTGATCCACTATTGATATTACTAGATGGGATCCCCTCATTTGGCTAATCAATTACAGTTGCTCTGAACCTGTCCCATAAATATGAATTTTCTTTTAAAGTTACTCAAGCTCAGTCAGAGCAATGAGCTAAAATTCAGTCAAAAAATATAACTTCCCAATTATATCCCTCTGTTATGGGATGGATTTATATGGCTAATACAAGGCTATGGTCATTTAAGTTTAAAGGGCCCCTATGTTAGAAACAATTAAATCATACTAAAGATAATCAGCCTAATAACACTAGGAAATTAGGCTGGGTGCCTTATGAAAAATGCCAACACATTATTTCTCTTAAAGATATTGATTTGTATGAAATAGACTGGGTCAGGAGACCAGGAATATACTGGGTCACACCTAATGGAACTCATTGGCTTTGCAGCACGAATTTATGGCCCTGGCTTCAGCCAGCATGGATGGGAATATGTCCCCTAGAATTCCCTTGAGCTCAAGGCTACACGTGTGCATATTTATATATGACTCCAGCAAATTTACCGGTAGTACAAGCCTGATGGGTCAAGAGATCTGCCTTTCATTGGTATGACCATTTAGCAGCTATTTTTGTGCCTTCAGCAGGATTGGAAGATGTAATTGCCCACATCAAAACCTTAACACCTAACAGGCCTAAAATGATAGTAATCAAGCTATTAGCTTACTGAATTCTGAGGTCTCTGTGATGAGAAAAGCAGTATTACAAAATGGCACGGCCCTTGATATCCTTACAACATCTCAAGGAGGCACCTGTGCCATAATTCAAATTAAATTCTGTGTTATTATACCAGATGAATCCTCTTATATAAGACATTTAGTGACCTACATGAAAAATTAGATTTCTACTTTAAGTGATCCACTTTCTAGGCTTGTTGATCTTTTATTTTTTTTTATTTTTTTATTTTTTTCACACACACACACTGTATTTTATTTTTACAAGAGATAAATAGACTGACACCAAGCATTGTACATGGATGACCACAACAAAAGCAACAATGATTGCAATTACCAAACATGAAACACACTCATACTGTGTCATAATATTGACATTCAGTCCAGTAATCCTCCACTGTAACAGCTCCTTTACTTTGCAGTGAAAATTGATTTGTATATTCTTTGCCTCTGAGTCCTTGTGGGATTTTTTTTTTAATTCAAACAGAAAGTCACAAAAATTATACTCATCCTCATCAGTTCACTCAGTCCCATGTAATTAATTTTTTTTTCATCTTGATCTTTTGTTAGCACTTTTATAAGTTCATCAGTTTTTCATTAGAGTTCTGAAAATGCTTATTCATTCAGTTCAGCAGTACAGTCAGTTACCAGAAACCTGTACTTGTCAGAGTCTTTTCCATGAATTTCTTGAAGATGAAACCCTTTTATAGGAACATATTTGCAAAAGCATCAGAGTACACCCAGAACTGTCTGTAAATGACAAAAGACTTAAAAATGACCTCAGTTAAAGATTTGATGAAAGTTCATAATAATGCAGTTGACAAGAAAATTAGTTATTTCTGAGATATACATTTTAAAGTAATAACTAGGATTATGACTTGTAACATTATACCAGAACATATAAGATTTTGAAAAATTTCATGTAATGTCTGAAACATTTATCTTAACATATTTCCATACAAATAACCCAATGAAAGTTTAGTATTAGTTGTTTTGTTTGTTTGTTTTTTATACTGCAGGTTCTTATTAGTCATCAATTTTATACACATCAGTGTATACATGTCAATCTCAATCGCCCAACTCAGCACACCACCATCCCCACCCCACCGCAGTTTTACCCCCTTGGTGTCCATATGTCTGTTCTCTACATCTGTGTCTCAACTTCTGCCCTGCAAACCGGCTCATCTGTACCATTTTTCTAGGATCCACATACATACGTTAGTATATGATATTTGTTTTTCTCTTTCTGGCTTACCTCACTCTGTATGACAGTCTCTAGATCCATCCACATCTCAACAAATGACTCAATTTCATTCCTTTTTATGGCTGAGTAATATTCCATTGTATATATGTACCACAACTTCTTTATCCATTCGTCTGTTGATGGGCATTTAGGTTGCTTCCATGACCTGGCTATTGTAAATAGTGCTGCAGTGAACATTCGGGTGCATGTGTCTTTTTGAATTATGGTTTTCTCTGGATATATGCCCAGTAGTGGGATTGCTGAGTCATATGGTAATTGTATTTTTAGCTTTTTAAGGAACCTCCATATTGTTCTCCATAGTGGTTGTATCAATTTACATTCCCACCAACAGTGCAAGAGGGTACCCTTTTCTCCACACCTTCTCCAGCATTTGTTGTTTGTAGATTTTCTGATGATGCCCATTCTAACAGGAGTGAGGTGATACCTCATTGTAGTTTTGATTTGCATTTCTCTAATAATTAGTGATGTTGAGCAGCTTTTCATGTGCTTCTTGGCCATCTGTATGTCTTCTTTGGAGAAATGTCTATTTAGGTCTTCTGCCCATTTTTGGATTGGGGTGTTTGTTTCTTTAATATTGAGCTGAATGAGCTGTTTATATATTTTGGAGATTAATCCTTTGTCCGTTGATTCGTTTGCAAATATTTTCTCCCATTCTGAGGGTTGTCTTTTCGTCTTGTTTATGGTTTCCTTTGCTGTGCAAAAGCTTTGAAGTTTCATTAGGTCCCATTTGTTTATTTTTGTTTTTATTTCCATTACTCTAGGAGGTGGATCAAAAAAGATCTTGCTGTGATGTATGTCAAAGAATGTTCTTCCTATGTTTTCCTCTAAGAGTTTTATAGTGTCCAGTCTTACATTTAGGTCTCGAATCCATTTTGAGTTTATTTTTGTGTATGGTGTTAGGGAGTATTCTAATTTCATTCTTTTACATGTAGCTGCCCAGTTTTCCCAGCACCACTTATTGAAGAGACTGTCTTTTCTCCATTGTATATCTTTGCCTCCTTTGTCATAGATTAGTTGACCATAGGTGCGTGGGTTTATCTCTGGGCTTTCTCTCTTGTTCCATTGATCTATGTTTCTGTTTTTGTGCCAGTACCATATTGTCTGGATTACTGTAGCTTTGTAGTATAGTCTGAAGTCAGGGAGTCTGATTCCTCTAGCTCCGTTTTTTTCCCTCAAGACTGCTTTGGCTATTGGGGGTCTTTTGTGTCTCCATATAAATTTTAAGATAATTTGTTCTAGTTCCGTAAAAAATACCATTGGTAATTTGATAGGGATTGCATTGAATCTGTAGATTGCTTTGGGTAGTATAGTCATTTTCACAATATTGATTCTTCCAATCCAAGAACATGGTATATCTCTCCATCTATTTTTATCATCTTTAATTTCTTTCATCAGTGTCTTATAGTTTTCTGCATACAGGTCTTTTGTCTCCCTAGGTAGGTTTATTCCTAGGTATTTTATTCTTTTTGTTGCATCATTAGTATATAGGAATGCAAGAGATTTCTGTGCATTAACTTTGTATCCTGCAACTTTACCATATTCATTAATTAGCTCTAGCAGTTTTCTGGTGGCAGTTTTAGGATTCTCTATGTATAGTATCATGTCATCTGCAAACAGTGACAGTTTTACTTCTTCTTTTCCAATTTGTATTCCTTTTATTTCTTTTTCTTCTCTGATTGCCGTGGCTAGGACTTCCAGAACTATGTTGAATAATAGTGGTGAGAGTGGACATCCTTGTCTCGTTCCTGATCTTAGAGGAAATGCTTTCAGTTTTTCACCGTTAAGAATGATGTTTGCTGTGGGTTTGTCATATATGGCCTTTATTATGTTGAGGTAGGTTCCCTCTATGCCCACTTTCTGGAGAGTGTTTATCATAAATGGGTGTTGAATTTTGTCAAAAGCTTTTTCTGCATCTATTGAGATGATCATATGGTTTTTCTTCTTCAATTTGTTAATATGGTGTATCACATTGATTGATTTGCGTATATTGAAGAATCCTTGCATCCCTGGGATAAATCCCACTTGATCATGGTGTATGATCCTTTTAATGTGTTGTTGGATTCTGTTTGATAGTATTTTGTTGAGGATTTTTGCATATATATTCATCAGTGATATTGGTCTGTAGTTTTCTGTTTTTGTAGTATCTTTGTCTGGTTTTGGTATCAGGGTGATGGTGGCCTCATAGGATGAGTTTGGGAGTGTTCCTTCCTCTGCAATTTTTTGGAAGAGTTTGAGAAGGATGGCTGTTAGCTCTTCTCTAAATGTTTGATAGAATTCACCTGTGAAGCCATCTGGTCCTGGGCTTTTGTTTGTTGGAAGATTTTTAAGCACAGTTTCAATTTCATTACTTGTGATTGGTCTGTTCATATTTTCTGTTTCTTCCTGGTTCAGTCTTGGAAGGTTATACCTTTCTTCGAATTTGTCCATTTCTTCCAGGTTGTCCATTTTATTGGCATAGAGTTGCTTGTAGTAATCTCTTAGGATGTTTTGTATTTCTGCGGTGTCTGTTGCAACTTCTCCTTTTTCATTTCTAATTTTATTGATTTGAGTCCTCTCCCTCTTTTTCTTGATGAGTCTGGCTAATGGTTTATCAATTTTGTTTATCTTCTCAAAGAACCAGCTTTTAGTTTTATTGATCTTTGCTATTGTTTTCTTTGTTTCTATTTCATTTATTTCCGCTCTGGTCTTTATGATTTCTTTCCTTCTGCTAACTTTGGG
The DNA here is from genome assembly GCF_028023285.1 of Balaenoptera ricei. NCBI lineage: Eukaryota > Metazoa > Chordata > Mammalia > Artiodactyla > Balaenopteridae > Balaenoptera > Balaenoptera ricei. The sequence goes on along the minus strand of NC_082644.1, from coordinate 92,365,163 downwards.
TTTTGTTTGTTCTTCTTTCTCTAGTTTCTTTAGGTGTAAGGTTAGATTGTTTACTTGAGATTTTTCTTGTTTCTTGAGGTAGGCTTGTATAGCTATAAACTTCCCTCTTAGAACTGCTTTTGCTGCATCCCATAGGTTTTGGATCATCGTGTTTTCATTGTCATTTGTCTCTAGGTATTTTTTGATTTCCTCTTTGATTTCTTCAGTGATCTCTTGGTTATTTAGTAATGTATTGTTTAGCCTCCATGTGTTTGTGTTTTTTACGTTGTTTTCCCTGTAATTCATTTCTAATCTCATAGCATTGTGGTCAGAAAAGATGCTTGATATGATTTCAATTTTCTTAAATTTACTGAGGCTTGATTTGTGACCCAAGATATGATCTATCCTGGAGAATGTTCCGTGCGCACTTGAGAAGAACGTGTAATCTGCTGTTTTTGGATGGAATGTCCTATAAATATCAATTAATTCTATCTGGTCTATTGTGTCATTTAAAGCTTCTGTTTCCTTATTTATTTTCATTTTGGATGATCTGTCCATTGGTGTAAGGGAGGTGTTAAAGTCCCCCACTATTATTGTGTTACTGTCAATTTCCTCTTTTATAGCTGTTAGCAGTTGCCTTATGTATTGAGGTGCTCCTATGTTGGGTGCATATATATTTATAATTGTTATATCTTCTTCTTGGATTGATCCCTTGATCATTATGTAGTGTCCTTCCTTGTCTCTTGTCACATTCTTTATTTTAAAGTCTATTTTATCTGATATGAGTATAGCTACTCCAGCTTTCTTTTGATTTCCATTTGCATGGAATATCTTTTTCCATCCCCTCACTTTCAGTCTGTATGTGTCCCTAGGTCTAAAGTGGGTGTCTTGTAGACAGCATGTATATGGGTCTTGTTTTTGTATCCATTCAGCAAGCCTGTGTCTTTTGGTTGGAGCATTTAATCCATTCACGTTTAAGGTAATTATCGATGTGTATGGTCCTATGACCATTTTCTTAATTGTTTTGGGTTTGTTTTTGTAGGTCGTTTTCTTCTCTCATGTTTCCCACTTAGAGAAATTCCTTTAGCATTTGTTGTAGAGCTGGTTCGGTGGTGCTGGATTCTCTTAGCTTTTGCTTGTCTGCAAAGCTTTTGATTTCTCCATCAAATCTAAATGAGATCCTTGCCGGGTAGAGTAATCTTGGTTGTAGGTTCTTCCCTTTCATCACTTTAAGTATATCATGCCACTCCATTCTGGCTTGTAGAGTTTCTGCTGAGAAATCAGCTGTTAACCTTATGGGAGTTCCCTTGTATGTTATTTGTCGTTTTTCCCTTGCTGCTTTCAATAATTTTTCTTTGTCTTTAATTTTTGCCACTTTGATTACTATGTGTCTCGGCGTGTTTCTCCTTGGGTTTATCCTGTATGGGACTCTCTGCGCTTCTGGGACTTGGGTGGCTATTTCCTTTCCCATGTTAGGGAAGTTTTCGACTATAATCTCTTCAAATATTTTCTCTAGTCCTTTCTCTCTCTCTTCTCCTTCTGGGACCCCTATAATGCGAATGTTATTGCATTTAATGTTGTCCCAGAGGTCTCTTAGGCTGTCTTCATTTCTTTTCATTCTTTTTTCTTTAGTCTGTTCCACAGCAGTGAATTCCACCATTCTGTCTTCCAAGTCACTTATCCGTTCTTCTGCCTCAGTTATTCTGCTATTGATTCCTTCTAGTGTAGTTTTCATTTCAGTTATTGTATTGGTCATCTCTGTTGTTTCGTTTGTTCTTTAATTCTTCTAGGTCATTGTTAATCATTTCTTGCCTCTTCTCAATCTTTGCCTCCATTCTTATTCCAAGGTCCTGGATCATCTTCACTATCAGTATTCTGAATTCTTTTTCTGGAAGGTTGCCTATCTCCACTTCATTTAGTTGTTTTTCTGGGGTTTTTTCTTGTTCCTTCATCTGGTATATAGCCCTCTGCCTTTTCATCTTGTCTATCTTTCTGTAACTGTGGTTTTTGTTCCACAGGCTGCAGGACTGTAGTTTTTCTTGCTTCTGTTGTCTGCCCTCTGGTGGTTGAGGCTATCTAAGAGGCTTGATGGGAGGCTCTGGTGGTGGGTAGAGCTGACTGTTGCTGTGGAGGTCAGAGCTCCGTAAAACTTTAATCCACTTGACTGTTGATGGGTGGGGCTGGGTTCCCTCCCTGTTGGTTGTTTTGCCTGAGGCAACCCAACACTGGAGCCTACCTGGGCTCTTTGGTGGGGCTAATGGCAGACTCTGGGAGGGTTCACGCCAAGGAATACTCCCCAGAACCTCCGCTGCCACTGTCCTTGTCCCCACGGTGAAACAGAGCCAGCCCCCACCTCTGCAGGAGACCCTCCAACACCAGCAGGTAGGTCTGGTTCAGTCTCCCCCAGGGTTACTGCTCCTTCCCCCGGGTCCCGATGCGCACACTATTCCGTGTGCGCCCTCCAAGAGTGGGGTCTCTGTTTCCCCCAGTCCTGTCGAAGTCCTGCAATCAATTCCCGCTAGGCTTCAAAGTCTGATTCTCTATGAATTCCTCCTCCCGTTGCCGGACCCCCAGGTTGGGAAGCCTGACGTGGGGCTCAGAACCTTCACTCCAGTGGGTGGACTTCTGTGGTATAAGTGTTCGCCAGTCTGTGAGTCACCCACCCAGCAGTTAATGGGATTTGATTTTACTCTGATTGTGCCCCTCCTACCGTCTCACTGTGGCTTCTCCTCTGTCCTTGGACGTGGGGTATCCTCCTTGGTGAAGTCCAGTGTCTTCCTGTTGATAATTATCCAGCAGCCAGTTGTGATTCTGGTGCTCTCACAAGAGGGAGTGAGAGTACGTCCTTCTACTCCGCCATCTTGGTTAATCCTCGAGATCTTGTTGATCTTTTAAAGAGCTGGTTTGGTTCCAGAAGCTCATGGCTTAAATCCCTATTGAAGACCTTATTAATACTGCTAGCTATATTACTTACATCCTGTTTATTTTTATAAGATTATTGTTTCTTGTATTACCCAGTGTGTAACCAGGTCTCTGACAAAATTAATGATGGCCAAACGCCTTGACGCAATTGATCACATATATAGCCCTAAATAAAATTAATAGTAGTAGTGCAACTCTAGATATGGGAAGAAGCAACAAAGGAAAACATGTCCTGGATCATAACAGACTACTAAAAGAGGTGATCCAGAGAATTTTTAGGTTATCAATGGGGTCTTATCCAGATATAGTGCATGAATGGCCTATCAATGAAATCCTTGCCTTACCTAAGAATGAGCCTTCCTAATGCCGTGGGACAAATTGGTCATGAAATGCTTCCCAAACCTTGGTCAGATTTATGACCAAAAGGGGAGAATCTGTGAACAAAAAAGAACAAAGTGTGTCACTCATCATCCATTTATACAGAGGGTTAAATTGCAACCCACTGCAGTCGCCCACCAACAGTGCACCCTGCAGGGAATGCAGGATGGAAAACAGGATGAGGCATTCTGTGCTTTGAATAAATGGGCCCCTAGATAGTTAAGAATCTAGGAAGAATTTTGATGATCCCAGATTCTGGCATCTTCCCATACACAGAAAAGCACTAAAACCATTAACTTGAGATATCTGTTCTTTGTGATTAACAGTAATCATTTACCAAGATGTATGCTTGACTACATGTATTTCTTAGCCAAAAAATTCATATATATATATATATACTGGGTTCTCCCCTACCTCTTCAGAGCAGTACCTCAGAACTATCTTGAGAGTCTGTTTCCCAGGCTATAGTCCTCAGTAAGTTCCCTGAATAAAACTGAAACTCACAACTCTTATGTTGTGTGTTTTTCTGTCAGTTGATACCTCAAATTATAATTTATGCACTAGCCTAGAAGCTGGATTCATTTGCAGCTTGTAATTGAATAAGGCTTTAAAAGGAATTGGATGCCAGGATAATAGGCATTTAAAAAGTATAGTTATAAAGATACTGTTACTTGAACATGTCCAAAGCATGGAGTACATTTTGACACTGCATTGACATTTCAAATGTTCAGTTAACTTTGAAAACTTTTTCCTCTAAGACTATACAGGATCTCTCTTTTTGGCTTGTGCTTATTTTCATTAATCTAATACTTATGTATGTGGACACTTACAGCTGAATGATGATCACGCCTAATTAGATCACCTTGTTTGAAATATGACCTTAATATTTAGACTAATAGCAAAGACATGTGGGGTCTCAAGCTGTTAATGCTAAAATACCTGAAGTACTGAACATCTTGTTTTGTATTGTTTTTATTCGTGTGTAGACTGTCCTACTTTTAAAATGAGTGCCAATCCATCTGTCAGTTTGTGCTAAAAGTCTATAATATGTCATACCCAATGATCCAGCAATTAAAATATGTAATTCTAGTTGTATACAGATGATCTCCGACTTACGATGCTTCAACTTCCAATTTTTTGACTTTGCGATCAAGTGAAAGCAATACACATTCAGTGGAAACTGTACTTAGAATTTTAGATTTTGATCTTTTCCTGGGCTAGTGATACACGTTCATACTCTTTTATATTGCTGGGCAGTGGGAGAGAACTTCAGCTTCCAGTCAGCCATGTGATCACAAGGATAAACAGGCAATACATTTACAATCATTCTGTTCCCATACAAACATTCTGTTTCTCACTTTCAGTACAGTATTCAATAAATTACATGAGATATTCAACACTCTATTATAAAATAGGTTTTGTGTTAGATAATTTTTCCCAACTGTAGGCTAACATAAGTGTTCTGAGCGTGTTTAAGGTAGGCTAGGCTAAGCTATGATGTTAGGTAAGTTACATGTATTTAATACATTTTCAACTTAAGATATTTTCAACTTAAAATGGATTTGTGAAGATGTAATCCCATTGTAAGTTGAGGAAGATCTGTATTCTCAAGAAAATAAGATCAAATAATTGTTTAAATATGACTGTACAAAAATGTTTATCATAGCATTATTTATAATTTAAAAATTTTTAGAATCAATCTAAATACATTATGGTATATCCATAATATAGAATTCTATATAGGCATTAAAATTGTGATATGGAGCTGTATTTCTTAATATGAAATAAACTTACAATGTATTGTTGAATGGGGTAAGCAGTTTACAGGAATATATGGGTAGCATTCATTTTTACAAGAAATTAGGACTTAGCACTAGTTGTCTCCACTTTCAGTCTCCACTTACTCACCTCCCATTCACTCCATTTTCTAAATCAAATATTTCAATTCACCAACTATTTACATATGAATAATTATGAAAAGGATTTAATACATGGACTGAGAAGCAAACACAAACCTAGCTGTTTAAAGAGAGGGCATTATTGCCATTGTTAAAATGCATTCCCTCTGAAGCGAATAGAGTCTGGTTTATACTTTGTTAAAAGAAATTGAGGCCTATTTAAGAGTTTATTTGAGGAAAAATTGACTGGAATTAGGCAGTGCCTAACGAGAACATTAGGAGCACTCCACCAAAATGGGCTTGTGAAGAAATTTTTATAGACAAAATACAGAAGCAAAGTAAGGAAATTATTGATTGGCTATAGCTTAAAACCTAGTTGGCTGCTTGTGATTGGTTGTCCTTAGTGTTTTGATTTTGTAACCTTGAGGCATTTACAGGCTTATATTTTGATTTGCTGATGTAGGCACCATGACATTAGAGCCACCTCAGTCTAATGGCCTCCCTGCTTATTAATTTAAGAGCTTCAAAAGAGGTCCAAGGTAAGTCCTGAGAAACACTGTTCATGTGGCAGTCTCTGGGCTGGATACCAAACCTCCCAAAACAAAACTGGGACCTCAGCAGCAACTTACACTAACCGGTGTCCCCCATCCTATTTATTGCTTCTGTCAAAAGAAAATTCAGAGAGCTTAACTTGCTGTGAATATTTTATTGAACAAGAAACAAACTGTTCCAGAAAAGGAGACTTCCAAACTGAAGGTGGTAAAGAAGCTCAGCTCTCAGTAGTTACAGTTAAGTTTATAAAGCATGAATAAGTAGATTGTTTTCCACTGTGTTCTGGAAAATTATGGTATTCCTTATTTGCTTAAGTTTACATGTCTGTAACTGACTTTCCAGGAAGCTGTAAGGTCGTGCTCTAAGGCCGTGAAGAACCTTCAGTTTTGTTTAGGATTAGAGTTAGTATTTTGGGGAAATCAGGACACACAGTTGGTTATGATGATCACCAAATATTATATGTTGATGAGACAAGCCTTTTCAAAGTTCAAAACCGTCAAGAATTTGTGCAAAGAAAAACAGACTCTCAAAGTGGCCAATAAAGAGTTAAACATAGATTAGCTCCTTTATTAAGAGGCAATCTATACATCATAATTTATATGAAAAAAAAGAAGGCAAGCACTCTTCAAAATACTCTCAATGCTTTTTTACAAACAACATTTAATTCTCAATGTTTCTAAGGTTTAAATTATAATGTACTAAATAAATATTAGCTTGACTATTTTTTTCATTTCCCCATATATTTATAACCAACAGTAAGAGAGTTTGTAACGTTTTGGCAAAAAATTTTAAGGTCATAGAACAATCACAATTTTCTGATTAATTATTAAAATGGCTTTGTATGGTTTCAGCTTACACAATCATTTTTAGTCCTGTGCTACTGTGCAAAGTGAGGACTGATTATACTTGAGAACATTTTTGCCAAACCCCCATATCTGAATAACAGTTTGCTGGATATAAAATTTTCTGGATTCTAAATTTTCTTCCTTTAATAATTTGAAAGCCCTATTCCATTGTCTTATTGCATCCATGATTACTGTTGAAAAATCTATTCACAATCTGATATTTGCTCCTTTGTATTTGATCTGTTCTCCTCTGTAAACTTTTAACATTTTTCTTTGCCTTTCATATTTTAAATATTACTAAAATGTGTCTAATTTTGGGTTTTTAACCTCTCCTCTTTGACATTTCTTTTCATCTTTTTATGATATCAAAGTTTTATCTTTTATTTTTTCAATATTTTCTCCTCTGTTGTGTTTTCCCCTCTCTCTTTCTGGAGCTCCTATTTCTATCCTCCATATCTCTCAGATTTTCTTTTATATTGTCCTTTCCCACTTCTTTCTGGGAAAATTCCTCAATCTGGTCCTTCTCATTACTAATTTTTTTCCTTGACTTTATTCTGCTATTTCACCTATTCTTCATATCTAATATTTCTCCTTTATTCTTGTTTTATATTTTCCTGTTCTTGTTTCATATTATTAACATCTCTAATCTCTTTTAGTATGTTTAGTATATATAAGCCATCCAGTCTATGACATTTTGTTACAGCAGCCCAAATGGACTAAGACACAAGGATTATCCTGGATTATCCAGGTAAGCCCTAAATGTAATTACAAGGGTCCTTAATAAGGGGGAGGAAGAAAGGTTAAAGGAGGATGAAAGTGATGGGATGATGGAGGAAGGGGAAGAAAAGTTGATGTGGTGTGGGGCTATAAGCCAAGAACGTGGGCAGCCTCTAGAATCCGTCTGGAAAAGATAAACAAGTGGATTCTTCCCTAAAGCCTCCAGAAGGAACCAACTTGGCTGACATCTTGATTTTAGTCCATAAGACTTAATTCAGACTTCTGGCCTTCAGAATTATAAGATGATACTTTTGTGTTTTAAGTTTGTGGTAATTTGTTACAACAGCAATAGGAAACTAATACAGCACTCAAAACATTGGTTGGAGAATTGAATGAATTTAAAGTAGCATCACATTTATATATATAACCAAATATGATACCTCTGAGCCATCTCTCCCCAAAGCAGAACCTTAGTCCCAATCGAAGTGTCCCCTAATTATTTTGGAAATTAAGTTACCAACAGGAGATGTTATATATGCCCACATTACTGCAAAGTGATGATGAGGGAGATGGTGCAGACCTGACCTAACTACAGTTTGTTCCATTTCTGACTCTAATCAGAGTGTCCCAAAACCAGCTCAGTGGGTAAGATGAGACACACATCATCCTGTTCCTTTTAGTTTTCCTTCATCTCTTTTCACCCTGCCCCAAACCAAACTGAACTCTATTCTCCTCTAGTTAAAGAATAAAAGCCCCAGTATTTCAATGGATGCAAACACACATCAGTGGGAAATTGCAGTGATGTCATTGCCAGCATCAAAGAGCCAAAAGTGTCCTGTTTTACACACACACACACACACACACACACACGGAATAAGAGAGATGGAGAGAAGGGAATACATAAAGATATTAATAATTGTGTAATCTGACAGGTTTTGATTTTTACTTGATTATATTTGTGATTTTTCACAATGAGCATGAGTTCTATGTAAAATAACTAAACTTTAAGACAGAAAATAGAGCAATTAGGTATAATCTATTTTTAAAATGACTCTGAAGTTGTTGACAAGAGCTTGACAAAAATATGAGAGGAATATAGATTCCATTCGCTGCAGCAGAGGCTTAATATGATCAGGCTGATGGAAGTTAGTTACCAACACAAATCAAGAAACCAAAATTGTTGCTGAGAGGCATGGACATAAGAGTCCCCAATAAAAAGAGCAGCATACTGACTGTAATATGTCTCAGTCCTCAAACTCTGATATGCTTCTGATTCCTATTTCTGAATTTTTGACCCAGCATCTTCAGCTTCCCTGAGAGGGCAAAACAACTCTTCTTAGTTAGGTAAGTGACTTTTCAACTCTGGGAAGATTTATAATTAAGTATAGAGAAAATACATTAAGTGCATAGTATTACTACTTTCATTTAATTCAGGAAAATCTGAGTATGTTTACAATGTTTAAGAAAACCTGGCAGTTAGTCTTATAATTTTAAGTTGAAAGATGTGGAAGAATTTGACTCAATGCGGAAAATACATTGAAGGGGTTACAAGATTTTGAGAGGTATTCTCTACAGAAATGTATTCAGTGTTCAAAAGTTGTTTAAATGCTTAGTAAGGTTTTGCTTATGAAAGTGCTGAGTTTACTGTCAGGTATTCAAAACATGTTAAAAAATCAAATATATTTAAATGTACAAATGTAATTGAAATTATTTTTTAAGAACCTGCTTATTTGCATATATAACTATTAGATTTATAAATAGAAAAACATTTATAAATTATAGTTAGGTTTAAAAAAAGTAGGTTTCAAATTTTTCAACATTAATAAAACTAACAAAACATTGTAAATCATCAACTATACTTCAATAAAGAGTTGTTTGTTAAAAAAATTAAAAATAAAAATTTCAACATTAATATATTGACTTAACTTTCAATACATGTAACTGTAGGTAATTCTTTCTAAGCAGAAAACCCATCCCCTCCAAAATTAAAACTAAATAAACAACTCATTATCATAACTAAATACTTACAGCAACCATAAAAGAAAACAATCTCAGGTTTTAAAAATGTGATGATATGTATATCATATTTAAATATGAAATGTAAAAAAATGTATTCCAATCAAATAAAGGCTTAATTTGACATCCCCCTAGAAACTTGAAAAAGTTATCACTTGTGAACTCTAGGTCTAAAATAAATTAGATTGAACCTACAAGAACATTAGGCAGTAAAAATAAGCACAATTTAAAATCAGACTTGCAGCAAAAATACCAAATTGTGTTTCTTTAAGCAACTATTGCATGCAGATATCAAAAATCAACTGCAGTCCCCACCTGATCAAGGCTACCTCAAATGGTAATACACACGGGTAGTATCCAGACCTACTTATAAAGGATTCCTTCATTTGTTTATTCACTCACTCATTTCAAAAATATCTATTATCAGTAACTGGTGTGTGAGAAGATAGCTCCATGCCCACGCGGAACTCATTTTCCAGAGAGGCAATCCTGCCTGGGCAGAAGCTATTGGCAGAGGCCAGGTTATGAATGGCCTTAAATGTCATGCAAATGACTCTGTGGCCAGGTGGAGTGTTTTAAGCTGGAGAAAAACCTGATTTGGTTTATGTTTTTAGAAAACTCACCGGGTAGCCCTTTGGGAGGTGTGTTTAGAAGCCAAAGATTAAAGAGCCTGAGATTGAATAGGAGACTATTACCAAATGAGTAATATCTATGAGTATCTATCTATGCCCTGCTGTCCAAAAGTCAGGTGAGTAGAGTAAGTGCTCTGACTATTCATAGATTCAAAATGTTAGTTCTGGCTAATCAAAGTTTTACTTAAATAAAAATAGATTAGAATATCTACTTTTAGATTTACCCAGGAGAATCTCTGCTTTTTGGTTTTTTCTCTTTTGTGAAATGGGAAGAATCACAAGATTAAGTGATGGTTAGAGTTTACCATGGCACCATTTCCATGTTGAGGGTGATGAGCAATTGGAGATACTTCTGGATGTGGGCAAAGAAGGAAATCAAGCATGTTCATATAAGTTGTAGGCACTTCTTGGGACACAGTCTGCAATATGTCTTTAATGAAGTGTTTATAGTGTTTTGCTAAAGTAACAGTTTTAATAAATTAAAGGTTAAAAATTTCCTATACTTATGAAAAGAAAATGTTTCTGCCTATGACTAGTGATAAATGCAACAACAGGACTCACTTATATAATGACACTGCCAGTACTTCTTCCTCAGAGTACTAAACAAATTAAAATGGTGGGCGTTTCTAATCATGTTATGGAAGTATGCAGGTCTCTTTATCCTTTGACATAGCCCCCTTATAAGGATTACCTCAATTTCTCCTTGTACCTTCTGTCCCAGTACATTTTAAAAAAAACATTTATTTATTTATTTTGACTGCACCAGGGCTTAGTTGTAGCACACGGGATCTTCGATCTTCATTGTGGCATTCCGGATCTTTAGATATGGTGTGCGGGATCTTTAGTTGCAGCATGTGAACTCTTAGTTGCGGCATGCAAATTCTTAGTTGTGGCACGTAAGATCTAGTTCCCTGGCCAGGGATTGAACCCAGGCCCCCATTGAGAGCACAGAGTCTTAGCCATTGGACCACCAGGGAAATCCCCCAGTACATTTGATACGGTGAGATCTTTAGAAAAATTCAAGGCCGATATCTCCTTTTCCCTAAGGGCCAGATTAATCTTGAGGTACTGAACCTTTTTGATAATTCATCTACACAACAACTAGAATTTAGAATTCCAGTGCAGTAATAGCCAAGCAAACCAATAGTAAATTGTTAGAATCTGTTCCTCCTAATTTGTGGTCACAATCTTTTAATGATATTGGTCTCATTCATTCAACTCCATCCATTAAAATTCAGGTTGATGCCTCCAAACTCTTAGCTAATATTAAGCAATATCCTCTAAGAGTAGAGGCCCATAAAGGAATTCATCCCATAGTAAAGGCATACATTGCCAAGGGCCTGATTATTCCATGTACTAACTAACCCCTGTAACACTCCAGTCCTTCCTGTTCGTAAGCCAAATGGGCAAGCATGGGTGTCTGTTCGAGACCTTAGAGCTATCAACAACATTGTTATTCCATGACAACCTACTGTGCGTAATCCATACACAATCTTTAATTCCATTACTACAGATAGAGCCTTCTTTACTGTTACAGATTTATGTAATGCCTTTATTAGCATCCCTGTTGACTCAGAGAGTCAATACCTTTTTGCCTTTTCTTGGGAAGGCTGACAACACACCTGGACTGTTAAGCCCCAAGACTATACTGAAAGTCCATCCTATTTCTCCCAAATACTTAAGCAGGATTTGGCTGATGTAGTTTTCCCTCAAAGATCTACCTGTTACAAAATGCTGATAATCTCCTCCTTTGTTCCCCCTCTGAGGAACAATACATTCAAGACAGTCTTTTCCTCTTGACTCAATTAGCCCTAAGTGGACATAAAGTCTCTAAGGAAAACCTTCAATTCATTAAAACCCAGGTTAAATATTTAGGACATCTAATCACACCTCAGGGGTTAGTTAATGCTGGACCCTAACAACATCCTGGGAATCATTCATGTCCTTCTCCCTGAAACCAGAAGTCTTCTCAGGATATTGCAGAAACTGGATTCCAAATTTTTCCTTGTATGCTCAGTATTTATCTGCCCTGTTAAAGGAGAATGAACCGAATCCCGTCATCTGGCCAGGAATATATGAATCTGCCTTCCAGGCTGGAAAACATGAATTAATAACAGCCCCACCTTAAAATATTTCAACTATTCTCTCCCCTTCCCTTTTCGTCTGTGAACGAGAAGGAAATGCCTTGGGCATCCTAGTCCATTAATATGGGGACCATAGAAGACCAATTGGGTGCTATAGCCAACTAAACCCTGTTGCTAGAGAACTCCCTCTTTGTTTACGAACTTTCTCTGCTACTGCCCTCCAACTCAAAGCAACCAAAGAAATTGCCAGGGGTCCCCTTTAAGAATCTATGTGCCACATTCAGTAGAAGCACTTTTTAAAATATTGAAGTATGGTTGATTTACAATATTGTGTTAGTTAAAGGTGTACACCAAAGTGATTCAGTTATATATATATATATTTTTTCAGATTATTTTCCATTGTAGGTCATTACAAGATACTGAATAAAGTTCCCTGTGCTACACAGTAAATCCTTGCCACTTACTTATTTTATGTACAGTAGTCAGTAGAAACACTTTTAAACTTTCACACACTGAACATCTTTCTGCTAGTAGATGCACATCTTAGGAGATTTTGTTACTGACCCCTTTGAGTCAGGTCCCAACGAGTGTTCTCCGGCCGGCAGTTGAACAAGACCAAGGAAAGCTTGAATCTGATCAAAGAATGGAGGGATGTGAGCTTGTGCTCTGGAGCACACACTCTCCCCCATCTCCACAAGCCATGGACGGAGCCGCTTTACCAGGTTCCCAACAGCGGGGCGGAAGTGGAGTCCTCGCCTGTCCGGTGAGGCTGCTCTGCTCACGCTCCACATCACAGCGCGAGGAGCATCTCTGCACACGAGCCGCCGCCGCCATCTTGAGTGTCGTGCGCAGCTCCTGCACATGGTCCTGAGCTGAAGTGTTGGGCAGCCATTTCTCACTAGGAACTGTGGTCTGAAGTGCTGGGTGTGAGGCCTCTACACGCGGCACCTTATGAGCAAGTGAAACTAGACTAAGCACAGAGGAAAAGAAAAAAAAGGTTAGATTTTATTTAATTACCCAGATTCTATTTTTACTTCCTGGGAAATGTTAATGGGCTTTGCTGATGACAAATCCTGCCTCCGTCTCTAGTTCTGCTCCTCATTCTTGAGGGGCGCTGAGAGGCGCAGGTCTGTCTTCTGTAATTGCTTCCTGTTGAATTGGGAGGTAGTTATAACCTCGGGGAGAGGAGCAGAACTTTTCCCCAGCCACCTTTAGATGCGTTTGATTGTCGCCAGGCCTCAGCCCTAAGCATTTGTATCCCTGAGCAAAACCCCCTTTTGTCTAACCTTTTAGAGACAAAGAACACCAGACAATTTAAGATATATGGCCCAAATATTAGTAAGAGAATAATCGTCACATGTCATATTTTCCTAAACATGAAGGTATCTAGGTCTTTTGCCTGTAGGCAAAAGTGTGCCCTGATGTACAGGCTCACTGCCGTGGCCTGAATCTCTCTGGTTACACTTTTGTAGTTTTCTGAAAGAGAAGCTTCAGGTCAGGGGGGTTCACTCTCAAATAGTCAAGGGGGTCTGTTGCCCCAGGTTGTCTCTCTGGAGGTTGGGGCTCAGGGACCCTCTACACTTGAGTGTAATGTCCCCACAGAGTGATCCTCTGCTACTTCAGGACAGAGTGGGTGTTTAGGATCACCAGGTGGGGTCCATTCCCCTTAGGAGTGAACTGACCTTGCAAGCTACCGGTTTTTCAGGTTTTTAGGTGCACCCAGTCTCCTGGCTTCAGCGGGTGGAGGGCCAATTCAGTGGGTGTGGGCAGCATTTGGTTACCATGTTCCATGACAGCTTTCATGGTTTCTCCTACCTGGAGGGCATGCTTGAGTTGTTCCATTTCAAGAGGGTTAAGGTGTCCCTTCTCTCAGTCTTGGGTCTACCATACATGAGTTCAAATGAACTTAACTTTAACTTATCCCCTGGGGCTGACTGCATGCCAAGCAGGGCAATCGGAAACAACTTTATCCAATTTTCTTAAGTTTCCTAACATAGCTTGGCTAAGGCCCATTTCAAGGTCTGACTGGATCTCTCTACTTTCCCTGGTGATTGTGGTCTCCAGGCTGAGTGCAAGATCCATTTTATGCCCAGGGCACTTGTTATCCCCTTTGTCATTTGAGACACAAATGCTGGACCATTATCACTTTGTAGGGACCCTAGGAGCCCAAACCTAGGGATTATTTCTTTTAGTAATGCCTTAGCCACCTCAGCTGTGGTTTCAGTTCTAGCAGAGAATGCTTCTTTCCACCCGGAAAATGTGTCTTGCTAGCACCAAAAGATTGCTGAAGTTACCTGGTACTCTTGGCATGACAGTGAAATAAATCTGCCAGTCTTCTCCAAGATATGTCCCTCTGGTCTGAACGGGCCTTATCTAGGGGTCTCTGGGAGGTCTGGTTTTGGGGTTGTTCATTGTGCAGGTGAGGCATGTCTCAACTATCTGCCCTATTGTATTTTTCATGCCAGGAGTTATCATGACCCCAACTAACCAATTATATAGGAATTCCTTTCCATAGTGAGTTTCTTGATGAGCCTCCCTGATGGCTTGACAAGCTGCAGTTTGGGGAAAGAAGTATTTCCCATGTTCATTAACTAGCCACCCAGGGCCTCCTAGATCTGTACTGAAGCCCCATTTGGGGGCTGTGTCTAATTCTTCCTTTGTATAGACTGGGGAGTAATTGGATGGATCTGGCCTCTTAGGTATGAGGGGTAATTGCCAAGTTAGTAGTTCTAGGGCCATCCTTTTGGCAGTTGCCTCTGCCTACTGTTTCCCTTTATTACCTCTGCATCCCCTTTTGGTGACCCCTACAGTGAATCACTGCCACTTTTTTTGGAAGCTGCACTTCTCCTAGGAGTCTCAATATGTTTAAGCCATGTTTCACCTGCTTATTCTCCACAATAAGCATAATTCTTTCCTTCCAAATAGCCCCATATGTGTGTAGGATGGCATACGCATACCAAGAGTCTGTGTAAACTATTTAAAGTCTTCTCTGTCCTGAGCTCTGAGGCTTGGTTGAGGGCTATCAGCTCTGCCTTTTGGACAGAAGTCCCTGGGGGTAGGCTTCTTGCTTCTGTGACTTAGGTGTGGGAGGTCACTGCATATCCCGCCAGCCCTTTTCCCTCCCTCATAAAACTGCTCCCGTCTGTGAACCATTTCTTTTCGGCGTTTGGGAGAAGCTCACTTCCTAGATCGGGATGAATGGAAAAGATCATCTCTATGATTTCTATACAGTCATGCTCCAGGGGCCACATTTCTGTGCGTAGCAGGGTGGCAGCATTTAGTGTGTGATAGATTTTTATGGCAGCCACTGGGTTGTCTAAAAACATAGCCTGAACTTGAATCGACCTTCTGGGAGATAGGTATTCTGTTTCCTTCGAACTTACTAAAACCTGAAACTGATGTGAAGTCCATGTGGTGATTGGCTGACCAAATGTTAACTTTTCAACCGCCTTTAGCAAGGCTGTAGTAGCTGCTACTGCCTATAGGCAAGGAGGCCATCCCTCAGCATTTTGATCTAATTGTTTAGAGAAATAAGCAACCACCCGAGTTCCGGGTCCCAGTTTTTGAGCTAATACCCCAAGGCCGATTCCCCTTCTCTCATTAATGTAGAGGTCAAAAGGTTTAGCTAAATCTGAAAGGGACAGGTAAGGGCCTGAAGTAATTGCTTTTTCAATTCTTGAAAGACTCCTTTGCGTTCTGAATTCCGTTCAAAAATATCATCATTCTTTCCTTTCAACTTTTCATGTAGAGGCCTATTAGACCATATTTAGGGATCCAGATGCAGCAAAACCTGGCCATCCCCAGGAAAAACCCCTAAGCTGTCTTCTAGTTTTAGAAGGGGTGAGGCTTCAAATGGCTTCTTTTCTTTCCTGGTGTAGGCTTCTCTGACCTTCTGTGAGAAAGAAGCCTAGGTGGGTCACCCTAGTTTGTGATATTTGAGCCTTTTTTGGGGGGCACTTTACAACCTTTATTGGCTAGGTGGTTCAGAGTGGTTACAGTATTTTTGTCAGAGGCCTCCTTAGTAGGGCTGGCATTGAGAATGTTGTCTACATACTGGAGGAGGGTAGGGAAGAGATCAAGAAGGTCCTCAGGGGGAGGGTCAAGAACTGGTATTACCTCAGTGGAGGAGAGCCCACATCCCCTTTGAAGGCCTTTGTTCTGATATAAGGCTATTTGAAAACTGGACATAGGAAATTTCATCCCATTTCTTTTTTTTTTTTTTTTTTTTTCTTTTTTTTGGCCACATCGTGTGGGATGCAGAACTTCCCAGACCAGGGATCAAACCCGTGCCTTCTGCAGTGGAAGCATGGAGGCTTAACCGATGGACCACCAGGGAAGTCCATCCCATTTCTTTTGTCTCTGGCATAGCAGGTCCAACTGTAAAATGGTGTTGTAATATAGAGACCCATTGACGGACCAACTTTCCCCATCTCCCAGCCAATATTGGGGCCAGGCTGTATTACATAGGAAGATTAAATGTTTTGGGGTCAGGGGGTGATACCCAAAAAACTTCCAGTTCTGTGGGGTACACCCTAACGGGCTATGGTTTAGTATGGTGGATGTTTTGTTCCTTATACCTTAGATGTTCTGTTTTGGATTTGTTTCCAACTACCTGCGGCGGGTGGGGGGCAGGGGCAGGGGCAGCAGGGGGGGGTGCGGTTGGAGTGATTTGTTGGCAGACAAATACCTCAATATTTGACCCAAATAAGGTTTATGGTTCAGGAAACTTGGAATCAGTACCAAACTGTTCATGGATTCCTCAAAAGACCAAAATAGGAGGTGTCAAATTGGCATGGATTCTGATATAACTGAGGGTCGTCCTTGAATTTATAATGATCCATGCTTGAGATAGTAAGTCCCTCCTCAGTTGGACTATCTCGCAGGAGGTAAGACTGCCCCTGGGCCAGAGCAGCTTAGCCACCTTAGTTCCTGACCAGCTTGGTCTGTTAGGGAGTGGCACAGCTGTCTGAGGCGGGGGTCTCTTTCCTCCTTTCAGCTGAAAAGGAGGAGTTTTTGGACTTCTGAGTGAGGGCTAAAATCAGGAGGGATTCCCACCGGGTACTTCACAGATCTCCGGGGCAACTGGCATTCTGTGCTGGTACCGGGAGGAGAA
Source organism: Balaenoptera ricei (assembly GCF_028023285.1). Taxonomy (NCBI): domain Eukaryota; kingdom Metazoa; phylum Chordata; class Mammalia; order Artiodactyla; family Balaenopteridae; genus Balaenoptera; species Balaenoptera ricei. The sequence continues at coordinate 92,348,027 of NC_082644.1, read as the reverse complement.
CCCTAGAATCTTGGTCGATAAGGAATCCAAGGTTCGCTTCACAAGCAGTTGGGGGAAGAGAGGTTGGGTGGTGGGTGTTTCCTTTCTCGCCAGCAGCTCACAGGGCATCCTGATAGTGGGGTTTCTGGTCTTGCAAGCAGCTTACAGGAGAAATTGGCACCGACCAGAAGCGGTCAAGTCACTGGTCGAGTACCTACCTTAAGACCTTTTCCCACTCGGGCATCCCTGGTGTCCTTTCCTGAATTCGGATTGAGCATCCTCTTTCTGTTCTGTCAGGTGGTCCTCATTATCTGGGTCTTTTCCTGGTCTTGCCTCTTGGCACATGGGGCTGACCACTTTCCTTTACCAAACTGGAAGTGACTATGGAGAATGCTACTGTTGACCCCAGGAGGTCAGTGAGGAGGGCAGAAAGCCCTGGTGCAGCCAATACTGCCTAGTATAGGGGTCAAGAGGACAGCACTACTGGCAAGACAGCAGCCAAGACTGCGGTGGCTCCTTCTCATCCACAGGTCCCCACTGTCCCTGTGTTACCAAACCAAACTTGGGTCCGCTCACCCACGTGAATAAAGCCAATCTACTGACACCAGGTTGTGGTGAAGGAAAGTGCAGCATTTTCTGTAGACACCATACAAGGAGTCCAGGGCAGCCAATACTCAAATAAACCTGAACTCCCTGATGGGTTTCAGGTAAGCATTTTTAAAGGCAAGGTGAAGGAGGGAAGTCACAGGGTGTGTGATCAGTTCGTGCAAAATTCTGATTGATTGATGGTGAAGTAACAGGGCAGTGTCACAGGGGTTAACATTATCAATCCTCAGGCTCCAGTAGGTCTGGGGGCTATGTGCTCATGGTCATCACGTAGTTAACTTCCTCCATTTGGTGGAGGTTTTAACATCTGTAAAACAACTCAGGAAATGTGCATCAGATACTGTTATCTAGGTACTTCAGGGAGGAACTAAAGACTGCCATATGGCTGATTAACTGTTTACATTCTTACTAGTTCTCCTAGCTCAACTGCTGTTTTTGTCACTACATGTTCACATCCTTTCAATCATTAATTCTCCTAAATAGCTCCTATGTTATTGCCTTGTTAGATGCCATCTTACTGCCAAAACAATTAGCAATTATTAAGGTGCCTGGTCATTTAAAATTTGATATTGATGAAAGTCATGGAAACCATCAGACCTATGAGGCAGCTAAAAGAGCTACTCTCCCAAACTCTTCTTGTTTACTTATGATTTCCCCCATTGTGAATGACACTAGAGATTTGAAGGAGGTAATTAGATATGGGAACATCATGCTACTGCTAAAGAAAAGCAAAAATGGAAAGATGCTAAATGCATCTATAATCCTGAGTCTTAAGTTATGGGATAGGCTAGACATCATCTGGCCCTATCCAATGTCACACAACAAACAAATAATATTAAAATTGACACCTGAAATGATACATTGAGGTACAGACAAAATATTAGATTGGGGATGACAATATTTTTGGAACCCTTCTCCCAGAGTTGCCTCTGAGGTATTTCAAAGGTGTCTTGTTTGCCCAAAACATAATCCAGGCAAGCTTGTACACACATCAGTGGGCCATTTCCCTTTACCCAAAGGCCCTTTCAAGTTATGGCAATTAGATTTTATTCAATTACCTCCTTCACAAGGTTGTAACTCTTTTGGTAATGGTTTGTATGTATTCTCATTGGGTGGAAACTTTTCTTGTCAAAGGGCTAGTGCTCTTGCCATGGCCAAAATTCTATTGGAAAAAATAATTCCCACTTGAAGAATTCCATTGGAATTACCTAGTGATAGAGGAACCCATTTCACTGGTCAAATTCTTAGTGCAGTCTGTGATACTTGGCCTATTCTACAACATTTCAGTTGTGCTTATCACCCTCTGTTCTGGGTTGGTTGAGAGGACAAATGGTATTATTAAAACACAATGCTAAATATGTAGAAATTTTTAGCCTCTCTCGATCACAATTTCTGCCCATTGTTTTAATGAATTTGAAATCTATCTCAACTATCTATGTGCTGCTAAACATAAGGGTGTTGACCCATGATTCTCATTTAAAGAAGGCTCCTGTCCCCCAGTGGACAATGGAACCAACTGGAAATTTTAAATTCAAGTTGACCTGGAATTGAAGAAGATGACATCTGAACGAATAGCTTTCCCAAGACTGGACCACGTCTGTATTTTTTTCCACAGAACAATTTGTTGATTTGCTATTGCCTTTCTAATTATTCTACTAGGAGAATTTTCTATATATTATAAACACGTTACCATTTATAACCTGTCTTCTTGTATTCTTTCTTATGGACCTCCTTGCACATAGTGAAGGCTTATGCTTGATATTTAATTTAAAGAGCATCTCACAAATTCTTTGGAAAACTGGACATGAAGAATTGTTGGATTGAAGTATTTGGACTGCTGTTTATCTTAATAGGTATTCTAATGGTCTTTGCCTTACTACACACAATAGGAATTCTCAGTTGGTGGTAAAACCCCATGAAATCAGAGGAACTTGCTGCCTTTATATTGCCCTGCAGTTTGAATGCCTTGCTTGTTGACTGTTTGTTTATTCCTGGTACTCATATACTGGCCAACATAGTGAACCACCCCTCTTTAGATTCTTCTTATAATGACTTTTGTTATTAGGAATAATTTTAACTCTTGGTTTGGCCTTTTATCTTCTCTTGTGAGCCTCATTGCTGATAATGATGCCTTACTGCACTTTTTTGTTTCTACCCTGCAGAAACTTTCTGATTTTGCAAATCTTATTGACTGTTGGATTTGTGCTAGAGCAAACCACACTCATGATGCTCCAGAATTAGTGGATTGACCTCTGTCCTCAGGGGAATGGAAGGCCCTAACAAACAAAAATGTAGGGTTCTGTTTTGGTATCTTTGAAAGCAAGCACTCATCACCTTCCCTCTGGGAGACATGTCCCAGATATTACTGCTTTCCATTGGGTTTCCCCTGCTCATAAAGGAATACTTCATACTAGAATCTGGATGTTGACTCATAATACTTCCCTATGTTTTGAAAATATAAATGGTACTGGTAAAACATTATGTTACCTTCCATTGCATGTCTGTGACTATACACTCGTATGATTCGGATGATCCTGAGTTCACTCCTCCTTGGAGTCTACATGACTACAGTGTAACTTCTCACAATGAATTCTTGTGGTAGGGCAATGAAATCTATAACAGAACTGGATATTGGGACACTGAGGTACTCCCCCTTAATAGGACAATGTGGGGAATTTATCAGAAATCTGGAAAATGGTGGGAATTTAATTCCACCTACCTCTTCTCTGGAGACTCCCCAAATCTTAGGCAAAATTTTGATCCATAATAAACTCATTTATTACTTCAGGCATATAGAAATATAAGATGTTCTTATAGCCACTTACACAATTCCAGTCAACCAGATTATCGTGTACTCAGTGAAGATGAATTTTTTGACCATAAAATTTCTTCTTTTGAAACTGATAAAAGAATTTCAGTTCAAGAACCTACTTATTCTTTGTCCCTAGAAGGTTCTGGGCATTTTGTGTGTGTAGCACAAATATTTACTCAACTTTTCCTACTAAATGGAAAGCGTGTTGCGGAATCATTGCTCTTGCCCTTGACGTCACTGTTAGAAAGACCCTTCCCTCTACTGCTCACATACCAAACTTAAGGTCTTTCTCATATCAGTTAAAAAGATCTCGGAGAAGCTGAGATGGTTATAATTTTGAATATATGCCAACTAATAACCCAATTGTAGACAGAAAGGGTTTGGTCATGCTTTTGCCAGGGCCTTCCTCCCTTGGTTTGGGGTAGAAAAAGCAATACACAATTATCCAAAGTTATGACCAACCCCTTCAATGCTTCTGTCTTAAGCATTTGAATATCATGAAACTCAAATTGATAGCCTGGCAGAAGTTGTCCTACGAAATAGAAGGGCACTTAATATCTTGACAGTTCAACAGGAGGCACCTGTGCATTACTAGGGGAAGAATGTTGCTTTATATCAGTCATTCTGGCAAAGTAACACAAGAACTAAAGGTAATAAAAGGTAATATCAATCTGCTGGCTGAAATAGGATACACACCAAAACCTGAGGATTATCTAGATCTCTCTAGTTGGTTACCATCAGGAATAGGGCCATGGTTAAGAACAGTATTGCAAACTGGATTATTATTGTTTATCTTAATAATATGCATTGTTATATTAACCAAATGCTTGCTAAAAATTATAACCTCTGTTGTAACTTGCTTAACTACCCAGTTTATGTTTGCACAGATGGCTATGTTAGATGTTCTTCGCTGAGACAGACTTTATGAATCAGAAGATTTGGAAGAAATTATTGATATTGCCTTCACTAGACCCTCCCCTCCACCAACTGAGGAACTAGATGGAACCGGAGCAGGTAATCAAACCACTCTGGCCGTGAGCGACTAATGGTGCTCTGTTGACATTTTGTCAGGAAAAATCATGAGCCAAAGGGGGAAATGTGGAAGGAGTTGTCAGTAATAACTCCACTTTGTACTTTAAGACTCCATTTTGTTAGACTGTGAATTGTGCTTACCCTGCTGGGGAAAAAAAAAAAAAATTATTTGCTCAGAAAGGAATCCCTAAGAATTGTGCAAAAATGTGCCTTAACTAATAACAAATGAGACATCATTGACAAGCCAATAAATTGTAACATGGAAATCTAGAGGAAGAATGTTCTAAGCAGGGGAACAGCAAGTGCAAAGGCCTTAAGGTGAGAGTGTGTTTGATGCATTGGAGAAAGAGCAGGGCCAGTGTAGCTAGAGTAGAGGGCAAAAGGGGAGGGTGGTTGGATAGGAAGCCAGACAGGAGCCAGCAGCCACATCCTGCAGGACCTTGCTGGCCATTGTAAGAACTTTGGCTTTTGTTATGAGTGAAATATACCCAACTCTGATCTGCCCCTAGAAATTATGTGTGTTGCTCTTCAGGAAAGACATCAGAATCCATAATAGTACAGCCTGGGCCCTATACACAGAAAGCCAGCCACTGACTAACAAATACTTGAATTTATTAAGTGCTGTGCACGTCATCCAGAAGATGCCTTGGCAAATGAGCTCAGTACTAGGCTAGATGCTGTTACTATGTCCTGAGCCTCTGGATAAAGGTTAGGTACTCCACTCCTCTCTGGCAAAATCTAAAAGTAATGGAAGGAGCAAGAAGGTGCATAGTGTAGGGGAAGAATGGTTTTGGAGACTTGAAGCATCTGTAGACAAAAAGACCTAGATTTAAATCCAAACTCTGTCACTTACTAGCTGTGTAACCTTATACAAACTCATAATCCCTCTGAGCCTCAGTTTTCTTAACTCGGAATGAAAATAGTAGCTTCCTTATAAGAGTGTTGTGAGCACTAAAATAATGTGAATTATGTGTTTTGCACAGTGCCAGCAAATAATCACTTCATTATTAAGTATTAGGCTAGGCTGACCAGCTCTGTCACTTGAATAAGATCATTCCTTTGGCCAAACCTCAATTTTTCCATCTGTAAGATGAGTATGACTATCTATCTGCCAAAATTAAGTGTTGAGGTTGCTTTGGACTCAAATGAACCACCAAAGCCACTCCTGGGAGAGACTGACAGGTGAGTGGAAAGAACCACAGACCTAATTCCCATGCCTGGCTAGGTAATTTGATTAGAGCAAACCTTTCTGTTTGTTTGTTTGTTTGTTTTTAAATTCTGGCTTTTGGAGTATTGCACTTGGCAAATTACCTTCTCAAATATTTTTTCCTCATTTACAAATTGGGGATGACAGTCTCTAATGTACAGGAGTAAAGTGAGAGGAATTTTCATACGGTGTCTGGCATAACGCGGGGTACAGTGGGGATTAGGGGTGGAAGTGGTGTCCGGTATTATTTTTATTATTGGCAAAAACAAATCCCCTAATGGACCTGAGGACACGGGGAGGGGGAAGGGTAAGCTGGGACGAAGTGAAAGAGTAGCGTTGACATATATACACTACCAAGTGTAAAATAGATAGCTAGTGGCAAGCAGCTACATAGCACAGGGAGATCAGCTCGGTGCTTTGTGACCACCTAAAGGGGTGGGATAGGGAGGGTGGGAGGGAGACGCAGAGGGAGGAGATATGGGGATATATGTATCCATATAGCTGATTCACTTTGTTATACAGCAGAAACTAACACAACATTGTAAAGCAATTATACTCCAATAAAAATGTTAAATAAATAATAAAAAAAAATAAGACTGCACATAAAAAAACAAAAAAAGCCCCAAATCTCCTCCCACGATTAAGAGAACACGCTTAATGGCCAGCTGGGGCTGTGAACACTGCCGATACCTAATCCTTCCAGCATTTCAACTTCCTTTGCCCTGAGCCTGCTTTTCCCTTTCTGCCCATCAGTTGGCGCCTTTTCCGTCCTTTTTTCCCCAAGCTGGCTTCTGGGGGCTGCAGTCGCTCCCCAGCTCTCAGGTCACATGGCCTGCCAGAGCGAGGGGACTCCGCGCCGGAACTGCGCCGCAGGAGGTGAGGCTTCCGCGCGCACCCGGCTGCGCCCGCTCCTCCGAGGCCTCAGGGTCCGGGGATGGCTCCTCCATGGGCATGAGCCAGATAACCGAGGCGACACCAGCAGCGGCCTTCAGCGTGCGCAGGGGACGGAGCTGACCGCCCCCACCGGGTAGGTTTCCGCTGCGCACAATCTGCTCAGCCCCCTTGGCATCATGACTGGAGCGCCCACCCCGGAGATGTCTCCAGAGCGAGGGAAAAAGAATTAGGGTTGCTGCAGCAGGCACGCGGAGAGCAATTGCAGGGTCTGGTGCAGCCTGGGAGGGCCTGCGACCCCGGCGGTGTTCTCTGGGCGGGCGGGCTTCGCTGCGGCCCCGCTCGTGGCGGTGGCTGCTTCCTGCCGGAGGACTGCGGGGACCCCAAAAGGGCGTCCCCCGCGCGGCCAGGGCCGGGATCTGCGCAGGGATGACTGAGTGTCGCAGCGAGCTTGCCTCCCTACCCCTCGTCCGCTTCCGTGGCGCCGCGAGGCCGACAGAAAGGCGGGAGCCGGGCGTGTGCGAGTCCAGGTAAGACCCAGCTGCTGCCCAGCGTGGCCCGGCCGAGCAGCCTAAGGGTGGATCGCCTAATGGCCGACCGCTCGTGGCTGCCTCTGCCGCGCGTCGGCGCCGCGCGTCGGCCCCTCGGGCCAGCCCCGCGCGCCGACACACGCGCTGCTGCGGCGTTGGGTTTCTGCGGGCGACCTCGCAGCCCCGAGACCGAGGAAGGGCAACTGGACAGAGGAAGGCGTCCTTCCCAGCTCCCGGAAAGACCGGACCGAGGGAGGCAACCCGGCGATTGAGACAGTTTGTTTCCTCCTACGGGTGGGGAAACTGAGTCCCGAGCGCGGCGGGGACTCCCCAAGGTCAGTGGCAGACACTAGATCCACTCTGGTCCTCCGCTGCCATTCTCTTTCCATGAGGGATAGTTAGGACCAACCCGTTTCGTCTCGCCCTCTTCCTGGCCTCTGGGTGCGGGCGTTGCCAGTGCCGCACTGCGCCCGCAGTATTGGAGGGTGGGTGTAACCCCGGCATCCCCTGCTTGTCCCTTTTTCTCCCCTAGGTGAGGGGACACAAGGGCGGATCCAATGATGATCTCACTATGCCGATCATTAGCAAAACCTGCAGGTGTGTGTGTGTGTGTGTGTGTGTGTGTGTGTGTGCGCGCGCGCGTTTCCCCTAGAGAACTAAACCTCATAAAGCGGATTGGCTTTTAGGGATGCATTTCTAGAGTGCACTGCACCAGGTATTTTAGGAGGTGAAAAGAGAAAACCATGTTTGTCTAACATTATTAAAATTAGAATTTTTTAACAGGATAAGCTTATTACAAAACATTCAGGAAACAGAAAAATGTAAAGGAGAAACTAAAGATAACTTAAAACTTCATCTAGATTGTTGAGATTTCCTAGATATCTTAAAATTTTCTCTGCATGCACACATTTAAACCAGTAACGTGGGCAACACAAATTGTTTCAATTTGTACCTCTGATTACCCAGGGGGAATCAATTCTTTTTTCTCTGTGTATTGGCCTTTTGCATTTGTGTGTGTGAATTGACTATTAATTCTTTTGCCCCTTTTTCAGTTGGAGTGTCTTTCTGTTTCTGATTTTTAAGTGCTGTTTATATATTACACATTAAGTTAGTAATCCTGTCATCTATGTTGCACAGTCTTTCCCAATTTACTTAATGTTTTTGTCAGTTTTTCATCTTTGGCCATTCAGCTCTATTCTTTTTTCTTTATGGTTTCTGCTCGAGTATTTTGCTGAGAAAGGCCTTTCCTAACCCAAGTTTGTATAAATATTCTCCTGTATTTTCTTCAGGTACTTTTAAGCTTTGGTTTAAAAATTTTAATGTGTAATTTATTCTAGTTTAAGTTGTAAAATGGAGAGCTAATTACTTTTCCTAAATGGTTAGCCAGTTGCTACAAAGCTATTAAGTTCATTATTTACCCCTGATTTAGACTGCTACAATTATGGTATATTAAATTATTATGTATTTATATCTATTTGTAGATTTTTGCATGTGTCTCTCAGTATATTTTGGTGCCAGTGCCATGTTATTTTAATTACTGAAGTTTTATAACAAGTTTAATATCATATTACCCAGTATCATCTTCCTGGCTTTTAAAGAAATCAGTTTTATTAAGGTATAGTTTCCATGCAGTAAAATGCACCATTTAAATGTATATTTTGATGAATTTTGTCAAATATAACCACCGTCACAATAAAATATTATGGAGTACTACATAAACTTGATGTCATCATTGCACAGGGGACATGCTAATCTTCAATATATCATTCCAGTTTTAGTATATGTCCCAGCAAAGCGAGCATTTCCTAGCAGTTTTTATTAGTACTAATTCCAGGTTATCTTTAGAATACTTTGGTCAAGTTAACCAGCCTCCTCCTGTTCCACCAAAAGAAACAAATCATGTTTGGATTTCTATTGGATTTTTGATAATTAGGGTCCTGAGAGTAGGACCCCTGAGTGTCACGTTCACTATTCCAGTGCCTGGTACAAGACTCAGTATTTGTTGAATTAAACTTTTAACAATGATCATAAAAGTAATATATGCTCTTTGAGAAGTGTAGAGGGCAAAACAGGAAACCTCCATCCTTCATACCTTCATCTCTCCTTCACTAAATTATACTCCATGTTAAAAATAAAATGATCATACTATGTACACTTTTCTACAATTTGCATTGACATAGTTTGCATTTTTCCCTTAGAGACTTTTTCAAACTGCCTGGTTCGATATAACGAATTACCATAAACTGGGTGCATTAAGCAGCAGAAACATTTATTTCTCACAGTTCTGGAGTCTGGAAGGCTGCGATCAGGGTGCCAGCACAGTTGGGTTCTGATAAGGGGCCCTCTTCCTGGTTTATGGATGGCCACCTTCTTGCTATGTTCTCACTGGCAGAGGAGAGAGAGGAAGCAAGCTCTCTTCTGTCCCTTATAAGGGCACTAATCCCAGCAAAAGAGTTCCACAAACATGACCTAAATATCTCCTAAATACCCCATCTAAATACCCTAAATACCCCGAATCACATTGGGGATTCGGATTTTGATATATGAATTTGGGGGGAACACAAACATTCAGTCCACAGCAGAGTCTTAGCTAAGACTTTTTAAATGTCAGTATATTTAAACCTTTCTTTTTCTTTTTAATGTCTCCATATCATCCCCATGTGTAGTTATCTAAACATCTGTTCCCTATTGCTGGCCATTTCCTTTCCCTGTAGTTTGTCTATCCTTCTCCCTGCCCGGTCCTCTAGTCCTCTCCGCCGCTTTCTCCCTCTCTTTCTTACTTACAAACAAAATTGCTGTGAACATTCCTTGTCTATGTTTGGTAGCATGTGTTGGCATTTCTGCAGGGTAGATTCCTAGAAGTAGAATTTCTGTGTCAAAGGAGATGCACATATAAAATTTTTGTAGATACCATCCCAACTTTCCCTCCAAAGGTTCCACCAATTTATATGAAAGTGCCCATTTACTGTACTGGCCCACTCCCTCTTGAAGTAAATTGGATTGACATTATGTTAAATATAGAGATTAATTTTAGAGAAAGAGACCTCCATCTCTTCTTTCATTAGTGAGCCTTCTCAGCTGGGAAGATGTTATTTTATCCATTTATTTCACTTTTAGAATGTCCTTCAGTAGAATTTTATAGGTGTGTATATTCTGCATATTTCTTAAATTTATTCTAGATATTTTTGGTTTCTTTTTTTTTCATTTTGACTGAGATATTTTATCCCATTGATTAATTTAGTAATTGTCTGATTAGATGAAAGCAATCAGTGTATATATGTAGTGTGTGTATAATATTATATATTATTTTTGCTTATTAATTCTGTTACTGAACACATTCTGAAAGTCTGTTACTATTTCTAATGGTTTTTCAGCTGATTTTCTTGGGTTCCCAATCCATGCAGAGACAATATTGCGTATTGGTTGAGAACATGAGTTCTGGAACCAGTCTGCCTGGATTTCAAGTTTTGCTACCCATTTAAAACTTTGTTAACCTAGGGTACAAGTTAATTGTGCCTTAATTTTTTTCAGGTATAAAATGGACTTAATAATAGTACTTCTCATAGGCTTCTTGTGAGGATCAATGAGATGCTTAGAACAGTGCCCAGCACATAATAAGTGCTCAGCAAGCACTTCCAAGTAAGTTGATCTCTGCACATTAAATTGGGAGTCTTTGATACTCCCAATTTTATAGCTGAGGAATTGAGACCCATAGAGATCATTTATTTGCTTAACAAATATGAAACCTTTTCTATGCATAGAATACTGTGCTGGGTCTGTGAGGGATATCAAAGATAAATTAGACTGAATCCACTAATGAGGGATTTATAAGGCCAATTGGGTTGTAAATCAAAGGCCATGAAAAAAGCCATGTAAGGCAGCAGGCATCATGAAAATAGCATAGGCTTTGAAATTTTTCCTGTGTTTGAATTTCCTGCTTTCAACTTGGTAGCATTTTTTTTTTTAATTTAAATGAGATTAGTTCCATTACTGTTTGAGAGTTGCTCTTTTGGTCAAAAGAAATATACGTAAGAGTCCAGTACAGAACTTGGTTATGTAGTAGGAGCTTAATTAGTGGTAACTATAAATAGATACAGTCTAAAGTAGAAAGTGACAAATGAATGTCCTTGGATGAAAGTTCATGTAAAGGGCCTTAGCACTTGAGGAAAAAGAGACATTATTTCTGGTTGGGAGTGTTTACCTAAAACAAATAGACTGGCAATTATTTGTCCAACAAAGATGGGTTTATTTGGGATCAGCAGAGAAGTGCAATTCAGGGTCTGCAACCATGGTGAGTCATGTGCAAGTCCCTGCACAGCAAGGGAAGGCGAGTGCTTTTATGGAGGGGAAAAGAAATTTGGAGGGCAATAGTAAATTAACAGCCATGGCTTTTTGTTGGCTGAGTCCTTGCCAGGAAAGAATAATCTTTTTCTTGCTCTTGGGCTCTGCTGTCATCACAGGACAAGAGAGCTCCCCCTTCTGGTCTCCACACTCTATTTAATTGAATTTTCCGTTTAATAATTTTTTACATTTCTTCCTTTTGATGAAGATCTTTCTCTGAAAGCATTGCTGATCAAGTGTCACGTTTTCTACTTTCAGAGGCTTTTTGTCCCTCAATGTCAGGAAATACCTTTCCTGGGTTCAGCGTCTCATGTCGGAGGGAATAGATTAGGAATCTATTGAGATCACATGTAAGTAACAAGGAGGGGTAGGAGGGAGAACTCTCAGGCACTTTTCATATAAAGTCTACATGTTATCAAGATCACAGACATTAGAGATTACTTGAAGTGTTGTCATTTTCAGTGATTTGGCAACAAACTTCCAACAGGCCTGGTCTGGATATCTTGAGAAAGCTGTCTCATCAGATACTCCAATTCTGGGAAATCTTTACTTTCAGGTCACCAGATGATGTGCAGGTCCAGTCAGGGTTTTATGCTCTCTTTAGGTGTGTCACATGTATCCAAGAGTCTATTCCTTGGAGTTTGGCAGCACAAGGGTTGGTTTACCTGATAGGGACATTTCCAGTGAGGACAAAGAGAGAGTCTTTCTGGAGGTGACTTTTTCAATAGACAGAATCTCCAGGTTGCAAGACGTGATGCTTAAGGTTTTCATCTCCCTAGAGTGCACTGTGAAAAGATTGCTTTACCGCACATGGATATTTTTAATAGGAGCAATAGGCCTCTGCACTATTGCAGTATCTCTCCTTTTATCAGTTGTGAGTCAAAAGAAGCAGGAGCCAAGTTCATTGGGTGTCCTGGGACTATCTCAAAGTTAAGAGTTTTTGAGTTATAAAAGAAGTGGCTCTTACCCACTGGACCACCAGGGAAGTCCCTCCAATTGAATCTTTTTTTTTTTTTTTAAGCAGATATTCATTTTTAATTATTATTTATTTATTTATTTTTATTTTTGGCTGTGTTGGGTCTTCGTTTCTGTGCGAGGGCTTTCTCCAGTTGCGGCAAGCGGGGTCCACTCTTCATCACGGTGCGCGGGCCTCTCTCTTGTTGCGGAGCACAGGCTCCAGACGCGCAGGCTCAGTAGCTGTGGCTCACGGGCCTAGTTGCTCCATGGCATGTGGGATCTTCCCAGACCAGGGCTCGAACCCGTGTCCCCTGCATTGGCAGGCAGACTCCCAACCACTGTGCCACCAGGGAAGCCCCCTCCAATTGAATCTTAATGACATTAGTGCATTTGACTAAACCAGAGGATTGAGGGTGGTAAGCACAGTGAAAGTGTAAAACTGGCCAAACAGTGCAGAATTGTCAAAGTACCTGACCTGTAAAATAGGTTCCTCAATCATTATGAGGTTCAAGAGGAGTTCGCTAAGTAGGGATAATCTTTTCCCAAAGGACGTTAGCCAGAGAAGAGGCAGCAGCCTGTCTGCAAGGGAAAGCTTCAGTTCAGTATGAAAATATACAGACCATGTCTAAAACATATTTATATCCACAAAATAGAGGAGGTTGTATGAAATCCATTTGCCAGACATCTAATCATCTGTTAGACAGTTTAAAATGTCCAGGAGCATTACGAACAGACTGTCCAGTACTTCCCACTTGTACTTCAACAAGTGGGACAGTGAGGTGTAGGCACTTTTTGTAGCCTTGTTAATGTTTCCCCACCAATACTGATTCATGAATGTTATCATTTTGTCAGTAGACCTATGGCTTAATGCATGTACAGTGGTGAGGAGTGGGAATTTTAGTGCCTCTGGTAGGATTGGGTTATTCTTTGGTCCTAACCAGAGATTTCTCTTTTTATCAAATCAACAGTTGTTGAATTTCTAAACTTGTTTTTCCTTTTCTGAAGCCAGTTGTTGGGCTTCTCTAGCCAGTTTTTCTAAGTTACCATTTGGGGAGCCTTTGGACCATGATAGAGGTTTGGCTGCTGAGGGTTTCTTTAAGGGCAGCCTTTTTTTTGCAGAAATGTCAGCAAGGTGATTTCCCTTAGCTTCCAGAGAGTCAAGTTTAGAACACCTCAGAATCTTAATAGCTAACGTGCCAGGTAAACGTATTACACCCAATAATTTCTAAACATAGGAGCCATTTTAAATTTTATTTCTGCTTGTAGTAAGGAAGCCACATTTCTTCCACAACATTGCAAAATCATGAACTACTCTGAAAGTATATGTGCCATCAGTATAAATCATTGGCAGCTTTGTTCTTGGCTAAAAGTACAAGCCCTTGTAAGAGTATATAATTCAGTTTGTTGGACTGAAGTAGCCATAGGTAAAGATGCTGCCTCAACAACATCAAAAGGAGTTGCAATAGCATACACAGCACAATATTTGCCATTGTCACTTTTTAAATAAGAACCATCAGTGAACCACGAGACGTCAGTGTTACCCAAAGGATTTTCCTGCAGATCATCATCAGGGGTCAGGAGGTGATTTGTCAGTGGTAAGCAGTCATGAGGGACTTCATCATTGATGGGGGCGGGGAGAAGAGTAGCAGGGTTAAGGTTATTACAGTGTAAAAGAGTTATGTGAGAAGCAGTTAACAAAAGGACTTTATAGGAGGTGAGGCAGCTAACTGAGAAATGTTGCGGGTGAGCACCAAGATTGTGGTTCCATTGTCAGTTAGGACTGAAAGAGATTCATCCCCAGTCTGGAGAAATGTTTCTCCAATTCTATTAAGTGGGAAGATTGGGAAGAGCCCCTGTAGTCCCCTCGAGCCCCATTGTTGAGAATTCAGAGGACATTGGAAAGACTGGTTAGAGGGCAGAGGTGCTGAAAATGCTTAAATTTGTAACAATCTCTCTTCTGATGTCCTGGCTGTTTGCAACTAAGCCAGGCCCTCAGGGAGTAGCTTGTAAAGTATTCAGTCAAACCCCTACCCGGGAAAGAGTGGGAGATGGGCGGGTTTTGCCTTTTCCCTCAGCACTGAGCCCTGGGGGTTCAGCAATGGAGAGTGCGCACGTACCCATTAAGAACAGCTTCTTTCTTTGCTAGTCCTGTTGGTCTTATGGACGTATTGCCGCATTGGCTTTCAGAGTTACGTGTTTTGGGGCCTGTCCCTCAGGTGGGAGTCTTAGAAGTTGGGGCTCTGGGTATGTGGTCCAAACCCTTCACTCCTCAGGGAGCAGCTGGTTGTTGGGGGGTTGGTCCCAATTGTCTGGCACTGTGCCAGGGGTGGGGTTTATGGAAAGAGCATGTCTTAGCCTTTCCTGACTGTTTCGACATGGGTATTTTCTCATTTGCCTGATGTGTAGGAGTCACTCAGCTAGTTTCTGGATTTCTCTCAGAAGGAATTTCTCCTCATGTACATTCGATGTGTCCATGGGAGGAAGGAAGATAAGGAGCCTTCAGTGTTGCCATCTTGGTCTCTCCCTGAGTTTGCTTACTGTGTGTGTGTGTGTGTGTGTGTGTGTGTGTGTGTGTGTGTGATCTTGCCGCATATTCATACTTGCCTTGGAATAGGAAATAAACACTCAGTAAAAACATATAGGCAAAATACATTTTAACCATGCAACTGTTAACCTACAATCACTATGTATTGGGTTGACCAAAAAGTGCCTTCAGTTTTTAAGTAAAAATAAAAGACACATTTTTTGTTTTCACCAAGAACTTTATTGAACAACGTGTTCACCCTTTTGTTCCACTACCTTCTGCCATTTGTCAGGCAACTTCATAATTCCATCTTCCCAAAACCTTTTATCTTTTTGAGCAAAGAACTGTTCTAGGTACCTTTTACAGTCTTCCAGGGAATTGAAATTTTTTCTCTTAAGAGAATTTTGTAAAGACCTAAATAAATGGAAATCTGAAGGTGCAATGTCTGATGAATATGGTTGATGAATCAGAACTTCCCAGCCAAGCTGTAACTGTTTTTGTCTAGTCTTCAAAGAAACATGCAGTCTTGCATTATCCTGATGGAAGATTATGTGTTTTCTGTTGACTAATTCTGGACACTTTTTGTCGAGTGCTGCTTTCAGTTGGTCTAACTAGGAGCAGTACTTGTTGGAATTAATCGTTTGGTTTTCCGGAAGGAGCTCATAATAGAGGACTCTCTTCCAATCCCACCATATACCCAACATCACCTTCTTTGGATGAAGACCGGCCTTTGGTGTGGTTGGTGGTGGTTCATTTCGCTTGCCCCACGATCTCTTCCGTTCCACATTATTGTATAGCATCCACTTTTCATTGCCCGTCACAATTTGTTTTAAAAACGGAACGTTTTCCTTACGTTTCAGTAGAGAATCACATGTGGAAAAACGGTCAAGAAGGTTTTTTCGCTTAACTTATATGAAACCCAAACATCAAAGCGATTAACATAACCAAGCTGGTGCAAGTGGTTTTCAACGCTTGATTTGGATATTTTGAGGATGTCGGCTATCTCCCGCGTGGTATAACGCTGATTGTTCTCAATTCATGTCTCGATTTGATCACTATCAACTTCAACTGGTCTGCGTGACCGTGGAGCATCGTCCAGCGAGAAATCTCCAGCACAAAACTTCGCAAACCACTTTTGACACGTTCCATCAGTCACAGCACATTCTCCATAAACTGCACTAACCTTTTTTTGCATTTCAGTTGCGTTTTTACCTTTCTTGAAATAATAAAGCATAATATGCCGAAAATGTTGCTTTTTTTCTTCTACCTTCAGTATTAAAATGGCTACACAAAAAATCACCAATTTTGATAAGTCTTTTTTTAAATGCACACTGATATGACAGCTGTCACATACAACATTGTTTCGAATGAAGTTAAAGACAAAATGCTACTAGACCCATCTTACGGAAAAAACCGAACGAACCTTTTGGCCAACCCAATACTTTTGCACGTAGACCTAACATTGCAATTAAAAAAAAAAAAAAAGTAAACCAGATTGAGACCCTTAGGAGGATTTTTTTTGGGGGGGAGGCAGGTAGATTTCAAAAAACAACATGAATTTTCTATAATTAAATACAGAAAATATACTGGTTTTCCCAAATGAATAATTTGATATGTTAACACTTCACCATAAAGAATGTATACCACCTGGATGGGATCCTAGCGTAGGAAAAGGACATTAGCTAAAAACTAAAGAAATCTAAATAAAGTGTGAACTAGTTAAAAAAAAAATTGAATTAGTAGCCTCAAACTATAAGGCAGTTACTTTGTGAGTCTGCTTACTTTTAATGGGTACTTAGTATTCCATTCTTTGGAGGTACCGTAGTTTATTTCACTCACTCGCAACTGATGGGCACTTGGCAATATTTTGCTCTTGCAAATGATGCTACAAGTCATTTCTCACACATGAGAATATATATCTAGGAAAGAATGCTAGAAATGGAATTGCTGAGCATTAGTGTGTTTTGTTAGCTATTTCTAAATTAATTCTACAGAGGTTGTGCCAATTTATACTCCCATTTAGCTAATGCAAAATACGTGAGTACTTGTTTAGTAGGTCCTAAGGTAACACAGGCCAGGGATGGCCCCTCTAGGAGATTGTATTACAGGATGAGAAAAAGCTATCTATGTGAAGAGACAAGGAAGGTGTGGGAATAAGAATGTTCCAGGGTAAGGGAGTTGCATGAGCAAAGGCCAGGAGATGGGCAAGAGCTTAGCATAGTTGATGTTCGAAAAGAAGGTCAGCATGTCTAGAGCTGCCCTGCTCACTGGCCGCATGTGGCCATTAAGCACGTAAAGTGTGGTTTGTCTGAATTGACATATGCTGTAAATGTAAAATACACGCTGGATTTCAAAGACTTAGTATGGAAAAAAGAATGTAGAATACCTCATTAATTTTTTATATTGGTTTCACGTTGAAATAATAGTTTTGATGTGTTGTAGTAAAACATATTATTAAAATTAATTTCATCTGTTTCTTTGTACTTTTTTATTGTGGCTGCTAGAAAATGTTAAATTACATATGTGGCTTGCATTATATTTCTATTGGACAGTGCTCATCTAGAGCAGGGGTTGATAAACTATGGGCTGCAGGCCAGATTTGGTCTACAGCCTGTTTGTTTGTTTTGTTTTGTTTTTCTTCCTACAGCCTGTTTTGATGTGGTTGGAGCACTAAAAAATAGCTTTTACATTTTTTTAAAGAGTTAAAAAAAAAGAAATAGTCTAAGAGGAATATGCAACAGAGACAGTGTGTAGCCCACAAAGCCTAAAATATTTACTATCTAGCCCTTTGCTAGTCTAGAACATACAGAGAAAAGAGGGCAGTAGAACAAGATGCCAGGGGAAGGCAGCGTCCAGATCATCAAGGGCCTTTTGGATCACGATAAGATGTATAGATTTTATTAAAAAAGCAATGGAAAGGTAAAGAAGGCTTTTAAGCAAGAGAGTGACATGATCAGATTTATATTCTTAAAGGATAATTGTCTGTGTGTGTGCATGTGTCACATTCTCGCTTTACCAAAAACTCACTAGAAGAGGGTATCGAAGGAGGTTGGATGGCAGTTTTACACCAAACACTGAGCTCTGCATTTCCATCATAATCGCATTGTCATCTTAGCATTTAATATGTGCCTGGCATTTTCTGAGCTGTATGCCTTATCTTATGGACTGTATTTTGTTCCTTCTTCAAGTGGTTACAGCTCTCTTGGGTAATAGCAAGGGCAGGGAGAACAGTGTGAGCAGGAAGCCACCTGAATGACTCCATTCCCAAGATCAACTAAGGTAGAGTGTGAGCTCAACCCAGTTTCAGCCCTTGGCTTCCACTGGAAGTGATGTGGAACTGGCGAGGCCATAGGGATGTGCAGCCACGTGATTTATTAACTCCATTGGCTTGAACATCACAGGGCGATGCAGCAAGTCTGCAGGTCTTTGGAAGTCCGCATAACAGCAAACCTGGGGTCTCATACTACTCAGACCTCTCCCTGCTTATTTCCCTCTTTAATACCATCCAGATCTCTTACTAGTACTGGGATAGTCTGTCTCACCTCTGGGGTCCCACAATATAATCTGCTGCTGTTGCTGAAATGAGACTTATCCCTCTACTTCCTTGAGTTACTATGTCATCATGCCGTAGAGAGAGGTTTGGTATTCTACACAACTCTATTGGCAGGGTAGGCTAACTGCTGTAATAATAAGCAAGTCAAAAAATCATTAGTGGCTAGAAACAACGGTTTGTGTATTACTCACAACACAGCCCACTCTAGGTTGGGCGGGTGCTGGGAGGGGAGCTGTAGGAGGGACCTCTGTTCCAGGCAGTCATGCAAGGACCCAGGCTCCCACCATCTGGTGGCTCATCCCTCCTCTAGATCCACCAAGGCTGTCCAGTCAGCAGATGGAGAAAGAGAAAGTCAAGAAGGCACATCTGCTCTCAACCACCTTGTTCCAGAAGTCATAACTGTCACGTTGCTCACATTTTACTGGCAAGCCCTAGTCACATGACCCCACCTGGAAGAAGGCAGACTAGGAAATGTGGTCTTTCTGTGTGCCCAAGAAGGGGAGAATGTATGAGAGCACTAGAGACTGCACCACAACAACGTCGTATGGTACCTGGGCAGTGCTTCTTCAAGATAACTCACAAGCTAGGCCATTTTCTTCTCAATATGTGCAAACTTTATTATGCTTCTGAGGTAAGAGGTTTACCTTTTATTCTATAGACACCGTTTAGTTTGGCATTGACCTTACTGGAGTTATACTGGCTTTGTCCTTTTAGTTCTGTTTTCGGGTGCAAGTCTGTTTTCCCTCAGATTATTAGACCTACTTACTCCTAAAATATTACTAAGTTTGTACATATGGGGATATTATATATATACTTTTTTTTTGGCTGCGCCGTGTGGCATATGGGATCTT
The DNA here is from genome assembly GCF_028023285.1 of Balaenoptera ricei. Lineage (NCBI taxonomy): Eukaryota > Metazoa > Chordata > Mammalia > Artiodactyla > Balaenopteridae > Balaenoptera > Balaenoptera ricei. Next base: position 92,328,744 of record NC_082644.1, on the reverse strand, counting down.
AATTCCCCAACCAGGGATCGAACCCGTGCCCCCTGCAATGGAAGCACAGAGTCTTAACCACTGGACTGCCAGGGAAGTCCGGATATGGATATATTTTAATGGCATTTTTATTCTGTATGATTTTGCTCTGTAACACATTTAATCTTCACAGTAACCCTATGAGATAGGTATTATTATTACCTCCATTTTAGAGGTAAGGAATCCAAGATGTGGAGAGGTGAAGTGACCTTTCACCGAGTGGCTGAGCTGGTATTCACTCCAGCATGTGCCTGACCTCAGGCTTGTACTCTGAGAGATGATGTCACACTACATTCCTTCCTGGACCAGGCTTGCGGCAACTTTCTGTTTCATCTTCATCTCTGCCTACCCTCTCCCTACCTCACTGAAAAGCTGCTTATAGATCTTCCTTCAGTTATTTCCTCCCCTCCCAAAGTCTGGGGCTCTAGAGTTCTCTTGAATATGGGGGAGAGATCCTTTCTCTCACTGGTTCCCATGGCAATTCTGTAAAATATAAAACGGAAGAACAATCAGGATTAAATTAACATGTAATTTTAAGTATAGTTGCATGAGGTTAGAGAAATAGGAATGGAAGATCTTGATAAAGACATTTCAGGGAATCCTAAATAGTCCTTTTCTTGTTTGGGATGTGCAAAAAAGTTTTCAGAAACTACTATGCACAGTTAGTCCACAAGTACTTACAATGTACTTACCTTGGAACTTACTTTAAATGTGTCTTTCCTTGTGCCTTGCTTTTTTGCATCTGTTTTAAGAACCTGTGGCTATGTAGCTGCTGAATTGAAATAATGATTTTGCTAGCCTATCTGGTGATTTTCTGGGACACTGTAAACCTTAACTAAGCATCTGTAGGTGTGAAGACTTGGTTGGATGCACCAAGGTTTCTTTACTCATAGAAATGATCAAAGAATCCCAGAGATCATTAACAGATACAACCAAAGAAGAGTATACTGGAGAAAATACTTAAGTCTCTAGTAGCTACAGAGCCTAGAATTAGAATTTCTGGTTTGATATGCGCTGAGTTCCATCCCTGGATTTTTTAAAAGCCCTGTACCATTCTTTACTTTTCTCTCTTTAGGTTTGACTTGCACTGATTTTGGCCTGAGGTCCAGGATGGTTTGTTCTTGGGACCAGACCTGACCGGAAGTCGACCTCATGAGCACTTCGACCTCTCCAGCTGCCATGCTCCTCCGGAGGCTGAGGCGGCTCTCCTGGGGCAGCACTGCTGTCCAGCTCTTCATCTTAACGGTGGTGACCTTTGGTCTGCTGGCCCCCCTGGCCTGTCACCGGCTTCTGCACTCTTACTTCTACCTGCGCCACTGGCATCTGAACCAAATGAGCCAAGAGTTCCTGCAGCAAAGCTTGAAAGAGGGTGAAGCTGCCCTCCACTACTTTGAGGAGCTGCCCTCTGCCAATGGCTCGGTGCCCATTGTCTGGCAGGCCACTCCCCGCCCCTGGCTGGTCATCACCATCATCACTGTGGACAGGCAACCTGGCTTCCACTACGTCCTGCAGGTGGTGTCCCAGTTCCACCGGCTCCTTCAACAATGCGGCCCCCAGTGTGAGGGGCACCAACTCTTCCTGTGCAACGTGGAGCGGAGTGTGAGCCATTTCGATGCCAAGCTGCTGTCCAAGTACGTCCCCGTGGCCAACCGCTATGAGGGCACTGAGGATGACTACGGCGACGACCCTTCGACCAACTCGTTTGAGAAAGAGAAGCAGGACTACGTCTATTGCCTGGAATCCTCCCTGCAGACCTACAACCCAGACTACGTCCTGATGGTGGAAGACGACGCCGTTCCAGAAGAGCAGATCTTCCCAGTCTTGGAGCACCTTCTGCGGGCTCGCTTCTCCGAGCCGCACCTCAGAGATGCCCTTTATCTAAAGCTCTATCACCCCGAGAGGCTCCAGCACTACATCAACCCAGAGCCCATGAGGATCCTGGAGTGGGTCGGTGTCGGCATGTTGCTGGGGCCCTTACTAACGTGGATATACATGCGGTTTGCCAGCCGGCCAGGGTTTAGCTGGCCCGTCATGCTCTTCTTCTCCCTGTATAGCATGGGGCTGGTGGAGCTGGTGGGCCGGCACTATTTTCTGGAGCTGCGGCGGCTGAGTCCTTCCCTGTACAGTGTGGTCCCTGCTTCACAGTGTTGCACCCCGGCCATGCTCTTCCCTGCCCCGGCGGCCCGGCGGACCCTCACCTACCTGTCCCAGGTGTACTGCCACAAGGGCTTCGGCAAGGACATGGCACTGTACTCACTGTTGAGGGCCAAGGGGGAGCGGGCCTATGTGGTGGAGCCCAATCTCGTGAGACACATCGGGCTCTTCTCCAGCCTTCGGTACAACTTTCACCCAAGTCTGCTCTAGCCTGCCAAGAAATGCCTTTCTGAAATTGGCCACTTCTTGGAGATTCAACTATTGAGCTCTTTATTTGGACATGGTTGCTTGCAGATATTTCATTGTTTTAGGGTTGCTAGGGATATAGACACTGGGCTGGCTGAGGAACATACAAGTCAAGAACCTTGGCTTTGGTAACTCTCTGGCAGGAACAAGCTGTTCACCGTGGGTCCAGACCTCTCGCCCTCCACACAGCCACACTGCCTCATGCAGTCTGACCCACCCAAAGAGGGGCATTTAAATACCACTTATATTCTCCAGTTGTTTTTCGCTCTGCTTCATGACAGAGTTTGTGACTGCCAAAAATATTGTACACAGTGATATGACCAGTTTAGGATTTTAAGCGTAGAATTTGGTGAAAGGTGAGATTCTTTTGCAGTGATTTCTTTCTCATAGGGAATAAGAATGGATGTATGTTTAGAATATATGTCCCAAGAGGCAGGACCATGTTGATAGATTCTATTTGTTTCCCTGACCTGGAGTAATAAAAGCCGCGCAGGGCCCGGCATCTTGGAGGCAGGTGACCCAGCTTTTGTTACCTGGTGTTCTCTTTTCCACACATCTGTAGTGCACTGATAATCAATTTTGTTTGTGAGAACTTTAAGGCACAGCAAGATCTGAAAGCACCTTCTGGATCATCAAAGTCAGATTGCTATGTTTAGTAGTGATTTAATACTGAAGATTTCTATCACAATCTGATTCTTTGAAAGTTGGACATTGCAGAATGATATAGAATGGGTGAGCTCTTTACTAATAGCATATCCTTTTCCCTAACTTTGCTGGCTAATCATTCACCTTCACTTCTTTTTCTTCTATGTAGCATGATGTTATAGAAGAAAAAGCATGGACTGAAGTCAGAAGACCTGAATTTTTATTTCAGATCTCTGTTATGTCCTAGTGGTGTGAACTTGGGCAAGTCATAAGCACTCTGAGTCTCAGGTTTGTCACCTGTAAAATGGGGACAGTGATATCTACTTTTTTAAGTTGCCTTGAGGATTAAATGACAGAATGTATGTAAAACACTAGCAAGTGCTTATCTCACAGAGGGCACTTGGTGAATATTAGTTCTTCTCTCTTCTATAATAAGCATATGAAACTCAAGTGTATTTTGGATAAAGGTATTAGTGATATTATTTAAAGTATGTTATGGGGCATAGGGCTGACACCTATGGAGCAGCTGTTCCAGACCAAACACTGCTAGAATAAAGGCTGACTTTTCCTTGTGACTTTGGAAGGATATGCAGCTCAGTTTCATCTAGCCCCACCTCCAACCAGACCCGAAATAAGAATTGTTCATTCAACTGGAAATGATCTGAGACTCCTCTTGAGCTTATTCCAAGACTAGCATCTGAAAACTACTCTTCTCAAAAGTTACAAGTAAATTTCATTTGACAATACTTATCAAACCAGTGGCCAACAGTCCCTTTGTGGGGATGGATGCTTATACTAGAGTGCAAGCAGCTGTCCACTTTGTTTCAGTGCCACGTCTTCCCTTTGCTTTTAAGTTTCCACAGGGAGCTAACATCTTGGGATCTGCTCGAGAACACTGAGGGAGTAACAGGGGTTCATCACCACACTTTATAGATGAACAAACAGGCCCAGAAATGTTAAAGAATTTCTTCAGGTTCACACAGCTGAACAGCAGCAGAGAGGACTGGAATGTAGTAGATTTTCTGACTTCCAGCCCCTGTACTCTTTTCTTAACTGCATTCATTTTATAAATATCTATGTAGTCAAATTATCTTTTGTGAAATCTGATTGTAACCTGGACTAAATAATGTCTCTGTAAGCTATGATGGTAAAAACTCACTGTGGTGTTGGTCTTGGGGAACAAACAGGTATCAATATGTGTTGTGTTATTATAGTGAGCTGTTATGTATCCCCCAGGAATGTCCAAAGTGACTAGAGCTACTAGATGACTTACTGAGATTCTCAGATTCCACCCCTTCATCTCTCCTCTCCCAGTAACTGGTTCAGCCCCATGTTTGAGAATTGAACCACCCTCAACCTAGAATTCATTTGAGTTTGTTGCATTAGTGATTGGATCTCCTCATGAAAAGTTTGTGTCCAATGACAAAACATGTAAGCTGGCCAAGCCCTAGATCAGAATCATTGCTGGTTTCCATTTCTGCTCTTTCTAATTCAGTTGTCTACCACACGCAGACATTCCTTCCCCTGACTCCTTCATTCTCGATGGCTAAAGTCATCTTTGCCTTGTCTTATTTCTCTACCTACACACTAAGACATCTTCCCCCATTGATCTTAACTAGAGTCTGCCATCCTTGGACATTTTCTGCAGAAGCAGAAATCCTACCCACTTTCTAGATCGCCCTTCCTTTTGTCTCTCATTCCTAGAGTCCAAACTGTGTATGTTGTCCTGGATTAGGACAGCTGACAGCTGTCTCTCATTTAATTAAAGCTGAAGTCTCTCATTTAATCCTAAGCAGAGGGCTAGGGGAGAACTGAAGTCCCCTTCCAATATCAAGGGACATAGTTTACCAGGAGGGTAAAGGCCTCTAACAGTCCTGCATACTTTTCAGAAGTTAAATCATTGTCAGGCCTAAGAACCTCCCTATTGTGACTGACTGTATTTGCATAGACTTATCAGTTCAAATAAATGCACCCGTTTCACCAAGGCATCCTGAGAAAACTGGTCGTTCTCTTGTTTCTACAGATGAGTTTTTCTGATGTGGTGAATAGTATCGAACACACACTCACACTCTTGTGGGGTGTGAGCCATTCAAAAGTATGGGCTGTTTGCTTAAAAATTCATAACTGAATCTTGTATTTCTTAAATGGAAACATTTGAATTGTGCTTTCTTTTTTTTTTTAAAAAGTGGTGAGAATACTATAGTGCAACTGGAGAATACAAGTAGGATGAATATAATGATAGGATTAATTTAATTTACCTTGGATACAGTCCTCATTTGGGGGAATTTATTTAATTGGTAACTTAATTTGGGTAAAGAGGCGTTCTCTTTGGATTTGATTACTGTGGGATTTTTATATACACTATGATGCATTGTGAATTACTGTAACACAATATAAAATTGGGTAATTTTAAGTCACATGATCCATTTGGATATTTTTATCCCAGCTACAATGAGTTTGCTGAGAAATGCTCATTAACTGGCACTGTTTTTTTTAGGTTGGATTTTGTTTGGAAAAAAACCCTGGAACTACATCAAAGATGATTGGAAATGTAATTTTAAAGTACTTAATATAACTGCAGTGGAGATGTGCTGTGGCTTCCAGGTCATTACAGTACTTGGATTACAGCATTGTTGTGAGTCATCACTCTGCAATGAATGGGGATTTTTGGTTTAAAATTTAACAAATTTTCTTGATCTTTTCCCTAACAACCTATGCAGAAACATGGATGAGTGATTAAAAAAAAAAAAGCATCTATGTTAATAATTTGGGGGTAAAAACAGATGGAAATATAAAGGCAAATGATGAATTTATCAAAAAGAAACAAGGACCAGATGGCATAAGTATGTAGGAATGGGTAGCTCAGAAAGATGGGAGAAGTAGACAAAGATGTAGAGTGAAGCAGAGGGTCTCACATTTGTCACCTGTTGTGTGTCCCAAACTCCCTTATGTAATAAGTCCTTTATGTCTGCCCCACTGTCATGAAATCTTTATAGGACCAGCCTATGGAGAATACAAAGGAACGAAACAATGGATAGTCAGTGTTCTGGATAAATAATTCATCCCTTTGCTAGGACCTGGCTTCCTATTGCATTTAGAATAAAATACAAACCTCTACATTACCTCCCAGGCCAGATGTGACCTGCCCCTGCAAAACTTCATTTCTTAACCACTTCCATCCTTTTTCTCCAAGCTCTAGCCACACCTGCTTTCTTTAACTTCCTCAGACTTGTTACAGCAGTTCTTATTACAAAAGGAATTTTCACTGCTGTTCTCTCTGTCTGGAGTGCTTTTCTCTTAGCTGAATCTTTCCTATAATATAGATCTCAATTAAATTTTAATCCCTCTTCCCCCAACAGACTTTCCATCCCATCTAAAGCAGTCTTTCCCCTTCCCAACCACCAGGTCATCTATCACATTACACAGTTTGATTCCCTTCAAAGCTCTTCTTATTACCTGAAATGTATTATTTTTGTTTTTTTCCTCTATTCTACAACCTCCAGAATGTAAGTTCCAGAATATCAGGGGTCTTCTAGGCTTCATTCACTGCTCTATCCCTAGAACCTAGAACAATACCTGAGACATAGTAGGAAATGAATGAGAGAGAGAGATGGTGGTAGTAGAGGGAGAAATAAAGGAAGAAAGGAAGGGAGAAAAAGAGCGAAGGGATCCACAGTGGAACTGCCTCCAGAAAAAAAGAACACTGGAAGAAAAGAAATGGGACTAGGGAAGAAAATTAGAAAGAGAGGAACAAAGAGGGATCCAGGTGGTGAGGGCTGGTTATGATGTACAATTTTGACACCTGTAAAAAGAAGTTTTTAATGTGTTTTCCAGGCAAAGGGAATGACAAATGCAAAAAAGAACTTTTTACACCACCACACAGCTACTTTTTTCTCTGTTGTTATTAGGGTTTTGTTTTCAGTGTGTGTGTCGGGGTTGTGTGTGTTTTTGGTGGGGTGGGTGATCCCTGTGTGTTATTCTAAGGGGAGGGCTGGCTTTTCTCCTTCAGGCTTCAACTGCTGCATCTTCCTGGTATTACCAATGGGAATCATCTAGACATGACCACCACCCTTGGTGGCTCCACGGCCTATTCTAGGACTTTTAGGCAAGAGGCTGGAAAGAGAATGAAGGAAAGATCACCACCTGGCACAAATGAACTCTTCTCAAGTGCTATCAGTAAGTGGCGAGATGGTTTAAGTCTTACCATGTAGCTCTGGGTGATAGCGGTGGGCTTTCCAAAACATTATGACTTCACACAAACCAAGAATAGAGAGGAAAGCCTTCCCTCTACCTCTTCTAATGTACCTCTTCTTGTGGTACATTACTTGTGTGTCCTTTATGTTCTGTTAGCGTAGCTTTGTTTAAATGTGAGCAAGCTGAGTCCTCTGCAAAATTCATGCACTGGCAACATGTTAGACAAAGAATGCACCCCACCCCAATTTGTTTTTATCCAGAAAAAATGTAAACCCTGGCATTGCTGTGACCGAGGACCTAAGACTGGTTGCTTATACAGGCCAGCAGCTCATACTTTTGAAACACAAGTCAAACCAGTGTTTGTAGATTTCTTTCTAGCAACATGTTTGGGCAATTACTCTTGTCTTCAACCAAACCCCTTTCCAGCCCCAGTACATACAGATCCAGAATCCATAACTAGCTGGGGTTCAGCAAAAGTAGCTTGGCTTCCATCTCTCTCCCCTCCAATGAGGTTTATGATAAAGGAGGGGTAGGATTACATCTTATTCCTGCAATGTGCACAGGAAGCAATCATATTTTAAAAGTTATTTAAAAAATAGTATGTATCTGTCACATTCCAAATTGTAGTTCATGTATTATTCTGCAAGGAACTACATCAAACAAATTAATCATAAGTAAATCTAAATTTAGCTGTTTTTCCCCAACTTAATAAATGCCTAAATCATATTAGCAGCATTCAGATAACTCAAGCTTTTTTTCTTTTTTAATCCAGCTGAACTATTAGCTGAAATGCCCCAATCTGCAGAAACACATTCCTGTATTTGAAACAGAAAAGGCTTTGAAGAGGTTAGAATCACATTATTTTTCATTTACCCGTTAACACCAAAGGAAGAAAAGAACTGTTTCAGCCAAATTAACACCTTATTGTCACGCTTAAACATTAGTCCTCACACTAAGGCAGACACACATTAAAATTCTGAATTGCAACTCAGGAGCCCTTTAGGACAAAGAATTTTTGTTTTGTAAGAGGCACCAGGTGTCATGTCTCACATATTAATTTACATTTGTGGTGACAGGGATTGTGCTGAATGCTGCAGACACAAGGCTGAGTGAATAAGACATGGTTTCTTCCTTTCAGGACCCTGGCATCCAAGGGGGCAGCTAGTACAGGAAGGTGAGTCCTGGGTTGGTGGGGTCACAGGATGCTGTCTGTAAATTACCCCAAAGTGCCAGGAGTCCAAGGTACCCCAACTTCCTCAGCTCTTCTGCAACCACTTTTGCCAAGGACAACATGGTCCACCAAAGAAGTCTCCAACTAACAAAGGAAATTCTTTACAGAAACATTTATTTACAGGAAAAAATGAGAGGTATGGGTGAAGGGGAATGAACTTGTCCCAGCTAGAGGGAGATAAGGAGGGTGAGTTAACTCTTGGAGAAGGTGCTGTGGGGAGAAGATATGTATCTTTTGCTGTAAGAGGAAGATCCAGAAAATTATCATTGAAGGGTTATTTCTTTTCCTTGCATTTCTGGAAAAACAAGCCTCTTAATATCTTATTTTCTAATCCACATTCATGTGACATCTTTTTCTGAAAGTGAATAAAATTGACTTGCAAAGAACTTTGCTTGCCCAGGGGTGACACACCTTGTTGTAGCACCTTGCTGTACCGCAAAAAAGAATCGAGAAAACCTCACTCCAAATGTCTTACTGTCCATCTCATCTTGCTGACAAAAGCGTGCTGATCCTCAAATGGAGAGAGGGCTTTGAGGGTCACAGTTTTCTGCACTCCTTTAAGGTGAAAACTGATGCTTTCCTGCCAGGTCATTGCCCTTGCCCAGGCTTGTGGCCTTTGGGTTTCTTGTGTAAAGTCTGTTCTTTCCAAGGCTTGTAGTCTCCACAGCTGACTGCAAGTTAGATCCAGTCTCCTGGAGCTTTCTGATGACTTCTTCACGCACCACAAGTAGTGAGTGAGCGCCCTTCTTTGAACTCTGAAGAATGTTTAACTGAGAGCCACAAATTTCTTCTGCTTGTCCTCATCAGTTTCCATGCGGATCTGCAAGCCTGAAGACACTCATTCCATTTAAAAATTATTATTTTCTATCGATTCACACTGAAACAGTATTGGCCAAAGTTGTCAGTCTGGCTCTAAGGCTAGCTGGTCAAGTTGCTTCTCCACAAACAGTGGAATATTTCTTAATTCACAGCCATTGTTCGTAGCTCTTCAACTACTCTAATCCTTACCTTCAGGGATTCCCCCATATGAATGAACTGAGCAGAATAACACAAAGCAATAAGAGAAAGACCTGAGTTTTCAGCAAATGTAATTCTTAACTAGTTAGAAAGCATTCAATAGTCATTTTTAACCACGTGCCAGTAAGTTTGGTTTCATATGAAAATTCTGATTTCATTTGCCAAAGATCAGACATCTCAAATGAAAGGAAAAAAATGCTGTTACCAACCTACTTCTCTAAAAGAGATGTTCAGAGTGCTTTTTTACATACATCAGGAGAGTGTGTTGTGAATTTTGCAGGTTGGTTTCAGCATAGGATGCTTGTAGCATTAGGATGCATTCAGCTGCCAATAACAGAACCCAGTCTCCCAGGGCCTTTAAGAAATAATGATGCTTAATTTTCTTACCTGGAGGAGGCAGTCTCAGCGGTGCAATGATGTCATCAAGGACCCAGACTCTGTCTGTCCTGTTCTGCCATCTTTTGCCACTTCATGGCTATTGCAGCTTCAAATATCAAGTCCTCACAGGGCTGCATTCGAAACAAGAATGAAAGGGCTGAGGTAAAATCCTTTCTTCTTGTGAAGTTCTGTGGTTTTTTCCCAGGAAAACAATTTCAGGAAGTCTCCCAACAGAGCTCTGCTTTTGTCTCATCTGCCAGATATGGGCCACAGGCCAGTTCCTAGACCAATCAGAGGCAAAGGGAAATGGGAAAAGCCCAACCACAAATTATTCCCTTGTGGCTTGCGTGAGAAGCTTAGCTTGTGAGAAGCTTAGCTTCTCAGATTCCTAGAGGCCCATAAGATTGCATTTTCTTTCTGATATGATAGGACATCTGAGCAACTGAATGTGAAACATCATGGGAACAAGATTGTTGTTGCTAGTTTCAAGGAAGTACAGATATTCAAACTCAAATTAGATATGGGGATTGACCAGTTGACAACTGAAAACTATGCTTTCTACCTATTGTTAAACTGTCCTGAATTATTGATTTGGGGCACATGAAGAGCTTTTTATTTTCCAAATTCACAGTTTTGTAAAGTGGTCACATGAATTTTGATGCACAGTATGAACCATGTTGTAAATTTCTGAAACCCTCTTTGGCAGGCAAACCTTAATATGTCTGCATTAGAAAGTATTTTCCTGTCTGTGTTCAGTTTCAAGAGAAAACAATGAAATTGAAATCAAATTATGTTCACCCAGAGAACTCATAATCCCTGGAAATTTAGAGGTGAGTCCAACATCTATCCTAGGGAGATCTCAAAATTTCCAGCGATAGGAAAAATATTTGACAGTTTACTCTTCAAGAAAGGAATAAGGATGAAGAGAAGAACTACAACCAACTCTGCCAACTAGAATTGGAATTGCAAGCTCTCCCCAACAAAAGGTACCCCACAACTCAGTCAGTTAATACCTAGGGACACCAGGTCTCACCAGACTGTGGACACAAATGAAGTCATGTTCCTATCAAAGAATGCATAGTTTCCTTTGTTGACACGCTCTTCCCCACCCCCTAAAAGTCTCACTCAAATATTTCTGGGAATCTCCAGAGAGAAAGCTTACATCCATGTTCTCTCATAGAAGTTTGCTAGCCACAGTCATCACACAGCATCTATCTTGTCTTTCCTCTCCTATTTGGCTCCACATTGCCTAGTAACTCTATAGTAACCCTAAAGGGCGTCTCGCTTGCCTCTGCTCATGATAACAATGTTGGGAACATCAATGCCTCTGCTAAGGTTACTATTTTTTAATGCATAACAAACTCAGTTCTCCAGGCTAAGCTAAACTAGCACAGCAAGAACAAAAGCCAATGTCTCAGTCAGTGGCTTGCCATGACAAATGTTTATTTCTCACTGCCACAAAATCTAATAAAGATCTGGGCACCCTTTAGGGCAACTATTTCACTTCTAAGTGTTGCTATACGTGAAATAGTTGCCCTAAAGGGTGCCCAGATCTTTATTAGATTTTGTGGCAGTGTCCTGTAGTTGCCCCATTAGGAGCAGGAAACCTCCCTCATCAAGCAAGCAGGCTTACAGGGACACTCACCAGATAAGGGGCTTAATGGCTCCTCACCAGCTCTTCTCTGCTTTAGACTTCGTGTAGCCAGAGCCACGGGCCCACTCAACTGCAAGAGGGCCAAAAAGTGCATAAAGAGGGCCATAAAGGCTAAGAGAACAGATTTTGGTGAATGCTAACAATATCTACTTTACAGGTAAGTGCTGGGTTCTTGGAAAAAATGGAAACAATAACCCTTCTCCAACTCTGTGCTCTGTTTCATCACCCGATCCTCAAATCAGTACTGCTTATGCCCAGAGTCCCCCAGACTTGCTCGTGAGTAAGCTCCTTTGTTTAGTTCTAATTTCTCTTTCTATAGGAGTTTCAACAAGTCCAAGATTGGGGGAAAATGCTGTGCCATCTCTCATTCTCTCTGATTTTTTTTTTCTTTTTCCTGACAAATTCACATACACCCCCAGTTTTCTCCCATTCCTCCCTCAGACAGTGTCCGACTTGTTCACTACTGTATCATAAAAATCACAGCCCAGTGCCTGGAACTCAGAAATGTGTTGATGAGTGGATGAATGGATGGATGAATAGATGGATGGATGAATGATGGTTTCCTCTCTACCCACAGATGAAGCTCAAAGGGAGCCTGTTTCCACTTTCTATTGACGCTCTGAACTTCTCCTGTCACCTTGACCCTAGTTGTGGTCCTTCTGTCTTAGATACTATTTTTGCCTCTTTTGGGCTCCATTTGGATTGGGACCTTGTTTAGGATTAAGTATGGAAATGTCAGACTTTCAGTTTGGGGGCTGAAATCCTACCACTCAGACCTCTTCAGTGATTCCTGATTGAGGAATGTGTGCATGAGAACAATAACCAAATGGAAAATAAAATACCTTTTTATTAACTGATAGGCACCCAATTGTCTCCCAGCGCAGAGATCTTTGTCAAGCCAAATCAGATTATGCTGTTTAGGCCTGGAATCCTAAAGAAGCTTCCATCGTTTCCATCACTCAGGGGTGATGGAAAGGTCTGGAACAGACCAGAGACAGTTTATGCAGAGCACATATGTAGAAGAAAGAATGGTCAGACCCTGACCCAGTGAACTGAAATAGGGGACTGTTATTGCAAAAGAGGGAACATCAGCTTAGAGACTCCATTCTCTAGTTAAATGTGTTCAGTAATTACCCTGTGCTTTGAGCACTTGAGTAATTCTTCCTCCCTCAGAAAGAAGCTAGTCAGAAGGGTAGACAGAGGGTGTGGGAGCAGCAGAAATGCCCTCTCCCCTACAGGCCAAGGCGGAAATGGAAGGAGAGCTGGCTGAAAGTTGTCTATCTTCTCTTCCTCCCTTACATGACTAGCTCTTCTCTCCTCTTCACCTTAAATGTTATCTTCACTTCTGCCCTTGCCCAGGCCTTTCAGTCCTTTATGCTGCTCACACCCATTCCACTCCATGACACACTGTCTCCAATCTAGATCAGTGCCCTCACTCTACCTGCTTGCTAGAGAGACAAGGTCAAACTCTAGGCTTATTACTGCACTTTTGTATAAAGTCATTTTTCAAAATACAGAACTTGCTCTACGTTAACACTGGCATATGGATAAACTTTTTCTGTGTACACATGGATTTATGATCAAGTGGCCCACTATTGAAAATTCTTGGCAATCTTACCACAAAGAATAGCCTATAGCTAGTTTCCTCTGCTGAACTAGGGTTCCCATCTCCTTAACATATTTGCTATAAAATAACAAAACGTTCATCCATAATAATGAAAAAAAACTGGGAGAAAACAAGACTATGAAGGGTTGGCCATGATATAGACAGTGTGGGAGGAGAGCTTTGGATGGTGCGAAATCAATATTGCCCTGCCTAGCTTCTTTCTCTCAACTTCTCCCACTGTCTCCCAATTATATGCCATTATTTTCCCACTCACCTTTACTCTTGCAAGCTTGAATGAGTGTGAATAGTCTCTGGCTTTGCCATAAATATCAGCCTATTTCGATAGTTCTGTGTTAACACAGATCTTCTTTGTTTCCAACTAATAGTGCTGTTTATCTAACAGTTCTGTCAACAAAATTTTAGAATAGACAAATAGAGTGTAAAATGCCTCAAAGCTTTCTCACTACTGCAGAAATTTTACAAGGAAAAAAACCTAAAGAGTTAAAAGACTTATAAGTAGTGGTACAGACACTCCACCACAGAAGATGGCAAATAAGCACACCAAAAGATGCTCAGCATTATTAGTCATTATGGAAATACAAATTAAAACCACAATGAGATACTATCACACACCCAGTAGAATGGCTAAAATTTTTTAAAACTGACTATAACAAGTGTTGGTGAGGATGCAGAGCAACTAGACTCTCATATACCCCTGTTGGGAATATAAAATGGTACAGTCACTTTGAGAAACAAGTGGAAAGTTTCCTGAAAAGTTAAATATACACATATCATTTGATCAGATCCAGCCATTCCACTCCTAGGTACTTATCCCAAGAAAAATGAAAACATACATCTACATTAAGACCTGTGCATGAATATTTATAGAGCTTTATTTGTCATAGTTAAAAACTGGAAACCACTCAAATGTCCATCAGCAGCAAATGGATAAATACAGTGAAGAATATCCATATCATGGAATACTACTCAGCAATGAAAAGGATGAATATGGATGAATTTCAAAACACTTATGCTTAGTGAAAAAGGCCAGACCAAAAAAAAGAGTATATATTGAATGATGCCATTTATGTAAAACTCTAGAAAATGCAGACTAATCTCTATAGTGACAGGAAGCAAGTCAGTCTTGCCTGGAGATGGGGTAGGGTGAGGTAGGGAGGAAAGGTTTATGAAGGTACATAAATAAACTTTTAGGGATGATGGATATGATCAATATCTTGATTGCAGTGATGGTTTCATGGATGTACAGATATGTCAGGACATCAAATGTTATACTTCACAAATGTGCGGTTTATTATAAGTCAATTATATCTCAATAAAGTTGTTATTTTAAAAAGATGCTTAGTGGTTTGCACCAGCCAAAGATGAAAGAACTGGCTTGCATCTTTTCATTATGTTTCAAACTGCTCTCTAAATGTTCCTTTTAGAGTGTAGGTCAGCAGAGAGGAGGGGTGGGTATTCTTGGTTACCTATCACCCCACTGTGCTTTTACCTGTTGGTGTGTATATAGTTTCTCTAAAGATTTCTTTCAAAAAAGGCCACGTTTAAGAAAAAAATAAAAAATACAAAAATCTTTAAAATCTGCTGGATCATCTGATCTTTAATGCCTGCTAGCTAAAACATTTTATGAATCTAAAGTTCTGTAAATGAATTCTGTAAATATACTCTCTCTTTGATTTGAAGATGCCCTCAATTATAAAAGGCACACTAAATCTCTAGCTTTTAATGGCTTTTTAGGGGGAAAAAAGTAAAAGCAATATATTAAAAGTACACTTATTATAAGATTCACTCCTGTTTCAAAAATATTAAAGGTATGACTTAGAGTACTCATTGTAGCACATGGTCCCCAGGTTGTAGAAAGGGATGTTTTGAGAACTGAAAGTGTTTGCATTAGTCAGGGTACAAAGTGTAACAAAGAGACCCCAAAATACAACAGCTTAAACTGCGTAGACGTGTGTTTCAATCTCACTTAACACCCAGCAGGTAGGCAGTCCGGGACTGGCTTAATGGGTGTTTGACCCGTGCAGTTCCACAGAGTCCCACACTCAGAAGGGCCCAGAGCTTGGTTTAATGTGCTGCTGTTGCAACTTTGAAATTCTTAATAATCTTATGTTTGAACTTGTGTTTCAAAAGCAAAGTCCCTTGGGACAATGGAACATGCATGTGAGCAGAGGAATACACAATACATGTCTGTCATTCCTGCACTCTATTTGCATATCATGTTGGGAGTGCTCCATGAGTGAAGAATTCCAGTGGACCCACAATGCATGGAAGTTCAGAGAAACTCAAAGTGAGTATAAGTGTGTTATGTTGATGACTAAGGAAGGGACTGAGGGAGGGCACTGGCAGTCCTGGCAGTCCTGGGAGGCCATGTTCTCCATTTGAACTAGAACTTGCTTCTAATCCAGAAAGAAGACTCATACTCTAAGAAACACGAACAACCAAGGAATCTTATCACATCCTTTCTTACTTGTGTTACTTCCCTGTATTAACAAGCCACTTACACTGCAAATGATAACATAGAAAGAAAGGGAAACCTATAGTCTTTTTTTCCTTTCAGTCTTTCCTTACTCAATATGTGTGTATGAAGAAGTGAAACAAAAACATTTGAGTTAGTTTTGTGCTGCATTTATAATCTTCCGATGCGAATGAAATACATATACATGCAGGAACTACAAAACACACATCACGTAATTTTGGTGATTCTGCATATGCGTTAAATGCTCTTATATTTACATTTATAAACTGGCATCGCACAATATAATGAATGGTAAAATTCATGTTAATGATCTAAGTTTTAAGTTTACTTAGAGCAACACTAAATAGCAACAAAAAATACCATGAAAAATCAAAAGAAAGAGCATGGAGAGAAGAGAAAACTTTAAATTTTACTACCTTTAATGGCAATTTTCCTCTCCTTTTTGAACAAGAGGCCCTGCAGTTTCATTTTGCAATGGGCCTCACAAATTGTAGCTGGCCCTGCTGCTATCTGCAAAATGTGACTTCCACTTGTGGGTTCAATTTGACTGCTTCAGCTTCTGTCATCTTCCAGCCAGTGAAGAGCTGGAGAAAGACCAAGGAATTGAAGAAGAATTCCTTTATGGGCCCCCATCACTAAACTCAAATCCCATCGGCCAAAACTTAGTCACACAGCCACATCTAGCTTTGAGGCCGGCTGGGAACTATCTTTAGCCAAGCAGCTATATACTCAGCTAAAATGCTTTTACTTTAGAAGGGGAAAATGGGTATTGGGAACAGCATGCAGTTGGCCACAGTATTCATTCAATTGGATCTATTATTTTCAGTCCTAGGAATTTATCTTAAGAAAATAACAGAAATGTATAAAAAGTTTTAAGTATAAGGATACTCACTGCATCTCTTTTTATAATTACAGAAAATAAATTAGAAACAACCCGTATTTCCAAAACAGAAATTGGCTAAATAAATAAATGCATACCTATATTCTGGAAAATTATAGACCCATTAAAATTATGTTCTCAAAGAATATTCAGTGGTATAGGAAAATGCTCAAGATGTAATGCTACATGAGAAAAGCCGAATGTAAAACTCTGCATATAATACCATTTAGAAGCACTTTTTCAGCTAAATGCGTATGTCTGGGTTTATCACAGGGATCAAGGGAACAAGACTATAGCCCTCAAAGAGTAAATTTCTCACAGCATATGTTTGAACTACAGCCCTGCAGGATGAGAAACTAAATTTTGTTTACAGACTCAGAACAGATTGGTCTCTCAGAATGAGACATTTTAACCAGAATCATAACATAAATACATACATCATGAAGGCAAGTTTATTCATTTGTGAGGACATATAATAATGACATGAACTGCATATATATATTATATGTATATATATATTATGTGTATACTATATATATATAATATATATGCAGTGCCCTTCCTCAGTCCCATACTAAGTGCCAGTGCCCTCCCTGGGGGCAATATAGGCAATATAGTATAAAATATTGTATCATTATATTCGATGATATTGCAACACAGCCAAACAAATTTCAGTCCAGTAACAAAGTCAAGCACTTATTCTTTTTTTTTTTTTTAATTTTTTTTAAAAAATTATTTATTTATTTATTTATTTATTCTTGGCTGTGTTGGGTCTTCGTTTCTGTGGGAGGGCTTTCTCTAGTTGCAGCAAGCGGGGGCCACTCTTCATCGCGGTGCGTGGGCCTCTCACTATCGCGGCCTCTCTTGTTGCGGAGCACAGGCTCCAGACGCGCAGGCTCAGTAATTGTGGCTCACGGGCCCAGCTGCTCCGAGGCATGTGGGATCTTCCCAGACCAGGGCTCGAACCCGTGTCCCCTGCATTGGCAGGCAGATTCTCAACCACTGCGCCACCAGGGAAGCCCGAGCACTTATTCTTAAAGAATTCTCCATGAGGATTTTTCGAGAAAAGCAGCCAGAGTGTGAAAACAACCACATTTTTCAGAGGACTCTAAATGTCTTTCTGTAAAGGATTACTGAGAAACAGAGGCATAGAGCCCATATGTCCTTCAGCCATTTTCAAGAGTCCTATAGCTGATGATCAGGAACAAAAGTTTTGACTTCCATTTCCTGTAGGCAAGAAATGTGGAGGGGCACAAGAAACATGAAGGGGGATGGAGAAGATTCTGTCTGGAGAGGTGTGTGGGAGAGCTTTGGAGGAGAGTGGAGATGGAGAGTTTGCGATAGTGACTCTGAAGCTCATGGGATATAAGATAAAAACAGAAGGAGATTTAAAGAAGTTGCTGCAGTTATAAGCTTGACTTTCATTAATGTCCCTTGAGAAACATGAATAAATCTGAATTACTTTTTAATTGCTTTTGGTTATGTGCCCTTGAAGGGACCCTGGAGTAATATTTCAGGGATACACAAAATACAAAAGTAATTAATGATTTTAAAATCTACATTATATCAACAGGTAAAAAAATCATTTAAAAAAAGACACCAGACTTTGATAATATTCAACATTTGTTTTTATTTTTTGAAAGATGAGAAGATTTAATATATGTATCCATTGAAGAAAAATTCTTAAGTAGGTAATCTTAAGATATTGTCTTCAAACTGTGCCCATGTGTTTCCACAAATAATTTTGAGGAACTATGTACACCTTTGCACTTTAAATTAGCATATACAATTTCCATCTAAATTTAAAGAGTCCCAAAGGACGTAATATCCAATGTTTTACTATCGGTCACTATTTTAAATACGTACAAATATTATAGTGATTAAATATTCACTATCATCCTTTAAAGAAAAATACACATAGTAGTTCAGAACATGTATATTGTCCTTTTCCACTTCCCTCACAGAATTCTATCTAAATAGAATTACATACAATATATTTCTAGGCTTGAAAGTCATATTGATCACTATATCATACTTCTCTGCAACAAACTAAAAAACTTGCTTAGTTTTCTGTAACCATAAAGCTTAAGTCTACACTGCCCAATACTGTAGCCACTAGTCACATGTGGCACTCGAAATGAGACTAGATTAACTAAAAAACTAAACTTTTAATTATATTTAAGTTTTAAAATTTAAATTTAAAAAGTTTTTAAAATTTTCCCATAGAGGTCTTACCTATTTGTTAGGCTTATTTCTAACTATTTCATGTGTTTGATGCTTTTGAAAATTATTTTATAAAAGATACATTTTCTGTTTGTAATGTATTTGAAGAGATAATTGATCTTTATATACTGATTTTGTATCCTATAACCTTGCTAAACTATGATTAATTCTAATAATTATTCCATTCAGGTAGACAATCTTATCACCTACAAATAATGAACAATTTTGTTTCTTCATTTCTAAACTTTATACTTTCTATTCTCTTTCTTGTCTTAATTCATTTAATTCATTGGCTAGGATAATGTTGAACAGAAGTAGTGATATTGGATACCCTTGTTTTATTCCTTATCCTAAACAATATGCTTCTAATATTTCACCATTAACTGGGATGCTTGCTACAGGTTTTTCATAGATCCTTTTATTAGATTAAGGACAGTTCCTTCTGTTGATAACAAGCCTTGAATCACGAGTTTTTTCTAACACCTTTTCACTACGAGATGATTATTTTTCCCCCTGTAATCTGATAATATCATTACTTATATTATTTTATCTTCTCTTGATAAAGTACGTTTACAACCCTGAGATAAATCCACGTCGTGGTCACTTTTACAAGTTATTGTATTCAGTTGGCTAAGATATTCTTTAGAATTTTTCCATCTATGTTCACTAAAGAGATTGGCTGTAATTTTTCTCTTTCATACCATCTTTTCAGGTTTTACTTTCAGGTTCTTGTGAGTCTCATAAATAAGTTGGGGAGTGTCCCCTTTTTCTGCACTCTGGAATAGTATTGAGTAAAATCAGAAGCATTTGTTCTATGGTTAAAACAAACCAATAAAACTGTGGCCATAGAATTTTTTCCTTGTGGTAAGAGCAACTTAAGTTTCTATTCCTTTAATGGTTATTCTATTTCTTCTTGAGTCAATTTTGTTAGTTATATTATTCCAGTAATTGTCCATTTTAGTTAGGTTTTCAAATATGTGGGCAACAAATTTCTTGATATCCTTGTTGCCTTTTTAAAACCCTTTTAAAAATTCTTAACTTTGATGAAGACAAGAAGAAGGCAAAATAAATAATCTTGGCAGAGGGTTTGTCATTTGTCTTTTCAGAGAATCAACTTTTATCTTGTTTCATTTGTTTCTACTCATATCCTTTCTTTAGATTTATTCTGTTTTTTGAACTTAAGTAGCATGCATAGCTCAATTTTCAGTCTTTCTGCTATTCTAATAGAAGTACTTAAGGCCAAAAAAAAAAAAAAAACAAGTGCTACTTTAGCTGCATCCCAAAATCTTTAATACAAATTATTTTCATTATTTAATTCAAAATATTTTCTAATTTCCATTATGATTTTTTCTTTGGCCTATGGATTAATCAGAAATATGTTTATTTACAAACACATGGATTTTTTTTCTAGTTATTTTTGATATTGATTTCTAATTTACTCATATTAAGGTTTATATAACATAGTAAGCCTCTGGAATTTCCTAGGACATGTTTTATGGCCTGGGATGTGGTCCATTTTGGTAAACGTTCTAAACGTCCTTAAAAATAATGTATGTTCTGCAGTTATTAGATGCAGTGCTCTATTAGGTCAAGCTTGTTAATTATGCTGTTCAAACTTTTACATCCTTAAAAAACTACTAAGAAAAGTGTAAATAAAATCTCCCCATGATCCTAGGATTCATCTGTTTGTACATATAGTTGCTTTTTTCTTGTAGGTTGAGGTTCTATTATTAGTTGCATTAATTATAAGATAAAAATTACTTGTTCCCGGTAAATAAATCCTTTTATCATTATGTAGTAAGCCTCTCTATTAATGCTTTTTGCCTTAAAGTCTACTTCAAACAATATAGTTACATCAGTTACTTGCCTGCCATAACTTTTTTCATTCTTTTACTTTGAACTTTTATGACTCTACATTTTAGCTGTGTTGCTTTAAACAGCATATATTGATTTTTAAAAAAATCTAGTATAAGGATATATTCATCAGAGACCTTAATCTATTTACATTTATCACAAGTGAGATTTTTGTATTTATTTCTACTATGTTATTTTGCACTATCTCTTCCTTTGTTTGTTTCTCTTTCTGTTCTTTCTTACCTTCTTTTGGATAGAATACATCTTTTCCCCTTCATTCTTGAAGCATTTTTTCACTGAGTATTAGCAGTTATTTTCTTTTATCACATTGATAACATTTCACTTTCTTCTGGCTTCTGCTGTTGCTGTTGAGATGTCAGCTGTAAGTCTGACTGTGGTTCCTTTGAAAGTTATGTTTTCTCTGGTTGCTTTTAAGATTTTTCTCTTTGTTGTTGTTTTACAGTTTCACTATAAATCATTTAGATGTACTTTCTGAAAAATATTTGTCCTGCTTGGAATTCACTGGGTTTCTTAAATCTGTGAATTGATGGTTCACCAGTTTGGAAAATTTTCAGCCATACTCTTTTCAAATACTACTTCTGCCTCATTTTTTCTCTTCTTCTGCTAATCTATTTATATGTAGGGTAGAACTTCTCACTGATTCCCTATGTCTTTAACACACTCCTATGTATTTTTATTCTCTTTCTCTCTCTCTGCTTTGTGCTGGATAGCTCTACTGACCATTAATTCCAGTTCATTAATTCCCATTCTCCCTTCATCTATGCCTAACCTGCTATTAAATTTATCCATCAAGTTCCTGATTTCAGTTATGTTTTTCAGTTCACTTGTCTGCTTATATTTTAAGGTGTGCTAGATACTGTATTTGAAAGCTTATGTGTAGAAATAACTTGGGGCCTAAAATAAAGTTATCTTCTTTCAGGAAAGGAATTTAAAAAATTTTTTTTAATTTAATTTTTTTTAATACGGCAGGTTCTTATTAGTCATCAATTTTATACACATCAGTGTATACATGTCAGTCCCAGTCACCCAATTCATCACACCACCATCCCCAACCCCCTGTGGCTTTCCCCCTTAGTGTCCATACGTTTGTTCTCTACATCTGTGTCTCAACTTCTGCCCTGCAAACCGGTTCATCTGTGCCATTTTTCTAGGTTCCACATACATGCGTTAATCTACGATATTTGTTTTTCTCTTTCTGACTTACTTCACTCTGTATGACAGTCTCTAGATCCATCCACGTCTCAACCAATGACCCAATTTCATTCCTTTTTATGGCTGAGTAATATTCCATTGTATATATGTAGCACATCTTCTTTATCCACTCGTCTGTCGATGGGCATTTCAGTTGCTTCCATGACCTGGCTATTGTAAATAGTGCTGCAATGAACATTGGGGTGCACGTGTCTTCTTGAATTATGGTTCTCTCTGGGTATATGCTCAGTAGTGGGATTGCTGGGTCTTATGGTAATTCTATTTTTAGTTTTTTAAGGAACCTCCATACTGTTCTCCATAGTGGCTGTATCAATTTACATTCCCACCAACAGTGCAAGAGGGTTCCCTTTTCTCCACACCCTCTCCAGCATTTGTTGTTTGTAGATTTTCTGATGATGCCCATTCTAACTGGTGTGAGGTGATACCTCATTGTAGTTTTGATTTGCATTTCTCTAATAATTAGTGATGTTGAGCAGCTTTTCATGTGCTTCGTGGCCGTCTGTATGTCTTCTTTGGAGAAATGTCTATTTAGGTCTTCTGCCCATTTTTGGATTGGGGTGTTTGTTTCTTTAATATTGAGCTGAATGAGCTGTTTATATATTTTGGAGATTAATCCTTTGTCTGTTGATTCGTTTGCAAATATTTTCTCCCATTCTGAGGGTTGTCTTTTCGTCTTGTTTATGGTTTCCTTTGCTGTGCAAAAGGGTTTAAGTTTCATTAGGTCCCATTTGTTTATTTTTGTTTTTATTTCCATTACTCTAGGAGGTGGATCAAAAAAGATCTTGCTGTGATGTATGTCAAAGAGTGTTCTTCCTATGTTTTACTCTTAGATTTTTATAGTGTCTGGTCTTACCTTTAGGTCTCTTATCCATTTTGAGTTTATTTTTGTGTATGGTGTTAGGGAGTGTTCTAATTTCATTCTTTTACATGTAGCTGTCCAGTTTTCCCAGCACCACTTATTGAAGAGACTGTCTTTTCTCCATTGTATATCCTTGCCTCCTTTGTCATAGATTAGTTCACCATAGGTACGTGGGTTTAACCACTTATTGAAGAGACTGTCTTTTCTCCATTGTATATCCTTGCCTCCTTTGTCATAGATTAGTTGACCATAGGTGTGTGGGTTTATCTCTGGGCTTTCTATCTTGTTCCATTGATCTATGTTTCTGTTTTTGTGCCAGTACCATATTGTCTTGATTACTGTAGCTTTGTAGTATAGTCTGAAGTCAGGGAGTCTGATTCCTCCAGCTCCGTTTTTTTCCCTCAAGACTGCTTTGGCTCTTTGGGGTCTTTTGTGTCTCCATACAAATTTTAAGATTTTTTCTTCTAGTTCCGTAAAAAATGCCATTGGTAATTTGATAGGGATTGCACTGAATCTGTAGATTGCTTTGGGTAGTATAGTCATTTTCACAATATTGATTCTTCCAATCCAAGAACATGGTATATCTCTCCATCTGTTGGTATCATCTTTAATTTCTTTCATCAGTGTCTTATAGTTTTCTGCATACAGGTCTTTTGTCTCCCGAGGTAGGTTTATTCCTAGGTATTTTATTCTTTTTGTTGCAATGGTAAATGGGAGTGTTTTCTTAATTTCTCTTTCAGATTTTTTTCATTAGTGCATAGGAATGCAAGAGATTTCTGTGCATTAAATTTGTATCCTGCAACTTTACCAAATTCATTGATTAGCTCTAGTAGCTTTCTGGTGGCATCTTTAGGATTCTCTATGTATAGTATCATGTCATCTGCAAACAGTGACAGTTTTACTTCTTCTTTTCCAATCTGTATTCCTTTTATTTCTTTTTCTTCTCTGATTGCCGTGGCTAGGACTTCCAAAACTATGTTGAACAATAGTGGTGAGAGTGGACATCCTTGTCTTGTTCCTGATCTTAGAGGAAATGCTTTCAGTTTTTCACCATTGAGAATGATGTTTGCTGTGGGTTTGTCATAGATGGCCTTTACTATGTTGAGGTAGGTTCCCTCTATGCCCATTTTCTGGGGAGTTGTTATCATAAATGGGTGTTGAATTTTGTCAAAAGCTTTTTCTGCATCTATTGAGATGATCATATGGTTTTTCTTCTTCAATTTGTTAATATGGTGTATCAAATTGATTGATTTGCGTATATTGAAGAATCTTTGCATCCCTGGGATAAATCCCACTTGATCATGGTGTATGATCCTTTTAATGTGTTGTTGGATTCTGTTTGATAGTATTTTGTTGAGGATTTTTGCATCTATATTCATCAGTGATATTGGTCTGTAATTTTCTTTTTTTGTAGTATCTTTGTCTGGTTTTGGTATCAGGGTGATGGTGGCCTCATAGAATAAGTTTGGGAGTGTTCCTTCCTCTGCAATTTTTTGGAAGAGTTTGAGAAGGATGGCTGTTAGCTCTTCTCTAAATGTTTGATAGAATTCACCTGTGAAGCCATCTGGTCCTGGGCTTTTGTTTGTTGGAAGATTTTTAAGCACAGTTTCAATTTCATTACTTGTGATTGGTCTGTTCATATTTTCTATTTCTTCCTGGTTCAGTCTTGGAAGGGTATACCTTTCTTCGAATTTGTCCATTTCTTCCAGGTTGTCCATTTTATTGGCATAGAGTTGCTTGTAGTAATCTCTTAGGATGTTTTGTATTTCTGTGGTGTCTGTTGTAACTTCTCCTTTTTCATTTCTAATTTTATTGATTTGAGTCCTCTCCCTCTTTTTCTTGATGAGTCTGGCTAATGGTTTATCAATTTCATTTATCTTCTCAAAGAATCAGCTTTTAGTTTTAATGATCTTTGCTATTGTTTTCTTTGTTTCTATTTCATTTATTTCTTCTCTGATCTTTATGATTTCTTTCCTTCTACTAAATTTGGGTTTTGTTTGTTCTTCTTTCTCTAGTTCCTTTAGGTGTAAGGTTAGATTGTTTACTTGAGATTTTTCTTGTTTCTTGAGGTAGGCTTGTATAGCTATAAACTTCCCTCTTAGAACTGCTTTTGCTGCATCCCATAGGTTTTGGATCATCGTGTTTTCAATGTCATTTGGCTCTAGGTATTTTTTGATTTCCTCTTTGATTTCTTCAGTGATCTCTTGGTTATTTAGTAACGTAATATTTAGCCTCCATGTGTTTGTGTTTTTTATGTTTTTTTCCCTTTAATTGATTTCTAATCTCATAGTATTGTGGTCAGAAAAGATGCTTGATATGATTTCAATTTTCTTAAATTTACTGAGGCTTGATTTGTGACCCAAGATGTGATCTATCCTGGAGAATGTTCCGTGTGCACTTGAGAAGAAAGTGTAATCTGCTGTTTTTGGATGGAATGTCCTATAAATATCAATTAAGTCTATCTGGTCTATTGTGTCATTTAAAGCTTCTGTTTCCTTATTTATTTTCATTTTGGGTGATCTGTCCATTGGTGTAAGTGAGGTGTTAAAGTCCCCCATTATTATTGTGTTACTGTCGATTTCCTCTTTTATAGCTGTTAGCAGTTGTCTTATGTATTGAGGTGCTCCTACGTTGGGTGCATATATATTTATAATTGTTATATCTTCTTCTTGGATTGATCCCTTGATCATTATGTAGTGTCTTTCCTTGTCTCTTGTAACATTCTTTACTTTAAAGTCTATTTTATCTGATATGAGTATAGCTACTCCAGCTTTCTTTTGATTTCCATTTGCATGGAATATCTTTTTCCATCCCCTCACTTCCAGTCTATATGTGTCCCTAGGTCTGAAGTGGGTCTCTTGTAGACAGCATATAGATGGGTCTTGTTTTTGTATCCATTCAGCAAGCTTGTGTGTTTTGGTTGGAGCATTTAATCCATTCATTCCTTTAATCCATTTAAGGTAGGTTTAATCCTTAAATGTACCTTAAATTACGTTTAAGGTAATTATCGATATGTATGTTCCTATGACCATTTTCTTAATTGTTTTGGGTTTGTTTTTGTAGGTCGTTTTCTTCTCTTGTGTTTCCCACTTAGAGAAATTCCTTTAGCATTTGCTGTAGAGCTGGTTTGGTGGTGCTGAATTCTCTTAGCTTTTGCTTGTCTGTAAAGCTTTTGATTTCTCCATCGAATCTGAATGAGATCCTTGCCAGCTAGAGTAATCATGGTTGTAGGTTCTTCCCTTTCATCACTTTAAGTATATCATGCCACTCCCTTCTGACTTGTGGAGTTTCTGCTGAGAAATCAGCTGTTAGCCTCATGGGAGTTCCCTTGTATGTTATTTTTCATTTTTCCCTTGCTGCTTTAAATAATTTTTCTCTGTCTTTAACTTTTGCCAATTTGATTACTATGTGTCTCGGCATGTTTCTCCTTGGGTTTATCCTGTATGGGGCTCACTGTGCTTCCTGGACTTGGGTGGCTATTTCTTTCCCCATGTTAGGGAAGTTTTCGACTATAATTTCTTCAAATATTTTCTCTAGTCCTTTCTCTCTCTCTTCTCCTTCTGGGACCCCTATAATGCAAACGTTGTTGCATTTAATGTTGTCCCAGAGGTCTCTTAGGCTGTCTTCATTTCTTTTCATTCTTTTTTCTTTATTCTGTTCTGCAGCAGTGAATTCCACCATTCTGTCTTCCAGGTCACTTATCCGTTTTTCTGCCTCAGTTATTCTGCTATTGATTCCTTCTAGTGCAGTTTTCATTTCAGTTATTGTATTGTTCATCTCTGTTTGTTTGTTTTTTAATTTTTCTAGGTCTTTGTTATAGATTTCTTGCATCTTCTCGATCTTTGCCTCCATTCTTTTTCCGAGGTCCTGGATCATCTTCACTATCATTATTCTGAATTCTTTTTCTGGAAGGTTGCCTATCTCCACTTCATTTAGTTGTTTTTCTGGGGTTTTATCTTGTTCCTTCATATGGTACATAGCCCTCTGCCTTTTCCTCTTGTCTTTCTGTGTATGTGGTTTTTGTTCCACAGGCTGCAGGATTGTAGATCTTCTTGCTTCTGCTGTCTGCCCTCTCCAGGAAAGGATTTTTAATTTCCTTCTATCAGATGGTGTGGCCGGGGATGCAGAGGCAGTTCAAAGGTATATTTTACTTGTACAAACAGCTTTTCCATTTCCTTTATTAATGTCTCATTAAGTAATTGACTGCATGCACACTCCCTTACTCTCCTATTACTCAGAAGTGCTTGCATAGCTTCTGTTTGTTTTGAAAGTGTGAGAAGATGATACATATCTATATCCTCATCTATATTTATATCTATATCTATATCCAGGGATCTCTCCCAGCTTCTCTTCTTTACTTGCAGTATACTGCTGTGGTCACACATTGTGTCGTACTTCTAAGGTTAATTCAGCTGACTGTACTGGCACCTAGAATTAAGGTTACCAATGAACTATACTTTTTAGTAAGCTGCCTGGAGACACGTGGTTTATATGGCTACTCATCCTCTTTTCTTGCACATCCATCTGAGATTTGATCAGGAAAACAGTTCCTGCTCTGGGAAGGTCACATACATTAGATTCCAAGGCCAAATAGTCAGGTGGTTCCGCTTGCTGATGTCCTGCAAGTGCTGGCGCTTGCGGCCTCTGGACTCCAACTCCGCATACTGGGCTGCTGCCTGGGCCACGGCGTCCTCATGCGCTGCCTAGTGGCCGCTCGGCCTGCTTAGAGTGGGCTCCGGGGACGCGCAAAGGGTCAGTGCGTTCCCTTCAGAATCCCTGGGCGCTTCGCTCCTTCTCACTGCTGCTGCGCCCCGACTCCGCCAGGCCCAGAGACAGCCTCTGCCATCACAAGATCGTGACCTGGCCAGACAGGGTCTCTGCCTCGGCCCTGCACCCCATGCCCCGCTGGGGCAGAGTCGCCTCCGACAATTGGGCCCAGCACCTCCTGCAGTGCCCCACAGCCTCTGGCCGGCCAAAGCATCTGCTTCAATGTTCTTTTTTTCTTTCTTTCTTTCTTTTTTTTTTTTAATGTGAATGAAGATAGATAATTTTCTAAAAGAACGAATATTTCATATCTCAAACTAAAAAGCAATATTACACTTAATGAAACACTGATAACATTATCATGAAAAAAAATCACACTGTTATCACAAAATTTTAGCCTTTTCGTGTAAGTCACAACCAATGTATAAGTAAGAAGGTATTGAAAAGGACGTTAGTTTTTCATTATTTCTACCCAATATCATTTGTCTTAGATTAAATATTTTTTCCAACGGAAGATAATCAACTGAAAAACAATTAGAACTAGTTATGGATATCAAAAAGGAGGTGAGTTACTAAAGAAAACTTTTCTATAATATATAGATTTCTAACAGCATTAATAAGTTAAAATATAATGAAAAATGTTCCACTTATCATAGAAACAACAGCAACAACCAAACTTCCTAGGATAAACTGAACAAGAAATGCAAAGGGCTAATTAGCAAAAGAACTATAAAAATTTAGTGAATTACAAAAATTAAGGTGTAAATGGAGTGGCATATTATTTTTCTTGATGGTAAACTTTAATAACACATCAATTACTTCCTTATTTGTTTATAAGTTTAGTATAATTTCATTCAGAATGCCAAATTGAGAATTTCATGAAACCAGTCTAAAGTTTGTTTGGAAAATTAAAATGTAAGAAGAGCCAAGAAATCTTTGAAGATTGTAGGGACATATTCTTTTAGATATTTAAATGTATCATAAAGCTACAATAAAAGTGTTGGGTAGTACAAGGATAAACAAAAATGCATCAATGGAAAAATAGAAAGCAATACATTTGTGTGTGTGTGTGTTCATGCTATGCATGCATCTACAATTTATGTATTAATCAATATTTTATGGGCAGCATTTCAAAAGAATGCTGAATTGTTTTAGAAGGAGTATTGAGATAACTGATTAATGTAGCAGAACTCTGCGTTATGGCTATCCAACATCTTTTGAATACCCTTCTGACATTCTAATTATGTCTCACTGTGTAAGCAAGTCCTACTTTCCCAAGAGAATCCATAAACCAGGCATATGACTTAGAGTCTATACCTCCCCACACCACTGACATCTGATGTGGAAGGGAGCCATGTAGGGGGCATATTCAGAGAGACTGGTCTGGCAAGTGTGGTGTCAAAAGTGTTTGCTCCTTTGGAGCAGCCATGTCAGAGTTGCAAGTGTCCCACTGAATCAGTTTTATTTTTTTTAAGTTTTTTTTTTTTTGTTGCTGGAACTATCCTGTGGTGTGGTCAGGTATTTCTTCTGGTATTTCTTCTGGATATGTAGACCATGCCTGTCTTGTTCTTGGCTGTATAGCCTACAAAGTCTAGTTCTCTGGCTCTCTCAGAAGTCTGTGAATTACCCAAAATCCGTATGTTGAAATCCTAACCCTCAATGTGATGGTCTTAGGAGGTGGGGGCCCTGGGAGGTGATTAGGTTATAAGGATGGAGCCTTCATGAATAGGATTAGTGACCTTATAAGAAGAGACAGGAGAGAGCCTCTTTCCTCTTTCTCCTCCCTGCCATGTCAGAATGCAATGAGAAGATACTCATCTGCAAACCAGGAAGTGAGTCCTCATCAGAACCTGAATCTGCCTGGATCTACCTTGATCTTGGACTTCTCAGCCTCCAGAACTGTGAGAAAAATGTTTGTTGTTGTTTAAGCCACTCAATCTATGCTATTTGTTATAGCAACCCAAGCTGACTAAGACAAGTAGAGTCTGTTATTTGCAATTTAAGAACATGCACGACTTTCAATTTACTATTTGGGGAAAAAATACGTTTACATTCCTGCCTCACACCATTCACAAAAATAAAATACATCTGGATTAGACCAAAATATTAAAAACCAAAATAAAATAAAAAACAAACATATACTAAAACGCCGAAAACAAAAGCCCAGAGATAAACCTGAAAAGTAGTCAAACTAATTACAATTAACTAAGTAACCACAGCGGTCCACCACTTGGTATGGGTAGATCAAAAATGTGTCTCTGAATGAACCCGCGGGCAAAGAGAAATGGAAACCTGGCCAGTTAGGCAATTTCACAACATTATAAGATAAAATTAAACTGGTTACTCAGGAGAAGAACTAAGTATTCTTAGTTCTCAGATCAGACAAGAATTTCTGTCTGAGCACTTCATAATGAATACAGTCTGTGATGGTATTTTATTGGACAGTGAACAGGGAGTGAGTTGCACACAACTATTTTTGATGATGGCCCTCAGGCAAGTCAGATGGTCTCACACTGAAAGCACACTAATGCTATTTACCCAGAACAATTCCAGCAGCAAAGCTGTAGGACTGGGTATGCAATGTGCCCATTCTCTGTACCTCTGATATCATCAAACTGGATGGACTACATATTCTTCAAAGAATCCCTTCCTAATATTTCTTTCAGGTGACCTTTTGATAAATAATCAGTGGACTGGAGCCCAAGCTTATACTCCTTTTTTGTGGAATAAAGATCTCTCTGTATATATAAACAAGCAAGGTAGGTGTGGGACACAGCCTCTCAGAGGCCATGAGAGATCCAGGCTACTTCTGTAATTTTAAACTTCCAGTAAATATATTGAAAATGAAGAAATGGCAAAGCCAGAGTTTCCAAGTCTGTTGTATAATTTGAATGCATACATTTAGTAAATGGATGTTTTGAACACGTACACGAAGAAATAACTGTGTGTCTAACTCATTTGGCAATAACATGTAAAGGGAATCTGAGGTCTTTCTTGAATGTGAAGCTCAGCCCCTCTTGGCCTCTGGCACTGGTCCTGGTGAAAGCTGAGGAATCTGTCGGGATGAGCCTAAATAGGAGACCAGCCTTTCCTCAGCAGAGAACCACAGGTGTGGAAGCCAATACAAAAATTGTTTTATTCATGTTAAATGGGTGCCTGAAATGCCAAAGAACGTGCAGTCTGTATGTTAATGGACACATAGTTCTAACCTTGGCTAGACTCCCTCCTTGGCCAAGAGAAAAATCTCCTTGATACATACCTAAATTAAACCAATGCTATTCCTGGCTTTCACAGGCAAACATGGAGGAAGGTCACTCCTGTGTGGGCTGGATTTTTATAACCCAGTTTAAAGGAGGTGGAAGTCTATAAAAAAATAACCTAAGGTTCAGAATTGTCCATTTCTTCCCTTGCCTTTCTTCCTGGCAGGATTAGCTAACAGGGCCACCATCTGTCCTGGTCATGCCTAGCTCAAGAAAATGAAATTACATCATCTGGTATAAAGGAATACTTGTCCTTTGTTAATTCTCCTCTGGTGTTTTCTGGTTCTGTTTCACTCTCAGTCACAAAGACGAAGGGCGGTGGGGGGGAAACAGGCCCACGGAAGGATTGCCCCTCCTCGCAGCCCGGCGCCCACCTTGGTTCCGCGCCAACAACACGCACCGGAAGTTGTGTCAGAGCGGGAAACTTGCCACAGACCCACCTCCGGTGAGCGCGTCCGCATTTCCGTTCTTCCCTCAGAGAGACTACATTCGTTTGAACTCGCTAAAAAGAGGCTTGCCGCTCTCCTGCGTGGCCCGCGCTGCACAAACCTTGGAGTATCCTTAAATGAGAAACCAAAATAGTGACGTAACATCAAAAGCGCCTTTTAAGGAAGGGGGAACACGGTAGGGGAAGTCTGGGGCTTTCGGAGCGCGCGTCACTAGCAGAGGAGACGGGCCTGTCGATAGCCGAGCAAGTGGATTTGTTTGGAGATACGTCGAGGTGAGTTGGGGGGGGGGGGTACTGCCTCAACTGGTAGAGTAAGAACAGTTCAGACTTCCAAGGGGCGATCTGTGAGGGAAGAAATGAGGGGGAGCAGTGGGGGAGGAGAGGAATGGAAACTGCGGCGTCTGGCCTCTGGTGGGAGTTTCAGAGGACTCTTGGGACTAGGGGTGACTCATGCTCAATTTAAATTGTCCTGTGGCCGCCGTGTAATTCCCCTTCCTCTCTGCAAACCTTTAGGTATGCTAAATGAGTTAAGCAAGGAGGCCATGAGACAGAGCTGGCTCTAATGCTGTGGCACCTGTGTAAGCAAGCCAGAATCTAAACCTGTAAGTGCCTCAGGGTTAGGAAATCGCAACCTAAGGACAACCAGTCACAAACAGCCAACTAGGCTTTAAGCTATAGGCAGTCAATAAGTTCCTTACTTGGCTTCCACGCTTTCTCTATAAAAGTTTTTCCCCAGCTCCCTTCTGCAGGGCGCTTCTGACCACCTGGCATTGCTCAGATAAATGCTTACATTTTTAATCTTCCTCAGTTTATCTTTTAACACTACCGAAGGGCTTTGTGCGAGTGAACTTTTTGGCTGTTTTTGCCTTCTTATGGAAGTCTAATGAAGGAGTGGAGTTCCCCATCTAGGTCACCAAGGCTTGGACAGGGCTGGTGCAGTGGGGCTGGAGGGTTGACCCGTACGCTTGACTGAACTGTTAGTGAAAGGAGAAGCTCTGAGCCAGCGTGGCCTTCATAATGTCCCAGAGCCCCCTTGGGAAATTCCCTCAAATTGGGGGAAGGCATTGGGCTTTCTGGGGGTTATAGAATGGAGGTTTGAGCCAACTGTATGTGGCTCTATAAAGGCAAGGAGAGCAGAGCTGAGATCTGAGTTATGTATACCTATTTGTGGTCTTGCCTACTCTTTCCTACTAGACCCAAAAGGGACCTTCAGTTTTGCAGAACCGCTATAGGCAGCTAACCTCACAGGTCTGGGATGGATACGGGAGAAGTTATGAGAGAAAAGACCCTAGAGACAGTGCCTTTGTGGGTGGGGGAGAGGAGAAGACATGGAAGAAAATGACTGGCAAGTTTACCTGCACGCATGTGAGCAAGAGCTCTAGCAAGAGGTAACTCTTGTTTTCTCTGACCGTTGCGTTCTAGAATATAATTATTTTTAATAAGTGACTGCCTCTTCCCAGTTTTTTAAGTGACAGTTTTTACATTCCTCCCTGGGATTAAAGATCTCTGTTCTCACTTGGCAAATGGCCAGAGGGCGGCCAACAAAATGAGAGGCAGAAGAGGGTAGGCGTCGGGCAGGAAGCAGATCAGAAAAGGGTGAACGCTCCCCTTACCCCCACTACAGGAGAGCCAGGGCATCTGCTGCCTGGTCACGGCCATTCGGCACGCAGCCTCCTCTGCGGGGGTGCCAGTGATTGGATGACGACCTCTCTAGGCTCTCTGCCACAGAGATAATTTGTTCCAGCCTATCATTTACACCTCCATCTGGCAGCCCAGCAGGACCTAGCATGCCTCGGAGTCAGCTGTGCCACCGAGGACAGGCATTCAGTGGCCATGGGGCAGGCCAGTCATGCATCGTGAATGGAACGGCACAGGGGTGCTAATGACGTCAGCTTGTCTGCCTGCCTGCCAGGGTGACCCTTCCTGCCACTCAATCTGCTCCTAACTCCGGAAGCCTGGGTGCATGGCCTTCTCTCTTTATTCATCTCGTCTCCTTCTTTCCCTTTTATGCTTTCCACAAATAATGTTGCCATTTTCTTCAGTGTCCTCAAACCTGTTTCAACCTCTCTTCATCTCTTTCGGTGGGTAAGTCATATTCTTCTCTGGTTCACATACTGGGTGAAAAACGCTGTTCCTCATCCACAGTGCTCCACCACCTTCTAGGGGGAGGGGACCTCTTCTTGGGTATAGGTATGCAACTTTTGAGATGCAGTCAGCATCCAGCTTAATTTTTCTGCATATTGAATGGAGAAAGCTTTTGAGAGTGGGAGTGAGATGGGAAGATCCAGGATGAAGGCACAGGAGATGATGAGGTTGGGTGCTGTGGAAGCAAACATTTTGGAACAATTCCTCTTTGGTAACAGAAAGAGAGAAGGGAATTTGGAGAATGTGGAGAGGAGAAAAGAATGATGATGATGTAGGCAAGAGCTTCTATTTATCCAGTACTTTATTTTTGCCAGGCATTATACTTAACTCTTTTTGTTCATTATTCAATCCAATCCTCCAACAAAATGTTAAGTTTTATTATTATCCTTTTTCTGCTGAGGAAACTGAGGCTCAACAAAGTTAGAGAACTTGCCCAAAGTAACACAGCCAGGAAGCTGTGAGCTGGAATTGGGAGCAAGTTCTAGCTGACTTCAAAGTCCAAATCCTTAATGACTAAATTATATTGACTCGCCAAAAAAATTTATGGCTGGACCTCCAGAAAGGCAGAAAGTTGAGCTTGTAGGTGACTGGATTAATTACCTGGGAGGCTGAGTGACCCTGTTCCTCCTTTTGTGAGAGTGTAGGTGACACTGAGGTGGCCACTAAGCAATTGACTGGCCTGCCATCTGCATATACTGGTTGGCTGCCTGCCCCTCAGTGTCTGGGCCTTTAGTCCAGTTTTCCAGGAAAGTGTAATTCTGGATCTGGTCAGCCTGGCACTCTTCATTCCTAAACAGTGCTGAGGTGTGATAAAACAAACCCAAAGAGCAGGGGAATAAGAGACAAGGAGTTAGAACCAACCAGTTTCTTTCATACACACCAGTATTTTGAGTAATTCTAGTCAATAAATAACCCATTTCAACAGTACTTCCCCAAAGAAAACTTTTTATGGTCTAATTTAAGTTTCTTATATTGTTGTTTAAAACCATTTCCACTGTTTTGGGACAACTGTGTATGTAAAAAACATGCAGTTTTGGGGGAAAAGACCACAGAATATCGCAGCTAGAAGGGACCCCCTCCTTCACTATGCAGGTGATGAGTTCAAGGTCCCAGGCTGGCTTTAGAGTCACAGATCTGTATTTCAGTCCCTGCCCTGCTGCTTACTAATGGTGAAATACCTCTTCAGCCAGAGATAGGATCAACTTCCTCCTCTCCAAAACAGTACCTACCCTGGTGATGGATGTAGTGGGGATTAAATGAAGTTTTCTTCCTGAAGTGCCTAGAAAAGGCCCTGTAAGAAGTAAGCGCTCAACAAATGGCAGTGCCCTTCCTTGGGCCATGTCATCCAGCTATTCAGGGTAGAGCTAAGGCCAGAACCTTGTTTTCTGATTCTCCAACGTGTGTGTGTGTGTGTGTGTGTGTGTGTGTGTACACGCTGCAGAGCAGTGTAATGTCTGCTTCCATGAAGTAACATGGTTTATTACACTTTGTAATTCGATAGCAATCATTTAGATGATATTGTTCAATCAGAGCAACAACGTGGTAGAGTTAGACAGGAATGGTATCACTAGGTCCACTTTACACATCAGGAAAGGGAGACTGGGAGAAGGCAATTTCCTTCAGTCCCATGGCTAGTCAGGGGTACAGCTAGACCACCAGGCAGTTTCACCAAAGAGATAAGGAAGAGTGAAAGAAATGTTATGCTGGAGGTCATAAATGACATAAGTAACTGACAGTCCTGATTAGATAGTGAGAGAAAAAATGGACTTTGAGATGATTGAGCAAAAGACCAAGAGAAAACACTGACAAAGCAGTAAACAACCCACCATGAGGGACTAGGGGGAAATGACAGTGGTGGTCACAGATGACGACAGTATAACTCTTTCCTGTCAGATAAGTACTTCTCACTCAGCAGTTCTGAAATTCTCCGGCCCATTCTTTCCAATTCACTCTGCCTGTGCAGCATCCTAACTGCACATACACATTTCCTCAGACAAGGAGAACCTCAAGTTCTTTATCACATTTCAAGTTTCAGTTTTCTCTCTAGTCTCAAGGGGGTGGTATTCTAAACCCTAGACTTTGGATAACTTTAAATTTACTTACCTGAGATACAGAAGCATACACAGGCACTCTAGTCTTCCTAGAATACACGGAGTTCAGACTTCACAGTGATATAGAAAAAAATCACCATGAGGCAATGGAAGGTGATCCCTGACTCTTCCATCCCCATATCTGCTGCACCCAAATGGCTCTTGCCCCTGGGCTTCATTCTGATGCTTTAAATCTACACCCTCAGATTCTGAGCTTTTAAAAAACCTACCACATTTCTCTTACAAACTGACATTTAATACTCTGTGAATATACCAAATATCATTGGATTGTACACTTTAAATAGGTGAATTGTATAGTATGTGACTTCTCCTTCAATCAAGCTGCTAAATTAATAAAGGGACCATAAAAGAATTGAAAGCACAGTCTTGAAGAGATAAGTGTACACCCGTGTTTATAGCAGCATTATTCACAATAGCCAAAAGGTGGAAGCAGCCCAGGTGTCCACAGACCAATGAAGAGATAAGCAGAATGTGATATCTATATCTCTGTATATCTCTATATCTATAAATGTGAGAGATATATATACATATATATATAATATGTATACACACACACTGGAATATTATGCAGCCTTTAAAAAGAAGGAAAATCTGACCTG
Organism: Balaenoptera ricei; assembly: GCF_028023285.1. Taxonomy (NCBI): domain Eukaryota; kingdom Metazoa; phylum Chordata; class Mammalia; order Artiodactyla; family Balaenopteridae; genus Balaenoptera; species Balaenoptera ricei. The sequence goes on along the minus strand of NC_082644.1, from coordinate 92,292,728 downwards.
TGGTACAACATGGATGAAACTTGAGGGTATTATGCTAAGTGAATAAGCCAGTCACAGAAATACAAAACTGTATCATTCCGCTTATATGAGATACGTAGAGAGGTCAAATTCAGAGAGAGAAGGTCGAAAGATAGTCTCCAGGGGCTGGTAGAGGGGGAAGTGGAGAGTTGTTGTCTAATGGATATAAGGTGTTAGTTTTGCAAGATGGAAAGGGTTCTGGAGATTGGTTGCACAACAGTGTGAATGTAATGAACACTACTGAACTGTGAATGTAATGAACACTACTGAACACTTAAAAATGGTTAAGGTGGTACATTTTATATTATGTGTATTTTACCACAATTTTTTCTAGAAAGGAAGAGGGGGCCGTGGTTCATGTGTACCATTTCAGGGGAGGTGCAGCCTGGATGCCTGTGAAATTCCAAATAAACAGTGATAGAAGAGCTTTCAGAACCTAGTATAGTTTTAGAAAAAAGTAATGGTCATATTCTACCTCTTAATTATTTCAAAGTTCTCAGGGATAAGAATTATAAGCCAGTTACTCCAGACTTTTCTGAGATTGATGAGAAAGCATTCATATATTTATTGATTCATTTATTCACAAAAATGGATTGTGTGACTACTGTGCTTTAGGCATGGTGCCAGATGCTGGGGAGACCCACGTAGGTTCTATAGTCTGATGGGCTGAATCCGTTGATATGGAACATGACCTAGACTTGTAAAAATCCAGACTATCTAGACTCTTCAGTCATGTATTTCACAGAGTCTTCCATGAACACTGCAATAACAACCACCACCGCAACTGTCTCTTGATACTTTCATATACGTTCTCTTACTTGGTTTGGTTTAATTTGATTCTGACCTCAGCCCATCCCATCTCTTATGAGTTTCTTGAGAACAGGCCAGTCTTATTCATCTTGTATTCTCTACAAAAGGTCCCTGTAGCTAACAAAGTGCCGTACACACAGAACCTCAATAACAATTTTGTGAAATATGCTGAGATAACACTAGCCCTATCTCTGTGACCAAAATAGTGACTTCTGGTTTCAGGGTCCTGAAACCATCCCAGCCACCAAAGCAGGTTGCAATACAATAAGAAAATGTCTGTCCCACAAATTAGAAAAGATGTTTTTAAATGTCATGTTGATCCATCCATGGTTCTTCCTTGCATTGTGTAGATGTAGCCCGTTTTTATGAAAGTTCTTTCTCTATAATGTTACTAATACTACAGTGAGTATAACTCTATGAAACATGAGATTTATTTGCACGTACAAGTTTGTGGCCTCAGACCTCATACTGTGCATGAATACATTTAACTCATGTAAAAATCATATTCAGATTGGAAGTATCTAGAGTGGGGCAGACAGTGGAGAATAAATGAGGCAGTTGTTGGAGGTTTTGAAAGTAATGATCCTGAATGATACCATCTTATTATTGCCTATGAGAAGAGTCTGCATTCGGAGCCCTCTAAATCAGAATTATACGTTCAGATCCAGTTATTTAATGAAATAACTGTACTAAATCCCTAGTCCTATGTTATTTCATTCATCTTCTTAATCAGTTTCTGATGGAGGCATTACTAGCCCATTTTACAGATGGTGAAACTGAGGAGTAAAGAGGTTGGGGGATTCCACAATGTTTCACAGCCTCCAAGTCCACATATCATGATATATCAATTTTGAACATTTTACTGAGTTAAGAGACTTAAAAAACTGCAAGCAGTCTGTGTTGCTCAGGAGTTGCTGTTTCTCTAAGGTTCACTAAGCCTTATCCTTGCTTTACTGAACTTTGAGTTTCAGCTGCACATCAGACCCTGGAAGTGGCCAAATGCTGATGCCATGGGAGCAGCAGCATGCGGCACCACTCAGGGACAGGTGTACTTATGCTCCTCGGACATGCCTGGCCAGTCTGCTGTTCACGTGCACCGATGCTCAGCAGATCAGGGCCCTCTAGGTCTGCCGAGGCAAGTCATTCTTCCCTGATTAATATAGTTTTAACGTCCAAGGTTATAAGCTGCTGGGAGGTGGAGAGGGAAAGAACTAATCTCTGCAATCTGAGGTCACCAAAATGTAAGCAGCTCTGCTTTAGACCACTGACTTGCAGCGAGACAGGCACTCCCTCTACCTGTCCTGTGACTCTAGGCGAGTTACTTAACCTCTCTGAACCAGAGTTTCCTTATCCAGAAAGTGGGGCTAATAAACCTTTCCTCAGAGAGGTGCTGAGATTAGAGATCATATATAAAAAGAACCAGGTGCATCATAGAACTTCAAAAAAGAGCTATTATTATTGTTATTGTTGTAACAAGAATAATTAGTACTAGTAGCCTAAGGAAAATTATTTCTACCATACATTTCTCAGCAGGTAAAATGTTTCAGTTACGGTTCTGACCACCCCAGCCCTGGCCCCCAACAGTGATCACTAACCCCAGGCTCCATTCTTTCATCTGCATCCTCCTCTTATTCCTCCTTTCTCCTTTGACAAAAGTCAAATTTGATGAGATCTCACATGTCCCCAGATCAGTCATCTTGGTCTGATGAATCAAGCACCAGGTGGAGATGGAGAAACCAAAAAGTGTGCCTTGGGGAGGCAGGTAGAGTCAAGAGAGCTGATGGGAACTTCAGCTGGTCTAACGCTCGGTGACCCTTAGGACAGGCCTTGGCCAAACTTCCCCAGACAAATGAGCCTCAGTTTTGTGCTTCAAACATTTCAATTTCCTTCAATAATCACATTCAATGTCTAACACTGTCCACTTTTAGAAGCTGTCTGAGCCTAAACTCTATTTAGACAACCCAGCTCCCTGCTTCTTTTTCCTTCATTTCATTGATATTTCACTCATTATAGTGTTACACTCTATACCATAGAGCACTTTGGTTTTTTAGGGTTTTTTCTCCTATTTTATGGGTTATTCCAAAGGAATGTGTTCCTGAGAATGTATACTTTCCTGTGATCATGGTCATTCCATTATTCTTAGATTCCCCCACTACTTTTATTTGCCTCTTTCATTATTTGCCTCAGGAAGCATACACTATTTTTATTTGCCTTTTCTTGAATTAGATTTTGGTTTAACGCTCAGAGAAAAAACCCTGTAGAATGAACTTGTACCTAGACAGTGCTGTAACTAGGGGAGTTGATGGCTTGCATCAATCACTTTAAATTTTATTCTAGTTTTTACCACCTTTAAAGACAAAAATGTACAGGTTGAGAGAGAATGAGAATAGAGTAAAAGATACTGTGTTCTGACATTAAAAACATCAGGGAGCCCAGCTTGGTTTGGGGGAACTGGGAAGGATCTTTGAATGCCTCCTATATGCAAGTACTTTATAAATTCACTTAATGCTCTTGTGAAATTCAGATCCCACTTTACAGAGGAGGAAACTCAGGCTCAGAGAAGTGAAAAATACTTGACCAAGGTAATGTGTGTAGTAAGTGCTGGAGCTAAGCTAACGTGCTTCCCAGTTTTCCTTGGTGGACTCCAGAGCCCAGTCACCCACTCACTGCGTTACTGATCCTAATCCTCTGTGTCTCCGTTTCCTCACTTGTAAAATGAAGAGTCTGGATTGAGAACTACAAGGTCTCCAGATGTCCCTTACAGCTTTAACATTCTGTGAGTACAGAGAGTGTGTGAGCATGATTAGAAGGATTGGCTGTTTATGAGCCAATCAGAGTTATTGGTTAAACACCTCTCTACCAGGCCAAGGTGGGAAGGGGAGGGTAAAAGTTTAAAAAAACACACACACACACACAAAAACCCTTGGGTGAGAAGTCTATAAAAACTGTGTTCCTGAAGATTCATCCTATTTGGCAGCTGCTGCCTCATCCACAGCTTCTGATAGATCTAAGAGGACTCTCCTCTCTCCAACTGTAAGTAAAAGAACTTCCTTTGTCTCTCAGGACTGCACCAGGGAGTCAGGGGTTAATGATAGCGCTAAGCCTGGCGAGGGGAAAGTTTGCTTTTGTTTTCAGGAAAAATGGGATGGTGGCTGAAAACGTGGTGATCTGCTGAAATGATTGTTTCTCTCCCTACCTCCCCTGGCTCTTTGAGTGGTGGCAAATGCTCAGGATTGATGCCAGTTACCAGTGTTACCTGTAGGAGGGCTCTTCTGAGGCTTTGGCGAAGGAAAAACATCTTGAATACTCCTGTTTGGTTGGGTTCTACTCATGTTTGAGATTCCTGTTCATTTCTACTCCCTCCATAACAACTGCTTATTCCGATGATTTATTTACATATCTATCGCCTTATGTCATTTTCTTCATTCTCTTCCCACACCTAGTAGGACTAGCACTGAAGTTTCTTTGTCACAGAAATGAACTCTTGGCCTGTTTTGCCCTTCGTCTTCACGCACTGCTCAAACGAGAAAATGGAACAGGCATCACCGAGTATAGTCGTCCTTTGATTATGAATTGTCAAACCTTTCCCTTGTTTGATACTTTCTTTAACATTTCCTACTCTGGAGATCCTACAGCTTAAGATATTTGGAATCAAAAGCTGCTGATGTATTTTGGTACATTTGTTCTACTATCTGAAGAATAGGTGAGGATATGTTGCCTTTTAAAATAAACTTCTCTTTACATAGTTACCTAGGGTTCCGTTAGCTAATGTGGATCCAGCAGGGACTCTAGCGCTGCTGCCACCATCACTTTAGCCAAGGCTCATCTGCAGACAACCCAGGCCCACACTAGACCTGAGGTGCTGGGGCAGGGAATGGAGTGTAGTTGCTGTAAACCTAGGAGCTCCTTTGGCTTAGGTGCCAGTTTAGAGGAAAGAGCAACACTCAGGTCTCTTTCTGAGCTGCTCCATGTGTGTTCAAAGGCTCCAGGGATCAGGCTGTTCTAGAGCATCTCACTGTGCTTACCACTGTGGCATCAGATATGAACGAAGCTGTGGGCATCTTCCTGCATCTGTCTATAAAAAAGTGCTGCATGCAGTGCCTGACAATCATGGGCTTTCAGTGAATAAGCCCTTCATGTCTTCTTGAAAATCCATCTGCCTTGTACCTGGAGAAGCAAATGGATTCTCTACTCCCTTATATTTCTCCAGGAGTTAAATATAGGTATTTTACAAATTATTATATTTTCACAGAACCTCTTCAAAGAAGGTAGAAAGAATTATACTATAGGATTTCATCTGTTATTCTGCTAAAGAAGGATTGGGAAAAGAATTCCAAGTCATAAGCCAGTAGGATGTGATTTACAGTCCTGAAACATCACAACTTAGAAGGGGCATCAGACGTATTCTTCCTGGGCCTCAATTTCCTCATCTCTAAAGTTAGCAGGGTTGATACAGATATCTCTGAGATCACTTGTAGCTCTGTTTTTCTGTGGTGGCCCTCTATTCATATATGTTTGTACTCGCAACCTTCTCCCAGATTTGCATATATATCAATATTACCTGTTAATATATTATGTATAGTAAATAATGTAGTATATAAACTTACTCACTGAGAAATCAAACATTACAAAAAATCCATAAAGCGAACTGTGAGTCACCCCACCCTGTTTCATTCCCCAGGAGTAACCTCAGTGTGGTTATTATCTGCTTATATAGACCCATGAACAGTATGTGTGTATACCATTTGTTTAACTAAAAAAAGGGTGATATTATGTATTGCATACTTTTCCGAAACTTGCTTTATTTTTTTACTTAATCATATAATGTGAACAACTTCCTGTCACACTTTTTAAAAAGTTGGCTTGAGACCTCAGTAAGCAGAGGCTTAAGGGCACAGAAATCGTTCTCTATCATTGCCCACTTCCAGCTGGCCTCCTCTCTTCCAGTGGTGAACAGTGGCCTGTGACCCTGTTTTATGATTAACAGGAAAGCAACATTTGTGCTGATGTGGTACAGAACTTTAATCCCTCTGTAGAAGTTTAACTTCTCATAAACAGTATTGGTTCAATTTGACCTTTTCTCTGTTTTTTTTTTTTCTGGTTGAGTCAGCACTCTCAGACTGAAGAAAATAGCTTGGTAGTAAACAGAAATATGGAAGTCCCTTAGGCAATTACTTTTTTAAATTAAAAAAGAGAGAAATACTGATACCTGACATTTTCATAATGCATAATGATAAGCATCTTCATGTTTATCATGCGATTCAGCAAATATATGCTGAGCAACTACAATGAGCAGGGTGCTCACAGGTTACGTGTGATCCATTTGGCAGTGAGACAACCAGAGCAGATATTATAGCCATTTAATCCATAGTAAGCTAAGACTCAGAGAACTTACCACCTTGCCCATGGTCCCAGTGAAGAGGAGGCAGAGCTGGTCCTTGAGCCCAGGTCTGTCTGATCTACTTCTACATGAACGTGTCAGATATTTATGAATTGGTAATGTGATGTGGGGATAATGATCCACAGCCCAAGGATTTTGGGTACTCTGGGGGTGTCATCGAGGACATTAGAGTCATCCAAAGGCCAATTCCTTTCACCAGTCTCACTCTTTACTTGAAAGAGGGAGTACTGCCCTTTATCCCAACTTTGTGCCTTATTAGCTATTTGTCCTTGGACAAATAATTAAACTGTCTTATATTCTTTCCTTATCTATTATATGGCAGAGGGTGGGGGAAGGGGGAAGTCTGACTACCTTTTGAGATTATTGTGAGGAATAAATTTTATAGTGCATGTAAAGCGATTAGCAGAGTGCTTGGCAATAAATGATCATTTGCTATTATTGGGCTATGTTTTCCTTTTGTTTCATTAAGGAGACATCATTATTTTTTTGGTAGTTGTCAATTGCTTTGTGCAAATATCTAAACTGAGAGAGAAAATTTGTACTCTGGCCTGAAGGTTACCAACCTCAGGTTGGCTTTTATCTGCCATGAAGATCTGGTAGTCAGGTCCAAAGCTAACAGTTCCTGACTACAATTTAGGAATTAGTATATAAACAGAAGAAATACTATCTTCAGTTGGCTGGGATGTGAAGGGCCTTGGAAAATCATCTTCTTTAGAAATCATTGCCCACTAGCCTGTCCTGGTACCCCAATGACAGCATCGTGGTTCCATTCCTTGGGGTTAAGTATTGAAGTGAGAGTAGCCACAGTAAGAGCGCCATTAGTTATACCTTCTCAGGAATTAGTTCAGTAGCCATTGACTTCTCATGTCAAGGGACAGAGTTCTGAGAGCCTGCCTTGAAGGGATACAGAAAATGTGAAGACATCAATTTGCCATGAGAAGGAGAACTGGGTGGGGGACTCTGCCTCATCCTAGCTGGGACCTTAGACAAGTCAGTTAACTTCTCAGAGTCTTAGCTTGTTCATTAATTAATGAAGATAATACCTGTCCTGGTTACCTCATTGTTGAATGGATCGAAAGAGAACTGAGGTGTCCCTTGGCTTTCAGAAAGTAGAAAGCAGACACAGGGCATCTACCCTGTGTATGAGTGTATGAGGGGAGAGGAGACTGGGGAAAGGAAGAGGCCACAGAGTTGGATAGGAAATTGCTCAAGATAATCTTTATTACCATTTTTTTTCTTTGATAATCCAACCTATGCAAAACCATTTTTTCTAATATCCAAGGTAAGAGTCCTGTGAGCTTGCATTTTCAAGACTAGCCCAAAGTGGCAGCCGAACAGGAGCAATGATCCCCTTCAGATGACCACTGCTAAGAGCTTGCTTGGGTAGGGGCTCTTTGAGCCAGTCTCTCCTTGCTAAAGCAGTGAAGCTGTGAATTACTGGAGCAGGAATCAACATATGACATCGGCATCCTTAGAGCTAATGGGAATCTCCAGCCCAGAGATGCTTAGGGAAAATCCTCCGCATCTGCCCCAAACGGTCTCATAGGTGGCTGAATATAAGAAAAAGGAGACACACGCCACGCTCTATGTCTCAAAGTTGAAGGGAGGTTAAATTCAAGGGCAAATAGTGGTTTCTCCTCTCAAGCTTGCTGCCTAGAGAATACTCTGGGGGGACTACAGGCTAACAGAGCAAAGTGAGGAATGGCCGCAGAGGCTGAAAGCCTCACTGTCCTGGCCTCAAGCCATCCGAGCCCTGATGGTACCAGGAATCCGTAGAATAAAGAGATAGTCAATTACTGCCATGCCCTCTGTTTGTCAGATATAAGTGGATACTCATTAGCTGGTTCGGTCTCAGGATCAGTGATCCCAAAAGTTTCCTGAAAGGCATTCTTTTCAGGATCACCATGAAATTTGTCATCCCACCTTCATCCATTATAGCTAATCGCAAATACTTAGGCTTAAGGGGGAAAAAACCAAAACAGAACAGACCTCATTTGTTTAGCCAGTTGTGGAAATGGGCCAGAAATGTCAGAGGGGCCTATGGAGCTTTTCTGCACACCTACTGTCTTGGTCATGAGTCCACTTGAGCGACCCACAGTTCCGTTCACAACTAACTCTCCTGCACTCTTTTCCAGCCCTGTCACCATGGCCTACCAATTTCCAGCCCTCACTTCAGAACAGAAGAAGGAGCTCTCAGAAATTGCCCAGCGCATTGTTGCCAATGGGAAGGGGATCCTGGCTGCAGATGAGTCTGTAGGTGAGTGCAAGAAACATCACACAACAACCATACTCTTGATTCTACACTTAGCAAAGGCAACTTGATAATCATATTCTCTTTCCTCTCAGAGAAAGTAAAGGTTTATATACACAGGAGTGGGAGTGGAAGACTCAGTAAGCATAGACCTTTTGCGTCTTGTCATTCCAGAAGGTAGATTTCTGAAGACCAAGCAAACAGGCTCAAGCCCTCCATTTTAAGACCCCCTTGCCAGGGATCATTTGAATCCAAGCTGTAGCAAGGCCAGGAACTCAGTAAGCAGGATGAGACCTCTGCCGCTAATGAGAAGTCAGTGTAAAGTCAGCCAAGGAAGGGCAGTGAGAGCAGGGAAATGTCTACATCAGGAACAGGGCAGAGCTTGTGACTGAGAGCAGCTCAGGATGGCACAAGGGGGAGCTGCAGTAGGCCTGCATGGCCCACCATAAAATTATAGAAGCCAGAGAAGTCAAGAGCCTGCCCTACCCCTCCTTCCACTGTCTGTATATCCAGTCAGATCAGGGCTGGACCAGGGGAGAGCCAGAGAGGCCTGAGGGCCGTGCAGCCCCACTTGGACCCTATGGTGGCTTCCACCCTGACCCTGGCATGCCCAGCCCATGCACTTCCTCATCAGCATCCTGAAAGCAGCAACAGTCTTTCCCTGCGGAGACAAAAAACGAGGCAGGAGCTCTGATGATCTGAATAAAAAAGAGAGTGTTGCTGTCCATCCTGGTGAGGGTCACTAGCTGGCATGGAGGAGGGCGGCAGGGAAGCCCTGGCTTGCTCCTTATGCTGCCTTTACTCGCCCACATAGGCACCATGGGGAGCCGCCTGCAGAGGATCAAGGTGGAGAACACTGAAGAGAACCGCCGGCAGTTCCGCGAAATCCTCTTCACCGTGGATGATTCCGTCAGCCAGAGCATCGGGGGCGTGATCCTTTTCCGTGAGACCCTCTACCAGAAGGACAGCCAGGGAAAGCTGTTCAGAGACATCCTCAAGGAAAAAGGGATTGTGGTGGGAATCAAGGTGAATACATCTCGCTCCCACCTCACCACAGGCACACTCCCAACACAGTGGCTGGGTCAGGGCCAACACGAGGACCACTCTCATCATCTAACTGCTCTTCTCACTCCTTTCCATCATCACCTTCCCACTGAGAACCAGATCCTCTTCTAGACCTTTCCAGTACCCTCTTCCTTCAACCATTTTTCTACAAGGTACTTAATCTCTTTGTGTCTCAATTTTTTCATTTCTAAAATGGGAATAATAGTACCTTCCTCATCAGGTTCTTATAGGGATGAAATGAGTTTGTAAAACGGTTCCTGTCACACCCTTATTATTTAGTTCATGATAGCTATTACTGTTAAAACACTTGCTGTTCTGTTGTAACTGGGTCTTCAAAAACTATGTGAACGTCTCAAGAGTGATCATTAGTATCTGTCAAGTGCTTACAACTCCAAGCACTCATTTACTCCTCCTCACAACCTCTGGAGGTAAACTCAGTTATTATCCCTATTTTAGAGATGAGGTTAGAAAACAGAATTACAAGTAGTATAACTTGCCCACAGCAAGGCAAAATTGGAGCCAGTTCAGGCCCAGACTGTCTACCTCTTGGGCTCATGACCTTAGCCTCTGTTATGCTGAGAGTAGAGGCTGCATCCTTATTCTTTTTATCTCCTGTAATAGCATAGGGCTTGGCATGTGCAGTGCTCAATAAATGTCTCTTGAATAAATGAATGAATAATTTAAAGGAAGTGGCTTTTATATGGCACCTCTGCATCCCAGGTACTATAAGATTACTTCTTACTTTCCAAGCTCCAGCCCTGTGCTTTCTGTACTTTCCCTCCTCTTAGGGTTGACACTCTTACATTGTTCTTTCCAGGTAACTTCCCTTCTGCTATGGACTGAGTTGTGTCTCCTCAATGCCTAATATACAATACCTTCCTAATTCAACTCCTTGGTTTGTGAAAGATGAGAACTAATATGTAGCACCAGGGGCTCTGCTTGTGTTTTACTGGGATACCTGACACCTGCTAGTTACTTGTTAATTATTTATATTCACAGTTAGACCAAGGAGGTGCTCCCCTTGCAGGAACAAACAAGGAAACCACCATTCAAGGTAAGGATATTGCCCACTGATATGAATCATGCCAGTATATGCCAGAAATGAAGGAAGCAAAGAAGTGATTGAGGGAAAACAAAATATGAATCATCACACTGGTTTTAGAGCCACACACCTGTTCTTCAGCCCCAGCTCCTCTATTTAGTAACTGTGTGCCCTCAGGCTAGTCACTTAAATGTTCTGAGTCTCAGTTAAAATGGGATAACAATATCTACTTTGCAGAATAGTTGTGGGGATTAAATTAGACAATGCACATAGAGTGCTTATCACAGTGTCTTGCACAGAGAAGATATTTTATACTTGGGAATATTATTTTAGAAAAATCCAGCAGCAGTAGAGAGGAAAGAGTCCAAGCTGTAGGATCAGACACACTTGGGTTTGAATGCTGCTTCCATCACTTACTGCTTAGATAATTTTGCAAGGTACATCACTGCCCAAGTAGACAAGTATAAACCATAGCATTGGATTAGCTAAGCAGAATTTGAATCCCAGCTCTGTCAAACTTGGTGAAGTTACTTTACCTCTCAGAGCCTCAGTTTCCAAATCTGTAAAATGAATATACAACTATGAAGGTTGTGTAATATGACTATTAGGTCATAACAGTATAACAACTATTAGGTTTGTTATGATTATTAATTGAGATAAGGTGTGCAAAATGCCTAGAATCATGCCTTGGAGCAAAGTAAGTACTAAATAAATATTAGTTCCCTTTATTTTTCTTATCCAATATGTATTATATATCAAAACCATATTTATTAACCCAGGTCTTTTGGCTCAGTACTGGGATGTTCATTTCTTTGCTGGATGTAATGTTTCTTTGCCTAGATGTCTTGGGTCCTCAAGCTGTATGACTGAAAGCTAAGCCAAGGGTGAACTTCACTTTATCAGCAACCCCAGGGGTCAGGGGTGCAAAGAAGCCTTTCTCTCTCATGACTTGCAGGGCTTGATGGCCTTTCTGAACGCTGTGCTCAGTATAAGAAAGATGGCGCTGACTTTGGGAAGTGGCGTGCTGTGCTGAAGATTGACAACCAGTGTCCATCCCACCTTGCTATCCAGGAAAATGCCAACACCCTGGCCCGCTATGCCAGCATCTGTCAGCAGGTGCTTTTCCTTCCCCTTGGGCTAAAATACAGGAAGCGAAAGCTTTCTTCAAAGCCCGTCTTTCTAATTTTACTGTAACCACACATGATCCCCCTCCTTTTCTCTCACCAGTATATCCTGATGGCATTTTTCACTGCTTTTACTAGGTGTAGTAGGGTAAGATTTGGTTCCACAAGTCAACTATGAGTCCAAAAGGCAAATGCCATCAAGTGTAGCCCTCTACCAAAGCACTGTAAGCTGAGTCTTAAAAGCATAGGCTCCTGAGGGCAGGGCATTTGCTTGTCTATGCTCCACCGTGTCCAAGGACATGATCCTCTTAAGTCCCCAGCTCAAGGGTGACAGCTTTGATCTGGTCCCAATTCAAATAATTTCTTGGAGGATGGTAGCTTGATGCTAAAGTTTCCAACATATGTTGAAGTGTCTCTGGGATCCAGGTTAAGTCTGATTTGCTTGTGCGGGTGCTATGCTGAGGTTACCTGAGTTCTGGGTACCTGGAGCCTCCCAGTCAGAATTGTAAACTCTGCTTGAATTCCTTAGTTAACTCATACAAGAGGCATCTTTATTGGTGATTTAAGCTTGACGGCCCTAAAAGGGTGACAGCTAGGTTCTGATTTAGCTAGATTAGTCTCTAGAATAAGATATAGAAATTAAGAAAATAAATTGAATTTATTTTACCCCATTTCCAGGAGAACTTTTTTTCCCTCACTGTTCTTTTTTGGCTAAGCCACAAATGCTTACTAGACATCCCATTAAATTTCATTGCCTTTAAGTCATCTATATGGTATATCTCCATAAGAGCTTCAACCTTGTACCAATTACAACTGTTAAATATCTTCTTAAAGAAAGGATCCTAGTGAACAGAGCTTCATTCTGTCCGCTCCTTTTTCCTTTTTAGAATGGGCTAGTACCCATTGTTGAACCAGAGGTAATTGCTGATGGAGACCATGACATGGAACACTGCCAGTATGTTACTGAGAAGGTAAGTCTTAAATATAAAGGTCCCAATGCCAGTTGAAAAATCTGTTTTAAACAACAGTTGTTACTTAACATATATCTGCTGTTATATATGAGGTATTCTACAGTTAGAATCACTGTGTAGCACTGAGAAGGTAAAGAGGTATTATCAAACCTTGTACATTTTTTGGCACATGGCACACTCCTTATGAAAAACCTCAGGATCTGCGTTACCAAGATTAGGGTTTGAGCATCCACGTTCCCAGCTGTGGGACCTGGGGCAAGTCATATTATCTTTTTGGACCTCAGTTCCATTATGTTTAAACTAAGAAACTTTAAAATAGGCTGAGGTTCCCATGAGACAATATAATTAGAAAGTAATTTTTTCACATGTGACTTTCTAAATTAGCCACAATATATCTGTAAGAAAGTAAGAGAGTCCTCAGTTTCTCCACTTGCAAAATGAGGTGGACTGAAATGAGATCTGAAAGCACTTCTGTCTCTAAAATGTATATTTTTATGATCACTCAGCTTCTATGGGGATGGAGAATGGAGGCCAGTTTACATGTCCCCAACTAACTAAATTAAGGCAGGTTCGACTGACCAAAGGGAGTAATGGGAAGGAAGGAGTGAAGGGCCTCTAGGAAGCAGAGCCACGCTGGTAGTCCACGCAGTGAGCAGTTAGGGGAGGGGCAGCAGGGACAGGCCAGCTTGGCTGTGCTCAGTGGCTATGGTTTGCAGGCATTACCCTGACTGAGCCTAGGGGCTGGTTGGGAAGCTTTGGCCAAATAACGTATGGGAATTCCTTCATCCTTCGTCCCTGCACTGTAGAAGTGTCAAGGTCAGGTAACTCTACAGCTGGCTCTAGGTTTCACCTATTTGGGCCTCTTGTCCTTCAGGTCCTGGCTGCTGTCTACAAGGCCCTGAATGACCATCATGTTTACTTGGAGGGAACCCTGTTGAAGCCCAACATGGTGACTGCTGGACATGCCTCCACCAAGAAGTATACTCCAGAGCAGGTGGCAATGGCCACCGTCACAGCTCTCTACCGTACTGTTCCTGCAGCTGTTCCTGGTAAGGTTTTCTTTCTTCTCTAACTTGAGGTCTTAGTCCTTATTCTTTGAAGGAGTGCCATAAGCATTTGCATTTGTCCAGGAGTAGTCTGCTTCTAGCCATGAAACAGACCTCTGATATCTCACATGCAGCCAGCGCTTCCCCCTCGAACTCCATGAGACCACCTATCCTGAGTCTGTCCAAATGCACACAATCCATTGATTTCCTCAACATTTCACTGCCCTCTTATTTACTAAAGCCCTTCTCTCCTTAGTCCAACTAGCTTCAGCAAAGGCAAACTAATTTCTCCAACCTAGTCCCATGCAAATCAATTGAAGAAAAGATTGAGACATTACATTTCTTTTAGGCTCCTTGCTTGCTTTTTCAAGCAGGGTTACATACTGGGACTAGTGGAGTGGAATGGCTTCTCTCCTTCCAGGCATCTGCTTTTTGTCTGGTGGCATGAGTGAAGAGGATGCTACTCTCAACCTCAATGCTATCAACCTTTGCCCTCTACCAAAGCCCTGGAAACTAAGTTTCTCTTATGGACGGGCCCTGCAGGCCAGTGCACTGGCTGCCTGGGGTGGCAAGGCTGCAAACAAGAAGGCAACCCAGGAGGCTTTTATGAAGCGGGCCCTGGTAAGACGCTACTACCTCTTATCTACTTGATCAAGTGCATACTTGGGGCCTGCTTGCATTGCTTTCTTCAGGCCATGAAGGTATCTCCAGAGAGTGTCTACCATGCATTTTCAAATGTGGCATTAGGGCTGAGTAGGACGGTTAAGGCTGCAGAGAGTTTTGAATTATCTGCACTGGTAGTACAGTTGATGATGGTAGATTGAAGGACAGTTTCCACAGAGACACTTTAGAGGGAAGATGAGAGGGCCAAGGAATGAACCTGGGGCACGTTTTATTTTGGGAAGATGAAGAGGAGAAGCCACCAAGACAAGCAGCAGTACTATATTAAGATGAACCAAGGATTCTGGGAACAAACAGAATGAAGTTTCAAGGGGTCAATAACAATACGCTACAAAGAGGTTAAAAATTAAGGCAGAGAAAAGGCTGATACTGGCATTGAGGGGCGTATCAGTGACCCTCAACAAAACAGGTTCAGTAAAGGAAAGGTGCCCATTCAAGACGCTTGTCAGGAAAAGACACAGAAAGGTTACCAGAAACAATGAGGACAAAAAAGGGTCTTATTTAGCTACTAACATTCCTTTTTGAATACCTACTAGGAGCCAAGTACTGGGGTGAACAAAGCAGACACAGCCACTGCCTTCAGGGAGCTTAGAGTTTAGCCAGATAGGAGAGATTGTCATGTTTAACTGTAAAGCAGAAGGAGCCAGAGGAGAGATTAAGATTAGAAGAGGACAAGGCCTTAGAGGAAACAGTACTGCATGAGACTAAATATTAAATACGGGTGGCAGAGTAGGTCTTAGAAAGGAGGGAGAGATAGGAAAGAAGAAACAGAATGGGTTTGGAATCAGGTCTGTAGAGGTGGAGAGATGCAATGGTTGATCACTGATTATAGGTGAGGGCATCTGTTGAGAATGATAAGGGATTGGAGGTTTCAGTATTTACGGTGGGGAACTTGGAATAGCTGTTGAAGTAGTTGCTAGGAAATTGACCAGAGGTTATGGCCAAGCATCAAGCAAGATGCAGCTGAAATGAGAGTTTGTGGTACATTAACTCAGATCCTGAATGTTCCTAATAGCTCTCTTACGCATGTAGCAAGATTCAGATCAACCTAAATGGGAAAGAGCAGGGTTGAAGAATCAAAGTTTAACAGGGAGATGAAACAGTACCAAAATTTGAGTGATAGCCTTATTCGGCTTGCTGGTGACAGAGGAGACTGGGCAAGGAATCAGGTGTAGCCAGAAGTTTGATGATGAGGCACTAAAGGAAAGGAAGTGTACAGAGAAGCTAAAAAAGTCATCTCAGGGGCATAAGAGAGGTGTGAGATTTTACAGGTAGTGCTTTATCTTGTGATGATGATGGATATGGCCGTGCTGGTGTGTGGCTGATGGGGGTGAAGATATAGCTAATATGATGGAGGGATTATGAAAGTAAGGGTCAGAAGGGTTATCCACACAAAAGAAGGGATGCTGAGTTTATCATCTAGAGCTGTGGTTCTCAAGCTTGAGCATGCATCCGAATCACCTGAAGGGCGTGTTAAAACGCAGGTGGCTGGACCCAGCGACAGAGTTTCTGATTCAGAAGCTCTGGGGTCAAGCTAGAGAATTTCCATTTCTAACAAGCGCTTAAGTCCATGAAACCTAACTTTGAAAATCAGTGTAGATGTAGAAATAAGTCCTGGAGAGATCGGACAATAGCAACAGTGACTTGAGGACGGGGTACTGCTAAGTGGCATTTGAGTATTATTACAGGTTTCATAATTCTTAACTCACCTTCAATTGGAATTTACACAGGGTATCAAATGATATTATGATAACAACTACATAAAAATTACATATTCTTATGGACAAATATAGGTAGAAAAGGGAAAATGTATTAAAAACATTTTTTTTTTTTGCTATAGTAAAGCTTTAGCTGCATCTGCTTGATGCTTGACGTTATGTCTGGTCAGTTTTCTAGCAGACTATCTCAACTATTCCAAGGTTCCCAAACTGGGACTGAAATTTCCATTTCCTTATCACTATATGAGTGAGAAGTTTCTTAACTTGAATTTCTAGTATTGTTGTTGCAATATTGTTAGTACTAAAAAGAAACCTTCTCAGTAACACAAACCTCAGGCTTGCCTGAGAAATGCTCAGAAAAGTGGGATAAAAAAAGGAAGTAACATTTTAGAAGGAAAGGAATGGTATCAGCAGCAATATTTAGCAAAATCACTGTACAGAGAAAACCCACATGAAGGTGAAGCTGGTTTCAAATGAGAAGCAAAGAGGGTCAAGCAGGGGGTTGCTCTAACTCGGTCTCCTCTATCACACTTGTTTTTTAGGCTAACTGCCAGGCAGCCAAAGGACAGTATGTTCACACGGGCTCTTCTGGTGCTGCTTCCACCCAGTCGCTCTTCACAGCCTGCTATACCTACTAGAATCTGAGGCCGACCAGCCAGGCTCTGGCGCTTCTAGGTGTCTTGGTAGGAGGGCAGAAAGGAAACAACAACCTTTCGACTGACCCTGGAAATTAGACAAAATTAGGTTGGAACTACTGGAAACACAATGCATGTTAAATTCTTAGACACAAGGAGAAAAATCAGTTATTGAAACCTAAGTCTGAATATCAAGGATCTGATGAAATTTCACACAGTGATTTCCTTACAGCACTTCCAGCTCCCCATGGCCCACAGTATCCATCTGAAAAAAGAATAAACTTTAAAACAGTATCAGCTCTCCATCCAGATAACCAAATGAAACACCTCATAAGCTGAGTGCAGAGAATTGTGTCTTATTAAACAGTTCTGGAAGTGGTAGGTTATGAAGGAGACTGCTGCAACCAAAAAAGAAATAAAATGTTCTACAAACCTTCAGTTTGTATCAGGTTTTACTTTCTGCTCTTGCTTTCAAAGGGCTCAATATATTTCATTACCTTTGACTCCACAGACGCGACTGATATTAGTGGTCAGGATCCTCAACTTTGGCTACTCATTGGAATAACCAAAATTTAAAAACCCAGATGCTCAGGCCACACTCCAGCCAAGTTTGAGAACTACCAAGCTAAATTTCAAGTTTGAGGGTATTTAGAAATGAGAGCTATTCGTAATGTGAAGCAAGCTACAATGTCAAATGATTTCAAGCAACATATGGAGTGTAATAAAAGAATCACTGTGACTTTGATGCTTGGAGCGTTCCTCTTCAAGTGGCCCAGGTTGGTGACATAGGACTGCATCTTCCTCTGCACATCCAAGCACACTACCTAGTTTTGCAGTAAGAAATATTCACATAATTATACCTTACTGGCTTCCAGTTTTCAGAATTAATCTATAGAAAAAGCATTAAAGACCGCCATAGTTACAAGGGAGAATTTAAACATTATAACTTTGGACAATATAAAAGTAATGATTTTGGTGGAAAAAAAAGTAATTAAATGACAGGAGCTGGGAAATTCAGGGGGAGGAGAAGTGAAGGAAAGCAAAGGGAACACTAATTTACTTAGTGGGGGGTCAGGATACTACTTGAAATTGATGGATTAAGAAACAGTGCTTTGAAAAAAAACCCAGTGCTTTAAGTCTATTAAAGTAACAAGGAAAATGGATATAAATCATTAAAATATTCATACCTATAATTAAAATACAGGAGAAGGTAGTAAATTCTTTGTCTTGAAGAGTGCAAAGATAGATGGTATTATTTAGAGTAAATAAATTAGGAAATAGAGGCATAAGCATATGATTTAGAATAATAAAGCAGAATTCGTTCAAAAGGACTTCTGAGGAAAAAGACTTGGAAATGGGGCACAGGGAAGATTTTTACTTACATGCTTTTACAATGTTTGAGTGTTTATTTCCATGTATCTGTATTTTCTAAAAACAACTACTATATATTCATATAAGCAATTCAGACCTACCTTAGAGGTCATTTAACCCAAGGCTTTCATTTTACAGGTGATAAAACCAAGCCTAGAAAAATTAAATTAATTGCTGATGGTCATATATTTAGGGGTTTAGGATAGAGTTGAGAGATTAGAATTCCGGTCTCTTTCTCCTGTAATGGACACATGGCCAAGGAGGAAGGTAAGGGCAGGGCAACAGGCAGTGTTCAATACCTCTGCCACCAGTGCTATAGGTCTTTTACATTTCTTTTTGCATTCATCCACTCAGTCAGCAAGTAGTTGATGTGCTAAGCTGTCCTAAATGCTGGTAACACCTGGTATGACAAAGCTTTTCTGCCAGAAAATTTTTATCTAGAGCATATTCAGCATCACTGACCCTAAGTTGTAAAGAAACCTCTCAGATTCTCATTTATGGGTTGGGTATGAATTTATAATCAAGGCTGAGCTATTTATGTCTTTTGGTCAAGGCTGAATTACATTTCACTCAGCGTGAGGATTTATATAATACATTTTCCCTGGCTATCATCTGATATATCTTCCTGACTAAAGCACTACAGTTGTCTTTGAAACCTCAACTCCGGTAATTTCCTTCACTCATGGTAATATGAAGACAAGTGTTACAGACTGCAGTTCCTATTAACTGTGTGATCACTGAGTGAATATATTAGTTGCGTCCTAGCTTTTGGTACACTATCAGATTTATTCTAGTAGTTATTGAACACCTACTAAAAATAAAACCTGGTAGTAGGCACTGAAAGTAATTAAAAGAAGTTTCAGCTTTAGGGTAGCCATGGTATTTGCATACCAGACAATTAAGTTTGAGTAGCTAAGCCAGAAACACAAATGCCATTGACTGGGGTTTGGGAAGTGTAGAGGAGAGTCTGTCAGTATGGCTGGGTGCAGAAAGGGAGGAGGTGACATTTAGGTTGGACATCACAGGGTGACAAAAGGGAAGGAACTCTTAGAAAAGGAGCTGCCTTTGTGTGAGAAAACACTTCGATAATTCACTGGGAGAAGATGATACCTTGAAGGCATAAGGAGCAAAAGCCGAGGCCAAGAAAAAATTACTAAATGCTGGGAGGAATAAAAAAAGAGGAATTTGGTTTTGCTCTGAAAAGGAAGAGGGAGAGAAGGGAGGGAAGGGGCAGGAAAATGAGTGAGGAGAAAGGAAGAAATGAGAAAGGAGGGGAAAGAGAGAAGGCAGGGAGAAGCTAGGGCAATGTGGAATTGTGGGGAAGTGACTAAAAGACTTTTGAGAACGGGAGAAATATCAACCGTCTAAACATATTTGTCTTCTTGAGAGGGAGAGCTGAGTTTCACATATGAGTCCACATCGTCCTTTACAAAAACAAGATGCTGAGATGACTCATAATGATTCATAATGTGAATTGATTTAGCAGAAGCAGAAGCCAACTGTGACAATGAGAATATCAGCCTCTAAAACTTGCAGAAATCTTGGAGCAGGCTTTAGGCAAATCAGGAATGGGACTTCGAGACTATCTGGTCTAGCTGTCCTGGGGTAAAAGACTCCAGCTGACATCTACATTTCACTCACAGCAACAATGGAGGAAACTGGCATTCAGTGTGCTAGGACAGTTGTTCAAGGTCACATAAACAGTAGGTGAGACTTAGGCTAAGGTGATTTGCAAAGTCCTCTGGGGAGGCAGTACTCTTGGTGGAGAAAAGCACAGGTTCTGGAGTCAGACAGTCTAGGTTCAAACGTTGGCTCTGCTGCTTCCTAGCCATGTGACCTTGGACACCTTATACAACCTTTCTGTGGTTCAGTTTCTTCAGCTCCAAAATAATAGTATCTCAAGTTATTGAGAGATTAAATGAATCAGTACATCTCAGTTACATGTTCAAAATCCCTTGTCCACAATTCTGAAATCCAGAAAGCTGTAAAAACCACAAATTTTCTCAAAAGTTTGCAGCAAATTATTTGGTGGCAAACCCTGAGTCAAGGCTGTCATCTTCATTCCACTTGATGGGAAGCAGAGATGTGTCTGATCTTAGATGCTGACTCAGATCCTATAGAGGGAGTTATACAATGTATAGCATAAACATATATTTGCTCTCTAAAATATGAAAGATACAGATTTCCAAAACACATATACCCTCAAAGCTCTCGGATAAAGAATTGTGAACCACCTGACGTATAAAAAAAAAAATTAAATTAAAAAAAAAAATTGTGAACCTGTCCTTAGAACAATATCTGCCATGCTTCTAGAGTAACAGATGAACTATCCATGCTCAATAGAGCCCTGAGGGCTCATGTAATGCCACCAATTCTCTAAGCCTATTTTCTAGAGAGGATGAATTGAGACAGGAGTAATGGCAAAGCTCGACACAGTCAGTTACAGCTCTTTTTTCATTACTCATATATGGTTTTCTAGCTGTAACATACTCTGTCCCAAGGCTCCTGAAATAGTCTAACACTTAGTACTGGGTGTCAGTATATGTAGACATATATAAAATCAGTCGGCAAGTATTCATTTAGCACTACTGTATGCTTGATGCTGTAAAGATACTACATGGTCCTTGTATGCTTACCATTGTGATGAGGAAGGCAAGGATACAGTTAAACAAAATCGTACACAATAATGTGCTAAATTACAGTGGCATAGGCAAGGTGCTGAAATCAAAGGAGGTGGGATGAATTGCAGACAGTTTATTGCTAGTTATATGATCTTGGGATCTTGAGTCTCAGTTTTCCCATCTATAAAATAGGGTTGCTGTGAGGTTAGCAATATTTTATGCAAAGTGACAGGTATATAAGTCATGAATAAATATTATATTTTTCTCTGTCAGTTGGCTCTTCAAGAATGGCATAGGCACTTGAGTGGAATGGAAGTGAAGATGAAAACTGTGTCCTGACTAGAGTTCAGGTTGTATATTTTGAGGAAATTATGGGAAATTAGGTTAAAATGGTGAGGCCAAGTGGAGTGGCACAGTAGAGTGGGAGGGTAGATAGGACAGGGATTTTATGAAAAGTTTTGCCTTGAAGTAATGAGAAATAGGGACCTGTGAATAATTTTGAGCAGGGAATAACATAATAGAAGGGTATTGCTGAAAATTAGTTTTTAGAATGTAGAAGATTCGGAGGAAACTGGAAGCCAGCTAAGTGTGCATAATAGCAGTTCAACATAGGGCCTAGCCTCTTGGTGGTGGAAGCCAGTGAGTGGATGTGATGTCTTTAGATTGGGGAAAACAACACCCCCAAACTCTCCTTATGTAGCATAGCTATTTAGCATCCTAATAAGTCTCTGTTACACTGGAACTTGAGAGGCAAGCACTGAGACAAATGAAAATTCAAAATTCTTTTACATCTAATTCTCAAAAAGAGGCTTACATACATGCATAGACTCAGCCCTTTGAGTATGGTGGCACAGTGAAATATAGAGCATCTTCTAACCATAGCACTAATTCTTCCAGCAGTTCACAACAACCAGGGTTAAGCTGTAGCCCGAGGTCTCAGGTGTCAGAGAATTCTACCCTTCTCTCTTACGATATCCAAGGTCAAGGCATCTTTATGCAGCCACTTCCAACTTTTCCTTGTCCTGCCCTGGTTTTACCCTGGGGGAATTTACAGGCCAAAGAAGTCAGAGTGCAGTTCTTGGATCCAGGGACACAATGACTGTTATGTGATACAGAGGTTTATCTTAGTCATTGGACTGACATCAGAAGTATGTTCTTGAGAACATGACTCCTGGACTGGAAATAGCACAGGCAAAGATATGAACTATGTTTTATTTGTGCAAAATGTATCTAAACTAGGTGTCTTGGAAAGCTGGGTGATTTTTTTACACCCAGTCTTTATGCTATGGAATACATATGACTTGCTGTTCACTCCCCAGGGAATGAGAATAAAGGACTGCTGGATGCAACTATGCAACTAATAATACCTATACTATTAACATAGTACCTGGCAGATATCTTAAAAAATACATGTTAATTGGATTTGTACCATTTGTACAGTAAATAAATGTATCTGGCCTTTTTCTGTTTGTCCATGCGTCAAGGTTATAGAGATGGCCTTAATTAAAAAGAAACCCGCAGACTTCCCTGGTGGCACAGTGGTTAACAATCTGCCTGCCAGTGCAGGGGACACAGTTTCAATCCCTGGTCTGGGAAGATCCCACATGCCGTGGAGCAACTAAGCCCGCGAGCCACAACTACTGAAGCCCATGTTCCTAGAGCCCGTGCTCCGCAACAAGAGAAGCCACTGCAAAGAGAAGCCCACGCACCACAACGAAGAGTAGCCCCCACTCGCTGCCACTCGAGAAAGCCCGCGCGCAGCAACAGACCCAACGCAGCCAAAAAAAAAAAAAAAAAAAAAAAGAACCAATCAACTCATCCCTACCATACCCAAGGCCACAAAACATTTTTGAAGGAGGTGGAGAAGGAATGATAACCAATGCAAATTAGGAACAATAACTTCAAAAAATGATTGGAATATCTGAACTAGATTTTTTTTTTAAGTTGAAATGTACTCTGCAAGAAAATATGCTCAAGTGAGTATGCTGTGTATGCCCCTAGATTTGCTGATGACATCCTCCTTTAGGAAGACAGATAAAAGTGAAAGGCCTCACTCATCAAAATTACAGAGAAATGGAGTATTACAGTAAATTCTTTTTTTTTTTTTTTTTTTGCCACCAAAGACTCCTTTCACTTGTTCGTTTTATTTATTTATTTACTTTGGCCGTGCTGCGTGGCTTGCAGGATCTTAGTTCCCCAACCAGGGATTGAACCCAGTCCTACAGCAGTAAAAGCACCGAGTCCTAACCACTGGACCACCAGGGAATTCCCTCACCTGCCCATTTTATTTATTTATTTTCTTTTCTTTTTCTTTTATTGGAGTATAATTGCTTTACAATGTTGTGTTAGTTTCTGCCGTACAATGAAGTGAATCAGCTATATGTATACCTATATCCCCTCCCTCTTAGACCTCCCTCCAACCCCCCACTCCACATCCCACCCATCTAGGTCGTCACAGAGCACCAAGCTGAGCTTCCTGTGCTTTATAGCGTGTTCCCACTAGCTATTTATTTTAGGCATGGTAGTGTAGATAGGTCAGTCCTAATCTCCCATTTCATCCCACCTTCCCTTTCCCCCTGTGTCCACATGTCCGTTCTCTACGTCTACATCTCTATTCCTGCCCTGCAAATAGGTTCATCTGTACAATTTTTCTAGATTCCACATAAATGTGTTAATATATGATGTTTGTTTTTCTCTTTCTGGCTTACTTCACTCTGTATGACAGACTCTAGGCCCATCCATATCTCTACAAATGACCCAGTTTCATTCCTTTTTATGGCTAATATTACATTGTATATATGTACATCTTCTTTAGCCATTCATCTGTTGTTGGACATTTAGGTTGTTTCCATGACCTGGCTATTATAAATAGTGCTGCAATGAACATTGGGGTACATGTGTCCTTTTGAATTATGGTTTTCTCAGGGTATATGCCCAGTAGTGGGATTGCTGGGTCGTATGGGTATTTCTATTTTTAGTTTTTTAAGGAACCTCCATACTGTTCTCCACAGTGGCTGTTTCAATTTACATTCCCACCAGCAGTGCAAGAGGGTTCCCTTTTCTCCACACCCTCTCCACCTGCTCATTTTAAACTGTTACCTACTGTGATGGCTAATTTTATGTTTCACCGCTAGACTAAGGGATGTCGGTGAAACATTGTTTCTGGGTGTGTCTGTTGAGGGTGTTTCTGAAAGAGATTTTCTGAAAGAGATTTGTATTTAAGTCCTTAGACTGAGTAAAGAAAATTGCCCTCAACCATGCTGATGTGCATTATCCAATTTGTTGAGGGCCTGCATCAAACAAAAATGAATGAGGTCAAATTTGTTCTCTGCCCAAGTGGGGCATCCATCTTCTGTCCTTGGACATCAGCGCTCCTGGTTCTTAAGCTCCTTTGGACTCAGATTGAATTACATCATTGGCTTTCAGTTTTCCAGCTTATGAACAGCATACCATGGGACTTCTTGTACTCCATAATCACACGAGCCAATTCTTATTATCTATCTATCCATCCATCCATCCTATTGGTTTATTGGTTCTGTTTCTCTGGAGAACCCCAAAACATAATATTTTGCTTCATCTACTTTAACCCTAATTTTCTTTCAAAATTGTTCCATGTGTTAATTCCCATAAGGAATTTGAGTAATGCCATTAAAAGTTCAGTCTTTTACTTTAGTGGGGCCCTAAACAAAACCCCACAAGCCCTCTCCAAGTTTTTGTTTGGTTCCCTCTTCCATTGTCCCTAATTGCTACTCCAAACTTTTACTATTGACAAGGCTCCCAACTCTACCCCTCATGGTGGCCATCCCTCTCCTTCCCTGACTCTCAAAACATGAATTTGACTATTTTTTGAAAATGGGTCATCTCAAGTGTATTCTATTTCTTCCCCTTCCCCCAGACACTAAATCTGTCCTCTTTCCTTTTCTCCCAAATGGGAGGAAGAAAGCCTCCATAGTAAATCCTTCCATTAGTGCTAAAATTCATTTTTGCTTATCTAATAACTCAATCAATTTCCATCTGCCCTCCTTTATCTTCAACTTCTCCCTCAACTGGCTATCTATTCAGAATGGAAAAATACTTTTTCTCTTTAATCTTGATCTATATCCCTCCTCATATTCACAATCTACTTTTTATTCCCTTTTACAGACCAGTAAAATTAAGACGAATAATCAAAAAAGGATTGCCATTTTTTTAAAACTAAAGACATACATTCAACAGGCCAAAATTACTATTATTCCATGAAAGGACTTTTTTATTTTAAAAGGGGGGCATTATTTCAGAAAAAGATTAAGTTCTTGAATCAATTTAGCTTTTTTACAAGGCTACTCTATTGTCCTTGTTTTTACCAGTTGAATGTAGAATAGTAAACTTTTCACCATGAATTGATAGTATTTGCGAATTGATGATCTACACTCTTCAGACACTATTTAAGCCCTTAAAACTGGCCCTTCCCAATTTCAGAAGCTGTTCTTATAGTACTTATTAATGACTTTCTAATTATCCAATCTAAAGGACACTCTTCAACCCTTCTTTGATGTCTCTGCAGCACTCTTCTAGGTCACTTTCCTATAGTAGTTATCACTATGTACTGGGTTTTTGATACTTCTGGCTGTTCCTCTCTGTCTCCTTTGAATCTTGCCCATCCACTAAACAAGAGTGGGCCTCAGGATTCCATCTCTGGATTTCTTTTCTTGCTTTATTCTTTCCTTAAATCTTACTTAATTCATTTCTGTGTCTAAACACTGGTGAAGTCCTAAATCAGTTTCTAACCTAGATCTTCCCTGTGCACCATGTCCCCATCTCCAATTATCTTCAGACATGTCTGTCTCACAGAGAAGCCAAATATTACATGTTCAAAAACTTTAGTAATTAATTCCTTACTCCATACCAGGTGCACTTTGTCCTCCCCCACCCTTTTAGTAAGAATACCAACCACCCAAACCCACCTTGAATCTTTACTCTTCTTCAACTTCCTCATCCAATTAGCAATCAAGTCTTACTCTGTATTTCTCAAGTTCATCTCCTTCTTTCATTCCCACTGCCTTAAAGACACCACAATCTCTCAATAGTACTACTCTAAGAGACTCTTGAAGTTAACACGGAAACCACAGGCCCTTGAATGCTTACTTTGTGCAACTTCCTGAGGATAAGATCCCCAGATCTTAAAAAGGTCAAGAGCCAATTTTTTCCCTCCTATTCACTTCCACATTGTCTCTTGAGTTAAAATGGAGGCACCACAAGATGTGTGTTGTGTGCGTAGTATTTGGAAAGGTACACAAGGGAAGAATCTGGGGTACCAGTAATATTTAAGCTGGGTACCAGTTATATGGAGGTTTAGTTGTGAAAATTCACTGAGCTATATTATTAAAATGCGTCCTTTTCTTACACACACCATACTTACCTACAAGGAAAACATTACCACAGGATTTCAGGAGAAATCAAGTCCTATCTCTTTAGCACTACAACTCTTGTTTATGGGCACCTTACCTCCTGCCACATTCCCATCACCAAGCAATCAGTTCACTCTGTAGCTACCAGATCCTCTCACAACTTCGTCTTCAGACAGTATTCATCTTTCCTGGTACTTGTCTTTTAGTCTCATCTTAGGCATTATTTCCTCTTGAAAGATTTAACTTTCTCCTTCCCTCATCCTCTAGGCACTTCATATCCCTCTCTAAAGTCCTCCGCACATTTCTATCTTTTTCTTGTAAAATAAGTGTATACTGCAGTGGACTTGCTTTAAAAAAAAAAAAAATCACCTTTTTTGGCTATGCTTTTTACAGCCAATGAATTGTATACATAAGCAAGAACTGTTTCGCTGTTACTGGAGTTTGGAGCTGTCACTCCAGATTCACATTCAAGGATGTTAAAAATTATCTACTTTAAGGAATATCTCAAATGACCATGGCCCCAAATTACAGTGAGGCCAACAGCCAGAACTTCTGCTCAGCAAGACAATCATACATGATACAATGCAATTTCAGCAAAAAGCAGAGAAATGTTTTCGTGTGCATGCAGCGAAAACATACACTTTGTGTTAGGTTTTTCAAAACACAGGATTCCATCTCTGGATTTCTAAGAACCTCATTCTTAGTTGTGACTCTGGGCTGGGGAACCACTGGTGCAGAACAAGTAAAACAGGGAGATTTAGGGCAGGAGGATAATTTTATTGAAAAATTAAGTGCATTATCAGCTACCTTTTGTACTTTTCACTGAGTTACAAACTCTGTTTTGAAAAGTTAACTATATGGTAACTATGAGTACTTAATTTGAATAAGGAAGTGTACAAAGAAGCGTATTTCTACACATACCATAACATCCACATTTACGTGTGCATGCACACACACATACGCACGTATTCAGAGATGGGAAGATGAAAGTTTGGAGGTGATGTTTAGAATGTCTAGGTTATAGGAGAAAGTGAGGTCTTTTGCTTAAACTGTTAGGAAATTAGAATTACCGACTGCTGGTGATTTGGAATTATATACTCAGGAACTAAAGAACCTGGATTTAACCTTAATTGAACTATCCCAGAAAAGGTAACGAGTCAGAGGTAGAACAAGTGAGAGCAACTTCCTTTAAATACTTGATTCTAATTTTTAAATGCTGTAATATATTTGACAGGATAGATTTTACACTAGAGTAACAAATAACTCTTACACAAAGCAAAAAACAAAACAGGTTTAATGATTAGAAGAGATGAATTAATAGGTTTATAATAACCATTAACTAAGGGAAGCCCTAGAACCAGAAATAAGGATTTTAAAATTGCATGCAAAGTCTAGTTACCATAAAAAATCAAAGCAATACCAAAATATCTCAGCTTCCTAGCATAGACTCCAGGTCTTTTTATTTCCAACTCTTGGTAATCAAAATATTTACACTTTCACATGCTACTGGTAATGGAGGAATAAGATTTAATTTGTCTAGGACTACAAATATCTTTCACAGATTGGAGGGCACAAAAAGAACAGTGTCTTCCTCCACCTTTTTGGGCCCATCTTGGGAAAAAAGAAAAGGCACTCCCAAAGGCTCCTTGGTAACACCTTTGCTAGGTTTGTTAATTACTCACATAATCTGTACATTTACTTTATATGTAAAATTAATGGTCCACTCATTTCACAGATCTGGGAACCACATGGCATTGGAACTGCCTTTAACCCACATGCCAAACAACTGGATTAGACAATGACAAAAGCTTTGGATGCCAGTTTTTTAAAAAATGGGGGTTTTGTTTCCTTGAAAACTTAAGCATATGCTTAAGTATTGGACTTTGGCATGCATAGCCAAACATACCATGGAACTGAAAGAACCACCATATATTATGGTGCCAGAGGACTCTGAGAAATTATGCTAGTTTTCTAACATCAGCTGCTTCCGACTCCCTTACGCCAATGTAACTTTGTTCTTCTCCCTTTATTAATTATAACTAAGTGCTCTGAACCTGGGTTTAACCTCTCTGCTGAAAGATTTGTAAAAGAAAGATGCCTGAATTACTGAGTCTTTCTCTATGATCATCAAAACAAAGAGTAATGGAAGTCTTCAACTGCCTGTGGGCAGCTGCCTATTATTCACAGAATCTTTAGAAACCATTTGCCTGAGGCCAAAGAGAACCTGCTTTATCACTAACTCTTGACTCACGTTGAGCCATACTGAAACTGCACTTGGGTAGCTGGTCTCAAGTCAAACCAAGCTTAAGTATTTCTCTACGTTTACTGCATCCACGTAGTGTGCAATTTTTGATGCTGAATAAGAGATATATGGCAATTGAAGGCTTCCCCACAAGCATCACATTCGTGGGTTTCTTGAATTTTCACCTCTGCATGGATCTTCTGATGGTTGACAAGGCTGCGCTGTTGACTGAAACTTTTGTCACACTTCTCACACTTATAAGGTTTTTCTCCTGTGTGTATTCTCTGATGCTGAATAAGGCCTGAGTTCCGGCTAAAGGCCTTCCCACATTCATCACATTTATGGGGTTTATTACCTGTGTGAACACCCTGATGTCGAATAAGATTACAGAGTTGACTAAAACTTTTGCCACACTGTCTGCACAGATAGGGTCTCTCACCAGTGTGGATTCTCTGGTGTTCAATAAGAAATGAGCTCCGACTGAAGCTTTTCCCACATACAGTACATAGGTAGGGCTTTTCACCAGTGTGGATTCTTTGATGTTGTACAAGATGAGCACTGACACTAAAAGTTTTCCCACATTCATCACATTTATAAGATTTTTCCTTAGGGTAGACTTCCTGCTGTATAATAAGACTGCAATTTGGATCAAAACTTTCCTTAGTTTCATTGTATGAATAAGTCTTCTCTCTGGTGTGGATTCTCTGATGCTGAATAAGACCTGAGCTTCTACTAAAGGCTTTTCCACATTCCTCACATTTATGGGGTTTGTCCCCTGTATGAATTCTCTGATGACGAGTAAGGTTGCAAAGTTGACTGAAGCTTTTCCCACACTCTTTGCACTGATAAGGTCTTTCACCTGTATGGATCCTCTGATGTTCAATAAGGAATGAGCTCCGACTGAAGCTTTTTCCACATTCAATACAAAGAAAAGGCTTCTCACCAGTGTGGATTTTTTGGTGTTGTATAAGGTATGTACTTAATCTAAAGGCTTTCCCACATTCACCACATTTATGGGGTCTTTCCCCAGTGTGAATTCTCTGATGTTCAACAAGTAATGAATTTCGACTAAAGCTTTTCTTACATTTGGTACAGTGATAGGGTTTCTCACCAGTATGAGTTCTCTGATGTTCAATCAGGTGTGACTTCCAACTGAAGGCTTTCCCACAGTCACTACATTTATGGGGTTTCTCACCTGTGTGAATCCTTTGATGTTTAACAAGGCTTCTTCTCTGGCTGAAGCTCTGTTTACATTGGTTACACTGATAGGGTCTCTCTCCAGTGTGGATTCTCTGATGTCTAATAAGGGTTGAGCTCACACTAAAGGTTTTTCCACAGTAATTACACTCATAGGGCCTTTCCCCAGTGTGAATTCTCTGATGTTCAATAACAAATGAACTGCGACTGAAACTTTTCCCGCATTCATTACATTGAAAAGGTTTTTCTCCCGTATGGACCCTTTGATGTTGAATGAAATGAGCCTTGCGGACAAAACCCTTTCCACATTCTTCACATTTATGACATTTCTCTTCTGAATTTGGTCTCTTACGGATAATGCTAGTGTTTCCTCTGAACATTCTTTGTTCCTGGGTCAAAGATTCCCTTGGTATTTCCCATAAGAAGATTCCTCTCTGTTTATCTAACCTACCAACAAGTTCAAAGGTTTCTCTACCCATAGGATCCTGGTCAATTTCACTTTTGATTCTTGTAACTATTACACCCTGTGGTTCCACTTCTTCCTCAATTTCCTCAATTTCTTGTTTCACAGTTGGCTCCTCATCTTTATCTCTGTTCAAAACATCTGGAATAATAAATGGAAAATAGACACATCAGCCTAGCTCTTTGCCAGCAAGGAGAAACTGTCAGAAAAATAAGATAATTAAGATAAATGATCTACTATATGCATAAAATGTAGTTTACTACATCACAGCATCCTTGTGATGATTACATTAGTTCATATACATAAAGCATTTAGAACTACCTGGCAAATAGTACAAGCTATATAAATATTTATTTAGTATTAGTTATCTGATAAAATGAAATGTTTTTCTTGGAGAAAGGGTATGAAAAGAGTGTTTACGAGGCACAAAATGCATCAGTAGGAGAAAGGAGAAAGGGCTGATAAATCAACAACAAATTATTCAAGGTAAGATGGGCAAACAAAGAAGTAAAACAAGTAGTGGCAGGATAAACTAGCCTATCAAGGAAGAAAGGATAACATGGGAAGAAAACAGTAGGTTCAGGAAAATTTAGGATGAGGTAGCATCATGGGAATGTGAATAAACTAAATAACTGACATAAAAGAACATATAAAATGATGCTGAGAAGGATAAAAGACAAAAACCAGGGGAAACAACAATTCATTCATTAATAAGAATTTATTTATTGTGATCAAAAGCATTGCAGGCATTGTATAATGAGTTAGGATTTAGAGATAAGGCAAGAAGCCCCCTACCAAATGGAATGGGTGACAAGTACAAATGGAGAAAGAATATAATATGGTAAAGAAAATATTAAGTAAAATAGCTCCTACATCAAGAGACAAAATGGCTTTTAAAAAACTGGGTTGAAGTGACATGGACTCTGATATAGAAAAACAGAAAAAAAAACCCCAAAAGGAACATGGTTAGAGCTAATGGAAGAAATTAAGAAAAAGAACAGTCTGTGGTAGCTTATGACTTCATCTACCACAAATACTACATTCTTCAAGTATACATAATTCTCATGCCTTTAAAGATATAAGACACAAGTTGGAACCATCTGTTTCCAACTGAGAGTCTGCATGACATCTGAGAAATGATAATCTTGCATGCGTTGGAAGAAAGATAACATAATGGTCTATGATATAACAGAGCGGCATAGAGGACACTTAAGTCTGCCTCTGACTTCTTCCCTGATTTTCTGTCTCTTGCTGCCTGTTGGATAACTCCATGAGAAGATTGCATCACCAGCAAATTTATATTTGGCCCTAAACAATTTCCCTTTTTAGACTTCCTCTTTTCTTTCAATTTTCTAGTCTTCTAACTGTGGAGTCATCTTTGAATTTTCTTTTCACTTACTTCAAACCAGTCATTTTATTCCAAAAAAACTTCTTCTTATTCCCCTAAGAAACTTTATTTCTGCTTAAGTCTACTTACAGTGCTCTCTCTCAAATTCACTTTCAGTACACTGTGTTTTCTTTCACTCAATGAAAAAGGATGAGAGAACTCCCTCACCATTCTACCTCCTACCTATAAAATTACCTTCAGTGGTACATGAAGATATATCCCATTCTTATCCAAGGCTAATTCATCTACTCTCTCTTGATCCCACTTGCCTCTGGGCACTCGTTCAATTATTACCATTTCTTCCTCTTTCTTCAATCTGTATTCCCCATTGACACCTTCCTACCAACATACAAATATATCCAACTTTATCCTGAACCTGAAATCCTTTTCTAGATGAAACCCAAGCTTTGAAAAAAATCTTAACACTGTACCTCTCCATTTCCTATGTTTTCAATGACCAGCCTCTTTCCATTCAATCTATTCTACAACCTACTCTAAAATCTGGTTTCTGTTTCCAGAATCTAGAGAAACTTCTCATTAAATCACCAATGACTCTCAAGTAACAAATACAATGGACATTTTTAGTCCATATTTTACTCAGCAGCATCTGATACTGTGGACTGTTCCTGTTTCTTGACACTGTTTTTGGTTTCTATGCTATTATATTCTAGTTCCCTCCCTACTTCTTTTCTTTGCCCTTTTCTAATACATTTCCCTCATGTATTTCTCTTCCTTTGTCAACTGTTTAAGGTTATTGTTACCCATGTTTACATCCTTATCTTGCTCTATATACACACCCTCTGAATACTGCCACTTAAATTTCCTTGGATTATTGCAAAAGCCATCTAATAATCCTTGGCTCTTGTCTTTAGGCTGTATCTATTTCACTGAATCCAGAGAGATTTTCATAAAATGGAATTCTAATCATGTCACCACCTACAGATTCACTAGCACTCCATTATCTCTAAAATCAAATCAAATCTCTTTACACAATGATGCTCAGCACTTCATGAGGTCTCTTAAGCTTTAATTCACCCTCCTACCCATGCTCTCACACTTCAAGTGGGCAAATTGCTTGTGCTTTAGTCTTTTATGCCATTTCTTTGCATATCTCATTTATGAAATGTCCACCAACATTGTTTACTTGGGAAACTCTTGGTTTCTCTTTAAGATTCAGTGCAAAGCAACAGTTCCTCTACAAAGCCTTCACTTAGTCCAACAGACGATTTAAGCGCTCTGTTTTTGATCACCAGCCCTTGTCCATGACTGCATTATAGTATTATAACACTGTACTTTTAACTGTTTGTCTTTTCCATTGGATTGTAAGTTCTTTTTTGAGAAGGTAAAGTTTCTTCATAATGTTTACCCAGTGGATATTGTTCCAGGGTTTTACTCAAAGGAATAATACAAAATTACATTATTTGCAGATGATATGAATGCCTACCCAAAATTCCTAAAAGAATTAAATGAAATATAATAGTGATGACAGGACTAACATATAAAACAAATACTGGTTCTTACTACCAAGAATAACCAGTTAGTAAATATTATAGAAAAATAAAATATGCTCTTCATGATAATAAAAACCATAAAACCTAGGAATGTATCTACAAGAAATGCAAGATTCATAAAAATAATCCATACAATTTTTCTGAAGGACATAGACAATTAAATAGAGTCAACCAAATTGCCAAAGAGATTCAACATTATAAGGATCTTATTTCTTCCCAAACCAACCAACAAACCTAACTGTATTCCAACAAAAATCCCACGAGCCAGTTAAAAAACTCCAAGTAATCTAAATTTCAACCAGAAGAATGCAGAAAACTAGTTAAGTACAGTTGACCCTTGAACAACACGAGGGTTAGGGGCACTGACCCTCCACACTGTTGAAAATCCACATATAACTTTACAGTTGGCCCTCCATATCCATGGTTCTGCACCCGCAGATTCAACCAACCACAAACTGTGTAGTACTGTACTACATATTTAGTGAAAAAAAGTAATTTATAAGAGAACTCAAGCATTTCAAACCCGTGTTGTTCAAAGGTCAACTGTATACCCTGAAAGAGAATATGAGTGACTTAATCTTACCAGACATGAAATATAATGTATTGCTGATGTAAATAAAACAGAGAGGCACTGGCATGAAAACAAATAGGTCAAACAGAAAGACAGGTAAAATAAGTGAGTCTAGGCTTCCACACATGGCAGCCTAGAAATGACTAGCCATTAGACCTGGGCTTGGTAGCTATAACCACCTTCTGAGGTATCTGCCGTGCTTGTATGTTCCCATCCTCTGGTCATAGCTAATTTTTCTAGAGTAGACAGTTGCCTCTCAGTTTTCTAGGTAAAAGAATGAGAGAATGGGGAAGGAC
The DNA here is from genome assembly GCF_028023285.1 of Balaenoptera ricei. Taxonomy (NCBI): domain Eukaryota; kingdom Metazoa; phylum Chordata; class Mammalia; order Artiodactyla; family Balaenopteridae; genus Balaenoptera; species Balaenoptera ricei. The sequence continues at coordinate 92,258,920 of NC_082644.1, read as the reverse complement.
TTGCATTCCTAGGCCTAGCACAGTGCTTTATAATTATTTATCGAATGAATGAGTAGTTGAACAAATAATTGGAAAGAGACTGTAATTAAAGGAGGAAAACGATGAATTTAAGGTCTTATAGGTACAGCAATTCCCAATTCTGTCAAGGTCCAATCTGGCTCAAGTTGTCTGGCGATAAGTCATTAAAACCAAAGAAGTCTACTTTAGCTGAAAGAACTGAAAGATCAAGAACTAAGAGATCAAGCTGTCAGCTGTATCATCAATATAGTTCTTAAAGTTTTTAAAGAAAAATAGAAAGGATAGGTATGACTGAAGAGGCAAAATTACAAAGCTAGATGAGTTGTGTTAAGTAGAGCAACAGGATGAAGTGGAGGAAAACACTATAGTGGAATAGTTTAGTAATCGTAATCTCTCATCAAGGGAGCACTCATCAAGGGGATGGATATAGAGTTTACAGAGGAGGACGAAAAGATTGTGGGGGGAGAAATAATAACTGATGAAAAGCTGTATTTCAGCTACAATAAAGAAGAGAGCCTAAAAGTAGGAGATCACAGATGGGCTCACTGCCATTTTACAGTACTAGGCACAGGCAAGGCTGGGCATTTGCCTGGTATTATCAACCAGGACACCATATGGGTGGAAAAAGCTGTCAGTGACTCGGAGATACTATAGCTAAATGGAAAAAAATACCTAGCCTGACATGGCTGGAGACTGAAGTGGTATCCTGGAAATAACAGATGAGGTTAGAAAGCTAGGCAGGGGCTATATAAGGAGGTGCTAGTATGTAGGACAAAAAATTAAGATTTTTATCCTTTAAGCTGTCAGAAATCACCAAAAGCTATAAGCAGTTAAGTAACACAAAATCACTTTGGTGGCAGTAAACAGAACATATTAGAATAAAGGGAGACTGGAAGCACAGGGCTAGTTTACAGGCTAATGCAATAATTTTGTCAAAAGATAATGAGTCTTAATTATATTCACTCAGTCACCCAAATATTTAAGAAGCATATAATACATGCCTGGCTCTGTGCTAAGTGCTGGAGAAATCAAATGAAAAAAAAATACAGTTACTGTCCTCTTGAAGATCAGTCTGTTTAGAGAAATAACATAATGATTATAGTACACTGTAATAAATTCAACAATGGAAGCGTATACAAGATAGCACAGAGAAAGGAGTACTTAATTCTGAAGAGGAGGCCCTTGAGATCTTAGTGGATTATCTGCGTTATTTATGTGGTCTTCAAAAGGAGATGACTAAGAAGTTGGATCAACAGAGAAGATAATGACAATGATGATGAAGATAACAATTGACGTTTATATTGTACTTACTACATGCTGGTCAGTGTCCTAAATGCTTTACATATATTAACTGAGTTAATGCTCACAATAATCCTAAGAGGTAAGTGCTATTATTATTTCCATTTTATATTAAAAAAAAAAAAAGAAACAGGCACAGAAAGGTTAAGTAATTCACCTATAGTCACAAGGCTAGTAAGTGGTGGAATCAGGATTTTTACTTGGACAGTTAGGCTCCATACTGCCTCTCTTAAGTAGAGATTAAGATTTGGGACTTACCATCACATAGCAGTAGCTGATGACCTGAGTGTAAATAAGGTCTGCCAAAGAAGGTATATAGTCTGAGAGGAAGTCTGAGAATGCAAGGCAATAGAAGGAAGCAATAAAAAGTTGCAAATATCTATAGAGAAGAATTAAATACAGTCCAAAAAGAGTCTACTGCATTTGATAATTGGGTTATTATAGACCAATGTTAAACAACTGAACGCAAGTGGTAGAGGCACAAAAAGGGGATTAGAGATAATGGGAGGTAAAGAAGTAGAGAACACACCTTAACTACTCTTACAAAAATCTGGCTGTGAAGCAAACAAGTAGTAGGTTACAGGGAGCAGCAAGAGAGACTGTGGCTCAAAGGGGAGTTCTAGAGCCACGAACATATCTATCATCAGAATAAAGGTACCAGGGGAGAAAGAATAGAGACTGAAACTATAAGAAAAAAAAAAAAGACTGATAAATTCTTGGAGAATGTGAGAAGACAGGCAACCTTAACTGTGCAATGAGGGGCAGAAAACTTGAGAGTTCATGTGTAGTGGCCACTATCTTCTCTGTGAAACAGAAGGTGAGGTCCACCACTGAGTGATGGACCCAAGGAAAACTCTCTAAGTTTTTGGAATAGTCACTAAAAGGAACAGGGGCATGAGCAAATCCATGATAAAAAATTAGCTGAAATGTAAAAACCCAGTGGAGGCTAGAAGAAAGAAAAGCCATGTATATATACAGGGCACCAATCCGTTCGGATAAAAAATTTCTCTAGCTGTGTTTAGCAACTTAGGTAGGAGAAAAGTAAAGGCAGATTTTATAATCAGTACAGGATTTGAAGTTTGCAGAATGGGTAGAACATAATGACAAGGTGGCAAGAGAGCATGCTGGTGATCATTTTATATATAGGTCCATGGATTAGACGAGGTGAAGTCAGGAGGGGATGGAGAGTCTGGGGGAAAAACGAAGTCAAGGAACAGGAAAGATTAAGAATAAATAGGTTTGGACTTCCCTGGTGGAGCAGTGGTTAAGACTCTGCCTGCCAATGCAGGGCACATGGGTTCAATCCCTGATCCAGGAAGATCCCACATGCCATGGAGCAACTAAGCCCGTGCGCCACAACTACTGAACCCGTGTGCCACAACGACTGAAGCCCACGTGCCTAGAGCCCGTGCTCTGCAACAAGAGAAGCCACCACAATAAGAAGCCCGCGCACCGCAACAAAGAGTAGTCCCTGCTCGCCGCAACTAGAGAAAGCCCACCCACAGCAACGAAGACCCAACGCAGCCAAAAATAAATAAATAAATAAATAAATTTATTTAAAAAAAAAAAAGAATAAATAGGTTTGGTAGGAAAAGTAGACAGGTAAGAATTTACAGTAAGCTCCACGTGGGCAGAGATCATGTCTGTTTTGGTAACCCCTGTTTAGTTATAGTCAATAAACATCTATTGCCTGAACAAAAATAAGATATTGGTCAAAGTATAAGATATTGGGGTTTAAGATTTGCCTGTAATGACAAAATTGAGGGTATGATCATTGATGTGAGGTGCTGAATAAAAATGGAAAGCAGGGTCCCTGAAGACAATATGGTCAAGATACAGTGAGGCTGAAGTAATGACAGCATGATCGATGGTATGGGTTAGCAAAGAGAAGATTCTGAAATGTGACAAAATCTATGTGTGAGGAACCAAAAAAGTTGACAGATGAGTGAAAAGGAATTGAGAGGGTAGGGCAAGACAGCTGAGACCTCAAAAGAAAGAAACTGTGTTTGAAGGTGGAAAACGAATGCTTTGGGAACAGCACTGAAAAGTTAGGAGAACAATTATTTTTCCCTTTCAGCCTTGAGACAAAGGATGAGAGGAAGGAAGAGGATGTAGGAGAATAAGCAGCCCCTGCCAGAGAAGTGGTGTCCTTGGGAAAGTGCCAGGTTTCAGTTAAGGCCAGGAGGGGTAGGGAACATTATGTGAAGAGGAACAGGGGCTCCAGAAGGCAGAGTGAAAAGGGGTGGGAGGAAAGCAGTGGGAGGATGAGCCAGGAGGGAAAGTACAGAGCAATATGGGAATGAGATTACGAAGACAGGAAGCCAGAAAAGCTTGTATTTTGGTCATTGCAAGAATGGTAGGGATGAGAGTCATGGAAACAATCCATGGCTGAAAGGTTTGAATCAGAACTTTGGAACAAAGCAGTTTGGTACGGTGCTAGTTCAAGTGTTCTGATTTCTTATAGTTTCTTAGATATTTTAATCAGAGAAACAGCAGATTCTTACCCAGTGAGACCAGGTTTCCATAATTCTCCATCATGACATCTTTATACAGGCTTCTCTGAGCTGGATCCAGATAATCCCACTCCTCCTGGGTAAAAAACACAGCCACATCCTCAAATGTCAGCAACCCCTGAAACAGTATGATTTCTGTAGTCAGTTCTTGTCTCAAGGACAATTCTACCACCGAAAGTAGCAGAAACAGTCACTTGTCAGGGCCGGGTAGGCTAGGAGGAACATGATACTAAGAGTTCCAAATGGGGCCCAATTCTGGGAACCGACAGAATTCAGACAGGCACCTCAAATTAGAGGATAACTGAGCTGGATCTTTGTCCTCTGTAGTGAGGAACCTAAGGATAAGGCTTTCTGATTTACTAATTATGCCCTAATATTTGAATCTTAGTAAGCTGCCCCAAGGCCTTCCCAAGTTTCCTGCACCTCATTGCCCCGCTCGATTCTCTACAAGCACTGCCTTGAGACCCGTTTCAATTCAAATTTCTCTAACCGTCTACTTTGGGTCCAGGCATCTCGGCAGGTGTAGAAGACACAGGCGAGGATCAAAAAAGATACCTCACCTGGAAACATTCGTAAATGAAAACGCTAGTTTGGAGCATTACCAATTTTCTTTAGCTGATTTATCAAGTCGCTCTTGAAAAACGGAGCCAGTGGGCAGTTTGATCGCGAACGGCACCCCAGTGTACCAGGGGGTACTTCACCGCACCGCGCTGGCCCTCAAGACCGCGACCCGAGAGGTGGGGGGGCGGTGGCGTGGCCTAGCTCGGAACGGCGAGAGAACGGGGATACCCTGAGGGGCGACTTACCTTTGGCTCTGGCGGGGGGCTAGGCGAGGCCATCTCTCGGACAGAAAATCAGGGCAGGAATACGGGGTGGCCGCACGAAAAGGAGCCTCTGGCAAGGCCTACCCGGCCGCTGAAGATTAGGCCCGAAGAAGGCGAGGCCTCCAGGCTGGATCTGGCCAGGTCCTGCCTCGGTCCCCGAGCGGTCACGACCCCAGCAGCATGTCAGATGCGCTACTTGGCCGCCCCCACCCCGAAACCCCTCCCCTGCCTGGCTGCGCCGCTTTCAGGCCTCGCTGGAGCCTCCTCCCGGTTGCCCGTTCCTGCTGCTTTCAGCCAAAGAGCGCTATGCTCGCCCGCCCCCGGACCAGAAGGCGTCACCCGGAACCTTCCCGGGAGGCCCCTCAACTACAACTCCCGTCATGCTACGAGAGAGCTCCTGGGTCCAGCCTCCCCTGGCAATGGCTACCGAACTACACTTCCCGGAGTACAAAGGGTGAGGGAGCCGCTGGTGAGTCTTAACCGAGGAAAAAAGGGAACACCTGCCACTAAGCTTACATTTGATTGGCTGATCTTGCGGCGTCACTGCCGGCTGGGGGCGGAGCTGTCCTGAAGCTCTCATGGAACATGGCGGCGCTCTGGGTGTCCGGCGTTGCCAGAAGAAGCTTCACGTGGATAGTCTCAGGGGCGCCACGCAGAGAATTTTGGTCTCGATTCAGGTAAAGTGGAAGGTTAGACGGTGGGTCATGCTAACGGAAAGTAAGGAGAGAAACTGAGAAGGATGAACTAAGACGGTACCCTGGTCCTGCGCCACCAGGGAAGGGGCAGGAAAGTGAGTTAGGGTTCTGAGCTCAGAAGCTTCAGCGCTGGTTTCCGCGAGCGGTGGGGTCCCGTCACTTCTTTTGGCCTCAGTTTACTCATCTTAGAACCGAAATACCACCCCCTTACCCTTCCACTTCCCTCGTTAATTTATTGAGTAAACCGTACTGACCGTGTGTTCCAGACACAGAGTGTAGTGTGGTGTCAGGAAACAAGTGACTCATTTGGGACGAGCAGCTCAGGAACGTGAATGTGAAAGTACTCCATGAACTAACTTCATTTGCGGGGTATATTTCTTCACAAGCAAGATTCAGAGATGAAGTGTAACCTCCTCGTTTTGTTCGTTCATTGATTCACTCAGCAAATGGTTTTTAGACAGCTGTCCTGGCCCAGTATTTCTCTAAGTAGGATACAACAGCGGAAACAAAGTCCCTTCTCAGAGCGTAAGTACTCTGGGCAAGAGGAAACTGAGGCCGCACAGAGAGGGAGTATTTTGCTAAAAGTCAGAAGGCAAGTTTATGACAGAGCTGGATCTGGAACCCAGGTCTCTTAACTCCCCATCTACTGCTTTTCCCACAATACCATGTGGAGTTTTGTAAAGGTAAGTCTATTTGACTCAGTGTTAGGACATCAAAATTTGTAGGAACCTTAGGGAACAATATATGCCCTCTTAGATTTCAAACAAAAACTCCTTCAATCCAAAAGGGTTTTTATCATCAGCTTATGCATTTATTAGCTTCCCCTCTATTTTGGTTAATATTTATTATTATCTCTCAAATCTCCTTCAAGTTTGTTTCATTTGCTCATTCAACAAGTATTTCTAGAGTGTCTACTATATGCTGGGCATCTAGGTGTGAGGGATACAGTTGTTAATAAGACAAACGAAATCTTTGTCTTCATAGAGCGTATGTAATGGCGGAGGAAAAAATGCACAAATATCATTTCAGAAAGTGGTAAATTATGAAGAAAACTAGAGCACAGGTGTGTATCTTGGAGGTACTGCGGTTTGTTTTCAGACCACTGTAATAAAGCGAGGATCTCAAAGCATGTTATACAAATTTTTTGGTTTCCCAGTGCACATAAAGTTATGCTTACACTGTACTGTAGTGTGTTTAATGTGCAATAACATTATGTCTAAGAAAACAATATACATGCCTTAGTTAAAAAAATACTTTATTGCTAAAAAATGCTAACCATCATCTGAGCCTTTAGAGAGTCATAATCTTCTTGCTCGTGGAGGGTCTTGCCTTGATGTTGATGGCTGATCATAGTTCAGGGTGGTGGTTGCTGAAGGGTGGGGTGTCTTGCAATTTCTTAGTGTAAGACAACAAAGTTGGCGGCATTGATTGACTATTCCTTGAATGATGATTTTTCTGTAGCATGCAATTCTGTTTGATAGCATATTACCCACAGTAGAACGTCTTTCAATATTGGAATCAATTCTCTCAAACTCTACGCCTTCTTTATCAACTAAGTTTTTGTAACATTCTAAATCCTTTATTGTCTTTTCAGCAATTGTCGCAGTATCTTTAGCAGGAGTAGATTCCATCCCAAGAAACTATTTTCTTTGCTTATCCATAAGAAGCAACTCTTCAATGATGGGGTTTTATCATGAGATTGCAGCAATTCAGTTACATCTTTAGGGCCCACTTCTAATTCTAGTTCTCTTGCTATTTCTACTACATTTGCAATTACTTCTTCACTGATGTCTTGAACCCCTGAAAGTCATCCGTGGGGGTTAGAAACTTCCAAACTCCTGTTTATGTTGATATTTTACCTCTTCCCATGAATCACGAATATTCTTAATGGCATCTAGAATGATGAATTATTTCCAGAAGGTTTTCAACTGACTTTGACCAGATCCGTCAGTGGAATCGTTATCTATGGCAGCTGTAGCCTTACAAAATGTGTTTCTTAAATAATAAGACTTGAAAGTAAAAATTACTCCTTGCTCCGTGGACTGCAGAATGGATGTTGTGTTAGCACACATGAAAACAGCATTAATCTCGTACGTCTCCATCAGGGAGCTCTTGGGTGACCAGTTGCATTGTCAATGAGCAGTAGTATTTTGAAAGGAATCTTTTTTTCTGAGCGGTAGGTCTCAACGGTGGGCTTCAAATATACAGTAAACCATGTTGTAAACAGATGTGCTGTCTTCCAGGCTTTGTTGTTCCATTTATAGAGCACAAGCAGAGTAGATTTAGCATAATTCTTAAGGGCATTAGCATTTTCAGAATGGTAAATGAACGTTGGTTTTAACTTGAAGTCACCAGCTACATGAGTCTCTAACAAGAGTCAGCCTGTCCTTTGAAGCTTTGAAGCCAGGCATTGACTTTCTCCTCTCTAGCTATGAAAGTCCTAGATGACATTTTCCAAAAGAAGGCTGTTTTGTCTACATGGAAAATCAGTTGTTTAGTGTAGCCACCTTCATTATCTTAGCCAGATTTTCTGGATAACTTGCTGCAACTTCTACTTGCTGCTTCACCCTGCACTTTTATGTTATGGGGACAGCTTCTTTCCTTAAGCCTCATGAACCAGCCTCTGCTAGCGTCAGACTTTTCTTCTGCAGCTTCCTCACCTTTCTCAGCCTTCATAGAATTGAATAGAGTTGGGGCCTTGCTCTGGATTAGGCTTTGACTTAAGGGAATATTGTGGCTGGTTTGATCTTCTATCCAGACCACTAAAACTTTCTCCACATCAGCAATAAGGCTGTTTTGCTTTGTTAACATTTGTGTGTTCACTAGAGTAACACTTTTAATTTCCTTCAAGAACTTTTTCATTGCATTCACAATTTGGCTAACTGTTTGGCCAAGAGGCCTAGCTTTCAGCCTGTCTTGGCTTTCAGCATGCCTTCCTCACTCAGCTTAATCATTCTAGCTTTTGATTTAAAGTAAAAGATGTGCAACTATTCCTTTCACTTGGACACTTATAGGCTGATGAAACGTTATTAATTGGCCTAATTTCAGTATTGTTGTGACTCAGAATAGGGAGGTCAAGGAGAGGGAGAGAGACCAGGTAACAACCAGTTGGTGGAGCAGTCAGAACATACACAACATTTATCAATCAAGTTTGTTGTCTGTATCAGCATGGTTTGTGACACCCCAAAACAGTTACAATAGTAAATCAAAGATCATTGGTCATCACCGTAACAAATATAATAATATCAAAAAAGTTTGAAGTATTTTGTGAATTCCCAAAATGTGACAGACACGAAGTGAGCAAATGCTGTTGGAAAAATGGCGCCTGTAGACTTGATTGATGCAGGGTTGCGACAAACCTTCAGCTTTAAAAAAAACACAATATCTGCGAAGTGCAATAAGATGAGGTATGCCGGTATAAGAGATTACTGAGATGAAAGGAATAGATTACATTTCATTATGATGAGATGTGACTGGAGTAGTTTGAGGAGAAAATGGGAGGTGAGGAAGTAGAGACTATAAGCATAGTCAACTCTTTTGAGAAGTTTTGTTATAAAGGAAGCTGGAGTGGAACATGGAATCTGGGGAGAATTTCCTTGAAAGATGGGAGATCCTGCAGCATATTTGTGTGTCATGGGGATACTCTAGTAGATAGGGAGAAATTGATAAAGAATTGATGCAGAAAGAGGGATAAATAGCTGGAAGAGTCTTTGAGTAGGCACAGATGAATAGTGTTACAAACGATTTTCTTGGCTAGACATTGTTCATTTCTGGTGCCCTCCAATTTCTGTAGGGATGACCAATCCCAATCAGATGCCAACTCCATAGAAGACAGGAGTTAGTTTATGAACAAATAAGCACTGAAATAATGTGTCAAGACAGATTCCTTCACATTGGCCCATGTACTCAATAATAGTTACACAAGCAGTTTTAAAGGACCCCAAAATCAATAAAACAGATCTCCGTATTCAGGAGTTTATAATCTGGCACAGTGGTTCTTAACCGGGGACAGTTTTGCCCACCAGGGGACATTTGACCATGTCTTTTGGTTATTATGACTGGAGGACAGGAGTGCTACTGGCATTTAGTGGGTAGAGGCCAGGGATGCTGCTGAGCAACCTACAGTGAACAGGATAGCTTCCCACAGCAAAGAGTTGTCCAAAATGTCAGTTATGTTTGCGCTGAGAAACCCTGATCTAGTAAGAGAAGTAGAATGTAAATAAAATTAAAACTCAGGTAGGATGCAGTATGCTCTGAGAGCAATATATAGTGGTCTGATATATGTGGAATCTTAAAAAGAAAGAGGATACAGATGAACTTACTTACAAAGCAGAAATAGACCTACAGACATAGAAAACAAACTTATGGTTACCAAAGGGGAAAGTGAGGGAGAGGGATAAATTAGGAGGTTGGGATTAACATATACACACTGCTATATATAAAATAGGTAACTAACAAGGATGTAATGTGTAGCACAGGGAACTCTATTTTGTAATAACCTATAAGGAGGAGAATCTGAAAGAGAATATATATATATATATATATATATAACTGAATCACTGTGCTGTACACTTGAAACTAACATGACATTGTAAATCAATTATACTTCAACTAAAAATAAGTACTATGAGAGATCAGAGAAGCTTACAGTTGTACTTGATTGGGGAAATCAAGTAAAGCTTGACAGAGAAGAGTTTTGTCCCAGGACTTAAAGGATAAATAAGATTTCTATAAGTGGAGATGAAAGATAGTTATTTCAGATAGGATATAACTTGAGCTAACATGTGATATCAGGAAAGTGGGAAACAGAATGTAGTTTAGTTTAGGTAAGGCATAGAATGTATATAGGAGATTAATGGGAGATGAGGTTAGAGAGGTAGATTGGGTTTGGATCTGGGAGGACCGGAAATCCCAGAGGATTTACCTTCTTCACCCATTCTTGGGAATTCTTATAGCATGTAAAATCTGAAATTAGTGTTTGTTTTCTCTTTGTGCCAGTTTAGTTCAACTATAAACTTCCAAGGGCAGGGACCTAGCTAACTCTTCTCTCAACAGTGTCCAGAAGAGTAGTAAGTGTGCAGTATATTGATTTAGATTGATGGGCAAAATTAGGTCTTCTGTTGGTCAGCTTCTTTAATGCAGTGAACTAAAGATTCACATATTTGTTTTTGATCATTCCAGAAAAGAGAAACAGCCAGTGGTGGCTGAGACAGTAGAAGAGGTGAAGAAAGAACCTATTCTGGTGTGTCCACCCTTACGAAGCCGAACTTACATACCACCTGAAGATCTCCAGAGTCGTTTGGAATCTCATGTCAAAGAAGATTTTGGTTCATCTGTTCCTAACAATTGGCAGGACATCTCCCTGGAAGATGTTCATCTGAAGTTCAGCTTCTTGGCACGTTTAGCTGATGACTTGGGCCATGCAGTGCCTAACTCCAGGCTTCACCAGATGTGCAGGGTCAGAGATGTTCTTGATTTCTATAATGTGCCTGTTCAGGATAGATCTAAATTTGATGAACTTATTGCCAGTAATCTGCCTCCCAATTTAAAAATCACTTGGGGTTACTGAGCAGTTTAAAGGAGGAACACGTTGAAATAATTTTTTTTCCACCTGAGAAGGGGGCTGCTTATCAGACATTTTGATACTTTACCATGTGAAATGCTGTCAGAACTGGTCTGTAAATCCACTTTTTTCTGTGGAAGGATGTGTCATCTCCCTTTTTTTTTAATCATCATGAATTGACAAATATGATTTTCTTTTCACATTTGCTGAAACGTTTTTTTAATGGAACCAGGTCATTAATAATTTATGAAAATATATATTACATAACAAGGTAACATTTATAAAAGAAACATAAAAATCTGTGTCGTGTATTATGAAAGTTTCACTATTCGCTTTACAGTATAAGTAGAAATAGAAAATAATACTGTTCAATCTAGATTAATCTCTTGGAATTAAAATAGATTTCTTAAAGTGTGTTTGTAATTTTTTTAATGTGAAATTTGCTTTTCTGCCTTGTCATTTTCTTAATTTAAGTATTATAAATGAAAAAGTTAGAATATATGTTATTTTGGTAAAAGATAGAACAGATTCTATACCTAAATGAATATTCTCTTCAAAGGAGATGTTTATTTCAAACCCTTTTGCTTTTCTGTAACTTTTAAAAAGTGGCCTTGAGTACTTATGAATATCCACTAGGGTGATAAGTCTGCAGACTTTCATGTACTTAATTTGTGGAAATTACTCAAATAGCTAACCAGATGATTCTGAATGATAAGAAAATGATAAAGTGATTAAATTAGGAATTTTTTTTTCAGACTTTAGATATAGCTAGAGAGTAATGACACAAGAAGAAGGAATTGCTTGTATTTTATCTTGACTACAAATAATTCTGAAAGAAAAGTGATAGGTTTTAAACAAAGGAAATTGTATTTATTTTCTTTTCTAGGGAGACTCCTTTGAAGAGGGAAAAAATTAGTTGGATATATAAATTCTGGTATGTTTATTAGAAAAATAAGTTACAGTATGGTCATGCCCTATAAATGTCATCAGTGGACAATCAGATTTTCAATAACCTCTACATGGAAGAACTTCAGAAGTACCTGGAATGTCTAAGTGTTTGGAGCCCTGGAACTTAAACATTAGAGGTGTTTATCCCTTCTGCTTCTATGTGAAATGGGGTCAACGTGGAAACATTTGAATTTTATGTACAGGATTTGATTATCTCATTTCCCACGCAACTTTTACTTCTAATCTGGAGACACAGAAAAATGTGCAAAGGGCAAGGTGGAAGTAAGAGATGGTGAGGGCAGTGTGGAAAAGCACTTGGTTTCATCTGGAGAGCTGCAAAGCCAGCATTCATGTAAATGTAAGGGCCAAAGAAATTACTCCTTCGTAACCTGGAGCAGTTTCTCAAAATTTAATGTGCTTATGAATCACTTGGGATCTTTTTAAAATGCAGATTCTGATTCTGTAGGTCAGAAGTGGGTCCTGAACTTGTCTATAAAGCCCCTAGGTTATTCTGATGATGTTTTGAGTACCATGACCCTAGAAGCTAGTATTGAGGTGGGAGACAAGTACTGCCCCCTGAAACAGCAGTCCTGGAACGTTTAGCTGACAGGGAAGGTAAACTGCAAATTCATCAATAACTCTAGAGGGCATCACTGGTTTACAGCCCAATATAATATATCAGAATAATGACCTATAGTTTTCCTGGAAAGATTAAATTAGGTTTGCTAACTTGTTTCCTGAGATAACTAAAAACATATGATATAAAAGGTTTACTTTTCAAAAAATTAAATGATTACTATATAAAAGTGTTAGCAATTTTACTCTGTTGGGCCGTTGAACTCTGTGTATGCTTACATAAAAACTGCTAATAAAATAGAGTTTCAGCGTTAGTTAGTAGAATGAATGGTCTTACACAAACAGTGCTAAATAACAAAGATTCAACTGATTAATTTGAAGATTCTAATTGGCTTTATTAAATGATTCATGAATCAGGCAGCATCCCCTCCAGCAATAGAGAGCTCCTCTGTTGAGCTTCAGAAAAGGAAAGGTTTTTAAAGACAGGGAACAGAAAAAAGGAAATTACTAGCAAAAATGCATTGTTTTAGGCAAGGTCACCCTCTTTAAGGGGAATGGATAGGGTCTATCAGTGGATTTCCTCCTAGTGCTGACCAGGAAATTCCAGATTGGCTGATTAAAGGTCACATTCCTGGGGAAGGTCGAGTCTATAATGAGGTTAGATATTGTCTTGGTTTGCTGCCCTGTGGCCTAGCACAAATGACTTGATTTTCGGTTTGTCTCCTTTTTAACAACAGTATATATTTCAAGCAGCATAAAAGAAACTTCTCCCTCTCTTCTGTTCTTTTTAATTTTAACGTGTCATTTATAAAAGTAGCACTTTATTTTAGAAAATTGGGAAAGACAGAAAAAATATCTTTTCCATCAACCAGATAATCACCTAACATTCTTGTATATTAACAAGTGAAAAAAACCTTTTTTCCTGTATTTTAAAATTTGCTATGACATCCTGTCCTCTGACCCCTTCACACCATGAGTATTTCTACTCCTCTCTAAATAGTCGTAAGAATAATAGATTTGATTAATAGCATATTATTCCATAAATGTATGTTACATAATTATTCAACCAATATTCTATTACTGGATTTGAAATTGTTGCCAGTTTTTTGCTTTTATGTTATTTTTTTATTTGGCTTTTCTAGTTTTTTGAGTGTTGGTGTGCCATAAAACGCCTTCCTACTCAGAAGTCATTCCACTGTGTCTTTTTTTAAAATTAATTAATTAATTAATTAATTTTTCTTGTTAACGCTTTTTTTAATTACACACATACAATGTACAAGTTAATTGTAGAAACATTAGAAAACACAGATAAAATTTAAAAAAACTTTCACATGGTGATAATAATTATTGACACCTAAAATATGTATTTTTACAAAAGTGGTTTTATATAATATAACACGTATTGATTTATTCTCTCTTAAAATATGTATTTGTTTTGTTAATAAGTATACTTCTCCAGAGTCATTTTGAATTATTGCTTAGTTCTTCATTGAAAGATATACGCTATTTAATTCATCCTGAAAATACAGATTGGTTCTATGTTTTGCACATATAAACAATACTCCAGTGAACCCCCTTGTACATATACTTTCTTTTTTAACATCTTTATTGGAGTATAATTGCTTTACAGTGGTCTGTTAGTTTCTCCTTTATAACAAAGTGAATCAGTTATACATATGTTCCCATATCTCTTCCCTCTTGCGTCTCCCTCCCTCCCACCCTCCCTATCCCACCCCTCTAGGTGGTCACAAAGCACCAACCTGATCTCCCTGTGCTATGCAGCTGCTTCCCACTAGCTATCTATTTTATGTTTGGTAGTGTATATATGTCCATACCACTCTCTCACTTTGTCACAGCTTACCCTTTCCCCTCCCCATATCCTCAAGTCCATTCTCTAGTAGGTCTGTGTCTTTATTCCTGTCTTGTGTGTAGGTTCTTCATGACCTTTTTTTTTTTTTTTTTTAGATTCCATATATATGTGTTAGCATATGGTATTTGTTTTTCTCTTTCTGACTTACTTCACTCTGTATGACAGGCTCTAGGTCCATCCATCTCACTACAAATAACTCAATTTCGTTTCTTTTTATGACTGAGTAATATTCCATTGTATATATGTGCCACATCTTCTTTATCTATTCATCTGTTGATGGACACTTAGGTTGCTTCCATGTCCTGGCTATTGTAAATAGAGCTGCAATGAACATTTTGGTACATGACTCTTTGAATTATGGTTTTCTCAGGGTATATGCCGAGTAGTGAGATTGCTGGGTCGTATGGTAGTTTTACTTTTAGTTTTTTAAGGAACCTCCATACTGTTCTCCATAGTGGCTGTATCAATTTACATTCCCACCAACAGTGCAGGAGGGTTCCCTTTTCTCCACACCCTCTCCAGCATTTATTGTTTGTAGATTTTTTGATGATGGCCATTCTGACTGGTGTGAGATGATATCACATTGTAGTTTTGATTTGCATTTCTCTAATGATTAGTGATGTTGAGCATTCTTTCATGTGTTTGTTCACAATCTGTATATCTTCTTTGGAGAAATGTCTATTTAGGTCTTCTGCCCATTTTTGGATTGGGTTCTTTGTTTCTTTGATATTGAGCTTCATGAGCTGCTTGTTAATTTTGGAGATTAATCCTTTGTCAGTTGCTTCATTTGCAAATATTTTCTCTCATTTTGAGGGTTGTCTTTTCGTCTTGTTTATGGTTTCCTTTGCTGTGCAAAAGCTTTTAAGTTTCATTAGGTCCCATTTGTTTATTTTTGTTTTTATTTCCATTTCTCTAGGAGGTGGGTCAAAAAGGATCTTGCTGTGATTTATGTCAGAGTGTTCTGCCTATATTTCCTCTAAGAGTTTTATAGTGTCTGGCCTTACATTTAGGTCTTTAATCCATTTTGAGTTTATTTTTGTGTATGGTGTTAGGGAGTGTTCTAATTTCATACTTTTACATGTACCTGTCCAGTTTTCCCAGCACCACTTATTGAAGAGGCTGTCTTTTCTCCACTGTATATTCTTGCCTCCTTTATCAAAGATAAGGTGACCATGTGTGCGTGGGTTTATCTCTGGGCTTTCTACCCATCTGGGCTTTCCATTGATCTATATTTCTGTTTTTGTGTCAGTACCATACTGCCTTGATTACTGTAGCTTTGTAGTATAGTCTGAAGTCCGGGAGCCTGATTCCTCCAGCTCCATTTTTCTTTCTCAAAATTGCTTTGGCTATTTGGGAGTCTTTTGTGTTTCCATACAAATTGTGAAATTTTTTGTTCTAGTTCTGTGAAAAATGCCAGTGGTAGTTTGATAGGGATTGCATTGAATCTGTAGATTGCTTTGGGTAGTAGAGTCATTTTCACAATGTTGATTCTTCCAATCCAAGAACATGGTATATCTCTCCATCTGTTTGTATCATCTTTAATTTCTTTCATCAATGTCTTATAATTTTCTGCATACAGGTCTTTTGTCTCCTTAGGTACGTTTATTCCTAGATATTTTTTTCTTTTTCATGCAGTGGTAAATGGGAGTGTTTTCTTAATTTCACTTACAGATTTTTCATCATTAGTGTATAGGAATGCAAGAGATTTCTGTGCATTAATTTTGTATCTTGCTACTTTACCAAATTCATTGATTAGCTCTAGTAGTTTTCTGGTGGCATCTTTAGGATTCTCTATGAATAGTATCATGTCATCTGCAAACAGTGACAGCTTTACTTCTTTTCTGATTTGGATTCCTGTTATTTCTTTTTCTTCTCTGATTGCTGTGACTAAAATGTCCAAAACTAGTTGAATAATAGTGGTGAGAGTGGGCAACCTTGTCTTGTTCCTGATCTTAGTGGAAATGGTTTCAGTTTTTCACCATTGAGGACAATGTTGGCTGTCGGTTTGTCATATATTGCCTTTATTATGTTGAGGAAAGTTCCCTCTGTGCCTACTTTCTGGAGGGTTTTAATCATAAATGGGTGTTGAATTTTGTCAGAAGCTTTCTCTGCATCTATTGAGATGATCATATGGTTTTTCTCCTTCAATTTGCTAATATGGTGTATCACATTGATTGATTTGCGTATATTGAAGAATCCTTGCATTACTGGGATAATCCCCACTTGATCATGGTGTATGATCCTTTTAATGTGCTGTTGGATTCTGTTTGCTAGTATTTTGTTGAGGATTTTTGCATCTATGTTCATCAGTGATATTGGCCTGTAGTTTTCTTTCTTTGTGACATCTTTGTCTGGTTTTGGCATCAGGATGATGGTGGCCTCATAGAATGAGTTTGGAAGTGTTCCTCCCTCTGCTATATTTTGGAAGAGTTTGAGAAGGATAGGTGTTAGCTCTCCTCTAAATGTTTGATAGAATTCGCCTGTGAAGCCATCTGGTCCTGGGCTTTTGTTTGTTGGAAGATTTTTAATCACAGTTTCAATTTCAATGCTTGTGATTGGTCTGTTCATATTTTCTATTTCTTCCTGGTTCAGTCTCGGAAGGTTGTGCATTTCTAAGAATTTGTCCATTTCTTCCAGGTTGTCCATTTTATTGGCATAGAGTTGCTTGTAGTAATCTCTCATGATCGTTTGTATTTCTGCAGTGTCATTTGTTACGTCTCCATTTTCATTTCTAATTCTATTGATTTGAGTCTTCTCCCTTTTTTTCTTGATGAGTCTGGCTAATGGTTTATTAATTTTGTTTATCTTCTCAAAGAACCAGCTTTTAGTTTTATTGATCTTTGCTATTGTTTTCTTTGTTTCTATTTCATTTATTTCTGATCTGATCTTTATGATTTCTTTCCTTCTGCTAACTTTGGGGGTTTTTTGTTCTTCTTTCTCTAATTCCTTTAGGTGTAAGGTTAGATTGTTTATTTGAGATGTTTCTTGTTTCTTAAGGTAGGATTGTATTGCTATAAACTTCCCTCTTAGAACTGCTTTTGCTGCATCCCATAGGTTTTGGGTCGTCGTGTTTTCATTGTCATTTGTTTCTAGGTGTTTTTTGATTTCCTCTTTGATTTCTTCAGTGATCTATTGGTTATTAAGTAGTGTATTGTTTAGCCTCCATGTGTTTGTATTTTTTACAGTTTTTTTTTGCTGTAATTGATATCTAGTCTCGTAGCGTTGTGGTCGGAAAAGAAACTTGATATGATTTCATTTTTCTTAAATTTACCAAGGCTTGATTTGTGACCCAAGATATGATCTATCCTGGAGAATGTTCCATGAGCACTTGAGAAGAATGTTTATCCTGTTGGTTTTGGATGGAATGTCCTATAAATATCAGTTAAGTCCATCTTGTTTAATGTATCATTTAAAGCTTGTGTTTCCTTATTTATTTTCATTTTGGATGATCTGTCCATTGGTGAAAGTGGGGTGTTAAAGTCCCCTACTGATTGTGTTACTGTCGATTTCCCCTTTTATGGCTGTTAGTATTTGCCTTATGTATTGAGATGCTCCTATGTTGGGTGCATAAATATTTACAATTGTTATGTCTTCTTCTTGGATCGATCCCTTGATCATTATGTAGTGTCCTTCTTTGTCACTTGTAATAGTCTTTATTTTAAAGTCTATTTTGTCTGATACGAGAATTGCTACTCCAGCTTTCTTTTGATTTCCATTTGCATGGAATATGTTTTTGCATCCTCTCACTTTCAGTCTGTATGTGTCCCTAGGTCTGAAGTTGGTCTCTTGTAGACAGCATATATATGGGTCTTGTTTTTGTATCCATTCAGCCAGTCTGTGTCTTTTGGTTGGAACATTTAATCCATTTACGTTTAAGGTAATTATCGATATGTATGTTCCTATAACCATTTTCTTAATTGTTTTGGGTTTGTTATTGTAGGTCTTTTCCTTCTCTTGTGTTTCCTGCCTAGAGAACTTCCTTTAGGATTTGTTGTAAAGCTGGTTTGGTGGTGCTGAATTCTCTTAGCATTTGCTTGTCTGTAAAGGTTTTAATTTCTCCATCAAATCTGAATGAGATCCTTGCTGGCAGAGTAATCTTGGTTGTAGGTTTTTCTCCTTCATCACTTTGAATATGTCCTGCCACTCCTTCTGGCTTGCAGAGTTTCTGCTGAAAGATCAGGTGTTAACCTTATGGGGATTCCCTTGTGTATTATTTGTTGTTTTTCCCTTGTGCTTTTAATATTTTTTCTTTGTATTTAATTTTTGATAGTTTGATTAATATGTGTCTTGGTGTGTTTCTCCTTGGATTTATCCTATATGGGACTCTCTGCTTCCTGGACTTGATTAACTGTTTCCTTTCCCATATGAGGAAAGTTTTCAACTATAATCTCTTCACATACTTTCTCAGTCCCTTCCCTTTTCTCTTCTTCTTCTGGGACCCCTATAATTCGAATGTTGGTGCGTTTAATGTTGTCCCAGAGGTGTCTGAGACTGTCCTCAATTCTTTTCATTCTTTTTTCTTTATTCTGCTCTACAGTAGTTATTTCCACTATTTTATCTTCCAGGTCACTTATCTGTTCTTCTGCCTCAGTTATTCTGCTATTGATCCCTTCTAGAGAATTTTTAATTTCATTTATTGTGTTGTTCATCATGTTTGTTTGCTCTTTAGTTCTTCTAGGTCCTTGTTGAACGTTTCTTGTGTTTATTCTATTTCCAAGATTTTGGATCATCTTTACTATCATTATTCTGAATTCTTTTTCAGGTAGACTGCCTATTTCCTCTTCATTTGTTAGGTTTGGTGGGTTTTTTCCTTGCTCCTTCATCTGCTGTGTGTTATTCCGTCTTCTCATTTTGCTTATCTTACTGTGTTTGGGGTCTCCTTTTCACAGGCTGCAGGTTCGTATTTCCCATTGTTTTTGGTGTCTGTCCCCAGTGGCTAAGGTTGGTCCAGTGGGTTGTGTAGGCTTCCTGGTGGAGGGGACGAGTGCCTGTGTTCTGGTGGATGAGGCTGGATCTTGTCTTTCTGGTGGGCAGGTCCACGTCTGGTGGTGTGTTTTGGGGTGTCTGTGGCCTTATTATGATTTTAGGCAGCCTCTGTGCTGATGGATGGGATTGTGTTCCTGTCTTGCTAGTTGTTTGGCATAGAGTGTCCAGCACTCTAACTTGCTAGTCGTAGAGTGAAGCTGGGTCTTGGCATTGAGATGGAGGTGTCTGGGAGATTTTCGCTGTTTGATATTACATGGAGCTGGGAGGTCTCTTGTGGACCAGTGTCCTGAGCTTCCCTCTCCCACCTCAGAGGCACAGCTGTGATGCCTGGCTGGAGCACCAAGAGCCTTTCATCCACACGGCTCAGAATAAAAGGGAGAAAAGAAAGAAGGAAAGAAAGAAGATAAAATAAGATAAAATAAAGTAAAATAAAATAAAGTTATTAAAATAAAAAATAATTATTAAGAAAAAATTTTTAAAAAGTAAAAACAAACAAACAAACAAAAAAATCGGACAGACAGAACCCTAGGAGAAATGGTAAAAGCAAAGCTATACAGGCAAAATCACACACAGAAGCATACACATACACACTCACAAAAAGAGAAAAAGGGAAAAAAATATATATATCTTTGATCCCAAAGTCCACCTCCTCAATTTGGGATGATTTGTTGTTTATTCAGGTATTCCACAGATGCTGAGTACATCAAGTTGATTGTGGAGATTTAATCCACTGCTCCTGAGGCTGCTGGGAGAAATTTCCCTTTCTCTTCTTTGTTCGCACAGCTCCCAGGGTTCAGCTTTGGATTTGGACCCACCTCTGCATGTAGGTCGCCTGAGGGCGTCTGATCTTCACTCAAACAGGACGGGGTTAAAGGAGCAGCTGATTCGGGGGCTCTGGCTCACTCAGGCCGGGGGGAGGGAGGGGTACGGATGCGGGGTGAGCCTGCGGCGGCACAGGCCAGCGTGACGTTGCAACAGCCTGAGGCGCACCGTGTGTTCTCCTGGGGAAGTTGTCCCTGGATCACGGGACCCTGGCAGTGGCGGGCTGCACAGGCTCCCGGGAGGGGGGGGGTCTGGATAGTGACCTGTGCTTGCACACAGGCTTCTTGGTGGCGGCAGCAGCAGCCTTAGCGTCTCATCCCTGTCTCTGGTGTCCGCGCTGATAGCCGCAGCTCGTGCCCATCTCTGGAGCTCCTTTAAGCAGTGCTGTTGATCTCCTCTCCTCGTGCACCAGGAAACAAAGAGGCAAGAAAAAGTCTCTTGCCTCTTCCTCAGCTCCAGACTTTTTCCCGGACTCCCTCGCACCTAGCTGTGGCGCACTTGCCCCTTCAGGCTGTGTTCACGCAGCCAACCCCAGTCCTCTCCCTGGGATCTGACCTCTGAATCCTGAGCCTCAGCTCCCAGCCCCCGCCCATCCCGGCGGGTGAGCAGACAAGCCTCTCAGGCTGGTGAGTGCTTGTCAGCACCAATCCTCTGTGTGGAAATCTCTCCACTTTGCCCTCCGCACCCCTGTTGCTGTGATCTCCTCTGTGGCCCCCTCTGCCACCCGCAGTCTCCGCCCACGAAGGGGCTTCCTAGTGTGTGGAAACTTTTCCTCCTTCACAGCCCCCTCCCACTGGTGCAAGTCCGGTCCCTATTCCTTTGTCTCTGTTTTTTCTTTTTTCTCTTGCCCTACCCAGGTACATGGGGAATTTCCTGCCTTTTGGGAAGTCTGAGGTCTTCTGCCAGCATTCAGTATGTGTTCTGTAGGAGCTGTTCCACATGTAGATGTATTTCTGATGTATTTGTGGAGAGGAAGGTGATCTCCGCGTCTTACTCTTCCACCATCTTGAAGCTCCTCCCACTCTAAATGTCTTGACTGTAAACCTAGGAATAGCCAACTTAGTCCTGCTTCTTTGATTTGTAATCCCATTACTATGTGTTTTGTGCATCCTACAGTACAAAGTGACAGGTACCTTTAACTCAATCATATCTGCATGCATGAAATAAATCTTATCTACAATTACTTTCATTTTAATTAGGTTGTTTCACAGTGCAAAGGTCCTAAAGGTTTTACTTGAATGGTTTCTGAATTCAGGAGTAGTCACTAAAGTTAACTTCTGATTCCATATAATTCCAGTGTTAATCTTAGTTGTATAGGAGCAGACTGCAGCTGCCATCAAATTTCTGCTTCCTTCTATCATGGAATATCAAGTTCTAAATATTTAACACTGATGCAACACTAATAATACACTATTCATATTCATATTTCAACAATGTCCCAGTAATGAGCTCCATAGCAATTTCACCCCCTGATCCAGAATCTATTCCTGGTTCATGCTTTACATTTTGTTATCATGTCTACTTAATCTCCTTTACTTGAAACAATTTTTCAGTAAATTTTATTTTGTAAAGAATGTATTCATGTCATCTAAGTTGTCAGATTAGTTGGCATAAAGTTGTTATAATCTCATTTTCCTTTTAATGTCTGCTGTGATCTGCAATGATAAGCCATCTTTCATTTTTGGTATTTGTTATTTGTATTCTATCTTGTTTTTAATTTGACCAGCCCAGCTTGAAGTTGAACCAATTATTGTCTTTGTTAATTTTTTTCTATTTTTTATTTTTTATTTCATTGGTATGTGCTGTTATTAGTTCCTTCTACTTACTTTGAGTTTATTTTCTTCTCCTTTTCCTAGCTTCTTAAGGTAAAGCCTTAGGCCATTTAAGACCTGCTTTTCTAATATAACTATTAAAATTATAAACTTCCCTTTTTACCTTTAACTTTATCCTCAAATTTTTTATATTGTACTTCCGTTATTATTCAGTTTGAAGTATTTTCTATTTCTGATGTTGTTTCTTCCTTGACCCATGGATTATTAGAAGTGTGTTTAATGTTTAAACATTTGGGGATTTTCTAGATATCCTATTGTTATTAATTTCTAATTTAATTCCATTGTGGTAAAAGAAAATATGATTTCAATATTTTTACATTTACTAAGATTAATTTTATGACACAGTTTATGGCCTATCTTGCTGAACATACCTTGTGCACTTGAAGTTGTTGGGTTTAGTGTTATACAAATAGCAATTAGGTCAAGGTTACTGATAGTGTTATTGAAATCTATGCCTTTACTAATTTTAGTTAAGTTGTTCTATCCATTGCTGAGAGAGGGATGTTAAAATCTACAACCATGATTATGGAATTGTCTATTCCTACCTTTAAATATGTCAAATTTTGCTCCATATATTTTGAAATCCTCTATTAGGATTTATGATTTTTATGATCTTATCATCACTACCTTTTATCTTGGATAGTACTCTTGGTCTTGAAATCTACTTTATTGACATTACTATAGCCACTTTGGGTTTCTTTTGCTTACTGTTTCATGGTATGTTATTTTTCCTCCATTTACTTGCAGTCTGTCAATGTGAACTACACTAATAATTTTTTACCACAATCCTGAATCTTGGTAATCCCCTCCTTGCTTTTGTTTGAAGAATTACTCTAAAAGTATGCTCTATACTTTTACTTTAGCACATATAAATTTATAAGATTCATTTATGGGTATTTACTTATGTGTATTCATTTATGACTGGCATCTAACACTCAGTATTAAGTTTGTTGAGATTCATCCAGGTTTTTACATGTAGCTGTGACTCATTTATTTTTATTGCTTTATAGTATGCCACTGTATAAATATGCCAAAATTTATTCATTCATTTTATTGTTAATAGATATTTAGTTGTTTCCTTTTTTTAATATCTTGAAAAATGCTGCTATAGATATTTTTGTACATATTTCCTGATGCACTTGTGCACACATTTCTGTTGGGTATATCTCTAGAAATGAAATTGCAGAGTCAAAAGTTATTTGTATTGTCACATTTAGTAGATAGTGCCAAATTGCTTTCTAAAGTGGTTGCACCCATTTACATTCCTCTACTAGAGTTCGAGTCTTGGTGATCCACTTCCTAACCCACCCTTCTTGTTTTCAGAGTTTTTAATTTTTGCCAATCTTGTAGATCTAAACATATCCCATGATTTTAATTTGCATTTTTCTGATGACTAATGAAATTAAGCTTTTTTTTCCATATGCTTATACTGTGTTTCCTCTTCTGTAAAGTTCCTGTGTAAGTCTTTTTCTTACATTCAACTGAGATTTTTATAAATTGATTTTTTAAGGAATTCTTTATGTATTCTCTTTAATGATTCTTCATCAGTTTTATGTGTAGCATAAGTCTATTGCAAGTTAGTGGCTTGTGCTTGCAAGTTTTTTATAGAGTATTTGGCTGATCAGAAGTCCTTAAAATTAAGGAAGTTAAATTTACTAATAGTTTCCTTAAGTTTGTACTTTTGAAATGCTTTGTCCATCACCTCAAATAAATAAGGGCTCATAGTTTTATGGAGATAGTGCTTTTATTTTCTTGTCATGAAAAATCCCACTAATGCTCCATTCTATAGCTAGTTCAAGGACCCCTGTTAATTTGTTGAGAGGGGAAGGGAATTGGTGGGAGATTTGGTGTTGGCCAAATTCTGAAAGTAGAAATTGTGCCCAAGAAAAAGTATTTTGTTGGTTACTGTGACCACATTTGTAGTTCTTGGCTAGTTCAGAACCCTTTGGTAGCAGGTCAAAGCCCTTGACTTCTTCTTTATTTGTAGAGGAAAGATATGCCCAATAGAGGTCAAATTTGTTAATTAATAAAATCAATAAAATATGTGAGCAAATGTAAGGGCTATTCCTAAGAGGGAAAGATTTAGAGAGCATAGAGAAGGAAAAGAGAGAAAAAAGGAGGGGACTGGATTCCGTAAGTTTTAAAAGTTAATAGGAGACTAGAGCAAGAAGTGGGCAGTAATCTGGTATTTCACTTATATTAGCTCAGTTTAACTCAAAAGACATATTTGAGATTTTGACCAGGACAACTCTAGGTAGTGTCATTCTTCCTTTTACTGCTAGAAAAAAGGGCTCAAGAAGAAAAAGTCAGGTACTTTGTCTTGTAATCAGGGTTGTCTCTTCTGGTCTGATTGGAGGTGGGTTAAAATCAGCTCTTGAATGAGAAGTAAATCTGATTTTTAACTCCAGTGTTTGGAATTTAGCAGTTCATGAGGACAGATAGTCTTTTTACTCATTTTATAATCTCAGAGAGCTGTGGAGTTCCAAGAGTGTTTAGATAAGGGTATATCTTTTCAGTTGAATTTTGTTTAGAAAGGGTATCAGTAGAGACTTGCGATTATGAAGACATCAAGCCAGAAATTATATTTCTGAGGGAAAATGAAAGGCTATCTGAAATTATTAACTTTTCTTTATTCTATCTCCCCCATTTCCATTTATATTTCTCTCTTGTTTTAAAGACTGTTTCTTAGAATATTACAGAAGAAACTGTCTTAGCTGAATTGTGGTCCTATTTTTATTTTGTTTAAAGGATGATTTTCTTTTAATGTGAGACTAATGATATGTTAGAATTACATTCTGTGAAAATATTTCTTGAAGGTTGACTACATGTCATATTTATGCAATTCAGGAATGAAGGAAAAAGTGATGACATTTGAAAAGAAGTATAAATTGAACTAAAGTTAATGACTTTTCCATTTCTTTCTGTATGGATACACTGGTTGATTCATGTGATACTTAAAGAGAAGCTTAACTGATAATGTGTGGAAGGAATACTACATCTTTAGATTTATTTAGGGCAAAGACTAATTTCCTAGTGATTATCACATATAGACACTTGATAAATTCTTGTTGAACTTCTAATCAATTATGACTCAGAGTTGGAGATATGAATTCCATTCCTGACTCTGCCATGTATTTCTGTGTGACCTTAAGTACTCAATTTCTTGAATATTTTTACAAGTAAACTATTGTACTTTGGGGCTATAAAATCACTAGTTTTTAAGGTTTTCAGAGAACAGTGTCTTATTCACCATCAAATTCCGATTCTCAGTGCTTCTCTTGCTCTAGGCTGATTCTCAGCATGTATTCATGCCTCATCTCGTATCTACCTCTCTCTCTCTCTCTCTCAATACACACACATACACACTCATTAAAAACAAAATACAAAGTCATTGCCTTCCCCTACCTGCATTTGTGGTTAGTGCACAGGCCTGACTCACAACATCCGAAACTTGGATTCAGAGTCAGCTTTACCTCTCCAAATGGCAGGTTAGAAGTGATGGGAAATTAATGCACCCCTTCCCCCACCACTACCAGGAGAAACCCTCAACCAACCATTTATTGGATATTTCTCATTGCTCTTCTCCACTCCACTTCCTAGAACCGCCTCAAAATAAACTACTTGCTCATGAGTTCTTACCTCAAAGTAGGCTTCTGGAGGAACCCAAAGTAGGACACAAAGCAAACTCCTCCTTGACGCTTCTTTCAGCTACCAGCGTATTGCTCTCCTCATTCTTGAATAATTAAGCTGTCCTATTCATTCCTCAACTGCACTAGTACCAGGTTCTGCCGTACCACCAAGTTCTCTCTATAAAAATGCCCAAGGATTAACATGTGGCATATCCAGTAGCAGTTTCAGAACTTAACTTGCTTGAAGTATCAATTAACAATAAATAATCTTTCCTTCAGCCTCTCCAGCTCCACTGATGTATAATTCTTAAGACTTTGACCTTACACCATTGTGGGAACTGGTTTAACTGCCTCTGAAGAGTTGTTGTCCTTGCATCTAATGATGGAGCTTTAGAACTTGAAGTTTGCAGGGCAAGCAGTTAGGAAGAGAAGATGGGTGTAGAGCAGAGAAAGGATAAGCTGGAACCCACAAAGCATGAGTTTATAGTTCATTCTGCCCCTGACTTTGATAGTATGAGTGTCTGCAGATGACGCTGGTAATCGCCCTCAAAAAACTAAATTCACACAAGTTTTGGTAATTTGTTTTCAATATCATCCAATAAAAAATATCTTCTTGTTTCCTTTATGATTACTTCTTTGACCCATGAATTATTTATTTATTTATTTATTTATTTATTTATTTATTTATTTATCTGCATCAGGTCTTAGTTGTGGCACAGGGGATCTTCGTTGCAGTATGCAGGATCTTTCGTTGCAGTATGCGGGCTCTCTGTTGTGGCACACGGGCTTCTCTCTAGTTGTGGCATGTGGGCTCAGTTGCCACACAGCATGTGGGATCTTAGTTCCCTGACCAGGGATCAAACCCACGTCCCCTTGCACTGGAAGGCGGATTTAACCACTGGACCGCCAGGGAAGTCCCATGCCATCAATTATGTAGGGCACTCATTTCAAGTGTTCCCTTGAAATAGCCCCCTGTGACTAGTGTGAACTTTATTGGACAGGTGAGTCTTAGAGAGTCAATTATCACTTAGAGGATTAAATATAAGGAAAAAATTTTATATTTATTTTTATTTTAACCATTTCCAGGGATGTTCATTTCTTTCAGTGTACATCCAATTTTCTATCTAGTGTCATATTATTTCTGCCTGAAGAATTTCCCTTAACACTTTTTTTGTAGTTCAGGTCTCCTAGTAATGAATTCTACTAGTTTTAGTATGATAAATGTTTGTTTCTCCCTTATTTTCAAAATCTTTTTATTTTGTTTTATTTTAAAATTTTTTTTTATTTTTTAGGCCATGCCATGTGTCATGTGGGATCTTAGTTCCCTGACCAGGGATTGAAACCATGTCCCCTGCATTGAGAGTGGAGTCTTAACCATGGACTGCCAAGGAAGTCTCGAAAATCTTTTTATTTTGAAATAATTATAGGTTCTCAGGAAGTTGCAAAATTGTATGCATTCGCCTTCATTTTTTTATTATAAACATCTTTATTGGAGTATAATAGCTTTACAATGGTGTGTTAGTTTCTGCTTTATAACAAAGTGAATCAGCTATATGTATATATATATCCCCATATCTCCTCCCTCTTGTGTCTCCCTTCCACTCTCCTTCATTTTTGAGAGATATTTTTGCTGCATATAAAATTCTGGTTTTATGTTTTTTAAACCTTTCTTTCAGCAAGATTTGTTGTTCCATTTTCTTCTGACTTGCATAGTTTCTGTTAAGGAGTATACTTAAGCTTTTCTTTGTTCCTCTGTATGTAATGTGGGTTGTGGGGTTTTTTGTTTTTTGTTTTTTTTCTTCCTCTGATTGCCTTAAAATGTAAAAAAAAAAAAAAAAAATGAGAGCAGCTTGGGCTGCTCTGAGATTTTTTTGTCTGTGATTGATGTCTTTTACAATTTTTAGAAAATTCTTGGCCTTTATCTCTTCAAATATTTCTTCTGTTCCATCATCTCTCTCTTCTGAATTTCCAAGTACAAGTATATTAGATGATTTGTTATCATCCCACAATTCTTGTATGCTCTGTTCCTTTTTGCTTTTTGCTTTTTTTTTTCTTTCCCTCTTTGTTAGACCTATCTTTAAGTTTGGTGATCTTATCCAAGCTATGTGCAGTGGATGAGCCCGTTGAAAGCATTGTTTATCTCTGTTGCTGTGGGGGTTTTTTTAGTTTTTTTGTTTTTATTTCTAGCATTCCCATTTGATGATTTCTTTTGGTTTCCTTTTTGTTGTTGTTGTTAAAATTATCTATTCATGCATGTTGTCCACCCATTTCACTAGAGCTTTGTCTTAGTTCAGACTGCTATAAAAACTGTCATGCACTGTGTGACTTAAACAATAGAAACCTATTTTTCACAGTTATGAAGACTGGAAGTCTGAGATCAGGGTGCTAGCATAGCTGAGTTCTGATGAGGACCCTCTTTCTTGTTTATAGACAGTCCTCTTGCTGTATCCTCACATGGCAGAGAGATAGCAAGCGAGCAAGCTCTGGCTTCCTCATCCTCTTATGAGAACATCAATCCCATCACAGGGGCTGCACCCTCATGACCTCATGTAAACCTCATTACCTCCCCAAAGCCCCACCTCCAAATATCATCACAATATGGATTAAGGCTTCAACATATGGATTTTTGGAGGGATACACACATTCAGTCTATAGCAAGATTTAATATTATTCACAGTTATTTTAAATTCTCTGCTTGTTCTATCTGGGTTTTCTCCAGGTCTAGTTCTGTTGATTGCTTTGTCTTTTGCCATTTTTTTTTCTTTGCTTTCTTGTGTCTGACAATTTTTTAGTTTTTATTTTTGGCTAGGTTGTGCAGCAACTTTTGTATATAGTCCATTTATTTCGTCCATCAGGCCCTACGTAGCCCCAGCCAGGTTATGCTGTGACTCAACTTTGATTATAGGCCTGGTAGTCAGAATGGGGACAGCTTCCAAAGGCACCTGTTGCCTTATGGGGGAAGACCTCTATATGGTCTTTATTCATGTTAGGGTGGGAGAAAGGGAGAGAGGGTAGTTCTAGCTCTTAGAGGCCAAAAGGTGAGCCTCTTCAGCAAATACAGAATGTTCAGAAATTTCTAGGGAGTGAAAATTGTTGGGGGCATCCATCAGATGTCCCCATCTCATCTTCCAGGTTTGGTCCTAAACTTGACATAACATACCTGGCTTGTTTGAACATTTGTTGGCAGTTAGCTACTTTTACCATCAAATCCTGTGCTTGAATTTCAGCTTTTTTCTTTTTTATTGAAATATAAATGACATACATCATTATATTAGTTATAGGTGGACAACATAATGATTTGATACATGTATATATTGCAAAATGATTACCACAATAAGTTAGCCAATACTCATTGCCACTGGTAGGTAAAAAATTTTTTTCTTGCAATGAGAACTTTTAAGATCTACTCTCTTAGTAACTTTCAAATATACAATACAGTATTATTAACTATAGTCACTACACTGTAAATTACATCCCCAGGACTTATTTTATTTTATTACTGAAAGTTTGTACCTTTTGACAACCTTCACCCATTTTTGCCCACCCTCTACCCCCTGCTTCTGGAAACCACCAACCTATTCTCTGTATCTGTGAGTTCAGTGGGGGTTTTTTGTTTTTGTTTTTGTTTTTTTAGATTCCACATGTAAGTGAGATCATATAGTATTTGTCTTTCTCTGTCTGATTTATTTAACTTAGCATAATGCCCTCAAGGTCCATTCATGTTGTCACAAATGGCAGGATTTCCTTCATTTTTATGCCTGAATAATACTTCATTGTATATATATATATATACTATTTATTATGTATTCATTCATTCATCAGTGGACACTTAAGTTGTTTCCATGTCTTGGGTATTATAAATAATGCTACAATGAACATGGGGCTGTAGATATCTTTTTGAATTAGTGTTTTCATTTCTTTTGGATAAATACCCAAAAGTGGAACTGCTGAATCATAAGGAAGTTCTGTTTTTAATTTTTAATTTTTTGAGGAACCTCCATATTGTTTTCCATAGTGGCTGTACCAATTTACATTCCTGTCAGTGATGCACAAGTGTTCTCTTTTCTCCACATCCTCATCAACACTTGTTATTTCTTGTCTTTTTGATAATAGCTGTCCTAACAGTTGTGATTTTGATTTGCATTTCCCTGGTGATTAGTGATGTTGAGCACATTTTCATGTACGTGTTGTCCATCTGTTTGCCTTATTTGAGAAAATATCTATTTAGATCCTCTGCCCATATTTTAATCAGATTGTTTATTTTTGCAATTGAGTTGTATCTCATAATTTTTCATTGATTGTCAGACGTGGTATATAGAACAGTAAAAATCAATATAAATATTTACATCTTGAACTAGAAATACCTCTTCTTCTGCTGGTCTGTTAGTGGGGTCAATCTAGTCAAGAGTTGAGCTCATTTTTTTTGTTGTCATTTTTGCTATGGTTATATTCGCTATAATCACCAACTTCAAAATCTTTTGGTGTTACATTGTGTTTAGAAGGAGGTAGGTTCGCTAGAGTATTTTTCTCAATGTTCACTTTCAACCCTCAACTTTAAGCCTTCCCTTTGTGCCTGCACATTAGAAAGTGTCTCTTTCCATGATTTTACACACCCTAAATGGTAGACTGTTGTTGCTTGTTACTTGGTGCTCACTAGCCTGGTGGTGGGGAGGTCATGATAGTTTTCTGTTATCCTAGATGAGCCTCAGTCTTTGACAGGCCCTGTGCCCTGCTGTCTGGGGGTGGAGATTTCTCAGTGATCCTGCCCTCTCCAAGTGATGAAAGACCTCTAATTATTTGAGTCCAGGATGGTTTCCTGTCCTTCTCCAGGGGTAAGGTTTTTTTTGTTTGTTTTTTGTTTTTTCCCCATTCATTTTTTCCTGCCCCCAGCAACAGTAGGTCTCCTGTGCCTTGAGAGTGACAGGACTTGGTGTTCTTTCTCCAGTACGGTGACCAACTCCTCCTGATTTTTCTAGGACTGTCCCGGTTTTAGCTCTGAAAGTCCTGCATCTTGGGAAATGCTTCAGTCCCAAGAAACTGGCTCAGTTGGTCATCCTCTCTCCCAGTGGCTTAAGGATTTTATTCCTCAGGGAAAAAAGGTTCAGGTGGGGCCTTGTGCCTTTCTTGCAGTGGTGGCTGCTACCTTCCTCCAGGACTGCACAAGTCAGGAAACATTCTTCCAGTTTCTTGTCCCACCCCAATCTTTCTCATAACCATCTGGTGAGGTACATAAAGAAGAGCCTGTTATTGGGTGCAAAGTTCTCTTGTGTCTGCAGCTTCTGGGTGTTTTCTATGTTTATGTTAGCTCACAGCCTTTAGCAATTCACTGAAAATTTAGCTGAATTCCAATTATCTGCTTGTATGGAGGCCCCATCTTGTGCTCTGCTGCAGGTTTACCAGGTTGTTTCATCATGAAGGCACCCTTCTTTTCTTACATTTCAGGCTAGTTAGTGGTCCTGCAACCTCACCTCTCTGATAGATTCAATATAAGTTATGATTTTCAAGATTATTCACATTTTCTTGTCATTACTGATGGAACAACACTCTTTCTAGTTGCCTACATTCTAAGCAGAAATCAGTACTTGGTTTCTTTAGAAAGAATATATATATTTCAGTTTTGAGGTGTAGTGTTTTATAAATGTCAGTGAGATCAAGTTGGTTGGGAGTGTTGTCCAAATCTTTGGTATCTTACTGAATTTTTAAAATCGACTTGAACTTCCATTTACTGAGAGACAGTTGCTAAAATTCTCAACTATGATTGTGGATTTTTAAAAATTCTTTCAATTTTGCTTCATGTATTTTGAAACTCTGTTATTACAGAGTGTATATACATTTAAAAACATATTTTCTTGATGACTTGATTTCTTTATTATTATGAAAATCCCCCTTTATCTCTAGTAATACTCTTTGTCTTGACATAAATGGCTATAAATATATATATATATATATACTTATATGTAGTCTTTTTAAAAATATATTTATTTATTTATTTGGCTGTGTTGGGTCTCAGTTGCGGCACACAGGATCTTCGTTGCTGCATGTGGGTTCTTCATTGCGGCATGCGGGGTCTTTAGTTGCAGCATGTGAACTTCTTAGTTGTGGCATGTGGGATCTAGTTCACTGACCAAGGGTCAAACCCAGGCCACCTGCAATGGGAGTGCAGAGTCTTAGCCACAGAACCACCAGGGAAGTCCTGTATATAGTCTTGATATAAATTGATATAAAGTTGATATACATATAGCCCCACTAGCTTTCTTATGTTCAGTATCTGTGTTGCCTATATTTTTCTTCCCTTTTATTTTCAATCTGTCTGTCTTTTATCTTGACAATACCTTTCTAAAAAAACAGCAATTTGCTTTTTCAATTAGTCTGACAATCTGCATCTTTAACTAATTAGAGTGTTTAGTTCATTTATATTTAATGCAGTTATTAATGTGGTTGGATTTAAGTCTCTCATCTTGTTATATGTTTTATATTCATCCCATTTATTATTTACTTATTTATTCCTTCTTTCCTGTTGTGGCAGATTGCATTTCCCAAAGATGGCTACACAAGTACACGTGTACACGCACACATGTCCCATTCCACATTTTTTTTTTATCAATGTGACTAATATTTCTCCAACTGTGAGGAGGGGTCTATGTTCTCTCCACTTGAATTTTGATGAGGACTTGTAACTGCTACAACAATATAAAATGGGAGAAATTATGTCATATGACTTCCAAGGCTAGGATATAAAAAGGATATAACCTCTATATGACTCTATCCCTCTTGAGTTGGTCACCCTTGGAATCTAGCCACCATGCTATGAGGAAGCCCAAACTAGCCCATGCAGAAAGACCACAGTGAGGCCCACATGCAGGGAAAATGACGCCTCCAATTGTGAGCCAGCATCAACTCTCAGACATGTGAAAGAATAAGCGTTCAGGTGATTTTATCCCCCTGCCTTTGATCTTCCAGTTGAATTACCAGACGTCATGGTATGGAGACAAGCTGATCCCAGTGAGCCCTGTCCTAATTCCTGACCCATAGAATATATGAGTATAATAAATAACTGTTGCACATCTCTAAATTTTGGAGTAGTTTGTTACACAGCTATAGTAATTGGAACACCTACCTCTTTTGGGGTTAATTAAACATGTGTGTGTCTGTGTGCGTGTGTGTGTGTGCTTTCTTTAGAGATTATAATATGTAACTGAGGAGTCCAGCTCTGGTTAAAAACCACTATGTGATTTTTCAGGCCTTACCATGGGCAATTACAAAGTCTTTACCTGGCAGGCTTCATGGGGGAAAGCTGCTCTCCCCACATCAGACTTGAGGTACAGACAGTGCATGACAGTCTCTGAAGAAAGTTGCAGTCAAGGACTCAGACCACTCTGGTTCATCATACTCTTCTCATATTTGCCTTCCTTGACCAGGATTCATCATCTTTTTTTTTCTTTGATTTTTATTTTACATTGGAGTATAGTTGACTTACAATGTTGTGTTACTTTCAGGTGTACAGCAAAGTGGTTCAGTTATACATATGTCTATTCTTTTTCAAATTATTTTCCCATTTAGGTTATTACAGATATTGAGTAGAGTTCCCTGTGCTATACAGTAGGTCCTTGTTGGTTATCTGTTTTAAATGTCATAGTGTGTATATTTCAATCCCAAACTCCCAATTTATCCCTCCCCCGACCCCAACCTTTCCCCTTCGGTAACCATAAGTTTGCTTTCTAAGTCTGTGAGTCTGTTTCTGTTTTGTAAATAAGTTCATTTTGTATCATTTTTTTTTTAGATTCCGCATATAAGCAATATTATATGATATTTGTCTTTCTCTGACTTACTTCACTTCGTATGATAATCTCCAGGTCCATTCATGTTGCTGCAAATGCCATTATTTCATTCTTTTTATGGCTGAGTAATATTGTATTACTTTGTATATATGTACCACATCTTCTTAGGAGTCATCATTTTTTTAAATCTTTATCTCAGGCCTTTTTTTAAAGTCTAAGGTCTTCAGACATCTCTTCGGAGGCCTCTTTATGCAAAGAGGAAGGAAACCTCAGGACACTTTTCCCCACTCTTACTCAGCATCCCGTTCTTTTTTTACTCTTACCCCTTTCCCCTTGCTGTCTTCTGACTCCAAATTGCTGGATCTTTTGGGGTTCCCTCAAGGGTGAGACCACTTCCACGTCTGGCTGATCCAACAACATTCCTTGACCCTTGTCTTATCCCAGGCACTTTCTCCCATCACAGTAAGTGATCAAAGGCTTAACTCTGCTTTTAGCTTGTTACTTTAATCAGCTACTCTGACACCTGGCAGCTCAGCTCTCTGTCTCCTCCAGCTCGGCTGAGCTTCTGACAGTAACTTTAAGTTATTTTAGTCTGCTGGCAAATAATCTTGCATTACTTGAAAAATAGTAATACAGTAATCTTTCAACAATATAATTCTATATTCCAGTCCCACCTTTTTGTCATTATATTTTATTTCTATGTATTCTATAAGCTCCACAATGCATTTTTATTATTTTTGTTTTAAACAGTCTTTTAATTACATTTAAATACAATACATGTGTGTGCACACATAGTAAAGATTTTTAAGGGCTTTATAATTACCATTTTTTGTGGTCTTCATCCTTTCCCACAGATCCAGTTGTCCATCTAGTATCATTTCAACATTTTAGCATTTCTTGTAGTGCTGGTCTACTGCAGACATAATCTCTCAGGTTTCTGTTTTTGTTCTTTTTTCCTGGAAATGTCTTTATTTTGCCTTCATTTTTGAAGTGTATTTTTGTTAGATAAAGAATTTTAGGTTTTTTTTTTTTTTTCCTTTAAGCATTTTAAAGATTCATTTTATTGTCTTCTGGCTTCCATTGTTTGTGATGGGAAGTCAAATGTTATTTGTGTTGTTTGTTCTCCTGTATATAATGTTTCCATTTTCCTCTGGCTGCTTTTAAGATTTGCTCTTTATATTTTATTATTATCAGTTTGACTATAATGCCATAGTTGTGGTTTTCTTAGTGTTTGTCTTTGTGGTTTGCTGAGATTCTTGCAATTGTGGCGTGATATTTTTCAACAATTTGGGCAAAATTTCAGCCATTAGTTTTTGTTTTTGTTTTTTTTAAATTAATTAATTTATTTATTTATTTTTGCCTGCGTTGGGTCTTCGTTTCTGTGCGAGGGCCTTCCCTAGCTGTGGCGAGTGGGGGCCACTCTTCATCGCGGTGCGTGGGCACAGGCTCCAGACGCGCAGGCTCAGTAGTTGTGGCTCACGGGCCCAGCTGCTCCGCGGCATGTGGGATCTTCCCAGACCAGGGCTCGAACCCGTGTCCCCTGCATTGGCAGGCGGATTCTCAGCCACTGCACCACCAGGGAAGCCCAGCCATTAGGTTTTTAAACATTTCTTCTGTGCCTCTCTACCTCCTCTCTTTCTAAGGCACCAACTACACATATATTAGAGCATTTGATATTGTCCCACACATCTCAAGTGCTCTGTTCTTCTTTTACACCCTTTTTTCTTTTTGTGATTTAGTTTGGGTACTTTCAATTGAGATGTCCTTAAGTTTGCTAGTCCTTTACTCAGCTGTTTCCCATCCTTTGTTACGTCTATCTAGTGAATTCTTCATTTCTGATATTTTATTTTTTTCTAGCTTTTCTCTTTGGTTATTTTTTTATAGCTTCCATGCTCAGATGAAATTCTCAGTCTCTTCATGTATTTTGTCTGCCTTCTCAATAGATCCTTTAGTATTTTTATCATACTTATTATTATTATTATTATTTTTTTAAAAGGCATGTGAGATCTTCCCGGACCAGGGATTGAACCCGTGTCCCCTGCATTGGCAGGTGGACTCTTAACCACTGCGCTACCAGGGAAGTCCCCATACTAATTTTTTAAATTAACCTTTTACTTTGAGACAATGGCAGATTCACATCTGTTGTAAGAAGTAATATAGAGCAAACACATGACCCTTTACACAGTTTCCCCTATGATAAAATCTTGCAAAATTTTAGAACAATATGACAACAAGAATATTGACATTGATACAATCAAGATATAGAATATTTCTACCACCACAAGGATTCCCTAATAGTACCCTTGTATAGCCATCTCCCCCCCAACCCCAATCCCTGAACCTTGGCCACCACTAATCTGTTCTCCATAATTCTGTCATTTCAAGACTGTTATATAAACGAAATCATACAGTATGTAACCATTTGGGATTGGCTTTTTAAAATTCATATCATTCCCCTGTAAATCATCCAAGTTGCATATATCAATAATTCAATCTTTTTAAAAAAAATTGCTGAATAGCATTCTATTGTAGTTGTATCAAAGTTACTGTCTGATTATTCCACCTTTGGAATATTTCTGTGTCTCCTCCTACTGAATGTTTCCTCCCATGATCATGGGTCAATTTTCTTGCTTCTTTTGTGCCTGTAATTTTTTTTTTTTTTTGTATCCTGGATATTTTGCATAAAATAAAAATAATAGCTAAAATAAGTAATATTTACCTCAAGAAAAGAGCATACTTCTATTCTGTCAAATTGTTAGAATTAGGGGCTGAATCAATCTGATGTGTAGTTGAGCTGGCTAGAGATATTTTTTGTATTTTATTGTCATGTTGCTAGCTTTTCTAACTGTGGGATATTTCTCTCTGATTTACAATCCTTCTGGAAGGAGTGTCACTAAGGAATTGCTCTGTCATGCCACTCCTGGCTTTCTGAGCCAGGGGAAATCTCTCTATTTTGATACTCTGCCTCCATCTTTTGGAAGGCAACTGCCTTACTGTATATAAAGGCCTGCAAAGCCTCAGAGGGATTTCCCTCAGCTCACGTCCCTGCTCTCAGTCTTTGACGTATTGTCCCTGAGCACATTGTCAAGTCCTAGAAAGAGTTGGCAGTTGGAGAAAGACTTACTCTGTGGCTGGAGTTTCTCAGAATTCTGAGAATTCAGCCCACACACATCCATTACAAGTGCATTAAATTTTCTATGGATTTCTCTTTATTTTTCTCTATGGGTTTTTGTTGTTATTGTTATTGTTGCTTCGTCATAACTGAAAGTCACCACGTAGGAGTGAAAACTTCTTCTCTTCTATGAGGAGCCTGTCACTTGCTAGAGTTTAATTCATTTAGATTCTTTGCATTCTTGGCAATCTAATGAGTTTAACAAAACAAAAACACTTCTGTGTACCTGAAAGGCTTGTCAATTTCCAGTTTTGCTTAGGACTGGGTAAATCCTAACTACGAAGCTATGAGTATTTTTTTTTCCTAGGGAGCAATATGTCAGCCTCCTTGTTCTCCCTAGAGACTTTATTCTCATTCTTTTGAAAGATCATTCTATTTTTTATGCTCTTGTAGGTAAAATTTTAGATGCCAAGGCATTCTGTTTGCAGGACTCAGGGAGGGGTTTAGTAGTAGAGTCACCTGTCTCTTACATAGAGACGTTCATCAAGTCCCCCTGTTTTCAGCCCCACCTCTCACTCCTATTCTCCATCGTACTTGATTTTTCAAGGGCTCTAGATGGCAGATTGTGATGTTTTCCTTGGATGTGTTAATATCATTCATGCATATTTTGACTGCTGCTTCCTCAGCCTTGGATCATTATTGTTATGAAACTTATCACCTTGCTATATAACTTCTAGAAATTTGTTGAACACTCCTAGGAATCTTGAACTTGAAGATTACATCAGAATATTTGCTAACTAACTGAAGAGTTAGAGCTGAATCCCAAGCAGCCTGATTCCTGGTCCAGTTTACTTTTCATTAACCTTATCACTGCCTTATTTCATTCTCCCATATTTCTTTCTGTGTTGAGGTTTACTGAAGGCATTAGTGAAGAATCATCCACGGAACCACACTGTAACAAGGATTCATCTGATAGCTACCCCTGCAAGTGCACTCATGTTGATGAGCCAGTGCATAGCAAAAGGCCTAACTCCATTTCAGATAGTGCTTCTTTGGACATCACTGGAAGATGAAAAGGGAAACCTGTTTCATTCTCAAGCCTACTCTAGGGCCAGTGAAGTTGGTGAGGTGGACCTAGAGCATGCATCTTCTCTTGGAGGTGATTATGTAGGAGTCCACCCCATGGGTCTCCTCTGGTCCCTGAAACGTGAGAAAATATTAACTAAACTGCTGAAAAGAGATGTTATGAATAACCCCTTGAAGGTCCAATTAAAACTTTATGATTCAGATGTAATGGTTACCCACATCGCCATCACTACTCCAAAGGTCAGCCTGACTTTGGAGAGGTGGTATGTAGCACCTGGTGTCACCCGAATCCAAGTCAAAGAAGGCTGCCTTCGGGGAGCCCTTCTTCTCCCTCCAGGTGAGTGGAATTACCCTGGTTATTGTCATCTTTTTTTTTTTCCTCTTTTAAATCCCTTATCCTCCTAGAAGTTTAGCTTGGATGTGGATAAAATAGAGAGCGTTCCTTTCCTGACTTAGAATCAGAGTTAACTTTGGGTCAGAACAAGAACATGGTGATAACTTCATTCCAACTCAAGTTTTATCTCAGCAATTCTGGAGCCTGTCTAAGGATGTAACAGTAGTTTATGGAGTCCCTGCATTATGGGATTTCCATAGCTTTGGATTTATGTGAAATTCATTCACATTGAAGCCTAGCTATCTGAAGACACACATCCTGATATGGAACTGTGTCCCAGCTTCTTTTGGGGCTTCTGTCATGTCTGAGTTTTAATTTAGGCATAAGTCATTGCATGATTGTCACAATAAGATAATGATATAATGGATTGAAATATTGCAACAAATATAGAGGATGCAAAGAAACTTTATACCCTCTAGTTCCATAAATATTGCATATTTATAGGATATTCCATAAATCAGCAGCTAATATAACATGCTCCCTAATGGCTATAAAACTTATCAGAACATTCAGTTTCTCATAGTGATCTCAACATACCGAAAAGTGGTTCAAAACATCTATTGGTACATTTCTCAGAGTTTATTGTGGGGACTGAATGAAGCAAAGTTAATTTCCCAGAAGTAGCCCTCAGTAGGTCCAGGTTTCAGGTGTGTCTGAGGTTGCCTTATTCAGACATGTGCTTTGATTTGGGACACAGCCGTCACATCATCAGGATGTATTCCCCCTCTCTCTCTGCCTTTTTTTTTTTTTTTTTTTTTAATAGTCACCTTCTAGAACTGAGATGGGTTAAGGAAACCTGAAGAGTTAGAGGTGGTTTCTGACAACATGGAGTGTTAGATGGCGTAAAAGGGAAAAAAAGCTTCCCTTTGCAAATTCACCATGACCCATGCACCTTTTTGGGTAAATTTGAAAAATTTTTACCCCCAGTATTTAGCATATAGACCGCTTTATGGTGTGTAGGAATCAGGAAGTAAGTGGCACAAACCTCCTTGACGCTAATATTCAGTTAAGAATCTGAATATTCGGCTCGGTGCTTTGTGACCACCTCGAGGGGTGGGATAGGGAGGATGGGAGGGAGGCTCAAGAGGGAGGGGATATGGGGACATGTGTATGCAATATGGCTGATTCACTTTGTTGTGCAACAGAAACTAACATAGTATTGTGAAGTAATTATACTCCAATAAAGATCTATTAAAAAAGAAAAAGAATCTGAATATTAGTTCAGGCCTTTCACCTTGGGATGATGTGCTGGTTTAGGGTGTGCTATTTGCGAACCTCTTAGATATTGTGTGTGCTGGGTCTCCTGATTTGGGTGCTTATTCTGTTGGGGTACAGAAAAGGGTTGTGTTGTGTGGAGCCAAAAATGGTTGAGTCAGGTCTCAAAGAAGTTCTCAACAACAACATTTTTCCAGAATAAGAGGCTCAGTACTCTTAAGTACTGTCAATCAGAATATGCAAAAACATCCCTATTCATGTATTCAAGTGGTATTTTTAAACCAAGATGTATTCAGTATCACTTTATTTCTCCTTTTCTCAAGGTGAGAAAATATAGCAATATTTTGTTTTGACAATTCCCAATACTCCTTTAAATCAAGTCACTCCTTTCAAATATGGATAGGATCAGGCTTTCTTAGCTAAAATCACTTATACAATAATAGTATATCCCCAATGAGGGTATGATAAATTACTTTCAGTATGTGAGCTCTGCTTTACTTTGGAAGCAAGCTGCCTACACAGTGAGTAGAATGATACCCTGACCATCCCTATTTTGGTGTAAAATTTCATCACTGTAGAGTCAGATGAGTGTAACAGAGCAGTGTTAATTCAGGATTTTAGCTAACATAATCATTTCAAAACTTTTTTTTTTTTTTTAAGCCATATACTTCTTTGAGAACCCAATTAAATCTGTGGGTGCTCTCATCAGTAAAATGCACATATAAATGTATAGCGTTGCATGTAATTTCAGGACCTTCGCTGATTTCCTGAAGCCTATTTGTGTAGGTTAAGAAGCCCTTGCCTAATTTCTTTGGCTTTCTTTGCTCCAGCACTATAGATATGACTCATTAAGAGTCCTGAATTCTCTTTGGCTGTAGAGATTAAACATGTCAATGAACATGGTGTCCAGTGAAACTTCTGAATGTTATGCTCCATTATATACTCAATCAGCTTTAATTCTGCCCCAGAAACAAGGCTGAAAATGTGGAAATTCTATTGAAATTTTATACATTAATTCTAAAATTTGTGATGCATTTCTTTGTGTTGTCGTATTTGTCTTCTCTTCTTCTCACCTTCCCTTCATACTCAATTCTGTGGTGTTTTTTTGGTTTGTTTTTTGTTTTCAAGAGAGGGTCGTTTCCCAGTGGTAATTGATTTGTTTGGTGGTATTGGTGGACTGATTGAAATCCGAACCAGTCTCCTGGCCAGTCATGGCTTTGCTGTCTTGGCCTTGGCTTACTGTGACTATGAAGACCTCCCTTTTTGACTAGAGAAAGTAGATTTGGAATATTTTGAGGAAGATGCCAACTTTCTCCTGAGACATCCTAAGGTAAATTTGACCTTTTCAGTCAGTTTCAATCCCTATTTTTCAATAAGCATGATATTCTGTGACTTCTTTTAACTTCCAAGTATGATTCTCCCTCAGTGAACTTGAAATTCTATTGCATATTTATATTATTCAGATGATTTATTTTGTATCCCATGTATTCTGCTCAGAAAGATGAAATGCATAGTTAGCCTGTGTCTGTCATGGAATCAAATGCATTGACTTTGGGTTCAGAAAGAAATGGGTTTCATTTCTGGCTCCATCCCATCTGGTTGTGGGAATCTGGGCAAGTTACTAAGAACCCCTAATCCTCAGTTTCTTCATCTATTAAATAATATTGTAGTGACACTACTTCATAAGGTTATTGTGAGAATTAAAAGGAACACTAGAAACCAAGTGCTTATTAGAGTAACAGGCAACACTAAATACTCAATAACTCTGATCAATTATTATTATTATCACCTTCTCTGATAATTACTAAATCACCATACTTAACCAGGTAGATAATCTGTATTTCTTTGAAGAGTGGGTCTGAATTTTTAGTTACTTGACAGGTCTTAAACATAATGCTATAGTACTTTCTAATCCACATATCTTCTTTAAATTTTAAAATGTGCTTTGCTGCTGTAAGAGGGTTGATGCATGTTAGCCCTTATTTATTGCTAATTTTTTTTTCTTAATAAGAAGCAGTCTAAGTAATTAAGACTCTGTACTGCATCCTTTCTCATATAAGGGTCACCAAAGTACTGTGAGAATTGCAGTTGTAAGATGAGCAACAATTGCTGACAATCTACTGATGCACTGAATTTTTAAATAGCTATTTTTGATGCATATAATGGAATTGTCCTTGAACTATCAAATAGGCATTGTTATCATTGTGCTAGCCCTCTGCTTGGCTTAGATGAGAAATTAAAATGTTATGTGATTCTGCTTTTCACTCTTTTAGCCTGGGTCGCCTTGTAGGTGCTGCGTGACTTTTCTATCATTCTTTCTACCAATATCACACAGATAGCAATTGAAAATTTGGTGGCAGACGTTGTAATAAGAGTTAGTGTTCTGCCAAAGGCCAGAAGTAAATTAGATAAAGCCTGCATATATCTGAGTCACCTTCATCCATGTTATACTGGCTTTTACTTTATCTTCCATGGCCAAATCCATTCTGAGTTCTCATCTCTCCTTGCCATAACTGTGACTATATCTTTTAACTTGATATAGAATTTCAGAGCTTGAAAGTTTCTTTTAACCCAAAGGGCAGGGGGGAGGGTGGTTCAAGCCACTTCTCTTAATATGCAGGATGAAAAATGGAGTGTATATATGACTCAATTTGTTTCATTTTTTTCCCCCTTTACCATAAGAATTTCTCACATTTATGTCAGCTAGATACAAGTGGTACATTCATTCATATTTTTCTAAATAGTAAGAAAAAACCCCCAAACATTACTTAATAAAATGTCTTTTTTTTCCTAAGAAAATCTAGGGAATCAGTAAGGCTTTAGAAGAGATGTGACTCTCTGAAACTATCCTTGCATGGGGCCAGTGCTCAAGGAGAATGAAGGCTTTATTTTGTATAAAAAACAACAACAACAACAACAAAAACTTTAACTCCTTCTTTTCCTTTGCTCTCCTATACCAAATTGGTAACTAGGAGCTGTATATTCTGCACTCATAACTAATTCATTGTCTTGTTTCCTTTTTATCCCTGCTGGTGCTGCTTAGCTCAGGGCACCATTATTTCTTGCCTGTACCATTGCAATAAGCTTGGCTTTTCTGCCTCCAGTTTTGCAAGTCAGAGTCATAAGACTGGTTTTTCTAGAGCACAGTTATTTTACTCTCTTGCTTAACCATCTCCCAATTTACTAGGCTTCCTAGTCAGGCTTCCTAGCATGTTAGATAAAATTTTCCATAATCTGACTTCTGCATACTTCTGCCTTATCTTATGCCTCTCCTTAAAATCTGTCCTGTTTCCCCACTGTAGTTAGGAAAAGAGTAAAGTCTGCTTATTAGCATGTTCTTCAAAGCCATTCCCTGTCAAGCTGCTGTTTTCTTTTCCAGCCTTATTTTGCTACTTCCCGTCTGATACTCTAAACTCAAGTAATGAAGAGCTACTATGGTTACCTGAATGCACTGCTCCTGAGTTTTAGCACGTGTTCCTCCCATGGTGAATCCATTAGGAATGTTCTGGCTATGTTTCCAGAAAAGTCACTGAGTGTGGCTTAAACAACATCAACATAAGGCATTTTATTCTCTCATGTAACAGATCTGGAGATAGGTGGTTCCAGCTTTAGTTTGGAAACTCAGTGGAGTTTCTTACTGAGGAGACTGGATTGACATTTCTGTAATTTCCTGGCCTTCTCCTCAAGGTCACAAGATGGCCGTGGCAGTTTCAGACATTAAGTCAACATGCCAGCATTATCAGCAATGTTAAATCCATAGTATTCAGTCAGTAGAACCTGACATATTCTTGAAGGAGCATTTTCCTTGGACATTAGTTACATATTCCAAAACTCTAGAACTGGGCGCGTGGGTGGGATTAGTACGTGCTTTGTTCCCACTGGCCATTGAAGTTCTTTGGTTGTTTGAGATTGTAGGGTTTTGCTAAATGATGGATAGAATCAACATCTCATTTCTATTATTTTCGGGACTATTGACCTAAAATAAATAGACCTCCAGATATTTCTCTAGCAAAGATGGGTTTATTTGAGATCAGCAGAGAACTGGAATTTGGTGTCTCAACCATGGAGAGCCACGTGCAAGTCCCAACACAGCAAGGGAAAGAGAGCACTTTTATGGAGGGGAAAAGGAAGTGGGTGGGGGAAGAGCTATAGTAAACAAAGACTCTATGGCTTTTCATTGGCTGAATCCTTGCCAGGAAAGAAGAGGAGTATTTCTTCTTCTAGTTGGACTTTGTTGCAGGGTATGAGAGCTCCCCCTTCTAGTCTCCCAACTCTATTTAATTGAGATTTCTAGTTTATTAATTTTTTACATTTCCCCCTTTAGATCAAGATCTTTCTCTGAAAACATCACTGATCAAGAGTCAGGTTTTCCTGTTTCAGCAGCTTTTTGTCCCTCAATGCCAGGAAGGACCTTTTCTGGGTGTAGTGTCTCACACTGGAGGGCAAGTGCATAGATTGGAAACCAGTTGAGGTACCATGCAAGTAACAGGGAGGGACAACTATCAGGCACTTTTAATCTAAAATCCATATGTTATCAAGATCATCTAAAGCATTATGTCATCATCAAAAGTTGGCAAACTTCCAATAGACCTGGTCTGAATATCTTGGGAAAGTTGTCTCATCAGATGTCATCTGCTTCAATTCTGGGAAATCTTTACTTTCAGGTCACTGGATGATGTGCAGGTCTAGTCAGGGTTTGATGCTTTCTTTAGATGTGTCACATGAATCCAAGAGTCTATTCCTTGGAGTTTGGTGCACAAGGGCCTTTCCTGTGAGGCTGAAGAGAGCTTTTATGGAAGTGTCTTTTCCAGTAGATGAAATCTCCAGGTTGCAGAATGTGAATCATAAGGTCCTTGTCTCCCAAGAGTACACTGTGAAAAGATTGTTCTACCAAAACATAGTTATTTTTAATAGAAGCAATTAGGCCTTTGCAATATTGGAGTATCTCTTCTTTTATCAGTTGTGGGTCAAAAGAAGCAGGAGCCAAAACATTGGGTGTCATTTGACTGTCACAAAGGGTGAGAGTTTATGGGTTCCAAAAAGTATGGATCTGAGATTTAGAAGAACGAATGGCAATGTTTTTGGTCAAAGTACTTAGAGGGCCTGTACCAATTTTGCTAACTGAGTCTTAATAATGCCACTGGTGTGTTCGACTAAGCCAAAGGTTTGAGAGCAGAAAGTACAGTGAAATGTGTAAAACCAGCCAAACAGCAAAGACTTATCAAAGCACCTGGTCAGTAAAAGGGTTCCTTGATCACTATGAAATTGAAGAGGAGTTCCCCAGGTACAGATAATCTTTTTTTTCCAAAAGGACTTTAGCCACAGAAAAGACAGTAGCCTGTCTGTAAGGGAAGGCAACAGTCCATTGTGAA
The DNA here is from genome assembly GCF_028023285.1 of Balaenoptera ricei. Taxonomy (NCBI): domain Eukaryota; kingdom Metazoa; phylum Chordata; class Mammalia; order Artiodactyla; family Balaenopteridae; genus Balaenoptera; species Balaenoptera ricei. The sequence continues at coordinate 92,214,388 of NC_082644.1, read as the reverse complement.
AACATACAGACCATGACTAAAACATATTTATATCCGTGAGGTGGAGAAAGTTGTATGAAACCCATTTGTCAGACCTCGAATGGTCTATTAGGCAGTTAAAAATGTCTGGGAGCAGTATGAACAGGCTTCCCTGGGTTGTATTTTGGACAAGTGGGACAAGTGAGGTATGCACTTTTCATGGGTTAGTTAGTGTTTCCCCACCACTACTGATTCATGAATGCTGTCATTTTGTCAATAGATCAATAGTTTAATGCATATGCAGTGGGGAGGAGTGGGAATTTTAGAGTCTCTGGTAGGACTGGGTTGTTATTTGGTCTAAACAAGAGCTTTCTCTTTTTATCAAACCAACAATTGTTGAATTTCCAATCTTGTTTTTCCTTTTCTGAGGCCAATTTTTGGACTTCTCTAGCGAGTTTTCTTAAGTTACCACTTGGGGAAAAACTCTTTGGACCATGACAAAGGTTTGGCTGCTGCTGGTCCCTTTAAGACCAGCCTTTTTTTGCAGAAATGTCAGCAAGGTTATTTCCTTAGCTTGCAGAGAGTCAGGGTTAGAATGCTCCCAAAGTATTAATAATAGCTAAGGCAGCAGGTAAAAATTTCTGAACATAGGGGCCATTTAAAATTTTATTTCTGCTGGGAGTAAGGAAGCCATGTTGCTTCTACAACATTCCAAAATCATGAGCTACTCTGAAAGCATATCTGCTATCAGTATAAATATTGCCAGTTTTGTCCTTGTCTAAAGTACAAGCCCATGTAAGAGTGTATAATTCAGCCTGTTTGGCCAAAGTAGCCATAGGTAAAGATGCTGCCTCAACAACATCAAAGGAGTTGAAGTAGCTTACCCAGCACAATACTTGCCACTAGCAGCTTTTAAATAAGAACCACCAGTGAACCATGAGAGGTCAGCATTACTCAGAGGATTTTCCTGTAGATCATCATGAGCAGTCAGGAGGTGATCTCTCAACGTTAAGCTGTCAAAAGGGACTTCGTCAGTGATGTAGAGAAGAGTAGCAGGGTTAAGCTTAATACAATATAGAAGAGTTATGTGAGGGGCAGTTAACAAAAGGACTTCATGGGGGTGAAGTGGCTGACTGAGAAATGTTGAGAGTGATGAGAATTCAGGAAAGCTTCTAATGCATGAAGTACAAAAATGGTTAAAGTGGATCCCACAACGATTTTCTCAATGGTTTTAACTGAAAGAGCAGGGGCCTCATGACTCTAAGGCAAGGCAGGTATCCCCATATTACAGGGTCCAGTTGCTGACTATAATACTCTATGGGTCAATGGTGGTCCCTGTGTTATGGGATGAGTACCCCAAGGGTATTTCCTTCTTTTTCATATACAAAAAGGAAAAAGGGAATCTGATAATTGGGATGCCCCAGGGCAGGTGGGTTCTTCAAACTCTCCTTTAAGGCCTTAAAAGCTACGTCATCTGATTTTTCCCATTAAATTGGGCTGGGGTTGTTATTCTTGAATAAAACATACAGAGGTTTGGCCATAAGAGAGAAATTTGGGATCTCATTTCAGCATAACCAACTAACCCAAGAAATAGTCACAGATAATGTTTAGTTTGGGGTTTTGGGAAACTTAGGACACTATAAAGTCTATCTGGATATAGGTGTAGTTCTTGTTCTGATATCAGATGCCCTAAATATCAAACCTGGGTTTGGACAAACTACAGTTTTTCTTTGGTAATTTTATGTCCCTTTGAGGCTAAAAGCTTTAGCAAGTGGATGCTCTCTTCCTATGAGGAGGTTTGAGAAGGAGAGCAAAGAAGCAAATCATCCACATATTGCAACAAAATAGAACCTCTAAGGTAATTTATATCATCCAGATCAGCCTTCAGTATTTGAGAAATAAGGACTCAGTTAAACCTGAGGCATTAGTGTCCAAGTGAATTGTTTTTCTTCCCAAGTGAAGGCAAAAGTTATTGGCTGGCTTCGTCAACTGGAATACTAGAGAATGCACTGTATAAATCAATTACAGTAAAGAATTCACTTTCAGTGAGAATGGATGTTAGTAACATATGAGGATTAGGAACAACAGGGGGTCGAGGGATAACAGTGTTGTTTATTACTTGGAGGTCCTGGATGAACCTCCATCCTGGGTCCTTAGGTTTTCTCACAGGTTAAATAGAAGTATTAGAAAGACTAGTACAAGGGATAATGATGTCTTGAGACCTGTAATCTTCTATTATGGGCTTCATGCCTTGAAGGGCTTCTTTACTTATAGGGTATTGATTAATTCCGGGAAGAGATTTTGAGGGACTTATCTGAATCGTGATGGGAGGCATGCTGTAAATTTTGCCAGTGTCAGGTGGAGATTTTGTCCGTAGGAGGGTGGTAGCTGATTCAATAGGGACAAATAATCAGAGTTTTCAGAATCAGCTCTAGGGCTGTCAGAGCTGAAGCAATTAAAGATGTCAAAGGGTGATTTAATTTACATGATTGGTTACTTTGATGACTATTGTCAAATCTAGAATTATTTCCCCCCTTTGGGATAAAGAAACTCTGCCATGGATACTTCTTTAAGAAGTCTTGACCTAATAAATGGATAAGGGCAGAGGAACTAAGGAGAAAAGGGTGTGTATCTCTCAAAGGGCCTAAACAAAAGGGAATAGGTTCAGAGATAGGAAGCTCTTGGGGTTCATTAGAGATCCCACTGTTTGAACTGTTTTAGTACTCCAAGGCAGGGACTGCTTTATAGTAGTGGTGTTGAGTACCAAGATTGTGGTTCCATTGTCAGTTAGGACTGAAAGAGATTCATCCCCAATCTGGAGAAATGTTTCTCCAATTCTATTAAGTGGGAAGATTAGGAAGAGCCCCTGTAGTCCCCCTGAGCCCCATTGTTGAGAATTCAGAGGACATTGGAAAGACTGATTAGAGGGCGGAAGGTGCCTAAAATGCTTAAATTTGTAACAATCTTTTTTCTGACATCCTGGCTCTTTGTGACAATAGCTCTTTGTGGCAAACTGGGAGGGTTTTGGTTTCATTTAGGGACCTTCATTTGCTGGAGTTGAAGATTAAGAATTTCAGTGGTTTTTCATTGAGGTGACTCATTTAGAGTGAGAGACAGCTGGTTTGCCAGATTCACTAGACTCTGGAGTGGAAAACTCTAGTTTCCCATCCCATCCTGGTTCTTTTTACTAGAAGGGAATGGTCCTGGTTCAGCCCATTAATAAGTATAAAGTTTAAAGCTATCTGAGTGGAATCAACCTCTAAAAGAAGATCAGAATTTTCTTTAAAAATAATCTGAAGTCGATTGTAATAGTCATGAGCAGATTCATCAAGTTTTCATGTAAAAGCCTGAATTTTGTTCCAATCAACAGGTTTTGAAAAAGTCACCTAGCAATTGCCCAAGCTTGATCATATGTAAGTTAGCAGGTTGGTCTCCGTGTTTTACTCTTAGGTGTTGATGGAAATAATCAATAAACAATCTGTAATAGGAATAGAAAAGAGTTTTATTTGCCAAACTGAGGACTGTAGCCCAGGAGACAGCCTCTCAGATAACTCTAAGAAACTGCTCAGTTGAAGCACGGTTTTTAGCATAGTCATATACATTATCAGAGTAAAGAACATACATCAAACACGACAGGGGTATATTCCTTCAAGTTTCCAAAAGAGACAGCTTTAGTATATAGAGAGTGAGACAACAGGACCCTGCTGTCTGGGAAGTGAACCTTATCTTTGAGGGAGTGTTAATATGGACGTCATAAGAAGGGAGTTTTTTATCCTTATCTTCAAAACAGACATTCTTTACCTTAATGGTTAAAGCAGATGTGTTGTGTGTGTTTGACAGGCTGTTTTAGTTCACACAAAGTTCAAGCTGAACAATGTGTAAGCCAAGATGACTTCTCCATACCTCAATGTGTGAAAATTTTCTCCATCAGACGGAACTTTCAGGATTTTCCCAATTAGGAGTTTTCATCTAATGCTGGGCCTGGCCTTCACTGACAAGCATATGAACTAGTAGATATATGTTAGAAAAACCAGGTTGATAAGTTTGAACGACTATATTAAATTACTTACCAAACCTGTGAGGATCTTTGGTTACTTTGGGAAAATCTTTGACTATGGCTCACAGTTCAGCTTTAGTTCAGGAAATATAAAAAATAAAGCCTTTGCATCCTCAGAAGGCTTAGTTTTAAAGGGACTGGCTCTGATAAGTTCAGAGAAAAAGGGTGTGGGGAGAATTTCAGAGAAGAAGGGAATTTGGTAAGAGAATTAGTATGAATAAATTGAAGGTATAGAGGAGGTGTAGGTGGCTTTGAAGGGAAGGAGGAAGATGGTGCCCGGGGCAGAGTCTGGGCATGAGGGAGTGAGGGAGGGAGACAAGATGGCATCAGAGGCAAAGGCTGAGATGAAGAAGCCAAAGAAGAGTTTGAGTCTTCAGGAGCCATTTTATCTTTTTTAATCATTCATTTGCCTCAGTTAATCTTAAAATCTTATTTTGCAGAGAGGCAATTTTAGACTCCTGATAATGTTAGGAAGTCACTATGGATGAAAAATTAATCAACAGTTGATCTTAAGGAGAAATAGAGAATTTTATTCAAGCCAAGCTGAGGATTTTAACCCAGGAGACAGTCTTGCAGAAAGGAAAAGGACTGTTCCTTTTGAGGACTGTTCCGCTTGTTTAGAAGTCAAAGGCACAGTTATATACATTCTCAAAACAATGGATCATACATCAAAATGGAACACTGATGTTTTATGTAAAGTTCACCAAAGATACATAGTCCAAAAACTGACACCATTTCCACTAAGATAGGAACAAGACAAGGTTGCCCACTCTCACCACTATTATTCAACATAGTTTTGGAAGTTTTAGCCACAGCAATCAGAGAAGAAAAAGAAATAAAAGGGATACAAATCGGAAAAGAAGAAGTAAAGCTGTCACTGTTTGCAGATGACATGACATTATTCATAGAGAATCCTAAAGATGCTACGAGAAAACTCCTAGAGCTAATCAATGAATTTGGTAAAGTAGCAGGATACAAAATTAATGCACAGAAATCTCTTGCATTCCTATACACTAATGATGAAAAATCTCAAAGAGAAATTAAGGAAACACTCCCATTTACCACTGCAACAAAAACAATAAAATACCTAGGAATAAACCTACCTAAGGAGACAAAAGACCTATATGCAGAAAACTATAAGACACTGATGAAAGAAATTAAAGATGATACAAACAGATGGAGAGATATACCATGTTCTTGGATTGGAAGAATCAACACTGTGACAATGACTCTACTACCCAAAGCAATCTACAGATTCAATGCAATCCCTATCAAACTACCACTGGCATTTTTCACAGAACTAGAACAAAAAATTTCACAATTTGTATGGAAACACAAAAGACCCCGAATAGCCGAAGCAATCTTGAGAAAGAAAAACGGAGCTGGAGGAATCAGGCTCCCTGACTTCACACTATACTACAAAGCTACAGTAATCAAGACAGTATGGTACTGGCACAAAAACAGAAATATAGATCAATGGAACAGGATAGATAGCCCAGAGATAAACCCACGCACCTATGGTCACCTTATCTTTGATAAAGGAGGCAAGAATATACAGTGGAGAAAAGACAGCCTCTTCAGTAAGTTGTGCTGGGAAAACTGGACAGGTACATGTAAAAATATGAAATTAGAACACTCCCTAACACCATACACCCAAATAAACTCAAAATGGATTAAAGACCTAAATGTAAGGCCATACACTATCAAACTCTTAGAGGAAAACATAGGTAGAACACTCTATGACATAAATCACAGCAAGATCCTTTTTGACCCACCTCCTAGAGAAATGGAAATAAAAACAAAAATAAGCAAATGGGACCTAATGAATCTAAAAAGCTTTTGCACAGCGAAGGAAACCATAAACAAGACAAAAAGACAGCCCTCAGAATGGGAGAAAATATTTTCAAATGAAGCAACTGACAAAGGATTAATCTCCAAAATTTACAAGCAGCTCATGCAGCTGAATATCAAGAAAACAAACAACCCAATCCAAAAATGGGTAGAAGACCTAAATAGACATTTCTCCAAAGAGGATATACTGATTACCAACAAACACATGAAAGGATGCTCAACATCACTAATCATTAGAGAAATGCAAATCAAAACTACAATGAGGTATCACCTCACACCAGTAGAATGTCCATCATCAAAAAATCTACAAACAATAAATGCTGGAGAGGGTGTGGAGAAAAGGGAACCCTCTTGCACTGTTGGTGGGAATGTAAATTGATACAGCCACTATGGAGAAAAGTATGGAGGTTCCTTAAAAAACTAAAAATAGAACTACCATATGACCCAGCAATCCCACTACTGGGCATATACCCTGAGAAAACCATAATTCAAAAAGAGTCATGTACCACAACGTTCATTGCAGTGCTATTTACAATAGCCAGGACATGGAAGCAACCTAAGTGTCCATCATCGGAGGAATGGATAAAGAAGATGTGGCACATATATACAATGGAATATTACTCAGCCATAAAAAGAAACAAAATTCAATTATTTGTAGTGAGGTGGATGGGCCTAGAGTCTGTCATACAGAGTGAAGTAAGTCAGAGAGAGAAAAACAAATACTGTATGCTAACACATATATATGGAATCTAAAAAAAAAAAAAAAGTGGTTTTGAAGAACCTAGGGGTGGACAGAAATAAAAACTCAGACATAGAGAATGGACTTGAGGACATGGGGAGGGGGAAGGGTAAGCTGGGACGAAGTGAGAGAGTGGCATGGACTTATATATACTACCAAATGTAAAATAGCTAGCTAGTGGGAAGCAGCTGCATCACACGGGAAGACCAGCTCCGTGCTTTGTGACCACCTAGAGGGGTGGGATAGGGAGGTTGGGAGGTAGACACAAGAGGGAGGAGATATGGGGATATATGTATATGTATAGCTGATTCACTTTGTTATAAAGCAGAAACTAACACACCATTGTAAAGCAATTATACTGCAATAAAGATGTTAAAAAAATTTTAAAAAAAAGAATGTTATCTTTCAAGGAGTTACATTGCTGGTGTATGAAGAAGGGAAAATGTTGATCTTAATGGTCAAGCGGGCATTCCTGCTTTGAGGCGATTTGGTTAATGTATAATGCAGATGCACATTGCACATAGGGAGGGCCCAATACAGACAGGGGCCATGTTATGCTTAAATTTTCTTGTCTGGACTCAAAACGTAAATTTTATTCCATCACCTCAAAATACCAGTCAAAATAGGCATTCCGTTCAGGTCTGAAGATTTTTGAGCTCTTGTAATCCAATTTGGTTTTAAGAAAATTAAGTTCAGGGATTTCAAAATTACCCATAATGGCTATTGATATTCTAAATTGCCTTTGGTCAGGTCAGTCCATTTAGTTAGAAATGTGCATGAGGAAGAACCAAGGTTTTTAAATATAAAATTGGCTAGAGTCTCAATGCGGGGGAGGGGGGGTGCCCTCAAAATATTTATATAACTGGGATCCCTTTTCTCAGAGATTTTTCTCTAGAGTAAAAGAATAATTTTCCAACAGCTTAAACAATTTACAGCTCAATTTAAACAGCTTGCATTCACAGTGTCTGCAGGCCTAATACCAGCCAGTTCTAAGGGAACAGCTTCGTCCTGGAGGAGCCAGGCCAAAGGTTTCTCAGCTAGTTCCATGGAACAGCTCCTATTCCAAAGGAAGGGCTGATGGCTGAACTGACTCAGTTTCAGTGAAACAGCCCCTGTACCTGAAGGAACTCAGCTGACAGCTTCTCAGCCAATTTCAGTTGAAACTGTCTGATCTCAGAATCAGATTGAAGTGCCAAAAGAGTACTTGCATACAGAGCAAGGCTTTAACCAGAAAGAATGAAACTTTAAAATAGATCCCGCACACAGCCTGAAGAGCTTCAAATGCAAAGAGGTGTCAACTGAAAAAAAAAAAAGAAAGAAAAGAAAAGCACAACCTCAAATTTGAGAATTATGTTTTTGTGGCAGACAAACTAAGGACTTAAGCCCAGGAGCAGTCTCTCAGATAGCTCTGAGGAACTGCTCTGAAGAGGTAAGGGAGAAGCCAGGATATGTAGGAGTTTGGCAACAAAAACCTGGTCCATCAAAAGATTACTATTAATTAAAGAAAACCAGACATCTCAAGTTAATGAATTTAGCGCTTTTCTTTGTACAGGAAGATGCAAGATTCTGGGCTCGCTGAAATCATTCCTTTGATATGCACCTCAGTTATCTAAAGCCAGCATCCTCTTTGTTTCCATCCCAAGTTCCCTCAGGGCTCTCCGTGGGGGGTTGGGGGTGGGCAGGTGCGGCTGTAAATGACTGATGGCTTGATGGCCACAACATCTTTTGCTTACTGATATGGCAGACAGCATTCTTATTCCACAGACCACAAGGGCTCGAATCCAGGAGAAAGATGTACCCTCAAACTCCAGGGTCAGCGAGAGAAGCAGTGAGCAATAAAAGGCTCAACCATGGATACTGCAACTCTTTGCTCACCAGCCCTAGAACCTTTGGGGGGTCTCCTCTGGTCCTTGTATGAGCCACCAAATGTTGCCCTAAAACAAATAGAATGCCAGATATTTCTCCGGCAAAGATGGAGTTATTCAGGATCAGCTGAGATTGCAATTTGGGGTCTGGAACCATGGTGAAGCATGTGCAAGTCCCTGCACAGCAAGGGAAGGAGAAGGATTTCCTGGAGGGGAAAAGGAAGATGGGAAGGGCAGTAAACAAAGAGCCCAAGGCTTTTCACTGGCTGAGTCGTTGCCTGGAAAGAAGAGCAGTCTTTCTACCTTTTGGGCTCTGCTATTGTTGCAGGGTGTGAGAGCTCCCCCTTCTGGTCTCCGGATTGTATTTAATTGGGGTTTTTGTTTATTAATTTTTTACAGGTCCTTAGCCTGGGTATTGGGGTAGTCTCCATGTCCAAAACAGCAGAGACTGGACTCTCCATGGCTATTCACCTAAAGCAAGTCACAGCCGCCGCGCTTATTAACGGGCCCAACTTTACTCTTGACATTCCACAGGTATATCGTGGTCAGATAAATCAGCCCTGGCTGTTCTCTCCTCATTCACTATCCATCAGTACCTTAGGATTAGTAGAGTTACAGCGCATTTTTGAGGATACTAGAGCTGAAGCCAGTGAGACTTTTTTTCTCCCCATTGAAAAGGCCCAGGGACATTTCCTCTTCATTGTGGGAGAAGAAGATATGAATGTCAACAGCAAAGTATACGCAGAGCAAGCCACAGAACAGCTGAGGAGACATGGGAAGAACAACTGGACCCTGCTGTCTTACCCAGGGGTAGGCCACCTGATAGAGCCCCCCTACTCCCCACTGTGCTGTGCCTCGAGGATCTCCAATCTCCGCCTCTTCATGCACTGGGGAGGAGAAGTGATCCCACATGTAGCTGCACAAGAACGTTCTTGGAAGGAGATCCAGAAGTTTCTCAGGAAACACCTTATTCCAGTTGTGACCAGTTGTCTCTTAGAAGAGCAAATATTCCTGGAAATACAGAAGCAATAGGATGCTTTACCAGCCCTCCACTTGATTTTCATGGAACAATGCTTTTGACCTCTTCTTGTAAGAAGGAAGTTATGGCAAGAGAAGGCAGGAAGACTGCGAATGGTATGCTTTGACTTTGGAAAGGGAAAAATGGCTTCCACTTAATCTAATATCATAAACTGAGGCGTTTTTATTTTTAGAAATATAAACTTAGAGCTCTACCTGTTCTAAAATATTTCAGTTTACAATTACAGCAATTCTCTAGGGAAAAAAATTACCAAAAATGAACCACAGAATCCCCTGGCTTGTAAAACAATCCTGAATAGAATCAGGTGCTGATGAGTTGATTTCTTCTTTTATTTAAAATTTATTTATTTTATTTTATTTATTTTTGGCTGCATTGGGTCTTTGTTGCTGTGCGCAGGTTTTCTGTAGTTGCGGCAAGCAGGGGCTACTCTTTGTGGTGGTGCGTGGGCCTCTCATTGTGGTGGCTTCTCTTGCTGCCAGGCACAGTCTCTAGGCACGAGGGCTTCAGTAGTTGTGGCTCGCGAACTCTATAGCGCAGGCTCAGTAGTTCTGGCGCACAGGCTTAGTTGCTCTGCGGCATGTGGGATCTTCCAGGACCAGTGCTCGAACATGTGTCCCCTGCGTTGGCAGGCGGATGCTTTTTTTTTTTTTTTTATGGTTTTCTAGTCTTTTTTTGTGAGTGTGTGTGTTTTCACTTTTTTTTTTTTAACATATTTATTGGAGTATAATTGCTTTACAACGGTGTGTTAGTTTCTGCTGTATAACAAAGTGAATCAGCTATACATATACATATATCCCCATATCTCCTCCCTCTTGCATCTTCCTCCCACCCTCCCTATCCCCACCCCTCTAGGTGGTCACAAAGCACGGAGCTGGTCTTCCCGTGTGATGCAGCTGCTTCCCGCTAGCTGTCTATTTTACATTTGGTAGTGTATATATGTCCGTGCCACTCTCTCACTTCGTCCCAGCTTACCTTTCCCCCTCCCCATGTCCTCAAGTCCATTCTCTATGTCTGCATCTTTATTTCTGTCCTGCCCCTAGGTTCTTCAGAACCTTTTTTTTTTTTTAGATTCCATATATATGTGTTAGCATACAGTATTTGTTTTTCTCTTTCTGACTTACTTCACTCTGTATGACAGACTCTAGGTCCATCCACCTCACTACAAATAACTCAATTTCTTTTCTTCTTATGGCTGAGTAATATTCCATTGTATATATGTGCCACATCTTCTTTATGCATTCATCTGTCGATGGACACTTAGGTTGCTTCCATGTCCTGGCTATTGTAAATAGAGCTATAATAAACATTGTGGTACATGACTATTTTTTTTTTAACATCTTTATTGGAGTATAATTGCTTTATAATGGTGTGTTAGTTTCTGCTTTATAACAAAGTGAATCAGTTATACATATACATATGTTCCCATATCTCTTCCCTCTTGCATCTCCCTCCTCCCACCCTCCCTATCCCACCCCTCTAGGTGGTCACAAAGCACCGAGCTGATCTCCCTGTGCTATGCGGCTGCTTCCCACTAGCTATCTATTTTTTTTTTTTTTTAATCTTTCATTTATTTATTTTTGGCTGTGTTGGGTCTTCGTTTCTGTGCGAGGGCTTTCTCCATTTGCGGCGAGTGGGGGCCACTCTTCATCGCGGTGTGCGGGCCTCTCACTGTCACGGCCTCTCCCGTTGCGGAGCACAGGCTCCAGATGCGCAGGCTCAGTAGTTGTGGCTCACGGGCTTAGTTGCTCCGCGGCATGTGGGATCTTCCCAGACCAGGGCTCGAACCCGTGTCCCCTGCATTGGCAGGCAGATTCTTAACCACTGCGCCACCAGGGAAGCCCCTAGCTATCTATTTTACATTTGGTAGTGTATATGTCCATGCCACTCTCTCACCCTGTCACATCTTACCCCTCCCCCTCCCCATATCCTCAAGTCCATTCTCTAGTAGGTCTGTGTCTTTATTCCCGTCTTGCCACTAGGTTCTTCATGACCTTTTTTTTTTTTCCCCTTAGATTCCATATATATGTGTTAGCATACTGTATTTGTTTTTCTCCTTCTGACTTACTTCACTCTGTATGAGAGACTCTAAATCCATCCACCTCACTACAAATACCTCCATTTCATTTCTTTTTATGGCTGAGTAATATTCCATTGTATATATGTGCCACATCTTCTTTATCCATTCCTCCGATGATGGACACTTAGGTTGTTTCCATGTCCTGGCTATTGTAAATAGAGCTGCTATGAACATTGTGGTACATGACTCTTTTTGAATTATGGTTTTCTCAGGGTATATGCCCAGTAGTGGGATTGCTGGGTCGTATGGGTAGTTCTATTTTTAGTTTTTTAAGGAAACCTCCATACTGTTCTCCATAGTGGCTGTATCAATTTACATTCCCACCAACAGTGCAAGAGGGTTCCCTTTTCTCCACACCCTCTCCAGCATTTATTGTTTGTAGATTTTTTGATGGTGGCCATTCTGACTGGTGTGAGGTGATACCTTATTGTGGTTTTGATTTGCATTTCTCTAATGATTAGTGATGTTAAGCATCCTTTCATGTGTTTGTTGGCAATCTGTATATCTTCTTTGGAGAAATGTCTATTTAGGTCTTCTACCCATTTTTGGATTGGACTGTTTGTTTTTTTGATATTGAGCTGCATGAGCTGCTTGTATATTTTGGAGATTAATCCTTTGTCAATTGCTTTGTTTGCAAGTATTTTCTCCTATTCTGAGGGTTGTCTTTTTGTCTTGTTTATGGTTTCCTTTGCTGTGCAAAAGCTTTTAAGTTTCATTAGGTCCCATTTGTTTACTTTTGTTTTTATTTCCATTTCTCTAGGAGGTGGGTCAAAAAGGATCTTGCTGTGATTTATGTCAAAGAGTGTTCTGCCTATGTTTTCCTCTAAGAGTTTTATAGTGTATGGCCTTACATTTAGTTCTTTAATCCATTTTGAGTTTATTTTTGTGTATGGTGTTAGGGAGTGTTCTAATTTCATTCTTTTCCATGTAGCTGTCCAGTTTTCCCAGCACCACTTATTGAAGAGGCTGTCTTTTCTCCATTGTATATTCTTGCCTCTGGCAGGCGGCTTCTTAACCACTGTGCCACCAGGGAAGCCCTGAGTTGATTTCTTAAAACTCAAATTAAGTATGCTTTTTAACACAACATTGTAAGTCAACTATACTTGAATAAAATAAAGTTTTAAAAATATTCTTAGATTTCTCATAATTGAAAATATGCTCATGACTCATGGTTACTTCATTGTTTTTGGAAAACTAGACCTGGGTAAAAAAATATCTTATTTTAAGACAATATGGAAGCAGGTATGGAGGTAACATTATTGAATCAGCCTACAATCAATAATTCAATGAAAGTTAGCAAAAGAAAATTGTTTTTTGTGTGTCTAAACATATACAGCATTTTGAGAGAGGAGCAATCTGAGATTCACAGAATTTCAATTTAGGATAGTAGTTACGATGGTGTGGATTGTGTGCCTCTAGATTGGGGGCCAGCAGACTCTTTCTTTTCTTTAAATTTATTTATTTATTTATTTATTGTGGCTGTGTTGGGTCTTCGTTTCTGTGCGAGGGCTTTCTCTAGTTGCGGCGAGTGGGGGCCACTCTTCATCGCGGTGCACGGGCCTCTCACTATCGCGGCCTCTCTTGTTGCGGAGCACAGGCTCCAGATGCACAGGCTCAGTAGTTGTGGCTCACGGGCCCAGTTGCTCTGCGGCATGTGGGATCTTCCCAGACCAGGGCTCGAACCCGTGTCCCCTGCATTGGCAGGCGGATTCTCAACCACTGCACCACCAGGGAAGCCCCCAGCAGACTCTTTCTAGTAAAATACTGGATAGTAAATATTTTTGGCTTTGTAGACCATAAGGTCTCTGTCATTATTATTCAGTTCTGCCATTGTAGCACAAAAGCAGCCTTAGATAGGATGTAATGAATGATTGTGTCTGTGTTCCACTTAAATTTTATTTATGAACACCTATGTTCATAAGTAATTTTCTATTTTTTTCCAAGTGTTTACAAATGTAAAAACCATTCTGAGTCCTGGGCAGCAGAAAAAAGGGTTGTAGGCTGGATTTGGTTTGCAGGGCATAGTTTGATGACCGTGGGTATGGAACAATGCAAATTACTTTGTTCGAGGTCAAATTTGAGGTATCTTCTCTTAAGGGCAAGTCACAGGCCAAATATTCCTGAGCTACTGAATTGCAATGGATTGAAGTAGAGGAGATTGATGGATAATCAAGGTGAAAATGAAGGAGTAGAAAGGTATTTTGAATCACTTTGTAGGTATGATGGGGAACCAATAAATAGAGTAATAGAAGCAACATGAGCACACTTCAGTTTTATCTGCCTAAACTCTTTTTATTTTATCTGCTTTCTGATACCCTCTCTGTTTAGAGTAAAATTATTCCATTCAGTATGTGTAGGGCTGTTAGCCTCCCTCCTCTCTCAGTCATAGAAGTTTTCACATTTCCCAGACCTGGCCAATCAGAATACCTCACTCCTTTAATTATAATAATCATGTAATTGCAATGGCTAATACCCCCTATGAGTTTTACTGTGTAATAGTTATATATGTTATATGCTATATATATTAGTTATATATGCAATATGCTATATAATAGTTATTGTAATGAGTATAATCAGTATAATTTTTCTTGTTTCCTGTTTTGGACTTTAGGAAGAATGTTGGTGTTTGGCCTGCTGTATATCCTTGATTTATATTTTATGGATTTTTCTTTTAAACCAGGAAGGTTTGGGATTTTTTAAAGTGTTTTTTCAGCATTGCTAGAAAAGATTATATGGTTTTCTCTGTAGATCTATTAATATGATGAATTATTTTTCTAGTATTGAATCGTCTTTACATTTGTAAACTAAAACTCAGTTGGTCATGATGTTAATTAACAATAAATAAGATCAAACTTTTTTTGTGTGGGGTTTTTTTGGTCAGGTATTATATCAATGTTGTACTTGTTTCATAAAAAGAATTAAAAAGTTTTCCTTCTTTCCTATAGTAGTTTAATTAGGACAGAAATGATCTCTTCTTTAAAAGCTAGTTGCTCTATCCTGAGTATTACATTGTTCCTGGCAATTCTTTTTAAAAGACAACCTGGATTTTTATTGATATTTAGTATATCTTTCTATATTATAGTGGATATTTTCAATCCAAATAAATTCTTTATATATATATATATATATATATATATACTTTTTTGCATTTTATATATCAGAAAAATCAGAAACATTTAAGATTGAAATTAAACTATAGGATAAAGTCTAAAAAATAAAACAAAGTAAAAGAAAAAATCCCAGTTCTGGCATATTAATGTTGCTAGAGTTAAAACAAATGAATTCCACATTAATTTTATTTAATTTTTGAAATTATACAAACAAAACTTTATAGAACGTCCTGGCTTTTTTTTTTTTTTTTTATTGTGGCAAATAGACAAAACATAAAATTGTCATTTTAACCATTTTTAGGTGAATATATGCTGAATTATACAGTGGTTTTAAGTACATTCATATTGTGCTACCATCACCATTATCCATCTCCAGAAGTTTTTCCTAATTGAAACTCAAAGCCCATTAAACGATAAGTCCCCATTTCCCACTCCCCCAATCTCTGGTAACCATCTTTCTATTTTTTGTTTCTATGAATTTAACTACTCTTTATACATCATATAAGTGGAAACACACAATATGTGTCCTTTTGTGCCCAGCTTGTTTTACCTTCAAGATTCATTCATACTGTAGCCATGTGTCAGAATTTTCTTCCTTTTTAAGACTGAATAATATTCCACTGTATATATGTATAACAAAATTTTGTGTATCCATTCATCCATCAATGGACATTTGGGTTCATGTCACATTTTGGCTATTGTGAATAATGCTGCTATGAATGTTGGTGTATAAATATGTGAGTCCCTCTTTTCAATTCTTTTGGGTATATAAGTGGAACTGCTAGATCATATTGTAATTCTATGTTTAATTTTTTGAGGAACGATAATACTGTTTTCCACTGTGACTACATCATTTTATGCTCCCACTATCAACGTACAATTGTTTCAACATCTCTACATCCTCACCCACACTTGTTATTTTCTGTTGTTTTGATAGTACCCGTTGTGGCCGGGTATACCTTGAGTGAGGTGGCTTTATTCAGCCGAGGTAATCCCTGAAGAAGGCTGACAGCTAAGATTTATCTCCCAGCAGTACTTCCAGCAGCTGGATTGTAAATCCTTTATTCCCATAGGAGGATCACAGCATCACTGTGTCCACCGCATTGGCTTTCTGAGTTGTTACTTATGGGTTCCCCCTCTCTATTTCTGAAATTTCCCTCTCTGCCTCACCTGGAGATTGACCTTCTCAAAGCCAGCCCTCTTCTAGTGGGGCTGTCTCTTTCTGAGAGTAAATATTCATAATTTGTCAGATTTTTAGGTCACTGAAAGTGTGGTTGTTTGTTTTTGTTGTTGTTTCCCATTTGTAATTTACTGATTTTCAGGAGAAGGGAAGATTTAGAACTAAGCGGCCACCATATTCTTATTGAAACTGAAAGTTAGGAAAATTCTTATAATTATCTTCGGGGTTTTTTTCAAGTCTTTGGGATTATTTGGATGTAGCTGGAAGAAGAAAGAGAAATCTAGGGTGATTCCCAGGTTTTCACTCAGGAAACTTGCCGGATGGACAACATTCATTGAGATAAAGAGTGTATATAAAAGAGAATGTCTCAGAAGATGAAGAATTTGGTTTTGGATATGTTAAATTGGAGATACTTGTCTTATGTTCAGGGGGGATAGAAACTGGTCACAGGAGATATGCCTGAGTTGGAGATATCAATCTGAAGTGCTCAGCAGTTAAATAGGAAATCACCCAGGGAGAACATGCAGTATGAGGAGGGATGAGTGTCAAGGAGAGATTGCTGGGAAAACAATAAAATTTAATGGACAGGATAAGAAACAGGAACCTACAGAGGGGGCTAAGGAGGGCTAGCTGGAGAGGGTGAAGGCATGCCAGATATGAATCATTTCACAGAAACTAAAGAAAGAAAGTTATAAGAAGCTGGATATGATTACAGTGTAGGAAACCAAATTCAAGAGTAAGTCTTCAAGAGGAAGACTGAAAAGCTTTCATGAGATTTGAAAATTAAAAAATTCTTGGTGAGCTATGTTATTGGGATAGGACAGAAAATAGAGTGCAGCTGGCTGAGTGAATTAGAAAACAGGAGGTAGAGATTATGTGTTGTAAAACTCCCAGGCAAAACAAACTGGCTCATGATTTGTGTTTTGTTTATGGTACATGTTTTGTTTTTGTTATTAAGTTAATGTTGTTGGCCCTGGAGGTATCTTGGAATGGTCACTGAATCACAAATTAATAAAGAAGAGATGGTGTGTTAATGTGTATAAGCTTGAGCTAAAAGCATCTGAAATTTAAAAAGCCTTTCTCACTATTGCAGAGATTGGCACTAGCCTTGAGGTACTGTTCAGAAGAAACCCAGATTCCCCAAAGTACACATTTATTACCTCAAAGTCCTATCCCCTAGTTCTTGATATTTGACCCAAGTCTAAACATCAAGCTCTGTCATTAAAAAATTAACTAAATTGTATTTGTCATTTAGATTTCAATTTCACATGTATATAAATGGCATTATATGAAAAACATTGATCCAAGTTTTTTCTAATACTTTGGGAAATAACATACTTGTATGTTATTTCAAGTGATCCTTGCCATATTGTCCACTCTGTATTTACTAGAGGCTTACGTTTTATTTCTAGAATCAAGAGTCCAAGTTATAATGCCAAGAAAAAAAAACATACCTCCTCTTAGCTTTCAGCAGTGGTGGGGTTGTGTGTACATAAAATCATATTGAGCAGATGCTCACTAAACATTTTTCCTTAAACCCCACAATGCAATATTTTAATTTTTGCCTTAAGGAATCTGATGCATTTTAAAGAAAACTAAAGAGAAAAATGGTCTTTTATATTTACCCATATTTTAATTTTTCTAGTGTTCTTTATTACTGCCTGAATATTTGACTTTCTGTTTGCTAAGATTTTTCTTCTGCATGAAGAACTTCATTTAACAAATCTGCTGGCAATAAATTCTCAGTTACTTTCATCTGAAAGTGTCTTCATTCTTGAATGATATTTTCACTAGATAAAGAATTCTGGGTTGACATTACTTTTAAAGATGTAATTCTACTGTCTTTGTCACCTTACTTCCTTTTCTGATTAGAAGTTAGCCATAAGAATGTTGTTCATCCACATGTAATGTGTCATTTTTCTCTGACTGCTTTCAAAATTTTCTGTTTACCTATGTTTTTGGTAGTTAGAATATGATCTTCCTGGGTGTGATTTTCTCTAAACCTGTCTTGCTTGGGGTTCACTTCTTGAGATCTATGTATTAGATCTTTCCCCAAATATTGGGGAATTTCAGTTATTATTTTTTCAAATAATTTCTCTGCTTTATTCTCTTTTCACCTTCTAGGAATGCGAACACTTGCACTTTAAGCTTTTGTCTGGATATTTCCCAGAAATCCCTAAGACTTTTTTTTACCTGTTTTCTTTTCAATTTTTTTTCTGTCCTTCAGGTTGGATAATTTCTGTTGGTGAGTTCTCAAGTTTTTGACCCGTTTTTTCTAACTCCAGTCTTCTATTAAACCCATCTTATGTTTTTCCCCCAAATATTTAACTTTTTTTTAGTTCTACTATTTCCATTTTTTTGGTATAGTTTATTTTATTTTACTCTTTTAAATTAAAAAAAAATTTTATTTAAATATAGTTCATTTACAATGTTGTGTTAGTTTCAGGTGTGCAAAGTGATTCAGTTATACATACATATATATATTCTTTTTTTATATTCTCTTCCATTATAGGTTATTACAAGATGTTGAGTATAGTTCCCTGTGCAATACAGTAGGTCCTTTTTCATTTTCTATTTTATATATAGTAGTGTGTATATTTTAATCCCAAACTCCTAATTTATCCCTGCTCCCCTCCTCTTTGGTAACCATAAGTTTGTTTTCTATGTCTGTGAGTCTATTTCTGTTTTGCAAATAAGTTCATTTGTATCATTTTTTTTAGATTCTACATATAAGTGATATCATATAATATTTGTCTTTGTCTTCCTTCACTTAGTATGATAATCTCTAAATCCATGCATGTTGCTGCAAATGGCATTATTTCATTTTTTTTATGGCTGAGTAATATTCCATTGTGTGTGTGTGTGTGTGTGTATTTTATACTAAGTTTATATATATACACACATATATATATTATATCTTTATCCATTCATCTGTTGATGGACATTTAGGTTGCTTCCATGTCTTGGCTATTGTAAATAGTGCTGCAATGAACATTGGGGGTACATGTATCTTTTTGAATTATGTTTTTTCTCTGGATATAGGCCCAAGAGTGGGATTGCAGGATCATATGGTAGCTCTATTTTTAGTTTTTTAAGGAACCTCATTACTGTTCTCCATTGTGGCTGTACCAATTTACATTCCCACCAACAGTGTAGGAAGGTTACTTTTTCTCCACACCCTCTCCAGCATTTATTATTTGTAGACTTTTTGATGTTGGCCATTCTGACTGGTGTGAGGTGGTGCCTCATTGTAGTTTTGATTTGCATTTCTCTAATAACTAGCGATGTTGAGCATCTTTTCATGTGCCTTTTGGCCATCTGTATGTCTTCTTTGGAGTAATGTCTTTAGAAAGCCCTGAAATAAACCTGTGCACATATGGTCAATTAATCTATGACAAAGGAGACAAGAATATACAATGGAGAAATGACAGCCTCTTCAATAAGTGGTGCTGGGAAAACTGGACAGCTACATGTAAAACCTACACCATACAAAAAAACTCAAAATGGAGTTAAGACCTAAATGTAAGACCAGATACTATAACACTTCTAGAGGAAAACATAGGCAGAATATTCTTTGACATAAATTGCAGCAATATCTTTTTTGATCCGTCTCCTAAGATAATGGAAATAAAAACAAAAATAAACAAATGGGACCTAATTAAAAGCTTTTGCCCAGCAAAGGAAATCATAAACAAAACAAAAAGACAACCTACAGAATGGGAGAAAATATTTGCAAACAATGTGACCGACAAGGGATTAGTCTCCAAAATATATAAACAGCTCATACAGCTCAATATCAAAAAAACAAACAACCCAATCAAAAAATGGGCAGAAGATCCATGTGTCTGTTTTTTGTGCCAGTACCATGCTGTTTTGATTATTATAGCCTTGCAGTATAGTCTGAAGTCAGGAAGCATGATACCTCCAGCTTTGTTCTTCTTTCTCCAAACTGTTTTGGCTATTTGGAGTCTAGTTATGTGAAAAATGTCACTAGTATTTTGATAGGGATTGCATTGAACCTGTAGATTGCTTTGGATAGTATGGACATTTGAACAATAATAATTCTTTCAATCCATGAACATTGAATATCTTTCCATTTATTTGTATTAATGTTCAATTTCTTTCATCAATGTCTTATAGTTTTCAGAGTAGAGGTCTTTCACCTCTTTGGCTAAATTTATTCCTAGGTATCTTATTATTTTTGATGTAATCATAAATGGGATTGTTTTCTTGATATTACCTTCTTTATAGTTCACTATTAATATATAGAAATGCAAAAGATTTCTGTATATTAAGTTTGTATACTGCAACTTTACTGAATTCATCTATTAGTTCTAATAGTTTTTTGGTGGCATCTTTAGGGTTTTCTATATATAGCATCATGTTGTCTACAAATAAATAGTGATAGTTTTACTTCTTCCCTTAAAATTTGGATGACTTTTGTTTCTTTTTCTTGTTTGATTGCTGTGACTAGGACTTCCAATACTTTATGTTAAATAAAGTCACAAGAGTGGGCATACTTATCTTATTCTTGATCTTAGAGGAAAAGCTTCAACTTTTACTAACTGTGGGTTTGTCATGAATGACCTTTATTATGTTGAGGTATGTTTCCTGTACACCAACTTTTTTGAGAGTTTTTATCATGTATGGATGTTGAATTTTGTCAAATGCTTTTTCTGCATCTATTGAGAAGATAATGTGATTTTTATCCTTCATTTTTTTTAACGTGGTGTATCACGTTGATTGACTTGCAGAATTTGAACCATCCTTGCATCCCTGTAGCAAATCCCACTTGATAATAATATTTAATCCTTTTAAAGTATTGTTGAATTCAGTTTGCTAATATTTTGTTGAGGATTTTTGCATCTATGTTCAGGGATATTGGCCTGTAATTTTTTTTTTTTTTTGTAGTGTCTTTGTCTGGTTTTGGTATCAGGGCAACGCTGGCCTTGTAGAATGAGTTTGGAAGTGTTCCCTCCTCTTCAATTTTTTGGGAATAGTTTGAGAAGAGAAGGTATTAAGTTTTCTTTAAATGTTTCATACAATTCCCTTGTGAAGCTGTCTAGTCTTAAATTTTAAAAAAATTTTGTTTGTTGGGAGGTTTTTTAAAAAATTTTTATTGGAGTGTAGTTGATATACAATGTTGTGTTAGTTTCAGGTGTACAGCAAAGTGAATCAATTATACATATACATATATCCACTCTTTTGTGGATTCTTTTCCCATATAGGCCTATTGGGAGTTTTTGAATTACTGATTCAATTTCACTATTGTAGTCAGTATGTTCAGATTTTCTATTTCTCCCTAATTCAGACTTGGAAGATTGCATGTTTCTAGGAATTCATTTGTTTCCTCTAGGCTGTCCAATTCGTTGCTGTATAACTGTTTATAATATTCTCTTATGATTGTATTTTTGTGATATCAGTTGTAACTTCTCTTTCATTTGTAATTTTATTTATTGGGTGCTCTCTCTCTCTCTCTTTTTTTTTATGAGTCTGGCTTAGTTTATCCATTTTGTTTGTCCTTTCAAAAAACTAGCTCTTATTTTCATTGATCTTCTCTATTGTTTGTTTTTATCTCTATTTTATTTAGTTCTGCTCTGATAGTTATTATTTCCTTCCTTCTGCTAACTTTGGGCTTTCTTTGTTCTTCTTTTATTTATTCCTCTAGGTAGAAAGTTAGGTTTATTTGAGATTTTTCTTGTTTCCTGAGGTAGGCCTGTATCGTTCTTAACTCCCCTTTTAGAACTGCTTTTTGCTATGTTCCATAGATTTTGAAACATCATGTTTCAATTTGCGTTTGTCTCAAGGTATTTTTTGATTTCCTCTTTGATTTCTTCATGGACCCATTGATTTTTTTAGTAGCGTGTTGTTTAGTCTCCATGTGTTTGTGTTTTTTCCAGTTTTCTTCCTGTAATTGATATGTAGTTTCTTACCATTGTGGTCAGAAAAAATGCTTGATATGATTTCAATCTTCTTAATTTATTTATTTATTTATTATTTTTGACTACATCGGGTCTTAGTTTGTGGCATGCGGGATCTTTGTTGAGGCATGCAGGATCGTTCATTGTGGCGTGTGGGCTTCTCTCTAGTTGTGGTGTGCGGGTTTTCTCTTCTCTATTTGTGGCACGCAGGCTCCAGGGCACATGGGCTCTGTAGTTGTGGCACATGGGCTCCAGAGCACGTGGGCTCTGTAATTTGTGGCATGCAGGCTGTCTAGTTGAGGCATGCAAGCTCAGTAGTTGTGTTGTTCTGGTTTCATTGCCTTATGGCATGTGGGATCTTAGTTCCCTGACCAGGGATTGAACCCGCATCCCCTGCATTGTAAGGTGGATTCTTTACCACTGGACCACCAGGGAAATCCTACTCTTTTTAAATGTATTGAGACTTATTTTGCTGCCTAGCATGTGATCAAGCCTAGAGAATGTGCACTTGAAAAGAATGTGTACTCTGCTGTTTTTGGACGGAAATTTTTGTAGATATCTATTGAGTCCATCTGGTCTAATGTGTCATTTAAGACCACTATTTCCCTTCTGTCTGGATGATCTATCCATTGACGTAAGTGGGGTATTAAAGTCCCCTACTATTATTGTATTATTGTCAGTTTCTCCCTTTATGTCTGTTAATATTTGCTTTATATATTTAGGTGCTCCTATGTTAGATGCATCTATGTTTATGAATGTTATATCCTCTTCTTGGATTGACCCTTTTATCATATAATGCCCTTTTTTGTCTTTTGTTATATACTTTATTTTAAAGTCTGTTTTGTCTGATAGGAGTATTGCTACTGGAGATTTCTTTTCGTTTTCATTTGCATGGAGTATTTTTTCCCCATCCTTTAACTTTCAGTCTGTGTGTGTCTTCATCTCTGAAGTGAGTCTCTTGTAGACAGCATATAAATGGGTTTTATTTTTTTAATCCATTTAGCTACCCTAAGTCTTTTGATTGGAGCATTTAGTCCATTTACATTTAAGGTGACTTTTGATAGGTATGTACTTATTGTCATTTTGTTACTTGTTTTATGGTTGTATTTGTAGTTCTTTACTCTTCTCCTTGTAGTCTCTTCCCTTGTGGTTTGATTTTCTATAGTGTTTTGTTTGTGTTTCTTTTTCTTTGTTTGTGTTTGTTTTTGTATCTATTACAGGTTTTTGTTGTGTGGTTACCATGAGACATGTGTGTGTGTGTGTGTATTAAACAGATAGTCATTAAGTTCAAACACATTCTAAAATCTCTGTATTTTTACTCCCCCACACCATGTTTTATGTTTTTGATGTCATATTTTACATATTTATATGAATCCCTTAATTGCTTCTTTTAGTTATAGGTGATTTTACAATTTTTGTCTTCTAACCTTTGTCCTAGATTTTTAAAGTGGTTGATCTGCTGTCTTTATTATATATTTACCTTTACCAGTGAGATTTTTTCCTTCATATATTTTCTTATTTCTTGTTATGGTTTTTTTTTTTTTTCGCCCACTTAAGGAAGACCTTTTAACCTTGCTTTTAAGGCTGGTTTAGTGGTGATGAACTCTTTTAGTTTTTGCTTGTCTGGAAAACTCTATCTCTCCTTCAATTCTGAATGATAACCTTGCCAGGTAGAATATCCTTGGTTTTAAGTTTTTTCCTTTCAGCACTTTAAATATATCAGCCACTCCTTTCTGGCCAGCAAAATTTCTGATGAAAAGTCAGCTGACAGCCTTATGGGGGTTCCCTTAGTATGTGACCCTTTGTTTCTCTCTTGCTGCCTTTAGAGTTCTACCTTTATCGTTAATTTTTGCCATTTTGATTGTGATATGCCTTGATGTGGGTCTCTTTGGGCTCATCTTGTTTGGGACTTTCTGTGATCTTGGAACTTGATACCTGTTTCCTTCTTCAAGTTAGGAAAGTTTTTAGCCAGTATTTCATAAAATACATTTTCTGCCCTTTGTTTCTTCTTTTTCTGGGATCTCTATAATGCAAACATTAGCATGTTTGATGTTGTCCCAGAGGTCCCTTAATGTATCCTCATTAAAAACATTTTTTCTTTTTTCTTTTCTGATTGGGTGATTTCCATTATTCTGTCTTCCAGGTCACTTATACATTCTTCTGTAACACCTAATCTGCTGTTAATTTCCTCTAGTGTATTTTTCATTTCATTTATTGTATTCTTCAATTCTGGTTGGCTCTTTATAATATTTTCTAGTTCTTTGTTGAAGTTCTCATTGTGTCCTTTTATTCTTTTCTCGAGTTTGGTGAGCATTTTTATGACTATTGTTTTGATTTATCAGGTAAATTACTTTTCTCCGTTTCACTAGGATTTTCTTTTCCCCCCTGGGTTTTATTGTGTTCTTTGGTTTGGAACATATTCTTCTGTTTTCTCATTTTGTTTGAATTTCTCTATTTGTCTCTATGAAATTAGGTGAAACAGATACCTCTCTTGGTCTTGAAGGTGTGTTCTTGTATGGGAGCATCTCTATGCAGTCTGTATGTGTTCAGTGACTTTGGTGGGAGAGCTTGATCTGAAGCAAGCATGGGCCAGAGCTTTTTCTGGGGCACACTGAGTCCATCACCTTGGTGGGGGTGGGCTGGAGCCTGGGGGATGGGGGGTAGAGCTGGAGCCTGGCATGGGCCAGGGCTTCCCCTGAGTTGCACTGGTGGCTGCCACCTTGGCCAGGGTGGACTGGAGCCAGGGGGCAGCTAGAGCTAGAGCCCATTGCAAGCTGCAGCATCTCCTGGGGTGTGCTGGTGGCCATCACCTCAGCAGGGGGCAGGACAGGAATTGGAGGGGCTGGAGCTGGAGACTGGTGTGGGCTGGGGTGTGTGCTGGGGCTATCTTGGCAGGCCAGCCAGAGCACCAGGCACTTTTCAATCTGCTGCTTCTGTGATGGGATTGGGAGCAAGCAAGTCTGTGTACATGTCCTTTAAAAGCAGTCTTGGTTTCCTACAGCCCTTCAAAAAGCCTCACTGGTTTTCAAAACCAGACAAGGAGGATTGCTGTCTCAGTGCTAGACCCCAATGTGGGGCTTGAACCCCTTGCTCCTTAGGGAGGATTCCCAAGTTTGTGGTTTCCCCCTCCTCTTCTGAGTTGCCCACTGGTGGTATGGGTCCTGAGTAGATTGCTTCTCTTCTCTACCAGTCTCAGTGTGGTTGTTGTCCTTATATCCTCAGTTGTAGAAGAGCTATTCTACTAGTCTTCAGCTCATTTTTGGAGAGAGTTGTTCTACATGTAGTTGTAGTTTTGTAGGTGAGCTAGGGTTTTCCTGTGCCACCACTGATCCTGCCTTCTCTTTAATTTTCTGTAATAGAATCAGGCTTCCTTTCAAACACCTGTTTCCAATGGTGATGGAAGGGAAAGAAAACATAAACCAGCTCATTAAAGGTATCTTAATCTTTTCTTGTTTAATACAGCCCATGTTCAGGTAAATAATTAATTTGAATTATTAATTAATATTAATTAATTAATCAATATTATTAATTATTAGCAGAAATGTTTCTATTTCCTTCAAAGATATCCTTTACCCTCTTTTCCAAATCTGGGTGCAAGAGGGCAGGTATAATCTCAGGGCAAGGGTGTGTGGCAGGAACGCTAGATCAAATAACTACTCTTGGCCAGCTTCTCTAACCTGGTGGAAGTGTAACTCATCTGGTCTCCAGGCATTGACCTTTTGTGTGTATGCATTCATAATGGTTGTTTTCTGAGAATGGTCAAGGCCAGGTGGCAAACTCACTCTCACCCTCTGGGTCAGGTGGTGAAACTACTCAAATCCTCTGGGTTTGCCCCACTTGTCCTTCATTGTCCTTCAAAATTCCCTGAGTGTCAGCTGTGTCCTTTACAGATCCCTGGTAGAGCTACATACCCCATACCCTGTGCTAAAGAGTCACCTCACACGTTGTCATAATGGTCCCAAGGAAGGTTTGCTGGCCTTCAACTCTCAGCTGCCTTCCATGCCCATCATTGTGAGAATATGGGAACTTCCTGAACCCTTTCACACAACAGGAGTGCAAAGAGAAACTTATGTGTGCTGTCTTTGCATCTCTCTCTGCTTAAACACACAATATCCTGTTTTACTCTACTTTCCAGAACTCCAAACAGGAAGCAGGACAAAATCTTCCTCTGGGGTCTCCAGTTTCTTGTAATTCATTCCCACTTTTGGTCAAGGCCTAGACCTTTTTTCTAGGCAGGGATGCCTTCTCCCCAGCACAACAGGTCCAGGGTCTAGCCTTAATGTAATAAAGCTTCAGAGGAAGAACAAAACAATTACTGAGCATATAAACACATTGGGAGGTATTAATAAAGATTTTTCCTTGTAAGTAATAAGTCAGGGTGTACACAGATACGGCTAAACTTATGCAGATGCTACTTAATGACTGAAATATTTTGGAATACTGATCTATGTTAGCCTTCTCATGTTACAGCTAAGTAATAGAGGCTTGGAGAAATTTTTACAATGAATTAAGAGCAGTGCTGGGATCAGAACCTGGGGATGTAGCCCTAAATTTTCTCTGTTACACTATGTTGAGATTTTTTTCCCATAGGCTGTTAAATTCTAAGGAAATTTGAAATACATTTTGCTGTATTCACTAGCACTGCTTTTGTCTCTGGAGAGCTAGAAACACTTCCATTTCTATATTTACTCTTATTTAGGGAGTACATTTTTTTAGGTTCTAATGATGATTAGAAATGTTGTTAGGTCTGTCACCGAAAGGGAGTCAGTTTTCCACTGATTGTGCTGCAGCTCTGTGGAAGCTCAGTGAAATCCCTTAAGTACACCTGGTGACTTTCACCCACCAGAATAGTCTTCATTCCATAATCACTTATTTTTGCTGCTTTTCTTTCCTCTCCTACTAAGGAAACCAGAATATATCATCCCAAAATAGGCCTCTTTGCCATAAAAATACTAGCACTTTAGAAAAACAGCAGCTGCAAGAGAGCCCCTCTGACCCTCCCCCTTTTCTTCCTGAAAGCAGGAGATAAAACTCCCAGATGGAAGGTGTCTTCCCTACACCAGAAGGAAAGAAACATTCTTATCATCAAGGACAAGAAGTGGAGACTGAGATAATTCTATGCAAATAGACCTTGTTAAAAACAATTCTTTTCTTCCTTTAGGCTCCCCACATAGTATAATTACTTTTCCACAATTGCCTCTCTTTGTTCAATCTAATATAAAACAGGTAGGTTTCGCCAGTGCTTTGGGTCTTCATTCCTTGTGAGGGCTGCTGTGTCACATAAAACTTACACTAAATAAATGTGTATGCTTTTCTCCTGTTAATCTGCCTTATGTCAGTTAAATTCTACCCTAAGATTATATATTGATATAATCGTAGAGACAGAGACAGAGAGGGAGAGAGAGAGAAAGAGAGACAGAGACAGAGGGACAGATATTTTAAGGATTTGACTCATGCGATTGTGGGGACTGGACATCTGCAGAGTGGGCCAGCAGGCTGGAGACCCAGGGAAGAGAGTTGATGTTACAGTCTTGGGTCTGAAGGCAGGCTGGAGGTAGATTCCTTCCTCCTCAGAGGACTTCAGTCTTTTCCGCATGGTTCACACCTGCTACTGGCAACTGCTAATGCCTCCCTTGTACATGGTTAGCACCTTATTGCCCAGCGCTCCCACCAATGTCCCCACTCTTAATTTGCTACATCCTTTGAGGGTCCATGGAGTGCCAGGTCCCTGGTGTCTTCTGTTCTAGGCAGCAGAGTGAAGAAGGTCTGACTCTGTGCCAGTTTAGCATGCATCTCACTTTATTACCTGGATACTGGAGCACCCTTTCCTGTGCTTCTCTGAGAGTCTTAGTAAAAACAACACTATTTCCGCTGCGTTCCTACTCAGCCCGCCTCTCATCCTTGGATCAAGTCCTGGGAATTAGTCACTAAGCTGGGAGCCTGCTGAGGTACCTCTCCTCCCAGACATTCCACTCTGCCTATGACTTCCAATATTGGCCCCTTCTCCTCAAGGCTTATAGTTCACTTTTAATACATTTTATTGTACCATTCCCATTTCACAAGTTAGAAAGCTGAAGCGCAAGGAGAGGTAAGTAATTTGCCTGAGGTCAGTCACAATGACAGATGTAAAGGAATCAGGGTTCCAATCTAAGTCTCTCTGATTCCAGAGGCCAGCTATACCTCACTGGCTGCAAGAGATGCAAAAATTAAAAGACATGGTACCTTCCCTCTAGGAGTTCACAACCTGGACGCACAGTCTGCAATTTGTAGCTTGGATCACTTGTATATTTTGACAATGGGCATTGACTGATGGGATTAACAATGGGACAGATTTCAGGGGTTCTGGTCCTGAGGAGGCATTTTTGCATGGGGAGGGCTTTTGCTGTCCCTTGTAAGAGTGGTTTGCAAACTGGGCTATGCTTTAGGATCTGCTGTTAAAAGTACAGATCCCAGAAACTTACCCCAAACCTATCAAGTCAGAATCTCCAGGTGAGGGGCCTGGGAATCTTTATTTAACAGACTTGTCAGATGAGTCTGAAACCCACACCACTCTGAAGATGGATATTTGGGACTCATCTTAGAAACCACCGAAAAGGCAGCTGCCTAAGAGACCACTGACTTGGAGGAGGAGATAGAGAAGGAATTGAAGCAAAGGAGAAGAGAGCCAGGAGTTGAGAGGAGGAGTCCAGGGAAGAGGTGTAGAAACCAGACCTATGTGATGAAATAAAAGACTCCTTTATGAAACACCTGGATTGAAAGGCACACCAGCTAAACTGAGCATCTGCCCAGACCCTGTGGCAGCACGTGCTCGTAGCCCTGTCCCTGGGAACTTAAAAAAAAAAAAAAGAAAAAGGAGCAGCTGATGGTTTCTATGGAGACAACTTCAACTTTGAACAGTAGGCTGGGGTATTTTGAACGATCTAAATTAGCAAGCAATAGGCAAGTGTCCATTGCTTCTAGCCGGCTCAGTAAGCCATCCCGCTCCAGACTGCTTCCTGCAGCCGAATTCAGGGTGAGTCAGGGCTGTCATGGCCAAGTAGAAAAGGTCTGCTTTCTGATTTCAGCAGCAGGGAACCGGGGAAGGCTGCTTTTGTCCTTCTGTGTGTGTTTCGCTCACCTCAGTGGGTAGCACAGTTCTCTGAAGAACCAGAAATTACTATCCCAGGTAGTTTATTGTTCAAACACTGATTTATGTCAGATGCATAAACCTAACCAGAAGATTGTTTAGAGACTATTTTGGAGGTGAAATGCACACTTGGCTGCAAAAGTCAGGGTCCAGCCTAATGTGACTAATGGAGAGATTTTTTTTTATATATATACATTTAATTAATTAATTAATTTATTTATTTTTGGCTGCGTTGGTCTCCGTTGCTGCGCGTGGGCTTTCTCTAGTTGCGGTGAGCGGGGGCTACTCTTCGTTGCCGTGCGCAGGCTTCTCATTGCGGTGGCTTCTCTTGTTGTGGAGCATGGGCTCTAGGTGCGTGGGCTCAGTAGTTGTGGCTCACGGGCTCTAGAGCACAGTCTCAGTAGTTGTGGCGCATGGGCTTAGTTGCTCCGCGGCATGTGGGATCTTCCCAGACCAGGGCTCAAATCCGTGTCCCCTGCATTAGCAGGCGGATTCTTAACCACTGCGCCACCAGGGAAGTCCCTGGAGAGATGTTTCCTGACTCAAAGAATTTTTCTCTGGGATTTATTGTGAGGAGGAAGTCCTGTGATGAAGGAAGAAAAGCAACAGGATCCTAAAGGAAATGGAATTTTTGTTTCTTGATTGGTAATGGTAATTTTAACTTCCATGGGACCTTTCGCTCTCTTTTATTCTTTGTTTCCTGCCTTCTGATGTGTTGATGTCCCGCCAGTTCTTGACTGCCCTTCCTCTAACAGGTCAAGGTCTCCCAGTGGTGCAGGCTTGATCCCCGTCCTTCCCCCTGGGACTCTGGGGGGTCTGAAACCTGCTCAGCAATGTGGCTATCAGCTTTCAGACCCTATCAGGTTGCTTCCATTTTGCTGAAGGCTCCCTCTCCAACCACCACTAGGCTATGCCTGTGAGAAGCAGCTGAGTTCTTGTTTCTTGCCCTCTGGCTGCTTTCCATCTTTGGTTTCATTGACAGTCTGCAGTGTACATTAACTGTTTCATTGACAGTCCTGCCTTCTGCTGCAAAGAAGTGAGGAACCCTGGAAATTGTATCCCATTGGATTTTGAGGAATTTTCCATCTTCAGAAGTAGCCTATATATATTCAACTGGGCTTCTGTTCTATCTTCACACTCTCTCTGAGATATGTCACTCAACTTTTTTTTTTTTTGCTTTTTCATCTATCATTTATTCTTTCACTTAATTCCTCAAACATTTACTGAGCGATCACTATGTGCCGGCACTATTCTAGGAACTGAGAAGTAGAGTGTTGAACAAGGTATAATTCTTGCCCGTGAGGAATACTTTACAATCCAGAGTAGTGCTGTCCAGTAGGGTATTCTGTGGTCATGGGAATATTCTATAGCTACATGGTCCAATATAGTAGCCACTAGTAACATGTGGCTACTGAGCAATTAAAATGTGGTTAGCATGAATGAGAAACTAAATTTTAAATGTCAGTTTCATGCATTTTTAAGTGAATTGAAATTTAAGTAGCTGTACATGGCTAGTGGGTACTATATTGGATAGAACAGAAAAGGGAGAGACAGATAAAGAAGCAGATTTTGACAATATCCTATGCTAGGTTTGTAATGAGATGGTTGCTTAGACTAGTAAATAGATCCGGGGGTGGTGGTGAAAGGCTTTGATTGAATTAGATGATAAAGGGTGTCAAACACAAAGGGAAGTCCAAGTCCAAGACTGACAGGTTCAGCTGGAAAAGAAATAAGGAGCCCCTTTTAGACTCAGACAGTTTATTACTTATATAGGCAGTGAAGGCAAGAGATGCCAAGGGTGCAGCTCTCTGGGTCCTCGTCTCACCCACCAAAAGGATGGCACTGAAGCAAAAGGAACCAGACGTCTTCAACAGAGTTGTGAGATATTCAGTGGCTGAGGAGCTGATCCTAGACTGCAGCTCAGTGGTCCTAGAGCCTGCAGCTCTGCCCTAAAGGGGTGTAAGTATGAGATGGAGAGTCCCATGCCTCTCTGGAACCAGGGAGGTGGATGGGAAAGCTGCCTCATGGTAGCCTCCCACAAGATAGGGAGAGACAGATGGGGAAACCGTCTTGTGAAGCCTCTTGTAAAGACTGCTTCTCATGCCATGCTCCTGGGAGGATCGCAAGGCATTCCACCCAGATTTAGGTCATATGGTGGTTCAAGCTTTGCCTGTGGAAACATGGAAGGTCTCCAGGGTGCTATGGTAGAGCCATTCCCCTGCAAAGAGTCTTAAGTGCTAGGACAAAAGATTTAGACTTTATCCTCAAATGAATCTGGCTGCCACTGGAAGTTTAAAGCAGATGAGAAATTCAATTATTTTTGAGTTTTATAAAGATCTGTCTGACAACATTGTCGAGATTAGACTGGGGAGCAAAAAGGACTGTAAAGAGAGAGAAAGAATTGGGTAAAAGGATGACAGTTTATGAGAATGGAGAGGAAAATCCACAATCATTTAATGAATACATGGGATGTGAAGGGCTCCTGTGCAGTGCAAGTGACAAAGACACATCAGACAGGATCCTGCCTTCAAGAAATTTACAGAGTAACAGGAGAGAGTACACACAGCGTACATGACTCATTAATATTAGGTTCAAGAATTAAGTGCTCTGAGTGACATGGTAGAGAGAGAGCCCAGAGGAGGGACAGCCCTCTTCAGCTGGGTGTCCCTGTACAGTGTAGGTGCCTCATTGATCATGATGACAATTGAGTGTTGAACAGGATAAGTTTTAAGTCTTCTTACAACTTATTTTGAAAATCTGTGAGGGACGGGCCCTGGCAGGCAATAAGCCTTAACAACTAACAAAGATATTAATCCCTATAGCAGTATGTGGATTAGTTGGGATCCAATTAGAGTAAGACAATAGACATGGAATACAGGGAAAGCAGGAAAAAATCTTAAAGATTCAGCATGGTGAGAGGTGACAAGGAGAAGGTTTGAGGGCAGGGTTAACTGGCCATATACCACTGGAAATAATAATGGCTGAGGCCTCACTCCCACTTCCCATCCCCACATTCTGGTATTTTTATTTTACCTTGTTTTCCTTCTTCCTCCAGAGGGAGATCAGTTGATACTTATTGCTTCGGGAAAGGATGGCACACCAGAAAGAGAAAAACAAAAATCTTTTCCTGGCCTTTATGTTGCAAAAAGCCTAATAGGTGATGTGAATTTCAGAAGTCACAAATGGGTGTATTTCATTTGGTCCACACCTTGGGTTGTTTTTTCCTTTGGTTGGTTGGTTGTTGTTGTTGGGTAGTTTTGTGTGTGTGCATTTTTTTAATAGAATACATTTGAATGCCTTAGATGGGCAGGTAGTCTTAGGTTCACTGCAGTCTTACATTTTGTTCATCTCTGTCCTTTATCTACAAATTTATATTACCTGCCTGGCCCCTATAGGTATTTGAATTTGGAACCACTGGTATCCATTGTAAAACAGGTTTAGAAGAATGCATAGTAACATATGAACAGGGTCTCCCAACCCCAAGTCTTTGAGCACTGCCACAGTCACAGGGAACTTCCTTGAGCTCCCAGGAAAAGCAGGATGCCCTGAATTCTGTGATCATATCTCTGCCATCTGGAGGAACAAGGACTCAAAATAGAAATTACTCTGAATCTAGAAAAATAGAAAAAAAATTACATCTCATGCACATGTGGGTTTGTGGACTAAAGTTTACTCCTACTATTCCATTACTAGTCCTGCCACCCTGTACACCAGGGTATATATTTAACTAAAAGCTTCAGAGTTAGGGAAAGGGAAAGATGAAGTTAAGGTCAAAAAAGAAGTAGGAAAGAAAAACAAGAGAGGGAGGCTAGGAAAAGAATGAGCTTTCATATGTCTACCCTCATTTGGGGAAGATAAGTAAGGTTTATATGTAGGGTCAGACGGTACTGGTTAAAATTCTTGCTTCATGATTAACAACATAGGCAAGCTTGGGTAAGTCATTTGACTAGCTGAGCTCAATTTCCTAATTTACAATGTAAGGATAATAATAATTTTTTATTCCCACAGGTTTTTTGCAAGGGTCAGGAGAAATAATGGTCATAAGAGGGTCCTGAAAAGTGAAAAGGCTTTACTATGTGGATTCATATTACCCAGTGACTAGCCGTTAGTAAGTGCTCAATAGTTGTTTGCTGTTACAGAAAAAAGGGAAATGAAGGGAGAGCTGAGTTCCAAAGGCCACTTAAAATTACCAGCCCCTTTACTTGTCAAATAATTGTGATATTTTATTTGTCTTTTCCATTTTCCTGGAGCCATTGCTGCATTTTTTAGTTGTTTGTTAAAGACCATGCCCAATGGAACAGGACAACTTGTATTACCAGCTGATGTAAATTCCACTGATAAGCAGCTTCACTGTAAAAACAGACTTTTTCAGTGTGTGGCCTCTTGTCAAATGACTCAGAAAATGGCAGTTCTCCATCACTAATCTTCTGAGTCTTGTCCTTAGTCCTTCAATTCCCTTCTTCCAATTTTAAATTTACCTTCAAATTTATCACTCCATTGGACCATCAGACATATTTGTAAAATGTGAATGCTTACTGAAATACAAAAGAGTGGCATAATAAGTAACAAAACGAGAAAAATTCCCTAAAAAAATTCCGTATGAAAATTCTCTTCTTACACTATCCACACTTCACAATGTTTACAAATAATAACAAAGTGTCAGGGTGCAGCTGACTACAGTGTGTAAAAATTCATTCTTCGGAATGCAACTTTCCTTCCATATTACACCAATAGAGTTTGTTCACTCCTTTAACTCAGTCCACGGAGCATACGGGGAGTTTGGAGGAGGTAATTCAGGAAGGAGAGGCACACATCAGCCCACCATGCTCTTCTCCACATCGAGCTCGCCACTAGCCATCAACAGCCTCCCCTAATCTTGCATCCCAAACTGAGAATGGTCTCCACCAATTGTACGTGGTCCTTTCACACACCACCCTATGGGGCTGAACAACATGTAAAGGAACAGCTCAGTCACTGTCTCCCTCCATCATTACATGCACTAGCATCACATCACACTTGAAGTTCAAAAACTGTTTCTCTTTTTTCCAATTAAGAGCTCTTGTGGAAACCCTAGTGACATTTTGCAGAACCTGAGTTCCTCAGAACCCCAGTTGAGAATCCCTGGTGTATAGGTATCAAATCTTCTTTCGTGTATGTGTGTGTGTGTGTGTGTGCGTGTGTGTGTACATGTGTATGTATGTATGTATGTAGGTATTATTTATTTATTTATTTATTTTTGGCTGCATTGGGTCTTAGTTGCAGCAGGTGGGATCTTTTGTTGCGGCGCTCAGGCTTCTCCCTAATTGTGGTATGCGGGTTTTTCTCTTCTCTAGCTGTGGCTCATAGGCTCTGTAGTTTGCAGCACGCGGGCTCTCTAGTTGAGGCTCCTGGGCTCAGAAGTTGTAGCATGCGGGCTTAGTTGCCCCGTGGCATGTGGGATCTTAGTTCCCCAACCAGGGATTGAACCCGTGTCCCCTGCATTGGAAGGCGGATTCTTTACCACTGGACCATCAGGGAAGTCCCCATGTGTATGTATTTAAATCCTGGATTTTTCTTGTATCTTGAATATATAAGGGGGTGTTATATAAAGAACAGATGGCACAGAGGCTTGAGTAAGTCTGAGGTCTGATAGACTTACAACCAATTTCTGAAGAGGTAATCTGTCAAACTTTGCCTTGGATCCCTACCAAATCTTCATGAAGGTACACCCTATCTTGTCAGCCTGTGAAAAGTGACTTTGTTTAGCCCATGTTCCAAAGGCAGTGACTGTGGGATTGCTGATCACGTGGCTGCTTCCTAGTCTTTGGTCAGGAAACCTGAGACACCATTCTCAAGCACACACTGTTGGCTCATCAAGTGATCTCTCTCTCTTTCTTTGTTTCACGTGCTCTTAGGAGAACGCCTGCTTCTTATAGGAAGTTTCATTATAATCTAACCCCTTGCATATACCTTGGTGTAAATGGCAAAAATCTAGACATAGGATACTAATGACCATTATGGGGAATTTCTGACAAGTCAGAATCAATAACTTAACACATTTAACAGGAGCTCCAGAAAAATTAGGAGACAAAACAGTAAGCATAGTCAGCTAAGTGCTGAGACCCCAAAATAAAATTCTAGCTCTAAGATAGATTCCTTTCAAAGACTGAAGTCTTCTGAAACCTATCTTCTTGCATCTCTCTTTTCTCTGACGCCTATTTACATAACCCCGGACCTTCTAAATGACCTACCCTTTCTTTCTTCAGGGGTTTCTCAGGATAGGAGCAATCTAATTTCTCTTTGTCCCTTTTATCTTTCTCTCTTTCCTCAAACTCCCATACTCTACCCCAAGAGTGTCTTTCTGTGATTATCTGGATACAGCTTCTGAATTTTATGGATACAGCCACGTAAAAAGAATCCAAGGCTAGGACTAGGCTGAGGCAAGAGGGCCCCTAGAGTGCAAAATTTCAGGACTTCAGGGGCTTGTCATGCAAGTAAATTCTGCTACCTAGGTGCCTTCTTGCTTCACCTTTAGTCCTTACCTTAATAGAGTGACTGGTGATCTCTGGGTCTCCATTCCAAATTGGCAAGGGGGGAACATCCCTGGCACACGCTGAATCAGGTATCCAGTCCTGATCCAGTCAGCAACGGCCCCCGGGGTGGAGGTCACATGGTATAAACATAGCTGCTAAGTGTCCATCTCTGGGCTTTAGGGAGCGATTCTCAGATAAAGAGGGACCATGACTTGGGAAGAGACTCTAATATTTTATATTACAAAAGCACTATATAAGTAAAGTATTTTAATTACATTTTTGGTGCTATTTTTTCCTGCCCCTGTTATGAATTTCATAACTCTGAAGCATGTACATTGTATAATTTACTATATGAGTATCAATAGGATTCCTAAAGTTTTAACACATAGTTGCTGCCCTTGAAGAATTTGCAGTCCACCTGGAAGAATAAGACCAGATGCGGGATGTACGCAGGAATGCAGGAGAGTAGTTATGTTAATTAATGCAAATTAATTCAACTTGAAAATAAAATCTTTATTGAGCCAATAAATTTTATAGAAGTTTTGAGAAGGAAGAAGAATTTGTGGAATAGGGCACGCAAGTACCCCTTCTTAATGATCTCTTTTTGGGAAGAAGGAAACAGCAGATACAGAGACTTATAGGAAGGACCAGATCAGAAAATACCAAGGGAGCACTGAAATGTCACATGGGACGTGGGGTGTTCTTATTCATATTACAGGTCCCATTTCCCTGATACATATGAAAGACCCAGGAAGTTTGAATTGATGCCACCTTCTTCTGCCAAGAACTGTGCTGGTATTGAGGGAAAACATTCACAATCATTCTATTTATTCCAAATTATTCTATTGACCATGAGTTTTGAAATGGTCAGTAATGCTGGTTGTTGATGGGGGTCAGGTGGGAGGGAGTGCGTCCTTTGCAGAAAATCACTTTCTTAAAAGAAGCACAAAATGCATTTTTCCTTGACCCTCTCTTTCCTCCAAAGACCCCCTTTCAACAGTGAAGAACTGGGCATTAAAACCCCTCTTCTGCCCCTGCACTGCCAGAGCCTATTTATTTTCTCCAGAATCTTTTCTGCTCACAAATCTAAACCCCAAAGCCTTCACTTTGCATTCCTCTGTAAAATAAAATCAAGGACCCCTTGGAGGATCAAGCTTTCTGAGAGGACACCTATTACTACCATTTGTGTGAAGATATTGTTGGAAAAATGATGCATACCTATGTCAAAGTCTCATATGAGAAATTTCTTTTAGGAAAATATTGGAAAGGCCTCACTTTTTCCTTTCCCTTGAGAAACTGGTAACCCTTTCTATGAGAATAATTGGAACAACACAACTGAGAGATTGCCTTTTTTCCTTTGGCTGTCACTCATTCAGTGTCTCTGATGCTAGTTCATATTTTCCCAGATCCTATTTTATTTTTATTTGTTTATGCCTCCTTTATCTATAAACAGTTTCAAATCCTTTGTGGAATGAGGTATAGAAGAAAAGAGGGAAAGTAAAGAAAGAAGGAATGTACAGAGGGAGGAAGGAGGGAGAGAATACCCCAAATTTTGCTCATAAAATGAGGAGAGTATGAAATAGCTGATCAAATGTATATTTCATTCTCTTTGCTACAAACAATATTTTATATTTATCACTCCATTGGAAAGCCGCAAAAGCAGATCATGGAGTTTTATTTTCCCTTAAAAAGAACAAATAATGGGAACTCTGAAAAGAGCTGGCAGTCTATCTTACAATGGCAGGGAGGGATTGGAAACTAAAAAAAGAGAAAAGAAAGAAAGAAACAACAGCATAACAAGTTTCTCGTTTATGTAGGTATGGGAGTTGAAAAGCAGCACTGATCCTTCCAATAAACCCTTAATCATGCATTACCCCCTCAGATCCTAACAAACACCAGTGAAATAGGTCACCTGGGAATGATCTCAACTGAAGATATGAAGCTCAACTTACTCAAAACCACAAAACTAAGATTTCCTACAGGGCTGTAATGGATAAGACAGGAGGCTGTAGTGTCAGACCTAGCTTGAATTTCAGGTTCTACTATTAATTATTTACAAGACTTTGAGCATGTCGCTTAACCTGTTTCCCATATGTAAAATGAGAATAACGAGTCCTGTCTGCACACCCTATTTCCCCTACTCCAAATGTTCTGTGTATTTTGCACTAGTATCCAGAAATCTGCCTTGGCCAGACCTAATATAAGCCTTGTCTGGGCCTCTTCCTTGGAACTGAAGTCTCCAACTCAGAGCTTTCTCTCCCACTGCAGGGCAGGAAATACCACTTGGTCCCTTTGCCGGTTGCCAATGCTCCAGCTGACAGCCACCCCGGCAAGTGCCCTCGCGGATGAGCCCGTGCACATCCGAGTGACAGGCCTGCCCCCACTGCAGACGGTAACCCTCATGGCATCTATGAAGGATGAGAAGGGGAATCTGTACCAGTCCAGAGCCTTCTACAGGGCCAGCAAGGCTGGTGAGCTGGACCTGAAGCAGGCTCCTGCCTTGGGAGGCCACTACGTGGGGGTCCACCCGATGGGCCTCTTCTGGTCTCTGAAGCCTGAGAAGGCTTTTGAGAGGCTGATTAAGAAAGATGTGATGAACAGCCCCTTTTGGATCACTCTGGATCTGTATGACTCCGTTTATTTACAAAAGTCAGGGGAGGTTCAGCCCAGGGCCAGCCAGGTGGTGCAGCGTTGGTTCTCCAGCCCTGAGGTGCAACGGGTGCAGATCCGAGAAGGTCGTGTGCGAGGAGCCCTTTTCCTCCCTCCAGGTGAGACTAATCTTTCATGATCTAGAAGACATGGTTCATGGAAATAAAAACAAAAACAAAGGGCATCAAACTGTTGGAGAACTAGTATTTCCCAGAATATTTTAAAAGTAACAAGCCGTTTCGTTGTGTGTGTGAAGGTGGAATTCAGTCTGCTCAGCCTGTATTTTTGCTGCTACCTACTTGACCCTCTTGTTACTCTTTCTGATCTCATTCTCTTCTCTTTTTCTTGCTCTTAGGGGAAGGCCCTTTCCCAGGACTCATTGATTTGTTTGGGGGCATCGGGGGTCTAGTTGAATATCGGGCCAGTCTTCTGGCTGCCCATGGCTTTGCAGTGCTGGCTTTAGCATATTTTGCCTACGCGGACCTGCCCAAGCAGTTGCAGGAGGTGGACCTGGAATATTTTGAGGAAGCTGCCAACTTGCTACTAGCTCATCCCAAGGTATTTAAAATACTTTTCATTTTACCTGGCAACATTATAGCCAAAAAAAAAAAAATCACAAATGTCCGTTCTGCCTATATTACCAGTCTGTTTAGACTTGGGCACAGCACAGTTGAGTTAAAATGGGGATAATAATACATGCCTTGTAGGATTGTTGGGTTGATTAGGATCAGCTGAGTGCTTACTGGCACAAAGAAGACAATAAATGGTGGGTATATTATGATTCTCTTCATTTGCTAGTTCCAAAATGTTCAAATATCAGGTATTTCTTACAGTTCAACCTGACAGGGTAAAACAATCATATCACCTAATGTTTACATTAAGTGACTATTTGTTAGACTCTATGCTAAATACTTTATATGCAATATCTCATTTAATGCTCATAATTACCGTGTGAAGTTAGTACTTTTGACATGGTCCTCATTTTTCAGATGAGAAGGCATACCCATCTCAGTTAAGTAAGAGGCCAACACCCCACGGCCAGTAAGTGACAGAGCCCTTGGGGCAATGTCTTTGCTCCAAACCATTAAGTCATCCTGATTCCCCAACTTACATCGTTCTCTCCTGGAGCCTTGACTCTTCTCAAGAAGAGATGGGATATGTTTCCTATTGGAGCATCACCGGTATCCTCATCTTCAGTGTTATCGTCATCATAATCAAATATATGTGTGATTTTCCTAAGCATATTTGGCTCTGTTTAAAGGATTGCCTAGAAGGAATTAAATCCCAGGTAAAATGTTTTCAAGTTAATTTGTTTTTTCATTTCGAATTTAACTATTTGTGACATTGTATGAGGAGAAAGGGCAATTGCCAAAATTCAATTTGTAGTTAGATTCCGCAGAAGAGGGTCAATTCCCACCTCTGCCCCTTGATACCATTGTAACCTTGAGCGGGACTTACACTTCCTGAATCCCCGTTTTCTTGTTGGAGGGCCAAGCATACAGTAAATGCTCAATAAATCCACCTCGTCACCTGTGCCCATCTGGTTTCTTCCCTCTTCCTTTCCCCACACCCTCAGCCCATCCCAAAGTGTTTTAGGTTCTTTCTCAACACATCACACCCTCTTCACTCCCCCTGCCGCTGTTTCAGTCCCTCATCATTGCTCAGCTGTGATGCTGCAATAGTGCATTAATCAATTTCCCGTCTCCAGTTATGGCCCTTCTCCCTCACTTCCCAATCCACTCCTCACGTGGATGGTTCCCAGATGTGGATGCACACTGGATTTCCTTGGGGATATTTTATAGTATCAGATTCTTGGGCCCACTCAGACCTACTGAAGTAGCTCTCGAAAAACTGGATCTCAGAAAGCTCAAATTTTAAAAGTTTTTTTTTCCAGGTGATTCTGATGATAGAAAGGTGCTGGGGATACAACTGTGAGCCAAGTAAACACACAGGGTCACTATGTATTTGCTATTGTTTGTCCAGAATGCCCCTCCTTTCCTCATTCATCCCTCAGCCTTCTTCCCTTCCCTCTGCTCCCTCGGCCCACCACAAAGTTAAGGACTCCCTCCTGTGACCTACCGCTTTTCCTGGTGGACCGGGAACTGACATTCAATTTTTTACAGAATCCAAGTCGTTCATCTTTACACTCCCAATCCTTCCAGGATTAGCCTTTGGAGTAACGAATATGCAAATCCTTTGTAGCTGTAAAATGCTGTTTAAATATGAATTACACTTACCTCATATTTGAAAGAAACCAGGACACCTCTTTTACTAGCTGGAGAGAAGAATTTGATTCTTCAGAAATCTTACCTGCCTCTGCTCTTGTGATGTCTAATGTTGCTGGTGTATTAGACCCTTTTTGCCTTTATAGAGCTCTGCTTTGGGTGAAGAGTTTTAATTTCTATTTTTTCACTTAATCTTCATAACTGTCCTACAAGGTAGGTCATATGATCACCCCCATAAGACATTAAGGCTTAGGGAGGGTAAGTAGGTAGTATTCTCTCTCAGTCACAAAGCTGGTAAACCTTAGTGCCAGGACTCCCACCCCACATTTTCAGACTCTTCCCATCATACTAGCGTACTGGCCTGTAGGACAGCTCCTTCTCAGAGAATGTCCTGTAATGGGTTTCCTTTGTTTTGTCCTTCAGGTCCAAAAGCCAGGAATTGGAGTGATCTCTGTGAGCAAAGGTGCAGAGATCGGGCTGGCCATGGCCTGCTACCTGAAGGAGGTGGCAGCCACCGTCTGCATCAATGGGTGCAATGCTATCTTTGAATTTCCGCTCCGGTACCGGGATCTGCTTATAACACCCATCCCCTCGCTTCCGGAGCGCATGGAGTTCAACATCATGGGCGCGTTGTGCCTCCGTCACTACAAGGGGAACCCCCGAGATGAACTCAATCAACACAGTGTGCTTCCTATTGAAAAGGCCCAGGGTCCGATCCTCTTCATTATAGGGGAGGATGACGAATGCTTCAATAGCAGAGAGTACGCTGAGCAAGCCCTGGACCAGCTGCGGAGGCACGGCCGAAGCAGCGGAAGGCTGCTGCTCTACCCCGGGGCGGGCCATCTCATAGAGCCGCCCTATTCGCCCCTGTGCTATGCGTCCTGGAGCCGCGGCCTCTTCTGCCCCCTGCTCTGGGGCGGGGACCCTGCTGGCCACGCGGCAGCCCAGGAGCACGCCTGGGGAGAGATCCAGAAATTCTTCAGGCAACACCTTGTTCAGAGCAGAAGCACACTCTAAGGGTGATGATAGGGGAGGGGAGACAAAAAAATTGGATAAGGCAGGGATGTGGGTGGGGGAGGGGACTCCTGATTTCTCTAGATTCATAGTCATCTTGAACCAACTGGAAGGAAATTGGACAAAGTCAAAGAATCAGGTGCATCTGAAATATTTCTAACAAAATTGTATGTGCTTTGAATTTTTGTAAATTGAATCTTGGTTTATATGCACCAGGGTACGTTGCTATTTCAAAATTGTGATACCCTTGCAAACTGAATAACCTTTTGTACCCCAGTAAGGGAAACCTTGGATCCAGGTATTGCCAATCTAGATGAACGTCCTGGAACTTTGAAGTCACTTGTGAAATCATTTTCTGTTTAAACCACTGTGAGTTGAATTTGACATTTGATATGAAAAGTTCTGATGCCACCATCAAGGGTAATTCTTGCTAGAGATTTCCAGTAGATATGTTAATTCTTTTTTAGAATAGTGACGCTTCTTTTTATTCCTAAAATATATTTCTTTTTTATAATTTTAATCAGGAGTGGGGCTAAATGCTCAAGTGCCTTTGGAGCGCTTAGTGAAATTAAATGAGCTATATTTAAATTGATTAGAAGAGAGCCGGGCACATAGCAATTTCTATATCACAGTTAGCTATTATCATTTTCATGATGCTTTTCTCCTTTAATCTGTTAATGTGGTGAATTGCATTCATTAATGGACTAATTTTGCTTATTCATCTAATTCTACTAGATCAGTTTCTCATATTGACTATTTTGGGCTTTAAAATTTCTTTTGAAGCCAACCTAGTCATTTATATTTTCTCAGAATTTCACCCCTATTTTCTGGAACACATTTTTCTCTTATAATGTTTTACATATCCCCTGTTGTTTATTTGCATGCTTTCTCCTTTTCCTTTCAGTCTGACTTGCTAAATATTTGTCTATTTTATTAATCTTTTCTTAGAATAGCTTTTGGGTTGTTTATTGGTCAAATCTAATTTTTCCTGATTCATCAGTGTATGCTTCTTTGAAATAAGTTCATTCCTTCTGCCATATTTGTGTTTTCCTGGCTTTTTGATATGCAGTGTTCTCATTTTGTTAATGTCTAAATAGTTTCTGATTTACTTCCTCCCTCCCCCACCCTTAAACCCAAGAGTAATTTTACCAAAGTACAAAGTATCATCCTGTAGATACCTTGCTGGTTATAAGGAACCTCACTTTGCAATGGAGGGGTC
This sequence comes from Balaenoptera ricei, assembly GCF_028023285.1. Lineage (NCBI taxonomy): Eukaryota > Metazoa > Chordata > Mammalia > Artiodactyla > Balaenopteridae > Balaenoptera > Balaenoptera ricei. The sequence continues at coordinate 92,171,846 of NC_082644.1, read as the reverse complement.
AGATTGTCTCCACCTGAACCCACTGATCAAACTTAGCATCTCTAAAAAATGGTCTATTTGACATGTTGTGTTTCATGACAAGATGTAATGTCGAGTGCCCAGCACTACTTAGAACTATTTCTAACAACACTGTTCAACTTGAAGCTAATCAAGCCCTTAGATCAAACTTCTTACTAATGTGGTAGTTAGTGAGCAAGTTAAATGGTACTACAAGGAGACAAACATAGATTGTCCATCATTCTATAACCTGGTCTCTTCACAAGTTAATTACCAACTGACCTTGTCTCTTTTCACAAGTTAATTGCATGAAAAAATTTGGAATTTTTCACTTTGTGGGATTTTGCTTTCCTTTTTGCATTGGAGTGAGCTGGGGGATTGTTCAAAATTAAAAGGGACTTAAGAGGCATATCAACCAAATGCTATGTGTGGGCCTGGTTTGAACAAAGTAACTGTAAAAAGACATTTGGGGGATAATCTGAATATGACTGGATAAATCTGGATATGAGTGGAATATGACTGGATATGAAATTGTTATCTTGTTAGGGGTCAAAATGGTATTGGGGTTATGTAAAAAAGTAACTTTTTAGAGATGCATACTGACATATTTAGAGGTGAAGCATTGCAGTATCTGGGAATTGTTTTAAAATACTACAGGAATATGGCAAATGTGAAAAATTATTATATCTAGATGATCGGTATAGTGAAATTTGTTTTCTCTACTTTTATGTATGCTTGCAAATTTTTCATAATAAAAAAATAAGAGATATAATTGGTATATTTACTTTTCTGCCCCAACAGACAAGAACTTTAGCATGCATTACATCTTTTCTCCATGACAACCCCATTAATTTCATATTAATTTTTTTGCAATCAATAATTATTATTTTTAAATTAATTTTTATTGGAGGATAGTTGCTTTACAATGTTGTGTTAGTTTCTGCTGTGCAGTAAAGTGAATCAGTCATACGTATACATATATCCACTCTTTTTTAGATTTCCTTCCCATTTAGGTCACCACAGAGCATTGAGTAGAGTTCCCGGTGCTATACATTTGGTTCTCATTAGTTATCTCTTTTATACATAGTAGTGTATAAATGTCAATCCCAATCTCCCAGTTCATCCCACCCTTGGTAACCATAAGTTTGTTCTCTACATCTGTGACTCTATTTCTGCTTTGCAAATAAGTTCATCTGTACCATTTTTCTATATTCCACATATAAGTGATATTATACATTTGTTTTTCTCTTTGACTTGCTTCACTCTGTATGACAATCTCTAGGTCCATCCATGTCTCTGCAAATGGCACTATTTCGTTCCTTTATATGGCTGAATAATATTCCATTGTATACATATACCACATCTTCTTTATCCATTCCTCTGTTGATGGACATTTAGGTTGCTTTCAGGTCCTGGCTATTGTGAATAGTGCTGCAATGAACATCGGGGTGCATGCATCCTTTTGAATTATGGTTTTCTCCAGATATACACTTAGGAGTGGAATTGCTGGGTCATATAGTAGCTCTATTTTTAGTTTTTTTTTTTTTTAATTTATTTAATTTATTTATTTTTGGCTGCATTGGGTCTTCGTTGCTGTGCGTGGGCTTTCTCTGGTTGTGGCGAGCAGGGGGTACTCTTCATTTCAGTGTGTGGGCTTCTCATTGCAGTGGCTTCTCTTGTTGCGGAACACAGGCTCTAGGTACGTGGGCTTCAGTAGTTGTGGCATGTGGGCTCAGTGGTTGTGGCCTGCGGGCTCTAAAGCACAGGATCAGTAGTTGTGGCACATGGGCTTAGTCGCTCCACAGCGTGTGGGATCTCCCCGGACCAGGACTTGAATCCATGTCCCCTGCATTGGCAGGCGGATTTTTAACCACTGTGCCACCAGGGAAGTCCCCCTTTGCTTCTTATAAGAGGTTGATGAGTATCCAGTGGTGATATTTTTCATATCTTCATTACCAGGTCATGCCATAGACTATCAGTATTCTCCTTACTACTTGAAATAGAGTTATTAGCAACTTTAAATCTAATCAGGTTGAAGAGCCAGTTCCAGAAACGCCAGAACCAATTCAGAAAACTCATCTTTAAAACTCTGTTTCTTTAGAAACACTCTCAGTACCAAAATCTCAGTCAGGGTTCTCTGGAGAAATAGAACCAACAAGATAAATATACAGAGAGAGAGAAAGAAATTTATTATAAGGAATTGGCTCAGGCGGTTATGGAGGCTAAGTCCCCAGATCTGCAACCTGCAATCTGGAGACCCAGGAGAGCTGATGCTGTAATTGTAGTCTGAGTCCGAATGCCTGAGAACCACAATAGTTAATAGTGTAAATTACAGTCCAAAAGCGGGCAGACTTGAGATCTAAGGAGAGCCGACGTTTCAGTACGAGACTGAAGGCAGGAAAAGACAGATGTCTTAGCTCAAACAGTTAGGCAGGAGGAGTTCCCTCTTTTTAAAGGAAGGTCAGCCTTTTTGTTCTATTCAGCTTTCCATTGATTGGGTGAGGGCCACCCATGTTAGGGAGGGCAATCTATTTTACTCAGTCTGTTGAATTTAATGTTAATCTCATCCAAAAACACCCTCACAGACACACGCAGAATAATGTTTGACCAAATAACTGGGCTCCCTATGGCTCAGTCAAGTTGACACATAAAATTAACCATCACAGGATAGGTAGTCACTAAATTATTTCCATTTTACAGATGAGTAAACTAAGGCTTGAGGAGTTTTAACATACCTAAGCCCACACAAGTATAGATGACTTTACAATGGGATTGAGTTTATAGTCTTCCTCCAAAACTCATGTAACTATTATTTCACCCACCTGACAGCAGTATCTACCCAGGCCGCAGTAGCTAGGGATGAAATAATCCAATCTTCTCTTGTCTGTTATATTATGGCTTCCACTATAATTGAGGTTGGATGTGGTGTCTTTATAATTTTTTAGTTTGGTTAACTCAACACATAATATTAAAAGACAGACTAGTTCAAAGACAGAGGGCCTTACAATACTTTAACTGATAATACCACACACACAGAAAGAAAAATTCAGACCAACCAGAGGTGTGTTCTGGCCTCAGGGAGAAAGGTTTAGTGAATGTCCATCATTGCCCTGAATGAGAAAAACTGGGTCAGAGAAGAAAATCCACCAATAGAGGAAATATAGATGGGTCAACAATAGAAAAGTTATCTTAGCCATGGAACCAGGACTGTGCAGCAGGCTTTTCCCATGGCTTATTCAATGATCTGTATACACTATTCACCTTTAAAAAAATTTTTTTTTCATGCTAACCAAGCAACATTTTAACTAATAAAAGGTTTTCTAGACACCCCGATTACAAGATGGGGTATGGGTAGGGCATGTCAAATTCTGGACACAAATTAGTGATGATTCCACCATCAGTTAATAAATGTTTTTGGAGCTTATATGTGGTGTGATAAAGATAATATTCGAAAATGTATTTACATGCTTTTCTCATGGCATTTCCTTGCTTTTATTTTTCCCCTGGTTCTATCTGAAACTGTGCGTAATGATTAGTCAAATCCATTTCACTTGCCTTCATTAATCAAGGTCGTTTTAACACTTGCATGTCCTCCAGGCAGCTCCTAGCCTAAACAAGATGTTTGCCTAAGTTATTTTCCAGGACCTTGGAGTCTCAGCTGTGTATAGTTCAAGTTGAGCTAGTTAAGGGTAGCACCATCGACCCTCCAGCTGGGCAGGTGCTAGTGTCCGCTGGGTGACCTTTTGAACGTGGAGAGGCCTGTAGCTTAGCTACACCTGTGCAGGACCACGATTATCGCACCCTTTCCCAATCACCTTTCCCCACTGCCCCCACGCCTCAGCCTTCCCTGCTTCTTTATTGGTCATCCCATAAATAACCCAGCCCCTTGCCTTCTGGGAGGTGGGTTTGAGGTTTGTTCTCCGGTTTCTTCTCTTGGCTGCCTTGGGAGTAAAACCTCTGCTTCGAGCCTTGGTGACTCAGCGTTTTGGCTTGCTGTGCCTCCTGAAAAATGAACCTGGCTCAGTAACAAATTTGGTGGGTCAACCAGGAGGTAAGTCCAGATGGGAATTTTGCCTGTTGGTTTGTCGGCCCCTTGCTGGTGCTGAGAGCCTGTGCACGAATCCAAGCAGCTGCCTGGTCCATTTGTAACGGGACGGTCCTTGGGATTTCTCTGGGGAGGTACCACCAACCTTCAGCACTTAGTTTCATTTTGCAGTGAAAAACTGGTTTTGGGTGTTTGGGTTTGGAAGATGCCTTCTGGGTAACCTCATTAAAGAAACACACCTATGCCCAGGTTGTTTGTGCGATCCTGACCGGGTCGTGGGTTGGAGACCCACCTGGCAGGATGTGGGCAGACAATATAAAAGGTTACAGCCGTTGAGTTACCTGGGTTAAAGGCCCGGGATTTTGTTTTTTGATCTTGTCAGGTGGGGCAAAATCCCTTAAGGCAAGTCCCCACTGGACGTGTGACTGCTGAAATGGGACAGCCGATGGGATTGACCTGGGTCCATTCTCCTTTTTCAACTTCAGATTTAATTGGAATTAAACAGTATGTCAACTTATACAGATGACCCAAAGAGAAGAAAAAAATTTTTTAATTTCTTGCAAGCCACAACCCGACCTGGGCCGGTGTTCAAAATTTATTCACCACCCTCCTCATTTCAGAAGCATGTAGAATGGTGCTGGATAGAGCTGGGGAGGAGGCAGGTGAGCTTCATTCAGAAACCCTTGGCGGCCCGATACAGGATGCTGCCAGCACAGCTGAACCAACAGTGCATCCTAACTGGGATGTGATGCTGGGGATAGGCCCAAACTTGGACATTATCAAGACTGCATTCTTGCAGGATTGTGAAGAGGGGGCCGAAACAAAGAAGCCTTAATGAAACACGGGAGGGAATACAGAAACGGAATGAGGAGCCTTCAGAATTTCTAGAGAGGATCTTTAAAGCCTATAGGCATATACAGATACAGTCCCTAAGGCCCCAGAGAATTTACAGATGGTTAGTATGACTTATTGGTCAGAGGGCCTCTAATACACAAAGGAAAATGCAAAAGGTGGAAGGGGCTTTAGGAAGGGGCTTTAGGAATGCCTATGTCTTAGCTTGCTGAAATTGCCTTTAAAATTTTTAATGGCAGGGACCATGTTTAGGGAAAAAGAACAATGGAGAATAAAACAACAGGCCACTCTGCTGGCGGCTGCCTTAACACAGGGAAGAGCCGGACCCCCACAAAGGACTCGGCAACAGGTAGGGGGCCCCAGGCCCTAAACTTCCCCTGGAACAGGTAACCCGATAGTGGGTGTCACTCTGGCTTTCTTTCAGTTCTTCACATGTGTAAAACTCGTTTTTGCCCCAGGACCTTTGTACATGATGTTCTCTTGGCTACTTTCTGTCTGTTCATCTCCAACTCATTGTAATGTGTATGTCACTTTAAAGAAGACATAACACTTGCCCTATCTAAATCAGGTCTCCCTTCAAAGCACTAAACGTTTTGTGGTCCTCCTTTTCTTCCACTTGACCCAAAATTCCATAAGGGTGAGAAGTAGGTCAATTTTGTTGCATATTCCCAGTTCTTGGCATGACTCTTGACACATAATAGATGCTCATTAAATACCTGTTGAATGATTGTATCACTCAATCCTGGGATATTTGGACCAAGAACTAGGATGCAAGCAAGAGATTTGATGTTCATTACAAAATTCCCATGATAGTAGAAGGGATGACAGTAAATAACAGACTAGTTCTAGTACACATCTTGACTTCAGCAGGGCAAGAATAGTGTAACAGCCTTAAGGCAACCTCCTTAAAACGAACTAGGGCAATCTGGTATTTGTGTCTGCCTCCAAGACACTTAAACACCCTCGAAGCTCTGGTAGTTGCATGTAATAGTGAAGTCAAGGCAATTTTTTGGAAACAAAAATGCTATTCCTGTCTCTTCTGTTCTTTAAATTATACCAATAATGTCTGCTCCTCCTCCTGTATATGGGATTATGCCTGCTTGCATTCTGATTCACTGGAGCTACATACAGTCCTTCTGTCTATTATAGTCTAATTAGAGAGATCTCTAGAATTTACCAAGAGAGGTACCCACATCTTCATAACTGCTGAGTGCAGTTTCCTCACCCTTATTTCTGTATCTAAATATACTTATCTTTCATTTACCTTCAGGCCCCATGCAAATTCTCTTTATTTCCCAATGAGTCACAGTCTCCTTCAGACAAATTTAGTGGAACCCTGGAATCTGTCTATTTGACAAACTTGGCTCTGTCAGATCCTATTCTCGGTGCAGAATCAAAGAACTGAAAGATGTCATAAATATCCTCAGAGGCTAACAGTCTCATGAGGTTGCTTATGTCCACACATTATATCAGCCTTTCTTTTGTTTCTTCCTGCTTCCCTCTTACAGTGAGTCAGACTTCTCAGGCTCCTCTGGGCTTTCTTTAAAAAGAGGGAGAAAGGCTCATTGCAGAATTCATCCTGAGGTGACAGTGACCACTCCTCCTACTTACACAGAGGGCTTTGTCCTGGGTAGAAGGCCCATGTTGGGGTTCTCTAGCCTTAAGAAATGAATCTCAAATGGCAGGCTTCCAAGATCAATGTGAAGCCAGTGAAATGACTTGGGGCTAAATCAGGGGTAACACTAAGGTTGCCTTGTCATAATGGGAGGAATCAGACTGGCTCGGTGATCCCAGGGATGTGAGCCCAGGGATGGTCCTTAGTTCCAAGTGCCCCAGTGTCGTGTCCTGTGGAGCCTCACTCACTGAAGTCATCAGTAACATATCAAGGCCAGGAAATTGGAGTCTGTGGCCAGAGATCTCAGAACACTTCTAACTGGTTCTTCCAGATCGAAACCAGAGAAAAGAGTAGAAGGGTAACCCTCACTTGGTCAACTTATGTTCTTGGAAATGCCATATCTGGTAGTCAGATATTTAGACGGTCTCCCATTGTGATAAGAAATGGGCAATGCAAAATCAATAGAGTCTGCCAGTATTTTTCAGAATGTCTTATGAACAATGAAATTGAGCTCTCATTGCCGTTGTTAAAAAATTATAAAATATATTTAGAAGATGAATCACTCTGAAGTTGGGCAACATTATACTTAGGTAGTTTATACAAGATTGGAAACCTCAGAGTTTGCAAATTATTCCTTCTCATAATTAGAATGCATCTTTTTCATGATGTCCTTTGGTCAGCTACACCATCCCCTGTACCACCTAAGTAGGTAGATGACATTGATAAAACTCTGAGAAGATGTGGACTTGGTTCGCAGACATTTTGGTGTAGTGGAAAGAATGGAATTAGGAGTTGGGCAGACGTGGATTCTAATATCAGTGCTGACGTATGTAGCACCGCCGTGGGGTCATCACAGCTTCTCTGGGTTCCTTGTTTTGAACAACCAGATTATGGTTGTGACGTAGCATCGGGGATGAGTAGGGCTTTCAACACTTTCCTTTCTTGCCCACTTCCCCAACTTTTAGTCAGACATCACTCAAAAGATGTGTGTGAGTGTATATACATGTAAGTGCAAATACGTTTTGGCCAGAATGAGACGGGGGATGAGTTTTAGCAGAGGTAACTTTTCCTAAAAATGATTCTGACTTTTTACTGACACCTTAGAAGTATCTATGGGCAAGCTGAAGACAAAGGTAGCTTGCTAGGAATCCAGAACGTGCCTCCGAGTGTCTTAATTTCAAGAATTCTTTTGTCTAAACACACACTCCTTCATGAAAGGACATATCAGTCATGCCTCTATTAGGATTGATTCCATAGGCATGGAACTGAGGAGGATAAACACTTATTGAGGTCACGTCATTGTGACTCTTCAAATACCTTTGCCCAGTGGATGAAGCTTCAAACAAAGGACACGAGCCAAGATACGTTTTGTGATAACTTTTTTCTTTAGAAAAAAAATATGTACAAAAAAAGCTAAGAAGAACCAACATGGAAGTGTCGAGAAAACATTCTGATAGATACAGACAAGGGAGCTCCTGCTCGCAAGGAAGTTACACATTAGTTATTACCATGCTAGAAAAATGTGATGCAGTTAAAATTCTGGAACAATTAAAAGCCACAAAGTCAAGCTGTTGCTCTGGGGCTCTAGGGTGTAGATGCTCTGATACCCTTTCTGCAAAATAATACTGTGCAAACTGTAAAATATTCATTTTCATATAAAGTCCATACAATATGATCTACAAAACTGAGTTGACAGGGGAGGCTGGTACTGGCAGTTTTTTGGGGAAAGAAGGCTGCAGTGTCACCTGCCAGCCCAAAGACATAATTGCAGAAAGATCTTGAATTTCTTAACTAGGAGAGGCCATCACCTAAGAATCATACCCAACATTCCTCAAATCCAGGATTTCCTGCCATTGTTTATGTAACTTAGCTGATTTTATTAATGTTACTTTAACTTAGAATGCAATCACATGTTAAGAAATCAGAAAAAGTTCTTTTTCAAAGTAATACTTCTTTCTACACAGTTGATTTTGCGATTTACCATAAAGCAACATTGTCTTCCCTGCAACTCAGAAGTTGTTTTTCTTTTTTAATTCAAAAATTCTGGAGGAGGCAGCAACTGTGATAATAAAAGATTAAAGTGAATCATTTCATTTCAGTGTCTATAAAACTGAGAAAAGAAGGCTTGTGTACAAATATCACAAAACAACATCAACCATTGAATAAATGTGGTTCTTCAATGCACACCTGAACAAGAAGAAAGTTTTGTTTAAAATTCTGGCATAAATATATTAAAGCTGACTAAAAAAAAAAAAAAAAAAATCAGGGCAAGCTACATCACTTCCTCATACAAAAAATGTACAAAACATTAGCCTCTAACTAGATAAACATAATACTTGTCTTCACAGTTTGACATCAAGTAACTGTGTGCCTTGAAGTATTGAATTGGAGGGTGATTTAAAAAAAAAAAACAGCTTGTGACACGTCAGCCGTTTCAGGTAACTTCGGTCATAGAGGCAGAGTGATTCTGCAAACACAAGCAGATAAAACCTTAGTTGACTCATGCACACAGTCTCCCCAGAATATCCTCTTGCTTTCCTGTCTCAAGTTCATTCTGTTCCCGCTCCCTGACATGCTCTTCCAAGGACCCTCAAATTGTTACCTCTTGTATTAAAACTTCCCTGATTTTCAACCCAATAAGACCATGTCTTATATCATACTTAACTATATTCTATGAAACATTTGAAGATCTAAAAGTAATTTTAGCTTCATCCCACATCTTTTTTTTAACATTGTGGCTTTAATTTTGAACAGTTCTAACCTTTGAGAAATTTCCATATGATATATTCCGAGTCATGAGTTCCAGAGCAATGAGTTTAATATTTTCGGATGCACAGGGGTTTTTGGTTTAAGGTATCTTTGAATTTCTAGAGAATGTGATCTAGATGCTTTTAAAGTTTCTTGATTTGCTTTATAGTCTTGCACGTGGTCTATTTTAAATGTTTTGTGTGTTTTGAGAAGGATTATGTATGTGCCTTAGATAAACTTTATTAATCATCTATCTTTTACTATATTTCATTTGCTTATTACTGAGAGAAGTGTTAAAATCTATGATTGCAGCTTTGTCCACTTTTCCTTGTAGTTCCATTAATTTTTGTTTATACGGTTTGTTCATAATAACCCTTATCTCTTTTGTTTTATGTAACTTATATATAATCCCACCTTTTTTCAGGCCCAAGTCTTTCTCTTTTGTTTGAACTTAAAACTTCCAGTCCGTGGGATTGGTAAATACCTTAAGAAATGGTGGCTTTAGATCTAATTTATTATGGGTTTCCAGATTACTGTTTGTTTTTAGGACACTAGAGATGTATATTCTTGAGAGTTCAACTATGAATTTTAGAAACTGAGTATTCCATATTTTTCAAGGTACTTTTATCTACCATATTTGTAAAAACTGAGGTTTTTATATTTCTTGCTATAATGTGAAAATTTTATGTTTTTACTTTTATTATATGCTTGCTTTTTAAAATTTTTGGTCAATAGTTTGGTCATTTATATGTTTATAAGAGTCCATTTAAAAGTGGGTGGTAAAGATAAAGTAGTTTAACAGCCTAAGATAACTAACTGGGTGACTTTGGGCAGATTTCTTTAACTCTCCAAGTCTTTTCTTTTTTCTATTTATAATTTGAAGTCTATAATATCACTAGCTCTAAATCAAGGGGTGGCGAGCATTAGAATTCCTCTCGGACTATTTTCTTATATGGCTTTGCACCCCAGAATGGCTAAATCAGAATCTTCTGGAATAAGGTCATAGGCATCTGAGTCTTGAGATAGATTGGATCCTTCCTTTTTTGTTAAAGAAAAAAATATCATCTCCCCCCTACACCGCCCTGCCCCCATCAGGAGACACTGGAGACTTTATACCACACACAGTGAGTTAACACACTGGCTCACCTCTTATTTCTCTGTTAATATAAACTGTGTTCAACAAAGACACAGTTGCTCAACGCTAAGCTTGATTACGCAGGTGAAAGTGGGTGTGAGGCCACAGGACGAGGATAGCTCGGAGCTGGTCTCTCTAGGATACAACAGCTCTGTAGCATAACAAAATAATGCTTTGGAAACTTGACCATTTTTGTTTCGTTTGGATTCTGTAATTTTTTACTTTCTGGTTTCTCTTTAGTATTGGGGAAAGATTTTAGAACATGTACCGTCTCAACCGCAGAAGGCAAATATTCAAATTTGAGTTGATCTTTTGGAGAGGAGGAAAGAACACTGCAGCTCTGGGGCTCTGTGTGGTAAAGGGGAAAGGATGTCTCTGGAAGAAGGGAAGGGAGGGTGAGGGGGTTCCCTCCCCAGCTAGACAGTCTTCTTCTTGAGGCGCTCTGAACAGCTGGATGGATTTCACTTGTGAGAATGTGTGCTCTAAAGACAGGTTCATATCTTCTCTCAGATCCCACAAGTCCTCCTCCCAGGAAGATGGTTCTATCCCAGAAATTACAAAGGAGCAGCTTCTAGTAGAAGCCATGGCTGCTGCCGTTGCACAGGAAGCTCTCGCCCACAGGGGAAAACACAGGGCATGTTTATTTTGGAAGAGCTGTGGCTCAGTGTAAACCCTGCCAGCCCTGTGCAGCTCAGCTCACACACACTGTCCCCTAGAGCGTGTTTCCATATTCAATGCTGAGAGTTGTAGATTTCAAAATGGAATTTTCCTTAAACGTCAGGCCGTGTGGTGTACAAGAGCAAGCAGGGCCTTTAGAATTAGATGGGTCTGGGTCTTAATCTTGACTGGGTGACCTTCGGCATGTTACTTAAACTCTTTGTGCCTTACTTCATCTATAAAGTCGAATAATAATGCCAATTGCAGGATTATTGTAAGGACTGAATGTGAGGGCTTGCAATAAATGCTCATTTTCTCTTCTTGACCCACAAATAAAGGGTATATCCTCCTAACTACCCATGTGGAAAGCAGGTGCTTGGTTACTTGAATATTGCACAACTAGTATGGAAGGCATCACTTAAGAGGCAATGCTTTCCATCCGGCTTCCTGTAGCTTTATTTTGACTAGCCTGCAGAAGTCCTGTTCATCATTACTCATAAACTTCTATTTACCATGGAGTTTCAGATATTGACTAGAGCCCAATTTTAGGTTCTCAGTTTTGACTAGAGGGTCTAGTTCAGGTTTTGGTTCTGGCTTGCATCTGTCCATCCATTACATATTTATTTCACCCCTAGTGAATGCCAGGAAATATAGAGAGTAAGAAAGACATGGTTCACATACTTAAAAATCTCTCAGTCCTTGTGGGAGGCAGATATGATGGGATTACTGACATTAATTGTGAGGGGCAATCACACCTGGGGCCTGGGGTCCCTTTGACCCAAGCCTGATATTCACGAAAGGCCTCAGATTGTGCCCAGATGAGGGGATATACATGGCAATAAAGATACATGGACAGATTTGAAAAGTTCAACTACTGCCTGTAGTGAATAATAAACTAATACATATTTTTAAAGAATTTTTAAAATCTATATTGCGAATAGGAGGTTTTGAAACCGGGTTGGCACTTCATTTTTCAATGTAAGTAGAATCCCCCAAAACATGGCCTGGATGTCTCTTGGCCTGGTCAACTATTCCTGGCTCTGAGGGAGAAGAGAGCAGTCTGGAGACGGCTTCAGAACGAAGGTAATGCTTGAGCAGTGCTGGGTAAAAGGATGGGGCGGAAACAGGGTGCCCTTCGACCAGGACATTCAGGGCAAAGTCGACAGCATTTACAAGGACAGGCTGATATGTTTGTGGAACTTGGCAAACATCTCGGCTTGCTTTTTAAATTCACCTTTGTCATTAATTGCTTCATCTCAAAAAATAGAGGGAAACACTCTGACCTCACCGGGTACAAGAACATAATTAGGGAAGAAAAACTAGGGAGAGTCTATTTCACCATTTCATTACAAGGTTTTATTATTTAGCTAATTCGTCATTCAACCTGCATTAACTGGCTATATATAAATCAGTAGTAAAATTTTCAGTATGTTATTTCTAATTGGACCAAGTCAAAATTTTCACCTTAATACAGGTGAAGGGAAAAAGAACAAAATACTTGGCACTGGGTTTAATGGAGAGCCCTAGATATTTTTCCCAAGGTGGAAATAGCTTTTTTTTTTTCTGGTTCATTAATAAAATTAGACTTCATTAAATGTGAAAAGAAATACGATAGTTTCTCAGATGTCTGATAGTTACTCTTTAAATAGTGAAATATTTTATACTATATTGATAGGAAGTACATGATAATTCCAGTGGGAGGAGATTTGCTTCTCTTGCACTCTGTAAAAATGATTTAGTAAGGAAATGCCAAATACAACAAGATTTCGAGATAGACTATTACAGAAAATAAACATTTTAGCAGGACTCAGCTACATGAAAAATGTGTCATGATATAAAAACCCTGTTTTATTATCAGTTATCCCCATTCTGTCTGCTTAAAGAGCTACTCACCCCAGTTTTCCCACTTGCTGGCTATGTGGCTTGGGGAAGTAATTTACTGTTGCTATCTTCATATTCCTCTCCATCTGTGAAATGGGAATTATACTACTGGTTCAGTAAGTTTTTGTTCAAATAAAAATATATTTGTAAAGCACCTAGCAACTGTCTCAGGCAAAAGTCAGTGCTTTATACCATGTTTCAGGGCTCATTTCAGGTGGCAAGTCTTCTCCGTGGCTTTCCCTGCCTTAGAATAAATTTCTTCTTCATCTGTGTTCACGAAGCGCTTCGTGTATCTGATTCAGCATGCCGTATTATGATTACTGATTTATATACACCTTTCCTGATCATCTGTGAGTTCCTTGAGCACAGGACTATGTGGCTAGTTATTCATCTCTGGCATGAAGCAAGGTCCTGGTGTAAATAAGTGATCAGTTAGTACTGTTGCATTGAATTTTTGATGGTCATCAAAACAGATCCAAAAGGATACTTAGTTACCTTTTTTAATGTGCTGCCAATTTACATCTATCACTGGATGTAACAAAGCATTTCTTTCCAAATGTTGTCCTAGTCACTAAATCAAATTGGCCTCCCACAGGAGTTGGTGTAAATTTCACAAGTGTGTTATTACATTGGAGGTCAAGGTATCCTGAAGCAGTTGGGGTTTAAGTTAGACATGACTAAGAACTTCCTGAGGAAGGGCCAAGCCCTGGAAGGAATACAGGATTAATTGAGGGAAGCTGTGAAGTTCTTGAGGGCCTTTATGTCAGATTTTTATTGTTGCTGGGTGGATTGAGTTATGTCCAGTTTTCAGTAGAGGAAAGGATTAGTTGACTTCCTAGATAACAGACCTGGAGCCTCCGGGTTTGGTTTGCTAAAACCACTTTACTGTACCTGTGCACTTAAGGTTTCCAGAGGGCTTTCTATCCTTGGGAAAGCCATTAGGGGTACTCCACGGGGGTCCTCGGGTTTGGGTTTGGAAGGAGATCCTTGTGTTCCTTTAAAGTTATGGACCACACACATTCCCTGCAGGATGAGGGGAAAAAAGATTGGGGTCAGACTGCAGCCGTCAATGCTTGGCCATCTCTGCGGGTGGCAGGCCTTCCCCCTTAGGATGTCGTTGCATAGTGACTTGTGAGCCAGTGGGTAGGGACCATGGAAAGGCCTGGGGCATGGTTCAGGCTGTCTGCTGCTGAGCACATTCTAGGTGCTGAGGAAGCATCTGTTTGATCACCAGATGGCCAGGCATGCTCAGTCTACCCCCATTGAGCTTGTTTCCTCACCTGTAAAAGTGGGAATAACACCTACCTCATAGATTTGCAACAATTACACGACATGATGAACGTAAACCACCTCATAATAACAGCTACCATTTACTGAGGGCCACTTATGTGGCTGGTATTGTCCTGAGGGCTTACCTTATTTCATCTAATCCACTCAGCAATCTTACAAGGGAGGTACTATTATCCTCTCCAACTTAGATAAGGAGGCACAGAGAATTTAGATAACTTGCCCAAGGTTACACAGATTTAAACTCCATAGCCTCTAAATCACACCACCGCTGTAGGATTTTGCCTCTTAACAAGTGCCAAACATACAGCAAAAATGCAATGTTAGCTAGTCTTTAACTCTTACCTAAAATGATTACCCTTGAGTTACTTAGCAAATAGTCACATAATTTATTAGTGGCACTTTTATTGCTTCCATTAAAACTCCCCCTCTAAGTTACTACCCACTTGTCTTTATTTCCTACTGAGGCCCCTTCATAATTGAGTCTGTTCTAACCATCTTTCTCTTTCCATACTCTCTTCCATTGTTCTGCATCGTTTTTTCTATATCCAGTGCCTCTGAATCTTTCCTGTAGCTCCTCAAACCCCACAGAACGTTCACATGAATATTCTCTACCTGGCTCTCCTCTACCTCACTCTCCAGCTCTGCTTAAACTTCCCCCATTCAGGAAATGGGAGAAGTGGAGGGTGTAGGAGCTCTGGGGTTGGAGAGAGAGGTCAGATTCCTGGCTTGCTGGCTGGGTGGCCATTGGGCAAGTTACTTATCTGTGAGCCTCACTTTCCTCTTTTATAAAATGAGTATAAGAATCCTGTTAGGGCAAGATAAACAAAACAAACACAGAACTGATTGGTGGTTACCAGAGGGGAAGGGGGGCGGGGGGAGGGCAAAATAGGTTAAGGGGGTCAATTATATGGTGGCAGATGAAAAGTAGACTTTTGGGGGCGAGCATCTGTACACAGACGTCAAATTATAATGTACACCTGAAACATACATTATAAACCAAAGTTACCTCAGTAAAAAAACATTGTTAGGGTTGTCCTGGAAGCACATGATTTGGTGTATATAAAGTGTAGGGCATGTAGTAATTGTTCAACTAACTTCCTTCCCCTTTCGCCCACTTTCATCTTCATAAGAAACATAAAACCATAATGAACATAGGCCACAAATATGCTCCTGTTCAGACTCTTCTTTTTCGGCCTCCTCCAAGTCTCTGCTTTGGAATGCTTCCGTTCTCTTCTACAAGGTCCGCTCCTCCCATTTCCCAGCTTGGCGAGTGTATATGTGAGGTGTGTACATGCAGATACAGTGGGGGACAGTGTGGCCTGCCTCCTACCAGACCTGTTCAACAGCAGGCATGGGTCTTACCTAAAGATCATTTGTGGAAAGCAAATTTTGACATTCATCATCAATTGGGAAGGCAATACAAGACTTAACAGTAACCAAGTGGTAGGAAAGAGGGCTGCAAGTTACTGAGAGAACACAAGTTTAATGTTAAAGCAGAATTTGTGTACGGGGCCTCGGCAAACACAAAGTTTTTGCATTTCATCCCATAAAGACCCCATGAAATTGGAACAGTCAGTACCGCTTTTTCCCTATAGCTGGGGTTGAGCTGGATCCAGGACTGATGGGGACAGCAAAAGTGTTTCTTTGGAGTCCAAGCCTTCATTTATGTACTATTGATCTCTGCTTGTAAAATCCTCTCTTCTCTTGAAGTCACCTGTGTTCTCTCCCCCGTTTACAAAGCACCCTTAGGGGAACATCTTCTGAGAGCTCAGCATCTCAGGATCACCTCAGCACCACTTTTCCTGCTGCTTCACCCAGAGCATTTGCATTTAAGTCCCTCATCTTTCACTTTAGAAAGAAAGACTGGATCCATTACAAATAATTTTGAATTCAAATGGAGCTTGCCAATGAATGTTCTGAGTAAATGCGAGCATTTTCTGTGTGTATCTGAGCAGCTAAAAATGTTGGGAAACTGAGTTAGAGGTTGGGAGAGGCATATGTGCATTTTGTATGTTGGGGAGGACATACATACAGAATCCCCGTATGGAAGGGATAGGACAAGGAGAAGTTAGGTCATAGGCCTGTGAAATCCATCTACGTGTGATGTTAGTCTTAACGGGTGCCTTGGACCAGAAAGGGCAGAAGGGGAGGAAGGACATCCAGGCTGTGATGGCTTCTGTCTCCTAGGGGAGGCCTGCTGAATGTTATTAGGAGATTGATTTCATGCACATCTGCAGGCCTAGTGATTTACTGTAAATCCTTCTGGGTGTATTTTATTTTATTTTATAAATTTATTTATTTTATTTATTTTTGGCTGCGTTGGGTCTCCATTGTTGTGCATGGGCTTTCTCTACTTGCAGCGAGTGGTGGGCTACTCTTCATTGCGGTGTGCGGTCTTCTCATTGTGGTGGCTTCTCTTGTTGCAGAGCACGGGCTCTAGACACGCGGGCTCAGTAGTTGTGGCATGCGGGCTCAGTAGTTGTGGCTTGTGGGCTCTAGAGCGCAGACTCAGTAGTTGTGGCACACGGGCTTAGTTGCTCCGCAGCATGTGGGATCTTCCCGGACCAGGGCTTGAACCCGTGTCCCTTGCATAGGCAGGCGGATTCTTAAACACTGCGCCACCAGGGAAGTCCCTTCTGGGTATATTTTAAATCTTTGAAGATAATTTTTAATACTGAACCTCTATGGTATGCCCATGCAATGGAATACTACACAGCAAGAAAAAGGAATTACCGATAACATGCTTACAACATGGATAAATCTCAAAATAATTATGCTGGATGAAGGATGCCAGGAAAAATTTTCATACTGTATGATTCCATTAATATTAAATCTTAGGGTAATCTAATACAGAAGATCAATGGTTGCTTAGGAATGAAGGGAAAGGAAGGGTGGGAGAGAAGGATGTATCTGTAGGTCAAAATTGGTCAAATTATACACTTCCTGTGCCATTTATTGTATGCCTATCATACCTCAAATCTGTAAAAATTTAAAAAAACAATAAAAATTAACCAAAACCCTTCTCCAGGAAGTATCATGTGGTTGAGAGGCCACTTAACCACTTGAGAGGTTAAGATGCCCAAGAGGCATGTTCAGATAACAGAGGCCCCCTAAAAAGTCTGGGTGTGGTTAGCTGAGGGTTTTCATATTTCTGAGTGGGATATGCAAGTCTGGGCCAGAGTGGAGTTTCTTGAAATGCTGGAGAAGGAGCTGCCTGCTTGCGTCAGTACTTCGTTCTCTGTTCTTCCCCCAAGCAACACTTAGCTTATACTCCCAGTACATTCTGAACAAGTATTTAGAGAATCATGGCTTGAAGGTATGCTAAATTGCGTCTGCCCAGCCCCAAGGCCAGGGTTGAAGCAAGTGGAGCAAGCCGTCCTTCCTGAAGCGATCCTACTCCTGACCCACGGGGGAATACGCAGTCATATTTCTGAAAGAAAGGGCACAGGATACTTGGCGAGTAACTGCAACTCACAAGGTTGGGGCCAGAGGAACTTGGACTTAGACTGGAGTCTGGGGAGCCTGACTTGGCAGGATCTTGGGCAGCCTTTCAGAGGGCACCAGAGGGGAAAAAAGTAGAGGGAAGCTGACCTACCAGAAACAGGGCTACAGCAGTGCCCAGGATGAAGCCCGCGATCACATCGGAGCAGTGGTTCCGATACTCAGAGACCCGGTTGAGGCCCATCAGGAAGGCTGTGCAGAGGGTCCCGAGGCACAGCACCGGCTTGGCCAGTCGACTGCTTTTCGTCTTGATTGTGCTTGTGATGTACATCTAGGTTAGGACAGAGACCGGGGAGTGACTGGCAGCCTCTGCATACGGTGTATATACACACATGCACGGACATACACCAGCACACACAAACGGGCCTGCACCAAAGCAAGAACGATGAATGAATGTACATTGGTCTCGGTGCTTTGTATTCTGGTGGGCGTGGGAACAGAAATTACAGTGACATGAATGACTGTATAATAATCAGGTTCAGAGCATGCAGTTTTTATGCAACAAACGAAAGAATCACTTGGGGTGTTAGGAAACCCAAATAAGAATCTCAGATGCCAAATAAATCTTCTATGAGAATTAATTTTATGGAGAAGACCAGGTAGGTGAGTGGCAATACATTTCACTTTTTTGTGTCCCCCATAGTCCTAGTGGATTCTTCACACTTTCAACGAATATAAAAGCATTGACTGATTAGTTAATTGACTGAATTAGAACTTCCAAACCAGTGTGTCACATAAATACATTTCAGTTGTGCTGGGAAGTTGATTCTCACAATCCTTGGGATAGTGTGATCAGCCCTATCCATTCATTTACTCCAGCATGTTTTAAAATAAAATTTTCTATGTGGGCCACGACATATAAAAAGTTGGGAAGACCTGATGTAAGTAAAGGATGATGCAACTTATGACATGTGAGTTGTAGGTTGTTCTTATTCCATTGTGAGGAGCTGGGTAAGACTCTTAAGTATTTCATAGGCTCAGTTACCAAATGTTTCCCTTGTGGCTTAGAGTTAGGAAGATGTGCCTCTTTCAAACAAGTAAATACTTTGTTACACAACCTTTGGTAATGGTTACAAGAAACCACTAGAGGGCGTAATTGATCTATCAGCGCTTCTTAACAAGTGTGCTAAATGAGTTTGCAACCCAGAAAAATAGTATGCCAATACTTAAATTACAGTCTATAGTGTGCTTGTATGGCCTGAGCACATGTAAGTTCACATAGATGCATTTTAAAGTATTATAGTGGAAACTTAATTTCCTAGAATGATCCTTCAATGCTGGTGTGAATACAGGATGATGGGATTTTCTTTGTTACATGTAATAGATACCCTATAAAACTGTGATTAGATCAGAGTTACATAAATTAGAGCGTATCATTACACCATTCTGAGACTGTGTAGGAAATGTTACTTAATATCTATACTAGATATATTTAAATTTAGTTTTTTATGCTTCTATATTGTTTTTTAACTATAGCCTTTATAAATCTTTCCTATAAGATTACAAACTATTAATAACATGGGCCTATGGTTAGTTAGTATTCTTCACAGCATTAACTAGTACTTAGGAAATCCTTGTTGAGTAATTTCTGAAAGCACACATAATAGGGGCTTGGGAAAATATTTACACAATTGGAATCTTGTATCAGGGTTTCTGATTATAGTCTGTCTGTGGGGCATGATTTGAATTGGATTACATCTGAATCCTTGAAAACATGTGCTATATAAGCATCTATTCTGAGTAAGATAACTTCTTTCTTCCCAAGAGAAATTTATATCTCACTTGATGAGACAGTAGTTTTTGATGAGTAACAGATTTATTTTTATAATGGTGGTGTAAAAATTGATTTCATACAACAATGACTTGAGTTTGATAAAATACAGAAAAAGGTGCAAGAGTACATTGCTTCATATAACTTAGGTCCTAGATAATCTAGGATACAAAGCGATATTTTGAAAACTGGAAACTATGCCAAATGCCTGAAAATACTTTGTTTAAAAAACACCCGGTGTAGATTTTTTTGGGGGGTGGGCAGTAAAGCCAAGAAACCTCACTGAGCTAAACTGGTCTGTTTGTAAATCGAGGCTTCTGTATTATTTATGTTCATGTTTCCTTAATATGGGGGTAGCTGAAATCACTTTTGACATGTATTCATTAAAGAGTAGATCTAAAAGAAATAATTGGACTTATTTTGGAAAATTGATCCTATAGATGTTATCCTATAAATTGGACAAAAAAGCGCCATTGTTTTAAAGAGAATATTCAGCAATTTCTTTCAAACTCTACTAAGCGGACCAGACCTGTAGTCAGTCACCTTTACTCCACCCGGAATGTATGTATTTGGGGCGATGGCATGGACACACTTCCATCAGAAGCAGACTCAGTAGGGAGTGCAGTGACTGTCATTGGATGGGAGGGGACATGTTCATGGTCACTGGGGGTGGGTCGAGGGCACGCTCAGAGTCTCTGGGAAGACTGCGTAGTTTGAAAGGGGTCTTTCCTCTGCCTTCTCCTACCTCACCTTTCACTGAGAATCACTAGACTAGTCACACCCTGAATATAAAATAAGTTGAAGGAAAAGGGGTGTTTTCCCAATAGTCACTCATCCACAGGTAAATACACATGATATCCAGCAGTGGAACCTTTGCACTGATCCCTCTACTTCTATACGCTCAGTTCTAAGGAAACAGAGGTCAGACAAAGGTGAAATGAGGTCGTTTGCAAAGTGGATGCAATTAAAGAGAAGGAAAAAAAGATGGACACCATCATTTCTTCTATTTTAAGATGCGAGACACACTTTGGGCTTTCTCTGTGATGAGAGCAAAAAGTTTAGAATACTATACCCCAGTGGGGGCAGTCAAAGTTTGTGTGACCTAGGGAACAGTGAGAAGTAAACTTGTGGGTGTTGGGGGTCTTTTAGGATCACCCATCTGTCCTGGCAAGGTGATGAAGAAGAGCATTAGGAGGAGCAGAGGAAAGCCATGTCTTTATCCGGGTTTGCCGCACTGCCCAGGCAGGCGTTCACACGAGGCACACACCTGCAAATCTGTAGACAAGCGTGAGGAATGTGTGCTGTTCTAGAACCAACCAAAGCTTTGGCAAAGAGTGCTGTTCTGGGCAGTGAGAGAACCCCATACCCGGTGCCAGGAGCCTGGGCCTCCGCTCTGACTCTGTGTTCTTAGCTATTCTCTGGACCTCAGTCTCTGCATCTGTAAAATGGGAGGATGTGACTAAGTGATTATCAACAGTCTTGCCAGAATGAACATCCTCTGGCAGGTCTTACATTGGGATGTTGAGGGTGGGGGCAACAGCATGATATAATAAAGGAGAAACATATTGTAACATGACTTTAGAAGTCACCAGAAGTAATGAAAGAATGGGGGGGAGGGTGGCGGAGAGACCCATCACAGCCAAAACTCCACGTGGGTCATACTCACCGTGGCGTATAAGGCGGAGTAAATGCTCAGAGCAGCATGTTTGGAGGGAAAGGACCTCCTAGCCTTCTCTATCACTTGCAGGTCCCCAGTACAGACGTTCCCGTTGTTGATGAACTGTTGGTGCGCCGGGCAGTCTGCGCTGGTGTAGTTGGGCTTGCACACCGTCAGGAAGTACGGCGTCAGGTGCCCCGTGACCACTTGTCCGGCATTGACAAAAATGTCAGTAGCGAAAAGCCCAAAAGCAAATACCCCTATGAGGAGATTTAAAATAATTAGGAAAGGTGACATGCCCCATCGACTGGTTTTGTCCCTGAGAGAAAAACAGCGGTGAGAGTCCATACGACCTATCAGAAAGGTCCTCCCCAGAGTCAAATTGTCCCCTCACCTTTATCTTTCCAGGGAGTGGTGCCTGCTTCCCAAACCACTGTTTCTTCCAAATTGATGCAGTCACGCTGCTGTTAGCATTTCATTATTTTGTATAAGTAAATTAGAAGCAGCATGTGCTAATGGAAAGAATTTGAATTTTGGAGTCATGTAGAGCTGGGCTCCAGACCCACCTTTGGTGACTCGTTCACAGTGTAAGTTGTTTACCTTCTCTGAATCTTGGTACCCT
Source organism: Balaenoptera ricei (assembly GCF_028023285.1). Taxonomy (NCBI): domain Eukaryota; kingdom Metazoa; phylum Chordata; class Mammalia; order Artiodactyla; family Balaenopteridae; genus Balaenoptera; species Balaenoptera ricei. Next base: position 92,150,075 of record NC_082644.1, on the reverse strand, counting down.
TATCACAAAGTGGTTGGGGGGAGTGATACCTCAGAAAGGAGTTGGAAAGATGAAATAAAATATGTGCAAAACACCCGCTGCATGCCTGGCATTAAGTAGTTACTCAACGTTAGTTCTCTTTGCTTCTATAGAAAATATCTTCCCCCTGGTCCTGTTGGAAATGCAGATACTCCTTGGAGGAGTTATCATGGCAGGTGAGAGAATGAGGTTGTAAGGGAGTCATCCCTAAAAGAGAGGAAAAGGTCACTCTAGAAACCTTGATTGAATTGGATGTTTCATTTGATGTTGGAAACAGAAAATGAGGAGGAAGAGTGTTAAAGATGAATGTTGGTGACTGTGTCAAATCACCACAAACTGAGTGGCTTAAACCAACACAAATGTATTGTTTTACAGTTCTGGAGGTCAGAAGTCCAAAATAGGTTTCACTGGGCTAAAATCAAAATGTTGGCAGAGCTGTGTTCTTTCTGGAAGCTCCAGAGTAGAATTCATTCCTTGCTTTTTCCAGCTTCTTGCCTTCATTCCTTGACTTGTGCCCCCGCTCTCCCCTTACCTCCCCAGCAATCATATCATACGAGCTCTGCTTCCATTGTCACGTTTCTTTCCGTGACTCACTCTCTTGCTTCTCTTATAAGGTTACATTGCATCTACCTGAATAATCCAGGATAATCTCAGAATCCTTAATCTAATCACACATGTAAATTCCTTTTTGTCATGTAAAGTAATATATCCACAGTTTCCAGGGGTTAGGACATAGACATTTCGGAGCGAGGAAGGCGTTATTTTACCTACCATGCTGACTTGGCCGGCTTGGCCAAGAACCCTGTGGGTAGGCTATACTTCCCGGATTTTATCTGTTCTCTGGTAAATTCCACAGGAATATAGGATTACCCCCAACAAGCTTGAACATGAATAAGCAGAATTCCCTATAGGAAGTTTCACTGTGGATCTTTCAAAGCCTATACATACATCTATAGATTATCTGTGGACTGTTTTCTGTTAAATATATCGAGCAGCTGTGCAGAGCCAAAGTACATACAAGTCACTTGAAGAGATAAAGAAGACTTTTCAAGTGCGACTCAATTATGGGAGAAGTTGGCAAGTGTGAGAGGCAGCAGTAACCCTTGTAAATGTCAAGGATCTGCTATATTTTCAATTAAATTTCTATCCAGTTTTGACTTCCATATTCAATGTCTTCCATCTGCAAATTGTGCTGACTTCAGCACCTAAAAGTCAATCCATTAGAGCAGAAGCAAAGACAAGTTTGGCTGAAACCTTCATCCGGTTTCCATTTTGACCTGTATTGATGGTTATAATTTTCTTTTCTGTGGCTTTGCCAGTATGTGCTTTATCAGAATGAGAACTGGCTCTTTTAATACCTTCACCGGCTCACACTCATAGCGTCTGACCTCTGAGAGTAGGCATTCACTGATCATTCGTGGTAATTTTCACCCCCAGTTTCTGGAAGTCGGGTTAGAAATTTTTTTACGTCTTCAAGCAAGATTCTCAAAGACCAGGTCCCTGGCTTTTTCAAGGGGCAGTAAGTCTGTCTAGACATACTTTTCCAGGCAACTAGGGTAACTTGTGATTTGAAAAGGGAAAAGTGACAGCATTTTCCTCTGGGATTTTATTTGTCAGAATGCTTCCAATTAGGGCGAATTCTTTCTGAGATAGAGGATTTCTAGGCTCCTTGGATAGGTGTCTGAGTGCCAGGTCCATGGTCACAGTGAATCTGTGACGGGCAAATTTCCACTTTGCTGCCATGTGATATTATTGCTGAAAGTTGCTTTCCCATCTCCTCTTTGCCTCTCCTGGATTTTGTCTGCTTCTCCTGATGGCTTAACAAGCATTTGCTTTCCAAACATTTCATTCTGGTGTATTTGATGTACCTTCAGAAGGGCAGTCCCGGGGGATTCCCCTTGCCTGGCATGGGCCATGCCAACAAAGTGCAGTGGAAGCTGCAGCGGTGATTCACAGACAATGTCAGATCATACGGGGCTTTTGTAAGAAATTCCAGCTATTCCTCTGTTAATCCTGAGCTCCTTGTGTGTATGTTACAAGCCTCAGAAGCTAAAAAGAGCTGCTTTTGTCCTCAGAGTCAGGTAGAACACTGTTTATGGTCTCCTGTACTGCAATATATGATTTGAAGGAGATGCTTTTAAAGTGTCTATATATCCTACCTTGGTGTCTAAAATTCTTTAAGTGAGAAAATCTTTTTGAAATTTTAACAGATACATTTTTCATTCCTATAACCCTCCCTAGCTGGTTCTACTTATCTTATGGCTCTGCTCCCAGCGGTGTTCCTTGTTTCAGGGGAGCTGATCACATTTCTGAATGGATTTACCGCAGACACAAAGTCTAAAAGTAAAGCTCTTTTGGCTTGCCAGAGCTATGTGCTTGAGACGCGTACTGCTTTTTTTGTTTGGAATTCTGAAAAGACTTGGACGGGAAAACCAAGAGCCATGGTCTATAGGATAAGACCATTGAGTTTCTAAAATAAACCCTAGAATGGGGAAGATGAGGCTGAGGGTGTCTCCCGAGGAGACAGAACCCTGCCTGGTCTGGCTGTGAAGGAGTGAAGGGGCATCCCATGCTCCTTGCCTCATGCTGGCTGTCAAACCCCAGGGGCAGGGCAATAGAAACCTCCAGAATGATTTTTGGAAATCAAGTTGAAGCATGTCCTGTGCCTCCCAGGGGTGTAGCTCAGGAGCCCTGGACAACTTTTAGAGAAGTTCCACATCCAGCACAGTATCAGAGCTACAGGAGCCTGCGTTAGCAATGTTGGAGGGAGGATCAAATTGTTTGAGCCCTAGGGTACCTCCCAAGACCCATACATTCTGGCATGGAATGGGCTAAGCACTTGTGAATTCCCACTTCCCTAAGGGGCAAGGGGCATTAGAATGCTGAGAGGACCAGGAGGCTAGAAAAAATGTGGCATTAGGACAGAGACTGGCACCTGCTGATGGTGTTGTCTGCGGTCCATGTTTTGATGATACAGATCGCTAAGGTAACCTGAGCATGCCTCTTCTTTGTGGCCTAAAAGGATCTGACACCCATCAGGCAAGTCAAAGGATGAAGAAAGAGGAAGATGAAAGTGTTTAAAAAAAAAAAATCCTTTTTACCCCCTCTCAGGGTTTTACCAGGATCCCTCGGATCTCAGACAGGACGTCTTTGGACAAATTAGGATCTTTGATCACTAGTAAATTAGGACATGTAGGTGAAACTCTGTGATCTGCTTCTTGCCAAGGAATCAGTGCAGGGTTCTATCCTTTTACTCAAGAATGTAGTAGGGGAAAGTGGTAACGTAAGCAGGATATGCATATGACAAAGATCTTCTCAGCCAAAGATAACTGGTGTACTGGCAAATGATAATAGGGCTCATATCAGGATCTCTTTAGGCCTCCCAAACAAAGAACTGGTCAAAATACAGAAACCAGACTGCTTGCTGCTGAGGCGGAGTCTGTTGCCTTCCACGCAGGAGGCCTTCAGTAGGAAGCCTAGACCCAGGCCGCGGAGTGATAATTAGCAGGGACTGGTGAGGTGAGCAGAGAAAGGGATAAATTCCTTTTAGCCACAAAGGACCTGTGACTTTAGCTGGAGCCTCTGAACTGAAGGCCACTTATTCCATATTAAAGTATAAGTGTATAATTTTCCAGTTTAAAATGGCACTTTGCTAACAGCCTCTAATAGAGCACCTCTCAACTGTCCACTAAAACATAAACAATGACAGTGAAAAAAGATGGAAACTCATAGTGCCAACCTGAAGGGATAATCAGTGAGGGATTTCTGTCTCTCTCTCACACACACACACACACACACACACACACACACACACACACACACACACACACACACAGTTCACGGAAAACCCGAGCTTCTCCTCTGAAGACAAAGATCATGGGAGAAAACCTAGGGAGATTTCCTTTCTCTCCTGTCTGCCCCCTGAATCAGAGATCCAGGATTTAGACTGCTCAGAAAATAGGGATGCGGTCACTCCACTGGATGAGTTCTGCTCTTTGAATTTGCCTGGGACTGTCTCCTCTCCCCCCCTTATTCCTCTGAATGTATTTAGAGACACACTTTGGGACAACAGCTAGGCAGGAAGCGGCAGGGGCACAGGCGCTGGCGTCTTGCTCCTGAGAGGACAGACGCGCATGCTGGGCGCCATAGCTTTGCATGCACCGCGCTGTCATGGCAGTGGAGGGGTGAGGAGATGCCGGTTCACTGGAGCCGAGGCACTGCAGTAGGAAGCCTGCTGACTTGGGATTGGACGTAGCCCCGTGCACACCAACCTGCTCTTGAGCTTAAACTATGAAGAGCGGGCCAACAGCAAGTCACGCTTCTGCTGAGGAAGACTGAGTGTGTATAGATCTTGCCCCACTTAAGACTGAAGAGGGAGAAATAATCCCATATCACATGGGGTCTTGGGGAAAAAATTACTCCTCTTTTACTTTTATTTTTTTACATTGTATGGTCAATTTATATGTAATGTCTAAAATAGGCAAATCCACAGATAGAAAGTAGACTAGGTCAGGGGAGAAGGGAAAATAGTGAGTGACTGCTAATGGGCATCAGATTTTTTTGGGGGGATGAAGAAATTTTCTGGACTTAAACAGAAAAAAGATGGTTGCTCAACTTTGTGAATATACTAAAAACCACCAAACTGACCGCTTTAAAAGGGTGAATTTTGTGGTATGTGAATTGCATCTCAGTAAAAATAAAATAAAAGAAATGATATGTTTGCATATTTGAGATATAGACTCAAATTCATAACTGCTATATGTATAAAGCACTTTTTTGAGTTTATAAAGTTTTTGTTTTTGTTTTTTATTGAAGTATAGTTGATTTACAATGTGTTAGTTTTAGGTTTACAGCAAAGTGATTCAGTTACACATACATACACATATATACACTTTCAAATTCTTTTCCCTTATAGGTTATTACAAAATATTGAGGCTAGTTCCCTGTGGTATATAGTAGGTCCTTGTTGGCTATCTATTTTATATATTAGTAATGTGTATATGTTAATCCCAAACTCCTGATTTATCTCGCCATTTCCCCTTTGGTAACCATAAATTTGTTTTCTATGTCTGTGGGTCTATTTCTGTTTTGTAAATAAGTTCATTGCATCATTTTTTTTTTTTTTTTAGATTCTACATACAAGCAATATCATATGATATTTTTCTTTCTCTGTCTGGCTTACTTCACTTAGTATGATAGTCTCTAGATCTATCCATGTTGCTGCAAATGGCATTATAGCATTCTTTTTTATGGCTGAGTGATATTCCATTGTATAAATATACCACATCTTCTTTATCCATTCATCTGTTGATGGACACTTAGGTTGCTGCCATATCTTTGTTATTGTAAATAGTGCTGCTATGAACAGTGGGGTGCATGTATCTTTTCAAATTATGGTTTTCTCCAGATATATGCCCAGGAGTGGGATTCCAGGATCATATGGTAGCTCTATTTTTAGTTTTTTAAGGAACCTCCACACTGTTCTCCGTAGTGGCTGTACCAATTTACATTCCCACAAATAGTGTAAGAGAGTTCCCTTTTCTCCACACCCTCTCCAGCATTTATTATGTGTAGACTTTTTGATGATGGTCATTCTGACCAGTGTGAGGTGATACCTCATTGTAGTTTTTTTTTTTTTTTTACATCTTTATTGGAGTATGATTGCTTTACAATGTTGTGTTACTTTCTGCTGTATAACAAAGTGAATTAGCTCTATGTATATATATATATCCCCATATCCCCTCCCTCTTGAGCCTCCCTCCCACCCTCCCTATCCCACTCCTCTAGGTGATCACAAAGCACCAAGCTGATCTCCCTGTGCTATGCGGCTGCTTCCCACTAGCTATCTATTTTACATTTGGTAGTGTATATATGTCAGTGCTACTCTCTCACTTCATCCCAGCTTCTCCTCCACACCCTACCCCGCCCCTGTCCTCAAGTCCATTCTCTACGTCTGCATCTTTATTACTGTCCTGCCTCTAGTTTCATCAGAACCATTTTTTTTAAGATTCCATATATATGTGTTAGCATACAGTATTTGTTTTTCTCTTTCTGACTTACTTCACTCGTATGACAGACTCTAGGTCCATCCATCTCACTACAAATAACTCAATTTTGTTTCTTTTTATGACTGAGTAATATCCTATTGTATATATGTGCCACATCTTCTTTATCCATTCATCTGTCGATGGACACTTAGGTTGCTTCCATGTCCTGGCTATTGTAAATAGTGCTGCAGTGAACATTGCGGTACATGACTCTTTTTGAATTATTGTTTTCTCAGGGTATATGCCCAGTAGTGGGATTGCTGGGTCATATGGTAGTTCTATTTTTAGTTTTTTAAGGAACCTCCATACTGTTCTCCATAGTGGCTGTATCAATTTACATTCCCACCAACAGTGCAAGGGTTCCCTTTTCTCCACACCCTCTCCAGCATTTATTGTTTGTAGATTTTTTGATCATGGCCATTCTGACCAGTGTGCGGTGATACCTCATTGTAGTTTTGATTTGCATTTATCTAATAATGAGCAGTTGAGCATCTTTTTATGTGCCTGTTGGCCATCTGTATATCTTCTTAGATCTTCTGCCCATTTTTTAAACTTAATTTTTATTTTATATTGGAGTACAGTTGATTTACAGTATTGTTTTAGTTTCAGGTATACAGCAAAGTGATGCAGTTATACATATCTTCTGCCCATTTTAAAAAAATTTTTTTATTTTATTTTTTTTAACATCTTTATTGGAGTATAATTGCTTTACAATGGTGTGTTACTTTCTGCTTTATAACAAAGTGAATCAGCTATATGTATATGTATATCCCCATGTCTCCTTCCTCTTGCATCTCCCTCCCACCCTCCCTATCCCACCCCTCTAGGTGGAATATTACTCTGCCAATTTTTTAAAAAAAATTATTTATTTTTGGCTGCGTTGGGTCTTCGTTGCTGCACGCGGGCTTTCTCTAGTTGCGGTGAGCGGGGGCTACTCTTTGTTGCAGTGCACAGACTTCTCATTACAGTGGCTTCTCTTGTTGTGGATCACGGGCTCTAGGTGCGTGGGCTTCAGTAGTTGTGGCACGTGGGCTCAGTAGTTGTGGCTCGTGGGCTCTAGAGCACAGGCTCAGTAGTTGTGGCGCACAGGCTTAGTTGCTCCGTGGCATGTGGGATCTTCCCGGACCAGGGCTCAAACCTGTGTCCCCTGCATTGGCAGGTGGATTCTTAACCACTGTGCCACAAGGGAAACCCTCTGCCCGTTATTTTGATTGGGTTGTTTGTTTTTTTTGATATTGAGCTGTATGAGCTCTTTGTATATTTTGGAGATTAATTTCTTGTTGGTCGTATCATTTGCAAATATTTTCTCCCATTCTGTAGGTTGTCTTCGTTTTGTTTATGATTTCCTTTGCTGTGCAAAAGCTTTTAAGTTTAATTAGGTCCCATTTGTTTATTTTTGTTTTTATTTCCATTATTCTAGGACACAGATCCAAAAAGATATTGCTGTAATTTATGTCAAAGAGCGTTCTGCCTATGTTCTCCTGTAGGAGTTTTATAGTATCTGGTCTTACATTTAGGTCTTTAATCCATTTTGAGTTTATTTTTCTGTATGGTGTTAGAGAATATTCTAATTTCATTCTTTTACATGTAGCTGTCCAGTTTTCCCAGCACCACTTATTGAAGAGACTGTCTTTTCTCCATTGTATATTCTTGCCTCCTTTGTTGTAGATTAATTGACCATAGGTGCATAGGAAAAAATACTCCTATTTTAGACTATTATTGTACCGTTATGCTTCTTTTTTGTACCTCTTATCTCAGTAGGAAATTTATATGTGTGATTATTCAGTAATGTCTATCTCTCCCATTAGGATTGTAGAATATGCAAGCTCTAAAGAGCAGAGAACACATCTATTTTTGTTCAACACTGTATCCAAGCACCTAGTATCAAACCTGGTCCATAGCAAACAAATATTTGTGGAATCATGAATCAATTGCTGAAGAAACTTCAGAGAAGATTGACAGGAGAAGAGGGTAAAAGAGCATAGGAACTTGTCCAAATTTTCTAACTCATGTTGGTGTCTCACATCCCTGATTCTGTTGAACATGGGTTTGACATGAAACCACTTGGCATGTGTGATGTAGGGACCATTTTTCTTTTTAATAAATGTCACAAAATCCTGCAGAGTGCTAGGTGTCTTAGCAAACAGAGGATCATTGAAAACTGGGGCTTTATAAGTGTCTCAGGAGTCAGAAAACTTGTAAATCATAGTTTGGAAATCAAAGCATTCTCCATTTTCAATGCAGCAAGAATGAGAAAAGAACCTTAATTTGGAGTCTGAAGATCCATGCTATACATACAGGAAAGACTTCTTACTGTAGACATTTGTGAAGCACAAGAAACTGGAAATCATGATGCACCTGGGTACAGTTTTACATAGACATGCACATCTTTGGGACAAATTGCCCCATTTTTGATTCCGAGAAGTTGCAGTAGTTGTCAGTTTAAATATTAACACATGGGTACATGAAAGCATGGCTCCTACATATTTTTCATGTGGAGAAACTAACACATAGAATTAAAAAAAAAAAAAAAAGGATAGTGGAAAAGACATAAAAACAAGTTATCTGGGTTAGGTTGGTAATAGTACTCTCTGAAAAGGGGAGGGGACTCTTACTCCTTCCTCAGCATATGTTCTCAACCTCTTATCAAACATTTCTGAAAGAGGACTACTCTCCTGTCTATGTTAGCAAAACAATGCAATGAAAGAGAATTCAAGGACTGTGTTGTGTGAGATTAAGTATGGTTGAGCGTTTTCTCATTTTCAGAAGTTAATCACCTTTGTGAATCTTTTGTGGTAGTTCTTCTACAACGATGTTCAAAAAACATGGAAACACACGCTCAACTCAATTCCTGGCCTTTATTTTAGTGGGAAAATTGATGAAGATCTTATCCCACACAAACAAGTACAAGCAAGTGGCATGTGGTCACCATTTTGACAGCAGAAGGGGGGACATCTAAGGAATTCTTATGTTCACTTTCCTCAAAGTACATTCTGATTCAATCACCAGGTCTTAATTCTAGATCACATCTTTGATCCAAGCACCATTGCAAATGGAATACAAGATACAAAGAAATGAATACAGTTCCTTTTTGCTTTTCTTTTTGCCACATCAAGGTCCCTAGTGGGAAATCTCAGTGGAGAAAGTAATTCTGCTGTTGCAAATGTGCTCTCAATTCAGCTGTGAAGATCTTTCCTTCAGGAAACAACCATTTCTTTAGAAAAAGAAGACATGTTGAAATGTTTTCTCTGTAACGTGTTTTATTCAAACTAGAAGTTTCCTAATGAAGACGTTTTATCTGCAGTTACCATGTTCATCCCATTTCCTAGCAAGGTGTACTGAGCTGATGAGATGTTTAACTAAGACTGCCATGGATACTAGGTAATGAGGATAATAGTGTAGCCAATACACTGCGCTTAGTATGTACTAGGTATTATTCTAAATGCTTTGAAATATTAGTTCATTTACTTCTCACCACAACTCTTTGAGGTAGACACCATTATCTCCATTTTACAGATGAGGAAATTGAGGCACAGAGAGGTCAATTAACTTGACCAAGTTCACACAGCTAGTAAGTAGAAGAGCTGGGATTAGACACTAAATAGTTATGGCTCTAAATCCAAACTCTTATTCACGACCCTCTAAGCTTGTATTTTCATGTACTTAAGAAAATATATGGGTAGGCGTCAGGCCATGAAAAAGAGCACTTTAGTTCTCACCCACGCGCTGAGAAGAGGCAAGGATTTAGAGCATGCCCCCGATGAAATGTTTGCCTTGTCACAACAGAACAAGAATTCCTCAATATTTTAGCCAATAATTTTCCCACAAGAAGATGATAGAATACCTAAGATATGTCATCATTGAATGAGGCACTTTTCTCATCACTTTAGCAATGAATCTGACTTTGTTTCTAGTATAATACAAACACCATCAGTGCAAATTGATCTACACACATCAAATATTGTGCTTCAAGAAGTTTCTGACAGAACTAAATACATCAGTTCCTTGGATAGTTAATTTCAAGGGTTCACAGAACAAGATTCTTGGGTCTGTCTTTCCTGTATATGTCACAGAAACACCAAAGGCTGACAGCAGTCTACTTGTCTGGATGTCATGGTTTTAATCTGAAGAATAGATTTTATTAAAATCAATCTGAACCTCAGTTACTTTATCTGTAAAAGAGGTTTTAAATAGACCTAAATCACTGGGTTATTAATGCAAATCGTAGAAAATCATTGTAAAAAACATTTTGTTAATTGTGAGATCTATGTAGATATTAGGGACTCATTTTTATAACTGAGGGATGGGGATATCCTCAGTATTTCAAATAAGTTGATTATAAAATTATTTTGAAAACAGAGGAAAGAGATAAGAACCCTATAATTCTAACAACCTTAAACATATATTCAACTCTGTGTGTTATTCATCCTTTGTATTAATAAAGCACCTTTTTTACAATACAATGAGCTGGTGGTGTTTAAAGAATACTGCGTCATTACTGTAACTACGCATCACATCGTGGTAAGGGAAGAGGAAGAGTAATCAACCAGAAAAGCCCCCAAATGTTTTTATAAATGAAAGAGCAAACCAATACACTTCTACTCCCCCAAAGCATAAAGTTGCCTGATTTCTTGATAACACGGTTTTATCTCAGCAGGAGGGTCTTTACTCTTCAGTCAGGACAGCTCCCTCAGGGCTTTCTGTCTCAAGGGTCAGCCTCCTCTCTCACTGTTGCTGCCTTTCAGTATCTGCTTCTCACTTCCCCTAGGCAGTGTGGATCCAAACGCTGATAGACAAAATCCTGAAAGTTCGCCCGAGGCAATGATAATTTTACAATAAAATGGCTGGAGGAGGAGGACACAGATAAGTCTAGAAAGTATACCTAGATACAAACTAAATGTGAAGAGGGAAGATTTTCCATTCCTTACCTACCAAGAAATGTAAAATCAGGCAATCAAAGCCTGGAGGGCTTCCAAATAACAGCCTTCAAATTTTGCCCTTTCTGATTCATATTTATAAGAGTATGAAAATATGGATAAGTATGATTCGTATCAAGCTGTAGATCTGAATGCACCCCCATTCCCACCACCAGACCAGCCTCAAGTTCCATCAGCAGGCCGCTGCCAGCCCTGTCGGTGACCAGCCCGTACTGATCTGGTGCTGCTGCCTTCTGCATCAGCATTTCCTGATCACTTTTATTATGTTCTAATAATTTAAATTATTTTCAAAGCACACACTACTGTATTTTTCTTTTTTAAATTGAGGTGTGAGTGACATGTAACCTTATATTAGTTTCAGGTGTACAATGCAATGATTCGATATTTGCACATATTGTGAATTTTATTTTTTTTATCGTAGAAGACTTTGAAACTGCCCTTTATCAGTTGTTGGGAGTCATTTCTGATCTTCAGACAGTATTTTTCTACCTCGCTGTGCCTGATTTTGTGGTATGTAATCTTGCATAACATAAATATTAATAAAACTTTATTAATATTCATAAATATTAATAAAACTCTATTAATGTTAATAAATATTAATAAAACATAAATAATGACTTTTTAAAAGTCTTTGAAATACTTTTTTAAACCTTGACAGCAGTGGATTTCGACTGAGGGTGATCCTGTCCCCAGGGGCCATTTTGCAATGTTTGGAGACATTTTTGGTTGTCACTGGAGGAGGGCGTGTTACTGGCATCTGGTGGGTAAAGGTCAGGGATGCTACAATGCATCCTACAGCCTACAATGTAGGATGTCCCCTCCTCCACACAGAAAAGAATTAACTGGCCCAAGATGTCAACAGTGCTGAGGTAGAGAAACTCCGCTTTACAGCAAATAAGTTCACTGAAGTGCCATGAATTTGCACTGGTTAATCTGAAAAGTGCTAGAGGAAGCACCAATCTTTAGTCCTTTTAGTGAGTCCTTAAGCATCAATCTTTACTTGTCCTTCTACTTAGTCCTAAGCAGCTCAGTTAGACCTTTTATTTGAGTCCAGCCTCTAAACACTGGTGCTGGGAAGGGCCCTCAGAAAAGGGTCACTTGAGTTTCATGGCTAAATAACGTTCCTCTTGACAATTAGAGTAACTTACAGAGTTCTGGGCCAGGAGTCTTGTTTGGGTCTGTAATGCTCTGGTTCAGTGAGGATGACATTCACAGCGGGGCAGGCTTGTTCTCTGCACTGAGCTTGATCCCTGGTTATGCCTTTGAAGTCAGCCAAGGCTCCCAGCCTCAGCATGCCTCTCCTCCCTGCATCCGGAGCCCATCCTGGTCCCGAGTGGGAAGCACCCAACATCTTCTTCTCAAAGTCTGGTGGCTTGGCTGCTCATGGGGTCCAGAGACTGAGGTTCCCTTTACTCCCTAAGATCCATCCTGGCTTTCTCCTCCTCATCTATTTACCTAGGCTTCAAATCTGGTTCTTGTTGCTGAGTTCTAGAAATATCTCCATCAACTTATAGGCCCATGCCCTGCCTTGCTTTTGACATTTCTCTTTTAATGTCAAGCCTCTGGACTCAGAACTAAAGTCGGGTGCCTGGGCACTGCAACTGATTTTTAGACTATGCAGCCGAGGTCAGCTTCCACAGTTAGCACATGGAGCTGGCCTAGTTCACTGGGCACCTAGTTTCCTGGGATGGTCACTGTCCTGCTGTGAAGTCGCTGCCAACTCTAGACGATTCTCACTGTAGGGCAGGCTTTCCCTTCCCATTTGAAATTGCATATCTGCCTCCACAAACCCGCTATTTCCTTTTTCTACATTATTTCCCCCCATAACACTTACCTTCTCACAAACACTATGATTTATATCTGATTTATGATTTTTAGTTTAATGCCTGGCTTCCCCCACTAGAATATAAATTCAATGAGAGCACATAAATCTCTGTTTGGTTCAGTAATATGTCCTCAACACCTTAATCAGTGTTTTGCATATGGTACATGCCCAACAAATTACTTGTTGAAGGTTGAAAATATGATCAGTCCCCCCCCCCATTTATAATTATAAATACTGAATGCAAGTAGAAGTGGACTGATTGAATCAAATGGAGTGTCCTTTCAGATAAAGTACATCTAAATGACTTTCAAAATTGAGAAGGATTTTTTAGTTCTTGAAAAGGCTGAGCTTGTCTCAGGGTATGAATTCTTACAACCATAAAACACTGTGACCTTTGAGGCTGCATTTAAAATATTCATGCTTCATTTAGATCACACTTAATTTATGGCAATTAATTAGCATTACATGAATTAACTGTTTACCATGGTACTTTCTATTCTGTCCAGTCCTATCTAATCCTTAGACCTGACCTAAATGGCCTAAGACTTGCTTGGTATTTAATTAAAGTTTTATTGGAAGTAATAATGGAGCAACTGTGTGATCCCAAATGAAAAGCCCATAATAAACAGTTTCTGGATGACAGGCTATTTTAGGTGCCAAAAGACAATCTAATCTTGGTATATCTGGATCAGTTTTTTCTTTAACTCAAAAGAAAATTATTCAAGAAGGCAAACAAACCAAAAACCCTCATGAAATTCTAATGCTTTTTATTCATACTTTCAGTATTAAATTAAAAAGTTACTATTTAATATTTACAAGAATATGATTACTCAAGTATATTTGTGAATGACAAGAATTTAAATGTGACTTCCTTATTTTGTCTTTGTTGCTGAAAAGATAATGTACAGGTTTATCTCTTTTGGGAACTTAAATCTGTGTATGGTGGTTGTTCAATTTAATGCATACCGAAGGAACTGATACAGGAAGGGAAGGAATGGAGAGACAAAAATGAGGAAAGGGAGAAGCCTTAAGTATGTGTCACTAATTTGACCACATTTGTTTTGATAAAACGTTGGTCAAATTTGTTAGTTCAGGCAATTTCTTTCCTCCCTTCCCACATCACGTAACACAATGTGAGAAATTATACAACAGTTTAGAAATGGTTACAGAAGTTAACTATGAGGGTTTATAGCTGAAGCCTGGGAAACCAGGCATCCTCTTTTGGTTTGTTTATTTGTGGAAGTATAGTTGATTTATAATATTGTGTTAGTTTCAGGTATACAGCAAAGTGATTCAGTTTTTTCTCTATATATATTTTTCAGATTCTTTTCCATTATAGGTTATTATAAGTTGTTGAATACAGTTCCCTGTGCTATACAGTAAATCCTTGTTGCTTTTTTATACGTAGCGGTGTGTATCTGTTAATCCCAAACTCCTAATTTATACCCCTTGCCCTTTCCCCTTTGGTAACCATAAGTTTGTTTTCTATGTCTGTGAGTCTATTTCGTCCTCCTTATAATGATGAGAACCTTGAGGAAAAAATTTATTGTTGGATTTGTGAATCAGAGGAATTCAATCCTCTCTGTCAAGGTCAACACAATTAGCATTTGTCTACAGGAAGAGATGGTTTAATTTGAATGTTTTCCCTTTGACTTGGCTATTGCCATTTTCTCAGTTAAAATTTACTTTGACTCTGTGGGGTGGGGTGAGGGGCTATCTGTTCAAGTCCCTGCCACACAGTCTAGAGAAGACAGGGAATTCAAGAGCCAAGGTGCCACTTTCAGCTCTGCTTTCGACGCCAAACACTGTGTTTAGAGGACTTGGCCATCCTTTGGGATAGCCTCTATTACTGCCACTCCTCCCAAAATGTCTAGCTCTTTTACTGATTTTAAAATTATACATATTTATGATTAAAAAAAAATTGGAAATTACAGAATAAAAAGCAAAAAATAAAATTATTCACCTATTAACCTACAACTCAGGAATAACAACAGTTAACTTCTACATTTCTTCAGTCTCTTTTCTATGGGATACATGTACACACACACAAATATGTACACACACAAATACATGTTCAGATACATATACACACATACGTATCATGTTGCATTCTTTTTATTTAGAAATAATCATAGGTTCCTAGTGTCTTGACTTTTTCCACATAGTGTTATATCATGAATATTTCCCCTTTCATTAAAAATTCTTAAAAAATACCATTTTCTGAGACTGTACCTTATGAGGGTAGCATTATTTGTAAAAATTACATTATTGGATATTTCTAATTTATGTTATGACAAAATAATTTTAGTCCATAAAAATTAATTTACATTTCTGATCATTTCCTTAGGAAAGATTATTTGAAGTAGGATTTTGGGTTAAAAAGGAGGCTTATTTTAAGGCTATTGAAATATGCTGTCAAATTGCTGTGCAGAAAGGGTATATCAACTTAGTCTCACTAGAACTGTACTAGAATCCCAAGTTTTTTCTCATCCTTGACAGCATAAAGCATTATTTTTTTAAAAAATATTTTGCTAGGCCACTGAGCATTTTTGCAATGCGAAGCTGATTGTATTTGTTGGGTAACACTGTTGATAATGGGTTCTAGAATAATTACATAAACTGCAAGAGCAAAGTCATGCCATTTCAGCTTAATTAGAATAGTTAGCTGAAACAGTTGTTATTTTCTAATGCCATCTGCATGGTGTGTACTTTGGTGGCTACTGGGCTAGAAAAAAAGACTGTTAAGATCTTTACAATAACATTTCTAATGCATTTTATTACCTTATTTAATTTTTTCAAAGGAAACATCTCCATCTAAAGGATCTTTACTTCAAGTAATATGTTTTTTTCTCTTATGGAAAAATTTAATCCACAGGTACTAAGAAAAAGTTACCCATCTCAAGATAGACCCCTCCCCCCATCTTCAACTCTCCTATATGAAAAGTCAGAATAGACTTTTGACTTTCTCTTAGAAATTGCCTTATTTATGTACCTTAATCTTCTAGAACTAAGCTGAAGAGAGGTAATAAAGTTAATTAAACAGGAGGCAAATGAATATTTAAGAATCAGCATTTATGGAAGCAATTTTAGGCAAATCTATGATTTAACAGAGTTTAGTTTTTGCTCTTTGCTCCTCCAAAAAAATTATGGAAAACCTACTATGTGCCAGGCATTTTGCAATATGCTGTTGATACAAAGTGAAAAAGATATAGTCCCTGCTCTCCAAGGGATCACAAATTACAGTAGTCCCCCCTTATCCACGGGGGTACGGTCCAAGACCCCCCAGTAGATGCCTGAAACTGTGGATCATACCAAACCCTATACATACTATGTTTTTCTAATACATATATACCTATAATAAGGTTTAATTTATAAATTAAGTACAGTAAGATATTAACAACAATAACAAAATAGAACAATTATAACAATGTACTGTAATTAAAGGTGAATGTAATCTCTCTCTTTCAAAATATCTTATTGTACAAATTTAATGCCTTTTCTATCTTAACTAAGCACTTACCATGTGCTGTGGCTGTAATTTTTGCAGTTTGAGGTGTGACAGCAGAACTAACATGTATTACTTTTTTCTTCTTTACAATTTCACAAACAGAAGATTTGTTCTTACTGTTCAACCTCAGCATGTGATTTTTTCCTTTCCTTATTGAGAACTTCTACCTTTTCACTTAAAGAAAGTGCTTTACGGCTTGTCTTTGGCATATCCAAATTGCCAGCATCACTACTCTTGCGCTTTGGGGCTGTTATTACGTAAAATAAGGATTACTTGAACATAAGCCCTGCCATATCATGACAGTTGATTTGATAACCAGACGGCCTCTAAGTGACCGACGGGTGGGATAATTTGGACAAAGGGATAATTCACGACAGAGCAGGATGGCACAAGATTTCATCATACTCAGAATGGAGCATGGTTTAAAACTTATGAATTGTTTATTTCTTTAATTTTTCGTTTAATATTTTTGGCTGACTGTGAGTAACTGAAACCATGGAAAGCAAAATCATGGAATGAAAACTTAAAAGTTAATTATTACCATCATCTATTGAAAACTGGGTGTCAGGCACTTTATCATAGTATTTTTCATGCTTAGAAGATCCCTAATACAGGCATTATTAGCCTTACCCACACACTCACAGTCCTTGGGAACAGTTACTTTATCCCATTTTATATCATATTCTTCATCTGCACAGTTAGAACTGTAACCTACTTTATAGGGTGTTGGGTGGATCCAACGAAATTATAAAGTGTCTAGTCCAGTGTTCTGTATAATAAATATTCTCACCTCTCCTCTTGTCTTCCTTGAAGCCACTCTGGTAGCAAGTGACCAAACTCTGGATGTCTTTGAAAGGCACCATTGTTTGGAATGAGTAAACTAGGTAGAGGTGACATCATATGGATGAGGGTATACCCAATGAGCCGACTGCAGACGCCCACAGGTCATTCTGCAAATACCATCAGTAAATGCCAAAGACTATTTTAATGTTAAGGGTTACTTCTTTTAACTTAGGTTTTCTTAGCCCTCCCACTCTACTACTTCCCTAACTCCCATGCCAATGTTAGAAGTTACTGCATATTTTTAAAAAATTTTATTGAAGTATAGTTGATTTACAATGTTGTGTTTAATTTCTGCTGTACAGCAAAGTGATCCAGTTATACATATATATTCTTTTCGTATTCTTTTCCATTACGGTTTATCACAGGATATTGAATACAGTTCCCAGTGCTACACAGTAGGACCTTGTTGTTTATCCATCCTATATATACTAGTTTGCATCTGCTAATCTCAAACTCTCAGTCCTTCCCTCCACCCTCCACCCCACAACCATGAGTCTGTTCTCTATGTTTGTAAGTCTGTTTTTGTTTCATAGATATGTTCATTTGTGTCATATTTTAGATTTCATTTATATGTGATATCATATGGTATTTGTCTTTCTCTTTCTGGCTTAGTAGGATAATCTCTAGGTCCATCCATGTTGCTGCAAATGGCATTATTTCATTCTTTTTAATGGCTGAGTAATATTCCATTGTGTATATGTACCACATCTTTATCCATTCATCAGTTAATAAACATATAGGTTGTTTTCATGTCTTGGCTATTGTAAATAGTGCTGCTGTGAACATAGGGGTGCGTGAAGTTACTGCATATTTGATTTTGATATGATCATTTGCTCATGACTTGAGGAAATTTGACCCTTTTCTACAACAGGAAGAAAAGGATTAAGGATAACCAAAGGAGCTGTGTTCTGGCCCTCACTTTCTCAGTTGTCAGTTCCATATGTTCTAAATGGTATCATGGCTTGTTTTAGCACCATGTTGATACTTTCAGAGTTTTATCCTGGCTCCCATGAACACCTGACCAGTAGGTATTTGCAGAATCTCATTAGAACACTAATAGCTACTTACTGAGTACTCACCGTGTAGGAACTCTGAGAGATCTATATTTCTACCTTTACTCACATACACATTCATTCCCATATTTATAATCATTATCCATATACCCTCAGGATTTTTATAAAAGTCCTAGAAGGAGGGTTATAGAAAATGTCTTAATTATTCCTCATCATGAACACTAATAAAACTATTTGTTTTCCAACTTTGGAAAGGCATTCTTTTTAAGACCTGATGGATTAGATTTTCCATACTTTTAAAAGATCCCTGTATAACAAAGTTACCGGATAGGAAAGTTTTGTCAGGAAAGTTGATTATTTCTAGTTCATTTTACTGGTGTCTCCTGATGCTGTACCCCCTTGCCTGACTCAGCTAAAGGGTATATGGCAATATCCAGTCAATATTAAAATATATGTCCCAAGGGAATCTCAGATAAGTATTGTGTAGGCAAAAAAAATCAAAGTTGAAATCATTTGTAAAACAATTTAGTAAGTATTGCTTCACTTTAAGGATCAAAAATTTGACTTGGCACCTGGATCAGGCTCAATTTCTGTACTTCCTGGAAAATCCCCAAAACAACTCTTGCTTTGAAAGTTGATGCTTCCATAGCTTAGGTTATTTTATCAAGTGTGTTCATCTTCAGTAAGTTTAGTAAGTTTTACCTATAAGGGAGGGCTTAGTCCAACATGCCCTTGTACTCACCTATGAATCTTATGATCCTTCGGAGTAAGGGGTTCAGGTAACAGCATTCTCCGGTCAGAATTGTTTTCTCCTGGGCAATCAGAGATTCTCTGGTTGACTTTATGAAATACATGGATATCTCACCAATAAAAATCTGGAGAAGGAATGTTGAATAATTGTCAAGTTGGATAGCTGTCTGATAAAAGAGACCAGTAGCTTAAGAAAAAACTCAAAACTTCTGAGGCTTCACAATTATATTAGAAGATATCATGTTGGAGAGATGGAGAGTTAAATAGTAATTTGCAGTTAACTCTTCAAAAGAATTAGAGAAAGCAATAATTGATAATTTCAGATAGATTTCAGGCTATAATATTAAATTCTAAAGTCAAATAAAACCTAAGCTGAAATAATAAATTGAATAATAGAATCTATGATAAGGCTCACTCAGGCTGGATTTGAATATTTTTAGCTGAATGTGTGCATTGCAATGATGCAGAATGACTGGGACAGTCCAGGAGGGCGTTATACGCACCCATCGCAATATTACTTCATTATATGGCAATACTACCATCTTTATTTGAACACATTTGCCTGATCGATATTCTCCTACTCTGAACTGGTTGACTCTCACACCTTTATGATTGGCACCTCTCGTTATCTTGAACTAATACACGTATATTACCATTTAAATCATAATGCCTTTGTGTACATTGTAAGCTTCCTGATGACAGGGACCATATCTTATATTTCTTCATTATGCTTATAGCACCCAGCGTACTGTATTCCCATTTAAAATAAGGATCTGGCATGAGGGAAGTTGTCACCAACTTTGACACTGCCACGACTGAAGACTGAGAACCTTCAGTGAATAAAAAGTTAATAATTACCACTATCTATTGCAAACTGGGTGTCAAGCACTTTATCATAATAGTTTTCATGGTAACAAAATCCCTAGTGTTGGTAGTATTACCTTTGCTTTACTGGTGAAGAATGAAAGTTCAGTGTAGTTAAGTAACTTACCCTGCAGAGCATACAACTGGCATGTGGAGGCACTGGGATTGGTATTCATTGGTCCACATTTCCCACCACATCATATGCCACTTTTATTTTCTGAACCCTCATTTCAATATTTCCCCAGAAGAATGTGATCTTATAATTGTTCTTCTTTGCTATGCGTGTGCTTGTGGTTTTAGATAAACTTCATCAATGTTTTAAGAATTCCTATGCCTTATACTCTTCCTATCATTATAGAATATCTGTTTAGATGGATCAAGATGCCAACGTCATGAATGGCACATGAGAGATGGAAGCTAAATTATAGAATAGTAAAACTGGAATCGTCTACAGATGTTTTCCCCTTCCTTTTATGAGGGAGGAACCCGAAAGTCTCAGGGACTTGGCCACACACAGCCAGACAGTGTCTGAAGCGGCTCTAGCAGGTGGTCTATAAATAGATACTGTTATCCCATTGTACAGATAAGACACCTGAGGCGTAGAGGGGTTAAATAATTTGTCCAAGGTCGTCACGAATCCTAGCTCTGAAGCCAGGAAAACCTGGCTCCAGAGTCCTTTCTCTTAACCGCTACACTTTTACTCAGCAGTGATGCAATAAAATATTTGTTGAATTTGTGTTTAATGTTGACAACATAGAAAACAAAACAAATGCAATATGCTTTAAACACTAAAAAATGTAGATGATATTAAAGTACAAGATAGAATGGTGTAATGGAAATAGAACTATGGGCAAGTCAGAATGGGATGGAAGTTGGCAGGAAAAGACTGAGTTCAGGGTCAGACAGACAAATGATGGGCCAGCATGGATCACCTTGGCAGGTGCTGTCTATGTACGTCTAAGAATATTTTGTGCTTGACGTCCTTTGGAATTAACAATGAGTTGATGCTCCATCAGGTGAAAATATTTGAATAGTTTCGAGAACTCAGCCCTCCCTCTTTTCTTGTTAGACCTATCTCTGCCAAAACAAGGTGCCAAGGGGCTTTGTTTGTCTCCACTGCAATGATGGCACTGCATTACTGTTCTTTATCTTAGTGAACAGATGGGGATAAATTCATGCATAGTCGGGTACCTGAAATAGTATTTCCTTGAGGGAGCTTTCTCTGCTCCCACAGACTAGCTTAGGCATTCATGTTGTACGTGAACCTCTTACCTTGTGTTTCTCCTTTCCATTTCTATCACAAATTACAATGATAGTACGATTACATACTATCATTGTTATTCCTTGTTATGGGATGTCCCACATGTCTTATTCCGGTTATGCCCCCAGGGCATAGCCCAGTGTAAGGTACATAGTAGTTATTCAATGTTGAATGAATTAAGCATATCAGATTAATGCAGGTTTTTTTGAATACAGGTTTAACGAGGTAGACTATAAAGAAACTTTGCCATGTCCCCTCAGGAAAAGGGAGATCCTGCCTTGTCATTGTTCCCACAACATATTACACAGATCTCTATCCTGACATCTACCCAATTAATTGCAATTATTGTCTGTATGTCCCTCTTCATTTGACTATGATGTCCTTATGGGAAAGACTTTTGCCCTTCCTTGCATGGTAACTAGAACAGGGACTGGTATATAGTAGATTCAATCAATATTTGTTGAATGAATAAAAGACTGAATCGTTAGAATATCTATGTATGGGTAGAACCCTCTGACCTTAACTTCTCTGAAGATTTCTCTGCAGGGAATTCCCAATATGGACCAGAAAGCATGTAATTTTTGCTGTACTGCTTAGGAATATAGTAAAAAATTAAGGATTAACTAATACAAAGTAAAGTATCTCTTTTAAACTAAATTTACTCATATACTCATTGTGCGTTCAACGATTTTGGAGAGGGAGCACCCATTCTGCCAGGAATTGTTCTAGCATGGGAGACGTAGCAGTGAACAGAGAATAGTGGGGGAGACCACAAACAAATAAACTAGTAAGTATATCATGTAATGTTGTGAAATGACATGATTAAAAAGTAAAGCAGGGAAATGGGATGGAGAGTGGTAAACACATAGGAATAAGAAAAGAAATAAGCATTGCTTGCCTCAGCCATTTCAGAAGCCCAAAACATCCTTACTCTATAAGAGAGAAGAAAATTCTAGAAATTCTCCATTTAGTGAAGGTTGTCACTACTCACGCAAGAGGCAAAAAAGCAAGAAAATGTGAGAGAAAATGTACACAAAACATGTTCTTGTTAAAAATACACATGTGCACACATACACACAGATCTAAACAAAATCACTCCAAGGCATACCAAACAAAACTTGTGAAAAGGGTATGGGGTTCAAATAAATCCATAAGTAAAATGTCCTAAGACTCTCATGTCAAAGGTGATAAGCAGTATAAGAATTGATACTATTGGGACTTCCCTGGAGGTCCAGTGGTTAAGACTCCATGCTCCCAATGCAGGGGGCCAGGGTTTGATCCCTGGTCAGGGAGCTAGATCCCGCATGCCGCAACTAAAAGATCCCCGCAGCCAAATAAAAAAACCAAAAATCAACAAACAAACAAAAAACAAGAATTGATACTATTGGTCAACAATATTCAAATCACAATTGAGGTATGAAATACAAAAGAAAAAAATCAGAGCAAGGATATATGCTAACCTATATATCTAATTACCGACATAATACTTTGAGTATATTAAGTAATAATGTTTACATAAAGAAGGAAGGAAGAAAGAAAGGGAGGAAGGGGGTCATTTTATAACTTCAAGGTAGGACAGGATTCTTGGTCCATCCATTTCAGACTGTGATGGACGTAAAGGTCGCTGATAAAATAATCCAGCTCTTAGATCTCAGTGAATGGGCTTCATGGATGTTCATTTCACTGCGTTTCTCTGATCACACACAGGGTGCTATTTCTCCATCCACTGGGTTCCATAGTCTCATACAGGGCCTGATTCTGCTTGGAGAGAGAGAGGGAAGATTCTGCTTGATAAAGGTAGGGGTCTCTTTTCTTTCCTGCCTGGCCCCAGCTGATGTTGGAAGCCGTCTACACACTGGCAGATTTATGACTCTGGTTCTGGCAATGGTTGGGTTCCTCCATCTGTATCTTTGCCACACACACTCTGCCTCTATCCACCACTCTTTTCAGAGAGCAGCTGGGACATGCGGGACTCTCCATGTGTTCGGCCCTGGCTGTCCTGCCTATTATGGCCTTTCAAATTGTTGGCTAACAAGCATCCTATCACTCATAGCAAATGAGCATACCCTCTGGTGAGAAATGATCAAGGCCAGACTCTAGACCTGGCCATGAACAAACAGCAAGTGAATTCCATTGGTGCCTCTCTCATCCCCCAGCTATGCTGGCTACAATCACAAGTGACATGACCTAAGACACTTAGATAACAGTAAATATACTTTTAGTGAGGAAACTTGATAATTTTGTCTTTCAAATATGGAAACCCAAATGGCAAATAAACAAATAACCCTGGAATATAATACATCAGTTTGGTGTGTTATCTTGCAGACTTCACTTCTTTACAATCTTTAAAGGAGATCTGATAAGTCATAAATAAGTGATATAAATGCAAAATATTTAGGGGATAGTGTTCAGATTTCAAAATATAAAATCTGCAGAAAAAGTCACTGGAAGATGTATTATAATTTCATATTGTAGGGGGGACTCACTGCATGTTCTATGTGGCTGTCATCATAAAGGGTGTCTAGAATTCCTGGAATATATGTTTTGGGTTCACACATATGCTAGTTGTAGCTCTGGTACTTGGCAATATCAGAGTCATTGCTGTTTCTTGAATGTGGGCTGTTGAGTTGAAATCTCAGCTCCCTCCCTTCTTGATGTGTGACTTTGGGCAGGTAACTGAACCTTTCTGAGCTTCTGTTTTTCTTTTTTTCATGACTTTGAACATGAGGGTAATAACTATATCAGAAAATTATTGAGAGTATTAGAAAATGTATGTCAAAACATCTATAGGTGCTCAAAGAATATTTGTTGCTTTCACTTACTGGTCAGTCTAGGCAAGAATGTGTATTGAAATTGCTTGAAAAATTGTCCTGGATTAAGAAAACATGGTGTGATTCTAGCTCTGCTCTGCCCCTAACCAGATGTTCGGTCTTGGACCACTTGCTTGACCTCTCTGGGCCTAGTTTCTCATCTGTCAGTTTCTTATCTGTTGGACTAGGAGACCTTTAAGTTGCTTTTCCAGCTCCAACATCTTTGCCTTTATGATAGCAACTGACAAGAGAGGGCTAATTAAGGGAACTGAAATCTTGTAATTGGGCTTTAATCTCTCTCCTGTTGGTTAAGCTCTCCAGGGCCAGTGTAGTTTCTTGCAATGCTTCTTCCTTCAGCCTTCATTCACTTTTAAAATCCCATGGGGCTTTGCCCTCACCAAGTAATCTTCCCTAAAAGCAAAGCGGACACAGCCTGCTCCAGAGTCATCACATTGCCTGATAACTCTGTTACCTGTGTGCCTAAGGACAGCAGAGGCTGGTAGCTCCTCCCTGGATTTCTGTGTGTCATGCTCTGAGGAAGAAGAGAGGGTTCTTTGCATGCTTCTCAATATTAATGTCTAAGTAGCTTCAGAGCTTTCAGTCCCAGGGATTTTTAGATGCTTCCAATATCCTCCTTGGGAAGATTCTTTACTCGTGAGCATTTCCAAGAAAGGCAGGCATGGTTTTTGCCGTAGATTTTGTTTAAAAGTGACCCAGGGGATTTTAAATGTACAGACTATGCAGCCAGTCCTGGCTGCCGACGTCTAAACGCTCTGCTTTCATCTTTGCTGATGAGTGCCGGTGACAGCCCAGATCTGCAGAGAGGTTCTGCTCCTCTGACCTGCCAAGCTGTGCTTGGTTCAAGAACTCTTGACTTCTGCTTTTTCATACCTAAGTGTAAATAAAGGAATTCAGCTCTAGACACTTCCTATGCCTCTCAAAGCTGAACGCTTCAATAGAATCAAGGCCACGTGGATGATGGCATTTTGGAAATCATTCAGCAACTCAGATAATAAATGTTTTGTGGATTGGAGCGTCATTACTGGTCTTAATCCAGGGGTGGCATCTACCCATTCAAAACGCTTTTAAGTTGACACTTGCTATATAATGCAACACCAAGGTGGGACGCTACATTTCCAAAGCAGGGTATTCTCTTGAGCCTTTTTTTTTTTTTTTCTTTCTGGACGGTGGATGCAAGAGAAATGGGAATTTAAAATGAGTTAGCAAATCTGGAGATTAACCAAGATGGCGGAGTAGAAGGACGTGCTGTCACTCCCTCTTGCGAGAGCACCAGAATCACAACTGACTGCTGGACCATCATTGACAGGAAGACCCTGGACTTCACCAAGGAGGATACCCCACGTCCAAGGACAGAGGAGAAGCCACAGTGAGACGGTAGGAGGGGCGCAAGCAGAGTAAAATCAAACCCCGTAACTGCTGGGTGGGTGACTCACAGACTGGCGAACACTTATACCACAGAAGTCCACCCACTGGAGTAAAGGTTCTGAGCCCCACGTCAGGCTTCCCAACCTGGGGGTCAGGCAACGGGAGGAGGAATTCCTAGAGAATCAGACTTTGAAGCCTAGTGGGAATTGGATTGCAGGACTTTGACGGGACTGGGGGAAACAGAGACCCCACTCTTGGAGGGCACACACAAAGTAATGTGTGCATCAGGACCCAGGGGAAGGAGCAGTGAGCCTGGGGGAGACTGAACCAGACCTACCTGCTGGTGTTGGGGGGTCTCCTGCAGAGGCGAGTGGTGGCTCTGTTTCACCGTGGGGATAAGGACACTGGCAGCAGAGGTTCTGGGAAGTTCTCCTTGGCGTGAGCCCTCCCAGAGTCTGCCATTGACCCCACCAAAGAGCACGGGTAGGCTCCAGTGTTGGGTTGCCTCAGGCAAAACAGCCAACAGGGAGGGAACCCAGCCCCACCCATCAACAGTCAAGTGGATTAAGGTTTTACTGAGCTCTGACCGCCACAGCAACAGGGAGGGAACCCAGCCCCACCCATCAACAGTCAAGTGGATTAAGGTTTTACTGAGCTCTGACCGCCACAGCAACAGTCAGCTCTACCCACCACCAGAGCCTCCCATCAAGCCTCTTAGATAGCCTCAACCACCAGAGGGCAGACAACAGAAGCAAGAAAAACTATAATCCTGCAGCCTGTGGACCAAAAACCACAGTTACAGAAAGATAGAGAAGATGAAAAGGCAGAGGGCTATGTACCAGATGAAGGAACAAGAAAAAACCCCAGAAAAACAACTAAATGAAGTGGAGATAGGCAACCTTCCAGAAAAAGAATTCAGAATAATGATAGTGAAGATGATCCAGGACCTTGGAATAAGAATGGAGGCAAAGATTGAGAAGATGCAAGAAATGATTAACAAAGACCTAGAAGAATTAAAGAACAAACAAACAGAGATGACCAATACAATAACTGAAATGAAAACTACACTAGAAGGAATCAATAGCAGAATAACTGAGGCAGAAGAACGGATAAGTGACCTGGAAGACAGAATGATGGAATTCACTGCTGCGGAACAGACTAAAGAAAAAAGAATGAAAAGAAATGAAGACAGCCTAAGAGACCTCTGGGATAACATTAAACGCAACAACATTCGCATTATAGGGGTCCCAGAAGGAGAAGAGAGAGAGAAAGGACCAGAGAAAATATTTGAAGAGATTATAGTCGAAAACTTCCCTAACATGGGAAAGGAAATAGCCACCCAAGTCCAGGAAGCGCAGAGAGTCCCATACAGGATAAACCCAAGGAGAAACACGCCGAGACACATAGTAATCAAAGTGGCAAAAATTAAAGACAAAGAAAAGTTATTGAAAGCAGCAAGGGAAAAACGACAAATAACATACAAGGGAACTCCCATAAGGTTAACAGCTGATTTCTCAGCAGAAACTCTGCAAGCCAGAAGGGAGTGGCATGATATACTTAAAGTGATGAAAGGGAAGAACCTACAACCAAGATTACTCTACCCGGCAAGGATCTCATTTAGATTTGATGGAGAAATCAAAAGCTTTACAGACAAGCAAAAGCTAAGAGAATTCAGCACCACCAAACCAGCTCTACAACAAATGCTAAAGGAACTTCTCTAAGTGGGAAACACAAGAGAAGAAAAGGACCTACAAAAACAAACACAAAACAATTAAGAAAATGGTCATAGGAACATACATATCGATAATTACCTTAAACGTGAATGGATTAAATGCCCCAACCAAAAGACATAGACTGGCTGAATGGATACAAAAACAAGACCCATATATATGCTGTCTACAAGAGACCCACTTTAGACCTAGGGACACATACAGACTGAAAGTGATGGGATGGAAAAAGATATTCCATGCAAATGGAAATCAAAAGAAAGCTGGAGTAGCTATACTCATATCAGATAAAATAGACTTTAAATTAAAGAATGTTACAAGAGACAAGGAAGGACACTACATAATGATCCAGGGATCAATCCAAGAAGAAGATATAACAATTATAAATATATATGCACCCAACATAGGAGCACCTCAATACATAAGGCAACTGCTAACAGCTATAAAAGAGGAAATCGACAGTAACACAATAATAGTGGGGGACTTTAACACCTCACTTACACCAATGGACAGATCATCCAAAATGAAAATAAATAAGGAAACAGAAGCTTTAAATGACACAATAGACCAGATAGATTTAATTGATATATATCGGACATTCCATCCAAAAACAGCAGATTACACGTTCTTCTCAAGTGCGCACGGAACATTCTCCAAGATAGATCACATCTTGGGTCACAAATCAAGCCTCAGTAAATTTAAGAAAATTGAAATCATATCAAGCATCTTTTCTGACCACAACGCTATGAGATTAGAAATGAATTACAGGGAAAAAAACGTAAAAAGGACAAACACATGGAGGCTAAACAATACGTTACTAAATAACCAAGAGATCACTGAAGAAATCAAAGAGGAAATCAAAAAATACCTAGAGACAAATGACAATGAAAACACGACGACCCAAAACTTATGGGATGCAGCAAAAGCAGTTCTAAGAGGGAAGTTTATAGCTATACAAGCCTACCTAAAGAAACAAGAAAAAGCTCAAGTAAACAATCTAACCTTACACTTAAAGAAACTAGAGAAAGAAGAACAAACAAAACCCAAAGTTAGCAGAAGGAAAGAAATCATAAAGATCAGAGCAGAAATAAATGAAATAGAAACAAAGAAAACAATAGCAAAGATCAATAAAACTAAAAGTTGGTTCTTTGAGAAGATAAACAAAATTGATAAGCCATTAGCCAGACTCATCAAGAAAAAGAGGGAGAGGACTCAAATCAATAAAATCAGAAATGAAAAAGGAGAAGTTACAACAGACACTGCAGAAATACAAAGCATCCTAAGAGACTACTACAAGCAACTTTATGCCAATAAAATGGACAACCTGGAAGAAATGGACAAATTCTTAGAAAGGTATAACCTTCCAAGACTGAACCAGGAAGAAATAGAAAATATGAACAGACCAATCACAAGTAATGAAATTGAAACTGTGATTAAAAATCTTCCAACAAACAAAAGTCCAGGACCAGATGGCTTCACAGGTGAATTCTATCAAACATTTAGAGAAGAGCTAACACCCATCCTTCTCAAACTCTTCCAAAAAATTGCAGAGGAAGGAACACTCCCAAACTCATTCTATGAGGCCACCATCACCCTGATACCAAAACCAGACAAAGACACTACAAAAAAAGAAAATTACAGACCAATATCACTGATGAATATAGATGCAAAAATCCTCAACAAAATACTAGCAAACAGAATCCAACAACACATTAAAAGGATCATACACCACGATCAAGTGGGATTTATCCCAGGGATGCAAGGATTCTTCAATATACGCAAATCAATCAATGTGATACACCATATTAACAAATTGAAGAATAAAAACCATATGATCATCTCAATAGATGCAGAAAAAGCTTTTGACAAAATTCAACACCCATTTCTGATAAAAACTCTCCAGAAAGTGGGCATAGAGGGAACCTACCTCAACATAATAAAGGCCATATATGACAAACCCACAGCAAACATCATTCTCAATGGTGAAAAACTGAAAGCATTTCCTCTAAGATCAGGAACGAGACAAGGATGTCCACTCTCACCACTATTATTCAACATAGTTTTGGAAGTCCTAGCCACGGCAATCAGAGAAGAAAAAGAAATAAAAGGAATACAAATTGGAAAAGAAGAAGTAAAACTGTCACTGTTTGCGGATGACATGATACTATACATAGAGAATCCTAAAACTGCCACCAGAAAACTGCTAGAGCTAATTAATGAATATGGTAAAGTTGCAGGATACAAAATTAATGCACAGAAATCTCTTGCATTCCTATACACTAATGATGAAAAATCTGAAAGAGAAATTATGGAAACACTCCCATTTACCATTGCAACAAAAAGAATAAAATACCTAGGAATAAACCTACCTAGGGAGACAAAAGACCTGTATGCAGAAAACTATAAGACACTGATGAAAGAAATTAAAGATGATACCAACAGATGGAGAGATATACCATGTTCTTGGACTGGAAGAATCAACATTGTGAAAATGAGTATACTACCCAAAGCAATCTACAGATTCAGTGCAATCCCTATCAAATTACCAATGGCATTTTTTACGGAGCTAGAACAAATCATCTTAAAATTTGTATGGAGACACAAAAGACCCCGAATAGGCAAAGCAGTCTTGAGGCAAAAAAATGGAGCTGGAGGAATCAGACTCCCTGACTTCAGACTATACTACAAAGCTACAGTAATCAAGACAATATGGTACTGGCACAAAAACAGAAACATAGATCAATGGAACAAGATAGAAAGCCCAGAGATTAACCCACGCACCTATGGTCAACTAATCTATGACAAAGGAGGCAAAGATATACAATGGAGAAAAGACAGTCTCTTCAATAAGTGGTGCTGGGAAAACTGGACAGCTACATGTAAAAGAATGAAATTAGAATACTCCCTAACACCATACACAAAAATAAACTCAAAATGGATTAGAGACCTAAATATAAGAGTGGACACTATAAAACTCTTAGAGGAAAACATAGGAAGAACACTCTTTGACATAAATCACAGCAAGATCTTTTTTGATCCACCTCCTAGAGTAATGGAAATAAAAACAAAAATAAACAAATGGGACCTAATGAAACTTCAAAGCTTTTGCACAGCAAAGGAAACCATAAACAAGACGAAAAGACAACCCTCAGAATGGGAGAAAATATTTGCAAATGAATCAACGGACAAAGGATTAATCTCCAAAATATATAAACAGCTCATTCAGCTCAATATCAAAGAAACAAACACCCCAATCCAAAAATGGGCAGAAGACCTAAATAGACATTTCTCCAAAGAAGACGTACAGATGGCCACGAAGCACATGAAAAGATGCTCAACATCACTAATTATTAGAGAAATGCAAATCAAAACTACAATGAGGTATCACCTCACTCCTGTTAGAATGGGCATCATCAGAAAATCTACAAACAACAAATGCTGGAGAGGGTGTGGTGAAAAGGGAACCCTCTTGCACTGTTGGTGGGAATGTAAATTGATACAGCCACTATGGAGAACAATATGGAGGTTCCTTAAAAAACTAAAAATAGAATTACCATATGACCCAGCAATACCACTACTGGGCATATACCCAGAGAAAACCGTAATTCAAAAAGACACATGCACCCGAATGTTCATTGCAGCACTATTTACAATAGCCAGGTCATGGAAGCAACCTAAATGCCCATCAACAGACGAATGGATAAAGAAGATGTGGTACATATATACAATGGAATATTACTCAGCCATAAAAAGGAACGAAATTGAGTCATTTGTTGAGACGTGGATGGATCTAGAGACTGTCATACAGAGTGAAGTAAGTCAGAAAGAGAAAAACAAATATCGTATATTAATGCATGTATGCGGAACCTAGAAAAATGGTACAGATGAGCCAGTTTGCAGGGCAGAAGTTGAGACACAGATGTAGAGAATGGACATATGGACACCAAGGGGGGAAAACTGCGGTGGGGTGGGGATGGTGGTGTGCTGAATTGGGCGATTGGGATTGACATGTATACACTGATGTGTATAAAACTGATGCCTAATAAGAACCTGCAGTATAAAAAAACAAACAAAACAACTAATACTAAACTTTCATTGGGTTATTTGTATGGAAACATGTTAATATAAATGTTTCAGACATTACATGAAATTTCTAAAAATCTTATATTTGTATTTGTATGGAAATATGTATGGAAATATGTTAATATAAATGTTTCAGACATTACATGAAATTTCTAAAAATCATATTTGTATTTGTATGGAAATATGTATGGAAATATGTTAATATAAATGTTTCAGACATTACATGAAATTTCTAAAAATCTTATATTTGTACTTGTATGGAAATATGTATGGAAATATGTTAATATAAATGTTTCAGACATTACATGAAATTTCTAAAAATCTTATATGTTCTGGTATAATGTTATAAGTAATAATCCTATTTATTACTTTAAAATGTATATCTCAGAAATAACTAATTTTCTTGTCAACTGCATTATTATGAACTGTCATCAAATCTTTAACCGTGGTCATTTTTAAGTCTTTTGTCATTTACAGACAGTTCTGGGTGTACTCTGATGATTTTGCAAATATGTTCCTATAAAAGGGTTTCATCTTCAAGAAATACATGGAAAAGACTCTGACAAGTACAGGTTTCTGGTAACGGACTGTACTGCTGAATTGAATGAATAAGCATTTTCAGAACTCTAATGAAAAACTGATGAACTCATAAAAGTGCTAACAAAAGATCAAGATGAAAAAAAAAAATTAATTACATGGGACTGAGTGAACTGATGAGGATGAGTATAATTTTTGTGACTTTCTGTCTGAATTTAAAAAAAAAAAAAAAAATTCCACAAGGACTCAGAGGCAAAGAATATACAAATCAATTTTCACTGCAAAGTAAAGGAGCTGTTACAGTGGAGGATTACTGGACTGAATGTCAATACTATGACATAGTATGAGTGTGTTTCATGTTTGGTAATTGCAATCATTGTTGCTTTTGTTGTGGTCATCCATGTACAATGCTTGGTGTCAGTCGATTTATCTCTTGTAAAAATAAAATACAGTGTGTGTGTGTGTGTGAAAAAAAAAAAAAAAAAAATAAATAAATAAATAAATAAATAAATAAATAAAATGAGTTAGCTAAAATTACTGCTCTTAACAAAAAGTAAAATGCATTGTGATCACCAAGTAAACTGACCATCACATAATTTTAGGCAAACAGTAGTCTTTTCAAGAAACAAATTATCAAAGCTCCTAACACAATCACCTATTCACCAATCCTTAAAAGGGGCATCTCAAAGGTGGTAAGCAAGTCTCTCCATGGGACGATGTTAAGGGAAAAAATAATCTGTAAAGGAATTTGGAGCACTCATCTGCCACATGGATAGTAAATAGGGAAATGGATATTTTTCTTCAACGTTTTAAAAAAAAAATCCACAACAATTAATGAGGCTATCTATAACCCTTTCCCAGAAAAAAAAAGTAAATTGTAATGACTAAGTACATTTGCAACAAAGAAAATGTGTTCACGGTAAAAAAAAAAAAAAAAAAAAGTCATGAGATAATGTACAAAAGGGAAAAAGATGTGAATGATGAAGTGTTAAAAAGGGGTTTCAACAGATGAGGTTGTTCAGTACAGGCACCCACACTGTCTCCTTTGCTCTGGCAGCTGCGTCCCTCGCCAGCCAGGCAACAGATGTGCACTTACCCAGGGCCCACTCTGATTCACACTGTGCATTGAGCTTTTGTATTCACTGCAAGAGCTTATGGTCCAGAAACCCCCAGGTGAAGAGTTGCAGTTTCCTCCAGATTGTGCCTTTCTATCAAATTATGCTTGTCTCTTCCTCTCCCAGGAAATTCTAGATGAGTCTTGTGTGTGTGCGCATGCACACTTGCACACAAACTGTGAGCTGTGTCAATTCTCTCAGGCTGGGCGTCAAACGTTCTGCTGCTTCAGTTCTAAATACTCCCATCACTTTGTTGTGAGGCCAAAAAAAGGTTTACTAGCTATTTTCTCATGCCTGTGGTGCTGGGGCTGAGATAAAATAAGGGTAAATCAGATTCTCCACCGGGTTAAATCCTCTTATCCAAACAGGCTCTCTGCCTTTGACTCTGAGTCTGTGAGTTTATTCAGGGGGCCTGAGGCAGTTGTTAGCCAGGGTTTCCACGCTGGTCAGAATGCACCCTGCAGGTTTCCTGGAAGTGTGGGCCAACAGTTTTGGCTAAATGGTTCTGGACACAATAAATCCCCCAAGCTCTAACCTTTCCTAAGTCCCCGTACAGCTTTCTCCTGTGTGGCCTTGCCTCAACATGATGCTGATCCTTTCTGACAGCGAAGCACAAAA
Source organism: Balaenoptera ricei (assembly GCF_028023285.1). Lineage (NCBI taxonomy): Eukaryota > Metazoa > Chordata > Mammalia > Artiodactyla > Balaenopteridae > Balaenoptera > Balaenoptera ricei. The sequence continues at coordinate 92,116,733 of NC_082644.1, read as the reverse complement.
GGAGAAATAGGAAATGACAGGTCAAACCCATGGCAGTCTTTTCCCTCATGCCTTTCTTGTGTGTCCCTGCAAGCAGCGCCCATCCTTGGAGACACGGCAGTTTAGGATTCTAGCTTTTTCTATGGTTAATTTGCTAGAGCAGCGGTCCCCGACCTTTTTGGCACCAGGGACCGGTTTTGTGGAAGACAATTTTTCCACGGATGGTGGGGGGGATAGTTCAGGCGGTAATGTGAGCGATGGGGAGCGGCAGATGAAGCTTCGCTAGCTTGCTCGCCGCTTACCTCCTGCTGTGCGGCCCGGTTCCTAACAGGCTGACGACCGATACCGGTCCACGGCCTGGGGTTTGGGGACCCCTGTGCTAGAGAATACACAGAACACCAAGGACGAGTCCAGGTTGAACTACCTTTTTTGAGAATTGCCATTAGTTTGTGTCACATAAGTCACCCCCGAGGAGTCTTGCCTTCTTTCTACTACAGGGAAAATAGGAAATGGGTTTAAGAAGGAGTAAACACACACACACACTCTCTCTCTCTCTCTCTCTCTCTCTCTCTCTCACTCTCACTCTCACTCTCTCTCTCTCTCTCTCTCTCTCTGCCATTCTGTGAAACACCTGGCCAGGCACAGATTGAACTCCCGAAAGAAAGTCAAGAGAGCGTAGGGAGTTGGGAATCTGACATTTGGAGTCTTCCAATTAGAAGGTTCTTTTTTCATCTCTCAAGGAATATTAGAACCAGAAAGATCTTGGAGATCATTTGGCCCAACCCCACCTTTTACGGATGAGAAATCGAACCCAAAGAGGGAACATGCCTTATCAGAGGTCACACTATTCCCGGGGGCAAAGCCACAACTGGGATCCCTCCCTCTCCTGACAGATCAGGCCTGAGACAGGATGCCCGCAGTGTGAGGATAATGAAGGATGCACACGCAGGGGCAGGGGCGTGCTGAGCTAGGCACTCGGGATCTGTGTGCAAGTGGCCCATAAAAGACTGCTCTAGGATACACCGTATCTCTCCAGGAAGGGGCAGAAGTAAACATGGCTCCTTGCTCCCAGGAGATGTCCCTGAGCATCAGGGGAGTTCTGCCCTCTGTCCTGCCGCTGCTCACTTATTTTCAGGTCTTGGGGGGAAGATCAAGCACCACAGCAGGGTTTCAAGGTCACTCAGCTCTCTGCCATTAACCCATCAGCTGTAATCAGCGCTGGTTCCTAGCAATGCCCCTCATTCGGGAGGAAAATAAAAGTAGAACCAAATGGGTGGGTAACTGTCCAATTACATACAGAACTAACTGCGACCTTCAGCAAATCATTTAATGTAGCTAAGTCTCAAGTTACAAGTAACGTAGCTAACAACTGGCCCCCTGAATAACTAACAGACTCAGAGTCAAAAATGAAGGGAATTGGATCACAAACTTTCTCTATGTTCTTTGGGATGTCTCTTTTCTATTTCACTGGTATGCTGTGAGGATAAAGTAGGCAAGGACTGCAGAGTACAAGTAAATTAAAAGATGTTATTCTTGCCATCATCATTTATGGAATATTCCTCAGCACATATCTTGGAGGCCTACCATCATTATTGGTCACATTTTTCACCCAGAGAAGCAAAGGAATGGAACGGCTGAATCAGGGTTCCATACTTGAAAACTAGAGTAGAACTGTAGGTCCTTAATACTCAGTTCGCTAATCCGTTGGCCATATCCCCGTGGCTTCCCATCAGAGCATTTGACCCCATGTCAGTTTGTGTCCTTTGGGGAAAAGGAACTGGTGGAAGATATGTGATCAAAATTTGTAGGCGGGAGAAGAGCTTTTGCTGAAAATCCTAGAATGAAAGATCTATCATTTTTACTCAAAGAGAAGAGAAAATTCATCATAAAGTTCTGTTTTGTTTTTTGGCCATGTGTGTTTTTGTTGATTAGAATTGCTATTTTTCAAGTCTTATTAAAGATTGGTTATTTCATAATTATGTCAGAAGAACTGGAATGTTTTAAAAATATATCTTTCAATTCAAAAATACTGCATTGATGTAGAATTTAAATATATATATATATATATATATGTATATAAAACAGAAGAAAAAAGACTGTACCATTAGCACTCAGAGATAACAGCTATACATTTTTAGTTTATTTTTTACTAGTCTTTTATGTGTAATTATAAATTTGGGATTATACTTGTAACACACATGGTGTCTTGTTAGGGTCTATTAAATATTCAGACCCACAGACAGCCACATGCTTCACTTGGCACTGGTCCACTTGGGAGGAACAACACCTTGCCAATAGGGCAGCATCACATGCTCCTCTTTAGCACATGCCCTTGCAGTGGTCCAGCACAGCTCAGGTGCAAGGAGACTGCAGACATATCAGAGGATGCAGGAGCCACCAGCTTAAAAGACACATCATGTCCTATAGGAGTCAATATATGGTATAGAAACTCCATAGACATGGCTTCCAAGTTCCCACATTGGACATGCCAAGTGTCCAGAGTCACTGTACTTGGAAGTCACAGCATGGTACCTTTTCAGGTAATTATAGTTCTCTGGGTCCAGATGCAATTCACCAATCGGGTTAATTTTGCCTAGTAACATAGCTGATACATATCTTTTTCTAAGGAAACAGAGCAAGAAAACTAAGGGAAGTTCAAATTCTCTTATAGAAGAGAAAAACTTTTATCTGCAATACTATATACAATTTTTTAGCCTTCATAAAAATCATTTCACTAAATCACAAGCATGTTTCTTTGCTATTAGAGGTGTTTCAGAAACATGACTGCCCGAAATGTGTTTAGACAATCCTCTAACGCTGTGTATTTAGCCAAGTTTTCCTTCCACTCTTAAAACTATCACTGACATGAACATCCCTATATACAAATCTTTGTATTTATATAAAACTCTGGTTATCTCTTTAACATAAATTCAGGGCATGGAATTAATGACTGGGTCTGAAGTTGATAAAACTCTCAGTACATCTCGACCAGCTGCTCTTCAGAAAGAAAATGTCAGTTTACATTTGAATTGTATGAAGGTATCTGCACCTTTAACAACACGGGTTAAAGTTTAAAACATTTGCCAAACTTAGATGGGAAAAATGCTGTATTTAAAATAATTTTTCTTTGATAACTGATGAGTTTAGAAATGTTTATATGCATACAGTCAATTTATTGTTGTTAATTGTCTATTTTTGTCCTTTCTAATTTTTATTTTGGGAAGCTCATCTTTTTAAGTATTAGGAATATTTACATTGGAGTCTCATGCTGCAAATTATTTTTGCAGTCTTTATTTACTTTTTCTTTTGGTAGAAATGCTTATTTTCAGGTAGACAAATCTATCAATCCTTTTCTATCTGCCTGCAACAACATTCCTAATTGAGGATGCTTCTGTGGGTGTGTATGTGGACTTTCTAAGTGTTTGAAACCCACATTTTTCTCACCTCATAATGTGCATTGAAAAGCTTTCCACCTATTTTAAGGCTCTGGAACAGTTTACATAGTTATGGGTTTTCTTTTTTTTTTTTTTTTTTTTTGATTAATTAATTAATTAACTTTTGGCTGTGTTGGGTCTTTGTTGCTGTGTGTGGGCTTTCTCTAGCTGCGGCGAGCGGGGGCTACTCTTCGTTGCGGTGCGCGGGCTTCTCATTGTGGTAGCTTCTCTTACTGTGGAGCATGGGCTCTAGGCGTGTGGGCTTCAGTAGATGTGGCACACGGGCTCAGTAGTTGTGGCACGCAGGCTCAGTAGTTGTGGCACATGGGCTTAGTTGCTCCGCGGCATGTGGGATCTTCCCGGACCAGGGTTTGAACCCATGTCCCCTGCATTGGCAGGCGGACTCTCAACCACTGCGCCACCAGGGAAGCCCAGCTATGGGTTTTCTATCCCTTGAAAGTTTGAAGGAATTTATACTATAGTTATGTGTCCCCAGTACTATTTTGTGCAATAAATTTTAGACATGTTTAAAAATTTGTATTCATTTATTCAGCTTTTCTACATTTTTAAAGGCATTGTTGGTAAGTTATCTTTTCATAGAATATTATAAATTTTATTGAGAAGTAAGCATGTATTGGCACAGAATTGAATATACAATTTAAATAAAACTACAGTGTAGACTTTAAAGGTTTATATATTTTTGCTTATATATTCTTTTTTTTCTTGACTTTTTTTTTTATTGGAGTATAATTGCTTTACAATGGTGTGTTAGTTTCTGCTATATAACAAAGTGAATCAGTTATACATATACATATGTTCCCATACCTCTTCCCTCTTGCATCTTCCTCCCTCCCACCTTCCCTATCCCACCCCTCTAGGTGATCACAAAGCACCGAGCTGATCTCCCTGTGCTATGCGGCTGCTTCCCAGTAGCTAGCTATTTTATGTTTGGTAGTGTATATATGTCCATGCCACTCTCTCACTGTGTCACAGCTTACCCTTCCCCCTCCCCATATCCTCAAGTCCATTCTCTAGTAGGTCTGTGTCTTTATTCCCATCTTACCACTAGGTTCTTCATGACCCTTTTTTTTTCTTTTTTTTTCCCTTAGATTCCATATATGTGTGTTAGCATACAGTATTTGTTTTTCTCTTTCTGACTTACTTCACTCTGTATGACAGACTCTAGGTCCGTCCACCTCACTACAAATAACTCCATTTCGTTTCTTTTTATGGCTGAGTAATATTCCATTGTATATATGTGCCACATCTTCTTTATCCATTCATCCGATGATGGACATTTAGGTTGCTTCCATGTCCTGGTTATCGTAAATAGAGCTGCCATGAACATTGTGGTACATGACTCTTTTTGAATTATGGTTTTCTCAGGGTATATGCCTAGTAGTGGGATCTCTGGGTTGTATGGTAGTTCTATTTTTAGTTTTATAAGGAACCTCCATACTGTTCTCCATAGTGGCTGTATCAATTTACATTCCCATCAAGTGCAATAGGGTTCCCCTTTCTCCACACCCTCTCCAGCATTTATCGTTTGTAGATTTTTTGATGATGGCCATTCTGACTGGTGTGAGGTGATGCCTCATTGTAGTTTTGATTTGCATTTCTCTTATGATTAATGATGTTGAGCATTCTTTCATGTGTTTGTTGGCAATCTGTATATCTTCTTTGGAGAAATGTCTATTTAGGTCTTCTGCCCATTTTTGGATTGGGTTTTTTGTTTTCTTGATATTGAGCTGCATGAGCTGCTTGTAAATTTTGGAGATTAATCCTTTGTCAGTTGGTCCATTTGCAAATATTTTCTACTATTCTGAGGGTTGTCTTATGGTCTTCTTTATGGTTTCCTTTGCTGTGCAAAAGCTTTTAAGTTTCATTAGGTCCCATTTGTTTATTTTTGTTTTTATTTCCATTTCTCTAGGAGGTGGGTCAAAAAGGATCTTGCTGTGATTTATGTCATAGACTGTTCTGCCTATGTTTTCCTCTAAGAGTTTTATAGTTTATGGCCTTACATTTAATTCTTTAATCCATTTTGAGTTTATTTTTGTGTATGGTGTTAGGGAATGTTCTAACTTCATTCTTTTACATGTAGCTGTCCAGTTTTCCCAGCACCACTTATTGAAGAGGCTGTCTTTTCTCCACTGTATATGCTTGCCTCCTTTATCAAAGATAAGGTGACCATATGTGTGTGGGTTTCTCTCTGGGCTTTCTATCCTGTTCCATTGATCTATATTTCTGTTTTTGTGCCAGTACCATACTGTCTTGATTACTGTAGCTTTGTAGTATAGTCTGAAGACAGGGAGCCTGATTCCTCCAGCTCCATGTTTCATTCTCAAGATTGCTTTGGCTATTCGGAGTCTTTGTGTTTCCATACAAATTGTGAAATTTTTTGTTCTAGTTCTGTGAAAAATGCCAGTGGTAGTTTGATAGGGATTGCATTGAATGTGCAGATTGCTTTGGGTAGTAGAGTCATTTTCACAATGTCGATTCTTCCAATTCAAGAACATGGTATATCTCTCCATGTGTTGGTATCATCTTTAATTTCTTTCATCAGTGTCTTATAATTTTCGGCATACAGGTCTTTTGTCTCCTTAGATAGGTTTATTCCTAGATATTTTATTCTTTTTGTTGCAATGGTAAATGGGAGTGTTTTCTTAATTTCACTTTCAGATTTTTCATCATTAGTGTATAGGAATGCAAGAGATTTCTGTGCATTAATTTTGTATCCTGCAACTTTACAAAATTCATTGATGAGCTCTAGTAGTTTTCGGGTGGCAGTTTTAGGATTCTCTATGTATAGTATCATGTCATCTGCAAACAGTGACAGCTTTACTTCTTCTTTTCCAATTTGGATTCCTTTTATTTCTTTTTCTTCTCTGATTGCTGTGGCTAAAACTTCCAAAACTATGTTGAATAACAGTGGTGAGAGTGGGCAATCTTGTCTTGTTCCTGATCTTAGTGGAAATGGTTTCAGTTTTTCACCATTGAGGACGATGTTGGCTGTGGGTTTGTCATATATGGCCTTTATTATGTTGAGGAAAGTTCCCTCTATGCCTACTTTCTGCAGGGCTTTTATCATAAATGGGTGTTGAATTTTGTCAAAAGCTTTCTCTGCATCTATTGAGATGATCATATGGTTTTTATCCTTCAATTTGTTAATATGGTGTATCACGTTGATTGTTTCGCATATGTTGAAGAATCCTTGCATTCCTGGAATAAACCCCACTTGATCATGGTGTATGATCCTTTTAATGTGCTGTTGGATTCTGTTTGCTAGTATTTTGTTGAGGATTTTTGCATCTATGTTCATCAGTGATATTGGCCTGTAGTTTTCTTTCTTTGTGACATCTTTGTCTGGTTTTGGTATCAGGGTGATGGTGGATTCGTAGAATGAGTTGGGGAGTGTTCCTCCCTCTGCAATATTTTGGAAGAGTTTGAGAAAGATAGGTGTTAGCTCTTCTCTAAATGTTTGATAGAATTCGCCTGTGAAGCCATCTGGTCCTGGGCTTTTGTTTGTTGGGAGATTTTTAATCACAGTTTCAATTTCAGTGCTTGTGATTGGTCTGTTCATATTTTCTATTTCTTCCTGGTTCAGTCTCAGCACGTTGCGCATTTCTAAGAATTTGTCCATTTCTTCCAGGTTGTCCATTTTATTGGCATAGAGTTGCTTGTAGTAATCTCTCATGATCCTTTGTATTTCTGCAGTGTCATTTGTTTCTTCTCCTTTTTCATTTATAATTCTATTGATTTGAGTCTTCTCCCTTTTTTTCTTGATGAGTCTGGCTAATGGTTTATCAATTTTGTTTATCTTCTCAAAGAACCAGCTTTTAGTTTTATTGATCTTTGCTATTGTTTCCTTCATTTCTTTTTCATTTATTTCTGATCTGATCTTTATGATTTCTTTCCTTCTGCTAACCTTGGGGTTTTTTTGTTCTTCTTTCTCTAATTGCTTTAGGTGCAAGGTTAGGTTGTTTATTTGAGATGTTTCTTGTTTCTTAAGGTAGCATTGTATTGCTATAAACTTCCCTCTAAGAACTGCTTTTGCTGCATTCCATAGGTTTTGGGTCGTTGTGTCTCCATTGTCATTTGTTTTTAGGTATTTTTTGATTTCCCCTTTGATTTCTTCAGTGATCACTTCGTTATTAAGTAGTGTATTGTTTAGCCTCCATGTGTTTGTATTTTTTTACAGATCTTTTCCTGTAATTGATATCTAGTCTCATAGTGTTGTGGTTGGAAAAGAGACTTGACACGATTTCACTTTTCTTAAATTTACCAAGGCTTGATTTGTGACCCAAGATATGATCTATCCTGGAGAATGTTCCATGAGCACTTGAGAAGAATGTGTATTCTGTTGTTTTTGGATGGAATGTCCTATAAATATCAATTAAGTCCATCTTGTTTAATGTATCATTTAAAGCTTGTGTTTCCTTTTTTATTTTCAACTTGGATGATCTGTCCATGGGTGAAAGTGGTGTATTAAAGTCCCCTACTATGATTGTGTTACTGTCGATTTCCCCTTTATGGCTGTTAGTATTTGCCTTATGTATTGAGGTGCTCCTATGTTGGGTGCATAAATATTTACAATTGTTATGTCTTCTTCTTGGATCAATCCCTTGATCATTATGTAGTGTCCTTCTTTGTCTCTTGTAATAGTCTTTATTTTAAAGTCTATTTTGTCTGATATGAGAATTGCTACTCCAGCTTTCTTTTGATTTCCTTTTGCATGGAATATCTTTTTCCATCCCCTCACTTTCAGTCTGTATGTGTCCCTAGGTCTGAAGTGGGTCTCTTGTAGACAGCATATATACGGGTCTTGTTTTTGTATCCATTCAGCCAGTCTGTGTCTTTTGGTGGGAGCATTTAATCCATTTACATTTAAGGTAATTATCGATATGTATGTTCTTATTCCCATTTTCTTAAATGTTTTGGGTTTATTATTGTAGGTGTTTTCTTTCTCTTGTGTTTCTTGCCTAGAGAAGTTCCTTTAGCATTTGTTGTAAAGCTGGTTTGGTGGTGCTGAACTCTCTCAGCTTTTGCTTGTCTGTAAAGGTTTTAATTTCTCCATCACATCTGAATGAGATCCTTTCTGGGTAGAGTAATCTTGGTTGTAGGTTTTTCTCCTTCATCACTTTAAATATGTCCTGCCACTCCCTTCTGGCTTGCAGAGTTTCTGCTGAAAGATCAGCTGTTAACCTTGTGTGTTGTTTGTTGTTTTTCCCTTGCTGCTTTTAATATGTTTTCTTTATATTTAATTTTTGACAGTTTGATTAATATGTGTCTTGGCGTGTTTCTCCTTGGATTTATCCTGTATGGGACTCTCCGTGCTTCCAGGACTTGATTAACTATTTCCTTTCCCATATTAGGGAATGTTTCAACTATAAGCTCTTCAAATATTTTCTCAGTCCTTTCTTTTTCTCTTCTTCTTCTGGGACCCCTATAGTTCGAATGTTGGTGCATTTAATGTTGTCCCAGAGGTCTCTGAGACTGTCCTCAGTTCTTTTCATTCTTTTTTCTTTATTCTGCTCTGCAGTAGTTATTTCCACTATTTTATCTTCCAGGTCACTTATCCGTTCTTCTGCCTCAGTTATTCTGCTATTGATCCCTTCTCGAGTATTTTTAATTTCATTTATTGTGTTGTTCATCATTGCTTGGTTCCTCTTTAGTTCTTCTAGGTCCTTGTTAAATGTTTCTTGCATTTTGTCTATTCTATTTCCAAGATTTTGGATCACCTTTACTGTCATTATTCTGAATTCTTTTTCAGGTAGACTGCCTATTTCCTCTTCATTTGTTAGGTTTGGTGTGTTTTTACCTTGCTCCTTCATCTGCTGTGTGTTTTTCCATCTTCTCATTTTGCTTTTCTTACTGTGTTCGGGGTCTCCTTTTCACAGGCTGCAGGTTCGTATTTCCCATTGTTTTTGGTGTCTGTCCCCAGTGGCTAAGGTTGGTTCAGTGGGTTGTGTAGGCTTCCTGGTGGAGGGGACTAGTGCCTGTGTTCTGGTGGATGAGGCTGGATCTTGTCTTTCTGGTGGGCAGGTCCACGTCTGGTGGTGTGTTTTGGGGTGTCTGTGGCCTAATTATGATTTTAGGCAGCCTCTCTGCTAATGGATGGGGCTGTGTTCCTGTCTTGCTAGTTGTTTGGCATAGGGTGTCCAGCACTGTAGCTTGCTGGTCGTTGAGTGAAGCTAGGTCTTGGTGTTGAGATGGAGATCTCTGAGAGATTTTTGCCATTTGGTATTACATGGAGCTGGGAGGTCTCTTGTGGACCAGTGTCCTGAGCTTGGCTCTCTCACCTCTGAGGCACAGCCCTGACGCCTGGTTGGAGCACCAAGAGCCTTTCATCTACACGGCTCAGAATAAAAGGGAGAGAAAATAGAAAGAAAGAAAGAAAGAAAGAGGATAAAATAAAATAAAATAAAGTAAGATAAAATAAAATAAAGTTATTAAAATAAAAAATAATTATTAAGAAAAAAATTTTTTTAAATAAAAAACAAACAAAGAAAAAAAACGGACGGACAGAATCTTAGGACAAACGGTGAAAGCAAAGCTATACAGACAAAATCTCACACAGAAGCGTACACATACACACTCACAAAAAGAGAAAAAGGGAAAAATATATATATATCGTTGCTCCCAAAGTCCACCTCCTCAATTTGGGTTGATTCGTTGTCTATTCAGGTATTCCACAGATGCAGGTACATCAAGTTGTTTGTGGAGCTTTAATCCACTGCTCCTGAGGCTGCTGGGAGAGATTTCCCTTTCTCTTCTTTGTTCGTACAGCTCCCGGGGTTCAGTGTTGGATTTGGACCTGCCTCTGCGTGTAGGTCGCCTGAAGGCGTCTGTTCTTCGCTCAGACAGGACAGGGTTAAAGGAGCAGCTGCTTCAGGGGCTCTGGCTCACTCAGGCCGGGGGGAGGGAGGGGTACGGATGCGGGGCGAGCCTGCGGCGGCAGAGGCCGGCGTGACGTTGCAGCAGCCTGAGGCGCGCCGTGCGTTCTCCCGGGGAAGTTGTCCCTGGATCACGGGACCCTGGCGGTGGCGGGCTGCACAGCCTCCCAGGAGGGGAGGTGTGGAGAGTGACCTGGGCTTGCACACAGGCTTCTTGGTGGCGGCAGCAGCAGCCTTAGCGTCTCATGCCCGTCTCTGGGGTCCACACTGAAAACCGCAGCTCGCACCCGTCTCTGGAGCTCCTTTAAGCAGCGCTCTGAATCCCCTCTCCTTGCGCACCAGGAAACAAAGAGGAAAGAAAAAGTCTCTTGCCTGTTCGGCAGCTACAGACTTTTTCCTGGACTCCCTCCCGGCTAGCCGTGGTGCACTAGCCCCCTTCAGGCTGTGTTCACGCATCCAACCCCAGTCCTCTCCCTGGGATCCGACCTCCGAAGCCCGAGCCTCAGCTCCCAGCCCCCGCCGCCCCAGCGGGTGAGCAGACAAGCCTCTCGGGCTGGTGAGTGCTGCTCGGCGCCGAGCCTCCGTGCGGGAATCTCTCCTCTTTGCCCTCCGCACCCCTGTGGCTGCGCTCTCCTCTGTGGCTCCGAAGCTTCCCCCCTCCACCACCCGCAGTCTCCGCCCATGAAGGGGCTTCCTAGTGTGTGGAGACCTTTCCTCCTTCACAGCTGCCTCCCAGAGGTGCAGGTCCCGTCCCTATTCTTTTGTCTCTGTTATTTCTTTTTTCTTTTGCCCTACCCAGGTACGTGGGGAGTTTCTTGCCTTTTGGGAGGTCTGAGGTCTTCTGCCAGCGTTCAGTGGGTGTTCTGTAGGAGCAGTTCCACGTGTAGATGTATTTCTGATGTATCTGCGGGAAGGAAGGTGATCTCCGCATCTTACTCTTCCGCCATCTTCTCCTCTCCGACTTTTTTTTTTTTAACTTTTGCTTTTCTTATATTAGACTAACCAGGGGGTTGTACATTTTACTTATTAATCCTATTGTTTTCTGATTCACTGATTTTTCATAATTTTTATTGATCTGTTTCCCTTGCTTTCCTTAGGTGTTTTCGTTTTTTTTGTTTTTTTTTTTAAAGGGAAAAAACTCTCTGTAATTACAAAAAGTAATTGCAAGAGAACCTAGGCAATGATGTTTCCTGGGGGCTGGGAAGAAGAGAGGAAAATATGTTAGTTAGTCAATGGATCACTCACGGATTTATGTCTGAGTACCTGAGAAAATGATATGTTTATGGGACAGGAAGAAACCAGGACCTGATTCCAGACTAATTCTAGGACTAGGTAGAGCTGCCATTAAACCATTACAGATAGAACTCAATGTGGCCTCCAGGTTTTATCTGAGGAGTGAAGTGTGTCACCTTTTAAGGTACTTAGAAGGGTGTCTTTTATGCTTTCTCTTAGTCCTTGGGCTGGTGAGAAAGGAAAAGGGAAAGGTAAGAGGAACACGGAGATCAGTCTTCCTCTGGGAGAGGGCACATCCCCCATCGCTCTAAAGAGGAGGTGATACCAGGGTTTCAGTGGAATCTCCTTCTCTGCAGGGAGAGGAAGTTGGTCTGTGATCCTGAAGAAGGTAAAGATCAGTTTCCAGCCAGGTTCTTTGTTTCCCCAACTTCTAACCATTTAGTCCATGGCAGACGCTGTGCCAAGTCATTTGTATGAAGCATCTTATTTAAGTCTTGACAACTCTGTGAAATAGGCAGTCACGTTATCCCCATTTTTGGGGGAGGGAACAGTAGAGTGACTTGCCTGAAGTCACATAGGATGTGAACCCTGGAAGGTCGGACTGCAAAGCATGTGTTTTTTTTTTGTTTTTGAAAACTTTTATTTTGTTTATTTTTTGGCTGTATTGGGTCTTCGTTGCTGTGCGCGGGCTTTCTCTAGTTGCAGCGCACGGGCTTCTCATTGCGGTGGCTTCTCTTGTTGCGGAGCACAGGCTCCAGGCACGAGAGCTTCAGTAGTTGCAGCTCGCAGGCCCTAGAGCGCAGGCTCAGTACTTGTGGCGCACAGGCCCAGTTACTCTGCGGCATGTGGGATCTTCCTGGACCAGGGATCGAACCCGTGTCCCCTGGATTGGCAGGCGGATTCTCATCCACCGCACCACCAGGGAAGCCCAAAGCATGTGTTTTTAACCACTGTGATAGATCATGTTTTATCACTGCTGACCTTAATTCCTATGGCACAGCCTTATTATTTAAGGGGGAGCTTGTCAAGTCTAGGATCAATGATCAAAATGAACTTAAAGTACTACGACTCATTATGTCCATATTATTTCCTCCTCAAAATTCTATTCTATTTCTCATCTTAAAGCAAGTAAAACATTTGCATAGAAAACAATACTCGAATTGAATGTCTGAGCAATCATTACATCCCTCAGCATGCCAGTCGGTATTTTTATTACTGCTCCAAGGAGAGGGGAGTGGGAGAGGGCAGGTAGGGGAGGAGGGAGAGTTGGGGGGAGACAGCTTTGGAAGAGAAAGGGGGGAAATAATAACTGAAATTACATCCCAAATAATCTGATGTTGTAGCATGTTCAGACACAGAAATGTTTATTTTAAAACACTCACAAAGTCATTTTTTTAAAATCAAATTAAGACATGTGAATGCTAAATCATTTTACCAGACAATACAGATCTATGAGCTTTATGCTTTTGAAATAGTCTCCCAAGAGGTCTGTCTGGCCACTTTTTTTTTTTGCCTTTGAGAGAGAAGAATGCAATCAATGAAGGTAAATTTGCAACTTAATTGAATGTGACGTAATGTGAGCAGAGCCAGAGCCGCCCAGAACAATTCACAGCAAACTTCAGGTCAAGCGGTTTCTTTCATCTCTGGCCTCTCTGGAAGTTCAGTCAGAAGAGCAAGAGATACATGCCTGGGCGATTCTATTCCACTCTGATTGAGGCTTTGTATCAAGGCCAGCGTTTACATTCAAGACCTCTTCTGAATACACACAACGCACAGCATATTTTTTCAAGAGTACAGTCGCTGTTCTTAACATGGCAGCCACTCAGGCCTGTTCATTTAAAAAATATATACGTATGACATTCAGACATTCTTTTAAAAATATATATGTATATATATTTAAATTCAGGGACCAAAAAGCAAAAGCCACCTATAAAAGAAAAGGCAGACAGAAAATGTCGTTTAGGATCCAACAGTAAAGAAGGAAATCCTTTCCTGTACTCACAATAGCAGTTGGGCTGGCAGCCAGCACACAATAGAGCACCAGAGGGGTGATGAAGCTTTCTTCCTCTGTCCCCGGGTAAGGCTTCATTAAGTCTCCGTCCTGACAGAAGAATCCTTGGATATGCACCTGAAAAGTGTCAGTGCATTCGAAGTAGTAGGCAAGCAGCACTGTCCCAGCCATGATGACAAGCTGAAAATACAGCATGGCCACACAGAGACGTTAGCCGGGCTTCGGAGCCGCGCCCGCCCCCCAGAGCACACTCCTTCCATCACCCAGCAGCTCTCCTTGTATTGGTATTGGCAAGTGTGTGCGTGCCTGTGTGCTCCGGGCTCAGGGGGTGTGTGCTTACTTGTCTGCCTTGTAACATCTGTTACATAAACCTTCCAGAAAATAATGAACAGCTCCCATCTGAGAAGCAGACCACAGCAAGGCTTGTAGAGAGACCCAGGCTCTGCTGCGCCCCTCGCAGGGGATGCATGGGAACCAAGGCAGTACTGCCATTCAGGACAGAGGTGAAAAGTCAAAGGATAGTGGTATATGAATTGGCAAGATGTAGAGTGAGATCTGTTCATGGGCAATTTCATAAAATGTTAGAGATAGACTTACTTTATTATAAAGTAGTAGAGGCAGGTAAATGATGCATGAATGAACAAACAGGAAAGCTAAAGCCTAGAAAGGTTAAGGGAAATCTTCAGAACCTAAATTACCGGCGTGGATGAAAACATTGTACAGGTATCCTATATCAGTCATAACTTTTATCCTTTTCCAAAAAGATTTTGCCTTTATTCCAAAATGCTTTCTACCAGTAAGTAAAGGACTTTACTGATGATCACATCTTATTATAGACATATATCCTTCATAAGGTTTGGACACAAAAAGGGACACAATTATCCTTTCATTTGATTCAGAAATGTCCCAGATACTCACCGAGGTTTAGATGTAGCCTTTAATAGGTATGAGGAGTTGGGGGAGTATGGAAATGCCATTATTTTTCTCATTCCCATTAGGAAACACCAAATGGCAAGATGAGACGGTGATAAAGGTAGACAGAAAAGAGGTCTTTGAGGTTATGAAATTACAGAAAGTTAAGCTGGAAAAGATCTTAGAGATCTTCCCATCTAAAATCTTTATTTCATAGATGAGAAAATGGAGGTCCAGCAAGGAGAACTGACGAAAGCTGGATTATCCAACAAGGAAACCAAACATGTCCTTAGACTGACAATCAGCAAAGCAGGGAAACTAAAATGGGGAAAAATATTTTAAAAGTATCAAAGTAGGGCATCTTTGTACATCTTTTATGGCTTAAAAATTGTTTCTATTTGGAAGTACATAAGGGGCAGGGAGGGGGAAACTATAATCTTTTAGGTTTTAGTCTCAAGTTCTTATTCCAGCCCTGGAATGACTAACCTAAGGTCACGTAGCTAGTTAGTGTTAGACCCAGGACTAGAATCCCACATTTTCTGATCCCCATGGGGCAAAACACCTGGGTCACAGCATCAAAATCGCATCATACACAAAAGTGTGGAGAGTTATGGGGAGAGGCAAAGTAGCTCAACTCTAATGCAGAGAGGCACCATTTGGCATCTTTATCCACGTTCATATCCATTTCTTTAGCCACAACACTGAAGCAGAGCCTTGCACTTTGCCCACTCTCTCACACCTGCTTCTGGTACGTTAGCTCTGCAATTCCTCCTCACTCTAGCAGAAGGCATCATTTTCTTTAAGGGTCATTTGGATTAAGAATCTTCCCCCAGGACTTCCTGGTGGCACAGTAGTTAAGAATCCACCTGCCAATGCAGGGGACACGGGTTCAATCCTTAGTCCAGGAAGATCCCACATGCTGCGGAGCAACTAAGCCCGCGAGCCACAACTACTGAAGCCCGTGCTCCCTACAGCCCGCGAGCCACAACTACCAAGCCCGCGTGCTGCAACTACTGAAGCCAGTGCACCTAGAGCCCGTGCTCCGCAACAAGAGAAGCCACCTCAATGAGAAGCCCGCGCACTGCAAAGAGTACCCCCCGCTCGCCACAACCAGAGAAAGCCCGCGCGCAGCAACAAAGACCCAATGCAGCCCCCCACAACCAAAAAAACAAGAAGCTTCCCTCAACCTTCCATTTTCTCTAACTCTTTGGTTAGAAACCTTTCCTCTTTGGTTCAGAAGCCTCGAGTATCTCCAGCGGTAACGTGTCTAAAGTACAAACACCTAACCATCCTGCTATAAAGGTCTTTACCTTTTGGCTGTATCCATCACCACCTTTATCTCCAGGTAGGCTCCAAATCATACTTCGCAATCACTCTCTCTCACACATGACTTGTTTCTGGCTCTACAAGGATTTTGTTCCATTATCTGACATTTTCTACCCCTTCTCCCACAGTGGACCTTCTGGCACAACTTCTGACCATCCAGTAATCTCTAGACATTCGCATGTGTTTCTCTGTGCCTGAAGTTGTTTATTGGCACGTGTAAACTACCAATGCTCATGCCCACCATCTCTACTGTTTCAAGCATTTTGTTTATTTCTTTTCTCTTTAGCAACGGAGAAGAGACTTGGATAAGGATGTTTCCTATAGGAATGAGAGATAGGTGCTCCCAAGCTGCCCCACTGATTGGTGCTCTTGCTAGCACCTAGTTTATAAAGTCAAGGCCATGAAGTTTCTATTTCTTTTGTGCTGCGCTAGTCAATTGAGTCGACCCAACAGGAGGGAACCTAGCCAGCTGACCCGAATGTTTTGGAGCTAACACTAGGATTCCAACAGTCTGGGGGCTCTGCCTCTGGGGCTGTTTCTGTCTCCTGCACAGGCTTGATCTGATTTCTCTGTATCTCATCCATGTGGCAGGAAACACATTTCTCTCTCTCAGCTTCATCAGCCCTAAGGAGAAATAAGCTTGGAGAACAGGCAGGATCGATGGGGGCTTTTTGGATAAAACAAAAACAAAAATGGCATCTAGCTTCCTCTATTGAGGAAGAATATTATATTTTACAAGGGACATTTGTGCTACCACTTCCATTTAAAAGAGAAAAAGGTGAAAATGAAGTAAATGAAAGCAAAATAATGTGTGTGTGTGTGTATATATGTATATGTATGATCTCTATATATACGATCTATATATATTATATATGTATATTATATATGTATATATATTATATGTATGTATATATGTGTATATATATGTAAGAGGACTCAGAAAAATGAAGAATAGAAACTTTTAAAACAGAATTGTCTTAACATCAAATACATCAAAATCAACAGTAACAATAAAAAAGCCAAGGTCAATATATCTAAATTTGATATACATAGAAAAAATCTTGAATAGCTGCTTGGCCAATTTAACTATGGAAACAGCATTCAGAGAGAACTGAATGAATGAATGAATCAAGTGCAGGGCATAAAGAACAGAGAACCTTGGAGACGCAGGGTGGTAGAGGTAGATGGGAACTTCCACAGCCTACGGGACAGAACTGACCCATCAGCATGAGTCACCTTGGCCTTGGCTCCTCCCCTGAGCAGCCAGAAACCCCTTCATGTCATTTTAAAGCCATCCTCAAGCTCCCTGGAGAGTCCTCAATAAAATACCAGTTAGAGATGCACAGAAGCAAATATAGAACAATTTGGATCTTGACTTCTAGGTTTCTTTTCTATTGAACATTCTCTTGCGACCATATATTAAAAAGAAGCTTATGCATTTACTGCAGGAACAGAAACAGCACGTTGATTCTGCTTCCACAAGCAGAGAGCTCTGCCTTGCAGCACTGATGACACACAATTAGCCGTCGGTGTCCTCCCTTCCTCCGCCCTGTCCTGGGCCATGATTCATCACTGTCTAGGTTTGTGTCACTCGTGCCAGCTGGCACACTTGCCGTCTCCGCTGCCTTCTCCAGCCCCATTTAGGGAGGCATGGAGGGAGGCCATAATGTTGGTGTCACATGAGCAGATGGTGAGGCTGTGCTGGACCCAAGTGCTGGTGGAAGGGTTGATGGTATTAGTGTGAAAAAAGCAATTATGGCTGTGGGGAGATAATGAGGTAGAAAGAGCTCATGTACCAGGGATTTTCCTCAGCTGTCGCTTTCTAAGAATGACAACCCGATACATGAAAGTGCATTAAATCCTGATCATTCCACAAAGATTCAGAAGGCAGAAGCCAGCAATATCTGAAATCCAGCCTCTCAGAGTTGAGAGTACTGTGTTTCTACCCAGGTTCTCCGCTGATCGGAGAAAAATGAATGTCACAGAGGGATAAGTGGGGAGGTCACAAAGCTGAGAGAAGAGGCTGAGATGACAAGTACGTTTTTCTTTGGTCAGTAAAGTCTGAAGCAATTGTGGACCACTAATTTATATGACAGGATACAAGCTGGGAGAGCAGGGGATGGGTAAATGGTGCTATGACTCATGTGAGTATGTATGTGTGTCCAGGGATGTAGGGGCAGACACATGACGTGGAAATGAGAGGACCGGTATCTGGTCTGGAGTGTAAAGGGCGTAGTTTGAACTGGGGACTCCTGGTGCTAGGTGACCAACCATCTCATTTTGCCCAGGACCAAGGGGTTTCCTGGGGGCATGGGACCTTTCAGTGCTAAAATGGAGGTAGTCTTGAACAAACTGGGGTGCTAGGTCACTCTACCTGAGACAATGTTTCCCTCCCCAAAGAGCTTTCTTATTCTGGGTCTGGCCAGGAGCTATCAAGACCAATGCCAATTAATCAGTCAACCAACATCTGTTTCTGAAAACCGCCTCTGTGTTCAGTTCTGAACTAAGTGCTGTGAAGGTGAGGAATTCTCAGATGTGCTCTCTAACCTCAAGCCATTTGTGATCAAGCCAAGTGGGGAGCGCTCGCCAATACAGGAAACAGACAGTGATCTGTAGGAGGGTGTCAGCTGACCCCAAGCTGGGTTTCATACATGGCTGCATGTGTTTGGTGACCTGGGAGGGATGGGTATTGGCAGAAGGAGAACGAGGGAAGGGGCTACTGCATGGAGAAGGAGCGAGGGCAAGGGGATGGAGAGGGCAGCATGATGTGTGTTCAGGATATTGGTTTTGACTAAGCCTCGAGGACATATGTTCAATTCCATAGAGAGATGGGATAAAGGAAGCGCAGAGCAGAAGGAACGCTGCAGCAGAGCTTAGGTGATGAGATTTGGCAGGGTTGTGATGCAGAAGCAAAGTCTTAGGACTCCAGGGGATAGTACACGTTAAAGATTTGCATGTTGTTCAGTATTGAGCAAGCATGTTAGGCACAAGGGTCAGTAGCTGCACGAAAGGGTTGGGGTGGGAAACCCTCAAGTGGCACTGATGGAAGTGGGAAACAAAGTAGTAAGTTAGAGGGGAAACACCTGAGAAAACTGACAGTGGAAACACCTGAGACCTCACTGGGAACCCTTAGAAATAAGGATAACACTTTGAGAGGGGCTGAAAGTTCTCCATAAACAACATGGGCAAGATCCAAGGAGAAGAGGAAGGAGTAGGAGATGGAGGAGGAAGAGATGGTGATGGTAAAGGTGATGACCTATATTACGCATATGTCCTAGGAACTGTTCTAAGCGCTTGACATAAATTAACTCTTCTTCTGCCCAGGCACCCTGTATGTGGTACATATATTATTTCCATTTTATAGAAGAGGAAACAGGCACAGAGAGATTACATGAATTGCATTAAGGTCACACAACTCGGGTGAACCTAGGATGATTACTATAATTATGATGTATTTCTCCACACAAACTTGGGCAGCCTGGGGAAAATCAGGTTACAAATACGTCAGCATAATATTAAGGGCTAAACTATGTGCTACAGACTTGAGTACTTTATTCAAATGTCTCCTAGTATCAATTTCATCTGTATGAAGGTTAATAATAACTCATAAATATGCACTGAGGCATGTTTATGTATTCTCATTTCGTTCCAAAAAGAAGTTATACCAACTTCCACCAAATAAAGTAAGCAAGCATCAAAGAGCAGTTGGAACAGAAGAAGAAATAAATAAGGAGATAGGAGTTACATCCTTGAGTATAAGTTGTCTAATAGTCAGCACAATAAGGAGATACTGGTCATTTTCACATTTCACAGTAGCTATATGATAAAAACCAACCAACGGTTGAAGAGTAGAATCTTTCTGATATAGTGACTGGATAGGAATTCATCCTGAGTTTTCATAAGGGACATGACAAACAATGACAATACTGAGTATGTTGGTGCTGTTCTTTATATGGGACCTCATATCAACTCTTCTTAACATAGGCCGATGACATCACATCAAAGCTAAATGCACAAAAACAATAGTGTGAGATAGAAGGGAGGAGGGTTGGCATTATGATTCGGTCTAGGTTGAACTTGAGAGAGATAGCACAATGAAAGGTTAAGACTGCTAGGCTGGAAACCTGCTCTGCTGCTTTTACTAGGTGTGTGACTTAAATTCCCATGCCTCTGTTTCTTCGTTAGTAAAGTGGGGCTAATAATGCTACAGCACCTACCTCTTCAGGTCATCATGAGGATTAAATGAGGATTGTGTAGTATTTAGAACAGTATCTGACTCATAATAGTAAGCATGTTCTAAAAGAATGGGTAGACTATATATTCTTCACTCCTTCCTAATTATAGTTTCTCTCAGGTTAGGTTTTTAAAAACTACTGGGTAGCAGTGAATTAGATACTACCTTTTAATAAGTTTCCTGCTAGTGAAATACAGACCTGCATCTTTTTTTTTTTTTTAAATAAACAGCCAACTCTTTTTTTTTTTTTTATCAGAACATTTAAAACCCCACATTTGTTTTATTTATTTTTATTTTTGGCTGTGTTGGGTCTTCGTTTCTGTGCTAGGGCTTTCTCTAGTTGCGGCAAGCGGGGGCCACTCTTCATCGCGGTGCGCGGGCCTCTCACTACCGCGGCCTCTCTTGTTGTGGAGCACAGGCTCCAGACGCGCAGGCTCAGTAGTTGTGGCTCACGGGCCTAGTTGCTCCGCGGCATGTGGGATCTTCCCAGACCAGGGCTCGAACCCGTGTCCCCTGCATTAGCAGGCAGATTCTCCACCACTGCGCCACCAGGGAAGCCCCACCTGCATCTTTTTAAAAAAATGGATTTCATTGTTTAATAATACTACAATGCTATTATTAGAGTAGACTAGCGGAAGGAACCTTTGCTCAGACTACTCTCTGTAGGACAAATCTTTTAACCTTTCCTCATCCCGGTTTCTTCTGTGAAAAAAGATTTACTTTTCAGGGTTGTAATGAGAATTGAGGATATTATACATAAATATCAATGACACTATTTTGGCACATAGTAGATGCTTAATAAATGATATCCCTAGTTATTATTAGCTTCATTTAGTGTTACTGTGTCTTATATATGCCCCTTATTATGGTGGTTTTCCAAACTGCAGATCTCAAACCATTAGTTGATTGTGAAACAAATGTACACAAGGTAGGGTTCAACTAGAATTTTTTAGTGAAAAAGAATGGAATAGAATTGAATATATTAGAGTTTTATACATAGTAAGGACAAGTGTTTTTTAAAAATTTTATTGAAGTACAGTTGATTGGCAATGTTGTGTTAATTTCTGCTGTACAGCAAAGTGACTCAGTTATACATATATACATATTCTTTTTCATATTCTTTTCCATTTTGGTTTATCACAGGATATTGAATATAGTTCCCTGTGCAATACAGTAGGACCTTGTTGTTTATTCATCCTGTATATACTAGTTTGCATCTGCTAATCCCAAACTCCCAATCCTAAGGACAAGTGGTTTTATGTGAAACTTTTGTTGAGTATGTAACATATAGGCAGAGGGAGAATGTATAATACAAAGTGAAATATATTTCTTACTATGGGTTGTATTTAAAAATCCTTCAATAAAATGTGATTTTATTAGATACTTGTCTCATCATAAGCAAGTTTCTTATACTTTAGTGCCTAAGGCATGTAGGTTCAAATCCCAAATACACTAATTACTACTGTATGTCTTTGAACTTAACCTGTCTATGCCTTAGTTTCCTCACCTGTGAAATGAGTTCTCATGAGAGTGGTATGAGAACTATATAATTAAGTATATCAAAACCACTTAGCAGGCACTCAATAACTGTTAGCTGTTATTTTATTAAGAATTAAGTAGAATATATATTTTTTTCTGAATAAGCAAACAATACCACATGCACTAAAATACATAAGAGAATATGAAGTCATCGCATTAGCCAGGACTGAATAATCAACTAGTTTTTCCATCTATAAAATGATGCTTCTTGACAAGCATCTTATTTCCACAAATATGAATTTTCAAGAGTCAAACTATTCTTAGTTTTGCTATTTGCAAATGATATTATCTCAAGATATGAAGGAATAAAAATAAAATATTAAGCAATCAATTAGTCTTTTGTCAATGTATTTGATCCTTGATTGTCTATTATATTTTTGTATTTTATGAAAGATTTTTAAAAATTATTTTATTGTGGTAAGAACACTTAAAATGAGATCTACCCTCTTAACAAATATTTGAATACCATATGTTATTGTTGACTATAGGTCCAATGTACAGCAGATTTCTAGAGCTTCTTCCTTTTGCTTAACTAAAACCTCATGCCTATTGATTAGTAACTCTCCATTTCCCTCTCAGTCCGGGATCCTTTAATTAACAGGCAATTAAACTGTGGTTAAGAATGACATCCTCTTGTGAAAACTGAAAAACCTACAATGGACCAGTGCATGTATATGAGAATTCATTCCTTCTTCTTTAAGGAGAACCAAAGGTGTACCCATAGGCAAGGATATGTAGATGAAATGAGATTGTTCAGTTATTCAGCTAGTATTTATTGAGTGCCTACTACTTGCAGACATTGGGGATTTTCAGTCATTGACAAAACTGAATAACAAATAACAAATAAAACTTACAAAACACATGATTTTTGGGCTCATGGGGCTTTCTGTGGGGGAGACAGATATCATAAAAGCAAACCCAAGGGAATGATAATAATGACTCTCATTGACTGACCACATAACCAGCTACGTACCTTGAAATGCATTCTGTTACACGATCCTCATGCCACCCTGTGAGATGACGAGTCACCCTCATTTACAGCAGAGTACGTTTATCCAAGCTCACAGAACTAGTGAATGGTGGAGCCAGGATTTGAACCTCCGGTGTCAATTAAGCATAAAGAGATGATGCCTGTAAAATGCTTAGCCTAATGCTTACTTAGTAAGTGCTCAGTCCTTTCTCTTACTCTTTGATTTCTGTTCACTTGTCCTTTTCAATGCTTCTTGACATGGCTCTGGGGTAAGAGTGGGGGTTGACTGATCACCACCCCCCCATAACTTTCCTTTCTTGGTATTTAAGAACTTTCGCCTGCCTCTGACCATTCTGGCTCCTTTCATTTTTCCTTTTCTTTTACCTGGTCTGTAAATGGTAGTGCTCTCCTAGGACCTACCCTTTCCCCTCTTTTCATTTTCTTTCCATGTATTCTTCTTGGGAGATCTCATCTTTCTATGGCTTCCACTCTTATATTGATTCCACTGACCCTCATATTATCATTTTTGGTCCTGTTTACTCTCCTGACCACCAACCTTGTGCTCCACAGACACTCCAAATACCACAAGTCTGAAATGAAATTCAGCATGTCTCCTCCCTTCAATGTGCAACTTCTCTAGAGTTCACTATCCTGGTAAATCCAACCAACATCTCAGTCACCCAGGCTAGAAATCTCAACATCATCTTAGACACTTCCTCCAGCTTTCTTGTTCTTCCCACCCCATACCTGGTCAGCTCCCATGTCTTTCTTACTGTAGTTCCTGTCCTATGTATCGCAGTTTTCCTATGCCAACTGCCATGTTCTTATGCAGGCCTCCATATTTCTCTCATCTACACTACTGAAATCTTGTCCTACCTGCTCCTGCTGCCTTTGAGATCTCAACCCCTTTATGCCATTAGTTACCCCACTACTAAAGAGTTATGATTCTAAGGCACAGCTATGATTATGTCTTTCTACTCCAAAATCTTCAGTGATAACTATTTCAGATAAACCAAGCAATTTTCTGTGTATTTTAACACACTGGGCTCTGTTCCACTCATGTTTTTGATAATGGAGAGAAGCCTGCCATTTGAATAGAGACCAACCCAGGAAACCCCATCAGGCTTTGCTCCTCAGGTAACAGAAAATACACAGGTCTGCCTCTCAGCCTGGGCTGCCTACGCCTCCCTATTTGGCCACTCCTTAAAGAATGAATGCAAATACCATATCCTTGTCTTTGCGTGTGTGTGTTTCCATCCTCCAGCATCCTGTTGGTTATTTATTAGTGAATGATATGAAGAAATGTAGAGTGTATGATAATATTTTCAGGTAGATTTACAACTACACTGAGGAAGGGATTATTATTGGATCTAAGTCAAGCTAAATTGGGCCACAAAATTTTCTCTTTGATCTTCTGCTGTTAGGGATATGTATATTTTTAATTCAAAGACACAGATGAATACATATAAGGAATGTTAAATGTATAGTGACACAAAACTGAAAGGCATAGCTAATATTAGAGAAAGCAGAAAAAAATTCAAAATGATTTTGATGTTTGAGAACATTGCTTGGGGACAAATGTAAAGTCCTACAGCAAGGCTTTGCTATTCCTTAACTTCAGGGGCTGGTAGAGTGGAAAGCCTAGAACTCTGACCTGAGAGGCTCACCAGCCTTGGCCTTCACTGACCCTGCCCTTCCTCAGGGCTGCTTCAGACTCAGAGACAGGGAAGGTCAGAGCTCAGTAGATGTTAAATGTGTGGGAAAATGAGAGTGATGAGATGAGGAGTCAAGAGAAGTCTTTGAAAAGCAAGTCCTGGATGACTTTGATGCACATTTTATTTACTTACTTAGTAAGACAGGTGGATGGAAGCAATTTGCAAATGATCCCTATGGTCTAAATGGCTGCAGTCCTACTACCTTTAAAAAAAATTTTTTTTTATTTGGTGCACTGGGTCTTAGTTGCAGCTCGCCAGCTCCTTAGTTGCAGCATGTGGGCTCCTTAGTTGTGGCATGTGAACTCTTAGTTGCAGCATACATGTGGGATCTAGTTCCCTGACCAGGGATCGAACCTGAGCCCCCTGCATTGGGAGCGCAGAGTCTTATCCACTGCGCCACCAGGGAAGTTCCACCTACTACCTTTTTGTTAACAAACTAAGTTGATTTGGGCGATAATCTAAGGTTTCTCAGCAGAATCATTAGAAGTCAGCAAACTACTATGAACACCAACTATGTGCCAAATCCTTCAGCTAGTTGGTAGGAACATAAAGATGAAGGAGTTCTTAGTTTTTCAAGGGTATGAGCAAGTGACCAAATGATCGGTGTTTTTTTAAAAAATTTATTATTTTTAATTTTAATTTTATTGGAGTATAGTTGATTTCCAATGTTGTGTTAGCTTCAGGTGTACAGCACAGTGATTCAGTTATACATATACATATATTCATTCTTTTTCAAATTCTTTTCTCATAATAAGTTATCACAGAACACTGAGTAGAGTTCCTTGTGCTATACAGCAGGTCCTTGTTGGTTATCTATCTTATACATAGTAGTGTGTGTATGTTCATTCCAAGCTCCTGATTTATCCCTCCCCAACACATTTCCCCTTTGGTAACCATAAGTTTGTTTTCAATACCTGTAATTCTGTTTCTGTTTTGTAAATAAGTTCATTTGTATCATTTTTAAAAATCAGATTCCACATATGAGTGATATCATATGATATTTGTCTTTCTCCAACTTATTTCGCTTAGTATGATGATCTCTAGGTCCATCCATGTTGCTGCAATGGCATTATCTCATTCTTTTTTATGGCTGAGTAATATTCCATTGTACATATGTACCACATCTTCTTTATCCATTCATCTGTCGATGGACATTTAGGTTGCTTCCATTGTCTTGGCTATTGTAAATAGTGTTGCAATGAACATTGGGGTGCGTGTATATTTTCAGATTATGGTCTTCTCCAGATATATGCCCAGGAGTGGGATTCCTGGATCATATGGTAGTTCTATTTTTAGTTTTCTCAGGAACCTCCATACTGTTCCCCATAGTGGCTGTACCAATTTACATTCCCACCAACAGTGTAGGAGGGTTCCCTTTTCTCCACACCCTCTCCGGCATTTATCGTTTGTAGATTTTTTGATGATGGCCATTCTGACTGGTGTAAGGTGATATCTCATTGTAGTTTTGATTTGCATTTCTCTAATAATCAGCAATGTTGAGCATCTTTTTTGTGTGCCTCTTGGCCATCTGTATGTCTTCTTTGGAGAAATGTCTATTTAGATCTTCTGCCCATTTTTTGATTGGGTTGTTTGTTTTTTTGACATAGAGCTGCATGAGCTGTTTGTATATTTTGGAGATTAATCCCTTGTTGGTCGCTTCATTTGCAAATATTTTCTCCCATTCCGTGGGTTGTCTTTCATTTTGTTTATGGTTTCCTTTGCTGTGCAGAAGATGTTAAGTTTAATTAGGTCCCATTTGTTTCTTTTTGTTTTTATTTTCATTACTCTAGGAGGTGGACCAAAAAAGATATGGCTGCCGGTATCTTTTACATAAACAGAT
The DNA here is from genome assembly GCF_028023285.1 of Balaenoptera ricei. NCBI lineage: Eukaryota > Metazoa > Chordata > Mammalia > Artiodactyla > Balaenopteridae > Balaenoptera > Balaenoptera ricei. The sequence continues at coordinate 92,090,647 of NC_082644.1, read as the reverse complement.
ATCTTTTACATATCTGTTACATAAAAGTAACACTTTTATGTCTAAAAGTGTTCTGCCTATGTTTTCCTGTAGGAGTTTTATAGTATCTAGTCTTCCATTTAGATCTTCAATCCATTTTGAGTTTATTTTTGTGTATGGTATTAGAGAATGTTCTATTTTCATTCTTTTACATGTATTGATAGCTGTCCAGTTTTTCCAGCACCACTTACTGAAAACACTGTCTTTTCTCAATTGTATATTCTTGCCTCCTTTGTCATAGACTAATTGACCATAGGTGCGTGGGTTTATTTCTGGGCTTTCTATTCTTTCTATTCTATTCCCCCCTCCTTCCACCTCTGGTAGCCACAACTCTGATCTCTTTCTCCATGAGTTTGTGAACTTTTTCAAAAATAAAACACTAATACATATTGGGATAAATTGAAAATCTTTATCATTGGAATTAATGTGGTATGTCTTTATTTTTCTAGACTTTAAAGTACATAAAGTAGAATCATACCGTACATGCTGTTCCACAGCTTGTATTTCTCCTGACATATTTTGACCATCTTTCTATGTTAGTACATAGAGATCTTTACAGTTATATGAGCTAATATGTTCTGATTGACACAGGTGTATTCAGGAACCAGAATAAAAGAGGAGAAGTAGGTGTAAACTCAAAAGAGGAGAGCTCTGCGTGGTAGGCAGAGGAAATCAACCTTTTATTATATACTCAAAAGGAAATAACTGAAGGATTTTGAGCAGAAAAGTGGCACCATCAAACCTGTCATTGAAGAGTGTGACTTAGATAGGAATCTGTATTAGATTAGAGCAGAGACTCTTAGCAGAGAAATCAGAGTTGGTATTGTACAAAGGTTAGTTTACAGGTAAGTTACCAGGTACTCGAATACCAGTAATAGTGCAGTGCTATCACATTTCCAGAGCAAGCTCACACAATCCTATTTAGCTTTCTCTCCCTCACAATGGAGCAGGAGTAAAATATTGTCTGTTGTACATTTAGTTTTCAACTACCATTGTGAAGATATAAAGTAATGCATTCATTAAACTTTTATTGATAAACTACTACATGATAGGCATTAGGGAAACAGCAGTGCACAAAATAAAGTCTCTGTCCACATGGGGGAGGCAATAGAAAAGAGTAGATTTGGGGGCTGGGGAAAATAAGTTTAATTTTGAACATATAAATTTTGAGACATTCAACAGAAATGTCAAGGAGGCAGTGGTGTATATAAGTTGGAGACATATTTTGGGAGTCATCAGAGTATGTGATCGCCTAGTTAGCGAGCATACACAGAGGAAAGGGGAGTCCAGGAGATGTGACGAATGAGCAAAGGTGAATGAAGAAGCTGGTGACAAAAGTAGGGTTGGTGGGAAAGTAACAGTGAGCCAAGAACAAGAATCTCCAAAGATGGGAGATGGGGTGGTCCAAGACTTCATATAAGGGCACCAAGGAGGCAGAGTGAGCGGTACTGACTGAAGGTATGAGTCTTCAAGCTGAGTGACTTTTTTTTTTTTTTTAATTGAAGCATAGTTGATTTACAATGTTGTGTTAGTTTCTGGTATACAGCAAAGTGATTTAGTTATGTATACACATATATATATATATATATATATATATATATATATATATATATATATATATATACACACACACACATTATTTTTCATTTTCTTTTCCATTATGGTTTATCACAGGATATTGAATATAGTTCCCAGTGCTATACAGTAGGATCTTGTTGTTTATACATTCTACATATGCCAGTTTGCATCTGCTAATCCTAAACTCCCAGTCTTTCCCTCCCCCACCCTCCTCCCCCTTGGCAACCACCAGTCTATTCTCTATGTCCCTGATTCTATTTCTGTTTCATAGATAGGTTCATTTGTGTCATATTTTAGAGTCCACATATAAGTGATATCATATGGTATTTGTCTTTCTCTTTCTGACTTACTTTGCTTAGTATGATAATCTCTAGGTCCATCCATGTAGCTGCAAATGGCATTATTTTATTCTTTTTTATGGTTGAATAATATTCCATTTTATATATGTACCACATCTACTTCATGCCTTCATGTGTCGATGGACATTTAGGTTGTTTCCATGCCTTGGCTATTGTAAATAGAGCTGTTGTGAACATAGAGGGGCATGTATCTTTTTGAATTATAGTTTTGTCTGGGTATATGCCCAGTAGTGGGATTGCTGGATCATATGGTAGTTCTAGTTTTAGTTTTTTGAGGAACCTCCATACTGTTCTCCATAGTGGCTGCACCAATTTACATTCCCACCAACAATGTAGGAGGGTTCCCTTTTCTCCACACCCTCTCCAGCATTTGTTATTTGTAGACTTTTTTATGATGGCCATTCTGACTGGTACAAGGTGGTACCTCATTGTAGTTCTGATTTGCATTTCTCTGATAACTACAAGCTGAGTGACTTTGAAGGAGAGTCTGCAAGAGGCAATGAGGAGCAAGGAAAACACCCACCCTGTCCCTAAGTCCAGTAGCACAAGGGGTATAGGAAGTAAAACATGGCCAGTTGGGAGGGCTGCAAGGAAGCAATATAATTAAGAAAGCCAAGTTCACAGTAAGAAGAAGAAGGAATTGATCAGACAAGGTTAAGAAGATAAGGGGCTTTACTGATGACAGACCTGTGAGTTTTGGAGTTTGTAGAGCAGCAATGTAGGGGCTGAGGAAGGTGGGTGATGGGATCAATTAGAGATGCATGGAGCTGTGTGGGCACGAGAGACCACAGGGTGAGAGGTGATGTGGAGTCCTTGTCTTCTAATTGTGGTTAAGATAGGGACGAAGGGCAGGACAGAATTAGCCCCAATGTTCTCTGAGGCAGATTAGCGGGGATGTACTGAGAAGGCAGGAAGAGACAGAGAAAGTTCCTCTGCATTGTGTTGTGAGTTAAAAAAAAAAAAAAAAAAAAAAAAAGCCTGTGTGTGCTAATCCAGGAATGTGACCATTTAAAAAATGTTTCCTGGGGCTTCCCTGGTGGCGCAGTGGTTGAGAGTCTGCCTGCCAATGCAGGGCACACGGGTTCGAGCCCTGGTCTGGGAAGATCCCACATGCCGCGGAGCAACTGGGCCCGTGAGCCATAATTACTGAGCCTGCGCGTCTGGAGCCTGTGCTCCGCAACAAGAGAGGCCGCGATAGTGAGAGGCCCGCGCACCGCCATGAAGAGTGGCCCCCGCTCGCCGGAACTAGAGAAAGCCCTCGCACAGAAACGAAGATCCAATACAGCCATAAAAAAAAAAAAAAAAAAAAAAAAGCAAATCTTTTAAAAAATGTTTCCTAAGTTGTGGCAGTTTAGCACATCTTTAGGCGTCTCTAAGCAGCATGGATTCCACCCTTATCTCAACAAATAACATGTTGAATATCCACTATCGTACCAGGCATGGAAAAGGATGGAGAGAAAGGAAAGCAGCCATCTCCAGGAAACATCAGTCCTCAAATGCAGCTGTGCCTGTTGTCTAGCAGGTGATAAGAAGAGACCTGGCGGTTTCAAAACCTTTTCTTGCTCTTTGGGATTCCAGGAGGTGCATTTTCCTCCCTGTCTCCAGAACAGAAAGGGCCAGTGGTCCACTTCTCCAAGTATTCCCATGCTGGAGACTGTGGTTCAGAAATGCCTGTACCATTTTATAATAAGCATCTAATAAACTGTCAGAGAATGACACAAATATAGGACCACCATCTTCATTGTTCAAACTGCAGAGGACCTAAACCCATGCCCCCACCCCCAACCAGGTTTCCTTTCCCCTGTGTTTTTAAAGAAATGAGAAAATGCAAGGAAAAATAGTAGTTTGAAGTCAACAGAACTAGAAATGACAAAATCATGCCAAATGTGCCATAATTATGACTGACAGCACCAGTTGTCAGAGAGTTGGGTCTTCAAATCACTTTCCACACGGCACGTCAGACAGTCATTACCAATCGATAAGAGCTAGGCCACCCCGATGACATAAGGGGTACCACCTTTTCAGATGTATGACATGGGTCCTGAAACAGGTTAGGCTGCCATGAGGTTTTCAGTACATGCTTGAATGGTTCCTGTGCTCCTTCAAAGTACTCCACATTCCTGAGACAAGAAAACTCTGGTTCCAGAGTTTCCTCTCCAGAGGAGAGGCACACGACAGGCAATCCAGCATGGGGTATTGCCAGACATTTGCTCATCAATGGTTTCTTTTAATTTTGGAGGAAGCCAGTAACTTCAGTAAAGATGGTTACCTCTTGCCCTAGGTAAGAACCCCAATTCTGTCAGCTGAGAGTGCTGACTGATGAAATCATGTGATTCAATTAAATTCAGAGCATTGAATGGAACAAAGATTTTTTCTTCCCTCTAATATTAGGTTAAGTTGTCCCCAAACATATTTCATTAGGAAGAGGTTATTATACCCCTCTAACAATCCTAGGACCACTTCTCAATTTTATTCTTAGCCTGGGAGAGGCTTTCTTCACCGTGTCTTTGGAAAGAATGTCCAGCTATGTGGTCAACCACATAAGCCCAGAGCTTTAGGGTTACTTAAACAATTTTTTAAAATTAATTAATTAATTTATTTATTTATTTTGGCTGCATTGGATCTTCGTTGCTGCCCACAGGCTTTCTCTAGTTGCAGCAAGCGGGGGCTACTCTTCATTGCAGTGCGCTGGCTTCTCATTGTGGTGGCTTCTCTTGTTGCAGAGCACGGGCTCTAGGCTCATGGGCTTCAGTAGTTGTGGCATGCGGGCTCAGTAGTTGTGGCTCGCAGGCTCTAGAGCGCAGGCTCAGTAGTTATGGCGCACGGGCTTAGTTGCTCCGCAGCATGTGAGATCTTCCCGGACCAGGGCTTGACCCGTGTCCCTTGCATTGGCAGGCGGATTCTTAACCACTGCGCCACCAGGGAAGTCCCTAAACAATTTCATTTAGAGAAGCAGACACTGAACAGATACAGCATTTTTGTTCTTATGTTCTCTCTAAATTGAACTAAGATAAGAACAGGCATTAAGCTGCTTAGAGATTTGAATTAGAGGAACAATTATTTTAATACACATGATAGGAGAAAGGCTTTCAGAGCCTTTAATCTCCTGATTCTTATGAAAAACTGTCACTCTTTGGATATCCATGCCTGACTGGAGGTTCTGCAAAGCAATCTAAGCCTCCTTTTCTCACTTTTATCCTCTTGGGTTGATTTTTGTTCCTTGAAAACGATTGTTCCATTTTAAAACTTTCTGAACATGGCACAATGCATAATCTGTATCATTTAGCCCTCTAAATACTTCGCCATTATACTAGGGTACTTATGACTGAGCATGCCTTTTCAATGGAAATTTATTCACTGAGATGTGAAATTACTTTAGAAGACACATTTAGAGCATTTTTTTTTAAAGAGGAGGGAACACTTCTTTTTACTTATTTATTTATTGGTTGCATGGGGTCTTCATTGCTGTGTGCAGGCTTTCTCTAGTTGAGACGAGCGGGGGCTGCTCTTGGTTGAGGTGCGTGGGCTTCTCATTGCAGTGGCTTCTCTTGCTGTGGAACACGGGCTCTAGGCGCACGGGCTTCAGTAGTTGTGGCTCATGGGCTTTAGAGTGCAGGCTCGTAGCTGTGGCACATGGGCTTAGTTGCCCCGTAGCATTTGGGATTTTCCGGAGCAGGGCTCGAACCCGTGTCCCCTGCATTGGCAGGCGGATTCTTAACCACTGCGCCACCAGGGAAGTCCACATTTAGAGCATTTGATTTGAGCCAGGCATGTTGAGCTGAAAACGTTCAGGAAGTTAGTTATATTCTTAAGTAGTTAATAATTGTTCATCATAAGCTATCTTTTCATTCTTGACTGCTGCCTCTGCCTTCTGACCTCACAAAACAGCCAGTAGAAGGTAGGGAATCCAGTATATGAAAGACCATCTCAATGGTGTCTTCACATTTTCACATCATCTTTGAGGTCAGAACTGTTATAACTAGAGTGTGCAGTCAGGGTGCTGGTTTGAGCCCCACCAACTGACACCTTACACCTCACATCATCTGCCTCTTACTGTGTCCAAAAGTAGCTTCTGAAAACTGTCATTACCACTGTATGAGCTAACCCAGGCTTAGCCCCACCCCTTCCTAGGCACAGGCTCTCTGCTTTCTATGAAGTAGGATAGGATCTCTGTTCTCTGGGGATCAGGAAAAATATTTTTCGCTGGATATATTGAAGAGGAGGTTATATTCACTCATAAAGACAGAGAGGTGTGGGAGACAGAATAGTAATAATCATGCTACTTTAATTCCTAAAGATAGTCCAATGGGCACTCTGGGTCTGGAAGACACATCCTTCCACGTGGGAGCCCGTGAAAAATCAGTGCAGCAGGCTAAGAGGTCCCCAGGGATTGTGAACACAGAACAGCTATTGTGTTCCCAGAGCCCAGTGTAGGTGCTCCACGCGTCCTTGTTCAATACATGGATGAAAACCAGAGGACAACGCAAGACCCAGATGCCAGCCAGATGGGTGCCGGTGCACCGACGACCGTACCTACAGCCCACGTTCTCTCAAGTCCTCAAGGCAACTATTAGCAACAAGCAATGCCCTGGAAATTGCCACGTAGTAAATCTAAACCCTAGTAGAAACTGAAAACACTTTCCCGCATAAATATCTCTTTAGATTCCCTTCCTCTCCCTGTGACAGCTGTAAAAATCCTCCTCTCAGACGTTGCAGTGAAGGACAGGTTGATATTAAGTACCCAGTTAGGTCATCTAGAAGCCTGAGAGGGGAGGAATGAGAGGGAGTTGGAGTTGACTTTGTGTTGCTTCTTTGAGTTTTCTCTCTCTTGTTGGAGAATCTTCTCTGGAGGTCAGATTTCTGAATCCAGTTGTCTGAAGGGCTTGGCTTAAGAAGACATGTTGTTGGGACCTCCCTCCTTTTGGGAGCCGCTGCCCTTGGCCTCAGGGAAGAACCCTGACACAAGTGGAGAGGCCTTGTCATTGCAGCAAAAGCTTCTTTTTTGGCACCTCTCAGCAGATACTGTGGTAAGTGAATGGCCCCAATTCTTCTCCTCTCCCTGGGTCCACATCCTTTCTTGTTGTTCCTCTTACTGAAGAGCAGTGACTTACTTTGGCCAAGGGGATGTGTGCAGATGTGACTACAAGCAGAGGTGTGAAAAGCACTTGTGCGTCGCCATTTGCTCTTGCACCTCTGCCTCTGCCAGGAGAACATGCCTGGGTTAGGCTGCTGGAGGGATGCCTAAACTACATGGAAGAGGGCCAAGTCACCCCAGATGACAGCCAACTAACCCCAGGATGTGTGAGCCCCTGACAATAGCTGGTCAGCTCTCAGACCTATGATTGAGCCCAGCCAAGACCAGAACTGCCCAGTAAGGTCTAAGCAGCCATCCCATGAACTCGTGAGCTAAATAATACCCACTGTTATATACCATGGAATTTTGAAGTAGTTTTTAATGCATCATGCAATAGACATCAGACACAGCTACTTTTTTTTTTGCTGTTGAGGAGTAGTATAGTTCAGTGATAAGTGGACCAGACTCTAGAAACCAAGAGGTCAGATTTAAATCGTGCATCAGCCACTCACTGACCCTGGGGACAGTCGCTTAAACTTTCTATACCTGTTTCTTCACCTGTAAAATGAAGACAATAGTATTTACCAACAGGGGCTGATGTGAAGATTCAGTGAACTAATTATATATGCTGGCATATAGTAAGCACTATAAATGTGCTATTATCATTTGCTACTATGTTGATTTGCATTGGTGAAAAGAGAACCAAGTAGTTTGATCCTGCATGTCTGAAAGCCTGCTCCTGTCCTAATTAAGGAATGTCAGTGGGATTTTTCCAATTATTATTATTTTTATTTTGCTTTACATGACGCTGCTGGTTTCTCTGGATGGTCAAGAGGTTTTATAAGTTGGCTGCAGTTTCTTTTCCCTTCTTCTGAGTCAATCTGTACCACATCTGTGGATATTTATTGAGATTTTTGTCACTGAATGTCATTTTCCTCTAGATTTCAGTGTTTATACAAACTTTCCCTTGTTTTTAAAATTTTGAAAGGGATATGGGAAGGGTGATTAGGAGGTTTGTGCACAAGTAGCTATTTGATCCAGAGGTAAGACAGTATAGTTTCAAATAATCTAATGCAATCTTGTTTATTTAGTCTTTCCTTGTTTGAATTTTTCATTTATTTATAATAACTTAGCAGATTAATATTCTTTGTCCCTTTCCTCATATTTCGAGTCTGTGTCAACATGTGTAAATTGAAAACTAACTGGGGAAGTTCCTTGGTTTACATACTGTGTTATTTCTCTGGATCATGGGATTAGAGACTGTGGGAATTGGTAGGCACTTTGCAGATTAGTCAGTCTCTTTACTGATGAGGGAACTGAGGCTCAGACAAGCTAAGTCACTTGTTTGAAGTACCAGAATAAGTTAGCCAAAGACCCTGGATCAGAATATAGTGCTCTCCCAAGTCCAGTGGGTTCTTATTGTTTTTTATTGTTCAGTATTTGATATGTGTAAAATTAAGAGTTTGGGATTAACATATACACACAACTATATATAAAATACACATTACTATATATAAAACAGATAACAAGGACCTACTGTATAGCACAGGGAACTATATTCAATCTTGCAATAACCTATAATGGAAAAGAATCTGAAAAAAAAAATGTATAATTGAATCACTTTGCTGTACACCTGAAACTAACACAACATTGTAAATTCACTATATATATCTATATTTATTGAATTATAGTTTAAATTAGATACATAATAAGTACCTGAACATATCACCTCATGCCATAGACACTTCCTGTATACAGCTGACCCTTGAACAACCTGGGTTTTAACTAAATACATGGGTCCACTTAAATCCAAACTTTTGTCATTACACAATCCATGGGTTGGTTGAATCCTCAGAAGCGGAACTGCAGATAGAGAGGAAGCACTGATGCGGAATGCCTACTATAATTTATACTATACTTTTATAATTTAGAATTTTCAACCATTTGGAGAGTTGGCACCTCCATCTCCTGCATTGCTCAAGGGTTAACTGCATGTGCTCTAATCTCCACCTACTGGATCCTATAGCAACCCCAACCTAAGGCATCTCCCAAAGAGGCCACCATTTTCCCGAATTTTGTATTTTTCATTTCCTTGCACGTTTGTATGTGTCCCTTAAAATAAAGAAATACATGTATGTATGTATGTGTGAATGTGTGTATACACACACACACACACACACACAGCCTACTTATGTCTTTTTTGCACTGTCTTAACTGACTTGAAGTAATTTTTAATAAACTCTGGACACTAATCTTATCAGATACACAGGTAACAAATATTCTCACACATTAATTTATCTTTTTACTTTTTTAAAGACATCTTTTGATGAAGACAACTTCTTAGTTTTAGCATTTTCTTTAGTATGGATTTTAACTACATCAAAGGTGTATTCTATTGTATGTCAACATAGAAAACAGATTGTCTCCAAATTAGAGGGATTTGATATGTACAAATGTTTGTCCTAGTCAATCATATATCAAAAATAAGCTAAAGCAATTACTTCATCAGTTATAACCTCTTTATGATAATTAATTCAAGTCACATTGGTAGTTGAGAAACATAATTTTGTGTACCTATTATGCCACATAACTTTTATTTTCCATTTGCCCCACAATTCACATGCAATATTTACCAAATTTCAGTTAATTTTGATATTCTTATAAAATAAGGCATTGGATTATTTATAGGTAACCTATCAGATCAATATGCTGTAATCCATGAAAAATAATTAAATCAAAAATAAATTGTCTGAAGTGGACGTAGTAGGAAAACTCTGCCCATGTAACTTAGGAGTTCAGTGTATCTAAGAAAGGAAAGGTTGAGTTTGGTCAGACTCGTGAACTCATGAAAAAAAAATTAAAAGATCTCAAGATGAAGCAGACACGGGTCTAAGACATGAGAACCTAAAAGAGAAATCTGTTTAGATCATTAAAATTCTCACAAATGAAGTTCTACTGAGAAAGAAGAGGAGAAACAACTGAAAGAAACTCTCTGGGCTGTATGGGGAGCTCTATGATGAGGCCAGATTTGGCAACTGGATGTATATAAGATGAAAGGAAAGAGACAGCCAACTGAGACCAACATAAGACAGGGGGTCTCTTTTATAGTGTGTTCAGGTGTCTAAAATCCAGAGTGTAAACAGTGGTTAACAAAAACGCTACAATTAAATTTGATGTAACAAGGCAGAATGATGATGTGATATTGATAGATGATATTGATGGATGGATGAGAAAGATGCATTATTTAATATTTATTTGTTTGTCTTCCCTGTCTAGAGAAAATATCTTTAGATTTAAAAAGTGAGAATGGCATTGGTCCCAAATGTAGGGAGTGATCAAAGAAAGAACAAAGTTGCTTTAAATGAGTTTAAGTATGCTTTACAACAGAAATCACATTCAGGACACTGAGAAACTTGCAAATGAGAGTTTTAAGAAATTACTGAGAGTAAAAGAGATGCAGGAAGATTAGATATGGGCAAACATTATTTCCAAATTTCAAAAAGTGAAGTATACAGACCTAAAAGCATTGTTAATGATGATGATTGAATTTTAGTTATCCGGGGCATGATTGTAGAATGTTACAGGGCAACTTTCTTTGCTCTTAGAGAAGGAAGCACTGATCTCTCTGAGCCAGGATGGGTTCACTAAGCATGAGTCAGGTCATCTTAGGCTGATCTTATTTCATTCTTTAACAGAACTACTCGATTGGCATAGGAGGGATATGAGTTATTTGTGGTCTATCTTGGCTACATCCAAGAATCTGGCAAAAGTTGACCTTGAGGAATCTGATGGACAAGATAGGAATGTGAACTGGATGACATGTATATTGAATATTGGATGAACTCAAAATCAGTTTATTAATGAATCAGTAGTAATATTAATGGAAGAATCTAGGTTGTGTGCATTTCTCAGTCTTAAGTCAATGAGTTAGAAGTCAGCCTTACCAAATCTGTGAATGATGAATGTGAACTTTGAAGGGATAGCATCTATACCAAAAGAAAAATCAGAATCCAGAAAGTCCTCAGCAGCCTGGAATGAGAAACTGAAGTTAACTCAAAGAAATTTCATAGAGATAGAAAACAGGAGGCCTAACACTTGGGTCTAAAATAATCTATTGTTCAAATATTGGGTGGTGGATATGAGAGGGGCATAAATGTAACTTAACAGAACAGCAACAAAGAAACAAGACTGAGGAAAAAAGCTTTAAAAAGCCTTTCCCCTCAGCTGTTAACTAATTTGTCTTTCTTGAAAACACTGCTCCCATTATTTTTCTTCTTTCTGCATCTTGAACCTCTCCATCCTCACTGCTTTTGAGCACATCTTAAACATTAAAAACAAAATAAAACATAACACAGAACAAAAAATAAAACTCTCCCTTGATTTTATTACTGCCTTTAGCTTCCAGACACTCTTTTTACTTTTCTACTTTTCAGGGCAAAGCTACTCAGGGGTTAACTTCACTTGCTCTGGCCAGTCTTCTCAAATTGGCCTCACTTAAGTCATCAGTGACATCCTAATTGAAAAACTCAAACACTCTTCAGTCCTAAGCTTATTTGATTGATGCCTCTGCAGCATTTGACACTCCTGGTCACTTTTTTTATTCTTGAATTTCTCTCTTCCCTTAGTTTCCTTTTTTTTGTGGTTATTTTCCTGGTCTCATGATTGCATTTCAAGTCTCTTTTGCCACCTCTCATCAAGTGCACACCTCATTCTACCACTGGCTCTGTACTTTCTTCTCATTGTTTGTTGCTGGGGGATCTCATGTACTCCCAGGGTTTCAACTGCCTCATATGCTGAGATCTTTATTTCTTACATAACCCCTTTCTTGAGTTCTAGACTTTACTTTCTCCTCAACTTCTCTAATGGCTTCAATTACCACCTATACTTTGATTATTCACAGAAACTCTAACCCGACCTCTCTCTTGAACTCTAAACCCTTATTTCTATATCCATACTCAACACCTTCCTCTAGATGTTTCTTAGGCATCTTACACTCAAGATTTTCAATCTGAATCATATCTGTCCTCCCTCCACTCCTAAAACCTCTTCTTGCAGTATTTCCTTCTCTAAAAAATCACACCACAATCATACAAGCCAGAAAATGAAGCATTGTGCCTGATTCTTCCTTCTTTCTTTTTTTCCCCTCCATGTTCAGGCAGACTCCAAGTCTGGTCGATTCTATTTCATTAATATCACACTGCCACTAGAGCACTTTTTCTCAAACTCAAGTCTATTTATTTCCTTTTCTGGAGGATAATAATCCCAACTTCTTAGCATGTCACCCAAGATCTGATGAGCTGGGTCCTCTCCCTACCTTTCCAATCCCATCTCATAGTTCTTCCCTGCAAGTATCCAATAGACTAACCATCCATTTCTACTAAAAGTAAGGTTACCTACGTATGTCTTGCTTCTGTTATACTTTTGTGCCTATTCGTATGCTTTTCCCTTTGCTTCAATTGTTCTTTCTTCCATTTTTTTTTTTGCCTGATGAAATTCTTTGAGGCATAATTCCTTGTTTTCTCTAGGCAGCGTTTGAAACTTTCTCTTCTGTATTCCCATAGAGCCTCATTTTCCTATTATAGTGCAAAACACAGAGCAGTAATTACTTGTTTTGCATGACAATCTTCACCACTAAACTGTGAGCTCCTCAAGGAAGTGACTGTTTATCTTTGTAGCCCCAGCACTTAGCATAGTTCCTGGTACACAGTGAACACTTAATTCATGTTTATGAAATAGATGAACCCAATGTGCGTGAATACTACAGTGTCACTTCCACAGATTTGTTCTCCCCTGGCTCTGTTAACAGTTCTAGAACTTATAGACAGTGATGGTGCTGCTTTTCTCTGGGTGCATATTTAGAATATTTTGCTTTGATGTGATGCTGCACTTATATTGAGGCAGCAATAAACTAAAAAACATTAAAGAAGTACAATAAGAAATCTAACACCATGTCAAAGGGGCAATGATTGAAGAACTGGGAAATATTTGTGTGAGGCACCACAAAAAGAAAATTAACAGTACCTATTGCAATAGTAGGTGATTGAGAGCAAGGCGCTTTTTTTTTTAATTGAGGTATAATTGACAGATGACATTATATTAGTTTCAGGTGTACAGTATAATGATTCAATATTTGTATGCACTGAAACGATCACAGCTGACACTATATGTAGTTACGAATTTTTTTTTCTTGTGATAAGGACTTTTAAGATTTACTGTCTTAGAGACTTTCAAATATTATAATACTTTCAGTATTGTTCACCATGCTGTACATTACATCCCCAGGACTTTTTTTTTTTTAAATAATTTTTTGGCTGCGTTGGGTCTTCGTTGCTGCGCATGGGCTTTTCTCTAGTTGTGGCGAGCGGGGGCTACTCTTCATTGAGGTGCATGGGCTTTTCATTGTGGTGGCTTCTCTTATTGCGGAGCACAGGCTCTAGGTGCCCAGGCTTCAGTAGTTGTGGTGTGTGGGCTCAGTAGTTGTGGCTCGTGGGCTCTAGAGCGCAGGCTCAGTGGTTGTGGTGCACAGGCTTAGTTGCTCCGAGGCATGTGGGATCCTCTCGGACCTGGGCCTGAATCAGTGTCCCCTGCATTGGCAGGTGGATTTTTAGCCACTGTGCCACCAGGGAAGTCCCTCCCAGGACTTATTTATTTTACAGCTGGAAGTTTGTACTTTTTGACCCCCTTCACTCATTTTGCCCACTCCCACCCCCTCAGGCCACTCCTTTTCTAATAAAACACAACTATGGCAGATTAAATATGATGACAGATTGTTTGCTGCTTTTCTCACTAAGAAGTGGAGTCGAATTATCCTACCCATGAAGGTGGTTTGCTTGACCAACAGAATGAAAGGGACACAAATGTATTTAATATGTTTTATATTAAATACAAATATGAGAGCCTTCATAAGGAAATGAAGACCCAAAGAAACGGACCTGAGTATTTTATGCTAGGCTTGGTGAGGTGCACGGCAGTGGAGGAATCCGATAGATTAAGGAGTATGACGTAATTGCAGTAAACTGGGGGAAACTTAGCAAGACATGTTAAGATTCTTAGCATCCCTTTGTCTTCAGAGATAAGGATGTTCCTTTTCTCTGGGTGTAGGGAGAGCACCTCTCACACGAACATTTCTTGGCCTGTTTCAGGGAAGAAGCGTGATGAAGGGGAGGTCAGTTAGGTCAGAAGAAACCTTGCAGTTTCTGCCTTGGTGTCTTGTAATGTTTCTTCTTGGGGTGTTTCCACTCCAAAATCAAGACACCCAAGGCACATCAAGAGGCCACATGAAGGTGCTGGTGGTGCCAGTAGAACTCCTGGCTGACAGCTGGCGGCAGCTGCCATCAATGAGTGACCCATGCTGGACACCAACCCAAATGAGCCTTCAGATAACGGCAGCCTCCCCCAACATCTAACTGCAACACATAAGACACTTAAGCAAGAAAGACCCTTTTCAAATTTCTGATTCACAAATTAAAACATTTTAATCACTAAATTTGGAGTTTTAAACCATTAAAATATGTATTGCTGTACAACAGCCACTCTACCTAAAACAACAGCTACAGATGTTGATTGACGTAAGAGTGACCTGGTAACAATAAACCACTGTGGCAAAAATGGAGATGGATCACTCAGTCTCTCCCTGCCAGAAGCACCTGCTGCCCAGCCTCAAGGAACGCGATTAGCTGGCAGCCTCCAGCAGTGGAGCTCCCTCATATTCTGAGCTGTGGCCTTGCTCTTTTCAGGACAGGCCCCAGCCAGTGACTGAGCGAGGCAGCTGTAGCCAAAGCTGTGTTCTTGGAGTGTTCCCAGTCAATGGCTGCACAAGATGTGGTACAGAGGCCTAGCTGTTTCTGTCCAACTGTGGGGCCTCCTTAAATGAGCAACCTTTGCTCTCGTGCTTCCCCCTGGGCTGGCAGAGACCTCCTCTGGTCTGCCCCGTAGGATGATGCCTCCACCTGCCCAATACTGCGCCCGCCTTTTCTCAGGTCTTACGCCCCAATGAACTTTTCTCATGCCTCTTCCATCCCACTGTCCGCTTCCTAGAGAATATAACATACGCAACCATCTTGCATTCTCTTAGGAAAATTATAACAACAAAGAGCAACTCGTTAAGACTCAGTGGCAGAACAAGCCCAGCGATACAAACGCGGCAGTTGGTTCTCGGCTTAAGGTCATCGCTCGTTTTATGATTAAGTAAAACATAGCAATACCCTTGATGACTGGCTACCTAGACAGCAAAATTAAGGCTGCAGATAAAAGGAGGGGAGGAGTGAGTTATACTGAGAGCACCAGGCATCTTGATTATGCATCTGCCTGAAGAGAAGGGGCAGAACTCAGTGGGATGAGAAACATCTTATAAAGATCAGTGGTCTTGTGAGATATTTGCTACTTAAAAAACCTCAGTCTAAGTTTCAAACCTTGTTGGAAACCCTCGTCTAACACTGCTTGCTTAAGTATATGTGGACTGAGCAGGGACGTCTAACAATTTCCAGGCATTTATGAAGGTAGCCTTGAGATTGGATCTTCTTAGAAACATTCAAATCACACTATCACAGAAGCCGAATTGGTCTCCTGCTTCCTTTACCAAGTTCAAAGATGACCATTTTTAAAGTATATTATGGTAACCGTGAGATGTGTGTGTGTGTGTGTGTGAGAGAGAGAGAAAATAACAATTAGTACATCATTTGAAAATAGGAATTCTATACTCTACTGGCATTCTGTCCTAAATCTTTGCCCCTTTGATCTCACATTTATAGAAATATTTGCCTTTTCTCTAACAGTTGACATTACTCTTCCTGGGGAAAAGAAGAATGCCAGGGGAAGAGCATGATCGTTCTGTTAAAATATTGAAGAATTAAGAGGAATTATAGTTGTTATATAGCAATCGAAGGGTAGAAATTGCCCAATATTTTAGAAGCCGAAGAGAAAAAATTTTTCCATGAACTTTTTGCCAGAATTGTTCAAAGATGCAACGGGTTGCTTCGATAGGTGGTGTGTTCTCTGTCACTAGGGGAAACCAAGCAGTTACTTGATGGAGATGACATTAGAAGGGATTCCAGTAAATCTGGAACATTAGGTATTAAAGTCTTTCTATGCCTGAATTCTATAAATACTGAAGATACAGGAAGACAAATATGAAGCTATTTGGAGGGACTTCCCCCATTAAATATAAACATAATGTAACAGGAATTACATTACCATAATCGAATGTTAGTTCTGGTTTGTATTTTGTCAGGTATAAAGCTCTGCTGATACCTTTAAAATTGTTTTTCTAATCAAGTCAGCCAAGCATGAAATAACTTCTAGCTGCTTTAGTAAAGACTAATTAGAGGAAATTACACTAATGAGAGGCTAATAAAGCAGACTAAGATGACCCCAGAAGTACTCGTCCTTTTCAGACAAGGCCAGTGAATAGCACGCCTGTTGTAAGTGAGGGGTTTCTGGTCTCATTCTCCAAAGGAAGGTTTTGGGAAATTTATCAGTAGGGGGCATTGGTGTTCTATCAGCAGGAGAACTTGACTCAGAGAATAAGTGCTCTTGGTAATTCTGAGCATTTTATAATGATCACAAATCAAAGCAGAGAGGGAAACTATTTTTCTTAGAAAAATCCACATAGGAATGTCATCTGTTCTAAATGAACAGCATGTACATATTTGGTTTTTCCAATATAAATGAAAGATGCTGGAGGCCTTAAAATTTTTTTTTTTTTTTTTTTTTTTTTTTTTGAGAGTGAAAAAAATATCCCAGCAGCTGCAGATTCAGCATTTCCAAGTCCTAGGAATTGGGAAGACAGCTGAATTGCCATCATGGTAAACCAGCATCACTAGTGCTTACAGCTCTCATTTAGCTGTAATGAGACTGAAATTAAACAGTTCTTTCTGTGTTCGAAACTTCTCTAATACAACAAATACTGGTCTGTTTTTCTCTCTCTCCTTTTACTGGCACAGGCAAAAGCACGTAATTATGAAAGGCATTGGGGGAAAAGGAAAATACTTAGATTTGGAATGCACAGTATATGAGATAAAGAGCTGTCTTTCTTTAATACATACACAAGCCCCACATTTGGTCACGGATAGAAAGATTATTAAACAACAATAAAAATAAATGCAAATTTTCTACATCTACCATAACATAAATGCTAGATGGCAGATATAATTACTTAGGAATTATTACACTTTCTAGAAAATTTTGATATCCCATCTTTCTGGCCCCTCTATCCTCAAAATTCTTTTAGCTTTATATCTTAGAATTCTGGGACTTCAAATCTGAGATCTTAAGGAATAACACAAAGGAAGGATACATCAAAACACACATATACATACCTACAGCTTTCTCTAATTCAATTCTATTTCAAGCAGGGGAAAACTGCCTAATTCCTACCCACCCTTAATGCTCATCCAGCTTTTTACCTTCATTCAACCCCTTCTAGGTATATGGCAGCACTGGCTAGGTACTCCTCTATAAAACTTGCCTTGACCTCTGGGGCCATACTCTGAACTCCTGGAACATGCATTTCTAGTTGGGCATATTTTTCTCAATTTAATAAACCCTTATAGCATTTCTTCCTGATGCCTACACTAACAGAAAGGAAAACAACACAACTCTAAAAGAGAGTGGTGTTTCTGCTTCACTTTTGTGTTTGAATCACCAGCTTTTGTGTTTCGTAAATAGCACCTGTTTTAGCCCTCCAAGTGTTTTGATCAATTAAGAGAGAGAGAAGGTGTCAGATCAAGACAGTCCCTTGTTACTTCTAACGGTTGGGTTAGAGGATGTGGCTTAACTGAATATCCTAATACTGAGCCACAGACTTAGGTGGACTTACCTACTCAGTCACAGAGAGCTAGAAAACCACAGTCCTTCCCCACATAGGAGGAACAGACTAGAACACATGTTTCCTGTGGTACCTGGCTCCCACGGGGAAGGAAGGCGGAAGAAGCTGAGCTACGCATGCCCAGGTCTTCTTCCAAACTCACCAACAGGGAAACTTCCACCCCAGGGGAGGGGCAACTGAAGGGGTGGAGAGAGAGGGGCCAGACGTTATAGATATCTCTCCACACAAAAGGAAGTACCAGGAGTGGGGAATATGTTTCTGAGAGCATAAATCATCTCAATTCATACCCGTTCGGCAGGATGAATTGGATTTTACAATAATGAAATTTATTATAAGTAACAGAACTCTGCATCCACATCCTTAATCTTTAAACAGTCCACATTTCATCACCCTGATGAATACATCTTGGTTTTATTCTGGAATGGCTTGAAATGAGGCATGCTACGTCTGGATTCTCCTTTCCTTTATTGAACCTTTTCAGGCATTTAAGTTCCAGAGATAACTGGATCCTTAGCAGGGGAGGGAGGAGAGAAGTACGCTCGCATCTGTAATGATCTCTGACAGCGTGACATGGAGCACTGATTTTTACAGCAGTCACCAAAATTACAGTAATTAGAGAAAATATCCACATCTTTATAAACAGGGTGTTAACTCATTCAAAAGGAACTTAATGAGAATTTACAAGAGGAAGATCACTTTTGCTGCTCAGTATTAAACATTAATTAAAGTCAGAAGGCAATAGTCAAATTGCCTCTCCACTTCAGTCACTTGGCAAGGCACAGAAATTGGAGAGGCTTTAGAATCTGCTGACTTTGCTGGCTGTGACCCTCCAAATAGGTTCTCTAAATTTACATGCAGATTTGATGCTGAATTTTACTTCCTGTTAAAGATTTTATTAAAATCTTAGTGCAGAAACTGAGAGATGAAAACTTTCAAATGCATAGCATTTTAGATTTAGGCATCTTATTTTTAAAAAGCATTTTTAAATGCCCTCTTTATTATTAAGATAAGTAAATGAAGCCATATATGAAATAGAGTATGATCCCAACTATGAAATAAAATATGCGTGGAAAATACTGGAAGGACATACATCACATTATTAGCAGTAGGTTGCTTTGAATGATTGAACAATGGATGATTTTTTTCTCCTTTTTCTTTTCTGTATTTTGTATGCATTGCTTTTATAAATGGAAAAAAAAAAAAGTTTTAATTACTAAAAGTCTGCTTGTTCTCATGGAAGAGTTAAATCAGTGCCCCCAAATTGGCCATAAGATACTTAGGAGAACCAGCTTTTGTTTCTAAGATCTTGGGGGTGGCAAATTTGATGAACTGGAAAATAAGAAACAGATTGATTGATTGATTCTTACACTGTACTGTTTTATGACTGAATGATTGCCGATAGACTTTATTTTCATTTCAATACAAAATTATGCTTAAGAATCAATGTGTAATTGTGGCTTTGATCCAATATCAAACCTCTGACCCAATAAGAAACAAGACAAACTTCTTGAAGCAGACCTAATCATTTTTTCATTCTGAGTTAAGAACTGGCTGATTTTGACAGGGCGGGTCATGGTAATGGCCTATTTGGTCACATGAATCTCCTTGGAGGCTGCAGCTCAAAACACTTTATACTGATTCCTAGGTAAATAATATAGTGACTTGTGGGGGAGGGATTTTTCCTCATCTGATTCTTTCAGCTCACTTATTTTGTACTTCTCCCCTGAAATTTTCCATTCACTTCCTATTTTTCCTCCCCAGCTAACTCATTCTCCCAAAGATTTAGCTGCAACCCTGTCCAATCACCTTCCACCTCTACACTGAATTTACTATTTTACTCTTTTAGATGATGACTTGCCCATTTTCTGGCTAGCATTTATGATAAACTTAATTGGTTCTGCTTTTAAATAATCTCCTGAATATATCACGTCACCAATAGTCCCACTGCAATTTAATAAATTTAAATGAGGAATAAATTTAAACTTAATAAGTTTAGTGTCAGTAAACTGTCAACTTCTGTCCAGTTTCTCTTCTTTTGTGTTTAGATTTATAGATTAAATAGGCTTTATTTACCCTTTCTACTTCCTTATAAAACTTTTTTTTACACTGCGCTTTTAAGCATATTGTCACCAAGCCTCTGAGGCAAATATTACATCCACTTACAGATGAAAAAATTGAAGAAACTAAGATCCAAGTAAGGGATTAGAACCTAACTCCTTGCTTTCAAAATCCAGAGTTCGTATGACTGCCCCCTAACTGCGTGCGACTGGCCTGGGTTGGCATTTGTACCAGAGCTTCAGTCAGATGGGCTTATGATAGGCCTGGAAGAGGGTCCTACAAGGGGTATGAAGGAAAGGGAATTAGCAACATGATTTTTTTCCACCATTTACATTGGTTTTGCCTGCACTCTCCAGTAGGCTGGGAGCTGGAGTGTGTGTGTGTGTGTGTGTGTGTGTGTGTGCACGTGCGTGTGTGACTTCCTCATGGAACAAAGTGCTCCAAACATACTAGGTACTCCCCTTGAGTTTGTTGAATCGACCCAAGTTGAAAGCAGAAGCAGCACCAAGATTGAAAAGCTAGAAACCTCACACCTTCTAAATAAATTTGGGCTCTCTTGTTTCCATTCGGTCAAATGAAGAATGCACGGGTTTGGGGTGTTTTGTTTTTTTTTTTTTAATCTCAAAATGAAATTGTGTGTTGCCTGAGCTACTGACCCATAATTTACTCTGAAACTCTTTTGAGGGAAAACGCTATAGGAAAGCCACAGCTCTGACTGCAGCATAATACAGATTTACTGATGGTCTCTTACATGCCTGCATTTGTGCTGGTTTGAAAGGGCACATAGTCCTATACACAAGTAATCATACACAGAGGGTCAAGTGCAATTAGAGATGCATTTACAAGATACGGTAGTAGTAGCCCAGAGAAGGGTATGTCTGGTCAGGAAAGGCTTCACAGGGCAGACAAAGCCTCCACCACACCATAAACCTTTCCAGGGGCAAATCATTACTTTTGAAGTTAGGTCTTTTCACACACTGAAAATAATGTTGCCAGGATTCCAGTTGTTGAGGCAAGTGTAATACCCATGCTTGGATAAGATTTTAAATACAAATGTAGAGGTAAAAATCTTGGCTATAAACTAAGGTGTTAAAAAAAAGAATCCCATCTCTTTTTTTTTTTAAAGTCAATATCTGAGTTTGAGCCACCATCACACTGGGCCACAGGAAATTTATTTGTTGTAACTACTAGGACTCCTCTACAGGATCTTAGTGCATCAGATAGGCCCTTGGGATGATGGTCTATACTGGGTAGCCCTGAAGCTCACAGTATCCAGCTCACATAGTTCCTTTAAGCTCCAGGGGCTCTGCTGCTTCTGTGTCACAGTTGGGGCACAGGCATCTCTGCTGGGCTCGGAACCCCCGGGCCCAAGGTCCAGCCTCCTTTGGTGTCCCAAGTGGTCATCACCTGTGAGGTCTTGCCAACTCACAGAAGTTCTGCCACTCAGCAGGATATATGTCCTATTAGTTGAAAGACCCATCCATTTTGTTCCTCTTTTCTAGCCTTGGGGAATATCCTCCTCCTCCCTCTCTCTGCTGGCCCTCAAAGACCCACCTTCTTCCCCGTCCCTCCAGGTCTCCTAGCATAATCGCTTTAAGGAGTACAAGCTTTGATAAAAGATAAGAAAAGTCAGTAAGTTTAAGTAGCTTCAGCTCTTTTTCCCTTGCATATACCTCTGCGATTAACAAAGTACTCGGAGCCCCTGGCTGCCTGCTTGGTGTTGGAACAATGCAATGGGGTGAGGAGGGGTATATGTGTGTGTGTGTAGGGTAAACATCCCAATACATTGCTCTACCACATGAGCAACAATTTCCCCAAGAAATTCACTTTCAGAAAAAGCTACCATGACACCTGCCCAGTAGTACAAACATTTGACCCATCAGGTCAGAGAGTAAACTTGGGAAATGAGATTGTAAGAGATGAAAAGCAGCTGTTGTCTCTTTGGTCCTGGAGGAAGAGCACTAAACTGAGAGTAGGCGCCATGGGTTTGGGTCTCACTTCTCTCACTAAACTTACTGTGTGACCCTAGACAAGTGACTTTCTCCCTCTGGGCCTCAGCTTTCCCAGCTACAAAAAATGCGTTCATCCTAAACGCCCTCCAAGCCCCAAGATTTGCATCTGGTTTGGTGTAACAGGAGTGGCTCTATCATTTTTATAAAAGCATCTTAATAATCATCATCTATACTATTTGGCACTTTTAAGTTATATTGTTTGGCTAGACAGGTACAGGGGACAATGAGGGAACCATGTTAAGTGGGGCTGTTTGAAGCGTCCAAAGGTGAATGTAGCATGTAAGCAAGCATAGGGTGTGACAGGTCGTGCCAGAAGCTTCTCACTCCCACTGATGCTGTGAGCCTTTCTATAACTGCTCACTTCTAGCTGTCTGCATCGTATGCTCCTCTTTAGGTTCAGCTGCACAGGCAAATTTTGCAACTGGGATGAGAAGTTCTGGAAATCTGGGAGTTTGTGGGTGAATCCTTGTGTGGTTGTGGTCTGGCTCTTTCTTTGGGTGGGCTGTGTGGGACCAGAACGAGCCAATCAGCCCTGCACAGCCAGGTGAGGCATGGCCCTTGTTAAATCTGTCTGCAGGGCCCTCTATTTTTGGGAAGCAGCAATGTGAGCAGTGATAATATTTCACTCCACGAATGGCCCATAAGAAACATGAAAGATGTCATGTGCTCGAAAGGAATTGACAATGATTCTTTTCACTTAAGGAGGAATTGCTGGTAAAATTCATTCCTCAAATGACTCCAAAAGACAGATTCTTCAACAGGCACAAATTCAGGCCCAATGTGCTAACACAGTCTTTTACACCCACAGATCTTCTCCACGGTGTCTGTAAACGCCCGCCCTAGGCTGTCTACAGGCCCTTGGAAAGAGCCCACAGTGTATTTTCTCTCCCAAGTAAAACTGCCACCAGAATGCCCTCTTTGTAAAGAAGAAGTAAAACACTCCCTCAAAGACTCAGTGACGGAGGCCTGAACATCAGTAATTTTGGGTTCAGTGAGAAGAAAAAAAAAATTCAGTCATCAAAATGGAAGCTTTTAATTATGTTTACCTCCATGAACGAAAATAAATGCTCAAAATTCAATAGAGGATTGTATCTTCCTGGATATGGCCCTGGAATCCTCACTATTTTCCTAGCAGAACACTTTTAACCCTTGTTAGTGTGTAACCATTAACAATAGCAAAGACATTTACCACCTGATTTGTAGAGAAAATTCTTTCTGTAGAGTCTTTCTCCTTTATCCAGCTTCTTACATTTATCAATTGTCAGAGGCTAAAAGCACAATGGCAACTTTTTATTATTCCTCAAAATAGCTCTTCTAAGGAGGTGAGAGGCTTTGTTATTTCATCCTCATAAGACCGAGGGAGATTTAGACCCAGATACCAAGCTGCAGGTTCCAACACATTAAGAGGAACAGGACAGGAATTCGGGGAGGGGTTTCATCTTCTTATGTAAGTTGTTGAAAAATTTTAAAAATACAAACTAAAAACTGGCTACCTGTTTTCTGCAATGATGAAGTACTGGTTTGGTTATATACATTTAGATATTATATGTATATGTTTCACATATATTCATATATAATTTTCTTTAAATGGACAGAACTAAACTGGGTGTTTCATTTTACACTCAGTAAAATTTAGAATCGTCGTGTGATTTCTCAGAGGAGCTGAGAAAATACTGCAAAATACTGCAAAATTTTCCCACTCTGTGTCTTAAATGCATTTCCCAATACTCCTAGGTGGCAGGTCAGGTGGAAAATAGGCTGTAGCCTCCTTTCACTGCCCTACTAGTCGGGATGGACAATTCAAAGGCTTAAGGCCCTGATGCTTTACTTAGAACTTACTATAGGTTCTTGTTGGGCAAAGGTGAATTAGTAAAAGGATTTAATAATTGGGGAAGGAGGTGTCTCAGACTATGATGGATGGTCTTCACAAAGTTCTGGAAATTCTATTTTCTGGATGTCACGCCCAGCACTATTATATACCAACCACTTGTTCCCATGCAAATTCAGGGGACACTTGCCCCCAATAGCTGGTGTCCTCCAGAGCTGTTGACTTCCATATTGTTTTAGGAACTGTCATTCTGAGAATAACTCAGACATTTCAGAGGCAGAAATATGGTGTTTCCTTCTAGGACTGTGGCTTGTAAACCTTTGTTGGTAGTGAAATATTCGCAGACACAATCTCACGTAGAGCTCCAATATTAGAAGCAGGTGCAGTGGAGGTGCCAGGGGGAAGGGGTGGGGGGAGGAAGCACACAGGCTTCCCCCTGGTCCCACCCCTTGCCATCTTTGAGACCCTCTCTCAGAGGTCTGGTTCTCCACAGAACCCAATCTGAGGGCCCCTGCTCTAGGCTATCTGCAGAACAAGCCAAGTCATATACAATTGCCCGTAATCTTAAGACACATAATGGAGAAAAATGACTATTTGTTTTTGGGTCATCCTGCTGTGTATTACAAATCATGGGCAAAGGAATGAGTTTAACTCACAACCTGTCCAAGTTTTACATGGGTTTAGGATGACAGGTATAAGGTACACAGAGACTGAGTTGGGTAGAAAGTTTGTTGCATTTTGATGCGGCTAAAAGCGATATTCTTGCCAGAGCTGAAAGAAATCCACATAATACCCTATGAGGTGGAGGGTACACACAAATGTTATAGCTACGTTAGCTTTTCAAGCTAACCCAGGAATGAGCAACTGCTCTTCCTGTTTGTTCTATTCCAGACTGCAGAGTTTGAATTTTAGCAAAACCCATGTTTCCTGTGTATTGCTGTACCACCTTTCTCTAGCAGGAATTCCCTTAGGGCACACCAATCTGGGGGCAGAGCTGAAAGACCTTATGATGGGGCTGGTATCCATACTGCCCACTTGCCCTCTTTCTCAAATGCTGCTTTGATTCCCACACTGCTGCAGGGCTGCCCCAGCCACTGCTAATTTCTCTGGGGACTCGGTGTCACTGCCTAAAGAAGTCTCGCCCTGCGCTTCTGCTGAAGAAACTGCTTCACCATTGCTTCAGATGCTCTTGTTATTACACATTGGTCGCTGATTTTCTAGGCACTGTGTGTACCACTGGGATGGCTAAGGATCTTCTCATTACACAAGGGTTTGATCTTTCCTATTCTCTCTTTTTCCCGCTTCCATTCATTCACTCCTGGGGAAAAGGGGAAATGCTTTATATTTACTCATACGTAAATAATGTTGAGCATATTTCTTGATAAACAACAGATTTTAAATAAATGTATATTCATTGATTTTCTTGAGGGTTCATTTTGGATTATGAAAAGCACAGGCTTTGGGATGAAAGACGTATCAGTGAATCCATTTTCTGCCTCTTATAGGGGGTGTGACTTTGGACAAGCTGCTTCACCTCCCCGAGCTTCCGTTTCCTCATCTTTAAAGTGGGATAATCATACCTACCTCACAGGGTGGCTGTAGGAAGACATGATACAGCATGTGGCACTTGCTTGGTACACAGTTGGTGCTCAAAAACAGTAAGTCCCTTTCCTTTGCTTGAGGAATGAAGTGCTATCCTACTTGCAGTGAGAACAGTCTTGCCCTGGAGTCCCCATGATCGAGAGAGGTTGTGATTGAATGATAGGGAGTGGCTGGGAGGCCTCGCCAAGAAGCAAGAGCCCTGATCTGGCCCTGTCCTAGGCTAAGACCTGCTCTGTGGGTGTCAGTTCACCAGACTGTCTACTTACGGTACCTGGGCACTTGTCAAGGAGTTTCCAACAATGCCAGGTAAAGGAAACATGTCTATGGTAAAAGCTCTGTGATTGATAGAACTGGGTGGGATGGGGGTTGTGAAATAATGAAAACTACTAACTGTAGCAGGCATGTTAACAGAATTGGTGTAGAAGCATATCATTTGGTTCTCCCTAGCAACCATTTCCCCATCTTCTGGAAACAAATTCCTAACTTTCCTTGAGGAACCACTGGTTCTCAATTTTGGCTCTATTAATTTAAAGGGAATGGACCCCACAACTAGTCCAGAGTTGAGCCTTGAGGAGCTAAAGCAAATTACACACATCCAACCTTCTGGCTGCACCGATTGGTTCAGGGCTGGGCATATGACTCAATGAGAGCCAAATATTTTCTGGGGCTTAGAGAATCGATTCCTTTTTCTCTTTTCTCTTGTGGGGCTGCCACAAAAGAATCTCTCTTCTTTTTGGATGGTGTAAAATGGAGCTGTGAAGCCTGAACTACTACCATAAAGGGAGAGCCTTGATCTGCTGTGTAGAAGCTGAGAATGAAGTTGGCATTAAGAAAGGCAGCTGAAAGATGGAGGGGAAAATGTCTTCGGTGAAAGTGTTTGAAACCCGGATCAAGCCTTACCTGAGGTCAGTATAATATCTGGATTTTTCAGTTATGTGAACCAATCAGTTTGAAATCTGTAATGTAATGCTTCAACTGAGAGACCCAATATGTTGGGAAAAGAAAACTTCTGTGAATCTAATTACCCTCAAAGATAAATTACTTTCCATTTAACTAGAAGGCAGAATTATAAGAAAATTATTTACTCTAAAAGATATTTGGCATTTTAATAATGTAATAACAGCTGAACTGATGTAGATCTTTGATGTTTTTCTTTGTTACTTTACTGCTCCATGTGTTATATGTATATTGTTATGAACTGAAGGTTTGTGTCCCTCCCAAATTCATATGTTGAAATCCTAAACCCCACTATGATAGTACTTGGAGGTGGGGTGTTTGGGAGGTGATTAGATCATGAGGGTGGAGCCCTCATGAATGGGATTAGTGCCCTTATAAAAGAGACCCCACAGAGCTTTCTTGCTCCTTCTGCCATGTGAGGACAACGGCAGAATACAAGCTATCTGTGAACCGGGAAGTAGGGCCCCACCAGACACCAAATCTGCCAGTGCCTTGACTTCCCAACATCTAGAACTAAGAAAAATAAATTGTTGTTGTTTAAGCCACCCACTCTGTGGGTTGTCAAGGTGGTCCAAACTAAGATATACATATATAGTTAAATAATACTCTGGTTTGCACTGTTAAGTAGTAGAAAGAACATGAGAGTTGTAGTTAGAGAGAATTGTGTTCAAATCCAGATATTACCACTTATTAGCTGTGTTAACATTTGGCAAATAGAACCTCAATTTCCTCACCTGAAAAATGGGTTTAATAATTCCCTTTTAAATTATACGTGATGAATATTGATATTTAAATCACTGTGGTCATTTAAATGGAATTTGTACATAAGAGTGATCAGGAGGTCATACAGAAGTACCATCTAGAAGAGTGGCTCTTAACTAGGAGCTATTTCACACACACACACACACCCCAGCGGACATTTGGCAAACTCTACAAGCATTTCTGGTTGTCACAGCTGGAGGGGATCTGCGGTTGGCACTTGGTAGGTAGAGACCAGGGATGCTGCTGAACGTCTCACAATTCACAGCACAGTCCCCACAACGAAGAACCATCCAGTCATCCAGTCCAAAATGTCACGAGTGCCAAGGTTAAGAAACTCAGATCTAGAAGATAGGTCTATTGGTGTCAGGGGAGTGCTCAAATTGGGCCTGGATTTGCATTATTTGTGCCAAAACACTTTGGGGAAATGAAGGAGGAAAAAAGAGTGAGCACGTGAGGTAGTAGCACCGGGAGTGAAAACAGAGGGATTCCCTGCCCCTGTGCCAAGGCTGGGGGAGTTCTACATGTGACTGATGGGTTTCAGAGTAAATGAGGGAGCTAAGGGCCCAGCTGAGGAAACATAGAGATTATGGAGCACTGGAGAGTGCAAACTGGAGTGCCCAGCTAGGGCTCATGATAGTGTCACAGCAAGAGGATGAATGTCGTCCCTGGGGGTAGGGGCATGGCAAAGCTCTAGACTGGAGTGCTCCCTGCATCTGTAAGTGTTGTGAGGTGAAGCACAGTTAAAACGCTGAGAACTTGGAGTTAGGAGGAATAGGGCATCTTACTTTCATTAACCAGCTACTGACCATCTCTAGGTTATGTATTGTTTTATACTCCTTAAACAGATTAGATTAGATTACATTATATATGTGTGTACACACTGAGGATGTTTGCAAATCCTGGCATGGTGAGGAAACAGAACACTGCCTGGTTCAGTCTAACAGATATTCCCAGGCATGACAGAGAAAAAAGGTGGGGAAGTCCTATAAGTCATAACCTGGCCCTTTGGGGCAATGATAATCATCACGAGGCTGAAGAATAAGTCCAGATTTACTGTGTTAAATGCTTCTTTTCTCACGAAGCTTCTTGGCACCAAGTGACTAGAGTAAATTCAGTGTCATGCCAACCCTGAGACCTGGGGCAGAGTTGCTGAGAGTAACCCAACTGGGAACCCCCCCGGACCATCCAGCTACATACATGGTGTCTTGACGCCCCATTCATCTACAGTGAGAGGTGAGGACAGGGGCACGGACCAGGTGTGAACAGCAAAGCTTCCCAGCAGTAACGTGATGATGTGACTTCTCTTGCTCTCTCACCATGAGGGAGAAGCTGGGTGGAGGACAGTGTTCGCGACATGACTGGTTTAATAATTACCCCTTTCTCTGCTCCTCTGTTGACTGAATCAGCTTCCCTAAAGGACACAGAGATGTGTGTGAGTTTGCATGTGTGTGTATCTGGTGGCAGCTTTAATTATTGCCACTCGTTATCCTTCCCTGTGCTCATTCCAATTGTCTTTGTGACTTGTCTTACATAAGTTGCTAAGCAATTTCAGCAATTCTTTTCTCTTTTCTATTGGTGAAATCTTCAAAATAGTCTTTTTATTGTCACTGTTTTAATAGTTTTAGTTTGGTACCTGCTGAGATTGCTGCAGTCTTAATCATTACATTTTAAAAGACAGCTGTTAGAAGTTCCTTTAACTGCACAAATAACATCATAACAACTGAACTAAAAATGAAATAAACTGTTTTAATTTCCCATGCTTTGCTAATAGTAATGATAGCTAACATTTGAAAGTTTCCCATGTGCAAAGTACCGTGCTATATACCATATCTATCTTTTCACTTAAGTCTTGCAACATCCTCATGAGATAGACAGTATAATGTTATTACATCTATTTTGAAGAAAAGGAAATTAAGTCTTAGAGAAGTTAAGCAACTTGTCCACAGTCATGCCAAATGGGGCCCTGCTGAACACCACAGGCCCAGGACTCCAGCTCAGCACTAGCCTGAGCTGGAACTCAAAGGCTGTGCTCTAGTTGCTCTCTCGTTGGTTCCTTCCAGAATTTATCATTATCCATGCATAATTTTTACATTTCTGCAAACATAGCATTGATTGACTTTGTCTGCTTTTTTCACTTAGCAGAATACTAAAAACACTTTCCAAGTAGCTGTCTCATATTTATTGATAGTGCATATATTATTTCAAAAAATCAATAGATCATACTTGACCTAAGCATACTTCCATTGTAGCATATTTATATTGTTTTCAGTTTTTCGCCTTTTTACAATAAATCTCTAGTAAACATCTTCATGCATGTTGTATTTTCTAATTTTGACTTATTTCTTGGGATAAATTCCTAGGAGTGAAGGTACTGAGTCAAAGGCTAGGTGCCTTTTTATAATTCTTCAAAAAGTTTTCTGAGTTATGCCCCTGTGAGTGCTTTTTGAGGCTACCAGGTTTACCATGATTTCATCAGTATGGAAATTCATCATTATTTTAAGTTTGTATTAACTCAGCAGTTGTCTTTTGTTAATAGTAATTTCTTTGAAAATTACTGAAGTAGGACATTCATTTATGGTTCTTTTTATCAGTTTCTATATACTTTATGTATAGTATAGACAAGGGCAAACTATGGCTCAGGGGCCAAATCTGGCCCACTGCCTGTTTTTATAAATAAAGTTTTATTCAAGTATGACCACATTCATTCATGTATTGTCTATGACTGCTTTTATGCTACAACTGCAGAGTTGAGTAGTTTCAACAGAGAACATGTGGCCTGCAAATAGAACTGGCTACATAATTTGAAGGGTGAAAAAATGAAAATGTGGAGCCCATTGTTAAAAGATTATTAAGAATTTCAAAATGGCAATGACAGAGCATTAAGTCAAGTGAAGGTCATATGCCCATGAAGCTGGCCCTGCCCACGAAGTCAGAAATATTTATTATCTAGCTCTTTGCTGATCCCTGGTATACATATTAATCTTAAATCTGTTATAATGTGTTTAAATGTTTTTCCTTGTCTGTAATTTTGTTTTTTTAAATTATGCCATTTGTGTCAAAACAAACACTGATGTTTGCTTTTATATATGATAGACTTTTTAGATGGTTTCCTTCAACAACCACTACCCCAGAGATCAGATACATAGTTAATTCTATTCACAATGTTAATTTTAATGTGTAGTATGAACTCTGATTGTGCAAATCTATTTTAAAATTGTTACTCACAATTCCAATCATAAACATTTTTCTTATTCATTGCCTAGTGATGCCTACTTTGTCATAAATAAATTTATCTATAATTGGACAATTTTTGAACTTTTAACTCTGTTGCATTAATTTCTGATTGTATTTTTTGTTCTTTAGCTCAGTGGTTCTCAACCAGGAATGATTTTGCCCCCAGGGGACATCTGTCAGTATCCAGATATGTTTTCAGTTATCATAACCAAAGGAGGAGGTGCTACTCATCTAATGAGTAGAGGCCAGGGATGCTGCTAATCATCTTAAAATTTCAGGACAGCCCCCATAACAAAGAATTACCTGGCCCAAGTGTCAGTACGATTGAGAAACCCTACTTCAGCTTTGTACTTTATTTACTGATGCTTTATAGCGACATGCAGCCAGGTACCTCCCCCATTTCTGCTTCTTTTCAAAATATCAATTGGTCTTCCTGATTGCTTATTTTTACAAATGAATTTTAGAATAGCCTCTGTCAAGGAAAAGAAAATTCTTTTCAGATTTTGGCCAGAATTGAACTAGTGCTACAAATTAACTTACTTACATTCCTAATCAGCCTCCTATTATAGCTCCAGCTTGTAAGTAAGTCTTTACCAAGTAAAATTTCCAGTCAAACTTTCTAGCTTCCTTACTTTGTCATAAACATCTCTCAGGTTTATTCCTAAGTATTTTACAAGTTTCTTGCTCTGAAATGGGACCTCTTTGTTATTAAATGGCTATTTCTGGATACTACTTTTTATTTCAAACAAACAATTTTACTAAAACGCATAATTTGAGTAGAGTTTGCCTGGTTTGTTTCAATTTTCAAGCCATAAAGTAATATAATTTGTAGAGTCTTTCCAATGCTTATCTTATTTTTGTTTGGTTCATATAGCATAGGCTTGGACTTCCAAACTAATTTTAATAAATTATGTTGATAGAATTAAAAATGTAAAATATTTCACAAGTAAATGTTCTTGACTTTAACTTAAAATGATAAATGTTTAAACAGCTTACGGGACTTCCCTGGTGGTGCAGTGGACACAGGTTCGAGCCCTGGTCTGGGAAGATCTCACATGCTGCGGAGCAACTAAGCCTATGTGCCACAACTACTGAAGCCCGTGCGCCTAGAGCCCATGCTCCACAACGAGAAGCCACCGCAATGAGAAGCCCCTGCACCACAACAAAGAGTAGTCCCTGCTCGACGCAACTAGAGAAAGCCCGTGCACAGCAATGAAGACCCAGTGCAGCCAAAAATAAATAAACAACTTACAATGATCCTCTATATGAAAAATTTAAGCTACAGATCTGTGTTCGAAAGTAGTTATTACTGGTCTTTTGATTTTATTACATAGTAAGTAAGTATATGTGTATGTATATATGTGTGTGTAGCTGTACATATACACACATACATATGCACATATACACACATAATAGACCTCTAAAAATATTAATGTGACATGGCAAAGTACTGCTGTGCTAGCTGGGTCAAGATATGTTGGCAGGACAATGATGTGCTTATTAAGCTCCTTGAAGAACAAGGAGCTATTCAGAAGCCATCAAGGGTAAAAGATTCCTCTGCAGCAGGTCAAATTGTAATTTCCCCCAGCACCCCTGCAGAATAAAATGATTGATTCTTGAATGAACTTGAACAAAAATATTTCTGACCTAATCTTTAGTGCTTCAGTGATAGCAATCCCTAAACCTTTCTTTACCAGGATCTGTCTTGTCACCTCATCCGTCTCTTCACAGATTTTTCTGGAGGCCTCACAGAATAGTCAAGAGTGACTCAGCTATACATTCTCTTCACAGATCAAAACTGTAGACAAACACATCTCTCCAAACCAACCTACATTTGTAATTTTCTCTATGAATATATAGAGTCATAGATGTTTAGAATAAGAGATACAATACTGAGGAAATGAATTATTTAATTAAATTATCACATACTTTTTTTCTGTCTGTATTTAACCTTCTGTAAATACTATAAAAAGAATAGTACATTTGCATCTGAGGTGCTTACGACTAAACTTTTTCCTTCACTTTTTCACAATATGCTTCCCTTCTTAGGTACAGAGCATTAGACTTAGAATCTGTTTGGCAATAAGGAGCAACGGAAGGATTGTGAAAATGAATTGCAACCCTAATGATACTAGGTAGGAACTGATGAACGTTCTACATACAAAATGCTGAGAAATATTTCCCCAAGGCTCAGGAGGTCATAGGTTTTCCCATGATTGCTCCAGATAACAGACAGAAAAGCATACTATAATCATGTCTAAACCATGACTTTTAATTAATAAAGTTGACATTAAGGGACAGGAAGGTAATATCTGTTTATAAATTTTATGTTTCTGCATATTTACTATTTTAATATTAACCTTAGAATTTCTACAGTGTATCAATGATGTTAAGCATACACTTTATTTTGAATATAGTGCTTATTAAAAGTATTTGTAAGGATTATATCTTTTTCTGAGTGCTTACTCAAAATATTTTATGCATTTTTGGATATTCAAATAAGCTCTTGATTTATTACCTAACATTAATAGAAGACTTAAAGAGTTGTAAAAATGGCTAAACCATTATAAAAATTCTGACAAGTGGTAGAAGAAATGGTAAGTTAGCATTAAAGGAGTGATCAAGTAAACTATGAGTAATAAAATCCCTCATGACTAAGATGGACAGAAAACATAGGAGGTTGAAAATAATGGTTGGAAAAAAGAAGAGGTGAAACACCCTACAACAAATCAAGTAGTACCTCTCAATATAAATACCCAATAAGCTGTTACCAACAAGGAAACACTCATTACAATTGACACCACCATAATATACCTGTACTCAGTACTCATGTTACACATATTTCTCATTCCTTCTGTCTATCTTATTCAAAGAAGACAGTTTCCTATATATATCGATACTTTACAATGACCCTCGATAACACAGAGGAATACACTTTTAACAATATTTGCTCATACATTCCGAAACCTGTAGTTATATATGATGATAGTATCTGACTCTCAAGAATTTGATCACTGGACTCATTAACTATTGTAACTGAGAAGAATGAGGCTGGTAATTACACTTACTATAAAATAAAATATGCCAACATTTTAATAACTAACTATTATTATGCCTTCCTAGAATTACATATGTTACTCCAGGTAATAGCATTCTGAATTACTACTGTCTAGATTCTGGGAAATAGAGGAGGTATCTCAAAGGCAGTCAAATGTAAAAGTTAAAGCAAAGAGTGGGGAGTTAGACAACTTAAATTTGAACCTTAGCTGTGTAATCTTGGGCAAGTTAATTCACCTGTGTTTCAGTTTGCTCATCTATAAAATGGGGTAATAACAGCATCTACCTCACGGGCTTGTCTCAGGATTAAAACAAGCTAATTTATGTAAAGCACTTAACACAGTTCCTAACATGCAGTAAATATTAGATGTTTAATATAATTAATAATATGTACCCCATCCATCCATCCATCCAACTGGTTCTGTTGCTCTAGAGAACCCTGACTAATACACATTTTCACTTTAGATTCTAAGGTGACTCTTTCTGTTCAAAGGACTAAAATCTTTTCAGCATATGAACACATTAAGAATGAATCTCCCAAAAGAATTGAAGTCAGAGAAGGACAGAGCTGCTGCATTGGTAAGCCATGCCCAGGGTTAAGGAGGTACAATTCAGATTTATTGTCCAGAATGGACATAACCAAATAATCAACCAACTTATAGAATATTCTCTGGCCAAAGACTACCAGGAACACACCTGTCGTTGAACAAGTTGGGTTTGTTACTCACTGCAGTAAGAGACTGCACACCACGGGTTATCATGGGTTGTCTCAGAAAGACGGTGTTACATTTATGATAAAAACTCTCCAGAAAGTGGGCATAGAGGGAAGCTACTTCAACATCATAAAGGCCATATACAACAAGCCCACAGCAAACATCATTCTCAACAGTGAAAGAATGAAAGGATTTCCTCTAAGATCAGGAAAAAAGACAAGGATGTCCACTCTCGCCACTATTATTCAGCATAGTTTTGGAAGTCCTAACTATGGCAATCAGAGAAGAAAAAGAAGTAAAAAGAATCCAAATTGGAAAAGAAGAAGTAAAACTGTCACTGTTTGCAGATGACATGATACTATACATAGAAAATCCTAAAGATGCTACCAGAAAACTACTAGAGCTCATCAATGAATTTGTTAACATTGCAGGATAAAAAATTAATACACAGAAATCTCTTGCATTCCTATATACTACCAACAAAAGAAAGAGAAATAAAGGAAACACTCCCATTTACCATTGCAACAAAAAGAATAAAATACCTAGGAATAAACTCATCTAAGGAGGCGAAAGACCTATGTTCAAAAAACTATAAGATACCAATGAATGAAATCAAAGATGACACAGGTGGAGAGATATACCATGTTCTTGGATTGGAAGAATCGGTATTGTCAAAATGAGTATACTACACAACATAATCTACAGATTCAGGGCAATGCCTATTAAATTACCAATAGCATTTTTCACAGAATTAGAACAAAAATTTTACAATTTGTATGGAAACACAAAAGACCCTGATTAGCCAAAGCAATCCTGAGAAAGAAAAACGGAGCTGGAGGAATCAGGTGCCCTGAATTCAGACTATATTACAAAGCTACAGTGATCAAAACAGTATGGTACTGGCACAAAAACAGAAATATAGATCAATGAAACAGGATAGACAGTCCAGAGATAAACCCACACACGTATGGTCACCTAATCTATGGCAAAGGAGGCAAGAATATAGAGTGGAGAAAAGACAGTCTCTTCAATAAGTGGTGCTGGGAAAACTGGATAGCTACATGTAAAAGAATGAAATTAGAACATTTTCTTACAACATACACAAAAATACACTCACAATGTGTTAAAGACCTAAATATAAGACCGGATACTATAAAACTCTTAGAGGAAAACATAGGCAGAACACTCTCTGACAAAAATTGCAGCAAGATCTTTTTTGACCTATCTCCTAGAGTAATGAAAATAAAAACAAAATAAACAAATGGGACCTAATTAAACTTAAAAGCTTCTTCACAGCAAAGGAAACCATAAACAAAATGAAAAGACAACCCACAGAATGGGAGAAAATATTTGCAAATGAAGCAACTGACAAGGGATTAATCTCCAAATTATACAAACAGCTCATGCAGCTCAATATCAAAAAAACAAACACCCCAATCAAAAAGTGGGCAGAAGATCTAAATAGACATTTCTCCAAAGAAGACATACAGATGGCCAAGAGGCACGTGAAAAGATGCTCAACATCACTAATTATTAGAGAAATGCAAATCAAAACTACAATGAGGTACCACCTCACACCAGTTAGAATGGCCATCATCAAAAAATCTACAAACAATAAATGCTGGAGAGGGTGTGGAGAAAAGGGAACCCTCCTACACTGTTGGTGGGAATGTAAACTGGTACAGCCACTATGGGGAACAGTATGGAGGTCCCTTAAACTAAAAATAGACCTACCATATGATCCAGCAATCCCACTCCTGGGCATATATCTGGAGAAAACCATAATTCGAAAAGATACATGCACCCCAAAGTTCATTGTAGCAGTATTTTCAATAGCCAGCACATGGAAGCAACCTAAAATTCCATCAATGGATGAATGGATAAAGAAGATGTGGTACATATATACAATGGCATATTAGCCATAAAAAAGAACAAAATAATGCCATTTACAGCGACATGGGTGGACGAAGAGACTGTCATACTGAGTGAAGTAAGTCAGACAGAGAAAGACAAGTATCATATGATACCGCTTATACGTGAAATCTAAAAAGTGGTACAAATGAACTTATTTACAAGATAGAAATAGAGTCACAGATGTAGAAAACAAACTTATGGTTACCAAGGGGAAAAGAGGGCGGGGAGGGATAAACTGGGAGATTGGGATTGACATATACACACTACTATATATGAAAAAGATAAGCAACTAGGACCTACTGCATAGCACAGGGAACTATATTCCATACTCTCTGTAATGACCTATATGGGAAAACAATCCAAAAAAGAGTAGATATATGTATATATATATAACTGATTCACTTTGCTAGACAGCAGAAACTAACAATATTGTAAATCAACTCTATTCCAATAAAAATTAATTAAAAAAAGAATACTGACTATAGATTTTCTTATATGGTTTATATCTAAGCAGGTCTACTTTAAATCCCCATAGCATAATAGTAATAATAATAATATAAGAATATGAAAAAGAATATATATGTATAACTGAATCACTTTGTTGTACAGCAGAAATTAACACATTATAAATCAATTATACTTCAATAAATTTTTTTTTAAAACTGTAAAACAAAAAAGGGTGTTAGCAAGGTTTAGGATTGGGGCTTTGACTGAGTGCTTTGAGGAGGGTCCAAGGAAGTGGGCTTCTATCTCTGTTGGGTACTTTCAGAAAGCAGGGATAATTTTTTAATTACTTAATGAATCTTATCTGAGGGTAGGGCAGACTAAACCTATAATTGACAGCAGTCACTCCTACTAGCTGAGAGGTAGGATGTTCGTGTTTTGTCTGTATTCAGATGTGAATTCAGAGTGGTCTTGTTTTCGTCTTGATCCATCATACTCATAGAATGGCCTTGCCTGATGTTGATGTCCATGAAATTGTCTGTGTGCAGCAGGAGAGTGCCAAAACCTCACTGAAAGCACTCTGCCAGCTCATGGGTGTCAGGGTTCTTTTCTCTTTCTCACTATCTTAATGAAGCTCATTTCTGACTGGTGTGGATGACCACTTGTGAAATCTCCAGTCCTGTCTGTTCAATTATTACTTCCAGCAGCAACATCTGAATCCTGAAATTAACCAGGGGCTCATAAAACCATAATTATGATTACAGCATGAAAATAAAATTAAATTTAATTAAGATTAAAAATGGAAGGATGCCCACCTCAATTGTGAAGATAAATAAAGAAGAAAATTGCATTCTTCTTTTAAATTCTAGGTTTTAAATGTCTATTTTTACAAGCAAAACTGGCCAACAGTAATGTGTAAATTTCATCATATTCCTAGGATACAAGGCCAAATTTGGGGAAAAATTGATGGGAGACTATGAATCCTCTTATACTCTAAGCCCATTATAAAGAACGAGAGGAAGAAAGATGGCAAGTCAAGTACCCCCTGCAGAGGCCTCCGGAGAAAGGGGTGGGGATGAGTGCACAGACTCCTTCCCTGTCTGTTCCTAACCACTTGGTCACTACCCACACGAACCTCACAGGGCCCAGGGAGCCCCTGTGCCCTGGAATTGGAATCTGGAGGCCTCCAAGCTACTTGTGTCATAACCTACACATGTCTTTATCTTCTCCCAGATGACCCTGCAGTGCTCTGAAGAAGTACCACAGGTCACATTAATTTCGGTGAGGTGCATACAATTCTTATCCCACTACCTCAAAGTCAGCAGTATTTTTGCCTATGACAGAATGCCATAGTATATGGGATTGCGGCACTAACCATTGTTTGCAGCGTTAGCAAGCACAGTTGATGAATGCAGCTTAAAGCAATTGTCAGGACATAGCAATTGTACATAACATTTGGTTTTATAATTCTAAAAATAATTCTACACCTGATGGAAATGTAAGTGATTATGAAACTAATCCCTACACTTCTAGGAAGTACTGCTCATTTTTCACATCTAAGTCTCCATTATTCCTGAGCTCAAACCCAGATTAACAGTCACTGCACAAATTGCCTGCAAGAATCAGTGTTAACCTTGAGAACAGAACAAATGATTAGATCAGTGAGTCCATGATGCAGAAGATAGCTGATGTGCTATTTTTAAAACTTGTCACTGGTATAAATCAACTACACCCCGATAAAATTTAAAAAAACTTCTCACTGGTAAATTAATCCACATTTGCAGAAATTCCTTAGAGGGACTATCTCAGTAGCTGAAAAATGGACAAACCCCGAATGGTCAGATTCCTTCACATTCATTTGATGTGGAAATCAAATACTTTGGCTAGCAAGAAAACTGCACTGTCAAAAACTGCTCAAAATATGTTGCTGATTTTACCCTATGCATCTTCATGGTTTGGATCAAACATAAGTCCCTCTTTGTGAATTCTTCGATTCTATGTCTGATCAATAGACAGTGGAAAGGAGACTGTGTAAAGGGAAGAAGCACAGATTATTGGGCTGTGGAGGTGCTGGTGGGCTGAAGATGCCCAAGAAATCTGAGAAAGGACCCTAAACAGAGAGACAGACAAGGAGCAGGTGATTCATTCACTCTACAATTACCTTAAAGGTTGGTCCTGTCTATAACATATCTATGCTGAAATAGCCACACAGCACACAGCTCTACTAGACAGGAAAAACTCACAGAGGAAAAAATTCTGCCTCTTTGGATACAATGGACCTCATGCCTTAGCTTATTTGTTTCGCTTCTGAGGAAGCTTTATGAAGAAACTTGGAGTATAATTTATGTGAATGGAACACAAGACACTTGGGTTCTCAAAGGTTTATGTATGTCAGAATCACCTGGAGGGCTTGTTAACACATTGATTACGGGGCCCACTCCTCGACTTTCTGGTTCATTACATCTGGAGTGGGAGTTGTGAATTTGCATTTCTAACAGGTTGCAAGGACACTGAGGCTACACGTTGGAGCCTGCCCCTCGAGTCCCACAGGTCTAATTCTTCACTTGATTATTAGTTTCTGAGTTCTCTGAGGGCAGGCCTCTTTCCTCACCCGAGGCCTTAACGGGTTTGCTCAATAAATGATTGTTAGGGAGTGAATGAGGCAGCATAGAGAGACGAAATGGCAGGCCCAAATTGGATGTTTCTCTTTGTTTAGCCAGGCCAAAGTGGGGAACTATTAAGGAGGATGACAGTGGCCAGAGAGATCTATCATTGTAAATGTGAAAGGTACCAAATTACAGTTTATGACTAATTAGAATTTGCATGAGTGTTTTACAAAACCACTCCAAAGGATTCATTAGAAATTTTCTATATCCTTTTTTCTGACCGCTGTGGCAAAAGTACTTAATGGAATTACAAGTGTATTAATTTATTCTACCCTGAGGAGATTATATTCAGTGATTTGGCAAAACTAATCTGAATAACAGACACACATTTACTAAGACTAAGCAAATTTTCCAGTAGAGAGATACTTAGCCATTTGGAACAAATGAAGGTTGAGGAATAAAGATTAAAGAATGGCTGTAATGTCCAAAAGAGGTACTAGCAAGTGTTTACAGACAGAGCAGCACAAATTGACTAAAATGCAAAGCTAAAATTTGTGCCGACAAAGGAAACTGTCACAAGGGGGCAGAAAGCCCACCACCACCACTACCAAGAAGTCTTCAACCACCAACAGATGCTCAGGTTCAAGAGATGTTCTCCATACATGTGTCTCCTAAGGATGTATAAGCAAGAAACACACCTTCTCAGAGCCTTTGGTTCTCTCCGGTGGAGTCAGGCAGTGACTGCCATTCACTTCCATTCTGCCAATGAAATATCCAGTGTGTACTGTCCCTTTGAAAATCCTAAAATCTACCCCACAGACCAGAGTTGAAATCTCGCAGCCTACAGGGACCAATATAAGTGAGTGAAATTGAGAGAATATAAGGTAATAGGTAGTAATGGGTCTTGGTTAACCAAAACTCTATGTTCTGTTTAAAGGGGAAGCTCTTTCCCAGCTCCAGGAGATTGCTGTATTATGGGATGTTATCCCAGTGTTACCAGATCTCCCAATTTTCCAAGAGGGATCAGAACTTGGAATTTCATGTAAAGTTTCCTGTTAAAATACTGTGTGACCCAAACAAAATATGTTTGCAGGTAGGATGAGGCTGCCATCCTTCCATTCAGGACCTCTCCTTAGACTACAGGAAGCCCTATTTTCCTAGTTATGTCACTGCTTACTTCTGGATATGTATTCTGTCCCCTCCTTGAAGAGCACTCCTTCCATTTTCAAACTCTCTCATAGGCTCAGAATTCTTCCCCTAATTCCTGAAGGACAAGATGTAGATCATGGTTCCATCGGAAATTCTTTGATCACTTCATATGCTGAGATACTGTCCATTACTGATGTATTCGCCATTGGTGGTGAGTGGGGGTGGCCGGATGTCACATAGCCTGAAGCTGACTTAAGGGGTAGAAGCTTGGGTTCTATTCCCCATGCTTCCCTCACTTTCTCCTCACCCCCCTCATTCCATCTCAGGCTGCTGGAACAATATTCTGAAAATGCATGCAGGCTCCAAGAAAGAAAGCACTTTACCTAATTACTTAGAATATGAAGACTATCAAACCACAGCTGGAGAAAACCAGAGTACTGAAAAAAAAAATACTGAATCAAAGAATTAGAAGGTTTGAAGACAACTCTGCTTAATTCTTCCAGGCCAGGTGCAATTAAAAGATAGACAGCAGCCCTTGTACTAATCCTGCAGGTCAGTGTGGTGTAATGCTTCTAGTTCCTTCTCTATCTCATTCCTCTTCATTTCTCGGAAAAGGAACAAGTGAGGGGAAAGGAAGGGGGTTGGATATATTTTTCTTGAGGGTTTATTTACCTGTCTATTCACTGAACCAATATTTGTTCATTTGTTATGCATGGAGCTTACAGTCTACTGAGTGAGACACAGAATAAAAAAGCAAATTAAAAAAATCACACACAGGGCTTCCCTGGTGGCGCAGTGGTTGACAATCTGCCTGCTAATGCAGGGGACACGGGTTCGAGCCCTGGCCTGGGAAGATCCCACATGCCGCGGAGCAACTCGGCCCGTGAGCCACAACTACTGAGCCTGCGCATCTGGAGCCTGTGCTCCGCAACAAGAGAGGCCACAATAGTGAGAGGCCCGTGCACAGTGATGAAGAGTGGCCCCCGCTTGCCGCAACTAGAGAAAGCCCTAGCACAGAAACGAAAACCCAACATAGCAATCAATCATTCAATCAATCAATCAATAAATCTTTAAAACACACACACACACAAAAGCAAACAACTTATAGATTGTAAAAAGTGTAATCTGGCAAATAATCAAGGAAATGCAAATAATCACATTTAGCTCACATGTATATTTTGTGTGTCCATACTCCCTACCTAGGGTAGGAGGGGGTAGGTGATGTCCTTTTTTGGAGGGATTCCAACAGGGAGGGGTTATGTTCACTCTAAGTCCTGGGCAGGAAATGGTGGGCTTACTCTGGTGGTCTACTTCATGCTCTTACAGGGGATGTCAAACCCCAAGTCCCTGTAGACCTAGTGATGCTGGGACCCACTTCTCCCCTGGTGGGTTCCCGGAGCAGCTCTGAGTTCCTGGAGGAAAGAGGGACTCCAGGTGCCGGTGGAAGTTCCAGAGAAAATATAATTATCCCACAGAAAGTCATATACTCAGCAGTTTAGCAGGAAAACCTGGGTATCCTAGCTGGAAGCTGAATCAATGTTCATTTCCAACACCTTTCAAGAAGATAATCTGCTGGCAAAGGATCCAAGTTTAAACCTTCTCTTTTCCTGTACCCACCTCTGCCCCTTTGCTGTAGAGCAAGAGAACCCTGTGTGCTTGTAACACAAAAGGACAGAAGAAGAAAGGTTGTTCTGTTCTACGCAGAGAGCTCAGACCCTGGGAGAAAGCTCAGGCTGCAGACTGGAGCGATGGAGTCTCGGGTTGGTATGTCAAAGCAGTGGGCATTTACTAAACATCCCCAGATATGCTACCTTGAGAACCATTGGATAATGTCTACACTCAAAGTGGACTTCCAGAAAGTTAATGAGAAGGCTAAGGGTGTGGGCCTGGACATCGCACGTGTTTATTGTGTGTGTGTGGCCAAGTCTGTTCTACTATCTTCCTTTCCAGAGTATGGATTCAGACATTCACAGAGTCTTTTGTTGTACTGACAAAGTACTAAGTTAAAAAGCCTTCCAGGCAATCATAGTTTTTAAACCTTTTTCAGCCTCACTTTTGAGAAATAGTCTAGCTCCTATAAATCCTTTGGTCACTGTGACTTTAATTCTCACATCTGCCCAATCCCTGAGGAAATATGTTGCTGTAATTTGTGGTCACACTCCAGCTCCCACTCACATGACCATCTTACCCTCTTCCAACCATCAGCCGAGGTTCTCTATAAGGATACATAGAGCACTCCTCTACGTCTTTCTCACAATTACAGGAAAGGTTATGATTCCTAAACTGAGCAAAACTAAGTAAGCGGCACTAAGTAAGCTTAAACAAAACTTATGTTTGACTGAACCTGTGTATTGTACACAAGCCCCAAATTTGTAGGACAGTCATATAACATTCACGGGAGAGTTCAAATGTGGCATCACTTCAATGCCAGCATAGGGCCCAGCACCGAGAAAACTTACACTAAATATGTATTTAATAAATGTTAAGTAAATCATTTGACTGAATATTTTTAAGGTCAAAGACTAGTCCATGATATGATAGACCTTTTAAGTGGCTATATTTGTCATGTTCAAAGCGAATTGTCAATGAGAACTCAATAAACATCAAAAAAATAGGTGAGAGGATTAACCAAGATGGCGGAGTAGAAGGACGTGCTCTCACTCCCTCTTGCGAGAGCACCAGAATCACAACTGGCTGCTGGACAATCATCGACAGGAAGACACTGGACTTCACCAAGGATGATACCCCACGTCCAAGGACAGAGGAGAAGCCACAGTGAGACAGTAAGAGGGGCGCAATCAGAGTAAAATCAAATCCCATAACTGATGGGTGGGTGACTCACAGACTGGCGAACACTTATACCACAGAAGTCCACCCACTGGAGTGAAGGTTCTGAGCCTCACGTCAGGCTTCCCAACCTGGGGGTCCGGCAACGGGAGGAGGAATTCCTAGAGAATCAGACTTTGAGGCCTAGTGGGAATTGATTGCAGGACTTTGAAAGGACTGGGGGAAACAGAGACCCCACTCTTGGAGGGCACACACAAAGTAGTGTGTGCATCAGGACCCAGGGGAAGGAGCAGTGACCCTGGGGGAGACTGACCCAGACCTACCTGCTGGTGTTGGGGGGTCTCCTGCAGAGGCAGGGGGTGGCTCTGTTTCACCGTGAGGACAAGGACACTGGCATCAGAGGTTCTGGGAAGTGCTCCTTGGCGTGAGCCCTCCTAGAGTCTGCCATTAACCCCACCAAAGAGCCCAGGTAGGCTCCAGTGTTGGGTTGCCTCAGGCAAAACAACCAACAGGGAGGGAACCCAGCCCCACCCATCAACAGTCAAGTGGATTAAAGTTTTACGGAGCTCTGACGCCACAGCAACAGTCAGCTCTACCCACCACCAGAGCCTCCCGTCAAGCCTCTTAGATAGCCTCAACCACCAGAGGGCAGACAGCAGAAGCAAGAAAAACTACAATCCTGCAGCCTATTGACCAAAAACCACAGTTACAGAAAGATAGACAAGATGAAAAGGCAGAGGGCTATATACCAGATGAAGGAACAAGAAAAAACCCCAGAAAAACAACTAAATGAAGTGGAGATAGGCAACCTTCCAGAAAAAGAATTCAGAATAATGAGAGTGAAGATGATCCAGGACCTCAGAAAAAGGATGGAGGCAAAGATCGAGAAGATGCAAGAAATGTTTAACAAAGACCTAGAATTAAAGAACAAACAAACAGAGATGAACAATACAATAACTGAAATGAAAAATACACTAGAAGGAATCAATAGCAGAATAACTGAGGCAGAAGAACGGATAAGTGACCTGGAAGACAGAATGGTGGAATTCACTGCTGCGGAACAGACTAAAGAAAAAAGAATGAAAAGAAATGAAGACAGCCTAAGAGACCTCTGGGACAACATTAAATGCAACAACATTCGCATTATAG
Organism: Balaenoptera ricei; assembly: GCF_028023285.1. Classification (NCBI taxonomy): domain Eukaryota; kingdom Metazoa; phylum Chordata; class Mammalia; order Artiodactyla; family Balaenopteridae; genus Balaenoptera; species Balaenoptera ricei. The sequence continues at coordinate 92,046,521 of NC_082644.1, read as the reverse complement.
GGGTCCCAGAAGGAGAAGAGAGAGAGAAAGGACCTGAGAAAATATTTGAAGAGATTATAGTCGAAAACTTCCCTAACATGGGAAAGGAAATAGCCACCCAAGTCCAGGAAGCACAGACAGTCCCATACAGGATAAACCCAAGGAGAAACACGCCGAGACACATAGTAATCAAATTGACAAAAATTAAAGACAAAGAAAAATTATTGAAAGCAACAAGGGAAAAACGACAAATAACATACAAGGGAACTCCCACAAGGTTAACAGCTGATTTCTCAGCAGAAACTCTACAAGCCAGAAGGGAGTGGCATGATATACTTAAAGTGATGAAAGGGAAGAACCTACAACCAAGATTACTCTACCCGGCAAGGATCTCATTTAGATTTGATGGAGAAATCAAAAGCTTTGCAGACAAGCAAAAGCTAAGAAAATTCAGCACCACCAAACCAGCTCTACAACAAATGCTAAAGGAACTTCTCTAAGTGGGAAACACAAGAGAAGAAAAGGACCTACAAAAACAAACCCAAAACAATTAAGAAAATGGTCATAGGAACATACATATCGATAATTACCTTAAACGTGAATGGATTAAATGCTCCAACCAAAAGACACAGGCTTGCTGAATGGATACAAAAACAAGACCCATATATATGCTGTCTACAAGAGACCCACTTCAGACCTAGGGACACATACAGACTGAAAGTGAGGGGATGGAAAAAGATATTCCATGCAAATGGAAATCAAAAGAAAGCTGGAGTAGCTATACTCATATCAGACAAAATGGACTTTAAAATAAAGAATGTTACAAGAGACAAGTAAGGGCACTACATAATGATCAAGGGATCAATCCAAGAAGAAGATATAACAATTATAAATATATACGCACCCAACATAGGAGCACCTCAATACATAAGGCAACTGCTAACAGCTATAAAAGAGGAAATCGATAGTAACACAATCATAGTGGGGGAGTTTAACACCTCACTTACACCAATGGACAGATCATCCAAAATGAAAATAAATAAGGAAACAGAAGCTTTAAATGACACAAAAGACCAGATAGATTTAATTGATATTTCTAGGACATTCCATCCAAAAACAGCAGATTACACGTTCTTCTCAAGTGCGCACGGAACATTCTCCAGGATAGATCACATCTTCGGTCACAAATCAAGCCTCAGTAAATTTAAGAAAATTGAAATCATATCAAGCATCTTTTCTGACCACAACGCTATGAGATTAGAAATGAATTACAGGGAAAAAAAAGTAAAAAAGACAAACACATGGAGGCTAAACAATACGTTACTAAATAAGCAAGAGATCACTGAAGAACTCAAAGAGGAAATCAAAAAATACCTAGAGACAAATGACAATGAAAACACGACGACCCAAAACCTGTGGGATGCAACAAAAGCACTTCTAAGAGGGAAGTTTATAGCTATACAAGCCTACCTAAAGAAACAAGAAAAATCTCAAGTAAACAATCTAATCTTACACCTAAAGGAACTAGAGAAAGAAGAACAAACAAAACCCAAAGTTAGCAGAAGGAAAGAAATCATAAAGATCAGAGCAGAAATAAATGAAATAGAAACAAAGAAAAAAATAGCAAAGATCAATAAAACTAAAAGCTGGTTCTTTGAGAAGATAAACAAAATTGATAAGCCATTAGCCGGACTCATCAAGAAAAAGAGGGAGAGGACTCAAATCAATAAAATCAGAAATGAAAAAGGAGAAGTTACAACAGACACCGCAGAATACAAAGCATCCTAAGAGACTACTACAAGCAACTTTATGCCAATAAAATGGACAACCTGGAAGAAATGGACAAATTCTTAGAAAGGTATAACCTTCCAAGACTGAACCAGGAAGAAACAGAAAATATGAACAGACCAATCACAAGTAATGAAATTGAAAATGTGATTAAAAATCTTCCAACAAACAAAAGTCCAGGACCAGATGGCTTCACAGGTGAATTCTATCAAACATTTAGAGAAGAGCTAACACCTATCCTTCTCAAACTCTTCCAAAAAATTGCAGAGGAAGGAACACTCCCAAACTCATTCTATGAGGCCACCATCACCCTGATACCAAAACCAGACAAAGACACTACAAAAAAAGAAAATTACAGACCAATATCACTGATGAATATAGATGCAAAAATCCTCAACAAAATACTAGCAAACAGAATCCAAGAACACATTAAAAGGATCATACACCACGATCAAGTGGGATTTATCCCAGGGATGCAAGGATTCTTCAATATACGCAAATCAATCAATGTGATACACCATATTAACAAATTGAAGAAGAAAAACCATATGATCATCTCAATAGATGCAGAAAAAGCTTTTGACAAAACTCAACACCCATTTATGATAAAAACTCTCCAGAAAGTGGGCATAGAGGGAACCTACCTCAACATAATAAAGGCCATATATGACAAACCCACAGCAAACATCATTCTCAATGGTGAAAAACTGAAAGCATTTCCTCTAAGATCAGGAACGAGACAAGGATGTCCACTCTCACCACTATTATTCAACATAGTTCTGGAAGTCCTAGCCACGGCAATCAGAGAAGAAAAAGAAATAAAAGGAATACAAATTGGAAAAGAAGAAGTAAAACTGTCACTGTTTGCGGATGACATGATACCATACACAGAGAATCCTAAAACTGCCACCAGAAAACCACTAGAGCTAATTAATGATATGGTAAAGTTGCAGGATACAAAATTAATGCACAGAAATCTCTTGCATTCCTATACACTAATGATGAAAAATCTGAAAGAGAAATTACGGAAACACTCCCATTTACCATTGCAACAAAAAGAATAAAATACCTAGGAATAAACCTACCTAGGGAGACAAAAGACCTGTATGCAGAAAACTATAAGACACTGATGAAAGAAATTAAAGATGATACCAACAGATCGAGAGATATACCATGTTCTTGGATTGGAAGAATCAACTTTGTGAAAATGAGTATACTACCCAAAGCAATCTACAGATTCAATGCAATCCCTATCAAATTACCAATGGCATTTTTTACGGAGCTAGAACAAATCATCTTAAAATTTGTATGGAGACACAAAAGACCCCGAATAGGCAAAGCAGTCTTGAGGCAAAAAAATGGAGCTGGAGGAATCAGACTCCCTGACTTCAGACTATACTGCAAAGCTACAGTAATCAAGACAATATGGTACTGGCACAAAAACAGAAATATAGATCAATGGAACAAGATAGAAAGCCCAGAGATAAACCCACGCACCTATGGTCAACTAATCTATGACAAAGGAGGCAAAGATATACAATGGAGAAAAGATAGTCTCTTCAATAAGTGGTGCTGGGAAAACTGGACAGCTACATGTAAAAGAATGAAATTAGAATACTCCCTAACACCATACACAAAAATAAACTCAAAATGGATTCGAGACCTAAATGTAAGACTGGACACTATAAAACTCTTAGAGGAAAACATTGGAAGAACACTCTTTGACATAAATCACAGCAAGATCTTTTTTGATCCACCTCCTAGAGTAATGGAAATAAAAACAAAAATAAACAAATGGGACCTAATGAAACTTAAAAGCTTTTGCACAGCAAAGGAAACCATAAACAAGACGAAAAGACAACCCTCAGAATGGGAGAAAATATTTGCAAACAAATCAACGGACAAAGGATTAATCTCCAAAATATATAAACAGCTCATTCAGCTCAATATTAAAGAAACAAACACCCCAATCCAAAGATGGGCAGAAGACCTAAATAGACATTTCTCCAAAGAAGACATACAGACGGCCATGAAGCACATGAAAAGATGCTCAACATCACTAATTATTAGAGAAATGCAAATCAAAACTACAATGAGGTATCACCTCACACCAGTTAGAATGGGCATCATCAGAAAATCTACAAACAACAAATGCTGGAGAGGGTGTGGAGAAAAGGGAACCCTCTTGCACTGTTGGTGGGAATGTAAATTGATACAGCCACTATGCAGAACAATATGGAGGTTCCTTAAAAAACTAAGACTAGAATTACCATATGACCCAGCAATCCCACTACTGGGCACATACCCAGAGAAAACCGTAATTCAAAAAGACACATGCACCCGATTGTTCATTGCAGCACTATTTACAATAGCCAGGTCATGGAAGCAACCTAAATGCCCATTGACAGACGAATGGACAAAGAAGATGTGGTACATATATACAATGGAATATTACTCAGCCATAAAAAGGAACGAAATTGAGTCATTTGTTGAGACGTGGATGGATCTAGAGACTGTCATACAGAGTGAAGTAAGTCAGAAAGAAAAAAACAAATATCATATATTAACGCATGTATGTGGAACCTAGAAAAATGGTACAGATGAGCTGGTTTGCAGGGCAGAAGTTGAGACACAGATGTAGAGAACAGACATATGGACACCAAGGGGGGAAAACTGTGGGGTGGAGATGGTGGTGTGCTGAATTGGGCGATTGGGATTGACCTGTATACACTGATGTGTATAAAATTGATGCCTAATAAGAACCTGCAGTATAAACACACAAACAAACAAAACAACTAATACTAAACTTTCATTGGGTTATTTGTATGGAAATATGTTAATATAAATGTTTCAGATATTACATGAAATTTTTCAAAATCTTATATGTTCTGGTATAATGTTATAAGTAATAATCCTAGTTATTACTTTAAAATGTATATCTCAGAAATAACTAATTTTCTTGTCAACTTCATTATTATGAACTTTCATCAAATCTTTAACTGTGGTCATTTTTAAGTCTTTTGTCATTTACAGACAGTTCTGGGTGTACTCTGATGCTTTTGCAAATATGTTCCTATAAAAGGGTTTCATCTTCAAGAAATTCATGGAAAAGACTCTGACAAGTACAGGTTTCTGGTAACTGACTGTACTGCTGAACTGAGTGAGTAAGCATTTTCAGAACTCTAATGAAAAACTGATGAACTCATAAAAGTGCTAACAAAAGATCAAGATGAAAAAAAAATTAATTACATGGGATTGAGTGAACTGATGAGGATGAGTATAATTTTTGTGACTTTCTGTCTGAATTAAAAAAAAAAAAATCCCACAAGGACTCAGAGGCAAAGAATATACAAATCAATTTTCACTGCAAAGTAAAGGAGCTGTTACAGTGGAGGATTACTGGACTGAATGTCAATATTATGACATAGTATGAGTGTGTTTCATGTTTGGTAATTGCAATCACTGTTGCTTTTGTTGTGGTCATCCATGTACAATGCTTGGTGTCAGTCTATTTATCTCTTGTAAAAATAAAAATACAGTGTGTGTGTGTGAAAAAAAAAAAGTAAAAAAGCTAATTTAAAAAATATTAAAAAAAAATAGGTGAAAATATAAAACAAAATGCTTAAATGCATATATGCCCCCAATAACAACAATGACTTTCGGGTGTGCATTCATACCTATTGGCTATTTTCCTATAGATGACAAAGCACTACTTATCCATGATTCACTTCTGTTTAGAAACACCCAATTTCTGGCAATGACAAGACCTCTTCTTGGAAAAGAGAGTTTTCAAAAACACTTATCATATGAGTGTCTCTAAAAGAGTTTTTCTTAAAATAAGATCCACCTGCCAATTGCATTTAGCATTATATGGAGTAATTGTTTAAAATGTAGATTCCTAATCAACCATCTTATCTGAATCTAATCTCTGAGGAGTCAGGAATCTACATTTCTAACCCTTCTATTGATTCTCATACATTTTGAAGTTTTAGAACCACTGCACTAAGACCTTGAGGGTAGAGAAAGATAATTTCCAAAAAGAAACAAAAACTTGCATTGAACTTATGAAGCCTCTTTGTAGATACAGAAGGATTTTGCAAGCATTAATGACTCCATTTTTCTTTCGATGGGCATTTAAACATAACCATTACCCACTCTAAGGTTTGTGCTAGACTAGACTGAACTGGGGTGAGCACGGGCTCCTACACTGTCCCCAGCTGTTAAACAGTTCCAAAGTTGAATTTGACTCAAAGGTCTGTTGGGAACTCCGACATACTGATTAGCCCAGTAAGAAAATCTCAGCCTTACTAGAGAAGCTAGAGAATCTCAGAAACCCATTCTGTACTTCCAGGGCTCTGAAGACCCAGTCTGGAGTGGGGTTGGTCTCCAGGGAGATGAACAGGCAGGCACAGTGGCAAAGCACTAACAGAAGGGCCTGGCTGGGGCTTTGCTTTCCCAATACATGAGGGCGGCAGCTGCAGAATGTCCATAAACGTGGCTGGACCTCAAAACCGGAGTGAATCACATTCTGCATCCTCAGCTGATTACCAGCCAAGCCCAGGCACACTCCCTTAAAGGAACCAAATGGGAAGGTCAGAGTCAGGGGTGATTAGCTGTGGTGCTAGTATAGAACTTGAACTTCCGTCTCTTCGACATCTCCATCACAACATAATGTCTATCTTTATCTCAAAATACTGGATTTCCCTATTCATAGTATGATATGAAGTCATCGAAGAGATAGGGGTTGGGGTACGTGAGCTCTACCAGTGGGTTTGAACTGCTTGCTCCTACCCCTTCACACACCGCTCTGTATCTCTTGGGAACAAATAGGATAAAACCTTACATTTATTAGGGTACAAAACCAACACTTAGGCTAAATTAGCAAAACAAAAACAAAAACTGCAAGGTTGGGTTTGTTTTTTTCTTAACATTTAGAAATAGGGAATCCTTCTATACTGGTATAATCCTGCTGAGTTTATGAAGACAGATGGGAAATTAAGAGAAACTTACATTACCTGGGGAAGCAACCTTAGGTTATTTTAACACCAATTTTCAACCAACATTCATCTCTGTAGACCACTTAATCATGTCAGTCACAAGAAAACAAAGATAGAATTCTCATTCTCAAATTCCCTTTCCTGTTGTGATTCTACGTGGAAAATATATTCTCATTTGTAATTGGGAGAAGAAACCATTTGCTTCAGAGGAAAGAATTATTAGAATAGGATATATTCTGAATGCCATAACAATTTGTTCTCTCATTTTTGGGATAAAAATAACTACAGAATAAAGACACACATGTTACAGAAACAAATATGTGTAATTTGCACATATGTGTAAGTCTGTATTTTTGTCTCCCAATCTCTACTTGATCCACATAACATATACAAGTCCCATTGCCTTATTTCATAGGACAATCATACGTGAAGCTGGAAGAAACCTTAGTGTTCAATCTATCCATTTCACAGGTCAGCAAATGAGGCTAGAAGGTTCAATGTGATTTCTGCAAGGCCACATGCCTATAAGGTCATGCAAGAAAGAATATAAAAGCCTAAACTCCCCAACTCCTGGCCCAGTACTGTTTCCAAAGGACCATAGAGCCTTTCTTCCCTAGGGTCTCTACTGAGATCCCATACTGTACCAGTCAGAATGGCCATTATCAAAAAACCTACAAACAATAAATGCTGGAGAGGGTGTGGAGAAAAGGGAACCCTCTTGCACTGTTGGTGGGAATGTCAGTTGATACAGCCACCATGGAGAACAGTATGGAGGTTCCTTAAAAAACTAAAAATAGAACTACCATATGACCCAGCAATCCCACTACTGGGCATATACCCTGAGGAAACCATAATTCAGAGAGAGTTATGTACCACAATGTTCATTGCAGCTCTATTTACAATAGCCAGGACATGGAAGCAACCTAAGTGTCCATCAACAGATGAATGGATAAAGAAGATGTGGCACATATATACAATGGAATATTACTCAGCCATAAAAAGAAACAAAATTGAGTTATTTGTAGTGAGGTGGATGGCCCTAGAGTCTGTCATACAGAGTGAAGTAAGTCAGAAAGAGAAAAGCAAATACCGTATGCTAACACATATATATGGAATCTAAAAAAAAAAAAAAGGTTCTGAAGAACCTAGGGGCAGGACAGGAATACAGATGCAGATGTAGAGAATGGACTTGAGGACACGGGGAGGCGGAAGGGTAAGCTGAGACGAAGTGAGAGAGTAGCGTTGACATACATACACTACCAAACGTAAAATAGCTAGCTAGTGGGAAGCAGCCGCATAGCACAGGGAGATCAGCTCGGTGCTTTGTGACCACCTAGAGGGGTGGGATAGGGAGGGTGGGAGGGAGACGCAAGAGGGAAGACATATGGGGATATATGTATACATATAGCTGATTCACTTTGTTATACAGCAGAAACTAACACAACATTGTAAAGCAATTACACTCCAATAAAGATGTTAAAAAAAAGTATATAAAAAAAAGAATGTAAAAAAGCATAAAAAGTACTTTTATTGCTCCATCTGTAACATAGCCTGGGTATGGAAGACATCCTAATGGTGTGATGGAGTTAGAATAAACACCGCCCTCCTGCTGCTTTTAGAGATGGCACTGCCCCCAAATCATTCAGCCCTGACAAAGTTGATACTGTTGAAAACATGCATCTGAAGGAGGTGAGTAAAAGTCAATGATTTCAGGTCTTAGAGTCATTTGACATTTCTTATAGCTCTTGGCAAATTCCATTCAGTTCTGTACAATAAGAGTTTACTGAGCATTACAGCAGAGGCAGCCGGTGCCCTGCCCACAGTCCCTTGGCACTCACTGTTTTCTCACAAAGTGACCCTCTGCCTGAGGGCTTCCTGAGATGTGGGAGTGTGCTGGATGTGTGCAGGGCTGGCCAGAGCGCCCAGGAATCAATGTCCCTTGGAGTAAACCTCAAACAACGATGCAGCTACCATATGATAAATACTCCAGCTTCCTCGCCCCTCAGTTGAGATAACTCTGAGGCATCTCCGAGGCAGCCTCCTAGGGGTCTCCAGCATGCGCCGAGCCCAGTTCTCCACCCTGGGCACCTGCTCTCACCATGTCCTAGCTTCATTCCTTTCCCATTTCTAACAGGTACTTTCAAACTACTTGCACTCAAATCTTTGTTTTAGGGTCTGTTCTGGAGGAATCCAACCTAAGACAAGCATATATGCTCTGTACAAATCACTTTTCTATAATAGGTATCAGAGATCTGAAGAGGAAAAATATACCACCCTAGCCCTCAAAAGATAAGACCTCTAGGAATGTAACCACGAAGGTAAGACAAGAGAAGACAGAGTACACAGAGTACTTTGGGAGAAGACTGGGGATGTATATAATACAACAAAAATATGTTCACTAATGAAAGACTCTCACAAGAAAAAGTGGAATTTGCCGTTAAGGACTCAGCGCGAAATTCTCTACAGCAGGAAGGCATCAAACAACCTAAGTAGTAATGTTACACACATCAAAGAAAAAACCAAGGTGCTGATTTCACTTGGAAATATGTGTCGGAGGATTTGTCATTACTTACAACGCAAGCTTGAATGATCAACCTAAAAGGAAAGATTTTATACAACCGAGGGTTGTTTTTTAGTGGCAAGGGCAGGTACATAAACCCCTAAACTGGCTGGACAAGATCAATTGGCTATTTTGCATCTTGTGCTTGAAGAGTGTCACAACTATCTGTCTTTTCCTTCAGTTCTGTCAAAACAGACTAATTTCCATGCAAGGCAAACAGTTAAATTTTGTGTATGTCACTAGGCTGAAAGTCAGCCATCTGGGTTTTCACTTGAGCTAGCGACTATGCCAAAGTCAGCCAAATGTTTGCAGGTCGCAGACACCGGCTACACAGCATCCTATAAATAACTCTCCTTCAGCCCAAGACAGTTACTGAGTAAAAATGACAGAACAGAGCGAGTTGAATAAAAGTAGATAAGAAACCTTAGGGCATTCTTGAGCTGATAAATGCTGGCTTTTTCACAGTGTGTGGTTCTAGCTGGGCTGTCTTGTGAGCTAATGAGTAGAAAAGCATCTACCTGCCATGTGCCAGGCACCTTAAAAACACTATTTCAGCCTTAAAACAACCTAATGAACCAGGTATTATTAGTATTAGTATTATTACCCTTTAACAAATGAGAAAACTGCAACTTGGAGATGCTTAGTAAGGTCTGACAGCTGTTTTGTCAGACTCTCAAATTTAAACTTCTCCCAAAATACCATGCTTTAGGGCTGGAAAGAAAGCACACCAAATTTCAGCTTCAAAGTGTCTTGTCTTAGGACACGCCAAAGATAAGTTTGAACAATTGAGCCCTCAACTGTTTGGTCAAATAACATGTAGTTCCAGTGAAAATGAGTGTTTAAAATTTTTTTTTGTTTTTTTTGGCTAAGCATTCTTTTGTCTACTATCAAAACAAAATTAATTCCTTAGTTATCTAAATTACATGTAGTATACACAGAATTAATATTTATCTCCAGAAAAATCTGAAGATTTTCAAGAAAAAGCTGCAGGATTTAATATCAAGTGATTAGGACACTTTTGGAAGGATGTTGAACACATTAAACTTCATAAGGGGATGCACACCCACACAAAAATAATAGCAAACAGTGTGAAAAATAAAATTGCCTGAATTGACTCAATTTTAATTAGGTGGATTTAATAAAATTTCCTTTATCAAATCTCTTAAAAATTTTTTTTCACCCTCCATTCTTCAAATCTTATCCCCTAATTTCGCTGGAATAAAGTTGTTCTACTCCACATACAGTACATTCTCTGCCTTAGTTTGGGATCCGCTTCCCCCCACCAAAGTGGACCTTGAGACAGTGATGTGGGTGCAAGTAGTTTATTTGTGAAGTGATCCAGGAAGCACCTGAAGGAGGGGGAAGGGAGGCAAGGAAGGGAGGAAAGCCAATGAAGGTGCACTAGTGAATAGGTTACCACTAGGGGCAACTGGCATTCTACCTCGCTGGGAACCTCTCAGAGACTATATGAAACTCCCTTCAGAATAGTCCTGCTGAGGAGTGAGGAAGGTAGACAGTTTATCCACCATCATGCCTTCTTCATTGGTCAAGGGGAACTGAAGGTAACCCCCCAGCCATCATGGCCTCCTCAACTTGTTAGGCCTAGCATGTTTCTACAGCTAGAGAATGGCCCCTAGACAGAGGACAGAGAAACCTGTATGTCTGTTCAGGACTGTTTGCAAGTGCCCTGGGTCAAGGAAAAATGGGCAGGGTGCTGCCCGCATTTGCTGCACTGTGTCTGTCCACAATGAACTGCTTTATTGATCGACTTAGTTTTCAACTTTACTGGACATAATGACCTGAAAGACAAAGAAAAATACATGTCTCTAGCCCCCTGCCCCCATTCTGATTAAGATCAGTAGTTGGGTTCAGGAACCTGAATTTTAACAAGCACCCAGTTGTTCCAAAGCAAGTGGGCCACTGTGTGAAAATACTGTGCTAGTGTCGCCAAAGACCATGAATTCATCCCATGTGTGTTAACCAGTGTCTGGGAGAGAAAAATCTCTAAATTGGCCACAGATGGATCTTACTTTCCTATGTCCCATTTTTTCAAATATAAGCTGTTGCTTGTAAGGGGAATATAATGAGAGTATGTGGATGGTTAGCACTTTGGAAGTCTAATTCTGGAAAATCACTTTAAATATAGATGCATCCAACTGATCATGGGTCAGAAGCAAAATTACCAGATACCCTTATGGTGGAGTGACCATACTTTTCCAACAAGATGGTGTGATGAGTAGGAGTGAATATAGGGGGAAAATAAGAAGAGTTGACATTGAAACAGAAAATGAAGTCATTGTACCTACATGTGTTGGTCAGAATTCTTAGGAAAAAAATATCTTCAAGCCTTCGTTACAGGGAGCTTGCATATAAACCAGTGCAGCTTTGGGAAGCATCAAAGCCAGGCCAATTGCTGAAACCATCTTTTTCAAAGTTTCCTGGGTTATGATAAAGGGTGACATGGTACTTCTAAAAGCAATTGGCTATGCTCAGAATTTTTTTGATGAAGTATTGTTCCTTTCACATTATTCTCATCTGTCTGATAGATATTATGGAGAGAGGGCAATGAGGGCCCTGGGGCCATGACACTTGTTCGTCTCTCTAAGAATGATATTCTACAGTCTGGAGAGAGACGGCATCTATTGTAAATAGTGCACATCTGAGCTCATGTCTCCTCTCCTTGGCTCCAGGTTCTCACCATCACTTCTCTCTGACATTTCCTGTTATCAGATAAGGTATAAACTTAAAATATCCAGAAGTATCCTGGTTTCCCAAAGCCTTTAGGATAAATACATTGCTTAATATGGCCTGCAAGGTACTTCATGACCTGGCCTCTGTCTGCCTTCCCGGTCGCCTCTGTCTGCCTTCCCGGTCTCCTCTGTCACTAATCCCTGTTTTATCCTTTAAGCTCCAGCCTTATTAAAACTCTTTGAGCTTTTCAATTGTCTGTAGATTCTTAGTTCTTGGCTCATGCCAAGCTGTCTCTTCCTCCTGGAAGACTCCTCCTCCTCCTCCTCCTTCACTTGAGTGAACACTCACTAATCTTCAGGCATCGCTCTAAATGAACTTTCTCTGGGATGCTTCCCCCACCCCTTTGGAAGGTAAGTCAGAGCTGTTATAGAATTTTTGTAGGCCTTGGGATCTAACACTTTTGAAGGCTCCTCCTCACATCACATTCAAGTAGATTCAGATATAACATATTATACATTATATAATTGTTCTTGCTAAAATATTAGGAGATGATTTTTATATTTCTGCTTTTGAAATTATTTGGCTATGAATAATTTAATTTGCTATCGATTATGACAGGGTCAAGAGTTACAGGTTTGGTTGCTAACTTAGTTAATAACCAGCTGTGTGACCTTAGACAAATCACTAAACCTCTCTGAATCTCAATCATCTGATCTGAAACAAGAGAGATTTGCAAAGTGATCTAGGCCCCCATTTAGCACTAAGAGCCTTTATTCTTAACTGTGAGGAGAGATGTTTTTGGTGCTGGTAAATGTCTGGGGGTAGGAGTGGGACAAGGATTCTTTACTCCACTGACATAACAGGCACCAAGGAGATACAGCCACTGGTAGGCACTCTGGCCAGAGCTGCCAGTTGAGTAGAAAAAGACAGTTCCACAAATATGTGTAGAAAAGACAGTAGTTCTAAAACTGAAAATAAGAACAATCATTATTTTATATAATGAACAATCTAATATACCAACCTATAACCAGAGGAAAATCCAGAGCACTCAAATATATTTTCCTAAATATGTTTTTCTAAACAAGACTGACAATTGAAGCATGATTATAAATATTTATAGTAATGCCCCCAAGGCTTCCGTTGGTGACAAACATATAGTATGTGTTGTAAAAAATAAGCCAGTGTTAGAAAGAGCAACCCTCACTATTGTTTCAATTAATTCTACACTGAGAAATGATATGAGACTGCAGATTTTTTTGTGAATGAGTTTAAGTTACAGAAGAAGTAGACTGTTTCTATCTTTGTACAAAGGTATTTTCATATTTCATACTATACACATCAATAACTTAGTGTAATCTTAAAAGGAAGTTATTTTTTCTCTGATAGAAAAAGTAATCAAGTTCTATGCAAAAAATGTACTTCTAATCCCAACACTCAGAGATGAACACTGAGTTTTGCACATACCTTTTCTTTCTAGGCAGTTATATAGCCACATATGCATATTTCCAAAATGGCATTACGTTTTACAGCTGTGCTGCAGAATTTGAATGGAGAGGTTATCTGGCTTGGAGGCTACAATATCTACTGCCATGACCTGAACACACCTGGCATGTCTGAGAAGTCAATGCAGCTGATGGTCCACAAAACATTTTCCATGAACTAATCTGCATGGGAAAAGGGGAAGGAAAAACACGAATAGAGGAGACAAGTGTCTGCCTTAGGTTTTGGTCCTTCCACGAGTACATGGATTCAGTCAGGTCTGAGTTCTGTGAACAGAAGGCTGTAGAGACACAGCAGCGCCCCCTGATGTTCAGGTGACCAAGTGAAACATCAAGTTGGGAGTAGGGTTTTTTCCTATCCTCTGTGTAGACAAAGTACCAGTGGCTGAGATATTAGCATCCCCCATGGGAGCAAAGCCAGCAGTGGTAGGGATGAGGCACCTTTATGTGGCTTCTTTGCTTGAGAAAATGGATATGCATGGCTGGAGCTGATGAACAAAATTCTCTAATTCTCTGGGTAATAAGAGCCCAGAGACTGCTTCATGAGCATTGGTATCAATCCCGGGCTTAACCAGGGAAGACTGGAGAGCTTCTGGAACCCTCCATGAGCAGGTGTGAGCAATAGACGGTAGAGAACAGACTTGTGGTTGCCAAGGGGGAGGGAAGGATTGAGAGTTTGGGATTAGCAGATGCAAACTAGTATATATAGAATGGATAAACAACAAGGTCCTACTGTATAGCACAGGGAGCGATATTCAATATCCCGTGATAAAGCATAATGGAAAAGAACATAAAAAGGAATGTATATATATGTATAACTGAATCACTTTGCTGTACAGCAGAAATTAACAGAACATTGTAAATCAACTATGCTTCAATAAAAAAAGTGTGCTTTTGGGGTCAAAAGGGGAGTATAAAATCTTGAAGATTTTAGGACACAGTGCCAAGCTGCTTCTCCCTACAGATTGCTATTTCAACATTCCTATAAATTATAATTTTTATATGCTGTGAGATAGATTTGAATTCGAGGGTTTTTTGTTATTGTTTTAGAATAAATGATCATAACATTGCATTGGTTTAAAAATTAGGCTTGAATCCTAATTCCAAGATTACATCAAGAGAAATACAAAGAGTTTGGCCAGCCACACATATCAGTGACAACTTAGACTGCTTCATATTATATTTAAAGGATGAATTTTATAAGAAAATGCATCACAAAGCAAAGAATGAATTCACCTGCAGCCTGTGCAAAATAATATACTGCAGTAGGGACAAGATGTTTTTATAGTTCTTGAAGAATATAACTGTTCAGTCCAGAGTCTGTCATTATTTTGGCATGATTGTCTGGGCTCGTGACCCATAAGGTAGAATGTAAAATTCTATGAGGATCAGAGTATTGGTGCATTCATTCAACATTATGAAGAATGCTTGGTTTAAGGTGCTATGTCAATTATTAGGGAAACTGATAGGAAGCATGCTACCACATTGTATACAGCATGGGAATAAGGTGGTCTAGAAAACGACACAAAGTAGGTGGCTGAATTAAGGAAAGCATTCTTGGGTAGAATCTGGGAAACGGCACTTGGGTGTAGATGGTTCTCAACATTGGTATTTTGATAATATGAAAAATAGATACCTAAATACTGGCATCGTCCTTTTGCCCCAGTACTGCAAACAGTAGTCAAAATGATGATTAAATAAGGAAATGCATGGGAAAGCACTTTATAACATGCATTTGTCATTGCAAGTTTTAAAAGACCACAGATTTTTCATTACTTTGTTTGAAACCTTACCCGATAACATCTCAATATATTCTAAAAACATTATCCCCCTAAGGCCAGGAATGTTGCATATCTGAGGATTAAACTGCCAGAGTTCCTCTCTAATTGTCAGGGGTTTGGTGTCCATGTATATGTGTGTGTGAGTATGTGTTTGGTTAGTTTTATTTTTCATCTTTGTTGATTTTGTTTTCTGTTTTATATTGGGTAGAATCTGTTATTTTAAATTATTTTTATGCTAACATTTATTAACCACTTGTTACTTGACAAGCACTTTCAGACGCATTACCTCATTTCTCAAAAGTGCTCAGGAAGAAGCTGTTTTTACTTCCACTTCACAGATGAAGCAACTGAGGTTCAAGGAAGGTGCACAAGTTTCTAGCAGCAGAGCCAGGACTCAAACCCAGTGCTTCTGACATCAAGTTATTTTCTCATTCTACTCTACTATGCATGAGGATAAGATTTTGATACTTTCTCCTTGCAAGAACCAGCAGAGTTTTTTCTTTTTTTTTTTTTTAAAGGAGAAAAAGATCTCAATGTGACTTAAATATAAATGCAATCTAAGTCTCAGCAACAAGGCAATCAGAGCTGCTAAATCTTAGCAGCTGCAAGTAAAGAGCAGAAAGCAAGGCCAAGCAACTCTTCTTTTAAAATTTGAGGCACATGAAACAAAGATACTGAAATGGCACTCATTGTCCAAAAATGATGAGGTGGAATTCCTTAACTTCTGGCCCTGGAGAAAGACACTCAGAATCACCGAGTTCTTGCAGAACGTCATGAGATTATTTACCTTCAGGCTGGGATTTATAACAATCACCTTGTAGGTTACAGCTGAGAAAAATGAGTTGTCAAAAAAGGCAATAACAATTGCAAGCACAAGCAACTGTCAAAATGATAAAACTGTCACATCTATACATATCAAGCAACAGTTGCATTCATTATGTACAACTCCTGGTACTTAATACTGTCTGCCAAGGAAAGCTAAGTTCCATTTAGAGTTTTGCTGTTAGCACAAATATATTTGAAAGAGACTTGACTGAGTTTTTCATGATTTTACAGAGAATGCAGTGAAATTGTCTTGAGAGGAATCCACTGATATCTGGGAAGATTTGTCAAAAGGGATATCTCAGCCCTAAGTATTTTGCAAAAGTACACCGGTATTGATTCTGGGGACATGTGAGATCTCAAACAGCTTGTATTCTCATTTTTAGGGAAAAGAATTATACTTCAATGACCAATTTGAGTGTGTTTTCCCTCAGGGAAATTCTCCGTTTGTAGATCTTCAAGCATGAGAGGTATTGCTGAAATGACAGAGAAAAGGAGAGAGAGAAGGAAAGCATGGAGAGAGGGAGAAGGGATCAGAAATATATTAAAAGGGAGAGACAGAGGTAGGGAAGGCAGAGGGAGAGAAAGAGAAAAATGGACTAAGGATGAAAACCACAAAGAATATTTGATTATTTTGATCACTTTTTTGAAGGTACTTTGTTGTACATTTATCCTCACCAAAAATTAATATTATTGATTTCAAGGAGTAAAAATGAGGAAGAGGAAGTTGATGTCCTCCTCATGTTCATTTATAGGTTGGTAACTTTCTACCACTTTTCCTACACCCTCTGACTTTTCTAGCTTTTGTCTAGTTCAGCATTTGCTCTTTTTTTACTTGCTCTAGTAGAACCAGATCAGTGAAGAGATGAAAGCTGGCCAGAATTTTAGTGATTCTGGAGTTCCCTCTCATTAGTGATAGAAAAGTTTATATTCTGGCCCTTAAAGTCATTATTCTCTTGTCAAGGGCTTTCCATTTAAGAGGCTTTAGCCAGCATGGAAAGGTACATTTTAAGGATTAGCTGACACTGGGAGATGTATACGAGACATTTTTCTGAATATCTAACTTTCGAGGGCTTGGTTTCAGGAAGCACCAGCATTACCCATTGCATATCGTACTTCTCAATCTGTTCTGCTGTCCTCCCACTGTTAATCCCCTCCTTTCAGCCCATTACCTTCTATATGTACTCTCTTAATCTACAAACTTTGCTCTCTCTCCAATGACATCTTAACCCCTTATTTTCATTTGTGACATTCAAGGATTACCTAGAGCAATGCTCTCCTGACTTGTTACCATCATGAGACCTTTCCTGCTGCATGCTGCTTTGTCAGATAGCCTCTCTAGCACTGTTTCAGCCTTCTGGGTGAAAATTTCACCCAGAAAGCAGGCTCCTGCTTTGTCAACAGGCTTCTGCTTTGTCAGCACATTTGAATTTTAGAGACTGGTTGGCAGCTATTCTCCTCACCAATTACCACAAATAAAACACCGCCCCCTGCCCCCCAGTCAAAATTTTGTGCTCATATAGTTGAAATCACCAAGAAAATACACATCAGTGCTCCAACTGTGGGTACTTTGTGTCTCTCATCCCCACCCTCCATCCCCCACACATGTTAAACATGGCCTAACAACCATGGACCTGCAAAAAACTTGGTGAGATCCAAGTTACAGAAACCTAGTTAGTATGTAAAGTATGCAAAAAGGGCAAAATACTTAATGACTTGGGAGAGAAAACTAAGTTCTAAAAAAGTGAGTGTTGAATGAATGAATGCATTCATGGAACAAAGATGGCATGAAAACATTCTAATGCAAACATCTACAAGCAATGGTTAGCCTTTTTCTTTCTTTTTAATTCACAGGTGAGCTCAATCAAAAAGCGTACTGAAAATGAGTGGTAACTGAGTAAACTGATGATAAGTGAACCTAAATGGGACTAGAGAAAGGAGTACATGTCAATCTTAGTAACAAGGTTTGGGTTTTAATGTCCATGAGGATAGGACATCCTGAGGACTTGAGTTGGAACTGAGACTCTTATGTAAAAACCAGAATTCCTGAAAGCTTGCTTTTCACTTCAGAGAAGAAGTGTTCTATGTAAATCCACCTGCTGGCACAGGAAGACTACAAGGAAGATGAACTTTGATTAATTATACTTTGGGATTGTGCAAATTCGACTTACGAATATAGTAGCGTAAACCCAAGAGAAACATGCATGTAAAAACTTTCCAAAGAGATACTCTTAAAACCTAAGGCCCACATGAATTCTACAGAAGAAGCAAGCTCTGCCAAAAATGAGCTAAAAATAATTAAAAGTATAAATAAACAATTCACCATGAGCTAGAGACAACAGACACAACATACAGGAGGATTACAATATCAGTAATTTCAGAAAAGAGAATACTCTGAAAGAATAAAAAATAAAAACCATAAGCATAGAAGTACTATAAAAACAGATTTTTTTTAAATGCACATAGAACTTCTAGATATTAAAAAAAGATGGGTTAAGAGACATGGACTATAGAAAGAATAAGAAGATCCAACATACATCAAGTAGAAAAAGAGAACAGAGAATGGAGGAAGAGAATATTTGAAGATGTGATGTCTGAGAGTTTTATAGAATTGGTATAAACATGGCTTCATATTCAAGATGTAAAACAAGTCCTAGCCAGTATAAATACACACTTAGATATGTTATACTGAATTTCAGGACACCAAAGAAAAATGTAAAAGCAACTGGAGAGAAAAAGTGGATTACCTATTAAGAACAGTAATAAGAGAAAAGAGTTTTTATAGCAACAATAAAGACATGGGATGGAAGGAGAGTGAAATGGATTAACATTATGAAAGTTCTGAGAGTAGAAAATAAACTAGTCAATCTAGAATTCAATGCCAAGATAGATAACCATTCCAGATTAATTGTAATGTAAAGATGACTTCAGATAAATATTAAGAAGTTTTACAATTCACTAGATCCTTGCTGAAACAACTATTAAAGGATAAACTTCATGAGGAAATTAAATCCTGAAGGAGAAGAATAAAAGGAGGAATGGTAAGCAAAAAACCTCCAAACTGATGAATATGCGGGTAAAGTCACTGAAGCTGTGACTGAAAAATTAATGAAAAATTTAAGGAAGATATAAAAATCATGAATGACGCTCAAGGTCTTGAAGTGACCTAAAAATAGCAATAAAAGAAGCATAGAGCTATTGATTAACCTCAATTTTTGTTGTTTATATATTTAAAATTTAGGACTAAGCTTTAAAAGAATAGAAATAAAATCTATAATTTGTAACATAAAGGGGGATTCAAACAAGGAATCTAATTTAGAAGGCAGAACAGAAAAAAAAGTCCATGCTTATTTATAATTTAATATTGAAACATGAAGTATTTCCTTTAAAGTCAGCAACAAGGTAAGGATGTCCTCTACCATTGCCTTTATCCAATATTACCCTGGGGAACCTTAGCCAAAACAATAAGACAAGAAAAACAAATTAATCGTAACAATCAGAAAAGAAAAAACCAGATCTGCTACTACTTGCAGATTATATAACTGAAAAAAAATCTAAGAAATATACAGATACTAGTAAAACCAATAGTCAAGTTTAACAAAGTTTTTTCAAGAAAACTGATTTAAAATATTGTTTCTATAATGAAGCAACAAACACCTGGAAAATGTAATCATCTCCCCACAATTCCACCACTAGGCAATCCAAGGAAAGCCCTTGCACACATGTGCATAGAGACAGAAATAAGAATATTTTCTGCAAAAAAAAAAGCTGTAAGAGTATAAAACTTTAAAAAAAATAAACAAAAAAGAATCAACAAAACCATCCTTCAGTAGGTATAGTCACACAATGGGATAAAATGCAACAATTAAAAAGAATGAATTGCCAATCTGGACAAATCTCAGAAACATAATGTTGAATGAAAAGGTAAGTTGCAAAAAGAAAGTTCATTATGGTATCATTTATGTAAAATCTCCCTAAAATATAATTTATGAATATATCGACATGTAGGGAAAATATGAAAATATGCGTAAGAATCATGCAGGGGAATGGAGCCTCTAACTTCACATACATACAACTGACCCTTGAACAATGCGGGGGTTAATCCACATGTAACTTATAGTCAGGACTCTATATCCGTGGTTCCTCCACATCCACGGATTCAACCAACCATGGACTGTGTAGCACTGTAGGGTTTACTATTGAAAAACAACTGCATATAAGTGGAATCGTGCAATTCAAATCCACATTGTTCAAGGGTCAACTGTAGTTACTTCTGGGTCTAGGACAATAGGACTTCAGCCATAGCTGTAATATTTTATATTTCTTGAAAAAATATTTGAAGCACATATGGCATAATTTTAAGATTTGGTCTTGATGGTAGGTGCAGTGATGTCTGTTATATTATTTTCTCTGTTTGAATCTTTTCATAATTAAAAAGCAACGTGAAAAGATATTTATTGATCATATTGACATTTTAACCAAGTTATTTTTGATCAAGTTTTCTGATATTCCAGTTATAATGCCTAAAATAATGTAGGTAAATAATAAGTATTTTCTTTTGTTTCTTTTGTTTTGTTCCCATTGGATCTTACTCAAAGTTTTGTTGTGCAATCTCAGAAGAGACTTAAAAAAATTTTTTTAACCTTTTGACCCCCTTTACCCATTTCTGTCCTCCTCACTGTACCCCCACCTCTGGCAACCACAAATCTGTTCTCTGTATCTATGAGCTTGTTTTTTTTTCCTTTTCAGATTCCACATATGTATTCCACATATTTAATTTCACAATCATACAGTATTTGTCTTTCTTTGACTGACTTGTTTCACTTAGTGTAATGCCCTTGAGATCCATACATGTCACAAATGGCAGTATTTCACTTCTTTTTGATGGCTGAATAATATTCCATTGTATATATACACCACAATTGCATTATACATTCATCTATTGTCGGACATTTAGGTTGTTTCCGTATCTTGGCTATTGTAAATAGTGCAGCAACGAACATGGGGTACATTTAACAATAAGCATTTGATGAATGAAATGCATGAGAATCATGAAAGCCACTTTGAGAGTCACCTCTTCCCTTCTCAGTTTCTACTTTATTCTACTTCACTTCTGCTTTTTCTTTCTCCTGATTGTTTCAGATAAGTCAGTGATATGTCTTAAACTATGCAAAGTAAGAATGACAATACAGCAAGAAAAAGAATAAGCTATCTTTCCTCTCCAAGATTTTTCTTATATTTATGTTTGTGTCAGGTTAAGGCATACAAAGATTAATTTATGTCTTTTGTTGTTTGCTCTACTCATCAAGCTCATCATTCACACATTAGAGGGCTGAAAATCTTTAGAGATAGAGCCTCCTGCAATAAATTAAATCTCTTACTTTAAGGTTTGTTTCCTGTTCGATTTTTAAGAAAATTTAAAATAAAATTGCCACCGTGAGGATAAGGATGATGACAGGTGACTTATTCTAAATTACCCCTAGTTTACTTTAAAATTTTATTTTTCTTATGACAAAAGAGAAAGGGTTTTAACATTGAAAAATATAATGTTACAGCCTTCTACCATTTCCCCCATGAGCAGTGGGAGAAAGGACTCCTTTTTCTACATTACAATTTCAATATGAACAATAGTAACTAGAACCCACTATATATATAATGTACAGTTATTGTCTGAAAGGAGTTATTCTTGGCCTTGTATAGCAAGATAAGAGTATTAAGAATATGTGTTTATGTTGAGAGATGAGTTCTTTGTTTATCCTTTCAGAGCTATAGCTTGAGTCTGAGTATCTTAACTTATATCAACACCTCTGTCCCAACCTAATCTCCTATATTTCCACCTGGTTTTTCAATACAAACAGGTTCACAAATATCACCAGAAAATAAATCATACTTGGCCCCAAAATCAGAATGCTCAAAATTATCCAACTGACTATGTAAACAGCTAAAGTTATTTCAAGAGCTAGAAGATAAAAACAAACAAACAAACAAACAAAAACTTGTTTCATTGATTCATAGGCTGTGTTTAAATAACGTATGTACTGAAAGTACATTTTTGCTAATATCAGTAGTGGTTTAATTCAAGTGTCTGTTTTCACACAGGTAATAAAATGGATCAATGTGCATATTCCTCCCATACTCAGCCAAAAAGATCCCCTGCCCCATAACATAAGAACAAGCTACAGATGATCCTTGGGATGGAGAGACTATATGGGTAGTTACCCAGAAAGGAAACTCAGGACATTTACTTTTCAGCTCTTTATATCGTCATATTTTAAACACAATTTTCAGGATAAAAACCAATCTGTTAGATGCTCTATTTCTTGGAGTAGATGCTCTATCTCTTGGAGAAGAAAGATATAATATCATCTCTGGCAAATCAACATCTTATTTTGAGATAACCTGGAGTAGCTTTTTTTTTTCATCATATTATTCCAAATTTCCTAAAATTTCCATGTCTTTGTCTCTTCCATAGCAAACATTATAGAAAGGGAGGTACGGTGGGGAAAGGGTGCAGGAAGTTTAACCAAAAAGAGGCTGGAGAAATTGTTTGCTGGTACAAAGTTGGAGCAACTCAACAAAATCATTTATGAACAAAAGAAGTTGCACACTATACAAGTTCTCAATAACCCACTAAAGAAAAATGCCCAGTGGAGAGAGTCAACTCTAAGATTTCTTTTTCTTTATATGGGCTCCAAGGCAAAAGGCCATCAACTAACATCATCTGTAAACCTCTTTTATTGAATTCCTAAAACATGATATTGATTTTTTAAAAAATAATTTAATCAAAATGCTGCATTCATAATTAATAATACATTCAAGTCACCACTGAAAATAAAAGAAATCTAATAAAACACAATTATTTTGTACCCCGTACATGAACCTTGTTCTATGGCTTCCTATTCAAGAAACACTTGGCATATCTTATTAATTCTTTACCAATATTTGTGCTATCAAAATTTCATTATCATAAGATTAAATAATTTTACAAAATAATCCAAGTTCTCAGCATAAAAACTGCTACAATTATTCCAATTTGTCTGTAAAGGCAAATAAATACACCTACCTCAACAAATATAAAACACGGGATGATGGAATAACTTCGTTGAGTGTTGTTTCCTACAGCCATTTCTTACAACATGTAGCAAGGCTGCACTGTCTTAAACTGTCCAGGCTGAAATAGAAAATAGATGGCATGGTGTTAAGAACCATATGTTTAGCAGTCCTACATAAAAATATCAGCTACCCTCTAGATAAGCAAGGTGTGTTCAAACAATGCAAAACACTAATCTACAACACAGTCAAGTCAGACTAATAATCAGTCCAGAGAAAAGAAAAGAATGTATACTAGCCATGAACAGTCTCTGAGCCTAAATGACCAGGTAGGGAGCTCCTGTGCACACAGTTATAGTGAACAGAATTCTAATCGCCTGGTGCTGCACAGTGCCATAACCCAGTAGACTGTGCTCATGCCATGAACGCAGTTTTCACGACAAAACATTTGTTATTGTCCGTTCTGTGTGGATCTCCCCTTTCTGTGCCTCATCCTTGCAGTTTGCAATCTAGGGACTCGTTTATTTCTGCCTTTGCCTCTCCCTTTGGAGCTGACATTTAGCACTGAGGCACTAATCCCTGACTTCCTTCCTTGACCACCCTTTGCCCTTGCTCCCTTGACTGCAGGGCTATTAACTACTCTGGATTAATACATCACTGATCCCTCTCACTGGGTTCCCTCAGCCGTGTCTGTGTGTGTGTGTGTGTGTGTGTGTGTGTGTGTGTGTGTGTGTGTTCCAAACACAAAACACTGACACCATAAACATTCTCCTATAAGAACGGAGTAGCTGGGCTATAGCAGAGTATTTTAAATATTTGTTAGAACTCTTCTGTCCTACTTTGAACTGAAAATATTCCTGTATTAAAAGATCAGTTAGTTTTGGTTCTTCTTCAAACAATAACAACAACAAATAGAGATTTTAGTCTTTTCTGAAACTTCCACAGCCCAGTAAAAAGAATTTTCCACTATACCTTTTATTCTCTATCCAAAGCAATACTTGACATGTTTCAGGTATCTGCTTTCGAGTCATTATTTTTTGTTTGTTCTGTTTCTGTGTCAGACTTCCCAATAGTTCTTACGGATTGTGATATGAAGACTGGCACGGGGACTGCTAGTCTATGCAACTGGCCAAGCGCATTTTTTCTTAAAGGTCATGAATTAATGTTCTTAACTTAATTCTGTCTTTAAGTCCGTCCTTATGTTTTTCCAAAATAAAGCTTTAAAATACATTTCCTTCTCTTTTTGAAATGCCAGCTTCTCACGTGTCGACTAAAACTTTCTCTGATCAAATGTAACATTATGTGTAGTATTAAGTCCATACCAATCATAGTGTTTAAATTATTTAATTTTTAGGCAACTTAATTTTTTCAATTAAAATTGGATATTACCTGTTATAAAATACCCATAATATATCTGTTATTTCACCATCTATTTCATGATTTAGGAATAAATAATATTTTTTTTACAATTAGAAAGGAACCCATACATAGAACACACATTGAGTTGATTTGGCAACCATGTATTGGTTTCATTTTATCCTTACTTAATCCAAGTATTTTAGAATTCACTTATCAGTATTTATGATTTAGATGAGTCCTACTGTTAGCATCAACTAAACACAGAACCATACATCTGAAAAGAAAATTAAATTTTTAATCACCTTGAAGTAGGTACAGGCACCAGAAAAAACAAAGGCATCAGACATACCTAGTATTTTAGATGGCTTCTCCATACAGTTAATAAAAAATAGCAATGAAATGGAGAATACAAGACAGGCTTTGGATATCATATAAAGTTCTCCTTTCTATTCACTCTTCTGGTTCAAAATACAAACTAGCTTTTTATATGTGTATGGAGACTACATATATAATATGTATATATACACACATATATGTGTCTATGTATGTATACTATACATAATCAGTAACTATAGTAAGGTATATTTCACATATACTTCACCCATTTCAAGTGTACAATTCAATGATCTTTTAATAAATTTACCAAGTTGTACAATGATCATAAAACAATTTTAGCACTCTTTCCTTCTCCCCCCAAAATAATTGTCATCCCCACCATCACCTCCCTCACCACCTCTCCAGCCCAGCTAGTCACTATTCTCTCTGTCTCTACAGATTTGCTTTTTCTGGATATTTCAAATAAATATAATCATTCCATATGTGGTCTCTTGACCTGGATTCTTAGCATAATGTTTTTGAAGTTTATTCATGTCATAGTGCACATATCAGTAATTTTTCCTTTTTATTACTGAATGTATTTCATCATATGGCTATAGAACCTTTACCAATTGGTGGAAATGTAGGTAGTTTCTAATTTTTGCTGTATCCAATATTAGGTTGTATCCAGTATTATGGATAATGATGCTAAGAACGTCTGTATACTTTCATTTATTGTGGATGTATACCTAAGAGTGGAATTACTGGGCCACACGCTAAATTGTTTTATTTTTTAAAGGAAACTGCAGAAGTGTTCTCCAAAGTGGTTGTGTCATTTTACACTGCCGTCAGCAACAATAAATGTTCTCCTTTCTCCACATCCTAACATTTTTATTGCCTATCTTTCTTATTATAGTCATTTGAGTGAGTGTGAGATAATATCTCATTGTAGTTTTCATTTTGTAAATAACAAATGATATCGAGCATCCTTTCAGGTGCTTATTGCCCATTATTCTATCTTCTTTTGTGAAATAATCAAATCAAAAAAACCAAAAGATTTGGATATTTTCAAGATATAAGTGTTCTTTGTATTATTCTGGATACAAGTCCCTTATCAGATGTATATTTTGTCTTTTGACTATTAATGTGCCTTGGTGTGGATTCCTTTAGGTTTATGCTGCTTAGAGATTTCTTACTACTTGAATCTATGGGTTTATGTTTTTTTCCCAAATTTGGGAAAGTGTTCAGCCATTATTCCTGGAAAACTTTTTAACCCACTCTCTCGTCTCTTTCTGGGACTCCCGTGACATGAATATTAGATCTTTTGTTGTAGTCCCTCATGTCCCTGACATTCTTAATCCCCCCTCCCCAAGTCTATTTTCTCTGTGTTGTTCAGATTGGATATTTTCTATTATTCTATCCTCAAGTTCACTGACTCTTTCCTCTACCATCCCCATTATGGTGTTGAGCCAAGTCCATCCATTGAGTTTATTTCAGTTGTTATATTTCTTAGTTCTAAAATTTATATTTGCTTTTTCTTTATATTTTCTATTTCTTTGCTGAGACTATTTTTTCATGTTTCAAGCATGTCTGTAAGTATTTGTTAAAGTACTTTTATGATGGCCACTTAAATTATTGTCAGATAATTTTATATCATCTTGGTTTTGGTGTCTGGTGATGGTCTTTTCTTATTCAGTTTGCGATCTTCCTGGTTCTTGGTATGAAGAGTGATTTTTGATTGACCTTGGGTTGTTACAAGACTCAGGATTCTGTTTAAAGCTTATGTTTTATCATACTTCCTCTGACACTCCTCTAGTAGGTACGGGGAATGTCACCTTGTTAGTGCCATGTGAAGGTAGAAGTCCGGGTTCTCCACTTGGCCTCCTATGACAGCTAGTTGGGGAGGGACCCCTTTTGCTGGGCAGCAGTAGAGTTCAGGCTCCTCAATAGGGCCCCACTGATACCTCCCTGGCTGGGGAGGGGGTTAGGTACTTCTTCACGGCTCCCCACATGGCCTCCACTGACACTATGGCCTTGCTATTGTTGTGTAATGATAAAACTGAATTTCCACTAGTCCCCCTCTGATACCACTCCAGGGAGGAGAACGTAGGGATGCCTCATTACTGCCTAAAGGGGGTAAAAGTCTAGGCTCCCTGCCATGTTTTCCCCTGATACTGTTGAGCAGGGATGGGGGCCTACTCATTACTGCCCAGCATGAACTAAAGTCCTGGCTCCCTACTTGGCCTTCTCTGATATGACCCCAGCAGGAGTCTAGGGGAGCCTCCTTATAGCCTGGCAAGGGTAGAAGTCCAGGGTCCCCACTTGGTCTTTGCTGACAGAGACAGAGATGGGACTGCAGTTTTTCTGTGGTTTTTGGATATAGTCAAAGGGTTATTTTCTAAAAGTTTGCTGCATTTCTAGGCTGCCCTTTTCCAGGCCCTTTGGCTAGAGAGGTGGCAGGCATTCTTGGGGCTGTTTTGTCTGCAAGTATCAATATCCCAGGTTGTCAGCTTCTCCAATATCCACTCTGAGAGATGAGGTAAAAAGAAATCCTGGGAGGGGCTTCCCTGGTGGCGCAGTGGTTGAGAATCTGCCTGCCAATGCAGGGGACACGGGTTCGAGCCCTGGTCTGGGAAGATCCCACATGCCGTGGAGCAACTGGGCCCGTGAGCCACAATTATTGAGCCTGCGCGTCTGGAGCCTATGCTCCGCAACAAGAGAGGCCGCGATAGTGAGAGGCCCGCGCACCGCGATGAAGAGTGGCCCCTGCTTGCCACAACTAGAGAAAGCCCTCGCACAGAAACGAAGACCTAACACAGCCATAAATAAATAAATTAAAAAAAAAAAAAAAAAAAGAAATCCTGGGAACTCAATATTGTGTTGGTTGTTATGTGAAGTCCCCAGCCAGTCCACCTTTTCTTTGTCTGAGCTTTGTTTACATGTAACATCCAAGATTTTTGGTTGATTTAGTGGGAGGGATGGGGAATGTACATCTTACTCCATCCTCTTAGAAGCAAAAGTTTCCAGAAGTCTTTTTAAAAGAGTACCAAATGGCAGTGACCAAGGTTCTCGTATAGCCTAGCCCCGCTATGTTCTCATGAATTTGAGTCTTTTGATGTCCAAGGTTTCAAAATACCAGAATAGCATCATTTGTTTGTTCATTTGTGAGTCCCTAATTCATGCCAGGAATCCCATTAGACACAACTAGAAGCAATGAATTAGCCAAATACCCTGTATTTAAGGGACTAATAGTCATTAGGAAAAGATTGTTATATTTGTTTGTATATTTGTTTTTCAATGAGTTATTAGAGGGATAATAGCAGCACAAATCACCAATTCTAACTCTTGAGGTCAGGGATCTCTTATCCAACTGGCGTAGTAGATACACTGTCTAGGACCCATAATACTTTTAGGGGCCTATGAAAACATTTTAATTTTTTTTTTAAATAATAAATTTTTAGGTTAGGTACCAAAATATTTTAATATATTATTAAATTCAGTTTTATACCAATTCAACTATAAAATATAAGTTTTAACTTTAATAGAGAAAAGGGTCCACAAAGGCAAAATTGCTTAAAGTCCACAAAAGTAATAAGACAGTCCTAGCTGGGAGAAAGTTAAGGAAAGGTTTCTTAGAGGAGATGGCTATTTAAGTTGATTAAAATAAAGGTAGCTGCTCCCCTATAAGAGGAGGACAAGAGAAGCATTTCAGCTAAAGGGAACAGCAAGAGCTAAGGTTCCAAAGATATAAGCTGGCCTAACATATGTTTGGGAAACTAAAAACACTACCAGCTCAAATGTATGAAAACATTCGAGGATAAGTATAGATGTTACCAAAATTTGTTTATGTATAATACACATAGCGTTTTATACACAAACTCAGAAGCAGAACACCTCAAGGATAAGAAATACAAGGTTGGTCCATTTCCATATCAGATAAGAACATAGGAAAAAAAGAGAATATTGACAGACAGTACTGTTTCCTAGTAATTAACTCAGACAGAGCTCTTCATTTCTAGGCAGGTAAGTATATTATAAATCAGACCTGTCCAATAAAGGAGTCAATGACATCTCATGTATTTCCATTGGATTTTCCATGTAATTCCCTCTTGTTCATAAGAAGTGTAACAATTCCTACTCAACCCAGAACAAATACAAAAATAATTGCTGATTATAAAGTATCTGTTTTAGTGAGACTGAAAATGGATGGTGATGGAGCATGGTCATAGCTAGATGGGGACAAACCTCATTGATTTCTAAGTTATGCAAAGTTGGCTCTAGCTGAGCAGTCAATGAAGTAGCAAGGAACAAAAATGCCCTTGAGAAAGAGTCACCATGTTTCAGTGGACCTTCTGCCCAGCCTTGGTGTGAATCTAGTATTTCCAGTGGCCAAAGTCACAGCCTGTGGTCCTCCTCAGGGGCCCAGAGTCTATGATTTTAGGGAAGCTAGAGCTTGCTCTTTTTATAGAGAATATTTTGAGCTAATTTTGCTAAAAATACCATGGTGGTTCCCTTCAAAGTTAGGATGATATGAATTAATCGAGTTCACTGAGACAAAAATCTAAAAAACAAATAGGCAACAAGGCCACCAGAAATGGTACTTTTCTGAGTAAGCCCAAGAATTCTGCACTCTGAGGCCACATTGATTTAGGACAGTGTTTCTCAACCCCATCACTGTAGATATTGTGGGCTGGAAAATTCTTTGTTGTGAGGGGCTGTCCTGAGTACAGTTGGATGTTTAATTACATCCCCGGCCTCTACCCACAAGACACCAATAGTAGCAACCCTCCTCCCCCAATATTGTGACAACTAAAAATGTCTCTAGACATTGCCAGATACTCCCCTTCAAGGTGGGAAGGAGCAGGGGATGGAGATAGCCTTGGGGGAGAACCACTAATTTTAAAGGATTGAAAGCAGAGGCCCTAGGACACTGGAATTTTTGAGCTAGTGAAGAACTTGCTTCACCAAGGATAAAGGCCACAGTTTTGCCCAAGGGGACAAACCTATTCCTGCTTAGTACCTAACAGAGGAAAATATGGAAACTGTCGAGGTGCCTTATTGGCATTTGGGGAAACAAAGGGCATCTCATGCTCAGAGACCATGATTGGGGTGAGAATAAAGGTACTATAAGTGGTAGTTACTACCACTTTGAATCTCAAAAGAAAGCAGGGCTGTTTTACCCACTGGGGACTATAGGCCCAATTCCTAGGGCCTGTGAGCTATTTAACAGCCCATGAAAATATATAAGAAATTTTAAAAAGGCAGCAAAACTATGTAAAACCAAATGAATAAATATATAAGTGTATACCTAAAAATGTAAAATTCTTGCAATTTCATTACTCAATTTAGTGTTAACAATTAATTTGAAAGTGATTTGTAGATGAAATTCTTAATTCTAAAAATTCCTTTGTTAAGAAACTTTAAATAATTGTAAATTAATAGTTTCAAAAGAAAAGTCATAAAAATCTTTTCATGCAAAATAAAGATTTACTGTCAGATCACTCATTATGTGTTTATCTTCATATGGAGTGGGGCCTCAAAAAGTGAGTGTCAAAACAAGGTTAAACAACCTTAAAATAGCCCTGGAGGGATTTTGCTTTCAGCCAAGTGAAAGTAACTAAGACTGGATTTCATGCCTGGCACAACTAAAAGATACAGACAAAATAAATGAGCCGATGGTATTCAAGGCACTGGATGTGAGGCAATAAAGGGCAGTGATCCCTGAAAGATGGGAACAAACAGAGGCAAGCCTACAATTGCACTAGCTTACTGCCTGGAGAGAGTCTCCAGTCCACGGCACAGAGAGGGGAACCCAGAAGAATGGCCCGTGGCCTCCTTGAGTTGAGTAGACAGAGCTGGGAATGTGGGGAGGCCCAAGGGACTGGAGTTCACAAGGCAGAGAACCAGAGAGAATTCTGCACAGATGGAGCTGGGTTGCCCTGCAGAGAGTCCCCTCGAGTCTTCAGCAGAGTACTGATGAGCATGGGAGAAACGAGCTAAGGCCGGGAGGGAAACCATCCAAAAGGATTAGAGAAAAATCATCATCAGGGCTCACAGGAGACTGAGAATACTTTCTGTTCCCACCAACCCAACTTAAAAGACACCTAACTCACCAGATAGCGGGCAGAAGACTTTAGTTTGGGTTAACTAATAACTCCAATATTAAAACATTTCTCATCCAGGGACCACAAGTATTCCTTAGAGAGTTGTTTTTTCTTTGTCTGTTGCAGGATACTGAGTATTTACTGAGATTCTGAGCCACTGAGTGATGTGCTTTTCCCTGGTGTCAGGGGGCTCCAGAAGCAAGAATATGTTGCATAATCCATGACCCAGGGCACATCAAAGGCACCTCTGACATGAGTTTTACAACACAAACTTTCTAGGATTTCCTCAAAATTGGGTTGGTGTAAGACTGAAATGAGATTATGTCTAGCAAGGGGAAAAATAGGGTTTATTTCTATGTGATCCACATCTTAATTGGAGGTAAGGGGGGTGGGGATTGGAGTAGAAAAGGGAAAATTAAAAGGTGAAAAATGAGTTGTGAGAGTTACACTTCATTTTGTTCCCCAGTACTCAGGGTGAGACGTAATCCCCAAATCCAGCTCATCTTTAACACGTGTTAAATAGGCATTAACTTCCTTGGTGGCACTGAGCTACCCCTCACTGTTCTGGATCATTTCTACTCTATTACCTCCAACCAGGATCACAGTGTGCCTTTAATTTCCCAAAGCTGGAAAACCTAACTATGTATTTTTTTTAAAGCAACTAAGACATTAAGAGATAGGAAAAAATCGAAAGAGATTGTAGATGAGTGCAAAAGAGATTTCTTCACAAGATGGTGTGGGATTTAGGACTGTACTACTTAGGCTTTCAAGAGAAATGCTTTACTCTGTTCAATTTCAGAGATGCTTTTCAAAGCTTGTACAGATGCTTTTCAAAGCTTGTAAAGAACGACAGTGTGAAAGCCCCACATTATAGGAGAGTAGCATTGACACCCCCCCTTTTTTTTGCTCTAGTCTCTCCCCTCCACAGTGTCTCACAGCTAGATCCATGGCCCAGCCCTTGAGCCAGCCCAGAATAAGGCAGAGAGATACAAAGAGCATGAGACCCACGATCCAGGAAAATCTAGAGTTCAGTCAAATCTTTACAAAATAAAGACTCAGGGGTCCTGTGAAGATACCAGGGCCCCACATTGTTCTTGAGTGGCTTTTCAGACCCAGGGGTAATTCCAGGTTCCCTCTGGGCTCCCATATTACATTGGCCTGGTCTGTATGACCAGCCATTAGCTTTGTTCCTACTGCTTAAATCTGATGACTCGCTCTCATACCTCAGTCTCTTTCCACGCCTGCAGTCCTATCTGGTCTGCACTCAGTAACCAGGACTCATTTATCTAGGTGAGTCCTTTGAACCTACAGGTATGCCTGGTTCATACTCCAGCCCTGAGCCTGAATGGATAGTCTGCAGACAGCCATTTCCCCTTGCATCTAGGATCCCTGTTGCTGGACCTCTCACAACTAAGGCACAAGATTGCCTGGCTAATGTCTGAGCTTGTTATAACTTTTAGACTGTGTTAAACCTTTCCAGTCCCATTTTGCTGCAATCTCCACCCCATGCCCATCCCCAGCCTCTTGGCACTCCAGCCACTCGCTCAGTTTCTGCAACATGCCAGGCTCTTTCTCACCTCTGGGCCTTCTCATGTACTACATCTTGGAGAACTCTTTCCTCCTCCATTATCTGCTCTTCCTTCAGATCTGCAGTTAAATGCCATTTTCAATGGGTAAGTTTCCTTAATTGCCCTGACTGGTTCAGTTCTATTACACACTATCATGCTCCTTCAGAGTATTTATTGTGTAATTGTTTAATATCTATTCCTTTTCTAGGAATGTTTGTCTGTCTTGCTCAGCACTGCAACTTTAGTACTTTGCAAAGTACCAAGCACATAATAGGTACACAGTAAATGTTGACACTAACAGTGTGCCTCAGCCACTGAGCTCCATCGTTTGATTTCACATTTGCTCTGGGTCCATTCCTTACTCCTGACCCAGTCCTAATCTAGGTCTTGGTCAGTCCTTTCCAGGTTATGCATGAACTGAACAATATGGTACTAATGTCGGTCTTGGGTCAAGCCCTTCTGCCCACCCCAACCAGTTAAGACCCACTATACCTTGGACCCAAAGAACAATGAAAAGTGAAGTGTCTGAAAGTCCTAGAAATCAAAATGTAAGCCAGAACACATTTCAAAATGTAAAATTGAAAAGGGAAATTATTCAGCTGGATTCTACCTCTGGGTTCTTTTGACTGTTAAAAAAAATTGCTTTAGATTGTTGCTTTAAAAGGTACATGCCTTAAAGTTAAAAGTTTAAATTGGAAAAAAAGAGTCCAAGTCTATCTAAAAGTAAGCCGTCTCTGTTAGAGACTGATCTTCCAAAAACAAAGAGCGCAAGGGTGATGCAGACTCCAAAGCTCAGCAGGCGACCTGAGGCAGTGGGAAGAAAGCGGAAAGCTTAGGAATGTCGAAATAGCTGATGCGAAGGAGTGCCTAGGACCATCTGATGGGCCACCACCAGGAGAACTACTTAATAGGAAGACGGTGCCCAAACCAGCAGGGTGTTTCCCCAATTTCTTTTTCAATTGTTGATATTGTTTACCCCTAATTTTACACCAGGAAAAAGAAAAAAACAAAGCAGGAAGAAGTAGCAAGCACAAAGAGCTTTTCTTAATTATAAAGCTGTGAGTTAATGTTTCTTTCAATAAAATCAAAGGCTAGAAGGAAATGACGTTTTGATGCTCCGTGAAACTGAAACCTTGAAGCATTGGAGCAAGAACCAGAAGTATGCGTGTGCGCACGCACACACACACACACACACACAGGGACTGGGATGGACACACATACACACCTTCCCCTCAGAAAGGCTTAAAGGTAGTAAACGTTGCCCCTCAGGCAGTATTGTGCTCAGCTTAAAGTCTGGGGAGAAAATAGGCAGAGAATATGCTGAATTGCTCTTAATTAAAAAGTAGTGAATGTGATCTTAAATATAATTAAGTACAGGTCTTCCTTGCTTTATGGTAGAATTCCATCCTGATAAACCCATGGTAAACTGAAAATATCCTAAGTCAAAAATGCATTTAATTCACCTAACCTACTGAACATTGTAGCTTAGCTTAGCTTAGCCTACCTTAAACACACTCAGAACACTTACAATTAGCCTACACTTGGGCAAAGTCATTTAACACAAAGCCTATTTTATAATAAAGTGTTGACTATCTCAGGTAATTTATTTAATACTGTACTGACTGTGAAAAACAGAATGGTTGTATGGGTACAAAATGGTTATAAGTGTATCAGTTGTTTACCCTTGCGATCACGTGGCCGGCTGCGAGCTGCAGCTCAGTACCCTGCCCAGTATCACAAGAGTACTATACCTCATATGTTAGCCCAGGAAAAGATCACAATTCGAAGTACGGTTTCTGCTGAATGGCTTTCACACCACTGTAAAGTCGAAAAATCTTAAGTCCAACCATATTAAGTTGGGGACTGAGTGTTTCTCCTGTATCTGGCTCTGGTTATAAAATTTCAACTATAATTTCAAAAGTAATTGCAGTTAACAAAATTTATAATGATGTTGTGATCTGTGTTATAGGACTGACTATATTAAAGGTAAAGATTGTTTTATTATGGTCTTTCACACCGTTCCAATGAAAAATGCCCATTGATAAGATTTAAGGTAAACTTGTACTATGTTAAAGTCTGTTCTAAAATGAGCCATATTTTGGAAAGGCTCTGATGTACCTAGTACCATAATGCCTTTTTACTAAACTATTTTGAAGACAGGCATTGAGAAGAGGTGCCATTTTGTCCATTCACCCATCAATGAGGTTTTATTAAGTACTTACTAAGTGCAAAGCCTTAGGCTTTGAGTGATGCAAATACAAGTCAAACAGTCATTGACAGCCAGTAGCTTACAACCTAGTAAGAATGCAAATGCAGTCAAATGCAGTCTATTTATAAAATGATATAATTGATGAGAATTCATAGGAAGGAGAGATGTTTCCATTGATGATATCTGAGGTGGACCAGTGAGGACAGGTAAGTGATCAACACGCCCAGGATGGATTTCTAGGCATTAGGACTGGAATGAGCAAAGTATGGAGTAGAACAGCCCCGACCATACTTATGGTCTGGGATTACGGTTAGGCAAGCTTGGCCAGCATGTAGCAGATGAAAATAGCATTGGGTATCGCTAGAGGACTGGGGCTGGGTTGTTGAATGCAAGCTAAGGATTTTAGATTCTCTCCATTTGGTTTGGCTTACAGAATGTAAGATGGGTCGGGGTGGGTGAAACTAGAGTTAACAAGACTTATGAGGGGCCACCATCATCTAGGTGAGACATAATCAGAACCATGCAAGAGCGGGCTTCAATCTAGTTTTTTTTTTTTTAATTTGAGATGAACAGGGAGAAGAGGTAAATAGGAGCGCCTGTTTGAATTGGGGCCTCTGTAAAGTGGCCTAGAAGGGAACTTGTTATGTTATTAAGGTCAGAGGGACTAGAGTGCTCTTTCAGACTTCCAAGTCATTGGTTCCTCTATTTCCCTTTGAATTCTGTTCTGATTCGCATCTCCAGGGCCACCGTGGGTTTCTAACGATCCCTTCTAAGAGATGGGGTCACTAATTAAATGGAGAGAAACGAAGCAAAAGTTCAAGTCCAGGGTGAAAAACTGCCGGAGAAGAGAAGATAGGCCCCACAGACTAGAATTCTAAAGAAGTTGCACAGGAAAGTCCTTTTGGGGAATGGTGGTTCCAGGATGTTAGACAGCCCTTTGTGGTCTTGCCTGCAGGGATGTATGTCACAAGCTGTTCTGAGCAGTGGGGAGGCTGTGATACTGTTATTTTGCCAAGCAAGGCTGCATTTTCCAATTTAAAGCTAAGCTGCCCAGGAGCCAAGCGGTTTGTTTTCCAGAAGACAAGGAGAGAGAGAGAAAGAGAATGTGTGCGTGTGTTTGTGTGCGTGTGTGTGTGTGTGACAGACACAGACAAAAACATCCAAGAGTTGAGATACCAAATCTATCCTCATATCAACTCTCTGGAACAGAGTGATTCTGTTTTTGTCATTAGATCCTCAATCCTCGGGCACCCTCAGAAATCACAGCCAGGAAGTCCCTATGCCCTCACAGCAGGGTAATTAATTAGCTCTGTTGGACCCTGCTAGAGTCTCACAGGAGACAGGAAAAAACAGTGAAAGGAATTCCCTTTCACCACAGGAGATTTCAGAGAAGGATTAGACAACCCTGGCGTAAGCCTTGGTTTGCCTGCTGTGCAACAAAGGGAGGATTGCATGTATTCTGTGACTGACCCAAACTTAAAATTTTGCATGTGTATAATAATAATGATAATATTGTTCACTAGTCGCCTTGATAAATATGTATTGAGGACTTTCCCATGCCAGGCTTTATACAGGGTTATGGTTTTAGTTTTTACATTTAACACTATAATATTTCTTGAATTAATTTGCATATGGTATGGAGATATGCAGACCAGTCTTTTCAGTGTTGCAGCCTGCTTCCCCCATCCAGCATTCCCGTTCCTCCCTACTCTAGTCTACTTTCTCTTTTATCTATACCACTTATCATCCCACATACTATGATTCATGTATTGTGCTTATTATCTTCCTCCAACAGCCAGAATGTAAGTTTCATGAGCCTTGCCTATTGTGTTCACCAGTTGTACCTCAAGTGTCTCTTGGAAAGATGACATCAAATAATTACAAGTGAGATAAAAATAATGTCTCTCTGGGACCTAATGGGGGACCTAACATCATCTAGGGGGCCAGGAAAGTCTTCCCTGAAGAAGCAATCTTTGGATACATAAAAGAGAGGGGAACTGTATCCGTGTCAAAGGGAACAGCACATGGGAAGTTCCTGAAATGAGAGAAAGCAGTAACACATAAGGCTGCAACATACAGAGCACGGGCAATAGACACATATTGAGGCCTGGGAAGAGAGGGCTTACAATGCAGGGCCAGGTGGGCCACGTTAAAAAGTTTGGGATTAGTTCTAAGAACAATAGTAACCTATTTTTTTTTTTTTTTAAAGAGCAGGTGATATACAAGCTGGCTTTTTATTTTTATTTATTTAAACACTATTTTATTTATTTATGGCTGTGCTGGGTCCTCGTTTCTGTGCGAGGGCTTTCCCCAGTTGCGGCAAGCGGGGGCCACTCTTCATCGCGGTGCGCGGGGCCTCCCACTATCGCGGCCTCTCCAGACGCGCAGGCTCAGCAATTGTGGCCCACGGGCCCAGGTGCTCCGCGGCATGTGGGATCCTCCCAGACCAGGGCTCGAACCCGTGTCCCCTGCATTGGCAGGCAGACTCTCAACCACTGCGCCAGCAGGGAAGCCCCAATAGTAACCTATTGAAAGGCTTTGAGGAACAAACCTGCCGCGCCCTGATTTACTTTTACTAAAGATTGTTCAGGATATAGAGAGTGGTTTGGGAGAGTGGGACAAGAATGAATATGGTGAGGTGGCCAGTTGAAGGGTCCTGCTATCATCTAGGCAAGAGGAGAAGGTGGCTTGGGTTAAGGCTAAGGCAATAGAGACAGACAGGTCAGTGAATTCAAAACATTAGAAGAGCAAATAATATTCAGTAATTGATTAAAGTAGGAGTGGGGGGAATATCAAAATGTCTTTTCTTATTTATTTAAATCCCTCAAACTAAACCGTGTATCTTACTTGTGCTATCTCCAGTAGTGATGGATAGCTTTCTGTTTACTCTCCTGTTAAATCACCTGCAGCCTCCCCTTTAATCTTTCCTCATGAATCCCAGCCATGTCCTCTCATCCTTCAACTGGCCCAGAATTAGGCACAGCGTGGAACAGACTATTCTTGAGAATCACCTCACAATATCTCCTTTTGAAATGCTGTGTTTAAAGAAAAACAACAAAACCAGTATCTTATTGTAAATTCATTCCTCAAATAAGTTGGGATCCTTTAACATACACAAATACCCCTCCTTATTTTCTTTTTGCCTTTCCAATTCCTACGTATCCTTCAGAACACAATTCAATTTCTGCCTCTGCCAGGAAACTGCCTAAGTTTAGTCAGTCATTCACAACAATCTGCTTTGATCTGCCCATAGGCTGTGCACGCTTACTATCCGAGCCATTGATTTGGTGTTTAGTCACAGGCAACATTAGGACATCAATGGTAGGATAGGGTAAGGCGATGTCTTAGACCCTTCCCAGCCCACGGTTCCCTTTTGTATTCTCATTTTCATCTTTCAAACTCCAAAGTTCTTAGTTAACTTTCTATGGGCAAATGGGTTCTCTTTTCTTCCAGATTATAAACTACAAGTGATCGGACTTTTAAGTCTTTGTGTCCCTCACAGCATCTAGCCCAGTGCTAAATGACAATATATGGAAAGTATTTCTGGTTATTTCAAAGAGAATTGTGTAGGAGGTGACTACTACTTAGCTCCAGCTCCCTCTCCTCTCACATTCCGGACCTCTACAATAATGCCCAGCTGGGCATCGAGTGGGCAGTCAGCACATGCTGGCTGTAATAACACTGGCAGACCTTCTGTGAAGGCTAGATGATTAAAGCAGAGTCAATTCATGAATATTCATATTAGAAGGAAAATGAATGAACTCAAGCTATTGATCTAATTTCAGATCAATAGACTCACCTGTCCTTTTGCTAAAATTACTTAAAAACACAAAACACTAAGTACTTTGAGTTTTCCTTTCTTTTTGCCTTTCCATTTTTAGTGGAAACATTTATAAAGGTGTCAAAAGGCCAGGATCAAAGGGATGAAGGCAATAGCAAAATGTATATAGCATTTACTTAACACTCATACATCCTATGAAATATTTAGATCCAATTATGAATTGTATTTTGGGGAGAAAACAGACAGAGAATTTAAGCAGAGCACCCAGGATCACATAGGTGGTGAGTGTCCGAGCTGGGATTTATAACCTAGGCACCTGACCCTAAAGTTTTTGTACTCAGTCACTGCATTACTTTCTTCTCCAGAAAAATGAAAAAGGAAGCAAAGGGCTTAATCTACATCCCTGGTCCCAGCCTGCTAGCTAATGGTCAGTTCGCTCTCTGATGCACTGGTTCTTTTTAGCATCCAATAAACATCCAAGGATTGTGATTCCCTGAAGTGATTCCCAAGTTTTCCCTAATTTTAAATGAACTTCCACAAGTTGTGGACCAAGATACCTTCAATGACTGTACTTAGGAGACCTCTCGTTCTTTTCTGTCTCACTGAAATTCCACACTTCAGAGGATCGTAAAATTATTCCAGGGACTTGATGTTACTTTGTGGCCCAATCTAAAGTTGCCTAAGAATAAATATTAGCCCCTCAAAGGCACCTGTTTGCTGATGAACCATTCAGTATCTACAAACAAGCTTTGGGATGAAGTGAACACCTGTTCCAGTGTTCTCACCAAGTGTCCTCCTTTCTCTCTGCACTTTGCTGGCATGTAACCTACAGAGTGAAACCTGGGCAGGTTCATTACCCACCTCCCCAGTAGAATGCCACCAGAACAGGGATTTCCGTCCTGGTACAGCACCAACCGTCATCACATGAGTAAATGTAACTCTGCATCTAGATGAAAAATCCCCAGTTCCATGGCCTTGAGCACTAGCTTTAGAGTCTGATGGGTGTGGATCTGGACCCAGGTCACAAGGAACCAAAGTAAGTAAATTAGATTAAGTCCCTGTGACTTGCCATGTTTTCTATGCCTTGGTATTGTTGTGGTTGCACTGGGGTAATTGTTGTGAGGGGTAATTACGTGATGTGTGCAGTGGTTAGCATATGCCAGGTGTTCTGTAAACATTTGTTGAATGAAAGCTCGCTACACCCCTCACTCATAGTCACTTTTCTACTTTTGTCCTTCAGTGCCAGACATCACAAATTAGGGAAGCACTGCTATACTATTCCGCTTGATGAGAAGGGACTGTTTGTTGACAACATTAGCCATACTTATTAAACATTCTCCTTATTCAGCCAGATAAAAAGATTATTAATTGCTGAGCTTTGGCTAATTCCCAGGACACCTAATTTGTTCACATCTACTTTCAGAAAACCTTCAGATTTGAATGAGTTAATTTCACTATTTTTCTTTGCCCTCATAGAGAAACCACAGGGCAGTCAAGCAGGTAGCAGTATGCAGGCTACATCTCAACCAGTGGGGCTTTATAAGGAGGAAATTCATTCTTGAGATCGGAGGAGAAATGTGGGTAATGAGAGAAGGGAAGCGATGGGAGGAGACCTTCAAGATGGCGGAGGAGTAAGATGTGGAGATCATCTTCCTCCCAACAAATACATCAGAAATACATCTACACGTGGAACTGCTCCTACAGAACACCGACTGAACACTGGCAGAAGACCTCAGACTTCCCAAAAGGCAAGAAACTCCCCACGTATCTGGGTAGGGCAAAAGAAAAAACAGAGACAAAAGAGTAGGGACGGGACCTGCACCAGTGGGAGGGAGCTGTGAAGGAGGAAAAGTTTCCACACACTAGGAAGCACCTTCGCGGGCGGAGACTGCGGGTGGCAGAGGGAGCCACAGAGGAGAGCACAGCAACAGGGGTGCGGAGGGCAAGGCGGAGAGATTCCCGCACAGAGGATCGGTGCCGACCAGCACTCACCAGCCCGAGAGGCTTGTCTGCTCACCCGCCTGGGCGGGCGGGGGCTGGGAGCTGAGGCTCGGGCTT
Organism: Balaenoptera ricei; assembly: GCF_028023285.1. Taxonomy (NCBI): domain Eukaryota; kingdom Metazoa; phylum Chordata; class Mammalia; order Artiodactyla; family Balaenopteridae; genus Balaenoptera; species Balaenoptera ricei. Next base: position 92,005,960 of record NC_082644.1, on the reverse strand, counting down.
CGGTCGGATCGCAGGGAGAGGACTGGGGTTGGCGGCGTGAACACAGCCTGAAGGGGGCTAGTGCACCACAGCTAGCCGGGAGGGAGTCCGGGAAAAAGTCTGGAGCTGCTGAAGAGGCAAGAGACTTTTTCTTGCCTCTTTGTTTCCTGGTGCGCGAGGGGAGGGGATTAAGAGAGCTGCTTAAAGGAGCTCCAGAGACGGGCGCGAGCCGTGGCTATCAGCACGGACCCCAGAGACGGGCATGAGACACTAAGGCTGCTGCTGCCGCCACCAAGAAGCCTGTGTGCGAGCCCAGGTCACTCTCCACACCGCCCCTCCCGGGAGCCTGTGCAGCCCGCCACGGCCTGGGTCCCATGATCCAGGGACAACTTCCCCGGGAGAACGCACGGTGTGCCTCAGGCTGCTGCAACGTCCCGCCGGCCTCTGCCGCTGCAGGCTCGCCCCGCATCTGTACCCCTCCCTCCCCCCGGCCTGAGTGAGCCAGAGCCCACGAATCAGCTGCTCCTTTAACCCCATCCTGTCTGAGCGAAGAACAGACGCCCTCAGGCGACCTACATGCAGAGGCGGGTCCAAATGCAAAGCTGAACCCCAGGATCTGAGTGAACAAAGAAGAGAAAGGGAAATTCCTCCCAGCAGCCTCAGGAGCAGCGGATTAAACCTCCACAATCAACTTGATGTACCTGCATCTCTGGAATACCTGAATACACAACGAATCATCCCAAAATTGAGGCGGTGGACTTTGGGAGCAACTGTAGACTTGGGGTTTGCTTTCTGCATCTAATTTGTATCTGGTTTTATGTTTATCTTACTTTAGTATTTAGAGTTTATTATCATTGGTAGATTTGTCTATTGATATGGGTGTGCTCTTCCTTTATATATATATATATATATATATATATATATATATATTTTCCCCCCTTTTTCTCTTTTTTTTGAGTGTGTATGTGTATGCCTCTTTGTGAGATTTTGTCGGTATAGCTTTACTTTTATCATTTCTCCTAGGGTTCTGTCTGTCCGGTTTTTTTTGTTTGTTTGTTTTTCAATATAGTTTTTAGCACTTGCTATCATTCATGGATTTGTTTTTTTGGTTTGGTGGCTCACTTCTTTCTTTCTTTTTTTTATTACTTTTAATTTTTAATAATTTCTTTTATTTTAATAAATTTATTTTATTTTCTTTTTTCTTTTTTTCTTTCTTTTTTTCTCCCTTTTCTTCTGAGCCATGTGGCTGACAGGATCGATGCCCTCTAGACTAACCAAGGAGTTTCATGAGATATCTAGAGATTTTAGACCTGTTAAATTCATCAAAGAATTTCCTAAGTTTTGGGATCATGGTGCAAGTCAGTAATAGTGTTCCAAATTGCTTCTCCTTATATGGACCATTTAAGAGCTTCTAAATGAAGCCGTGTGGCTTACAGGCTCTTTGTGCTCTGGCCGGGTGTCAGGCCTGTGCCTCTGAGGTGGGAGACCCGAGTTCAGGACATTGGTCCACCAGAGACCTCCCAACTCCACATAATTTCAAATGGCAAAAGCTCTCCCAGAGATCTCCATCTCAACAATAAGACCCAGCCCCACTCAATGACCAGCAAGCTACAGTGCTGGACACCCTATGCCAAACAACTAGCAAGACAGGAACACAACCCCACCCATTAGCAGAGAGGCTGCCTAAAATCATAATAAGGTCACAGACACCCCAAAACACACCACCAGACGTGGACCTGCCCACCAGAAAGACAAGATCCAGCCTCATCCACCAGAACACAGGCAACAGTCCACTCCACCAGGAAGCCAACACAACCCACTGAACCAACCTTAGCCACTGGGGGCAGACATCAAAAACAACAGGAACTATGAACCTGCAGCCTGCAAAAAGGAGACCCCAAACACAGTAAGTTAAGAAAAATGAGAAGAGAGAGGAACACACAGCAGATGAAGGAGCAAGGTAAAAACCCACCAGACCAAACAAATGAAGAGGAAATAGGCAGTCTACCTGTACAAGAATTCAGAGTAATGATAGTAAAGATGATCCAAAATCTTGGAAATAGATTGGAGAAAATACAAGAAACGTTTAACAAGGACCTAGAAGAATTGAAGAGCAAAAAAACAATGATGAACAACACAATAAATGAAATTTAAAATTCTCTAGAAGGAACCAATAGCAGAATAACTAAGGCAGAAGAATGGAAAAGTGACCTGGAAGATAAAAGAGTGGAAATAACTACCGCAGAGCAGAATAAAGAAAACAGAATGAAAAGAATTGAGGACCGTCTCAGAGACCTCTGGGACAACATTAAATGCACCAACATTCAAATTATAGGGGTGCCAGAAGAAGAAGAGAAAAAGAAAGGGACTGAAAAAATATTTGAAGAGATTACGGTTGAAAAATTCCCTAATATGGGAAAGGAAATAGTCAATCAAGTCCAGGAAGCGCAATTATCCCATACAGGATAAATCCAAGGAGAAACACGCCAAGACACATATTAATCAAACTCTCAAAAATTAAATACAAAGAAAAAATATTAAAAGCAGCAAGGGAAAGACAAGAAATGACATACAAGGGAATCCCCATGAGGGGAACAGCTGATCTTTCAGCAGAAACTCTGCAAGCCAGAAGGGAGTGGCAGGACATATTTAAAATGATGAAAGGGAAGAATCTAAAACCAAGATTACTCTACCCAGCAAGGATCTCATTCAGATTCAACAGATAAATTAAAACCTTCACAGACAAGCAAAAGCTAAGAGAATTCAGCATCACCAACCCAGCTTTACAACAAATGCTAAAGGGACTTCTCTAGGCAGGAAACACAAGAGAAGGAGAAGACCTACAATAACAAACCCAAAACAATTAAGAAAATGGTAATAGGAACATACATATCAATAACTACTTTAATGTAAATGGATTAAATGCTCCAACCAAAAGACATAGAATGGCTGAATGGATACAAAAACGAGACCTGTATATATGCTGTCTACAAGAGACCCACTTCAGACCTAGGGACACATACAGACTGAAAGTGAGGGGATGGAAAAAGATATTCCATGAAAATGGAAATCAAAAGAAAGCTAGAGTAGCAATTCTCATACAGACAAAATAGACTTTAAAATAAAAACTATTACAAAAGACAAAGAAGGACACTACATAATGATCAAGGGATCAATCCAAGAAGAAGATATAACAATTGTAAATATTTATGCACCCTACATAGGAGCACCTCAATACATAAGGCAAATGCTAACAGCCATAAAAGGGGAAATCGACAGTAACACAATCATAGTAGGGGACTTTAACACCCCACTTTCACCAATGGACAGATCATCCAAAATGAAAATAAATAAGGAAACACAAGCTTTAAATGACACATTAAACAAGATGGACTTAATTGATATTTATAGGACATTCATTCCATAAACAACAGAATACACTTTCTTCTCAAGTGCTCATGGAACATTCTGCAGGATAGATCATATCTTGGGTCACAAATCAAGCTTTGGTAAATTTAAGACAACTGAATTCATATCAAGTATCTTTTCTGACCGCAACACTATGAGACTAGATATCAATTACAGGAAAAAATCTGTAAAAAATACAAACACATGGAGGCTAAATAATACACTACTAAATAACCAAGAGATCACTGAAGAAATCAAAGTGGAAATCAAAAGATAACTAGAAACAAATGACAATGAAAACATGATGACCCAAAATCTACGGGATACAGCAAAAGCAGTTCTAACAGGGAAGTTTATAGCAATACAAGCCTACCTCAAGAAACAAGAAACATCTCAAATAAACAACCTAACCTTACACCTAAAGCAATTAGAGAAAGAAGAACAAAAAAAACCCAAAGTTAGCAGAAGGAAAGAAATCATAAAGATCAGATCAGAAATAAATGAAAAAGAAATGAAGGAAACAATAACAAATATCAATAAAACCAAAAGCTGGTTCTTTGAGAAGATAAACAAAATTGATAAACCATTAGCCAGACTCATCAAGAAAAAAAGGGAGAAGACTCAAATCAATAGAGTTACAAATGAAAAAGGAGAAGTAACAACTGAAACTGCAGAATACAAAGGATCATGAGAGATTACTACAAGCAACTCTATGCCAATAAAATGGACAACCTGGAAGAAATGGACAAATTCTTAGAAATGCACAACCTTCCGAGACTGAACCAGGAAGAAATAGAAAATATAAACAGACCAATCACAAGCACTGAAATTGAGACTGTGATTAAAAATCTTCAAACAAACAAAAGCCCAGGACCAGATGGCTTCATAGGCGAATTCTATCAAACATTTAGAGAAGAGCTAACACCTATCCTTCTCAAACTCTTCCAAAATATAGCAGAGGGAGGAACACTCCCAAACTCATTCTACTAGGCCACCATCACCCTAATACCAAAACCAGACAAAGATGTCACAAAGAAAGAAAACTACAGGCCAATATCACTGATGAACATAGATGCAAAAATCCTCAACAAAATACTAGCAAACAGAATCCAACAGCACATTAAAAGGATCATACACCATGATCAAGTGGGGTTTATCCCAGGAATGCAAGGATTCTTCAATATATGCAAATCAATCAACGTGATATACCATATTAACAAATTGAAGGAGAAAAACCATATGGTCATCTCAATAGAAGCAGAAAAAGCTTTCAAAAAATTCAGCACCCATTTATGATAAAAAACCCTCCAAAAAGTAGGCATAGAGGGAATTTACCTCAACATAATAAAGCCCATATATGAGAAACCCACAGCCAACATCGTTCACAATGGTGAAAAACTAAAACCATTTCCACTAAGATCAGGAACAAGACAAGGTTGCCCACTCTCACCACTATTATTCAACATAGTTTTGGAAGCTTTAGCCACAGCAATCAGAGGTGAAAAAGAAATAAAAGGAATCCAAATCGGAAAAGAAGAAGTAAAGCTGTCACTGTTTGCAGATGACATGATACTATACATAGAGAATCCTAAAGATGCTACCAGAAAACTGCTATAGCTAATCAATGAATTTGGTAAAGTAGCAGGATACAGAATTAATGCACAGAAATCTCTTGCATTCCTATACACTAAGGATGAAAAATCTGTAAGAGAAATTAAGGAAACACTCCCATTTACCATTGCAACAAAAGAAAATAAAATACCTAGGAATAAACCTACCTAGGGAGACAAAAGACCTGTATGCAGAAAACTATGAGACACTGATGAAAGAAATTAAAGATGATACAAACAGATGGAGAGATATATCATGTTCTTGGATTGGAAGAATCAACATTGTGAAAATGACTATACTACCCAAAGCAATCTACAGAATCAATGCAATCCTTATCAAACTACCAATGGCATTTTTCACAGAACTGGAACAAAAAATTTCACAATTTGTATGGAAACACAAAAGACCCCGAATAGCCAAAGCAATCTTGAGAAAGAAAAGTGGAGCTGGCGGAATCAGGCTCCCAGACTTCAGACTATACTACAAAGCTACAGGAATCAAGACAGTATGGTACAGGCACAAAAACAGAAATATAGATCAATGGAACAGGATAGATAGCCCAGAGATAAACCCACGCACCTGTGGTCACCTTATTTTTGATAAGGGAGGCAAGAATATCCAATGGAGAAAAGACAGCCTCTTCAATAAGTGGTGCTGGGGAAACTGGATAACTACATGTAAAAGAATGAAATTAGAATACTGCCTAACATCATACAAAAAATAAACTCAAAATGGATTAAAGACCTAAATGTAATACCAGACACTATAAAGCTCTCAGAGGAAAACATAGGCAGAACACTCTATGACATAAATCACAGCAAGATCCTTTTTGACCAGCCTTCTAGAGAAATGGAAATAAAAACAGAAATAAACAAATGGGACCTAATGAAATTTAAAAGCTTTGCACAGCAAAGGAAATCATAAACAAGATGAAAAGACAACCCTCAGAATGGGAGAAAATATTCACAAATGAAGCAACTGACAAAGGATTAATCTCCAAAATTTACAAGCAGCTCATGCAGCTCAATATCAAGAAAACAAACAACCCAATCCAAAAATGGGCAGAAGACCTAAATAGACATTTCTCCAAAGAAGATATACAGATTGCCAACAAACACATGAAAGAATGCTCAACCTCATTAATCATAAGAGAAATGCAAATCAAAATTACAATGAGGAATCACCTCACACCAGTCAGAATGGCCATCATCAAAAAATCTACAAACAATAAATGCTGGAGAGGGTGTGGAGAAAGGGGAACCCTCTTGCACTTGATGGGGATGTAAATTGATACAGCCACTATGGAGAACAGTATGGAGGTTCCTTATAAAACTAAAAATAGAACTACCATACGACCCAGCAATCCCACTACTGGGCATATACCCTGAGAAAACCATAATTCAAAAAGAGTCATGTACCACAATGTTCATGGCAGCTCTATTTACAATAGCCAGGACATGGAAGCAACTTAAGTGTTTATCAACAGATGAATGGATAAAGAAGATGTGGCACATATATACAATGGAATATTACTCAACCATACAAAGAAATGAAATTGAGTTATTTTTAGCGAGGTGGATGGACCTAGAGTCTGTCATACAGAGTGAAGTAAGTCAGAAAGTGAAAAACAAATACCACATGTTAAGACATACACATGGAATCTAAAAAAAATGGTTCTGAAGAACCTAGGGGCAGGACGGGAATAAAGACACAGATGTAGAGAATGGACTTGAGGACACGGGGAGGGGGAAGGGTAAGCTGGGACGCAGTGAGAGGATGGCATGGACATATATACACTAGCAAATGTAAAATAGATAATTAGTGGGAAGCAGCCACATTGCACAGGGAGATCAGCTCGGTGCTTTTTGTCCACCTAGAGGGATGGAATAGGGAGTGTGGGAGGAAGATGCAAGAGGGAGGGGATATGGGGATATATGTATAGCTGATTCACTTTGTTATACAGCAGAAACTAACACACTATTGTAAAGCAATTATACTCTAATAAAGATGTTAAAAAGAAAAAAAAAGGAAGCGATGAACCAAACAGCAAGAAAAATTAAAAAGCACTTGCAGGTTGTGCCTGAAGCTCTTAATTAACCACATTCTCCACAACACAGAGCAAACCCATCTGAGCAACCCAGGAAATAAAAACATAGCATGTAGAGCTCAGTGACGGGTCAATGCTGGCAAAGTGGTAGGTTAAACCCTGAAGATAATAGAAGCCCCCCAAACTCCCACAGCAAAAGCGGTGGTGAGGTTGAAGCTAGGATGCGCTCAACTTCATGAACTAATACATCCAGTTCTTCAAATTCAGCACATCGTGCTAAAAAACCTTGCCGCCACAGCTCTACAAAACGGGAAGCAACAGCCACAGAAACATGTACTTAAGCTGTTGGCAGAAAATTTCACAAGTTCTTCCCTAAGCAAATAAAGCCAGTCACATAATCATTTGCTTTGCCCTTGGGATGCCAGGCACTTTTCTCGCTGATTTGTGGACGAGCCAAAACTGTTTCTAACCAAAGCATTTTATTTAAGGGTTTTATATTAACACAAACTGGGTGCAATCTTAAAATCTTACATCCTAACATTTGGGCAAGGTAGAAGACATTCCTGCTGTTTAGAGAGTGGGAATAAAACACTGTCAGGCTGTGTTTAATCATGCAGGCACACCTGGCTAAAAAGTGAAAATTGTAGTCAGCAGAAAAATCGTCTCCTGGATACCCGGTACCATATGATATAACATGGACTAATTCATTACATCTTCATTCCAGATATTCTGGATATTATTTTATCCTCATTTAACAGTTGTGGATATTGAGGCTCAGAGAGGTTAAGTAACTTGCCTCAGGTGGTTACCAGCTAACAGGTATTGGAAGCTAGGGTATAAACTAGGTCCGCAGGGCCCCAAAGTCCACTGAATTCCACTGCACCATGTTAGCTCCTCATCCTACACAGTGCTTACCCAGGATAGCCAGGCTATTGATATTTGGCGAAAATAAATATTGAAATGTTTACCCTAAGTGAATACTATGAATCAAATATTCAAAATAACAGAGTCTCAGAGTAGGAAGCTACCTCATGAGTCATCTAGTCCAAGAACCCATCCTATGCTTATAATTTCAGAAAAGGACTTTTACATAGTTTGAAATAAGGTAGTAACTTTCCAGAGAGATGAGTAGTCTTGGGGTTTGGGAAAATCTCCTTATGAGACACTCTTTTCTCCTCCTTTTAATAAATAATATATTTTGAATGCCTCCCATGTACTAGGTTGCGCTAAGCTCCAACATTGCCTTCAGAATCCCCACAATGATCTTATAAAGCAGTCTATCATTGATATCCCCATTTTACAGATAAGGAAACAGGTTTAGAACCATAGTATAACTTGTCGCACAACAAGTAAGCCTTAGTACAAGGATACAAACCTAGTTTATTCATGTGGTCTTCAAGGTATGTGGAAACACACACTGACATACAGAAGTAAACCTAATGACTTGTTACTATTCTCTAGCTTGATATCAGTAGACAGTTGTGCTTATTTGCAAGTTAGTGGACAGGTGGTGAATAACCCAATACTTTCTTCCATCTAAGGCGTGTCCAAATACTTCTCTCTGGTTTCCTAGGGTCAAAACATCTTGGGGTAACTGAGCTAACATGTTAACTACCACTTACTGAGCCTGTATTTGAACATCTCCAGTGAACAAAAACACTTATAGCTTGTTCCATCTATGAACAGCTCTGATGATCAGAAAATCATACTTATATTCAGCTGACAATACAATTCAGTTAGGAATCTCTCACTGGGTCAAGGGCAAAAAATCATGCTGATGAAGTGGCATTACCAAAGCAAAGATGTTTAATACTATTCACTGAAGCACAAGTGATCTTGAAGGAAATTGAGAGAGATTCTTTTTCAAGGACAGCTTTAATAGCTGAAGGGGAATAATGTTTTATATCCAGTCAACCATCCAGCTACAGACAACCTGTCACACTAAAGTGGTTAAATTTTTTTTTTTTTATTTCAATGACATTTTGAATGCACATAAGAGGTTAGAATGAACAAGGAAGTTAAGGACGTTTTTTAGAAATCACATTTGCATTTAACTTGAAAATCTCTCCAGTCCTATGATTTTTGCATAAACACTTATGGACTCCTGACAGCTAATTGGATTATAAGCCTTTTATCTAGGAATTTGTCCAGTTTTATGCTCTCCATGAAACCTGAGCTCTTTACTGATCTTGTTTTTGTCCATGTTAAATACGCAATTGTTTTTAACATCCTTAAAGGCTATATTTTAAATTCTCACATTTGTTATGCATACTACATCATGAAATTTACAATCCTTATTTTTGGACAAACGTTTGAAGACCCAAATACCATGATAAAATGGATTTCTCATGTGAAAGCATTCATTCTGATCAAAGAGTAATAAAGTACCAACTGCCCCCCCAAAAAAGAGCAAAAAGCACAAATCAGCACTTGATATCATCAGCCAGGCAGCCTTTTGCATAGATGACTTCATGTGATCCCCACAACCACCCCTGGAAGTGGAGATTACCATTCTATTTTACTACAAAAGAAACAAAGGAGTAGAAAGGCTGAGTAACCTATTCAGTATCATGTAGCAACTAAGCAGAAACAGTTCTCAAGCCAGTCCTCAGATGCAACACCATTGCTTTATAGTTACAGAGAAAGGCAGCTCACAACTACCCAGAAGGGCATAGATGGTTCTGTCCTTGTTCTGCCCATTTCTAGAAGGCTCATGCTCTCCCCAGGCATACACTTTAGGAATCTCAACAGGTTCTCAGGAGGCCTTTTCATTGACGCTTAGCACCCTCACTCCAACTTCTTATCCCTTAAGGGTAATGCTCTCACCGCCACCACATTTTTCTTGGCCCAGAAAGACTTGCATTTTGTTTGGGTACCATCATGTTACAAGAAGCAAAATAATACCTCTTTGAGGAAGATTCTTAAGTTACAGTCTGAAAAGTGAGATGTAAAGGCTATAATATCAACACACAGCTTGGAACACGAGGCCTGTTCATTTTAACCAGCTCAGTCCCCACCAATGCCCTCTTCCCCTCTGTGGATGTGTTTCACATGATGTTCCTTTGTGCTTGTGTGTCAAGCGGCCACTTTATCATCCTCACCTCCCAGAACTTTGTTCTTCTGCACTACAGTTCTGGTACACCACCTCTTTCCATTCATCTCTTTTAGCCTCTTTGTTCCACAAAACATTTTTAAAAGTTTCTATGAAAAAATAAATATATGTGCCAAGTTTAAAAGGTCAAGTAAAACTAGCAATTTATGACCCCATTAGCAGTCTCCCATTTTGCCTTTCTTCACCCCGATGTCCCATCCTTGAGAGGCAATTACTTTGAAACATTTTAGTTGTTTCTTCTCATATTTAGTGACTAGATTCACACATTAAAGGGAAAATAAAGTGATTAGTATCATTATGTATGGGAAAAATCATTTTCAGTTTGATCAAAATCTAAGAGAAGTCTAGAAGAAACATATCACCACAGCCTAAACTACCACTCATATCTTTCACAGCAAGACAACTCAAAATAAAATAAATCTGTGGTCAATGCCTATGTTTGTCTCTATAATAAGAGAGCCCAAATATTATATGACTTATCTTAAGGTTATGAAGTCTGTGGGTTTTTTTGCACTTTCAATCTCACTCCTTAAATACTTAGCCCACCTCATTGATGATTTTGAATTTCTATGTACTTAGTCACAAACTTGATTTTTCACAGTAAAATTCCATTTCCAGGTGCTCTTGCAAGATCAGTTATGATAAATCAAATAACATCTTATATGGATTGAGAATGGAGTCTTACATCAAGATTTTTAATTATCTATATAAGACGGGGAAAAAGGTTTTTACCTTATAGATTACTATTCAAACATAATTTTAACTCTTAAAATTGCTATATGATGAAGATATTAGCTAAATTTAGCATACACACACCAATTACACGAAATGTAATGGAGAATCCACTCAATCCCATGCCTTCATTTACTCAGCAAAGAGTCAATCTTCCAAGCTGTAGGAGAAGCTGTTTTTGCCCAGCACATACCTCCTGAGTCTTTCTATTTCAGTTGACCTGGCCCAACTCACAACCTACAGTACCTACAACATCTCTTCACCTGGGGATATTTTACCAGAAGTAGAAGATAACTGCTCAGCCACCTGCAATGCAGGCTGGAAGTGCCAGGGAATTAAAACTCCTGGAAGCAGCAGTTCCTCAACCAATGTCTGATGGTAATCACAGTAAAATGCCCAAGATTCCCCCATCCCTTAGGATGAGAAAACTCTGTGGCGTGCACTTCACCCTGTTTCCTAGACTTTCTCCATGGGGTTAAGCTCCAGTCACCCAGGCTGGTAGCTGGTTTGAGAGTTTATCGTTTATTGGCTGTCTTCCTTCCCCGTCCCACTTTTCTACCTTCCTACTGTTATTTCCTGAACTCTTGAAGAAACTACTTGCCCTTGCCCTCTTGTCTCAGCATGTTTCTAGAGAGATCCAAACTAAGATGAAGGCCAGCTCCTTCACTTGAATTCTGTTCCTATCATTTCCCATCTTACTCTGTGCTCCGTTGACTTCCTCTTCTTCCTAGGAGCCGATTTTCTCTCACTCTATGAAGAAACCCTCTTGCATCGCCTTCTGGTTGTTATCCTAATTTCCCTTCCCCTTTCTTTTTCATCCAATCTAAATAGTGCCTTATATGTTGTAATTTTCTCATCTTCACCAACTGCAATCTGCCTTCTTTATCCAACTCTATTGAAGCTCTTTCCACCAAATGTCAGCAGTGACCTTATAAATGCCAAACCTAACACTTTTATGCCCCTACTTCACTTCTCTACATTGCAAAAACCATCTTCTGGACTTCCCTGGTGGCGCAGTGGTTAAGAATCCGCCTGCCAATGCAGGGGACACGGGTTCGAGCCCTGGTCCAGGAAGATCCCACATGCCGCGCAACAACTAAGCCTGTGAGCCACAACTACTGAGCCCGCGTGCCACAACTACTGAAACCAGTGTGCCTAGAGCCTGTGTCCTGCAACAAAGAGAAGCCACCACAATGAGAAGCCCGCGCACCACATTGAACAGTAGCCCCTGCTCACCTCGACTAGAGAAAGCCCACGCACAGCAATGAAAACCCAACACAGCCAAAAATAAATAAATAAATTTAAAACAAAAGAAACCATCTTCTTTAAATTTCATTAACCTTGACTTTTGTGACCTCACTCTCTTGATTTTTCTCCTATATTATATATGACTACTCCTTTGCAGACTGCTTTGGATTCTATTCTTCTGCAAACTAAATGTTGATGCTCCCCAGGGCTCTCTTCTCAGGTTCTCTTTTCACCACACATGCTCTTGCTGGGTAATTTCATTTATCCCCCTGGTTTTAACCATCATAATATGCCAACGATGCTGAAATCCGTAATTTTTAGGATTGACAACTCTCTTGAATTTAGATCCATATATCCCTTTGGACATATTTACTGAATGTTCATAGGTATCTAGATTTCATACATCCAACACTGAGTTCATCATTTTTTTAGCCCAAACCTCCTACAATATGCATCTTACTCAGTAAAACCTCCATAAGCTCAATCACCCGTCTTCTCTCCCAGGGATCATGACCTAACAATTAACATGTCCTGTGAATTTTACCTCCTAAATATTTCTCAAATGTGTTCTCCCCTTTTCTTCTCCATTATCACAGAAAAAGTAAAGTGGAAACAAAAAGTGTAAAACGGATTAGGTATTTGGATTTGGGCATTTCGAATTTGTCATTATAATATTCCTCATTAGCTCCCTCACATGGTATCATAACCTCCTATTTGGGTTCCTTATCTCCAGGCTTTACTTCACCCACCAATCCATCCTCAATACTGCCACGAAATGATCTTTCTGTAACAAGTCGGACCATGTCAATGTCGGTCTAATCAGTACAAAAAACAATAATAAAGTTTAAGCTTCTTTATATGTCATAGAGGGATCTTTATTGTGTTAAAGGCTATCACTTGCTACTCAGAATCACTTATAGCTCTTTGCAAACACTAGGCAGCGGCTCTCCTTTGCTTTCGAATTCTGGCTATTTCCTCCATCTGGCAAGCCTCCCTCTCTGTGCGTACCTGCCCACTGACACCCTATTCAATCCATTACAGCCTCCCTCGGGTATTCCCTATGTGTTCTTCCCTGACTCCACAAAATGGAATTAATCATTCTGTCTTCAGCACAGCTTCTATTCCTTGTACATAACTATTCTATTGTTCGTGTCATATCAAGTTCTACTTGTTTGCTTCTGTGGCTATTTCTATTACTAGATGGCAAACCCCTTCACCCACGACAAACTCAGAGCCCCCGTCAGATACTAAGAGTAGTGCCCTTCTACAACTCTGAAGCACTTTATGTGCTTGTAATTAGCTAACCATTACATGTTTTGATTTCCCATCTTCCCTTCTAGACTATATGTTCCATGAGGGCAAGGTCAGGGTTTGTTTTGTTCACTGCTGTAACCCTAGCACCAGGCATTGCATCTGCCAAAGGAAGCGTTTAATAAATATTTGGACTAACTGGCTAACTTCTTGAAGACAGGGTCTAAATTTTATTCATCTCACCCCAGTTCAAATAGCACCCAGAGTAGGCATCAGTAAGTTCTTGAACTGAATTTCAGTCACCCTATCCAAACATCATAGAAAACAAGCATATGGAATGTTTTCTGATAGTTAGGAAATCTCATTTTCTTCGCATAATTTCACATTTCTGCCTGCTCATTATTTTGGGAATATCATCAAATCGAGAAGACCAGCGGTGAGTTAGAGCAGGGGTGGTAAGCAGACTGCTTCTGTCTTGCCATCTTGAATAAATTCATAGTAGATGCTTTTGTGACGGGAAGGATTGATGCCATGTTCGATCTCAGAGTAAGGTGTAAAATGATAAATTAGCACTCAGTCAGGGGCTCAGCAAGAAGGGAGCAGCAGCATGTGTGCTACATAGTTGCCATCCCTTTGTAAACTAAAGAAGGGGGAACAAGTAACACAGCCACACAAAAGGCTTCACTGTACATGCTCAAGCACTCATCCAGAATGTCAGAGAACCTGACAATTAACTCATTACTTATTAGGATGTTGCTGTGCTATGTGGTCTGATTGAATAATATTTTAAAGCAACAAGTCATTATCTCTTATTTCTGCAAGAACTGATGCCTTCCCCTGCTTAAAGAACACTAACATAGTTTCCTTTTAAAATAAGTACAAATATTTGAAGCCCAATCAATAAAAAGGCCTTAGGGTATTCCGACCAGTAAATTTCTTAAAATGACCCAGATTTGTAGAAACTCTGTTCTATAATGAATATTACCTTACACTTAAACACTGTCTAATATTTTTAACGTTGTTTCCCATCCATTATTTCATCTGAGAAGGGCTCCAAAGAATTACACAGCCAACTCATAATGGCAGCAAACACCCATTACTTTGGTGTTATCTAATTAATAGAATATTTTTTATTAGCCACACATGACTTTCTTTTCATCTGATTTGGTCTTTAAAGACATTATCTGGACCTTTGCTTAAAGATGTAGAAGCGTTTCCATTTGACTCTATTCTCTCAAATACTACACACACACACACAAAAAGCTATCAAGGAAAAAAATTCCATTTATTTGGAAATGGTAATGCTGTCCCAACTATAAAGCATAGCTGACCAATACTGTGAAATCTGTGTGTGTGAGAATGAATACACCTCCTCAAAATGCAAGCAGGAAGTGGATTTCACCAAGAGCAGGAGGCATGGCCATAAATACTCCTTGAAAAGTCATTTTGTTGAAGCAATGAGATTTGGGAGCCCAGGCAGGTCAAATCACTGCAGATCTGCAAGGAAGGGAATCTGAAGAGGAACCAAACCTGAGTGGCTCTTTCTACAGTCCACAGTATAACCATCTATTTGATAGGGACCATCAGAGAAGAACAGGCTAGTGGATGGATAAGAGGCAGCAGTCCACGGATCATGACACTGACAGCCTGTCAAGAGGTTTCGCTAAAAATGACACCAGCTTTCTGAATGACAAAAACTTAAATTTAGTCAGGGCCCTGAGTGTAAGATAAACAAGCATAAAGCGTAACAGATTTTGTGAAAAGGTATTTGAGACAAGTCTCAACCAAAATTGTACAATGCTCCAACTTAAAAACTCTCTTTCACTCCACTCTGAAATATTCTTCTGAAACTAGTAGCCCAAATCAAAGATAATAATCAGAAATGAAACCTATGCATAAAAGCTACAAAACTAAAGTAAGCAATTAAACACTAAAACCCCACAACAGGAAGAGAGGGAAAAATGAGATTAAGACCATTTTACAGAAAAAGAAACCAACAAAATGTTTAGACAAATGAATCTCAGTAGACACAAAAATATTAGAGAGCTGTAGAAAGAGCTCAAAGAAGAGATACAGGATTTTAAGTAGGCAATTATTATTGAGATTATAGAAGATTTTAAAAGTTGGCAGTGCTCAAGAAAGAAATGCAGGGGACTTCCCTGGTGGCACAGTGGTTAAGAATCCGCCTGCCAATGCAGGGGACACGGGTTCGATCCCTGCTCTGGGAAGATCCCACATGCCACAAGCAGCTAAGCCCATGCGCCACAGCTATTGAGCCTGTGCTCTAGAGCCCACGAGCCACAACTACTGAGCCCGCGTGCCACAACTACTGAAGCCCACGTGCCTAGAGCCCGTGCGCCACAACAAGAGAAGCCACCACAATGAGAAGCCTGCACACTGCAAGGAAGAGTAGCCCCTGCTCTCCACAACTAGAGAAAGCCGGCACGCAGCAAAGAAGACCCAATGCAGCCAAAAATAAATAAATAAAAAATAAATTAATTAAAAAAAAAAAGAAATGCAAAAGTAAAGTAGAAGCTTGACAAATGAAAACCTCATTAAAAGAACAAATATAAAATAAACAACTGAAAACAGAGCTAGGGATATAGTGGAGAGGCTTCAAATGACATAAGACAAGAACAAAGATATTAACATGATTATAAAGAAGATGATGGATTAGAAGGCAAAGGAAATCTGAAATCCCTAAAACTGGTGTTCCTGAAAAAGAGTACAGAAAAAAAATGGAATAAAAACAGTCAAAGATATTAAAGAAGAAAGCAATCCTGGATTAAAGATTTGAAGCTGCAGATAAAAAGACATACCATTTCCTAAGAAAACCTGATCAAGTACTAGGGAAGCTGCTGAACTCCAAAGACAAAAAAAAATTCTATAGATATCCAGCTATGAAAAACAGCATAAAAAAATTATGTTGGCTCTGACTTCTTTCTAACAACATTAAATATGGAATAGTGAAATGATACGGACAAAATTCTAAAGCAAATGTGACCTAAGAATTTCATAACCAGACAAACTGTTCTTGTTTTCCTAACTGCCTCTAGGACAAGCCATAGGGACTCACTGTGGGTCCAAGACTGTATACACGAAGAGGTAACCCCAGATAACTGGAAGACTGTGTGGCCTTCTAGAATTCTGAGGACTCATAGATAAGCCCAAGAAGTGTATGAAGTGGTAACAGTCACGAGTAGAGTCAGGGTTTTTTCCTACTTAAAAGCTGAGCTTAAGAAATTTTAATTTGCCTATTTTAGCCATTCATTTATCCAACAAATATTCTTCAAGTCCCTGTTATACTCCAGTGTCTATACTCTACATGTTTTATTTTAAGTATATGATCAGTAGTCCTTCATAGCAATCACGTCTTTTAACCATAACTCTGGTGAGTGTCTCCCCATTATCTGAGAACTGCGGAGGAAACATGGGAAGCATATGTCAACTGGTCAATTCTATGAAGCAAATTTCTAGAAGGGTACATAACACAGGTACTTATTACCTAAATATTTCTAATACAAAATTTTAAATGTAAAGACCCCTAAAAGGGTTTAATGCTCTGCGATAGGAGTTCAGTGATGGGAGATAGTCATCTCAGGCAGAAAGGGAGAGGAGGACTTTAACAGAAGGCTTTTGTGGTAACTGGTACTTGAACCAGGCTTTAAATTACAGATGGATTTTGACCTTTGGGGATGAGGGAGAATGACTTCCAAGTAGGGGGACTGTGGGAATGAAGGCACAGAAGTGGGAAAAGTTCTGGATGTGTTCTGGAATTGAGAATGTTGGGTGGGGACCCTAGAAAGTAAGGTGGGATGAGTCTCTGTGGGACCCAGCAGAGGGCCATGAAGGCCAGACCATGGCATTGGAGTTTCATCCTGTGATCAGTGAGGTGCTACTGAGTCAACATAGAGCAAAACCAACATTGCACTTAGGGACGATTAATCTGGCAGAAAATCTGTGAAATGAATAGAGAGAACACAGGCGGGGGGCCATTTACAGGGCTAAAGGAGGGTTTAGCAAAAGACTGGGAGGACTTGGCCTGACACAGTGGAAGTAGGAACACAGTGCTGGAGAGAATGTTAGAGATTCATTCCGGGGGTGAAGCAACAGAGAACCAAGTTGGGCAAAGGGCTGAAAATGAAAATGCCAGATGAGAGAAAGTAGGGGCAGAATCCAAACCTCAAGTGGTTACCTGGGAGCTGCTAGCAGTTTCCTCGTGAGGCAAATGAGCCCATGGCAGGGATTACAGTCAGATCAGGAGCACCTGAGACTCTCCTAATCCAGAGGCAATGAAATACGAGACTGGAGAAAAGACCTGGGCATTTACTTTATGAGGGCCCCTGAGGAGAGAGCATGGAAGACACTACCCCCTTGGCAGTTACACCAAGGGAGGGAGCCTGGGCACCTGGGACTCTGTCAGTCCACTCCGAGCAGAGGTCACTTGGAGGCTGTGAGGCGGCTTGGTGCCAGCCTAACTGCACACGTAGAGGACCCTCTCCCAACACCCACTCTCAGGTGAACGGGCATCCAAATCTGACTGCCTTTATGACCATGGTTTGCAGAGCGCCCTGAGCCAGGAAAAAGATGGTGCCTCAGATTTGGTTATCTTAGGAATGGGCTCTGGGGTCAAAACACACCTGGGCTTAAATTCCCTTTCTGCCACTTAGTGACATTAGGCAAGTGATGTAACTTCACTGAGCTAGCTTGGATAGTAACACCTCACAGGGTTCTTATGGGGATTTCACAAGATAATAAAAGTGGATGGCAAAGAGCCTGAGACGTTTCAACACTCAGCAGATGAGCGCCCTGTACCCCTCACCCCATGCTTCCCAGTGTACCTGCCGCATCAGCTGCTGGTTTTCTGCAAAGTCACCTCCAGTTCCTGAAGTTGCATATTCTGTCTTCTTCCTGTACGTCCTCCACTCTCCCTCTCCTTCCCTGGGACACTTTTCTCTCTGTCCTGTTTCCTAGGAATTTGGTCTCTCTGCCTCCTCCTAAGTCTTGCTCTTCTTTATTCTTAATTTGAGCATCTGTCTCTTTATGCTTTTTGCTATTCTGCTCCTCCCTCCTAAGAGGTTACGACTGACTCAGGAGGAGCCCCAAAGGCACTTAGTACAAAAACTCATCTCTTGCTTGATTTGCAGAGCAGTTGTGAATATCATACCCTAGTATCAGGAAGAAATGGGCGTCTTTCAGGGACAGAGAGTGACTGTTTTTCTAAAGCCCACCCAAAGACACAAAACTGTGGTAATTCCCACAGAAAGCCTTACTGTGGATGAATACAAGACATTCCTCACAAATTATAAATATGCAGACATGGGAAATATACTAGACCACTAGGCACTGGGTAGGATTCTGCTCTGAGCCACAGAGCTATGTTTGAGTGAAGTTCACATGAGGCCATTGAACCAACCAAAAGGTAATTCCAGGCACAGCACCTATTCTGTGGGGTAAGGATGGGAGCCACTCTGAGCCACACACGTGGCTCCTATTTAGTTCTAAAGTTATCAGGTGGCTGGGCTGTGACCACACTGTCAGAACTGCTGAAGTGACCTTTTGCCCAACAACATGATCTGACAATATCCTAGTCCTTTCTTACTAAGCAGGATAAACCAGAAACAGAAGTCTCTTTCAATTCTTAATGCCGCGTGGAATTGAAACAGGGCTTGAAAATCGCAAAATATCAGTTTTAACAAATAAAGCATCTGTCTCCTCTATGTGCTAATGCCAAGTGTTCTGGGCAGCATTTTAAGTCTCTTGAAGGCGCAGTCCTTGCCTGCTGGCCCTAGGATAAGGGTCTGTCATCACTGGGAGCTCAGAGCTTACAATGGGTTTTGTCCTAGTTTGGGGGAGGGGCGGTTTAGGAAGAGATCCTTCGGTCCCCTGCTGGGGAGGAAGGGAATTCCCTCCTTTGAGGCCTCAGGCTCAGAAACTGTTTCCCCAGGTTATTCAGCGGTACCTTCACTGGTGATGTTTTCCTGGTTTCTGTTGATGTAATGTCTAGGCAATTCAAGCTTGGATTTTCAAACATTTCTTTCTGCATAATCAATAGATCTCTTCTCTTTAATTGGCCTGGCTGGCTGGGTGGGCTAACCGGTGGGGTCTTCTGAGGGACCTTCATTTTCTGCCTCACAGGCTCCTGTCCAGCAAGGCTTAACATTGGCACATTATCAGGTATTCTTCCTACTTTTATTCAAGACTGCTCTCAGGGGCCTTCTCTGACCACCGTAAGCATCCACCTACCTAACCAGTCATTTGCCAGCAAATGATTCTTGAGCATCTGCTATGTGCCAGGACCTGTGCTGGTCACTGGGGGGTACAGAGATAAATAAACTGTGGTTTCTCAAAGCAAGAGACATATAAAGAGTCATGTTATGCTATGAGAAAGAAAGAGATATCATGAACGTGCTATGGGAGCCCAGAGGAAGCAGTCATTAGTTTTACTCAAATGGTGGGATAAGGGAAGGATTCCCAGAGGCGGTTGTGTTTAGGCGGGAACTCGAAGGATGAGGATTTCACCAAGAAGAGAAAAGAAAGAGCGTTTAAGGCAAGAGAAACAGCACGAGCAGAGGTAACAGATGATGAAGCACTTGGCACGTTGAAAGTGCTGCAAATAGTCTGGCTAGAACACTATCTAAATGAATGAGAACGTGGAGAAGTGAAGTTGGAAATAGGCTGGCTTACTTTATGAAGGAGTTAGCAAACTGTTCTTCAGGCCAGTGGTTTTCAAAGTGTGGTCTCCAGACCATCAGCATAAACTGAAAACTTGTTAGAAACGCAAATTCTCAGACCCCACCACAAACCCATCCCCAGACCTATGGCATCAGAACCTTTGGTAGGGAGGTGACGAGAGTGAGGGGGGAGACGGCAGTCAGTGTGGTTAACTCTCCAGGTGATTGTGATACATTAAGGATTGAGAATCACTGTTAGGCAGAGGGGGCATCAGAGATCTCTAGTCAGAGCAACAGTATAACACCCCTATGTTTGCAGAGAACATGCTAGCATCGATATGGAGTTGGACAGAGGTGAGAACTGGAGGTAAGGGGAACCACTCAGCAGGCTTTTGCAGTGACCTGCATAAGAGATGAGGAAGAAATGAAGAAAGTCATCCATCCACCTTGCCCATGCCTCATCCAAGCAGGCAAGTTACAGGAGAAAAAATAATACCCAACTAGGATCACTGGTTTCACAATAGATTCATGAGCACCCATTTCACAGATGCTTTAGATACCATCAGACCACCCCACTATGCTCTCTACCCCAAGTTTGATTCTCTTCATTTATCACAATCTGGATCTTGGTTAGCATCTGTCTCTTTCCCTACAATGAGAACTTCTTGAGGTTGGAGCCTTGTAAGTCGTGTTCCTCACTGAAATCTTAATGCCAAAAAAAAAATGGGCTACGTGAAGGAATTAAAGAAGTGACAACAGAAAATGAGAGGAGACAGAGTGAAGAGATAAAGTTTTAGGAGAGTATGGGAAGGATTCTAGGCTCTTCCTGGATTCCACCTGGAGGACTGTCCTTAAGGGCAATAGGGAATATAGGAGACGAGCTAGCGGAGGCCAGGGAAGGGTCACTGGAGCAGCCACTCTGGCCACGTAGGGTGCTGGGGCAAAGGGAAAACTAAGTCATGGAGGAAGTTCCTGGTAGGAGTTCCTGTGGTCTCGGGGGAAGAACCAGCCCAGTAAAACCAAGTCCAAAGGCACGTGGAGTCAGGCCACATTTAGTACAAGCCTAATGTCAAGTGACAAAACTAAAACAAGTAAGAGTCCGATGTCCTTTATTCAAGAGAAAATACTCCATGGACTGGGGGAGTGCAGTGCCTCAGAAGCGGTGGCGCATTCTTCCCAAGGGGTTTTGGGCAAGAGTGAGTTGATAGAGCATTAGAAGAGGCAATGTGGAAACAAGGCATGAGTGGCTGGGAGGTCAGGGATTTCCTTGCAAGGCCGGTAGGTCCTACTTTCTAGGGTAAGGTGAGCTAGCTAAAGCCAAGTTGGAGGATTGTGATTGGTGTATGTCAGGTTTCCTTGACAGGCATTCCCTGTAAGTGCAGGCTGGCTTAGGTTTACTTTTGTGACATGGACCAGGCTACTAAGGTGGCCTCCATTTAGTGGGTCCCAATACAAAAGTTAACCTTATCAGTAGCTTCAGAAGTACAAGCAGAGCTGGTCTGGCTACTATGGGCCAGGAGCAGGCCAAGTTTCAAATTCTGGTTTTTAATCCATCCATTCGTTGATTAATTGACTCATCCAAAATATATGACCAGAGAGGCAATATGGCATAGTGGTTAATAGGGCAAAGTCTATAGCCAGACTGAGAAGGTCTGAAACTGAAAACTGCCATCACTAGCAGTGAGACTTGGGGCGAGTTACTTAAGCTTTCTGTGCCTCAGTTTCCTTCTATGTAAGAAACTCTACGAGGTATTTTCTTGGTGAAGGAGGAAGCTTGGATCGTCTAGTGAGAGGGATGTTCAGATAGAGTTGGACTGAGAAATGTGGTAAAGGTTTGGAAGAGCCACCGCAGGACAAAGAACAGAACTGCTGACCAATCGGGAGAAACAAGTCGGGGCTGCGAATGATAAATATGCAGTGATGGGGCCAATTAGCAGGGTTATGCTTTTTTTCCGCCTGTACTGTTAGGTATCAAAGGAACAGGAGCAGAGAAAGTCAGCAATGAAGTTGATCTGATGTGGGGAATCACGGAGTAGGTAGAGGAACTGAAATTCCAGAGCACATAGGGATAAAGGATGTTGGTAGTTCAAGAACCAGGTAAGGATACGTGTCCTAATGCAGTTTCCCAATTTCAGTTACATACTTATTCATGTCTTTCCCATGTCCATCCTATTGCTAGAAAATTACCTTTAAGTCTACCATTTTTACTTAGTCTCATTCTAAGAACAAGAACAATGAAATCATGGGTTAGATTCTTTTAAAATCCTCATTCAGTAAATATATAAGTTTTAAAATTGTTCATCCATATACAACCAAGAACCCTCTTGCTCATTCTGTGCTAGGAAAAATCCATCAAGATATTGTTAAGAACTTGGGCTTTGACCTGAGTTCAATTCCATCTAATAGGAGTAGTGAGATTTTCCACGTAAAGTGTGATTTTTTTGGCAATGTACTTAATCTCTCTAATCCTCAAGTTTCTAATCTGAAAACTGGCAAGGACACTATCTACTTCATAAATCATCATGAGAATTAAATAAGGTAATTCACACAAAAGGCTTACCCCCGCTCACCACCCCCCCAAGCGATAGGCACAGAGTAGATGCTCAATAAAGTATGGTTATATTTGCTATATCAACTCCCATAGTGCCTAAGCACTTATGATGTTAATGATTAAATAAAATGACACAGTACAGTTAATACTTTCACCGACTAGAATCTTCCCTGTTGCCAGAGGAGATTCCCATAGGTTCTCCTAGGACACCCATCTGTCCTCCCAATGTCTAACAGGACGCCATGTCCTTTGTGGTTGGAAATTAATGCTTATTTTCTATTCAAAGAATACTTATTCCTTATGACACTCCTACACAGGGATATAGGAGTGCCATTTTCTTCCAGACAGAAACTTCCATATTTGGATCATTTTCTCATGGGTTTCCTGCCAGGTGTCATCCCTGTGACACCTTTAAGCAGAATATTACCTACTGACTGGCCTTGAGGTCACTCACCTGTGGAGCACACTCTCCACCTCTTCTCACGTTTGCCTGGGTCTTGTGTTGCTGCTTATTTTAGTCTCTCATCCTAGTACTGAGTTATTCCTGCTGCTTGGCTAGCAAGAGGACACACATATCAAATTGTGGGGTTCAGTATGTCTTATTACACAGTCCACCAAGACAATCTTCCCTGCAACACTTGGGCCAAATTCTGCTGTAGGTAACCGGCTGCTATCTTCTGACCCCTGTTTTCCCTCACTGTCTCTAAGGGGTATGACAATCTTGTTGGTTTCTTCTGTTATGTCATATGTCATTAAACAGCTGTCATATTGTACCCTCTAGAAGGAGCCATTTATCCCACAGCAGATGAGGATGGGGAGCTATTTAAATGAGGGGAAGTCCCTGAAGAAAGCGGCTGTTCTGTAAATATATAAGGTACCCTCTTTCTGACTTTTAAGCACTTGCCAATGCACGTAGAATGCAAAGAACATTTTACACACCCAGTGATTTCTGTACTAACAGGGTCAATGCTGTTTTGTTTTTGCTGGTGTTTAAAATACCTGTTTCTCCTATGTGCAGTACTAAGTGAAGATTCTGGTATATAGTAGACCTCAAACACTTGAATGAATGAAACTTAAACTTAACTTTAATCCATATGGGGAATCTATTTTTTTCCTATCTCTTAACCTTGTTTTTGTGTCTGTAGGAAAAGCCAAACCCATGCAGCAAAAGTAATTTTTAGGAGAATGTATACAGCCTTAGCCCTTTAGGGTAAAAAAGGAGGGGGCAATGACCCCCTTCTAACTCCTTCTGTACTCACATTATCCCTCTCATTTGGGATACCATAACTTCACAGGTTTTGCCTCATTCATTCTATTAAGCGGCCAATGTGTAGTAGATGTTTACTCCATTTGTTAGGGGAGCAGTTGAGGCACACGGCAGGGGAAAGCTCTCCAGCCGATACAGATCTGGATCTAGATTCCAGTTCCTCAGCCCTTGATTCTGGCCTGACACCCACCTATTTTACTTCAAAATAGCCATTTTATTAACCACTATAATTATATATAATCTTTACTTTACATTTCCATGCCTACAAAAATTAACATAACCACGCCTCTTCTAATGCGAGTACAGCACACTGTCTTCACTCTGCAATCACCTCCCGCATGTTCTCCGACGACCCCCTCGCTGCACTGTCAACCCTGAGCGGGAAGAAGAACTCAGCTTGGAGGAGCTCGCATGCATGCAGGCACTCTGCTAGGTCTGCCCCATCTGCGGTCTCCTTTCGTCCTCAGGGAGTGCCTGCGAAGCAGGAATTCTCACCCTCCTGTGAGAGCGAGGCCAAGGCTCAGTGAAGATAACACCTCACCTAGGACAATAAAGCTAGGAAGTGGCAGAGCTGGGATCTGAACCCGTGTATTTATTTTTATTTCAAAGTTCACATTTTGCAGGCTATCTCTGTAGCGGGGTTTGGTAGGATTGGAGCTGCCTCTATAAACTGTGACCACATCTGGGTGCCTATTCTATTGCTGGCACCCAGTCACCTGCATTTCATATTAAGCAGGGGCGGTGGGGAGGGGGGCTCCAGCAACTCTATTTTTATTAGAACTCATTATAACTATTTAGTGTTTTCTAAATATTTTTCCTGTTTCTGAAAGGTGAAGAAATATAGCTTTCACAACAAATAGAGAAAAAACCCCTCCCCACTGCAGTATTAATTGCTTTACCATGAGGTCTTTTGGGATGACTACATCATAAAGACAGAACTGTGTTCACCACCATATGGGATGCTAGTCACTTTTGGCTGCTCCTCTACATCCTTGGAAAGAAGCCAGCATCAGTGTCTCTCGTGCTGTGAGACCTGTGAGAACATGCATCGCCAGAGCTAATGAGAGGTATGTTTAAAGGAGAAAAAATCATCTATTGGTGCCCTAAGAAACTGTCATCACTGAAAGCATGATGGAGGAAAGAAGCTGGCTAGTCAGTCTTCAGAAATTAGGCTTCCAGTTATTTATCAACTGAAACCTTTATATGGTATTCAATCTTGAGGCATTTTAAAAGTGGTCATGAATTTTGGATTTACAATTGGAAGAGGAAGTTCTCATTAATCAAGCATCTGTGTTACATACTGTGCTAGGTCCACTACCTACTTTTATTTAGTCCTTACAACAATTCTTTTTTTTTTAATTTAAAAACACTTTTATTTATGCATATATAATTACATACTTATACCAACTTTTCTATTTACATGAAGAATTAATCAGAATCTGAATCTCCTCTATCTCCCAGAGCAGACAAATCCTTAGCTTACTTTCTCTTTAACAAGGCACTGCATCACCAATTTACATTTGAAGATTTTTTGGAATCCTTTTGGATTGATTTGGGTGTATTTGCATCCTCTTCTATCATTGTGTTTCCGATTGCTGATGAATCATTTCTTGGCAATTGAATTAACTTTAGAGTCAATTGTCAATTGCTACTTGAACTTAACTGCAGGCTTTATCTTTTATTTGCTCACAGTTTTTCCTTATATGAGCCTCTTTCTTAAATTCTGTTTTTAGTTATAGTACATTATTTTGTATTTTTTCAGAAAGATTATTGGTGTTCAACTCTTAGACTTTTCATATTATTATTTGCCCTGACTTTTAAATGATAGTTTACTTCTTACAACAATTCTAGTAGCTGTGAGCATAAGCTTTAGGATCAGACAATCCTGTGTTTGAATCCCAGCTCTGCTGTGTGACCTCTCATGAGTTACTTCACTCTCTGTGCCTTGATTTCCTCACCTGTAAAATGGATGTCATCACACCCAGCCTGCAGCTCTGTGGTGAGGAATAAGTAATCTCTACAAAGCACTTAGCCCAGCCTAGCACCCAACATGCAGTAAACTGTAATATCCATTAATTCTTCCAAAAAATATACATTGGGCAGCTATTTGTGCCAGGTATTGTTTTTGTCTTTGGAGACACAGTGGTATATGAAATAGACAGAAGCCCTGTCTTGTGGTATTCAATATTCAGAATCGTAATTATGATTCTTAACAACCTAGTGAGTTATGGGGTAGATATTACTGGCCTCAGTTTACATGTGAGGAAACTGAGGCACAGGAATTCATTTCTCCAAGTTACCTTGGTGGCAAGAATCTACCAGCTCTACTGGTACAGACAAGATGACACAGTTGTCTTAATTACTGCATATGCATGAGGAGTGGTCATGGTAATTCACAAACGCAGCCTCATTTATTCTGTATGCAGTCAATGCGGGTAGCCTGACACAGCGGGAAAGCTCAGGATTTACAGTCAGAGGGTTTGATTTAAATCATGACTCTGCCACTTACTTGATGTTATGTATCCTCTGTGAGCAACTTGAGCTCTTTGCACCTGTCCATCTACACAGTAGGGATAACAGTATACTCAGGGCTATGTGAGGGATCAAATGAGGCAGGGAGATTCAGGAACTTTGTAAATCCTACCACATTACTGAAAGGAATATTAGAATATGACCATTTCAGAGCAGACTGTTTTCTCTTCAGAGGTTATACATACTAAAAGTTGTACCACTGCTTTTTAGAGGATATTCTTGATCTACACTCAGAGTTGCCATGGACAGTATGCAGGCTGTGCCCTGCCCAAGGGCACTGAACCAAGGAGGCAAACAGTGACTAAAATTCAGCCTATTCTCTGTTCGGCAAGCCATGCACCCAAATACAGGACCACCTTTACACAGAGGAACCAGCAACTTCTTCTAATGTTGCCCCAAGGCAGAGTTATGGGCTAGCAGTGTCCCTGCTTAAACTTTGTTCTCCTTTAATCATCTTCCATCTATTTCTGTCCAAATAATTCTTATTTCTTGCCCCTCCAACTTCCATTCCTTCTGGCCTGTGCTCTTCTCTCTTCTCCCTGACTATTTTTCTCACCTGGAAGTCCTTCCAACAGCTTGCTTAAACCAACACAGCACTTCTCCCTGTCAGTCACTTTTCTCGCCTGTATGTATTTACCAAGCCCGATGTGCAGAACATCCCTCCATCCCATCTGCCACCCAGTCTGCCAAAGAATGTCACCTCTCGGACTGCCCTTAAGGTAAAGGAACGGGTGCTATGAGGAGAGCCAGGCACTGTCACTAAGAAACCCAGTAGTAACCACATTCAAGTCCTCACCATGCAATTATGGCATAAAAATAACCACACAACCCATTTTCACACATAGAAGTACATAAAGCTGTTAAAAGCAAATATAACAGAATAAATGCAATTCATAAAGAAAGACACGTACACCTAAGTGACTAAAAACTGAGTGGGGGGGGCGGGGCTTCCATGGTGGCACAGAGGGTAAGAATCTGCCTGCCAATGCGGGACACACGGGTTCAAGCCCTGGTCCAGGAAGATCCCACATGCAGCGGAGCAACTAAGCCCGTGCACCACAACTACTGAGCCTGCGCTCTAGAGCCCGTGAGCCACAACTACTGAAGCCCGCGCACCTAGAGCCCATGCTCCACAACAAGAGAAGCCACCGCAATGAGAAGCCTGTGCACCGCAACCAAGAGGAGCCCCCGCTCGCCGCAACTAGAGAAAGCCCACGCGCAGCAACAGAGACGGAACGCAGCCAAAAATAAATAAATAAAAAAATATATATATTAAAAAAAAAAAAAAACTGAATAGGGAGGAAGGGATTTATGAGTGAACGATTCAATAGTAACAAGTAAATGTAGAGAAATTGGAACCTTCACTAGAGCAATAAAAACAGCTTAACGTCAGAGGAAAAGAGAACATCGTCATGCAAAGCACATGTTGAATGGCGTCAAATACGATCAGCAAAGGAGAACCCAGAAGACTATTTTTGTTCCGCGATTTTAACTCATCCAGTGAGATAGTTTGATTTAAATCAAACTAATCAAACATCAAATCTCCGATTTGATGAACAGACCTGCACTTATTCTCTCAACTCTAATGCTGGCAGTAAAAGCTGTTCCTATAAACATGATGTTTCTTCGGGGGCGCTCTGGGTACTTTGCAACCTGCAAGCAGCATCTCAGGTTTTAAAGGGAAGTGGGCTGGTGATAAATGGTGATAGAGAACATAATTATTCCCCCACTAATTCTGATTCACCTGCCACTAAGGGCTGTGAAAGGAAATAGAGGGAAGGGGAAGAGGAGGAGGAGGTGAGGGTGGGAAAAGAACTCTGAAGTAATTTACACCCACTCAAAGGTGAAGGGGAGGAATTGAAGCTGATTAAAAAAATAGCAGAGAAACTTCCCTAAATCCCTGCAACCTCAGTCACAGCACATACTATCCACTTTGTATTTTATGTGCAGAGTTTCTGGCCTGTCTCCTCTTCCCTGAACAGCCATCTGAAATAAACCACGGCTGTGTTAACGTACGTGATTGACTTGACTCCGCTGCTGCTCCTTTCCTCATTGACAGCCTGCTGGGCAAACAGTGGCAGGAGGGGAAAACTGAAGAATGGGAAGGTGAAAACAACTGCACCAGACGTAGAGAATGGACTTGAGGACACGGCGAGGGGGAAGGGTAAGCTGGGAGGAAGTGAGAGAGTAGCATGGACATATATACACTACCAAATGTAAAATAGATAGCTAGTGGGAAGCAGCCGCATAGCACAGGGAGATCAGCTCGGTGCTTTGTGACCACCTAGAGGGATGGGATAGGGAGGGTGGGAGGGAGACACAGAGGGAGGGGATATGGGGATATATGTACACATATAGCTGATTCACTTTGTTATACAGCAGAAACTAACACACCATTGTAAAGCAATTATACTCCAATAAAGATGTTAAGAAAAAAAACCAACTGCACCAGCATGTAATGGCAAACAGGGATCTCCCAAGGATGTATGTGTCGGCTTTTATCAAGAAAGGACTCCCGCAGCAATAGGACCTGCAACCTTCAAGCCAGAGATTGACTCAGAGGAGGAGGAAAACATCACTCTACTCTAATGACCTACATGATTCAGGAACACAATGACAGAATATAGACTCCAGAGCAGCAGATCTCAGGGAGCGACGGGCAGAGCAATCTAGAGGCTCCATTTAGGTAGATGATAACATTTCATTGATCTTAAGGGGGCTGGTAAAAGTGAGAAAATGAAACACACTCTGTAGAGGAAAAAAACAAAAACAAAAACCTGAGTCATTTAGCCTGGCAGGGATCGAAATAAGGAGATCCTTAAGAGAAGGGTTTGAAATCATAGTAAATTAGTACAAGTGGTGGGATACAGTGGAAAGCACTTTGCCCTGGGAATCGGATCTGGGTTCTAAGACAATGCTTCAATAATCAAATTACCTATTTAGGGTGGGTGTTCAAGTGGAGACTGATGAAGCCCTCGTTTCGGTGGCCTGTGAATTAATATTTGCTTTTTTCACTCTAGGAAAAATGGACAGAAAAAAGGGCATCAATTAATCTACAAAATTAGAATTGTGACCATGTGGGAAGCATCTAGGGAATTTTTCAGTCCTTTTAAGGATCTCTGTCATCTGACCCTGCAGAGTGATGCAGTTGCAAGTTCACTAGCCAAGGAGTCAGGGCTGATGGGGTCTCATACCAACTAGTAAGCGTAACTTGGTGTTCTTTATACCTCAGTCACCTCATCTATAAAACGAGGGGTGCAAGTTAAACCATAAACTTGACTCTTTAGAGGTCTTGTTACCTGGTGTGCCATACTCAGTTCTCACTATTTGCTCACAGACACCCTCTGGGGTTTTCATTCCTCTGCTTCTCCCCTCTACAAATGCCATGCCCAGTCCCACCACCTCCCCTTTGCTTTTGCTGTTCTCTTGAACTAGAACTTGAATCCATCCCTACTCCCTTCCAAACTCTACCGTAAGAGTAAGTTATTCCCAGCTCCTCTGATATCTGTCATTCTTTGCAATTTTCCTCTTCTTACAGACCACAACATATCACTTAGCACTTGATTATATTATCTGATGCTGTCCTCAAATTATTTTCTATGACTTAGGCTTTTCTCTTTAACAATTATCAAATTCCTTAATTCTTCAACTTCTATATTCTTTATGGTACGTAAATAGTCAATAAGGCTTGATACAGAGATATGGTCTACCGAGCTTGACACAAGTAGAAACTCTGAATGGATACCAACCTTATTTTCATAGAGTAGAACAAAACTGCACATTTCCTAGAACTCCAGACCTAAACTTGACTTTTGTTATGTTGTTTACACTCCGCAATCTCCTTGACTATTCTTGAATATTAGTAATTCAAATATTTTGAATGTTTTCTATTTTTTAAATGCCTTATATGTATCATCTCACTTAATTCTCACAGCCACCCAGTAAAGTAGTATATTACTGACCCAGTTTTGTAGATGGAGAAAATGAAGCTCAGCAAGGTTAAGCAGCTTGCCCAAACCCACAGAGAAATAAAGGGTAGAGCTGGGGCTTGAACCCAGCTTGTCTAAATTCAGAGCCTGGTTTATAACCACCATACAATACTACTGTATGGCTTCAGTATGATTTTGCTTTGCTGTAGTTTCCTTCACTTCCTTACAGGGATAAACTTGAGAATAGTAGGCATAAAATAGTCATCCTTCTTCGAGTATGAAACTTTCCTATTATTTAAGCTGAAAACATTGAATAACAGTGATTTACTATTTGCTGCTCACTCCATGCCAGGCACGAGTATAAGCATTCACATATGTCATATTATTTAATGCTGATTGCCTAAAGCTAATATGTAAATATCATGTATAGTAGATACAAATATGATTCCTTTTTAAAAAAACAGATAAAATAATTGAAGCTTAAGTTCAATAATTTATCCAAAGTCAAAAGTTTTTAGATGGTAAAGTTAGAATTCAAACTCAGTCCCTTTTGATACTAGAGGCCAAACTCAACCTGTAAACTATCCTGCTTTCTCGTATTATCTGTTATAGTGCTTATATGATTTAACACAAGTGTTCCTTTATAATGAACACAGAATCAGGGGAAAATAGTTAAATCCATTCCACCTGGCAGTAAACACTACACTTCTTAAAGGTAATGGTATAAAGTACAAGATAGTTTTCAAAAGCATGTGTTACATAAGGAGACAGGTGCCATGTGCAGTAAAGGGTATTGGTGGAGACAATCCATATAGATGAAAATAAAGGAACACTTTTGTTATTTCTAAGACTGCTACTCAAGCTTATCTTTCTGTAACAGTTTCCTAACTGAAGCTTGATCCCAAGGGATTTATACCACAGCTAAACACTAGTTCAGTTACATGGTTTTGTAGCATGATTGAATCTATCCAGCGGTCAAACTTAGACGTGAAATAACACGAACCATAATCCTTGGTTAATCATTCAAGATAAGAAAACGTTCCAGAGACTGATGGAAAAAGAATGAAAAAAAGCCACCTAAGTACTAGAATTCCCCATTGCATTTTTCATTCTTTAGGGCCTGTGCCCCGCTCATTTCTAGGGATTTAGTGGTGCTGATTGATCTTAATCTCTTCTTAAGACTTTCAGGTGTTGTCTGTGTACAGCCCCCTCAGTTTCCAAACTATCTCTGTTTTCAAAACTCTGTTTAAAAATCTGCAGTGTCTTAAGATGCTACTGGCCAAATAGTCTAGGAGGAATAGAGTTATGGAAAGCCAGAACAATCCCACTACACCAAATCTTTTCTTATGAAACCGACTAAGCAATGGTTCAAAAAAACAATAATCAACATCGATGCAGCACTTCCTATAAGCCAGGTACTGTTCTGAGCACTTTGCTTTGACTCATTCTATCAACAACCCTATGAAGTAGGTACTATTACTATTCATTTTACACATAGGGAAACCAAGACAACGTGAGGTTAAGTAACTTGTCCCAGATCACACAGCTAGTAAGTAGCAGAGATAAAAGTTAAGCCCAGGTAATCTGAGTACAGAGTCTATAGTTTTAATCTCTTGGCTAAAAATTTCTTTCAAAGCAAAGTTCTTCACTACTTGTTTCTCTAGGACTTGGCTCCCCATTTGCAAAATTAGATTAAAATGTGTACCTTTCTCAAACTTTCAAGACCCCATGGAAAGTGAGCTAAGAAACAGAAGGTAAGTGGTGATGAACCTTTCATACCCAGGAGCAGACGCTGGTGTCGGAGGGAGAACACTCACAGGGTAGGTCACAGGGCTTCCCACCCGGAGAAGAGTCCACATCCCCGCTCCTCCAGCCTTCCTTCTGCTTCCACCTTCCCAACTGAGCTTCTGAGGGCTACTCCTCCTCAGGTGGTCCCTTTAAACCTGATGGCGCCATGCAGATACACCTGGGCCACGGAAGGTGGGCAAGCCTTGGGAATTAGAGGCGTGGCTTGGGCACCTGCCTTCACTGCTTTGAACCAAAAATACTGCTTAAGTTGCCTTCCTGCACTTAGAAGGTTTTAATGTGATAAAATTTTCTCCTTAAAAGAAATATTAATGGAAGGATTCAAGCGATCTGGTAATCACATTTACACACACACACACACACACACACACACACACACACGCACACACACATATACAATTATCCCAGAATGAGTTTACAAAGGACTTTTAATAGGTATTGTTTTTAAAGTACCATTAAGGCCAGGTTATATCATTTGTTTATCATTAGTACACACACAGTTGGCCTTATCCAGAATGAGAAGGGGAATAGGGACCATTACACATATATTCATTCCTGAAATTATTTCTGATTATCAGTATAAATATTGTCACAACAAATTCGTGATGTGTGAACTGTTTATCTACATTTTGCAAATGAATAAACTGAGGATCACGGAACTTTAATAACCTATCCACGGCTTCACATATAAATAGTAAGTGGCTGAGCTCACATTTAAAGTCAGACTGTGTAAACCAAAACCCACACTCTTTCAAGTACCTCTCCATGCTGTTCAGTTTATCAGTTCCTACTTTGCCCCTGATACACATTTTCTGTATTATCCTATTCTCCACTTAGAACATCTGAACACACTTACACATATGCTGGTAATTCAGCTTAGCACAAATGATGGAGGATTAAGTGGATAGGTGCCCAGAAGTGATTTTGTATTATTTATATTTTCAAGCATAATCTACTCTCTCTTTGTCAGTTGTTTTATTCTTAGTAATTGGTTAGGCATCAGCAAGAATTAAATCAAGCTGAGAAAGGTCTCAATAAATGTGTGCCAGTCTTGTAAAAAAAAAAGGTTCTTAATATATAATAAATAGTAGCTACCATTTATGAAGTGCCAGGCCTTTTATCTAATTTAATTTTTATAACATTCCTCTGAGGTTGGTATATTATTCGTTCCATTTTCTAGAAGAGGAAGAAAATGAGGTCTAAGGACACTGAGTAGCTTGCCCAGGGTTATACAGCTGGTAAGAGGCACATCTTGGATCACACCAGCTCTGTCTGACCTAAATGCCCCGATCTGCTTCATGTCATCTTGCATGCTGGTCTCAAAGAGGAAGCTTCCTGCCATGGAAACACAGCAGCGAGATACTGAAGGGAAAATGATGCATGTAGAATAATTTCAGTAATTTCAGTACTTTTTTAGCTTCCTGAGGCATAACTGACAATAAACCAGGCATATTTAGAATGTAAATTTGATGACTTTTGACATATGTATATATCTATTAAACCATCACCATAATCAAGATAATGAGTATATTCATCACACCCAAAAGTTTCCTCATTGCCTTTATAATCTCCGCACCCTGCTCTCCCATCCCCAGGCAACCACATGATATGTTGTCATTATACATTACTTTGCACTTCCTAGAATTTTATATAAATGGAATCATACAGTATGTACTCTTTTTTTGGTGAGGCTTTTTGCATTCAGTATGATTATTTTCAAATTTAGCCATGTTGTATATATCAATAGTTTGTTCCTTTTTATTGCTAAGTAGTACTCCATTGTGTGGATATACCACAATTTGCTTTTCCATTCCATTTTTCATTTAATGGACATACATTTTGGTTGTTTCCAGTTTGGGGCTATTGCAAATAAAGCTGCTATGTGTATTTTTGTACAAATTTTTGTGTGGATGTATGCTTTCATTTCTCTTGAATAAATAATTAGGAATGGAATGATTAGGTCATATGGTAGATGTATGTTTAACTTAAAAAAAAAACCTCCCAGACTCTTTTCTAAAGTGGTTGTACTACCTTATATTCTCACCAGTAGTGAATGAGAGTTACAGTTGCTCCATACCTTTGCCAACATTTGGTATAGTCAGTCTTCTATATTTTCAACAAGGAATTATTGGGTCCCTATAGTGTGTTCTGCACTGTGCAAGAGGGCATGGGGGGTTAAGGAATTAGAGGACTAGGGACTCTACCTCATAGAGCTCAAAGTCTACCTGGGGAGACAATGAAGTAGTTAGAGCACGATTAGTATAATTGCATATCTATCTATCTATCTATCTAATAAGAAGGATTAATACGATAGGATAGGATATCTAAATATGATTAAAAGTATTTAAACGGCAATATAAAATAAGAGCATAACATTATTACGTATAGTTGGTCAGGTGTTGCTTCTGGTAGAAGATAACTTTTGTATCAACCTTGAGAGAACCACAGGACTTATATTGTTAGAAGAAAAAGATGGTGTTTCAGAATCCTCTATTGACAGGCTAACATGGGTCACTTATTTAACTTCTCTGTTCCTCATAACAGGGTGTTATCATGTGAAAGACCCAAATTAAACCACAAGACAAAGGACTACGAAATCATCTCCTTCCAAAGTTCTCATCAAAGAAGTGCGTCAACCCTGCAGATTACATGGGCTCAGGCAAAGAAATGAATAATTACCTACATATTTTGAGAGATAGCACTGATTAACTTGGGCACGTCAACATGAAAAAATGCCACCCTCCCGTCACATTAAACTTGTGCTGTACTGCATGCCAAAAACTATCCAGTCACTGCTTTGAAGGGAGTGTGGGTTTTCCATGGAAACTGAATTTGGCACTCAGTAAACTGTCTACCACAGACTGACTCAAATAATATAAAGATTTGGCAGGAGTAAATAAGATCATCATTACATCTCAAAGGAAAAATGATTTCTTCACTTACAAAAAAAATAGCATTCATTCTTTTAAGGAAACAACTTCTCAGAATTTAAACAAAAGGCTATAATGGTAGGTTGGGGTGAATCATGATTCCAGTGGAGATTTTCTTCCTTGGAATTTCTCTACAACTGGAGGTTTTGGTGGTTGTACCATGTGAGCTGCAGACCTCTTGGTCCTTCAATAGAGGTCCCAGGTTTTCCTTTAATGTATCTCCAGACATAGCACCCAGGTTCTCAAAGAAACTTCCCACTATCCCAAAGTACCTGTTCTTTTCTAGATCCCCTGAACTACTCTTTCTAGGAATTCTGTCAACCTTAATCTCCACCCACATCCCAGCCCAATATCCCCTACATTGCCTGATGTGATTGAATTCTTCCTCCTCTCCCTCCCTAAGTGATTCTCTTGAAATGATCCTCCAACTACCTACTTGCTCTCACTCCACTCATACCCCACCCCGCCCCTCACATGCACCGGCCATCACCAGGCACATTACATTTATGGTACCTGCATTTGCCCTTACTGGTGGGACCAGACCCAAGCTGTCTGATTTCAAAATTTGGAGGGCTCACTGTGAAGATGTTCTATTTCTTAGTGTCTCAAAAGCCTTGTGATGGACTTAAAGGTAGAGCTATTCAACATTTCTAATTTGGGGGACTTTCAGATTTATAATGCTTGGTCTCAATTTTAGAGTCTGGACCCCTAATTTAGGGATTTAGAAATATATAGATACATTGATTTGGCTTACAGGGAACCATCCACAACAAAGTCTTGGAGGAGCTTCAGGAACACCAGTTATTGGGCATAAGCCCAGGTGAATCTACTGTATTGAAACTAAATTCAGGTCTAAGGGAAAGAATGCTATTATGAGGCCCTTAACCATTGCACTTAAGATAAAGCCATTTATATTCAATGTTACTTTGCAATTGTGGAAACAGATATAGAAGAATTCTGACCTAACTTCTACGGACAGACCTGAAAGCCAGCAGTCTCTGAGAGTAACCAGGTGCTGACTAGGTACTAGAAGGAATACGGTTTAGGGGTTGGCAGCGATGGAAGTAGTATACAAAAGGCAACAACTCCAATTCAGAGTTTACCCTGGGTCTGTTTTCAAAAAGGCTGTTTTTTCATAGGGATACCAACTGTCTCAAATATATTTAATTAAGTAGAGCTATTGACTCTTATTAACTACCGAAATTATTAAACAAGATTGAACAGTAAAAAATATGACTCTACAAATAACTTCTAGAATACACATCTTTGAAACTGATTGTGTTTTGTTTAGTTTTAAATTGAATACCTACTTTAAAGCTGGCAGGGATTCTTATTTCAACTTTTTATTTTTTTCCTAGTCTATTAAGGAAAAAAAAAGCTGGATGTAGTTTCTATCTCTGTAAGATGAGAATCATCACAAAGTTGTTGTAAGATAAAAATCTCTTCAAACAGTGCTGGGCACATAGCAAGTACAATTAAATGTTTGCTAGTAATATTATGAAAACCAACAGTTGTCGACAATGGCAGTGTTTGTACAACAATGGGAAGATGAACAAGTTTTTAAATGCCTGGAAAGGGTATATATCTTTATGATGTATGACAATGTTCCTATAGTGAGATTAGCTTTCAGTGACAGATCAGGGAAGACTGCCAGATAAGATTCCTTGTTATGGTTCAGATGCTACCTCTGAAAAATCCCTCTCTGCACATTCAAAGAGAATTGTAAGAGCAAACCTGGAAAACAAATGAATACAAAGCTAGTTCAATGTCTGTTTTTATATGAAGGAAATAAATACCAAAAGGCTGACTGTTTGGATGGCTCCAGCCTTCCAGAGCATTGGGAAATGCTCCAGCCATGTTCCTGGGGGTGACTCTGGTCTTAGTTCTGCAAACCACGAATTAATGGACTCAACTGTACTGTCATGGTAACATTTGTGATCAGCCCTCAAGCAGCTAGCTGAGTGCATGTCCTATATCTAAAAAAGAGGAGATGGACTCAGCCGGTATAACAGAAAGGGGAAAAGCTGCTACCTTCTGGAAGAATTCACTGTTCTCACCTGCCCACACTCACAATTCTCACAGCATAACCAGTTGTAAAAATCTTGCGACTCCTGTCAATCTAAGGCATTCAATCATTTTTCACCTTCCTTGAGCACCACAGCCACTGCACTTGCTGACATGAAATATGAGAACAAACCGACTGTATACATGTTGTGAGGTGAATGTAGAATGAAGCTGAGCTGTTTACCCTGCAGTCGCTTATAAAAAATTACAAACTGCTCCTTGATCATAAATTACTGTTGTAAATGTTGTTACTTGTGACTAAAATGCATGGTATACTCAGAAGGACAGAGCTTTGGCAAGCGTAGCTTTCAATTCTTTATTAAAGATGGCCTGGTGTATTGAAAAGACAGACTTTCAGACAGACCTGGCTCCAGATTTGGGCTCTGCTATGATGTGAACTTGATCAAGTGACTTAAACCCTCTGAGTCTCAGTTTCCTTACCTGTGGAATGAAAAGACTAAAAAGAAAAGTGCTTGACACAGTATATAGTAACTCAATGAATGCAAATTTATTATTCGTCTGCTAAAAAGAAGCTAGATACTGTTTCTAAGATGCACTGCACTATTCCACTGGCTAAGACTCAGGCATCAATAGGAACTTGTAAGAAACCCATTCTAGAAGGCCATGATCATTATGTGTCCTGAAGGCTATAAACAACCTGAGCATGAGAGAAAACCAGTGTTAACAAGTGGCCTTCCACCCTCTGCCTAAAACCCCAGTGACTGGTGTTCATCCCCTTGTGAATCAGCTTCATTTGTCTTTGGGAGATTCAACTGTTAGAAAATGCTTATTTAACTTGAGCCCATACTTGTTTCTCTGCAATAATCACCCACTGATGGATTTTGATTCTGTCTTCTAAGCCACCAAGAATAATTCCAGTAACTCCAATGCCAAGGATGTGATTGTGGTGATGAGAGGGAAGAGCCACTAAATCCTGGAACTAAGAGAGCAGGAAGGGCCTCACAGGGTCATATTCTTTCCCAAGGTACAGAGATTCTGAAGCCAAGAGAGACTGGTGGCTGAGCTAACTGATTCTCAAACCTTTCCTTTGGTGATGACCCAAAACATATCTGTTTAAAGAGGGAAGAATATGACCGTAACTATTTCCTTTGTTCAGCTTAAAAACCAGAATGGTCCTAGGATAAAATAAGGGGATGCTACTTAGCATATAATAGGCACTCACCCAACCATTCATTCAGTAGCACCTATTGCTAACTGAATAGCACGTGTTAACTGACTATGTAAAGAAGAGCTTGAGTAAGTCACTTAGAAAGATACCAGGCAATGAAGTTCTAGCCAATAAGGATATTTATGATGCTTCTTTGAGGAACAATAAATTTAGATGATAAAAACACAAAGACATTGATAAGATACATTGCCAATGAACTTGGAAAAAGTAAATGGAACATTCACACATTATCTCTTCTAAATAAGTCACAAAGCCTACAGTCAGTAATTCTAACCATCAAAACTAACAAGAGGAATTCACAATTGGTTCCATTGGCTGTTAGGTGGGTAGGGTAAAAGAAAAAAAAGGAAAAGAGGAATTTCGAGAGAGTGAGTACACTTCATTCCGTATCTCTTTTCTCACACTTTGTGGATGATTATTTTTATTCTTGCGTGTGTAAAGACATTTTTTCTCCTGGGAAGCCATAGTAGGAGGAGGCTGGAACACTACTTTAGGTGTGAAAATGTGGGTAAATCAGCCACCAGAAAGAACCCAGAGATCTTGCCTAGCCAGTAAGCAGAAACTCAGTAAAGCACAGGCTAAAAGAAGGGAAGAACATCTCCTAAATTCTGCTAGTCATGGCAGTAAACTGAGGTAGACTGCCCCTAGTGAGGCTGTAGAGATGCCAAGGAAAACCCAGGTTTTTCCTTCAGTGTAGGACCAGCCTCCTCAGCCAGCTAAAGAACAAACACATGAGACAGAAATGAGTGGTTTAGGTGGGAGGGATGTGGAAAAGAGTATGGGGAGGGAATTTTTCCAGAGCCACTGCATTCTCCAAGGAAGTAAAGGGCCTAGAGGTCATCTGTGGTTCTCTTTGAGGTCCTCTGGAAAATGTGTCTCATTCAGCTCACCAAGGACTCTGGTGGTCTGCAGAACACAAAGGGATTGTACAGTGGTGCTAGCTGGCTTTCCTCCATGTGCTCAGCTAAGGTTTTTAGTTTCCCATTGGTAGTCCCCAGCCTAGCTCAAGGCTTTCAAGGGGCAGCTTCTTAGTTTCTCTACAGCCCAGTCTTGCTCCCAAGGTGCTACTGACTCTTCCTCTTGGTTGTTTACGAGCCCTTCCCTGTCACCTCTGCACTCTCAGTTTCCCTGCCCAGAGACATCTGGTGGTTCAATGGACTCTAGAGGGAAGTTCCCTTGAGAAGCTTGACCTGGCTCTGCTGCCTGCTACTGCCCTCCACCGGCCACACTTGATGGCCAGGGTTTGCTCCTCAGCTCCGGGCAGTACAATGGGAAGTGGTTTTACTCCAAGCATCTCCCAGGAGACCAGGAGGGCTGCCACATTGCCAAAGCAGCACACCACCAAGGATACCATAACACTGGGGAAAGCACCACTCTGAAGTCCCCATCTATGGCCATCCTTCAAAGAAGAGGTACCAGCCTTTCACCTATTAAACACGTGTTGAGGGCTGTGTGCTGAGCATATGGTAAGACTGGGAAGACATGAAAAAGAGAAAAAGGACTCTCAGGAAGCTTCCAGCGCTGCAGGCCCAATTACAGCTTGCCCGTTCCCACGGGCCCAATTCTAGTGCAGGAGGGTGGCAACTTACCTGAGCCCCAAGCCCAAGCCCTTCAGGAGTTTCTGGAAAAAAACTTCTCATGGGGTGTCATCCAAATCTGCACTTTATCTTTGTGTCCTTGTCCCTTTTTATTTTTGAAGGGATCAAAGTCTAAGACACAGGTCTTCCTTCAAGGAATTTCACAATTGGGAGGAAGACAGTCATGGAAAAAAATAACTATAACATAAATCATGATGTGGCAAGAGCCAAGCTGCGTGGGAGTGAGGAGGAGGAGGCAATTAGGACTGTGGGTATAAGAGGACTGTGGCCTTCCTAAAACAGAAATCTCATCACGCCACTTGCTTGTTTAAAAAGCAAGAGAAAATAAGAAAGGAATTTTATGACTCTCCATTGTCCACAGGCTCAGATTGAACCCCCTTGGAATGTCTAGAGTAGGCTTCATACTCTTCCCCCTACCTGCCCTAGAGCCTCTCTCATCACTCTCTAACATCCGCTACTCCAGCTGGAGTCGCATCTTTACCTCAAACCGCTTGAAGCTGGAATCCAGAGAGAGTGCCAGGCATCGCCCTGCAGTTCATGGGACAATCCTAGAGCCTCTGTGCTTCACTCCTCCTCAACTTCACTCCGTCTCATGTTCCATTCAGCTCTCTCTTTTAGACCCTGTTTCCCAGAAAGCAAACTTAGTCTCTAACATGTGAGTCCAGACACATTCACTCTTGGACAGTTATGTTCTTTGTCTCCCTCGTATCAGCCCCACTAAACCCAGATTCCCCAGACCCCCAGCGAGCAGCACCTGTGTCCTGTCTGTGACGTGGCATTTAAGATTCTTGACCATTACTAAGGCCCAGGGCAGGTCATGCTTGCTTCTATTGGCTTCTTGCCCATCCATGTCCTAGGATGTTAGTAATGAATCAAAACTGATACAGCTATACTGTCTTAGGTAATTTCTCTGGACTCAGCCTCTAACTTCTCCTCAGAACACTTGATCTTAGCTGTTTTATTTCTCCATTGGCTGCCCTCTGGATTGTTCCTTTATGCTTTCCCCCTTGAAACCACTGCTGATATAAAATTTGTCTCTGTTGATGGCATCTGACAAAGCAGCCCTTGGGCAGGAAATCCCCAATATCCTGGAGCCCTACTTATTTAAGAAGAGGGAATCAGATATAACAAAAGTAATGATGAGAATACTGGTAGGATTAGGTGATGTCTACTGAGTGCTCACCTGTGCCAGGCGCCATACTAGGTATGTCATTTCATCCTCACAACTAAATTTTGAAGGAGATGTTCTTATTATCTCCATTTAAAGAGAAGGAAACTGAGACTTCGGAGATTAAATAACCTCCTTAAGGTTTTGACACATCTGATTTCAGAACCTGCACTCTTAACCACATGTTTTTTCCTGGTTCCCTGCCTTACAGATAGTAAGCACTCCATAGCTGTTTATTAGATTGTCTAGATGATATTGGCATTTGGCCACAGAGCCACATTGAGATTTGTGGTCATTCCTAGAGAATCTTCAAAGTTTTGTGTTTCTACAGAAGCTTCCTTTTCATTTTCTGGAAAACTGGGAGGACTTGAGTAAATTCCAAGAGCCACTGCTAAGTAGTGAGAATGATGTGAAACTCAGCAAAAAGTGATTGTCCTTAATGGGGTGACTTACTATTACTGTTGCTATTATTAGCTCTCTTAGCTAAACCTGAGGGAATTCTATGAGTACAAAGAAAGCAAGAAATCCCTCTCATTAAGATGGGA
Source organism: Balaenoptera ricei (assembly GCF_028023285.1). Classification (NCBI taxonomy): domain Eukaryota; kingdom Metazoa; phylum Chordata; class Mammalia; order Artiodactyla; family Balaenopteridae; genus Balaenoptera; species Balaenoptera ricei. The sequence goes on along the minus strand of NC_082644.1, from coordinate 91,964,319 downwards.
TGCAGCTAAGTGTACATTCAAGTTGTATGATAAAAAACATAATGCACACATGCCATATGGAATATATGCATATCTTACCATCAGGTTTTATGTAATGGTTGTTTAAAAGGCTATTATGCAGAATGGTTTTTTATGTCTCTCACATCTATGATTTTTTAAGCTCTATTCTTTGCCCTCTCTTATATTCCCTAAGGGAGGCAAAGACACATCCTCAATCTCAACTGGCAATTTGTATTTTTAAAAGTGAAATTCTGAAAGTACGATGACACCATGTCTGTTTTGTTCATCATAGTAGCCCCAAGTGTTTGTCCCCTGGTAAGCACTTGGTAAATAATTGCATAATTGAAATCGGTCACCGTTCATTCCCACAACTATCACAGCTGTCCTCGTAGGCTAAATTTATGCAGGTTGCTGATCCTCTATGTGAATCAGCCTTGGAGCACAGATATATGCAAATGTTTAGGCTGCCTCTTTCCCCATATGTTCCTGAAGCTCCCTTTGGAAAGAAGAAAAAGACTTTCTAGGAGTGAGCTGGGCACTTTGTCTCACTGGGGCTCTGTTGGGAGAATGGAATGCGGTCTCCCAAATGAATGTCCTTCCTGTTCTGCGGGGATTGGACAGAACGTGGTGAGGCAGCAGAATCAAACACAGGCTGGCCCCAGAGTGTGATGCTGAAATTACCTGGAGAGTCATCTCCAGCAGCTGCAAGACTCAGACTATTCTAAGAACCGTAATTAACTACAAGAGGTAGCAAAATAAAAAGGAGACCTCTCCTCCACCTCTGAAAAGCACTAAGTTAATTAACAAATGGTCCTTAGCTCTCCCCTATAGAGAAAGATGTTCAGCAACACCACCTACTCTGCTTTTCAATGAGTGCAGGAAAAACAGCAACCCCTCGCTGATCTTTCAGGTCTTCATTACATCAGGACCAGCCCTGATTAAGCACTTTGTACCAGAGAGAGAAACGTGCGTCATTGTTAAGAGCATCTGTTACAGAACCAGATTAAGTTCAAATCCCTGTTCCATTGCTGCTTGCCTCCACATGGACCTTTCTTATCCTGTTCTGTGTCCCTAGGGGCTGATCTATGCAGATCACATCACTGGCCCCCTTGCCTTCCTGCTTCCCAGCAGGGAGCATTAGCAGGAGATAAGGGAGAAAGGAGAGTGTGGTATGGTTTCCTCCACTCCCGCCTCGTTCTCTGCTACATTCCTCACCTTTGTCTCAGTCTTTTACAGATGACCCTTTCCACACAGCCCTATCTATTTCCTGGATCTTTAAGTTTACGGGCTCCTTAAATCAGGCAAATCCAAGTGTACTGTCTCTCCCTTGCTGGGATCCTGGCTGATATACCCTTTGCTAGTATGTGTTGATAGTTTGGGCAACTTACTCGACCTCTCTGGGTCTCAGGTAGCCATTTATGTTGGGGAGGATGGTAGGACCTCAGTCACACAGGTGACAGGTAGAGTGCTCCAGATGACTGTGACATGGTGTAACTGGGCAAGGGCCCTATAACTTAGCAAGTCAGGAAAGACCTCTCTGAAGGAGGTTACACTGAAGCAGAAACTTGAAGAAACAGGAGTCAGCCAAGCTGAGGACAGTGGGTGGGAAGTATGGGGGCAAACAGGATTGCAGGCAGAAGAAACAGCATGTGGAGAGGCGCTGAGTAGGGAAAAAGCTTGAAATGCTGGAAGAACCACAGGCAGGTGAATGTGCTGGAGCACAGCAAGCAACAGGGGAGTGGAGAGGAAGATGGGGCTTGAGGGGAAAGTGAGAGCCGGATTTCATAGGACTTCGCAGGCCTGGTAAAGACTCTGGATTTTTTTCCCCATGGGCAATGGGAAGCCATTGCTAGACGCTCATCCCTTGCTCTTGATGCTGCTGTTTGCTTTGCTGATTTTGTCAACAGTACTGATTTCAGGCTCTTGTCCACTTTTCAGGACACGTCCATGACGCCTTACCTGATCTCCTGTGGTGCGATCCAAACTGCCCCTATTGTCTGTCACCTTACCCCCTCCCCTGCTGCCCCCTCCCACCCCCCCCCCCCAGCTGCGGCGCCTCCCACCTTCTACTGAGAGGCCTGCCTCCAGGCCCCAGGCCTTCCTCTCCCCACAGCCCGTGCAGCTCACCCGTACTGCTGGGCAGACACCATGCCACAGTTCTGCCATGGATCCAAAAGAGCCATAGGGGCTCAAGTTTCTGTAGAAATGTGTAGATTATTTTTTTTAAAGTTTCTTGTGGAAAAAAAATTGCATTTGTCTATCAACAGTGCAGAGGTTTGCTTGATTGTTTTGTTTTATTTTTTCATGTGAAAAAGCTTCAGTGTCAGCATAAAACAGTCTGATTTTTGCTCTTCTTTCTTAACCACAGCATTCCCCCCAAGCATATGGAATACTGGCATATTTAAGAAGCTGTAAAAAATTCCCATTAAGAATGCAAATTGAGATTCCATGGGTACATCTGAACTCTGATTTGTAAAGATCTTGAGATGATACATTTTCTAGTTCACCTCATAGGAAAGTGAATGATCCATTTCTTGCAGGAAAATTAAAAACATAATAGTCCTATATCCTTTATGTATATCACTTTCTTGTTGCTTCTCTAAAACAAACATAACTTACAGAGTATGAAGGCAAAAATATGCAAAAATACTGACCTGGTTTCTCTACATTTTGTTTGGGTTTGGTTTGGTTTAGCATAGTTCTGATTTGAGTAAATCAGAACCAATACTGAGGGTTCTCACTGGAGGCTACTACGACATCGTCCAGGGTAAGAGGCATTAAAATGTTTAAGGATTCAGCAAAAGAATAAAATTCTTATCTCTCCCACTTCCAATTATCATTCTAGCACCTCCAAACTTGACTGTCTATATCTAAAAGAACAAAGCAGTCAAAGTGGAGGTTCCAGGCTTATACAATTGCCCCCAAAACAGGAATTATCTCTAGGGATCTGTCAGCTCCCAAAAGAAGTAAAACACTGGAGGAAAGGATCCATCTTTCAAGCCCCAAACCATGTTCATTGCAAACAGGCAAATACTGGAGGCAGACATCTGAATGGCGAGGTCAGTTTACTGCCTCATCCCATGAGAATTGACATGGACTTGTTTCTGCTGGGTTTCTCTCAACACAAAACATAAGCAAACAAACAAGCAAGCGCCACCACCTGGCATTTGACAGTGTGAGGATGAAGTTCTAACCTGCTTAGATGTTCCGTGGATAGACAGCTGCCAGCAGCACTTCCTATCTCATTTTGGAAGAAAGAAAGTGCGCTCTCAGCATTCCTCACTCCCACATTTCCCCCAGTGTGATGCGCCATATGGAAACTGTCAAGCTCAGTGCTGCACTGCTTGGGGTAACCAAGTAACGATGCAGGGCTCCTGTGTGCCGGGGGAGACAATGATTAAATGCAGGAACAGATAGTTTCTGTACTAGAGCACTCAAATTACTACTAACAACACTGTTGGTATTTGAAGCTGTTCATCTGAGATATTTTTAGATGAGAATAGTAGCCAAACTCCTAAGTTCCAAAATTGCATCCTATGGGAATGTGAACCCTATATTAAATGTTAAGGATTGCATAAATAGGCAATCTCAGCTAAATGTTATTTGGGAAAGTGGGCTTGTATTTCCACCTGTACTCACTTTTAAATTCTATGTGTGAAATACCTGTTGCCTGTATGTGTAAATATAAATAAAGCCATATATGCATATGCTTCATAATATAATATAGAAATGACAGTATCTGAAAAGTTGTCCTTACCACCTTGAATGCCTTTGTGGTATAAGTGATGAACTAGGTGTTAAGCTAATATGCAGGTAGGGTGTTCAAACAGGACTGTAAAACTGCATTATCTTTGAGTATGATTATCAATTTACTTAGTGGAAAGTAACGGTAAGTGGAGACTATTGGATTTCAATTGATATGAAACATGTAGCCCACAGCTCATATTTCTGTGCAAAAGCTGTAGCTCAGAAGGCAAATATCATTCTCAGAGAACTGACAGGATGGCCACCAGAGATTCTGCAATAGAAATGATCTTCTTATCACAGAATATTGAGTGATAGAGTATGCACATGTGGGCAGAGAAATGCCAAATTATTCTCTGAGCTTAAATTTGTTTAAATAAAGCACCTTATGAAGTTGGGAGGGAGGAGCTAAGGTTGAAGCAAAGTTGTACGTATTTTAAAAGATTATTTGAGAGAATAAATTCTATTCATTTCTTCTACTACAAAGACTTTCGAATATTTAGGTGCCCTTCTAAATGTATCTTTATCAGTGGTGGGTTGGGTTGGCAGATGCCTTAAAATGATACAGTTCAGTTCAGCCAAGCGGAGAGCAGCTCATGCATTGGCAATGCTCTGTGGTCAGGGAGACTCAGAAAGTCATAATGTACAGTTTTTATAGCTGTGCGATTAAGGTTTTACCACCTAGTATCTGAATTTTCACAAAGTAAATGACAGTGCTTCATAGTTTTTCTATCTAACCAAAAAAAAATAAAATCTATTTATAAAATGCCAGAGTATCATCAACAGAATATTGACAAACCATATCGAATCTCATTGCTCATTTAATATAGCTTAGGTACACAAATACAGGTACAACAGGAAAACACTGTCCCCCAAATATTTCGCCACACAAGCTCCAACATACTTCTATGAAAGGCACTGACTGCTGAATAGACAGGTCTTATGAATGCATCAGTTATATGGGAATTCCACTGCATGTAAGCCAAGCAGTAAGTAGCATTACTAAACTAAGAAAATAGTTGGGTTATGAAAATATGGAATCAGATGTTCTAACAATGCTAAGAGGAGATTAATTTACTCTTAGCAGGAATATCTAAATGTCTTAGCCTTTATTTTTATTTTCTTAAAATGACCTGGGTTTTGTTTTTTTTAAAGCACTTAGGAAATACAGATTTTTTTTTTAAAAAAAAAGAAAATAAAAATCACTCATTATTCTACCACTAGTCATGTTTTGATACATCTCATCCCAGATATCTGAGTTATACTGCACATACTTTAAGGGGCACCATCTAACAATACAGTATAAATATTCTCTCACAATATCATTTTTAATAACATACTATAATTCATGTAACCCATTTTCTGTGACTGGTCACTTATATTACTTCTAATCCTTTATTAACAATGCCAAAAGACCATCTTAGGACCAGGGCTCTGCATACATACATAATTATTTCTATAAGATTAATTCCTTAAATTTGTATTGCTGGATCAAAAAAGATAAGAATTTTAAGGCTTTTTATTAAAATGTTTTTAATTATAGAAGTAACACTTGAACATAATCTATCAAAAAGCAAAAGTCTCTTTTACCTTCTTCCCTGACCCCAACCTACAGTCCACCCTTCAGATGTAACTACTGCAAACAATTTCTTATTTATTCTCCCAGAAATTTTATATTCATACACAGAGATATATGCAATTTATACATATACCCTGCACCGTTACACAAATGGAAGCATGCTATATCTTAGCAAGATATCTTGGAGATCAGTGCCTATATCTCTACCTCAGTCCTTTTAATGATTTCATTAGATTTGGTTGCCTGAATATATCAGAGCTTACTAAAAAATGGTCCCCATTGATGCATATTTCCATCATTTAATTTTTGCTATTACAAACAATGATATATCATCCTTGTACGTGTATTTTGCAAACTTACATAGATGTTTCGGTATAGAGGGAATTTGTTAAGTAAATGGATATATGCCTTTTAATTTTGCTAGACATCATCATATTGCCTTTTCTAAATGGTTATTTTTTTTTACATTTCTTAGCAACACTATTATGCGATCTTTTAATCCTTGCTACCCTGAAAGCTAAGATCCTGCATTATTTATGTTGTATTTTCATTTGTATTTCTTTAATTATGAGTGAGATCAATCACTTTTTCAATTTGGACCTCAAATTCTAAATTCCAAGTGAATCATCATATGGATTCTGAAGACTGGGGAAAATCTTGCCCCTGCCTTCTTTAACTAACTAATTCACTAGCTAAAAAACTGTATTGTGATTTATATCCTTCACTTCACATTCATATTCTCCTGCTTTCATGTATGATAACTTAAAACAATAACAAAAGCTATTGTGTCTTGGCACTGTTAACAATGGCCAAACTGTTTACATGTTTGGGATACTTTGCTGGGAGAATCATTTAACACAAAGTCTTCCCACCTTTCCCACCCCAAAGCAGAGTCACTCAGCTCCACATAATGGCCGTTTGCGTGTGTCAAGATTTCAAAGTAACTTTGAAAGTGCTGTCACGAATAAACCACCATGTATATTATCTATGGCTAGTTAATTATGATTAAAACTCATTAAAATATAGGGTAGTACTCAAATTCTCAAAACCACACCTAAAAAAATAAGAATTACTCAAAAATATTCACAGTGATTATGCCTGGGTAGTAGGATTGCAGATTACTAACTTACTCTTAATCTTTCTGTGGAAATGCTAAAACATCAACACCAAGTGCTCTGGGCAGGAACCTCCTACCTATACCCCTTAAAGAACATACTAGAAGGATTTCTAAAAATTCATAATAACCATTGATTCAATGAGTATATCTGAATACTTTCTGTGAAGCTATGATTGTGCCCCAGACCAGAAGTACATACGGCAGCGCCATAGATACATATCTGCAAGAGAAATGATTAGCAATGTCAAAAGACAGATGAGAAAAAATGCTGATTTAAATGCAACAACTACATACTTGAGGAAGTCTAGGTCTCCATTTCTTTACTGCAAAATGATGGTATTAAGCTAAAGTAGATGAAAGTTTCTCCCTTTTTTTGTTTTGTCTCAGGATCCCATTACACTCTTAAAAATTATTAAGGACCCAAAAGAGCTTTTGTTTTGTGGGTTATTTCAATCTATTTTACTATGTTGGTAATTAAAACTGAGAAAATTTTAAACTATTTATTAATTCAAGGGTAACATTAATAAACCCAATGCAGGTTAACATAAAAACATATTATTGAAAAATAACTAGATTTTCCAAAACAGAAAACAATTATAAGAGCAGCTCTCCTACATTGCTGCAAATCTTCTTCATGTTTAGTAAGTGGGAGACAGCTGGATTCTCTCGTCTATGTCTACATTCCATCTGTTGTGATAACACATGCCACGTAGCCTCTGGGAAACTCACTTTACACTAGTGAGAGTGAAGATGCAGGTAGCGTCTTGGTATTATTACGAAATAATTTTTACCTTGTGGACCCCTTGTAAAGGTCTTGTGGATCCATGAATTATACTTTGAGGATCTCTGAATGAGAAGATTTCTAAGGTCTCATTCAATTCTGACATGTTATGACTGTATGATTCTCCCCATTTAAAAAATGCCAGAATGAAAAATATAGAAAAAAACTGCAGCAAACTAAGATCTAACAGGAAAAACATACCAAAAACAGGAAATTTTTCTCTAAGTTTTGGTCTTCTGGAATTTGCTCTCTCCCAAAATTCAACAGACCTTCCTGAAAAGGAAGGTTATACATATATTACAAATCTCCAATTTAATGGCCAATTAAGATTTTATTTTATTCTACGTGTTTTGTGGGTGGGGTAAGGTGTATAAAAGGTACAAAAAATGTTACTTAGCCGTAATAACTGAACCAGAGGCAGGGATTCTGTGTGTGTGTGTGTGTGTGTGTGTGTGTGAACACAAAAGTATACAAACATTCAGATTTTATTTATAGGGCGCACTTTAGTCATTTCATAAACAGATGAGACCTCTATAAATAGAAAACAATCCTAGAGATCAGGCATTTCCTCTACAGGTGGAATTTCTATAATAAAGGAATTCTTGTGTCCAGTGGGGTTTTTAGACATATGTTACACTGAATATACCAGCCTTAGGTTGAAATGAATACATTAAATACATTTTTAATCATCACCTATGTTAAAAATAATAGTAAAGCCCTATAAAGCTGACTGGATCACCCAATTGCAGGCATTAAGAAGCACATTCATTTAATGTAACTGTGATTAGTAATAAATAGTTTTGCTTCATTCCTTACATGAATTTACATCAGAGAACGGTCTGTTTGCACAGTTGAATGAATGCATTAACCCTTATAAAAGGAGTAGATTCTGGCAAAATACTCCATAAAAAGCTTTTTGAGATGGCATGGCAGGAGCAGAGGTGAGCAGGAAGTGTGCTTATAATCATTTTCCCAACTGTATTTGAAATAAAATTTAAAGCTTCAAAAAGGCATTTTAAAAACTCAGGGTTGTTTTTTTTTTTTTCCCTTGGAGTATAGTTGTTTTACAATATTGTGTTAGTTTATACTGTACAGCAAAGTGAATCATTTATGTATACGTATATCCCCTCTTTTTTGGATTTCCTTCTCATTTAGGTCACCACAGAGCACTGAGTAGAGTTCCCTGCACTATACAGTAGGTTCTCAATAGATAACTAATGAAAACTCAGGGTTTTAAGGATACATTCTGGTTTCTCAAACCAAAATGGTGCCTTGCAAAATAAACATGTCTTTAATATAGAGTTCACTGCTAGTCTCTACTCCTTAGTAGGAAAAGCTGATTACTTAATTTATATAATTCATGTATGATATTCAGTTTACTCATCAGTAAAATGGGGATAAAATGAATAGTGCCCACCAATCTCAACAGGATTATTTGAAGGGCAAATAAAACAATGCATATAAACAGCTTTTAGCAGAGTTCCTAGCCCAAACTAAGCTCTCAGTAAATGAGAGCTTCAATGAGGATGATTCAGTTTCTCTTTTTAAAATGCTACTTGGAAATACAGACCCACAGATACATGGAAATCTGAGCCTGCACTGAAAATCTATAGAAAAGAATGGCCTTTCCATAAAACAGGCATTTGGACTAGTTATCCATAGGAAAAATTAAATTAAATTTGTCCCATCTCATATCATATACCAAAATTAATTCCAAGTAGATTTAAGACTTAAATGCAAAAGGCAAAATTCTACAGCTTTTAGAGGACAATACAGGAGAATATTTTATGAGCCAAGGTAGTATATGTTTTCTTAAATATGACACAAATGGGTTGACAATTAAAAGAAATAGTTAAATTTGATCACACGGGGGAAAAAAAAAAAAACTTCTTCCAACATAAAAAATTTTTAAAAATGCACTGAAACTCAAACCACAAGTTGAGAGAAGATATTTGCCACACATATAACTAACAATTAATTAGTGCCCCAAAAATATAAAGAATACCAACAAATCAATAAGAAAAAGACAATCAAGTAGAAAAATAGGCAGAAGACGTGACTAGGTACTTCAGAGTAGGGAATCCAAATAGTGGATAAATGTATTAAATAATAATTATCCTCTTTGTAATCAGGAAAATATAAACTGTAACAATAATACAGTACCATTTATAACCACCAGATTAGCAAATATTTAAAAGCTGAACAATATCAAGTGTTGGCTAGGATATGTAGGAATTAGAAAATTCACATGCTCCTAGTGGTATTTCAATTTATTTTACCCATTGAAGAAAATAATTAGACATAACCTAGTAAAACTAAAGATGTGAATTATTTATAACTCAAAATTTTCCCTTAAATTCTTGCACTTTCACACAAGGACACAAGTTAAAGAATGTTCATAGGACTATTGTGTGTAATAACAATAACAAAAAAGAAAACAAAGCCATGAAATACTTAATAGCATTGAAGATGGGTGAATTTTGGCCATACAGAGCAATACGAAATATAATTAAATTACAGGAATATTACGGTAAGAAGAAATAAAATCCAAGAATATGTACAATACAATTTCATTAATGTCAAGTTAAAAAATAGGCAAAATTAACTTATTGGACTTCACTGACATTATTAACTGTTTTCTAAAGAGAAGGACAAACAGTAGTGCAGAACCTGGCAGCATCCTGATGTTATCACTGATGATGTCCAGAGCAGCTACCAGATGTTTATCTGTTCATCTGTTTAGGCCTTCACAGTTTCTGTACTGTCCCTTACAGTTTATAAAACACCTTCACATTAAGGTTCCCTTAATATTGTAACCTTCACAACATAACTTCTTTTCATAGGAGTAAAAAGGGGCTCAGAAAGGTTACATGAATTCCTCAGGTTCACACAAACATCTGAAGAGCAGAGTATGACTTTAGCCCACAGCCTTTTCTTCTAACTCTAAAGTCACTCTTCCACGCTGCCTGAAAGTTAGTTTGATCAGAGGATTCTGCAATCCACAAAAGGGAGATGAAGCCCATAAACCAGAATGCAATTGTAGCCCCAGTTCATTCCCAACACCGTGGGCTCTGGAGACCAGCTAGTTCTAGTCTGAGCTACATAAATGGATCTAATCCTAAAGTGGATAGAGGTGAAGGCTGCACTACGATCCAGAGACGCCTTAGGAAGAAACTTCAGACCAAAGCAGGCTGGGAACATTTGCGGTAAGCAAGAGGGTTAGGAGAGCAGTATTCCCAGGGGAATGTTTATTCTCTTTCCATAGGTTAAAAAAGCAAAAATGCAAATCGTTATAACAATTTACCCCTCCGGCCGGCAGGCAAATGCCCAATTGCTCTCTGGGATGTTTTGAGCCTGCCCTCCAGTTTTTAGGACCTCTTGGAGATAGGAAGGATCTTGGGACTTCCAAAGTAAATAATATGTGTAGCTTAATTATTTAGAGTTAATTTATGGCATGGGGCGGTATTTTAAAAAATGTTCAGGGGAACTGCACTGCAATGAACTGGCTTTTATTTTCCCTAAACAAAAATCTACTTTGTTGGTATCATCTTGATCCATAGGGTGACCAAATTTCCCAGTGTGTTTGGGCAGTTCTGGTCTATGCCTGATATCCTGGCATAATTACAAATGGTGCCTGCCTTCAGGAACAAAGAGTCCCAAGTTGGACAATAAATTATCGAATCACACTACTTATCCAAGACTGCCATTTATGCATGTGTTTATTGCATTCAACAAGCATCTATCGAACACCTACTCTGTGCCAGATTCTATGGTATAGGTCAGGAATACAAAATGGAATAAGCCTTTGCAAGATGTTTACAATCTAAGCCAACCCATGGTTCATGGATGGATCAACTGGTTGATTTAATCATCCATTCATTGATGCAATAAGTCTCCCTCAACAAATATTTATTATCTCCATCTAAAACCTGGAAATACAATGGTATACAGATAAAAGTGGTTCCTACCCTCATCAAGTTTATAAGCTTATAGTCTATGGAAAAGATAGAATAACTAGAAATGTGATAAGTGGGAAAGAGTGGTATTCTATAAACAGCATTAAAGAGGTGATGGCAGAATTCTCTTTGGGAGGAATAATGCTCTTGTATTTGGAAATATTCTTTTAAGGGCTTCTAGCCTGGTTTCAAAGGAAGAAGTTTAAAAAAGAGGAGCTAATCTTCTCTTTAGTGTACCAATGTATGTGGGTTCGTGGATTTATTCTATTAATATATTTAACAAATAGTTTTTGAGCATCAGTTTATGGGTATAGAGTAGTGAAGAATGTAGAAAAAATCTTTGCCCTTAAGGACCTTACAGTCTTGTGTAAGGGTTTGTTGGAACTACCCAGTTCATTTATATCTAAAGAATAAATCTATAGATTTATTCTTTCATTCATTCATTTATTCTGTTTACTCAACAAGATGGCCATATATCAGGTAAGGTATCCAATAAGAAATTTGAGGAAGAGTTGTGTCTGATGCCCAACTATTAGTTTTTCCTTTTTATCCCTTCTTAAATTACCTCAAGCTATCCTCAGGTCCTTACTAAGTGTGTCAACCATTCCCCAAAGCTGGTTCTGGAGCTGCATGCAGCTGGACCCAGAGGTGACATATGACAACAAAAACTCAGAAGCATTTACAGCAAACACTCAGATGTTTTCAGAAGGGGACTAGATTTCCTTTATGAAGTATTTAGTATTAAGGTACTAAATAAAAGAGTGATCTCATAGGTCTGGAAAATCTAAGAACACTCAAATTATATTTTGATGGGGGAAATATATAATGTTACATAAGTAATCACTAGAGCATTAACCCAGTCTAAATGCACACACATTTTGCTTGAGAGAGGTCCTAACATTGATAAGTCCTCAAAGGGGTTCATGACTGCCACTACCATCCCTTACCACACAAGAAAAGTCAAGAACCACCTGTAAAGAATGAAAGGAACATAAACTAATTATAATACAAAGCAATAAGTATTATAATAAAGGAATGCACAAAGTGGCTCTAGCAAGCTAAGCAAAACACAAGCAGCAATGGGTAAAAGAATGTGCATTTCTTAAGGTTTAATTTACTTGCATATGTTTTTTTGTAAATACAAGTACTGTGCAGTGGCTCAAAGAGTGGGTTTGGGAATCAGGCAGACCTGTGTTCAAATCCTACTCCACCACTATCTAGCTATGTGACTTTGGGTGAATAACTTTGCATCACTAACCTCAGTTCTCTCAACTACAGAATGGGGGAAATAATTGTCCTAATTGTGGGCTCTAACAGTATCCTAGGAGTCTTAAGAATGGGACCCTATGTAGAGAATGGACTTGAGGACACAGGGGCAGGGGAAGGGTAAGCTGGGACAAAGTGAGAGAGTGGCATGGACATATATACACTACCAAATGTAAAACAGATAGCTAGTGGGAAGCAGCTGCATAGCACAGGGAGATCAGCTCGGTGCTTTGTGACCACCTAGAGGAGTGGGATAGGGAGGGTCGAGGGAGGGAGACGCAAGAGGGAGGGGATATGGGGATATATGTATACATATAGCTGACTCACTTTGTAATACAGCAGAAACTAACACAACATTGTAAAGTAATTATCCTCCAATAAAGATGTAAAAAAAAAAAAAAGAATGGGGTCCTAACTGTGAGGATGATAAAGAACTTGGAAAAGCACCGGGATTCAAAATGCTCAATAAATGTGAACTATGATCAAAACTAAACACACACACACACACACACACACACACACACACACACACACACAGAACAAAGAGTAACTTATCTCTGACAAACTGTCTTTAAGTCTATCCCATATATTATCAGACTATAGTTCCTTAAAATTTCTTAAATGCTAGCATATAAAAATGTGTGTTCAAAAATACATTTACATAATAATTATAGTGTTTTCAGGGTTTGAGAGCAATGAGGTTGTATTTCAAGCAGGTAAGCTGGGCAAAGTGTGAGGAATTAGGGTGGAGGACTTATACAGAGGCAAGCAACTCAAATAATACCTTGAAATGAAATTCTAGGTTTTTTCACAAATAAAAATAAAATGAGCAGAAGGTAAAACCCAACTCTTACTCCTTTCCTGGGTGCAGCCTTTAATTCACCTGGTCTCTTTAGCCTCCCTTTTCATGGAGGTGAGGATGGTTTTGCATTGCAAAATAGACACTGTCACCACAAAGGTGAGATCTCATCTTCTCACTTTCCCTGTGCCACAGGCTTTGAGTCAGACTTCTTTATCTTTCCACCTTGCTGGGTCCTAAATTTAGTCGGGGATCCATGTTAATAACCCACTTTTTGTCCATCTCACATTTTTCTAGATAATGTACGTATGAAAAAATGCCAACCATGCGACTCTCATAAAGGAAGTAATGAGACGCTCTGACCAGGTGTGATAAAAAGAAGAGGAATACAACACAATACTTGCAAACAGAATCCAACAGTACATTAAAAGGATCATACAACATGATCAAGTGGGGCTTATCCCAGGAATGCAAGGATTCTTCAATATATCAAAACAATCAATGTGATACACCATATTAACAAACTGAAGAATAAAAACCATATGATCATCTCAATAGATGCAGAAAAAGCTTTCAACAAAATTCAACACCGATTTATGATAAAAACCCTCCAGAAAGTAGGCATAGAGGGGACCGACCTACCTCAACATAATAGAGACCATATATGACAAAGTCACAGCCAACATTGTTCTTAATGGTGAAAAACTGAAACCATTTCCTCTAAAATCAGGAACAAGACAAGGATGCCCATTCTCACCACTATTATTCAACATAGTTTTGGAAGTTTTAGCCACAGCAATCAGAGAAGAAAAAGAAATAAAAGGAATTCAAATTGGAAAAGAAGAAGTAAAGCTGTCACTGTTTGCAGAGGACATGATACTATTCATAGAGAATCCTAAAGATGCTACCAGAAAACTACTAGAGCTAGTCAATGAATTTGGTAAAGTAGCAGGATACAAAATTAATGCACAGAAATCTCTTGCATTCTTATACACTAATGATGAAAAATCTGAAAGGGAAATTTAGGAAACACTCCCATTTACCATTGCAACAAAAAGAATAAAATACCTAGGAATAAACCTACCTAAGGAGACAAAAGACCTGTACTCAGAAAACTATAAGACACTAATGAAAGAAATTAAAGATGATACAAACAGATGGAGAGATATACCATGTTCTTGGATTGGAAGAATCAAAGTTGTGAAAATGACTATACTACCCAAAGCAATCTACATCTTCAATGCAATCCCTATCAAAATACCAATGGCATTTTTCACAGAAGTAGAACAAAAAAATTTCACAATTTGTATGGAAACACAAAAAACCCCAAATAGCCAAAGCAACATTGAGAAAGAAAAACAGAGCTGGAGGAATAAGGCTCCTGGACTTCAGACTGTACTACAAAGCTACAGTAATCAAGACTGTATGGTACTGGCACAAAAACAGAAATATAGATCAATGGAACAGGATAGAAAGCCCAGAGATAAACCCACACACATATGGTTACCTTATCTTTGATAAAGGAGGCAAGAATATACAATGGAGAAAAGACAGCCTCTTCAATAAGTGGTGCTGGGAAAACTGGACAGCTACAAGTAAAAGAATGAAATTAGAACACTTCCTAACACCATACACTAAAATAAATTCAAAATGGATTAAAGACCTAAATATAAGACTGGACACTATAAAACTCGTAGAGGAAAACACAGGAAAAACACTCTTTGACATAAATCACAGCAAGATCATTTTTGACCCACCTCCTAGAGAAATGGAAATAAAAACAAACAAATGGGACCTAATGAAACTTAGAAGCTTTTGCACAGCAAAGGAAACCATAAACAAGATGAAAAGACAACCCTCAGAATGGCAGAAAATATTTGCAAATGAAGCAACGGACAAAGGATTAATGTCCAAAATTTACAAGCAGCTCATGCAGCTCAATATCAAGAAAACAAACAACCCAATCCAAAAATGGGCAGAAGACCTAAATAGACATTTCTCCAAAGAAGATATACAGATTGCCAACAAACACATGAAAGAATGCTCAACATCATTAATCATAAGAGAAATGCAAATCAAAACTACAATGAGCTATCACCTCACACCAGTCAGAATGGCCATCATCAAAAAATCTAGAAACAATAAATGCTGGAGAGGGTGTGGAGAAAAGGGAACCCTCTTGCACTGCTGGTGGGAATGTAAATTGATACAGCCACTATGGAGAACAGTATGGAGGTTCCTTAAATAACTAAAAATAGAACTACCATATGACCCAGCAATCCCACTACTGGGCATATACCCGGAGAAAACTATAATTCAAAAAGAGTCACGTACCACAATGTTCATTGCAGCTCTATTTACAATAGCCAGGACACGGAAGCAGCCTAAGTGTCCATCGACAGATGAATGGATAAAGAAGATGTGGCACATATATACAATGGAATATTACTCAGCCATAAAAAGAAACGAAATTGAGTTATTTGTAGTGAGGTGGACGGACCTAGAGTCTGTTATACAGAGTGAAGTAAGTCAGAAAGAGAAAAACAAATACCGTATGCTAACACATATATATGGAATCTAAAAAAAAAAAGGTCGTGAAGAACCTAGAGGCAGGACGGGAATAAAGATGCAGACCTACTAGAGAATGGACTTGAGGATATGGGGAGGGGGAAGGGTAAGATGGGACAAAGTGAGAGAGTGGCATGGACATATATACACTACCAAATGTAAAATCGATAGCTAGTGGGAAGCAGCCGCATAGCACAGGGAGATCAGCTCGGTGCTTTGTGACCACCTAGAGGGGTGGGATAGGGAGGGTGGGAGGGAGGGAGATGCAAGAGGGAAGATATATGGGGATATATGTATATGTATAGCTGATTCACCTTGTTATAAAGCAGAAACTAGCATACCATTGTAAAGCAATTATACTCCAATAAAGATGTTAAAAAGAAAAAGAAAAAAAAATCTACCAACAATAAATGCTAGAGACAGTGTGGAGAAAAGGGAACCCTCCTGCACTGTTGGTGGGAATGTAAATTGATACAGCCACAATGGAGAACAGTATGGAGATTTCTTAAAAAACTAAAAATAGAACTACCATACGACCCAGCAATCCCACTACTAGTAGCAATCCTACTACTGGGCATATACCCTGAGAAAACCATAATTCAAAAAGAGTCATGTACCACAATGTTCATGGCAGCTCTATTTACAATAGCCAGGACATGGAAGCAACCTAAGTGTCCATCGACAGATGAATGGATAAAGAAGATGTGGCACATATACACAATGGAATATTACTCAGCCATAAGAAGAAATGAAATTGAGTTATTTGTAATGAGGAGGGTGGACTTAGAGTCTGTCATACAGTGTGAAGAAAGTCAGAAAGAGAAAAACAAAAACACATATATATGGAATCTAATTTAAAAAAATGGTTCTGATGAACCTAGGGGCAGGACAGGAGTAAAAAGGCAGATGTAGAGAATGGACTTGAGGACACGGCGAGGGGGAAGGGTAAGCTGGGACGAAGTGAGAGAGTGGCATGGACATATATACACTACCAAATGTAAAATAGATAGTTAGTGGGAAGCAGCCGCATAGCACAGGGAGATCAGCTCGGTGCTTTGTGACCACCTAGAGGGGTGGGATAGGGAGGGTGGGAGGGAGACACAAGAGGGCAGGAATATGGGGATATATGTATACGTATAGCTGATTCACTTTGTTATACAGCAGAAACTAAAACAACAATGTAAAGTAATTATACTCCAATAAAGATGTTAAAAAAAAAAAAAAAAGGAAGAGGAATAATCAGCCACCACATTTTCCCCAAGCCCATGACTCCTTCTTATTTTACTGCTATATTTTGAGAAACAAATAATCACCTGTCCCAGTGAATGCATCGAGGAAACAATTTATTACGGGTCATTAGTGGAAGATGCTCTTTGGATTCTGTGCAGCACAGGATCCTCAGATGCCTCACGGGGAGAGGAGGAGGGGCACTGTCTGGTGAGCCATATTTTTTTTTTAGTGTATTTGCATTTTATGTCAATTTTTTTTCCATCGGAATTATTTTTTCTTGACTGTGTAATATATGTCAGAAATCAGAAACCAAATCCTTCTTCCTAGTCAATATTTAGGTCATAAATGTCTACTGCGTGTCTCATCCCAGGATCATAGACAAAAAGAGAAACAAGCACAAAGAGTGTTGGGCTGGAAAAGACTTCAGGGATGATCTAATTTAACTTCCTCCATCGTCATGAATTCGTGGGTTTTGTTGCTGCTGTTGATGGATTTGTTCGTTTGAACACTTACTCTGTACCAGGCATTGTGCTAAGCAGTTTACGTGGCTTGTCTCTTTAAATACTCACACAAAAACAACCCACTACTGTTTGACTTATTTTATAGGAAATTGAGGCTTAGAGGGATTAAGTAACTTACCCAGGGTCAAAGAACTAGGAAATGAATGCCTTCAGGATTTTAACCCAGGACTGAGCAACTCCAGAACTTGCCCTTGTCAACAAGAGTTCCAAGGACAGACTTTAAACTCTCGTTCACGGGCAAAACAGAAACTACCAAGCTCTTGTTCTCTCACAGTCAAGATTGCCTTATCATTTTTCATATTTTAAAACTGAGGCCCAGAGACTCAAATCAATGAACCAAGGCCACAAAAGTACCTAGTAGCACAGCCAGGATGGAACGCGGGACTCTCTCTTGAAACGCCCACTCTCAATCCAGAACCATCGGCAAATTATTTAAATGAAATGGATTTCCCCCAACTTTTAAAGGAACTCGATGTTTCATGAGGTCACATGATTCTGCATGCCTCTACCTTTCTAACATTCCACCTAATTTCCTTTTGCTTGAGTCTTCATTTGCCTACCCCTCAAATGTTGATGATCCTGGGCTTCCCCATCTTTGGCCTCTTTGCTCTTTACTCTTCTCACCAACGTCTGGCCATTCCCATGAGTGTAGTTATCACTAACTAATCATTTCCAAATTTCTGTCTTTGGCCTGGACTGTCCCCTGAGCTCCAGACCCAAGTGTACAACAACCCTCTCTGAATGTCGAAGAAGCACCTAAATTGACAGTATCTAATACCAAATATATGATTCTTTCCAATCCATTCTCCCATATTCCGTCTCTCCCATTCCTTCCACCTGAGACTCATGACCCACCAGTGCACAGGTCCACAAGTCCTGTGGACTTTTATCTCCTAAAATAGATCCTAATTTTGTCCCTTATTTTCCACTGCATTTGTTATAGTTTAAGACCTCATCATCTGTCGTAAATATAACAGACGTTGTAGTAGACTTCCTGCTCCATTCCCAATCTATCTTCCAATCACGCTCCAGAGTGATATTTCTGAACATAACCCATGACATTAATCCCCTGCCTAAGACCAATTCATTGATTTTGTATCATTTACTGGGAGGAAAAGAACACCATATTCTATATCATGACTCATAAGGATCTCCATGATCTGATCCATTGGGAACCCTCTAGCCTCAGCCCCTGCTCCCACATCATATTTTATTCTCGAAATCCCAAACTACTTTTGGTTCCCCAAACACACCAAGCTATTCTGGGTTATGCCTTTGCTTATGCTGTGCCCTCTTACAGAAAGACTTTCTCCACCTACCTCCTCCTGTCATTCTAGAGAATTCCTAATCAGCTTAAAAAAAAAAAAAAAAAAAAAAGCCTACAGCACTGGGTATTCCCAGGTGGTCTCCCATCCAAATACTAGCCAAGCCCGACCCTGCTTAGCTTCTAAGATCAGATGAGAAGCAGCACATTCAGGGTGGTGTAGCTATAGACCTAATCAGTGCTTAAAACAGACCTCACAGGTCATCTTCCACCTCCATTCTCCTCTAGTAGCTTCTGCTCCTAGTGTAGCTACTGTTTCTTGTGCATCTTTATTCCCTGGACACTCATTGCTGCATTTTCCAGAATGCACGGTAATTATTTGCACAGATGTCTGTCTAGTCATATGGACAATGAGTGCCTTCAGATGTAAAACACATACACACCGTCCAGATATATCTACTCAGATGGTACTCACACTCATTCAGATATTCCATGTGTCCTCATATTTATACACACTTATTCAGATGTTTTTGCAAACATATTGAGGTTCACTTATGTTCCTCACACATCATTCCAATGTTACGTGTGCTTGTATAGCTTTCACAGTGTTTGTTCAGGTGATACATTCGTCCCTTAAATGTTACATGTGTTCACTTAGATCTGCCATGTGCCCATGTAGCTGTTAATCAGCTCACTGAAATGCTACATATAGGTATCACTCATACTTAAAACAGTAGTTCTCAAAATGTGGTTCCCAGACCAGCAGCACCAGGATCATCTGAATGCATATTCTTGGGCCCAACCCCAGACCTTCTGATTCAGAAACTCTGGGGAAGAGTTCCCAGCAACGTGTGCTTAACAAGTCCTGTAGGTGATTCTGGCACACACTCAAGTTTGAGACCCACCAAATTAGATGTTACACATCCTCATTCATATGTTCTACTAACACAGGTGACACACACGTTCACTAAAATGTTACACGTTAGTTGTTTTAAAAACAGATTCATTTAGATAGTAAATAGCTCAAACATTACACACTGATATTCAGATCATGCTCGTGCTTATTCAGAAAGTCACACCTGAGACATCACAAACCCTCGTCAGACACTACACATGCTCGCTGAGATGATACACATGTTCGCTGTGTTGTTAAAAATGTTTACCTAAATCTTACATATGTTAAACTATTCATTTTGATCTTCCACACTCACGTGTTTATTTAGATGTCACCTACCCTTTTTCAGATAATATATCAATACATGTTCACTCAGACCTTACACATGTTCATACATGTTTCACAACGCACACAGATGTTTCACAAGCCCATTCTGATGTTAAAGGTGCTTATTCAGATCACACGTGCTCACTTTCACGTCCATGGGACCATTCAGTTGTATGCTCACTCATTCAGAAACTGCTGTGCCCACTCCATATGCACTGCTAACCAACCCCTGCTATAGATGAAGGGTTATCTTCTGCTCTAGCCACTTCCCATCGTGAGGATGGTATCTTCTTTAGAAAGGTTCCCCTTGACTTGGTCTCCTATGGCACCTGCCCTCTCTCCTGATGCTGTTGCTGTGTCTCTCCCTTTGTAGCCTCTCCTGGCTCATCAGCTGCCTCACAGTTTCTGTGATCTCAGGGCAGCTCAAGCTCACCATTGTTTACATGGAATATATATCTGTTCCCCCACACTCAAATACCCTCACCTACTTGGGGAAAGTTGTTTCAGCAACTGTCAGCCTTTCACTGGGTTTGAATGTGCTTTTGACCACACCTTCTGTCGCCTTTGGCAACCCCCAGTTATATACCTACAAGGCTTTCCAAGTTCAGAGGAGCTTTTGATTGGTTCCACTTCATAATTTTATCATTGCCTTGGCCGCAATCAATAAGGGGGGCTTATGCAGTGATACTAGATCAACATCCAAAACAAGGAGTACTGATTTGAGCACTTAGCATGAACTCAACCTCCTTTAGTGGCCCAGAAATACTTCTGTGCTTGTCCCAAGTGTTTCTTCCTCCAATTTACAGAGAAAGAGCTATTTTATGTTTGGAATCAGAATGTTACTAATTTGAATCTTGGTTCCACCACTTACTGGCTATGTGATCTTGAGAAAGTCATTTAATGACTAAGTCCCTTGGAATAGGGACTAAGTCAGAAGTTTAGTCCCACTAATTGAGGCACCTGAGGAATAGAGGACGAGGGAATATTGAAGTTAGAAAACTGGGTACAAGGGGACAATTCCAGGATGGACAATTTCAAGGTCTGAGAAAGGAATAGAGAGCTTGATAAACACAGACTATAGGGTCACTGTTCAGATACCACACTCTGAGTCAGATGAGCTGCAAAGCCACTGACAGCATGGCTTGGAACTTGTGGTCACTGCTTGGGCCTGACACTACCACTCGTTGGGGAGGAGGACTGGGGCTTCTTGAAACTTCCTGCCTTAATAGCAGATTGGTTTTAGAACTGAGATAGACTGAAGCGTTCAGGGATGTCATTAGTGAGCTGAGAAAAGTAGAAGCAAGGAAATGGGGGTTCAAATTGGTGACAGAAGGGCTGCTAGAGTGGGTTTCACATTTCTGTGACATTTAAGTCATAAGGCAGTGCATATTAACCAAAAAGGCCACCAGGCTGTACACATTCACTCCTTAAATAGGTAACATGTATAGAGTGCTTAGAACAGTGCCTGATCCAGAATAAGGACCACATAAGTGTTTTCTAGTGTGATGGTATTTATGAATTAACTCAACAAATACATAGTATGCACGTGCTATGTTTCAGTTGTTAGGGATAGACAAAATAAAATCATAACTCCTTAACTCAAGAGAGAAATAATCTGCTAATAGCCTAATTTAGAGAAACATAAAAACAAAAGGAAGGAATGTCCAATTCTGCCTGGGTCTGGTGAGGCAGGGGTGTCCCAGGGAGCATTTCTGATGTGTTTGTGTGGACTCTTGGGTAGTCAGCAAGAAGACGGAGAAAGTAGGGTATTCAGACAGAACACTAGCAAGTGCAAAGGTAATACATTCAAGGAAATGGAGGGAGCCAAAGGAACTATACAGAGAATGGGGAAAGGTCATGCAATAGAGGAAGGTTAGAACCAAATCACAAATGGCCTTGAATGTCTTGATAAAAGATTAGGCCTAAATCGGTAGGCAATAGGGAGCTACTGAAGGTTTTTGAGCAGGAGAATGACTTGAGTTGATTTATGTTTTAGAAATATCGCTCTTGCTACATTGTGAACAATATCAGGAGGAAGACAAGGCAGGAAGAAGGGAGCCCTGCTAGAATATTCTGGCTGCAATTCAGACGGAAGATGATGATGATCTAGATAAAGTAGTAGCAAGAAGGATGGAGATGGGAGGACAAACACCAAAGAGAGTTAAGAGGTAGAAAAAAATGACAAGATTTGATGATCACTTGAACAGGGGGTTGGAAAGAAAGGAAGTATGTCCTTATCACACTTTCGGAAAAACTGTAGTTTTAAATAAAGTATCCCAGTGCAACTGGGAACTGATCTGCGCTGATATCTGGCACTTGTTCAGGGCCACCCCCTTGGTAAAAGATCCAGGAACACTGGCAATGATTCACAGATTCCAATCATTCATGCATTCTAGAGCCTTGACTGCTTCTTCTGGGATGCTAAAGCAGCATAGCTGACCTAATGAAAAGAGATGGTCACAATATCCATTTTATTTAGCCAGGAAGATGGAAGCACCCACCACAGCAATGCACTTACATGTCAGATGAGTCGATGAATGGAAATTCTAAAGTTAAAGCAGAAGGACCCAGGATCAAATACAAAATTGATCAGTGACTATGATATATTTTCTGAATGTATCAAAACAGACAAGAAACTAATTACATGACTTCTGGGTGGACAGAAGCTTGACATTCTGAAATTTCAAAGCTCTATTATAGCTGCCATTACCAAAATATCAGTTTAAAATGTCAGGGCTACATATGAAGTGGGCACTTAACTGAGTGAATAAATGAATGAATGGATTTCTCTGAAATATTAAATCTAGCTTTCAAGATTTCCTGGTGATTACATTATCATTCACATTTTCCACATGGCTTTGGTGATGGCATATTAATAACTGAGAGTGTTGATTAATGGATCAGTATTAACTTGAAGGGAAATTTTAGTAGGATTCCCAGGTTTTTGTACATAGCTCAATCCTGTTCAACATTTTCATCCACAGTTTGGATGAAAGCACAACTGTCGCTCTTATCAAAATAACTCACAGCTGGGGATGTCCCTCTCTCCTTCCTTCCCTGTCCACTGTGATGATCAGGCTAGGTCTGATCTTTAAGAGAAAAATGAGAACTAGAGATCACCTAGTTGCTTTATATTATTTGGGAAATGAAGTAGGGAAAGGGAGGAGGGAAGGGAAGCGCAGCGGGAAACAAAAGGACAAGGGGAAGAGGAAACAGGAGAAAGGAAGGAAAGAAAGAAAATAGAAAAGGAGAGGAGGGAATGGGGAGGAAGGGAAGAGGAAAGGAAAAATGGGAAGAAGGAAGTAAGGGTGGGAGAAGGAAGGAGATAGGGAAAGAAGCAAGAGAAGAGCCACCAAACACAAACAGAATGGCAATTGTTGAAAGGAATGGAACCTAGACAAGAGTCTTGGGCAACGGAAGAGAGTCCCTAATACCTGCCTATAAAAATATGAAGGGAGTCATGTAGAAGAGAGAATAACTTTATCATGTATTGTTGCAGAGGGCTGAAATGGGATAAATGGGGGGAATTTAAGAAGATGGTTGTTGGTTTGGTAAATGGAGAGTTTTCAAACAGGCAGAACTGTTGAAAAATATAACAAATTGAAATGTCATGAGCTGCCAGCAACTGAAATAGTTCATAAGTTATCAGCCCAAGCCTCAGGCTGGGTGAATGAACTTCTGCCTGGTATGGAGATTGGTCCAGACAATCTCACGTGTCTTATATAGCTATTCTAATGTAGACAAAGAAACACTTTTGTGCTCATGTGTTTATGATAAGTTGCCCTAGCTAGCACAGTGAAGAGTAGAGAAAAGGAGAAAGGGAGAGAAAAAGGGAGAAACTCAGAGGATAAAAGGATTCATTCATTGCTTTTTTTTAAATCCAACAAATATTTATTGGTGGCTGAATGGGACTAAAATGATAAGTCAAAATAGATAGTTCCTGTTCTTATGGAACCTAGTCTGTTAATGAGACAAACATTAATTAAATATCCTCTCTAATGAATGCATAAATACTGAGATAATGGCTCTAACATAAGTGTTTTTGAAGAATATATAACAAGAGAGCTTGACTGGGAAAGGGGATGGGGTGTGTCTTAGCTCAGACTGCTGTAAACCGTAACAAAATACCATAGACGGGGGGCTTAATACCATAGACAACAGACATTTTTTTCTCACAGTTCTGGAGGCTGGGAGTCCAAGATCAAAGTACCAGCCAATTCAGTGTCTGATGAAGACCCTTTTCCTGCGTGCAGATGGCTGCCTTCTCACTGTGTCTTCATATGAAGAGAGAAAGACAACTCTAGTCTCTTCCTCTTCTCATAAGGACACTAATCCTATCATGGGGCCCACGCTTATGACCTCATCAAAACCTAATTACCGCCCAAAGGCCCGATCTCCACCGTTTAATGTTTCAACATATAAGTGGGGAGGCTGCACAAACATTTAGTCTATAAAAGGGGGAGAGTCAAGAAAAATTTCCCTGAGGAAGTGATCCCTGGGCTGAGATCTGCAGGAAAGGTATGGGCACAAGAATTCATTCCAGGGAGAGGGTACAACGTAGGCAATGTTCCTACAGCATCATGGAGCAGGGGCCGTTGGCAGCACTGAGAGGCCAGTGTGCGTGGATCACAGAAAGGAAGAGTGAGAGACAGGCAGGATGAATTTCAAGAGGTAGGCAGGGCTGAACCAAGCAAGGCCACTTTATTTGATAAAGGACCATACTGATTTTTTTCTCTAACTCAACAAATTTATATTGAGAATTTAATATATGTCAGGCA
The DNA here is from genome assembly GCF_028023285.1 of Balaenoptera ricei. Lineage (NCBI taxonomy): Eukaryota > Metazoa > Chordata > Mammalia > Artiodactyla > Balaenopteridae > Balaenoptera > Balaenoptera ricei. The sequence goes on along the minus strand of NC_082644.1, from coordinate 91,939,494 downwards.
CCAGCTAGGCACTAAAAATACACCAGGGATGATAAGCAAGATAGATATGATGCTTACAATGAAAAAATAGTAAGTGCTGATATAGGGAAGTAGGGACACATAACTTCCAGAGGATGGGGAATAGCAAAAGACTTCCTAAAGGAAGTGATATTTTAAGTGAGTCCTGAAAGAGAAATAAAGTAGACTTTAGCAAAGTGAAAACTGAAACACAATTTACTGCAGTTTTAAGGAGCAGGTATGCAGGCCTGGAGGTAAGAGAGAGTACACTGTGTTGGAAGAAGATGACAGAAGCTCAGAAGTAGCTAAAATAAAAGGCACAAGGAGATAGTAGCAAGAGATGGAGGTGGGGTTGTAAGCAAGGGATATATCGTGAAGGGACCCATACTCCATGTTAAGAAGTATAGCCCACATCCAGGAAAGGGTCGTGTAGAATGGATTGGGAAAGAGAAAGCCAAAGACCGGGAGGCCAGTTAGGAAATTATTAGCATAGTTCAGGTGACAGTTGATGAGATCTGAATTATTTTGGAGACAATTGAGGAAAAGGGAATTGGACGGGATTGAGACATATTTAGGAGGCAGAAGTTATTAGACCTAGTGTTTGATTAGCTAAGTAAGGTGTGGTAGGCAGAATCACAGCCCCCCAAAGATGTCCCTGGAACCTATGAATATGTTAGGCTATATGGCAAAGGGGAGTTGAGGTTGCAGATAGAATTAGGCTGCTAATCAGATGACTTTAAACCTGGCGATTATCCTAGATTATCCTGGTAGGCCCAGTGGAATCACAAGGGTCCTTAAAAGTGGAAGAGGGGGCAGAAGAAAGAGAACCAGAGATGGCAGTGTGAGGACTGCCCTTGCTGGCTTTGAAGATGGAGGAAGGAGGCCACGAGCCAAAGAATAGTGGTAGCCTCTAGACGCTGGAAAAAGCAAGGAAACAGATTCTCCCACAGAGCCTTCAGAAGAAATGCTGGCCTGCCGACATCTTGATTTTAGCCCAGTGAGAGTCATTTTGGACTTCTGACCTCCAGAACTGTAAGATACTAAATTTGTATGATTTAAGCACTAAATTTGTGGTAATTTATTATAGCAGCAATATGAAACTAACACAGTGACAGAGAGGAAAGATCCAGGATGATGCCAAGATTCTGTCTTTGACAACTTTGTGGAATGGTGCTTCCACTAGGGAACATAGGAAGAGGAGGAACACGTTGTGGAGATAAATGTTGATTCACTTTTGAACATACTGATTGTGGGCTTTCCGCAATACTGGTGTCAGGTAAATGTGTGGGTGCGGAGAATCAAAAAAGAGTTCTAGATTAGAGAGATACAGATTTTAGAGTTATTAACATATGTGGTAACTTACCTGCCAAGTACAGGTGATCATCTAGGGAGAGAGAGCAAACTTTTTTTAAAAAAGGAAGAGGAAGAAGAAATGGACCTGTATGCAGAAAACTATAAGACACTGATGAAAGAAATTAAAGATGATACAAACAGATGGAGAGATATACCATGTTCTTGGATTGGAAGAATCAACGTTGTGAAAATGACTATACTACCCAAAGCAATCTACAGATTCAGTGCAATCCCTATCAAACTACCAATGGCATTTTTCACAGAACTAGAACAAAAATTTCACAATTTGTATGGAAACACAAAAGACCCCAAATAGCCAAAGCAATCTTGAGAAAGAAAAACAGAGCTGGAGGAATCAGGCTCCCGGACTTCAGACTATACTACAAAGCTACAGTAATCAAGACAGTATGGTACTGGCACAAAAACAGAGATATAGATCAATGGAACAGGATAGAAAGCCCAGAGATAAACCCACGCACATATGGTCACCTTATCTTTGATAAAGGAGGCAAGAATATACAGTGGAGAAAAGACAGCCTCTTCAATAAGTGGTGCTGGGAAAACTGGACAGCTACAAGTAAAAGAATGAAATTAGAACACTCCCTAACACCATACACAAAAATAAACTCAAAATGGATTAAAGACCTAAATGTAAGGCCAGACACTATCAAACTCTCAGAGGAAAACATAGTCAGAACACTCTATGACATAAATCACAGCAAGATCCTTTTTGACCCACCTCCTAGAGAAATGGAAATAAAAACAAAAATAAACAAATAGGACCTAATGAAACTTAAAAGCTTTTGCACAGCAAAGGAAACCATAAACAAGATGAAAAGACAACCCTCAGAATGGGAGAAAATATTTGCAAATGAAGCAACTGACAAAGGATTAATGTCCAAAATTTACAAGCAGCTCATGCAGCTCAATATCAAAAAGCAAACAACCCAATCCAAAAATAGGCAGAAGAGCTAAATAGACATTTCTCCAAAGAAGATATACAGATCGCCAACAAACACATGAAAGGATGCTCAACATCATTAATCATTAGAGAAATGCAAATCAAAACTACAGTTAGCTATCACCTCACACCAGTCAGAATGGCCATCATCAAAAAATCTAGAAACAATAAATGCTGGAGAGGGTGTGGAGAAAAGGGAACCCTCTTGCACTGTTGGTGGGAATGTAAATTGATACAGCCACTATGGAGAACAGTATGGAGGTTCCTTAAATAACTAAAAATAGAACTACCATATGACCCAGCAATCCCACTACTGGGCATATACCTGGAGAAAACTATAATTCAAAAAGAGTCACGTACCACAATGTTCATTGCAGCTCTATTTACAATAGCCAGGACATGGAAGCAGCCTAAGTGTCCATCGACAGATGAATGGATAAAGAAGATGTGGCACATATGTACAATGGAATATTACTCAGCCATAAAAAGAAACAAAATTGAGTTATTTGTAGTGAGGTGGATGGACTTAGAGTCTGTCATACAGAGTGAAGTAAGTCAGAAAGAGAAAAAGAAATACCATATGCTAACACATATATATGGAATCTTAAAAAAAAATAAATAAAAGGTTCTGAAGAACCTAGGGGCAGGACAGGAATAAAGATGCAGATGTAGAGAATGGACTTGAGAACATGGGGAGTGAGAAGAGTAAGCTGGGACGAAGTGAGAGAGTGGCATGGACATATATACACTACCAAATGTAAACTAGATAGCTAGTGGGAAGCAGCTGCATAACACAGGGAGATCAGCTCGGTGTTTGTGACCACCTAGAGGGGTGGGATAGGGAGGGTGGGAGGGAGGGAGACGCAAGAGGGAGGAGATATGGGGATATATGTATATGTATAGCTGATTCACTTTGTTATACAGCAGAAGTTAACACTCCATTGTAAAGCAATTATACTCCAATAAAGATGTTAAGAAAAGTGGACAAAGAATCTAAATAGATATCTTTACAAAGAAGATATATAAATGGCCAATAAGCACATAAAAAGATGCTCAATGTTATTAGGCATGAGGGAAATACAAATAAAAACCACAATGAGATATATTTTCATAACCATTAGGATGTCTACAGTGAAAAAACATTTAATAAAACAAGTGTTGGTGAGGATACAGCAAAACTGGAACATTTATACTTTGCCACTGGGAATGTAATATGGTGTGGCTACTTTGTATAACAGTTTGGCATTTTCCCAAAATGTTAAATATAAAGTTTCCACATGACCCAACAATTCCATTCTTAGGTATATATGCAAGAGAAATGAAAACATACATCTACACAAAAACTTGTACATGAATGTTCACAGCACTGTTATTCATAATAGCCAAAAAGTGGAAACAATTCAAATGTCCATCAGCTGATGAATGGAAAAATAAAATGTGGTCTATCCATACAATGGGCTCTTATTTGGCAATAAAGACACGAATTATTCATATATCTACAACATAGATGGTCACTGAAAACACTATGCCAAGTGGAAGAAGACAATCACAAAAGGCACATATTATATGATTCCATTTATGTGCAATGTCCAGAATAGGCAAATCTAATGAGACAGAAACCAGATTAGTGATTTCCTAGGGCTGGGGAGTGGGACCGTTGAGAGAGAAATGAGGAGTAACTGCTAATGGGGACAGGATTTCTTTTGGGGTTGGAGATAATGTTCTACAGTATATTGTCATTGTGGCTGCACAACTCTGTGAATACACTAGAAGCCACTGAATTATATACCTTAAATGGTGAATTGTTTAGCACATGAATTATATCTCAATAAAGGTGTTTTGTTTGTTTTTTTAAACAGAGCTGGCAATAGAAAGCATGGAAGATGTTCACAGAATATGTTCAGGATGTGTTATATGTTCCCTGATACTAAGAAGGTAGCAATACCCTTAGAGTTCAGATCCATATGAAGATGAAGCCAGTAAGGCATCCTGGTCCACCTCCAATGAGAGAAGAGGACCCCTAAGAAGCCCGGGTAAGTTCTGAGACAATCCAAAGAAGTGAGTACACTTTATAGACTGCCCCAGTACCTCCAGCTTCACCTCCTCCTTTTGAAAACTAGTCCCAGCTTCCCCTCCTTAAGCGCCCTGTCTTTGACCTACTGAGAAATACCAGAATCCATTTTCCAACAGCTTTCAGGCGAAAGCTCATTAATCATGGCTTCGGCTTCAGTTCCAAATAGGAACTGAATTTTTTTCTTATCAATTTTTTTCCCCCAATTCCCTTAGTATCCTTTTGTCTTCTAATTCTGACTCCAACTGTTTGGTTTTGAGTACCCGTGTCTCTATGTTTAGGCTTATGAGTATAGATGGCCCCAGCTGGCTGTGTGCTCTCTGGATGGATCCAATCCTCTCATCTTTGACTTTCTACCTCCTTCATCTCCCTTACTGGGTTCACAGGCAGTCCTGTGAATTAATCAAGTCACTTTTAGTTACAAGTGGCAGAAACCCCTTAAACTAGGTCTGGCTAAAAGAGAAAGAGAAATATCTTGGAAGGATATTCTAGAGTATCATTTTCTATAACTGAAGAAATCATTGAACAAATCACAGGAAAGGTACCACTGGGCCTTAGGGTAACTGGAACCAGGGATATGAATGCCATCTGGACTTTCCATTACCTCATCTCTTGTCTCTGCTTCTCTCTGCAAGCCTACTCCATTCTCACTACAGTGGCATCCTTCAAAGTAGAGCATGGCCGTCAGTAGTTCCTAAGCCTCCATATCAAAATTTCCATATCACAGAGGTAAAGGTCCTATGTTTTAATTTTAATATGAAAAATCACAGAGAAAATATGATATTGGTCAAGAAATTAGACTATAGCTAGTCCATGAGTTGCAAAATAATGCCAGACTTAATCCAGCCCAGAGAGGGGTTCTGGTCATATGGCAGGAATTTTTGTTGTTAATGCCGTTTAATTGGAACATCTCCACTTGGCCTCAGTCCTTGTCATACTCATTGGTGTCATGCTGCATGGCTGCCCCTGAAAGAATTTGAGTTTGTAGCCCAGTTTGGGCTGAACTTCTTAAGGACAAACATTGTGCCATTTTCATTTCCCTATGCTCAGTCCCCAGCCCAAACCCAGCACACAGTATCCCAAAGAAATCCTCAAATCAAAAATTGAGTTGAATTATATAGAGGAGCATTGCTCCAATGGAGCATTGCAAAGTGAACTGCCATCTTTTGCATCAGAAAAAAATGACTCCCTCAGGGAGATAATCAAGATGGCAGAGTAAGAAAATGTATAGCTCATGTCCTCCCGTGAACACATCAAAAATACATCTACATGTGGAACAATTGTCACTGAAAACTAACTGGACCATATGGAAGCAACCCAAGTATCCAACAACAGACAAATGGCCAAAGAAGATGTGGTATACATATCAATGGAACATTACTCGTCCATAGAAAAGAATGAAATTCTGCCATATGCAGCAAGGTGGATGGACCTAGAGAATATTATGCTTAGTGAAATAAGTCAGACAGAAAAAGATAAGTGCCATATGATATCACTTATATGTGGAATCTAAAAAATAAAACAAATGAATGTATATGGCAAAACAGAAACAGACTCACAGATATAGGAAACAAACTAGTGGTTACCAGTGGGGAGAGGGAAGGGGGGTGGGGGGAGATGGGGGTATGGGATTAAGAGATACAAACTACTATGTATAAGATAGATAAGCAACAAGGATATATTGGACAGCACAGGGAATTATAGCCATCATGTGGTAATAACTTTTAATGGCGTATAACCTGTAAAAACACTGAATCACCATGCTGTACACCTGAAACTAATACAATATTGTAAATCAACTATACTTCAATTTTTAAAAAATGACTCCTGTGAAGCTCTGATTTTCCACATTTTTCTTTATTAACAGAAGTCAGACACTTTATTTTCTTCCCTGTAAACTTGGTATGATAATAATACCAACCTCATAGAGTATTGTGTTGATTAAAGAAAATAAAGTAAGTAGAATGTTTGGTTCTGGGCCTGCACAGGGTAGCATTTAACAAAATAAGTCATTAACATTGTCCTCATTTTCATCATCGCCATCATTACAGCCATTCCGCTTTCACTGTTTCACTGCCCCATCCACGTGGATCAAGTGACATATGACAACGCTTTAATCCTTCTCTCCCATGGTAGGAATTGTCACTGTGTACTTTACTGCACACAGCATCCCAACCCACCCAGATCCCAAAATTTAGGAAAGAGAAGAGGCCCTAGTAAGTCCCAAAGGCACAGCACAGACTGTGTTCCTCCAAGAACTGGAACCACCTGAACATTTCTAACAGATTTTCGCTGTTTCAACAGTCTCCAGGCATCCCATACAGGAAGCTCTGAGTCAAAGTCCCCTTGTGTACAAAGCTCAGAATGGGCTTCATTATTGGCACTGTAGAGACTCCTTTAAAACCAGCTATTCAGGGCAAATACAATTTATCTTCTATGTTCCACAGTTACTAGATCTACAGATTGAGGGACATTAAAACTGCATCCTCCTTACGGACCAACTGTAAAGATTAATTAGGCGATATCAGCCAAGTGGAGTTCTCTTGAGAAGTACAAATAAATATACTCCCTCTTGTTATTACGAGGCTTGGAGATATTTTTTTCTCTCTGCTATTTAAGATAATGAATCTGATCATTAATAAGTAAACAGATGAAGGGCTAAAGCTTATACTCAGTATGGCAAGGACTAGACATTGTATTCAATATGGCATTCCTCAATCAAACCATCTCCTTTAAAAAAGACAACAGAATCTGTACTAAAGATGCTGCCTGGTGGGTAATCAGCCGTCTTAAGGGGCCACTTCTTCAGAATGTGGACGCAGCTTCCAATACCATTTTGATTCCATCTTTTATTAAAGATCTAACTTGAGGAGGCAATTGATTTTTGTTAGTCCCTAGAGTGAATGCTTAAAGGAGGCTTCATTATATTTATTTTAAGAGGTTCCTGCTCCTTTATGAAATGCATTTGATTTGATACACAGGAAAAAGAAAAACCTTCATTTACTAAGTGTTATTCTTTTCACAGTCAATTTTGCATTACTTTAATTATTTTAATGCTGGAAACCCAGTTCTGAATCACGGATCCTTTGAATCCTGTTTATTTTTCAAGCTCACTTTTTTTTTTTTAAATACTCTCTCCAACTCCGAAAATGTATCAGCTAGAAGGTTCGCATAATTTTCCACGTTTACTACTTTGTACAACTACTCATATGAATATTTGGACATTTTAAAATATTTTAGTTAGGGACTTCCCTGGTGGCGCAGCGTTTAAGAATCCGCCTGCCAGTGCAGGGGACACGGGTTCGAGCCCTGGTCAGGGAAGATCACACATGCCACGGAGCAACTAAGCCCGTGTGCCACAGCTACTGGGCCTGCACCCTAGAGCCCACAAGCCACAACTACTGAGCCCGCGTGCCATAACTACTGAAGCCCGCGTGCCTAGAGGCCGTGCTCCGCAACAAGAGACGCCACCGCAATGAGAAGCCCGCGCACCGCAACGAAGAGTAGCTCCCACTTACCGCAACTAGAGAAAGCCCGTGCACAGCAACGAAGACCCAATGCAGCCAAAAATAAATACATTAATTAATTTTAAAATTTTTTAGTTAAAAACAATATATTTAAGGCTTTTTATTGCTCTACTGGGATTCTCTCAACAGTATCAATGTTCACTGCCTGTTGAAGTTGGACACAGGTAAGGAAGAAGCGTTCTTGTAAATGGGACTTCGAAATAGTATGATTTACCGAGCTTTTTCTTGGGGTCTAACAAGGATGTCTGGTGTGTGATAAGATAAATTCTAGGTAGAACTAGTGGACATTCGATAAAGCAAGATTTATTTTCGAGTCTGTGCTGTGGAACCACATTTATACAGATCTTGCACTAGATTCTGCAGGAGGAGCAGGCTGAGCTCACTCGCCTTTGCTCACTCCCAAGTCACTTCTAAAATGCCTTTTCCCGCTTTTTCGCCTAATGATGATTCCAGTCTTTCTTTGAATAGTAATAAGAGCGATAATAATCATGGCAATGACAGGATCTGTTTACTTATATTTGCTCATTTAATCTTCACAGCGGTCCTTGGAGAAGCACAAACATCATTCTCATTTTACAAATAAGGAGGCTGAGGTTTAGAGAGATTAACTAGTTTGGTCAAAGTCACTCACGCACATCTGGACCCAGGTCTGTCTCACTCCAAAACCCATACTCTACTCCTGTGCAACACTGCCTTTAGAAATGTGGGATGAGAAAATCCTGGTCAAATAAATAAGCATCGTATCAGTGTTGTCCTGCAAATTCAAAACCCAGAAAAGGCAAGGAGTGGCCAAGCTTCCAGTACAATGTAGTAAATGACACCTTTATTTTCTTTATTTTGACTCTGCAGCCAAACATAAATCCAACCCAATTTCACGGCAGGGCTAGGATAGCTTTCTCCCTGCAGCACTGGTTTCACACTATACAGTGACACACGCACCTAAAGGGAACTTCACATGGGTGAACCATGCTCCGTAATCCCTTTCTGGAAAAAACAAAAGCTTTCCTGCTCACGGCGACACCCCAACCCTCAAAGTAAAACAGAAAAAAAAATTACCAGAAAATATCCCGATGAAATTATGTCTGTAAGTAACATGAATGATAACAGAAAAGAAAAATAAAAGGCAGAGCAGGTAAACCTAAAGACTCTGCGAAAGTAGAGAGGTAATCAGCTATCACTTCTAAAACAATAAACTGGAGAATATATTATTAATGAGTAGGTCGTATGTAGTATTTTTCATAGCAGCTGCTACATCCCCCTCCTCCCCTCTACCATCCTCACTGAGTCACTGCCCATCTGGCAGCAGCTATGCCCACCACTCTCAAAAATGATGCCCAGGCACTAATTGGATGTAAGTAACTTGATCTCAGGGACAACTCTGCAATATCCAAACATGCATCAATAAGAACATTGTATTTGGTTAAAATTGCAGATATTTCTTAATCCAGACAAAGAGAAGAGTGTGCTTGCTTCTGTGCTAATTGCTGTGCCTTACAAAGGAATGCCAGCCAAGCTAAGATCCATGTTTTTGCTCCTAGTTCTTTGTCAACTCAGCTACTCACAAGCTTCAGAGGATTCCCCTGATAACCCATTTCAACATCCCACACAGTCAGGAGATTTTACTATCTAATCTCCATTCCTCTTTCTGAAATTTAAATACATCCCTGCTCATCTTATCTTAAGCAGAAATAGAATTGGACCATGTCGATATGTAACACAGAGGGAAAAAATTTTTTTAATCTAAATCTATTGTATCTACTTCTGCTTTCTAATTGGGGAGTGTAGGGATAAAGGTGCCATAATTCATATAACTCTCCACTCCTTCCAATCCAATTCAGAGACTAGAGGGGAGGAAATAAATTTGAAAGCACTTCTGATTTTAAATGGTGAATTAAACACATGCATTTAATTCTGCTCTCTCTCAAATCCCATAAAATCTCAAGTAAAGAATTTTTTTTAATGTATGAACTCACAAAGGAAAATGGGAGAGGAGACAATAAAACAAAATGTTAAGGGCTAGAAAGTAGATGAATGGGTAGAAACCGCCTTAGACTCAAAAAAGCAAAATTCTAAATCAGCAGCAAGGAAAGGCAAGAACAGTCTGCTTTATACTGCAGAACTCCCAGTGGGCTCAGGAATCAATGGCACCAAATACTTCTGGAAGGGGTAGAGAAGATGAGGCCAGCAACAGGAAGACTTGTTAAAAGAATGTTTAAGAAGCAGTTGGCTCCCCAAAGTCTTTTCCAATTCTTCTTCCTCCATCCTGGTAGAATCCTGGAGCTTTGTTCTCAGGAAAGGGAACAGAGTTTCTCTGAACTGGGGGACACCAGACCCAGCTGAGACTTGGGCACCATACTGAAAACAATGGAATGACAGAGCACTGACTTACTGAATGTTCAGACCTTAGCCCTTTTTCACATCTACTCAACTCCCAGAGGTTGGCAGCCAGGCAGGGGATTAGAAGAGTCTTCCCTGGGGATTGTAACCAAAGAGAAAATTCTAAAGATATTGACATCGGAAGTTCCCAAAGAAAGGAGTCCATCCAGTTACCCTACGGTGAAGACCAGATTCGACAAACCTCTTCTAGTGCCCAGAGCTTCCAAACAGCTTCACGTTAAAATAAAATCAAACCACCAGATAGAATGGAGAAAATGGAGAAGAAATCACCAGTGAAATAATTCAAGAAAATTCCCTACATATGAAAGACATGAATCTCAGATTTAAAAAGTTCTGACCAGCATAATAGGTGAAAATACACCCACACCAAGGCATTTCACAGTGAAATTTCAGAATTCTAGGGGAAAGAAAAGATTCTTGAGAAAAAAAAAGTTTTCATACAAAGAATGAACAATCTGAATGTCACTGGAAATGAGAAGACAATGGTACAATACCTTCAAAGTGCTAAGGAAATGGTGATTTTTAATCTGGAAATCTTCATACGTCCAACTATCACTATTTAGTGTGAGGATAAAAGACAATCTCAGACATGAAAATTCTAAAAAAACAAAAACTTCACCTCTAGTGCACCCTTTCTTAGGAAGTGAGGGATGTGCTCCTCCAACACAAAGAAGTAAGAAAGAGGAAATCATGAAATTCAGGAAACAGGATGCTATACAGGAAGGCAGAGAAGAGAATGCTGAGGATGACCGTCAAGAGTGATGGCAGTGATGAATGTGTGCTGCTTGCCTAGAGAGGCACCAGACCAGACTGGGGTCGGTCAGAAGACTCTAGGAAAGATTTCTGCAAGAATGTAAGATGGAAATCTTGCCTAATAAGAAAGAAAGTGCCAAGAGGAAATTTATTCCAAAACACGGAAAGTGGATGCCCTTGGGGAGGTAGAAGTCGCCAGCATTCTGTCTGAGTCCCAAGGAGAGAGGAAACATAAGCAGGAATGGAAAGAGTGGCTTTCTCTCACAATGCCTGGGAGATTTGGAGGCAGCACTTCTTGGGGCTTAGTCTGTCTGACTGTGGCAACAACAGCGTGTGTGAGATTTGCCCCTTCAATAGAGCAGCTTTAGCACTAGCCTAACTGGGAGGCTGACAGAGCCAAGAGGGCATATTACAAAAGGCAACATCTCTAGTAATGGGAGATGGTATAGATATACCTGTGGTAGTTGTGGTACAAATAATGCCATATGACTTTACTAAGCATATCTCAGAAAGAAAGTAAAGTAGAAAAAGAGAGAAGAGACAATGGCAGATTTAAATGGTGGTTGAGAAGATTTGTTCTAGAACAGTCTTGGATCATCCCTTGAAGACTCAATAAATATCTAGAGGGATTTTATGGTATGAAGGTTAAGTCCTTACATAGGAAGCATGTTTTATACACACACACACACACACCCTACCAAATCTGGGCTGGTATCCAGAGTAAAACAGACAGCGTATTAATTTACAACTGTACTAATTATATTTCATTGCAAAAGCCAATTGGTTGTTTCAACTAGAAAATCTGCCCTACTTAAGACATTAGTATCCGAAGACAATTGATAATGGGTTTGCATTTCCACAGTTGTGTTTGAATTTCAGTGTCCTGACATCTCACAGTAGGGAATTACTATCTGCATTTTCAGGTACCTGACATCTGGAATTCAGGCATAAGATTGAACACAATTATCCTTCACAGTAAAAGTAAACAGAGCTCAGCATGAATCTGCTAATTGTTCTTTCCTGCTGAGCTACAATTTTTAGTCAGAATAGATACATAAAAGAGTACCAATCTGTCCATTCTTCTCACAAAGGCCAAAGTTATCTTCTCAAAGCCTAAATCACATTATTTCCCTCTTCTGCTTAAAACCATCCAGTGGAAAATAAAACACAAATTCCTTATCCTGGAAAACAATGCTCTAGATCAGCGGGTCCTGGGTTTGAGCACGCATCACTGGGAGGGCTGGTTAAAACTCAGAATGCCAGGCTCTGCCCCCGAGTCTCTGACGCAGTAGGTCTGGGATGGGGCCTGAGAATCTGCATTACTCACAGATTTCCTGGCGATGCTGATGCTGCTGGCCTGGGGACCACACTTTGAGAATTATCGCTCTCCCTGCCCACTTACCTGTCAAATCTCTAGCTCCATCTCTTAATACCACTCTCCTTCTTGGCTATTATACTTCAGCCACTCCAGCCTTTCTGACCCTCAACACTTCATGCTGGTTCCAGGTCAAGGTCTCTGCACTTATGGTTCCCTCTGCCTAAATTCGTTCTCTCCTTGATCTCTCTGTGATCTTCATCTTCTTAGAAGGACCTTCTTAACCACCCTAGCTAACGGAACTCTTCACTACTCTCCATCTACACCACTGTCCTATTTCAGTTTCTTGTCACTGGCGCTTATCTCTATCTGAAGGTATGTGATAATTATTTGTTCATTACCTGTCTTCTCTACACAGAGTAAGTTCCACGTGGGCAGGGACCTCTCTGGCTTTCTGGTTTATCTGTAGCCCTTGGAGGCAAACGATAAACAAATTTTTAGATGAACAAGTAAATCTATGGAACAGACAAGATCTGTGGTTTGAGAGTTCTAGTCATAAGAAGACTTTCATCACTAGCCAGACAGACACCTAACAATGCTCCATCAGTTGGTATCTTTCCATCACTCTCATCCAAGAACCTTTTGTTCCCCCAAGTCATCTGTAATTAGAAAATTTCTTCCACATGTCATTTGTAATTAGAAAATTGGACCAGGAGGTATAACTTAGCACAAAGCTGGTGGAATGTCAGTTCTGCTAAGCAGGGATACAATAAAATTAGCCCTAGTCTAACGAAAAAAAAATCAAGCTATTTTATGAAAAGAGGAAAGGTATTATAAGCAAACTACACATTTTAACATGAAGCAAAACTAAAATTGATTTTGACGTGAAGCTACATCTGTGATCCCAGGCATATAACCCTTGACAAATCACCAAAAATGCAAATCTGTAAAAGGAAGTAATGATTTTCAAGGTTAAAAAAAAATTTTTAGAGCCATTTGAGTAATTCAGTTTTTAAACTAAACAAAAACATAAAACATCACTTCTCTTAGACACTAGATTACTTAACAACTGTCTGTTCCCTCAGCTCTTACAAAAATCTTAATTTTTACATCATTTGAGTGGTTTCTCACAATTGTTGGCCATGAAAATTTATCTTCAGGAGACGCGTAACGTTTGGTTCAAATTCAGTGGCTCACAGGAAGTGATCTCCCTTAACATCTTTTGGTTGGGAAGAGAAATAAAACACTGCACTTTAGAATCAGATCACTGCTGAGGGTTTTTAATGGCACTTCATAAACTTCTATCTGTAATCTTCCACTCTCATAGTCATTGTAACAAGTGCATTTCTATTATGTGGACTTTTTTTCTGGTTAATTACCGGATAATTAGCCCAGTACTTGGCTCCACTCAGTATATAAGCATACTTACTCTTCTCTTGCTGTCCTGCTAAACCTTGCAGAATACCTACCACATGACAATATTCAGTGGCTACTTAATGAATGAATAACCAATATAGCAAACAAAGAGAAAAGGAGCATAAAGTCATACTTAGAGAAAGGAAACCTGTTTTTACCATGACCATGATCTCAGAGAAAATATTTTCTTTAAGAATAGACAGAGCCTTGATGTTTATTCAAAGAAAGGGACATTTGTGGACCTGTTACTGCCAATGGGCTATCATATGATATGGCAAAGTAATCATTAATTTGCTGGGTTATCTTGGGCAAGCTGCTTCATCTCTCTGGACCTCACTTTTCTTTGGGGGGAAATTAGGGAGTTAAGACGATTAATGAGATCCAAAATCCAATGTTCAAATATTAGATCCATTTCCAATAACTCCAGGAAAAAGGAAAAATGCTACATCCCCATATCATACTTGACTTCTGTAACAGCTAATCACCTAAACTGAAATATGAGCATTCACAAACCATCAAGCTAATGTCTTGCACTTAATTGATCCACAAAGACACTGGATGCTATGTTCAGTTTTCCTGATACATCAATACACCACCTAGTACTTCACAATTGAACAAAGACTTGAAGCCTCAGAGCCATAGTATGTTCCATGGCAAGGCCCGGAATCATACTTTGTTTGCGTGTTCTTTCCCAGCTTCATTTCTTTGGGATAGAAATTATACAGGTGACCCCAGGATCATTTCCTTTCATATTTTGAGATTTTTATAGTGTATATGTTTAGAATACCATCACATAATAGGATATTAATATTCATGGTCTCATCTTCTTTCTCCATAAATCAGATTATATAGATTAGTACCGTCTGCTTCAAACACTGTCTGCAGACCCAATAAACATGAACCAGGGCATGGAAATCCGTGTAAGGAACAACTTAGGGGTGAAACAGATCAATCTACTTTCATTCTTCAAGCTGAATATATTGTAAAAATTAAGCAAAACAAAAGTCAAATGTGACAAGGATTTTAATTGGAGACTATGGTAGATTGCCATCATCAAAGCCCATAGGAAAAGACAAGGCTAATCTTATTAAGGTTATCTGGGTATGCGGCAACAACCAGCCCCAAGAAACCCACGGTTCTACAATCAATTTCTCCACTAAGGGAACTTAGTTTATTCAGGCTAATGAACTGAGAGGGAAGACACGGGACTGGAAATAACATCTGAGCATTTTTTTTTTCAACCGAAAATGTAAATGATCCAGGTTGTACACAAACCAATAGGTTGGTTCCTTCTTAATGAAACAGGCAAATTTTCCTTTGCGTGAAGCCCTGAGAAGTTGCCAATTGAAGAGAGCCTTTTCCCTGATTAGTGGTCTTTTGCATAACATCCTTCAAGATACAGTCATTGAAATGAAATGCATGCTGTGCACAGCTGCCCCAATTTGTGCAATAGATCGGCTGCAAAGCAAATTTCAGCTGAGACTCCTACACTGGTGAGCTGCTATTGAATTGGAAGTTCCTTTGAGAAATAACCCAGCAAAATTAGACTCGTAAAGTATCACCATGCTATACGAGCACGCCAGGATTTATTAACTTGGTGCTTACTTCACCTGACCTAGACCCATCCCTCCATAATTGTCTTTTTGTTATATCCACATAATAATAGCAGCTACCTTTTATTTCTAGGAGCTAAACACTGTACTGGGTTCGTTACTTATATTTTCTCTACAATCCTCAGAACAATCTGTCAAGGTAGAGACATGTAAGCAAAAGGTTTTCCCCCACTGTGTTTATGCATTGTTTATCCTTTAGTAAACCAGTGAGCATGCCTAAACCTCAGCGATTCAGATGCATGCTTTCTTAAACTTTTAACTAACAGTACACATTCATGCTGAACTTATTTTCTTTAATAAAACATAGAATAAAAAGCTTTCATACTGAAGCAAGAGCTTCTTCTCTGTGAATCTTCTCATGAGTTGCTACATTGTCTCTTCAAATAGAAAGCATCTGGGACAGGTTAAGGTATAATTCAAAGGCCTGTGATGGAAACACCTTTTTACTCGTGGCAATTACATTTGGAGAATGTACCCTTTGCCATCCTGTGCCCAATCAGTAGCAATTTACCATCAGTTCTACTTTCCCAGTATCTACTGAATGCATATCTCCCTCTCTATTCCCTCAGTTAGCCTTTATTATCTCTCACCTTCGTTACTGTGGTGGAGCCCTTTTTCTCTGGACACACAGCTAGCCTACTTCCCAGCCTCTCTTACAGTTAGCTGACGCCATGGGATTGCATTCTGGCTAATGGAAGTGTTGTCTGCTCCTTCTGGATGACCCATAGAATCCTCTCAAGAGTATCTTTCTTTCTCTTTTGCAATCCATGGGTTGAATGGAGGAGACTCCAAAGACCTAGAGGATGGCGAAACTACAACATATAAGGAGGCTGGGGGCTTGAGTTACAATTTAGAGGAGATCTATCTGTCTGTATGAGCCACCTAACCAGGAACTCCTGCAGTGGACTCTCACAAAAACCAGATACAAACTTTCATTGTGTCGACACTAAAACATGGGGATTATTTGACAGTAAATAGCCTATCTAATGCACGACTAAAATAGCCTCATTTCCCAGCTTCTCCCCTTATAACCCAGCATCTGTGCTGAAATCATGCTTACCTGCCCCAAACAGCACTTTGTAACCATCACCTCCCTTAAAAAATGATTCATAGATGTACTGAATAGACACACGCTGAGCACCTATGATGTTTCAGGCTAATTTCTTATAGAATCTTACAGTTGAAAATCTTTCACCCGGCTTTCAGGGATCTCCACCTGTGTTTACAAGTTTGCCTCTCATTACACCACCCCCCAACCCTTGTCTCTAAATTCCTAACAATCTAAATTATTTGCTATTCCTGACATGATTTAGATTTTTTTTTTTTTTTTTTTTTGCCTCCATGCCTTTGGTTCCTTTGTCCTCTCTCTCTTTCTAAATGTTACATTTACTTTCAGCTCTAGTGTAAATGCTAACAATCCCAGAAAGTTCATCTCCTTGGATTCCCAGATCAAAGGAATCTCTCTTTAGGTCTCTCTCTCTCTCTCTCCCTTTCTCTTTTACATCCTTCCTCTAACTCCCATACCACTTGATCTATTTCTGTTTATAAATTCCACATCTGCCTTGCTCATCACTGTATCCCCTGGAGCCAGCACCATGCCGGACACACAGTAGGTACTTTTTTGAATGAATATCACTTACACACTGGGGCTTAGCATAGTGCCAATGTTAAATATATATCACTGTTTAGTGAATGTAAAATTCAAATTTCCTCCGGGTTACCAGTCTAGGGTTCAATACTTCGCAATAGCTTTACTCTTTCCCTCCAAATGTCAGTTCTTCCTCAGCACTCTCTGATGGCTTTTCACCCCTCTCCTTGCCTAAACCAGAAACCTAGGATGACTTTTCTCTCTCCCTCACCCCCTTAGCCATCCCTGCTGATGCTACTTCCTAAGCCGGCCTGGAATGCATCCCGTCTTCTCCAGCCCCTATTCCCTTAGTGCAGGGTGCCACTGTCACCAAACTAGCCTTCCTGTCTCTAGCCTTTAACTTCCCCGTGCCCAAAGTTCACTAGCTAAACAGCAGCCGGGTGGTCTTTCTAGAATCAAGTGAAAATCTGATTTTGTCCTTTACCCACTTAAAGTCCTGAAAAGGCTCTTGGTGAATTTCACAATCAAGTTCCAGGTAAAGTAAGCAGGACCTACTCAGCCCTTCACAGCTTGATTAATGCGTTAACTCAACAAATATATAGAAAGCAGCTTCTCTAAGTGCCAGATACTGTTTTCGGTGCTCAAGGATGCACTGGTAGACACCAAACAAAATCTGGGCACTCACTGAGCTTGCATTCTAGTGTGGAGACAGGCAGTAAATAAAGACAGAAAGTAAGTATATCATTTAGCATGTTAGACGGTTACAAGTTTTATGAAAAAAAAATAGAGCAAATAATGGCATCTGGGAGTGTAGATTTGGAAGAAGGATTACAATTTAAATGAGGTGCTCGTGGTAGGCCCTTACTGAGAAGGTACTGAGAAGGCCCTTACTGGGATCATTTGAGGTGAGAGAACCACGCAGATAGAGGCGGTGACCCGTGCCAAGTCCTGGGGCAGAAGCACGTCTAGCCTGTATGAAAAGGGCAATCTTACAACCTACTTCTAGTTCCTGAATGCGCCATTCTTCCTCTTCTGTGCATATGAATCCGTCTGTCTAGAATGCCCTTCCCTTCCTTCTTTACGTAACTCCTCCTCATCCTTTAGCGGTTGGCTGGGCACTGCCACTCTTTTAAACCTCACCTGATGCAGAGCCTGGCAGTCAGCATTGCTAACAAACTCCCGGGTGGTACTGATGCTGATGGTCCCTGGGCCACAGGAGCAGCCAGTCACGGAGGGTTGGTCTAGGTCAGTGGTTCTCAGCCTTGGATCATATTGGAACCACCTGGAGAACTTTTAAATCCCTCCCCCTGCACAACAATGCCACATCAGACCAATCAAATCAGAGGGTGTGAGACTGGGATGCAGGAATCAGTATGTTTTCAAGTGTCCGGGTGATTCCAATGTGCAGGCAGGTTGAGAACCTGGGGTGTCTCTAAAATCTCTTCTAACTCAGAAACCTATCACTCTGTTGGCTAGACCTTTCCAGACCGGGCATCACTGACACTGCTTGGGCAAGACACAGACTTTGCCATTCTAGACACAGGTCTGTAGTACTGTGGTTTTGATCACGAGCTCTAGAAATGACAGGTGTGGGTTCATGTCCCAGCTCTGTTATTTGACCTTGGGCATGGTGCTTTACCTCTCTCAGCCTCAATTTCTTCATCTCTAAAATGAAAGTCACTATATCTAACATGTTGGACTATGGAAGGATTTAAAAAGGTGATTACGCCAGCACTTTGCAGGTGCCAGTAATTTGAGGCTGCTGTTGATATTAAACATGAGATTTTGCAGCACTGCAGGTTTTTGTGGGTTTTTTTTTAAACAAAGATGTTAGTTGTCTTCTTGCTTTTCCTCCTGAAGAGCATCCACGTGGAAAACAACAACAGCCACTAGGGAAGCCTGGATCAGCTTAAGTGTCATCAGGGGAACACTTTTCAGTAGTTAATTTCCTCCTCTGTCCTCAGCTCCCAAAGCTATTCTGAGAGGACACCACTGTTCTACTTTATGAAACATTTGCCCATGACAACAGACGGGAATTCTAAGCGCGCTTTTGGCACACAGACCCTTTTTTCCTATCCCCTGTCACCCTTGTTGATAGTAAGCGAACATTCACTAGGAATAACGTTCTTGTCTGTTTTCTTCTGCTAGCAGTGGATTACAGTTCTGATTGCCTTACATGAATCAAACACTCTCTTGGTGGAAGCTGCAACAGCAATGAAATCATCACAGCGGTTCCACCTAATTAGTAAGTCGTGAGCACATTTGTCTCTTGGTTTTTGGGGAAGGGATCATGGAGACAGTGAGGCCGGGTTTCCATTTATTCTAAGCCATGGGCACCCTGAGAAGTGAGAGCATTTTCCCTCCTTTCTGTTGATAAATCTCATCCGTACCAAATGTCTGAACATAAGGGCAGTCCTCAAATTCTGCCCCTCCCCACCCCACCAGGCCGGCTAGCAAGTCTTGAGAAAGAAGATATGGAAAAATTTACCATAAATTCAGGTCTGTCAAAACCCTTCAATAATGGTTTAACATCCTGTTCCAATACACCCCTGTTTAAGACACTCACACCCAGACCTGTCTGCTCGGTTCACTTTCCTCAGCTTCCATCCATATACTGACGTACACATATCGACTGTCATGACTTTACTCACATTGGAATGTTCTCTTTATTCTCTCCCACATCTAAAATGTGAGAAATATTTTCCCTAGAAATAATACTATTAAAATGGTTGGACTTAGTAATATTAGCAGTACGATTAATTCAGTTGATGTATGTTAAGTGCTTAGAATAGTGACTTGTATATACATGGTATTGCGCAATACCTGTTTGGCATTAATGTAACTATAACTATTGCCATAAAAATAGGTCAGCTATATTATACTTCGAAAAGGCATTTGTGGGCTGACCTCTATTTTAGATACGTTTAAAGAGCAATCTAGCACCTTCTAAGCATTGAGCATTATGCTTTGTATGCTTTACCTCAGTTAATTCTCCCAGCAGCCCTAGAAAGATGGTACTATTACTCCTCACTTAAACAGTAAAGAGACTGAAGCTCAGGTAGGTTAAAGAACTTAAAGTCATACAGCTGGTATGTGCCAGAGCTAGGATTCACACACATGGCTATTCTGTCCTTGAGTTTGATCTCTTAGTCACAATGCTCAACTTCCTAATAGAACATTGCTTGGTCTTCCTTGTCCATTTTTGCTGTTCTCAACCCAAAACTGTCAAGCTCATCAGAAACAAGGAAAGTGTGGAAAACTGTAACAGTCTAGAAGAGTCTAAGGAGACATGACAAGTAATTGCAATGTGTGATTCTGGCACAGAAAACAGACATTAGGTAAAAACTAAAGAAATCTAAATCAAGAATGGACTTTAGGGCTTCCCTGGTGGCGCAGTGGTTGAGAGTCTGCCTGCCAATGCAGGGGACACGGGTTCGAGCCCTGGTCTGGGAAGATCCCACATGCCGCGGAGCGACTGGGCCCGTGAGCCACAATTGCTGAGCCTGCGCGTCTGGAGCCTGTGCTCTGAAACGGGAGAGGCCGCGATAATGAGAGGCCCGCGCACCGCGATGAGGAGTGGCCCCCACTTGCCGCAACTGGAGAGAGCCCTCGCACAGAAACGAAGACCCAACACAGCCATAAATAAATAAATAAATAAAACCCAAAAGTTAAAAAACAAACAAACAAACAAAAAACCAATTAAAAAAAAAAAAAAGAATGGACTTTAGTGAATA
Organism: Balaenoptera ricei; assembly: GCF_028023285.1. Lineage (NCBI taxonomy): Eukaryota > Metazoa > Chordata > Mammalia > Artiodactyla > Balaenopteridae > Balaenoptera > Balaenoptera ricei. The sequence goes on along the minus strand of NC_082644.1, from coordinate 91,918,769 downwards.
ATAATGTATCAGTATTGATTCCTCAGTTGTGACAAATGTATCAAAGTAACGTTAACAATAAGGGAAACTGGGTGTGAGTTATATAATAACTCTCTATAATATTCTTGCAACTTTTCTGTAAATATAAAATTCTTCTTTAAATAAAACATTTACTTTTTAAAAGTCAATGAACCCTCGTTCAAGGTTATACTTGGAACAACATAATTTTTCTAACTATAAGTAAGTTCTCATAGTAAAAGGATTATGTTGATTAATGTGCAGTTTGGAGCTTGGCCCAATCTAGCAGTTTGTGTTTTCTAATCCAAATTATCCACCTTCTAAAACATCCCATTAAGTAAGTTTAGAGAGATGGGTATAAAGCAGGATCCTAGAACTCATGGTAATTTCTTCCTCTGGAATTCTGACCAGAGTAAAGAATATTTGACTTACTGTTTTAAAAAAAAATTTTTTTTAATGAAAACAGAGAATGTGTTATGTAGGATATGAAGGCTGGGAATCCAAGACCAATTATTGTGAGAAAAGCTCTTTTCCACAAATGTACCAAAGCAACATTAAGGATCAATGCAGTCTAATTCCAATGGTATAAAAAGAAGCGGGTACTCAATTCAATGTCAGTGCACTCATAACATGAGCAGAGAAGGCACTTTTCAAATTGGAGGTCCTGAATATATACATATCTTAAAGAGGTCTGTGCAGGAAGAAAATTAAGTGCCATGGAATTCCTTGGTGGCCCGTGTAAAAAATAGGATGAAAGAGAAAGCCTGGTAATAACAATGCCTTAAAATACTCTGCAAAGTTCAAGGATTCTATTCATTCCTTCCTGGTCAGTGTGATAGTTTAAAAATACATCCACAAATTTATTGGCACTCCTCCTATCCAGAGATGGGCTCTATGTCCTCTAAGCTTGAAACTGTATGCTTCCAACAATAGCATACAGCGGAAAGGACACAATGCTTCCAAAGTTAGATCATAAACACCAAGTGCTTCTGCTTTGCTCACAGGAACACTTTATCTGGAAACCTTCAGCCTCTAGGTCTGCTCTGTTCTCACTGTCATTCTAGCCTCACCCACTGTTTGACCATAACCATATGAGAAACTTTGAACCAGGATAATTTAGTCAAATATTTCCTGAATTCTTGGCCCACAAAAATGTGTGAAAGATGATAAAATTATTGTTGCTGTTTTAATTCTCTAAATTCTGAGCTAATGTATTATGCAGCAATAGCTAACTGGAATAGTTGGTTTATGACTGTTCAAGAAAGAGTTGGGATAACATAAAGTGTCAGTGTAGGGCAATCATGATTCATTGACTGTGTTGTGTCAAACCTGGCCATAGAATCATAAATACATAAATCTATATTAATGATAAGTAATGTGATTTAGTTCAATACGTAATGATTTACTTATTACCCAGAACCTCTGCCTTAATTTAGAAAATATTTATTAAGCATATACTATGTGTGAGGCACAATGACAGACATTAGGAATTCAATGATGTAAAAGACAAACATATACATAGTTTCCTGGAGCTTACACTCTAGTGGGAGAAACAAACAAAAACAAGTAAAGAAACTAATGATTACCAATTATGATAAGTACTATAAAGGAAACCAGCAAGGTGCTTGGGAAAATCCTACTTTTGACAGGCGGTTAAGAAAAGTCTCTCTGTTATTTGTAGTGAGGTGCATGGACCTAGAGTCTCTCATACAGAGTGAAGTAACTCAGAAAGAGAAAAACAAATACCGTATGCTAACACATATATATGGAATCTAAAAAAAAAAAAAAAAATTGGTTATGAAGAACCTAGGGGCAGGACAGGAATAAAGACGCAGATATAGAGAATGGACTTGAGGACACGGCGAGGGGGAAGGGTAAGCTGGGACGAAGTGAGAGAGTGGCATGGACTTATATACACTACCAAATGTAAAATAGATAGCTAGTGGGAAGCAGCCGCATAGCACAGGGAGATCAGCTCGGTGCTTTGTGACCACCTAGAGGGGTGGGATAGGGAGGGTGGGAGGGAGACGCAAGAGGGAGGAGATATATGTAAATGTATAGCTGATTCACTTTGTTATACAGCAGAAACTAACACACCATTGTAAAGCAATTATACTCCAATAAAGATGTTAAAAATTAAAAAAAAGAAAGAAAAGTCTCTCTGATGAAATGGCATTGAAGATAAGAACTAAAAGTAAAGAAATAACCAGTTATGTTAAGAGCAGTAGAAATATTCCTAGAAGAGGAACAATATGGGCAAAGGCCCTGGGGTAGAAATATGCCAGGACCAGAGTAAAGTCAGGGTGGCTGGAGCTTAATGTGTAAGAGGAATGTGGAAGAGACAGCTAGCGTTTCACCAGAGAATGCCCCTCTGTGTTGTAGGGTTGTTTGGAGGGAGTGGCTTTCCAATAAGAGATTTTATTTCTCAACCTTACCCCCTTGCACACAAGCATAGCCATGTGACTGATCCCTGGTCAAAAGAATTTAGGTGGGACTGCCACAACTAGATGTGGTCCGTACAAACCCTCCACTCTCTTTGCTTAAGTGCCAGTTGGATGTTAATACCCAGAGTGTCATAGAGAACCAAATGTAAAGATGCCATATGACTATCAATCTGAGCCCCTGAATGACCGCATGGAGCAAAGGCCCATCCTCTCTTCCTCTTTCTACCCAATGGATTTACGCGAGTAAATGCACCTCTGCTGGTATTAAGCTTGAGAGCTCAGGGTTGAGCTTTTAGGGCAGTTAGTATTAACTGACATAAGGGAGAGTGAGACAAGATTCAGCTGGAAGTCATCATGAGAGGTTGGATGAAATGGTGAGGAATTTGATTTTTACTCTAAGAGCACTGAGAACCCATTATTGTATACAGGGAAATGAGATGACCTGATTTATGTTTTAAGATCACTCTCGTCTCTGTGGACATTGGATTAGAAGGCAAAAGAGTAAAACTACTGTAGTGGCTTATTACAAAGGTTCAACGTGAAGTAAAGACATGGAAGCCCCATGTTCTGTCAACTGAGAACTCTCAGCTCGGTCCAGAAGAATGAGAGTGTCTTTTAAATGAAAAGGAATAATCATCCAGTTCAAGAGGGTGATTTGTACATGATCTAGCAGCTTTTAGATTTTCTGGAACTCTTAATAAACATATGTTTTGGAAAACATAATCTACTCATATACCATCTTTCCTGTTAAGGGAAGTTTACATCAGTCTCCTCACCACTTGAGATATGTGTAAAACAACTAACTGAGGCCACACAAAGACAGTGTGATCTGTATCAAGCCAAACCATATGTTGCTGCTCCTAAAATCAAACTCTGAGCATGACCTAAGACTCTACGGCAAATTAAGATACCATCACTATGAGGATTGAAAAAAGCTGGTAGACACGATGATGAATAAATAATTCAAGTAAAGGATACTTCCTAACACAAGCCCAGTGGGAACAGAGAAGACAGAACACCCTAGTTGTCTGGGGGGGGTGTGTAATGGGGGAAGGGGGCAGAGTCAGAGGACCAAGAGTTTGAGTACAAGTTTATCCAGGCAAAGAAGCATAATGTCGTATGATAATACAGGATCTATTATTTTTTGCCTTCTCTTACAATTGCTGTCTACTGGATCTAACTATCATTAGAGTCTTTTCTGAGAAAGAATCTTTGGCCAAATACAAAGTTCAGATGATTTTAGTTATGTTTCGTGAGTTAATGCTTTCAATGCACTGTTATAATTTGTCAAAAGATATTCTAAATATGTTCCTCCAAATGGAATGGGTTAAATCAGTCTGAAACTATAGTCTAAAATATGTAAAATATACTATGCCTGTAATCTAGCAGAGTATTTGTTGCTTTTTTATGCTTAAATTTTTTTTAATTAATTAATTAATTTTTTGGGCTGTGTTGGGTCTTTGTTGCTGCACGCGGACTTTCTTTAGTTGCGGTGAGCCGGGGCTACTCTTCGTTGCGGTGCACGGGCTTCTCATTGTGGTGGCTTCTCTTGTTGCGGAGCACGGGCTCTAGGCGTGCGGGCTTCAGTAGTTGTGGCATGCAGGCTCAGTAGCTGTGGCTCGCGGGCTCTAGAGCGCAGGCTCAGTAGCTGTGGTGCACGGGCTTAGTTGCTCCGCGGCATGTGGGATCTTCCTGGATCAGGGCTCGAACACGTGTCCCCTGCCTTGGCAGGCGGATTCTTAACCACTGAGCCACCAGGGAAGGCCCTATGATTAAATTTTAAATGTAAAGCCTATCAAAAGGCTTCTTATTCAGAAAAACTCAGGGCTACCAATATTAAAGGAATTTAAGCCTATGTAAGCCCTCAGAAGTATTAAACTGAAATAAATCCAGGCATCAGCGAGTCCAATTTACACATTTATTATCTGAAAAAATATATATGTATATTTAAATTATCTTCTTCAGAGAATATCTGTCAGTTTGATGGGACTTTCGTTGTTATATTGTGTGTTTAATGTTTTAACGTGGTCTTTGAGATCTGTGTGAAATCCTCAGGTTTCATGAAGGAAACTACACAACACACACACACACACACATCAAACCTTGTCATAACTGTGAGTGCTCCAGAATTTGATTTTTTTTTTATTTTATTTTTATTTATGGCTGTGTTGGGTCTTCATTTCTGTGCGAGGGCTTTCTCCAGTTGAGGCAAGTGGGGGCCACTCTTCATCGCGGTGCGCGGGCCTCTCACTATCGCGGCCCCTCCCATTGCAGAGCACAGGCTCCAGACGCGCAGGCTCAGTAGTTGTGGCTCACGGGCTTAGTTGCTCCGCGGCATGTGGGATCTTCCCAGACCAGGGCCCGAACCCGTGTCCCCTGCATTGGCAGGCAGATTCTCAACCACTGCGCCACCAGGGAAGCCCCAGAATTTGATTTTTGTTTGACAGCTAGAAACTGTATACATTAACAATTTTTGGCTTTTACTCATTCTTTGGCTTTGACCCATGCAATTGCATGAACCTGAAGGACAAATATGCAGCTGTTCACAAATATTCAAAGTGATTCCAAAGTGGCATGACAGTTCTTGTCTCTCCTGACGAGTCTAGACTCAAGCCAGCCATACAGTATTTCTTGATTTTTCTCACCTGAAGATTTCATTCAGATTTGAAAGGAGCTATCATAGCTCAAACTGATTTCCAGAGACCCTGACCAATCATTTGTTCATGCAATCCACAAACATTAATGAGTCTTCACTATGTACTAGTTATGATACTATAGATTGAGGACCCTACATAAATATGACATTATCCTTACCCTTGAGAACAGAACAATCTCTAAGATAATGCAATATATGTTTGGGGAACACAGACAAGGGACAGTTAACTCTGCCTGAATGACCTCAGGCTTCAGTAGTCAAATGAATTCATCGTAACATGAATTCTCATATCTTGCTTGGAGTATGTTCCCTCCGAGACTCCAGTCTTGAGGAAAGCCTTCCCTTAATACTTAAAAGAGCCTCTAGGGGGCATTGCATATAATCTTTCCATTTTCCCACCGGGCCTCTACATCCACTGGTCATCACAGCCTCCCTCACGCTCTGTCATTGATAGGCAAGGGCACGTCACTGTTGCTGTGACACTGAGCGGAGGAGGTTCCACTCTCATATCCAGCGCCATACTTTGTTTTCCAGTCACCTAAGCAGCTTAAAGCTTCTGCCCATGATCTCTTTCTCCATAGGGCTCATTCTCAGCAGCTGTGACCATAATTGACACCCACTGCCTTTACGTTCTATCCATTTCCTTATGTTTTATTTGAATTCAAATGCTACATGTATTGTTCTGCAACTTGCTCTTTTCCATTACTAGTATTTTTTTAATGCAGTGTACTGATATATAAACGCTAGACCACGCCCTTTAATGCTCTCTGCATCCCTCTGCAAGAGTACACTTCCTACTCTCCAGAGTGGGCACCCAGCTGCTCTCTGTGGAACACCAGTTTTTCCACCACCTGCCAGCCCTAGAAACGATCGATTTGGCTTCTACCAATCTGACAGGTGAAAAACGGAATCTCATTACTGATTCCCTGATGAGTAGTGAGTGTGAGCATTATATTGGACACACCTTATCTGCGTCCCTAATCTCTTGACCTTGCTGGCAGCCTAGGCTCTTGGTTGTTCACTCTGCTTCTGCTGTAGTAGCAACCGAGGCACCTCACACGCCCGGAGTCACTGCTTTTCCAGAGCCCAGCAGTTTGCTCAGGAATACAGGACTCCATCTTGGCCCACCAACGTGTAGTCGGGCCAGCCAGCTCTCTGACTCCTCCTGACACTTGCAGGGAAGTGAAACACTACACCACGGGCAGAGGATCCTCCTGAGTGACTACTGAAAGAGCTGAATGTCACCACACAGATGAGTTAAGTTTCCTCAGACTAACTGAACAGCAGAGAACCAGGGGAGGAGAGGGATCCAGGAAGATAAATTTCAGCCACTCGGGCTTCCCTGGTGGTGCAGTGGTTGAGAATCTGCCCGCCAAGGCAGGGGACACGGGTTCGAGCCCTGGTCTGGGAAGATCCCACATGCCGCGGAGCAACTAGACCCGTGAACCACAACTACTGAGCCTGCGCGTCTGGAGCCTGTGCTCCGCAACAAGAGAGGCCATGATAGTGAGAGGCCTGCGCACCGCGATGAAGAGTGGCCCCCACCTGCCGCAACTAGAGAAAGCCCTCGCACAGAAACGAAGACCCAACACAGCCATAAATAAATAAATAAATAAATAAAAATTAAAAAACAAAAATTTCAGCCACTCCCTCCCTTCCACAGCCTGCTCTGAGGTGTAATACCTATGAATGAGCTGTTCCAAAGATAACCCGTGCAGCCAAGTAGACAGGCGTGCCATTCAACTGGCTATCTCTACTTGGCTTCTTGTGAGGCAGTGGCCAGAGTATCACACATCTTCTTATACTGCACCTCCTTCCTCTCTTCCTCATCTCCCTTTTCTCTCATAAGCCTGTAGCAGATGGTGCCCTTTTTTTGGAGGTAACAGGATTCATTAACAATTTCTGAAGAATGTAAAGCTTTGATTGGATCTATGTTTCAGAAAGAGGATGCTGGAGACATAATGGAAACTCAGTAGGAATTTGGGAAAGATGAAGACAAGGAGACATATTTTAGGAGTTTCTTCCATTGGGGCTGGTGCCAGCGTTAGGGCAACGATAACAGAAATAAAGAAGAGTCACACTGAAGAGAGTTTGGGGAATTAAATGTTGATTAGATCATTTCTGAGGTGAATGTAGCGGGAGAAAGAGCAAAGCATGGGGTCACAACAGTTGTTAAAGACTGGAGAAAGAAGAGGCATTGAAAAGACTGAAGGACAGGTTGACAGGTGAGAGAATTTGGAGAAGAGAGAGCTTCAAGAAGGAGAGCTTGACTAATGATGTTCAACAATGCAGAAAGGTCACACAAACCTAAGACTGAAGGAGGAGCTATGAACCCAGCCATCAGGTATCACCATAATAACAGCATCAGAGGAGGCATGGAGTCTGGAAGAGACAGTGATTTCAAATAAAGATACATTGGTAAAAGAAGATGATTAAACAATGGTCTGAAGTAATAGTGAGAACCCAGGTGGAAATCCAGGTACAGGAGATCAGAGGGCCTAGGGGCCTCCACTGAGACAGGGCAGGGTTGCAATTTTAACACAGGGCTGGGGCAATGTGTAAATATATCTCAGGCAAGAAGGTAGAAGAAGTATTTCTGTGAAAAGATGGAAAATAAGTATTTATTGCTAACTGAAAAGAGGTTCCAGAGAATTCAGGAGAATGGGGTAAAAAAGGAGCAGTGAGGGGAAGTTTTCATTACCAATAAAGGTCCCACCTTTAACGATTCAAAGTTTTTTGTAAAGTTAGCCTCCACTGTCTAGCTAGCTCTGGGATTCACAGTCATCAATGTGTTTGGGTTTGTGGTTTTGTGGAAAGTGATTCTGTCCCCAATTACTATATATTATCAGTGCCTGAAATACCACCAACACAAACCTACTGCTTTGAAATTAACTTGTTTATAAATGCTTCTGGCAAAATAACCTCTAATGCGGTGGTGAAGATTAGATGAGAACAATGCACTGTGGGAATTAGACTCTAGGAATGTCAGGGGCTCCAGGAGGTAGGAGAGGCTTTCTGTAAGTTTAAAGGGCAAGACATCAATGATGAAATTCACCTACTTCATTATTTTTATTTAGGATAATGCCTTCTTCCCAAACCCATTAAACAAACTGCTCCTTTACCTAAGTTAGTATAGCTACTGCAATCACACAAAAAGGTACACACACACACACACACACACACATATACTCTCTCTCTCTCTCCCCCTCCTTTTTACTTTTTAATTGAGAGAATACAAAAAGAAACTTCATACCAGCCTGTGTGAATTATTGCAAATCCAAAAGAGGAACTCAAAATAATATGCATCAACTGTTTAAAATGTGACCTGTGCTCTATAATCAAGATGTCTGGCTGGGCTGTTTTTTAATCAGGTGTCAGAAGTATATCCTGCAGCCAAAATCTCCAATTACTGAAAGCCCCCCTCAGGAAAAAAATGTAACATGTGCTGCAAGTTATATCTTAGTTAAAATGTTATTTTTTAAAAGATGTCTTGATTGAAATTTAATAGGATGAAGAGCTCAAAAGAACACCTCACACTGGCTAGAAATCTACTTCTGGTTTCATTGAAGAATCAAGGTACCAGAATGGCAAAATGAGATCACGGAGTTATAAATGTGAGGCCACAGAGTAACACTATATTTTTTAAGGGGAGACCTGAATGTGTCCATTCAAAGGCATGTAGGCCCAATCAGGGTATTACCTGTCTTGGGAAGTTACCACATTATTCCCAACATTTTGGGAACTTCCTCCACCGTCCTTTGGATCTCTTCAGTGGTGACACTGAGACACAGGGTTTGGTTTTGAGAAATAGTCAAAAGCAGTTCAGAGCCCGGTTTGGTAAATCAGATAGATTATAGGATGGAGAATCACCACTTTTTGTTAACGAAGGGAGGGTGGTTATAAATTGATGAAAATTACTTTCATACACCTTATAAACTGACTCTGGGGGAAATTTACTGAGGGAAGTTTTCAAAATGTTTTAAGAAATCGCAGTATTTTTGGAATAAATAATATAAACTCTGAAATGACTACTTTACAGAGGAGGACACACATTGAGATATGTAAAGTCCCTCTAAGCTTGCTGTAGAGTGGAGAGCTTATACTCAATACACAATTTTTAATGCATTTTAAATAAAATAATATGTGATAAGGGTTATCTAAATTCTTGGATATTTTAAATCTTATTACTTTATAGCCGTACTGCATATTCCCTCCATGGGATTAGAGGAAGCATTTTATACACACTGAATTCAAGTCTTTTGCAGACAGGTGGCTGATGACTTACCAGATCTTTAATCCATAAATTTAACTTGTTACACTCATTTGGTTTATTGTGTGTAATACACACAAACCCTGAATGATTCACACTAACTATTTTTCACTCATAAAAACATGCCAAAACCTTTTCAGAGAGTTGCTTTTGTCTCTTTTTAGAGTGCTCATTCTTCAGTGTGTATAAACAAGCAAATGCTTTGATATTCAAATTAATGAAAACAGTGGAAATGAGAAATGAATCCATCTGAAAATCTATTTGATGCATGTTAATGAAACGCTCACACACATAAAAAGTTATCTGAGAAGCTATCTATCTCACATGCAGTGAGAAACTCCCCTGCAGGTAAAACAGAACGGTTATTTTACAGTTAATCACATCTGAGTTCTAGTTCTGCCAGGCCCAGAACAGCAAGTGGCTAGAAGCGTGGACTTTTAGGTGGGGAAGATACAGATTTAAACCCTGACTCAGTTGTTTGTTAGCTGTGTGACCTTGAGCAGGTTAATTAAGGTCTTTCGAGCCTTAATTTATTCATCAATAATATGGAAATAATAGCAATGTTCATTTCACAAAGTAATTTTAAGAATTAAATAAAAGAGTGCATGTAACTTTCTTAGCATAGTATACCTGAGACTTAATTAGTTGTTATTAATGTGATTATCAAATTGAGTATCTTTTTTTCTGTGCATCAGTTTTCTCTCCTATAAAACAGGACTGTTACCTAGTTGATCAGTGAGGAATAAATGAGATGATGTAGAAAGTTCAATGAACGTTTCAATGCTATGCAATGTTAGATATTGTGAAATACAAAATGCTATTTTGTCTGCATTACAAAGAAAAATAAAATGCCTTATTCTCCAGGCCATTACAGACTGAACGAGTGCTTGCATCTCCTCTGGTAGCAGTAGGGGTTTGGTAACTTCAATCTGAGGTGGTTGAGTTTCTCCAGGCTTCCCCAAAAGATGGGATCATGGTTGGTAGACTAAATCAAATTTCAGTGTTTCTGCCCTGTCTCTTCAGGCAGGACTGAAAGCAATCCCACCCCCCATACCCTCAGAGTCTCACTCAGGTATGTCTGATGGCCCCCACAAGGTATCTCATGTGTGCTCACCATGTCTCTTTTAGCTCCTGGCATCATGTGGCACTTGTTGGGTTCTTCCTCTCCTACCCAGCTCTCCTGCAACAATCAGGCTGGTGAGCATAGGGGAAGCCAATACAAATGACCAGGGCTAGTGGTCCAGCAGGGGGTCCAGAGTCCAACTATGCTGGATGTCAACACAATCTCACCCTTGCTGGGGGGACCCCAACAATGTTTTCACCAAGGCCTGAACCAATTCCTGGCAGCCCTGTGCACCATGGAGGAATTCTGAAATAGAGCTCTTTCCCAGGTTCTAACTAAAAAAAGAGAGGTGAGTCACCTCTGCTCTGTATCCCCAAACCTATCTTTTCTTTATCATGCTCCACCCAGTCTCTGCTTGGGCGAGTAAGGTGCAGAGCCCTTCCTCAGGTCCAATCCTCAGCAAAGCTCTCCTTGCTTCTCTCCGGCTCTCTTCATCACAAAATATTTGTGGAATATTAAACAAAAATGGTGTTGAGAAAGTAAGAAACATTCCCTGCCTTCTCTCCCCACAGGGCCTGGGGACTCCGGCTAGATGGAGGAGAGGGTTATAACCTGGAGAGGTGAAGTGGTTCAGGTTTTTGTGCTGTAATATTGATAGGTGGGGTCATTATTGCTCTGCAGTTTCTTTTTAATGTATCTAGAATTTTTCTTCTTTTTCTTATTCTGGCTAAGTAATTCTGCTTCTTCTCCTTCCTTTCTTTCTCAGTTAAATGAGTAAGGGTGCATATGGCCCAAAGGAAAACAAAGAGGGAACTTGAGATCTGGGACCTTCAAATTTCTTTCTAAATGTCCTGACAAGTGACCAGGGAGGAAAAGGAAGAAGGGATTAAACTGGACATTTCTCTCTGGGATAATGTGAGCACAAGAGACTAAGTACAAAAGCCCTGTGACCCTGTCTGGTATAACATTTACCAGAAGCTGTTTCTTCTTAACTGAGCCCAGAAGCAACAGGGGCCACCATTCTGCAGCTCAGCACTGAGTCGTATAACCAAGAGCTGCATGACCCCTCAGAGACGGGATTGAGAGATCTTCAATGACCCTGAGGCTTCTATCAAAACAAAATTTTACCAGCCTTAGAAATCTTCAAAATCAAAACGAGACTAGAGTATTATAAGGATCTATCATAGATCTACTTCAGATAGTCCTTCGGGTCAAGGACAGAAATTCTGACTTGTTAATTTAATCCTAGTCGGGAAGTTCAGGCACATATGGGTAGGTATAAGATCTTGGCTCTACTCGGCAATGAGGGAACCTCATCTCCCAAATCAAACTGGATCCCTTGGCCTTCCAACAAGTTGTCCTGACTCCATAAGTTGACCTCAGAATCTGCAGATGACCTGGGAATGGCTGCAACTTGAAGGTGCCTTTGTCTTAGACACAGAGGATGCTGTGGGTGCAGCCTGGTCCAGATCTGACAGAGACACGTGACCAGAAAGAATTATGGACAGAAATAACCCAAGACAGTGTTTTTGAAACACCAGGATGAAGGAGAGACATTAAAAACAGTCTCTATAAAAAGTTACATGTTTCTGAGGAATGAATAACTCTTTCATGGGAATATATAACCCTATGGGTCAAGTGCCCAATACATACTTCCAGAAAGAATTAGAAATGTTTCGCCTGTTAAAAATAATCCAGAGAGAGAACTGAAAACCACTTCACCTAGCCAGAATTGTCAAAATAAGACCAGTGAGTAATAGCTATAGACAGATTTCAGACGTTTAAGATAAAATGTTTTAACAACTGAAAAATGGAACAGGTTATCTTTGGAGCATATATAATAATATGATTAAGAGCATAGTTTTGAGGGTCAGAAAACCATGGATTTGAATCATAACGTCTAACACGTACTAGTTGTGATACTGAACTTTTGGGGGCCTCTCCTTTCTCATCTGAAGGTTATGGATAATAGTGCAGACTTTCCTGGAATACTGAAGGATTAACAAGATAATGTATATAAAGCACTTACAGAATGACACTTTAAGAAGACTCAATAAATGAAAGCTATTACTATTACTGCTTTTGTATTAATAACTGGTGTAAAGCAGAAGTTGCCAACTACAGATAGAGGACACAGATAGCTTTTACATGGTGTAAACAATGTTTATTTCTAAGCAAATGTATTGCGAGCAAACAATGACTCTGACAGTTCAAAAGAGAGGAAGTAATTGTGTCCACTGGTAAGAGAAGACTCAAAATGTGTAAGTCTATTCACTGTACCTCTCCATCCTGCCCATGTGATGTGGAACTGTATAGCCCAGCACAATAAACCAGACAGATCAATAAAGTTTAAACAAGAATTCCCACATGACGTAATGCAGGGGGAAAAAAACCCCATCAAATTGGATTATGACATAAAGGGCCTCTGTGTGCATGTTGAAGATATCTGTAAGTGATTTTATATGACCTGAAGCAGACGACCAAGGGCTAGTGATTACATAAATAATGGAGCAGGAAGATAGCAACAATATTTAAGGCTACTCAAGACAATGAGTAAGCATAAAGCTGCCATTTGAAATGAGAGTATCTAACCCAATTCTATAAGGAATTAATTATCTAATCTTTTGATTTACTTGAAACACTTGACCAAACTGCTTTCGGAAAGACAAACACAACTGTCTCAACTGGAGAATTAAAGGTAACCCCTGTCTTGAATGAAATAAGAACTTATAACAGATTTCAGCCTATTATTTGGTTTCAGAGATTGTCTTTATTAGCTGGGTATCAAAAGGATGCTTCCTGGATTAGCGTAAGAGAGGAAGAACTAATAAATTTAGATCTTTTCATTGTGAGCATAAAAACTCAAAAGCAAACTAATGTTAAGATGATCCTGTAGAGAATGCAGATCCTTCAAGGAAAAATTGAAATTGATCTTATTCAGAGTGTGAAAAACCCCATTCCAATAATAACCCCTTTATCCAGTTGTTGGTTCCAACTGAAAGGAATTCCCAATCCCGGACTGAACTGATGAGCTCAGGTTAAGCAGTCCACATGGAGCCTCTTGTTTATGAAGTGGCCATGCGGTTACCGAGGAGCAGAGAAACAAGTGCCTCTGCTCCACTCCTGCCGCAGACCATCCCGCCTTTACACTCACAGCAGGCCCAGGGGCTCTCCTTATCAGGCTCGTGCTGCCTCACCTCCTAATGGCCTTCCTCAATGCCCATTCTGTCTGCTTCACTCTGAGCTGACACAGCAAATGTACACGAAGAGGTTTGCAGTATAGCAGAAGTCAGAGACTTGAAACAAAGAAGGCTCCTGTTACTTATTTATTTATTTGCTTGTTTCTAATTCTCTCCATCCGTCGATGGTCAAGGATTTCAGTGGCTGGCACCAGGGAAAGGCACGGGAAGAAATCAATTTTCAATAACCTCAGAGATCACAGGGCACTGGATAATAAGCAATAAGTCTTTGTGAAGAACAAATCCTGCCTAAAAGAGGGCTACTGGGTTTGTGCAGAGCACAGCTGAAGTCAGGTGGGAAGGCCTAATAGGAATATTACACCTCGACTCCAGTAAACTGAAACCATTTTGGATTCTGTTCCAATTGACTGTGTCACCAACATGCTTCAGAAGTGTTGTTGGGACCATTTTCTAAATGAGGTCAAAGGTTATGTCCAAAGAAATGAATGCATGAAAGGGGCTCCAGAAATTACCTTGTGAATTTGAAGACTTAGTGAAAGTCAGGTAATAGAATTCAGGCTACTGGGAGGATTAAGTTTCATCAGGAAATTGTGATTCAACATGGACAAGAACATTCAAACTAATCATTTTTGGACATTGAAATATAATGTAAATAGGGTTAGATACTTCCCTTTCTAGAGATTATCTGAAGTAGCGCTGCTGTCATATGTTCCTGGTTCTTTCTAGAATTAAATCCTGTCTTCTCAGCCTGATACACAAGGCCATTTATAATCAAGTCCCTGATGACCCTTCAAGCTGCATCTTTTCGCTACAGCTTCCAAATCATTTACTCCAGCCAGACAAAAGGACTTCTTTTGTATTCATTGATTCACTTATTGATTCATACACTCATTCATTTATTCAGTATACACACAGCATCTCCTTTATTTATCTAAACAAGCTTGTAAGACAGGTGAAGTGTTATCATTTCTCCTAGAGCAGGCATGTGAATGCTCTGCTAAGGCATTTGAAATTAATTCCTGAAGGACATGGAGAGTCCACAAAGTACACAAAAATTCAAGGGATTTTTGTCATGGAATTGACTTGGTCTGATTTTTACTTTGGAAAGATAACTCTGGAGGCATTAGAGTGGGTAAGGTGTGGTAGGGGAAGTGATAGTGGACACAGAGGATATTGTAACGATCCAAGCAAGGAATAACAAGAGTATAAATTAACCAATCACCCTATGGTGATGGGAATGGGAAACATGGAATCAATATGAGAGACATTTAGGGGGTAAATTAATGGAGGGCTAGGTGACTGAAAAAGTCAGGGAATTGAGGGAGAGGGAGGTTCCAAAAGGAGACCTGGGTCAAGTGATTGGACAATGGTGGCACCATTAACTGAAATGGGAAGTGTAGGAAAAGCAGGTTTGTGGGAGAAAATAAACCATTTTACACCTTCCAGTTTAGATACCATGTGACACCCAAGCTGAGATGCCACCAGGCTGTTTAACACATGAATCTGGGCTCTTCTGAGCAGAAACATCAAAAATGAATTAATAGAAAGTTTTTATTTTGTTCTGTTTCTATCCTGCCCTTTTACTTTCACCTGAACAATCAAAGACTCTTTAACACCAACTTAGAAGTGTTTGTGAGATAATGAAATATAGACAACTGTTGGGTGAGTAAATTGGTACAGGCTTCCTGGAGGGCCACTGAGCAGAATGAGTCTCAGTTAAAAGTGTGTCCACCCATGTAGTAGATTTTTTTAAAGCCAGAATGGTTTGCAACTCCTCCCATCAAAAAGCAGTCTATTTCTCTACCCCTTGAATCTGAAATTGGCCATAGAACTTGTTTTGGCCAATGGGACTTTAGAAAACATGACACAGAGATTGAAAAGTATTTTCAGTACTACACTGGGGTTTGCCCTCTCACTGCTGGGAAACCTTCCACCACCACGTGAACAAGCTCAGGCTAGTTTCCTACAGGAAGAAGGACAACGTAGAGAGAAGCCTCAGCCACCTAGTCACCTCAGCCATCTCAGCTATGCCAACTGAGGCTCTGGACACCCTGGGTTGTGGATTCTCCACCTTGCCACTACTGACATCTGGGCTCAGGTCATTCTTTGTTGTGCAGGGCTGTCCTGTGTACTGCAAGGTGTTCAGCGGGAATTCTAGACTATACTTACTTATTGTCATATGGATATATTCAAGATATAGTTTTTATAATAACAGCAAGCAACATTTATTCTATGCTTATTATGTCACACATACTAGGGTAAATATTTTACGTGGATTATGTCATTTAATCCTTCCCATAGGCATAAGAAGTAGGTGTTATTAATATCTATATTTTACAGATTAGGGAATTGAAGTAAAGAAAGGTTAACTATTATGCCTACGTTCACCCAGCTAGTAAGTAGTGAAGCAGGGATTTAACTCAGGCAGTCTCTTCTTGGTACAACTCCTTAACTACCATTTGGAGCCAAGCCATTCAATTCTGACTTCTCATTAGATAGTAAAACAGGTTATAAAAGAATATGTATACTGTGATATTGTTTTACTTTTTAGAATAAGGAGCACTGTATGTAGGCATAAAGAAAGCCTGCAAGGATATACACCAAAATGTTAATCATGGTTATCACCGTCTGGGTGTTGGAATTACTTTTACTCTTTCTGTATCTCTAAATTAAAAAATAAACATCTACCTCTCTTCAAGGAGGTACATAGTGAATGGAAGAGACTAACACATGTACATAATAGCTATAAAGCAAGAACAAAAATGAAATGAGCACTAATAGAAGAACAGACTAAAACATGAACATTAAGTGGAGAATGATTATTTCTGACTGGGAGCATCTGAGAAGGTGGGGGAAGATTTTAGAAGGTTCTGAAGGATAGCTAACATTTTGAGAGGTGCACAGGGGATAAGAAGGTTTAAGACATGGAGGAGGAATATGCAGGCCATGCTTGTGGAAAGGCAGGAAGTCTTATGCAGCTTGAGCAGGTAGGAGACAAGATAAGGAAGACAGTCTGGGGCCTAACATTGAAGGATACTGAGTTCCCGAATGAAGAAGCTGAATTTCATGGTGAGCTACTGAAAATTGTTGAGGAATGGGGTGATATGACTAGAGATGAATTTTATATAAATAGATCAGACATGAATAGTAGTTACAATGATTTGGAGGGAGTGGAGATAAGAGGCCAATTAAGATATGAGTGAAAAAGTATAGGCAAAAATAATGACAGCTCTAATTAGGACAACAGCAAAAACAGAAACAATGCTAAGAGCATTGTGTAAAGCAGAGAATAGAAGTTCATCAACATCAGGAAGACAGAATAAGAAAGCTGGAAAAGCAGACTGAAAATAAGAAGCCATGGAGAAAAAAGGAAAAACTAGGAAAGGACCATGTGAAGGAAGCCATGGGAGGAGACAAAGTGAATCTGGAATGACAGTACAGTTTGAGTGAAACCTTCTATTGATAAAGAGAAGGCGAAGGAGTCCAGGAAAAAGGTGACGGATGGATGGACAAGCGCAGAGACAGTGAAATGAAAGGCTGAGGTTGTGGTCACATGGCTGTTTCAGAATTTCATGCTTTAGAAGTGCTATAGGGACTTCCGTGGTGGTCCAGTGGTTAAGAATCTGCCTTCCGGTGGGAGAATGCGGGTTTGATCCCTGGTCAGGGAACTAGGATCCCACATGCCTTGGGGCAACTAAGCCCACGCGCCACAACTCGAGAGCTGCCATGAAAGATCCCGAGTGCCCCGCGTGACACATCGAAGACCCGACACAGCCAAAAATAAATTTAAAAAAAAAAAAAAGTGCAATAGTTCTAGTTTGTCTAGAATCAATCAATACCATCATTAATAAGCATCAACTTGGACCAATTTTGACTCATAAATATTATGTTTTTATCAATTTAGCACTACCAATAGAGAGACAAGATCCACCTAGTGATCTCTCTTCATCTTCTGGGATCCTTCTTCTATCCTACTCCACAATACTTCAAAGTATTCTTACAATATCCTCCATCTCTGACGCTATCCCTCCACACTTGTTTCTTCCAGGACCTTCCAGAAAACACAGCACTTACTCATTTGGGATATCTCCCTCATACATATCAGGATATCAAAAATTAGACCCAAGCCTTACTTGGAGAGCTCAAATACACTTAGTTTTCATTGCTTTTCTGTCTTTAAAAATTCATGACTATATGTTTAAAATACAACCTGATCTGTGACTTCCCTCCACCTCTCAGAGTAGACATAAATTCTCTCAGTACATAAGTCTTTTGCCAAAAAAGATATTGAGAAGGATTCAAATCAATTTGGAAATCACAGAACTTCTGGAATTTCCTGGAATCTTTAAGGAAGGTCTTATTTTGTTTGTTTGGGTGTGAAAAACTCAAAGGCAAATGGATCTCACTATCTTGTTTCTTAAAATAATCAAGCCTCTTATTAGAAGCATCACTTTTAAATGTATATACATCGATATGTACATATATACATATACACATGGTTATTTTTGTTTCTTTTTTAATACAAAGATTGGATTTTATAATACCCATCACTTGAGAAGAAGTACCCCATGGTCATTAAGACTGCCAACTTTGGAGCCAACTCACAAAAGTTTAAATCTTAGTTCTAACACTGAGTATTTATGTGCCTTGGAAGTCATTTAGCCTCTCTCTGTTTTATTTTCTCAACTGTGAATTGATACTGTGATATTTGAACGAAATAACACATGCAACTCAGAATAGTACTTGGCACATGGTAAACAATATATATGTTTTAGCTAATATTATTAATTTTCTTTTTCCACTTGCAAAAGGATAAAGGATATCACTCCAGGTGAATAAACATAAACCCACATTTTTCAAAATGGCAAAGTGGCATATTCCAATTTATTTAGTGTTCCATAATTTATTCAATGCCCTATTGATAAGTATTCAGATGTGTTTCCATATTTTAGCTACTAAATGCTGTATTTTTGGATATATATATCCTTAAAAATGCATGCCCTCATTTCCTTAGGATATCTTCTCCAAAGTCAGATTACTGAGTGACAAGGAGTGTGCCTTTTCAGTTTTGAGAATATTTACCAATTAAGTCCTAAAACTGTTGTAATCATTCACACAACCATCGGCAGTGTACAAAGTGTTTTCACACATACACACACACACTTGCCACCACTGAATAAAAACAATATTTAAAACTTTTACCAGTCTGATGGTTTCAAAATGGTATCTTGGTTTTTACCTGCTTTTCTCCATCTACTAATGAAATTGAACTTCCCTTGATATAGTTATTGGCCATTTGCATTTTATGTTTTATGAGTTTCTTCTTTGCACCCTTTGCTCATTTTACTATTGTCTATTTCTTATCATTTTGTAGTGCTCTTTAATTGTATGTTTATCAACCCACTGTATGCTGTTTGTACTCCTAGTATTTTCCTATCCTTCAAGGCTTTATTATCCATGTATTAATGAACAGTGACTCTTTAGACAGTGGCTCTGAATCAAAATCTTTCCTGGCCTCTGAGGATTTGTGGCTATTGATGTATGAGCGTTCAGTGCCAATGCATTAGGAGATATGCATGTTTCCTATTATAAAATCAATGCTTCTAAGAATCTCCCTGAAATGAGACAGCACCACATCAATCTTCATTCTTTACCTTAAGAAGAATAAACCTTTTCCTGAAAAGGGATATCTGGTTCATTCACTATCTCATCATGAGTCCCATTTCTCCAGGACAGCCTTGTATCCCAAAGCATTGTGTTCTCTGATACCTTATAGGAATATACTAGACTCAGTAAGAAGTGTGTACCTCAAAGGCTCTAGGATCCCTATAGTTTTCAATTAGCTCGAGGTATACCAGGTGTATCTTACCTCAAACACTCACTAGATCAAGGACCATGCTATCTCATGTCTATATCTTTTGTCTTGCCAATGAAATGATAAGCTCAGTTGTCATTTTTCAGTTTGCTTTTCAGAATCCCCGATGTCTTCTTGGACACAGAACAAGGTTATCTGGCATTTCTCCCTGTGAGTAATGATCTATTTATGGACCTGTTTCTCTGGCACATTTCTCCCGACACAGTTCTCAAGAAACAGAAAAAGAATGAGTGAAACTGGGCCAAATGACTTCCCGAGCGTGGCAAATAAGATGAAGGGGCAGGTAGTTCACTCAGTTAATCAACAAATATTAACTGAGTCTCCTCTGTGGAACAGCCTAGGTGCCTACCTACCAAGACGGTACAATTTGAGGAGAATCACAAGACTCACCTAAGCTAAAGGTCCTCCCTCAACAATAAAGATTCAGTTCCTAAAGATCTTAGTAACATCTTAGCGAAAATCAGTAGTCTCAGAAAAAGAAACACATGAGAGTAATCAAAAGCAGTGAGAAGAAAAAGAAGTGGCAGGGCTGCTCCAAGGTAGGACAACATTCAAGACAAACTCCAGCATAGATGTATTTGGAGACAGAATTAACCTACAGCATGACCATTATAAACATATATATATATATATTTTTAAAAGTACAAGTACTGAGCATTGAATGGTGAGGAGATCCCGTGGTTCAGACTTGAGAGCGGATTTGTATTGGCTACAATCTACAATGGGGTTGAAAAATGAAAAGAGAGAGAAACTGAAGCGATACCATTGTAAGAGTAAGTGGAGACTGCTCGGGCTGATGAAGGACAGGAAAGGTGTGTTCCTCATACAAACCAAAGAATGGCCTCTATGGCTAGGCAGAGCAGGATGGAAGACAAATATCCACACACTGCCCAAAAGACAACTTGATTGGCTTAGTGCTCAGATATATACTTAACCTTCTCTTTGTGATTTCATTTCTCAAAGAATGGATGAACTCATTAAGTGGACTCCTATTTTGTAACTTATTCTGATCAACAGTGATGTGGGATGAGAGAAATATCCTCAAAATAGGAACATGAGAGTTCACTGTAGCCAAGGAGGACTATTTTAAGGACTCCAGAGAAGAAAGGAGCAAAATCCCTTAACCTAAAACTCTAGAAATGGTTAAAAGGACTAGGTGTATATATATGAGAGAAGGAAAGTCTCAAGAGTAAAGATATGACTAGAAAAACTATAAATGATTCTGCTTGGGAAGGAAAGAGGAGATATCTAGAGAGACCAGGGTGATTACACAAGTTTTCAATAAGCTCCACTTTGAAAATCATATACGAAAAGAGATACATACATAAGATAAATATATTAAAATAAAATAATTACAAGAATTTGTTAAGAACAGTAACAGCAAGGATAAACTAAGGGAACTAAGGGTTGAAAAAATTAGGGAAGAAAAGGGGGGGGGGGTTATTGGCTTTGGTAAGAATAAGAGAGTTGATGAATGGGGGCAGATGATGGAAAAGAAAAAAATGGAACTCGTCATTCTTCTGCTGCCTTGGGTAGGGGTATGGACTTCAAAGTTGTCTGGGGGAGAGCTGGGAGTCATGCGTTAGGGATCAGCTGCAGGGGCTATATAACATGGACAAGAGAGTAGACAGAAGGAAATGCAAGGGAAAGGTAGCTCAGAGACAAAGGGCAGAAGACCGGGAAAATGGCAAAGGAGAAACTATCCTGGGTGAAGTCCATATGGAGCAACTGATAAGGTGAAGTCTGTGTTTAGCAGGCCCTCGATGTAGTGCACTTATAAACACCAACACGCTTAAGAATGTATACATTGGGTTTTGTAGGAGTAACAAATGTTGGAAGAGCTATGATTCTTTGTTCATTTTTAAGATGTCTGCCTCTGATGGGCGTTGCTGATATTTTGTCCGAGAGTAAGGAAAAGAGAAGGCAACTGACATTTATTGAGAATAAACAATATGCCAGGAGATTTACAGACAGCTCAGATACTTCTTACAATAATCATATGAAGTAGGTGTTATTAGCCCATTTTCAGAGAAGAAAATTGAAGGTGAGAGAGATTAAATATTTTGCCCATGTCAAAGCTAGTAAAGCAGAACTGAAAATCATCTGCTGGACCCCAGAGTCCATGCTGAGCTCATTATTCTAGACTACGTCTCTGGGGCAGTACAAGGATATCATATTCTTTAAGCATCAAGTGGCATAATCCTTTGGGGCAAGCCTTTTATCTGACCCTGTCTTGCTAAAATATGCTTCTTAAGAGCAATCATTTGGAATCTCTAACCCAGCACATCTTTGGCTCATCCTCTCGCTTCCAATGTCCAGCTAAGTTGCTCCATTAGACAACAGCTTCCAGCTCTCAGCTCAGGGCAATCCCATCCACTCATGACTCTTTTGGTTCACTTACTCATTCACTTACTCTTCCATTTATTCACCCATTCAACAAATATTTCCTGTATACTGAAACATGTCTAATTATTAAAGAAAAGGAATGTGTCTAGTTTCAGCTGTTGCCTAACAGTCATTAAGACCTCAATCAGCCTGTCCAGGTCTCGCCTATTCATTCAGTTGAATTTTCCTGGTGATTTTCATCAAAATGGTTTTGGTTTCTCTAACTGTACAGAGGTATAAAGGGCATGACACCCTTACTTTGTTATTGAATTTGATGCTTTCAAACCACACAGCCCCATCTGGCAAAGCTTCTTCTTCTATTTTAGGTTCATGTGAAACAGCCGATTCCTTCTGGATCAGCTCAGACCCCTTATTCCGTTGTCCTCTCCATTTTCCTTTTCTGCAAGCAGCCCCTCCCTCTACCCACCTACTTTTTAAAAATCAAGAATGAGAACCTTCTCAACTCCTCTGGATAATCTCAGACACACTACATATTAAAATGGGAACACAGAAAGCATAAAGCTTAATAGCTTTAGGTAAGCAATTTGGGGCAAACGAGGTAAAGTGATTCCCTGTATGAATGCCAAACGTGTACTCTGTTTACAATAGAACACTTCTGAGTCATCCCAAAGAGAAACACATCTGATCTTGGGTGATTTACATCCTCAGCCAGCACGTGTATTTCCATCTGATTGATACTACATGCTTTGTTCTTCAATTGCCAAATGAATAGCAAAAAATTGAGCCCTGCATCCTTGGAAGAATTACTTCATCTCCCTTCATTTTCTATAAAATGATGGCTGATGGCGCTGAATTAGAAATAATATTCTAATAAAACACTTCTGCAGAGTTTTAGAGTTTACCCTCTCACAAATTATCTCAAAACAATTCTTTATGAGTTACCCTTGTCCTCATTTTACAAACAAACAATTAAATCTAGAGAGATTAAGAAAACTCTCAGGTCACACTGTGAGTAAGTGATGTAGTCAAGGCTAAAACTCAGACCCTTTGATTGAAATCTCATACTTTCCACTACATTCCACCATTTCCAAATGATCTTTATGTTCTCTCTCAGGAGCTGGGGGTGGGAATGGGCTGCAAAGTTGTCTAGGAGGAGGAGGTGGAGTCATGTAGTAAAGACCCCAGCAAGGACTGTCTAAAATGGGAAAGATGGCAGACAAAGACAACTGCAGTGGAAAGGTAGCTCTGGAGAAAAGGGGTTGAAGCCTGGGAAGCTGTCAGAGGAGAAACTACCAGGGTGAAGTCCATATGGAATAATTGTTAAGGGGAAGTTTATGTTTCATCTCCTATAATAATAGAACAATTATTCTTTTTAACCCATGTCTTAACAATATTTAAATCACCTTGATTTATAAAATATTACCCAAGGAATTATAATTTGATAAAACTTCTTTTTGGTCAAAAGTATAATCACTGAAGTTACAGCCATTTCCTAAACTCAAATTGAGAAATAATTCTTTTGAAGAAAAAGAAAAGTCCTCATTTCTTCCTTCTGGATGTTCAGGAGCAAGTTTACTTGAAAGCTGAATCTACCTTAAAGGTAACTTATCATTATTTTTAGGATGGAGGTGGAGTGGATCTAACACCAGGGAGAGAAAAATGAGGAAAACTTGGTGGGTAGATATTTTCTTTGCTATTGAAGGATGTGACAGTCCAGAAAAATACCTTGACAGAAAGTATCCCTGGGGTGGCCCTATATGCTTTCCGTGAGAACAAGAGGAAAAATAAGCCCTAGTCTCATGAATCTTCCCCTTGGATCCACTAACAACAGAGAATCTTGAATTCAAGGAAAAGGTAGAGGAACAAAGATTTATAGCAAAAGTGAGATCTGAGAGGAAGAGAGGGGAAAGATCCCCTCTTGGTGAAAGACTACGAGGAATTTTCTCTGCCAGATGCACTGTTAGAAAAGGTACTAGTGATATGATAAATTCTGATTTATTCTCTAGCGACTTTACCCTTCTTATAACACCAGACAATCAGTTCACTCAGTTCTGAATGTTTAGATTTCTCTTCTTTCAGTTCTTTTCCTATAAATTCTATTTTCTCCATGTATAAAGGTATAGAGTTTAGGTTTTTATCACTTGCCTCAAGGCTGGTTGTCCTGAAGACTCACACAGAATGACAGCCTTTAACTGGCATATTCTCTTTTATATAGTTAAACTTTCCAAGAATTTTACATTTCCTTTCAATTAGTTTTGGTAAGTTTCTTCTAAATAGTTGATATTTAAGTGAGTGAAAACTTCTGCTCAAAGCAAAAGAACTATAAAAAATCCAATAATTGTTCTCCAAGGAAATCCACAGAGGTCAAGACCTGGCCTTGCGTGTTCAAGCAATACTGCCACACCTTTTACAGCTTCTCCAGGAGAAACTCCAGGACAACTTCAGGGCAATCCTGTCCCCCACAGAGCTGCCTCTGGCTGCTGTGCCCCAGATCACACAAATGCAACAAACCACACAGAACACTTGTCAGCATTGTACTCAGAACCGAACCTAGTAATCAGAAGTAACTTCACATTTAAAGATCCCAAGATAACAAGATTTCCTATACAAATGTACATTTCTTCAATAGTGGGTCACATATAGAGGTAAGAAGGTGCACATGCTAAATATTTTTAGTTTTCCAATCTTATTTTCCTTATAAGTACCAGTCTGCGTCCAATTTGCTCATTTTGTTGTAGTGCTATACAAACGAGTCTCTATATAAAATGAAGCTAGATTTCTTGGGCATCATTTAATTTCGTCTTCTTCCACATGAGCTGTACTCCTTAGCCTCGCCAACTGGCCCCATATAGCTAAAGGGAGGCAGAATCTGGCTCAATCTGTTTAATATTTCAAGTTGTCTGCAATGAAATGATCTCTTTCCTGCAGAAGTAAGCTCAATGGCATGTGCCCCGCCCACCAGAGCCCCCTGTGTCTGAGAGCCAGTGATTGCAACTGAGACACCTCTGCCTCGTTCAGAGCAATCCTCTTCGACCACTCCCTACCTTGGGCCTCATTTCCCAGCGTACATTCCCAGATCTGCCCAGCTCTGGGTCTCTGGAGCTATCTCACATTTTTAGATGTTTTCTCACTCTCCTGCCTTTTGGACTTGGTTTGGACTTGATTTCTACTGGTTTCTTAGATCTACCCTCAGGATGTTAATTATTCTTTACATTTTAATTCATTTATTCAATAAATTTGAATTAAATTTATAGAGTGTGACAGGCACTCTTCTAAGTCTTGGGGATATAAAAATGGACAAAACATGCAGAATCCCTCATCTTGTGATGCTTACATTCTAGTAGGAGACAGACCACAAATAGATAAACAAGTAAACATATATTAAAAAGCAAGGTGGTTTAAAAAAATCACGGTGGTAATCAATACTAATGAAGAAATTTAAAGCAGAATAAAGAGTTAAAGATGAATGGGCTGGGTATTTTAGACAAAGCAACCAGGGAAGGCTTATGTGATGACATGTGAGCAGGTGTATGAAGTGGAGAGAAAGAGAGATATGTAGATTTTTGCAAAGCAGGCATTCCAGACTGAGCTAAGAGCTGGTGCAAAGGTCCTGAGATGAAAGTATATCTGAGTGCTTGATACGCACCAAGGTTACCTTCTCTGCCTCAGCTCTCAGGATCCTGGCCAAACCACAGCTCAGATCCAATCAGCTTCTATCTTGGGTACATCTATTATGGTCACCAACAAGAGGAAGGAATGGAGCCCTGGTGCTGAAAAGAGAGGCTGGACAGCTTCTTGTTATATGGTGTGAAAGGGGAGACTCCAACACTGAGTGAGTGACTGGATTCTTACCATCCACACTTCAGGTTCTATAAGTCTATGCAAGCATACATATATGTCTACATCTAGATAATCTACCAGTACTTCTGAGGAAAGTGAGACTTAAAGCACATATTTAACTAGGAGTGATTAATAATGCTGTCTTCATGTGTGAAAAAGGCACACATTTTCATCAATTCCCAAGCATTTCCATGAAAGTAGAATAATGCAAAGAAAGAGGGCTAACACTTATTATTTAAAGCAGGGCTTCAATGTATTGACCAAACCCCTCCATTTTCCCACCTCTTGCTATTCTCCAGAATTCCATGGTTCACCTCTGAAGGTGATATTATGACAAAGACTTGACAAAGTTTGGGAGTTACCAGCATAATGAGTCATATTTTCAGATGTTTGGTTTAAGTCTTATTTTTTAAAAAGAAGGAGGTTAGAGTGTTATGAAAGAAAATGTGACAACCCAGTAAAGCTTGACATCTAAGTAGTTCTGAAGGCTATATCTGTTATACATCTTGTGTATCATAAACAATGAATAATAGTAGCTACAATTTCCTTAGTCCTTATTATGTCCTAAACTCTATGTTAAAGCAAGTAATTTATTTATTCCTTACAAAATCTCTTTTGGGGCCGGAGTACTTTTACTATCTCCATTTCACAGATGAGAGATCTGAGACTTAAGAGAGACCAAGGGATTGGCCTGACATCACAATTTAAGTGAATGGCAGAGCTGGAATTAGAACCCAGGTCCATCTGACCCCATAGTCCAAGCTGTTAACCCACCATGTGACCCTGACACCATAGCAGTGAAGGATAATTAGAGTATTCATGCCCCCATCATGGAGAAAAATCATCAGTTAATATAAGGAAGAGTTCATGCCTTGATTAAACTTGGAAGGTAAAATGCACTTAGTTTGGAACTCATTCCTTAAAGTTCAAGATGGCAAGAAGCAAAACTGAAAATTAAATCTCTGCTAATATGTCTAAAGAAGAACACTCTCTTTAGGTAATGTGGCCACCATCCCATCTCAACATGGTCAGATTGTTGCCTAACTTCAAAGTGTTACTGAAATGGGAGACTATCAGGCCATGGAGGAGGCAAAGATGG
This sequence comes from Balaenoptera ricei, assembly GCF_028023285.1. Taxonomy (NCBI): domain Eukaryota; kingdom Metazoa; phylum Chordata; class Mammalia; order Artiodactyla; family Balaenopteridae; genus Balaenoptera; species Balaenoptera ricei. Next base: position 91,891,979 of record NC_082644.1, on the reverse strand, counting down.
AGCTTGGGCAGGGGTTAGACAGGCAGGGAGGATGAGGATGGGGAGGCAGTACCCGCAGCAGCTGGAGGGTGACCATATTTACATAAAGCATGAGTTTCAATTTGCTAGAGAGTCACTGGTCAAGCTAGTGTGTGTGAAGTGAGTTCCCTGGTTCCTTCTTCTGGATGTGAGGGTGGTTTTGCAGTCAGGTGTGATGGAATCAGCACCGGCTTAATAGGGTGGAAACCAGCCTGTCCTCCCAGCCTCTCCAATCACCAGCTGTGGGACCTTGGACAAGTCACTTAACCTCGATGGACCTCAATTTTCTCATCTAGAAAAATAAAAACAATTGAAATAGACTAGCCCTTCCAGCAATTCTGTGAATCAAGGAGAATTTATTCTAAATTTATGCCATTTATTAAGTTCAAATTAAGTCCCCTCATTATTTTATCTCTTGCTAGATAGACGGTGAGCTCCAGAAAAGCACATGGTATAGTTGGTGGCTACTAGAAGGAGCCCAGAAAATTCCTCATTGACTGTATCTACAACATATATATGAGGACAGATGGCCAAAGGACCCTAGGATATGTCAGCTGAGCTCTATTTTAGGATGGAAAGCAGCATTCATCCTATTCATACAACAGTAATATTTACTAAACGCTTATTAATCTAAAGAAATTGTTTTCATTTGAAATTGTAACTAAAAGTAAATGATAAAATAATATGTAAAGTATAACCCCACCTTTAAAGAAAAAAGAATAACTTATGTAAATGTTAATGGACCAAGAATGGAGGAACATACATTAAACAACCGACAGTGGTCTTCTGGGGAAGAGGCTGGGGCAGAAATATGACTGATTTTTACTTTCTACACCATGCACTTCATTATACCTGCATTTTGTATAACACTGCAGTACATATATAATTGGTTTGGTTTTTTGATTCCTAAAATACTCTAATTGCTCCAAACTATCCCAGCTAGGAATTGTGTCACATGTTACAAGTCAGCCCATGTAAAACACTAAAACCAAAAGATTTTCTCAAACCTAGAGATATTGCCTTACATTTACACTGAGGGGAAAAAAAGACAGATAATGTTTTTTTCCAGTTAATACAAGTTTGAATGAAAAGATCTTATATTTTTTTTCAGTTCCTGTGACCCCCCAGGAGAGAAGGCTGTAGGCTGATTATTAGAGCATGTGAGTGTGTGGGTTTGCCTGGAAGCGACAGCTAGCAAAGACTGGGAGATGGGAATAATGATAAAGCATGCTCAGCTTGTAGAGCTCTGAGCTGAACAGCATTACTCTCAACCAGATTTTATTTCTTGTTAATTATATCTGATTCCACTTGATTGCTGATTTCATTGAATTTCAAATGTTCTGCGTGGGGGTCAGGGCTCCATGCTACTCATCAGAAACGTCAATAAAAAAAAGCACCCTAGGGCTTCCCTGGTGGCGCAGTGGTTAAGAATCCACCTGCCAACACAGGGGACATGGGTTCGAGCCCTGGTCCAGGAAGATCCCACATGCCATGGAGCAACTATGCCCATGCACCACAACTACTGAGCCTGCACTCTAGAGCCCATGAGCCACGACTACTGGGCCTGCGAGCCGCAACTACTGAAGGGAAGCACCGCAATGAGAAGTCCACGCACCGCAACAAAGAGTAGCCCCGCTCTCTGCAACTAGAGAAAGCCCACGCGCAGCAACGAAGACCCAATGCAACCAAAAATAAATAAATAAAATAAATAAATTTATAGGAAAAAAAAAGCACCCCAGAAACCCTGACTGTCAGCTGTGCAAATACACTACCCCTCATCATGACAGATTTGCTCCAGTAATTATGATCACCTTTTCATCAGTCTGTGTCTGTGAGCATTTCTGGAACACTTGATGCCATAATACCCAAAGAAAAAGCCTTCTCTAACATAATGCAGGTAATATAAAATATGTGTTTTCATGTCATGTAAAAATTTATGATATTCACACAAAGAGGGGTATTTATTTCCTATGCATATACACCTCTGCTTTCTGTTGTTATTGATGAATGGGAAAAGATAAATGTACCATACAAGGAGGAAATAATAGCAGGAATGGGAGCTAACTGCTGATTTTCCATTCAGCAAACCCAGACAAGCCGCTGAAGCCCTGCACCTAAGGCTTCAGTGATGGCAGGAGGTGATTAGGTGATCTGTCATCCCAAGCCTTGGAGAAGCAGAAGGATGAAGTGGGAGGAGCACAGTCTTTAACTCAGACCTGGGTTTGAATCCAGCTCCAGCTTTGGGAGCTTGGGTAAACTAACTCACCTTTCTGAGACTTGGTTTGCTCAGCAGTCAAATAGAAAGATGAATACCTATTCCAGCATGCTGTAGAAATTAATGAAATAATATATGTAAAGCCCATTCTAGACTTGAGAGCAATGCCTTGGATGGTACTTAGCAGATATTCCCTCAAAATTTCCTCTCTTTATCTCTTTTTCTCCTATCCATTAATGTTTCTTTTCCTTCCTTTCCTAGATTTGGGGCAGCAATGGCCAATTTTTTTAACCTTCTGACTTCAAATCTTCAAAATAGGCCAGCAGTGCCATAAGCCAAGACCCGCCAAGTTGATGAGTAGAATAATTTTCTCCTTTTTCCATCTTGTGTCTTCAAAAAACTCAAAAATATAGGCATATATAAACAACCACATACATAAACTTATAAATGAAGACAATCTCTACATTGTCCCTTGGTCCTGAGATAGATAGATAGATAGATGATAGAGCTTCTTTCAACTTTTATTTTTTCCTTTTGGTCTTGCTTTTATGCTGTGAATGTAACATTTACTAATTAGCAGATTAGCCAGGTCATGAAACGTTTATTAACAACTCATACCACCATGCTAAATGGTGTTTCCTTTGATATTTTCAGTTAGGGCCCTTGCCTTCCACAGTGTAACTGCATTCTTACACCAATGATGAAGGCTAGGAAGTGGAAATAACGGAGCCAGGACTAAGGTGAGGCCAGAAAGGTACTTACATTGGGCACAAAATTTAAAGGGGTGACCAAAAACTCAGTAATCAAGAAAAACAATATTTTAATGCAATATTTTAAAAAATTAAATTAATGCAAAAAATCCATGTGAATAAAACCTAAAAATTTTAAATAAAGACAGAAACCAACCCTGCAATTACATGACTCTGCCTCCCTCAGCTCACCCTGATCTAGGCCCTGGATAGACGCTGCATCTGAAATCAGGAGCTGGGGTTCTTGGCTCGGTTCTCACACTACTTAGCTCAGGCGAGTCACTGAACCTCTCTGGTTCTCAGTCTCCTCATCTTGTTTCACTTAAAAGTCTGATTAAAAAATTTCCAGTGAACCTCTGAACCTGAAAATTCTATGATTTTCTATAACGTGAAGCTGCATGACTGGGGCATCAGCAATGACTCAAGAGGACAAGATTCATTCACTGTCAGTCATTCAATCCAAAAATGAATTACAATCAATCCAATCAATTGCTATGTGACAAGCACTATGAAAGGTGCTGAAAATACAAAGTTGAGGACAATAGAAATACATAGAAAGGGAAGCCAACCTTACTGCTAAAAGGTCAGGACAAACTTCCCTAGGAAGTGACTTTGACCTAAAGGACCAAAGGAGTTAGGCAGGGGAAGGCAAGGAGGAAATTCCAGAAAGAGAGAACAGCATGGCCAAAGACCAAAAAGTGAGAAAGAAAAATCTCAGTTGGGGAAATGTAAGAAATTTAATCTGGCTGAAACATAAATAGGATGGATGAAACAAGCAAACAAAAATCAGTCTTTGATTACAGAGCAATAATAAAAGTATTTGGCAGAGTGTAATGCAAAAAGCACTGGGTTATGTTCAAACCTAAGCTCTAGTCACTGCCCTGTTGCCAACTAGCTAGATGATGGGGCTTCCATGTCCACTGGGGATTCTATTTTAGAACACAGTACAAACCTTTCTAAGAAGGAGAAAGCCTTTTAATTCCCAAAGAATGATGCAAACCTCACATCTGAGATATTTAGAGTTTACATCCCCCAGTACCAAAGCAGTGCTGTAATTAATACATGTAGTCACTTCCCTGAAAACAACTTGCTAAACAGCTAAGTACCTGTTGTGTGATGAACTGAGGCTGAAGAATGAGAGGACAAGCCTAAGGCAAACAAACTTTCATCTTCCCAGACAGGCACAAGGAGGAGGCAACTAGGCAAATGTTATAGGCAGACACACCTAGGCTTATGACGGTGGAGTTGGTCTGCCCCTGCCATGTTTGTGTCGGTTGATTTAATTCCTGCACTTAGGAAAATAGGATTAGAGCCAGCTATTTATTAACCAACCAAAATAATTTTTTAAACAAACACTGAGGTCCACAATCTCTAGAGTCCTGAAAATAAAGTCAAAATTTTATTTTTAACCTGACTGTTGTCACACATAATACCTACCATTTATTGAGCACTTACTCTGTACCAAGATTTACAAATGTTAACTCATATAATCCCCACAATTCTATGTGATGTGTTAAGATGGTTATCTCCGTCTTAAGAGCGAGAGTAATTTGAAGCACAGAGAAGTAAACTGTGGCCCAAAGTTGCATAGTTGATAAGCAGCAGAGCCAAAATTCAAATAGAACCTATCTAGCCCCAGAGTCTGCACTCTTGGCCACTGTGCTACATAAACAAGGTTCATCATCTACGTGTCCCAGTGACGCCTTAGCGCGCGGCAGTCAGAGGCTCCTTATGTTTCCAGGACTCTCAAAGATCTGAACTCTCTGGGCTTTGGTAAGCACCTCCGTCATTTAGTTCTGGGGGAGAAGAGCATGAATCCATCTTTCCACGCTCTTGGAGACAGGCATCCTTTCTCCTCCATCTCTTCTCTCCTGCTCTCATTTCCCACACGTTTTCTCCTCAGATACCAGCTCTACCCATCTGCTCCCCATTGATAAAAACTGCATTTGAGGCTCACTGTTCCTTCTCCCTATGGTCTCCTAACTCCTTCCCCCACCCGACTTCATAAATGACTGACAGGTACGTCTCGCCTGGATCTTGGTACCTCCCATTCCCCACTGAATTCCCTGAGATACGGCTTCTGAACACGTGCTGTACTAAAACTGCTTTCTCTATGGTCACCAGGGAACTCCTTTTCATTGCCTTTTTTTTTTTTTTTTTCCAGTTCCCTACTTTCAATCTTTTCAACCTCTCTGCACTTAAAATCATCCTGGTAATTTATACCTTGGATGAGGAGAAGGAGTTTGTAGGATTATTAAAATGGGCTTGGTGACCTGATTCTGCCACTTCCTGGTCTGGTAATTTTGGACAAGCTATTGGAATCTCTCTGTCTGGGCTGCCTTGGCTGTCAAATGGAGAAGAGAACTGCAGGTGGTGTGGGGATTAAATGAGATTCCACATGTACGCACTCACACGAGGCCTGGCACATAGGTAGGATTGCTTCTGTGAAGTCTGACCACTCCTTCTCATGATTCTCTTAGGCTTTTACTTTCACTCCAGTTCTTTACCATATTATCTGAGTATTCTATGGTACCTGTTTCTCTCCTTAACCCCTATATTTTGCTAAATGCTGAGATTTAGTCTTTGGCTCTATGGTCTCCTGTTCCCCATCCTCTCCCTTAATAAAAACAGTAGTTGGTATTTACTGTGAAATCACTACATGCTGGAATCTGTACTATGTGCTTTCCAGGATGTTCCAGTGTTACCCCAAAATCAGTTCCCCACAAAACAGCATTGAGCCTTTCACTTTTCTGAGCTAACCTCTCTCCTCATTCCTCTGTCACCTTTCATCCAGCTACCAAAGTTCAAACCCAAAGTGCTATCTTTGGTATCGCTCTTTCACCCCTGTAGTCAACCTGAAACAAATTCTCATGTTTTATCCATTCTGAAATCTCTTATTGGGATTTTAAGATGGGAACTCAACAAGCTGTACATTTAAGATTTTCCACTTCCAAAAAAATTAAGAAACAACAAAAAATTTATTTTTTGCACTGACCAAAAAAAAAAAAAGATTGGAACTCAACACACTCAGGCTTGGCTCAGTAAGGGACCCAGTTCCTAGGGCTGCGTGTTTGAAGATGGGAACACGGGTGGTCTGGCCCTTATCCCAGGATGCCAAGATGCTACGAGCTCTTTAAATGAGACTTTGTGGCTTCCAAACTCCCTGGCCCCAGATTATCTTAAAAGTTTGAGCAAAGCACATGAAATCAGGAAATTCTGACAAGTAAGGGGGGAGAAAAAGAGAATTCACATTTACTGCCAGCCTACTGTGAATCAGGAACTGTGCTAAATGCTCCCAAGATGAGCCAATAATATAATTTTTAGATATAAAAAATGTGATGTCACAATGTTGCTTTCTTATTGGCACTTCATAGGACAGTTTTTCATAAAGGCAGTCTTCCTGGGTCATTTTGTCACTGATCTCCCAAATGCTGATCACCTTGGAGAAATGGAAGCCATGATTTAGCTTCTACTGTTCTAATGCAGGAATCATTTCTTCATGACCGGATTTCCTCATTCATTAATTTAATCATTCATTCCACAAATATTTATTGAGTCCCTACTCTGTACCAAGCCTGTAATGAATGCTGGAGATGCACCTGTGAATGTCTTTCCTTCCAAACACAGGAAAGAGAGCTACGCAAGTGAATTCTAGAAAAGTAGAGGGTAGTATGGGAATACACAGAGGAGGCCTCTTAGATTAGCGAGGTTGACTTTCTCACTTGTCTCTCGGACATATCTCCTCCTCTCCACCCCCAATGCCACCATCCTCATCATTTCACGCCTGTATTTCCACAATAAGCTCCTTGCCTCCAGTCTCACCGCCTCCAATCCATCCTCCACACTGTGGTCACAGCTATCTTTCTCTGATGCAAATCTGATTATGTCTCAAACTCTCCCAACCTGCAAACTCTTTCCCAGCCTTTCAGATAAAACTGAAGCTCCTTTGCTTGGGATATTTCCATTCACAGTTGATCACTGCTTATTTCTCTGGCCTGATGGTTTGCTACTCCACAGAGCTAAGAACCCACATCTCTCACTTCATCCACACAGAACAACTTCCAGTTCTCATATAGCTTTTTTTCTGCCTGGAAAGCCCTTCTCTTCTTGTCTTTCAAGACTTAGGTCACCTCAACCACCCTAAGAAACCTTCTTGATATTCTTACTCTCCTTTAGGTGGATGCCCTCTCCTTGTGTTTCCATAGCATCTTGGGCATATCCCTATCCAAACACTTACTCCACAGCATTAGTTGTTAATTAGTGTCACCTAGCTGCTGTTCATTTCTGTATCCACACTCTAGTACCCTGTGCTCTAGCCACATGGGACGGCTCATAGTTACCCTAACTCATCAGGCACACTCACATGTTTCCTCTGCTGGAATGTCCTCTCTATCCTTCCCTGCCTGGTAAAAACTATTCATTTTTCAAAAATATCTCAAAGACCGTCTGGTCAAATCCCATAGGGGAAGAAAAAAAAATCACGTACATGTCTACTATTTGCACTTGATTTACCCTACCACTATAACAGTTAATCAGATTGTATCATAGTTAGCTAAATACCTGTTTCCCCATCCTTGAAAGCTTGGACTATTTTTTACTTCTTTGTGTTTTTCTTTCTCCAGGCTCCAGCACATAATAAGTTCCAATGTGTGTTTTCTGAATGTTGAGAAAAGGCCAGGAGGGAAGATGGAGTATATGGCATGCATATTAAGAGTTCACAGGACAGTACAAACCTATCTTACTCTCTAGTTATTTCATATGTGTTAATTCTGTATTGACAACTAGATTATAAACACCTTAGGGGCCAGAACGATGTTATACATTATTATATGAACTTCAATGCTAAATATGGGATAGGTGGTCAATAAAAATTTGAAAATAGACTCTAAATATAATCAAAATGAATTGAACTTGCAGATGTAGGAAGAGGAAATACATCATAAAGAAAGAAAATAGAGCTCTAGTAAAAAGCAAAAAAAAAAAAAATCTTAATCTTTTCTTGCCAAGATTTGCACTGAAAATGATGTGAATATTCACCATGCAATAAAAAGGGACATATGCTGACAATTATATTTAAACCCCCACTAGGCCAATATCAACTTGAAAATATTTCTGGAAAGGTCTTTACTTCACCAGTTGTTTGAAAAAAGAAAAAAATAATAACTTCAGATTTCCATCTTACTGAATGCTTTTTAAAAATTATAAAAGTGAAGCTGTTTTAATAATATGCATCCCTTTCCAATTCCCCTCTTTTTTTTTTTTTCCTTTCTCAATAACTTCTTCACCTTTGGCAACGTTGACTTATGAGTCAAGGTCTCTCTCATAAGTGAACTTTCTTAATTAACCTCATGTATATCATGCTTTCTCCCACTTAAAAGAAGTTACAAAATGTTTAAAATTAAAATTAAAAAAGGTCCCCAGAGCAGCAGTGAGATGGCCTCTGCAAGTCATCTTAAAGTGAAGAGAATACTCTCTGGCAACCCATAGACACAAGTACTGGATCTGAGCTTCTAGTGTTTCCTTCTGTCAGCATCAACTTGGCTTCCAGGTTCCCCACATACACTTCTCTTACAAATTCAAGGCTCCTAAGGTACAGAACCCACCCACCCCCCAAATATACCTGTCTGCCTACCCCACCTTCCAGGTGTGAACAAAACGCCAAAACAGAGAATTGAACATGGTATTTCCTAGACTTACAGAACTAATTTGTGATTGTGCTAAAGGTTAGCTCAGGAATAGTCAAGTCTTCTATTCTCCAGATGTGACATTCCAGAAATCTCCAAATTAGAGTCCCACCCGATGAATAAAAGCCACCAACCACAGGAGAATTAAGAGGAGGGATAGAGGAATTCAGTGAAGGTTGCAAGGGTACCTTGCTTCCCACTCGACCTCTTCTCGCCTCAATTAGCCTCTAGTTGCTCCTCTCCTAAATAGCCATCATCTGTCCCTCTTCCAATCCCCTTTGTCCCAGTCCTGGACCCCTCACAGTCTGACCAGGCTCCGCTGTTTCAAAGGACCATTAGATTTGAGGCGATTCCCAGGTGCCAGCAGGCACTCCGCACTCTGAGACCCCACCCTAATGCAACTGGCATTTTAGGGAATCCTTTTCTCGGGACCTCTTCCCTGGGACCGAAGAGAGATTCAGAACGGTGCCTGTCCACCAGCTGGATACCAGGCTGCAGAGAATCTCTCCCACGAAAGAGGTTAAAAGGGAATACGGTATTCCCACAAAGAAAAATAACCCAGAATCCTCCACATATTCCACATGTTTGTGTCATAAAACCCCGGGGCAAAAATAAAGCCCCAGCCACGCCACAGCAGCCCAGCCCAGCTCCCAGGGCTGCCGCCTCGGTGTGCGTGAAGAGAACACCTTCCCGAGGGAGGAGAGATCCCGGCGCCCAGCGTTTCCAGAAGGTGATTATGGCAAAGCCTTTTAGTAACTCATCATTCATCCCCGCACTGGCCCGAGCCTCCCCCCTGCTCCCGTGGCACTGGTGCTGAATGAGAAAGCCAGAGGCTGCCCCTCCAATTCTCCAGGCGACACCCGCCCCCCCAAACTACGAGGCGCCTAGGCTGCGGGGTGGGGGAGGAGGAAAGGATGACAGGTGCCCACGCCTGAGGGAAAATCAAAGGCCACGCTTACAGCCACGGCTGAGAAATCCCTACCCCCGCCCGGGCGGGAGGACTTGGCCCCAGCCACCTGCAGGGCGCCCCCGCCCGCACGCCGGCTCCCGGCGCAGCCTGTAATGCAGCCAGGAGGGTGGAACGGGACGGAGGGAGCTTCCACGCCCCCTTTGTCTCCACGTTTCCCAAATGACAGGGGAGGAAAGTTTACGAGCAGGGAGGGTGTAGCTTTCCGCTGGGTCAATCTGACACCTCGCAGGAGACGACCCTTTCTGGGATCGCCCTCTTCCCCTGCACCGCCCCGGCGCCGCCTTCATCTGCACCTTGATGCCCGCAAGCTGGGTTTGGGCCACCTGCGCCGCAGCTTCCAGCGGGGAACCTGACCCGGCCGCCCGGGCGTCCCGGAGCTGCCCGCGGTTGCGGGCGCCTCACTCACCTCTTTCGGCGGAGCCTCCTCCCGTGCGCCCTACTGGGCCGTCCGGCTCCCGGCAGCGAGGTGCATTCAAGCAGCGGTCGGAGACCCGCTCCCCGGGCTCTGCTGCATTCCGCCTGCGTGGGAGATCCAACCGGCGAGCGCGCGGCGCGGGCGTGTACGCGTGTGTTTGTGCGAGTGTGTGTGTGCGTGTGTGTGAGAGAGAGTGTGTGTGTGTGCGCGCGCGCGTGGGGCGGGGAAGCGCGGGATCACGGATCCCCCTCAGCGCCCATCCCGCGCTCTGCCTCCTCCTCCGCCTCCTCCTTGAGCTGCAGCTAGCACAGGGTCCAGGTTTCAGGATCTCCCGTTTGTTTAATGAAAGGAAGGAGCAAAAGGCTGGCAGGGGAGGGGGGCGGAGGGGGGCGCGAGAGAGGCGGGGGAGGGCGCCGGGCTGCGCATGCTCAGAGGGGGACCCTGAGCGCTCACTCCTGAGCGCAGGCAGAGCGAGGAGAGCATGGGGTGGAGGCGAGCTAGGCTCTGCCCCCCGGAGCCGCAGGGGGCTCGGCGGGGTTCCCGGAAGGCAGCTGGGAAACCCAACCGCAAAGGGGCGCCCTGCGTGGGGACTCCCTGGCGCCCGCGGTGCCGGAAGCCGGTGGCGGGATCCCGACCCATCCTTGGAGACAGTTTCAGCTCCGAGTCCTCGCAACGCCTGGCTCTCCTCTCCGTGTATTTTTAGTGCTTGGCCGGGGTTCCCGTGGACCGCTCTGTGGCCTCTGCGCTGCGGGGCACCCGGGTGCGTGTCCCTAGTAGTCCAGGAGGAACCACAGGCAGCAGGTCGAATCTGAACTAAAACCAGTTTCCTGATCCGCGCTTCTTTTTTCCCTCTCCCAACTTCCACTCTGTGAAGAGCAGAAAGAGGCATCTGTCTCCTCGGGTCCCAAAACAGGTTTGCTGGGGCGAGGGTGGGGAGGGGCGCACGAAACCCTCTTCCAAGAACAAAGCGGAAGTGGAAGGAAGGTGAGTCTTGGAGGGCTCCATACTCAGTCTCCTTTGGTGACAGGGTTAGATGGAAGAGACATTTGCTCTATTCAAGAAGGCCAAAAGAACAATAGAGCCATTGTCCCCCTTGCCTCGAATGCCAAAGCGCCAAAGCAATCGTTCGCAAGTGGGGATTCTGGCTACTTGGTAAAGTGGAAGAACTGTCAACGCGAAGAAAGTCCAGTAAGAGAACCTGAGCCTGCTATGGCGATGGCGCAGTAACCTGAGGCCAGGGGAGACGCTGCCTGAGAGGCTTTGCTGGGTGAGAGGCTTTGCGAGTCAAGTGGAAACTCTTTTTGGTGAGATTGTTCTATGAGCAAAACAAGCCAGTGGTTAGGACACATTCAAGAGCTTCCGTTTTCAACCTCCTCCGTGTTTGACCACCCTGTCTTTCCCCCCCATTTTCTCTCCTACAGAAGAAAAGCCATCCCAAGCAGGGAACTCCCTGTAAAGATATTATTACCTCCTGTTTGTTCAGTTTTGGTCCCTCTAGAAAAGGACTACCTTTTGGTCACCCCCAGCATTGGCGGGATATAAGACAGCCTACTCTGTGCAAATCTTTTCCAAGCTTTCATTAAAGTTCACCTCTGAGCATTTCCACTATGCACTGCAGACGAGCAGATGCCTTCCTGCTGAACTCTGACCCCTGTCCCATTCATCTTCCCAATAATAATGCCAAGTGACACTAGAACAGCAGGACAATTAGATAAAACCCTAGAGCACACCCAGAGGAGAGAAAACAGCGTGTCTAAATACCACCAACAAAAGCAAAGTTTAGGAGAAAAGACATAGAAAAAGGAAGGAAAGTAAGGATGAGAAAGGGGAAGGTTTAAAAAGCGCAAGTGCCCTAAGTGTTAGTGGTTGGTTCCTTCTCTCCACAGCTCCTTGAAAGGAGTAGAATTGCAGCATCTCTTTGCTTGAAGAACAGTGAGTCTGAGTGTCTACCAGGTAGGGGAGATCAGGTTCTTCTGAAAAACAGCAGAGTGCCTAGAGTGAAGCACTCACAGTTCTTGGGGCTCCTACTTCCATGCCTGTTTTTTTCTCAGGCCTTCCCTTGGGCACCAAGCTTCTTGGAAGGCATCCACAGATCTGCTTGTTACCACTTTCCCTTCAGAACAGTGAATAGCATTCACTGGAATTTCAAGGTGTTGGTGTAGTCAGGGCCTTGAAGCAGGAAAGCGATTCTCCCTGCCCTGGCATTGTGTAAGCCCGAGATGAGTGAGGGCTCTGAATCCAAGAAGTGGTGGACCTGGAACAGAGAGGTGGGGTGAGGGTGAGTGCAGGTCTCAACTCTGTGGCTCTGTCAGTAAGGCAGTACCGAGGCTCTTCCTCCAACAACGGTAAGTGTCCAGGGCTACCTGGCCAAGAAGCACTCTCTCCTCTGTCTGAGCCCGGCCTTGGGTAAGGAGGAAAGGCACGCCGCTCCCCTCGATGCCCAGGGACACTATCATCACCAACAAGGTCAAGGAGACTTTATAAATTTGGAATTGCAAATTAGGTGGAATCCCTTTATGGTGCCGCTATAAGAGCGTGAACTGCAGTTCAGGAAGCGATTTTTACTGCTTGTGGAGAGTGGGGGAAGCACCGGGGACACTAAATAAGATGATGTACATAAAACACTTATCACAGTGCCTACTGCATAGCAACTCTCTGTAACTTTTATTAATTTGGTTGTTAACATTTTCATTATTACGATCTTTTTCCCTTTTTCCTAAGCTTAAACAAATAAAACAGATGAAAGCCAAATGCCTTCCAATTTTCCTTGTGGCTTCCTCCATGGCCCCTCACACATCACCCTGATCACTGATGTATTCAAATCCATGAAATGAAAAGCGTGCTATAAAGCTGTGTGGCAGTGTGAATGGTGAATAACCCCAACTCTCACCCTCCACACTCAGGTCCAGACGCAAGTGGGAGACGGTAAGTGTTTGCAGTAACACACGCCCCCCAGCACTTTTTGCCACTCACACCTCACAGGGATTAAGGACCCCTCCTGCCTGGCACTCAGCGTCTCTTGCTGTAAAGCCCCATGGACATTGGCTCACCAGGCTGTGTATTTTCACCTTTTTTTTTTTTTTTTTTGCCTTCCTTCTAATTTTAGCTATCTAATGTGTTACTCCTCCTAAGTAACAGAATGCCCGGAGCCAATTAATATGCACACATCTGCAGATGGTTTTGTTTTGTTTTTTTATTTTATTTATTTTATTTTTGGCTGCATTGGATCTTCGTTGCTGTGCGTGGGCTTTCTCCAGTTGCAGGGAGCAGGGGCTACTCTTCGTTGTGGTGCACGGGCTTCTCACTGCAGTGGCTTCTCCTGTTGTGGAGCACGGGCTCTAGGCATGCGGGCTTCAGTAGTTGTGGCACGTGGGCTCAGTAGTTGTGGCTCAGATGGTTTTGAAAGAAATTAATGGTAAGAATATCAAAGGCTGCAGGTATTTTCAATGCTCCTTAAGTTCAGATTTCAGACTTAGCATTCATCCCCCGACCTAGTGGACAATTCCTAAACTTTGCACCTCTCTCTACCAACAAACAAACACGTCTAATGGCCTCACCTCCTATATCAGCAAAATAACCCAGTATTGTGGCCTGGCTATGTATGAATTTTTCTAGAGAACTAGCTATTAAATTTTTAAGAGAACTAGCTGTTCAGAATATAGTATCAATACAAAAAATTCAAAATTAATAAAACCCAGTAATAGATATAATGTTTGAACCTAAAACTCTCCCAAACTATGAATGCTATAGTGATATCTCAGTTCTTAGAAAATCATATGTAAGTAATTCCATTAGGTTAGGTATTGCTGAAATAATATAATAACTCTATGGTGATACAGTATGTGCATAAGTTGTGCTCTGAGTATTGTCTCATAATTACAAGACACAGTGTTTGTATTTGAATTGCGTTCTAACTATAATTTTGGTTACTTTCAAATACCACCCTGAGACAAATAGATTTATAATTTTTCTTCTTGTAAAAATTTTATATATGGTTCACTAAAAATGTTAAGCCACAACTGTAAGGGCTAAACCAGTGATTATTATAAGAATCAAAATGTGTCCAGGAATATAAAAAACTGTCATAAAACTATCCCCATAACCCTTTCCAAGTACTCTTATTGTCACTCTTAACACATCAAGTCCTTTTTTATGTCTGACTTGCCACCACCTAGGTTGGTTTGAGACATTCAAGGGCAGGGGTTTATTCTTTTTTATGCCCCTGATGCCTCAAGAAAGTAAGCAAGCGGTATACATTCAGTAAATGTTTAAGGAGTGAATGAATAAATACACAGCCCAAAATAAATTTCTGTGCCTAAAATGTTGACTTTGAAAAAGACTTCCAAGTTCTGTGACACTTGGTACTCTTCATAGATGATGAAGTCAAAAGACACAGTTTTTTAAGGTTTTGTGTATGTGATTATCTAAAAATGGAAGTTGGATGAGAAAGGCAAAATAGCTTTCTGGAGATAGTTTTTATCCCCTTGGAAACGTATACATCAAGCCCATTCTAATTTTTCTGGTTCAGAAAGAGAATGCATTTTGGCTCAAAGTGCATTATTATTCAAAGGATAGCTTCGTTCTGGCCAACTTAATCCAGCCAGAATAATGTTCTAATTTATTTAACTTTCACCCTAAGTAGGATAGTTGAGGCAATAGTGCTTAGAACTCTTTCTCTTCAAAAGAAATCATTCAAAACGTGAAAAGGACCACCCCCAGGATCTCACCCCCAGCACTCCTATCGTTATTATCTTGAGTGAACAGAACCAATAAGAAGTTGGTTCTGTTTTCATGGATGGGAATCTAGGGACAGGGAGTGGGTGGGGAGGGGGGGGACTAAATTGTAAAAGGTCTCAGCTGTGATCACAACTCCCCTGAGCCAGGTGTAGAAGAAAGGGGGCACCAGGTGATTGGTATCAGAGTGATCTTTTCTCTTGCATTCATGAACCCAGTAAGAGTTTCTTGAGAATGTGCTCAGGGAGAAAGAAAGATCCCAAGACAGAAGCTGCAGTCCTTTACAACCCTGGCTCGGAAGCAACACACCATCACTTCTGCCACATTCTATCCATCACACAGACTAGTCCTGCTACTCTCCTCAGATTATCTTCATTTGAGGGTGCTCTATGTTTCTCGCTGGGACCCTGACTGATACAGATTTCAAGAACTTTTTTTCTTATTTATGGACTCATCTCACCCACATTGAACTTAATGCTTGTTACTACTTCATCAGCTCTGATTTCTGGATTCCCCTATACACCATGATTTGTATTCTGAGTTACTACCTCATATGGCTCAGCCCCCAGGATCCATGTACCTTTGTTGCTGGAAACTACCTAGTTCTCCATGTCCTCACAGGTGGGACTCAGGTACTTATCATTGATCCCCCTACTCTTTGGTTCTACCCCTGGTGCCATCCTTGTTATCTCCCCCACAACAGAAGTTGTTAGAATCATGACTCTACCTCCCCTGTACTTCATATATTGTAGACATTCCCCTGTTAGCAATTCCTGTCTGCTGACCCTGCCCCAATCCAGGAGAGGTGAGTCTGCCAGAGTCCATCAATTTCTCTTCTTCAGTCTCTCCTAAGCTGCCAACATGGAACCCTTCACTCTCAATAATATTAGCGTCTTAATTTTTCTCATCTTTAAAATGAGAGGTCTGAATAAATTACTCAGTCATCACTTATTCATAGTCTAGTTCAGGGGTCAACAAACTTATTCTGCAAAGAACCAGAGAGTATATATTTTAGACTTTGCAGACCATATCTCTGTCGCCATTACTCAACTCTGCAGCCATAGACAGTGCTGAGAATGAGAATGGCCGTGTTCCAATTTTTTTCTTTTTTCTACAAAACAGGTGGTGTGCTGATTTGGCGCACAAGCTAGAGTTTGCCAACCTTGAGTCTAATTCTTCATTTTCTGCCCTTCACAAGCAATGTGTTGCGTAGAAGGAACCTGAAGAATCCTGCTTTCTGTTCTGCCAGTAGGAAAATAATAAAAGCCATGAAATTGGTGCAGGAAATCTCAGTCCACTGGCAATTTAGGGGCTCCTTGTCAGCGTGGCTTTCACACTATCTTAAGAATACACTAGAAAATTATTTTTTTCCTTTTCTGTAAAGCAGTTGGCTATGTTTTCCACACGGAAGAGTGGCAGCAACAGCAACGATACTATTTTTAGCCTAAAACTGACTTGTGCAGCCCTAGAAACTTAATGAGAGGAATATTTTAAAGAAAAATGGGGAAAAAAATAATAGTGTGAGCACAATATTCCTGCCTGTGAAAATAGGGCAGGTAAATATATTCTAATTATGACTAGCACCTTAAGAAAACTGCCTCTCCAAGATCAATAAACTCAACCCCAATAAAACAGAATACCTTCTTAGGTAGGTCCCGTATAGGAGCAATGCCTCTACCGAGTTGAACTTATACAAATTTGGCCGCTGGCTGAGCATTTTCACACAGTCAGCCCAAAGTTATGAAATTCAGCCTATCTAAAAATTTCATCCCCCCAAAGCAATCTACAGGTTCAGTGCAATCCCTATCTGTATTAGTTTGATTGCACCACAGACTGGGTGGCTAAAACAACAGAAATTTCTTTTCTCACAGTTTTGGGAATCAAGGTGTTGGCAGGGTTTATTGCTTCAGATGCCTTTATTCTTGGCTTGTAGATGGCCATCTCTCCTTGGCTTCACATTGTCTTCCCTCTGTACATGTCTGTGTCCAAATTTCCTCTTCTTATAAGGACAGCAGTCGTATTGGATTAGAGCCCACCCTAATGACCTCATTTTAACTTAATTTCTTCTTTAAGCTCCAGTCTCCAAATACAGTCACATTCCAAGGTACTGGGGGTCAGGATTTCAATATGTGAATTTTTAGGTGACACAATATAGGCCATAACACTATCAAAATCCCAGTGGTGTTTTTGTAGATATAGAAAAATCCATCCTAAAATTCATATGGAGTCTGAAGGGACACCAAATAGCCAAAATAACCTTGAAAAAGAACAAAGTTGTAGGTCCCATACTTACTGATTTCAAAACCTACTACAAGCTATAGTAATCAAAATAGTGCGATACTGTCATAAAGACAGACATATTGCTAATGGAACAGAATAGTGAGCCCAGAAATCCTCACATGTATGGTCAAATGATTTTCAGCACGGATACCAAGAATACTTACTCATTGGGGAAGGAGAGTCTTTTTAACAAATAGTGCTGGGAAAACTGGATAGCCATATGCAAAGGTTGGACCCTTACCTTATACCATGTATAAAATAAATTCAAAATAAATCAAAGACTTAAACATAAGATCTAAAATTATAAAACTCTTAGCAGAAAGCAAAGAGGAAAAGTTTTAAGACACTGGATTTAGCAATGATTTCTTGGATATGACACCAAAAGCACAAGCAACAAAAGAAAAAGTAGATAAACTGCGCTACAGCAAACTTAAAATCTTCTGTACATCAAAGGACACTATCGACAGAATAAAAGGGCAATCCATGAAATGGGGGAAAATATTTACAAATCATATATCTGATAAGAGGTTAATATTCAGGACATATAAAGAATTCATACAGTTCAACAACAACAACAAAACAACCCAATTCAAAAATGGGCAAAGGACTTGAATAGACATTTCTCCAAGAAAGATATACAACATGCCATGTGCCAATATTTCATATGCCAATATGCACATGAAAAGATGCTCAACATTAGTAATTATTTGGGCAATGCAAATCAAAACCACAATGATAAAGATAATGCTTACAAGAAGTAACAGATAATAAAATGTGATTTTCATGGAAAAGAAAAAAAAACAAAACAAAACACAATAACACATCACACCCACTAAGATGGCTATTATCAAAAAGAAAAAAAAGGGCTTCCCTGGTGGCGCAATGGTTGAGAATCTGCCTGCCAATGCAGGGGACACGGGTTCGGGCCCTGGTCTGGGAGGATCCCACACGCCGCGGAGCGACTGGGCCCATGAGCCACAATTACTGAGCCTGCGCATCTGGAGCCTGTGCTCCGCAGCAGGAGAGGCCGCGATGAAGAGAGGCCCCCGCTTGCCGCGACTGGGGGGAGCCCTCGCGCAGAGACGAGGACCCAACACAGCCATAAATAAATAAATAAATAAAATTTTTAAAAAAAGAAAGAAAAAAGAAAAAAAAGAAAAGCAGAAAATAACAACTGTTGGTAAGGATGTGGAGAAACTGGAACTCTTGTGCACTACTGGTGGGAATACAAAATGGTGCAGTCACTATGGAAAATAGTATGACAAGTCCTCATAAAATTAAAAATATCAATACCATATGGTCCAGCAATTCCATTTTTGGGTATATACCTGGGTATGTCATCCTGGGTGTATACCTGGGTAACATACCAGGTAAGATAGTCATTTATTCACTCTTACTTTTATTTAACCAATATGAATTAAACATTTGGTGCCAATGTAATCAGAGAATTTGATGTCAAGAATTCCAGACAGTACTCTGAGGAAATTATACCTAATATTCTGACTGTGTATTTATGTTACTTTTAAATTACAAACGTATTTGTTAAATAACAATTCCATGAAAGGAATAAAGGAAATGCCTTGAGGACTTAGTTCAAAACAATCTTAAGGTGTTACTGGAATAATACAGTACAATCACATGAAAATTTTATTTTAACCATCTAACTTTGATGTAGACACGAGTTATGACATAAAGTCACTTGATGAAACTTTTTAAGAATATGTCTCCTAGTCCTTGGATCATCCTATAGCCCTTATAATTGGTAAACAATAAATTAACCCAACCAAGTGCCTAAACCACTCTTCTGACTAGGAAAACTCAGGAAGATTACTGAACTATATACCAAACTATACAAATATCTTCACAAAATGCCAATGATAATTAACATCACCATCGATAGCATAAGCAGATAATCGTCATCAGAATTAGTCACCTTTAGTCTACATTGCTTGGTAAACCAAAGATTCAATGAGGTTGGCTATCTGTTATTTCGGCTTGCAGTATGCCCCCTTTGACCAGCAATGCTATCCATATTTCTTCCAAGAAACCACCATTCTTCAATTACTAATCCATATGGAGTTTGGGGTTGAAAAACCTCTCCCACTTCTAAGCATGGGCATAGAACCCCAACCTAGTTAATCAGAATCTCCCATTGCCCTAGCATTGGGGTGTTCATTCCAGGAAAATTAGATTAAAATCCAGGACTTTTGCTGACAGGAAAGAAAATGTCTCGGGACTTCCCTGGTGGTCCAGTGGTTAAGACTCTGTCTTCCAATGCAGGGGGTATGGGTTCGATCCCTGGTTGGGGAGCTAAGATCCCACATGCCTCACGGCCAAAAAGCAAAACATAAAATAGAAGCAATATTGTAACAAATTCAATAAAGACTTAAAAAAGGAAAGAAAGAAAATGTCTCCTTTTACTGGGGACTTTAAGCATTTAAAAACTTTTAAGCCTAGGAATGCCAGGAGAGAGACCTTTACACGTTTTTGAATCCCTAAACCTAGCCATGCCTTAAAGTATCACTGGACTCTTCAGTTACTTAATCAATAATTCATTTTTGTTTAAGGCATTTTAAATTAGATTTTCATTCCCTGGCCCCACTGAAAATGTCTTTATGGATACATGAATTATGGCATCTCTTTAAGCAATAATGACAAACAAGAGGGAAAGCAAGCAAAAGATGGGAACAGTGTTTAAAGGATATCTCTGGCCACACTGTGACTGATTTTTAGCTCTGAACATTTTAGGTAGCCTTCCACCCATGAGCGTATATCTTGTGTGTCCTCTTCCCCTTTTCTGAGTCACCAGATTCCAAGGCTGGCACTCTTCAAGGCTGACATCCACAGTTAGACAGATGGAGCTGAGCGGGGTAAGGCAGAGGCCAGGCAGACCCTGCCAACTCATTTGGCCTCAGGCCCAGCCCTACTCTATAACCACCGCTGCTGTCAATATCTAGCTAAGGCTGCTCTGAGTTCTCCTTACTGTCAGCTTCTCTAGGTTCCAGAAGATGACAGTGGTGTTGGAGACTCCTCGCTCCTCGCAGGTCTGATGGGTACATGTGCCAATCACAGCTTTGTGTGGTCGGACAGGTGTCCCTTGGCACTAAGGCAGGCTGAAGCTGCCTGCCATCCCAGAGGCTCCTGCACCGCAGGGGTAGTCAGGGAAAGAACGTGGAACAGCTGTCACCCCTCTGACTGCCAGGCTGATCTGACTGGCTTGGTGGGAGTTCCCTCCTTCCCCACAGCTCCCAAAGTTGTTCAGTTCACAAGCATCAACTTCCCAGAGAAAGAGGAATGTTCTTGTTTGTCCCTTGCCCCAGGTTCACCTTTTAATCTGCATCCAGAAGTGATCTAAAATGTAATCTGACCGTGTCACTCACTGGTTTAACTCTTCAATGGTTTTCCCTGGCCTGATGTTCAAGGTCCTTCATGATCTTGACAAAGACTTCATACATATCAGCCCCAAATCTTATTACTCACAACGCCCCCAAATCTTCTCAGCACCCCACCCTTCCAAGTGTGTCAGGTGTCTCCCCCCCAGTACCTCTTACATACTGCTCTGACTTTCCCCGTCATGGTTGTGTCTGCCTAACTCTAATTTGTCCTTCAAGTGTCAGCTCAGACACTGTCTCATCCAGAAAGCTCCTCTGAATCCCCCAGGGGAGGAGGGAGGAAGTAAAATGCTCCTCCTATGGGTTCTCAGAGCACCCTGACTTTACCTCTAGCCCAGCACTTCTCATACTATATTGTAATTACACATTCATATTTGTGACTCCCCTTATAACCTGTGAGCAAACTGAAGACAGGAATTATGTTTTTTACCTGGTATATATTAGATGCTTAGCTTATGTTTGTTGGGCGAATAAATGGCATATGAATACCTGTGCTTCCCGATTAGAATTAGGTCATCAAATGTGACAGCAAATGCCTGATTCTTAAGGGGTATCTCATCTCAGGAAAAAAATGTTACTGTCTTCTTCTGCTCATCCATAGGAGTGCCTGATTCAGAGTAAGTGTGGATTGTGCTGGCCTGGACATAGAAGAAGCAGGAGGACTCTTGCCACTGTCTTCCTCCACTTGTTACTAGGTCTAATAGAAAAGAACTCTTGGCTCTGGAGCATCCCATCACCACCTTCACTGAACTAAATCCCTTTTAGCTCTGTGCCCACTCCCCAGACAGCAGCATATCATGGCTGTGCACGGAGCACCAGGAAACGTAGCCCTGCTTGGCACATCAGTGGTCCCAGTTCCCCCCACATGGCAAGTGGCTGCTGTGCCACCTCATGCCTACATGAATGAGTGTCAGCAGCACTGAGGGCAGTGGGACTTCAGTGGCACCTGCAATGTCGGCTCAATGTACCAGTTTTGTCACAAAGATCAGCATCTGTGCCTATAATGGTGGTCAGCAGCAGCAGGTGTGATGTCGAGTCTCCCTCTTCCAGTGTAATGATTTTCCCTGGCCAGCAGCCGGAATTAAACAGGAAAATGGTTGTTTCTATGTGGTAGAGAAGAAGGTCTTTTTGTTTATACTTGTGACCCCATTTGATGCACCATTACAAACTGAAGAAGTCGGAGGAACACTGTTGGTTTTTTTCAATGAGACCATTTTCTCTAAATTAGTACGGCCTAAGATAACATTAGCAAATCTAGGGACTGTGTTGAAATAGAGCCCAAAACCTTGAGTTCAAATCTTGGTTGTGCTCTTTATGTCTCACTGATATTGAGTCATTTCCTTCTCAGCCTCAGGGTCATTGTCTGTAAAACAGGCACAATAAAGACACACCTCATTGGATTAACATATGAATTAGATAAGATCATGTAGAGCAGTGATCTACAAACGCAGAGTGTGAGCAGCAGCTACTCTGCACAGCGTGGTGCTTTATACGTAGAAGGTTTTCAATAAATATCTACTGAATCAAAATATAAGAGAAGGATCTCTAGCTCCGTACACAGAACTGAAATGCTGCCAGGATAAATGGATAAACCCTTATTTTCTCCACATGAGTCTCCTCAGTTTGGGGGAAAGGGTTGACATTCACCAGATGGTTTGCAGCTGGGTGGAAAAAAATATACAGGACCTGAGTCTTTATTCTAGCGAAAAAGATGCCGCAAGGTTCTGAAGCAGCAATCACATTTCCTGGTGTCCCCACACATTCCCACAGTCCCATAAAGTTCTGTGTTCTACACCCTGAGGAAGCTGAGGGGTGAAGAAGCCGCAGGGGGCGGTGAGCTGGATTCTGCCTTGACCGCCTAACAGCACAGGGTTTTGCTGGCTGTGAGTGACGGGGGCAGTCGGTACTGCCAAGCCACCGCATAAAAGCCACGCACAGCCTCACCACCCAAAAGGAACGGAAAAGGGCTGTTTCAGTTCTCAACAGATGCCTTGCTAGCAGCACCGCAGATGATGGTAGTCATGATTCAAGTAAAGCAGGAATGGGCAAACTCAAAACATCTGTCAGGTAGGCGATGAGAATCATCGAGAATCTATTCTGGGTACAGACGCAGATACACACCTTTAAGTGAAAGGGTCTAGAGTAGATCAGAGAGTGTGTGCCCTTCCACAGGAGGCAGCTGATGGCTGTCGTGCAGGAAAGGGGCAAAATATTATGGTTCTTTATTTTTCAAGAGAAGCTACTAATCAGGTTCTGCATGGAATCTCTGATTTTTTTTAAGTTGAATAAAACTTTTTTGAAAGTGCAAACAAAGAAACACTGTGTTGGCCAAGAAGTCACATCTGCAAGCAGGATTCAACCTCTAGGCAGCCAGAGTGCATCTTCTAACATGGAGCTTCTCTGTCACTCCTCACAGATCTCTAACTTTATGTGGGGTCATAGACCACACAAAGGCACACGCTAGTGCATGTGGATAGCTGGACGATGTTATAGTCACCAGGAAAATATGAGGGGCATTAGGACCTATAAGAAATGAGCAGTAATACCTTGGGATACAGTCTCCTGTGAAGCAGGGGCAGTAAGGTGAATGAGGGGGTGAATGAAGGCTTTCCTGTGCAGATCAAAGAGCTTAGAAGCACTTGTGCATGTATACACACACACACACAAGACTAAGTGTGGATGGCATTACATAGGTAGAAACAAATGCAGCAAACTCAATAAAGTACTGTAGATGAATGGAAAGAGCATTGTGCTAGAAAACATAGACTCCTTAATAACTGCAATTCACCTAGCTTGGTTTTCTCATCCGTAACATGGTGATAAAAATAGTGCTTTCTTTGTAAGACCGTTGAAAGGATACAATAAGCTATGTTTGGCACCTGGCATAGTGTCTAGCAAATAGTATATTCTATTATTACTATTACTGAAGTTAAGTCCCATGCAGGCATAGACTTTCCCTTTCACACACATTTCATAGCATCTAACAGACTCAGTGTTGGATCCTCACGAAAGTCATCTGCAGTGGGTTGGCCCCATGTGTTTGCAGATTGCTAATGAAGAAAGGGCCACTGGTATTAGCTTGAGAGGACTGGTTTGGAAAATTCAGTTGCACTGCTGCCTCCTGCAGCTTCTTTCATTAGAATTCTCCATTGGGGTGGGGGTGAGGAGCAGCAGGGCACCTCCTCAGTGGAGTGCTCTCTGCCAATAATTGAGTCCTTTCCATAGTGGGAAATTCAGCAGAAAAATGAGACTATCACCCCTTTTAAGGTATCTGACATATTTCACTTCCCTACTGCCTGCGCAAGATCTTTATAAAAATGAAGAAACAAACACTTAATGAAAAGGAGTCTGATGTGAATCTGGCGTCTGATCAGCTCCAGTTGAATAGATGGAGGCTGTATAGGGGCAGTTCTGAATTTGTCAGCCTGTCTGCCTGTCAATTTCAATGTGTGTGTACTCATACTTCCTGTCAGTCTTCAAGGCCAGTCTACTTGAATGACTGGTTCATGGATGATCTATCACAAATGTCTGCAAATAAAAGATTAAAACAACAGACAATTCCTTACTGACCACCAGCCATGTGTATTCATCAAGGGGAACAAACTAGCCCAACAGGCAACAATTGATGTGGTGTCCACTTCTTATGGCCTCTCTTCAGACACCTGAATGATTGTGCTAAGAACTATAGGAGTTGCCAATGAGAAGACAGGGTATTATTTTGTGAGAAATAATAGATTTCTTCCTACCTATGTTTTAATAAATATTGAAATTTATGCTTTCCATTCTAGAGGCTACAAGCTCCAATTAAATATATTAATGGAATGCTTCTTTTGGAGAATAGGTGGAAACCTATTGTTATGGGTTGAATTGTGTTCCCCAAAATTCATATTTAGAAATCTCAAACCCCAGTACCTCAGAATGCGACCTTATTTGGAAATAGCATCCTTTCAGGTATAATTAATTAAGATAAGGTCATACTAGAATAGGGTGGGCCCCTAATTAAATATGACTGATGTCCTTATACAAAGGGGAAATTTTGACACAGAGACACTCACACAGAGAGAGCACCATGTGTTCTCTTATGGCAGGAAATGTGCTGCCATAAGCCAAGGAACTACCAGAGCTAGGAGAGAAGCCTGAAACAGATCCTTCCCTAGTGCCTTCAGAGGTAATGTATTATGGCTGTTCTGAAACCTTGATTTCAGACTTCTGGCCTCAGAACTGTGAGACAATAAATTTCTGTTGTTCTAAGCCATTCAGTTTATGGTACTTTGTTATGGCAGTCCTAGCAAACTAATACACCTATAAAACAATAAATTGGGTTTTGGTCAATGGGATATAATGGAGAATCTGGATAAATGAAAGGAATTAGTTGAATCTTACTGTAAATTTTCTCCCATAATGCCACAATTTGTATTATTTTGTTACACATTTATGCATTCGTGTTGAGGCACCTTCCAACGAAGAACAGTTATTGTGAAAAAAAAAGTTAACAAAATACGAATGAAAAGAGAACACCAATATCATAGAAGATAGAAGGAAGGACATATATTAGATACAAGGATTAGTAAAATTTCTGGAAGTGAGATTCAAACTTTTCTGGATGTTTCCTGATTGCCTGAGTGAAAAACAAAACATGGAAAGATCACACCATAGAAAGGATAGGAAGCCTACCAGTTTCTCAGAGATACAAAGCTTTGGCTGATACTTTATTATTTTGTAATTTATTACTATTACTTGTATGACTATAATGGTTAGATGAGCACTAAAATAAAGGGCCAAACAGTAGTTTCTACTTAGAGTGAGAAGCATGGCTCATGCCATCCAACATGGATTACATATACCCCAGGATGACCTTCTGCCAACTTAGCTATTTCTCAGTAAACTTTTATAATCCATGCCCTGCTAAGTTGGGTATGTAAGTTGCCTGTTCAGTTTCAACAATATTATATTGATTAATTTAATAAGGAGTATTCTTACAAACGTCTAAAAAATGTAGGCAAAATACATTTTACACACAGTGTTAGTATAGAGAATGATAAATTACTTCATTTTAAACAAAATATCACTATGATCTTCTTATGTAATAATGTTTTAAAAGTCACCACTTTGCCTTAGTGTCAATCTGTGGAAAATGGGAAGAATAAGACCTCATTTGAGTATTTATTTGGATGAATGCTTCCTCTCTCTTGTTTCAGCCAAGGTTTATATAACTTTGCCTGGACCCACATTGCAATCAGCATGTATTTATGCAGGAGAGGGGGCAGGATGGGGTTAATGACCACTTTATGCACAGGTATTATAGCATAATGGGGAAGTTTCTTAAACATAGTCTGAAAGGAAATGTAAGGGAGAAGACCTTGAATTTTTCACCATATAGGACCATACTTGGTTCCATAGGAATAGTCCCCTCTATGGAGCTGCTATGTGCATAGACAGGATAATGTAATTCATTTCTAAAACAAACATTACTGTTAAAGAAGCCAATAAAAGGACAGTTCAGACTTTCTACTTATTGTGTCAATTTTAGTAAGTTGAATTTTTATAGTGAAATTTCATTTCACTGATGTTTCAAATTTATTGACATAAAACTGTCCACACTATCTTATTTAAGGGTTCAAAATCATTTTTCCTAAGAATTTTAAAGGCATTACTCCATTGACTTCTGGAATCTCAAAAGTCTGCTATAGACCCAGTTTCTGTTCCTTTGTAGGAAATATATTTCCCTGCAATTAAAAAGAAATTGGTATTTTCTTTAAATTGTTGCCCTGAAACTTGCTATGGGTCTATTTTTTAAATTATTGAAGTGTAGTTGACTTACAATATTGTGTTAGTTTCAGGTGTATAGCAAAGTGATTCAGTTATGTGTATATATATATATATTTTTTCAGATTATTTTCCTTTCTAGGTTATTGGAAGATACTGAATGTAGTTCCCTGTGTTATACAGTAAATCCTTGTTGCTTACCTATTTTATCTATAGTAGTTTGTATCGGTTAATCCCATACTCCTAATTTACTCTTCCCCTCTGGTAACCATAAGTTTGTTTTCTATGTCTGTAACTCACAGACATAGAAAACAAGCTATGGTTCCTTTTTTTTTTTTTTTAATACCACTTGTCTCTTGGGGAGACCTTTCTACTTAAAAGTCTATGTTTTTATTCAGCTATATAAAATGCTCTTTTATCTTTGACTGACTGATCTCATAGAAGTACATATTAGAAATTCTATATAAATTCTATATAATATTCCATTTTGCTTAAATTTCTTATGCTATTTTTTGTCTTTTGATAATAAATTCTAGGGGAATTTCTCAGCTCTTTCAGTTCTATAATTCACTCTAGCTAAATCCATTCTTCCAGTCAGTCCATTGATTTTACTTTTGATTGATTTAACTTTTAAAATTTTGATATGTCACTAATTTTTAAGTTCTCTCACTGGACTCTTTTCATAATTACTTGTGCTTATATCTCTATGAAAATATTAATTATACATATGTAAAAGTATTTTCTCCATTGTTTTTTCTTTGGTATTAGTTCTTCTTTTGGTTGAGTTTAGTGCCTAACTTTTATGGTAATGTTTTTTCCTAAAATGTTTGATGATTCTTGATTGTCTTCATGTATAATTGATCATCTTTATTCATTCATCTTCATATATAATTGATCATCTTTATTCATTCATATATAATTGACCATCTTTATTCATTCATCTATGGATACTCTTGGCATATAGTGCCTGCTTCTTGTGATAATGTTAAAGAAGGATTTCCTTCAGGATGCAGTATGTCAATAACATTCCTTTTGTGTTTCCCTGGCTACTGGGGTGATGCTGTGTCTCTCTAGCCCAGCTATCCACATTTCCTGCTTGAGCCTATGGATAAATACGTCTTACTCAACCTAAGTTGGTGATGGGACAGGAACCAACCTGTTAGGTAGCCCTGAATGCTCTTCCCCAAGCACCCAGAACTCCTCCAATTCTTTTGCCCATTTTTTCTAATCTTGGAGTACCCCCAGAAGCACATGAGTCTTCTTCCTCTTGTGTGTTTTGAGCTGCAGTTTTCTCCATCAATTCAGCGCCATATTTTCTTATCTATTTAATTATCTCTAGTCTAGTGACACATTTTCCTGTTTGCCAGAATTCTATAGATTTATTATTTTTCATATAGTATTTCAATTATTCTATGGATTTGGGTAGGAAGTCCATACCTATGTCTGAGTTTAGTCTAGTGTCATGGTCCGGATCCCCAGAAACATATCTTTTAGTGATCCTGACTGTTCTACCCTCACAGTGGAGCGACAGTGGAATAATGGCAAATGAAAGTTCCAACATCAAAGAGAAATAAAGCATTCACATTAATTTTAATACATTGTTCTTGAACGGTCCCTTCAAACTACAGCAATATATGCAAAGACTAATTTCTATTATAAAAAGAAAAAGAATTTGTGTGTTTCAATATGTGTTGCTTAAGTATTTCACCTTTCTTTGCAGAAGCATAGCAAAGTAGGAATCACTGTATTTCCGTGAGATTTTCAAAAGACTGATCCCGGTAAATATTTGGTTTTTACATTTTTAATGAGGTATAATTAAAACTAAAATGCGCCGATATTAAGGGTTTAGTTCAATGAATTTTGGCAGCTGTATACACCCACATAACCATCACTCCAAATCAGATATATGTTTCCGTAATCCTCAGAAAGTTCCTTGAGCTCCTTTGCAATCAACCCCAAGCTCCCACCCCACCTTTGTAGATTAGTTTCACCCATTCTCAAATCACTGGAATCATAATTTATGACTCTTTTTGCATAATGTGATGATTTTGATATTTATCTAAATTATGTGTGTCTTGTAGTTTATTTTTAATTGCTGAATATTATTCAATTGAATGAATATATCGTACTGTGTTTATCCATTTTCTTATTGATGGACAACTGGGTTGTTTCTGGTTTGGAGATATTAAGAAAAATATTGCTGTGAACAATTTTGTACAAGTCTTTTGTAGACATATTTTCATTTCTTTTGAGTAAATAGCTAGGAATAAAGTTGCTGAATCCTAGGATAGATAGATATAAATATAAATATAGATATGTAGATAGGTAGATATAGATGTAGATGTTTAACTTCATTAGAAATTGGCAAACAATTCTCCTAAATTGTTGTATCTGTTTACATTCTTACTAGTAAATATTCCAGTTGCTCCATATTATTACCAACATTCAAAGTTGTCAAGCTTTCTTAATTTAGCCATTCTAGTGGGTACTAATGATACCTTATTGTAGTTTTAATTTGCATTTCCCTGGTGACTAATGATATGAAGGTCCTTTCTTCATGTGATTATTGGTCGTTCATATATCTTCTTTTGTAAAGTATCTGATCAAGGCTATTTATTGCCCATTTTTTTGATTGGGTTGTTCATCTAATTATTGTCAATATATAGGGCTTTTTTACATATGCTTATAAGCCCTTCGTTAGATTTATATGCTATATTTTTTCCCACTTAGTGGTCTGTATATTTATGTCCTTAATGGTATCTTTTGATGAGAAGAAATTTTTGATTAGGCTAAATCAAATTTATCAATTTTTTTCTTTTATATCATTGCTTTTGTGTTTTTTCCAAAAAACAGTTTTGCCACCTTGAGACTAAAGATACTCTCTTGGGCTTTCTTTTAGAAGTTTAGGAGTTTGGGTTTTATTTTTAGGTCTCTTATTATTGCAAATTAATTTTTGATATGATGTGAGAGGGACTGAGACTCTTTCTTTCATACGGATATCCGGGTATCCCAGCAACATTTGTTAAAAGAATTTTCTAGCTCCATTGAATTGACCTGGCACCATGGTCAAAAAAAATCAATGAAATATTTATATGTAAGTTTATTTTTAGACTCTAAGTCTCCTTACACTAATATCACATTGTCTTAATTACTCACACTTTATAGTAAGTCTTAAAGTAAAATAGTATGTCTCCAATTTTTCACTTCTGTTATATAAAAATACACTTTTTTTCATACTGACATTGTATTTTGCAACCCTGTTAAATTTTTTAGTCTTAGTTGTTTTTCTGCAAACAACACTTTAATTTCTTCTTTTTAATATTTATGCCATTCATTTCTTTTAATTGCCTTACTGCATTGGATAGGACCTCTAGTACAATGCTGAATAGATGTGATTAGAGAAGACAACCTTTTCTTATTTCAAATTTTAGAGGAAAGAAGGGTTTAATGTTTCACAATTAAGTACAATATCATCTGTAGATGTTCAAAAGAGCTCTTTATCAGTTTGAGGATTTCTTCTATTTCTAGTTTGCTAAGAATTTTATCATCAAGGGTATTAAATTTTGTCAAATAGTTTTCTACTGTAACTACTGAGATAATTTTAAGGCTACATTTTTCTTAAACATCTTTATTGGAGTATAATTGCTTTACAATGGTGTGTAGTTTCTGCTTTATAACAAAGTGAATCAGCTATACATATATATATATATATATCCCCATATCTCCTCCCTCCTGTGTCTCCCTCCCACTCTCCCTAACCCACCCCTCTAGGTGGTCACAAAGCACCAAGCTGATCTCCCTGTGCTATGTGGATGCTTCCCACTAGCTATCCATTTCACATTTGGTAGTGTATATATGTCCATGCCACTCTCTCACTTCATCCCAGCTTACCCTTCCCCCTCCCCTTTTTATATATATATTTTTTAAATTTATCTTTTATCTATAAATAACAAATGCTGGAAAGGGTGTGGAGAAAATGGAATGCTCCTACACTGTTGGTAGGAATGTAAGTAGGTGCAGCCACTATGGACAACAGTATGGAGGTTCCTTAAAAAACTAAAAACAGAGTTACCATATAATACAACAACCCCACTCCTGGGCATATATCCAGAGAAAATTATAATTCAAAAAGATACATGTACCCCACGGAAGCTGAAAGGAGGGCGAATGAAAAAGATACTGAAGCCATTTGGCTGACAGGGTCTTGGTGCTCCAGCTGGGTGTCAGGCCTGTGCCTCTGAGGTGGGAGAGCTGAGCTCAGGACATTGGTCCACCAGAGACCTCCCGGTTCCATGTAATATCAAATGGCGAAAACTCTCCCAGAGATCTCCATCTCAATGCTAAGACCCACCTCCACTCAAGGACCAGCAAGCTACAGTGCTGGACACCCTATGCCAAACAACTAGCAAGACACGAACACAACACCACCCATTAGCAGAGAGGCTACCTAAAATCATAGTAAGGTCACAGACACCCCAAAATATACCACTGGACACCGTCCTGCCCACCAGAAAGACAAGATACAGGCTCATCCACCAGAACACAGGCACTAGTCCCCTCTACCAGGAAGCCTATATGACCCACTGAATCAATCTTAGCCACTGGGGGCAGACACCAAAAACAACGGGAACTACGAACCTACAGCCTGCGAAAAGGAGACCCCAAACACAGTAAGTTAAGCAAAATGAGAAGACAGAGAAACACACAGCAGATGAAGGAGCAAGGTGAAAACCCACCAGACCTAACAAATGAAGAGGAAATAGGCAGTCTACCTGAAAAAGAATTCAAAATAATGATAATAAAGATGATCCAAAATCTTGGAAATAGAATAGAGGAAATACAAGAAACGTTTAACAAGGACCTAGAAGAACTAAACAGCAAACAAACAATGATGAACAACACAATAAATGAAATTAAAAATTCTCTACAAGGACTCAATAGCCAAATAACTGAGGCAGAAGAATCGATAAGTGACCTGGAAGACAAAATAGTGGAAATAACTACTGCAGAGCAGAATAAAGAAAAAAGAATGAAAAGAATTGAGGACAGTCTCAGAGACATCTGGACAACATTAAACACACCAACATTTGAATTATAGGGGTCCCAGAAGAGGAAGAGAAAAAGAAAGGGACTGAGGAAATATTTGAAGAGATTATAGCTGGAAACTTCCCTAATATGGGAAAGGAAATAGTCAGTCAACTCCAGGAAGAGCTAGAGTCCCATACAGGATAAATCCAAGGAGAAACACGCCAAGACACATATTAATCAAACTATCAAAAATTAAATACAAAGAAAAAATATTAAGAACAGCAAGGGAAAAACAACAAATAACATACAAAGGAGTCCCCATAAGGTGAACAATTGATCTTTCAGCAGAAACTCTGCAAGCCAGAAGGGAGTGGCAGTACATATTTAAAGTGATGAAAGGGAAAAACATACAAACAATTTACTCTACTGAGCAAGGATCTCATTCAGATTCAACAGAGAAATTAAAACCTTTACAGAGAAGCAAAAGCTAAGAGAATTCAGCACCACCAAACCAGCTCTACAACAAATGCTAAAGGAACTTCTCTAGGCAGGAAACAAAGGGAGGGTAAACACCTACAATAACAAACCCAAAACAATTAAGAAAATGGTAATAGGAACATACATATCAATAACTACCTTAAATGTACATGGATTAAATGCTCCAAACAAAAGACATAGACTGGCTGAATGGATACAAAAACAAGACCTGTATATATGCTGTCTACAAGAGACCCACTTCAGACATAGGGACACATACAGACTGAAAGTGAGGGGATGGAAAAAGATATTCCATGCAAATGGAAATCAAAAGAAAGCTGGAGTAGCAATACTCAGCTGACAAAATAGACTTTAAAATAAAGACTATTACAACAGACAAAGAAGGACACTACATAATGATTAAGGGATCAATCCAAGAAGAAGATATAACAATTGTAAATATTTATGCACCCAACATAGGAGCACCTCAATACATAAGACAAATGCTAACAGCCATAAAAGGGGAAATGGACAGTAACACAATCATAGTAGTGGACTTTAACACCCCACTTTCACCAATGGAGAGATCATCCAAAATGAAAATACATAAGGAAACACAAGCTTTAAATGATACATCAAACAAGATGGATTTAATTAATATTTATAGAATTCCATCCAAAAAGAACAGATTACACTTTCTTCTCAAGTGTTTATGGAACATTCTCCAGGATAGATCATATCTTGGGTCACAAATCAAGCCTTCATAAATTTAAGAAAATTGAAATCATATCAAGTATCTTTTCTGACCACAATGCTATGAGACCAGATATCAATTACAGGAAAAAACCTGTAAAAAATACAAACACACGGAGGCTAAACAATACACTACTTAATAACCAAGAGATCACTGAAGGAATCAAAAAATACCTAGAAACAATGCCACTGAAAACACGATGACCCAAAACCTATGGGATGGAGCAAAAGAAGTTCTAATAGGGAAGTTTATAGCAATACAATCCTACCTCAAGAAACAAGAAACATCTCAAAAAAACAACCTAACCTTACACCTAAAGCAATTAGAGGAAGAAGAACAAAAAAGCACCAAAGTTAGCAGAAGGAAAGAAATCATAAAGATCAGATCAGAAATAAATAAAAAAATGAAGAAAACAATAGCAAAGATCAACAAAACTAAAAGCTGGTTCTTTGAGAAGATAAACAAAATTGATAAAACATTAGCCAGACTCATCAAGAAAAAAAGGGAGAAGACTCAAATCAATAGAATTAGAAATGAAAAAGGAGGAGCAACAACTGACACTGCAGAAATACAAAGGATCATGAGAGATTACTACAAGCAACTATAGGCCAATAAAATGGACAACCTGGAAGAAATGGACAAATTCTTAGAAAAGCACAACCTTCCAAGACTGAACCAGGAAGAAATAGACAATATAAACAGACCGATCACAAGCACTGCAATTGAGACTGTGATTAAAAATCTTCAAACAAACAAAAGCCCAGGACCAGAGGGCTTCATAGGTGAATTCTATCAAACATTTAGAGAAGAGTTAAGACCTATTCTTATCAAACTCTTCCAAAATATAGCAGAGGGAGGAACACTCCCAAACTCATTCTACAAGGCCACCATCACCATGAAACCAAAACCAGACAAAGATGATACAAAGAAAGAAAACTATAGGCCAATATCACTAATGAACATAGATGCATAAATCCTCAAAAAATGCTAGAAAACAGAATCCAACAGCACATTAAAAGGATCAAACACCATGATCAAGTGGGGTTTATCCCAGGAATGCAAGGATTCTTCAACATACACTAATCAATGTGATAAACTATATTAACAAACTGAAGGATAAAAACCATGTGATCATCTCAATAGATGCAGAAAAAGCTTTCAACAAAACTCAACACCCATTTATGATAAAAACCCTCCAGAAAGTAGGCATAGAGGGAACTTACCTCAATATAATAAGGGCCATATATGACAAACCCACAGCCAACATTGTTCTCAATGGTGAAAAACTGAAACCATTTCCTCTAAGATCAGGAACAAGACAAGGCTGTCCACTCTCACCACTATTATTCAATATAGTTTTGGAAGTTTTAGCCACAGCAATCAGAGAAGAAAAGGAAATAAAAGAAATCCAAATCAGAAAAGAAGTAAAGCTGTCACTGTTTGCAGATGACATGAGAATGACATAGAGAATCCTAAAGATGCTACCAGAAAACTGTTAGAGCTAATCAGTGAATCTGGTAAGGTAGCAGGATAAAAAATTAATGCACAGAAATCTCTTGCATTCCTATACACTAATGATGAAAAATCTGAGAGAGAAATTAAGGAGACACTCCCATTTACCACTGCAACAAACAGAATAAAATACCTAGGAATAAACCTACCTAAGGAGACAAAAGACCGGTACTCAGAAAACTATAAGCCACTGATGAAAGAAATTAAAGATGACACCAACAGATGCAGAGATATACCGTGTTCTTGGATTGGAAGAATCAACATTGTGAAAATGACTATACTACCCAAAGCAATCTACAGATTCAATGCAATCCCTATCAAAATACCAATGGCATTTTTCACAGAACTAGAATAAAAAATTTCACAATTTGTATGGAAACACAAAAACCCCGAATAGCCAAAGCAATCTTGAGAAAGAAAAACAGCTGGAGGAATCAGGCTCCCAGACCTCAGACTATACTACAAAGCTACAGGAATCAAGACAGTATGGTACTGGCACAAAAACAGAAATATAGATCAATGGAACAGGATAGAAAGCCCAAAGATAAACCCATGCACCTATGGTCACCTTATTTTGATAAAGGAGGCAAGAACATACAAGGGAGAAAAGACGCCTCTTCAATTAGTGGTGCTGGGAAAACTGGACAGTTACATGTAAAAGAATGAAATTAGAACATTCTCTAACACCATACAGAAAAATAAACTCAAAATGGATTAAAGACCTAAATGTAAGGCGAGACACTATAAAACTCTTAGAGGAAAACATAGGCAGAACACTCTATGACATAAATCACAGCAAGATCCTTTTAGACCCAGCTCCTAGAGAAATGGAAATAAAAACAAAAATAAACAAATGGGACCTAATGAAATTTAAAAGCTTTTGCACAGCAAAGGAAACCATAAACAAGATGAAAAGACAACCCTCAGAATGGGAGAAAATATTCGCAAATGAAGCAAATGACAAAGGATTAATCTCCAAAATTTACAAGCAGCTCATGCAGCTCAATATCAAAAAAACAAACAACCCAATCCAAAAATGCGCAGAAGACCTAAATAGACATTTCTCCAAAGAAGATATACAGATTGCCAACAAACACATGAAAGAATGCTCAACATCATTAATCATTAGAGAAATGCAAATCAAAACTACAATGAGATATCATCTCACACCGGTCAGAATGGCCATCATCAAAAAATCTACAAACAATAAATACTGGAGAGGGTGTGGAGAAAAGGGAACTCTCTTGCACTGTTGGTGGGAATGTAAATTGATACAGCCACTATGGAGAACAGTATGGAGGTTCCTTAGAAAACTAAAAATAGAACTACCATACGACCAGCAATCCCACTACTGGGCATATACCCCGAGAAAACCATAATTCAAAAAGAGTCATGTACCAAAATGTTCATTGCAGCTCTATTTACAATAGCCAGGACATGGAAGCAACCTAAGTGTCCATCATCGGATGAATGGATAAAGAAGATGTGGTACATATATACAATGGAATATTACTCAGCCATAAAAAGAAACGAAATGGAGTTATTTGTAGTGAGGTGGATGGAGTTAGAGTCTGTCATACAGAGCAAAGTAAGTCAGAAAGAGAAAAACAAATACAGTATGCTAACACATATATATGGAATCTAAGGAAAAGAAAAAAAAAAAGAGGTCATGAAGAACCTAGTGGCAAGATGGGAATAAAGACACAGACCTACTAGATAATGGACTTGAGGATATGGGGAGGGGGAAGGGTAAGATGTGAGAAAGAGAGAGAGTGGCATGGACATATATACACTACCAAACGTAAAATAGATAGCTAGTGGGAAGCAACCGCATAGCACAGGGAGATCAGCTCTGTGCTTTGTGACCACCTAGAGGTGTGGGGTGGGGAGGGCGGGAGGGAGGGAGATGCAAGAGGGAAGAGATATGGGAACATATGTATACGTAAAACTTAGTCACTTTGTTATAAAGCAGAAACTAACACACCATTGTAAAGCAATTATATTCCAATAAAGATGTTAAAAAAAAAATGGGCATCATCCAAAAATCTACAAACAATAAATGCTGGAGAGAGTGTGTAGAAAAGGGAACCCTCTTGCACTGTTGGTGGGAATGCAAATTGATACAGCCACTATGGAGAACAGTATGGAGGTTCCTTAAAAAACTAAGAATAGAACTACCATACTACCCAGCAATCCCAGTACTGGGCATATACCCTGAGAAAACCATAATTGAAAAAGAGTCCACAGGTATCACAATGTTCATTGCAGCTCTATTTACAATAGTCAGGACATGGAAGCAACCTATGTGTCTATTGACAGATGAATGGATAAAGAAGATGTGGCACATATATACAATGGAATATTACTCAGCCATAAAAAGAAACAAAATTGAGTTATTTGTAGTGAGGTAGATGGACCTAGAGTCTGTCATACAGAGTGAAGTCAGAAAGAGAAAAACAAATACCGTATGCTAACACATATATATGGAATCTAAAAAAAAAAGGGTTCTGAAGAACCTAGGGGCAGGACAGGAATAAAGACACAAACATAGAGAATGGACTTGAGGACACGGGGAGGGGGAAGGGTAAGCTGGGACGAAGTGAGAGAGTGGCATGGACTTATGGATACTACCAAATGTAAAATAGATAGCTAGTGGGAAGCAGCCGCATAGCACAGGGAGGTCAGTTCCATGCTTTGTGACCACCTAGAGGGGTGGGATAGGGAGGGTGGGAGGCAGATGCAAGAGGGAGGAGATATGGGGATATATGTATATGTATAGCTGATTCAATTTGTTATAAAGCAGAAACTAACACGCAATTGTGAAGCAATTATACTCCAATAAAGATGTAAAAAATAAATAAATAAAAAATAAATTATAAGAAAATGAAAATTAAAAAAAAAAAGATAAATGCACCCCAATGTTCACAGAAGCACTATTTACAATAGCCAAGACCTGGGAGCAACCTAAATGTCCACCAACAGATGAAAGAAGATGTGGTATATATACACAGTGGAATACTACTTAGCCATAAAAAAGAATGAAATAATGCCATTTGCCTCAACATGGATGCACCTAGAGATATCATACTAAGTGAAGTAAGTCAGAAAGAGAAAGACAAACACTATATGATATTACTTATATGTGGAATCTAAAATATGACACAAATTAACCTTCTTATGAAATAGAAACAGACTCACAGACATAGAAAACAAGCTTATGGTTACCATAGGAGAAAGGGGGTAGGGGAGGGATAAATTAGGAGTTTGAGATTAGCAGATACAAACTAGTATATAAAAAATAGATAAACAACAAGGTCCTACTGCATAGCACAGTAAACTATGTTCAATATCCTATAATAAACCATAATGGAAAAGAATATGAAAAAGAATATGTATATATGTATAACCAAATCACTTTGCTATACAGCAGAAACTAACACAAATTGTAAATCAATTATACTTCAATAGAAAGAAAGAAAGAAAGAAAGAAAGAAAGAAAGAAAGAAAGAAAGAAAGAAAGAAAGGAGGGAGGGAGGGAGGAAGAAGGAAGGAAGGAAGATGAAAGAAAGAAAGAATGAGAGAGACAGAAAGAGAAAGAAACAAAGAGAAAGAAAGGGAGGAAGAAAGAAAGGAGGAAAGAAAGAAAATTTATCTTTTTTCTTTTAATGTGGTATATTACATTGGTTGAATTTTTAATATAAAACCAATTCTGCATTACTGGAAGAAGCACCACAATCTCATGATGTATTATTTTTTTTTAATATTTCTTGACTGAATTTGCTAGTATTTGTTTACAATTTTTTCATCTATATTCTCGATAAATGTTAATTTAGCAAACTCAAAATCATCTAAATAGGGCTTCAGAAAACTCATTCCTTATTTTCTTTTTATATCTTTTCCTATAACTTTTTTCTTAGACCTATAACATAGAGCAAGATAATTTTATTACTTTTTATATTTTTCTGCCTATCCCTTAGGCTCTTGTTCTTTTTCTTATTATTAGCATTTACTGAATGTTTACCCTGTGCCAAGTGTTGTGCTAAGTACTTTACAGTATTATTGCATTATCTCATTTAATTATGCAAACAATTCTATTTAGTAGATATTATCAACCTCCCAAACTCATTGATTAGCTCTAGTAGTTTTCTGGTAGCATCTTTAGGATTCTCTATGTATAGTATCATGTCATCTGCAAACAGTGACAGCTTTATTTCTTCTTTTCTGATTTGGATTCCCTTTATTTCCTTTTCTGATTTGGATTCCCTTTATTTCCTTTTCTTCTCTGATGGCTGTGGCTAAAACTTACAAAACTATATTGAATAATAGTGGTGAGTGTGGACAACCTTGTCTTGTTCCTGATCTTAGAGGAAATGGTTTCAGTTTTTCACCATTGAGAACGATGTTGGCTGTGAGTTTGTCATATATGGCCTTTATTATGTTGAAGTAAGTTCTCTCTATGCCTACTCTCTGGAGGGTTTTTATCATAAATGGGTGTTGAATTTTGTTGAAAGCTTTTTCTGCATCTATTGACATTATCATATGGTTTTTCTCCTTTAATTTGTTAATATGGTGTATCATATTGATTGATTTGTGTATATTGAAGAATCCTTGCATCCCTGGGATAAATCTCACTTGATCATGCTGTATGATCCCTTTAACGTGCTGTAGGATTCTGTTTGCTAGTATTTTGTTGATGATTTTTGCATCTATATCCATCAGTGATAGTGGTCTGTAATTTTCTTTGCTTGTAGTATCTTTGTAGTATCTTTCGCTGGTTTTGGTATCAGGGTGATGGTGGCCTCGTAGAATGAGTTTGGGAGTGTTCCTTCCTCTGCAATTTTTGGAAGAGTTTGAGATGGATGGGTGTTAACTCTTCTCTAAATGTTGGATAGAATTCAACTGTGAAGCCATCTGGTCCTGGACTTTTGTTTGTTGGAAGATTTTTAATCACTGTCTCAATTTCATTACTTGTGATTGGCCTGTTCATATTTTCTGTTTCTTCCTGGTTCAGTCTTGGAAGGTTATACCTTCCTAAGAATTTGTCCATTTCTTCCAGGTTGTCCATTCTATCGGCATAGAGTTGCTTGTAGTAGTCTCTCATGATGCTTTGTATTTCTGCAGTGTCCGCTATAACGTCTCCTTTTTCACTTCTAATTTTATTGATTTGAGTTCTCTCCCTTTTTCTTGATGAGTCTGGCTAAAGGTTCATCAATTTTGTTTATCATTTCAAAGAATCAGCTTTTAGTTTTACTGATCTTTGCTATTGTTTTCTTTGTTTCTATTTCATTTATTTCTGCTCTGATTTTTATGATTTCTTTCCTTCTACTAACTTTGGGTTTTGTTTGTTCTTCTTTCTCTAGTTCCTTTAGGTGTAAGGTTAGGTTGTTTATTTGAGATTTTTCTTGTTTCTTCAGGTAGGATTGTATTGCTATAAACTTGCCTCTTAGAACTGCTTTTGCTGCATTCCATAGGTTTTCCATTGTCGTGTTTTCGTTGTCATTTGTCTCTAGGTATTTTTTTGATTTCCTCTTTGATTTCTTCAGTGATCTCTTGCTTATTTAGTAACGTATTGTTCAGCTTCCATGTGTTTGACTTTTTTACGTTTTTTTCCCTGTAATTGATTTCTAATCTCATAGCATTGTGATCAGAAAAGATGCTTGATATGATTTCAATTTTCTTAGATTTACTGAGGCTTGATTTGTGACCCAAGATGTGATCTATCCTGGAGAATGTTCCATGTGCACTTAAGAAGAAAGTATAATCTGCTGTTTTCATATGCAATGTCCTATAAATATCAATTAAATCTATCTGGTCTATTGTGTCATTTAAAGCTTCTGTTTCCTTATTAATTTTCTGTCTGAATGATCTGTCCATTGGTGTAAGTGAGGTGTTAAAGTCCCCCACTATTATTGTGTTACTGTCAATTTCCTCTTTTATAGCTCTTAGCATTTGCCTTATGTATTGAGGTGCTCCTATATTGTGTGCATATATATTTATAATTGTTATATCTTCTTCTTGGATTAATACCTTGATCATTATGTAGTGTCCTTCCCTGTCTCTTATAACACTCTTTATTTTAAAGTCTATTTTATCTGATATGAGTATGGCTTCTCCAGGTTTCTTTTGATTTCCATTTGTATGGAATATCTTTTTCCATCCCCTCACTTTCAGTCTGTATGTGTCCCTAGGTCTGAAGTGGGTCTCTTGTAGACAGCGTATATATGGGTCTTGTTTTTGTATCCATTCAGCGAGCCAGTGTCTTTTGGTTGGAGCATTTAATCCACTCATATTTAAGGTAATTATCGATATGTATGTTCCTATTACCATTTTCTTAATTGTTTCAGGTTTGTTTTTATAGGTCCTTTTCTTCTTTAGTGTTTCCCACTTAGAGAAGTTCCTTTAGCATTTGTTGTAGAGCTGGTTTGGTGGTGCTAAATTCTCTTAGCTTTTGCTTGTCTGTAAATCTTTTGATTTCTCCATTTAATCTGAATGAGATCCTTGTGGGGTAGAGTAATCTTCGTTGTAGGTTCTTCCCTTTCATCACTTTAAATATGTCGTGCCACTCCCTTTTGGCTTGTAGAGTTTCTGCTGAGAAATCAGCAGTTCACCTTATGGGAGTTCCGTTGTATGTTATTGTTGTTTTTCCCTTTTTGTATTTAATAATTTTTCTTTGTCTTTAATTTTTGTCAGTTTGATTACCATGTGTCTCGGTGTGTTTCTGCTTGGGTGTATCCTGCCTGGGACTCTCTGTGCTTCCTGGACCTGGGTGGCTATTTCCTTTCCCATGTTAGGGAAGTTTTCGACTATGAGCTCTTCAAATATTTTCTCGGGTGCTTTCTCTCTCTCTTCTCCTTCTGGGACCCCTATAATGCGAATGTTGATGTGTTTAATGTTGTCCCAGAGGTCTCTTAGGCTGTCTTCATTTCTTTTCACTGTTTTTTCTTTATTATGTTCTGCA
Source organism: Balaenoptera ricei (assembly GCF_028023285.1). Taxonomy (NCBI): domain Eukaryota; kingdom Metazoa; phylum Chordata; class Mammalia; order Artiodactyla; family Balaenopteridae; genus Balaenoptera; species Balaenoptera ricei. Next base: position 91,851,027 of record NC_082644.1, on the reverse strand, counting down.
GCAGTGAATTCCACCATTCTGTCTTCCAGGTCACTTATCTGTTTTTGGGCCTCAGTTATAGATACAAAATTAATGCACAGAAATCTCTTGCATTTCTATACACTAACAATGAAAGATCAGAAAGAGAAATTAAGGAAACAATCCCATTCACCATTGCAACAAAAAGAATAAAATACCTAGGAATAAACCTACCTAAGGAGGTAAAAGACCTGTACTCAGAAAACTATAAGACACTGATGAAAGAAATCAAAGATGACACAAACAGATGGAGAGATATACCATCTTCTTGGATTGGAAGAATCAATATTGTGAAAATGACTCTACTACCCAAAGCAATCTACAGATTCAATGCAATCCCTATCAAATTACCAGTGGCATTTTTTACAGAACTAGAACAAAAAATCTTCAAATTTGTATGGAGACACAAAAGACTCCAAATAGCCAAAGCAATCTCGAGGGAAAAAAGCGGAGCTGGAGGAATCAGGCTCCCAGACTTCAGACTATACTACAAAGTTATAGTAATCAAGAAAATATGGTACTGGCACAACAACAGAAATATAGACCAATGGAAAAGGATAGAAAGCCCAGAGATAAACCCTCACACCTATGGTCAACTAATCTATGACAAAGGAGGCAAGGATATACAATGGAGAAAAGACAGTCTCTTCAATAAGTGGTACTGGGAAAACTGGATAGACACATGTGAAAGAATGAAATTAGGACACTCCCTAACACCATACACAAAAATAAACTCAAAATGGATTAAAGACCTAAATGTAAGTCTAGACACTATAAAACTCTTAGAGGAAACCATTGGAAGAACACTCTTTGACATAAATCACAGCAAGATCTTTTTTGACCCACCTCCTAGAGAAATGGAAATAAAAACAAAAATAAACAAATGGGACCTAATGAAACTTAAAAGCTTTTGCACAGCAAAGGAAACTATAAACAAGGCGAAAAGACAACCCTCAGAATGGGAGAAAATATTTGCAAACGAATCAGTGGACAAAGGATTAATCTCCAAAGTTTACAAGCAGCTCATGCAGCTCAATATCAAAAAAACAAACAACCCAATCAAAAAATGGGAAGAAGACCTAAATAGACATTTCTCCAAAGACTTACAGATGGCCAAGAGGCACATGAAAAGCTGCTCAACATCACTAATTATTAGAGATGCAAATCAAAACTACAATGAGGTATCACCTCATACTGGTCAGAATGGGCATCACCAGAAAATCTACCAACAACAAATGCTGGAGAGGGTGTGGAGAAAAGGGAACCCTCTTGCACTGTTGGTGGGAATGTAAATTGATATAGCCACAATGGAGAACAGTATGGAGGTTCCTTAAAAAACTAAAAATAGAACTACCATATGACCCAGCAATCCCACTACTGGGCACATACCCTGAGAAAACCATAATTCAAAAAGACACATGCACCGCAATATTCATTGCAGCACTATTTACAATAGCCAGGTCATGGAAGCAACCTAAATGTCCATAGACAGATGAATAGATAAAGAAGATGTGGCACATATATACAATGAATATTACTCAGCCATAAAATGAAATTGAGTTATTTGTAATGAGGTAGATGGATCTAGAGTCTTGTCATACAGAGTGAAGTAAGTCAGAAAGAGAAAAACAAATGCTAACACACATATATGGAACCTAAAAAAACGGTACTGATGAACCTAGTGGCAGGACAGGAATAAATATGCAGATGTAGAGAACAGACTTGAGGACACAAGGGGGGAAGGCGAAGCTGGGACGAAGTGAGAGAGTAGCACTGACATATATACACTACCAAATGTAAAATGGATGGCTAGTGGGAAGCTGCTGCATAGCACAGGGAAGTCAGGCCGATGCTTTGTAATGACCTAGAGGGGTGGAATATGGAGTGTGGGAGGGATGCTCAAGGGAGGGGATATGGGGATATATGTATACATATAGCTGATTCACTTTGTGGTATAGCAGAAACTAACACAACATTGTAAAGCAATTGTACTCCAATAAAGATATAAAAAAAAAGTAGAAGGAAATTTAGAATTAGAAAATCACCATTTTGTAATTTAACCATAAAATAAATGGTTCAATCAAAAAAATTTTTTTAATAAAATAAAATCCATTGACTCATTGGATTCCCTATGCTGGCGCTTATGCTTAGTTCTACAAAAGCTCAGTCTGTAAAATCAGCATCATATCATTAATTCTTGCCTACTTCATGGGTATGTGGAGAAATAAAATGAGATATGACATCTAAAGCACTTTCAGAATGTTATCATGGAAAGAATACAGGGCCTAATTCTACACTCTAAGGTCTGGAATCAGACACTGGGATCATATCCTGAGCCCTGCCACTGATTAAATTAGGGATATTGGTCTTTGCATTTATTTAAAAAAAAAAAAAAAAAGGTACGATACCTATTTTACAAGTTTGTGGTCATAATTAAATGAGATAATGTATGTGAAAATGACTGGTATGCTGCCTAGCCCATAGTAACACTCACCCTCCTCTTTCTTCTCTGCTAAAAACGATCCCATACACACTCTCTGTATTGCTACAAGACGTTATGCGGATAAGCTTAGATCAGCAGTTTTCACTTCAAAGAAGGACAAACATAGATAATAACTATTTAAATAATTAACAGGCTGGAACAAATCATCCACTGATGCTATGCATGGGAAATAAGAATTCTCTGCCATGACCTAATTTGTGTCCTTGGCCAATACATTTTCCCTTCTTTGTTCCAGGGAAGATTAACAACATTGTGCAAAAAAGGCCTAGTTAGGGCCTGGAAAAGTGTAGCCCAGTAAATCGTAGTTATTGCTACAAAAGTTATTATCATTTCCTTGCAATCTAGAAGACACTACTAGCAGTATTACTATTCATATATAAGAGCAAATATGAGTGTGATTCAAAGGTCTAATAAATAACCCTAAGTTCATTTCATAGTAGCTCTATTCCCCTTTACATCTCTGACTAAATGGCTCCATTCATTAGTTCTACTGACTGAACAAACATCAAGCTTACAGATTTAATTCGTAGGTGACCTTTTACCCACGACCTCTTATATCACAGACAGAAGCCTTGATGTCAGGAAGAGGTGTCATAAATGGGGGCCTTTGACCAAAAATGTTTGATGAGGAGCCGTTCTTAGTATTTAAAACAATCCCCTCTACTTCCCACCATTTAATTGGTGGTGTTTCTCACAGATTCATTCTCCATATTCCTATTTTGGGGGGAGGGAGAAGGTTCCCTGGGGAATCTTGCACAGTCCCATGCACTCAGCTATGTCCCATGACCTTCAAATGTACAGCTCCAACTCTGGGCTAGCCTTTTATCCTCTCCCTTTCCCTCTATTCTGCTTCAGGCCAATAACCATAGCCTCTAGCCATATCGGGCCCTCTGAGTGTCCCTCTGAAGACTCTCTCACCAGATTTAAGGGGCAGCTACTACTCCTTTCCTGGCCCTCTGGGTTCAGAGCAGTGAGAGGCAAAAGAAGCAGTCAGGGGGTGACGTGTGGGGGTCACAAAGCCTTCACTGGACCTGGCAGATGTTCAAAAATGACTCCAGCTCTTGGGGTACTTTTCTGATCTGTTGATGACTTCCTGCTGGACCTTCCTGACCACAATCCTCTTGACCTGGCAGGGGCTCTCCATCAGCTGGCCATTACAAATACCCTTCAACTTCTGTACCCAGTGGTTCACCCTCAACTTCTATCTGTAGAGATCCATCTTGTACTCTGGCAGACACCCTTTTGGGCAGAATGTCTTTTTAAATGATCCCAGGCCAACATTCTTATGATGGACACGAGTCCATCCTTTTCCTCAGGATCTCGGTACCTTTGGCCTACTATTGAAGGGAAATGCATTGCTTTCCAGACGTAGCCTCTATTCTGCCTCCCACTACAAGAAAGTAGCTTCAGATATCATCTTTCTTTGGTATTCTCACGCATGGATCAGACATCCACAGTGTCAAAATGCAGGAACGAATCTTCCCCTTCATTAGACCTGAGGTGAGGGAAATACAGTCCTCCCATGCACCCCCACCCCTTTGGCTGAGTTAAGTATCAGGTCTATACAAAGAAATTTTCACAAAATTTTCTGCAGCCTTCAATAACATTCCCCTCTTATAGTCTCAATATATGTGAGTTGTTTAGTTCTATAAAACCAGTCACCTTGGAACGTACTATCTACTGTCTTTATGCCTTGATCAAAAGCTAGAGAGGATGCATCCCATGTTAATATCCTTTTTTCTTAATCGAAGGAGTTTTACAAGGTAACCTTCATGCTTCTCCCTTTTGTCCTTCAGTCACCATCTGGTGCCTACAAAGGTAAAATCCTGCCACTATTGCCCCTTTATGAACTTATATGTAATAATACTTATCCAGCTTCAGGTCACACATATAGACTTTCTTATAGAAGCAATATTGATTTGTGAATTTTATAAGTCACAATCTGATCAGTTGTGTTCTAATCAAACAAACAGCAGGGTGGAAATAACTGGAGCTAGATAAATAAATAACTGAGTTAATTATGGACTTGCTCACTTTAAAGAAACATTAAATTATGAAGGATTATGACTAGCTGAGTAATTGTTCCTGATCTTAATTCCTAGAATATAGAGCTTGGAGAACGGACACCTTGTTAGTTTGCATAATTCAGTTGCAAAGGAAGTGAGCTATGCTGGTCTCAGCCTCCTTCTCCATCTCTGCATTCCTCCTCCTGATACATGGGGCTCCTTGCACCCGACTTGCATTGTCAGCCCCACTCCCAGGTATGAGAAGTGTATTCATTTCTTATTGTTGCTGTAACAAATTGCCACAAACTTAGTGGCTTAAAACAACACACATTTGTTCTTTCATAAATCTGGAGGTCAGAAATCTGAAATGGGTAAATCTCACTGGGTAAAATCAAGGCCGCATTCCTTTTGGGAGGACCTAAGAGAGGATCCATTTTCTTGCATCTTCCAACTTCTGGAGGCCGCCAGCATTCCTTGCCTTGTGGTCCCCTTCCATATTCAAAGCCAGAATGGTCAGTCAAGTCTTTCTCACATTGCACAATCCCAATTTCTGCTTCCATAGTCACATTTCCTTCTCTGACTTTGACTTCTGCCTTCCTTTTCTACTTTGAAAGACCCTTGTGATTACACCGGACCCATCTGTGTGATTCAAGGTACTCTCCTTATCTTCAGGTCAGCTGGTTAGCAATCTCAATTCCATCTGCAAACTTAATTCCCCTTTGCCAGTAAAAAAGCATATTCATAGGTTCTGAGGATTAGAACCAGGACCTCTGTGGCCAGGGCATTATTCTGCCTACTACACAAGGAGTAATCCCACACTGCTACAGAGGTTACCTGAAACCTCCCTTGTCTTCTCCTCCCACTCAGGAAGCAGATGTCCAACTCCAGCTGCTTGTTTGATCCTGGCATCGTGGCCAGTATTTACTCCATGATTCCAGGTGTTAATGAAGAACAGAGTTCTATGCCTGTTTTTGTAAATACAATGTTATTGGAACACAGAGTCATGCCCATTCATTTACATATTGTTTCTGTTTGCTTTCATGCTACAACAGCAGAGTTGAGGAGTTACAGCAGAGACTGTATGGCCCCCAAAGTCTAAAATATTTATCATCTGGCCCTGAAAAAAAAAAGTTCGCTGATCCCAATATAGAAGGCTGCTCTCTTTCTCTCTCTGATTTATTCTTATTCCTAGATTGTGCTTTTCATGATCCTTCCTGAAAGCCAAGAATGTGGACCAGGTCCTCCCAGCTTGAGTGGACTCTGAACTTCATTTTCCACACCACCAGCCCTGTTAATCTGCCAGAAACTCTGATCAATTTCTCAACCTCTAGACTCACACTTTCAGAATCAGCAAGTTTCTTGATGAGAAAAGCAATTTGCTTCTTTCCCAGATCTTGTTTCCTGAAAATACCTATTTCAGGAGCTCTCTAATGCCTTCAAACAAATACTGTTTATATTTCATCTAGCTTTTCTAGTTGTTCTCAGCAAGAAGACTGATCCAAGCAATCTGGTCCGCCATGACGAGAAGCATATTTTTAGTGCTGTTATTGAATTTTTGTTGCCTCCAAATTCTTATTATCCATATTCCTTTATATCTTGTTCTGTTTTCTTTTGTGCTGACCTTATGATTTCTTTATCACTTATAGCTTCTTTACAGCTTTCTTTATAGTACTCTGTCTCTTAGGGATTATGCTTTCTTGCTTTCTAATGAAGAAGATGGGTTTTATGAAATATTCTTCTGAATCCTACAGTTAATTATAGCCTCAGACAAACTTATCCTTGACCCTTCGGAATAAAATTTCTTTCCCCTTGTTTTGTATTAATTTACTACAGCCTCTATTTATTTAGTTTTGTTTCTGTCTCTTTATCTTCCAACTAGGTAAAGTCTATCCAGACTTGATAAACTGGTTGTTTTTAGCCCTGCTTCTCAAAAAAACAACAAACCTGCTAACCAGATTTATCCTCAACTAGAGGGCCCAATGTGGCATAGTTTGCATTCCAAGTCAAATTTTCCAGCAGTTTCTTCCATCTTCTGGTGCATCTTTGCTCTATTTATATGAAATATCCTATCCCAACTGCTTCATTCTTTCTGATTCTGAACTGAAAGAATTTAAAATTTAGAATTTAAAAATCCCTTTCAAAGCACTTACTGCAATTAAAGTTCTTACATCTCTCACTTTTTACTTTTTCTAAGTAAATATACAACAATGAGGTATAGTATTTTAGCCATCTCACAGAGAAGCACCTATAATCAGGGACAATGGCAAGTTTTCTGACTCATTGGCCTAGCTGCTGGTTCCCTAGTTCAGGAGACAGAAGGAAGAAGTACAAAGTTTCTTCTTAACTTCTTAGATTGGGTCTCTTTCAAGAGGTGAAGACTTAATAGGTTGTTTCTCAATCCTGCTCTGTCTTGGTGGAAATTTCTCTCATATTCTTGTATTATATTCCCCCATCAACCTTAGTTTTCTATAGTACCTTGGAACTTATTTTTTATATTTATATTCCCATTTTGGGACTCTATTTAGGAACAGTGAATTAAAGGTCAGAGTCTACTACCGGTAACAGTTCTGTAGAATTGAATCCTGCAGTTATCCAGGGACTGGGCCATTCCCTTGATTCCATGCAGCTAAATGCTTTTCATAAATATTCTTCTTAGGTTTTTCAGATTCAAAGGGATGACATGGTTTGTGAAATGAGTCACAAAAATGCACATTGGCATCAACATAAATACTTGGAATAAATTAAGCTTTTTCTTAAAAATTACTGATTTGTGATGTGGTATCCAGGGATTTGGTACAGTCAAGGATTTCTTCTTCTTCTACAAGAAGTATTAGTGAGTTACAAAAGGAGCCACAGTGGATATTTTCTACCTGGGCAATTACATTTGGATGTTTTGGTGTCCAATAAATAAACAATGTTGTACAGTGGAAAGCGTCAGAAGGCCTGGATTTGAATACTTTCTTGTAGGTTTTGACTATGTGACTTTGAGCAATGCAATGAACCTCTCTTTTCTCTTCCATAAAATGAGAATGATCATCATGATACAACTTTACCTACTCCACTTGTTCAGTAAGAAAATGAATTGATATGAGATGTGGAAGAAATTTGTAAATTATTAAGCCTTGTTTTAAATTATATTCATTTTTTAAACTATTTCAGAATGAAAACTGAGAGCTACTCTTTGACAAGGTTAAATTTGAATGACAAATATTCATATTAATCTCTAATTATCCATTCATTCCAGAATTGACATAGAGAATCTATAATATTTATTTTCTATATGATGACAAGAGTGTTCCAGGGTAAAGTGAACTGCCTATGAGTGGTGAAGCTAGTTTAAACTTTAAAGGTAAATGCATCCTCCCTTCTCCTCGAGACATGTCAGAAATCAAATACGAGCACATTTCTCAGCTTCAGGTGCCTCAGGTCCATTCCCCGAATCTTCGAGCAACTTGGGGAAAGCTCAGACCAAGACATTAGGGTTAAAAACAAAAAACAAAACACAAACAAAAAATACTAAGAGCTATACCATAAGAAATCAATTTCAGATTTTTGCTTTCAATTGCATTCAAAGGAATTTCATGCTAGGCATCATGACATGTTAGGGATTCCTCCTTCCCTCCCTCCCTCCCTCCCTCTTCCCTTCCTTCTTTTCCTCCCTTTCCTTCCCTTTCCTTCCCTTCCTTTCCTTCTTTTTTTTTTTCCTACAGAGGATTAGAAACATACATTCTTACTGCTAATGGAAAAGACTCAACCCTGAAAATGCAGTTCCTTGTTAAAACAGCAGAAGAACAGACTGCAGTGGAAGACTACTCACCAGAATTAAGGATTTTTCTGTCTGTGTTTCAGAAGGAAATATCACTAACCCAGGGGCAAGACTTCGATAATTTACATACACAGAGAAAGGAGGGAGGGTAATCCTGAAAGAACTTCTGTTGTACTGATGGCATCAAAACTGAAGGGCATTGCATCGATTTCTTGTAATAACATTGTGAAATTCATAGTAAGCTGGTTGGTATTTTTAAATATTAATTCATTTATAATATGCTTTTTGAAAATCTGGCATAACCCCATTCTGTCAAAAAAATGTGAGAAATTGTCTTTAGAAAAAGGTTTGTAAATATTTACTCAGTTTTTACTAGGATTTGTGATTGTAAACTTGCTTAGCTGAAGTGTTATGGTTAATAAAATTAGCAATAAAAACTTCTGATTCCTCTATTTCCTCTTAAATTTCATCATGTACACATGGAATACTCATTTGAGCCTACAAATAAAATGACTGCTGTTGCAAAATCTTTATTGTTATCCATTCTTATTATTTATTTTTTAATTTTTATTTATTTATTTATTTATTTATGGCTGTGTTGGGTCTTCGTTTCTGTGCGAGGGTTTTCTCTAGTTGCGGCAAGTGGGGGCCACTCTTCATCGCGGTGCGCGAGCCTCTCACCGTCGCGGCCTCTCTTGTTGCGGAGCACAGGCTCCAGACCCGCAGGCTCAGTAATTGTGGCTCACGGGCCTAGTTGCTCCGCGGCATATGGGATCTTCCCAGACCAGGGCTCGAACCCGTGTCCCTGCATTGGCAGGCGGATTCTCAACGACTGCGCCACCAGGGAAGCCCCATTTTTATTTTTAATGTTATTTGTTACTGGATGACTTGCCTGAACATCAAAAAATACACGATAAAGATTTAAATAATTAGAAAGTACAGAAGAATATAACAAAGAAAAAATATTCATAATCTTATTATCTGGAAATAATTGTTGTTTAATATTTTTATTTTTCGTATGCACACATTATATCTATATCCATACACACACACACTATGTTTTTTCAAAATTTGGTGATATTGTACACTATTTTATCTTCCTTCATACTTAAAATTTCATGAATGTTATTCATGTAATTATTATTCAAAAATACATTTAATTTATGAGAAACACTTCTCATATATAGTATCTAATCAATCCTCTATTGTTGCACATTTTAGTTGTTTTCAAGCTTTTCTGGTTATAAATAATGCTATAACTAGCATCCATGTACCTAAATCATTGTTACCATCTTTGATTAACTTATTCTAAGTTTTCTAGAACTGTAATTATTAGAACAAAAGATATGAACTTTTTAAAAAATCTTAATTCATATGACCAAATTATGTTGCAGAAAGGTCATACTAATTTTCATTTCTACAACAGGATATTAGAATACTTTTTAAATTATATCTGCCAGTGCATTTAGTTTAAACCTTTAAAAAGTATGCATGTATTAACTGATAAGTGAAAAGGGCATGCTATTATTTTAATATGTACTCCTGAATTATTAATAATGATAAGATTTTTCTGGGCATGTAGTATCTTTTAGAATGTCTGTTCATCTTCCTTGCCCATTTTGTCTATTGCTTGCTATCGTCCTGTTCTTTTTCTGGGCTTCACAGATGTAGGGATTTAAAAAATATATCTGTATTATTTCCTAAAAATCTTTTCCCAATTTGCCAAGAGTATTTTACATTTGTTTACTTTAAGCACATAACTCTATATAGTTAATATTTCTACTGTTTTTGTACATAATATGTAGTTTTATATCTCAATATCAGTTTAATACTTATATATAAAAACATCTAATTGTTTTGGGTTTTATTTTTAGATACTTAAATCTATATAGTATGAAGTTAAAATCAAACTGTTTTCAATACCTTTTGTTGAATAATTTGTTCTTCATTGTTTTATAATATTTACCATATAATATATTACATTTTTATCTATAGTGAGATTTCTTTCAGGACTAACTCTACTGTTCCATTGATGAGGCAGGTAATTCTCACACAAACCCCACACTATTGTAACCGCTATAATTTTACAATACACCTTAATAATGGGTAGAGTAAGTTCTTCCCTTTTTACCCATATTTTTAATCTTGATTTTTGAATTATTTTTCATGTTATAAACAATTACATTTAATTAGAATGACCATAAGTCTATAAATTAGGGGAGAAATGATACATTTAAGATACTTTGTCTTCTCTTCTGAAATAGGTATAACTCCCCACTAATTCAAGTATTTCTGTATACCTTCATGTAAAGATTTATAGTTTTCTTCATATACACTTTTTTTGTAAAAATAATTACTAAATATTTTCTGATTTGTATCACCATTGATAATGAGAAACTTTATCCCCATTAATCTTCTAATTGCTTATTTTTGGTATATAGGAAAGCCAGTTTTTTTCAAAAAGCTTATTTTATGTCTGATTACTTCACTGAATTATATTTATTGATGCTAATAATTAGGTAATTTTCTTCCTATATCTGTGCATATATAGCCATATTATCTACAAGTAATAATGATTTTATCTCTTCCTTTAAAGGGTTATAACTTTTAAATCTATTTCTTCCCTTAAATTCAAGAGCTATGGTTAATGGACATCATAAAAAAAAATAGTAGTAAATAGACCTGCTTTCCTATCCTTCCAATCTTAGTGTAAATGTAACCTCTTCAGCGAGAATCTCTGACCAAATCTCTATGTAGCATCCTACAAACCTCCCATTAACTTTATCCTATCATCCTGCTAATTTTGTTTATAGTACTTCTCATAATGAAAATGGTACATATGCAAAATGAAAATTGTATAATCCCCCACTTCTTGTATATGCTCTACTGGAGTGCTGCACTGTGATATGGAGAAGGGCTGATGTCTGTTTCGCTCCCCTCTGTAAACCCAAGCATGTTATATAGTTTCTTGTACGGTCTTCAGTGTTTCATATAAAGTAAAATTTTGATTATCGGTTTCATATAAATATTTATTATATTAATAAATACTCCTAGCTTTTGGGACTGTTTTATGAGAATGGATGCTGTGTGTTATCAAACGCATTTTTGGATTGCATTAAAATTATAATATATATAGTCTCAAATGTATTTATTCTAATTGAACCTATTTATTCAAATTATTATATAAATAGATTGTCTGATACTAAATCATTCTTGAAATTATCACATGAATCCTATTAATTATGGATGGACTTCAAATACACTGCTGAATTCAACCTTCTAGTATTTTATTAAGAATTTTGGTCTCTGCAGTCAGAGGAAGTTTAATCTATAATTTTTTTCATTGTTGCAATCTGCTTTGTTTTTGTAATATTGTTATGGATTAAATAAAATTTTCCATCTATTTCACATATGAAACAGTTTATATATGATGGGAATTATTTGTTGCTTCATAATTTGAGAGAACTCATAAGTTAAACAGTCTATAAATACTTTTTTAGAAGTATATCATGTAAATTTTAGAATTTTTTCCATAATCATAGAAGTTTTTCTTCAATTTCTTTCTTTCCTTAAGCAATTAAATTTATGTGTGGTCTAATTTTCTTGAATATCTATAACTATTATTTGTAATTATCTTGCCAGATTTCAATATTTCATTGTACATGTTGAGGATAGAAAGAATGAGGGTGAAAAGGAGAGAAAATGACAGTGGTGTGGTTGATCACTGGTTGAATTAGGAGATGCCAGGAGAAGGCTGTGCAAAAGAAGCTTGAAACAAAAAGTAGAAATGTTTGAATGAACAAGTCATGGGTGAGTCTGCCTTCTTTTTTTTCTCTTTAATATTGTTCATCCTGGGGAACTTGACTTAACGGCTGATATAACAGCTATTACGATGTTGCCCTTGAATCCCAGAATGGTGTGAAGCAGAAAGAGAATAATTAGAAGCAGATTCTTGAGTCTTGAAGAAGCTTTGATCTAGCAAGGGAAACTAACCCTGAGAAGCCTCATTCCCAGTGTCTCCAAGGATTGGTAATGAATGAAATTTCTACCTCCTAATCAAGAAGAGCCAACAGGATCCGATAAGATGGATCTGTGAAAAGGTTGCACCTTGCCACACTCATCCTCATTCCCTCACCAACCCCAAGACACTGAACCACTGAACTCACTTTCAAAATGTTGAGGTTCAGAAAGTTGTTTTTTCAAATATATGTGTGTGTGTATATATATACATATATATGTATATATATATGCATGTATATAATTTTAGTCTCTCTTCAGGTTCCATAGAAATTGTCCCCTCTTTGGGACTATTTGAAACTTTGCCTTAAATAAGTTGCTGGTCCTTTCATCTTTGGTCATGTTTTGAGAATTAAGGTCCTGACCTAGCATCTAATTCCCCACACTGGATCCGTGATAAAGTCTGAAAGGTAATGCTGTCCCTATCTGAGACAGTTATTTTTCTACCACAAACACAGAGAAAATGAAGAATGAAGCAGGCAGTGGTGGGAGGTAGGGTGTGGGGGGATCTGGGAGGGAAGAATGACACAGAGAGACAGAAAGAAAGAGAGAGAGAGAGAGAATCCAGTAGATCAAGGTCCTTTTGAAGACCAGCTATACTTTTCTGCCCTTAAATTCCATGAGAAAACATACGAATACCCCTTCACGTAAATTAGCTCTGAAAAGTCTCCACTACTTGCAATCAAAACATTGACTAAAACACTAGCCAGAGATAATTTATCTCATACCTACCCATTGGACTCCAGCTATGACTCAAACAGCCCTTTGTGAACATTAGCTCTCTGAATATTGTGGCTTCCCTTAAGAACACCTCATGCTCCAGCATTACTTCACTTTCTTTGCTAAACAAACAAGCAAGCAAAAAACACCAATAAACAACTTCCTATTCCCTTTATACAATGTTCAAAGTTACAGTTGTTTTTTTTAAGAGGTAATGTGGTCTTACTGAGGTATTACACGTCAAAGTGTAAATGCTCTATAGCTTAAGCCTCTTAGATATTAGGGATATTTCTCTTAGAAATACAGCTCTAATTTCTAGTTGTTGAATTTTATGCAGCAGGAAGGGCTGATCATGATATTGTGATCTCTTTCAAATTTAACTCAACCTAACAGATACATGAAATTACGATTTTGGACCATATTTGGCTTCAACACTAAATGTTACTGAATCTCCCTGTATCTTAATTTCCTCAGCCACAAAATAAAGACAAATATCTACCTTCCACCAGATTTGTAGGGACAACTAAGCATTTGTAAAGCACAGAGAAAAGTTATGGCATTCAAGTCATATCTATGACTGGTTATTTTAATTAATGTATTCAGGAAGGTGCTGGGTTTGCCTTATATTTAAAGTCATCTGCTCTGCCTTCTATTAAGGACAGTCCTCAAGGCATCAGGGAATCTCTTGGCTTGGGGTGGTATCACAGCAGTGTGGGGAAACAAAAGCTTGCAGTAGGGAATGACAAATAATACTTGGCACAAGTGCCACCAATCCTGACTTCTGTGTCTATAGCAGACATTGCTAATTGAGCTCAGCACTCTTTCTCATTGATCAGCGACATAATCTCAGAGTTTTCAACAACACAGTAGTCTAGGCAGTAACTCCTAACTAATTAGAGCTGGCATCAAGATAAAGCATTTTGCCATTAATAGTCCAGGACAAAGATCAGAAAACATTTTCTGTACAGAGCCAGAGAGTAAATATTTTTTATTTTGTGTGCCATATGGTCTCTGTTGCGCTACTCAACTCTGCATTTGCAGTACAGAAGCAACCATAGACAATGTTCAAACAAATGGGGGTGATCGTGTTCCAATAAAACTGCATTTACAATGGTAGGCAGTGGGCTAGATATGGCCCATGGCCCAGTGTTTGCCAACTTCAGGTTTAGAGTCTCTCCTAAAATCAAAGGGAGTCACTATAATGGCAAATGCAGCAGAAATCATTTCAGTAGAGTTTGCAAAAGAAGTGTTTTGGCAGCTCGGGTAAGTGAGGGACGTAAAATGAACCAAAGACCTGAGGACTTCCTTTGCTTAATTTTGCCTGAAATCCTGCTGAGTCCATTTTTCTCTCACCTCTCAGAGATTGCAGAGGTAAGTGAGCCCCATTTCTCTTGGACCTCAGCTGATTCACTGTGTCTGTTCCGGGTGTTTGTGCTGATGTTAAAATGCACCAGCTGAGGTCTCCTTCCCAGGCCACTTACTGTTAAGGTTAGATTACAACAGTGGTCTTTAACCTTGAGTTTGAGGTTCCTTCCTACTTACACTCACAACCCAAAAGATCACTGGAGACTCCATTGCCCCAGCAAGTAAAGTAAGCCTCAAGTGTTGCCTCCCGCATAATCATGCAATGAAACTGAGTTACAGCTAAGTATTACCAAAACCTTCTACTATCTCTTGGGGAATTCTCACGTTGAATCCAATGTTACATTTTCTGCAGCAGGGAGAAATATGCATGGTTGAGTATATGGCATTGAGCAGGTCATTTTACCTTCCTGAGCCACAGTTTCTTCATTCATAAAATAGAGATAATAATACCTTCCTTACCTTTTCCATAGATCTTGATGAGATGCAATGGGTGCTTTTTTTTTTTTTTTAACTTAGGCTTATATGTGTCACAAAACCCACATCAGCCATTAAAATCCTTTTCAGTCTAGTTTTCAAACTGCCATTGACCTCTACCAACATCACCATAATTACACCCTGTGATAAACAGCAGGGTTAATATTGGAGGAATGAATCTACTAACGAAAACTATCACTCCCAAATCAGAGATGTTTGTCCTGACAAGTGTCCTACCTTCTTCATTCATCAGTCTCTTGTGGCAGAGAGTATGTAAAGGTCTCCAGAGGGATTCTGGCTTTCGTTGCCTTTTGGCACCAACATCCTTCCAAGTTTCCAGCATTTGCAAATCAGACAAATACAAAGTTATTTAAATCCTACGTGTCTATGCCAAGGAAGGTGAAGATAAAATATTCTAAGACATAAAGAATTGATGCAGTGACTACTGCTGGGAAGTATTAGTGAAGAATTATTTACCAAAATAGCTTTGATTTGGGCAGGAAGAGCCCTTCAAATTCCACCTTAAGTCCCTTAAAAAAACCATAATTCAAAAAGAGTCACGTACCAAAATGTTCATTGCAACTCTATTTACAATAGCCAGGACATGGAAGCAACCTAAATGTCCATCATCGGATGAATGGATAAAGAAGATGTGGCACATATATACAATGGAATATTACTCAGCCATAAAAAGAAACGAAATGGGGCTTCCCTGGTGGCGCAGTGGTTGAGAATCTGCCTGCCAATGCAGGGGACATGGGTTCGAGCCTTGGTCTGGGAAGATCCCACATGCCACGGAGCAGCTAGGCCCATGAGCCACAACTACTGAGCCTGCGCGTCTGGAGCCTGTGCTCCGCAACAAGAGAGGCCGCAACAGTGAGAGGCCCGCGCACCACGATTAAGAGTGGCCCACGCTCGCCACAACTAGAGAAAGCCCTTGCACAGAAACGAAGACCCAACACAGCCAAAAATAAATAAATAAATAAATAAAGTTATTTAAAAAAAAAAAAAAAAGAAACAAAATGGAGTTATTTGTAGTGAGGTGGATGGACCTAGAGTCTGTCATACAGAGTAAAGTAAGTCAGAAAGAGAAAAACAAATACAGTATGCTAACACATATATATGGAATCTAAGGGAAAAAAAAAAGGTCATGAAGAACATAGTGGCAAGATGAGAATAAAGACACAGACCTACTAGAGAATGGACTTGAGGATATGGGGAGGGGGAAGGGTAAGATGTGACAAAGTGAGAGAGTGGCATGGACATATATACAGTACCAAACGTAAAATAGATAGCTAGTGGGAAGCAACCGCATAGCACAGGGAGATCAGCTCTGTGCTTTGTGACCACCTAGAGGGGTGGGAGAGGGAGGGTGGGAGGGAGGGAGATGCAAGAGGGAAGAGATATGGGAACATATGTATATGTATAACTGATTCACTTTGTTATAAAGCAGAAACTAACACACCATTGTAAAGCAATTATATTCCAATAAAGATGTTAAAAAAATAAAATAAAATAAAATATCCAAAACCCAGTAAAAAAAAAAAAAAATGAGGAACTAACAGTATTATTATAAAATCAAAGCTGCTGTTCCCCTTCCAAAGTCCCTAAATTGCATGGGAATAGTATATACGATTTCCTGGAGAAATTCAGATTCGGCAACACTCCCGGAAGATTTGAAAACATTCATTTCAGAACAATATACATTTTCTTCATACATGCATTTACCAAATGATTGTCAACACCACCTTGTCAGTGTCAAAAGGGATCCATGGCAATAGCTTTTCCCAAGATCACTTAGTTCCTTTGTTTCTCAATTTCCCTACCCTACAAACCCTACTTTGTTCTTTGTAAAATAGGATTTACTAATATCTGTTTTCCTCCTTCATGAGGGTAAAAAGGAGTAAATGGAATAATACCTATGAAGGTACTTTGAAGCTGAAAGATCCATACAGCCAAGTCCAGCAAACTTTCTAAGTAACATGCTACAAGTTAAATAGGAAGGATGATCTCCTTGCAAGCAGCATTTGTCTCAAAATGATTTCTGGAATGGAAAATCAAATAACTCACCTTTTATTATCTCTGCTTTTCCTCCCACTGAAGACTCGGCTGCCTCTTATTAAACACAGTCTCTGCTGTTCAATAGTTTTCCTACTACTTACTCATAAACTAATAAAGTGCCCAACTTTCATGTGAAAAACAGGATATATATCATTCTTACAAAGTATATCATGTTTATTCTTCACAGAGAGTTATGGCTATAATTTGTATATATATAAAAAAAAACTGGCAGTATGTTTGGCTATTTTTCCCATTGGGAAAAATAAAGCCTTTTCTGTTCAACCTCTTAGGTCCAGATGTTGGGGCTTGAGGCCAGCACGCCCAGTGGTAAATTCAGGACCCCATTCTTTTGTTCAGGGGCTGCTGTTGAGTGTCCTGTGCTGTGAAGTGGAGGATTAGCCACACAACTTACTCTAGATGGGTCAGGTGAAGTGTCAAGGCAGACAGCATCACTCCTGCCAGAGGGTCGAAGACCATTTCTGTAGGGAGCCCTCATAGACATAATAAGGGCACTAACACAGCACCTCAGCAGCAGCCATCAAACTGTGATGGAAAGTCTGCCAGTGAGACTCACGCCCTGCAGCCTCATGGTTGTGGCCATGGAAAGTCTCACTCCGGCAGACAATGGGCGTTTCGTCAGGTTGACCCCGCCCCTCCATGAGGACGCTCCAAAACATGGAGTCCACTGGCCTCCTCCCCAGTCTCTCTCCTCTCTTCACTCTGTGGGTTTCCCCCAGCCCTGCCCTCCATTTATCCCCTAGGGTGGGGACTTATGACTGGTCATCTACCCTCTTCTTCATTTCTACTGTGGGCAGATTAACTTTAGGCACTGCTCCTTCCGGGATTTCCCTTTGGATTTTTGAAATGCTTTTCTCCTCTCAAAGAGCTTGGGTCTTACACATCAATAGCTTCACCTTTCACAACTGTTTCTCTGCATTGGACTGCAAAAGCCAAATTTGGAAGATAAAAATTTAACAGTTTCTCTTTCATAATAATCCAACCATTCTCAAAATAATGAGTGTCTCAGCGGAACTAGGGAAAGGTGATATATATATAGGATATGAGTGCACTGGCATATTCCAATATATTATCTCCTGACATTACTCAGTGCTCTCTGGAGCCTTTTCTAATAGGCAGGAGGCCCAGAATGAGGTGATAGCCTTCTGATTTTCATCTCTTCTGCTCAAGGACTTGCTCACAGGCTAAGCTGTTTCTTCCCATTTGGAAGGGGACCAGGAGAGAGCCAGAACTCACTGGCATAGAGCCATTTTCTCTATTATACAATGTGCTACATTAAGCAATATATTTCTGTGAGGTACTGTTTTAAGAGTTTTTCTGAAATCATGTCAAGGCATTTATTGGAAGTAGTAATAAAACAGAGACTATACATGTATTTCTTCTTGAATTAATGAAAAAGCATAATTCCAAAGCAGACCCCAAACAAAAAGCTACAGAAATAATGACATCCACTCCCCACTCCCCCCCCCCACCCCCCCGCCAGACACACACACAGCCTCCAAAGAATGCTTCTCAAAGAGTGTTACTTGAGCATAAAAAGATTTGGGAAACTCTCTAGAATAATAACCATACCTTCTCTTTATTGAACATATACTCCATACCAGTGCTTCACATATAACTCATTTATCACAACACTAAAGTAAATATCCCCCCATTTTACTTACAAGAAAATCGAGACTCCAAAAGATTAAATAACTTGCACAATTTCATATAGCCAGTAAATGTGGAAGTCAGAATTCAAGCCCTAGTTTATCCAACTCAAAAATATACCTTCCACTAAGATCAGGAACAAGACAAGGTTGCCCACTCTCACCACTATTATTCAACATAGTTTTGGAAGTTTTAGCCACAGCAATCAGAGAAGAAAAAGAAATAAAAGGAATCCAAATCGGAAAAGAAGTAAAGCTGTCACTGTTTGCAGATGACATGATACTACACATAGAGAATCCTAAAGATGCTACCAGAAAACTACTAGAGCTAATCAATGAATTTGGTAAAGTAGCAGGATACAAAATTAATGCACAGAAATCTCTTGCATTCCTATACACTAATGATGAAAAATCGGAAAGTGAAATTAAGGAAACACTCCCATTTACCATTGCAACAAAAAGAATAAAATACCTAGGAATAAACCTACCTAAGGAGACAAAAGACCTGTATGCAGAAAATTATAAGACACTGATGAAAGAAATTAAAGATAATACAAATAGATGGAGAGATATACCATGTTCTTGGATTGGAAGAATCAACATTGTGAAAATGACTCTACTATCCAAAGCAATCTACAGATTCAATGCAATCCCTATCAAACTACCACTGGCATTTTTCACAGAACTAGAACAAAAAATTTCACAATTTGTATGGAAACACAAAAGACCCCAAATAGCCAAAGCAATCTTGAGAACGAAAAATGGAGCTGGAGGAATCAGGTGCCCTGACTTCAGACTATACTACAAAGCTACAGTAATCAAGACAGTATGGTACTGGCACAAAAACAGAAATATAGATCAATGGAACAGGATAGAAAGCCCAGAGATAAACCCACGCACATATGGTCACCTTATCTTTGATAAAGGAGGCAAGCATATACAGTGGAGAAAAGACAGCCTCTTCGATAAGTGGTGCTGGGAAAACTGGACAGGTACATGTAAAAGTATGAAATTAGAACACTCCCTAACACCATACACAAAAATAAACTCAAAATGGATTAAAGACCTAAATGTAAGGCGAGACACTATTAAACTCTTAGAGGAAAACCTAGTCAGAACACTCTATGACATAAATCACAGCAAGATCCTTTTTGACCCAGCTCCTAGAGAAATGGAAATAAAAACAAAAATAAACAAATGGGACCTAATGAAACTTAAAAGCTTTTGCACAGCAAAGGAAACCATAAACAAGACTAAAAGACAACCCTCAGAATGGGAGAAAATATTTGCAAATGAAGCAACTGACAAAGGATTAATGTCCAAAATTTATAAGCAGCTTATGCAGCTGAATAACAAAAAAGCAAACAACCCAATCCAAAAATGGGCAGAAGACCTAAATAGACATTTCTCCAAAGAAGATATACAGATTGCCAACAAACACATGAAAGGATACTCAACATCATTAATCATTAGAGAAATGCAAATCAAAACTACAATGAGATATCATCTCACACTGGTCAGAATGGCCATCATCAAAAAATCTAGAAACAATAAATGCTGGAGAGGGTGTGGAGAAAAGGGAACCCTCTTGCACTGTTGGTGGGAATGTAAATTGATACAGGCACTATGGAGAACAGTATGGAGGTTCCTTAAAAAACTAAAAATAGAATTACCATATGACCCAGCAATCCCACTACTGGGCATATACCCTGAGAAAACCATAATTCAAAAAGTGTCATGTACCATAATGTTCACTGCAGCTCTATTTACAATAGGCAGGACGTGGAAGCAACCTTAGTGTCCATCGACAGATGAATGGATAAAGAAGATGTGGCACATATATACAATGGAATATTACTCAGCCGTATAAAGAAACGAAATTGAGTTATTTGTAGTGAGGTGGATGGACCTAGAGTCTGTCATACAGAGTGAAGTAAGTCAGAAAGAGAAAAAGAAATACCGTATGCTGACACATATATATGGAATCTAAGAGAAAAAAAAAATGGTCATGAAGAATCTAGGGGCAAGACGGGAATAAAGACGCAGACCTACTAGAGAATGAACTTGAGGATATGGGGAAGGGGAAGGGTAAGCTGGGACGAAGTGAGAGAGTGGCATGGACATATATACACTACCAAATGTAAAATAGCTAGCTTGTGGGAAGCAGCCGCATAGCACAGGGAGATCAGCTCGGTGCTTTGTGACCACCTGGAGGGGTGGGATGGGGAGGGTGGGAGGGAGGCAGATGCAAGAGGGAGGAGATATAGGGATAAATGTATATGTATAGCTGATTCACTTTGTTATAAAGCAGAAACTAACACACCATTGGAAAGCAATTATACTCCAATAAAGATGTTAAAAAAAAATCCAAGTTGTACTTCTGGCTCTGACTCTTAATGTTTCTGTGATGACAAATAAATTATAACATTCCTGAGTTTAAATTTTTTCACTAGCAAAATGAGCATAACAATAACTAACTCATGTGGTGGCAAAGTGACATCACATATGCAAAAGTATTTTGTACAATCTATGGAACTATAAAAATAGAAGTCATTGAAGTTATAATAAAAATAATTTGGAAAATCATTGTACTTTGTTAATATTAGAATCAACAGGCCTCTGTTTCTTGACAGTGTATATAGTAACTTTTTTCTCACTAGCATGGTTTATCCAGAATCATAGATATACTTAAATTAAGACTCTTAAGGGGTGGTCTAATAGAGTCACAGTGAGACACAAGAACTGTGAATACACTGATTTCACACTCCCAGGGCTACCCTGGCCTCCCTGTTTAAGCAAAACCCTGAGTACCATCAATAAGACATTTGCCTGAGGAAAGAATGTAGCATCAGGGTCACAGAGAACAGAAAATGTAGACTGCATAGAAGAATTACGCCCCAGAAAACACAAGAGAAACTTTATGGGAGTGAAGTCCCTTAAAATTAGAGGAGACTCTTCACTGTTAAATCTAGAATGACAGAAAAGTGATAAACTATTACTGCTTATCTGTGTCGTGTGCTGTTTATATGGCCCACAAGTATATGTGTATACGTATCGATGCTAAATGCTGCCAATATGAGAAAGGAATGGGTGGGAGCCACGATGCTTTGGGTAAACATTAGCCTTAGCTCACAAAAAGAAAACAACCCACAGAAACAAAGAGAAATCTTCACCTTCATAGCCTAATTCTGCATCATTTTCTAATTCATTTACATTTTCATGCAATTTGCACTCATTATTGCCAGATCCATTATGCTTATCACTACAAGTGGACTGAATCTGTATAATTTGCACTCTCTTTCCAACAGCTTTCATTCACTTCTCAGAGCATAACTAGCTAAATTAAAGAGCAGTTAAATGTTCCTGGAGAAACTGTTAGTGATTCCTTAACACTGTCTTGAGAGAGGCATATGCCCCAGTCTCCAATTATATATATACTTATGTAAACAAATTCATATATATAAAATATTTACAGTGCTATTTTCCATATACATATAAAACACACACATATATAAAATATTTACAGTGCTATTTTCCATATACACATAAAACACACATATATATAAAATATTTAAAGTGCTATTTTCCATAATTAAATATTGTTCTTAAGCAACCCCTCAAGAGACACATTTGATACTTTGTCCCTTGGGAAGGTATATTTCGGGCTGAGGAAAGCCCACATTTAACCACCATTGCAGGTGCAGTTCTAGGCACAGGGCCTGGTGCAGAGAAAACCCTCAATAAATGTAAGCTCTTATTATTATTACTGTTGCTGTCTGCATTTTTCTTAAAGTGTCAAGTAGAAATCTGCACTTGGGAAGAGTACATCCTTGCTTTCCAAGCATCTCATAAAGCTCACCCTATTAACATTGGACTATCTCTCTGGTGCTGCAGGCCTGTAACTCCCCACAGAACCAGAGGGACCAATTTTATTCTGACAAATTTCCTTTGTACGATGCACTAATTCTCAGATTCCCAAAATGGAAAATAAAGCCCTTTCCCAAAGAGCAAGAATAAATCTTGTGAGAATTCTACTTTATGGGGCAGTAGAGCAAGTTTGGGCTGTAGAAAACTGGATTCAAATTCTAGCACAACCATTTTCTAAAAATAACCTTTGACAAACTACTCATCTCTATCTCTTCTGTAAAATATGGATGTTAATATATTTTTGATGGTTGCTATGAAAATTAAAATATTACATATTTGAGAAATACATATATCTTATTATATCTTGTCTATGGTAGGTGCTCATCAAATGGTACCCATCAAATCCTAGCCTTCTTCCTCTTAACTTTCTGGAACTATGGGATTGAGGGTGATAAAAACCTTCTTACGGGCCATAGAAGAATTTCATTTGCTATACACTAGAAGTGAACCCAAGAGTCGGTGACTTCTAGTTTCGCCTGAAGCTGGGGTTATGTCAAGCTCTGAGTGATAATGAGATTTGCCTCTAAGTTACCAAGTGATATTTCGGCTGACTTTCTGGGGCTTGTGGATCCTGATTGTCTTACTCTTCCAAGTGGACACTCGTTCCAGGGAAACTGTCACAACCTAGCACAAGTAATCTCTGGGTCTCCTCTGTGGATCTTGCCTCCAGAGTCTCTTGTAGATTTTTCAGGACATCTTCTATGCCCTCTGAGTGTCAATTAGTAATTTGGAAACTGTCAAAAATGATTTTTGAATTTGGACAATTTGGCAGATGATCAAGCTAGAGGGACAAACTCAAGAATGCTTTTGGCAATGACAATAGTATTTGCCCCCCAGAATGATTACTTTAAAAACACACAACTAGGTGCATTCATGGGAGTGTTTAAAAAACAATCCAACAAACCAGTCTCTGCACCTTTTCAAAAGTTATTTTCCTGTTGTGGAAATGAACGTATGCCATTATTAGTATATTAGGATGAGGCTAAAGTGTTTTCTAAGAATTTAGAAATAAAATTCACACACAATGGATATGAATAATCAGCGATGGAAGTGAGCCAGAAGAATGCCTGTGAAAGACACAGATGTGACTTGGGAGTAAACACGGGGACGCAGACCTGGATTGTGATACTATTCGGTAAGTGGAAATCTAATTAATTACATGTGACGAGGAGGGTCAGCATAATGCATGAAAAGGGAAATGCCAAGAGCCAGAAGTTGCCTGTGTTTTGTTCAGCACTGTTCAGGCCGAGGAGCCCAAGCTTTCCCTCACTGGGGAGGTGATTTCTGCTGTGGGCAGGGGTGATTTATTGCCTTTCCCTTTAGCCATGATAAAATACCTCTCGACTAGCCAACTTCATTTGCTGGCTCGACTAGCCACCTTCATTTGCTAGCGACCTTCTGATAACACTGGAAGGTGACAGCCTGAGGGGCTGACCCGGGCCAGGCAAACTCTAAGATAATGCCCCTCATAAAACCCCAGCCACTGTTCTAGCAAAACCACCCTTTCTGCCTTTTTCTCAAAATATGGCCATGACTAGAGATCTAAAATTATAGAAAATTATTCAGAGAATCGAAATCACCTTAAACTCACAATCCAGAGACACTCACTGTTAACACGTTGGTGTATTTCATGTGAAATATTTTTTTACAATTTTTTTTTTACATAGCTGAGATCAAACTGTATATTTAGTTTTTCATTTTGCTTTGTTATTAGGCACTACAACCTAGATAGTTTCTGAATTGCCTAAAGTATCCATAAATATAACCATTAAAATTGTATACAGTATCACCAAGTGATTTTTTTCCAGTGTACTTAATCCTCTATTACAGGATGTTTGGGTGGCCTCTAATTGTTTCCTTCTTTTGTAAAGAATACTATACAGGTATACTAATGCAAAAGGCTTATTTTCTATTGGGGATTATTTCCTTGGTTCGAGTCCTCACTGTTGACTTTTAAGCTTACTGAGCTCCCTGTTTCTAAATCTAACTGCCCACTGGACTCCTCCGCTTGGAAATTAACATGCCCCAAGCCGAGCAGTGCTGAGGGTGAGCCCGCCCCTGGCCTCAGCCTAGGCACTCTGATGCGTCTTCTGTTTCAGGACAAACCTGTCCTCAAGCATGAGCCAGTGAGCTGCTGGCAGAGCAAAGTGACAGCGACTGATGGGAGTGGGAATTGGGGAAGAGGGAGAGAGTTGCTCTCACCACCAGCCTTTAAGACCTGGGCCTATGGATCTTGATTATATAAGCTTCAACACAAGTCAGAGCATTGACGCACTTCACCCTATTTCAAAAGCTCTCATTTATAACAAAGTGAATCAGCTATACATATACATATATCCCCATATCTCCTCCCTTTGTTATAAAGCAGAAACTAACACACCATTGTAAAGCAATTATACTCCAATAAAGATGTTAAAATAAATAAATAAATAAATAAAATGTCAACTGTAGAGTAAAAAAAAAAAAAAGCTCTCATTTATAAGCTCCTTCATTACCTTTTCAATCTTCAGAAGAGTCCTGGCTCTGAGGGAGCTTCTAATATCAACCCCATTTTACTGAGGCTCAGGAAAGTCAAGTGCCTTGTCTGAAGTCATGCATGTAATAAGTGGTAAAGCCGCATTCAGTCCAGTTCTGTTGACTCTGAGTTTGTAATATTTCCACTTCACCATGATGATTCCTCTCCAGTAGTTATGTTGGGGTGGATGGGAAAATAAACCAGGCTGCTAGAGCTTTTATTATTCTTTCTGAATGTGTTCGAGAGGCAGTGGTGGCAAGCATCAATCTGTGATTCTAAACAAACGCAGTTTAAAATCCCACGTGGACTATCTTGCACACCGACCCACCTGAGACCCCCAGTTTGAGTGATGAAGGAAGCAGCTGGAGATCTGCAGCAGTTATGGGAGATTATATATGGGAGCTCAGGAAGTCCAAGCGCTTCACTATCTATAATTGAAAATATACTGAAGGAAATGGAAGCTTGAGAGCCCATGTGTATTTTATCAGACACTTTGGACATTAAAGGAATTCCTGGGAAATTATGAATTGAAACACTTGGCACATCATCGTAATGGGAAAAAAAAATCATACTCAGACTTTGGAAAGAAAAGAATAAATTGCCCGTAAAATAATTTGTAATAGATTTGCAGCTAGAACTGGTTATGAGAGAGTAGTGTGGTATAAAAGATAAGAAATAGAATTCCAAAAATGCATGGGAACCACTGCTAATTCTTTATACAGGAGCAAGAATAATTGTACAGGGACAGCTAATTGTTCTGCCTGATATGCAAGAGGAAGACAAATATGAGACAGCATTACTCAAGACACATAAGCGAGAAATAGATGAAATACATTTTTTTCTTTATTTTTAATTCTATAAGAAGGAAATTCCATTCAAAGTAAAATCAAATTGCTCTCACAATAAAAAGTACTATGAAAAGATAAAAAGCATGCCCTCATTTTCTCATTTCACGATAAGAGGGATGCTTCAGACAGAGAATCTAAGAATCAGTTTCAGTAAAATGTACAGGTACATTATTTAATTAAGTGCTGTAAAGATACTTCCAGACAAGATGGTAACAAGGGCTGCCTTTCCCCAAGTTCCCAAGAAGATGTACAAAAAGGATCCACACATAAGAAAATGGGAATGGGTCCCTGAGAGAATAGTACTAAATGAACGAGATTAATGGAACCTATTGCAAACTGACAGGAGCTGGGTTACTGAGAAGTAGCATACCTGGAAAGCAAATGAGAGAAAGCTCCCAGATTGGAGGGTAAGAGTTTGAGGACAAGGGTAGACTGAGGAGTTGGTGGGAGATGCACCACCAGAAGCATTTTGTGGCCTGGCAGCCACGGACCCGATACTGAAGACCACTACAGAGATGTGGACAAGTAGAAATGAATAAAACAAATAGAGAAGTGGGTTTCGCATGTGGTGTGATGTATGTATGGCGTGTGTGTGCACTCGTGTGCGTATTGCAGGGAAGATTTCCACTGGAATCTAGTTTGTAACAGTAATTAAAAAAAAACAGAAGCCTAATCTTTGGCTAGAGCTGATGATCTACTTCCCCCCACACCCTTTGTTCTTCCTTCCTATCTGCATCTAAAGTTGCATCTGTAAAAAATGTAGACAGGAACACACAGCATCTCTGAGAGATGCTTCTGAATCTCATTCTCAATAGTGGGCGATCATACAGCAGGACAGTGAAGCTATGAAAACCTTGTGCTGTTCCAAAAAAAGGGGAAATTGGCAGGTATTTTTCTTTTTTTATGCTGTCTTCATCAGGTTTTGATGTCAGAGGTATCCTTTAAAATGGATTGAAGAACACCTTTTTCCATAAACAGAAACAGTTTAACTAGCATAGAAATAACCCATTTAAAAGGTTGGCTGAAACTCAGTTGTAAACAAATCTGGGCCCAGAGGAGAGAACTCTTGGACCATCTTTCACAAATTTCCTTCTTTTTATTGTCACTTAATCTTTTATTTTGGGGGTGTCCCTCAAAAATTCAATCGAAATAGTAACAGAACTGTTTTAAAACTTTTGTTCTGACCCTGAATCCCAGCTTTGGAGGCCCCACCGCACAGCACACCACACACTGATTTTTTGGCAGGGGAATGTAAAATAATTGGCAGAAAAGATTTTGGAAAGACTTAAAATTTTCATTATCGTTAAAAGTAGATAGTATATTCACATAATTCAAAATTCAAAAGATTTGAAAATGTGTACATGAAAAGTCCCCATACTTTTGTCCCCAAGCTACTTGGTCCCATTACAAGACACAATTGATTTATTGTGTATCTTTAAATGATTTGTAAAATGTTAGTTTTTGACTAAATAATAATAGATTTAGTCTCAGATTTTTAAAAATCACAAGGGCAATTTCTTAAATGCCTTAAACCTCTTGCTCTTGGCTCAAAGTCCTATCACCTTTACCTCCCCCTCTTCCATGGAAGAATGTTGGAAGGTTGTAGAAATGGGCATTTGGGATTGTGTGAGGCTAAAGAGATGGACAGGATTGACAGGGCTTACATTCTTCCCAGAGTAAGCACTAGGTAACTAACTGTACGGGAGCTCTCTTGCAGGGCATTCAAAGGAGTGTGCATTTCATGGTTCAATGACACAAAGATAATATGAGTGTGGTTTTATATGTATATACACTACCACTCTTAAGATCTTCTTGGATAGAATTCCAGACATTTTTCAATGCATTTACAAATATACCATATATTTAGTGGTATGTATATATGTAAGAATACATGGGTTCCTTTTCTAGGACCTGGAGCACTGCCTGCTGAAATGAAACCAGAGGTGTCCATTCCTCCTGGGTGAGGAGGGGTCAGGGGAGTCTGTCTAAAATTGGAGCAAAGATTTTTGAAGTTGATTAGAAGACATGATCATCCCAGCCTAAGGCCAGTCACCTCATGTGTTTTTGCAGTTCAGCTGCACAAGTGCTGCCACACTGAAG
Source organism: Balaenoptera ricei (assembly GCF_028023285.1). Classification (NCBI taxonomy): domain Eukaryota; kingdom Metazoa; phylum Chordata; class Mammalia; order Artiodactyla; family Balaenopteridae; genus Balaenoptera; species Balaenoptera ricei. Next base: position 91,823,040 of record NC_082644.1, on the reverse strand, counting down.
AGAAACGCGCTCATTTGTGTTAGCAGTCACAATGCGTTCCAAAGGCAGCTGAGATCTGCAGGCAGAGTTGTGACTTCTGTATCTCAGTGTTCAAAGGCAGCTTCACAGAGGTCCCTGGTCACCTGTTCCCTCGGCCAGGGTGATGAACTGGACAAACTACTGTACCTGGTGCTGTGTCCACTGCTTCTGAATCGGAAGACATCGGTGCTCCCTTGGATGTGCAGCTCTCCCTCCTTCATTCATAAAGCAAGTCTCCTGATAAAGTCTTGGTTGTTATAGGGTATTTTGTGACTGTAAAGCACTTTGTAAGTATTAAATGCGAAAACTTGGAGTGGTAGAAGAGAATGAACTGAAAGCCAAGCGCCCAGCGCTCAGCCATGGCTCTGATGGAAGTGGGAACACTGGCACGAAACAGAACTGCCTGACCCAAAATTCAATCAAACTTTAAATACAGTCATGTTCATGGAAGTTCAATTAGTTTTATATTTGCTCAGAACTATTAATATTCTTAACTAATAACTATAGATGAAAAGTTGACATTTATGTAAGACAAAATAACCTGCTTGTAGAGATAAAGAAGTTTGGGTAGTCTGAAAATGATGATGATTTTTTTCCTTCAACTGTAACTTTAAACAAGAAACACAAAATTATACCAACAATAATAAAAGGAGAAAAAAATAGTAGAATCCAAAGCTGAATAAGATCCAGAGAGACATCTGGATCCTGCTCCTTGAGAAAACCATTAGAAGGAAAACTGTAGGTGACAGGAACCACCAAAGGCTTAGAGAACTGACTGCAGCATTATCAGGGGTCTCAGTAACCACCACCACAAAGCAGTAAACACAAGGGGAAAAAGGCCTTGAAAAAACACAAGATTCCTGAGTCAGAAACAAGGACTAAGCCTTCTTGTAGTTTCAGTGTAGTTAGTAATCATTTACATTTAGAATGACTACGAGAGAGGTGATTGTAATGGTGAATATGTATGGGCTACTTAACACCATGCTGGGAACAGAGTAAATATGCAATAAGTGATAGCTGTCATTTTTTTAAAAAAATTATTATTACAGTTGGGCTTCCCTGGTGGCGCAGTGGTTAAGAATCCACCTGCCAATGCAGGGGACATGGGTTCGAGCCCTGGGCCGGGAAGATCCCACATGCCGCGGAGCAACTAAGCCAGTGAGCCACAACTACTGAGCCTGCTCTCTAGAGCCCGCGAGCCACAACTACTGAGCCTGCGTGCCACAACTACTGAAGCCCATGTGCCTAGAGCCTGTGCTCCTCAACAAGGGAAGCCACCGCAATGAGAAGCCTGCGCACTGCAACGAAGAGTAGCCCCTGCTCACCGCAACTAGAGAAAGCCCACACACGGCAACAAAGACCCAACACAGCCAAAAATAAATAAATAAATATTTTTAAAAATTATTATTACAGTTAACGGCAAAGAAAAGCAGAACCAAAATTGAGGGCAAACTACTGTAGAAATTCAGTACATGACAGGTTCTATTTTTAGTGAGTTTAAGGATAATGGTGACGATGTACTCTAAAATAGAGAAGAGCTAAAAGATGTAAGACAAAAAGAGTAAAAGAAAGATGCAATACTTCCTATATCAGAATTTAACATTAATTGACTTTAACCATCTTTATTCTGGCAACTATCACGGCAAGAGTTCTTTCCATTCTAAACACACACCAGAAAGCCAAGTACACTCTCCATCCTCAGTTACAATCCGGAGGGCCCAGATCAACCCACCTTCAGAATCGAGAAGCAGACAGCTCCTAATCACAGACTCTATCTTTGAGTGTCTGATTTATCAAGAATTAAACCTCTGCATCTAAGTGCTGCTCCCAACCAAGAGAATGAAAAAGAAATCTTCTCTGATTAAGGATATTGCAGGTTGTGAAGTATGTTGATGTTTGAAAAAGATATTATAATATAATCCAGTTCTTTAAAATTTTATGTAAATATTCCTAAATTTTCCTGTGATTACTTTCTTTGAAAATTAAGAGACAATGATGAGATTTGTAAGAAATGTCTCCTAATCTCCTTTCCTTTTTTTTTTTAAACATCTTTATTTTTAAGTACCACCCATTTTCTCATTTTCCATCGGTGATATCATAAATATATGCCTCTCTATTGCACACCTGTTGACTTGTAAGAAATCCTTGAACATGGTCACTGCAATCCAAAATTGTACTTCGTCATTTGGGCCAAGTTTTAAATTTATCAAGTTCACATCAAACTAATAATACAGATTTTATCTGGAAAAGTAATAATTACTTTTTCCATTGTTATTTTCATATATCTTTATAAGCCTTTGTAAAACAAAAAAGTTATGGAAAACACTGAAGCTTCCAAAATGCTCCTAGATTTCCCTTGCTGTTACAATATACACACTGTTACTAAGTAGGAAATATATTCTGGCCCAGAAACTATTCTAGATACATAAAATAAATTTGTGTTCTTATTACAAAGAATATTGGACTGACTAAAATATGAAAAACTTTCTCAAAACCTATAATCAAGCTTAAGGAGTCCTAGATATTTAAAAAGTGGCCTAGACGTTGAAGGAAAGGGGATATATAAGGCTAACCCTTGATCTCTTTGAACCAATTTATATTAAACATTTACTCTCTGACTTCTAGCAATTCAGGGGTTCAAAATGGGATTAGACACAGATCCTGGTCTCAAGGAGCTCACAGTATAATACGGAAAGTAAGAGTAATGATAACTTACATACTACTTGGCATTGTCCAAACTGCCATGGTTCCCTTAACAGTTTCTTTATCTACCAAGGGCTGCATCTAGCACTTTCTTGAAAGGCTCCTCCCATGCTGGCGAGTTGCCTGGGAGAATATTTCCAGATATTTCCTCTGGGACACACTCAGTTTGCCTTGCCTAACCACTGTTTCCAAACTTTTGCTTCAATGCATTGCTTTCTCTCCTCAGTCCCACCTTGATCTTGACACTTTGGACCTTCTCTTTCTACTTGAGCTCATCCTTGCCTTGGATTAGAATCTGGTTCCTCTCCATCCCACACCTCACAGATGCCTGCTATTCTCACTCATTCCCTGACTGGAGTGGATCCTGGAAATCCAGCTAGCCCTGAGCTCTGGGCATTCTCTTACTTCTGTTGGGAAAGTCAAGGAATCTTCTCAATGAACTCAAGGTAGTGAAATGAAGTTTAGAAAAATTCAGGAACACTTACATCGATCTCATGAGGACACTGAATTGCCAAGTACTTAAGTAACTCAAAGTTAATGGCAATGATGACAGCATCATTTATCCTTAGGTACTCTATCCCTATTTACTGGTGAGGAAACAGGTTAACACAAGTTAAATAACTTGCCCAAGTTCATAAAACTTGTAAATTTAAGGGATGGAGCTAATATTCAATCCCGAATTTATTGAGATCCAAGGCCGTACTCCATGTAAGATTATATAGTTTTGTTTTATTTTTAATGACAGCATCATCATTATCACTGGATTCAATTAAGATGGCAAATATTATAATGGAGGAGCTATAGACCACTGCCACTCAAGATAATAACTGCTAATATTAACTGCTTACTATATGCCAGGTATGGGGCTATATCATTTACAGAAACCGTAACTCTGCCATTTTGTCAACTTGACAGGTATGAGGGAGTCTGATCTTGAAGGGCATTTGCCCAATCTCCATTGCTTAGATGGCATTCCTCCCCTCCCCATCATTCCTATAGCTTCCAACTCAATCTATAAGACCAATCCTTGCTAAAACAAGCTCTTACAAATAAGTACAACTAGTAAAAATAAGTCTCAAAGAAAAGTCTGAGTTAGACTTTCCTTCTCTCTGTAAGGACATAAATCTCTGTATCATAATCTAGGGGTCCTATAATTTGTTCCAAAACCAGAGGAGATATAAGTGTTTAAAAGGTATGAACCAGCAAAAGAGGGAAACCCTGGATTAGGAAAGCAATACATTTGACCAGCATAATGGTATATTGTGATGTTTATATAAGTATTACTCAGACTGTTGTCCATTGACTTAACTGCTTTAGAATCATTTAGGATCCTTTTAAATGCAGATTCCTAGGCCTCCCTATGTCTGTCTCCAGAAACTCTGGAGGGGAAATGGGGCACAGTGATCTTTAACAATTAACAAATCCCCCTAATGTTTTGGATGTAGACGCACACCAGACCGCCACCCCCCTACCCAGTGCTTGTGTAATCTTCAGTATAACATAATTTGGTTTTTCAAGTGTAGAGCAGATTAAATCAGGACTTTGTTACTTCAGAGCTCACAGAATAATTTATTACTCCAATCATTATCAGAATACATTATAGGTGTCATAGATACATTCAAATATTTAGAGAATTTACGTATTCTACTGTCACGGAGGCCCAGCACACACACACACACACACACACACACACACACACACACAGTTCTTCTAAAAGTAGCAAACAAAATTCAGTTGAAGCTCTTTTTTTTTTCTTATTATATCATACTGATTTATAAATGCATTAGTCCAAGTACTGCAGAGAGAGGCTAATCAGTACTTTGAGAACTTTTACACTCAAAAAAAAAAAAAAGCTTAGGAAATTACTTTGCTAAATAAATCCTTCTCCTGAAGATTCACAATACAAACTAAAGATTTGATGCTCCAGAGTGAAAAAGAAGTTTGTTAACTTTATTGAATATTTAACAAACAAACTTATTTGGGCAGAGGATGATCTTTTTCTTCTTTTCTGCATGTTCCTTGCCGCAATTTGCTTAGCTCTGAATAGATTAACGCAACAAATGTATGCTAAATATATGCAGCAACTACAAGCTAGGCAGTGTGTTAGATTCAGGGATAAAACGGGAATAAGCTAGACAGACTATTCAATAGCCACATTCATTACCATTTGAAACTTGTCAAGTTACACAGGTTCCTCATAGCCCAAGGGGCCCTGATGCAACGCAGTCGGCTATATTGCCTCAGTTCCACCACTGACCTTACTTTAGTTACAGTTTACAAGAGACTTCGAGGATCTCCAAACAGCCTCAGCGCTGCTGCTGAGCGAGGTTTGACAAGCAGAGGGACTCCCCACGTAGCTACACGGCCAAGTAAGTTCTATAACAAGTACATTATTATAGGATCCGTCATGTCATACTTGAGAGCACAATGGTTACCTCAAAGCAGGCATTTGAACTAGTTGTTGAATCAAAATTTAATCTACAAATTTTATGCTGGCCGGTAATTTCTTCATATCATGGAACACTGCCAATCATTTGTAAGGCTATTTCAAATGTCCACTGACAAATGAAGTAGATAATTGGGGTAATTATTTGACAACTCTGGTGGACAATGCTTTGTTATTATACTTTCGTTGTTGCTGGATTACTATTTTTCTCCTAAAAGACACTAAACAATTCACTGAAGGAGCAGGTCTTCATATTATTTATCCCATAGCTTTGAGAATGATTGAAAGAACGTTAAATCACTGGCTCACGTAAGAATTGATTTGGGGGCGGTTATTTATTTTTGTGACCATGCCAGTGCTGGGTACTCCAGGCTGTAAATTCTGTACTGACTACATACATCCTCACATCTGTTACAATTCAGGCAGTTATGATTTTGTCTTTGCAAAAGACACCTTCCAACATGGGGACTCTCTACCCCGTTAGAGGTTTTACAATTGTGAAACATTAGATTCTCCCTTAGTTTTCATGGATGGCAGAGGAGATAGCAGGAGGAATTTAGCAACTGAAGTGAGATCAAACTCCAGGTCATCTACACATACATGTAGCAATTTTTCCACTGTTTCATCTTCTGCTTTGATAGAACAGGCTAGAACATAACCATGTATACCTAAACCTGTGGGAAAAGAAACCTTGTGACCTCAGGAAGACTGAGTGACTCACTTTGGCACCCCAATTTCTTGACATCAGCTGGATAAGCCTTACTCCCAAACACAGTAAGGGGTATTGCTGCCCAATCATCCACACACCTATATTATGGCTATTAGCTCTGAATACCTGTGTATTGTTCTCCTTTTGTGTGTGTGTGTGTGTGTGAGTGTGTGTGTGTGTGTGTATTTTCTTTTTGGCCAAATAATGGAATGTTTTGCTTTGGAATGGGAACAAAATTGACAAAATCAGCCACCTAGACTCAATTGAATATGTTCATTTCTTTGAAAATGTTTGTTTCTTGGAGGAAGAAGAATTATCTTTCATCTATTTATTCAAGAACTATTTAGTGAAAGTCTACTATCTGCCAGATACTCTGCTAGGGCCTAGAAATAAAGCAGGGAAAATAAGACAATACCTGGAATTAAAAGTACATGTGAGGTTCGATTCTGAGTATGCAAAATAGAGTGTCTTAGTTTTGAAGTTGCCTGATCGCTTTGGGTCTTGTAGGCCTATCAAACTCTCCTAAGCTCACTCCTACCCCCACCCACCTTGGGGATACTGATGGAATCCTAACTCCCAGCTGAAGAATTTTCAAAAGGAAGACTATGTAGAAAATATGAAGGAAAAAAACGATGTTCACTTTGGTGGAAGACTTTTAACATAAGGTATTTGAAGTGGAGATGGAATGAGGTGACCTAATTCCCTTGTGTAAGGGATTATGGTCACAAAGTCACATGTACTGAATGAGAAGTCTCTCCCATAAGAAGGTCATCAGAGGTGCCACTCTGCCAATGTGAAATTTACCATTTAACATAAAAAGGAAAAAAATGCAAGTTGTGCTATGCCTTTATAACCTGAATTTTGAGAAATACCATCTGGTTTAAAGAGGGAAAACATCACGAGTAGGAAATCAGCATTCCATTACCAAATGGCTAGATTTCAGTCTTTTAGTAGAAAATTTTGAAATTTTTATATCCATCATTTGTTTACATCTTAACATGTGGGTTTCTAATTTGTCTGTATTTATTATTTTCCACGGAATAAAATCTATACTGAGTCTTCTAAAGTGCTCTTAGAGAGTATAACTACATGTGGAGTATAAATGCGACATGTGTGTGTATTTGCACACAAATAAACTTTATAGCACTAAACAATTCATCCTTGGAGCTTGTTTGTGATAGCACTTTATGCGGTGGCTTCAAACAAGAGGTAGAAGAAACGAGCTATTTGTGTTTGTCTCAAGAGAATAAAAGCTTTTTCCTTGAGTTCTCTGATGCATGTAATGTTTGAGATTTACGGAAATAGCATCCTTTTCCCCTAAGAATAAAATCACCCCCAGGCAGAAAAATAACCCTGCAACATGTAACTAGCAGGTAGTCTGTTTCATCAACTACTCAAATGAAAGCTACAGAAATTTGAAAAAAACCATTAAATTATATTGCAAAAGCATCGATTTCCCTAAAAGAGTTGAGAGTCTATTGTGCTCCACTAAAAAAACAATGACCTAAAAGTATGAAAGTTGACTCTTTCTGCTTTGCCCCCCTGCTCTCCACAGTCCGTTCCTCTAACCCACAAGAATCCTATAGTTCCCAAGGAGGCTTTGCAGTCAAGGCTAGCTCTTCACAGTCTCACTAGTCAGTTTTTCCTGCTGTTTACATGGCCGTGAAGCCCACCAAATGCTCCAGGTGTTCAGGAGCATTCAGACAGGTAAGTGGAGAGTGAAATCCTCCCTGCTTTCCAAGACAAAGTTACTTCAACTCCTGAGTTTCCTTCTGACCTTTCTTCAATCCCTGCAACCTGGCTTTCCCCACATAAGGTCCTGTCCAAAGTATGCTTTCCCCTCTCACAGCACTGGGCTCTCAGCCCCTCCTTTCTTCCTGACCTGTACTTCTCCCTCGGCTTCCCCATCACTTTTCAAGCCTGGTTTTCCTTCAACGTGTCTGACTCTCCTTAGCTTATTTTGCCTTCTTGTCCTTTAAATGTTGGTGTTCCTGATGTTTCACCCTTCTTTCCTGTATACTCTCCTTAATCTAGGCTGCCTCCCTGGTCCTCAGTATACACATATGTGAAGGGAAAAAGATATTGAACTAGATAATTTTTCAGGTTAAATCCCATCTTCAAATTCTGTGATAATAATTCAGAAGCAATAAATGACAGTGGGGATAAAAAGTATATATCCTGGATGAGATAAAGATGGGCTCAGGAGAATGAATCTCAGAAAGGACATCATGAGAGAATCAGGTGCCACAGCTCAGAGAGAGCCCAGGGAGGGCCTCACAGTGGGGCCCCAAAATCCTGTGGATCCCACCCACTTTGGGCCCCATTGAGATTCTCTAATAAACACCAAAGGCAGCTTGAAAAAAGGAAACAATTCACAAAAGGGAGGCTTGAGGAATGTCTGGATGAGGAATTGGATGTGTTGACTCCTCCCTTCTTGACTCAGAGAAGCAAGGTAGAAGCAACACCCTCTAAAAGGCTCTCCCAGCTCACCTAGCTTTGCTCCAACAAGCCTAAGCACCAGATACCTGACTCTAGTATTCAATTAGGGCTTACCCAGGATTCAAAACTAGCTAATGTACTCTTTGATCAAGGACTATATACGGAAAACAAGAGGTGTTCTTGATAATGCAGGTGTTCTGGAATAAAAACTCTACAAACATGGTTTATGGGTAACTTATATTTAAAAATTGTAACGAATATTTATTTGGAAATTGATATAAATGTTGAACTCTTCCTCATTAGGTACCTGGTAAAAAGCCTTGACCAGATGTAACCAGAGGCTTCTGCTCTGTTCTGATTTGGTTCATTTTTTCTCACTGTGTATGTGTTGTTGGTTTCTTTCCCCAAATCCAACCCTGCCTGCACTGAGATGTCTCTGTTTGTTTGGGATCTCTTAATGTCCTCTTCTATCACTGCTAAAGAAGTTTGCTTATGCCAGTAAGTATACAAAATGCCTGCCACGCATTACTTGTTACTCAGGTGTAATGGATCTGACCTGTTCTACAGGGCTCATGTTCAAATAATGTCTTTTTCCCATTTTGTCATATTTATTTAATGATTCTCAACTGAAGAACCCCAAGAGACATTTGGCATTGTCTGGTGATCACACTGGTGGGGTGCATGCCACTGACATCCCACAGGTAAAGGTCATAGATGTTGTTCAACATCCTATAACGCACAGAACAGTGCCCACAAAAAGTAATTATCTCATCCAAAATGTCAATAGTTCCAAGGTTAAGTCAGATTTATAACCAACTCAGAGAGTCACTTGTCAAGATTCATGAAAAGTCTAATATTGGTCACCCAGGGACTCTCTCCCCTTTCCCTCTTTTCCCTTTTTACATGAGCCTGAAGAGAGATCCATGAGACTTCCAGTTTGGGGTAGGGAGCTCTGCCTCTCAGTCTGTGGTTACTTGATGTCCCTCCTCATGGCCACATGGTACCAGTGGTCTGAAACACACGGGTTTGTCCTTACCTCTTGTTCTCCCATAACAGCCCCTGATTATCGCCAGAAACATCTTGATGTGGCCAGCAGGATTTAGGACTACCTAAAAGCTTTTTTTGCCTTTTCTAGAAGTAAGGAGAGCCAGGGCCTTAGGCATACTATGCCTTCATTAACCTCTTAAGGTGGTAATCCACATGACTTTCAATTCTTGCTGATGAGGCCACAGCAATGAAAAACAAAACACAAGGTAATTTTCCAGTGCGTTCCCCTGCTTGTTAAATTCTCAGTAACCTCTCTGATTGTGGTAATGACTTCTCTCACTCTGCTGCCTGGCACTGTCTGGGCCTCTGCCTGTCTTCTCCCATGTGAGAACCTCTGAGTCCTGAATTCTGCCCCTGGGCACACTACACACATTTTTACCAGCCCTACTGGGATGGGAGAGGTGAGAAAAGTAGCTCCTTTGGAGAGAAGAGTAACTCTCTGATAGGACTTCAGAGCTACAAATGGGCGCAGGCAGCTGAGCCCGGCTCTTCCCATGGTCTGCCTGTCATAACACATCCTCACCAACACTGATGGTTTGAGATTTTTCCCATTTAGCCATTCCACACACAAAGTGTGCTGACTCCAAGTCCTTATTAAAATTCTTATATCATGGAATTGTAATGATCTGTGCACACGTTGCGTCCCCCAAGAACTTCTTTCCTCCTTGAGGGAGGAAAAGACTGTGTCTTATTTATTTTCACAAAGTCAGCATAAAGCACCGTGGTTAGCACATAGGAAGCACTTAGAATTATCAAATGAAAAAAGCAACTGAATAGAACATTTCCAAGTGAAATATTTGTGAGGATTTATAAAGAAAAATAGGAATGAGAAAAGCTATCCAAAGTACAAAAAATGACACTATACAGACAACTTAAAAGATCAGCACACAGTTCTTCTGAAGCTTTTAGCACAATGGAATAAAAATCAGAAACAGATTATATTTTTTTTCTGTTATTTGGAAATTGTGGCAGCAAATATACTTCTCTATCTTTTATTTTTGGAAGACCGTAATAAAATGTGACACGTCATCATATGAATTATTTGTCTCATAAGGTTACTTGAAAAGTTTACCTGCCAGTTAAACAGTAGAGATGCTGGGATGGGGTTTCAGAGGCTGGCTAGCTCCAATCTCAAGGAGAAAACGACCAACATCAGTGTTCTATGGACCCATAAGCAGCTTCTCTCCAAATATCCACTTTGATCTAAAGGCAGCTTAAAAGCTGGCTGCTTTTACAGATGGTTTTCAGTTATATAAATGAGCTTTCTACTGCTCTCATTTAGCCCAAGGTCAGGGAACTGGCATGCAAGTGTATTACATTAAGAGGAATTCCGATTTTACACCATTGGGTATATATACTTGACTCACAAGAGTGAGAAATGATGAAGTCAAGTTTGCACTTACATTTTTTTCTGACTCTTGGGTCAATAAACTGCTAAACCACCTGAATTAAGTCTCTAGATTAAGTCTCAAGTCTTTATTATGTAGCAAAGTACAACCTAAGTTGAAATCTCCAGTTACCTCAAAAAGTGGCATAATATTATCAATAAAGTTTGTTTTTATTTACCTTATTTTAAAAGACTGCCTTTACTGAGCAAAGAATGGACTCAGGTGAAGGCTGTGATATAAAAGTAATAATAATTATAGCCAAGGTAGTTAATATGTATCTCAGTTTATATCTCAGATGTGAAAATAAATATAATTTTATAATAATTATTAAAAACTTGACCTAATGCCTATTTCCCATTCTACCAAGATGGCAGAAACTTAATCTCAGATAATTTGGGGTTCCCTTCCCCTGCCTTAGAGTTGTGTCTAAGTTTTAAGTGACTTACACAGTGCCATGGCATTTGATGAAAGGGGTGGTACTCTAATCTGGTCTTCAATGTCCTATGTCCATGCAGATTTCTTCTGAGGTAGCTATTACCTCTTCTGGTTCTCTGTCATTAATCTGCACAGGTCACCACTGAAATATCACGAGCTTCTCCCCACCTGCCCCCTTCAGGTCTAATGGCTCTCTCTCCTATTTCCCTTCAGTTTACAGGCACAAAATATATTTGAATCTTTCCCTATCACAGTAGGACACCAAAATCTGCACCCAACTGGCCAAGACCCATTCCCCCTAAATTTACCACACCTATTTTCTCTCTGAACCCTAGGCTTCCTCCAGAAAGCAGGATAGAGGGTCCATCTCCCTGAGACAATCCATCTCCCTTCCTCTAGTTGGGGTGGAAAGGTAGACCTCTTTTTTTTTTTTTTTTTTAACATTTATTTATTTATTTATTATTTTTTTTTTTTTCACACACACACACACTGTATTTTATTTTTACGAGAGATAAATAGACTGACACCAAGCATTGTACATGGATGACCACAACAAAAGCAACAATGATTGCAATTACCAAACATGAAACACACTCATACTATGTCATAGGAAAGGTAGACCTCTTTCTCTTTAACTCTAACATTCTTTAACCCTAACATTTCGGCCATGCCTAAAGTCTTCTCCAGTCACCTAAGGGCCTAGGCTCTTGGAGACAAAGGTATAATACTCCCTTGTTTCTGTCTTCTGTTCTATCCCATCCCTGCCCTGAGCAAAGAGCGCAGAATTGCCAGCTCCTTGAATGGGGTAGCGGTGGAAGGTACAGGAAAAAGTGAAGTATCAGGGGGAAAAAAAAATAGGTTAATATCTCAAAATGTTATTTCACCACACTCACATTTATTGAATACCCATCCCTTGTCAACATTTTTTAAATTGCCTCCTGTAGTTTGTGTTTTGTTTTTCTGTTTACTCATCTTTCAATCCAAAACCAATATTTGTCATGAAACAGCTTTGCCAGATTGTCACTCCTTCCCCTTACTACCCATCCAGATGCAGCCACTTTCCTTCACACATCTAAACAGAGGGCTTGAAGGTTTGCACGTAGCCCACAGCTTCATGTATGATTCCTAGCAGATATTCATCTAGTGATGGTCTACTAGGTTTAGGTTGGATCTTCCCTTCCTTAAACTGGTAGTTTCTCTCAGCGCCCTGTATTCACTACTCTGTCTCCACCTCTGTTTTCATTTCTTTGGCTGAAAAAAACATCCACACAAGAGACTACTCTCATAGTGCATCATACAATGCACTTTTCTCCAGGCTTCTCTCCCTCCTGCAATATTGTGTCTTTGGAGTTGTACACACTACATGGATTAGAGAGGGACTCACCATTTGAAGGCTGACAGGCTGGGAAACTGTCAGAGTGGGGAAGAGTTTAGCAGCCAGCTTAGTCTGGCTTAGAAGACATTTCATGCATAACCGTATAATGGCTCTGAGTTTTTCTGACTGTGTGACCCTTCATTATCCTGGAGTAGGTGTATAGAGGGAGGATCGATTAGAGTTTTTCAATACCTTCTGGAGGGACTATTTTAGGTAGAGCACATGGTATATCTTCTAGGAAAGTGCTTCTCAATCCTTCACCTTCAATGATGCAGTTAAGAAAAGGCAGGCCAGATTTTGAACTATAGTCTCTTCTTTAATTGTCATTGCTATTGTTAATTTTGCTATTTTTTCGTATTCTTTTGGATTTTCAATGGGATTTTGATGGCATATCTGTTACGCACACCTAATCTGCCACCTGTAAACCCATATGTCCTAAAGCTGGAATTTTTACCCGTGTCTATCTAACTCCAAATGCCCACCCTTTCTGCTACTTCCTGTTGCCATTTCAGGCAGGCTTTAAAAGAAGTGCATTCAATTCTGCTCCCTAAATACTTGACTCTATTTCAAAATAGATTCTAATCCGTTATTACAACTTTGATTTGTATTTCCTGAATCTCCTCAGGGGGTTTGGTAGTAAAAAAAAAGAAAAGAAAAGAAAAAGTGATTTTGTGTGCCCTGTACCTCAAAAGCATTGGTTGTTGGAAGTCGTTCCAGAGAGAAGTCAGAAAAGGCATGTAACACAATGAACACAGAACTTTAATGAAACATCTGCAGGTGATCTGGGATCCATAATTGGGATATAATATGACAAAAGAGGAAAGAGTCTAGGCTTTAGGTCTTGATGGAGCCAGATCCAAATCCCTGCTCTGCCACCTTAAGCAATGATTCTGAGTCTTGGCTTTCTGATTTGTAAAATGGAGCTAATGATGTTCACTTCCCAGGGTGGCATGGAGACTGAGTTTATGTTTAAAGCTTTGGACACACAGAAAGTACATAAAAAATAGTACTTGGCTTACCAGGTTAGATACTATTGATTCCAAGTAACAGAATACCTAATTCAGATTGGCTTAATTAATAATAAGGGAGCTATATTATGTAGATGAAAAATGTTAAGATAAGAGTGGGCTTCACATGCAATATAACACATCAGTTCTTGATATCGATCAGGGCTCCAACAGTGTGCTGAACTTGCCTTGGTTATTCTCTCATTTGTGAGTCAGCTCTGGGTTGAAGGCAGCTTCCCTCATGCTGACGAAAATGGTTCATCACACTCTCCAAAGGGAGAGAATGAGCCTTTGTTCCAGAGTTACTCACAGGAGTCTCGAGATTCACTCTGATTTGTCACTCCAGAACCAAGTGGACAAGGAGATGGAAATCACTGAATGTCCCAGCTTCAGGATCTGCCTTGGGAGCAGGATACAAGCCCACTCTCTGCAAACCCTCAACACCTCTACTCTTTCATTTCCCCTCCATTACTCCCCCACACCCCCTACTCTTCTAAAGAAACATTTTCTAGTCTGGTTTGGGAGATGGAGGAAGGGAACCCTCTCTCTCAAAACTCAAATATTTTGTCTATGCCTACAGATTTTGTCTATGCCTCTACAGATTCCTAAAATTTTAGGTTTTTGGAAACAAAAGCCAGAAAGTTCTTTGTTTCTGTGTTTTACAGTAGTGTATCCCTCCTCTGTGACAGGGATCACTTGATACTTAATTTTTCCTTTCCTCAAGTCAAAGGAGTTAGAAAGTCTTGCAATTATTTAAGCCAAACACTTAGATTTGTCTGTGAAGGTAAGATACACTACACACATAATACTTATTTCAGTAATCATCAGCATTTTGATCTTGATGTGATTTTTTTACAGCTGCCTTGGTACTCTTATAGCAATATACTCTAAGGACTACTTTGCTGATACTGTTGAACAAATAAATAAGGACATTTCTAATCCTCAGTCTACAGATTCAAGGACTTGTGCATGCACAAAATCTTGATATACTCTCCAAGGAGTCCTTGTGGGAGCCCCACTAGCTCTTGGTTTGTATTCCTATTAGCAGGTATGGTTGAATCTAGGGATTCTAGTTTTCATCAGCTCTTCGGGATTTGAGAGCTGAACCCAATAATCTTTATTTGACATCCTCCTTTTGCTCTTGTAGTTTAAACAGAAAACCAGCAACAACAACAAATGACTGAAAATAACTACAGCTTTTTCAATTCCTGATCAGTGGAAGCAGAGCTGTATTTAGTTGCATATCGTGAGATATTTGGGCTATTATTTGTCCAAGTACAACATTGCTTCAGTAGACCTATGTGTAACCATCAAACAAATTTATACTCAGAAAGACAAACAAGCATACCTTCCTGGCTTCTAGAATGGCTCTTTTTTTTCCCCCTCCAAACTTGAAAGATGGACAAGATCATAATTCACATATGGCACTTAGTATATACTCAGTACATGATATCTTTCCTTGTTACCATTATTATGTAAAGAAAGCTGTATATTCTTCCTAACCTCCTGGTCTGGGCCTTCAGATCTGTTTCTCAATTCAGCCCCAGTAGGTGGTAGTAAGGGTTTGTAGCAGAGTCCCTAACTGAAATTTGATACATGGGACTTCTCAGTAAAGCTACAAGTAAGGAGTGTTTGTTAGATTATTTTAAATAGTGTTCTGTGTTGTTAAAGTTATACTGCATATGTGTTAATGTTGGATTTGGCTAAAATTCTAAGGTAGGACCCCTTGTCTGAAAACACATTGTTCAAGAAATTTGATAACGATAAACAAAGGGAAAAGGTATAAAACTTCAAGGAAGAAATCACCTGATAGTTCATAACCATGGTTCTCGTGCACCCTTGAAGATAATGAACCATACCTAGGACTTGCCAAATCCGAGACTGGAAGTCTGGGATCTAGGTATATAACTGAATATCACCTAGGTGGACAACCCATTGGACAATTCCTGACAATGGACTCATCTTCTACTCTCTGGGTAGAAGGCTTCTTCTTTTAATAGTTTGCCTATAACAGTGGTTGTCATAGAATGGGCACTTAATACATATATATATGTGTGTGTGTTGAATGAATATATAAATTAATGAATGAGCTACTTTCAGATTTTGGTATGTTCTGGCACTCCAATCACTTTCAGCCCAAGCAATGGCCTTCAACATTAGAGATTTTTAGATATGCAAAGACCCTAAAATGAAAATAGATCCCCACTGAGTCACATGTTAAAAGAAGCTATCTTTTCTCTCATAACACGTTAACCCAGAAGAGATATAAGCATGAGGACATGCTGCCAAGACCAATCTCAACCCATTTATCCCTTTAGAATACTTCGGGGAGCACAGGTAGTGTAAGAAAGGGTGTCACGGGGGAACAATTCACCTCACATTTCTCTCCAAATGTTTTCATTAGATTTTCCACTTTGGGACAGTCAAATGCAAAACTACAAATGGTGAGCAGACCAAACAGGGAAGTGTTCTCTGTCAGTCTGTTAATCCAACTTCATCCATCAGCCTGCTGTTGGAAGGCCCTGGAGTAGAAAGACTAGTCAGTCTCCTTCAGCTTCCCAGGCTACATCCAGTTGCCCCACCTCTGAGGGTCTGCACTCTCTGGCCTCTCCCCAGGGACCTGCACCCCTGCACCCCACAGACATGATGAAACTGTAGACCAACAGTTGAGAGTATGAGTAAAAAACTAAGTAGGACATCAGAGTAAACCATTTTCCCAACTGTGTATTAAACCAACCGTGTATTTCACAAATTAGTTTTTCTAACCAGGGATCAGTAGTTATAAATTCATCAAAATAAACTGATTTAATAAAAGGAACAAAGGAAGAAATGAACGAAGGAAGGAAGAGAGCAAGAGAGGGAACGAAGAAAGAATTTAATTTTTGATTTCTTTTCCATTTTAAAAACATCATGGTTGATACCATTCACCACTTTCCAGAAGGCTGAGTAATGTAACCAACCCTTGATTTCTATAGCTATATTTTGGAAATGAAAAAAAACCTTCATTTCTTAAAAACTAAGTAAACAGATCTGTCATCAAAGTAAACCAAATCCATGAGCTGAATTATTTACAAAACTCAAATTGACTATATTTATTTTTAATGTAATTTAATTTTTCAACTTCTGTCATTTATGTCTCCCAAACTCCCTCTTCCTTGATAGTAATCATTATCTGGCTAGGCCACAGCCTTGTGAAAACACTATCAGCCAATTTCTCTGCTAGGGGAAAATCCAGAGCACGACTACCCTAAGAGTTTTCAAGGAAGTAGGTAGACTCATTTATGCAAAGTCTTGCCTTATGTTTCCCTTCAGAATAGTAGTAGATGTAGAATAAATGCATTTACATTATTAAATAAAGAACATAATTTTTCCACCTCTTCTTTATTTATTCAAATATTGTTCAGATTCAAAAGCCTTCCTTTGAAAAATCATTGATTCCCTGGGTTTAAGAGACTATTGCCTATAGGATTTTTAATTACCTTTTGAAGGAAAAAAGACAGTTGGATTCTGGTTTGGGCAGTACAAGAGCAACTCACTTGATTTTTTTTTTATACTTGATTTTTTTCAGGGCAGTTTTAGGTCCTTTTAGTGAGACTAGGCCTCTGTACTGTGAACTTCCCTCAAGTGTTTCTCAGTATTCTCCTCCTCCCTCAGGTGGCACAGGATGGCTAGAGGGGGCTGGAGTTGGGGATTTCCCTTCCCCTTGCGGGGTTACTCTCTAATAATGCCCCAACAAGTTGGCTCTAGTTAACTAGTTCCTCCCGAGGGCAGGCCTCCTTAAGAACTGGTGGATTTCAGAATGCTTCCTTTCCCACCCCCAGCTGCAAACAAGAGGGGATTTTCCTCATTTTTACTGTGAGAACCTGGTCAAACTCCTGGAGGTAAATCTCACAAAACGGTCCTCCCGGGCCCCGCGACTGGGTCCTCCCAGAGTTTTTCACTCTCAGAGTTGCTGCACTGAGCGGCCAGCATTTCGTCAACTACAGTTCACGTTTTCCCACCCGAGCAGCACTGGTTCCCCTGGCCATTTCCACTCCTGAGTCTCTGCTGGGGAAAGTCCTAACGACCAGCATTCGCAGGTCTGTCTCTCCAGTCTTTGGGGCAGTGGTTAGTCCTGTGTCCTCTCCTCTCTTATGGACTCAAGAAAAGTTGATTTTTTTCAGTCTGTTCAGCTTTTCACTTGTCGTTAGGACAGTGTGGCGACTTCTAAGGTCTTACATGCAGAACCAGAAACGAACAAAACCCAATTTAATTTTTAATTGTGGACATTTTTCTTAAAATCATTACTTCCTATATAATTAATATCTATTAAATTTTGGCTCAAAGGGCACTTTTTCCTACCATGTATAAAATCAGTCACATGAGAGAGTGTAACTTTTCAGACTGTTCTATGCTATATGATAAATACATCTATTACATGAAGAAATAACTGCGTGGCGGCTGAGTGTTGGTTATTGCCCTCTGTGAGTGGCATTGTTTAAATTTCTGGATTTCAAGCCAAATATGGCAATCCATATGACCTGCTCATTCCAACCACCCTTTGTCGCTTGCCAAACAGGCTTTACTGGGCAGGGGCCTACACTGTGTGAGGACTGCAGGGACAAATAGATAAGCCTAGAGAAAATCTCACTTGTTTTTCCAAGCATACCTATATTTATCCTGCTCTTGCCTTCCTATATTCTTTACTTAAATTTTACCATGATTTATTTACATTCTTGTTTTAAGCCTCTCCAGATCCTTAATAAACAAACACCAAACAAACCAACCTCCAAGATATTTAGGTTTCTTAGAGCTCAAAAGACACATTTAAAAGACTAACGTTCTGCAGGTATAAACCCCATCAGCCCTATTAAATGTTACACATGCTTAAGGTTGAAACGAGTCTTTATACATCTTTAGCTCATTCACCCTCCTTTGAGGAATCAGGCTGAGGGCTTGTGCGGGTGTGGCTGTCACACATGATTCATCACCACCGCTGAAGACAGCATTTGTTTTGTGAACACCAGCGCTGTTTTCAGACGCTTCCCTCAGCCTTTGAATTCTCCCAGTCATACTTACCCAAAGTGGCCTTGTTTGACGCTATAACTTAGCTGGTCTTATAAGTTTAAGTCCTGTCCTTGCTCTTGGGTTAGCCCCATCTGAGCCCATGCAGTACCAACTGGTTTATCACTGCTGCAATCTATTCTCCACCCATGGCCTCGTGCAACTGTGCTGCAGCCTTGCGGTCCTGATAGACTTCCCCAAAATTGCAGTTTAGTTTTGGCCTCTTATTTAGGTTGATGAAACGACTCAAAAACCCCCAATGTGGCATCTTGGAGTTGGTCTAAGTTTCCCAATCACCTCATACGTAAGAAATTGCCCCTACTTGACAGACTTGTGTTTGGCGTTGAGTTTGATGTCACGTCTACCATACGCTCAGAGAAACTTCTTCAATTTTTAATCATTTTCCAAATTCTTTGGTCTTCAACACATTGCTGGCAAGAGTGTTACTTACGTAGTAGAATTAACTGATAGCTTTCAGCTGTCTCAACCAATCTAAAGAAGCCTCTGGGTTTTTATTTTTCCAGTTTGTTTATGTTCATGACACTGTAGTACTAATTTTCTAAAATTTATCCCTTTGTGTTTTACATTAGCAGTACTGGCAAGGCCTACATTAATAACAATTAATGGAATATTAATGGTTGCACTCTATTTTTTAATTACTACTTGTATTATTCTCAGATAATGCTTCCTGGACTTAATGATTATGCTGTTGAGAGAATAGCACCCAGTTGTTGGTGACTAAAAACAGCTATCAGGAGAGGAAAACAAGTGAAATCAAACTCTTGCCCCTGAGACAAACTCAAAAATATATACATTTATAAATACTTATTTAAAGCACTATACAAAATTCAAAATAAGTAAAAAGTATTTACCACCGGACAGAGTAGAACTTCTTAGTCTGATATAAAATAAAGATGAAAATTCTGCCAATTACTAAATGCTTGTCACCACTGTTGGTATTTTTAAACCAAAATAAGCAGTTTCTAGAAGCTCAGTGGATACCTGTCTGTAGCTAGAGTAATCACAGAAAAACCATGCCACAATGAATACCCAGTGTTTTACAGATAAAGCACATAGAGGATTGCAACTTGGAGTGATATCCACGCTGGGCCAGCAAAGCAGCTCAGCGTAGTGGTTAAGAATGTGGACCAAGGGCCTAGGCTGACCAGGCTCACCTGCCACTTTGTGCCTTTGTAGCTGTGTTATCAAGTCACTGTGCCTGTTTCCTCGTGTATAAAATAAGTATGATGATAATAATAAAATTCTTTGGAAATTCAAAGAATATATATGAATAAAATATAAATAAATAAAAATGATAACTACAGCTTATACTTACTACCTTACAATACCTAGACATAGTACCTGGAATGTATTGAGTGTAAGCCATAGTTGTCATTTTTATTTCAGTGCATATCTGGAGTGGTCACTGTGTCTGAGACGGTCGGTCTGTACTGGGATGCTAGTCAGCATGTGTAAAGCAATCAGAATATCAGTCCTGAGAGTCTGTCAGGAACTCAGATAATGGCTCTGCAGTGGTCAGGCCACCAAGCCCCAGTGGACCCAAGGTGGCCAGTCAGTCAAAGGCTGTCAAGTATATGCTGTGCTTGCATACTTCTCCAGCGCCCTCCCAGGGGCCTGGGTGAAATCCTGTTTCTCCAGGGGGAGTGGGCCCTAAGGACAGACATAGTGCAGGTGGGGGTGGATGGTTATTGCTGTCTGATGTACAGCTTTCTTCTTTTTTCCTTCCTCTCTCCAGCCCAGCCATTAGCCTTTAAACTAGCTCCCCAGACTCCCTACCTCTCTGGTGGGGGGACGGGAAGATCCTCCCCCACTGCAGCTGTTCCACGGTCTATTCCAGGGAGACCTCAGTCCCTACTGAGGACACCAACCTAGGTCCAGGGTGAACTCGAGCTCTTCCCTTCCTCACCTACTCTGCTGCTCAGGTCTTCATTCACACACACACACACACACACCTGTCCAAAAGTTGCCCTCTCCAACTTCCAGGCCCTTCTGTGGTGAGGTCCTCAAGAGGCACATGGCCAGCAAGCCACCAGCAGGTAGAGGCACTACAGCAGTGCTGTCCAGTAGAACATTTGCAATGATGGAAATGTTCTATATCTGCTTTGTCCAATATGGCAGCCATTAGTCAAACGTGGCTACTGAGCATTTGCAATGTGGTTAGTGTGACTGAGAAACTGATTTTTTTATTTTTTGTAATTTAATCAATTTAAAGAGTCACATGTAGCTAGTGGCTATTGTATTAGACAGCATAGTTTTAGAGACAGTCTGGCTCCAAGTCCTAGCTCCGCATTTCCCGGCCCCATGACATTGGGAAAGTGACTTTAATTCTCTGAGCCTCAGTTTCTCGCTATATCTAGAAGTAATACATTACTCAGCTCACAGTGCTGCTGCAAAGATAAAATAAAGTCTCACTGAAGCACCTAGAAGAGGATATGATCTAGATTAAACTTCCAGGAATACCAGCTATTAAATGCATTTAAAAATACTTAGTTATGTCTCCTCATGATTTAGAAGGGTTGCTCTTCTCAGAGTATTGATTGGTTGAAATAATCATGCCAAAATCATGCTCAGTTGACCCTTAAAAAAATAGAGAAAAACATCAACCAGAAGTACCTGATGGAACTATAACAAAAGTTATTCTCACCTCTACCTTGGGGAAATACAGTGACAACCATGCTTAGCTGAGCCTTGGAGAAACATGCCTATGCCTTTTTTATCGAGAGATATATTATGGGGGTTTCGAAGGCTGTCATAAGAAAATTTCTTAAAGCAATGACATATTTTGTTTGGCTGAGTCTGGAAGGTTTCAGCCTTGCCTGAAATGTGTGACAGAAATATTTAACAAATAAACAGTTATCAGCAATCACCTATCAAAGCAGGAAAATCAATTTAATAAATTTTTTATTGAATTCCTGCTCTGTGATAAGTACAATGGAACCCACAAGAATTATGGGACATTATCTCTGCTTTTAAGAATTTCACAGTGTTTTTGGAGATGCAATATTTTCAAAGTACAAATGGCAGAAATATGAACTAGGTTAAGTGCTGTGGGTATTTGCATGAGAAAAACTCAGTGTTGGCTGAAGTGATTGAGGGGAGCTTTGTAGACACAGGTAGCACCAGATCACATAGACCAACAAAAGGATGTTGCCCATCTTCCAGGTCTGAAGAGGTTAGTATGGGAGGATTCATTTCTGAAGCACTTGCTTGTGGCAGGTATTGTTTAAATTGTGCAGGCTGGTAAGCAAGTTACGCATGCAAGTTTCCTTTGGATTCAATTCATCCAACAAGTATTTATTGAGCATCTAATATGTGCCTGGCAAGGACACATATTAGATGCTTGTGGCATCTAATATGATTTGTGGTTTGCTTGTGGTTTGCTCAGATTTATAGACTTGAAATCTGCATGTGGGGTGGGGAATCTGCTTGATGTATGGCAGCTTCATATCCCCATAGTCATAAGTCAGAATGCCCTAGTACATGAAGATGTAAACTTACATGCTTATCATAACAACAATTCTTATGGAAATATCACCATTTAGATAGCTAGGTGTTCACTTTAAATCATCACAAAAAGGGTGGGCTTTATGTTTCATGTTTTTCCGTTTCAATGCCCTTTATTACTCCTTTTAAAAGAATTTTTTCACAAAGATTCCCACTGAGTAGATCAAAATTTTGTCATTTTTAAAATAGTCACAAGTATAGGCCTATCAGAGCTTTCATATCGCATGTTCTAAGCAGGAACTTTGAAATGTAAATTCTAAAATCACAGAATCATATAATTCTCTCCTAAGAGGATAAGCCTCTGTGTTTGGCAAGATACCTAAAATAAGCTAGGAATTTCTTTAATGGGAGGGGCCAGTAAACCACTCACCCCCCAAAAAATGTTTTAAGGATTCATAAGTAAAAATAAATAAATAAAACTAGTTTAAAAAAAGAAAACTAGCTTAACGTTCCCCCCCACCTACTTTTCATATAGAAATACTGACCCTTCCATTCGAGCCAAAGGGGATGTGACACACACCCTCGCACCCACCCCTGCAAAAGTGCGGCTCCCGGACCAGCAGTGTCAGCGTCATGTGGGAACTTGTTAGGAATGCAGACTCTCAGGCCTCACCTCAGACAGACTGAATCAGAAGTCCCTGAATCTGCTTTTAATAAGATTCCCAGGTGGTGGATATGCACATGATAAGTTGAGAAGTATTTCTCTAAGGAACACTAAAATACTACTGAATTAACTTGAAATAAGGTGCCAGTTAACTCAACCCTGTGTCCTCAGATCCTTTCACAGCTAACCACATGTAAATTGGTCCTGTAGAAGAGACAAGAATAGTGATTTCATGTTGAAACAACAAAGGATTCTTAATAGGTGCTGACATTCCCTCGTCCTCAAATTAATATTAAACATGCATTTTTTAAATGTCTATTTAAAGAGATGACAAATTGCTTTCTCACCCAGGTCACCCACATGACTGTACAGCTGTCTTTCCCATCAACTGTTTCTTTTTTTAAATTAAAGTCAGAGATATAAATGCAACCTAATAAGTACAATGAACAATCAATTAGATCATGATGAAAGGAGACTGGAAAGGTTGAGAAAGAAAGAAATATAGAGGAGGTCGAGAGAAATGGAGGGGACAGCAGTGCCAAGGCCAGCAGTTTCCTGGAACCCCTGCTTCCTTACTTCTTAGGGTGATCCTCTCAGACAACCTGCCCCCATACTCCAGGGTGATGGGGCCTCCATGCTCCAGGTGATGGAGTAGAAATGGAAGCAGGACCCTAAGCTAGGAACACTCATCTACAAAACACACTCTAGGGAAAATGAAATTAAGTCCCTTATTAATATAACTGGAGGCATTCAACCTCTAACTGATATTAAAGCTTAAGTAAAACTGAAATAGAAGTGCATCTTTTAGTTTGGAAAGATTAATGATAAAAAAAAAAAATCAAAGAGGACCTAGCTTACAGTTGTTGCCTCTTTGTAATTCTTAGCTACAACCAACAATTCCTTATGAAAAAGGTACAAAACCACTGCTTGGATATGCGTTTCTGCTCTTGTATAAAAGCAAATTTATGAAAATTCAAATTTAATATCATTTGCTGACTCAATTGCTATAATGAAGGCTGACAGGTTTAATATAAATAACTAAACATAATCATGTAATCACCAGGAAAGAAAGTATAAAAAGGGCCCTAATGATAGTGGTGTGCTAATAAATGTTTAACAACTGGCTCTCTGGAGGAAAAAAAGCCCCAACTATAGCATTTGCCAATCTGTATGACATAAATGCTCCTAACATGGTCAGTTTCAGGCTACCATTGTGATGTCACTGAATGCAGAGTTCGGAAGAGACCCACACAATTGGTTCTCAGGAACCAATAAAAGCTGTTCCAGCACACTCCTAGAAATAAATAAATGTGCAGATTTTTCTACTTATCAATAGATTGAGCAACATTTGATCTCTGGTGCACAGGTGTGTTTATTTATACCATGAAAAGTCTTGTAGTTCTATGGTTAATCTTAATCAAAGGTGGCCAGGGCCAAAGTTTAAACTTCAGATGAACAAGCACATGAATTCTGAAGTCTGGCTTTCCATTTTTTTGATTTTCAGCATATCAGAAAACACCTTCAAAAGCTTGCACTTTGGGCTTCCCTGGTGGCGCAGTGGTTGAGAGTCTGCCTGCCAATGCAGGGGACACGGGTTCGAGCCCTGGTCTGGGAAGATCCCACAGGCCACGGAGCAACTGGGCCCGTGAGCCACAATTACTGAGCTTGCGCGTCTGGAGCCTGTGCTCCACAACAAGAGAGGCCGCAATAGTGAGAGGCCCGCGCACCGCGATGAAGAGTGGCCCCCCACTTGCCGCAACTAGAGAAAGCCCTCGCACAGAAACTAAGACCCAACACAGCCATAAATAAATAAATTTTAAAAAAAAAAAAGCTTGCACTTTTATGATATCCTCCTGCTCATCAGTCACTCTTGGGCTGATGTTTTTCACACCTGATAAAGATGGGGAACGTACTCTGCATGGCTTATATTTTGCTTTCTTGGATCTCTTCCCCTGAGTCTCTGTCACTGTGTTAGATGTAATCATGAATTCTGAGGACAGACATGAAGCAACGGCCATGAATATGTACACTTTGGAGTACCTGGTCATAAGATTTGACAGCAATATTCCTCAAGATTGGCAGATAGATTAAAGTGGTGGTGGTTACCTCAAAAATAATTTTAAGGTAGACATTTATAGGCTATACAAAGCAGGCTTATAGAGATATTTGTCATAGGTGATATTTTAATCCCATCATAGAAAAACAATGTTTCTTATAAGTAACGTTTAAAACACAAGAATCACAAAGCCTTATTGTTATACATCGTGTTCAACTAATTAGACAAAATCTATTATGCACTTATTGTAACATACATGAAGGTGAGAGTTCTCATTCAAAACAGTGTCTAGTTAATACTTACTTACCCAGTATCTCCCAATCTTACACAGAAATATTAATGATAACACATTAAAAGAAGATAATTCATAAGGCCATTAGAAATGAAGGCTGTCATACAATCTAATGCCAAAATCTGAGATAAACTAGTAACAATTATATGAAATATGGACATGGCATTAACCAGCTTTGCTTTATGAAAAAAGGACCACGTAAAATAAGGTAGGAAAAATCTACTATAACCTCTGCAATATAACATGCTTCTTAAACAGACATGTAAGGTCTGCTTTGAGAAATCATCCCTCTGTAATGCTTAGAACACTGTACAGTGCAGTGTGGAGATCTCTGAACTCCTGAAACTACTCCTTCCCACCTCCACTGGTATTCTCCTATATCCTTGCAGGGTCTGTAACTCCTAGAAAATAACTGGGCAGGAAATAGCAGGAGGGGTTAAGAGTGGGCACAATTAGAAATGGCATGGAGCATCCGAGGAAATTTAATTACGGTTTTTAACACCCCAGAAAATTAGGCAATAAAGGAGAAGCCCTCACTGGATTCATGCTTGCTAGAAAAATAGAAATTTCTCTAGGTCCTGTGTATATGAACCTTCCCTCTTCCAACAGGGATCTGAGAAAGGGATTTGATCTCTGCACAAAGAAGCACATAGGCCAAAGTAATCTCCCTATTTGTTGGTTAAACACTAAATCTAGATAGATGTCATTTTTACCAAGGTTGAGAATAAATGTCAATATGAAACAAAACTAAATACAAACTACAGAACAAGAGGGGAAAATAGCATCCAGAAGACCTAGAGAGGAGCATACCTCTAAATATCATTAAATGTACGATCTAAAAGAAAATTTTAGTAAAGTATAAAAGTTATGTCATATATGAAACAAAACAAGTCATTTTAAAAGTTGAGATGAGATGAAAGGGGGATATGGATGAGAAAATGAGGAACTGGAAAAACACAGAAGCAGAATTTAAGACCACACTGAGGGAGTAAAGAGCAGAACTTATGCTGCAGAAAACTGAAGGAATGATGTGGTTAACAAATTTGAAAAGCTTTCTTAGAATGCAGGGAATAAGAACAAGTATATGTAAGTAATGAGAAAGACGACTACAGATACGGAAGAAGAAAAAGGAGAAAGAATATTCAGATGTTTAGTGATGTTTAGTGATAGTAGAGGAGAGACCAGAACAAATTGAACTTCATAAAGATTAAATCAGAATAAATTGTAAAAGAAAAAATTATCCAAGCTAGAGTTTAATCAAATCTTTGAGCTGAGGAAAGACCAGTGCATACACTTTTTAAAGGGCTCCTAGGGACTTCCCTGGTGGCACAGTGGTTATGAATCCACCTGCCAATGCAGGGGACACGGGTTTGAGCTCTGGTCCGGGAAGATCCAACATGCCATGGAGCAACTAAGCCCATGTGCCACAACTACTGAGCCTGTGCTCTAGATCCTGTGAGCCACAACTACTGAGCCCACATGCCACAACTACTGAAGCCCACGTGCCTAGAGTCCATGCTCTGCAACAAGAGAAGCCACCGCAGTGAGAAGCCCACGCACCGCAACGAAGAGTAGCCCCCACTCTCCGTAACTAGAGAAAGCCCGCGCGCAGCAACGAAGACCCAACACAGCCAAAAGAATAAATAAAATTTCAACAAAGTAAAAAAATTTTTAAAAAGGGCTCCTAAATCCAGGAAAAATGAGTTAAAGGAACACAACCTCCAAACCTGACAAAATTTTGAGTAATCAAGACAAATACAAATTTAAAAATCTTTTAAACATCTGAACAAGGTTACCCATACCTGAACAAACTCATCTATAAAGAACTGTCTTCCAGTGAGTTCCCCCAAAAGCACATTCTAAAACAGGGGTTTGGTGATCCCAGGAAGCACCTGTAGGGGCATGGAACATGAGACAAGGCAGAGAAAGAAATCCTCAAAGGGATCTTTATTGAGCTGGTTACAGATATGGGCAACAGGGGCTCAGTCCTAATGGAGAAATCTAGGAATATAGAGCACACCTCAGTATTATCCACCTAAGGAGCCAGGAAGCTGGGATAGTTATCCTGAACTGCCATCCATCTTCAGCCCATATGCTGGGAAAAGTCCTCAGACAGAGAGTCACAAATGATTGTAGTAGGACACTATTGGCACAAACTAAAATGGTGAATACTTAGGTGATGTGAGGACGGCACTGAAATCACCTACTAATAATGACCAAAGACATACAATGACAATAACAAAAATGATAGAAGGTAGTGAATTACTGTCAGCAAAGTCTTGAGGAGAAATGAATATGTATCAATACAGTTGGCCCTCCACATCCATGGGTTCTGCATCTGTGGATTCAACCAACTGAAGATAAAAAATATTTAAAAAAAAAATTCCAGAAAGTTCCAAAAAACAAAACTTAAATTTGCCACACGACAGCAACTATTTACATAGAATTTACATTATATTAGATATTGTAAGTAATCTAGAGATGTTTAAAGTATACAGGAAGATGCGTGTGTGTTATACGCAAATACTGTGCCATTTTACATAATAGACTTAGGCATCTGCGGCTTTTGGTAACCGAGAGAGGTCCTGGAACAAATCCCCTGTGGATACCGAGGGACAGCTGTATTTGATGTCCACACAACTCTTTTATGGATAAACGTTAACAGCAAGACATCTTCCCATGCAAGACCTCAAAAACTGTATTGCCCATGCACCTATCTTTTTGTAAAGAATAGTAAAAAATTTCCACATAAAAATAATATTTGATCCCTTTGAAATTTCAGAGCAGAAAAAATTTTCATCCTCAGTGTAACCCAGAAAATAAACCCATTAATCAGCCAGACACTTCAAGGAATTTCTATAAGATATAGCAATAATAGGACCTGGCTTAAGAAAATACTACTCCCAAGGTCCAGTGATTGAATACTTAAAATATGTGGAGTAACTGGTGAAAAAGAAATCCAGTGTGGTGGGCAGCATCTGAAATGACTCCCAATAATCCTTGCCTTTTGATAGTCACACACTTGTGGAATTCCCTCCCATGTATGTATGTGTGCCAGACCTAATGACTTGCTTCTAATAGAATACAATAAAAATGATGGGATATCACTTCTAAGATTAGGTTATAAAATTGTGATTTCTGTCTTGCTAGTCCTCTCCTTCCTGCTGGTGCTCTTTCTTACCTTCTAACTTGCTTACTCTGCCATGTTGTGAGATGCTCTATGAAGAGGCCCACATGACAAGGAACTGAGGGCAACCTCTGGCCAATAGCCATTGAGGAACTGAGGCCCGAGGTCTTCCAACAACCATGTGAGTGAGCTTGGAAGTAAATGCTTCCCCAGTTGAACCTTGAGATAACACTGCAACCCCTGCCTACACCTTGATCACAGCCTAGTAGTGTAATCTATTAACTAATAGAACTAATATGTTCTATTAGTTCTAGAACTAATATGTTCTATTAACATATTTGGTCTCAGTAACTCATAACTCATCTCCATTTCCTGATAGCCAAGTATGATACTAACAAGGCTCCAACAATTAAGATCCCAGAAAGGCCTGTCGCCCACAGAGAGACCCTGAAACAGAAGACCCACTTAAGCTGCCTGGATTCCAAGCACTCAGAAACTCTGAGATAATTAATGTTGTTTTAAGCTATTAAGTTTTAGAGTGATTTGTTACAAAGCAATAGATAATACACCTAGAAACCTTCCCCAACATGGAAATTCAGGACTTGGAAATAAGAATGGGCTATCAGGAAGCAGTGAACAAATTGAACAAATTCAAGATGTGCATTAGTGCCCACACTAACCTTCCTTGCAAATGAACAGTGTGTTCAGTAGCAGAGGTGTTACCACAGTGAGCTCCCAATCATTGCGGGCATACCAGCTAGAGGTCAGCTTCAGACCCTCAGCCACTTTTATGCTGCTATCTGTAGTGTACCAAGGGTAGGGCAGTGGGAGTGGCCCACTTCCTGTGAAGGCAATAACAGGGTACTTTTTCTGTAAAAGACTATAAATAAAGCCAACTAAAAGTCAGCTTTCTATTATCACCATGCATTGGCAATTCTAAACAATGTCAGTGATGAAATATCCTCCCCATCAGGGCAAACAGCCTTCCTGCCTCCCCTTTGGTGCATCACTGACCACCACAATAAAGACCTTACAAATGCTTGGCAGGGTGAAGCTCCCTGCTGTGCACAGCCTTCCTAATAATGCCATCTGCATTTTTTATGGAAAATTGGATCTTTTATCCAACATAGATGCCCTCACAGATCAGAGTAGCAAGAAAGAGCAAAAGCAAAGGCAAAGGTAAGGGCAGGCTCTGGATCAAAACAACAAATGAGACTCCTACAGTTGACTTCAGGATTGCATCAGTGCCCCATGCAGAGAGTCACCACCTGCGGTCACCTGTCAGGGGCAGTATTTATTCTCATTCATTTGCAAAATATTTATTGAGTGCCTAATCTGAGTCAGATATGTTCCCAGTCTAGGAAATCCGTAATTAACAGACATGAATAATTGCCTTTGTGGAGCTTACCTTCTAGTGGAAATTGACTGAAATAAATTAAAAAGTAAAATAAATATCAGATGATGATAAATGCTAAGGAGGCAACTGAAGCAAGGAATGGGGGATAGCATTTTCCAGGATGGATTTTACAATTTTAAATGAGGTACTCAGAGAAGATTTCAGTAAGTAGGGGACATTTGAACAAAGACCTGAAAGAGGTGAGGGAGAAAGCCATGTGGATATCTTACGAAAGAACAGTCAGGTGGAAGGATGATCAAGTGCAAAATCCCTGAGAGTGTAGTATTCTTGGAGTATTTGAGAAACAGCAAAGAGGATGAGAAGGCTAGAGTGGAGTAAATGAGGGGACAGGAAGTAGTAGGAGATGGGATATGAAGTGGGATAATGACGGCTGCTTCTCTTCCTTTCCCAAATCTGCAAATTCCTTTCATCTGTGGAATCTAAAGTAGGAGAACTTTGCTGGGAAAGGATTCTGGGAAATGTAGTTCCAGGCTTCCAACCCCTCTGATACCTGGGAGAGAACACAGGTGGGCAGGAAAAATGCTAAATACCAATAGGCAATCTGGCACATTAACTTTCCCCCACCTTCCCTCCTAGGATCTGAAAATAATATTGTCAAAAATTCCTTCTAAACTTTAAGACATCGACATAACCTGAAAGAATTAAAGGAACACTTCCCTGAAAGAAGGCCTGATTTCTAGTCCATTTCTGCTGCTTGACTTTGAATAGACTCCCTGACCTCCTGGAATCTCAGTTTCCTAGTCTGTCTAGAGAACATAACAACATCTGTCTCTCAAAGTCATGAAGATGTAATGATTTTGTAAAGAGCTCATCCCAGTGTCTAGTACACTAAAAAATAAATAGCAGCTAATATTATAGATGTAAAATTAAGGGTCTTATGGGTCCTAACTCTGGCTCCACTGCCTGCTAGTTACATGATATCAAGTAATTTATTTCACTTCTCTGAATATCAATTTCTTCATCTTTAAAATGAGAATAATAAGACCTACCTCCCAGAGTTATTTTGAGGATTAAATGAGATAATAGAATGATGATACTTATGCTGGTATACAGTAAATTCTCAAGGAATGCTAATTATTATGATTACGTAAAAAATCAAGGGGTTGGATTTTCTTCAAATTTCCTTCTCATCCTAACAGTCTTTGGTGCTATCGGGGGGTCTACAAAGCAGGACTTTCAAAAGCTACTTCTTTCATAACTTGCAGGATTTACAAATTTATTTCCTTTTAAGTATATTTCTTTCTAACACACTGTGGAGAGAGCACAAGAAAATTAAAAATGCTTGCCTGTCAATCACCTGTATGTCCACTGCCAAGATTCTTGTGCAAGTGCTGAAACCAAGAAGCAGGAGTTCCCACAGGAGGTGACCCTGACCCTGTGGGTCTCCTGGGTCATTTAAATTAACTCACTCCATCACTTTCTCATTTATCTGCCACTTGGTCTCTTGGTCTAGCCTTCCAGGGCAACTGCACAGTTGAGGCAGGTGGTCCCATATTTCTGGGGCTGTTTCAGCAGGGAGCAAACCCAGCACCGAGGACTTGGCTGTCCCAAAAAAACTTGAGTGGCGAAAGTCAGTGTCAAGCAGGGAAGGTGAGATGAGAGCGGGCAGCAGCCAACCAATCACCAACCGTACTGCTTCCCAGAGCCCCGTCATGGCCCTGGGAGCAGTGAGATCACACAGCAGGAACCCATTCCATCCCCTTCAGCCATCATAGCAATTTCATGAATATAGTCAAAAGTGGTGCAGAGAGAAACACTTTTTTTTTTTTTTTTTTTTTTTGAGAAACACTTTTGAAGGAGCAAGGGAGTGAATGAATAAGAAGGCCCCAGCTGTGAGTACGTACCCTGAACGCCTGGCCAGAACAGAGAGTCACAACTAAAGGCCACATTGATATACAGCCAGCACAGGAGTGTGAAACAATTCTCCCCATCACCCCTTACAAAAGCAGTGAGGAAACAAGCCCCAGGTTTACTCTAGCTAAGCGTGTTCTCAGTAGCAACCTACTAGTTAAGCTACATGTAAATAATGCTTACATTTCCTACCTCTCCACTAACCGCTCCTGAACAATTTTTCTTAGACAAAGGGCCCAGAATGTAGAAACCACTTCTTCACTTGCCCCTCTGGAATTACAATGTCTATTTGTTTATTCATTCATTCATTCATTCATTCATCCAACATGTAATTATTGCACACACACTTTGCTTCAGGCACTGGACTAAGGAACTGAAAATATAAAAAGAACATGACGTGATTGGTCCTGGCCCTTTGAGAAGCTTTAGTTCTGGGAAAGGAGACAAATTAATTAACCCACAATTTGCCATAAGCATTGTAGGTAAGAAGGAAGTGGTGAAGGATGCTGGAGGAAGGACATAAAAATCAGAAAGAGAAGTGAGGGAGGCTTCCAGGAAGAACTACATTTGAACTGAGTCTAGAAGAATGTGAAGGAATCAGCAAGTTAGAAAGACAGTATGGTGGGGATGTTGGTGGTGAATGTCCAAGATGGAAGGACAGGCAGAGGGCACAGCAAGGGGAAAGGCACCGTGTAAGTCCCACAAGTTCAGTGTCCCTGGGAATGTGGTGGGGGATGAGGTCTGAGTCTGCAGCTCAGAAAAGAGCTACAAGCTAGAGCCAGACCTTTGCAAGTCCTCAGCCTCAAGGACCTTGCTGAAGCCATGGAAGACAACCACATCCCCTAGGCTGTGTAGTGCAAGAAATATAGTCTTAAAGTAATTAAACAGGGAGGCCATCAGACTGACATGGCACTTGTGGTGGTGGTCTAGGACACGGGGAGGGGGAAGGGTAAGCTGGGACAAAGTGAGAGAGTGGCATGGACATATACACTACCAAATGTAAAATAGATAGCTAGTGGGAAGCAGCCGCATAGCACAGGGAGATCAGCTTAGTGCTTTGTGACCACCTAGAGGGGTGGGATAGGGAGGGTGGGAGGGAGACCAAGAGGGAGGAGATAAGGGGATATATGTATATGTATAGCTGCTTCACTTTGTTATAAAGCAGAAGCTAACACACCGTTGTAAAGCAATTATACCTCAATAAAGATGTTAAAAAAAAAAAATCTAAGCCCATAAATGTCTCAAGGTTACAAAATCAAAACACTGAGGACAACCAATCACACACAGCCAACTAGGCTTTTAAGCTACAGCCAATCAAATATTTCCTTTCTTTCCCTCCACAATTTCTCTTTATAAACCTTTCTCCTGGCTCCTATCAGCAGCATGCTCCTAACCACTTCTAGTTTGGCACTGCTTGATTCCAATTGATTTTTGCTCAAATGAACTGTTAAAAAATTTAATATGCCTCAGTTTATCTGTTAACAAGCCTACGAACCTGCAATGGACCTGATTATTTCTTAACACCCTATTCAACTCTGGACAAGCTTCATCACACTTTATCTCCCCTAATATCCAGACTCTGACTCAGCTAGCTATAGTCTCCTGCCTCTACATTTTCTAATGCTCTCCCCAACTGTCATTTATATCAAGGTAGAAGAATAAGAACTGTCAACTCTTTCCACTTTTAAGTGATAGCGAGGCTTTAGACACAATTCTGCTCTGGAGAATCCTTTTATAGTGGGAAAAATCATTCCCAATAGATCTGTGTAATGCATTGGCCATAAGAGGATGTTGACTTTTTTTTTTAGAGAGTCTAAACTGTATTTTAACCTCTGGATGTTACTAATTAAGCATTTTCCACGAAGTCAGTTAGCAGCTGGTTTCACAGATTTTATAGTCTTGTTTTAGTGCTGTTTTTATAGAAATCATAGCAGAAAATGAGCCTGTTTTTTTCTGCTTAGTCGTTCTTGCTTAGATGGTAGGTTACACAGATTGTTCTCACTGAAAACCAATCTCATTTTTTGGTTTAAGGTTTCTGACTTCTTTTGGCTAAGGAAGCCCCAAGTTTTACCATTTGGACTTTACATCATGGCAATTCCCTTTTTATTGAAATTCTACTGACTGATGATTCTGCTGCTGTATATCGTAGTTCTCTGCCCAGGCTATCTTCGGAAGGAAATGCTGACTCCCATTTTTCATTTAAAGGCTGGAAACTTTCTTGTCCATGTTGATGGAGGCCTCCCATAACCCCGGTACATATTGTCCCTCCTGAAACTGTCCAGCTTCATCATCACAGGGACTCCATGGGATGGTGGAAAGAAGATGTGGAGGACCCATGTTGACATCCAGGGTTGGTTTCATGGACATATGACCAGTGCAGTCACTCACCCACACTTGGAAGAGCCTCACACTTGCCTTAAGGCTCTGCTGTCACTGCCCCAAAATTATTAACAATTTTAACAAAGGGTCCCACCCTTTCATGTTATACTAGGCCCTGTAAATCAGGTAGCCAGCCCTGCTGACATTATAATCCCTATTGACAAGAATGAGCCTCAGTGTTTTATCAGGTCTAGTTTTTCAGTGCAGCAAAGCCAGTTTATCTCTTCCAACCATCACACCTATGACTGCATACATGGTAAACCGAATTTCAGAGAAGTCCAAGGGACCATTACACTGGGAGGTTATGGTCAGACACACAACCACAGCCAGCTGAATATTACTAGGCACCATGCACAACTCCTTTACTAAACTCCAGTGCATTCAGGATAATAAAGACAGAATTCTCAAGGCACTTGAGAGCTTCCCAAGCTGTGCCCATCCCAGGTGTAACCTCAGTCAGCCTAAGAGAAGTTCCCTGGAGAGCAGTACTTGAATGATAAAAAAAAAAATTCACAATTCACAGCAATCTGGGTCTGTTTTCAGTAAGTGTGAAGGGAGATGCCTCTTTGATTAGACCTTTTATTCATTTAAATAGAGTTAAACTAAAAATCAGGTTAACAGAACAATGCTCTGTCTTCTTTTTTTTTTTTTTAGTCTAAGAACACCTGGCTTGTTAGAAAAGCAACCTGAGAAGAAGGCATCTCTCTGATTTTGGAGAGTTTTTATACCTAATATCTTTATTCATTTAGGCTTTATCCAAAGGAGTAAAGCTGTTATGCTGGATTTCACTTGCAGTCACATGATACCCGGTTGCCAAGGAAATCAAAATGCCTAAAATTCTGGCTACAAAAGAAAAGGGATTTTGATATTTAGATATATAGAGATAGAAAATATATCCTGTATACATATATACATATATATACACATATATATGCACACCCATATACATACACACACATACATTTATACATATGTATATATAATGTCTTTCAACTAGTGTAGAATAATTTTGGAATACTGATTCATTTTGTTGGTTAAAATATGCTGTTAATTATAGAGGCTGTGGTGTACTGGAGCTGCCTCATTGGCTCTCAAGCCACAAGTGTACACATCTCTTCCCATCTTTACATTCAGTGATGTCATGTCAGCATCCTGAAATCAGCCATGATGGAAGTATTTATATCATGGGGACATTCGCTACAAACCAAGGCATTTCCCCCCAGAGATCCATGTACTGGTGCACTACCATGCAATGCTTACTGTAAAGGATTCTAAATGAAACTTGGAAGTTATGAAAATTAAGGCATTGTAGATTCAAATTATTAAAACCAAATAAAATTGATGAAGAATGATTAGAGTGGAAGCTTTAATTCCACATAAAGGAAGAGAGAGAACTGGGAGAATGATATTAACTCCATCAGCTCTAACCTGTTGCTGTGGACCATCTTCCAGGGAGAGCATATGGCAGCCTAAGACACAGGAGTTAAATCCTTCCCTGACCCTGAGGAATATTGCACCTGAAAATACGGTTAATGAGTATGTATGAGTCTGTGGGGGTAAGGGCTACCTAATGTCATAAATACAAATCACAAAAGTAGATAACTACATAAAATATATGCCTTCATTTTCTCAAACTCAATACTATTAAAAGAAATACAATTTTATAAAGACAGGGAGAATTAAAACCATTAGAACTCTATTTAATTATCCCATTATGCTTAAGTGCATAAAAATAACCTAAGCATTATATATAACACAGAGAGAAACAAACTGATTAAAACTGAATAGGAACACTGTCATTTCTTTTTCACATCAAGTATAATCATGTGAAGGAACCCCTTCCCAACAGGCGGCTATGAGAAATTAAACAAAGAATTTATTGCTCAGATGTCTGTGGCTGCAGAAATTTACGGCCAAAGGGGAAATCGCACCAGATGTGTTCCGTAGAGGGAGATGGGTCCACTGTATTTCATTAATGCTGGGAAAGTTCTTACAGGAATAATCCAGCCAATTTCACTCCATCATTTCGGCTTTTAGATATATCACTAACCACCCTCCACAGCCCACCAAATACCCAACATTTATTATCTATTGACTGATTTTATTCTGTGATTCCTAATAGAGGACAGCTAGAGAAAGAGATAGAGAAGGTATATAGGAATCTTAAGGTCAGGTGTGTAATTTAGAAGAGAGTATTCCATATCCTCTTGTTTTGTAATACAAATTAAAGAAAGCAAATCTGGACAAAATCTTCTGGACTAGTGAGAATACAGAAAAGATGCAGTGTAACCATGGGTTAAAAACACTGCTCTACACTGTTAACTATTAATATTTTAGGGGTAACTCTAGGCTAACTGTCAATACTCTAGGGCTGTGTACCCGGCACCGTTCTGAATGCTTTACAAATACTAGCCCATTTAATCCTCACAACAACCCTATCAGGTAATTATCTGTTATAGACCCCATTTTACAAATGAGGAAACTAAGGCACGGAGAGGCTAAGTTACTTGTCCATGGTCATGTAACCAGTAAGTGACTGAGCCTGAATTGTAAAACCAGCAAGTCTAGTTCTAGACTAGAGTCTATGTGTCTGTGCTCATAACCTCTACACCCTGCATGAAGATAGATACCCACCTTGAGAAAGACAAGGAGAAGAAAATATAAAATTACCAAACAAATCATTTGGGGTAGGATTTTATTATTGTTATTTCACAGAAAGTTAGTCTTAAATAGAGTACCATATATGCATAGCACATTTCTCTTTTTTATGAGAAAATTTTCTACCTTCCCAGACTTAATTCTCATTTATCTCCTTGAAAAGACTTCCTCTTCCCCACCTCCTGGTACAGCCATCATCCAGAATACAGTGTTGCTTATGAGACAAGTTCTCAATGAATCAATCAATCAACCAATTAGTCAATGAGCGACATAACAGCCATGGAGTTAATTTGGCCTGGAATTAAACAGTACTTGATGTGGATTATTATTTTAAAAATCCAAGATGTTCTCAGAGCATCAGAAAAAGCTTTAAAGCTTTGTAGACTAGAGCTGTGAATCCCTAGTATGAATAAAATGGAGAAATAATATTGGGAAAAATAAAGGAGTTAGTCCTCAATGATGTGCCAATGAGGTACCAGGTGCAAGACTGTTTGCATCATTTAACTCATTATTTAATTCTCACAGCAACCCATTTGGTAGATGAGAAAATGGAGGATCAACAAATAAAGCATTTTGTCCAAAGTCACACTGGCTAATAAGCAGAAAATTGGGAATGTTATCCAAATCTAACTCCAAAGCTCTTTTCACTACCATCCAAAATTGCAGGTAAGTAAAGGAGCAAACGGTGGGGCTGTGGAGGTAAGGAGGAGAGAGAAAGAGAATGAAGAGAGAGTAAGATGAGACTTAGCCAAGACATCAGCTTATCCATGAACCTCAGTTGTTACTCTAGTTTGCCCTAGAAATATCCATGCAATTATTTTAATCCCGCAATTTCCTTAGCTGGGATTAAAAGAAGAATGACCCAGTTATCACAGTCCTCCCGAGAGCAAAGTTG
The DNA here is from genome assembly GCF_028023285.1 of Balaenoptera ricei. Taxonomy (NCBI): domain Eukaryota; kingdom Metazoa; phylum Chordata; class Mammalia; order Artiodactyla; family Balaenopteridae; genus Balaenoptera; species Balaenoptera ricei. Next base: position 91,785,626 of record NC_082644.1, on the reverse strand, counting down.
GGGCTGACATCCAATTAATTCAGGGCTTCACTGTGTGCTGGCATCCCTTCCCTTAAGGGAGAAAGCCTCAACAGAAGTTCTTTTCACCTCTGAGTTGGAGGTAATTGCCCCTGCACAGGAAATCCTAAGTCTCCGCACCCTCAGGCAGCAATCTGGCCATTCATTTGCAGAATCCTGCCACTGACCTGGCAGCTGCAGAGGCCCCCTCAGCAGTTACAGCTGTCTGTTGGGATACCTGTTCTCTCTAATTGAAAGTGATGGGCAAGGGGTTGGTGGAGGAATATTGGCAGCAGCTCCTCTAATGCCTTGTGAGTGGACAAAATCTCCCAAGGAGATGTAGTGTAAAAGAAGTTCTGCCTGTAGTTGCATTTCTCCAGAGAAGAACCACCCTGAGTGCATACAGTAAGTTAGAGATACCCAACAATCTGATGATGCGCAGTAAAGAAACACTTTAGGAAAGAATTCCTCGGAAGGAACTACGAAGAAGTGAATAGTGCAAAGCCCTCTCCTCGCTGCTGGTACTATACATTTAAAAATCTGCAGCATTCACATCCTCTTTCTCCGCCCATCCCCCCTCCCACTTTTTAGTAATTGGTTAATGGATGCTAAAAGCATGATGAGGAATGTAGTATACCCAATTTATTACTACAGTTCATTTCACAGATAGCAAGCCCACGCCCTGCACGCTACATTGAATATATAGGTTACATTTAGAGATCGATATCACTTGGCTGCAATTTGATAAGTGCTTCTAATTTAATTTCTAGTGATGGCATTTACTTAATCAAAACTTTGGCAATGAAAACCAATTCAAACACAATATGCAATAAGCAGATTTGGAAAAGTGTGAGAAGAAACCACAGTGTGAATAGTCAGTCTTTAAATGCATGATTTCAGTTCAGTATAACTTTAATAAAAACTATCAGTCTTTTAACAAACATTAACTGTCCCAGCACTAGAGGAAAACATAATGATGCAAGATATTCTACATGGAGGGACCCTGGGTAGAAGATATGATCAAATCTATTTAGGCATCTACTCTTAAGTTATTCAAGCCCTCAAGTAGTACTATTTAGTTATGCACAACCAAAAATTATTTCTGTCCCATTGGAACTCCTGAATACAGCACGACTTTCCTCATTTTATATTTTAAAAGCATTGTGTCTTCACAGTAAGAGTTACACAACCACACATGAAGTCGTTTAACAGCAGCGCTTTTGTTTGAAACATTGGGCCTTTAGGAGAATATAGTTAAAATAAGAAGAAAGAAAACAACTTTCAAGTCAATGATGAGAGATGAAAGACCAACAGTGAATGTACCAAATTTCAACTCAAATCTTTAAATAAGACTGTCAAAGAAATGTCCCCATCACCTAAAAGACAGAAAAAGCACACAGTTTTGCCACGCCAAGTAAAGGAGATTCAGGTGGCTTTCCTGGCGGTCCTTCTCTTGGAGCTGTCTTTGTTCTCCTGCCCCTTTCTCCAACATATCAGGGCATCAGCAACTCTCAGAAGAGAAGTTCCTGAGCTCAAAAATGCAGTGTAGGGTGGACAGTTTGGGCACCCTGGAACTCCTTCCTTGGGATTCAGGAAAGGGACACATGCCCCCTGGCCCCCACCCACACACACGGGTAGGTGAGGAGAGAGCTTCTCTGTGAACACAATACTCGCCAAGAGGCCACCTCCCCCCTCGCACGCCTCTTCTTATATCCGGTTGGGAGAGGCAAGCCCTGCAGAGGGGGAGGCGGCACCTGTGGCTGACAGTTCTGTCCACATAGAACATGGAGGACTTAGTTCCTTTTGTCCTTAACTTTAGACCTTTACTGATTTCTGCATTTCTGAGCCAACTGGAAACACCCAGCTCAACACCTATCATCAAGCTGTTATATTAGTATTGGAAACAGCATAAATGCCCATCCATGGGGAAACAGAAACTAAGATTGACCCATACGAATTCTGTAATATTGTGCCAAGAAGAATTAATTAGATTTATGTATGTCAACATGGAGAAATCTCAGAAACATGATGATGAACGTGAAATGAAGCAGAATGATAGTATTCTCTAACTTCAGTTTTCTCATCAGTAAAACAGGGATTCCTTCATTTAAGAAATATTGAGTGCCTACTGTGTACCAGGATCTTAGGCAATAGGGATATAGCAATGGAAAATGAAGAAACTCTTCCTTCATAGAGGTTATGTTCTAGTTGTACAAAACAGGAAGATATACAATAAAATTTAAAAGCTAAATTTATAGTATGGCAGGTGATTATTTTAAGCTATGGAGAAAAATAAAACAGGAAAGAAAAAAATGTAGCATCAGAGGAAGAGGGCTAGGAAATTTTGCATATATGATCTCACTGGAAAGGTAATGTTCAAATAAAGATGTGAAGAAGAGGAGGATTGAGGAATAAACCTTTGCTATAACAGACATGCAGACAAGCATGAGAGAAGCCTTCTCAAACTTATTCTGATTATCACACATCCTTTCCTGTTTCCCAGGGTAGATATAAAATGTTCTCTATCTTTATATCTTTTCAGGCATTTCAGTGGGAATCTATTGGCTGGGGCTGAGAGGAGGAGGGTTTAATACTACCATTTGAGCCACTTTTTAACCTGGACCTAATTTTATTTGAAATCAATATATACCTTTTAAGGGATTAGGTAGAAAGTTTTTTGATTGTTATTGAGTTATTCAGAAATAATTATGTCTAATATACCCAGTGCTTAAGCAGAAGAGTCAATACTCGAAACTCTGATGCTGAGAATTTTTTGTAGGCTGAATAAAAGGACTTGGCTTATTTCCTGAAGAACAATCCAATATAAGCCAAAATCTCACAAGCTTGCCTCTGAAATTTATTGTTTAACCTAATGTTAGCTACAAAGCTAACCATAAAGTTAATGGCAGAAGAGATTCTGTGGCAAATGGGAGGATATCAAAATTAATGTCTAGAAAGAACTGGGTATGAAACTCCCTTTCTTAACTTAATGGACCTGCAATATTAAGCAAGATGGATCACATCTCTGAGCCTCAGTTTCCACATTTATAAATGGAAATAATTCCTGCTTCTCAGGAGTTGAACAAGAGAATAAATAAATGTTTGATCTACATCTTTCCCTCTGCTGGACTGCAAGCTCCATGAGGGCAAGGAGCATGTCTGCCGTATTAACCTCGGAGCCCCAGGAAGTATCATGTGCCTCCCTGACACATAAAAAGTGCTCATTAAAATTTTATAAACTGATTTCTTGACTATATGACAATGTATGGAATAGTGGCTGGCACAGAGGAGATCCTCATATAATAAAATACTAGTTTCATCCTTTCTTTTCTTTCCTCTAGCACTCTAGGGATCTTTCTCTGCCTAAACCACCTAACCTGGTCCTACGTTAATAATTATGAATCTCAAGAGTTTTTTTGCTGTTTGGGAATTGACTAGTCAGTTGTATAATAGAGATCTTCAAGCCATAAACATGACCTATGCACTGAAAAGGACTCTCTTCACCGGAGGATGATCCTTAGGTGGGCACCGGGTCTCTCAGCCAGCTCTGGCATCCTAAAGTACAGGTTGCACCTCTTTAGAAGTCTTTTCTGTGATATGAAAATAATGCAATGATCTGCTTCCCTCAGTGAGGGCCTCAATCCAGCATCTTACGCCCGAGAGACCTACACTTTCTGCCAAACCAGGCATTTTCACTCAAAGTGTTCAGAGTACAAGAGGGATCAGCGGATGGCAATCACAGCTTCCTGGCCAGGAGTCAAGATGAAGGGGCTAGAGGCACAGACAGGGCCACCTGCTCCCTCTCCATGGTTTCCATGGCATCTCAGAGTAGAGGTAGCTACTAATGGTCCTGGAGGTCTAAGCTATTCCTTAAAGGAAAGAGATTGAGGAGGGACTGTGGGTATAAATGGTATGAAGAGAAGCTGCATAGCATAATGTTTAGGTGCATTCTGAAGTCAGATTTGTTCAAACTCCAACTTCACTAACAGTTACAGCACCTTGACAATAGCTTAATCTGTCTGTGCCTTAATCTGTCTGTGTCTCCTTCTGTATGATATGATACTAACAGCCAACATCTACTGAACATGCTTTGTGGGCTAGGCACTGTTAATATGTGTCTGCATTAAATCCTTACAATAACTCAGTAAGGTAGGTGTTAGTATTATCCTCATTCTACAGATGAGGAAGCAAACACATGGAGCAGTTACATTACCTGCCCAAGTTCATACAATGGATTATATTACCTGCCCAAGTTCAAGGCCCAATGCAACCAACCAGCACTCTTGTTCACTATACATTTGTGAGAACTGAATTAGATGGTACGTGAAAAGTGCTTAAAATAGCGCCTGGGAAATCATTACGCCTTGGGAAAACCATGAATGAAACTGCCTGACTAGAGATGAGGGATCATGAAGTTTCATAGGCAGTAGGGTTAGTTAATGAAAATTAGAGTTTGGGATCATCTACTAGAAGCCATGAGAAGCAGTGAAGGTTGGAACAGATGAGGGGAACTCAACTAAGAGACCGTGGCAGTGATTTATGTGTGAAGTGAGAATGGCCTGAAAGAGCATGATGGTTTGGAGGATGGGAAGGCAAAAGCTCATGAGAGAACAGTGTCTATTAAGAAGGGTGATGATTCGGAGAGGTAATCTCACAGAGAAGGGGACTTCAAGATGGCTTCTTGAATTGCATGAGGATAAGACCATTCCTTTAAAAATAGGTGGGGGGCCATGAGTTAAAGTGGGCTTTCAGGTAAGGTAGATGCAGTCCATTTCAGTCATGTTAAATTTTAAAAGAAAGCAAAACATGGCGGACAGACAGTAGATAAGGAGAAAGGCTTCTCTTGAGTACATGCGAATAGACACGAAAAACAATGCCATTAAAAAAGAGAGCTCTGAAATGGAACCACCTGGAGAAAACCTCTGCTTTTATATTTTTCTCTCAACAATCACAATTTGTTGGGCTTCAACTCTTTATTATTTCATTTTAATACTTCCCTTTTTATGGAAGTAGGAGAGCTTTGTGGAAGATTAAGAATTATTCATATGTGCTTCTTTTCTGAATAAATTGTTATGTGAAATAATTTATTTTGGTGGATTTTGGGGGCTTGAGTCTTTATCTTGAAAAGAGAAAAGAAAGGTCTTTCTCTTAAAGTGGCTTCTCAACAGTAATAACTAAAAGACAACGGGGGGAAAAAAGTTTTCACAACCTTTCATCTGAACATTCTGTTGAACCGTTAAAATTATAAAAATTTGTGTGTGAGTTCTTAAATTTGAAAAGTGCACAAAATAAACTTTCTGCTCTCCTCAGAAATGATGTGATATTATCTCTGCAGGAGAAGAGATTGGGAAGGTTTAGAACATTCTTTAGGCTTTTCAATTGATGTCAAATCAAATGGGATGCCTTCACATGTCAAGAGGCTCATTTGCTGCACTCTATGCCTGCCAAAGTCCAATATGCTGAAATTCTCACTCCGTTGTTCATCTCCATGGGATGCTTTATGCCACCAGGCATTAACTGTTGAATTGCCAGTCTCAACTACCACTGTTAAACCTTTATGGTCTTAGCCACCCAGAAGAGTAATATGAGAAATGGCTCCCTTTGCAGGAAGTTGTCATGTGCCTGAAATAATTTAATATAGAATGAGTACTTCAACAAAAGTGGAAACAGATGGCAGCAAAGAGTGAAAATTCATCTAAATAGTAAAACTGTTTTCTTCCTGAGAGCCCTCGCCACACCACCTATGAAAAGGGTGATACCAGCAGGTATGCAAATGACAACCTTTAATATTCAGTACTTTCTTGGCTGTGCAGCACTGGTCAAGTTACTAAAACCTTCTGGGTTCTCAGTTTCCTCATATGTAAAATGAAGAGATAATGCCTACTTTACAATATTGCTACTGGGAAAATTACATATGTAAAACACCTAGAATAGTACTTAGGCATTCAATAAATGTTAGTACCTCCCTCCTGGTTCTGACTCATGAGCTCCTCCCGTAAACCCTGCCCCAACAATTACCAGAATCCACTTCTCTGTGTATCCATGCTCCTTGAGGGGTCATGGGATCATATACAAAACTATAAATGGTCAATACTATTGGGCTGGGAAAATCTTAGGAAGTTTTTTTGATACCCGCTGTACCTCACACTAGAGGAGTTAAGGAATGCCCCTGTACTAGCTTAACTCAAAGTAAAAGATTTTCACATGAATTTTGCAATCAAACCCTCCAAGACAACATGAAGGTCAGACAAAAGGAGACAGCAAGGGGAAGAGGAGGGACTATGGAGGGAATATATTAGAGAGAGAAGAGATGGATCCTTATCCTTTGTCTTAAGAGATCTGTGTCCACATTTTTCCATTATTTATTGGCATTTCATGGTCTTTAGCATCTGTTCATAAAGACATTTACTAAAGCATGTTGGTTGTGGGTCCTTCTCTCTTGTCCAGCATCTTTGGATCAACAGGAAAATACTCCAATTACATATAACCTACATATCAACGTAGGAAAGGCAGAGAAGCAGGAGGTATCATCAGAGAACACTGCATATTAGATAAGCAAATTCAAGATGGTAGGCTTTACCCAATTCTAGAGCTTCTACAATTCCAGACCCATAATGCTTATCTAAATAATATAAAATACTTTTCCAACCCCATTGAAGCCTTCTTAAATTTCTATCCTCCAGATCCATCACATAAACCCATTTGAATTGCTACTGTTCTAACAATGCCATGTTTTGTCCTTAGATTAGCTACGGAATCCTAGTAAGTCAGGCATCCCAGAAGACTGCACACAACACAAAGGATTTTAGGGTAACACCACCTAGAAATGCACTGATCATTTTCACCAATTTGTCCCAAAGAACTAGATTAAAATAGTTAAATCCTTCAAGGTTATTTTACCTTAAGTTAAATGCCTTAAGGTATTAAAACAGCTTAGCATTAAACCATCATGCTCAAGAGAACCCAAAGCAAGCACAGAACTGAATTGGTCCAATTCATTCCTTAAACAAATTTATGGAGCATCCCATGGGTGACAGGCACTATCCTAAATGCAAGAAGTACACAGAAAAATAGGACAATCTTCTGTCCTCAAGGAGATTACAGTCTGTTAAGGGAAACCGGTCCACCATTACATATATACAAAATAGCATGACACGTGCTTTAGCAGTAGTTAGAGGTGCCAGGTACCCTGGGAGCACAGAGATGTTGGCCATTGAACTGGATCTTTAAGAATAACGGAGAATGGAGGAACACTCCAAGCAGATTATGCACAAAACATGGAAATGTGGAAGAGTGTGGTGGATTGAGGAATGATAGTGTTTTAGCCTGGGTCCCCTAGCAAGCAGAACCTAAAATAAGAATTAAGCAGTTAATACTTCATTTGGGAGGTACAAGCCCAAGACCGTAAAAGTAACACACAAAAAAAGAAAGGAGACAAAGGATGATACAATATAAGGTGATGTTATGAGTTACAATAGCTACAGCAAAGACACAGAGCATGTCACTCAGCCAACATGTTCCCTCAGTACCTCTCCAAATGAACCACACCTGGGAGTAGTTCACAAATAAGGGAAAGGAAAAAAATTTATCTGTCAGTTTTCCCATCAGTCAAGGTCCCCCCACAGTGGGTCAGCTGGCCCTTTGACAGCTGATCAAGAATCCAGATCCCACACTGGGGTGTGATGTTCATCCAAGTTTGAAAGTAAGGGGATGACCTGTTGCAGGTGGTGTGACAACCAAGAAAGAGAAAGCAGGAGGCAGCTGGGGACTCTGAGAAGTCATTGTGACTAGAAAGTAGAAAGCATGGAGAGAAGAGGAGGGAATATGGCGCAGAAACAGCAAAGATTAATCTGTGAATGCCTTTACGTACACCGTTGAAGAGCTTCGATGTTATTCTGTGGGTCAGGAGTATTTTGGGAAGGTGAAGGTCAGGCAGATATAATACAAGGTTAATTGAGTGTCTAGGTAAAAGTAGATCTGCATTTTCTATTACCTCCTTCAATATTTGGCCAAGGTTAAAGAAATTCATTTCAGGCTATTCCAAGCTGAGATTTAGAGACAATCAACTGAGATATTATAATCATACAAGGAGCAGACAAACTGTCAATGAATAAGCAATGGTAGATGCTCTTGTCTATTTTGTTTAACTGCAAATAGGAATTAGATGATCATTTGAGATGATGATTCTCAAACAACAGATGGATACCAGGTCCACATGGTATCTTGAGTTGGTCTAGAATTACGTGAGCTGGCTGGTATGACTATTGAAACTCTCTAGTAAAGTGCCTCCTTTTCACACCTGGCTTACAAAGCGATCACCCAAGGATGCAATCACATTTGGTGCTCTTTGAAACACAACCAAGAATAACATCTGGCATTTTTTGGGAGAATGATTTTTTTCACTGTATAGTAATAGCTGTTTACAGCCAACAGCTTTTCATAATCTAAAATCTCATTTAATCAGTATAGCAAGTTTATGAGAAAGTAATTATTATTCCCTTATACAAATGTAGAAATTAAAACAGACTCAGAAACATTAATGTGCTCAATACCTAAAAATAATTAATAGTGTTATTGAAATTTGGACCTCAATCCATTTGTCTCCAAGGCTCACATTTTTTCTGGTGTACCTTAACTGTCTCACAGAGAATTCTGTGAGAGGACAAAGCCTTTTTTTCACTCCCGAGAACACAAAGCCTTAGAAGTTGGAAATGTATACAAACATCTATAATTTTCCTATGGCAAATTTCTGAAAATCTTTCTTGAACAGATTGATCTTCTTAGATAATATTATGTCTAGAGGAAATGAGTTCCACATATATGATTTGAAGTTGTTCTTCCCATTAAGGGATTTTGTTCACACCCTTAAAGCTTACAGAGTTCCCATGATTTTACTCTTCCAGAATTCCTCTCAATGATTTCAAAGATTTTAAAAAATCATACACCATCCTTCATGGTGAATAGACCTGAATTTAAATCATTATATGTATTAGCCTGAACAAATGATTTAACTTCTCTGAACATCCTTTTCCTTGGATGTAAATGAGGCCCATGGTAGCTCTCTCATGGGATTTCTAGTTAATTAGATGAGATATTAATACAGAGGAAGAAACAGGCAACAGTTTTACCCAAGAGTTGCAAAAGCATCAAGTATCAGTTACCCCAGTGGAGCTCACACCTCCACCTAATCCTGACCGGACATTTGACCCTCCCACGCCCAATTCCCTTATTTCCTTGGAGGTCAAAACAATGAAACTTTGCCTTCAGAAATAAAGACACTGTAGAGATGAGGAGAGAGTGATTAGAGTATTTGCACTTTAATCTACACAGAGAAAGAGAATGACAGTTTGTCTCTCGTGCTCTCTTTTTGCAGTTAATGTCAAATAGGACAGAATAAAAAAAAGATGTAGGATCCTCAGACTCCCTTTTCTATCTGGGATCTGCTTCTCTGGCCCTGCCTGTTCCGACCTATGGGTCTCACCTTTCTTCCTGCTTCTGATTCCACTGTTTCTCACATTAGCCAAACTGACCCCCCCCATCTCCAGCTGTATTCCTAGCTTTCATGTGGCAGCCAGATTCTGGTTCCTTCTCATTCTCAATGCATTTGTTCAAAAGCTGTTATGGAAGATTTCTGGATGAGATGGTGCTAGGATAATACATGTCTTATACCTTTTCCCCCAACTTCCACTGAAGCAACCAATGAACATAAAAATTAAGCTGCAGAAACATTTTTAAAATTTCAACTTGCAGTTATGTAACAATATCTGTAAGATACTTCCTTTACTATATTTTCACACAGAAAAAAGGGCTGAAATAAAGTATAAAATAACAGAATGTCACTGGTCATCATCACTGGGTCATGAGCTTATGAGATTTTCATTTACTTTGTTTTGTTCTTATTTGCTTTCAAAGTGTTAGGTAATTAGCCTACATTACTTGTCTGAACAGAAACAAGATACATGTTGTTTCTTTTAAAAGAAAACAGAAGAAGAAATAGAAATAAAAAGTACCTTACAACATCGTCTAAATTTTACAAGTAACAGAGACTGTAGTTCATTTTTATTTTGTCTCCTTTGGATCATAAATAGTAGTACTAAGTACTCTGAAACATGCCCCCAGGCTAATAAATAAGAAGTGGTATATAATTCCCACAGGGGAAGAACAATGTTCATTCTAATGGTCTTGTAGTTATGGTAAAATGTAGATATTTGAAATAGTTTATAATGAGTTTGATACTAAAATTTGAAATATGCTATTAAAATGTCACAAAACACTTGAACAGCATGACTATTAAGCTGGTTTTAATTTTCCATTTAATCATAAAGAATGCACAGATTAAATTCAGATTTCTTTTCAGTATCTTTGTATAGTCATATCTCTTTTCAGCATTATTATTATATCCCCAGAAGCATTCTTCATCACACTCTGGCAAAGAGAACTTAACATCTCTCTATATCTTCTCAAATTTCTGTTTTCCAAGGAACACTGTGATCCAACATTCTGTGTGTAAGAAATTAACCCAATTATGGTGCTCCAACCTTGAGGCATGACATAAAAGTTGCTTAGGTAAATAGCAAATATGGAAGGAGTTGGGAATGAGAAGTAATGGGCAGAGAATTAGAAAGTTTTACTGAGAGCTTAAGAAATAATTAATACTGAAGCTTCAAAAACTCCTCCAGTTTAGTCTCTAACAGCTGTAACATGATTTATACATTTATGTTGTCTGAAATTTTCTGAATGTTCGTATCTGCCTTCTGTTCTATCAAAATTCTTGAAACTGGAGGCTGCTTTCAATCACACTTTTAAAACAGCCTCAAAAATACCATCTAATTCTCTCCAAATTCCTTTCTTCCTTTTTTTTTTCCTCCCTACAAACTGAGCACCTACTATGTTCCCAGACACTGAAAGAAGCCAGATGTGCAAATGAAATGAGACACAGACCTTGCCCTCAAAAGAGTTCATAGTCTAAAATCGAGCTGAACTTGTAAATAAAGAATCATTTCATAACAACAGTTTTTGCAGTGTCTCTAGCAACAGAGAAAAAAGTAAGAAATTGTTGCTTGAGACAGTTGACAGGGAAGACCCTGGGTAAAGGGAGATTAGTTAAGAGGTTTCTGCAATTTTCCTCCAAAGACAGACTGAGTTCTTCAACTATGTTTTGTCCAAGAGATAATGTCAACCAGAGATAACTCTAATGGAATAGGAAGCTAGGGGCAGGGAGTGCTAGGACCAAGCTGCCCCCAAGGATGATCCAATCTATGGATGGAGGAATACATAAATACCTTTGAGAACCATAGCACAGTGTGATAAAGATTATAACTAAGTTAAATTTTAACATAAAAAATAATAAATGTCAGAACCCAAAGGCAACAACTAATTTGTCTATTGATAGTGGCTAATATTTATTATGGCAGCTTTTAGGCTAAGCTCTTTTAGGCTAAACTCCACCCCAAATAAAGCTGGGACCTCTAAGAGCTGTATTGTAAGTAAAATAGTGAATGAAAAGTAAATCCACCTTCCAAAATGGCATGATAAAGAAATCAAATTGTCTTGGCTTTGGTGCTGGGTAAAGGAAAATACGATACCCTCCCTAAGAATACATAACCACAAATTACCTCTCATGCTACCAGTGTGGTATGAAAAACCTCAATCAAATAATTTAATATAAAATGGTTGGCTATGCTCCATGCAGAAGAAAACATGAATCCTCTCTAAAGGAATTCACCTTCAATCCAGGTTTCAAAGAATTCCCACAGATAACATTCAAAAAAAATATGAGCTCACAGTCTAAAATACCAAAACATACAAGAACACAAAGAACAATCACTGAGAGACATCAAAGGCAATAAGACAGCAGAATCAGATCTGCACAGATTCCAGATAATGGTATTACTAGGCACAGAATATAAAATGACTGTGTCTGATATGTTTAAAGAATAAAAAAAAAGCTTTGAAATGTGAGTAGGAAACCAAGAGATTTAGAAATAACCAAAGGGATTGGGGAAAGAACCAAATAATCCTTCCAGATATTAAAAATATCTTCCACCTAGGATATAGAAATTAAGCTGAGAAAGTAGCTCCTACCCTAACAATAGGAACAGGTCAGATCGCCTATAAAAATCATGTTTGAGCCCCTCACAGAGCTGAGGTCACAATGTGAGCTACTGAACTAAAATCCAAAACGATGGCAATGTTCTCCAAGGAGAAATGAATCCCACGACTGTTTTGCCTTTGGCAGAGCAGTAGAGATAGCAGGAAGCCATGACACAAATGGGCAAGAAAACATCTGAGATTTTAATTAAATGTTAAGGGACAGGTTTGGGCTGGAGAGATGGTTTAGAATGTCTGGGAGTCCCAGATGAGACGGAAGTCTGCATTCACCCACAAACTCATTTCCCCTGATCTCCATGGAATGTTTATGAAAAAGATTAGAGGCAGGAGAGGAGAGTTCAAAGAGATCACCTCTGTGGTAAAGACATACCTAAGTGTGAGGGTAAAGAAGAGAATGAGAGCAAATCTCCATTGATCCAGAAGCTTCACGAGTAAGAGGCAGAGTCTTCTGCTGCGAGAGAGCAGGAAAGCTTACTGTGCTCATTTGCCATTTGAGCAGAGTCCCCATCTCTCAATCTAAAGTCACTGCTCTTTTTAAGTTGTAAGAAACCAGCTTTGATCTCAAGTTGTCTTGATCACTTTCACAAGATTCTCAAATACGGGGAAAAGTAAATTATATTATCTAACAATCTCAAAGCTACTTTTTAGTTAAATGTATAGAATAACTCTATAAAACACGAAAGTAGTTCACTGATTCTTGCAATTGAGTTGAGTTACTTGGTTACCCAAAATTCATTGGGCAAAACTGAGAATCTTTTTCTAGGGTAAGTATCAGCACTCCATACAGAAGTGTGGTAGACAAATGTAAAATAGATAGCTAGTGGGAAGCAGCCACATAGCACAGGGAGATCAGCTCACTGCTTTGTGTCCACCTAGAGGGGTGGGATAGGGAGGGCGGGAGGGAGGCGTAAGAGGAAGGAGATATGGGGATGTATGTATATGTATAGCTGATTCACTTTGTTATACAGCAGAAACTAACACACCATTGTAAAGCAATTATACTCCAATAAAGATGCTAAAAAAAAAAAAAAGAATGTGGTGGAAAACTGAGTCATTTCACCTTGAGGCAGAAGAGGCAGTTCTTAGTTTGCCACAATCATGGTCCTTCCTTGACCACCACCAAAAAATATATCTCCTCCAACTTTCAGAGACTTTCTAGACATCTGGAACTAACCCAGCTCTCTTAATTAAATCAATAAATAAGAGAAACAGAAATTTAAAATGTAAAATGCCTGTATGAGATTTAAATATATTGAGAGGACTTTATTCCAGATGTGAGTGAGTGATCTATCAGAGTAGGTTATAACTACAACTATATATGGAAGGATATAAGAGAAGTGGGTGCCTGAAGAAGGAGGGGGGATAATTTAATTTCATAACCTAAGAAGTTTGTTACAAATTAAATCCAAAAAGTAACCATGAAAAGTATAGTTTTCATATGGGTTTTCTGCTTCTGGTTCAGTAAAAACTAATACCCATTATATGTCTTCGCTGAGACCCACATCTCTTAAGTCACCTTAATTTTATTTAACAAATATTTATTGAGCTACTACTATGTGCCAACAAGCACTGTTCTAGTCATTTAGGATACATCACAACAGAACAAAGATCCCTGTCCTCAGGGAACTCAATACCAATGAGTAGGGAGATAGACAAAAAAAAAATGGAGGGTGACAGACAAAAAATAGTAAACATAGTAAATGAGTAAATTATTTAATATGTTAGGAGGTAAGTGCTTTGGCCAAAAGAAGGACAGGAGGGATGAGAGATAAAAGATGCAGAGGGTTGCCGTTACAGTATTAAACAGGATGGTCAGGGTAGACATCACTGAGAAGGCCCAAAAAGAGGAAAGACAGGAGTGAAGAAGCCAAGTGGTTAGCTTATGTGCAAAACAGCATTCCTGCAGAGGAAACGGATGGTGTACCACGTGTGTTCAAGGAGCAGGAAGGAGGTCAAGGTGGCTGGAATAGAGCAAGTGAGAGATCAAGTAGTAGGAGAGAAGGTCATCTCCTCATTCTTATTCATTTTCATTCTCACTCCCAAGCTATTAAATCCCAATGAAAGAAATCATATAAATTGATGGCCTCTACTCAGAGATAAATTATCCAATCTCAGCTGCTTTAATCCACCTAGTTATTTTCTTCCTTTCTTAAGTCATTTCCCACAGCTGAACTTCCAATCCTCTATTCTTATCAAGGTGACGGACCTGCTCCCACATCCTTCACTCTCCACAGATGCTTTGACTCCTACTTTGTTCAGAGAGGAGAGAGGACAATGTCTGTACTCCCATGTAATTCCGCTCCTTCCCACCTGGCTCAAAGGCAGACTGCCTCCTCCTACTCACCTGGCCTGGCCCCTTGCCCCTTCGATTGTCTCTCTCTTAGTGATTCCTTCTGTCTCCTTCTTGAATGTAGGTGTCTCCTCTCAATCTACACTCTCCTTCAGCTGTTTTGTTCATGCCACTGCCTTAAACTTCCATCTATATTTTGATGATTTTCTAATCTACATCTCTAGTTCTGATTTGCTCCTGAGGTCTAAGCAGTAATTTCCAATCTTGTACTAGACATGTTATGTTCTAATGATATCTCAAATGCAATGGGTCAAAAATCAAATATAACTCCACCCCCAAATATTGCATTGGCCAAAAAGTTCTTTCCATAACATCTTATGGAAAAACCCAAACAAACTTTTTGGCCAACCCAATATATTCTTCCTCTGCTTCCTGTCCCAATAATGTGAGACATCATTATTATTATAATATATAATTATAAATAAGTCTTATAATAATGGCATCATTATTCTCAGTCACCTGAACCTTACAATTATCTTACTTCCCTCTTTTTCTAATCTCTCATTTATAATCAGTCAAATTCTATGAATTCCTTTTTTTTTCAGTGTCTATCACCAATGCCCACCCAACGCCTTTCACCAAATACCTGCATTCACAACTCTCACCAGCCATATCAATTTAAAGAAGAATATCAGATCAGGAACATCTTATACGCTGAGACTAGCCTAAGTAACATTTGCCATTTCCATTCTTTTTGATAAAAGAGGTTTTGAATTTTTTGTTGTTTTGTTTTTGTTTTTCATTTACTGGTACCTAGTAAGGTAAGTGCTTGATCCCATTGACTCATTCATGTGAGCAAGGGAGAATTAATTGACTTCTATGTAAATTAATCTTAAGAGCACATCATAACAGAAAATTTTACAAGGGGAAGCACTTGAGCTGAGATGGGAAAAAAAGTAAAAAATTGAAAGGCAAATAAGAGAGTTGGGAGAAAATTTCAGAGAGAGAGAGAGAATAGCATTGGAGAGCATAGAATTTTCAGACAAAGCTTGAAGTTTAAGGTGCTATGGGAAAGAGAGTGAGAAATGAAGTTAAAAGTAAGCAAGGGCCAAATTCTATATCCACCAGGGAGCCACTGAAGAGGTTTTAGTGAAGGAGTAACCTAAGACATATAAATGTTAGGAAGATGACACTGTATGTGGGTGGAAGGACTTAGCTTAAGTCATTTTTTTTATTCCCCCAGAACCTAGTACAGTGCTTTCAAAGAATGTGTAAGAGTCAAAAATGAATTGCATTAGATTGAAGTAAATGATGGACACTCGATAGAGAGCAATGAATGGCTGTGTTGTGTGCAAAGCACAATTCTGAGCTGTCTAATTTGAAAGGGGACATATCAGGCTGTTGTGAAGCTGAGACCAGCCTTGTGAGCCCCACTCTCCCCATTTGATGGCTGGTGGTTGCCATGGTTACAATTGCATGGGTAGGCTTATTTATAGTTATATACTATCTTTAGTGAATTCCACAACAGATGAGAGAAAAATTCAACTGTGAAGCCATCTAAGTGCATTGGAAGCACTTAGGAAGAGCAGTAAATTAAATATACACCAGAGAATCTCAAAAACACTATGGAGAGCCCCATTTTAAACAACTGCTTTGTGAATAGTGTTCTGAGTAAATTGAAAAAATTAACCCAGGCTTTGGATGCCGTCTGCTAACTCCGCCTTTACAATCTACAAGCATATCAATTCCAGGATAGATTTTAGAGATTGATTAATTAATTAATTAATTAGTTTTACCACTTATCATACACAAGACACTTACAGGCATTGTAAGTCTTACAATAATAACATAAGGTCGGTAATATTTTTATCTCCACTTTGCACATTAGGAAACTGAGATACAACAAGGTTAATAGTTTCCCAATGCCACAAAGACCAGAGCTGGGCAAGAGCCCAGGGAGTCTGCTTCCAGTGATCTTAATCACTATGATATACTGACTTGTTTTGATATGTACAACGAAAGGTCTGGGGACCAGAATTCACTGGGAGGCCAAGAAGCCAAATTTATTTCAATCTACAGTGAATACAAATCTAAAAGGATTATTTGCTCATGGAGAACACTGAGAATTTATGCTGTAAAACTATTTATACCCAAACTTGAAATCTCAAACAAAACAAACTAGGGGCATCCTACTCCCATTTCAAAAGGTGTTGCAGCAGGATACTTTTATAAGGAAAATTTCTCTGTTTCCCAACAAATTAAATACAATTCCCAGAAAATTGATTGTGTACACATGCCAATTTTTGGAACACATCCATTAGGTACTACAAAGTAAAAGAGTAGGCTTATTTAAAAAGGAATGGATATTAATGCTATTGTTTTCTTTCATGTACCTTGACAAGTCAGTGAGGCAAGTACTGCTGATCCCTAGTTAACAGATGAAAAAACTGAGGCTCACACTGGACAATAAATTCCTGAAACACACATCCCTAGCAGGCAGAAGAAATGAATCTGAAACCACAGTCCTTCTAATGTTAAAGTCTGGGAATTTTCTGCTTATATCTTTCTGTGTCATCTTTACTTATGGGACCAAAATTTGGCTAGCTTCTAACAGAGGCTCTCCCCAAGACCAAGGAAAGTGTCTTTGAGCAACTATATAGCTTGTTGTAGGAGGTGGAATTTGCCTAGACAAGTTCAAATTTAATGCTCACTTTGTGGACAAACATGTATTATAATACCATGGCTTCTGTGGGAATAATACAATAACTTGAGTGGAAATACATGTATATCTTGTTGCAAATGCCCTTCACTGAGAGATGTTTGAATAAAAGTAATAATGATAAAGTTTTGGGATTCATATTGTTGTTAGTGATAATTTAATCTAAGAATTCTATGATATTTATTCATGCTTTTATCAAATAAATATTTACCAAGTACCTACACTCTCATTGTGGTAGATTCTGGGGATTCAGTGGTGAATAAGTATATATGTATCATAATTTTGAATGCTAGTGAAAACACAATCTTAGACTCACAAAACATTCATTCAATAAACCTCATCAAGTGCCTACTATGCACCAGACAGTACAGGAGGTACTGGGGACCTAAAGGTGAATAATTCACATCGCTAGAGGCAACTTTAGTGATCAACCATATGACAGATGATAAACTGAAAGAACCAAGAATCCAACCACTGGTCCAACACCACACAGCAAAACTGGAGTTAAAACCAAGGTTTGGTATCTTTGACCCCTGTACTTTTCCTACAGGTTCGAAGCACTGTGAAGGCTCCTGTCATCTCTGACACTTATTCATATGACATAATCAGTGCATGCATCTTTCCTCCTAAATTGGGGGAGATGCTAGAAAAAGATAAGATCACATCTGCCATTAAGGCGTTGGAGCCACAGCCCTAACAACAAAGACTTCTCTGGTCCAGTCTGTCAAGAATGCGGAGGTTGAGAAACCCTGATCTAGCCTATATTTTTTTGTAAAAAGTGCTATCAAATATATATTATGAAATAAAGATACTCTACTGAAATAAAATAGGAGCTCACATAAGGCACTTGGGGCACATAAGGCTCACCTAATGACATAGGGAGTCATTTGATGCCACTCAGAAAAAAAAGAGATTACTTTCAAATACTGAAAACTGGGGAGAGAATCTGGGAAGGTATGCCATCAATACAAGCAAGAATGAAAGGACTGTGTCCAGCTGCACCATTATTATAGACTTATACAGGTCTCGACCTGCACATTTAATTCATTTCACAGTCTGTGTACTTACCAAGTAATTATCAGACCTCTGTTTGGTTTCATATGCAATATTATTTCACAGAGAAAAGGCTCCACTTGCTGAGCATCAAAAACCATGGGATGGGTGGTCTATTTGGCTTTCAGGTAAAAAGAGAATGAAAGTACTCCCATTTGGTCTCAAACCAAATGTAGGTAATCCCAAAACTCTGGTCAGTGAGGTCCCAGGTCTGTAGAATATTATAGTTCAGACACATAATTATAGAATATACACCAGCCCTCACCTGCTTCCTACTGCGGTCACTGTCAACTTCTCACCTCACCATTTCCGTCTCCTATTTTAAATGTCTAAATTAAAATACTGATGTCCTGGCTTTGAAGATTTAGAAGATTTTTAATAATGGTGTGAACTGAATTAACTCCCTAGAAGGACCTGAAGTTAGGCATGAACACAATAAGTAACTCTAGTGGTAACAAAATATTCAATTAAAATAAGATATTAATTATTAAATTGACTCTCTGCCTCAAAGATTCTTGTGAACAAAAATAAGAAAAGCAGAAGGATTAAAGGCAAGCAAATTGGCAAGGCTCAAAACATTTTTCAGGCAATTTCAGAAAGGAAAGAAGGAAAGAGGGAAGGGTTGTAATACTAGCATAAGACAAAAATGCAATTAAAAGCCCTGAAGGGGAAAAATGGCTATCTTGTATTGATAAAAAGATTCAAGCTATGTTAAACATTTATGTATTAAGTAACATAGCATGGAAAAAATAACAGCTGTATGGAGGTTCCTTAAAAAACTAAAAGTAGAACTACCATATGACCCAGCAATCCCACTACTGGGCATATACCCAGAGAAAACCATAATTCAAAAAGATACATGCACGCCAATGTTCACTGCTGCACTATTTACAATAGCCAGGATGTGGAAGCAACCTAAATGCCCATCAACAGAGGAATGGATAAAGAAGATGTGGTACATATATACAATTGAATATTACTCAGCCATAAAAAGAACGAAGCTGTGCCATTTGCAGAGACGTGGATGGACCTAGAGACTGTCATACTGAGTGAAGTAAGTCAGAAAAAGAAAAACAAATATTGTATATTAACGTATATATGTGGAATCTAGAAAAATGGTATAGACGATCTTATTTGCAAAGCAGAAATAGAGACACAGATGTAGAGAACAAATATATAGATACCAAGGGGGAAGGGGAGGGGTGGGATGAATTGGGAGATTGGGATTGACATATATACACTACTATGTATAAAATAGATAACTAATGAGAACCTGCTGTATAGCACAGGGAACTCGGTGCTCTGTGGTGACCTAAATGGGAAGGAAATCCAAAAAAGAGGGGATATATGTATATGTATGGCTGATTCAGTTTGCTGTACAGCAGAAACTGACATAGCAGTGTAAAGCAACTATACTCCAATAAAAAAATAATAATAATAGCTAATACTTGAGTGTTTACTACTTTCACTTTAACCTCCACAATAACCCAATGAGTTAAGGTAAGTATTGTTAAAGGGTGAGATCATGACTCAATACCTGAAATAAAAATCACAAAGCTGGTTTCACTACTTATCTAAATAAAGAAGAGCTAAGCTGGTCAGGTACAACTTCTCCAAACTGCTGAAATAAGGAGAAAATTATATATCCACAATAAAACTTTGTGCCAAACAGTGCTGCCTCAAAATATTTTTAAAGGAAAATCTGTTGGAAATGTATTGAAAAATTGACGAAAAAGACACTAATGAAAGCTTTCTATAGATCAAGTGAATAAAAAATAAGTAAAGATATAAAGGAGCTGAATATTTTAATTAATAAGGTTTACCTACATGCCCTGATACATTTTGTCTAGAGCCTGCAACTCCTTTTTCATTTAGCATTTGGTCCCTTTTCTTCCTTCCCAGGCACTCCCCAGTTGAGTGCTGAGATTTGGGCCTAGCCATGGGTCTGGCGGCCAGGAGGGGGAGTAGAGGATATGTCCTTATAGGGACATGTACTGACCTGCCAAGCAGAGGCCTCTACTTTGTCTTTAAGCAAGAATGATTATTGCCATTAACAGAAAGGAGGGGTCGCTTATGCAGGCCCACAAGGTGCAGTGGGATCTGAGGTTTCAAATTTACGGAGTACAGTAATCCATATTTCCTCATTCCAAATCTCAAAGTCCCACAGCTTTTCGATCAGGTCCCTGACTTTGGCATAGCCAACTTGTTAGAGCAGATAATTCAAATCTCTCTGGAGTCCTGTTACTCTTATAATTAAGTCTTAGATCTGATTCTCAGAATTCTCTGCCCTTCCAGCTACAAGAAAAAGAGTCTCTTTATATACTGCCAAGGAGGCCCTCTGATATTCTTATTTTGCCTTAATCAACCTACAGCCTTTCATTGTCTTCTCTAATGCATCAATATTACCCAGCAACAGATGGTCAATTTCATAATTCCTGTAATAATTATTTTTCCCACAACTCTCAATGCCTGACATATCGCACCAGCTAATGCATTCCCTTCCCATATTATCTCATCCCATTTTACCACCAGTGAAAATTTTACCAATGGCAGGATACCAGCCTGCCAGAGGTTACTGGTACTCTACCCATCATGGGTTATGAGTCATCCATCTCCAGAACTGCATTATAGAGACAGCTCCCTAAAACAATTTCTTATACCACCATAGGTTTGGTTACCTGACACTCTGGAGTGAAGAATTGCATGTAGGAGGTTTATTGGAGAGGGATTTCCAGAATGACACCTGTGAGGACTAGGTAGCAGGAGAAGCTGAACTGTGATGCAAAATGCAGTTGTAGCAGAGACCTCCACTAACCCCACAGGGAACTCTGGAGAGAGATGGCCCTTCAAAGTTGTCTGAAAATGAGGCAAGGGGCAGGCCTTGTAAATCCACATGACCTTTTATTGGATGTGGGCTGCCCCAATGAGGGCATAACCTTAGGAAAGATAGCTCTCTTTGACTGAGGCAGCTCCTGGGGAGGAATAGCTGTGTGCCATCAGCTCAGTACACTCCCAGAAGCTGGGAGAACACATGGCAGGGTGGCAGGGTGATCTCAGAAGCTGGTGCTCCACAAACAGGAAACAAACCTCTTCCATGTCATATTGTAATTTCCATATATATTTTACCCTATAAACAGAGAAGAGAACTTAGTATCCCTGGTGGTATGAGTTTCTTTTGACCATACTTTCTAGAATGTTCTGACTTCCTGAAGTTTGAAACTAGCTAAGGATTTGTTTTAAATTGGTATAAAACTGCTTCAGATTAACCTTTAACACTTTTTACCTTATATATCTGTTTTCCAGAATTTTTTAAACCTGTCATACAGACACAGATATCCAACTTATTTGAGGTTTTTTCACAAAATTAGACTTGACTGACTCTTGGTGAGTAACCACTTATGGTTAAGAAATAAAAAATCATTAATAATATATATGAAGCCAGAAGGGAGTGAAGGACACATTAAAAGTGATGAAAGGGAAAAACCTACAACCAAGATTACTCTACCCAGCAAGGATCTCATTTAGAGATATTAAAACTTTTACAGAGAAGCAAAAGCTAAGAGAGTTCAGCACCACAAAACTAGCTCTACAAAAAATGCTAAAGGAACTTCTCTATGCAGGAAACACAAGAGAAGGAAAACACTGACAATAACAAACCAAAACAATTAAGAAAATGGTAATAGGAACATACATACTGATAACTACCTTAAATGTAAATGGATTAAATGCTCCAACCAAAAGACACAGACTGGCTGAATGAATACAAAAACAAGACCCATACATATGCTGTCTACAAGACACCCACTTCAGACCTAGGGACACATACAGACTGAAAGTGAGGGGACAGAAAAAGATATTCCATGCAAATGGAAATCAAAAGAAAGCTGGAGTAGCAATTCTCATATCAGACAAAATAGACTTTAGAATAAAGGCTATTACAAGAGACAAAGAAGGACACTACATAATGATCAAGGGATCAATCCAAGAAGAAGATATAACAATTGTAAATATTTATGCACCCAACATAGGAGCACCTCAGTACATAAGGCAAATGCTAACAGCATTTAAAAGGGGAAAGGGGAAATCGACAGTAACAAAATCATAGTAGGGGACATTAACATCCCGCTTTCACCAATGGACACATCATACAAAATGAAAATAAATAAGGAAACATAAGCTTTAAATGACACATTAAACACGACGGACTTAATTAATATTTATAGGACATTCCATCCGAAAACAAGAGAATACACTTTCTTCTCAAGTGCTCATGGAACATTCTCCAGGATAGATTGCATCTTGGGTCACAAATCAAGCCTTCATAAATTTAAGAAAATTGAAATCGTATCAAGTATCTTTTCCAACCACAACGCTATAAGACTAGATATCAATTACAGGAAAAAATCTGTAAAAAATACAAACACATGGAGCTAAACAATACACTACCTAATAACCAAAAGATCACTAAAGAAATCAAAGAGGAAATCAAAAAGTACCTAGAAACAAATGAAAATGAAAACACGAAGACCCAAAACCTATGAGATGAAGCAAAAGCAGTTCTAAGAGGGAAGTTTACAGCAATACAATCCTACCTCAAGAAACAAGAAACATCTCAAATAAACAACCTAACCTTACACCTAAAGCAATTAGAGAAAGAAGAACAAAAAAACCCCAAAGTTAGCAGATGGAAAGAAACCATAAAGATCAGATCAGAAATAAATGAAAAAGAAATGAAGGAAACGATAGCAAAGATCAATAAAACTAAAGGCTGGTTCTTTGAGAAGATAAACAAAACTGATAAACCATTAGCCAGACTCATCAAGAAAAAAAAGGGAGAAGACTCAAAACAATAGAATTAGAATAAAAAAGGAGAAGTAACAACTGACACTGCAGAAATACAAAGGATCATGAGAGATAACTACAAGCAACTATATGCCAATAAAAGGGACAACCTGGAAGAAATGGACAAATTCTTAGAAAAGCACAACCTTCCAAGACTGAACCAGGAAGAAACAGACAATATATAAACAGACCAATCACAAGCACTGCAATTGAGACTGTGATTAAAAATCTTCTAACAAACAAAAGCCCAGGACCAGATGACTTCACAGGTGAATTCTATCAAACATTTAGAGAGGAGCTAACACCTATCCTTCTCAAACTCTTCCAAAATATAGCAGAGGGAGGAACACTCCCAAACTCATTCTACGAGGCCACCATCACCCTGATACCAAAACCAGACAAAGATGTCACAAAGAAAGAAAACCACAGGCCAGTATCACTGATGAACATAGATTAAAAAAATCCTCAACAAAATACTAGCAAACAGAATCCAACAGCATATTACAAGGATAATACACCATGATCAAGTGGGGTTTCTCCCAGGAATGCAAGGATTCTTGGATATATGCAAATCAATCAATGTGATACACCATATTAACAAATTGAAGGAGAAAAACCATATGATCATCTCAATAGATACAGAAAAAGCTTTCAACAAAATTCAACACCCATTTATGATAAAAACCCTCCAGAAAGTAGGCATAGAGGGAACTTACCTAACATAATAAACCCCATATGTGACAAATGCACAGCCAACATCATTCTCAGGTGAAAAAGGAAAATATTTCCTCTAAGATCAGGAACAAGACAAGGTTATCCACTCTCACCACTATTTTTCAACATAGTTTTAGAAGTTTCAACCACAGCAATCAGAGAAGAAAAAGAAATAAAACGAATCCATATCGGAAAAGAAGAAGTAAAGCTGTCACTGTTTGCAGATGACATGATACTATACATAGAGAATCCTAAAGATGCTACCAGAAAACTACTAGAGCTAATCAATGAATTTGGTAAAGTAGCAGGATACAAAATTAATGCACAGAAGTCTCTTGCATTCCTATACACTAATGATGAAAAATCTGAAAGAGAAATTAAGGAAACACTCCCATTTACCATTGCAACAAAAAGAATAAAATATCTAGGAATAAACCTACATAAAGAGACAAAAGACCTGTATGCAGAAAACTATGACACTGATGAAAGAAATTAAAGATGATACAAACAGATGGAGAGATATACCATGTTCTTGGATTGGAAGAGTCAACATTGTGAAAATGACTGTACTACCCAGAGCAATCTACAGATTCAATGCAATCCCTATCAAACTACCAATGGCATTTTTCACAGAACCAGAACAAAAAATTTCACAATCTGTATGGGAACACAAAAGACCCCGAATAGCCAAAGCAATCTTGAGAAAGAAAAACGGATCTGGAGGAATCAGGCTCCCTGACTTCAGACTATACTACAAAGCTACAGTAATCAAGACAGTATGGTACTGGCACAAAAACAGAAATATAGATCAATGGAACAGGATAGAAAGCCCAGAGATAAACCCATGCACATACAGTCACCTTATCTTTGATAAAGGAGGCAAGAATATACAATGGAGAAAAGACAGCCTCTTCAACAAGTGGTGCTGGGAAAACTGGACAGCTACATGGAAAAGAATGAAATTAGAACACTCCCTAACACCATACACAAAAATAAACTCAAAATGGATTAAAGACCTAAATGTAAAGTCAGACACTATAAAATTCTTAAAGGAAAACATAGGCAGAATATGCTATGACATAAATCACAGCAAGATCCTTTTTGACTCACCTCCTAGAGAAACAGAAATAAAAACAAAAATAAACAAATGGGACCTAATGAAACTTCAAAGCTTTTGCACAGCAAAGGAGACCATAAACAAGATGAAAAGACAACCCTCAGAATGGGAGAAAATATTTGCAAACGAAGCAACTGACAAAGGATTAATCTCCAAAATATACAAGCAGCTCGTGCAGCTCAATATCAAAAAAACAAACAACCCAATCCAAAAATTGGCAGAAGAACTAAATAGACATTTCTCCAAAGAAGATATACAGATTGCCAACAAACAGATGAAAGGATGCACAACATCACTAATCATTAGAGAAATGCAAACCAAAACTACAATGAGGTATCACCTCATACCAGTCAGAATGACCATCATCAAAAAATCTACAAACAATAAATGCTGGAGAGGGTGTGGAGAAAAGGGAACCTTCTTGCACTGTTGGTGGGAATGTAAATTGCTTCAGCCACTATGGAGAACAGTATGGAGGTTTCTTATAAAACCAAAAACAGAACTACCATATGACCCAGCCATCCCAGTATTGGGCATATACCCTGAGAAAACCATAATTCAAAAAGAGTCATATACCACAATGTTCATTGCAGCTCTATTTACAATAGCCAGGACATGGAAGCAACCTAAGTGTCCATCAACAGATGAATGGATAAAGAAGATGTGGCACATATATACAATGGAATATTACTCAGCCATAAAAGAAACGAAATTGAGTTGTTTGTAGTGAGGTGGATGGACCTAGAGCCTGTCATACAGAGTGAAGTAAGTCAGAGAGAGAAAAACCAATACCGTATACTAACACATATATACGGAATGTAAAAAAAAAAAAAAAAAAAAAAAAAGGTTTTGAAGAACCTAGGGGCAGGACAGGAATAAAGACACAAACAGAGAGAATGGACTTGAGGACATGGGGAGGGGGAAGGGTAAGCTGGGACGAAGTGAGAGAGTGGCATGGACATATATACACTACCAAATGTAAAATAGATAGCTAGTGGGAAGCAGCTGCATAGCACAGGGAGATCAGCCTGGTGCTTTGTGTCCACCTAGAGGAGTGGGATAGGGAGGGTGGGAGGGAGACGCAAGAGGGAGGAGATATGGGGATGTATGTATATGTATAGCTGATTCACTGTGTTATACAGCAGAAACTAACACACCATTGTAAAGCAATTATACTCCAATAAAGATGTTTTTAAAAAAAAGGAAAAATATATATATTTGAAGTACCAACAATGGTCCCAGTGCCTCTACAAAATATAATAATTTTAATGTAACTGATTACATTGCCAAGGGTTCTGATTTTCTAGTTACCTTACAATGGAAAGGGATGGGGCTAGGGAACCTGTATTGTTCAAAACAAAAATTACTTTATTAATTAATGTTTTAAATTTAGTAGGATTTATAAATTTTCACATTTTTTTCCAGAAATGAAGCTTACATTTGATAGTTCAGCAAAATATCTTTGATGCTAGGGCAATTCTCACTGTCTTCCAGTCACTCCTTACAGTGATACTCATCTTAAGGCAGCTCAGATATGCAAGACTATTTCCTAGAGAACTAAAGACCCATGAGCTGATGACACCTGAAAAAAAGACAAGCTCAACAAAAGGTCTGGTTCTCTCCTTCACTTTTCTTTCTTTAGTACAAACATGAAAGCAGTGATAGACTCAAAGCAGTGATAGACTCAGTATGTGGTCAACGGTACAGTGATGCTGGATGACGTTTTTTAAAAATCAGAACTTCTTAGCTCCTATATTCCATTGTCTTCCTGGGCCAATTTTTAACATGAATAAAATCAGATAAATTAATCATAAGGAAACATCAATTGCATTATATTACCCTACGTCTCCTAGCCTGGATATACTATATTCATGGATACTGAATTAGATAATCAGGTAATTTCAGTAATCTTTGATGAGTCACAGAGTGAAAACGATGCCAGGACATAGGAGGTGGAACAAATATAATTCCAATATTCAATGAAGAACATCACAATGTAAAACTGACCACTGTGATCACTAGGGACAAACATCAGTTCTCCAGAAAAAAAGTCATCCTGACCAGTAAATAGGTTGGGTAGGTTAGGGAAATGTGAGGCATAAACTATCTGGAGATAAGCAGAGCATTTGATAAAGCCTCTCCTAATATCCCTCTGAACAGAACAGAGAAATATTACTTGGTCTCCATTGCAACTGGATGCATTAGTTGCTGGCTGAATCATCACACTGTCAAAGAACACCTACTCACTCTCTTGAGAGTTGAGGGCAGAAAGGGCTGCACCACATGTGGATGCAATGCAGATTTTAAAAACATCTGGGATGAAGTCCTAGTTCCAACACTAACCTGGCTGGCTCTCTGAGCAAGTCCATCCAGACTCTGATGGCCTGTGTGGCACTGCTCCAATGGGATCCCCATCACATTTGTTCTGCTAATTCCTGACATCAGCTTTCAGCACAGCTTGCTAAATGAACTGTCCTCTCAGATTCTGCCCATGCCGCCAGAGTCTCCATAGAATTAATACTTCTCTGACTGTAAAACCTGGTTTGTGATGCAAACTTTCTCTCCTTCCACTGCTCCTTCATTTCTTATCAGCTCTTGATTTTGAGTTTTTAGTATCTCTAGATTTTGCTCCTTGATCTCTCTGCCTTTGACTAGCCTTACAATAGCCTTAAGATGAAAACAGTTAATACCCTAAAGTTGTTAATAAACTTCAAAGACTGCTGTCTACCAAGGACAGTTTTAGTGGCATGCCACAAGGCACTGAAAAGAATGAAGAGAATGGAATCAGAGAGGCAGCTGTGCAATTAGATCCAAGGGCTGATGGAGCTGAAAGTGAAAAACAGGCCAAAAGGCTAGTGGCTGAATCAGCTCATAGAGCAGCTAGAAAGGAGCAGAGGCAGGGCAGGAACCAAGGAGGTGTTACAGAGCATTCCCCATGTAAAGAACTGGGAGGCCCTGACTGGTTTTTTGAGATTTTCTATATACAAGTGTGATAACAGCCTAGGGTCAAGGTAGACAGGATACTGCTGACAGCCTTTGGAGGTGCCTAAATAAAATAGTCATGTGGTGCTCCTATGGAATGCTGCCTGAGAGGGGAAATATAATCCACCTTCTGGAAGATACCCCTACTTTATCAGCTTACTTACCATTTGGGATACCAAATTTTACACACTAGCAACTTCATCTCACTATACATCATAGGATAATTTGAGGAGAACAGCATTCAAAAGCAATAAATAGAAAGGAGTGCAGAAGGTCATAGTGGTATGATCTTTTAATAGGGATAGTTACAAACAAATTTTAAAAGACACAATTCTATGGCTGTGCACTCTGAAACTCTAGCTATTTTCTTTAATTAAAAAATAGTATAGGGCTTCCCTGGTGGCGCAGTGGTTGAGAATCTTCCTGCCAATGCAGGGGACACAGGTTCGAGCCCTGGTCTGGGAAGATCCCACATGCCGCGGAGCAACTAGGCCCGTGAGCCACAACTACTGAGCCTGTGCGTCTGGAGCTTGTGCTCCGCAACAAGAGAGGCCGCGATAGTGAGAGGCCCCGCGCACCGCGATGAAGAGTGGCCCCCGCTTGCCGCAACTAGAGAAAACCCTTGCACAGAAATGAAGACCCAACACAGACAAAAATAAAAATTAATAAATAAATAATAAAAATAAAAGAATTCCAAAAAAAAAAAAAAAAAAAAAAAAAAAAAAAAAAAAAAAAAAAAATAGTATATTTAAGAGGAGTGAACATTATTTCATTCCAATTCAATAATCTAAATCATAGCATAATATGAATTTTCTTTTCCAATGAGTCATCGTTCTGGATGCTGTTGATTTCTGAAATAAGATCCTATACTGAAAATCTCTCAGGGTTTTATGATTGCCATTTGAAAGAAACATGATACAGAATAAAGCTGTAGTAGCTCCTAAAATCACATCAAAATTCACATTTCAAGCATAATTAGCATGAAATTTTATGGATTTAATTTGAAGAATGCTGCAAAATAATTCCTTGTTCAAAGAAAATTAGACATTTTGATCACCATCAGTTACCTTTGCTCATATTTTATGATTCAGTGAATCCTAATTCTATCCACCAAGAATTCCTTTCTTGTTTGGAAAAGCAGTCTTTCTTCTCATGAGCTCAACAAGTGAAAGACCATGGGAGTCAAATAAAATAAACAGCATCTAGTGATCATTAGCCTAGTTTTATTACACATGGGCAAACATCTGGAATATTTTACAAAATAAATCAAATTCTTTTTTTTTTTTATATATATGGCCTTTATTATGTTGAAGTAGGTTCCCCCTATGCCCACTTTCTGAAGAGTTTTTATCATAAATGGGTGTTGAATTTTGTCAAAAGCTTTCTCTGCATCTATAGAGATGATCATGTGGTTTTTATTCTTCAATTTGTTAATATGGTGTATCACATTGATTAATTTGCATATATTGAAGAATCCTTTCATCTCTGGGATTAACCCCACATGATCAAGGTGTATGATCCTTTTAATGTGGTGTTGGATTCTGTTTGCTAGTATTTTGTTGAGGAATTTTCCATCTATATTCATCAGTGATATTGGTCTGTAATTTTCTTTTTTTGTAGTATCTTTGTCTGGTTTTGGTATCTGGGTGATGGTGGCTTCATAGAACGAGTTTGGGAGTTTTCCTTCCTCTGCAATTTTTTGGAAGAGTTTGAGAAGGATGGGTGTTAGCTCTTCTCTAAATGTTTGACAGAATTCACCTGTGAAGCCATCTGGTCCTGGACTTTTGTTTGTTGGAAGATTTTTAATCACAGTTTCAATTTCATTACTTGTGATTGGTCTGTTCATATTTTCTATTTCTTCCTGGTTCAGTCTTGGAAGGTTATACCTTTCCAAGAATTTGTCCATTTCTTCCAGGTTGTCCATTTTATTGGCATAGAGTTGCCTGTAGTAGTCTCTTAGGATGCTTTGTATTTCTGCAGTGTCTGTTGTAACTTCTCCTTTTTCATTTCTAATTTTATTGATTTGAGTCCTCTCCCTCTTTTTCTTGATGATTCTGGCTAATGGTTTATCAATTTTGTTTATCTTCTCAAAGAAACAGCTTTTAGTTTTATTGATCTTTGCTATTGTTTTCTTTGTTTCTATTTAGTTCTGCTCTGATCTTTATGATTTCTTTCCTTCTGTTAACTTTGGGTTTTGTTTGTTCTTCTTTCTCTAGTTCTTTCTTTAGGTGTAAGGTTAGATTGTTTACTTGAGATTTTTCTTGTTTCTTGAAGTAGGCTTGTATAGGTATAAACTTCCCTCTTAGAACTGCTTTTGCTGCATCCCATAGGTTTTGGATCGTCGTGTTTTCATTGTCATTTGTCTCTAGGTATTTTTTGATTTCCTCTGCTTTCTTCAGTGATCTCTTGGTTACTTAGTAACATATTGTTTAGCCTCCAAGTGTTTGTGTTTTTTACGTTTTCTTCCCTGTAATTCATTTCTAATCTCATAGCGTTGTGGTCAGAAAAGATGCTTGATATGATTTCAATTTTCTTAAATTTACTGAGGCTTGATTTGTGACCCAAGACGTGATCTATCCTGGAGAATGTTCCGTGCACACTTGAGAAGAAAGTGTAATCTGCTGTTGTTGGATGGAATGTCCTATAAATATCAATTAAATTTATCTGGTCTACTGTGTCATTTAAAGCTTGTGTTTCCTTATTAATTTTCTGTTTGGATGATCTGTCCATTGATGTAAGTGAGGTGTTAAAGTCCCCCACTGTTATTGTGTTACTGTCGATTTCCTCTTTTAGATATGTTAGCAGTTGCCTTATGTATTGAGGTGTTCCTATGTTGGGGGCATATATATTTATAATTGTTGTATCTTCTTGGGTTGATCCCTTGATCATTACATAATGGCCTTCCTTGTCTCTTGTAACATTCTTTATTTTAAAGTCTGTTTTATCTGATATGAGTATTGCTACTCCAGCTTTCTTTTGATTTCCATTTGCATGGAATATGTTTTTCCACCCCTCACTTTCAGTCTGTATGTGTCTCTAGGTCTGAAGTGGGTCTCTTGTAGACAGCATATATATGGGTCTTGTTTTTGTATCCATTCAGCAAGCCTGTGTCTTTTGGTTGGAGCATTTAATCCATTCACATTTATGGTAATTATCAATATGTATGTTTCTATTACCATTTTCTTAATTGTTTTGGGGTTTTTTTTTAGGTCCTTTTCTCCTCTTGTGTTTCCCACTAAGAGAAGTTCCTTTAGCATTTGTTGTAGAGCTGGTTTGGTGGTGCTAAATTCTCTTAGCTTTTGCTTGTCTGTAAAGCTTTTGATTTCTCCATCGAATCTGAATGAGATCCTTGCAGGGTAGAGTAATCTTCGTTGTAGGTTCTTCCCTTTCATCACTTTAAGTATATCATGCCACTCCCTTCTGGCTTGTAGACTTTCTGCTGAGACATCAGCTGTTAACCTTATGGGAGTTCCCTTGTATGTTATTTGTCATTTTTCCCTTGCTGCTTTCAATAATTTTTCTTTGTCTTTAATTTTTGCCAATTTGATTACTATGTGTCTCAGCGTGTTTCTCCTTGGGTTTATCCTGTATGGGACTCTCTGCACTTCCTGGACTTGGGTGGCTGTTTCCTTTCCCACGTTAGGGAAGTTTTCGACTATAATCTCTTCAGATATTTTCTCGGGTCCTTTCTCTCTCTCTTCTCCTTCTGGGACCCCTATAATGCGAATGTTGTTGCATTTAATGTTGTCCCAGAGGTCTCTTAGGCTGTCTTCATTTCTTTTCATTCTTTTTTCTTTATTCTGTTCCACCACAGTGAATTCCACCATTCTGTCTTCCAGGTCACTTATCCATTCTTCTGCCTCAGTTATTCTGCTATTGATTCCTTCTAGTGTAGTTTTCATTTCAGTTATTGTATTGTTCATCTCTGTCTGTTTGTTCTTTAATTCTTCTAGATCTTTGTGAAACATTTCTTGCATCTTCTCGATCTTCGCCTCCATTCTTTTTCCGAGGTCCTGGATCATCTTCACTATCATCATTCTGAGTTCTTTTTCTGGAAGGTTGCCTATCTCCACTTCATTTAGTTGTTTTTCTGGGGTTTTATCTTGTTCCTTCATCTGGTACATAGTCCTCTGTCTTTTCATCTTGTCTATCTTTCTGTGAATGTGGTTTTTGTTCCACAGGCTGCAGGATTGTAGTTCTTCTTGCTTCTGCTGTCTGCCCTCTGGTCTCAAATTCTTTTAAGAGCATGAGGTAATAGAGAAAAACTAACTTGGATTTTGCTTATGTGTGCATTCAGAAGTCAACAAATATTTATTGAAATATATTGAACATCTAAATGTTATGTTAATATTACCAAAGTTAACTATTTTTTTATATTTTAAGTTATCTGTATTAAAAAATGAATAATTTACTTGAATACTAGCTGGTATATATGAATTCATAATGACATTTGAATTTCATTTCTAGCACTTCTTAGCAGCAATCCAA
The DNA here is from genome assembly GCF_028023285.1 of Balaenoptera ricei. Classification (NCBI taxonomy): domain Eukaryota; kingdom Metazoa; phylum Chordata; class Mammalia; order Artiodactyla; family Balaenopteridae; genus Balaenoptera; species Balaenoptera ricei. The sequence continues at coordinate 91,753,313 of NC_082644.1, read as the reverse complement.
GATCAGTCACTCATCTCTTACATTGGAATTGTAGCTAAGCATAAACTTTCTAAACTAACAAAAGATAAGATTACAAAGTTATAAATGGTATTTGAATTGAATCTCATAATGTCACCCGTGAACTTTGGTTAGGGCTTGGTCTTAAACAACACACACAATACAACAAACACACTGATACACACACACACAAGTGGTGACCATCTGTTTATTTAGCTGCTATCAGAAACACATTTTTCATTTTAGGAAACACCTCTCCCATACTCTCAGACTATGTGGTTTGAGGAGGGTGGCCTCTACTGTCTCTTTTCAGAGGTGAGCACGTGACTGAGGCTAGTCAATCTCAGTGTCCATCCTTCCAGTTTACTTCAAAGATGGTTCAGAGATGATCAGATGACACATGTCAGACTAATCAGCACCCTCCATGGAACTTCTTCTGAACTACTGGTAAAGAAGTACTCCCTTTTATAGGATTATAGAGGCTAAGAACCATTTAAGATGATGTGGTTAAGGACAGCTTTGTGGCCATATGAAGAGAGCCTTCCTGAGAATGAATTCAAATTTAAAAATAGTATATTTTTTAATTTGCAAGACAAAGAAAAAGAGAAAGCTTCTTAATGATATTAATCTAACCTCATAATTCAGCCATTTCTAAATATAGCTTGATCCCTTGAAAATACCAGTCACATGAGCCAATGGATTCCAGTTTGTGTTTCTTTGTTTAAACCAGCCTGAACTGCGTTTGACTTTTGCAACTGAGAGAGTACAGCCAATATACATATATATCCACAGACTTAATATCTTCTGTTTGTGAAATTTCTTTTTCTCTCCCTCTCTCTCTCCCTCTCTCTCTCTCTCTCTCTCTCTCTATCTCTCTCTCTCACATACACACAGACACACAGTGCTTAAGAAGCCTAGTATTTGTCCTATAGATGACAAAAAACTCTGACCATATGGTTTTCACCTTCATGGCCAGCAGAATTTTACTGAAACTCAGCCATTTTTTATCTAATTGATGTGCAGCAACATGTTCTGACTGCTTGCAGAAACTTTTTCAGCCATTGACACAGACGTGACAATTCTTCAAATTCTGCATCAGCCCTCCATCTGTATAGCATCATTTCTGCCCAAGCCCTGAGACTCAGAAAACTTAACTCACATTTGTCACAGAGCTGGAGTCACATGAAGTACCCGAAAATGTTGGGCTGAAAATGATGTAAACACCTGGAGGTCCTCACCCATGACTACAGAGGCATCTCAATGCCAAGTTGAGACTGGCTTAATTGTGAGATTTCTAAGTCTTTGGCTGACAGCATATTGTCACTCTGCTCTATTGTAGCAGAAACTCATAATTGTTTCCAGCTGCAAACAAATGTAAGGCTGACTCTAAAGAGGCACGTGTCATCTTTCCTTTTTTTTTTTTTTTTTTTAATTTATTTATTTATGGTTGTGTTGGGTCTTCGTTTCTGTGCGAGGGCTTTCTCTAGTTGAGGCAAGCGGGGGCCACTCTTCATTGCGGTGCGCGGGCCTTTCACTGTGGGGGCCTCTCTTGTTGCGGGGCACAGGCTCCAGATGCGCAGGCTCAGTAGTTGTGGCACACGGGCTTAGTTGCTCCGCGGCATGTGGGATCTTCCCAGACCAGAGCTCGAACCCGTGTCCCCTGCATTGGCAGGCAGATTCTCAACCACTGCGCCACCAGGGAAGCCCTGTCATCTTTCCTTTGATCAACAGATTCAGTCTGTCCCATCAAGATGCCATCAGTACACAGTATCTCAAGGTTGGCTACATTCAGTATAATGTATATTGTGGGATTATTTGACACAATACTAGTTGTTAAATTTTCTTTCCTTACAAGATGGTCGAATTGGGACCACCAAGTTACCAAGTGGGCTCATGTTGTTTTGGATCTCAAAGGCCAAAGCTAGAGCAGAGGAAAAGCCAGAGTATGAATCTAACCCAACATACAAGCATAAAAGACTACCTGAGTTCAAATCCCAGACTTTTGAGCAAGTTGCCTAACTCCCCCAAGCCCCAGTTTCCTCATCTGTAAAATAGGAAAATGTAAAAGTAGTACCTAATCAGAGGTTTCTGAAAATTAAATTACATAATTCATTGAGGGGCCAAGAAACGCTATCTATTGATATCAATAGCTAATAATATTAATTGTCGATAGACATTAGCTGTTAACAAACATTTAAAATTTATGATCAAAAAACATTATCTGTTAATATTTTTGCTGTTATCATCTAGAAAAGTCCTTTCACTTCCCTGAATTTCAGACTTCTCAACTGTAAAATGGGAGTAATAATCACTGCCAACTTCCTGAAACTGTTTTTAAACTCAAACGAGAACATTTACACAAAAGCACTTCATACAACATAAAGTGTATCAAAATATATGGTGACATTGTTCCTTCTGCTGTTGTTGTCTTCATTATTGGTACTGGGATACAATAAGTGTATTTGTATGTATTTAGCATCCAGCATGGACCAGTCCTGGTTAGGCATAAATTCTACTCTCTAAATGCTTATCATCATGGAAAAGACATTAGCAAGAATAACCTTAACACATAAAGCAGTCTTTCCTACTATTTTAACTAACAAATTCCTTTCACAATAATATAGATCGACACTGTCAGATAGAATTTTCTATGAACAATGATGCAAATGTCATACAACTGCACCATCCAATATGATAGCCACCAGTCACACACACTATTTGAGCAATTGGGATGTGGCTAGTGTAAATAGGAAACTAAATTTAATTTTATTTCATTTTAGTTAATTTAAATTGTAATAGCTGTATGCAGCTTGTTGCTACCACATTGAACAGCAGAGAGATAGAATGTCTTCAATCCCTTAGATATTTGTTAATGGGTCTGCCATTTTTTTGTACTGCATGTTATAATGACATGATTTGAGGTTGAAAATGTATTATAAATTCCATTTAAATGTAATCTTCAACAATTGTACATTTACATATAATATATGCCCACTATGTACAAAAACAAGTTTTGACTTTTTACATGCCAGTTAATGTAGACTAATTATGTAAGAAAAAGTATCATTTTTAAAGTGTACTATATTGATACTTGGGAGCCAAGAGTATAATAAAATTTAAATTTAACTATGAATTACAGCATAAAATAAATTAAAAACTATTTTATTATGGATGTCTGATATTCTTATATTTTACATGCAAAAAAATACAATTAGTATTTTCATATTTTGTTGCATTTGTCTGCTTATGCACACTCTCCTAATTGTAACACATGTGGTTAAAAAGTCTTTATTCCCACACATGAAAAGTCTTCTAACATTCTCCATTTAAATAATAATTTTTAAATTATTCTTATGTCTCCTAATGTGCTACATGAGAATTTTGATCAAATGGATGCAGCTTACAGATTTGGTGATGTTCATATTGAAGAAAATTTGAGAATTATTAATATTTTATATTCTTTATTAACTTGATATATAGCAGTTTCTGTGTTCCTTATGTCACGGTCTTAAATAATTGTCTAGCCTTAATAATAATTTTATACCTATAATTATGAATAAAAATAATTTACAGCTGTGTGATGGCCAAGCCCAGCAATGGCTGGTGGTTGATATTCAATTCACGGTGTCTGGCTAAGTGACTGAGTCACAAGCACATTCATTTGATCTCCACGATGTGCACTAACTACATATTGAAGAACTATATGTCCACTTTTAAAGGGATATTTTTTAAACAATTATTTTACCTGCTGATCTTTAATATAAATGTAAGCAGGCACCATTATTGCCTTTGATACCATGAACTCCTTGGGACACTTTCTCTTGATCTCAGAATTTCTCAAACCACTTGTTGAGTAAGACTGTCAAAGAATACTGGAAAACTGCTTAACCTTCATGGAATGTTTAGACACCTTAAAGAGGTCCCTTGTTCTTTGGACCCATAGAAAACAACTGAAACTCTGTCCACAATTGGGCATCAGATATGTAGACATAAATGAGAGGATCTGTGAGGAGAGAAGACCTGAGAAAAGCCAGGCCAGACTCAACATAAGAAAGAACGTGGAGGTCCAAAGAATACATCAACATGAAAGAGGAAATCTGGCACCTTGCACCAGAGATAGCAGCAGGTCCTAGGGATTAGAAGGGGCAATGGAAGGAAGGGCAGAAGGACCTGACCTCACTCCCATTAGTTTCCCCAGCCTTCCCCTAAGCCCAGAGAGCCCAAAACCCCTAGAAAGAAAAGGGCTGTGGTAGAAATAAAAGTTATGTACTGGACATCTAAACAACTCTGCTATGCGGACGCCACTCTGAAAAGAGTTGAACACAAGAAAAGAAGGTGAAGGCATTGTCCTCCTGGCTGGTGAGAGAGGTGAGCAATGATAATCAAGGGACAACAGGTTTGGTGAAGCCATAGAGACTGGTACCAGCTAGAGAAGGACAACAATGAGGACAGCAATCCATGGCAGCCCAGATTCACAAGATTGGAGGAGGTGACACAATGCTAACAACCCAAGGTGGCAAGGCAGTCAGGGGTCAGAGGTCTGGTGAGAGGCATTCAGTGAGGTAAATAATCCAAGAGCAGAAGAGCAACAGCAGGTTTCTGGGCACTGCTTAGGGACAAATGAGACCAATGAACATGGTAATAAAAGGAAAGCAAAGAGCTCACATCAGAAGCTTTGATTTCCTATAAGAAAACATTTTTCTTCTGTCAGAGAATCCCAGAAGGGAAGTGACACAGTTGAGAAACAGCTATTTTACATGTGTAAGTAATCTTGGGGATTCTTAGAAATGTTTAGGGAGAAAAATCACTTCATATATAGGCAGATAAGGGGCAGGACTTAGAGCTACTGAAATCTGAAAATCATTTTAAATATGACCAAATACATACCACCTTTTAATAAAGCTTAGAATATAAATATACACCATAACTTTTTCTAGGTACAGGATTATGGGTGCTTTTATTTTCTTAATTTCATCTCTTATCTGAATTTTCTAGGGTTTCTTTGAAGAACATGTAACATTTGGGTATAAAAAGCATAAGACTGGGACTTCCCTGGTGGCACAGTGGTTAAGAATCTGCCTGCCAGTGCAGGGGACACGGGTTTGAGCCTTGGTCTGGGAAGATCCTGCATGCCGCAGAGCAACTAAACCTGTACGCCACAACTACTGACCCTGCGCTCTAGAGCCCACGAGCCACGACAACTGAGCCCGTGTGCCACAGCTACTGAAGCCTGGGCACCTAGAGCCCGTGCTCCACAACAAGAGAAGTCACCACAATGAGAAGCCCGTGCACCACAACGAAAAGTAGCCCCCGCTTACCGCAACTAGAGAAAGCCCATGCACAGCAACAGAAACCCAACGCAGCCAAAAATTAATTTTTTAAAAATTATTAAAAAAATAAAATTTATTTTAAAAATTAAATGCCACTTTTCACATGTTAAATTGCAAAGATTGAAAAAAAATCTAATACTCAGTATTGGCAAATGGATAGGGAAGTAGGCACTCATACTCTGCTCACAAGATAATAAAGGATTATGTTATTTCTGGAGGACAATTTGAGAACAAAATCAAAATTCTTAAAAATTTTTATGTATATCCAGGAATTCTGCTTCTAGAAATATACATAATGTAGAGAATTCTCCTCTTTTTATAAAAACTACAATGTATCGATAGATAAATATGGAGATAGACAGGTAGCAAATTATACCTTCAATAACATATACCAAATTATTGATAGTTATTACTGATAGGATTATGAGTGATTTTTCATCTTAAGTATTCTTTTCCACATATTTCTGCCATGAAAACTATTACTTAAACAGGATAAATAAATGCTATGTTAAATAAAAGGAATTGAAAAGTTAGCAAAGCATTAAGTTTTTCATCTCATTCTCTTATATTTTGTATCTTCTTATCTGTGGTTACAACCTATTCTAATTCCTGGTATCACTTGATTTCTTCAGTATTTGGGCAACAATTTATTTTATAGTTTCCTCAATAAATATTTTTGGGATTTATTAACCAAATCTTCTTGTTCCTATTTTCTAATCCACTAAAATCTGCTTTTACCTTTATTAATTTCTTCCTCCTGGTCTCCTTTGACTTATTTCATCATTCTCTTTATAACTGCTTAGGAATTGAAAGCTTAGGTACATTTATTTTTATTATTTCTAATTTAGCAATTTAAAAATACAAGGCATAAACTCTGATTTTGGATCCAGTTCCTTATTTCAAATGATTAATATTATTTATTTTAATATCTTTTTTGCAAGAATTATCACTCTGAGTATGATACTGCAACCAAATTTGCAACTAGTATTTAGACTTAAATCTATGTTTAAATCTTTTCATTACTCCCCACCACTTTTTAATTTACATACGGTAAAATTCACTTTCAGTGGACAGTTTTGTGCATTTTGACAAATGTAAACAGTTTTGTAACTACCATCACAATCAAGATATTGATTATTTCAATCAAAGTGTTCCCTCATGCCCTTTTGTAGTAAATTTAAATTCCTGCCCTCTGCCCCCAGTGCCTAACAACTATTGATATAATTTGTCTCTATAGTTTTACTTTTTCCTGCATGTCTTATTGTTGCATGTATCAGCATTTCGTTTCTTTTTATTAATGAGTAGTGTTCCATTGTATAGGTGTGCCAAAATTTGATTATCTATTTACCAACTGAAGGGCATTTGAATTGCTATAAATATATGCATACAGGTCTTTGTGTAGACATATGTTTTCATTTCTCTTATGTAAATACCCAGGAATGGGTTTTCTGGCCCTATGGTAATTATTTGTTTATCTTTATAAGAAACTGCCTGTTTTCCAAAATGGCTCTTTTATTTTATATTCCCCCCAGTAGTGTATACAAATCCCAGGTGTTGGGGCTTCCCTGGTGGCGCAGTGGTTGGGAATATGCCTGTCAATGCAGGGGACATGGGTTCGAGCCCTGGTCTGGGAAGATCCCACATGCCGTGGAGCAACTAGGCCCGTGAGCCACAATTGCTGAGCCTGCGCGTCTGGAGCCTGTGCCCCGCAACAAGAGAGGCCCCCACAGTGAAAGGCCCGCGCACCGCGATGAAGAGTGGCCCCCGCTTGCCTCAACTAGAGAAAGCCCTCGCACAGAAACGAAGACCCAACACAACCATAAATAAATAAAAATTAAAAAAAAAAAATCCCAGGTGTTCCATATCCTCATATAATCACCAAAACTTGGAATTGTCAGATTGGGGCTGGGGTGGGGGAAGAGTATAGGCGCATGGTTCTTTCTTTTCACCTTTTTGTTGTTCTGCTAAATATATGTGGTATCTCATTGCTTCAGTTTGTGTTTTCATAAATTTCCACAGTAACTAATGATGTTAAATATATTTTAATGTGCTTATTTGCAATCAGCCATCAGAACCTCCTCTTTGGTGAAGTATCTGTTCAAATATCTTGCTCATTTTTTAAATTGGATTTTGTTATTTTACTATTGAGTTTTTAAAGTTTTTTATATATTCTGAATACAAATCCTGATATGTGTTTTGCAAATATTTTATCTCAGTCTATGGCTTTACTTACATTTTTTTAATATAAATTTTATTTATTTATTTTTTATTATTATTTTTTTGGCTGTGTTGGGTCTTCGTTTCTGTGCGAGGGCTTTCTCTAGTTGCGGCGAGCGGGGGCCACTCTTCATCGCGGTGCGCAGGCCTCTCACTGTTGCGGCCTCTCTTGTTGCGGAGCACAGGGTCCAGATGTGCAGGCTCAGTAGTTGTGGCTCACGGGCCCAGTTGCTCCGTGGCATGTGGGATCTTCCCAGACAAGGGCTTGAACCCGTGTCCCCTGCATTGGCAGGCAGATTTTCAACCACTGCGCCACCAGGGAAGCCTCTACTTACATTTTTGAATAGTATCTTTCAAAGAACAGACATTTAAAATTTTGATGAAGTCCAATATATTAAACTTTTTCTTTTATGTATATTTATTTTGTGTTTCATATTTCATGTGTCCCAGCTAAGAAATTTTTGTTTAACCAAGGTCACAACGATTTTCTTCTATGTTTACTTCTAGAAATTTCATAGTTTCCGATTTTACATTTAAGCCTATGATCCATTTTGCATTCATTGTTAAATATGGTATGATATATGGGTCATTTCATTTTTTGAATGAGGATGTATACTTGTTTCAGCACTCTCTGTTGAAAAGTCTATTCTTCCTTTATTGAATTACCTTGGCACCTTTGCTGAAAATCAGTTGACCATACTCGTGAGGGACTATTTCTGGCTTCATGTCTATTGATATTTATCACTCCCTAAAAATCTAAGAGAATTCAGCACCACCAAACCAGCTCTACAACAAATGCTAAAGGAACTTCTCTTAGTGGGAAACACAAGAGGAGAAAAGGATCTACAAAAACAAACCCAAAATAATTAAGGAAATGGTCATAGGAACACACATATCGATAATTACCTTAAATGGGAATGGATTAAATGCTCCAACCAAAAGACACAGGCTTGCTGAATGGATACAAAAACAAGACCCATATATATGCTGTCTACAAGAGACCCACTTCAGACCTAGGGACACATACAGACTGAAAGTGAGGGGATGGAAAAAGATATTCCATGCAAATGGAAATCAAAAGAAAGCTGGAGTAGCTATACTCATATCAGATAAAATAGACTATAAAATAAAGAATGTTACAAGAGACAAGGAAGAACACTACATAATGATCAAGGGATCAATCCAAGAAGAAGATATAACAATTATAAATATATATGCAGCCAACATAGGAGCACCTCAATACATAAGGCAACTGCTAACAGCTATACAAGAGGAAATCGACAGTAACACAATAATAGTGGGGGAATTTAACACCTCACTTACACCAATGGACAGATCATCCAAAATGAAAATAAATAAGGAAACAGAAGCTTTAAATGACACAATAGACCAGATAGATTTAATTGATATTTATAGGACATTCCATCCAAAAACAGCAGGTTACACGTTCTTCTCAAGTGCACAGGGAACATTCTCCAGGATAGATCACATCTTGGGTCACAAATCAAGCCTCAGTAAATTTAAGAAAATTGAAATCATATCAAGCATCTTTTCTGACCACAATGCTATGAGATTAGAAATGAATTACAGGGAAAAAAACGTAAAAAACACAAACACATCTCCACGTGTTTAGTAACAATACGTTACTAAATAACCAAGAGATCACTGAAGAAATCAAAGAGGAAATCAAAAAATACCTAAAAACAAATGACAATGAAAACACGATGATCCAAAACCTATGGGATGCAGCAAAAGCAGTTCTAAGAGAGAAGTTTATAGCTATACAAGCCTACCTAAAGAAACAAGAAAAATCTCAAGTAAACAATCTAACCTTACACCTAAAGGAACTAGAGAAAGAAGAACAAACAAAACCCAAAGTTAGCAAAAGGAAAGAAATCATAAAGATCAGAGCAGAAATAAATGATATAGAAACAAAGAAAACAATAGCAAAGATCAATAAAACTAAAAGCTGGTTCTTTGAGAAGATAAACAAAATTGATAAGCCATTAGCCAGACTCATCAAGAAAAAGAGGGAGAGGACTCAAATCAATAAAATTAGAAATGAAAAAGGAGAAGTTACAACAGACACTGCAGAAATACAAAGCATCCTAAGAGACTACTACAAGCAACTCTATGCCAATAAAATGGACAACTTGGAAGAAATGGACAAATTCTTGGAAAGGTATAACCTTCCAAGACTGAACCAGGAAGAAATAGAAAATATGAACAGACCAATCACAAGTAATGAAATTGAAACTGTCATTAAAAATTTCCAACAAACAAAAGTCCAGGACCAGATGGCTTCACAGGGGAATTCCATCAAACATTTAGAGAAGAGCTAACACTCATCCTTCGCAAACTCTTCCAAAAATTGCAGAGGAAGGAACACTCCCAAACTCATTCTGTGAGGTCACCATCACCCTGATACCAAAACCAGACAAAGATACTACAAAAAAAGAAAATTACAGACCAATATCACTGATGAATATAGATGCAAAATTCCTCAACAAAATACTAGCAAACAGAATCCAACAACACATTACAAGGATCATACACCACGATTAAGTGGGATTTATCCCAGGGATGCAAGGATTCTTCAATATATGCAAATCAATCAATGTGATACACCATATTAACAAACTGAAGAAGAAAAACCATATGATCATCTCAATAGATGCAGAAAAAGCTTTTGACAAAATTCAACACCCATTTATGATAAAAACTCTCCAGAAAGTGGGCAAAGAGGGAACCTACCTCAACATAATAAAGGCCACATATGACAAACCCACAGCAAACATCATTCTCAATGATGAAAAACTGAAAGCATTTCCTCTAAGATCAGGAACGAGACAAGGATGTCCACTCTCACCACTATTATTCAACATAGTTTTGGAAGTCCTAGCCACAGCAATCAGAGAAGAAAAAGAAATAAAAGGAATACAGATTGGAAAAGAGGAAGTAAAACTGTCACTGTTTGCAGATGACATGATACTATACATAGAGAATCCTAAAAATGCCACCAGAAAACTACTAGAGCTAATCAATGAATTTGGTAAAGTTGCAGGATACAAAATTAATGCACAGAAATCTCTTGCATTCCTATACACTAATGATGAAAAATCTGAAAGAGAAATTATGGAAACACTCCCATTTACCACTGCAACAAAAAGAATAAAATACCTAGGAATAAACCTACCTAGGGAGACAAAAGACCTGTATGCAGAAAACTATAAGACACTGATGAAAGAAATGAAAGATGATACCAACAGATGGAGAGATATACCATGTTCTTGGGTTGGAAGAATCAATATTGTGAAAATGACTATACTACCCAAAGCAATCTACAGATTCAATGCAATCCCTATCAAATTACCAATGGCATTTTTTATGGAACTAGAACAAATCATCTTAAAATTTGTATGGAGACACAAAAGACCCCGAGTAGCCAAAGCAGTCTTGAGGCAAAAAAACAGAGCTGGAGGAATCAGACTCCCTGACTTCAGACTATATTACAAAGCTACAGTAATCAAGACAATATGGTACTGGCACAAAAACAGAAACATAGATCAATGGAACAAGACAGAAAGCCCAGAGATAAACCCACGCACCTATGGTCAACTAATCTATGACAAAGGAGGCAAAGATATACCATGGAGAAAAGACAGTCTCTTCAATAAGTGGTGCTGGGAAAACTGGACAGCTACATGTAAAAGAATGAAATTAGAATACTCCCTAACACCATACACAAAAATAAACTCAAAATGCATTAGAGACCTAAATGTAAGACTGGACACTATAAAACTCTTAGAGGAAAACATAGGAAGAACACTCTTTGACATAAATCATAGCAAGATCTTTTTTGATCCACCTCCTAGAATAATGGAAATAAACACAAAAATAAACAAATGGGACCTAATGAAACTTCAAAGCTTTTGCACAGCAAAGGAAACCATAAACAAGACGAAAAGACAACCCTCAGAATGGGAGAAAATATTTGAAAACGAATCAATGGACAAAGGATTAATCTCCAAAATATATAAACAGCTCATTCAGCTCAATATTGAAAAAACAAACAACCCAATCCAAAAATGGGCAGAAGACCTAAATAGACATTTCTCAAAAGAAGACATACAGATGGTCAAGATGCACATGAAAAGATGCTCAACATCACTAATTATTAGAGAAACGCAAATCAAAACTACAATGAGGTATCACCTCATACCAGTTAGAATGGGCATCATCAGAAAATCTACAAACAACAAATGCTGGAGAGGGTGTGGAGAAAAGGGAACCCTCTTGCACTGTTGGTGGGAATGTAAATTGATTCAGCCAGTACAGAGAACAGTATGGAGGTTCCTTAAAAAACTAAAAATAGATTATCATATGACCCAGCAATCCCACTACTGGGCATATACCCAGAGAAAACCGTAATTCAAAAAGACACATGTGCCACAATGTTCATTGCAGCACTATTTACAATAGCCAGGTCATGGAAGCAACCTAAATGCCCATCGACAGATGAATAGATAAAGAAGATGTGGTACATATATACAATGGAATATTACTCAGCCATAAAAAGGAACGAAATTGAGTCATTTGTTGAGACGTGGATGGATCTAGAGACTGTCATACAGAGTGAAGTAAATCAGAAAGAGAAAAACAAATATCGTATATTAATGCATATATGTGGAACCTAGAAAAATGGTACAGATGAACCAGTTTGCAGGGCAGAAGTTGAGACAGAGATGTAGAGAACAAACCTATGGACACCAAGGGGGGAAAACTGCGGTGGGGTGGGGATGGTGGTGTGTTGAATTGGGTGATTGGGATTGACATGTATACAGTGATGTGTATAAAATTGATGACTGATTAAAAAAAAAAATAGATCTCAAGTGTTCTCATCACACCAAAAAAGAAAAAGGGGGGGTAATTATGTGAGGTGATGGATATGTTAATTAGTTTGATTGTGGTAATTTCACATTGTATATGTATATCAAAATATCAATTTTTATTTGTTAGTTATACCCAACAAAGCTGGGGAAAAACAATACACACACACACACACACACACACACACACACACACACACACACAGGTTAGAAAACTCAGAAAGCTAAAATCACCTCCCAGAGTCCCTTAGAGCTACATTTCTGTATATAAATGTGTTTCTGATGATTAGAAACACTTGTTTGAGACTTGGAAGGCATGAGTAAAGCAGAATCTATTTTCCTATACATTATTTGGCTGTTTCAGCTAGCAAGCACAGTCATGGGAATATGAGTTTTCTCTGCAGCAGTGTCCATTCTCCCGTTCCCTTGTTAATGAGTAGTTGTAGAGGTGGTTGAAGTGGCAGCACTGATGTTATGCTTTGGTTAGCTGATCCATGGTCAAGGCTACGATGTCCATGTTCTAGTTCCCTGTGCTCCCAAAGACATTTTCAGTAATCAATGGCAGCAGTTGGTTCTGAATTCCGCCATAGCTCCAGTAGTGATATCAGAGGTAGTAGCTCTCCTCGTGAGTCAGTTCTTTATTTTTCTGATGGTCATTCCTAAACGTTCAACCTAGAATCTTCTCTCTCAATGCTTGCAACAATTTTTAAAGCAATAATTCCCTATATTAAACCCGTTACTGCTCAAAATAATTAACGTGGCTACCTTTGCTGAAACTTGGCTTATAGAAGATCCAGGTATTGCCAGATGCCTAGCTATCAAAAAGTAAGCTATCAGCCATGCATTTGCCCTCCTCATGGGAATTACAGGGAAGAAATTTCTTGCAGTAGGGGAAGATAAGCCATGAAAGAAGCCATGAAGGTGCCCATGAGAGTTAAGAGTCAACTTTAGGCCCATATTATGTGATGCAGATGCTAGATCACTAGGACAGTGCCATTCAGTTAATTAAAAACTTTATTGCTTCTCCGATCTCATGTCCCTCCTTGTGGTCCAATCTGCAGTGCTCAGAAACTAAGGTTAGCAACATAGAAGAGGAGCACATGTGCTAGGTGGTGAAAGAAAGAAACTCACACAAGATTCTCTTCCCCAACTACAGTTTTTCTGCTTTAAAAATACCTAATTGTGGAGGAAAAGAAGTCTCAACTTTAAATCAAGGTTGAAGTATGATATTTTACTACTTCAAGATTAAAGTATGATGATTTTAATATGATAGCAGACTAGATATTTTAATTATTGAACTGTGTTTTATGTCTTAAACTGACCTTAGGATTACGTTATTATCGAAGGGCAACTAGAAAAGCAATGAGTCCTACGAGGGTGTTCACCCAGTGAGAATTCTCTTCATAAGATACACTAGGACTCTAAAATACAGCTGATTTATTATTATATGCCATGCAATGTGCTTGTTTAATATCACAGTTACACTGTTTTTACATTCCATTGGTAACTTCAGTTACATTGGCAAGAGCTAACTAGGAAGCCCTTACACAGTCTGATATCTTTTCCCATAATCTCTACTTATTCCTACCTTCTCTTATTCTCCAAAATATATGTTTAGAAATTTCCCAATCCTATAGATACCACTTGTAATATTCATAATATTTAAGGACTGTTTTTAGTATCAGGTCATCACTTTTCTTAATCTTTTTTACCCATTTTGACAAAGTATCAATGAGTACCAGTTATGTGGTTCTTAAATGAGAAATTCCACATGATCATGGAACTTAGGAAAATGATATTGCTGAATACTGTGATACAATGATTATATATTATATCTGTATTCAATATTAACTATTATATTCAATTGTAAAATTGGGATCAATAACATCTTCTCATAAGAGTGTTGTATGGATTAAGTTGAATAATACTTGGAAGATGGATGAGATCAAGGCACAGAGAAATCACTTAATGGTTGACTCTAAATCTGATTTAAACTTCACTCAGTGCAATTCTATTTCCATATCCTGAACTACAAAAGTCAAAGATCCTTAGGCTCCAATGGCACAAAGCACAATCTCACCATCGAGTTTCAAAACTCATTTGGATTAACTAAAATTTATATGGCAAATAGAAAGAACAGAGGCTAGAAAGGAGACACATTTTTGAGGAAAGTTAAACCATATTGCTAATCAATAACAGTCATGTCCCATGAAAGAAATTTATTTTTGACTGAAAATGAATAAGTTGTAGATAATGGAAAGATCTACCACTGTATTAATATAACTTCAGTGAAATGCCATTAACTTTCTCTGTCTCACTTCCTCTATCTTTAAAATGGTGGTTATGGTTATAGTTGATGACTTTTATGAGTGTCAAATTAAAAGTTATGTTCACGGTGGGAGAGATGAATTTGTGGATTTTAATAACATCTCTTCCCCTCCATGCAGCACTGCCAGCAACAGGAAGTCACTGGAACATGAACACTGGTGTCAGTGTGTACTCATATAATCAAGGCTATATATATGAGTTTGTAAAGTAGTATTAATAATGTCCCTGTCTGCCATATTGTCCCAAAATGTTTTCCTTCCACAGCTGGTAAGAGGAAAATCAGTCTTATAACTTTGTGAACAACCTTCAAAATTAATTTCAATGAGAGCAGGCTTGCAAAGATAATAATGGACATGTAAGGAGTGCTTTAGAAAATCAGATCTGCGGTTTCACAGTTCTAAATATCAAGAAAAGTCCCAAGTACGACCAGATCATTTGCTCAAGGAGATCTCACCCATGTGAAGCAGAATGTACCTGGAGTCCCCAAGAAGGTTGTTTTCCTTAATGCCTGGTTTCAAAGTGAGAAATACAACGCATGAAATTGACCTTCAGTCCAGTAAGCACACATGGGCTAATTTTTCTTCCTAATTTTGCTTGTGTTTGGGGCTTCCCTCATGTGCTATTGAATTAATTGATCCCATGCCTGGAAAAGCAGAAATTCATTTGAATTCAGGGTGCACTGTCAAGAGGTTGGAGTCTCGGAACTGAAAATACATAATTGCTATTCTCAGACAGCTTACGTAGTGATGTTCAGAAATGCTCTCAGAAATGTATACTGGAGAAGGTGACTAGGAGTCATATTTTTATGAATGCTCAATGGGCATCCTGGAAAGCCTATGGAAAGGGCATTGTAAATGATGGTTTGTGCCCAAGACACTGGAACATAAACTCCCAGTGAGAAGCTCAAGTGGACATTGCTGGTGCTCTACCCGATCCTCCCAGACCCCTCTGCTCTCTCTGCGTGCCCCTTTCCCAAAAACCTCTGGTGTGCTTTTGCTTCCAACAGCCCAGACTTGCAATGTTAATTTGGAGAACTTCCCTGGGACTGCTGGAGCCACTTTGCCCAAGCACACAGAAAGCCAGAAGTGCCTGGAAGTTTACATCCCCAAAGAGGATGACCGAGGGTATAGGAGTATGAAACTCAGGGCTCTTGTTTTGAGTAAAAGCACCAAAGCATAATCTACATTCCAAAAGTTCTCCTGGGGGATCGAGCTGATGCTACCTTCTGTGGGACTCCCTAAAATTGCACACATGGATGGCTTCGTCCTCTTCCCAGTTTTACTTCCCCCAGGGCCTTATTAAGTCTCCTGGGAGTACTTCCTTAATCAATCACTTACACACAAATCCTCTTCTCAGAGTCTTATTGACAGAGATCAAAATAGAATAAATCCAGTCTCTTAGGAAATGCCATGGATAAAAAAGAAACAAACCTAAAATAAGAGCGAATGTAAGGATACACCATATTCATAGCAGCATTATTCACAATAACTGAAACATGGAAGTAACCCACTTGTCCACTGATGGATGACTGGATAAACAAAATATGGTGTATACATACAATGGAATATCACTCGGCCTTAAAAAGAAAGGAAATTCCGACACATGCTACAACATGGATAAACTTCAAGGACATTATGCTAAGTGAAATAAGCCAGTCATAAGAAGACAAACAGGATATGATTCAATTTATGTGTTTATAGTAGTCAAATACATAGAGACAGAAAGTAGAATGGTGCTTGTCAGAGGCTAGTGGGGGTGGGGGAATAGGGAGTTTTTGTTTAACAGGTACAGTGTTTCAGTTTTGCAAGAAGAAAAGAGTTCTGGAGATGGATGGTTATGATAGTTGAATATGAACATATTTAATACCACTGAACTATACACCCAAAATGGTTCAGATGATCGATTTTAAATTATGTATATTTTATCACAATTAAAAAAAAACTGAAAAGAAAAAGGAGAATGCAAGACACTTATCTGGAAATCATTCATGGGACATGGGATACCAGACTTGGAAAGAACTACTGGAGGTAAGATACTGTGGAGGACTATAGATTATCTTCCCATGCTGGCTCAGGGATACAAGCCTTATATTCCAAACATCCAAAGAGGGTTATAAAAGGCAGAGAGAGTATAATGGCCCTCTTTGGAATCAATAGGCCTACTAGGAGTAGCGGGGTCAGAGCAAGAGAAGTAGGATATCAAGATTTCCAGGTGGTGGAAAGGAGATCAGACACCAGAAGCTACGGAGAAGACTTTAATAATAGCCAATGGGAATTTATGAGCCACTCAGAGATAGGCTCCCAGGAATTCATCAGGAATTTCTGTGGGCTCAGAGTTTGACAGTTGTTACATCTTCTAGGGGAAAAGGTATGCATACAAATTGCCTCCATCACAAAAGGCAAGACATGAAGTACACTGTAAGGAATATACAAGTTGAATACTATGAAAATGCAGAGTAAAAAGAAATTGCTTCCTGATGAGGAGATTTGCAGCAGCTGGGACCATGTGAACAAAAGCATGGAAGTGGTGTGTTACAGGACATAATCACCTAGAGATTTAGGAAGAATTGCAGTACTAGTTATAAATGCCACGGCATATTGATTAAAGCATTTATTGACTCCAGCTAACTCTGAGACTTACTCAAGTGTTCCTCATATTTAAATGTCACACACAGACACTCAAGCATTCCAAATGTTCCCAAGATGTACAAAGTCATTTGTTACACATGCTCATAGGTCACACACCAATTCAAAAGTTTCTATTCACTGCCTGCTTAGCCAGACTGCTGAAGGGAGAATTTCAGCAGCTCAGTCAGATTCATTCTCTCATGGAATCTTCCTTCCTCATAAGATTCTGTCAGAAGTCTTTTGATCTCAAAGGGAGGGCCCACTCCAACTTTGGTCTTTCACATTTACCCTCATCAAGTACAGGCTAATCTGCTAGACTGACCTCCAGAAACTCACAAAGTGGTGAAAGCTTCTCCACAAAGAGTAGGTTTTGCTGGCTTTTATGGCACTAATAATGACAGCTATGGTCACTTTCTATCACATGCAAACTCAGGACATTAACAAATTCATAAGGTTTTAATTGAACAAAATCCCTAACAGAGGCTTTTTTAATAAGGTGAAAATAAAAGCTGCACAGAGAGAAACTTTACACTCACAGTCTAGTCTTCGCAATCAAACTTAACCCTTCCCTGGTGTTTCTTGTCTCAGTGAGCAGCACCAGAGTCCACCCAAGTGTCCCAGCAACCGGCTGGATGTCGCCCTTGTCTCTTCCCTATCTCTGTTCCCCCACATCCAATTAATTGCTTTACCCTGCTCTACCTGCCTTACTTATATTTCTAAGTTCCCCCACCACCACCCTCTCCATCTTCATTCCCACTGCCTTAGTGCAGGCATGACCACACCTTATTGGCTACTCTGACAACTTTCTGTCTCCCTGCATCCGCCCTAACCCCTTTCATTTGGTTCTCCATATTACAGCCAGAGCAGTCTTTCTAAAGTGAAGAAGTTAAGGATAAATTCTAAATACCTTACATGTCAAACACGGCTTTATCAGGGTCCCAGCAGGAAACTCATGACACATTCAAACTGGGAAATTGAGAATATAATGAAAAAAAATCATTTTCAAAGGAGTGGGCAGGATTTAGGGTCTACTAAAAGTAGGGCAGCCGACTGCCCCAGTGGGAAACTGAGGGTTTCCCAGGATTCAGGACTTTTAGTGCTAAAATCTGGACAGTACCAGGCAAACCCAGGGTGAGTTGTTCACACTCAGTTATAACCAGGAACCATTAGTATCCTAGGCCTGAAGGGACATCGGAAGAGAGTGGCTACCAGAACCCAGAGAGGAAAGCAGTATGGAGATGGCCACATCACAAGAGCTGGCATTTGGAAGAGGAGTGACACCCAACCCACAGATACCCAGCAGGAAGGAAGACAGAAAAATAAAGACCCAAAGCTCACTCCTCCTCCATCTCCTCTTGGAGCCTCCCCATAACCTAACCTGGAGGAAAGGGTAACTGAGATTACTTGGTGTCAGCATATGAGTCAGCCTGGAGGAAGCAGAAGAAGGAAAACCAGAGAGATGGTAACACGAGAAGGACTAAGTCTGACATTTCTAGCTTTGAAGACAGAGAAAGGAGCTACAATTCAAGGAATGCAGGTGGCCTCTAAAAGCTAGAAAAGTCAAGAAAATGGATTTTCCCCTGGAAACTTCAGAAGAAATGTAGCCCTGCCATCACCTTGATTTTAGCCCAATGAAACCATTTCAAACTTCTGACCTCCAGAACTATAAGAAAATACATGTGTGTTGTTTTAAGCCACCATGTTTGTGGTAATTTGTTACAGCAGGGATAGGAAACTAATACAGAAGGAAACTGAGAGGGCACCTGGTCCAACAACTCAGTCAATACGTAAGTTGATCCAGGGCTTTGACTGGTGTGGGAAGTGATTCTACTCTGCTGACAGTGTGGAGTTTGTGAAGGTCTTTGACCTGGGAAGTGAGATCCAGGAAGAATATTCAGCCCCTTCCGACCTCCAGTGTAGGTGAGAAGGGAAAGAGAAATGATTGAATGAAGGGGAATTGATTAGAAGGCTACTATGAAAGTCTGGCTAAGAGGTATGGGCTTGAAACAGGGTGGAGCCAGTTGGGAGAGGTAAAAAGACAAATATGGCAGAGATGTCATTATATAAAGAATGGGACTCAGTGACTGACTAGAAGGAGAGTTGATGCCAAGGTTTTAAAACTGACTGACCACAGCGATGATGACATCATCAACAGAGCCAAGGCAGACTTTCCTCTTGGCATGGCACCTGCCATCTTTAACAGCATCAAGAATGGCTTAGAAAACATCAGAACTCAGCTTCTAAATAAGTTGAAGAGTGAGAAATGAATTATTTGTTTAAATAAAGCCCAAATCTAAAGTAACGATAAATATGTGAAATTCAACCAAGTAAACTAGAGGTATGCATAATTGCAGAAATGTTTACTATTAAAATACATTAGTTATTCTTCTACTTCTGCTTTCCTTAATTTGCTCCATTTCAGGAAAAATTAAGAAAATGTATTTGAGGTATACAATGAATGTGATCAATTTTTCATACACATTTAAATATATTTTTTCATTTAATGGAAACCAAATAAAGCAAAGAAAACCTCTTTGAATATTTCATAAATGACTCAGACAGTGTTTGAGCAGCATGGTTTTTGTTTCACAATGAGGCTGGACAATGATAGACCAGGTTGATGTTCGGTTAAGTTATGTTCTCCAGACCATGAGATGAGGATATGTGGGTAAGTATTTTATTAGGGAATTTCTCAAGGAAAACTGGTGGAAGAGTGGAGAAGTGGGATCAGAGAGCAAAGGAAGCCAAGCAAGGCTACCATATCAAGGAAAGTCCTGCAGTGAGCTCCGGCTATGGGGGAATTCTAGAGACAGTGTAGTCATCCCAATTCAAAGAAATAGAGATGGAATATTTATAGCGCCACATGGTTTAATTATTGGTTAAGGCTGCCCCCATCTGACCCCTGAAAGCACTCCCTGCTCTCCATCTGGGCAGGCAAAGCAGGTTCCAGCAGCCTTAGGGCAGCCCTCCAACAAATGGATCCAGGTGCTGGCTGTTGGGAGGGAAAGTACACTGGGGCCATTATACTCAAAAAAGATAAAGGGATCCAAGAGAATATGGGTGAAGGGTTAACAGTGTCTGTGACAAAATAGTACTGAAAATTTCAAGATTCTGTTCGACCATTTGAATTGGTATCTTCACTCTTAATTAGCATCTTCACTTGAATATTTTTTAAGCCATCTCCATTTTAAAGTACCAAAATTAGAAATCTTAACTCCTCACCACACTCACAAAAAGCTCTGTTCCTCTGCCAATCTTCTCATCCTATGCTTTGCCCCCAGAAGATCAAGCCAGAGCTTGGGACTCAACCTGATTTTTTTCTAAATTCCTGTATCCAATCCCACAGCATTCCAATTGAGTATACTTCCAAAATATATCCTGCATCTATCCACTTCTCGCCATCTCCACTGCTAATACTATGGTCCAACCCTCGCCTTTCTTCTGGATGACTACAGTAGTCTCCTGACTAGTCCTCCTGCTTTTACTTCTATCCCTTTAAAACTCAATCTCCTCGTAATAGCAAGAGTGATCATTTAAAATTGGATTCTGTCATTTCCCCATTAAAATACTTTATTGGCTTCCTATGGTATTTTAAATCCTGTCACTCCCCTGATTAAAATACTTTAGTGGCTTCCTATGGTATTTAAAATTAAATACTACAATATCCTATGTGAACTGGCCTCTATCTACATTTCCAACTTCATCTCACGTTTCGACTGCTCATTTTGCTTGATCGTGCAGGATTCTGATATTTCCTAGACATCTCTGCACTGGGAATGAACATCTTTTGGCTCTTCACGTAGCAAACTCCTTTTCATCCTTTTAGGTCTCAGCCTAAATGTCATCTCCTTGAAGAAGTCTTCCCTATCTCTATATCTGTCTATTGCTCCTTACCCTTTTATTATTTATGGAACTATTACTCCTCCAAAACTTATCACAATTGGTATCTATGTGGTTTACTTGTGTTCCCTCCACTAGAAGGTAAGCTCCTTGAGGACAAGTATCGTATGTCTTACTCACTATCACATTCCCAATACCCAACAGTGCCTGATTCATATTAGGTGCTGAATAAAGATTTCACAAGTGAGTGAATAAATGAAACAGGGCTGCTACATCTTGCTTTACCTTTGCTCCTAACAACTTGACCATTTGAGGTCATTTAAAGTATAATCATTTTATATAAAAAACCTGACCAAGTCTCACTCATGGCCAAAAAAATTTGCATTCTGGAGGAAAAAAAAAACTGATGCTTTTTTCCCCATGTTGAACTGATCAGTTTAAAAAAGGTTAATAAATGACAAAGAATTGCTCAGAATGGGTAAAAGACTATAACAGACCTTTCCAGAGTCATAGTATCTCTGCAGATGGCAATGTAGATAGTTCCACTGTGCTATTTTTCAAACTGTTTTATATTCAGGTCTTCTCCTCAACTGCCCTTTTTAATGTCTGGTAGATTCAGGGAGACTAAACCCCTGACAACTATTTTTTGAAACTAGGAAGTGGTACTTATTTTTTTTTAATTATTTTTCTTCTTATTTGAAGAGTTTTATTTTAGAATCTTAAAAGAAGAAGATCCAATTTGGATGGTACTTTTTGGCATGATTTCCTCATTATTCAGTTATGCTAACTGGATGTGTTAAATGTGTGAATACTTTAAGAGGATGCAAGCTGACACTTTTGTTTCTAGGAAATTTGTTCTTTATAGTCTGCATAGTTTATCATCTTTTGTCAATGCTAATGGAGATTAAGGATCTAACACTATAGCTGCCATTGTTTAATAAAATATGACTTCTATTAAATACTATTTAGTTTTAATTCTGACAATCAAAGTAATGCACACTCATTTTAGAAAATCTGGGAAAGACAGAAAAGTTAAAAAAAAGAAAAAATTAATCTACAAAATTCTACCTAAAAATAACCCCGTTACTGTATTTTGTTACATATCCTTCCCATCTTTTTATCTACATAGAGACATATTTATTCATTCAACAAACACTTATTGAGTACCTATTCTGTTTCAAAAAGAAGTCTAGCTGCTGCTGACCAAGACAGGTGAGATCCATACATCCATGCAGCTTGCATTCTAGAGGACAACAAATGAGAACACTAACAAATCCATCAGTGATGACAGCTATGAAGAACACAAAACAAGTAATGTGACAGAGTGAAGGTCATAAAGGGTGAGACAATGAGGGCTAGTTACTTTACAGAAGGTTAACAGGGAAGACCTTTCTAAGAAGAGAATATCTGACCTAGACCTAAAGAATTAGGAAGCACCAGTCAAGGGAGGATGTTCAGGAAGGGCATTCCATGCAGCAGGAACAACACACGCAAAGGTGTCTGACTGTTTCTAGTAACTGCCACAAGGTAAGTGTGACTGGGACTAGAGAATAAAAAAGCAGAGATCTCTTATATTCATCATGCATTCTGACCAGCTTCGTGCATATCTTTCCATTTATATTTTTGACCTAGAGAATTAAAATTTTCATGTTGTCAAGTCAATCATTTTTTTTCTCTATGGTTTCTCCCATTAGTCTCTTACCTAACCTTCAATCAGAAAAATATTCACCTATATCTTCTTCGAGTGCTTTTATTATTTCATTAATATATCCACAGTTTATTATGACATAGGATGAGGATTTAAGTAGTGTTTTTCCCTAAATAATAACACATGCCTGAGCTCAACTTTTTGAATAATCCTTTTTTCTCTGCTAATTGTGATGACATCATTATCATATACTTATTTCTTATATTGAAGAGAAGAGTGATATGAGTGGACTGATCTAAATAGTCTTTTAGGACATTTATTCTTGCAACAGTTTGAAAAAAGAATTAAATGGTCAAGAGCTTAACAGATGGAAGACCAGTTGGAAAACTACAGTAGTCATCCAGACAATAGAGGCTAAGGTCCTGAATGAGGGTCATGACCCTAAGAATGGAAGAGAGTTGTAAGAAAAACACTGAAGACATCACGTAAGCAGAACTCATCAAATGACTGGATGTGTGGCTGAAAAGAAGCAAGGAGAAAGAATCAAAGATGATTCTGAGTGCAGCCCAAAGTGCAATGCCTCCATATCTTGACTCATGTTGCTTTTTCATACTCATATGCCCACTCATTATTCAAAACTCGAATTAAATACTGGAGCAAGGCAAAATCAACCAGTCTTTCCTCTTAGCACATTAGAAGCAGAGATTAAGGAACCCAATCTATAAATTGAGTCCCACAATGATTTTAAAGGTTACTAATCCCATCTATCCCATCTCCCTTCCCCAAAACCTTGCTTATCTAGAATTTAGCTGAATCATACTTGTTTCACCTCCAGCTTCCCAAATCTTTACTTCTTTTTCCTTCAGGGCAACGAATGTGGCTTCCCTCTCTCCCTCATGATAGATTAGCCTCCAACAGGAGGAATTCAATTGACCCTTAAGGTTGTGATAAATGGTAAGACAGTTAGGTAATTCTTGGCTATAAGTCACTCTTCAACAAACTTGATCCAAGCCTTTCTTTTCCTCCAAACTAACCTCCTTAATATCCTGGTGAATGTCTCTCTGTAGAAGTTCTTCCAACCCAATCACTTAGGTGGAACAAGTCTTCTCCAGGTATTCTCCCTGGTGGTTTCAGAGGTGAGGGAGGCTATCTAACCTCTCTTCTGTCAAGTCAGTTTATTTTTTTTCTAGATAGTCAAAATTATAGAAGACAAACATAAATATGAAAACAGTATGCTGCCACCCACTTCTATCCGTGGCATTATAATGCATAGGGTTATAAAAGTGTTTATCATGTGTACTATAGGAATGTTGTTAAGACAGACAGGAGATTGGTGGTTGCCAAGGGACTACTCAGTGGGTACGGGATTTTCATTTTATGAAAAATTCTGGAACTAGATAGTTGTGATGGCTGCACAACAATGTGAATGCACTTAATGTCACTGAATTGTACACTTTAAAATGGTTAAAATGATAAATTTTATGTTATGTGTATTTTGTCACAATTTTTTAAATTGTGTTTTCTTATCTTGTTGCTGAGGATGTTGTTAACTAGATTTCAAAATGCCCTCTCTATAAATATCCATGGGAGGAATGTCTCATTATATTACTAATATTTGCACAGTAGATCACATTTCCCTTTAACACTGGCCAACAGGAAGCTTTAAGCCAACTTTTGGGGCCTTCCCTGGGAAGTGCATAGGATTTCACAGCTTATCTTTTTGTACTAAGGTAATTCCAGGCTCCACTGTACCTTCCTATCTTTAGTTTTTCCTTTGCTTCATTTTTCATTCTCATTTTCAATTTATTTTATCTTGTTACCATATATGGATCTTTGTAAGATACCTTAAATCATTTTAAGAACCTGGCAGGATATAAATAACCTAAACATCAGAGAATGACCAGATAACGTGTTTACTTATTTTGTCTCTCATAATGTGGTCTCTTTTCCTGATATAAACTCCAAAATGGTTCTTGCATTGAGATTGCCAAGAAATCCTATTAGACGTGAAACACATTTTTGTTAAATAATTAGCTTCCTCATAGTGAACATCTTCTTTTTACTGACTTTATTCACACCTGGTATTTTCCATTGTTAACTGAACACCAACCATCAAGCACCGTATTACAAATGCAGTGATAATGATGAAATGTCCTTAACTCTGAGTAACAGCCACTGTTGAGAAAACAAATCCTATTTACTCTCTGTAAGGTTTTTACTGCTTTCCATGATTACAAGGAAAAAGAAGTTTAGCAATGCCTCTTTGTCCAAAGTGCAAAAAAATATTGCTACATTTTGGTAAAAAGGAATAATAGATAATTATGATGTACATTTTACTTATTTTGTGGCAAATTGGGGAGAACATAAATAATTCCTCAAAGCACCAATGCAAGCTTTGGGGAGGGGGCTGTGTCCCAGAAAACAGAAGCTGGTTGCGATGACAGAGAATATTTTAAAATAAAAGTCCCCATAGTTGGTCAGGAACAAAGATTGAATATGGACACTTGGAATATGTCTTGGAGATTAGATGGGTCATCAAGGCTTTATTGTTGATTGATAATACGGTGGCAATATTAATGAATTTATCTACTCAGCAAATGCAGGGTCCATCTGAAAGCCTCCAATGTCAGTCACTGAGGCCCACTGCAGACCCCAAGAATTTTAGAAGGCAGAAAAAAGAAAGGACCAGAACCACATACATATACTTTAAACCCTACCTTTAAGATATTTAACTGAGCTCTTCTGAATTCTCTCTTGAACCAGAAAGGTAGTGATTAGAGATTAATGTCAGATGTATTACCAGGTATAATCTTATGTTGAAAGAGCATCAAGATTCATAATTGTCAGAAGACAAGTTGTCACCACGCCTGTTGGCTTTCTGGTACAGACAGGTTCTCATTTGAAGCTCACAATAGCCATATTCAAGCAAATGAGAAAACACTATCTGAGAAGCAATTTCTCTACACTCACACAGAGTAAATGGCAAGACCAGGATTCAAAACAGGATCTGTTTGCATCCAGCACCAGTGAACCTAACCATTGCACCACAGTGCCTCGTGGGCTCACCCAGCAACCATGACAAAGCACTCTCACACACCTCTGAGGAACCAAAGGAAACGCTGCTGCTGCAAAATTTAAAAGTTCAAAGAGTAGTGGTTTTCACTAAGTCATCTGGATTGTGAGTGCAGAAAGCAAAAATAAAACCTGGGTGTCCTAACACTCAGTCCAGAACTTTTGCACTATAGCCCATGCATGAGTGTGCACATGCACATGCATGCGCACGCACACACAGAGTAACAGGAACTCAATCTTAAAATTGCAGGCTGCTGCTGATGCCAGGCAAAACATGCATCACCTTACACTGAAGAAGCTGTGAAAGCAGAAAACTCAATCTACCATTTTAATAAAAAATGTGAGAAACTGAGAAGATGAGCTACGAACTCATCTACTACGCCAAATCACTTTGCGCCTATCTGGCTGTTTTGCTATTAATCATTTCTTTACTGTGCAGTCAGCAGAACTTTATTTAAGTCTATTCAGTGCTTTGTCGGGTCCACTGTAGAGGTCCTATGACCAAGTGGGATGAGATTACAAGACCATCATTGTATCCTAAGGACCAGGAACTGTGCTCATAACAGCAGTCTTCAAGTGGAAAAGATTAAACCTGGGGAAAGATGATCTTTTTTCCCAAGACTGGAATACTGAAATTTCCTGACATGACAACTTATATTCTAGCAATTACAAATCTTGGATTTAAGATCTTAAACTGCATCTGTAATCAATCTCCAATCACTACCTTTCTGTTTTAACACAGAATTTTTTTTAACATTTTTATTGGAGTATAATTGCTTTACAATGGTGTGTTAGTTTCTGCTTCATAACAAAGTGAATCAGTTATACACATACATATATCCCCATATCTCTTCCCTCTCGTGTCTCCCTCCCTCCCACCCTCCCTATCCCACCCTTCTAGCTGGTCACAAAGCACCGAGCTGATCTCTCTGTGCTATGCGGCTGCTTCCCCCTAGCTATCTATTTTACATTTGGTAGTGTACATATGTCCATGCCACTCTCTCACTTTGTCCCAGCTTACCCTTCCCCCTCCCTGTGTCCTCAAGTCCATTCTCTAGTAGGTCTGCATCTTTATTCCCATCTTGCCCCTAGGTTCTTCATGACCACTTTTCTTTTTTTTTTTAGATTCCATATATATGTGTTAGCATATGGTATTTGTTTTTCTCTTTCTGACTTACTTCACTCTGTATGACAGACTCTAAGTCCATCCACCTCACTACAAATAACTCCATTTCGTTTCTTTTTATGGCTGAGTAATATTCCATTGTATCTATGTGCCACATCTTCTTTATCCATTCACCTGTTGATGGACACTTAGGTTGCTTCCATATCCTGCCCATTGTAAATAGAGCTGCAATGAACATTGTGGTACGTGACTGTTTTTGAATTATGGTTTTCTCAGGGTATATGCCCAGTAGTGGGATTGCTGGGTAATATGGTAGTTCTATTTTTAGTTTTTTAAGGAAATTCCATACTGTTCTCCATAGTGGCTGAATCAATTTACATTCCCACCAACAGTGCAAGAGGGTTCCCTTTTCTCCACACCCTCTCCAGCATTTATTGTTTGTAGATTTTTTGATCATGGCCATTCTGATTGGTGTGAGGTGATACCTCATTGTAGTTTTGATTTGCATTTCTCTAATGATTAATGATGTTGAGCATTCTTTCATGTGTTTGTTGGCAATCTGTATATCTTCTTTGGAGAAATGTCTATTTAGGTCTTCTGCCCATTTATGGATTGGGTTGTTTGTTTTTTTGATATTGAGCTGCATGAGCTGCTTGTATATTTTGGAGATTATCCTTTGTCAGTTGCTTCACTGGCAAATATTTTCTCCCATTCTGAGGGTTGTCTTTTCGTCTCGTATATGGTTTCCTTTGCTGTGCAAAAGCTTGGAAGTTTCATTAGGTCCCATTTGTTTATTTTTGTTTTTATTTCCATTTCTCTAGGAGCTGGGTCTAAAAGGATCTTGCTGTGATTTATGTCATAGAGTGTTCTGCCTATGTTTTCCTCTAAGAGTTTAATAGTGTCTGGCCTTACATTTAGGTCTTCAATCCACTTTGAGTTTATTTTTGTGTATGGTGTTAGGGAGTATTCTAATTTCATTCTTTTACATGTAGCTGTCCAGATTTCCCAGCACCACTTATTGAAGAGGCTGTCTTTTCTCCATTGTATATCCTTGCCTCCTTTGTCATAGATTAGTTGACCATAGGTGTGTGGGTTTATCTCTGGGCTTTCTATTCTGTTCCATTGATCTATATTTCTGTTTTTGTGCCAGTACCATACTGTCTTGATTACTGTAGTTTTGTAGTATAGTCTGAAGTCAGGGAGACTGATTCCTCCAGCTCCGTTTTTCTTTCTCAAGATTGCTTTGGCTATTCGGGGTCTTTTGTGTTTCCATACAAATTGTGAAATTTTTTGTTCTAGTTCTGTGAAAAATGCCAGTGGTAGTTTGATAGGGATTGCACTGAATCTGTAGATTGCTTTGGGTAGTAGAGTCATTTTCACCATGTTGATTCTTCCAATCCAAGAACATGGTATATCTCTCCATCTATTTGTATCATCTTTAATTTCTTTTAAGTAAGAATTTGAGTAAGATTAGATTAATATTTTATAACTAGGGTCTTAAGTTTTCTTACAGATCTGGTTCTTTTTCCTTACCTATGTCTTCTGCTCCCAAACTAATTTGGGGATGACAGTGATTGCCTCAGAGGCCTTCAGGCTATTCCTTCCTGGTGTCTGATGCTTAGAATCATTCTTCTGGTTACTGAGTTACCTAGAGGGAATGGGAGCATTTTCTATCACGCCTCTTAAATTGACCCATCTGAGCCAAATGAATACCTAAGACACCCTGGATCTTGAAGCAAAGGCCTATACATTGGAAGACACTAGTCCAAAAAACAATCGCACAGCAGTACACTCCCTAGGTCTAAGCATCCTCCCTAGGAATGGATGTAAACTGTGGTGCATCTAGTGTTGATGATCTTTCTTGAACCAAGCTCAACTGCCATTAAGTTCCAACTTCAGGAGCTCATCCAAGGTAGAGGTGTCAAGTGTCAGCATCAATCCAGAGAACATGAATAGAATCCCTTTTCTAAATACCATATTCCCTTCCAAGACAGAGTCACCTGAAGCAGGGGCTTTCTTCATATTACTTCAATTGTTTTCTATTGCTTAGTGAAGCAAAAACCCAGAACATAAAAACAAAAGATGCATTTGGTGAGGAGTAGAATATTTCACTTTCTTACTTTCATTCCAATCCTAGACATCTTTACCTTTTTATGACTCCATCCCCCTACACTCCATCCCAAGGTTGAGATAATCATAAAACATTCTTTAAGAAATCTTTGCGCCATATAAAGAGGGCTCAGAAAGAATATTTTCACAGCATTAATTATATCTTCTAATTCCTTCCATCAGCACCTTTCAAGACATGAATTGCATATACTAGGCCAAATGATGTTTCCATACGAGCTAGTTATCAATTTTATACAGATTAGTAAAAGCACATTCATTCAGATCCCATTAATTTGATATTCTCATGAAGTAGGATGGTGATTTAGCTATATTCTGTGAAAAAAAATGACCATCTTAAGCAAATTAAGACAAAGTAATAAGAGGACTACAGAGGACATGAGTCTTCAATCTCTTGTAACTATGTTTTTTCAAGAATTATTGGTATACACATATCACAAAAATCTTCCTTCATCAAATCATTGTTGCTATTTTCTTTGTGCCAAACAGGTACACTTAAGGAATTTACAATCTGTTAACTACAAACTAAAAGTTTCCATAGTTAAAAATCATTCTTATGATTGGATTTTAAAATTACCTCATAGGCATACAAAAGAAGGTCACATACACATAAATCGTGAAGCATAAAAATAATTACTTCATGACTTTACCACCTACCCTCAGAACTAGAATATTCCCAACATCCCTGTACTAATCCACACGACCCATTCTAATCCCCTCAGCTGCCTCTTCCTACACCCCCACCAGAACTAACCACTATCCTGAAATCTGTATTTATCATTCCTTTGCTTTTCTTATGGTATTACTCCATATGTATGTATTCTTAAATAGTAAATTAAGTTTCACTTGCTTATAAACTTTAAAAATGGTATTTAGCTGTGTGGGTTCTTTTGTGACCTACTTTTTTTCACTCAATATTATGTTTTCAAAATTCAGGCATGCTATAGCAGTGTAGCTGTGATTTCTTCATCTTCACTACATATAATATTCCATTTTATTTATATAGTTATTGTCATGGTGGTGGATATTTGGGGTATTTCCAATAATTTTCTTTCACAAATAACATGCTAAACAGCTATGAACATCCTTGCATGTATATGGTGTTTATATGCAAGAGTTTCTCTAGAATATACCTAGGAAAGGAAATGCCAGGTGCTGGGATATATTCAAGTTTAAAAGATAGTGCTAAAAATCATTTTGAAAATGGCTGTACCAATATTTACTTCCTTTAGCAAGGTATAATTCTCCATTGATCCATATCTACTCCAACAGTTAATATTGGCAGATTTGTCTTTTTAATTTTGTTAATTTAATGAATGTGTAATGTCATATCGTGATTTTAACTTATAATTCTTAATTACCAGTAAAATGAGCACATTATCATATATTTACTGGTCATTTGGATTTCTTTTGGGAAATGTCTACCCAGGCCTTTCGTTCATTTTATATCAGCTTGTATTATTCTTATTGATTTACAGGTATTATTTATTTCTAAATAAAATCTTATTTATTTGCAGATACTAGTCCTCTGTCAGTTACATGTGTTGCAAATTACATCTCTTGGTTTGTGACTTATCTTTTCATTCTTTTCATGGTGTCTGTTGTTGAATAAAAGTTCTTCATCTTAAGGTAACTGAATTTATCCACCTCTTTCATGGGTAATGCTTTTTATCTTTTAAGAAATCATATCCACCTCTGAAGCAAATCAGATAATAAATCTTTCCTCTGATCTATTAATTATTTGTCCCTGCAAATAGTTTTAATTTCTTTTAAATATTCTACTATTTTAACCAGTAGTTGAATATTCCTAGAACCACCTGAATCAGAATCACCTAAGTATTTTTAAAACGCTAACACATGGTCTTTATTTTTCCCACAACTATTTATTGAGTAAATTTTATATACCAGGTTCCACTCTAAGCCTGAGCAGACAGAAGTAAATAAAACAGACAAAACTAAAGATGCATACTAAAGGCCAGCAGGTACATGAAAAGATGCCAAACATCACTAATCATCAGAGAAATGCAAATCAAAACCACAATGAGGTATCACCTCACACCTGTAAGAATGGCTATCATTAAATGGCTATACACACACACACACACACACACATGTCTATATATATCTATCTATATCTATATATCTCACAAGGATATGATCAGGGATTCAAACAAGGCCCTTACTTTTCCCAAAAAATAGTAAGTTTTTTTCTTGTTCAAAAAATCATCTTGCCAGGAAGATCAGCTCGGTGCTCTGTGACCACCTAGAGGGGTGGATTAGGGAGAGTGGGAGGGAGGGAGACACAAGAGGGAAGACATATGGGGATATATGTATATGTATAGCTGATTCACCTTGCTATAAAGCAGAAACTAACACACCATTGTAAAGCAATTATACTCCAATAAAAATGTTTAAAAAATAAATAAATAAACAAAAGAACACCAGTCATACTGGATTAGGACCCACCTTAATTACCTCATTTTAACTTGATTATCTCTGTAAATACCCTGTCTCCAAATAAGGTCACATTCTGAGGTACGGGGGTTAGGGCTCCAATGTCATCTTTTAGATGATACCAGCATCCTTCAGAACTGTCTCTCAATAGTGTCCTCAAGGCAAGATCTAGACATCATCAATAGATTACAAGCCACATTCTGAATCTAATAAAATCCTAACAATTAGATGCAAGTATAGTTTAGTCTTTTATGTTCCTATGTGCCACTGTCGTAAAAAGATTGCCAACTCTAGATGGCCTTGATGTTTTTTGTTTCATGTTCTGCATTTAGATCTTTAATTAAAAAAACAATATATGATCATAAAAATTCAAGCCATACATAAGGGAGCAAAGCAAAATACCTTCTCCAGCCTCCTCCCCTCCTTGTCTTGAGTCCCATTTCACAGAGAGGTTCCATGAAGAGTACATTCTTTCAGATCGTTTTAATGCATGCACATATAAAATATTTTCCTTGGAGGAACCAAGATGGTGGAGCAGAAGGACGTGTTCTCACTCCCTCTTGCAAGAACACCAGAATCACAACTAGCTGTGGACAATCATTGACAGGAAGACACTGGAACTCACCAAAAAAGATACCCCACATCCAAAGACAAAGGAGAAGCTACAATGAGATGGTAGGAGGGGCGCAATCACAGTAAAATCAAATCCCATAACTGCTGGGTGGGTGACTCTCAGACTGCAGAACACTTATACCACAGAAGTCCACCCACTGGAGTGAAGGTTCTGAGCCCCACATCAGGCTTCCCAACCTGGGGGTCCAGCAATGGGAGGAGGAATTCCTAGAGAATCAGATTTTGAAGCCTAGTGGGAATTGATTGCAGGACTTCGACAGGACTGGGGGAAACAGAGACTCCACTCTTGGAGGGCACACACAAAGTAGTGTGTGCATCGGTACCCAGGGGAAGGAGCAGTGACCCCAGGGGAGACTGAACCAGACCTACCTGCTAGTGTTGGAGGGTCTTCTGCAGAGGCGGGGGGGGGGGGGGGGGGGGTCGGAGGGGGGCTGTGGCTCACCGTGGGGACAAGGACACTGACAGCAGAAGTTCTGGGAAGTACTCCTTGGCATGAGCCCTCCCAGAGTCTGTCATTAGCCCCACCAAAGAGCCCAGGTAGGCTCCAGTGTTGGGTTCCCTCAGGCCAAACAACCAACAGGGAGGAAACCCAGCCCCACCCATCAACAGTCAAGTGGATTACAGTTTTACTGAGCTCTGCCCACCAGAGCAACAGTCAGTTCTACCCACCACCAGTCCCTCCCATCAAGCCTCTTAGACAGCCTCATCCACCAGAGGGCAGAGAGCAGAAGCAAGAAGAACTACAATCCTGAAGCCTGTGGAACAAAAACTACATTCACAGAAAGATAAACAACATGAAAAGGCAGAGGGCTATGTACCAGATGAAGGAACAAGATAAAACCCCAGAAAAACAACTAAATGAAGTGGAGATAGGCAACCTTCCAGAAAAAGAATTCAGAATAATGATAGTGAAGATGATCCAGGACCTCGGAAAAAGAATGGAGGCAAAGATCGAGAAGATGCAAGAAACGTTTAACAAAGACCTAGAAGAATTAAAGGACAAACAAACAGAGATGAACAATACAATAAATGAAATGAAAACTACACTAGAAGGAATCAATAGCAGAATAACTGAGGCAGAAGAACGGATAAGTGACCTGCAAGACAGAATGGTGGAATTCACTGCGGTGGAACTGAATAAAGAAAAAAGAATGAAAAGAAATGAAGACAGCCTAAGAGACCTCTGGGACAACATTAAACGTAACAACATTCGCGTTATAGGGGTCCCAGAAGGAGAAGAGAGAGAGAAAGGACCCGAGAAAATATCTGAAGAGATTATAGTTGAAAACTTCCCTAACGTGGGAAAGGAAACAGCCACCCAAGTCCAGGAAGTGCAGAGAGTCGCATACAGGATAAACTCAAGGAGAAACATGCCGAGACACATAGTAATCAAATTGGCAAAAATTAAAGACAAAGAAAAATTATTGAAAGCAGCAAGGGAAAAACAAAAAATAACACACAAGGGAGCTCCCATAAGGTTAACAGCTGATTTCTCAGCAGAAACTCTACAAGCCAGAAGGGAGTGGCATGATATACTTAAAGTGATGAAAGGGAAGAACCTACAACCAAGATTACTCTACCTGGCAAGGTTCTCATTCAGATTCAATGGAGAAATCAAAAGCTTTACAGACAAGTAAAAGCTAAGAGAATTCAGCACCACCAAACCAGCTGTACTACAAATGCTAAAGGAACTTCTCTAAGTGGGAAACACAAGAAAAGAAAAGGACCTACAAAAATAAACCCAAAACAATTCAGAAAATGGTAATAGGAACATACATATCGATAATTACCTTAAACGTAAATGGATTAAATGCTCCAACCAAAAGACACAGGCTTGCTGAATGGATACAAAAACAAGACCCATCTATATGCTGTCTACAAGAGACCCACTTCAGACCTAGGGACACATACAGACTGAAAGTGAGGGGATGGAAAAAGATATTCCATGCAAATGGAAGTCAAAAGAAAGCTGGAATAGCTATACTCATATCAGATAAAACAGACTTTAAAATAAAGAATGTTACAAGAGACAAGGAAGAACACTACATAATGATCAAGGGATCAATCCAAGAAGAAGATATAACGATTATAAATATATATGCACCTAACATAGGAGCACCTCAATACATAAGGCAACTGCTAATAGCTATAAAAGAGGAAATCGACAGTAACAAATTAATAGTGGGGGAGTTTAACACCTCACTTACACCAATGGACAGATCATCCAAAATGAAAATAAATAAGGAAACAGAAGCTTTAAATGACACAATAGACCAGATAGATTTAATTGATATTTATAGGACATTCCATCCAAAAACAGCAGATTACACTTTCTTCTCAAGTGCACAGGGAACATTCTCCAGGATAGATCACATCTTGGGTCACAAATCAAGCCTCAGTAAATTTAAGAAAATTGAAATCATATCAAGCATCTTTTCTGACCACAATGCTATGAGATTAGAAATCAATTACAGGGAAAAGAGCGTAAAAAACACAAACACATGGAGGCTAAACAATACGTTATGAAATAACCAAGAGATCACTGAAGAAATCGAAGAGGAAATCAAAAAGTGCCTAGAGACAAATGACAATGAAAGCGCGATGACCAAAACCTATGGGATGCAGCAAAAGCAGTTCTAAGAGGGAAGTTTATACCTATACAAGCCTACCTCAAGAAAAAGAAAAATCTCAAGTAAACAATCTAACCTTACACCTAAAGGAACTAGAGAAAGAAGAACAAACAAAACCCAAAGTTAGCAGAAGGAAAGAAATCATAAAGATCAGAGCAGAAATAAATGAAATAGAAACAAAGAAAACAATAGCAAAGATCAATAAAACTAAAAGTTGGTTCTTTGAGAAGATAAACAAAATTGATAAGCTATTAGCCAGACTCATCAAGAAAAAGAGGGAGAGGACTCAAATCAATAAAATTAGAAATGAAAAAGGAGAGGTTACAACAGACACTGCAGAAATACAAAGCATCCTAAGAGACTACTACAGGCAACTCTATGCCAATAAAATGGACAACCTGGAAGAAATGGACAAATTCTTGGAAAGGTATAACCTTCCAAGACTGAACCAGGAAGAAATAGAAAATATGAACAGACCAATCACAAGTAATGAAATTCAAACTGTCATTAAAAATCTTCCAACAAACAAAAGTCCAGGACCAGGTGGCTTCACAGGGGAATTCTATCAAACATTTAGAGAAGAGCTAACACCCATCCTTCTCAAACTCTTCCAAAAAATTGCAGAGGAAGGAACACTCCCAGACTCATTCTATGAGGCCACCATCACCCTGATACCAAAACCGGACAAAGATACTACAAAAAAAGAAAATTACAGACCAATATCACTGATGAATATAGATGCAAAAATCCTCAGGAAAATACTAGCAAACAGAATCCAACAACACATTAAAAGGATCATACACCATGATCAAGTGGGATTTATCCCAGGGATGCAAGGATTCTTCAATATATGCAAATCAATCAATGTGATATACCATATTAACAAATTGAAGAATAAAAACCATATGATCATAAAAAAATTTTTTTTCCTTTTTTTTTGGCCAGTTTTCCTCTTGTTTTTAATCTGAATTTTCTAATGTGTCTGAATGAACATAACTTACCTAAAAATGAAAAAAATAGAAGCTTAAAAAATGAAATGGAAATTTTATTGTAAGATATCTTAAGTGTATCTCTAGAATTTTAAGGGGAAAACAAGACAGAAATGCCCTTAGTGGGGCGAAAGGTAACTTATTTGTTTGCATATTGCAATAGAAATTCCCCTTAAGTTCATTATCAATTCAATTACTATTCAGTTGGGAAAGAACCAACTAGCACAGTTCCTGGCACACAATAGCTGCTCAATAAATATTAATTAATTAATTAATTAGGCAAGAAAGTAGTCTCCAGGAAACATCTTTTGGGACTAGAGAATCTGGCTTAGGAATGTGTGGGGGTACAGGTGGTGTTGTCATTGATTCTTCCAACTAACAGTTGGGAGTTTCAAAGAGAAAGGAGGCTATGGGAGGTGAAAGACTAGCTATGCAGATGGTGTCAAAGAAGAAAATTTAGGTTTCTGGACTACAATCTAAAACAGCAAAATGATAAAGCTTTGGGCTAGAAATGCAGCACATGTTAGTAGTACAAGGAAGCATATGTTTGTCCGAAAATGAACTACCCTGATTAAAAGCAATGGAGCAGAAGGGTGGGATAGGGAGGGTGGGAGGGAGATGCAAGAGAGAAGAGATATGGGGATATATGTATATGTATAGCGGATTCACTTTGTTATAAAGCAGAAACTAACACACCATTGTAAAGCAATTATACTCCAATAAAGATGTTAAAAAAAAAAAAAAAGCAATGGAGCAGGAGATCTGGACACTGGTTTAAGCTTTGCATCAATTAAGCATAATTAAACCAAATCACAGTACCCATTTCATCCTAGTCACTTTTAAAATGACAATACAATGCCTATGAGCCTTTCTAATCTTTTTTTAATCTTAATATTAAATGTATCTCTAAAGGGAGATGAGAAAATGAAAAAGTGAGGTATGGATCCACTTACTAAGGAGTCCTAGCAGGCATGACATAGAAGGAATTACAATAATGCCCAAGGTACCCAGTGGTGTCCACAAGACTGTAACTAAGAATAGATTCAGAAATAATACAGTCTCAGATGATTATACACTATTATGTAGAGTATGGATAGAGAACAAAGAAATCTTGATATTTAAGAAAAAATAATAAAGTCAAATGCAACATTATTGTTGTCCTCAGACTTGGTAGGCAGCTGCACACAAATGGAATATTGTGGTTGATGTAAAGGAAGGAGAGGCAGAATTTTACTGAGTATAAATAAAATATACACCTGCTCAGAGATTCTTAAATGTGAGGGTAAAAATACCCCAAACAATATAGGGGTAAGGATAAAAGAAGAGATCAACTCTGATCATTCATTAATCCATTCATCTATTCAACCTGGTTGATATTCAAAACATTTAGCAACTGGTATGGTACAACCAATCAGAAGGTACACTTTGGCCAATCAGAAGAGATACCAGCTATAAACAAATGGAACAATAGCAAGGGGCACCTGGTGCATGTGTGCTGACCACCTTCCATCCCTGCATTCAGCAACTGAGTACATAAGAACAGTGTGTGTGTGCGTGTGTGTGTGTCTGTGTGTGTAAAATATGGAATGCTTCTCACCATATACACCCTCACCTTACGTGACATCTTAGGTCCAAATTATTGTTAATAAAATTGTAAGAGTACATCTTTTCTCTTTCAAGAAAAATTTTGTAATTTGCATTTAATTAAAAAACTCATTTTACTATAAATATTTGGCTTACTCCTGTGTTTGGTTTCAAATAACCACAAGTTCTTTTATACCATGTTTTGCTCATTCTTGGGCCACTGGAGTAAAACATCCAATAACTTTAAGTGTTTCTCAATGCTTTGCACATATGAGAATGTGTTTCTCCTGCCTTTACACATGAAATCTAACAAACAGGTATTAAATTTGTGAGGTCTCGAGTTTCCTCATAGAAATTTTAACCCATTGCTCCACTGTTCTCTAGCATTTATCATTCCTCAGGAGAATTCTGAGCCAGCCAGAGCTGTATTCCTTCACAGGTAAACATTATATGCTTTGAGATTTCTCTCTTCATCTAAGTACATTTTGCCAGTAAATATGCAGGTGTGATTCTTTTTATTTTTTAATTCTCTTTTTCATTTTTATAGATTCCTTTCAGGAAACTTTTCCACTTGTATGTCCCCATTATTGCTTCTGTTTCTATTTATGTCTATTCTTTCTTTATGCTATTCTTTTCTCTCTCAAAACAGCTATAACTCTTATTAACAAATAGTTTTCTAAAATGTCTGTGTATATATATAAATACATATATGCATAATTTTTAGCTTCATAATTTACAGATACACGAAACTTTTAGCCTCAGCCTCCGAGTCAGTCTGCATCCTTTCTTCCTCTCCCAGGCTCTGCCGCAGTTCTTCCATTGGCTTCATGTTGTTGTGGCAGATGTTGCTGAAGTGGCGGTAGTGGTTGTTTTCATCATAAAATGAGAAGCAGCCTGCCCAGACAGCATGTTTGTCAACAGACAGGTTTGGTTTGTTCTTTTTTTTATTTCCTTGACTTTGTTCATTGTACATTTGGATGCTGATCACATCCCTTCTCTGGGATCTAAAATGAAGGGCATGTTGATGTACCCAGTCATGGTCGGTCAATGGTAGATTGGGGATGAGAACACAACTCTTTTGACTCTGTACTTTTTCCTGATGCTACAGCATAAAAAGAGTCAAATGTACACAGATATGACATTGTAATAAAGCGGTGATGCTGATATCACAAATGTATTTCTATG
Organism: Balaenoptera ricei; assembly: GCF_028023285.1. Taxonomy (NCBI): domain Eukaryota; kingdom Metazoa; phylum Chordata; class Mammalia; order Artiodactyla; family Balaenopteridae; genus Balaenoptera; species Balaenoptera ricei. Next base: position 91,714,637 of record NC_082644.1, on the reverse strand, counting down.
TGAGTGCATATGTAAATAAATACATACAATTCATAATGACAGTCTACTCTATGCTCCTATTCTATAACAGAGGAGGATTCAAAATAACACTAAAGCCAAAGATAATATAGTAAAATATATTGTTACCATGATGGTGTAAGCAGAGGGCTCAGTACAGCTTATCTGAAAAGTAATTCAAAGAGCACTATATACTGAAGGAAACTGAAGGACTTCTTTCTTGTTCATAATATATATTTGATAATCCTTATCCCTTTGGCTTTCTTATTTGCCCTAAAAGAGCCTGTAGAGTTACATAATCGCAAAAGGAAATGCAGCATGAAGAATGATTTTCCATTTTATGCCATCCACTGATAAGTGATCCAATTTATAGCAATGTCAACAGTCATTAACAAAAGTCAGAGATTAGATACTGTATAAAAACAAACTAGGCAAATGAATAAATAGCTTTGAGAAATTGCTGGTACTTAATAAGGGAATTTTATAATGAAATTAAAAGTTAATTCACCTATATATAATGATATTAATAGTATGCGAAACTACAGTATTTCACTGCAGCATTTCCTGAATGCCTTCTCTGGCCCTTCAGTGGCAAGACCTTTATACTATACATATTTATAATCTTAACTCTTTGCAGCATCATTGTCATATAGGATCATTTTGAACTCTTCAACTTTATGGGCAAAAGTCTGAAAGCCACTCATATGATACCACAGCAAGACTCCTCAGAGTCTTGCTAAATATTTAATAAGCAACAAATTGTTAAAAAGCCAATTAGCATGACCTCACAGTCCCTTTAGAAGTTTAAATGCAAGTTTCTATCATTTAATTGTAGAAAGATTACTGGATTTTTGTATCTGATTCTGTTACCTAACAACCCATCAAAAATTTGCTTCTCAATTCTAAGCAGATTATTTAGCTTCTGCTTTTTCAGTTTGAATAAACACAAAATAATTCTAAGAAATTCCTCCCAAGATTATGTAGGTAAAATTCACTTGGATTCAAATCCACTGGTTTTTAATTATGTTTTGTTTTTTGTTTTTAATATAAAATGTTAATTTAATAATGTAAACTAAAGGAAATGTAGAGACATTTTTAAATTATGAATAAATTATCAGCAGTACTTCCATCACTTAGAAATAATCATGGTTAACAAAGACATTTATCTCGGTTGGTCATTCAGTAAAATTATACTGTGACTTTACCATATACACGATATTGTGCTAAGTGCTAAAAAATACAGCAGTGAACAGGGACCAACCCTTGCCCTCATGAAGCTAACAGTGTGATAGGAAAGAACGACACTGAAGAAGTAGTTGAAAATTTGATCAATAGTTCTACTGTGGTGGTTCTGGATACTTTGGGTGCATCAATCAAAGATTTATACAGTCTTTGATTTAGAAAAGCGTTCCCCAAAGAACTGACGCTCTCTCCTCCCACCGGAAGGTAAGGTCCATATAGGCAAAGATCTGTTCGCTACAATTCCTAGCACAAGGGTGGAAAAATTAGATGCGAGACAACTCTTCAAATAGATGGGACGGATGAGAGATAAAAGGAAAAGGAAAATTACAGGTTAACAAGCTCATTGAAGGGAGGTTTACAGAAGTCTTATTTGAAAAAATCTACTTTCTCCGTGAAGTAGGCAGTAATTTAATCTGCTGCAAATTTAAGGAGAATTGGGAAAAGAAGGTGTCAGAATTGAGGAGAAGGGAGAAAGTATAAAACAGTTGTGGAGGGCTAGAGTTTGAGCTGTTGAGGAAACTGGTAAGCACAGACCAGTGGAGGTTTGTAACCACAAATTTATATTGACACCAATTTGATCAGATTGTGGCTTTTCTACTCACAGGACTAGAAAGCTGAGTGCAAATAAGGCAAAGGCAGACAGTGGGCTCATCTAGTGTTGGGGTTTTGCCCCTGACAGATACATTCTAAGGACAAGGGACAGGAGAGTATAATGTGCTTCAGGTTCATCTATTCTGTGGCATGTATCAGTAGCTTGTTTCCTTTTGTTATTATGAATATTATTCCATTGTATGTATATACTATAGTTTGTTTATCCATTCATCAGTTAACAGACATTTGTATTGTCTCTACTTTTGAACTATTACAAATAATGCCGCTATGAACATCTGCATGCAAGCCTTTCCTTGGATAGGTCCATAGGAGTGGAACTGTTAGGACATCTGGAAAATATATGTTTAAATTTTTAAGAATCCATGAAATTGTTTTCCAGAATGGCTATACCACGTTTCATTCCCACCAGTAATTAATTCCCTCATCTTACCAGGATTTTCACTTTAGGCACAGTGAGTCCTTTTGACCTACAAATTCAAATGGTTTTCCAGTGAGTAAAAAAAAATTTTAATTTTAACTTATTTTCCATTGATATTGTCGGTCTTTTGGATTATAGCCATTCTAGAGGGTGATATCTCATTGTGGTTTTAATTTGTACTTCTCTAATTACAATTTAACAGGTGTTTTGGGACATTTCCCTATACTCTTTGCTTTGCTGGGATGGCTCCATTTTTAATTCAGTTCCTTTTTCTAATATCTCATCAATTAACTCTTGTCTCAAAATCTCATGTTTTCTTTAACTCATAGTTAGTATAGGTACATTCTGTTTCTTGCTAAAAATTGTTCTCAAAAGTATTTTTTTCTCTATCCCTTTCTATTTTCTTTGTTTATCTCTTATAATCATTTCATAATTTCTGTCAGGTTCCATCTGTTTTGTTTTGCTTTATTTTCATCCTTGAATGAGGACAACTTTAACCTGAACTGTTCTTTACCCTAAAATGGTCTTGTTAATTTCTCCCTGAGTCCCTTCCCTGGACACCATTAAATTCCTCTTAAATCCCAAAATGAAGGAAAGTTCCATAATCTAGTAGCCTGAGGAAGAGATCTAGGACTGCGGGGAGTCTCAGCAGTTATCTTTTGGTAATCATGTCTTTGTTGAGTAGCCACAGCCACCTGTCCGTATTTGACTCTCTACTCCTTGTACTCATTCTTCCTCACATTACTGCCCATCATTTTTGGGGTGACCATCTTATTAGTGAGAAGTCATGCCAAGCAAAGGCCTGATACCTGCTGTCTTCCTATTTGGTATGACAATAGTACTCTTTGAGCCCCATCAGAGCCGCTTCCAAATGTTACTGATCTATAGTGAAAAAAGGAGCTCCACATGGCATGGCTCTCACTAGAGATATAAAATGTATTCATTTTATAAAATTTATTCATTTTATAAAATTTATAAATTTATAAAATTTATTCATCTTACCAGGATTGTCACTTTAGGCGCAGAGAGTCCTGCAAACTCAGGTGGTTTTCCAGTACGTAAAAAATTCTTAAAGCAACTTATTTTTCATTTGTTCTGATCTCTTTCTATGGCATTTATTCATATTTTAATACCTGCTCTATTTTCCAGTCCTCTGATTTTTCTGTCTTCTTCACATTTCCATATCCTTTTCTCTATATTCCAAAAAAGCATTTCAAAATTGTCTTCTGCATATCTTATGTAATTTCCTAAAATCTCTTTTGCCTTGTGTGTTCCTAATTCTGATTTTAAATCTGAGATTATGTTTTTAATTTAATTAAACTCTAAGCCAGGTCTTTATTTCTGTATGCCTTTCAAGAAGCTCTTTGTTCATGTGAATAGGCTGTCTCATTATATTGTCCTTCACCTTTCATCATAAACTTGATGAAACACTACAAATTTAGTTAATCCCATAAACAGATGCTATCAAAATACTTTATAAATCCCATAGCAAATATTTTTCAAAAAGTTTGTGCTTCCTCTGAATTTATAACATCTTTGTTTTACCTTCCTATTTTTTTTGAAGAATCCCATATTAGTTTTCCTTTATCTGCTCACACTGGAATTAGAAGAGGTCTGCCAAGGCCTAGGTTTTCCCTCACTGCCTACCTGGCTGTTGTTGGAATTTCTTCGAGCTTAAGTATGAATTCTGTTTTACATAGCTTTACGTAACAGTTCTGTGAATGAATGGCAGCCGTAGCAAGGAAACTTCATGTGCCTTTTCTTCCTTGTGTTTGCTTACACATCTGTGACAGAGGCCAGCTTTCTTTTAAAAGCTTTATGCTTAGCCTGGCCTCTGAGCCAATTACCTGGTTTGGCCCTCAAAGGCCTCCTTTCTGGACCTTTTGCTGGATGCAAAAGCCCTGCCGTGCTGCCAGCCTTGTGCTTGATTTAGCTATTGCATGGATTCTGGGCTTGCTTTCAAGTGTTGTTGCTCCAGGACAGCAAAAGGGATTCTAGGTGGTTTGTTTCCTTTCTATATCCCAACTCACCCATCCCTCCCCCCCAAAAAATGGCATATAAGTGAATTTCTACCAGTTGCTACTGTCTTAGAAAGTATAGTGGTGAATCAGCCTTTAGTTTTCCATCATTAACCCTTTTTTAACTCCCCAAAGCTGGAGCAATTTGTTTCCTCTAAATTTATTCAGTCCCTTAAACTGTATTGATGGTTACTTATCCCACTCCACCAACCATAGACTCTCAGGACACCTTTCATGTAATATCATCAACACTGACACACACATACAGCACACACATGCACACACTCATAATATACACATAGTTGTATACCATTCCATTAAAGTCAAGAACATGGTAAGCTAATACTATCAAAATTAATTATCATTGTTCTGGAAATTCAATGCAATTAGGCAGGAAAACAAAATCAGCAGTATAAGTATTTGCAAAAATGAAGTCAAAATATTATTTGTTTGTGATAGGTCTACCTGACAAATGCAAGAAAAGCAATGGTAAACTACAGGAACTGATAAAAGAGTTAATTAAGATCACAATTTATTGTTAACTGGAAAACATTAAAACACTTGATGAATATTTTGACTTTTTTTGATCATTTGAAATAGGGTCCATGCATGTGTGCATGTGTGTGTATGCACACGCATGTGTAGGATGAGACCATCAAAATGTCAACAATGGTTATCTCTTTGGGTGGTAAGATTTCAAATGCTTGTTTTTTTCCTTATCTATATTTTCCAAATTTTCTATAGTGAATGTGAATTGTTTTTATAATAAAAAGGTAAGTTTTTAAAATGATGAAATGACATAATGAATGCTAAGGTGCCCAGCTATATTAGTCACTCCTTTCCTAGGAATCTCCTTAGTGAGTATTTAGGAATAGGTTAAGAAATCCATTCTTGAAATCATAATTCATATAAAAATGATTATGTTTTATGATAGCGCCTTTAACAAAGCACATCTGAAGAATACATCCAGCCAAACATAAATACAACCTGAAAAACGAAAACAAGAGCAAAGAACTAAAATCCTTTACAAAGACCCTGTAGATTGGTATATAATGAAATTCAGGTTTCATTAACAGAAAACGATTTCAATGCAAAATGTGTATATTAATGGCAAGTTGGGATGAAGTGCAAATAAGACCAGCAGCTCTGGAGAGTATCTCTTCTGTCTTCCAGATTCCCTTTCTCACTTGTCCCTGAATAGCTTGGGAAAACGCCACACATTTCAACACATATTTATGAAGATAAATGGCAAAATAACTTTCCAAGGGTCATTCAGTTATTTTCCAGAAGTTAATACTAGGACAGACACCACCTGGTAGAAAGTGCTCCAAATAAATATGCCAACTTTAAGTTTGCAGTTATTCATCAGCCTATACCAAGTGCTCTAAGTATTTATACACACTTTAACTAATTTAATTTTATAGCATCCTAAGAGGTAAATAACTTTTTCCCAGGTTAGATATGAGGACACTTAATGCTCTTTAAAGTGAAGGGTTTTCCTCAAAGTGAAGAGCAGGGTGGGCAATGCTGTCAGTGGTGGGTGTCTTTGCTGAACAAGGCCCAAGAGCTATGCTAGATGCCACAGACACAGTGCTTTTTACAAGTACAAGCCCTACTTTTACCTTTGTGATGCTTACAGACTAGCTGGAAAAAATAAGCATTAGGTAGACAATCTCCTTACAATTTATTTTAAACAGTGAAAGGGACTGTAACAGAAAAGCATAAGTGAAGAGGAGTTGTCCATGTGAAGAGTGTGGGTAAGTTCATTCTAGGTAGATAGCACAGCAGATTTGAAAGCTCTGAGATAGAAAAAAGCCAGATAATCCAACAAAATGAACAAAAGCCAGGGGTGTGAGTGGATGGTGATCAAGAGCAGATAGTGGTAACAGATGAGGCGGGAGAGGTAGGAAGGGCCAGATGGAACTTGTAAGGCATGTTAAGGATTATTTTTATCTTTATCCAAGGAGCAAAGTGGGCTTAAATAATGAAGTGGCGCAACACCATTTCTTTTTTTAAAAGACAGTACTGCCTACACTGTGGTAAAAGATTAGAGGGAAGCAACAGTGAATGTGGTGTCATGGATAACTCATGTGTGCTTTACTTTACTTTCCTTCTCAGTTAACAAGTCCCCCAAATTCCTTCAAGTTATTTCCCCTGTGACATTCTTTGCCTTGGAGTTTGAATGGGATTTATCTCCCCTTAACTCTTAGTGTAAGCCTCCAATCAACAAAATCCATCCCTTTGACTATGGTGATTGATTCAGGGAAGGACATGTGACCCATGAGTTGGAGGGGAGGGGGTTAAAGACTACTAGGAAAGAAGTTTTGTCACTCTTCTATGAGAGCTACTGGGGGAAATGTTTTCCCTTCCCAAAGATCATGAACAAAGAAGCATGAGGACCTAGGACCTCCCGACAGCCCCCTTATTTGACAGGGTGATCCCGTTTGAGCAGGGAGATAACACAGTGGAAGGTAGAAAGGAGAAATGGAAAGAAACCAGGATTTGGGTGACCTTATTGACATTCTCAATCAAGGCTTGCCCAAAGCCAGGCCTAACTCTGGCCTTTTTCAATTATATAAGGCAATGAAATTCCTTTATTGTTTAGGCTGTTTTCTATTACGTGCTACCAAAAGATTCTTTACGGAGTTATCTCTAAGGTGGTTGTATTCCAGGATAGAGATACCATTAGCAGGGGCTAGAGTTGTAGCAGTAAACGTGGGTAAATGTGACAAATTTGAGATTTATTTAAGAGATACACTCAATAGAATTTGGTAATGAGAGGTTTGAGAGAGAAAGAGGTATCAAGGATGATTGCTAGTTTTCTGGGTGGTGAACAGTGGTGGTATTTCCTGAATTCAGGACCCCTGAAAAAGGAGCAGGCTTTGGCTTGGGTTCGGGGATAAGGGAGATAAGCAGAGTTTTGTACACATTGAATGTGAAAATCCTATGAGCTATCCAAGTGGAAACGCATAGGCAGCTAGACATGCAAGGCACATAAAAAAGAAGTAATAAAATAATACTACATAAGTTTTTTCTACTTCCATTTCTCACTCTCCTTCAAACAGACATAAAAGAGCAAGTCTATATAATCTCCTGCAGTCAGCCTATTCTCAGCCTCTGAAATAACAGGAGTGACAAGAATAAAGAGAGCAAGATATTCTTTGTTTTATCAAAAGAGGCAAAGGAGAGTCTTTCCCATTTTGTAGAAAATGATAGAAATGCTAAGGAAAGTGGGAATTGGGTGTGAGCCATAACTCTTCAGTGGACAGATTAGGATCTTTACTAACCTGAGAACGTTAGTAAATTGATGTTTCAGAATAGATTCAGCTAGTAACAATGTGAAGAAGTCTTTCTAGTCCATTAAAATATTTTGATGTATGTGAGGTCTGAACATGGCAAGGCAGGGGTAAAAATGTGCTGATGAGCCTTGCTTGTTGAAGAAATGGCCTTTGTGAATCCTAGGGAAGTAGATGCTATATACAGTGGGGTGGTGGGGGGAGATTAAACACCACAAACTGACAGCCACAGAGCCATTGGTGTCTATGGTTTCTTTTGTTTTGTTTTTCTTTTTTTGTATCTGAATCCAAGATATTTTGATGTGGGCAGTAGAAAGGAATGTACTTGAGTTTCCTTGTGATACAATCTTCAAAGCAGCATTTCTGGACCCTGGGCTTTCTCCCTAATAATGCAATTGATTTAAGGAATTAAATAATATTCAAGGAAACTTCTTTCTGTGGTGATAAAATATTTGATGGGAATAAAATGTTTTGGCAATCTTAACTGTAAGAAGGAAGGCAAATTCCCTGTGAAAGAGGAAAAGATATCCATATGAAGAGAACAGTTTGAAACTAAAAACAATAGGGATGAGATTGCAATGGAAAAGGATATGAAAGGAGCAAAGAGCAACTGAGGAATTAAGATCAGCTTTGGAGGCAGAGCAGAATCGATACTTCAGAAAACAGAATCAATGATGCAGAAGACAAACTTGAAATTTTTCAACAAATGTAGAGGGGGAAAAAGCAAAGATAGAAAATTGAAAATATGAGCACATGAGGAAGGCAAGCCAAAGAAACTGACTAATGTAAGGAAAAGGGAATGATTTCAATGGATTTCTAGGGGCTTACAGAATCAATAAAGGCTGGAAATCCAGGTTTGGAAACAGACAGGACTAAGAGAACTTCAGAGGGTAAAGATGCAAGAAGTTTGGTCTACCTGTGGACAGAAGAGGCTCTAGGGCACAGCCGACAAGGGACCACCGCCCATTGGTTCTATGCCACTTGCTCAAGTGGCAAAGTCCCAGGAGAGAGCATCCAATTGTCCAAGCTTGGAAACATGATTTAAGAATAAAGCAAAAAAAAAAAAAAAAAAAGAATAAAGCAATATTTCCCAAATCTTTAAATAAGTTCCACTACACTATAAGTTCCTTAAGGTTCAAGACCAAATAATATATAAAATATGTACAATATGCAAGTCCCATCATGCTTAAAACATTGGGTTTTGCTTTTAAGGGAGCTACTCAATAAATGCTTGTTGAATGAATGACTAAATGAAAATCTAAACCATGTGGACACTAAATAGACTATACTTACATAGAGTATCTTTTCAGAAAAATTAATGACACAACACTAAAACTAATTCCTTCAACATTGTCTCCATTCAATTACTCACAAATTCCCATTGCTTTCATTTCTAAGAGACCCCTCAGTTCTACCCCTTTCCATTCTCACTTCCACGATCTTAGTTCAGGCCCTTAGCCTCACTCACCTTAACTACAGCAATGGATCTAATAACTGATCCTCAGCTAGGCCTCCACATAGCAACCAAAGTAATACATTTAAATTTTGTAAAAATGATTTTATCTGTTTCTGCTTAAAGTATTTCAATGACTCATATTACCTCCTTGAACATACCCCCACTTCCTGGCATGGCCACACAACATATCTCACACACACACACAAACACACACACACACACACACACACACAGAGGTACAACTTTTTAGCTTCCATTGGCAACTCTTAAAAATTCTCTCCCTTCTCATGCTCTGATCCCTTTGCTTGAACTGTACCTCCTATTTTCAAAGATTATTCTTAGCCTACCATCTACCTGCAAAAGACTCACAGATCCTCTACGACCCGACTGCCTTGAGGGTTATGCTTTATGGGTCTGTATTCCTCTGGAATTCTGTGAGCTCTTTGAGAGTGGTAACTGTGTCTAATTCACTTTTGGATTCTCCTTCATAACTATCACAGTTCCTGGCACATAACAAGCCCTTTGTAGAAGATTTTTAATGTGTTAATTAGCTGATGCAGGCACAGAGTTATTTTATGAGTGTTTCTATGACTTTTCCCAGAGTGTGAGCAAGCTATGACACTACTAAAATCTCCCATCACTGAGGTTTCAATATCCATAGGATAGATCTTCAAACAGAAAAAACTACATCTGACACAGAGTTTTCTTTTCTCAATGTTCTGGATTTACCTGTCATACATACACAAAACTGATTTGGACCCAGTTGTATAAGACAGTTTGAGTGTTATTCTAAATACAGTGACTTCATGAAACAACTACAGACTAATGATTGAAGATAATGAATAACTCACTGGCAAATGACAAAAGAAAGAGAGAAATTGGATTTTACTTATCTCCGATGTTGAGATCCATTTCATAGGGTTTGTAACTGGAAGTGACAGATACGCTCTTAAAGACACTCATGCATCATTATCAGACTCTCTGAGTAACAATTTCTTAAAAGGAGGAGGTGGTGCTTGGTCTCAATATAAAAGAAAATACAATTGTAGATTTACATCTTTGAACAAAACCTATCATTCAAAAAAAAAGATGTATTGGAGATAGCTTTAGATTTGGAATGGAACTCCAGAATTCCTGCTTTGACCCTTATTGGTTGTTTGGCTGCAAAATAAACTTTCTGAGCTTCAGAGCCATCTACTTTATCTACCACACAGGATTATTATGAGAATTAAATAAGTAACAAAGACTAATGTGTTTTATAAACCATAAAGAGATTATAAAATTTAAAGGGATGACCAAAAAATACCCATTGGCAAAGTAAGCAAATAGGAATTTAAGTTCAAAAGTGTCAGGATGATCAACTTTTAATGCAGGCTCAAAGTTCTCAGCAGAGTTTAAGAGTTTAAAACTTGGTATGACAAAGATCGAGGAGCTTATATGAGTGTTTATTTCCCTTTTGAGTCACTGTTTACCAGTAGCTCACCAAGTTCCATTTTGTCACATCAGCATAGGTGGCGGGGACAGTCACTGCCAGACCTCCTTTTCTCATAGGCAGTACAGCACAGTGGTGAGGAGCACGGGCTCTGGAATCAGATTACCTGTGCTGGGCTCCCAGCTATTACTGTGCAAACCTCGGCAAGCTTCTTCCCCTCGCCAGGTCTTAAGTCTCCTCATCTATTAACATGGCAGTCATCCTCTCTATTAGTTTCCTATTGCTGCTGTAATGAATTACTACAAACTTAATGGCTTAAAACAACACAAATTTATTATATTACAATTCTGGAAGTCAGAAGTCTGAAGTGGGTCTCACCGAGCTAAAATCAAGAGGTAGGCAGGGTTAGATCCTCTGGAGATGTAGGGGAGAATCAATTTCCTTGCCTTTGTCAGCTTCTAGAAGCTCCTTGCATTCCCTTGGCTCATGGCTCCCCTCCCCACATCTTCAAAGCCAGTAGCATAATCTCTCTCTGACCCTGCTTCTGTCTTCACATATTTCTCTCTGACCACAGCAGGGAAAGGTTTTATCTTTTTAAGGACCTATGTGATTATGTTGGGCCTTCCCAGATAATCCAGGATGATCTCCTCATCTCAAGGTCCTTCATCTAATCACTTCTGCAAAGTCCCTTTGACCGTGTAAGGTACCATATTCACAGGCTCCAGAGATTAGGACATGGACATTTTGGGGGGCCACTTTTCAGCCTACCACAGTCATCCTCAGAGGGTTACAGTAAAGACTAGACAAGTTAGCATATGTAAGGTATTTAGAACAGTGTCTGGCATATAGAAAACACTATATTATATGTGTTAGCTATTGTTGTTGTGACTATTACTGTTATTATTATTATCATTATCACAATGTTCAGTCCCTTCAAGGCAGTTAGCTAACAGAGGGAATAATAGTACCTCACAGAGTTTTGTTAAGGATTAAATAAGTTAATACATGTAAAGCAATTTGGACAATGCCTGACATACAGTATGCACTCAGTAAATATTAACTATTATTATTATATCTGTATCAAACACACTCTTTAAAAATACATATATATTTTGGGGGACTTCCCTGGTGGTTCAGTGGGTAAGGCTCCACGCTCCCAACGCAGGAGGCCCAGGTTCCATCCCCGGTTGGGGAAAGATCCTGCATGCATGCCTCACTAAGAAGTCCGCATGCTGCAACTAAAAGATTCTGCATGCCACAACGAAGATCTCTCGTGCCGCAACTAAGAGCTGGCACAGCCAAATTAAATAAACAAATAAATAAAATTTTTTTAATACATATATATTTTTAACAAAAAGAAAAAAGTCAATTATTTGTTAACCTGGTTCTTTTACTAAGTAATGTATCATAAACAACTCCATACCTCTAAATCTTTTCCTACAACATGATTCTTAATAGTATGGATGTACCTCATTTAACATATTCGAGGACATTTAGGAAAGTCCCAGACATGGATACTATAAAGTGTTGCAATGGGGCATGCTTGAACATATCTCTCATTATTTCCTTACGAAGAAGTGAAGTTGTTGGGATAAAAGGTATATTCACTTTTAAACCTTTTGGTACATTTTAAATCTCAGTACTTACATCACTCAGAGTTCTTTGCAATATTTAACATTTGGCTTATTATGAAAGGGGCCTAGGAGATTGTTTCTTAGCAAAGTAGAATAATTACCTCAAGTTAGGGTAATGTGCTCCTTAGCCACTCTGAACAGCAACATGATGTTGAAATGAAAGGTGATTTTCTGGTGGACAAGGGCTGGCGACCACACCAGCATCTCCAAGCCCAGGCTACTTGAGGTATCAGCGCTCTTCTGATATAACTAACTCCAGATATGAAAAGCATCATCTGGCCCTGAGTATCAGGAATCCTCAACCTCAAGCTGTGTTGAATTTGGGAAAGTCAGAGCAGCTGCACTGACACGCATTTCACAGGCTTTCTCTCTTAATTTATTCCATTCATGGAGAATTCCTCTTGGCAAGGTGTTATGGCCTTTGTGTCAGCCATATCACTATTTTCCTAAAATAGTGAAAGGGCTGAAATGTCTCAGAGGCAGAAAAATTACCTAAAAAAGATTCCACTGGGAGGAACCTTGCCAGAGGGAGCTAATCACATTGAATCGCAGGTGAGGAAGCAACATGACATAGGTGTTTGACCCATTAGCTCAACGATTTATGCTTGCTGTTATTAAAGGGAGAGGCCTTAAAATGGATCATTAATGAATAAGTGTTTTAATATTTAGAGAAGGTGAAAATTGTGGATTCACAGAATCCCAAGATTACAGAGGTCTTCAAGGTCATCTATTCTAACCCGATGGTCAGCTGTTGCTTGAATTCCATTTACAATTGTCCTGACAAGTGATCATTAGCCTCTGTTTGGACATCTCCCATAGCAGAGAACTCATCACCTCCTGCAAGCCGCTCTCTCCTTAGGCCGCCTGTTATAACTACAAAGTTCATCCTTACTAAGATCCTGAAATCCATCAGCCTAAATAAGCAAACAAACAAATAAATAGATGTTTTTCAAACAAATAAATAAATAGATGTTTTTCAAGCATTGACAAGTGATATGGAGTGTTGAAAACATTATATCAAAAAAATAAACAACCTGATTAAAAAATGGGCAGAAGACCTGATTCGACATTTTTCCAGAGATAAACAGATGGCAAACAGGTACATGAAAAGATACTCAATATTGCTAATCACCAGAGAAATGCAAATCAAAACCACAATGAGATCATCTCATACCTGTCAGAATGGCTATCATCAAAAAGTCTACATATAACAAATGTTGGAGAGGATGTGGAGAAAAGGGAACCCTCCTACACTGTTGGTTGGAATGCAAATTGGTGCAGCCACTATGGAAAACAGTATGGAGAGTCCTCAAAAAACTAAAAATAGAACTACCATATGATCCAGCAATTCCACTGCTGGGTATATATTCAAAGAACATGAAAATACTAATTTGAAAAGATACATGCACCCCAATGTTCACAGCAGCACTGTTCACAAATAGCCAATATATGGAAGCAACCTAAGTGTCCATTAACACATAAATGGATAAAGAAGATGTGGTATATATGCACAATGGAATATTATTCAGCCATAAAAAGAATGAAATTCTGCCATTTACAACAACATGAATGGAACTTGAGGATATTACGTTTAGTGAAAAAAGTCAGACAGAGAAAAACAAATACTGTATGTTTTCACTTATACATGGAATCTAAAAAATAAAACAAATGAATGAATATAACACAACAGAAATAGACTCACAGCTATACAGAACAAACTAGTGGTTACCAGTGGGGAGAGGGAAGCACGGAGGAGCAAGATAGGGGTAGGGAATTAAGGGTTACAAACTACTATGTATAAAATAAATAAGCTACAAGGATATACTGTATGGCACAGGGAATATAGCCAATATTTTATTATAACTTTAAATGGCTTATAATCTATAAAAATAATGAATCACTATGTTGTACACCCAAAAGTAATATAATATTGTAAATCAACTATACTTCAATTTTTAAAATTTATCTTTACAGCTAACTCCAGAGCCTTTTGTAGGGAGGGAGCTAACTTTGTTTAGAAAAATACTTTGATAAGCCATTCTGGATGACAAAGATGAGGTCCTGAGGGAAAGATGAGGCTCCTGAGAGCTTATAATGTAAGGAAAAAGCAAAACCAAACTGCTGTGCCTTAGAAATGAATGGAATGTTGAGCTGGGGTGAGTAGTGAAAGGTTGGAAATGGGATTGAAGAAGGGAGCGATGGAGCTGAACAACACAGCCAGATACTGGTTCCTGTGGGCAAGGCGGCCAGTTGGAAATTACCTGTGCCTGGAAGTCTTTTAAGAACAGTACTCCATCTTAAGTTCATTTCATTTCTATAATACAAAAGATAGATTGGCATAACACTTTTACAAAGTAATTTGGCAAATATATATCCAATTTGTTTTAGCCTGATAATCCCAATTCTTGATATCTACCCTGAAAAATTAAATCAAATGTGGAAATGCCAAAAATTGGAAACAACCTAGATCCTAAGACAGAGATTGCTAAATAAACTATGGTACAGCCCCTTGATGGAGTACTTCGCAACTATTATATGATTATAAGATACATATATAAGATATATATATATATATCTCATATGATTATAAGATACATACAAGAAAATATATGACAAATGTTTTATGAAAAAAATAAGAAAAGTTATAACTCAGTCTTACCCTACTAAGTAAACAAATCAAATGACAAAGAAGTTCTATGCATAGAAAATACTTTAAAAGAAATACACCAGGGGAATTCCCTGGCAGTCCAATGGTTAGGACTCCGAGCTTTTACTGCTGAGGGCTTGGGTTCGATCCCTGGTTGGGGAGCTAAGATCCTGCAGGCCATGCAGCACGGACAAAAAAAAGAAAAAGAAATATACCAAAAATCTTAACAATAGTCATCTCTAAATGTAATTTTCTCCCTCCATTTTTCTAAGTTTTTGAAATTTTGCATAGCAAACATGTTTAACACTTAGATTGGGAAAATCTTTAAATAATCTATATTTTAAAATCAATTTTAAACCTCATTTAAAATTTCTTTATTGCTGTGGTTCTTCAGCAACTAGATGAGGGAAACAGCTTCATGGTTACAGAAAAGTGGCCACCTGTCCTTTCTTCTAGACCCAACTCTGACCTTGGTGAATTCAGGTCACCTTTCTGAGTGCCATCTGTGGGACAGGAATAAAGACACCTCCCTGACTCTTTCACAGGATTGTTGGGGGATACAATGCACTGGAGAATATGAAAGCCCTCCGAATTCTACCTCCATATAAAACCATAAAGAACTGTTACTGTTAGATTAGAATCTAGGGGTAGTCAATTCATTCTTCCACTTCCAATCCATTCTTCATTTGCAAATGGTCACTTAATACAATCCAAGAAAATATATTGTATATAGGTCACATTTCTACATAGCACATATTGGGATAAAATTCAGTATATTACTTTGGAAACAAAATACACAAAAGATCCTGAAACCAGTGGTAGTATAATTCTCTTTAACAGTGTGTATTCATGTGTGGTATGTGTGTGTATTTGAGTGTGAGTGTGTGTACATGTGCAATGAGTGTGGTGTGAGTTGTGTGTGTGAGTGTGGTATGACTGTTGTGTCCACATGTATGATGTGTGTAAGTATGTGTTTAGTTGAGTATGTGTACATTCAGGAGACCTTGGGAGCCAGAGAAGAATTTAGTATTGCTATTGCCTTATAAAGAGTTCTATTTTGTTTTGTTTTGTTTTGTTTTACCTGATTACCCATGATGAGTCTGGATATTAAACAAACTTTCAGGACAAAACTTACAGATCCAAGTTCTGGGAATGTGAGCCTATCACATAGTGAAGTACCTCTCAATTCTTACAGCTGTATCCTTTCCCACTCTGGCCTGTACCATTCAAATGAGATAAAGTTCCCAGCCTGGCCCATCTACCTGTAATTATCCAGGCCATGTCAGAGGCTGGACATTAGGGAGCCAAGAGAACATTTTCAAGTTATTTAGCCTCTCCTGACCCAAGTTCCAAGGCTAGTGGACTAAATGATCTCTAGTGCCCTTTCTTGATCTAACATTCTATGATTCTGTCACATGATGATAACAACAACAAATATAATGACAATTACACCTGAAATTTGTATAGTGGGCCAGTTCTCACTGCCTTTTTACTCACATTATCTCCTTGACCCACACAACATGTAAATAAACCAAGTATTATCATCTCCATTCTACAGATCCATTTTGGAGGTTACATGATTTGTTTTTCCAGGATAGCGGGACTCAGACTCATATCTTCTGACTTTGACTTCTAAGTTCTTCCCTCCACAGAATAAGGTATAGCAAAACTCTTTTGCTGTTTATTCAGAGGAAACAAGGCATTTGTGCAATTACAGTAGTTCCAAAATTCAAATATAATTAATGCAACTTTTTCAGACTAGATTCAGATCTTTGGGGGTATAACAAAACACTTCAATTCTTGTGAAGCAAGCCGTGTCTCCTGCCCAGAAGAGAAGTTGGAAGGATTTCAAGGAGACTAGAATTTAGCACATATACCCTAATAGCTTATCCAAATACAGAGCATCATGGGCCTCATCCTTTCTACAGCTGCACAAGTCCTTGACATTCTCTTCAATTATGTGTTAGTGTTCCATCGTTGCTATATAAGAAATTATCACAAACTTAGTGGCTTAAAGCTACACAAACTTATTCTCTCACAGTTCTATAGGTCAGAAATCTGACATGGGTCTCACTGGACTGAAGTTAGGTGTTGGGAGGGCTGGTTCCTTCTAGAGTCTCTAGGGGAGAATCTGTTTTCCTTGCCTTTTCTAGCTTCTAGAGACTGCTTGCATTCCTTGGCTTGTGGCCCCCTTTCTTCATCTTCAAATCCAGCAACGTAGCATGTTGCCGACCCTGCTTATGCTGTCACGTCTTTTTCTCTGACCACAAAAGGAAAAGGTTCCTTTTAAGGGTTCGAGTGATTAGATTAGACCCACCCAGATGACCCAGGATAACCTCCTCATCTCAAGGTCCTTAATCATATTTGCAAAGTCCTTTTTGCCATGAAAGGTAACATAGTCACAGGTTCCAAGGATGAGGATATCTTTGTAAGGTCATTATTCAGCCTACCACAATGATTATTTTTCACTGGTTCTATTAAAAATAATAGCTAAAATATATTGATGCTCCTTCTATATGTCAAATACCAATGTAGGAGCTTTATATACTTTACAACAAATTTGTATAAAAATACCACAAGGTTGGTACCACTATCACAGTTTTATAGACAGTGAAATTGAGACTCCTGGGCTAAATAATCCTACAAGGTCACCTAGCTAGTCAGAGGCAGAGCAGACCTCTAAACCACTGTAAAACAACTGGATGCAGCAGAAATAGCCACTTTTCAATGAAATCACTAATTCCCAGGCATAAAGCTGTCATGTAGCTAAGCTCAGCTGGAAGCCTACAAATATCTCTGCATGGGGGACATCCTCCCTATCCACAGACCCCGGTTTGCAGCCTGAGATTCCTCTGCTGCAGCATGTTCCATCCGGAGCAAAAGGGAAATCTAGAGATTAAGATGGCAAAAGCTTCCTAAGACAAAAATTCTTCTAAAACCTCTGCAGACTCTTGAGGTTTCTGGTAACACATGGCAAGTGTGACAGGTTTCCTGAGCGTCTGCTAGTACTTGGCATCGTCACACTCCACAGTCAATTTCAAAATTGTCATTTTTGGCCCACTAAGGCTTTAAATAGCACCTCCTAACAGCCAGAACAGCTTTTGCAGCTTTCACTTTCTATTAAGAGTATGTCAGGGCTCACAAGCTATAGAAAATAAATGTCACAAAGTAAATGCTTTTATACATTTGGTTTGTTTAAATTGCTTTGAAGACATTGAGAATGAAGACACATGGTTCAAAATGAAGTCTTTCAGAAATAATGATGTCATATCTCAAAGCACCCAAAGTAGCTACTGCTACCCAAAACAAGATGCTGGGATAGCAATGCACATGTCACATTAATGTCAGGGCCAAAATGGGAGAGAATAAAAGAAAATAAAATTTCAAAACACTAACGTTTATTGAGCACCTTCTGTTTGCCAGGAGTTTTAGAGAACTAATCTCATTTAATCCATAAATTAGTTTTAAGTAACCCAATTTTACTGGTGAAGACACAGAGCCTTAGAGAGGTTTAGTAAAGGTCCAAGGTCACCCTGCTCAACAGCAGTGAGACAGGGGCTATCTGGCCAAGAAAAGAATCCACTTCACTATATACCCAACCAAAGAGACCAGGCTCGAGGGTATAAGGCGAGAGGCAGCCCTGGCTCCTTGGAAGGCAGCCTGACTAGGAAAATAATATTTATGTGCTTATAGGCTGTGTGGGAGACCAGAAGCATTAAAGCTGTAGATAAAGACAGGTAAGTGCAACTGATTTAGTTCCAGCCATACAATCTCAACTCACCTAACAGAAATGGTGATAGTAACACCTTGTGATTACGTGGCACCCTTCTCAGGGAAGCTCAGAGCTCTTTACTGTCACATTCACATTCTTCTTCCCATCAGCTCTAGAATGGAGGAGACAGCACAATCACCTTTCTTTTACAGAGGGAGAAGTTAATGCATTTGCCTAAGGTCATTCAGGGACACAGAGGCTTGGAGAAACCATAGCCCTGGAACTCTTTCCCAGACTGCTTACCCACTACTGGATCTGCAAAAACAAATTCAACACCCTGGGCTCAAAGACCCATGGGTGAAACATCCATTTAGTCAGCCTGGCCACGTTCTGTAAAATCACTGTCAAAATGGCCCATACTACTTAAAACATGTGACAGGAAGGGCCTCTGTATCCTTCATCCCTCCAGATATTCACTTCTGGTGGAGAGGGGATCTTTTTTTGGCTAAACAGCAGATTTGCATTACTGAAAAAAAAATCACTCTTGACCAGAGAAGGGTTTGTTTGTCAAAATTATGGTCTACCCCAAAGAACCTCAAATTCCTGAGCCAGGAAGAGCCTCAATCTTTTTCCAGGATGGAATTTAGAATTAGAGTTTCTAACCTTAACTACAAGGAGCACCAACTGAAGAAAGTATGACCCCAGGGGAGGACTTGGAGAAAGAAAAGGAAAAGCGAGAAAGACCCTGCTGAGAAGGGACCCTCGAGTGCAGCATCCACTGTACGGACCATCCCCCAGGTGAACCACACAGATGGTAAAGTGCTGTTTAGCACAAGCTCTGTACACCCTTGGTGTTTGCAATTGGCTGCTGGTGTGAGAGTGGTTTTTTTGAGGACTATGCTTATATGTTCTTCCAGATATCTCAGGGCTTAATAGCAAATATACACAAGATTCAGAATGTGTCTCCCAAAGAACAATTAAAGCAAAAAGAAGTCTATTGGTCTTAAGCAAAAGTATGCATCTTATTCCAATTACCAGAGTTAACCAAATGTTCTATTGCACCTACACAAAAGCCTTCACAATTAAAGATACTCCTCAAGGCACAAGGCTTAGCGTACAAGATTTGCAACGTCAACATCCTCAGCTTCAATCTTGAGCCAACCATTGAGACACTCACAACTCCTAGGGAAGTAGTTGAGTGATACTGTCCCTTCCCTGAGGCAGACACTTTACTAATATGAAATTTTGAAAGCTAATACCAGATTTTCAGAAATGCTACAGTCTCAAATGTGAATTGAATGAAAATACTGTGTAATTTTGCTTTGCATATTGCTCTGAGATTTGAAGCACAAGATCGGGGCTTTTGGATTAATAAAATGTGTTTTGCCGACCCCTCACTTTCCCAGTGTCTGATGAATAAAATCCAAAGGAAAATAGAAAAGAAAGGGAAAAGAGAAGCAAACTAAATTAGAGGAAATCAGGAGAGAAGATTCAAGAAAATTCTACTACAAAGACAATAGACAAAGACAAAATAAAGGAAGGATAAGAACATAATCTAGCTGAGAAGAAAGTGACCAGAACCCAAGGAAAAAGTCATAAACAGCCTCCCCACCCCAGCTCAGAACTGCAGGGGTTGGAAGCAAGAATTGGCCAGGGAGTAGTAACTGTGAGGCAAATTCACAGTCTCCTAGGCAATCTCAACTGTAACTATAAATACATTTATCATTAATAAAACATTAGAAAATCAAATCTGTCAGGATATTAAAAGAATAATACACCATGACAAAGTAGGATTTATTCCAGGAATTAATGCAATTATGGCCAATATTAGGAAATCTATATTTCATAATATTAATAGGTCAAAGGAGAAAAGCCATCTGAGTACCTCAATAGATGTTTCTTACAAAGCAAGTGATAAACTTTTAAATCTATGACCTAGAAATAGAAGGGTATTCTTTCATGTGATATGGAATATTTGTAGTCAGATTAATTGGCAACGTAATACTTAAAAGAAAAACACTATGGACATTTGTATTAATATAAAAAGTGAGACAAAAATGCTCACCATCGCAACTAGTATTTGAACATCCTTCTGGTAGTCCTAAGCAATTGAATAAGACCACTAGAATTAAAAAGAAGTAAAATATTAGGGAAGAGAAGGAAATATTATCCTTATTTGCACATAACAATATATCTACCTGAAAAAAAATCCAAGACAAGCAATTGAAATAAATATCGGAATTAAAAGGAGAGTTCAATAATACAGCTATTTTAAAAGCAAATATATATATATTGAATGATAAATTTTGTATATGCCAGTTATATCCATTTTCTCCCCAGCTAGAACCCAATCATGTTGAGAAAACCTAAAGGAAAACGAAGGTAAAAGAAAACTAGACACATAAACATTTCAGGAAACATAAAGATACCAAAAGAGCACCAGTTATCTATCTTATGACTCCCCACTACAATGGCAGGGTTCAGAAAAATTGAGAAACATTTCAAGGATCAATACAAATGGTCACATACAAGTAAAAACAAGCAGCACCCCCTTCCCCTTTGTCAGAGTACTCTAAATTTTCATAACAGATTGAGTCTTTACCATAGTGACCCACATCTATGCATCAACCTGCTTTATAAGAGCACACTTCTATCTAAACATCAAAGTCATAGACACCGTGCCTACATCATGCTCCAGACCCCTAGTCACAAGCAGGTAACCTCACTACCAGACCTTCACAGGTTCCTATGTTAGGCTCCTCTAATCTATATAGCAATGGTTGTCTTCCTCACTCCCTAAAACTCTGGGCTTATTCCTTCATTTACTTTTCAAACCCTGGTGTCTCATCAATTCAATCCATTAACAAGGAAACCTTTGTCTTATTATTTTTACTTGGGCACTGAAATACTCCTACCCACTCAGGGTCTGCTCTATGCATTTATTCATTCATACATTCATCCAACAAATGTCTAGGAGTTCCAACTATGGGCTAAGCACTGCTGCTGGTGACATAATAATGAATAAGCTGGATACAGTAGGGGCCCTCTCAGAGGTTATAACCCAGTGGAACATTCAAACAAGTTGAGAAGCAATCACAATACAGTCAATAAATGTGTGCTAGGGGAAGTACACAGTGCTAACAGAATAGAAAGTAGGGACATCTAACCCAGGGTGAGGAGCAGGGTGCAGAGAGACCCGAAGGATGAGTAAGAGTTGAAAGGCAAAGTATAGGGTGGGATGGGGAGAGGAAACAGCATGGCTCGTTTTATTTGTTTCTGGAATAAAAGACAGCCACACCTTCAACTAACATTCTCAGACCCTACAGGTGAGCTTCTAAGAGTTGTAACCATTTTAGCTGGTACAGATACTATACAAGGTGTATAGTAAAATACAAGGTGTTTTATAGCTCCTTGGAGATCTCTGACAGCACTCTAAATAATTCTTGGAACTAACAGAAGTTTCAAGTAAATATGATGAATTCTGGGCAGAGTGTTTTTAAGAGCCTCTTTATCCTCTGGGACTGAAACCCCTTTCAAGGACTGCTCAAGCAATTCTACTTGTTAGATGACAACCCCCATGGTTACCAAGGATGAAGACTCTTTTGGTCTTCAGTAAATGTTTGAACTCTGCTGAGTCTGACAGCAAAATCCCAAGGACAAAGATGAATTTTATGATGTAGGCTTTTCCCATCAAGGCTCATGATTAACTAAGTTTTTTTTAGGCTCAAATCAGGTTCTGCTACCATGGTCAGCATTTGAAGTATGTAGCATAGAAAATAACAGCTTTATAGATTTGGAAAATCTTACTATCCTTTGTCCAGTACAGTCTGAATGTTACAAAGCAAAAATTTCTGCTAATCTCCTAAGAACCAGCACTGCTTATCCAACTCTACCTGTTTCTCAGCTACTACAAACACCACTTTATTAAGATGTTGCTACTGGCCCCTTCAAACATTGTTTAAATTTTAAATAGGAAAGACATGTTTATTACTGGAAAGTAGTTACCATGACACCTTCCAAATCTTAAATATTTACATGTATTCTGTTAGATCCTGAAAGGGAAGAAACTGCAATATACACTCATATAAATTATAGTAAAATTGGTTTGAAAACTAATTTTTTATTAAACAATATATTTGTTGCTTAAAGTGTGACCTAATTATTGATCTCTAGAAATAAGCAACATTTTTTTTATACAGCAGGTTCTTATTAGTCATCAGTTTCATACACATCAGTGTGTACATGTCAATCCCAATCGCCCAATTCATCACACCACCACATCCACACCCCCGTGGCTTTCCCAAGTTGGTGTCCATACGTTTGTTCTCTACATCTCTCTCAATTTCTGCCCTGCAAACCGGTTCATCTGTACCATTTTTCTAGGTTCCACATATATGCGTTAATATACGATATTTGTTTTTCTCTTTCTGACTTACTTTACTCGGTATGACAGTCTCTAGATCCATCCACGTCTCAACAAATGACCCAATTTCGTTCCTTTTTATGGCTGAGTAATATTCCATTGTATATATGTACCACTTCTTCTTTATCTATTCGTCTGTCGAAGGGCATTTAGGTTGCTTCCATGACCTGGCTATTGTAAATACTGCTGCAATGAACATGGGGATGCATGTGTCTTTTTGAATTATGGTTTTCTCTGGGTATATGCCCAATAGTGGGATTGCTGGATCATAAGGTAATTCTATGTTTAGTTCTTTAGGGAACCTCCATACTGTTCTCCATAGTGGCTGTATCAATTTACATTCCCACCGACAGTGCAAGAGGGTTCCCTTTTCTCCACACCCTCTCCAGCATTTGTTGCTTCTAGATTTTCTGATGTTGCCCATTCTAACTGGTATGAGGTTGATACCTCATTGTAGTTTTGATTTGCATTTCTCTAATAATTAGTGATGCTGAGCAGCTTTTCATGTGATTCTTGGCCATCTGTATGTCTTCTTTGGAGAAATGTCTATATAGGTGTTCTGCCCATTTTTGGATTGGGTTGTTTGTTTTTTTAATATTGAGCTGCATGAGCTGTTTATATATTTTGGAGGTTAATCCTTTGTCCATTGATTCGTTTGCGAATATTTTCTCCCATTCTGAGGGCTGTCCTTTCGTCTTGTTTATGGTTTCCTTTGCTGGGCAAAAGCTTTTAGGTCCCATTTGTTTATTTTTGTTTTTATTTCCAATACTCTAGGAGGTGGATCAAAAAAGATCTTGCTGTGATTTATGTCAAAGAGTGTTCTTCCATTGTTTTCCTCTAAGAGTTTTATAGTGTCCAGTCTTACATTTAGGTCTCTAATCCATTTTGAGTTTATTTTTGTGTATGGTGTTAGGCAGTGTTCTAATTTCATTCTTTTACATGTAGCTGTCCAGCTTTCCCAGCACCACTTACTGAAGAGACTATCTTTTCTCCATTGTATATCCTTGCCTCCTTTGTCATAGATTAGTTGACCATAGGTGTGTGGGTTTATTTCTGGGCTTTCTATCTTGTTCTATTGATCTATGTTTCTGTTTTTGTGCCAGTACCATATTGTCTTGATTACTGCAGCTTTGTAGTATAGTCTGAAGTCAGGGAGTCTGATTCCTCCAGCTCTGTTTTTTTCCCTCAAGACTGCTTTGGGCCGGCCTTGCATTGCAGTCATGGTGGATATGATGGAGTCACCCAAGGTGCGCATCAACGTCAGCATGCCAGCTCAGTTCATAGACCAGCCCGTTTGCTTCGTAGGGAGGCTGGAGAAGATTCACCCCACTGGGAAAATGTTTATTCTTTCAGATGGAGAAGGAAAAAATGGAACTATTGAGTTGATGGAGCCTCTTGATGAAGAAATCTCTGGAATCGTGGAAGTAGTTGGAAGAGTAACGGCCAAGGCAACCATTATGTGTGCATCTTATGTCCAGTTTAAAGAAGATAACCATCCTTTTGATCTTGGACTTTACAATGAAGCTGTGAAAATTACCCATGAGTTCCCTCAGTTTTATCCTTTGGGAGTTGTGCAGTATGGTTGAACTTGATGAATTTTTTATGATTGCCAATGAGCTACATTGAAGATTATTAAAGGAGGCCCCTGAAATTTAAAGGAGAGATTCCTGTGATTTTTAATACTGTTATTTGTTCTCTTTTTAATTTCATTTACCTAAGGTTATTAGATATTCCAGTATGCCATTTTCAACAGAACTGGTTTATTGACAGTTCTCACCTAAGTCCTCATAAAGAATCATTTCTCTGGCATATGGTCAGATTAGATGCAAGAAAAAAGCAGCTGGCTGAGTTTAGTTTTCTGTTTTATTAATAAAAGTTTAAATGATACAAAAAAAAAAAAAAGACTGCTTTGGCTATTCAGGGTCTTTTGGGTCTCCATACAAATTTTAAGATTTTTTGTTCTAGTTCCATAAAAAATGCCATTGGTAATTTGATAGAGATTGCATTGAATCCATAGATTGCTTTGGATAGTAGAGTCATTTTCACAATATTGATCTTCCAATCCAAGAACATGGTATATCTCTCCATCTGTTGGTATCATCTTTAATTTCTTTCATCAGTGTCTTATAGTTTTCTGCATACAGGTCTTTTGTCTCCCTAGGTAGGTTCATTCCTAGGTATTTTATTCTTTTTGTTGCAGTGGTAAATGGGACTGTTCCCTTAATTTCTCTTTCAGATTTTTCATCATTAGTGTATAGGAATGCAAGAGATTTCTGTGCATTAATTTTGTATCCTGCAACTTTACCAAATTCATTGATGAGCTCTAGTAGTTTTCTGGTGGCATCTTTAGGATTCTCTATGTATAGTATCATGTCATCTGCAAACAGTGACAGTTTTACTTCTTCTTTTCCAATTTGTATTCCTTTTATTTCTTTTCCTTCTCTGATTGCTGTGGCCAGGGCTTCCAAAACTATGTTGAATAATAGTGGTGAGAGTGGACATCCTTGTCTTGTTCCTGACCTTAGAGGAAACGCTTTCAGTTTTTCACCATTGAGAATGATGTTTGCTGTGGGTTTGTTGTATATAGCCTTTATTATGTTGAGGTAGGTTCCCTCTATGCCCACTTTCTGGAGAGTTTTTATCATAAATCGGTGTTGAATTTTGTCAAAAGCTTTTTCTGCATCTATTGAGATGATCATATGGTTTTTATTCTTCAATTCGTTAATATGGTGTATCACATTGATTGATTTGTGTATATTTAAGAATCCTTGCATCCCTGGGATAAACTGACCATGGTGTAAGATCCTTTTAATGTGTTGTTGGATTCTGTTTGCTAGTATTTTCTTGAGGGTTTTCGCATCTATATTCATCAGTGATATTGGTCTGTAATTTTCTGTTTTTGTAGTATCTTTGTCTGGTTCTGGTATCAGGGTGATGGTGGCCTCATAGAATGGGTTTGGGAGTGTCCCGTCCTCTGCAATTTTTTGGAAGAGTTTGAGAAGGATAGGTGTTAGCTCTTCTCTAAATGTTTGATAGAATTCACCTGTGAAGCCATCTGGACCAGGACGTCTGTTTGTTGGAAGATTTTTAATCACAGTTTCAATTTCATTACTTATGATTGGTCTGTTCATATTTTCTATTTCTTCCTGGTTCAGTCTTGGAAGGTTATACCTTTCGAAGAATTTGTCCATTTCTTCCAGGTTGTCCATTTTATTGGCATAGAGTTGCTTGTAGTGGTCTCTTAGGATGCTTTGTATTTCTGTGGTGTCTCTTGTAACTTCTTTTTGATTTCTAATTTTATTTATTTGAGTCCTCTCCCTCTTTTTCTTGATGAGTCTGGCTAATGGTTTATCAATTTTGTTTATCTTCTCAAAGAACCAGCTTTTAGTTTTATTGATCTTTGCTATTGTCTTCTTTGTTTCTATTTCATTTATTTCTGCTCTGAACTTTATGATTTCTTTACTTTTGCTAACTTTGGGTTTTGTTCCTCTTTCTCTAGTTCCTTTAGGTGTAAGGTTAGATTGTTTATTTGAGATTTTTCTTGTTTCTTGAGGTAGGCTTGTATTGCTATAAACTTCCCTTTTAGAACTGCTTTTGCTGTATCCCATAGGTTTTGGATCGTGGTGTTTTCATTGTCATTTGTCTCTAGGCATTTTTTGATTTCCTCTTTGATTTCTTTAGTGATCTCTTGGTTATTTCATAACGTATTGTTTAGCCTCCATGTGTTTGTGTTTTTTACGTTTTTTTCCGTGTAATTCATTTCTAATCTCATAGAGTTGTGGTCAGAAAAGATGCTTGATATGATTTCAATTTTCTTAAATTTACTGAGGCTTGATTTGTGACCCAAGATGTGATCTATCCTGGAGAATGTTCTGTGTGCACTTGAGAAGAAAGTGTAATCTGCTGTGTTTGGATGGAATATCCTATAAATATCAATTAAAACTATCTGGTCTTTTGTGTCATTTAAAGCTTCTGTTTCCTTATTTTTTTTCATTTTGGATGATGTGTCCATTGGTGTAAGTGAGGTGTTAAAGCCCCCCACTATTACTGTGTTACTGTCGATTTCCTCTTTTATAGCTGTTAGCAGTTGCCTTATGTATTGAGGTGCTCCTATGTTGGGTGCATATATATTTATAATTGTTATATCTTCTTCATGGATTGATCCCTGGATCATTATGTAGTGTCCTTCCTTGTCTCTTTAACATTCTTTATTTTAAAGCCTATTTTATCTGATATGAGTATTGCTACTCCAGCCTCTTTCGATTTCCATTTGCATGGAATATCTTTTTCCATCTCCTCACTTTCACTCTGTATGTGTCCCTAGGTCTGAAGTGGGTCTCTTGTAGACAGCATATGTATGGGTCTTGTTTTTGTATCCATTCAGCAAGCCTGTGTCTTTTGGTTGGAGCATTTAATCCATTCACTTTTAAGGTAATTATCGATATGTATGTTCCTATGACCATTTTCTTAATTGTTTTGGGTTTGTTTTTGTAGGTCCTTTTCTTCTCTTGTGTTTCCCACTTAGAGAAGTTCCTTTAGCATTTGTTGTAAAGCTGGTTTGGTGGTGCTGAAATCTCTTAGCTTTTGCTTGTCTGTAAAGCTTTTGATTTCTCCATCAAATCTAAATGAGATCCTTGCCGGGTAGAGTAATCTTGGTTGTAGGTTCTTCCCTTTCATCACTTTAAGTATATCATGCCACTCCCTTCTGGCTTGTAGACTTTCTGCTGAGAAATCAGCTGTTAACCTTATGGGAGCTCCCTTGTATGTTATTTGCATTTTTCCCTTGCTGCTTTCAATAAGTTTTCTTTGTCTTTAATTTTTGCCAATTTGATTACTATGTGTCTCTGTGTGTTTCTCCTTGGGTTTATCTTCTATGGGACTCTCTGTGCTTCCTAGACTTGGGTGGCTATTTCCATTCCCACGTTAGGGAAGTTTTCGACTATAATCTCTTCAAATATTTTCTCGGGTCCTTTCTCTCTCTCTTCTCCTTCTGGGACCCCTATAATGCAAATTTTGTTGCGTTTAATGTTTTCCCGAGGTCTCTTAGGCTGTCTTCATTTCTTTTCATTCTTTTTTCTTTATTCTGTTCCACAGCAGTGACTTCCACCATTCTGTCCTCCAGGTCACTTATCCGTTCTTCTCCCTCAGTTATTCTGTTATTGATTCTTTCTAGTGTAGTTTTCATTTCAGTAATTGTATTGTTCATCTCTGTTTGTTTGTTCTTTAATTCTTCTAGATCTTTGAACATTTCTTGCATCTTCTCGATCTTTGCCTCCATTCTTTTTCCGAAGTCCTGGATCATCTTCACTATCATTATTCTGAATTCTTTTTCTGGAAGCTTGCCTATCTCCACTTCATTTAGTTGTTTTTCTGGGGTTTTATCTTGTTCCTTCATCTGGTACATAGCCCTCTGCCTTTTCATGTTGTCTATCTTTCTGTGAATGTGGTTTTTGTTCCACAGGCTGCAGGATTGTAGTTCTTCTTGCTTCTGCTGTCTGCCCTCTCTTAATTTTGTTTTGTGTCTGCTGGTTGCTGTTGGCTCTGGGTTGATCCCCATGTTTTCAACAAGCTAGCCAGTCTTCTTCATATGGTGGAAGAAGAGCTGCCAATAGCACGAGAGGATTTTCAAGAGTCAGTGTAGGAGAGGACTCCACAAAAGACTGGAACAGACACCTCTGGAGCCTGTAACTGGTAGGAACACACACAAATGATAATGCTGGTGAACTGCTGGAGGCCTAATGTGGACTAACTTTAGTGTTAAACACCCCTGGGGCCCAATCTTAGAAGAGCCACCACATTTTCACGGGTTTTACGTCCAGGAATTCCAAGCGGTTCTCCGAAATAAGCAACTTTTATAAATTCCATGACAAAGGAAACATCATTACTTTCTTCCTAAAACCAGGAATAAAATGAGGATGTCTGCTCTCACCCCCATCTATTAATATTGTACTAGAGGTTCTAACTAAAGTAAAACTGTCTTCATCCAAAGATAACATGATTGTCTATGTAGGAAATCATAATGCATTGAAAGAAAGGAGAGAGGGAAAGGAGGGATGGAAAGGAGGAGGGAGGGAGAGAGGAAGAGGGAGGGAGGGAAGAAGAGGGAGGTACTACTAAGTGAATTTATCAAGATCAATACAAAAACCAACTGTATTTGTATATATATGAAACACTTAGGGATAAATCTGATCAAAGATAGGTAATGAATACTTGGATACTGAAAACTACAAAACATTGTTAACAGAAACGTAAAAAGACAAAAGTAAATAGACAGATATGCTGTGTCTATGGATCAGAAGAGTCAACATTGTTAAAATGTTAATTCTATCCAAATTGACCCATAGATTTAATGCAATCCAAATCAAAATTCCAGGACTCTTTTGTAATATCAATACTTGACAAGCCAAATCATGTAATTTATATGGAAATGCATATGGCCTAGAATAGCCAAAACAACTTTTTAAAAAGAACAAAGAAGACTAACACTACCTGACTCCGAGACTTATTATAAAGCTACAGTGATCAAGACAGTGTGGGGTAGGCATGAAGAGAAACATATAGGTAAAAAAGAACAGAGTCCAGTAATAAATGCGCACACATATGGTTAGTAGATTTTTGACAAAGATGCAAATGCAATCCCGAAAAGAATATATGAAAAAAAGGACCTTCCTTCAATCCATAACTAAACTACATACAAAAATTAACTCAAAACAGACATAAATGTAAAACCTAATACTGTAAACTTTGTACAACAAAAGCTTTAAGTTAAGTAAAAATAATTTTGATACAGTGCCAAAAGCATGACCCATACAAGAAAAAACTGATAAATTGAACTTCATCAAAGTTAAGGCTTTGGCTCTTCAAAAGACACTGTAAAGAGAATGAAAAGACAAGCCACAGACTGGGAGAAAATAATTATAAGTCACATATCTAATAAAGGACTTATTTCTAAAATATATAAAGAACTCAAAACTTAATAATAGGAAAACAATAACAATAAATCAGCAAAAGATTTGAGCAGACACATCTTCATGAAAAGATGTTCAACATCATTAGTCATTTGGGAAATGCAAATTAAAACCACAATGAAAAAAGCACTACATACCTTTCTGAATGACTAAAATTTTAAAAACTGAACATATTTCGTTTTGGAAAAGATGTGGAAGATTTAGAACCTTGAAACACTGCTGGTAGGAATGTAAACGGTACAACCACTTTGGAAAATATTTTGGCAATTTCTTAAAAAGTTAAACATACACCTACTACATGATCCAGCCATTTCTTTCCTAGATATTTAGCCAAGAAAGTAAAAGTATATGTCCACACAAAGACTTCTGCACAAATGTTGATAGCAACTTTATTTGTAATACCCAGACTGCAAGTAATCCAAATGTCCATCAACAGGTAAATGGATAAACAAATAGTGGTAAATCTATACAATGGAATATTATTCAGCAATTAAAAGGAATGAACAATTGATATAGGCCACAACATGGATGAATCCCAAAATATTCATGTTGGTTGAAATAAGCCAGACCAAAAAGAGGGTTCATGTATGATTTCATTAATATAAAATTCTAGAAAATTCAAACCAATCTATAGTGACAGAAATCAATGATTGCCTTTAAAAGATGAGATAGGAGAAAAGAATAATAGAGGGACAAGGAAAGTTTTGGGAGTGATGGATATGTTATCTTGATTGTGTTGATATACATATCATTTGTGGATATATATGTGTATACATCATGATATTAAAAAATCAAAGCTTATGAGACCATACACTTTAAAAATATGTACATGGACTTATATATACTACCAAATGTAAAATAGATAGCTAGTGGGAAGCAGCCTCAGAGCACAGGGAGATCAGCTCGGTGCTTTGTGACCACCTAGAGGGGTGGGATAGGGAGGTTGGGAGGGAGATGCAAGAGGTAGGAGATATGGGAATATATGAATATGTATAGCTGATTCACTTTGTTATAAAGCAGAAGCTAACACACCATTGTAAAGCAATTATACTCCAATAAAGATGTTAAAAAAATAAGTACACTTTATTATATTAATTATACCTCAATAAAGCTGTAACAGAAGAATATATATACACATATGTATCAAAGTGTTGTCAGTGGTTATTTTGGGGTGGTAGAATTAAGACTGGTTTTTATTTTATTCTATATACTTCACTTTATTTCACAACTTTTATAAATAAATATATCACATCTAAAATCAGAAAAAAATAGTAACTTTTCTACTTTATATTACATTAAAATAATAATAATAACTTTCTGGTCTTGATCTGTATGCTTTTAATTTGCATAATTTGTAAAAGATATAAATATACAATGGAATACTCTGGCTTTTTTCATCAAGCACTGTGTTATAATCTTTCTAACATAAAACAGAGATTTTGGTTATATTTTTAAATAAACCCATAATATTCCCTCTGTGTTACTACATCACAGGATACCTAATCATTCTCTTTCATTAGGTGTTTAAATATTCTTCCCTCCTTTTCTTTCCCTCTTGCTATTATAGTTAACTTTAAAAATTACCTTCATGCACATAACTTACAAACTCTTTTAAAATACATGTTATGAGACAGCCTCATCCACCAGAGGGCAGACAGCAGAAGCAAAAAGAACAACAATCCTGCAGCCTGTCGAACAAAAACCACATTCACAGAAAGATAGACAACATGAAAAGGCAGAGGGCTATGTACCAAATGAAGGAACGAGATAAAAACCCAGAAAAACAACTAAATGAAGTAGGGATAGGCAACCTTCCAGAAAAAGAATCAGAATAGTGAGTGTGAAGATGATCCAGGACCTCGGAAAAAGAATGGAGGCAAAGATCGAGAAGATGCAAGAAATGTTTAACAAAGACCAAGAAGAACTGAAGAACAAACACCTAGAAGAACTAAAGAACAAACAAACAGAGATGAACAATACAATAACTGAAATGAAAAATACACTAGAAGGAAGCAATAGCATAATGACTGAGGCAGAAGAATGGATAAGTGACCTGGAAGACAAAATGGTGGAATTCACTGCCATGGAACAGAATAAAGAAAAAAGAATGAAAAGAAATGAAGACAGCCTAAGAGACTTCTGGGACAACATTAAACACAACAACATTCGCATTATAAGGGTCCCAGAAGGAGAAGAGAAAGAGAAAGAACCTGAGACAATATTTGAAAAGATTATACTCAAAAACTTCCCTAACATGGGAAAGGAAATAGAGATCCAAGCTCAGGGAGGGCAAAGAGTCCCAGGAAGGATAAACCCAAGGAGAAACACACTGAGACACACAGTAATCAAACTGACAAAAATTAAAGACAAAGAAAAATTATTGAAAGCAACAAGGGAAAAACGACAAATAACATACAAGGGAACTCCCATAAGGTTAACAGCTGATTTCTCAGCAGAAACTCTACAAACCAGAAGGGAGTAGCACGACATATTTAAAGTGATGAAAGGGAAGAACCTACAACCAAGATTACACTACCCAGCAAGGATCTCATTCAGATTCAACAGAGAAATCAAAAGCTTCACAGACAAGCAAAAGCTAAGAGAATTCAGCACCAACAAACTAGCTCTAAACAAATGCTAAAGGAACTTCTCTAAGTGGGAAACACAAGAGAAGAAAAGGACATATAAAAACAAACCCATAACAATTAAGAAAATAGTACTAGGAACATACATATCAATAATTATCTTAAACATGAATGGATTAAATGCTCCAACCAAAAGAAACAGGCTCGCTGAATGTATACAAAAACAAGAACCATATATATGTTGTCTACAAGAGACCCACTTAGATCTAGGGACACAGACGGACTGAAAGTGAAGGGATGGAAAAAGATATTCCATGCAAATGGAAATCAAAAGAAAGCTGGAGTAGCTATACTCATATCAGATAAAATAGACTTTAAAATAAAGAGTGTTACAAGAGACAAGGAAGGACACTACATAATTATCAAGGGATCATTCCAAGAAGAAGATATAACAATTATAAATATATATGCACCCAACACAGGAGCACCTCAATACATAAGGCAACTGCTAATAGCTATAAAAGAGGAAATTGACAGTAACACAAAAAAAGTGGGGAACTTTAACACCTGACTTACACCAAAGGACAGATCATCCAAACAGAAAATTAATAAGGAAACACAAGCTTTCAATGACACAATAGACCAGATAGATTTAACTGATATTTATATGGCATTCCATCCAAAAACAGCAGATTACACTTTCGTCTCAAGTACACAGGGAACATTCTCCAGGATAGATCACATCTTGGGTCACAAATCAAGCCTCAGTAAATTTAAGAAAATTGAAATCATATCAAGCATCTTTTCTGACCACAACGCTATGAGATTAGAAATGAATTACACGGAAAAAAACGTAAAAAACACAAACACATGGAGGCTAAACAATATGTTATGAAATAACCAAGAGACAACTGAAGAAATCAAAGAGGAAATCAAAAACTACCTAGAGACAAATGACAACAAAAACACGATGATCCAAAACCTATGGGATGCAGCAAAAGCAGTTCTAAGAGGGAGGTTTATAGCAATACAAGCCTACCTCAAGAAACAAGAAAAATCTCAAATAAACAATCTAACCTTACACCTAAAGGAACTAGAGAAAGAAGAACAAAACCCAAAGTTAGCAGAAGGAAAGAAATCATAAAGATCAGACCAGAAATGAATGAAATAGAAACAAGAAAACAATAGCAAAGATCAATAAAACTAAAAGCTGGTTCTTTGAGAAGATAAACAAAATTGATAAACCATTAGCCAGACTCATCAAGAAAAAGAGGGAGAGGACTCAAATAAATATAATGAGAAATGAAAAAGGAGACGTTACAAGAGACACCACAGAAATACAAAGCATCCTAAGAGACTACTATAAGCAACTCTATGCCAATAAAATGGAAAACGTAGAAGAAATGGAAAAATTCTTCAGAAGGTATAACCTTCCAAAACTGAACCAGAAAGAAATGGAAAATATGAACAGACCAATCACAAGTAATGAAATTGAAACTGTTATTAAAAATCTTTCAAAAAACAAAAGTCCAGCACCAGATGGCTTCACGGGTGAATTCTATCAAACATTTAGACAAGAGCTAACACCTATCCTTCTCAAACTCTTCCAAAAAATTGCAGAGGAAGGGACACTCCCAAACTCATTCTATGAGGCCGCCATCACCCTGATATCAAAACCAAAGATACTACAAAAAAAAGAAAATTACTGACCAATATCACTGATTAATATAGATGCAAAAATCCTCAAGAAAATACTAGCAAACAGAATCCAACAACACATTAAAAGGATCATACACCATGATCAAGGGGGATTTATCCCAGGGATGCAAGGATTCGTCAATATATGCAAATCAATCAATGTGATAAACCATATTAACAAATTGAAGAATAAAAACTGAAGAAAAAATTGAAGAATACGATCATCTCAATAGATGCAGAAGAAGCTTTTGACAAAATTCAACACCCATTTATGATAAAACCTCTTGAGAAAGTGGGCATAGAGGAAACCTACCTCAACATAATAAAGGCCATATACGACAAACCCACAGCAAACATCATTCTCAATGGTGAAAAACTGAAAGCATTTCCCCTAAGGTCAGGAACAAGACAAGGATGTCCACTCTCACCACTGTTATTCAACATAGTTTTGGAAGTCCTGGCCATGGCAATCAGAGAAGAAAAGAAATAAAAGGAATACAAATTGGAAAAGAAGTAAAACTGTCACTGTTTGCAGATGACATGATACTATACATAGAGAATCCTAAAGATGCTACCAGAAAACTACTAGAGCTAATCAATGTATTTGGTAAAGTAGCAGGATGCAAAATTAATGCACAGAAATCTCTTGCATTCCTATACACTAACAACAAAAGATCAGAAAGAGAAATTAAGAAAACAATCCCATTTACCACTGCAACAAAAAGAATAAAGTACCTAGGAATAAACCTACCTAAAGAGACAAAAGACCTGTATGCAGAAAACTATAAGACACTGATGAAAGAAATTAAAGATGATACTAACAGATGGAGAGATATACCATGTTCTTGAATTGGAAGAGTCAACATTGTGAAAATGACTATACTACCCAAAGCATCTACATATTCAATACAATCCCTATCAAACTACCATGGCATTTTTCACAGAACTAGAACAAAAAATTTGTATGGAAACACAAAAGACCCTGAATAGCCAAAGCAATCTTGAGAAAGAAAAACGGAGTTGGAGGAATCAGGCTCCCAGACTTCAGACTATACTACAAAGCTACAGTAATCAAGACAATATGGTACTGCCACAAAAACAGAAATATAGATCAATGGAACAGGATAGAAAGCACAGAGAGAAACCCACGCACATATGGGCACCTTATTTTTGATAAAGGAGGCAAGCATATATAATGGAGAAAAGATAGCCTCATCAATAAGTGGTGCTGGGAAAACTGGACAGCTACATGTAAAAGAATGAAATTAGAACACTCCTTAACACCATATACAAAAATAAACTCAAAATGGATTAAAGACCTAAATGTAAAGCCAGACACCATAAAACTCTTAGAGGAAAACATAGGCAGAACACTCTATGACATAAATCACAGCAAGATCCTTTTTGACCCACCTCAAAAAGGAAATGGAAATGGAAATAGAGAAATGGAAATAAAAGCAAAAATAAACAAATGGGACCTAATGAAACTTAAAAGCTTTTGCACAGCAAAGGAAACCATAAATAAGACAAAAAGACAACCTTCAGAAAGGGAGAAAATATTTGCATATGAAGCAACTGACAAAGGATTAATCTCCAAAATATACAAGCAGCTCATGCAGCTCAATATCAAAAAAACAAACAACCCAATCCAAAAACGGGCAGAAGACCTAAATAGACATTTCTCCAAAGAAGATATACAGATTGCCAATAAACACATGACAGGATGCTCAACATCACTAATCATTAGAGAAGTGCAAAGCAAAACTACAGTGAGGTATTACCTCACACCAGTCAGAATGGCCATCATCAAAATATCTACAAACAATAAATGCTGGAGAGCGTGTGGAGAAAAGGGAACCCTCCTGCACTGTTAGTGGGAATGTAAATTGATACAGCCATCATGGAGAATAGTATGGAGGTTCCTTAAAAAACTAAAAATAGAACTACCATACGACCCAGCAATCCCACTACTGGGCATATACCCTGAGAAAACCATAACTCAAAAAGAGTCATGTACCACAATGTTCATTGCAGCTCTATTTACAAT
Source organism: Balaenoptera ricei (assembly GCF_028023285.1). Lineage (NCBI taxonomy): Eukaryota > Metazoa > Chordata > Mammalia > Artiodactyla > Balaenopteridae > Balaenoptera > Balaenoptera ricei. The sequence continues at coordinate 91,678,452 of NC_082644.1, read as the reverse complement.
AGGCAGGACATGGAAGCAACCTAAATGTCCACTGACAGATGAATGGATAAAGAAGATGTGGCATATATATACAATGGAATATTACTCAGCCATAAAAGGAAACAAAATTGAGTTATTTGTAGTGAGGTGAATGGACCTGGAGTCTGTCATACAGAGTGAAGTAAGTCAGAAAGAGAAAAACAAATACCGTATGCTAACACATATATATGGAATGTAAAAAAAAAAATGGTTCTGAAGAACCTAGGGGCAGGACAGGAATAAAGATTCAGCCGTAGAGAATGGACTTAAGGACACGGGGAGGGGGAAGGGTAAGCTGGGACAAAGTGAGACAGTGGCATGGACATATATACACTACGAAATGTAAAATCGATAGCTAGTGGGAAGCAGCCGCATAGCACAGGGAGATCAGCTCGGTGCTTTGTGACCACCTAGAGGGGTGGGATAGGGAGGGTGGGAGGGAGACGCAAGAGGGAGGGGATATGGGGATATATGTATACGTATAGCTGATTCACTTTGTTATACAGCAGAAACTAACACACCATTGTAAAGCAATTATACTCCAATAAAGATGTTAAATTTTTTTTAAATTAAAAAAATAAAGTGAATGAGAGTGATATGGGAAAAGAATCTAAAAAAGAGTAGATATATGTATATGTATAACTGATTCACTTTGCTGTATATCAGAAACTAACACAACATTGTAAATCAACTGTACTCCAATAAAAATTAATTAGAAAAGGAAAAGAAAAGATATCATATTGGGGAAAAAATGAGGGAGGAAATGATATATTTTCAGTGAAAAGGGTTACTGATGACATTTTTCAGTAGACAGAAGATAACACAACAAATGTATAACCTGTGGTGAATTTCCTAAATCCAAGAAATACTCTTCTGCAGTGGGGGCAGGTCAAAATCAAGTGCTTCAGAGTTATGACTGGAGCCGACTTGGGTATAAATGTAGCAAGCCAGTGAGCGAATGCATTCACTCCTCACACCTAGTCAATTGTTACCATGCAATAATGTACAACCAGATCTTCTGATTTGTTTTAAAGATGTCTGAATTCTTGGTTATAATGTGAACTCTCCCCCATTTAAAAAACAGTACTAATTAAATAAAGAACAAACTTTGTATATTTAAACAAAAGACATCTGAGGACTGTTCTGGACCTGCAGGCTGACAGTTTTCTACTTCTAGGTTGAGCCTAAGCCTGAACTTCTTTCACTTGAGTTCCAAAACTTTTCATGAGCATTCTTTGCCTTGCTGAATTGTTCCTCAACAAGAAAGGGATTAAAGACTTTCAATGAAGGACATCTGCTTAATCAAGGCAATATTGAACACTTGTTCTTACCTCTATTCCTGGAACCCCACTGATGAGAATAAAGAAATAAAGAGGTAGAATCCCCTAAGGACTAAGAGAACAGTAGAGAAAACCACAATAATGAAGACAACAGGAAAGGAGACAACACAGATGAGAGGTGCCAACAAACTTTTGGCAGATGGAAAATGAATGGAGGATTTATCATAGCTGAGAAAGCTGAATACAAAAAAGACCTCAAAAAACAAAAAAAAAAAACAAAAAACCTGCAATGGAGGGTGATAAGGAGAAGAGAAATAAACCAATTCATACCATAAGCCCCATAAAAACTTAGGGATTGGTGGCACCAGGTATACAAAATTGCAGACGAAGTTTGGGACTGAAAATAGCATTGGCTGAACATCTATACAAGGAGTGGTCAGACTGCGAATTAAATCTTGAAGAAATTAAACCAGAGATTCTCCAAGTCTATACACTAGATACAGTGGAAGGTAGGGAAGAGGTACCATGCTAAAAACAAGGGTAGTAAGTGCAAAGTCTACATTCTGAATAGTGAGGTTCTCATCCAGCCTCCTTGCATGGCTGAGATCCAAGAGTACTGGAAGCCAAGCATATAACCCCTAATCTCCAGGCAGAAATGGTGAGGGTCCTGAATAACCCCAAGAAAAGACATAGGTACTGACACATGGGGATCCCCAACAAAAGAAAGGTCCCAACCAATAATACTTCACAGAAACTTTATGTACAATCAACCTCAAAGAGCAGATAAATATCTCCAACATAGTATTTCTCAAGGAACCCTAGGGTTCTACAAAGTGTCACTAGGGGCTCTGTGAAAGATCATGATTCAAAAAGTAATAATAAACAGCAGTTTTGAACCTCACATGCCTTATGAAAAAATGATGGACAGTGACCCAACAGCTCCATTAGCAATTTACTAAGAGATCTTTCAGCAGTGCAGTATAGGATCATGTTTATTGCATTAAGCCCATTCTCAGTATTTGACATGAAATAGAGAAGGCTGTTGATAACTGGTGAGTGCTACACTGCATGGAGGTGACTATGGTAGGCTGATGACATCAAATTACTTCAACCATCTTTATTTATGGGCTGCTATGTGAATAAACAAGTTCTGCTGGTGAATAAAATAATTATAGAAAAATTTTCATTCCAAGGAACAAATTTTTATGTACTGTGATTCAATTGTCTCCCTGTCATTTTGCTATTATTTTAAACATGCAAAACGTGGGTTGTAGAGGTTAGAAATAAATTGTACTGTGAAGCTTCCATTTTTCGTGATACTTTGTATAGTTATTTGTTGTCTTTATCCTATACTTTATTAGCATTATATTTAACAAACATATTTGATGGCTCAAAATGGTTATTTTTGAAGATGAGGTATGATTTAGAAAAGAAGAATTTTAAACCTGTCAATGGGCAATTCCAATAAATTAGGGATAAAGAATTATAATCTCAAGATTCATTTCACTGCAATGGTGCAACAGGTGATTGAAAAAAAGGCCAGTCACTCACAGAAAGACAATGAATTATGTTGCTCTAGTTTTCAACTTTCAACATGTCTGAGCAAACTTTTCTTATTTAGCAATCATCAAGAGATCATTTCATTTTGAGTGAAAATGAAATACATGTGTGCCTATCTTAAATTTGACCCAGACTTCAGTATTTGTGCGGGAAGAAAGAAGCACAGGTTTCAAAGTAATTAGATAAATTTTATTCTTCATTTTCAGTTTCAAAAATAATACTCTTTTATGCCTATATAGTCCATAAGAGAGAAACAGAAACCAACACATATTTATAATAACTTGTAATTGCTAAAATTAAAATTAATCCTGGTCATGAATGCAATAAGAAAATATTTTTTCAGTCTTATATACAGTTGTCTCTTACAATGCATTTCATTCATATTGCTTTTGCTTATGGTTGTAATAGCATCACTATTCAACATTGTCAATAAATTTTCATGTTGTAAATACCATTAATTAAAATCAATTCATAACCTCTTCTTTTTTTTTTTTTTTTAAACATCTTTATTGGGGTATAATTGCTTTACAATGGTGTGTTAGTTTCTGCTGTATAACAGAGTGAATCAGCTATACATATACATAACCTCTTCTTAAATCTACAAACCCATATTTAGAAAAATCAAATCCCACGTTGGCTTAAACCAGTTATTGAACAGAATTTATATCTGCTTCATGCGATTTTTTAATTTATTTTAAAAAGAGAGAAAAATATTAATTTCAAGAAAGATAAGCTCATCTTTACTACCTAGTTGTTTCAAAAAAATATTGAATAGCCATTTCTAGTTTAAAATAGGAGGAAAACTATTCTTCCATACATGTTATACCACATATCATAACTCATTAGGATTTTATATAGCAGAAATTTGAATAAGACTTCAGGCTACTTGGATAAAGTTTTTAAAATCAAGTAGGAAACGTTTAAAGAAAAAAAATCTGAAGTTACCACTATCTATGTTACTGACTTACACAAAGTCGACATCCTATATGGGAAAGGGCACTACACAAAAAGAATTAGCTAATATATTGAACAAAATAACCAAATTTGCAGGAAAAATATTATCCTCTACTCAAAAGAGCATTGGAAATTATTATTGAATTATTATATCCAAAATTTAGTGGTCATGTTATATATCTTGAGCTGAAGATTTAATAATTTTATGCAGAAGTTCCCTGAGACCTGAAAATTATTTCAAGGATTTTTTTCAGAGAAAAAAAAATCGAGAAAGACTGTTCTAACACAAAAGGAAGATCATAAACAAACAGATAAAAGGAACACAGAAGCAACAGAAAAATTTCATGCATCAGAAAAACTTTGGGAAAAAATTATAACTAATATCCTCAAACATATTAGAAAGGTTAAATTATTACATCCATGAATAAACAGGAGATGTAACCCAAGAAAAGGAACAAGCAGAGAAGAAGAAAGAATTCTAAAAACTTTAAAATACAATAGCAGAAGTGAAAAATGCAATGGAAAATTTGGAAGATGGAGTCAATGAGCTCTCCTAGAGAGTGGGGGGGTAGGAGGGATGGGTGGGCAGGTAACACAAAAGAATAATTAAGAAAAGGATCTTTCTAGGAAGTACAACCTCTAACGTTTTTCCAGGAAAATAAAAACAGAAAAGTAAGGAGAGGAAGTTATCGAATAAATAAGAATATTTCTAATAGTGAATGAGCCCACCCAAGTTCTCAACACAGTAAATGAAAGAGAACCACACCAAGGCACACCATTCCAAAAGTTTAGAACACTGAATAGAGAAAAAACAGGTCACGTGCAAAACCTCGGAAATCAGATGTGTTCTCCAGACCAATACTGTAAACTAGATGTTAATGAAACAGCGCCTTCCAAATTCTGAGGGAAAATTATTTCCAAATGTAAATTCTATACTAGCCAAATTACCAGTTAAGTGTGATGATAGAATATAAGCATTTACAATTATACAAAAATATAAAGTTACCTTCTACACACTTTTTCTCAGGAAGTTACTGGAAAATGTAATACAGCAAAACAAGGGAGTTAGCCCAAAAATAGGAAAACACAGGATACAGAATATAAGGACTCCAACATGAAAGCAACAAAGAAATGTCCCAGGATGACATTTGTCTACTGCCTAAAGTTTACTGCAAGATTACTGGGGTCTCCAAGTTATATGGATTGCTCCAGGAAAGACATCTTAGAATATCTGATGTGTGTTTATGAAAAATAGTACTAAAAGTAGTTTTACTACAGAAAGGGAGGGAGGGAGAGAGGAAGGAAGGAAGGAAGGAAGGAAGGGGAGGGGAGGGGAGAGAAAAGGAAAGGAAAAGGGAAGGAAAGACAGAGAAAAAGGAAGGGAGAGAGAAGGAAGAAAGAAAAGAAGGGAAGGAGGGACAGAGGCGTTTAAGACTAGGAAAATTTTGGAAATTCAAGGCAATAATAACCAGTATTTTCTTAAGTAATTTTCTTAGGATAATTTTATTTATTTATTTATTCATGGCTGTGTTGGGTCTTCTTTTCTGTGCAAGGGCTTTCTCTAGTTGTGGCAAGCGGGGGCCACTCTTCATCGCGGTGCGCGGGCCTCTCACTATCGCGACCTCTCTTGTTGCGGAGCACAGGCTCCAGACGCGCAGGCTCAGTAGTTGTGGCTCACGGGCCTAGTTGCTCCGCGGCATGTGGGATCTTCCCAGACCAGGGCTCGAACCCGTGTCCCCTGCATTGGCAGGCAGATTCTCAACCACTGCGCCACCAGGGAAGCCCTAGGATAATTTTAAAGACTGAGGCACTTGGCCTTATTATACCCAATACTGAGGCATGTCATTTCCCTCTGAAATGTGTGACTTTCTTTTTTTTAACATTTTTATTGGAGTATAATTGCTTTACAATGGTGTGTTAGTTTCTGCTTTATAACAAAGTGAATCAGTTATACATATACATATATACCCATATCTCTTCCCTCTTGCATCTCCCTCCCTCCCACCCTCCCTATCCCACCCTTCTAGCTGGTCACAAAGCACGGAGCTGATCTCTCTGTGATATGCGACTGCTTCCCACTAGCTACCTATTTTACATTGGGTAGTGTATATATGTCCATATATACACTACCACTCTCTCACTTTGTCCCAGCTTACCCTTCCCCCTCCCCATATCCTCAAGTCCATTCCCTAGTAGGTCTGTGTCTTTATTCCCGTCTTGCCCCTAGGTTCTTCATGACCAATTTTTTTTTTTTTAAGATTCCATATATATGTGTTAGCATACGGTATTTGTTTTTCTCTTTCTGACTTACTTCACTCTGTATGACAGTCTCTAGGTCCATCCACCTCACTACAAATAACTCAATTTCGTTTCTTTTTATGGCTGAGTAATATTCCATTGTATCTATGTGCCACATCTTCTTTATCCATTCATCTGTCGATGGACACGTAGGTTGCTTCCACGTCCTGGCTATTGTAAATAGAGGTGCAATGAACATTGTGGTACATGACTCTTTTTGAATTATGGTTTTCTCAGGGTATATGCCCAGTAGTGGGATTGCTGGGTCGTATGGTAGTTCTATTTTTAGTTTTTTAAGGAACCTCCATACTGTTCTCCACAGTGGCTGTATCAATTTACATTCCCACCAACAGTGTATGAGGGTTCCCTTTTCTCCACACCCTCTCCAGCATTTATTGTTTCTAGATTTTTTGATGATGGCCATTCTGACCAGTGTGAGATGATATAGCATTGTAGTTTTGATTTGCAAGAAATGTGTGACTTTTAAAGTGCATAATTAATTATGTTCTCTCAACATTTAAGAAAATTATATATTTCAAATATTCCAATAATTTCAATTCAGTATAATTGTCAATGTTTAAGAAAGTAATATAAATAGTTGAGTCATATTTTTTTGTTAAGCAAATAATTTTTCAAGCATTTAAATGTTTCTGGAGATGCCAGTCTTGAAACTGCTGGTTGAATTCAATCCAGACAAAGGGTTGAACCTTGCTCTAATTTTTTTTTAATTTGAATACTAAGTAGAGATTCCAATTAGCCACAAGCCACACAACCACTCTATTACACTCAATTACACAGCCTCAGCCCTGTAAGCATTTGAATTGTTGAACCTTGATTTAAACAAACCAAAAAAAAAATTATGAGGTTACAAGTGCATCCAATCTTTTACAGTGAGTCAAAGGAAACTGAACCTGGAGTGTGACTGGATATTGAAACAACCGAAAGTTACACCCTGTGTAAACCATTCAAAGTTTATTCAGCATCACCAATGAATATTTATACTCGGTGTATCCTGGTTGGGAAGAAGGGAACAAGAAAATCCTAACAGACTGGGCCCAGGTTTAAGATACAGAAAACACTAATCATGCTTGTAGCTCTGTATCTACTCATCTACACTTACTGCTTCAGCATCTCTGTCTGTAACGTAGAGATAAGGCTTACCTTTATCACAGTGGAATTAGAAAAGCTTAGTATGGAAGAGGATGGGAAAGTTCTTTGAAAAGGATACATGAACACTCTTATTATAAATTAGAGTCCTAATACTACTGTATTTAGGAAAATCCAATTTTAGGTATTAAGACTCTGCTATAGAAAATCCATTTCTCTTTTCTTAATCAAAGGACAATTTTCAAAGGAAAATTTTTTTTATCCCTAAGTAATCCTCCCAGGTCCCTCTCTGCCTTGTGAGATGTCAAGTCTCACAGCTCTTAATGTGAGCTCCTATAGGGTAAGAGCTTCAGTATTTAGGGGCATTCTGTAGAGCCCCTCAGATGCCATAGGTGACATTGAGAATTCCTAAACAATGCCTTTTTCAAAAATACACTATTGCCAGTAGAGCCACAAGCCCACAAAACGGAAAAAAACTGAATGTAGGAAGGAGTAAAAGAAGTTTGATACTGTGTAACAACCTGCCAACTATTTCCTTTCTCCACTCTCAAGTTGCCATGGCAACAAAGAGACTTATCTACCAGTTAATAAATAGGTGAAAAAATACCACTATGCAGCTATTTATTCCATAGATTTATAGTACCTTAGCCCACTGGACATGTTGGCAGCACTGGATACTTCTTGCCACTGATTCTGCTTCAATAAATCCCAAGCAGTTCCAGAATATCGGCGTGTCAGGGAGCTAAAGCCACTTCCTGTCACATTCATTTTTCATGCCTTTTCCAACTGTCTCAGATGGGGAGACTCTGGGAAAAAGGCAACTGGAAAAGAAGATATTTACCTTGCTCAAAGGCTTTCAACATATATAATTATTGGTCAAACAATGGCAGAGCCATCAATCCTTCTCAACTCATAGTAAGTGTTAACCTAAAGAAATTCATAGAAAAATATTTTTAAAACACAGAAATCAAAATTCTTGGAATTTTTTTCAATTTAATTCAAATATAGCAATGGATAAGTGCACTGAAAACCCTGGAGCTCATGTTTTAAAAGCTATCCTAGAGCATAAAAAGGTGGAACTCAATTTGCCCATGGAGCAAACTCTATAAAACTGATTCAGGGATAGGAGAGAGGATTTCATCTCTGTACAGCAAGTCTTTCAACCACTCTTTCAAAGGGAGAATCTGAAGAAAGGAGTGTAATGTCAGAATATCTGGAATTGTAATGAAATATGCTGTGGCTTTCCAGTGTACTGGGGAAGAATCTGGATAAAAATGTAACTAGTTTTTGAGAGCGTTCCTTGTTAACTGCTCCATTCTGGAGGGAAAGAAAATATGTTTAAGGACTTCATGAAATTAGCAGCTGAATTTGAAGATACAGATTTTTGTCCTCTTTTTTACTTGCACCAATACAGAATATGAATTTATGAGTCACATTTACTTGTTAATAGAGCAATGAATTTTCTCTTTAGCTACATATCGAGGCACTTTTTATAAGCCCACAGCAAATGGAGTCCTCCCACATAGAGAAATCACAAAGCAGAAGGCTAACAGGCTCGGCTCCAGGGTTCCTGAGCAGGGAGCTTTCCAGACAGTATTAAACAACGATGCAAAGTTCATGTCATGCCTGCCTACTCAGCAACACCCTGAAAATTCACAAAACACCCAATGCTGGGGACTGCAACACACGTGTCAAGAACGTGCAGGCAACAAAATGAATGCAGGCAATCTTCACAGGTGTGAGAGTGTTTTGAGAAGTCCCACCCCATGGTTTTGGCTAGGAAAGCCTCTTTTGTCAAAAGGCTCCATGCTTCCCTCCGAGCACCAGTTGGTTATAAAAACAGACTGCCAAGGAATAGAATATGGTGGTAGGAGGGAAGCCACTGATCAATGGTGAGATGTGAGGGAGCAGCTGGTGTGTTCCATCAGGCTCATTGAGCTGGGAAGGGGCTTCAGAGCAGATTCTGGGAGAGGCAGCCTGCCAAGAGCAAAAGCATTATATGCTCCATCAGGATTAGTAAATGTTTTTATAAACCAAAGAGATGATGAAGGAAAGTTCTTCGTCACAGAAGAATACCTGCTAATAATGCAAAAGAAATAACAGAACTAGAAAAATCACCCTTTATGTAAATAATAATGAATAAAGGAACTGGACCTCAATTACCAATGGAAGCTAAGACCATTAAGTGACAGGTTGATGGTGAACTTTACATTACACACTCTGGTTTAAATCACCTGAACCCAGTAACCAACCTTAAAATAGTATGAAAAGTAGAAAAAACAGTCATTCTGTGCTTCACCATCTGTGAATTATTCTTGCCCAATAATTGAATCTAAATCTAGTTGTCTCTAGATCAAGTTACCAGTCTACAAAAAACAAGATTGAGGATGATGTTAAACGACGGCATGAGGATGCAATCAGCCAACTTCAAAATAAGAAACACTGTACAGGAAAAATGTCCCAGTAAAAATGTCCTGGTTTCTTTAAGAAATAAACAGCATGAAAAAGTGGAGTAAGGGCTTTTAGAGATCAAGAGACTTCAGAAAGATGGCAAACAAATGTAATGTATGAACCCTGTTTGGATCCTAATTCAAATAAAACAACTGTAAAAAGGCACTTTGGAGACAAATATGAAATTTTTCAGAGGTATTGTTTAATCAGATAATATAAAATCTTTGTTACTGTGTAGCAGTGTTTTTAAGTCCTTATCTATTGTAAACATACTGGTGTATTTATGGGTGAAATAATATGGATTTGCTTTAAATATGCTACCAAAAAATAAAGATGTGGGGAGAACAGATGAAATAAGATGAGCAAAGGTTAATGGGTACATGAAGGTGCATTTTACTATTCGATGATGGATGTTTGAAATATTCCATAATAAAAAGATCCAAAAGAGAGAGAGAGGGAATTGCTGTGGCAAGTTGGTCCCTTAGTTTAGTCCCCATTAACATAATCCACGGATGGACAGGAAGTTCACAGGGGGAAAGTGGACAAAGCGAGAGCAGAAAGAAGCAAAAAGGAGGAAGGAAAACAGAACAGCTGGTCAAGTAGCTGCAGGTCATCTTGGTCTCTCTAAAGAAGACCTGAATTCACCTTTGTGATTGATTCTATCTTTTTTAAGGAAAAACAATCTCAGATGAGCTCTTCGGTTAATTAAATGCTCTCACGCATAATTCTTGGGGGAAATGGTGAAATAACACAAATGTAGATATTTAGTCTGAGAAGATACAATTTCTATTGGTGATATGGGTTATTGTAAAAATGCCTTTGCCAGGATTATGTCTCTAAGGCTTTACTATTTATTTTTAGAGTACTATTTCTTTCCTATACATGGATTCAAATAATACCATTGTTTTTCCCAGGGAAATGGCTGGGTTCAGAGATAGGAAAAGGCAGGTGTACTGAGAATTGCTTATGTAGATAAGGATATGAGACTCCCAGAACAGCAGAAAGGCAGCAGGTATGATATTCAACTGCTTTAAAAGCAAATTAAACTGAACTCAGCACGGCTCAGTATGGACACCTTGCTCTGATATGCCATGTTACTTAAACCTGAAAACCCCTATGTGTGGTGATGCTGGACTACTGTAATTTGGTATAATTATCCTGGTGAGAGCCACTGGTCAAGATCACTTGCCTTTGGGATTTCCTTAAAAGGAGTAAATATTTTAGCTGCCAATTGTTCACAGAAAGAGCAGATCCTGGGGCAGAAAATGAGGGTTGAGAAGTGAGGCAAAGATAAAATCCTTTATCTATCTGGTAATTAGATCTGGCCTCCAAAGTGTCACCAGCCTTGAGGACACCATCAGGGACCCAACACTCTGGATCCAGGCCTACAGAAGATAAGAGAATCCTCATCTAGAAGTTGTTTAGGTTACACTCTATGTTGAAAACTTCCCTTCCACTGTTTTTGAATCATCATTAGTTTTGTCAGTGTTGTGGTCTGGCCTCAGCCATCTCATGGCAACACACTCTGGGAAAGGCTTGTGCCCATACTCATGCAAAGAAGTAAAACAAAAGCTGCCAGTCAGGAATCTTATGGTGATCTAAAGCAGAGTAAGCAAAGGCTTATGTACAGAGCAACAGAGAGGCCAAAACTCCAAAGCCAGATGGCTTGACAATAGGACAGATTTTTTAGTATGGGATTTAGCATCTGGGTTTCCAAAGAACCTGGTGAAGACTGTATTTATTGCTGGAAGCCAGAGTAGAAGTAATAAAAGACTTTGAATATAGGATATAGGATATTCATGCAAATGTGTTCTCACAAACAGATGAGGCACATAACCAGTTAAAAGTATAAAAGGAAATTTTAATTTTAGTTTGGATTTAAAAAAAACAAAAAGCAGTGCATTCAATTTCAAAGACAAACGTGCTGCAGCTGAAGCTCTAACAAAAAAGCTCAAAAAAAATTAAATTTGTTGGATGTGCATGTACACACACAGACGTGTGTGTGTGTGTGTGTGTGTGAGAGAGAGAGAGAGAGAAAGAGAGAGAGAATCGTATCAGCCTTCAATATATCCACATCTATTAACACCAAGGAAATGGAAAAGAATTTTGTTAGATGTTAAAATTTGTATCAGATTCTGTTTTTGCTGGTAACCAACTACTCTGAATATGAAAGTCTGATTCAATTTGTGGTGCCCATCAATTGATGCCTTCAGGCCTCAGGACACATTAGCTTATGATAAATAATAAGAACTGAGCTCTTCCAAAAAAGATGATGGTGTTAGCACAGGGAGCAACTTCCCCAGCAGATGCCAACTAGAATGACCCCATCCAGATCTGACTCTACCCTTGCAACTGAGACTATATTTTGGGGTACCCTCGGGCATCTGGTCCTGCTCTGCTCTGCATTAGATTCCTTACCCCCTCCTCCACAATGCCAGCTGAGAGTCATTACTGGATAGAATCTAAGATTGAACATTGGTAGGTAGAACTGACTACCTCCCAGCACTTGATTCTCCACCCACCCACCCACCTGTCCTAACCAGGAAGGAAACCCAGTCCTCCTCTCTAGTTCATTCCAACATCCCTTACTCTTATCAACATATGCTCAGCCAAGGATAAATTATCCTTTTTCCTATCACCTTCTGATTAATCCCCACTATACTTTTTCCTTGGCCCAAATATTTCTACCAAGTGACTGAAGTCCTGTCTGGTTGACTCCAAACAGATCTCCTAACAGATCTAATTTCTCAGTAAACTTACTACTATATAGATTTATATGAATCTTCAATTGAATAATTTACCAAAAATTTATTGTCCATTCTGTGTGCCCAACATCATGTCAGACCCTAACTACACTTCCCAAAATATACCAGCCTTAGGAATATTTTTTATTTAGTTAATAATTTCATATTTTACTAACCAGTCACAAACATTGCTTATCATGTCCCAGGAATTGTTCTAAGTGCTGTTACATAGATTAACTCATTTAATCCAATCAGCTAATATTTACTGACTGCCTACTGTGTACATAAGTATTAGACACTGTAAAGGGAATAAAAAATATATAATTCCCTAACCTTCAAGATCTTGAAATGTAGTCGAGTAGATAAGACAAACTCAAAAAACCAAAATACATCAATCAGTGCCATATAAGTGGTTCAGACAGCACGTTTTATTGGAGCTTAGAAAAGGGAGAAAGATATAACTGACACATAGTAAATGTGCAATCAATGTTTGAATTAAACTGAACAAGGGCATTTAATACTGAAAATAAAGATGGGGGAGTGACTTGAAAATTTGATAATCTTAAAAATGTGCAGGAAAATGCTGAGATTACATGCATGTTTTCTTTTAAACAAGTTTTTACTTAAAACAATGTAAAACATATTAAAGTGACATATTTTATTGGACAATATCACCACTGCACATGGGAATCCCTACAGGTGACATATCTGATAATGTGCTAAAAATATGATCATAATTTTAATTCACTCTGTTTTTTGATAGAACATCACTGTGGTTGGTGAGTATCCAACAGTTTTCCTTAATTTGAGCCTGCTAAAAAATATGTTGTCATTTCATTAATAAAGTTTCTTCCCTACTGCTAAATTGGTTTTTTGTTTATTTCAAATAGAAAAAAAAAAAGCAGAACATGACTTTATTCTGAAAGTTCACAATGAAAAGTCATGTGTGGGGGAACATTACATAGGAGGTACTATAGACATGAAAAGTAGTGACTGGAATCTGACTCACTCCTTCCCTGTGACATCAATTCATAAACCAAGATTAGCATGCCTAAAACATCACTAACAGTTTAGCACACTGGTATGATTTTTAGGGCAGAATCTCAGAACCAAAATATTCATATTAAGACGGTAGCCCCATATTGAATCCAAATGCTCCGATTAAAGTGGGAGGCTCATAAATTAAGGCACCAGTATCACAATTTGAATTAGGTCTTGGAATTCCAATTTGCCATCAAGGTATAAAAGAAAAGAAAAGATCTCCCAAAAGAAGTAAGTAAGAGCACCTCCTAAAAGAGAAATGAGTAATAACAAAACAAAGATACTAAAATATACTAAAGCATATTAGACCACCTGGATGAAGTGTGGGCTACTATGAGAGGTAGGCAGCATGGAGCAGGGAAACGGACAGAGAGCCAGGGCACCTGCTGCTGTTGCCTGCAGTGAATGGATGAGGGGCCCTGCACAGTTGAGCAGCAGTGAGGAGGGCTGGATGATACTGTCTACAAAGATCCTTACTACACTTCCTGCTGTGCACTGGCCCCCAAGGGGCCTCCAATTTTACTGGACTTCCCCTGAAGTTGCTGCACTGACTCAGCAAATGTGGGTTGTTGCTCTTCCTGGGGCAGGGGTTCTCTTTGAAATAAATAATTTGAAATAAATAATTTGAAATAAATAAGTACAGTGGAGTTCCCACATTTTCTTCTTGAAATCTGGTTACCCTCTGTCCAAGCCTCTGAGATGGAATCACAGTATAACTGACATTGTTGGGCTGTGCACAATGTGGGACTACTTGAATAATAACAATCACAAAAACTAATATGTATGGAGTTTCTACCACATGCCAGACACTGTGGTAACAATGTCTGCCCTTCCCCAGCAGTGAGAAAACAACTGCAGAAGTACTGATTCCAAGCCCCAAGCACAGTCCTAGCATGTGCCAGATGTTCGATTAATATTTGTTGAATAGGGGAACAAAGAAACCTAAACAACCTAGGAAATTCCTAGCCCTGCCTTCTGCGATAAAGGTGTTCACAGGTGGAGAAAGAGTACCGGCTCCTCCCTAGTGCTTTAATTATAACAGGTTAATGACAAACACATGCCTTCATTTCCAGAGAGCATCTCTACCTTGGATATAACTTCAACCACCTCCTTGTCCATTAGTTCTAAAATAGGAATAAGGAGAGTCTAATTCTTACCTCTTCATGTCTCACATGGAATATTCAGTGTTCCATGCATGACAAAATATGTGTAGAATCGAAGTGCGAGTTAAAAAAAGTTAAAGCAAGAATCAAGATTCATCACATAAAACAAACTTATAAAACCTAACTGTAAAGGGCCTTAATAATATGACAGCACAGCTCCTTTTCACCAAGTAAGTGAAGAATTGGCATGTGGTTTTAGTTTTACATGTTGCAAAAGCCAAAAATGAGTATTAATGCAGAGTCAAATGCCAGTTTCCAAGAAATAGGCACAAATCTGAGTTTGAAACCCTCTTTTGGCCAGCAAATCCATACTGAAAATGATAAAGGATTTCTCTAGATTTAGTTTTCTTTAGGGGCCATTCTGAGATAAGGGCAAGAGAGAGACAAAAGAAAGACTACAGGAAACTCATTCCCCACAAAAGTCTAAGCATTCATATATTCAGTTACTTAATAGGCATTTATTGCATGCCTATTATGTGCATGATACCTTGCAGAGCAAAGGACCTTGTAATCTAGTGGGAGAGACACTTAGAACTATCAGGACTACATGACCCGTGCTTCCTATAGGAAGCTACAGAGCACAAAAGATCACCTAACCCAGCTGGGGCACCACGTCTGGACTAGATTGCATGCAGAACAAAAGGACCACTCTG
The DNA here is from genome assembly GCF_028023285.1 of Balaenoptera ricei. Taxonomy (NCBI): domain Eukaryota; kingdom Metazoa; phylum Chordata; class Mammalia; order Artiodactyla; family Balaenopteridae; genus Balaenoptera; species Balaenoptera ricei. The sequence continues at coordinate 91,663,183 of NC_082644.1, read as the reverse complement.
CAAATATTTCAGATGGCTCTCCAAGGCAAGGGTAGCATTTGAAATACCTTCTTAAGCAATACCAAAGCCAATGTTGAAGACCTTTGGGTGAAAACCATAGGCAGGTAGAGAAAACCCTCCTCTGGCCTTTCATATCTATCTGGAAGTTTGTGCTAAACTAACTCAATATATCAGAACAGTAAGATACCTAAACTTTAAAATGCTCTTCACTTTATAGTAATGTGCTTAGTGATATAACGATGCTTTTGACCACCTAAGAAAGATGTACTCCTATGAAAAATTAGCTAACGTAATCTTAAAATAACCAATAGTTTGGAGGAAAAGATCAAATATACCTTCTCCCAGTGTGACCTGAAAAAAAATTCTTGAGAAGAATAATCTCATCAGCTTACTGTCTTTCTAATCTCCTGTCTTAAACTATCTTTAATATGTTTTTAAATGTAGATAGTTCTTTACGCCAAAGTATAGCATGAATAAAAATACTGTAAATGTAGGTGTGCACACTTACAGGCACCATTAAGTATTTTACATACTAATAATGCTATAATACAGATTCTCTCCCACTGAGGAAGAAAGAACTGAAGTAGAGTATATAACAAAGAATTTATAATTTAATTCTGTTTTCCCATCAAACCCTACAGATTTTAATAGCTTAACCAGCATAATGTATTGGTTTTCTCTTTTTCACTCAATTAGCCTATGATTGCATTAAGTAGGTTACTAATGCAGTTGATTAAATGAGGTCTTTTGAAGGGAACTGATGATTTTAATGCTCCTGCCTAAATAATAAAAATCGTTAGCATTAAAGTATGACTGTGTGGCAGGGAAAACAAAAGTTCATCAAGGGTTGAGCTAGTGGAGGATGGATGCTCTCTATCTTTAATTAAAAATCATTTGCTGGGACTTCCCTGGTGGCGCAGTGGTTAAGAATCAGCCTCCCAATGCAGGGGACATGGGTTCAAGCCCTGGTCCGGGAAGATCCCACATGCCGCGGGGCAACTAAGCCCGTGCACCACAACTACTGAGCCTGTGCTCTAGAGCCCACAAGCCACGACTACTGAGCCCGCGTGCCACAACTACTGAAGCCCGTGTGCCTAGAGTCCCTGCTCCGCAACAAGAGAAGCCACCACAATGAGAAGCCCACGCACCGCAATGAGAAGCCCACGCACCGCAACGAAGAGTAGCCGCTGCTCACCGCAACTAGAGAAAGCCTGCACGCAGCAACGAAGACCCAATGCAGCCAAAAATAAATAATAAACTTAAAACAAAATCATTTGTTAATACTAAAAAAGAAAGAAATAGAAAGTCAACATGGAAATAAATGAATATTTAGAAGTCAATGTTAAGTTTACCAAGAGAGCTAGGGGCTGGAAACTCATCTATTTTTTAAATATTGTCATGGTTCAGAAATAAAGTTATTTCCATAAGTTTCAAATACTCCCAGTTAGCATTTAAACACCAGAAAGTCTCACTTTATAGTTGCATTGAAGTTTCTTATTATCAAAGTGAATGTCAAAAATACAGGGAAAAGATTAAAGAGTAAATAAAGAGAAATAGAATTTCCATTTATGGCACTATGGTGGATGAGAGTGGATGAACAGCCCTCTCAGGGTTGAAACAGTAACATGTTGGATAAAATTATGAAATATTTTTTAAATGCAATTCAATGTAAAACTGAGCAGGTAAGAAAGTAAGATACAAAGCCCAAAAATGCAGTGAAAACAGGCTTAGGCAGATAAGCAGACACCAAAACTGGCTTTTTTTTTTTTTTTTTTTGTATTTCAAACTTATCTTAGCTCTTCTTTTTCTTTTATTGAAATAATAGTTGACATACAATACTGTGTTAGTTTCAGGTGTACAGCATAGTGATTCAACATGTAAATACATTACAAAATGATCACCACTATAAGTGTAGTAACCATCTGTCCCCATACAAAGTTATTACAGTGTCGTTAACCATATCTCTTATGCTGTATATTTCACCCCCATAACTCTTCTTAATCTTTGGCTCTTCTGTGAGAATTTTAAGATCAGTTTGTGGTATTTCATGAGACTCTCTATTGGGATTTTGATTGGCAAGAGAGAGGAGATATGGGGATATATGTATATGTATAGCTGATTCACTTTGTTATAAAGCAGAAACGAACACACCATTGTAAAGCAATTATACTCCAATAAAGATGTTAAAAAAAAAACTGGCTTTTATCTTGAGGTTTCTGCTGAACCGTAGGGACCTTAAGCGTCTGCTTTGATGACCACATGGATCTCAATGGAAAGAAGCTCATTCCTAGGGTCTACTGTTTATGCTGTGATATAAGATCTCATTACATTATGGAACGTAATGTATGGAAAACCTATTGTTGCAGCAACCATTTATTGAAAACACCGTGTTTTCCCAATTGATCTGCAATCAATGCCCATTCTGTTGTAAATAAATTATAACTTATTAAAAATGAGCAAACAAATAAAACTACACATAAAGCTGGAGCACCTCGGTCTCAGCAAAATGAGCCCCACTGCACAAAAAGGGATGGCCAAATCTTGACTGTTTTTGCTTTATTACTAGATAGAGGGGGTAAAAAAAATCCCCTGATAATTAATAACAAGCTAGTTTGCACATGAGTTTATATACAGTCCGAATTCACACCACCTTTGAGAACAAAAATCCTCAAGCAGAGAATTTAACTCTAGGTGGTCCCAATTTGGTAGTTCCACTAAGCAACTGGCAGAAACCAATGCTAATCCTTCCTAGAGGAACCCAGTGTCAATCCAGAGCTCATCTATTTCCCAAAGATAAAATTCCAAAGAAAATGAAGAGACCACAGTAGAAAGAAAAGTTACTAAACACACAAGGAAAATAATGCATTATGAGAAACATATAACAGACCCAAGAAAGATCTGCAAATGGTATTCTCAAGTACCAAAAATAAAATAACCATATTGAATATAATTTAAATAAATAAAAGAGAGGCTTGAAAATATGAGAAAGAAACAAGAGCCCAGAAAGAGTAATTAGGCACACAGAATTGGAACCAAGTAGAATTCTAGAAATAAATATTAAAATAAATGAAATTAAAACTTCAGTGAAGGGATAAAATAAAACACAGCTAAAAAGAGAATTAGTGGACAACAAAATAGATACTTAAAATGACCTAAAATGAAATCTAGAGAGATAAGAGATGAAAATAATGAAAACCAGGTTAATGACATCATCAAGATGGTGACATAGGTTGTTCTTGACCTCAGTCCCTGACGCAAGAAGACCATCTAGCATCTATCCATAGATAGCTTGCCACTGTGAATAACCCAGAACCCTGGGGGTAAGGCTGAAACACACCCCTGGACCACAGAGACCAAGAAAGACCACCTTAGAAGGGTAAGAGGAGAGGTTTCACTTTGAACACATTGCCCCTCCCTCAGGCTGGCACAGCATCACACTAAGAGGGCCTACATTTTCTTCAGTTGTTAAAAGAGATCCCAAGGTGGACATGTGACTTCCCCAGCTTTGCAGGACACTTTCCAGGAGGCCCACTCAGGTCTCACAAAGCAGGGGGAACCTGCTGGACCCAAGCGCTGGGGATCAGATAGAGACAGGGGAGAGGACAGGGTTTATAGCAACCAGTGCTCAGATCTGACACTACAAAAATACAAAAAATCAAAGACACTACTATGAACAATTATATGCCAATAAACTGGACAACCTAGAAGAAATGGAAAACTTTCTAGAAACATACAACCTACTCAATCATACAAAGACTCAATCATGAAGAAACAGGAAATCTGAACAGAATAATGAGTAAGGAGCTGAATCAGTAATCAAAAACCTCCCAACAACAACAAAGCCTAGGACTAGGATGTTTCATTAATGAATTCCACCAAACATTTGAAGAAGAGTAGATACCAAAATTCTTCTCAAACTCTTTCAAAACTATAAAGTGGGGAATACAGTCAAATTCATTTTACGAGGCCAGCATTACCCTGAACACAAAGCCAGATAAGGACACTACAAGAAAAGAAAACTACAGGCCAATACCCCTGATGAATACAAATACAAAAATTCCCATGAAAATACTAGCAAACTGAATTCAACAGCACATTAAAAAGATCATACAATATGATCAAGTGGGACTCACCCTTGGGATACAAGGATTCAATACACACAAATCAATAAACGTGTTACATCACATTAACAGAATGAAAGATAAAAATCAAATGATTATTTCAATAGATGCAGAAAGAGCATTTAATGCAATTCAACATCCTTTCATGATAAAACTCTCAACAAATTGGGTACAGAAGGATGTACCTCAATGTAATAAGGGAGATATATGACAAGTCCACAGTTAATATCATACTAAATGGTGGAAGGTTGAAAGCTTTTCCTCTAAGGTCAGGAACAAGACAAGGGTGCCCGCTCGCACCACTCCTATTCAACATAATACTCGAAGTTCTAGCCAGAGTAACCAGGAGAGAAAAATAAATAAAAGGCATCCAAATCAGAAAGAAAGATGTAAAATTATCTCTGTCCTCAGATAATATGACCTTACATATAGAAAACCCTAAAGACTCCACCAAAAAACTATTAGAACTAATAAATGAATTTGGTAGAGTTGCAGGATACAATATCAACATACAAAAATCAGCTGTGTGTTGTACACTAGCAATGAATTACCTGAAAAAAATAAAGAAAACAATCCAATTTACAATAGCATCAAAACGATAAATTACTTAGGAATAAATTTAACCAAGGAGATGAAAGATCTCTACACTGAGAACTATAAGACATGGATGGAAGAAACTGAAGAAAGCACCAGAAAAATGGAAAGATATCCCATGCTCATGAATTGGAAGAATTCATATTGCTTAAATGTCCATACTATCCAAAGCCATCTATAGATTCAATGCAATCCCTATCAAAATTCCAATGGCATTTTTCACAGAAATAGAAAAAACAATCCTAAAATTCTTATGTAACCTGAAAAGCCTCAAAGTATCTAAAGAAAACTTGAGAAAGAAGAACAAATCTGTAGGCACCACAATTCCTGATTTAAAACTATATTATAAAGTTATAGTAGCCAAAACAATTTGGCAATGGAATGAAAACACACACACAGATCTGTGGAACAGAATTGGGAACCCAGAAATAAACCACTGCATATACAGTCAACTAATATTGATACTTGACAAGAGAGCCAAGAATACTCAATGGAAAAAAGATATTTTCAATAAATGGTGTTGGGAAAACTGGATAGCCATATGCAAAAGAATGAAACTGGGTCCCTATCTTATAACACTCAAAATAACTTACTCAAAATGGATTAAAGACTTAAATGCAAGACTTGAAACCATAGAGCTCCTAGAGAAAACACAGAGAAAAAGCTCCTTGAAGTTAGTCTTAGCAATGATTTTTTTGGATATTAACCCAAATGCTCATGCGGCAAAAAAAATAAACAAGTGGGACTGCATCTAACTAAAAAGCTTCTACACAGCAAAGGAAATCAGCAACAAAATGAAAAGACAACCTATGGAATGGGATAAAATATTAGCAAACCATATATCTGAAATGGGGTTATTATCCAAAATATATAAGGAACTCATAGAACTCAATAGCAAAAAAATTTAAAAATAATAATAATCTAATTTAAAATGGGCAAAGGACCTGCATAGATATTCTTCCAAAGAAGATATACAAATGGCCAACAGGTACATAAAAAGGTGCTCAACATCACTAATCATCAGGGAATGAAAATCAAAACCACAATGAGATATCACCTCACACCTCTTAGAATAACTATCACATTATCAAAAAGATAAGAGATAAGTATTGGCAAGTATGTGAAGAAAAGGGAACCCTAGTTCACTGTTGGTGGGAATGTAAACCGGTACAGCCGCTTTGGAAAACAGTATGGAAGTCCCTCAAAAAATTAAAAACAGAACTACCATTTGATCCAGCAATTCTACTTCTGGGTATATATCCAAAGGAATGAAATCACTATCTCTAAGAGATTATCTTCACTCCCATGTTTATTGCACCATTATTACAATAACCAAGACATGGAAATAAACTAAGCATCTGTCAATTGATAAATGGATTAAGAAAATGAACATGTATACAATGGAATATTATTCAGCCATTAAAAAGAAGGAAATCCTGCCATTTGGGACAACATAGATGAACCCTGAGGGCATTATGCTGAGTGAAATAAATCAGAGAAAGAAATACTGAATATGTGGAGCCCAAAAATCTGAATTCACAGAAACAGAGAGTAGATTGGTAGTTGCCAGTGACAAGGGGGTGGGTGAAATGGGTGAAGGTAGTCAGAGAATACAAACTTCCAGTTATAAGATGAATAAGTTTTGGAGAGCTAATGTACAACATGATGACTATACTTAACAATACTGTATTGTATACTTGAAATTACTAAGAGGGTAAATCTTCAAAGTTCTTTCCACAAAAAAATAAAAAGAAGGTAACTATGTGAGGTGATAGATGTGTTAACTAACTTTATTGTGGTAATCATTTTGCAATATATATGTATGTGAAATCATCACATTGTACATCGTAAACATACCCAATGTTATATGTCAATTATATAATATCTCATAAAGTTAGGAAAAATATAACAAAGGAATCTTTCCAAGAAAATAAAAATTTTAAAAGGTTGAGTCATGGAGTATACAGTGGGAGGGTCTAATATATGTCCAAGCAAGTTCTATTTTGGACTGGTAATGGCTAATACTTTACCAAATAAGACTCCACTTCTCAGATCCAAAAAGCTTAGTGTACTCCATGTTCACATACACTTCCAGAATAATACACTCCCAGACACATCACAGTGAAACTACAGAGCATGAAGAGGGAAAATAAATACAGCCAGAAAGAAAGGACAATGCACCAACAAAGGAACGATAATCAGATTGACAACTGACTTTTCAATAACAACAATGGGTTACAGAATATAATTAAAACATGCTAAGAGAAAACAACTGCCAAACTCAAGTAATATAAAACCAGTGGAACTATCTTGCTAAAACAAAGTTCTACATATAACAAAATATGTAGATTATCTTCAAAGACTGAAAATTTTTTAAAAACTCTAAAAGATGTACTTCATCAGAAAGAAGACAATCCCAGGTAGAAAGTCTGAGAAGAAATGTTGAGAAAATATATTAGGAAGTATATGGTTATACTTAAACACATAGTTACTATAAAACCTAGTTGAGAATATATTAAATGACAAAATGTCATTTCAAATTATGAGGAGAAATGATGCATTATTCAATAAATGATATTAGGAAAACTGGCCAGACACTAATTAAAAATAAATAGGCAGATCTTACATCTTACATTTTTTGAATTCCAGATTTATTAAAACTTAAATATAAAACTAAATGACAAAACTGTTTAAATGTATGCAAAATTTTGACAATTTTTGATAGCAAAGATATTTCTAACATGATGGCAAAGTCAGAAATCACAAAGGAAAATACTGATTTAGTGCTAATTAAAAACTGTCAAAGATATAAGAAAGGTAGTGTAAAATAACACACGTAAAAAATATTTGCAATATAAATGATCAGGAGATAATTTAAGAACTCATACAAATCAAAATTAAAAGGACAATGACTCCATTTTTTAAATGAGCAAAGCATAAGATCTGACATCTCACAAAAGAGTGAAAACAAATGCTTAATAACCATGCAAAGCAAGCAACATCCTAATTAATGAAGGCCACGAATATTACAACAATTATGAGCTATCAATTTTTCTTGTGATGTGGTTAAGTTTAAACTGAATAACTCCCATTGTCTAAGAGGGTGTTCAGGCACATTTGGCAATATGTATCCTATCGTTTGGCTTCATTCCCCAACTTATGGGAATTTAGCCTAATAAATTGGATAAGAATATAACGACATATGCATAAGGATGTTCATTATAGGGCTGTTTAAGAGAGTAAAAACAATTTAAAGGGCACAACTTGTTTGGGAATACAAGACTGCTTAAATAAATAAGAGAAAACCTACAGTGGACTACTACACAACCTTTATAAATGCTGATTCATAAATTGGCCTCCATACATGAAGGGCAAGGAGAGACTGAAGAAAGAGGCAGACCATTCCAGATTGGCAGGTGGCAGTTTTAATAAGCAAGGGAACTTACGAGGCTGACCTTGAGCAGCTGCAAGACAGTAATCTCCATACCTGCCCACCAGGATCTTAAAAGTCTGTACAGAGTCCTTAACTGGGTTCAGTGGATGGTCTCAAAGACACCTTATTCTCTCAAGGTTACCTCCTTGAAACAGCCCTGGCTATGGGAATGGTGGATGAGATGTACATTCCAAGGACAAGGAAAGAGGTAAGGAGCCTCCAATTGCCCAGATATAGCTCGAGGGTCAATTAGTGGTCACATCCTCTCAATAACCTCCTCCAACAATAAATTCTGATGACAAAGAAAGATGCCAATATAATACTGGTAAATTACTACTATCTTGGTAGTGGAAAAAAAAGGCTAAAAAACTATAGGTACAGTGTGATGTCAACATGTTTATCTGAAAAATAAATAAATATACATATATAAATTCATACAATCTGAGTAACTACTGCAGAATATTTTTGTCATTGTAGTTGAACCATCAGAAGATACTCCTATGAAAAACTTTAACTCCAAACCATATTTTTGACAGTGTAATGATCCACAGTTTTGTACATTTTAGAGTTCACTATGTTTGATGGCAACTAAGCTGAAAAAATATGCTAATCTTTCCTTCTTATCACCATCATGTGCAAATTACACATAGTCTTGATGAACGCAAATGTTACTAAATTCTGCATGTAAATGATATTTAAGTTTTGATGGCTTTACTGATTCTTTAGCCAGTATTCCTCCACAAATTACATACTGCATACCCAGAACCCACAAAATAAAATTCAAAATTTCTAGAATCCAATCAAAGTTTACCAAGCCTACAAAAAACAGGAAACTATGATCTAAACTGAGGAGAAAAATCTATCAGAGTTGACACAAATGTTAGCATTAGTAGACAAGGACATTAAAAGAGTTACAACTGTAATCCATAAATTTAAAAAGTTAAGTAGAAACATAGAAGATATTTTTAAAAACCCAAACTGAATTTCTAAAGATTATAACTACAATGCATAAAATGAAAATACACTGATGGGATTAATGGAAGAAAAGAAATTGCAGAATAAAAGATTAGTGAACTTGAAGACATACCAATATCCAAAAAGAAAAACAAAGAGAAAAGAAGAATTTTTTAAGTAACATAGCATCAGTGAACTGAAGGACGAATTCGAGTGTCCTTAATATATGTGTTTCTAGGGGCCCTGAAAAAGAGGGAGAATAAAAAGAGGACAAAAAAATGTTTGAAAAACTTGTAGCTGAAATTTTTCCAAGTTTGATTTAAAAAAAAAACTATCAACTCAAACATCCAAGAAACTCAATGAACTCCAGATAAAAGAAATGAGAACAAAATTATACCAAAGTACATCAGAATCAAATTGCAAAAAAAGTGAAAAAGACAAAGTTTAAGAGTAATCAGTAAAAAAAGACATATTATATTTAAAAGAGAGAGATTTACAAAGGTGCACTAGGCAACTCTTGAGGGCGATAGATATTTTCACTGTCTTGCTTCAAGCTATCACCTCACATGGTATTATATATATACGGCTAGGTGTGGTGGTGTAGTTGTGCACAGAACTCAAAGCTTATCAAACTGTATACCTGAAATATGTGCTGTTTATGGTACGTCAGTGATACCTCAATAAAGCTGTTTCTAAAAGGGCGGCTGAGAGACAAGAGCACAGATTTTCATCTTGGTCTTATATCTCAAGATCCCTTTTCAGTAGTGAGATGGATGGAGTTAGAGTCTGTTATACAGAGTGAAGTAAGTCAGAAAAAGAAAAACAAATACAGTATGCTAACACATATATATGAAATCTAAGGAAAAAAAAAAAAGGTCATGAAGAACCTAGTGGCAAGACGGGAATAAAGACACAGACCTACTAGAGAATAGACTTGAGGATATGGGGAGGGGAAGGGTAAGCTGGGACAAAGTGAGAGAGTGGCATGGACTTATATACACTACCAAACGTAAAACAGATAGCTAGTGGGAAGCAACCGCATAGCACAGGGAGATGAGTTTGGTGCTTTGTGACCACCTGGAGGGGTGGGATGGGGAGGGTGGGAGGGAGGGAGATGCAAGAGGGAAGAGATATGGGAACATATGTATATGTATAACTGATTCACTTTGTTATAAAGCAGAAACTAACACACCATTGTAAAGCAATTATACTCCAATAAAGATGTTAAAAAAAAATAAAGGAAATGGACTACTTTGATTGGTTTAAAATAAAAAAAGATCCCTTTTCATTTTGTTTGGTTTTGCCTTTGCTTCTATGTACATCCTCAAATAATACAGTCTTTGCTGTAACATGGTACAACAAGAAGAGTACTGGGTTAGAAACCAGAACCAAATTTTTATTCTGGTACTAAATATCTGTGTAACCCTTAGATATTTGGTACTAAAATATCTGTGTTACTCGAAACTTGGACTCTCTTTTTTCATCCAAAAAAATAAGGAGGTTTACTGGATAATCTCTTAAATTTCTTTAGCATCTATGATTTCCTGTGAATCAGATTAGAGGTAACACAAAAAGTTTCCTCACCTCAAAAGTGATTCCAGAGCAGCAGTAGGGCTTGCACCTGGGCACAATTAAATCACAATTCAAACAGATACAGAGAAGCAATAACAGAAGAAAGAAATATTTGGTATTCCATAGGTTTCCAGCTGCTGTACATTGGAAGGTTCCCAGGAAAGGAAAAGTACTGATCTGTATATTGTGTATCAACTCAGGGAAGTCATTAAGGCAACAGTAAAAAAGCAGGCATCTCTGTCCTGTTGTCCTGGGTAAGATACAGCCATCTCCCATAGGGCCGGCACAAGGGGGCCCATTTTGAATCACAAATGAGGGCTTTTGACTAAACAGTCAGTGAAGGCCCGCCCACTTGCTCCAACATTCTATGATTTACATTTTTATTGTAGAATGAGAATTAAAATGGAAACAGATGAACATTTTTCACACCCAGTCCCAGTTTCCTGTGAAATGTTTCTGCACAAAAATGTTTAATTGCCTTGCAGAAGTCACAAAGATGATTCAATGCCTCTTTCCTCTCCAAATGTATACAACTATTAACTATGCTTGTACAATATAGAAAACATGGTGTTTTTGGATAATCTGGAAACGAACATGGCCAATATTCTCTGAAATAGCTACCACTGGTATCTAAGTCAGCAGATGCTTGTGGAATCTTGCTGTGCTTATTTCCCCTTTTGGCATTGGCCTTTAAGAATATTTGTATCTTTTTCAAGTGTATTTAAACAAAACAAAAAAATGGAGCAATTTTTCTCAAAAAAATGTTTCTTACATTTATGGGTGGGTGTAGCAGATAAGCCCAACAGCCATTCCTGCCTGCCATTCCTCTTCCACCTGCCTGCCTTCATTTAAGTTTCAGTACATTCCCAGCTTATTCTTGAAGCTAGGAGTGGCCACATGACACAATTCTAGCCATTGGGACATAAACAGAAGTCAGACAGTGGTTTCTGGGAACTTTTGCTTATTCTGATGAGATTTATACATTCCCCAAGACTTATCCCAAACCCATCCCAACCCACCCCATAGCACTTTCTTCCATCCCTGAACACGGGTATTATGTCTGAACCTTCAATAGCTATAGTGCAACCATGAAATTACCAGTCAACATACCAAGAACAAAGGGGGAAAAGATAGAAAAGGCTGAAGTCCCTAATAACATAGTTGAGTCAAAAAGATAAACAAACTAATAAACACCTATTGTTTAAGCCTCTGTTAGCCAGGCTGTCAGTAGTTGCAGCAGAACATATTCCTTATTGATACAGTAGGTTTGGGGAAAAGGATTAGTTGCCTTTTAGTCTGAGTATATGCATCACTTGCAAAACAAATGAAATTAATTCTGTTTTTTATAAATTTATGTATTTAATTTTGGCTGTGTTGGGTCTTCGCTGCTGTGCGTGGGCTTCTCATTGCTGGGGCTTCTCTTGTTGCGGAGCACGGTCTCTAGGTGCATGGGCTTCAGTAGTTGTGGCGCACAGACTTCAGTATTTGTGGGGCACAGGCTTCAGTAGTGTGCCTCACGGGGTCTAGAGCACATGATCAGTAGTTGAGGCGCAAAGGCTTAGTTGCTCCGCGGCATGTGGAATCTTCCCAGACCAGGGCTCGAACCCGTATCCCCTGTATTGGCAGGCGGATTCTTAACCATTGCGTCACCAGGGAGGTCCCTGAAATTAATTCTTGATTGTTTCTTTCTTTAAAATATTTTTTAAATTTATTTATTTATTTTGGCTGCGCTGGGTCTTAGTTGAGGCACGTAGGATCTTCTTAGTTGCGGCATGCATGTGGCATCCAGTTCCCTGACCAGGGATCAAACCCGGGCCCTCTGCACTGGGAGCGTGGAGTCTTACCACTGGACCACCAGGGAAGTCTCAGGTCATTTCTTAATATTAAGAACACCACCATTATTTAACAGTGCTATTACACATTGTCTTGGTTTCCATCACCATTCCAAGGAAGAAATATTAGCATAATATCATCTCCCCAGATAAACAGCATAAGAATATATATATCATGATCCAGTTTCTATTCCCATTCCTATTACCAAAACCATCTGCCTCAAAAGTCATGGTCATTTCATTCATTCAATAATAATAGTTGGGCTTCCCTGGTGGCGCAGTGGTTGAGAATCTGCCTGCCAATGCAGGGCACATGGGTTCGAGCCCTGGTCTGGGAAGATCCCACATGCTGCGGAGCGGCTAAGCCCGTGAGCCACAACTGCTGAGCCTGCGCGTCTGGAGCCTGTGCTCCGCAACAAGAGAGGCCGCGGTGGTGAGAGGCCCGCGCACCACGATGAGGAGTGGCCCCCGCTTGCCGCAGCTGGAGAAAGCCCTCGCACAGAAACGAAGACCCAACACAGCCATAAATAAATAAATAAATATTAGAAAAAAAAGAAATCCACAAAAAAAAAAAAAATAATAATAATAATAATAGTTAAAAGACCCACTATGTGTCACGTACTGTCATTCACATTTTCAACTGATAAGTGCAGATACTTGTCAATCCTTGTCATCCAATGTACGTCAAACTCTAGGGATCTATATTTTTTATACCTGGGAGACAGTAAAATAGTTATGATTTGTTATGTTATTTTAGCTATACTGAAATCTATATCAGGGATCAGCAAACCTGTTCTGTAGAGGGCCAGAAAGCAAATATTTTAGGCTTTACAGGCTATAAGGTCTCTGTTGCAACTGCTCAGCTCTGCCATCGTGGCACAAACACAGTCATAGATGAGGTGAAAATTAATTAATGTGACTGTGTTGCAATAAAACTTTATTTATGGACACTGAAACTTGCATATCATATAATTTTCAGATGTCACAAAATATTCTTCTGATTTTTTTTTCAACCATATAAAAATGTAAAAGCCATTCTTAGCTCTTGGGCCATACAAAAACAAGCAGCAAGCCAGATGTGGCCCACAAGCCATTAGTAAATGAAACCTGCTGTTTTACCCTGCATGCTTCAGTCACCAGATTAAGTCCATTTTACAGGATAAGCAAATAGAAACTTTCAAAACCTCACTAATGTTTCATGAGTAGTTCTTTCTAACAAAGTGTTCAACAGAATCTCCAATGTGCACTGCTTTAAAAATAAGTGATTCTAAATTTCTTAACCCCTGCTTTCATTTATATGGGGAAAATCAGCCTTGTTCATAACAATAGGCAGCATTACCATGAATGCATTATGATCTGAAATCACATTTCCAATGAAACTGATAATCCCCATGGACACTGCATATACAACACAGGGGAGTACCCCATTCATTTCTGTGCTCATCCCTCTTATCTTCCCCCAGAGATCACCCCATCATGGCTGTTCTTCTCCTGTCACATAAGCACTCTGGCAGGGTAATAAAGGAAGGCATTCTTTGGCCTGATTTTAGACATGTCTAGTGCCTTCCCCGAGTTTAGTCTGGCCACTAGAGATGTACACAGTGCCCTCTTTCATAAAGAAGTTAATGGGACATGAGAATGCTAATAATAATAATAGCATTAAATAGAAAAAATTGTTTTATCATTCCTGGCAAAAAGAACAAGACAACATTATATAGAGAGTATAAAAAATGATGGTTCTTTTCATTCTAGGGCTCAGAAATATAACTCCAAAGAATGATGTGGCCATTTTTGACAACTGTTGTCTTTATTAAGATCATCTCCTATGGAAGCAGTGTGGTTGATAGGAAAGCATGGTGCCTAACCTGCTGTGTGGTTTGGGGGAAGCCACCCCATCTCTCTTGGCCTCAGTTTCCTTGTTCCTTAAGGGAGGGAGTTGATAACATTGACGTCAAAGGTCCCTTTCGCTGCTCTCATGTTCTAAGAATCTCCTGCCCAAGAGAAAGCACTTCTCCCCCTTCCTCTGTTGCTGCCTCAATCTCAGTATGTACTTGCAGATTTCTGGCTTTACATGCTTTTCTCCACTTTTTTTACAGTGCGGTGGAAATATCTCTAGGCACGGGGAGACAGCTATCCCAGGTGTGCTAATGGGAAATGAGCAGGAAACAGCTCAGCCAGCCTTGTGCCTCTCCTGCCCCAGGCTCTTGGGTGAGGTGCGGTTCCTTGGAGAAAGCAAGATGGGCGCTCTGCTTGTCTCCAAGGGTGGCAGACATGCTCCTTCTGCCACACTTGGGTCAGAACCATCACACAGGGCCACCACCATCACCACCACCAGGGAGATTTACATCAGCTTGCTCTTCCATCTCAAAAGTTGGACGGTAGTAAGAAAGCCATCTCCATTACTGTAGATACTGTGGGGCAGCCACTGTGCTACATGCTCTACACACGTTATCTCATTTCATGCCACGACACTCCTAGGAAGTCAGTACTTACTATTATCCCCACTGTATAGAAGAAGAAACTAAGACCCTTCCACAGTTAAGTGACCAAGCCAGTTTCTAAGGCAAGACCATCTGATTCTCAACCTCTTCTTTCTAGCGTTTTCCACAGCCTCACCTCACCATGGTAAATTCTCGAAGGAAACATTTCAACAATGTCACCGTCATTATTATTATTATTCTATTTTTTAAAAAGAAATCCCAAGGGGATTTGGGGATAAAAATGTCTAGATAAGTATTAAAAATTTCCATTCCAAAAAAAAATCATCTCCTATGCACATTTGGCATCCATAAATCATATGAATTATATTTTTATGATCAACTATTTTCTGATTCCTTCATTTTGCTAGCCAGAAACAGAAACCAGCACATTATGAAAGCCTCAGGCAGCTATGGCTCACCCACCTTTGTCCCATTCATTCCGACCTATGACCCTCTCCATGGTGCAGACCTGCTTCTAGGACTGGAGCTCTGCCCATATTTCCATTATTTTTGGCTAGAGTCCTATTAAATGAAGGTGACCTCGATTTCCAGGCTCAATAAAAAGACTTGAGGATGGCTAGGTGGTATGGATAGTGAATGATTTACTGAGAGAATCTACTATTAGTAAGGTACTATGCTAAGCTCTTCACATATTTAATACATGTCATATTATTTCTTTAACTTAGCAGCACCACAGATGAGGTGCTATTATCATCATCTTATAGATAACAAAACTGAGGCGTAGGGAGCTGAAGAAACGTACTCAAGTTCACACTGCTAGTAAGAAGGTGATAACCCTTCCATTGCACCATACTGCCTCCTGGATTCTAGTTCTTTCCAGTCTCTTCCCCTAGAGTCTGAATTTATCTCCAATTTCTCCATGTGGATATGGGAAGATTTCCCAGAACACGTGGTAGTGGATACTCTGCATTGATTTTGGATTACCTGGAGCTATGCCCAGCTTTTCCTTCCAGAATGAACTTGAGACTATCATGTTTGAGCAGCCCAGGTGTTTGCTCCAGGCCACACCCCTATCACTGGACAACTTCTCCAGCCCCTATCTTGTATCCTGGGGAACAGATCCCACTCCCTCTGTAACAGCCCAGTATTTCTGAATACCTAGTACACCCAAAGCATGTCTACTTGAGTCATGTTATTTCACTGTAAATCTTTGAATGCTTAATCGTACCAATGAAAAGGAAGAACACTGTCCCACCTTAAACAACTCCTTAATAATAAATTGCATAATAGTAATTTATGCAATTAGATTTGAATTTTTTCTATGAAATTAAATATTCCAATGAAACTATTCTTTTTAATGGTTTTCAAGTACAAGATTCTGGAAGGTGTGATGGTATGTGCAAGGATATACATGGAACTTTTATTATGTATTTAAATAATTAGACCTAGTCCCAATTTCAAAAGTTTGAATAAATTGTCTAGTAAATTTATATCTACCACAGCTGTAAGAGAGTTCTGTTTTGCATCGCATAATGAGGGCATATACAGCTGGAACTCATCCAGGCATACGCCAAATCCTGAAATAGTTGTAGTTGTCTTTGATATTTCTTCACTTCTTCTGTGGTACCTCTCTCTAGACACCCTACTACTGTCATGTATCACCCAGACATGCCCATACAGAAACCCCTAAACTCCAGACCTTTCCCAGTCTCATTTTTGTCCCTATCAAAATTATCTGTCCAGGGTCTTATTTTCTCTTATTTTTTATTTCCAGCAAAAAAATTATCCACAAAATAGTCTAATTATAAGTGCCTTAGCATATCTCCCTTCAAAGGTAACAAATTATCATTTTGGCTCCCAAGATTGGAAGCTAGAGGTCACTGGTCAGAACAAGGAGAGTTAAGATAAAGGATTTCAGATGACCTCAAAAGCACAGAAGGTTGGACAGCTTGGCAGATGGCCAAAAGATATGGCAGGTACAGATGGCAGCAGTCCAGTACCTAGGGATTCAGATGGCAGTTAATTGACAGGAGAAAATAACCAGGCAGGTGGCTTACGGCACAGGCTCAGCTATTTTAAGTTAGGTCAGGCAGAGGGTCAGAAAACCAGTAATATTAAGTCTGAGAAATAAGGAATGAATTAAAAACTGAATAATTTTACCTGAAGGGCCTGGATTGCTGAAGAATGTCCCTCGCCAAATTTGGCATAGTTTTGTCCAGGTGTGGTTAACCACACAAGTCTGAGAATGAAAGGGATGTGACATTCAAAGGAGGAGTAACTGGACAGCATCTGAGGGGCTAAGATTAAGAAGACCACTGACCAAGTTCATGAACAAAGCTTGATTACTCCCCTCCTTTGGGAGAGGGCATATTTATAGTATAGGGAGGACTGCTATGACCAAATCCATTCTAGATGCAACACTCAAGTCCATTATATGGGGGGAGGGGCACGCTCAGAGATTAGTTCCACCTGGGAGCAGAACGTTGCACACGGAATTGAGAAGGAAAAGTCAACAGAAAAGAGATGACATTTGAGCTTGATTACTGAGCATATAGGAAGAAAGGCATTCCAAGCAGGGGTTACAGCAAAAACAAAGGCAAGGAGGCTTAAAAATATACATTGTACTTTAGGACTTGTGGGTTGTCCAGTGTGATTAGCATATAGGCAACATGGTAGGAAATAGCAATACACACGTACACACACACACTCACACTCATATATATATAGTTGTTGTTAAACTTTAGATTGTGAAGGTCTTTAACTAGAACCCTTAGGGAACTGAACTTGACCTTAAGGAAACCCATTCAAAGATTTTAAGCAAACAGAGAAGCACAATCAGTTTTGTAAAATCAGTGATAAGAATGCAAAGGATGGGGACTTCCCTGGTGGTCCAGTGGTTGGGAGTCCGCCTTCCAATGCAGGGGACGTGGGTTTGATCCCTGGTCAGGGAACTAAGATCCCACATGCGGCAAGGCAACTAAGCCTGCACGCCCCAACTCCTGAGCCTGCACACTCTGGAGCCCACGTGCTCTGTAGCCCACATGCCACAACTAGAGAGAGAAGCCCATGCTCCACAACGAAGAGGCTAAATGCTGCAACGAAGATCCCACGTGCCGCAACTAAGACCCGACGCAGACGAATAAATAAATAATTTTTTTTTTTTAAAGTATGCAAAGGATGGATTGGAAGGAGAGAACCACAGCACAGAGACCAGGTTCATCACAGGTCAGTTATGACAATCCATGCAGATGATGAGTGGCTAAAGCAGGGCAGTGGTCATGGGGAGGGAGAGGAAAAGACAGCTTCAGGAGTCTTTGAAGGGCAGAATCAACACAACTTAATAACCTATTTTACATGGAGGAAAAGAAACACTGAGGTTCGTAACTTAAGCAACTGAGGATAAATGAGATGGTAGTGGAAAAGTGAGATGAAGACAAAGAAATAAGAAAAGATTTGGGTGAGCCTGAACCAAGATGGCGAAGTAGAAGGACATGCTCTCTCTCCTTCTTGCAAGAACAGAATCACAACTAACTGCTGAACAATCATCGACAGGAAGACACTGGAACTCACCAAAAAAGATACCCCACATCCAAAGACAAAGGAGAAGCCACAATGAGACGGTAGGAGGGATGCAATCACAGTAAAATCAAATCCCATAACTGCTGGGTGGGTGACTCACAAACTGGAGAACACTTATACCACAGAAGTCCACCCACTGGAGTGAAGGTTCTCAGCCCCACATCAGGCTTCCGAACTTGGGGGTCCAGCAATGGGAGGAGGAACTCCTAGAGAATCAGACTTTGAAGGCTAGCGGGATTTGATTGCAGGACTCTGACAAGACTGGGGGAAACAGAGACTCCACCCTTGGAGGGCACACACAAAGTAGTGTGCGCATCGGGACCCAGAGGAAAGAGCAGTGACCCAAGGGGAGACTGAACCAGACCTATCTGCTAGTGTTGGAGGGTCTCCTACAGAGGCGGGGAGCAGCTGTGGCTCACCACGAGGACAAGGACACTGGAAGCAGCAGTTCTGGGAAATACTCCTTGGTGTGAGCCCTCCCAGACTCCGCCAATAGCCCCACCAAAGAGCCTGCAGGCTCCAGTGTTGGGTCACCTCAGGCCAAACAACCAACACGAGGGAACGCAGCCCCACCCATCAGCAGACAAGCAGATTAAAGTTTTACTGAGCTCTGCCCACCACAGCAACAGCCAGCTCTACCCACCACCAGTCCCGTCCATCAGGAAACTTGCACAAGCCTCTTAGATACCATCATCCACCAGAGGGCAGACAGCAGAAGCAAGACCAACTACAATCCTGCAGCCTGTGGAACGAAAACCACATTCACAGAAAGACAGACAAGATGAAAAGGCAGAGGGCTATGTACCAGATGAAGGAACAAAATAAAACCCCAGAAAAACAACTAAATGAAGTGGAGATAGGCAACCTTCCAGAAAAAGAATTCAGAATAATGATAGTGAAGATGATCCAGGACGTCGGAAAAACAATGGAGGCAAAAATCAAGAAGATGCAAGAAATGTTTAACAAACACCTAGAAGAATTAAAGAACAAACAAACAGAGATGAACAATAAAATACCTGAAATGAAAAATACACTAGAAGAAATCAACAGCAGAATAACTGAGGCAGAAGAACGGATAAGTGATCTGGAAGACAGAATGGTGGAATTCACTGCTTCAGAACAGACTAAAGAAAAAAGAATGAAAAGAAATGAAGACAGCCTAAGAGACCTCTGGGACAACATTAAACACAACAACATTCGCATTATACGGGTCCCAGAAGGAGAAGAGAGAGAGAAAGGACCTGAGAAAATATTTGAAGAGATTATAGTCGAAAACTTCCCTAACATGGGAAAGGAAATAGCCACCCAAGTCCAGGAAGCACAGACAGTCCCATACAGGAAAAACCCAAGGAGAAACACGCCGAGACACATAATAATCAAATTGGCAAAAATTAAAGACAAAGAAAAATTATTGAAAGCAGCAAGGGAAAAACGACAAACAACATACAAGGGAGCTCCCATAAGGTTAACAGCTGATTTCTCAGCAGAAACTCTACAAACCAGAAGAGAGTGGCATGATATACTTAAAGTGATGAAAGGGAAGAAACTACAACCAAGATTACTCTACCCGGCAAGGATCTCATTCAGATTCGATGGAGAAATCAAAAGCTCTACAGACAAGTAAAAGCTAAGAGAATTCAGCACCACCAAACCAGCTTTACAACAAATGCTAAAGGAACTTCTCTAAGCAGGAAACACAAGAGAAGAAAAGGACCTACAAAAACAAACCCAAAACAATTAAGAAAATGGTCATAGGAACATACATATTGATAATTACCTTAAACATGAATGGATTAAATGCTCCAACCAAAAGACACAGGCTTGCTGAATAGATACAAAAACAAGACCCATACATATGCTGTCTACAAGAGACCCACTTCAGACCTAGGGACACATACAGACTGAAAGTGAGGGGATGGAAAAAGATATTCCATGCAAATGGAAATCAAAAGAAAGCTGGAGTACCAATACTCATATCAGATAAAATGGACTTTAAAATAAAGAATGTTAGGGGCTTCCCTGGTGGCGCAGTGGTTGAGAGTCTGCCTGCTAATGCAGGGGACACGGGTTCAAGCCCTGGTCTGGGAGGATCCCACGTGCCGCAGACCAAATAGGCCCGTGAGCCACAACTACTGAGCCTGCACGTCTGAAGCCTGTGCTCTGCAACAAGAGAGGCCACGATAGTGAGAGGCCCACGCACCGCGATGAAGAGTGGCCCCCACTTGCCGCAACTAGAGAAAGCCCTCACACAGAAACAAAGACCCAACACAGCCATAAATAAAATAAATAAACAAATGCTTTAAAAACACACACACACACACACACACACACACACACACACCCAAACCTTAGCAACTTATGCCTAAACATCATAACACCCAGCACACCTTCGTGCTTTCAAATGTCATTCACTCTTCAAAAAAAAAAAAGAGTCATGTACCAAAATGTTCATTGCAGCTCTATGTACAATAGCCAGGACATGGAAGCAACCTAAGTGTCCATCATTGGATGAATGGATAAAGAAGATGTGGCACATACATACAATGGAATATTACTCAGCCATTAAAAGAAACGAAATTGAGTTATTTGTAATGAGGTGGATGGAGTTAGAGTCTGTCATACAGAGTGAAGTAAATCAGAAAGAGAAAAACAAATACAGTATGCTAACACATATATATGGAATCTAAGATAAAAAAAAAAAGGTCATGAAGAACCTAGTGGCAAGATGGGAATAAAGACACAGACCTACTAGAGAATGGACTTGAGGATATGGGGAGGGGGTGGGGTGAGATGTGACAGGGTAAGAGAGTGTCATGGACATATATCCACTACCAAATGTAAAATAGATAGCTAGTGGGAAGCAGCCGCATAGCACAGGGATATCAGCTCGGTGCTTTGTGACCACCTAGAGGGGTGGGATGTGGAGGGTGGGAGGGAGGGAGATGCAAGAGGGAAGAGAAATGGGAACATATTGTATATGTATAACTGATTCACTTTGTTATAAAGCAGAAGCTAACACACCATTGTAAGGCAATTATACTTCAATAAAGATGTTTAAAAAAAAAAAAAGAAATAAGAATTCTCTACAAATGAGGGCTTTGAAAAGACAGAGAGGGAAACAAGAATCATTGTCACTCTAGAAGAAAGCTGCAGGTTCAGACAGTGGTGATCTACTGGGCAGTGGAGGTCTAACTCTACCACTCATAGTGCTTCATGTCTCAAGGAATTTCCAGCCATTTCCTTCCACAGAGGCTCCAGTATGACAGCATATGCTGAGTGGGATGGCCACTAACAAGGAAATGTGGGCCCAGGACTAGAATCAATCCCAGCTGTCTTCTGATGCATCACAAGATAATTTTTAAAGCCCAAATATTTTCCTTGATTTGGCGTTATGGCAATTGAGCTCATTTTTCAGTAGCTGAAAATACATGACTATATATTTACCCTTAAACACTTAAAAGGGAAACAGAAAGCCCTATTTCTCAAGAAAACACACTTGGCTTGCGCAGACACTAGATCAAATTAATTGGGGGCCAGGAAGCAAATGAGCCCAGATTTGGGACAACAAATTCTGTCGATGGATTTGGCTCCATTAGACTTGGGTACAAAGCACACCAAAATAACGGGATTTGGTTCCATGGGAGAACAAAATTATGGAGCTAAAAAAGTCCCTTCCTTTTACAATCAACTACTAAAGGATTCTGCAAGGGAAATGCACTCAAGCAAATTAGTGTATAACTTTTACTTTTTCATTAAAATGATTTAATAGTTCCACAAATGTCATGGCATTAGCATTTTATGCAAAGCTATAAAACAGTAGCAAGTTAAAAAATCAACTGCCTTTAAAAGTCAGCACTTTTAGACTATGTTTATGAGACTACATGGTCACTTTGTGATACAAAATGGCAGCATTGCTAAGATAAATATTGCTTGCTGGCCAGTCTTATTTTGGGCAGGAGGCCATTAAAGGAACAAGGTTGCCGATTTCATCTTTCATTTGGATGGGCTTCAACAAAGCATTCACACTGGCTAACTCATCCTAAGATGTCTCTAAGGAGAACAACAGCTTTTTGGAGTATTTCCTTAAGAAATTATTTAATTACATATTTTTATTATGTTTAAACTGCTTCTTTGAAGTCAATGTGAAAACATATTTACAGGCAGGTGGTAGACAGAGACATAATGGCAAAAACTTAACAAATGAATTCCAGAAAGAAAAAGGGCACATATATAGAGGCTAACTGCTGACAATCTATCCCCAGTCCACTGCATCTCTAAATAAATATTAGATGTTTTCCATCCTCAATAGAGTATGGAAGGTGATGTTCATATTTTTCACTTGTTATTTCAAAAACTATTCCTTAAACAAGCTTTTGATAAGAATTAGCAACACTAAGTGTTGTATCCTAAGTGGCAGGATAGTAATCCACAAAGTTCCATAGGTTTAGATTATTAATTGGACATTAGCCTGTTGCTAAGGTTTAATGGGAACAAGTACCTAGTGATGATAATCAGCATTTAGATTAAAAATAAAGTTTTGAATTGTCGTAAGTCTGAGTGTAAGTGCATAAGATTTAAATGGTTAATACACTCTCAACAATCCTTCAGGAGCTGATGCCACGTAAGAGACTGGTTGACAAAAACAAATGGGGAACAAAGTAAGTCTTCTCTTGTCTGTGATAATGATCTTATTTGGATCTTACCTAAGCTACTCTTTGACTCACATATTCAGTAACATGTATTGCAAAGGAGGCAGCATGATGTAGTAGGAGAACATTGAATTTGGAGTATTAAGGCCTAGGTTAAAATTCTTGACCTTGGGAAATTACATAGTTCATCTCTAAAACAAGGAGGCTGGACTGGATGATACCAAAGACGGTGGACTGAACGGTGTGGGCAAGGAGAGCGCACAGAATCAAGAAGCCTCTAGTGTCTTGCCCAACAACCGTCAGAGGGTGTGGAAAGCTTCTGTGTGGCCCCCAATATCTATCTAACTGAACTGATGTGGAAGTTTTACCACAATGGATTAGAAGAGGGTTTTCCTAGCCCCCATATGTTCTCACTCCAATAATAAGCTAATTTCATTTATTGCCTTGAATTTCTAAATGGTATGTCAGTCTTATCACTTTTAAAATTCTATATTCTGGGGGAGACCTTCAAGATGGCGGAGGAGTAAGATGTGGAGATCACCTTCCTCCCCACAAATAAATCAGAAATACGTCTACATATGGAACAACTCCTACAGAACACCTACTGAATGCTGGCAGAAGACCTTAGACTTCAAAAGGCAAGAAACTCCCCACATACCTGGGTAGGGCAAAAGAAAAAAGAAAAAACAGAGACAAAACAATAGAGACGGGACCTGCACCTCTGGGAGGGAGCTGTGAAGGAGGAAAAGTTTCCACACACTAGGAAGCCCCTTCACTGGCAGAGATGGGGATTGCGGGGGGGGGGGGGGGGAGCGGGGGGTACCTTCGGAGCCACGGAGGAAAGCGCAGCAACAGGGGTGCGGAGGGCAAAGCAGAGAGATTCCCGCACAGAGGATCAGTGCCAACCAGCACTCACCAGCCTGAGAGGCTTGTCTGCTCACCCGCCAGGTGGGCGGGGGCTGGGAGCTGAGACTCGGGCTTCAGAGGTCGGATCCCAGGGAGAGGCCTGGGGTTGGCTGCGTGAACACAGCCTGAAAGCGGCTAGTGTGCCACGGCTAGCCGGGAGGGAGTCCGGGAAAAAGTCTGGACCTGCCTAAGAGGCAAGAGACCATTGTTTCCAGGGTGCGCGAGGAGAGGGGATTCAGAGCACGGCCTAAACGAGCTCCAGAGACGGGCGTGACCGCGGCTATCAGCGCGGACCCCAGAGACGGGCATGAGATGCTAAGGTTGCTGCTGCAGCCACCAAGAAGCCTGTGTGCAAGCACAGGTCACTCTCCACACCTCCCCTCCTGGGGGCCTGTGCAGCCCGCCACTGCCAGGGTCCCGTGATCCAGGGACAACTTCCCTGGGAGAACGCACGGCGCGCCTCAGGCTGCTGCAACATCATGCCAGCCTCTGCCGCCGCAGGCTCGCCCCGCATCCGTACCCCTCCCTCCCCCCGGACTGAGCGAGCCAGAGCCCCCGAATCAGCTGCTCCTTTAACCCCGTCCTGTCTGAGCGAAGAACAGACGCCCTCAGGCGATCAACATGCAGAGGCGGAGCCAAATCCAAAGCTGAACCCCAGGAGCTGTGAGAACAAAGAAGAGAAAGGGAAATTTCTCCATGCAGCCTCAGGAGCAGCGGATTAAATCTCCACAATCAACCTGATGTACCCTGCATCTGTGGAATACCTGAATAGACAACGAATCATCCCAAAATTGAGGAGATGGACTTTGGGAGCAACTGTAGACTTGAGGTTTGCTGTACGCGACTGACTGGTTTCTGGTTTTATGTTTATCTTAGTTTAGTATTTAGAGTTTAGTATCATTGGTAGATTTTTTAATTGATTTGGTTGCTCTCTTTTTTTTAACATATATAGATATATATATTTTTCCATTTTCTCTTTTTGTGACTGTGTATGTGTATGCTTCTTTGTGTGATTTTGTCTGTATAGCTTTGCTTTTACCATTTGTCCTAGGGTTCTGTCTGTCCATTTTGGTTTTTTTTTTTTAGTATAGTTTTTAGCCCTTATTACCATTGGTGGATTTGTTTTTTGGTTTGGTTGCTCTCTCTTTCTTTCTTTCTTCTTTTTTTTTTTATTACTTTTTAACTTTTTTACTTTTAATAATTTTTTTTATTTTTTATTTTAATAACTTTATTTCTTTTTATTTATTTTCTTTCCTTTTTCTCCCTTTTCCTCTGAGCCATGTGCCTGACAGGGTCTTGGTGCTCTGGCTGGATGTCAGGCCTGTGCCTCTGAGGTGGGAGGGCAAGGTTAGGACTTTGGTCCACCAGAGACCACCCAGTTCCACGTAATATCAAATGGTGAAAGCTCTCGCAGAGACCTCCATCTCAACGCTAAGACCCAGCTCCACTCAACAACCAGCAAGCTACAGTGCTGGAACCCTATGCCAAACAACTAGCAAGACAGGAACACAACCCCACCCATTAGCAGAGAGGCTGCCTAAAATCATAATTAGGTCACAGACACCCCAAAACACACCACTGGACATGGTCCTGCCCACCAGAAAGACAAGATTCAGCCTCATCCACCAGAACACAGGCACCAGTCCCCTACACCAGGAAGCCTACACAACCCACTGAACCAACCTTAGCCACTGGGGGCAGACACCAAAAACAGTGGGAACTACCAACCTACAGCCTGTGAAAAGGAGACCCCAAACACAGTAAGTTAAGCAAAATGAGAAGACAGAGAAACACAAAGCAGATGAAGGAGCAAAGTAAAAACCCACCAGACCAAAGAACAAATGAAGAGGAAATAGGCAGTCTACCTGAAAAAGAATTCAGAATAATGATAGTAAAGATGATCGAAAATCTTGGAAATAGAATGGAGAAAATACAAGAAACGTTTAACAAGGACCTAGAAGAACTAAAGAGCAAACAAACAATGATGAACAACACAATAAATGAAATAAAAAATTCTCTAGAAGGAATCAATAGCAGAGTAACTGAGACAGAAGACCGGATAAGTGACCTGGAAGATAAAATAGTGGAAGCAACTACTGCAGAGCAGAATAAAGAAAACAGAATGAAAAGAATTGAGGACAGTCTCAGAGACCTCTGGGACAACATTAAATGCACCAACATTCGAATTATAGGGGTCCCAGAAGAAGAAGAGCGAAAAAAAGGGACTGGGAAAATATTTGAAGAGGTTAGAGTTGAAAAGTGCCCTAATGTTGGAAAGAAAATACTCAATAAAGTCCAGGAAGCGCAGAGAGGCCCATACAGGATAAATCCAACGAGAAACACGCCAAGACACATATTAATCAAACTATCAAAAATTAAATACAAAGAAAAACTATTAAAAGCAGCAAGGGAAAAACAACAAACGACATACAAGGGAATCTCCATAAGGTTAACAGCTGATCTTTCAGCAGAAACTCTGCAAGCCAGAAGGGAGTGGCAAGACATATTTAAAGTGATGAAAGGGAAAAACCTACAACCAAATTACTCTACCCAGCAAGGATCTCATTCAGATTCGACAGAGAAATTAAAACCTTTACAGACAAGCAAAAGTTAAGAGAATTCAGCACCACCAAACCAGCTTTACAACAAATGCTAAAGGAACATCTCTAGGCAGGAAACACAAGAGATGGAAAAGATCTACAATAACAAACACAAAACAATTAAGAAAATGGTAATAGGAACATACACATCGATAATTACCATAATGGATTAAATGCTCCAACCAAAAGATGTAGACTGGCTGAATGGATACAAAAGCAAGACCTGTATATATGCTGTCTTCAAGAGACCCACTTCAGACCTAGGGACACATACAACTGAAAGTGAGGGGATGGAAAAAGATATTCCATGCAAATGGAAATCAAAAGAAATACGGAGTAGCAATTCTCACATCAGACAAAATAGACTTTAAAATAAAGACAATTACAGGAAACAAGGAAGGACACTACATAATGATCAAGGGATCAATCCAAGAAGAAAATACAACAATTGTAAATATTTATGCACCCAACATACGAGCACCTCACTACATAAGGCAAATGCTAAAAGCCATAAAAGGGGAAAGGGACAGTAACACAATCATAGTAGGGGACTTTAACACCCCACTTTCACCAATGGACAGATTATCAAAAATGAAAATAAATAAGGAAAAACAAGCTTTAAATGATACATTAAACACGACAGACTTAATTGATATTTATAGGATTCCATCCAAAGACAACAGAATACACTTTCTTCTCAAGTGTTTATGGAACATTCTCCAGGATAGATCATATCTTGGGTCACAAATCAAGCCTTGGTAAATTTAAGAAAATTGAAATTGTATCAAGTGTCTTTTCCGACCACAATCCTATGAGACTAGATATCAATTACAGGGAAAAAATCTGTAAAAAATATAAACTCATGGAGATTAAACAATACACTACTAAATAACCAAGATCACTGAAGAAATCAAAGAGGAAATCAAAAAATACCTAGATACAAATGACAATGAAACCACGACAACCCAAAACCTATGGGATGCAGCAAAAGCAGTTCTAATAGGGAAGTGTATACCAATACAATCCTACCTCAAGAAACAAGAAACATCTCAAATAAACAACCTAACCTTACAACTAAAGCAATTAAAGAAAGAAGAACAAAAAAACCCCGAAGATAGTAGAAGGAAAGATATCATAAAGATCAGATCAGAAATAAATGAAAAAGAAATGAAGGAAACGATAGCAAAGATCAACAAAATAAAAGCTGGTTCTTTGAGAAGATAAACAAAATTGATAAAACATTAGCCAGACTCATCAAGAAAAAAAAGGAGAAGAAGACTCAAATCAATAGAATTAGAGGGGCTTCCCTGGTGGCGCAGTGGTTGGGAATCTGCCTGCCAATGCAGGGGAGACGGGTTCGAGCCCTGGCCTCCCACATGCCGTGGAGCAACTGGGCCTGTGAGCCACAACTACTGAGACTGCGCGTCTGGAGCCTGTGCTCCGCAGCAAGAGAGGCCACGACAGTGAGAGGCCCGCGCACCGCGATGAAGAGTGGCCCCCGCTCGCCGCAACTAGTGAAAGCCCTCACATAGAAATGAAGACCCAACACAGCCAAAAATAATTAATTAATTAATTAATTAATTAATTTTTAAAAAAATAGAATTAGAAATGAAAAAGGAGAAGTAACAACTGACACTGCAGAAATACAAAGCATCATGAGAGATTACTACAAGCAACTACAGGCCAATAAAATGGACAACCTGGAAGAAATGGACAAATTCTTAGAAAAGCACAACCTCCAAGACTGAACCAGGAAGAAATAGAAAATATAAACAGACCAATCACAAGCACTGAAATTGAGACTGTGATTAAAAATCTTCAAAGAAACAAAAGCCCAGGACCAGATGGCTTCACAGGCGAAGTCTATCAAACATTTAGAGAAGAGCTAACACCTATCCTTCTCAAACTCTTCCAAAATATAGCAGAGGGAGGAACACTCCCAAACTCATACTATGAGGCCACCATCACCCTGATACCAAAACCAGACAAAGATGTCACAAAGAAAGAAAACTACAGGCCAATATCACTGATGAACATAGATGCAGAAATCCTCAACAAAATACTAGCAAACAGAATCCAACAGCACATTAAAAGGATCATACACCATGATCAAGTGGGGTTTATCCCAGGAATGCAAGGATTCTTCAATATACAGAAATCAATCAATGTGATAAACCATATTAACAAACTGAAGAAAACCCATATGATCATCTCAATAGATGCAGAAAAATTTTCAACAAAATTCAACACCCATTTATGATAAAAACCCTCCTGAAAGTAGGCATAGAGGGAACTTACCTCATCAGAATAAAGGCCATATACGACAAACCCACAGCCAACATCGTTCTCAATGGTGAAAAACTGAAACCATTTCCTCTAAGATCATGAATAAGACAAGGTTGTCCACTCTCACCACTATTATTCAACATAGTTTTGGAAATTTCAGCCAGAACAATCAGAGAAGAAAAAGAAATAAAAGGAATCCAAATCAGAAAAGAAGAAGTAAAGCTGTCACTGTTTGCAGATGACATGATACTATACATAGAGAATCCTAAAGATGCTACCAGAAAACTCCTAGATCTAATCAATGAATTTGGTAAAGTTGCAGGATACAAAATTAATGCACAGAAATCTCTTGCATTCCTATACACTAATGATGAAAAATCTGAAAGGGAAATTAAGGAAACACTCCCATTTACCACTGCAACAAAAAGAATAAAACACCTAGGAATAAACCTACCTAAGGAGACAGAAGACCTGTATGCAGAAAACTATAAGACACTGATGAAAGAAATTAAAGATGATACCAACAGATGGAGAGATATACCATGTTCTTGGATTGGAAGAATCAACATTGTGAAAATGACTACACTACCCAAAGCAATCTACAGATTCAATGCAATCCCTATCAAACTACCACTGGCAATTTTCACAGAAGTAGAACAAAAAACTTCACAATCTGTATGTAAACACAAAAGACCCCGAATAGCCAAAGCAATCTTGAGAAAGAAAAACGGAGCTGGAGGAATCAGGCTCCCGGACTTCAGACTATACTACAAAGCTACAGTAATCAAGACAATATGGTACTGGCACAAAAACAGAAATATAGATCAATGGAACAGGATAGAAAGCCCAGAGAGAAACCCATGCACATATGGTCACCTTATTTTTGATAAAGGAGGCAAGCATATACAATGGAGAAAAGACAGCCTCTTCAATAAGTGGTGCTGGGAAAACTGGACAGCTACATGGAAAAGAATGAAATTAGAACACTCCCTAACACCATACACAAAAATAAACTCAGAAATGGATTAAAGACCTAAATGTAAGGCTAGACACTATAAAACTCTTAAAGGAAAACATAGGCAGAACACTCTATGACATAAATCACAGCAAGATCCTTTTTGACCCACCTCCTAGAGAAATGGAAATAAAAACAAAAATAAACAAATGGGACCTAATGAAACTTAAAAGCTTTTGCACAGCAAAGGAAACCATAAGACGAAAAGATAGTCCTCAGAATGGGAGAAAATATTTGCAAACAAAGCTACTGACAAAGGATTAATCTCCAAAATTTACAAGCAGCTCAATATCAAAAAGCAAACAACCCAATCCAAAAATGGGCAGAAGCCCTAAATAGACATTTCTCCGAAGAAGATATACAGATTGCCAACAAACTCATGAAAGAATGCTCAACATCACTAATCATCAGAGAAATGCAAATCAAAAGTACAATGAGGGGCTTCCCTGGTGGCACAGTGGTTGAGAATCTGCCTGCCAATGCACGGGACACGGGTTCGAGCCCTGGTCTGGGAAGATCCCACATGCCGCGGAGCAGCTGGGCCCGTGAGCGACAATTACTGAGTTTGCGCGTCTGG
The DNA here is from genome assembly GCF_028023285.1 of Balaenoptera ricei. NCBI lineage: Eukaryota > Metazoa > Chordata > Mammalia > Artiodactyla > Balaenopteridae > Balaenoptera > Balaenoptera ricei. Next base: position 91,632,624 of record NC_082644.1, on the reverse strand, counting down.
AGCCTGTGCTCCGCAACAAGAGAGGCCGCGATAGTGAGAGGCCCGCGCACCACGATGAAGAGTGGCCCCCGCTTGCCACAACTAGAGAAAGCCCTTGCACAGAAACAAAGACCCAACACAGCCATAAATTAATTAATTTTTAAAAAAAAAATTTTTTTTTTTTTACATCTTAAAAAAAAAACTACAATGAGGTATCACCTCACACCGGTCAGAATGGCCATCATCAAAAAATCGACAAACAATAAATGCTGGAGAGGGTGTGGAGAAAAGGGAACCCTCTTGCACTGTTGGTGGGAATATAAGTTGATTCAGCCACTATGGAGAATAGTATGGAGGTTCCTCAAAAAACTAAAAATAGAACTACAATATGACCCAGCAATCCCACCACTGGGCATATACTCTGAGAAAACCATAATTCAAAAAGAGTCATGTACCACAATGTTCATGGCAGCTCTATTTACAATAGCCAGGTCATGGAAACAACCTAAATGCCCATCGACAGACGAATGGATAAAGAAGATGTGGTACATATATACAATGGAATATTACTCAGCCATAAAAAGAAACGAAATTGAGTTATTTGTAGTGAGGTGGATGGACCTAGAGACTGTCATACAGAGTGAAGTAAGTCAGAAAGAGAAAAATAAATGCCATATGCTAACACGTATATATGGAAGCTAAAAAAGAAAAGGTTCTGAAGAACCTAGGGGCAGGACAGGAATAAAGACACAGATGTACAGAATGGACTTGAGGACACGGAGGGTGAAGGGTAAGCTGGGACAAAGTGAGAGAGTGGCATGGACATATATACACTACCAAATGTAAAATCGATAGCTAGTGGGAAGCAGCCGCATAGCACAGGGAGATCAGTTTGGTGCTTTGTGACCACCTAGAGGGGTGGGATAGGGAGGGTGGGTGGGAGATGCAAGAAGGAGGAGATATGGGGATGTATGTATATGTATAGCTGATTCACTTTGTTATAAAGCAGAAACTAACACACCACTGTAAAGCAATTATACTCCAATAAAGATGTTAAAAAATAAAAAAATTCTATATTCTAATTACAATCATTAACTCCCACCAATATCTCTGTTTGTTTGTTATTAAAATTGCCTCAATTTAAAGGCAGGCAAACTGAAGCAGGAAATAAAGATGCAGTGAGTCAGTGTCAGAACCTAGAGAAGTATTCATGAGATTGGGTCCTAATTCTGTGGGGCCTTCAATTATTACCAGATGCTTTAATGGGAAGTTCTATCATATTGAATGTTATACGCATACATTTAATTTTGCTGCCTACATCAAAAATGCAAGTATTGAGTAAGCACATAATAAGTGTCTAATGTCTACTGCAGACTTTGTGATTCAGAAGGTAGTAGATAACATAATCTCTGATCTCAAAAAGCTTACAGTCTGATTATAGAGGTAAATACAAAAATGATAACCCAGCAAAATGTGTGCAGTGATTCTCAAAGTACAGTTTGTAAGAATCACTCAGAAAGCTTGTTAACCATTCACATTCCCAGGCTCCACACCTAGACCCATGGATTCTAAGATCTGGGGTGAGTTTAGTAATCTGCATTTTTAACAGCACCCACATAGGTGTTTCTAATCAATGCCCATGGTTAGGAGACCACACACTGAGAAATGCCAGTGGATAAGAGCTCAGACTTGGGAGTTAAACAGTCTAGGTTTGATTCCCAGCTCCACCCCTTCCCAGCTGGGTGACCTTGATTACATTACTAAAGTCCTCTGGGCTTCAATGTTCCCATCTATAAAAATGAAGATAATAATAGTACCTACATGTTAGGTGGTTGTAACATTGGTACCCAGTAAACACTTAGTAAAAGTTGTTCTTGTTTTTGTCCTCATTAATATTATTAAAACACTAGATATTGACCAACTGCTAATCAGTCTGATGTATTGACAGCTCCCAAAATTCAATGAATAAAATAAGAGTTCTGGATAAGGGTACGGAAAGCTTTAAGGAGGAAGAGGAAATGAACTAAACATTAAAACCAATGAAAGATTTGTATTATCAAAGAAAAGAAGAAATCCTGGAGGAAGGGAACATACTGAGCAAATTATCAAGGAAGATGAGAAAGAGCTATGTGAGAACCAATAAAGGAAGCAGCCCCTGAAGTGGAGGGTCCGGTGAAAGTGGAAAGATAAGTGGCCAGAATACTGAAAGCTCACCAAGTCTGAAGTTCCCCCGTCTCATTATTTGAAACACCTGTTTTTAGAGGCCACTACATTAGAGATAGGCCCCCACATTAAGAGATAGGATATTAAAAGATCAATGTATAACTCTTCTTTTTACAAAAATAATCCTTTATTTACAAAATAAGTTATCACTCGGAACCTTAATTCATTGCAGTGTTAACAGGTTTAAGACATTTCAATTTACTAAAGATAAATAATTCAGTCTTTAAATAAAGAACTATAAGGTTTTTTGAGAGCAAGGGACTATCTTACTCATTTTGGGGACCTCAGACTCTACCTAGCACAAGGCCAGGAATGTGCTAATAGCTCTAAAAATGAATGGTTGTTCAACTCAATAGTTATATAAATACTGTTATGACATGAAACGGAATATCCATGAAAAAAAGTTTCTTTCCTTTGAGAGCTGCCACATTTATTTATTGTTCATATTCCCAAGTGAGGCTACTGCTTTGAAAATGCAACCAAATTTATTGTTTTCATTTATACTGAGTGTCCATAACTACATAAGCAGCAATAAATTAAATTAAATATTGTACATGCCAATAGTCAAGCTGGATAATTCAATTGAAGAATACACTGAACTCTCATTTGACTTCATAGGTATCTGAGTAACTTCATTAAATTTATAATTTAGTGGATGATGAAAAATACACAGTGCACTGAGGCACTAAAAGCCTGCCTTGTTTCTCTTCTCAGGCCTCTGTTTACATGGATTCTTAGAGGTTTGCTACTGGTTGCAACTTGATGTCCCAAACACATGCACATCAAACATTTCTAAACGCCCAAAATGGAAATATCCCCAAACTGCTTCCCATTGCCCATGAACTTCTTTTCTGATTTATGATATTTCAACTTCTCTGTCTTTATCTTGAGAAAAATAATATTAAAGGAACAAATGGGATAAGTTGGCTTTTTTTCTTTGACTCTTCGAATGATGTCTTGAAAATTAAGTCATGACCATAAGGCACTCAACACATATGGGCCCAAAGTTGATGAGGGTATACACACTTCGCTCTCATAAAGGCTATCCATGTCCTGCAGACAGGGCAGTGGTGCTTATCGCCTATATAGCACAAACTGAATGTAGATCATGGGAATCAGCAACCTAAGCAAGGGTATAATGTCTGTGTTGGCTATTAAGATTATCATTACAGTAGAAAAGATATGCCTTAAAAGAACCACAGCAGAAAAATGGGAATTTATCTGAAGTGATACTTTCTACTACTATGCCCACAAACTAATTACTATAATGAAAATATCTCACTAATACAATCTGCAATCTTTGATGAATTAGAAAATGTGTCTTTGCTCCCACTACCATTCACTTCCTGTTTTTGTGAAGTGGGAATAAAATGACCAATTTAAGCTTCACTTCACTAATCTGATTCCGGTTAATGCCCCAAGGGGAGCTATCAGCATGTCTCTTCCAATTGCCTCCTAAGGAACCAGAGAGAAGCATTTGGCCTATTAAAAACAATGGACTCGTTCACTTCTCTGCTGGCCCGATGGGGACCCCGTGCTTCCGTTTACAACAGCCAGTTCATTCAGCTCTTTGATTACCTTCTATCAGTGTGTTCACAACCAATTCAAGCCAATATTGGGAAACAATGAAATCCACTGAAACTGAGCAGTTTTTATAGTCACACCTACCTAATGTCCCCCAGTCTATTTTCATGCATGTGTAATTAATTGTGTTCCATGCCAGTAACTCAAACTTTCGGCAACTGAGAGTTTGGTGGTAAGAGCTCTGGTTATTCCCTTGGAGTGAGCCAGGCCTGGGTTTATGTTCCAGCTTATATATTTGGTGGTTGAGTGACCTTTGGCACATTATTTAATCTCTCTGAGCCTTGGTTTCTCTAACTATAAGCAAAGATAATAATACCTCATGAGAACATTGATATAAAAAGTCTAATACATGGCACGTACTCAACCAGCATTAGTTCATTTATGAACACTGCTCAAAAATATGTTAAAACAACTATTAATATATTATCCCAACTTTGATCATATGGGACTTAAAGAATGGGAATGAAAACCAGACAATGATGGGTTCAGAATTGTTGAGTTTTAGTCTTACACAGATTAGGCTATCCCATAAGTTCAAACGGTAATTTGTTACAACAAATTAATTCCCATTAAGTACAACTTTGTCCTTATAAAGAAACACTGCACTTATATGAAACATCTAAAAATAATCAAACTCATTGAAGTAGAGAGTAGAATGGTGGTTGCCAGGTGTTGGGTGGAGGGGGAAGTGGGAAGTTAATGTTCAAAGGGTATAAAGTTTCAGTTATGCAAGACGAGTAAGTTCTAGAGCTCTGCTGGACAACATAGTGCCTACAGTTAATAACACTGTGTTGTGCACTTAAAAAATCTGCTAACCGCAAATAACAAATGCTGGAGAGGGTGTGGAGAAAGGGAACCCTCCTGCACTGTTGGTGGGAATGCAAACTGGTGCAGCCACTATGGAAAACAGTATGGAGGTTCCTCAAAAAACTAAAAACAGAGTTGCCATATGACCCAGCAACCCCACTCCTGGGCCTATATCTGGAAAAGACAAAAACTCTAATTTGAAAAGATACAAGCACCCCAATGTTCATAGAACCACTATTTACAATAGCCAAGACATGGAAGCAACCTAAATGTCCATCAACAGATGAATGGATAAAGAAGATGGGGTACATATATACAATGGAATATTACTCAGCCATAAAAAGAATGAAATAATGCCATTTGCAGCAACATGGATGCACCTAGAGATTATCATACTAAGTGAAGTAAGTCAGAGAAATATATGATATCACTTATATGTGGAATCTAAAATATGATTAAAATGAACTTATTTAAAGAACAGAAACAGACTCAGACATAGAAAACAAACTTATGGTTACTAAAAGGGAAAGCTAGGAGAGGGATAAATCAGGAGTTTGGGATTAACAGATATGAACTACTATATATAAAATAAACAACAAGGACCTACTGTATAGCACATGGGACTATATTCAATATTTTGTTATAAACCATAATGGAAACAAATATGAAAAATTATACACACACACACATATATCTGAATCACTTTGCTGTACACCAGAAACTAACACAACATTGTAAATCAATTATACTTCAATTTTTAAAAATTTGTTACGAGGGAAGATAACATATTAAGTGTTCTTACTACCAAAAAAAAGTTGAGGTGTGGACACAAGGAAACTTTTGGAGGTGATGAAATGTTTATTACCTTGCTTGTGGTGATGGTTTCAGGAGTGGATACATAGGTTCAAACTCATCAAATCATACAGTTTTGGGTACAACAATTATACCTCAGTAAAGCTGTTTTTAAGAAAAAAAAGAAGAAAAAAATAGGATCCCTTAGAAAGCCTTTACCATAGCAGGTACTCTTTACCCCAAATATGAAGAAGTGTATCTGGTCACTAGAAAGCTCTGTAGTCACAATTTACTGCTTCAGCTAACCAAAGGAACCTATTTTCTCTCCCTCTACCTGCCTTCCCCAGTTCTTCCTGCCAGAGTCAGCTTAGACATCTCCTTCTCCAGGAAACAATCCCTCCACTGCCCTGTCTCACATGCTCCTACAACACCCTGTTCATATCTGTAAGGTTGCACTTAAAAAACCTTTCTTGTTGTTTAAGTCCCTCACCAGGACCATGCCTTACTTATCCTTGTATCCCCAGCACCTACCAAGCACATGTCTGGTACATGGCAGATGCCCAATAATGACTGTTGATTGACTGACCAGACACTGGCTTTACAGTCAAGGAGATGGAATCAAATTCTGGCTCTACCACTTACCTGTTTGCCTTTTCTGATTCTGTGACTCTTTATATCCTCATTAGTCATGCTATCTTACCAAATAAACAGAATTATGGAATAATACCAAGAGAAACAGGGATTGCATTTGCTTTCATATTCATAGTCACTGCATTGAAGCACTGTCACTGAAAGTCACTGCTTCTAAATATTGGCAGAAGCAGAAGGGCACTTTGAACTAGACATCTGTTCTTCAAAGAATCATTTGAGTAGTCTCTCTTATGATGAGCCTGCACCTTTGCTCTGGCAGAAGAATATAATATAAACATTTGTGTTTTACCAAGTCAGACCCCTCAAAATATCTGTTGGCAACTAGGGCTGGTTTCTGGGTGGAAAAGTGGACCAATTTGCATATTGCATATTCCAAGAGAGGATGGTCTAATCCCCCAAACCTTGCTCCCTGACTCAAAGTCAGGAAGACCCATGAGGGCAGACCGGGGTAGTCCAGAATAAGGCCCATAGGAAAGAAAGACAAGACCTCTGGAATAAAATTACCTGTGGGAAGGGGTAGCCTAGGTTAGCGATCTAGGCTTGATAGGCCTGAAATGCGTAAGCCAGGAGGCCTGGTAATGGCACAGTGTATACTGATAACAGAAATCTCTGAGGACCCAGCCATCCTTGCGTAATATTGTGTTTAGAAGACCTCTGAATGTAGACTAAGGTAACAGTGATCTTGGAGCCCAATCATGAGCGACCATAGTGCTTTATACCGGTACCTGGAACATTATCATATTGCAAAGGGAAACATCGGCATCCACGGGACACTATAGGACGAGCTTCAACAGCAGTGCCACGAGTTAATATCAGATGAATATCAGGCTTCCCATTTCCCTCTGATTCTGGTATTAGAAGGACAAATAATCCTTTCTCCAATTTGGACAAAGTAAACCTTCAGAGTTCTCGTAAACTTTTACATGGGAGTATAGGCCTCAAGGCAAACACTGGACATCCTCCTACTAGAATACCTTAAGTCTTATCCAATAAACTTAACAAAATTAAGATGATATGACCATATTTACACCCTTAATTAAAAAGTAAGTTATACTGGTTATGCTGATGCAAAGGCAGGATCCACACAGCCCAGCTTGAAGAAGGGGCAACGTTAGCCTATTGAAGAAGCTGTGCTGGCGGGAAACATGCATCAATCTCTCAACACACAGAGTGTCTACCTTCTGAACCCAGACATTTAGTTTATTATCTTCTATGTTAGATTTCCAGATAAGGTGAAAATCTGGGCATGTCTCATTCCTGGTGCCAATTTAGATTATAAAAAAATATATTTAATAGGGAAAAGTGTGTGACATCGCCACACAAAAAAACACTGAGATATTTCAAACTACTCTGCTGTGGGAACTAGATGGAAGGAAGGGCTGACCATTCCCATGACTTCTCTCATGTGTTGGACAAATTTACATAAGAAGTAAGTGGAAGAGAACTCAGTAGAACCCATTGGATTATTCAGAGGATTCCCAATCCATTCAGAGGTAGCAAACTACATAAACTTTGGAATATTTGGCTGCTGTAACGTTACAGTTAATAATACACTGTTGTCCCACAAATGGGCTATAAGGGCAGACACCCTGAACAGCACAAGATACTACTAAGTTTAATTGGCTGGGTGCCAATGCTGATTAGCATAGGCAATTTTTTTCACCTCCCAAAATAAATGCCCAGTTCACTTTAAGAGTGAAAAATAAGAAACAGGTGCTAGTCTGAGCTCTGTGCTCTCCTTGAGAAGGTAGAAAAGGAAAGCGAGCTGGCAACTATGAGACACTGTGTGAACTGCCTCCTGGAAAAGAGAAGCTGCTATGGGAAGCTTTGGCCAAACCTAGGGCAGCTATGGTGCTATCTACTCTTGAGGTGTTAGCAGATGAGGCAGCCATTATGGGTGAATTGTGTCTCCCAAAATGACACTGAAGTCCTAACCTCCAGTACCTGTGAATGTGACCTCATGGAAAGTATTGAATAGTTGCAGATGATCAAGTTAAGACAAAGTCATTGAGGGAAGGAAGGGGCTAATACAATATGACTGGTGTCCTTCTAAAAAGGGGAAATTTGGACACAGAGACTAACATTTACAGAGGGAAGATGATGTGAAGACAGAGAAAACACCATCTACAAACTATGGAATGCCTGAGGCTGGAAGCTAGGAAAGTGGCATGGAACACATTCTCCCTCAGAGCCCTCAGAGGGAACCTACCCTACTGAACTTTGATTTCTGACTTCTAGCCTCCAGACTGTGAGATAATAAATCTCTGGTGTTTCAGCCGCTGAGCTTGTTGTGCTTTGTTACAGCAGCCTCAGGGAACTAATGCAACATCAAAAGAAAGTATTGGTTCATAACCTGGTAGACCAGGACTTCCCTGGCGGCACAGTGGTTAAGAATCCATCTGCCAATGCAGGGGACACAGCTTCGAGCCCTGGTCCGGGAAGATCCCACATGCCGTGGAACAACTGAGTCCGTGCGCCACAACTACTGAGCCTGCGCTCTAGAGCCCGCGAGCCACAACTACTCAGCCCACACACCGCAACTACTGAAGCCTGAGAGCCTAGAGCCCGTGCTTCGCAACAAGAGAATCCACCACAATGAGAAGCCCGCACACTGCAACGAAGAGTAGCCCCTGCTTGCTGCAACTAGAGAAAGCCCACGTGCAGAAATGAAGACCCAATGCAGCCATAAATAAATAAATAGATAGATAGATAGATAGATAGATAGATAGATAGATAGATAAAAACCCGGTGGACCATTGAAAATCAGACCACTAATCCAGAGGCCTAAGGAAAAAGAGGCACTCAAGGTATGATGCCAAAGAAGGGAAGCAAGAGAGCTGATTAGAGAAAGTTAAAAGGGTGGTGGGAACAAGACCAGGAGCAAAACCAAAGAGGAGATTAGGTTCACTCCATAAGCATGGACCAGGCACTGTTCCAGGTGCTGGGGATACAAAAATGAATAAGGAGTCACATGTCATCTGTGCCGCTAGGCTTTGGTGGATGTATAGTGCTGAAACAGTGGTAAGCAAGGTGCTTTGGGATCAGAGAGGTGGGGGATGCTCACAGAGCAACCTGGGATTTGGGGAAGACTTCCTGGAAAACAGGCTATCTAAGCTCAATCTGGAAGGATAAGAAATTGGCAGGATGGACCAAAAGATGTCTGTTTTCATAAAGAATCCAGGGGCCTCTTGGTACCATGTTGACAATGTGTAAGAGGATGTGATTTTTTTTTAAAAAGAATGAGGTACCACTTTCACATATACACTTGAACATAAACACCACAGTATGGCACCTCCAGAGCTGGCGAGCACCCACAGTAATAACCAGCAGCAAGCAGCCATGTTACAGAGCAGAGGGAACTGTGGCCAGTGGGAGTAACTCCCCTGGCATATGGGGATATGAGAGCAGAAGAAAGGGGAATAACACTGCACGTGCCATGTGGAAACCAGTTGTAATTGTTCACGGAGCATGTAGGACACCCCACACCACTGCCACCTTGGAGAACTACCAGAAAAACATAGAGGACTTTGCAGGGGCTCCTGACAGCAAGTGGGAGCAAGCCAGAGAAGCCAGAGTAAAAATAAAAATAATAAGGATCTCATGGGCTTGTCATAAGAAATGAAGAAAGAATAAATAACATTTCAAAGCAACTGAGGTATAGCACCCCCACTCCATCTATCAATGTTTGGTTCAATCTGTCTTGCATTTACTGTATCATCTTGTGTTAATTTATCATCATTATCACTTACCAATATTCTTTTCTTGAAAGCAACCTATTTTGGGAAGGATGCCTCCATATCACAAATGAGGCTAATTTAATGACTCCAACGAGTGGTAATCTACCGGGGAACACAACGGCTGCGGGCGCGAGCACAGACAGGCATGGCGTGGACCCCCTTTGTGCTGCACTGCTCTGCTAATTGGGTCAAATGGAGGAGTTGGGGGTATTCTCCTTCTGTTTTCCTAATGATATTAATGTCTTCATGAGGTTAATGAAACTGCTAACACGGGCCAACTGTGAATGGCTTCATGTAGAATATAAAACCATCTATTCTGAGTCCTATGCAAACGCTAGGGATTATGATTGCTGTGGTGGTTTTGTCTATTTCTTGTGTATAACAACAGGGTTTTTTTCCTTCTTTTTCCCTCTAAGGGCCAGAATCGAAGACCACTAACTTGATCTGACACGGGGTTGCCTAGACTGCTAGGTGGATACCAGTTGGGGCCTGTTTAAGGCTAGAGCCCTGGTTTGGTCCTATCCTTTATGGTCTCTACTGCCCCCTGCTGGCCTGGAAAGGGAGGAGCAGCTCTGCAGCACCCCCTTGGGAGATGGAATGCACCAGAAGACAAAATATGGACAGCTATTATTTACTGTCACTTACTATATGCTTTCTAATTTAATACATACAACATTCCCGTGGGGTACCTACTGCTCTTTTACAGATGAAGAAACCCAGGATCGAGTAGCAAAACAAGTTCCCTGAGAACACAGGGCTTGTGAGTGGCAGATCCAGGACAAGGTATAAATCTGTCTGACTCACAATTACTGTTATACTCCCACTGAAGACATGCTATAGTGAAAAGTACATGCACTTTATTTTTTTTAATTTTTTAAACATCTTTATTGGGGTATAATTGCTTTACAATGTTGTGTTAGTTTCTGCTGTATAACAAAGTGAATCAGCTATATGTACACATATATCCCCATATCCTCTCCCTCCTGCACCTCCTTCCCACCCTCCCTACCTTTTCCCCTCTAGGTGGTCACAAAGCACCGAGCTGATCTCCCTGTGCTACGCAGCTGCTTCCCACTAGCTATCTATTTTACATTTGGTAGTGTATATATGTCCATGCCACTCTCTCACTTCGTCCCAGCTTACCCTTCCTCCTCCCAGTGTTCTCAAGTCCATTTTCTACGTCTGCGTCTTTATTCCTGTCCTGCCCCTAGGTTCTTCAGAACCTCTTTATTTTTTTTTTTTAGATTCCATATATATGTGTTAGCATACAGTATTTGTTTTTCTCTTTCTGACTTACTTCACGCTGTATAACAGGCTCTAGGTCCATCCACCTCACTACAAATAAATCAATTTCATTTTTTTTATGGCTGAGTAACATTCCATTGTATATATGTGCCACAACTCCTTTATCCATTCATCTGTCGATGGACACTTAGGTTGTTTCCATGTCCTGGCTATTGTAAACAGTGCTGCAATGAACATTGTGGTACATGTCTCTTTTTGAATTATGGTTTTTCTCAGGGTATATGCCCAGTAGTGGGATTGCTGGGTCATATGGTAGTTCTATTTTTAGCTTTTTAAGAAACCTCCATACTGTTCTCCATAGTGGCTGTATCAATTTACATTCCCACCAACAGTGCAAGAGGGTTCCCTTTTCTCCACACCCTCTCCAGCATTTATTGTTTGCAGATTTTTTGATGATGTCCATTCTGACCGGTGTGAGGTGATACCACATTGCAGTTTTGATTTGCTTTTCTCTCATGATTAGTGATGTTGAGCATCCTTCCATGTGTTTGTTGGTAATCTGTATATCATCTTTGGAGAAATGTCTATTTAGGGTTTCTGCCCATTTTTGGATTGGGTTGTTTGTTTTTTTTGATATTGAGCTGCATGAGCTGCTTGTATATTTGGGAGATTAATCCTTTGTCACTTGATTGGTTAGCAAATATTTTCTCCCATTTGAGGGCTGTCTTTTTGTCTTGTTTATGGTTTCCTTTGCTGTGCAAAAGCTTTTAAGTTTCATTAGGTCCCATTTGTTTATTTTTGTTTTTATTTCCATTTCTCTAGGAGGTGAGTCAAAAAGGATCTTGCTGTGATTTATGTCACAGAGTGTTCTGCCTATGTTTTCCTCTAAGAGTTTGATAGTGTCTGGCCTTACATTTAGGTCTTTAATCCATTTTGAGCTTATTTTTCTATACGGTGTTAGGAAGTGCTCTAATTTCATTGTTTTACATGTAGCTGTCCAGTTTTCCCAGCACCATTTACTGAAGAGGCTATCTTTTCTCCATTGTATATTCTTGCATCCTTTATCAAAGATAAGGTGACCATAGGTGCGTGGGTTTATCTCTGGGCTTGCTATCCTGTTCCATTGATCTATATTTCTGTTTCTGTGCCAGTACAATACTGCCTTGATTACTGTAGCTTTGCAGTATAGTCTGAAGTCTGGGAGCCTCATTCCTCCAGCTCCGTTTTTCTTTCTCAAGATTGCTTTGGCTATTGGGGTCTTTTGTGTTTCCATACAAATTGTGAAAATTTTTGTTCTAGTTCTGTGAAAAATGCCATTGGTGGCTTAATAGGGATTGCACTGAATCTGTAGATTGCTTTTGGTAGTATAGTCATTTTCACAATGTTGACTCTTCCAATCCAAGAACATGGTATATCTCTCCATCTGTTTGTATCATCTTTAATTTCTTTCATCAGTGTCTTATAATTTTCTGCATACAGGTCTTTTGTCTCCTTAGGTAGGTTTATACCTAGGTATTTTATTCTTTTGATTACAATGGTAAATTGAAGTGTTTCCTTAACTTCTCTTTCAGATTTTTCATCATTAGTGTATAAGAATGCAGGAGATTTCTGTGCATTAATTTTGTATCCTGCTACTTTACCAAATTCATTGATTGGCTCTAGTAGTTTTCTGGTAGCATCTTTAGGATTCTCTATGTATACTATCATGTCATCTGCAAACAGTGACAGTTTTACTTTTTCTTTTCCAATTTGGATTCCTTTTATTTCTTTTTCTTCTCTGATTGTCATGGCTAAAACTTCCAAAACTATGTTGAATAGCAGTGGTGAGAGTGGGCAACCTTGTCTTATTCCTGATTTTAGAGGAAATGGTTTCAGTTTTTCACCATTGAGAATGATGTTGGCTGTGGGTCTGTCACATATGGCCTTTATTATGTTGAAGTAAGTTCCCTCTATGCCTACTTTCGGGAGAATTTTTATCATAAATGGGTGTTGAATTTTGTCAAAAGCTTTTTCTGCATCTGAGATGATCATATGGTTTTTATCCTTGAATTTGTTAATATGGTGTAACAAATTGATTGATTTCTGTATATTGAAGAATCCTTGCATTCCTGGGATAATCCCCACTTGATCATGGTCTATGATCCTTTTAATGTGCTGTTGGATTCTGTTTGTTAGCATTTTGTTGAAGATTTCTGCATCTATGTTCATTAGTGATATTGGCCTGTAGTTTTCTTTCTTTGTGACATCTTTGTCTGGTTTTCGTATCAGGGTGATGGTGGCCTCGTAGAATAAGTTTGGGAGTGTTCCTCCCTCTGCTATATTTTGGAAGAGTTTGAGAAGGATAGGTGTTAGCTCTTCTCTAAATGTTTGGTAGAATTCGCCTGTGAAGCCATCTGGTCCTGAGCTTTTGTTTGTTGGAAGATTTTTAATCACAGTCTCAATTGCAGTGCTTGTGATTGCTCTGTTTATATTTTCTATTTCTTCCTGGTTCAGTCTCGGAAGGTTGTGCTTTTCTAAGAATTTGTCCATTTCTTCCAGGTTGTCCATTTTATTGGCCTATAGTTGCTTGTAGTAATCTCTCATGATCCTTTGTATTTCTGCAGTGTCAGTGGTTACTTCTCTTTTTTCATTTCTAATTCTATTGATTTGAGTCTTCTCCATTTTTTTCTTGATGAGTCTGGCTAATGGTTTATCAATTTTGTTTATCTTCTCAAAGAACCAGCTTTTAGTTTTATTGATCTTTGCTATCATTTCCTTCATTTGTTTTTCATTTATTTCTGATCTGATCTTTATGATTTCTTTCCTTCTACTAACTTTGGGGGTTTTTTGTTCTTCTTTCTCTAATTGCTTTAGGTGTAAGGTTAGGTTGTTTATTTGAGATGTTTCTTGTTTCTTGAGGTAGGATTGTATTGGTATACACTTCCCTATTAGAACTGCTTTTGCTGCATCCCATAAGTTTCGGGTTGTCGTGTTTTCATTGTCATTTGTTTCTTGGTATTTTTTTATTTCCTCTTTGATTTCTTCAGTGATCTCTTGGTTATTTAGTAGTGTATTGTTTAGTCTCCATGTGTTTGTATTTTTTACAGATTTTTTCCTGTAATTGATATCTAGTCTCAGAGCGTTGTGGTCGGAAAAGATAGCTGATACAATTTCAATTTTCTTAAATTACAAAGGCTTGATTTGTGACCCAAGACGTGATGTATCCTGCAGAATGTTCCATGAGCACTTGAGAAGAAAGTGTATTCTCTTGTTTTTGGATGGAATGTCCTATAAATATCAATTAAGTCCATCTTGTCTAATGTGTAATTTAAAGCTTGTGTTTCCTTATTTATTTTCATTTTTGATAATCTGTCCATTGGTGAAAGTGGGGTATTAAAGACCCCTACTATTATTGAATTTATGTCGATTTCCCCTTTTATGGCTTTTAGCATTTGCCTTATGTATTGAGGTGCTCCTATGTTGGGTGCATAAATATTCACAATTGTTATTTCTTTTCTTGGATTTATCCCTTGATCATTATGTAGTGTCCTTCTTTGTCTCTTGTAATAGTCTTTATTTTAAAGTCTATTTTGTCTGATATGAGAACTACTACTCCAGCTTTCTTTTGATTTCCATTTGCATGGAATATCTTTTTCCATCCCCTCACTTTCAGTCTGTATGTGTCCCTAGGTCTGAAGTGGGTCTCTTGTAGACAGCATATATATGGGTCTTGTTTTTGTATCCATTCAGCCAGTCTGTGTCTTTTGGTGGGAGCGTTTAATCCATTTACATTTAAGGTAATTATTGATATGTATGTTCCTATTCCCATTTTCTTAAATGTTTTGTCATTTGTTATTGTAGGTGTTTTCCTTCTCTTGTGTTTCTTGCCTAGAGAAGTTCCTTTAGCATTTGTTGTAAAGCTGGTTTGGTGGTGCTGAACTCTCTCAGCTTTTGCTTGTCTGTAAAGGTTTTAATTTCTCCATCACATCTGAATGAGATCCTTGCTGGGTAGAGTAATCTTGGTTGTAGGTTTTTCTCCTTCATCACTTTAAATATGTCCTGCCACTCCCTTCTGGCTTGCAGAGTTTCTGCTGAAAGATCAGCTGTTAACCTTATGGGGATTCCCTTGTGTGTTATTTGTTGTTTTTCCCTTGCTGCTTTTAATATGTTTTCTTTATATTTAATTTTTGATAGTTTGATTAATATGTGTCTTGCCGTGTTTCTCCTTGGATTTATCCTGTATGGGACTCTCTGTGCTTCCAGGACTTGATTAACCATTTCCTTTCCCATATTAGGGAAGTTTTCAACTATAATCTCTTCAAATATTTTCTCAGACCCTTTCTTTTTCTCTTCTTCTTCTGGGACCCCTATAATTTGAATGTTGGCACGTTTAATGTTGTCCCAGAGGTCTCTGAGACTGTCCTCAGCTCTTTTCATTCTTTTTTCTTTACTCTGCTCTGCAGTAGTTATTTCCACTATTCTATCTTCCAGGTCACTTATCCATTCTTCTGCCTCAGTTATTCTGCTATTGATCCCTTCTAGGGTATTTTTAATTTCATTTATTGTGTTGTTCATCATTGTTTGTTTGCTCTTTAGTTCTTCTAGGTCCTTGTGAAACATTTCTTGTATTTTCTCCATTCTATTTCCATGATTTTGGATCATCTCTACTATCATTATTCTGAATTCTTTTTCAGGTAGACTGCCTAGTTCCTCTTTATTTGTTTGGTCTGGAGGGTTTTTACCTTGCTCCTTCATCTGCTGCATATTTCTCTGTCTTCTCATTTTGTTTAACTTACTGTGTCTGGGGTCTCCTTTTCACAGGCTGCAGGTTCGTAATTCCCATTGTTTTTGGTGTCTGCCCGCAGTGGGTGAGGTTGGTTCACTGGCTTGTGTAGACTTCCTGGTGGAGGGGACTGCTGCCTGTGTTCTGGTAGGTGGGGCTGAATCTTGTCTTTCTGGTGGTCAGGGCCATGTCCGGTGGTGTGTTTTTGGGTGTCTGTGAACTTAGTATGATTTTAGGCAGCTTCTCTGCTAATGTGGGGGGTTGTGTCCCTGTCTTGCTAGTTGTCTGACACGGGGCGTCCAGCACTGGAGCTTTCTGGACATTGGGTGGAGCTGGGTCTTAATGTTAAGACGAAGATCTCTGGGAGAGCCCCCACCGATTGATATTACATGGGGCTGGGAGGTCTCTGGTGGTCCAGTGTCCTGGACTCGGCTCTCCCACCTCGGAGGCTCAGACCTGACACCCAGCCAGAGCACCAAGACCCTATCAGCCACACAGCTCAGAAGAAAAAGAAGAAAAAAAAGAAGAAAATAAATAAATAAAAATAAAATAAATTTTAAAAAAATAAAAGAAAAAGAAGAGAGAGCAACCAAACCAATAAACAAATCCACCACTGATAACAAGCACTAAAAACTAAACTAAGATAAACATAAAAATCAGGAACAAATCAATCACAGACAGCAAACCCCAAGTCTACAGTTGCTCTCAAAGTTCACTGCCTCAATTTTGGGAACATTCATTGTCTCTTCATGTATTCCACAGATGCAGCGTTCATCAAGTTGATTGTGGGGATTTAATCCGCTGCTCCTGAGGCTGCACGGTGATATATCCCTTTCTCTTCTTTGTTCACACAGCTCTGGGGTTCAGCTTTGGTTTTGGCCTCACCTCTGCGTGTAGGTCGCCCTCAGGCATCTGTTTTCTGCCCAGACAGGAGGGGGTTAAAGCAGCGGCTGATTAGGGCTCTCTTGCTCTCTCAGGCTGGGGAGAGGGAGAGGTACGGTAGTCATAATTGGAATGAGGGACAAGCCTGTGGCCACAGAGACTGGCGTGACACTGCAACAGCCTGAGGCATACCGTGTGCTCTCCAGGGGAAGTTGTCCCTGGATCACGGGACCCTGGCAGTGGCGGGCTGCACAGCCTCCCAGGAGGGGAGGTGTGGATAGTGACCTGTGCTTGCACACAGGCTTCTTGGTGGCTGCAGCAGCAGCCTTAGCATTTCATGTCCATCTCCAGGGTCCACACTGATAGCCTCAGCTCGCGCCCATCTCTGGAGCTCGTTTAGGCAGTGCTCTGAATCCCCTCTCCTCACGCACCCCGAAACAATGGTCTCTTGCCTCTTAGGCAGTTCCAGACTTTTTCCCAGACTCCCTCCCGGCTAGCTGTGGTGCACTAGGTTCCTTCAGGCTGTGTTCTCGCAGCCAACCCCAGTCCTCTCCCTGGGATCCGACCTCCGAAGCCCAAGCCTCAGCTCCCAGCCCCAACCCGCCCAGCATGAGCAGACAAGTGTCTCAGGCTGGTGATTGCTGGTCAGCACAGATCTTCTGTGTTGGAATCTCTCCACTTTGCCCTTTGCACCCCTATCGCTGCTCTCTCCTCCATGGCTCCAAAGCTTGCCCCACGCCACCCCCATCTCTGCCATTGAAGGGGCTTCCTAGTGTGTGGAAACGTTTCCTCCTTCACAACTCCCTCCCAGAGGTGCAGGTCCCATCCCTATTCTTTTGTCTCTGTTTTTTCTTTTTTCTTTTGCCCTACCCAGGTATGTGGGGAGTTTCTTGCCTTTTGGGAAGTCTGAGGTCTTCTGCCAGCGTTCAGTAGGTGTTCTGTAGGAGTTGTCCCACATGTAGATGTATTTCTGACATATTAGTGGGGAGGAAGGTGATTTCCACGTCTTACTCCTCAGCCAACTTGAAGGTCTCCCCACCATGTACTTTAAAACAATATAAACTTGGGTTTTGGGTTTAATTCTCCAAGTTTAGAGCTGTTTAAGACAAACCTTAAACAAGTTATTATATTTATTTTATATTATAGAATGTGAATCATCGCACCTACCTTGGAGGATTGTTAGGAGGGTTAATTATAAAGTAGGTGGAGAGGAGAGAAGATGGCGGAAGAGTAAGACGCGGAGATCACCTTCCTTCCCACAGATACAGTAGAAATACATCTACACGTGGAACTGCTCCTACAGAACACCCACTGAACGCTGGCAGAAAACGTCAGACCTCCCAAAAGGCAAGAAACTCCCCCCATACTTGGGTAGGGCAAAAGAAAAAAGAAATAACAGAGACAAAAGAATAGGGACGGCACCTGCACCAGTGGGAGGGAGCTGTGAAGGAGGAAAGATTTCCACGCACTAGGAAGCCCCTTCGCGGGCAGAGACTGCGGGTGGCAGAGGGGGGAAGCTTCGGAGCCACAGAGGAGAGCGCAGCCACAGGGGTGTGGAGGGCAAAGCGGAGAGATTCCCGCACTTCCCACACGGAAGCTCGGCGCTGACCAGCACTCACCAGCCCGAGAGGCTTGTCTGCTCACCCGCCGGGGCGGGCGGGGCTGGGAGCTGAGGCTCGGGCTTCGGTCGGATCGCAGGGAGAGGACTGGGGTTGGCGGCGTGAACACAGCCTGAAGGGGTTAGTGCACCACAGCTAGCCGGGCGGGAGTCCGGGAAAAAGTCTGCAGCTGCCGAAGAGGCAAGAGACTTTTTCTTCCCTGTTTCCTGGTGCGCAAGGAGAGGGGATTCAGAGCGCCGCCTAAACGAACTTCAGAGACGGGCGCGAGCCGCGGCTAACAGCGTGGATCCCACAGCAACAGGGGCGCAGAGGGAAATACGGAGAGATTCCCGCACAGAGGCTCGGTGCCGAGCAGCGCTCACCAGCCCGAGAGGCTTGTCTGCTCCCCAGCCGGGGCGGGCGGGGCTGGGAGCGGAGGCTCGGGCTTCGGTCGGATCGCAGGGAGAGGACTGGGGTTGGCGGCGTGAACACAGCCTGAAGGGGTTAGCGCACCACAGCTGGCTGGGAGGGAGACCGGGAAAAAGTATGCAGCTGCCGAAGAGGCAAGAGACTTTTTCTTGCCTCTTTGTTTCGCGGCGCGCAAGGAGAGGGGATTCAGAGCGCCGCCTAAACGAACTCCAGAGACTGGCGCGAGCCGCGGCTATCAGCGCGGACCCCAGAGATGGGCGTGAGACGCTGGGGCTGCTGCTGCCGCCTCCAAAAATCCTGTGTGCGAGCACAGGTCACTCTCCACACCGCCCCTCCCGGTAGCCTGTGCCGCCCGCCACTGCCAGCGTCCCGTGATCCAGGGACAACTTCCCCGGGAGAACGCACTGCGCACCTCAGGCTGGTGCAACGTCACGCCGGCCTCTGACGCCGCAGGCTCGCCCCGCCTCCTCCGTACCCCTCCCTCCCCACGGCCTGGGTGAGCCAGAGCCCCCGAAGCAGCTGCTCCTTTAACCCCGTTCTGTCTGGGCGGGGAACAGACGCCCTCAGGCGACCTACACACAGAGGCGGGTCCAAATCCAAAGCTGATCCCCAGGAGCTGTGTGAACAGAGAAGAGAAGGGGAAATCTCTCCCAGCAGCTTCAGAAGCAGTGGATTAAAACTCCACAAACAACTTGATGTGCCTGCATCTGTTGAATACCTGAATAGACAATGAATCATCCCAAATTCAGGAGGTGGACTTTGGGAGCAGGATATATTAATTTTTCCCCTTTTCCTTTTTTTTGTGAGTGTATATGTATACGCTTCTGGGTGAGATTTTGTCTGTATAGCTTTGCTTTATAATAGCTTTATTTTACTCCACTATATTATAGCCTCTTTCTTTCTTTCTTTCTATTTTTTCTCCCTTTTACTCTGAGCCGTGTGGACGAAAGGCTCTTGGTGCTCCAGCCAGGCATCAGGGCCATACCTCTGAGGTGGGAGAGCCAACTTCAGGACACTGGTCCACAAGAGACCTCCCAGCTCCACGTAATACCAAATGGCAAAAATCTCTCAGAGATCTCCATCTCAACATCAAGACCCAGCATCACTCAATGACCAGCAAGCTACAGTGCTGAACACCCTATGCCAAACAACTAGCAAGACAGGAACACAGCCCCATCCATTAGCAGAGAGGCTGCCTCAAATCATAAAAAGGCCACAGACACCCCAAAATACACCACCAGACGTGGACGTGCCCACCAGAAAGACAAGATCCAGCCTCATCCACCAGAACTCAGTCACTAGTTCCCTCCACCAGGAAGCCTACACAACCCACTGAACCAACCTTAGCCACTGGGGACAGATACCAAAAACAAAGGGAACTACGAACCTGCAACCTGTGAAAAGGAGACCCCAAACACAGTAAGATAAGCAAAATGAGACGACAGAAAAACACACAGCAGATGAAGGAGCAGGGTCAAAACACACCAGACTTAACAAATGAAGAGGAAATAGGTAGTCTACCTGAAAAAGAATTCAGAATAATGATAGTAAGGATGATCCAAAATCTTGGAAATAGAATAGACAAAATGCAAGAAACATTTAACAAGGACGTAGAAGAACTAAAGAGGAACCAAGCAATGATGAAAAACACAATAAATGAAATTAAAAATACTCTAGATGGGATCAATAGCAGAATAACTGAGGCAGAAGAAAGGATAAGTGACCTGGAAGATAAAATGGTGGAAATAACTACTGCAGAGCAGGATAAAGAAAAAAGAATGAAAAGAACTGAGGACAGTCTCAGAGACCTCTGGGACAACATTAAACGCATCAACATTCGAATTATAGGGGTCCCAGAAGAAGAAGAGAAAAAGAAAGGGACTGAGAAAATATTTAGAGATCATAGTTGAAAACTTCCCTAATATGGGAAAGGAAATAGTTAATCAAGTCCTGGAAGCACAGAGAGTCCCATACAGGATAAACCCAAGGAGAAACACGCCAAGACACATATTAATCAAACTGTCAAAAATTAAATATAAGGAAAACATATTAAAGGCAGCAAGGGAAAAACAACAAATAACACACAAGGGAATCCCCATAAGGTTAACAGCTGATCTTTCAGCAGAAACTCTGCAAGCCAGAAGGGAGTGGCAGGACATATTTAAAGTGATGAAGGAGAAAAACCTACAACCAAGATTACTCTACCCAGCAAGGATCTCATTCAGATGTGATGGAGAAATTAAAACCTTTACAGACAAGCAAAAGCTGAGAGAGTTCAGCACCACCAAACCAGCTTTACAACAAATGCTAAAGGAACTTCTCTAGGCAAGAAACACAAGAGAAGGAAAACACCTACAATAACAAACCCAAAACATTTAAGAAAATGGGAAGAGGAACATACATATCGATAATTACCTTGAATGTAAATGGTTTAAATGCTCCCACCAAAAGACACAGGCTGGCTGAATGGATACAAAAACAAGACCCATATATATGCTGTCTACAAGAGATCCACTTCAGACCTAGAGACACATACAGACTGAAAGTGAGGGGATGGAAAAAGATATTCCATGCAAATGGAAATCAAAAGAAAGCTGGAGTAGCAATTCTCATATCAGACAAAATAGACTTTAAAATAAAGACTATTACAAGAGGGCTTCCCTGGTGGCGCAGTGGTTGAGAATCTGCCTGCTAATGCAGGGGACACGGGTTCGAGCCCTGGTCTGGGAAGATCCCACATGCCACGGAGCAGCTGGGCCCGTGAGCCACAACTACTGAGCCTGCGCATCTGGAGCCTGTGCCCCGCAACGGGAGGGGCCGCGATAGTGAAAGGCCCGCGCACCGCGATGAAGAGCGGTCCCCGCACCGCGATGAAGAGTGGCCCCCGCTTGCCGCAACTAGAGGAAGCCCTCGCACGAACTGAAGACCCAACACAGCCAAAAATAAATAAATAAATAAAGTAGCTATAAAATTAAAAAAAAAAAAAAAAAAACAGAAGCCTCTAAATGTATGGAATGAGAGCTGGCAGGGGGCTAAGCCATCACCTGGCCACCCCCTCATCTGAGAGGGGGCAAGAAGCCGAGGACCCCTCTCTCTGTCACCACTGTCTCTCTTCTGGGTCTCTCTGTCTTTAAAAAGAAAAAAAAAAAAAAAAAAAAAAAAAAAAAAAAAAAAAAAAAAAAAAAAAAAAAAAGACTATTACAAGAGACAAAGAAGGACACTATATAATGATCAAGGGATCGATCCAAGAGGAAGATATAACAATTGTAAATATTTATGCACCCAACATAGGAGCACCTCAATACATAAGGCAAATACTAACAGCCATAAAAGGGGAAATCGACAGCAACACAATCATAGTAGGGGACTTTAACACCCCACTTTCACCAATGGACAGATCATCCAAAATGAAAATAAATAAGGAAACACAAGCTTTAAATGATACATTAAACAAGATGGACTTAATTGATATTTACAGGACATTCCACCCAAAAACAACAGAATACACATTTTTCTCAAGTGCTCATGGAACATTCTCCAGGATAGATCATATCTTGGGTCACAAATCAAGCCTTGGTAAATTTAAGAAAATTGAAATAGTATCAAGTATCTTTTCCGACCACAATGCTATGAGACTAGATATCAATTACAGGAAAAGATCTATAAAAAATACAAACACATGGAGGCTACACAATACACTACTTAATAACGAAGTGATCACTGAAGAAATCAAAGGGGAAATCAAAAAATACCAAGAAACAAATGACAATGAAAACACAACAACCCGAAACTTATGGGATGCAGCAAAAGCAGTGCTAAGAGGGAAGTTTTTAGCAATACAAGCCTACCTCAAGAATCAGGAAACATCTCGAATAAACAACCTAACCTTGCACCTAAAGCAATTAGAGAAAGAAGAACAAAAAAACCCCAAAGCTAGCAGAAGGAAAGAAATTATAAAGATCAGGTCAGAAATAAATGAAAAAGAAATGAAGGAAACAATAGCAAAAATCAATGAAACTAAAAGCTGGTTCTTTGAAAAGATAAACAAAATTGATAAACCATTAGCCAGACTCATCAAGAGAAAAAGGGAGAAGACTCAAATCAATAGAATTAGAAATGAAAAAGGAGAAGTAACCACTGACACTGCAGAAATACAAAAGATCATGAGAGATTACTACAAGCAACTCTATGCCAATAAAATGGACAACCTGGAAGAAATGGACAGATTCTTAGAAATGCACAAACTGCCGAGACTGAACCAGGAAGAAATAGAAAATATGAACAGACCAATCACAAGCACTGAAATTGAAACTGTGATTAAAAACCTTCCAACAAACAAAAGCCCAGGACCAGATGGCTTCACAGGTGAATTCTATCAAACATTTAGAGAAGAGCTAACACCTATCCTTCTCAAACTCTTCCAAAATATTGCAGAGGGAGGAACACTCCCAAACTCATTCTACGAGGCCACCATCACCCTGATGCCAAAACCAGACAAAGATGTCACAAAGAAAGAAAACTACAGGCCAATATCACTGATGAACATAGATGCAAAAATCCTCAACAAAATACTAGCAAACAGAATCCAACAGCACATTAAAAGGATCATACACCATGATCAAGTGGGGTTTATCCCAGGAATGCAAGGATTCTTCAATATACGCAAATCAATCAATGTGATACACCATATTAACAAATTGAAGGAGAAAAACCATATGATCATCTCAATAGATGCAGAGAAAGCTTTCGACAAAATTCAACACCCATTATGATAAAAGCCCTGCAGAAAGTAGGCATAGAGGGAACTTTCCTCAACATAATAAAGGCCATATATGACAAACCCACAGCCAACATTGTCCTCAATGGTGAAAAACTGAAACCATTTCCACTAAGATCAGGAACAAGACAAGGTTGCCCACTCTCACCACTATTATTCAACATAGTTTTGGAAGTGTTAGCCACAGCAATCAGAGAAGACAAAGAAATAAAAGGAATCCAAATCGGAAAAGAAGAAGTAAAGCTGTCACTATTTGCAGATGACATGATACTATACATAGAGAATCCTAAAGATGCTACCAGAAAACTCCTAGAGCTAATCAATGAATTTGGTAAAGTAGCAGGATACAAAATTAATGCACAGAAATCTCTTGCATTTCTATACACTAATGACGAAAAATCTGAAAGTGAAATTAAGAAAACACTCCCGTTTACCATTGCAACAAAAAGAATAAAATATCTAGGAATAAACCTACCTAAGGAGACAAAAGACCTGTATGCAGAAAATTATAAGACACTGATGAAAGAAATTAAAGATGATACAAATAGATGGAGAGATATACCATGTTCCTGGATTGGAAGAATCAACATTGTGAAAATGACTCTACTACCCAAAGCAATCTACAGATTCAATGCAATCCCTATCAAACTACCACTGGCATTTTTCACAGAACTAGAACAAAAAATTTCACAATTTGTATGGAAACACAAAAGACCCCGAATAGCCAAAGCAATCTTGAGAACGAAAAATGGAGCTGGGGGAATCAGGCTCCCTGACTTCAGACTATATTACAAAGCTTCAGTAATCAAGACAGTTTGGTACTGGCACAAAAACAGAAATATAGATCAATGGAACAGGATAGAAAGCCCAGAGAGAAACCCACACACATATGGTCACCTTATCTTTGATAAAGGAGGCAAGCATATACAGTGGAGAAAAGGCAGTCTCTTCAATAAGTGGTGCTGGGAAAATTGGACAGGTACATGTAAAAGTATGAAATTAGAACACTCTCTGACACCATGCACAAAAATAAACTCAAAATGGATTAAAGACCTAAGTGTAAGGACAGACACTATCAAACTCTTAGAGGAAAACATAGGCAGAACACTCTATGACACACATCACAGCAAGATTTTTTTTGACCCAGCTCCCAGAGAAATGGAAATAAGAACACAAATAAACAAATGGGACCTAATGAAACTTAAAAGCTTTTGCACAGCAAAGGAAACCATAAACAAGACCAAAAGACAACCATCAGAATGGGAGAAAATATTTGCAAATGAAGCAACTGACAAAGGATTAATCTCCAAGATTTACAAGCAGCTCATGCAGCTCAATAACAAAAAAACGAACAACCCAATCCAAAAATGGGCAGAAGACCTAAATAGACATTTCTCCAAAGAAGATATACAGATGGCCTACAGACACATGAAAGAATGCTCAACATCATTAATCATTAGAGAAATGCAAATCAAAACTACAATGAGATATCATCTCACACTGGTCAGAGTGGCCATCATCAAAAAATCTAGAAACAATAAATGCTGGAGAGGGTGTGGAGGAAAGGGAACACTCTTGCACTGTTGGTGGGAATGTAAATTGATACAGCCACTATGGAGAACAGTATGGAGGTTCCTTAAAAAACTACAAATAGAACTACCATACGACCCAGCAATCCCACTACTGGGCATATACCCTGAGAAAACCATAGGTCAAAAAGAGTCATGTACCAAAATGTTCATTGCAGCTCTATTTACAATAGCCAGGACATGGAAGCAACCTAAATGTCCATCGACAGATGAATGGATAAAGAAGATGTGGCACATATATACAATGGAATATTACTCAGCCATAAAAAGAAATGAAATGGAGGTATTTGTAATGAGGTGGATGGAGTTAGAGTCTGTCATACAGAGTGAAGTAAGTCAGAAAGAGAAAAACAAATACAGTATGCTAACACATATATACGGAATCTAAGGAAAAAAAAAAAAAAAAAAAGGCCATGAAGAACCTAGTGGCAAGACGGGAATAAAGACACAGACCTACTAGAGAATGGACTTGAGGATATGGCGAGGGGGTGGGGTGAGATGTGACAGGGTAAGAGAGTGTCATGGACATATATACACTACCAAATGTAAAATAGATAGCTAGTGGGAAGCAGCCGCATAGCACAGGGAGATCAGCTCGGTGCTTTGTGACCACCTAGAGGGGTGGGATGGGGAGGGTGGGAGGGAGGGAGATGCAAGAGGGAAGAGAAATGGGAACATATTGTATATGTATAACTGATTCACTTTGTTATAAAGCAGAAGCTAACACACTATTGTAAGGCAATTATACTTCAATAAAGATGTTTAAAAATAAAAAAAAAAAAAAAGAAAATACATGATCAACACTTTGCTGTACACCTGAAACTATCACAACATTGTTAATCAACTATACTCCAATATAAAATTAAAAGTTAAAAATATAAAATAAACAAGGAAAAATATATATATTAGATTATCGAAGCTATAAGAAAAAAGAAAATACATGATTGAATTCCATCTTCATAACAACCCCATAGGTTGGTTTTAATATTTTCCCCATTGTCTAGATGAGGAAACTGAGGCTCAGAAAGGTTAAGTCACTTTCCCAGAATAACACTGTACTAAGTAGCAGAGCTGACTTAAACGCCGGTCCATCTGTCCACAGAGCTCATTTCTCTCAATCAGCAGGCTATGCAGTCTTTTTCTAAAGTAGGCCGGGCAAGCATTACGTTTTCACTATATACATGAGAATACTGTAACTCATATAAGGGTAAGCAACCTGCTCAAGGACTCACAAGTTCTATTTTGGGAATATTAAGACTGAATGGTCGTGTCTGTAACGAGGAGTAAGTTCCTTACCTCTGAAGAAGATCATAGTGAGCTAAGATGATCACATTCCAGGTATAATACAGGTAACACTTATGAATCAAATAAATTACATGCTTTATTTGCCTCTAAGATTCTTTTCAAACCTTTGATTCTATAACTTCATTCTTAACGTAGAGAGACTCAAAGTCTTAAGACTAGAAAAAATTTTCAATTAAGATAAAGATACTTTGGCAAGAGAAGGTTCCAGGTGTGTTAGGTCTGC
Source organism: Balaenoptera ricei (assembly GCF_028023285.1). Classification (NCBI taxonomy): domain Eukaryota; kingdom Metazoa; phylum Chordata; class Mammalia; order Artiodactyla; family Balaenopteridae; genus Balaenoptera; species Balaenoptera ricei. The sequence goes on along the minus strand of NC_082644.1, from coordinate 91,606,041 downwards.
AACACAACAGCTGGAGAAGAACTTTCTGAAGCTAGTCATTGTCCAAAAGCATTAACATCCAAAGATAAATTAATAATAATGGAGAAAATGAATTATTCATTAAAACTAGAATGAGGTTAGGAAAAAAATTATCTCTGCAAATCTGGCCCAGCACATTCACTATAAATTAAAATCTGTGATAAATCACAAATAAATTGGATATACATCTGCAGCAGAAATTAAATTACCAAAGAAAAACTGCACATTTGGGGAATTTTACGAACACGGAAACCACCAAGAGAGATAGCTTTCCTTGCAGATTGTTTAATAGATTAATTTCTTATTTAAAATCTTTTAAAGAACAAACGTGATGCCTCCCATTCATTAGCTCCTTTTGAATATTAAAAATTTTCTAAGAACTGGACTGTGAGGACAGGTATCTCCAGCAGTAAATCCAGAAAATGTCATTGCCATAGTGTCAGATAAGTAAGGACATTGCAACACAGGGACTAGACTGCAATAACTACGATGTCTAAGTAAAAATTTATCAAGTTATGGATACAAGTCTGAAACTTGTAACCATGGCATGTAACATATCCGTTTAGTTATAACTATGAAAATCATAAAATCAGAATAGAAAGCCCTTTATAAATAAGAATTTTCTCATCTTTAAAGATGGCTTAGGTTTCTATATATCTCAATATCTGCTTTGTATTTAAAATGAACAGTGAGAGGAGTGTAAATACTATACAAATACAAATAAAATAACATTGTTTTTTAAAAGTTGTATATAAAGGGAAATGTTTAAAAATTATTAGAGATCTTGTTATTTAAAATAAACCTGTGGGGACTTCCCTGCCAATGCAAGGGACACAAGTTCGAGCCCTGGTCTGGGAAGATCCCACATGCCGCAGAGCAACTAAGCTCCTGTGCCACAACTACTGAGCCTGCGCTCTAGAGCCCGTGGGCCACAACTACTGAAGCCCACGTGCCTAGAGCCCATGCTCAGCAACAAGAGAAGCCACCGCAATGAGAAGCCTGCGCACCACAACGAAGAGTAGCCCCTGCTCGCCGCAACTAGAGAAAGCCCGCACGCAGCAACGAAGACGCAATGCAGCCAAAAATAAATAATTTATTTTTAAAAAATAAATAAGTAAACCTACGACTTGGCCCTTCTCTTTTATTAAGTGATAAATAATTTACTGTTCCTCAGTTCCTATTGTTTTAGTTTTATTTTACATTTATATTTTTCCTTTTATTGTAAAAATTTATCTTTCTTCAACCAAGACTTTTAAGGTGAGAATGTGTATTGACTGAGGAAAGTTTGCCTTAAATACAGACTTTCCTGCTTTGGAAGAAGAGTTATCACTTCTGTGACCACAGCATGAATGAAGACACACTTGGCCACTCAGCAAAACCAGCCCAGGAAGTTGCCTCCATCTCATAAACCACTATGGGTCACAACAACACAAGAGCAAGACAGAGAAATGGCAAGTGTCCAGGAACTAAGCAGGAAACCTCTCATCTATTGTGAGACGCTTTTAATGTAGGGGACAAGGGGTTGTCATCTTGACAACAATGGACATCCCAAACTCCCAGCCTCTCCTCTCCAATCCTGTGCCATCTCCTGATCAAGTAAGAGGCATGATTTTATCCTACACACCATACCTTTCACAGCTTATTATTTCTGCTCTTTCCCATCCCTGTTGATGGCATGATATGTAAGACTTACCTCTATCTCCAGCAGTGAGTCTCTTGGCAAAGAAGCAAACAAAGCTATTTTTTTAGTTGTCCCTTGAGACGTATAGAAACCCGGAGTTAGGAGAGATCCCTTTAGAAGAGCCAAAGCATATGCAGGTACTCTCCATACCTTAGGTTGGACAATGACCCCTGAAGGAGGCAAATGGGCCCAGGGTGTTCATGTGTCAGAATAAAGCCTTACCTTTCTCCTAGCAAGGAAGCTTGCAGAACTCAGCCAGTACAGTAGCTAACAGGGCAGAGGAAACATCCAGCCTCGATCGCATCTATAAAACAAGGTGATTGCAAGGGTTGTGAATTGGCAACCCCTGTGCTGACTGCTCTGTGTTTTTCAAAAAGTGGAATTTAGTCATCTTTAAATGGGGTACATGTTCTCCAGACAGCCAGGGCCCTGTCATTTTTTTTTTGTCTCATACCTGGTCCTCCTTCATATATCTGTGATACCAATCCAGCCCTGAAAGCATTCCAGCTTGAAATTAAAGACTCTTAGAGTCTTTCCCTGTCTTTAAAAGAATCTACAGTGTTTTGACCCAGGCAGCCACAGCTAATGCTCCCCTGTTGCCTCTCTACTTGAGAATCTCAGCTTGAACTTCATTTTGAAAACGAGGAAACAGATAAAGGCAGCCCAGCAGGAGGAAGGAAAAGCATGTGTTAAAGTGTGGCACTGTGAAGCATCATGCCACATTCTAAAAATGCAAGTAGTTGGGCATGACTAGACAAAGGGTGTAGGGGGAGAAGTAGGGGAATAGAAAAATTGAGGTGAGATGTGTAGTATGAGGCAAACATTGAAAAGAGTTGTGAGCTAAGCTGAAGATCCTGAACTTTGTCCTGAAAACTGAAGGGAAATGGCAGAAAGGGGGTGGGGGGAGTCGTTGAAGGCTTTTAACTCATTTAATTTCTATTTTAAGCCTCTATATTTTGGAGGCCGCAGGGAAGATGGACAAGTGTCAATACTTTCCCCACCAGCAAAAAGTACTTTCCCCATCAGTAAAATCAGCTGGTGTAGATCAAGGATTCACAATGCTGATTGCATATTAGAATCAACTGAGACACTTGTAAAAGTGCTGATAACCTAGCCTCACTGCTAAGAGATTATTTAATTGGGTTGGGGGAGGGAGGCAGGTAAGGTATTTTTTAAAGTATGATAACCTCAAGGACGCTTCTGGCTCTGAAATTCTATCAACTGTGTCAAAGAAGGTTCCTACCATCTGAAGTGAAATGTGGTAAAAGCCATTTCCTTTGCATCTTCAGACCCCAAATCTGGAACGAGGTTTGGAAAGCACCTCTAAACAGTTCACATCATTCTTCAAGTTGGTTTTATTCTTGGGCATATCAAGTTTCTCCCTAAAAAAAACAGGATTATTTTTTTAAAAAATTCGTGGTGGATAGATTTTTTTTTAATATAAATTTATTTATTTTATTTATTTATTTTTGGCTGCGTTGGGTCTTTGTTGCTGCGTGCCGGCTTTCTCTAGTTGTGGCGAGCGGGGGCTACTCTTTGTCGTGGCACACGGGCTTCTCATTGCGGTGGCTTCTCTTGTTGCAGAGCACGGGCCCTAGGTGCACAGGCTTCAGTAGTCGTGGTGCACGGGCTTAGTTGCTCTGCGGCATGTGGGATCTTCCCGGACCAGGGCTTGAACCCGTGTGCCCTGCATTGGCAGGCAGATTCTCAACAACTGCGCCACCAGGGAAGCCCTATAGGATTATTTTAGAGAACAACTGCAAACATCTATTTTAGAATTTCACACTGTCAAATCATTTAGATGTGAAAAAAAACAGCACCTCCCAAATAAACAGAAAGCCAATATGAAATAATAGGCAAAACTTATCCACACCTCATTAAGGATTGTTTTTAATCAATCAGTTAATAGGCATGTATATATAAAACCTTAGTCTTTGTTATACGTTCCAAAATGAGTTATTCCAGCATGGTAGATGAGCAGGCTCCCTACTCATTTCCTGCCTCTCTTTCCCCCTACCTGAACCTGAGAACGTCTGTTTGCTTGCTTGCTTCTTTTTAAAGCTATTATTTATTGAGCATGTCCTATGAGCCAGGCATTTTGCCAAACACTTATTTCAAATAGGTTAGTATTTAACACCATTTTATTAATGAGTAAACTGCAGAGAGGAAACATAACTGCTCAAGGACACAGCTAGTAAGAAGCAGCACCAGAATCTGAAGTTCTGTCTCCTAAGGCCATGAGCTTCACCATCTCCCTATACCGTACCGCCATTCATCCCCACTCTCTAATTAGATCTTGTCTCCCTCCCACACCCCCACACTCCCTACCTTGACCTGTGGAGCAGGAGTCCACCTGGAGTTCACTGAAGGTACGTGAAGATGTAAATTAAGAGTAGACACAGGCACACAACCTCAGATCACCTGGTCCTCACTTGGGCGATCTCTCAGATTGCTGTCAGTAGGGCGCCCTCTGCTGCTCATGATGCCGAAGTGGGTTAGGAACAGAGGACCGTGAAAATTCAGAGGGCCTCCTTATACAGGGCTGACCTAATCTTGAGACGAATTTGTCCTTTTTAAGCAAACTGTACCTCCCCATCATAAAGAAAACACTCCTGCTCCATAGGTCAATCCCAAAAGGCTTCAACCCAAAAAAGCAAGAAACATCAATCTCAGTTTTCAAGATTTTGTCCGAAATCAAGCCACAGAATCCCTGCAATGTCCTGAAAACAGTCTCCACTCCTCCGGTTAGATGTTAATTTCCTGTGTTCGCACTCCTCACATTGAACTGAAGCTTTAACCTTTATGGCTATTGTCTTTTCAAAGTGTGACCGGGGTTAGAAGGAACGTCTCCTATCTGAGACATTATAACAACGCTGAACCTGCTGCTAAGAGCACACAGCCGTGGATGCTTGCTTTCTTTACCCAGAAATTATAAAACATTCAGAGACCCCTGGGGCAAGTTAACCATAAAATATGCAGCAACATCTGTGCCAAATTATTTACTGACAGACTAGACCCAGAAAATATGGCCCCTGTATGGCACAGGCTGCCCGGCACCACGTGGGTCGTTAGGCTGTGGCTGGAAGGCGCTGTTTTCCGGTCCTTCGCTCCCACCACCCTCGCTCTCACGCAGGCTTTCCCCCCAGCACCTCACAGTCATGGGGCTAGCAGGACAAGCTTACGAACAGGTTTGTCCTCAGAGTCTCCGCGAGCAAAGCAATTTCTAACAAAGGTTGCCTGGTCCTGTGGGGGTGGGGTTGTGTCCCTCTCAGGAACTTACACAGGTGAGTCCCAGGAAGGCAAGGCCACAGCTTGAGGACGGAACCGCCTCGAGGAAGCCGAGAGCGCCCCTTCCATCCCTGGAGTCTGCGCAGGCGCAGGCGCAGGCACACACGCACGCGCACGCGGAAGCTGTTTTGCTCCCGAAATTGACCGAACTAGAAACCAAGACACGTGAGTTCTGTCAGCCAGTCAATGCACAATCATAACCTTCTTTGTGCCAAGCGCAGTGCTAGCTCTGGGTTCTAGTCCTTCCTTTGCCACCTTGTGACCCGAATACCTCTGTGATCCTCAGTGTGGGTTTCAGGGTAGAGGGGACAAGACAGTCACCTGGAGAGCTATTGTAAACCACACACCCTTCCTGTCACCGAATTCTGGTAAACAACTGCTCTCTCCACCCCACTCTTCCCCCATTCCCAACTGCATGTTCATTTTGGGAAAAAATTCCTCACAGGTTGTAGCACACCCTCTCCAATGACTACTGGATTAGATCCTTTACAAGCAGAGTGAACACACACCAATTTGTGCGGGACAGTCTCAACTTACACCTGTTGTTCCGTCTATTTTATTAGTAGCATTCCCTTTCACTCTCAGAAGTGTCCCAGTTTGGGGTATAAAATATACGGTCTCCCTTTATAAAGTCCCCTCCAGATCTAACGTGACTTTAACACACCCTCACCAAAGATTTCAGGACTTCTAGATTCTTCCCCACAAAAGTCTCCCCATGCTGTTTTAAGATTCCCGACTGGACTGTCTCATAAGTGTCTCAGCCTACACACAGCAGTTTCCATTTTTCCTCCTCTCCTGCGCTGCCTCCCCCAGGGTCTCTCTTCATAGTGAGACGCTGAGAGAAAACCCCTCGCCCCAGCGCCTGCACCTCCCACCACCGAAGGGGCTGCCAGTGGATGACGCCACAGTGGCCCTGGCACAGCAGCAACACAAACTGCCCCCGATTCTGCATGATGGAGGCAGAGAATCCCACACACCTGCCGGTGCCACATTCACAGAAGGCTGGGGAGCAGCAACTCCCAGAGGTCTCTCTTGCATAACACCTCCTCTTACTGCTCGTGCCCCTGTTACAGACACCACGAAATGACGGCCTGTCAGCCAACCTAGGTTACAGGTGTGCTTCTTTCACCACGTTTTTTGTTTTTTTCATGTTGGGCAACAATTTAAAATTAGGAGATTTTGACTCCTAGAGAAAAAGAGAGTGCCCAAATCAATAAAGTCAGTAATGAAAAAAATAAAATTAGGAGATTTCACTGAAAATCTCTGTTGTAAAAGAACCGCTTGTAAGAACCGAATGTTAAATTTTCAACAATTTTGTAAGCCATTGTTAAACACAGCTATTATTAAAACTTAAATTATATTAACATACACGTAAATAAATACTATTAAAAACAAAGGCAATAATTAGATTGTGTTGATGGTTGTACAGTTCAGAAAACATACAAAAATTCATTAAACTTAAATGGACACAAAATATATGAAGGGTGAATTTTATGGTATGTAGATTTTATCTCCATAAAGCTATTAAAAAATAAAATTTTTGGAATTCCCTGGCAGTCCAGTGGCTAGGACTCCATGCTTTCCACTGCAGGGGGTATGAGTTCGATCCCTGGTCGGGTAGCTAAGATCCCGCATGGCACATGGTGCAGCCAAAAAAAAAAAAAAAGAAAGAAAGAAAAGAAAATTTTTAAAGGTAATAAATACTCAAAAGTCATTACTTCTTAATTATATTATTACAATTTACTATGATCTATGCTCTTGAAGTTATTTACATCTATTGCATCTGTGGGGTGGAAATGTCATCTAATAGAATGCTCATCTCTTCCCAGCTCCACATTCTGTAACATCCCTTGAAATAAGCCATGATGAAATTATAACACAGTAGAAATAGGCAAATATTTCAACTCAAGCCTTGGTCCATTGTTTGTTGACTGTCTATACTTAAGAATATAATGGGGGAAAAAATGTTAATAATGCAGATGAAACTTTAAAGTGTGTTGTGCCTGTAGTCTTTACATTGTGAATAGCACCAAATATTGAGGAAATGTTCTTCCAGCATTTGAAAACTGTTATCCAATTCAGAAGTCACATCACTGATGAACAAGTGTACTTACGAGTGTTGGTTGATATTTTCATTTACCATAACAAGTCAGACAAAACTAAAACAAAGATGTATGTCAGAATTAAGCTAATAATCAAGCTTTTATTCATAGTCTTATTTTTTACCCTATTGTTGATAAAATTATAAAAACTGAGAGTGGATGTGGTAAGAAATAGCAAGTCACACAGAGTATGTTAAATTTTATGGATATTTGCAAGTTGCATGCTACTGTATATTCTTTATATCAGTAAAATTTACAATATGTATCATATATGTATATTTGTATGTGTGTATGTATATGTATATATATACATATACATACACACACATACACACACACACACACACACACACACTTTTTGTTGTTAAACACCAGCACAACATTGTATAATATCCTCATTTTCAGGCTTCTCTTGAAAAGTCAAATCTGATAATATTGTACCTATACAGCCACCCAATAACTGGAGCTGGCTGGAGCTGAGGTAATGTCTTGTCCCCCTTTAAACAGGCACACAGTCTCCAGTTCACGCACAGTCCTCATCACTCCCTATTGTCTTACCCTCTGTGTCTTATGTTTTCATTACCTGCCTGACTCCTATAGGCTTCTGAGTTTAAGCCCCCTGTTGTAGGCTCTCTCCTTGAGACCCAGACACATGTCCGTAACACTGACCAGAGGACTGATAACTGAAACAGATTCAGTACTGACCTCCTGTGGCAGGCTGACTACTGGCTCCCAAAGATGTCCACATCCTAATCCCCAAAACCTGTGACTGTTGCCTCATGTGGTTAAAGGGATTTACAGTTGTGATTAAGTTAAAAATCTTGAGAAGGGGAGATTAGCCTAGATTATCTGTGTGGGCTCAGTGTAATCACAAGGGTCCTTATCAGATGAAGGCAAGAGGATCAGAGTCAAAAGAAGGAGATGTGAGGACAGTGCAGTGGTTGAAGATGGAGGAAGGCGCCATGAGCCAAGGAATGCAGTTGGCATCTAACTGCTGGTGGAAAAGGCAAGAAAACAGATTCTCCTCCAGAGCCTCCGGAAGGAGCACAGCCCTCCTGACACTTCAATTTTAGCCCCATAAGATTCATTTCAGACTCTGACCTCCAGAACTGTAAGATAATAAATGGGTGTTGTTTTAAGCCACTCAGTTGGTGGTGATTTGTTACAGCAGCAATAAGAAACTAATATACCTTCCAATCTCCTCAGTAACACATATTCTCCCTCTGCCCAAATTCTCCTCTCTCTTTCCAACCAGCCACATCCCTGCCTAAAGTTGTGTAACTGGCTCTTTAAACCAAAAACTGTGTTTTCACTTAAAACCTTGACTTCAATTCTATGACGAATGGAGGATCAAGGCAGAGCAAGCAAGGCATCCACATTTTGGAACAGACTCCTATCCCTCCATCTTACTGTTATATCTGCTACTCTTCGCTGTACTCTGCGTTCTCACTCAAAGTGAAAGAGGTAGCGGGATAATCAGAGTAGATTATTAAAATAAACTTAAACTTCCCTCTAACCTATCAGTACCTCATCCTGCCTCTGGCTATCCCATTTCCAACTCTCTCCTTTTTTGCCAACCACATTTTCATTCTCCATCTCCCCTCCCACAGCCCAACTAACTCACCAATTTGGCCTCTTGGCTCTTGACCTTCTGGCTTAGTTTTCTAAACTCCATCTAGCATGCTCATTCCTGCCATGGTGTCTCCATGGACTGGTAACTCACAACTGAAACTCCCCTTGGTCCAGCCCTGGAACTTCTCCCCATTTCATGGAAACTGCCCTTATTCCACTGCTCTGGACCCTTCTCAGCTCAACTATAAAGGAATTCAAATACTTAAAGAGCATGAAAATGAAGTGCATTGTTGGAATATATCCCCCTTCCTAACAGAATTATTTGGGGATTCAAATTCATATCACATTTTTCTGTAATAATATTATACATAACAGTGTACCAGCTCAGTCCATTTAAAACACATCACTTGCCTATAATATGAGCAAGCATAGAATCCCCCTGTATTCCAGGGCAAAGAGTAAAGAGGAAGAGGTTAACATGCTCAGCCATGGGCAAAATTCTGCAGGGAGTTAAGTCGTACTTGGCATCTTTTTCCTTAGTCTTGTCTCACTATTTCCCTCCTACTCACCTAAATCTAAAATCCCCCACCACCCCAACTACCAGTTGAACTGTACATTACACTATCTAATTTGGTAGCCACTAGTCACATGTAATAATTGAGCACTTGAATTTCAGACTTAATACCAAGAAAAGAATGTAAAATATCTCGATATTCTGCACATTAAGTAGATGTTTCAATGGTAATAGTTTGGGTGCATTGGGTTATATAAAATATATTATTAAAATTAGCTTTATTTTTTTTTTAATCTTTTAATATGGCTACCAGAAAATTTTAAATTATATACACAGCTCGCATTTGTGGCTTGCACTGTATTTCTGCTGGGCAGCATTGCTTTAGGCTCTTGTTATCCACAGTGTTGTCCACAGACCAGTAACTTGAGGATCACCTGGAGATCACCTGGAAGCAGAAAGCAGAATCTCAGGCCTCATCGCAGGCCCACTGAATTAGAGTTCGCAATTTAACAAGAACCCCAGGTGAGTCATCTGTACAGTAAAATTTGAAAAGCACGGTTCAGGGGTCAGCAAACTTTTTCTTTAAAAAGCCAGATAGTAAATATTTCAGGCTTTGTGGGTCATACAGTCTTCATCACTACTACTGAACTGTGTCATTGTATTATATATAAATGAATGAGTGTGGCCATGTTCCTGTAAAATTTTATTTACAAAAACAGACTACATAGTTTGCCCATCCTGGGTTAGACCAGCATTTTTTTTTTTTCAGATGTTAACGTTCATCAGCTTCACTTAGGGAGCCTGTTAAAACACTGCTTGCTGGTCCCCACCCTCAAAGTTTCTGATTCAGAAAGTTTAGGAATGGGTCTGGGGATTTATACTTTTCAAACAAGTCTCCAGGTGATAGGGAAGCTGCTGGACCAGAGACCACACTTTGGGAACCACTATTCTAGAATTAGAGTTTTCAAATCTGGCTGTACATTGGAATTATTTAGGGGTCTTTCTAAAAATACTCATTCCAGGATAAAGAAGATATGGTACATACATACAATGGAATATTACTCACCCATGAAAAAGAATTAAATAATGCCATTTGCAGCAACATGGATGGCCCTAGAGATTAACATACTAAGTGAAGTAAGTCAGAAAGAGAAAGATGAATATCATATGACATCACTTATATGTGGAAACTAAAAAGATAATACAAGTGAACTTATTTACAAAACAGAAAAATACTCACAAATTTCAAAAACAAACTTATGGTTACCAAAAGGGAAAGGTCGGGGGGAGGGATAAATTAGGAGTTTGGGATTAACATATACACACTACTATATATAAAATAGATAATCAACAAGGACCTACTGTATAGCACAGGGAACTCTACTCAATATTCTGTAATAACCTATATGGAGAATCTGAAAAAGAATGGATATATGTACATGTAAAACTGAATCACTTTGCTGTATACCTGAAACTAATACAACATTGTAAATCAACTATACTCCAATATAAAAAATTTTTTTAATTAAAAAAAAATACTCATTCCTGGCCCTCCCTCCAGACCAATCAAATCACAATCTCTAAGGGTGGGACCTGGCCACACTTATATTTTTTAAAAAGCCCCCAAATGATTCTAATGTGCAACCCAGTATCTGCGTATTACAAAATTACCTACTGTTCCCTAAATGACAAGGGCAAGGTGTTAGCAAGACAGAAATGTTAATGAGCTAATTTCCAATATCTTTGAAAGACCTGGAGCACCTTAACACACAAAAGACCCAAGTATTTTACAAAGGGATTTCTTCTTATGGCTCTCAAATTGATGGAACAGATAGTGTGACTAAGTACAATTTTAAACTTTCAGGTTGTTTGGGGAGGTATTAAGTGAGCAGGAAAAAACATGGGCTATCAGGATTTGCTGTCCTATACTGTTTCTGTTTTCAGTTTCACAAGTAAATAGCTCACCAACAGCAAGTTCCAAGATGTGACTCCTAGTTCTTCTAGTTGTGTGACCTCAGACAAGTCACTTGAGCTTGTCCTTCCTTGACTATAAAACGAGAGGGCTTGGCTTCTGTCCCTTCCAGCTCTAAATGTCTTTTCTTTATAATTTGCATTTTACAAATCATGACTTTTTATAAACATTTCAAATATTTTTCTCTTTGGCAGCAGCAGTGGGTATTGTGCTAATAGGATCAGGCCGAAAGTGAAGGCAACTGCTCATACAGAGATGTCCTGTATGTGATTTTTTTATGTGCAGCAAATCCTCAGCACCATGTAGCTTGCCAGCTTTATGGACCACCATCAGAAATCAGAATTATGGCCAGGGCCAGTATCAGGTGGCCAAGCTACTGCGCCAAGCTCTCAGCTACTTTGAATAGTGACATTGAGCCATGTGAGGAGGAGGAGAGTAAATAATCTTAACTACGGACAAAGGGAATAAAAGCAAAGACCTGGGATAGAGAAGGCTTTATCCTGGGACTAAGGAAGAACAGAAGAGACCCAAGAGAAGTCAACAAAGATATCCCAGCATTGGTCTGAGAATATAGGTCCAGTGGAGAATGACAATTGCTACATACAGTAGGGTAAGGAATAGGGACACTCATATGAACCATATGAAAGTAGATTAGATGGAAAAGAAGCATATGTAATTGACTTCCTGCATCTATATGTCAGGCCTAACTCACTTAAAAATAGTCCAAATACCCTGAGAAAGACGAATAAATTTATAATAATAAGATCAATTGTGAGTCTTTGGGAGCCCCCAGGGGACAAATGTGCCCCTATTACTGGACAGACAGACTTTGGAAGCTAGGAGTCATAATTTCTATGCAGGTTTAAAAAGGTAGACATTTTATTAACTTTCTTCACTAGATGTTCTTTTTACCAAATAGTCTTTTTCATATCATGCACCCATGGGGACTATTTTTCCAGGAAGATATTTATCTTTTACTACTATAAATCATCTCAATTTAGCGAGGAACTAATTAAATTGATATAGTGAAAAAGCAAGTGGAATGATCACTAGCAGCAATCTAGTAATTCTTTTTCAACAAGAGATGAGAATCAGTGTAGGGTGAGCCAGTCTTTTCTTCCCTTGAAGTCCTATGTGAATTCATAAAATAGGAACTTTCACCAACACATCCACCCTCTTGAGAAATTTCCATCAACCATGCTTCCTTCTTGATCTTCTGGAAGAGAGGAGGAGCGTCTTATCCAATTGGTGAAATTGGGGTAAAATGCACAGCTCAGATATATCTTTGGTTGAGTCTTGAGAACCAAAATGAGACTTTAAAGACTGAAAAGTTATGGAATTTGGCTGAATCTTATTGCTAAGCATTTCTGTTACTCTGCAGGGAGGAATCTGAAAAAGATATGAAAGTGACAATTATTGTAGAAAACAGAAACATTACATGTTTATGCTCCAATAAGGTGCATATTTGTATTTGCATTTCTTTTGTTTTTTTAATCTGGAATGGGATAATATGCTCGACTTTGGTCTCCAAATTGCTTTTTTCACATAATAATATATCATCGGAATCCCTCTAGGTCAATATATGTAAATCTGATTCACTCTTTTTAATTTTGGTATAACAGTTTTGTAGTAAAGATTATTATAATTTATTCTACCAGTCTCCTATTAACGTTCATTCAGATTGTTCCCAGCTTGTTTATTTACCACTACAAACAACATTAAATAAACATCCTTATTCATATATCCTTAAGTACTTGTGCTTTTGCTCCATAGTAGAGATTATCAAAAAGGGAGTACAAGATCAAATGATATGATGTACTTTGTCTTGACAAATATTGCCAGATGCTTTCCCAAAAAGTTCCAGCAATTCAAATTCCAACCAGCAATGTATGACTACCCATTTTCCATTTTTACCAACACTTAGTGTTTCCAAAATATCCTGTATTTACTGCACTAATGGTTTAACTTTTATTTCCCTGAGTGCTAGTAAAACAGAGCATCTTTTCATGTATTTACTGGCTATTTGCATTCTTCTTTTTTTTTAATTTTATTTTTTATACAGCAGGTTCTTATTAGTTATCCATTTTATACATATTAGTGTATATATGTCAATCCCAATCTCCCAGTTCATCCCACCACCACCACCCCCCACCCCTCCCGCTTTCCCCCCTTGGTGTCCATATGTTTGTTCTCTACATCTGTGTCTCAATTTCTGCCTTTATTTGCATTCTTCTTTATGTGAATTTTCTGTGCATATACTTTGCCAATTTTTTTCTATTAAGTCATTTGCCTAATTCTTATCCATTTATAGGAAGTCACTGTTTATTAGGGCTGTTAAATTTTGCCCATCATAGATGTTGAAATATTTGTTTCCCTTTCATCTTGTATCTTTTGCTTTCATTTATGTTACGTTTAAACATAAACATTTTTAAGCTTTTCAAAGTTTAATATATCAGTCTCTTATTGCAACTGGGTTTCTTGTCTTGCTTAGGAAGTTTACCCTACCCAAGATTATGAAAATATGCTTCTAAATTTCTTTATTTCATATTTCTACATTGAAATCTTTAATATATCAGAAATGCATTTTTTTAAGTATTTTTTTAAATTAATTTATTTGTTCAGTTTTGGCTGCATTGGGTCTTTGTTGCTGCACGCAGGCTTCCTCTACTTGTGGCGAGTGGGGGCTTCTCTTGTTGTGGAGCACGGGCTCTAGGCACACAGGCTTCAGTCGTTGTGGCTAGCGGGCTCTAGAGCACAGGCTCAGTAGTTGTGGCGCACGGGCTTAGTTGCTCCGCGACATGTGGGATCTCCCCGGATCAGGGCTCGAACCCATGTCCCCTGCATTGGCAGGTGGATTCTTAACCACTGTGCCACCAGGGAAGCCCAGAAATGCATTTTTATTGAGGTAAAAATACACATACAGAGAAAAACACAGATCTTAAGGGTACAATTCTAGGAGCTTTGACAAATGTATACATCCATATAAACAAAAACCCGGGGCTTCCCTGGTGGCGCAGTGGTTGGGAGTCTGCCTGCCAATGCAGGGGACACAGGTTCAGAGCCCTGGTCCGGGAAGATCCCTCATGCCGCAGAGCAACTAAGCCCTTGCGCCACAATTACTGAGCCTGCGCTCTAGAGCCCGTGAGCCACAACTACTGAGCCCACGTGCCACAACTAATGAAGCCCACGCGCCTAGAGCCCGTGCTCCGCAACAAGAGAAGCCACCGCCATGAGAGGCCTGTGCATCGCAAGGAAGAGTAGTAGCCCCTGCTCGCTGCAACTAGAAAGAAGAAAGCCCGCGTGCAGCAACAAAGACCCAACACAGCCAAAAATTAATTAATTAATTAAATTTTAAGAAAACAAAAACCCGTTGAGATACAGAACATTTCCATCACTGCAAAGAGTTTTCATGTGGCTCTTTGCCATCAATTAGCGGACCTCACTGACAACCACTGTTCTGATTTCTATCACATATCACTTTTGCCCATCACTGAACTTCCTATTAATGGACTCATACAACGTGAACTCTTTTGTGTCTATTTTATTTCACTCAATACAATGTTTCTGAGATTTTTTTCCATGTTATTGCTAAGCTGTATTTCATTGCATAAATATATAAGAGTTTGTTTACGTATTCTACTGTTGAGGGACATTTGGGTTGTTTCCAATTTGGAGATCTTATTAATAAAGCTTCCATGAACATTCACATGCACATCTTTTTTTGGACAAATAGGATAGATGTTTTCATTTCTCCCAAGGGAAATACCTAGGAGTAGAAATGACACATCTCAGGGTAGGTGAAGATTCAAACTTTTTAAGAAACTGCCAAAACTTTCTCCAGGATGACTATACCATTTTCTACACCCACAAGCAAAATATGAAAGTTCCTGTTGCCTTACATCCTTGTCAACATCTGGTGTAGTCTTTGTAATTATAGCCACATCGGTAGGTTTGAAATGGTTTCTCACTGTGATTTAAATTTGCATTTTCCCAATAACTAATGATGCTGAACCTCTTTTCATGTCCTTAATACCATTTAAATTGGGTTGTTTGTCTTTTATTGTTGAGTCGTAGAAGTTCTTTATATGTTCTAGATACAGCCCTTTTGTATATGTACAAATACATATACAATACATACAGATATATGTATTGTGAATACACTTTCCCATCTCAGGCTTTTCTTTTCATTTTCTTCACAGTGTCTTTTAATAAGAAGGCATATTTAATTTTAATAAGGTCTAACTCATCAATATTTTATTTATAGTTAGTGATTTTCATAAGAAATCTGCCTTCTCTGAGTTTACAAAGATATTCTATGTTTTCTTCTAGAAACTTTATAATTTACCATTTAAATATGTCAATGATTTATTCTTAATTAAGCTTTGTTTATAGTGTGAAGTAGACCTTGAAGTTCATTTTTTTCCATGTGTTTAATCGGTTCTCCCAGAACCACTAGAAATCTTTGTGTGGGCAAGACTAGTCCAATCAGAATGGAAACATAAAAAATAATTGCAATACCTAGAATTGTCCTATACCTATAATACCTATAAGGAGAATTAGGCATTGTTATATAAGCTGGTATATAAATGTAAATCATAAATTGATAGTACCTTCTTCAGAGCAGTTTGACAAAGGATCAAGTTCCTTGAAATATATACAAACTTTAAACTAGCAATTTAATTTCTAAGAATTTATGCTAAGGAAACAACTTGGGTGCCCAAAGATTTCTCTACAACAATAGTCACAGGACACAGGTAATCTAAATGTCAAAATCAGGAAATAGGTAAAAAATTATGATATTTATAATAGATTTTATAACAGAATTTTATGTGGCTGTTAAAATTTGGCTCATAAATGTTTTACAATTCTATTGTTTTATATTTGTAATATATTAAGTGAAAAAGAAGTATAAAACACCAAATATCATTTGACTATATTTTTGTAAAAAGATGAAGTAAAAGATCAGAGGGATATACACCAAAATATTCTACTCTTAAAAGAGTAGTTTGCTCTTTGTACCCATTCATTCTTCAGTCCTCTACAAGATTGGGAGTTGGGATTACAGGTAATAATATTTTTCTTGTCTGTATTTCCTTTCTTTCTCTACAATTATCATATGTTGCTTTTGTACTAAGAAAAGAACAATAATTTTAAAAGAAAACAGGGGGAGCCTCTAAACCCAGTATGTATTTTGGTCATGTTTCTTCCCAATCAACTTCAAAACAGCTGTATTTCAGTTAATTGCTATTTCTCTTTTCCCTGGTGCAGATATCATGTGGATACATGGCGCGTGTACAATTACTGGCCTTCTCCTCAGCCCATCTATTATTTTCATCACAGCTCTGGTAGGTGTGTGTCATACGGGCAGCCACGGAGAAAAAATGAAGCAGCTCATCAACACTGCCACAGGGTCAAACTAAGTTGAGAAAAGGAGTTTTTTGCAGCAGGTATATCCAGAATTTCAGCTTTCACGTAGAGAAGAAAATTAGGGGAAACTGGAATTGCATTTACTGTCCATGTGTGAGAACAAAGAGAACCTTTCTCCTCACCTACTCCCTCCCACCTCCATACAATTCATGCTGTCATTTTATATATTTGGTTTACTTATGCAGATAATAAAAGGAAGATACTGATCTCTTGTTCTGTTTCCTCTTTTGTCAGTAATGTAATTTTAGCCCTAACAGCTGGCCACATTTGACCAGTTCCTAGAACTACAGGCTTCTCTTATACCTTGAGCTAAAAGCACAATTTGTTACAATCTGTTACCCTCTTCTGAAGTCAATTATTCTACTGGGAAAGGAGTAGTTTGCTCCTAGCTCCCATTCACTCTCTAGTCCTCCATAGAATTGCATCATTTTGAAACCAGGAAGGTCTTAGAAAATAAAAGCTATCACTTAGAGTGCTCACTATAGAGCAGGCATTATTCTAAAAGCCATGCATATATATTAACACATTTAATCCTTACAACTTTAGGGTAGGTTCTATCCTCATTATAAAGATCAGGTAACTGAGGCACATAGAGGTTAGGTTAAACTGTCCAGTGTCACACAAGAAGTATTCCAGGATTGGAACAGAGGTCATCTGGCACCAAAATCCCCTTAACCTCCAAGCTCTGCCTCTCAGTCATCACATGTACATCCGGTCCTCTTACAAACCACCAAGTACCATTCTTACTGTAGAAAAATTAGAAAATTTTATACTTTTGTCATCTAAAAAATCATTTATTGAAGAAAAGAAGAACAAACACTGGGTCCCTAAGACAAGGAAGATGGTAAATAGAAGGAATCACAGAATTTTTCTATCTTTTTTTACCCTTTTTCCAAATAGGGTCTGTTTCATAAGGTTAGGCATGAGTGTGCCAGTACAGGAAGATGAGGAGGTATTTCTTAATCCACCCTCAGTTAACAAGCTTTTTTCCTTTAATCTTTTTAGGTGGGATAATACAGTTTTAGGATTTTTTTGTGCCCTCATAGACATTTTCATACAAAGTTGTGAAAAGCTATGTCAGAGACTGCTAACCTAATACCATTTCAAACACTGCAGTTTTCTATCATTAGGCCAATTACAGGGTCTGTGAAATATATGGTGCACACTGACCTTCCCACCCCTCTCCTACCCCTGAGCCTCCTCCGCAAAGGTTATAGACACAATAACCTGGGAACTCACCGAGGTCAAATGGGGATAAATTGCTACAAACAGCCACAGTTTTAAAATGCATTAATTTGAGGTTAATTAGAAGGATGAGTTTTGTCATAAGGACAAACACTTCCTCTAACCTGAAGGAAAGATCATTCAGAGCCTATAATTCAAGGTGACAGAGAAGACCTAGTGTCACTCAGTTCTTTTCATGGTTGCTGGTGTAATTATCTTTATTTATATGGGCTTTTACAATTTTCTTCTTGAAAATATCAATTCAATAAAAAGGAATGCTGAGAGAGCAGAATGTGATCTGGGTTATAAATTAACAGCTCATACTAGTAAATGATGAGAGTCATTCATTAATGAACTAAATACAATGGACCAAAAAATGCATTTTCCTTCTTCCAAGTCATTTGGTGAAAAGTTACAGCTTAATTAAGTGTGGCCTGTGAAAGAATATTCTCTAAAAAAATTTTTGACTTGATTCTTCAGTAACTGAAGTGCACTTTCAGTGTTCAGTTTCCAGGGGTTATAAAACCTGTCCTTTATGCTCCTGCTACTAACAGTTTTGTACTTGCAACTACAAGTTACTAAAAATATTGAAGGAATTAGCACAGGGTTACCGCAGGCTCTTGGAGCCAAAATCCTATGCCCAGAAATTGCTGTCGGTTTTGAAACAGCCCCGAACGGCTGAGTCAGTTGTTCAGTGCATGTCTGCTGGGGAGCAGTGATCATGCTGTGCCAGATTTGGCAGGTGTTGTCCCCATATTCCAAAAGAGGAAAGGAAGCTCGCTAAAAATATCTTTCTTCCTTATTCACACAGGCACTTTATTCTGGAAATGAATGCGTTACTACCAATGGTAGGGTGTGTGAGTATTCGTTTGTCTTTTGCACCATCCCTTGTTCCAAAAACAGGTTTGTATTTATGTGATATTTTAGGATGGAGCACCTAACCTGAGGCTTGGAACATAGTACCCAGCAGATGCTGGAGCAATGAATGGTTCAGCAAAGCGACTCAGAATCTCTTCCCCAGGAATTATATTGCAAAATACTCAAAGCCCAAAGTCATTCGTTTGTTTTTAAGTACCGGTATATTTCTTGTACCTTTCTATTTGTCTCCATAATGCTCATCTTTATCTAGATATTGGACAGTCGTTTATGAAAGCACAACTTTCTTTGCCAATATAGCCCTCCCCCCAGCTTCTGTCTTTCTGAGCTTTCTCCTGTATGAATCTCCCTAGGATCCTTCTCACTATCTTTGCTCTAGCCATTACCGCCTTCTCAGATGACCTCCTGAACAATCATTTACAACAATCTGAATCATTTAAGTCCCAGTTCAAAATTCACCTCTTGTGAGACTCTTTCCCCAGCAGCCAGCCATCCCTCCCCACCTATCTTCACCCCTCAACACATACACACTAGGTCTGTGCTCGTTGCCCTGAAATTTCTAGTCTCCCTTCTTTATGGTTGTTCTCCAGCTGCTTATGATGCACCTATATTTTATCTCTCCTTAATTATAAATACCTTCAGGAAAGCACCTGTTCCATCTTCCGGACACACTCCCTTCCACTGCCCCATAGGATCAATTTCCCTACGTCATAGAAAGTAAGAACTCAATGAATGCTTCACAGTTCAAAGATCACGCACTTCACAACGTATCAGCTAAAGCACAAAGCAGTGTTTTGTTATTGGCAGTTCTTTGGGCAATCTATACAGCCCTCTACATCTGGTTTCATAAACACACATCTTACTGCAGTCACAACCTGCACTTTGGTGATATATTCTAAATGTCGATCTTCTGTAAGGTCATCCTAACAGGACCTCATGAGTAATTTTATGTCAAAGAAATGTGTGTATGTGTTTTTCTTTCTATGTCTAGAGCTTCCTTCTGCTTGTCCAACATAACAGTAGACTCTTCAAGAGAAACATGTCACTTCAAAAAACCATCCTTACTCTGGGAGAAAAACAACTTTTGTATTTTATTATTGTACAGGGTAAAAAATATCAACCACTGTCCTACTCCAACTTCTCAAATGATAATGCTAAAGGAACTCGGGAAGAGCTTTGTAAGGCATGGTAGAGTGTTCAGCTTTTCTTCTAGTGCATGGGCAGCCACTGGAGTGCTTTAAGCAGGGTGAGGCTTTCTTAAAGATCACTCAGGCTTCAGGGTGGAGAACCGCTCACGGGGAAGAGGAGGATTGCAGGAGGAGGCTATAGAGCAGTCCCCCTGAGGGTGGCCTGGACCATATCAATCTTTCTTAAGAGCATACTGCAAAATAACTGTAAAGAAAATAGGTGGATAATTACAAATGGGAAATCAAATGCATCTTTTTGCAGTGCAGTCTTGTGAAAAGACAACAGAAGTTGACTCAGTAAGCACAGAACCCTGGGGCATTCCTGGGTTTCTGTGAGGGAGAGAGCTGAGCGATGTGCACAGGCATCTAACAGAGCAGGTTCTACTGCTACTGTGCCCTTATGTTTCTCCTATGTCACTGCTTTGCGTGGGGCTCAGGAGAGCGCCCCACATATTGGAGGAAGTGCTCTTGGCTGTATGTCAGGATTTCTCCTGGAGCTATACCAAGCTGAGAAGGCTAATTAGAGTCTACCTAAGATACCTGCGTCTCATGTACCTGCTGATACCACAGGAGCTGAGTGGCTAAGGACAAGTTCACCTGTGGTCGTGAAGCCGTGCTCTCAGCACTCTTCAACCACTTAAGTAAACGATCCAAGATTTGACCCAACATACGTGGGGAAACTATTTTACAAAGGCGAGGGGATGGGAAATAATATTTATTGATCTCCTCTGTGTCAAGCTGTGGTAGTTATTTTATGTTCATTGACTCATTTATTTTTTCCATCAGGCCAGCAGAGTAGTTATGACCATCCCCAATTTATAGGAAAGTAAACTGAAGCCCAGAAAAGACGGGGCCATACAGGCAATGAGTGGAGGGCTTGAATTTTATTTCAAATCTCATGTTTTAAGAAAGCCATGTACATAATATAGCTTTGATTTCTCTAAAAGAACAGGGAAAAGTTAATGTTTTAAAAAGTGAACAAAAATAAATAAATATAAAAATCAAACAATTGTGCCTTAAAATAGCATAGCTTTATTTTTGGTTTTATAAAAGAAATACATGCTTAACGTAGAACATTTAAATAATACAAATGTGTTAACTCTCCCTTCTAGGCAATACTCAACTCGGGTGGAAATCCCTGAGCTTTGGATCCACTTACTTACTTACTACACTTACTACACTCCAATCACTCTGTTGTACTTTTGACAAGTTAATTAACCTCTCCATGCTTCAGTTTCCTCATCTGTCAATAATAGCCCTTACCTCATAGCAAGAACATAAGAATTCAGTGAGGAGGTACTTGTAAAGAACTTCAAAGAGTACCTGGCACTAACTAAATATTTGTTTAAAAATATTTTTTGAAATGATACACATGAACTTATTTACAAAACAGAAACAGACTCACAGACTTGGAGAACAAACTTATAGTTACCAAAGGGGAAAGGGGTGGGGAGGGATAAATTAGGAGCTTGGGATGAACAGATACACACTACTATATACAAAATAAACAACAAGGTCCTACTGTATAGCACAGGGAACTATATTCAATATCTTGTGATAACCTATAATGGAAAAGAATCTGAAAAACAATATGTGTGTGTGTGTGTGTGTGTGTGTGTAACTGAATCACTTTGCTGTACACCAGAAACTAACACAACATTGTAAATCAACTATACTTCAATTTAAAAAATTTGAAAAATAAGTATTATTCAAGCCCTATACTTGTGCCTCATCATTCAACAGATAAGAAAATACAGCTCAAATTCCAACTTTTGAAACTGCTTTTTTTCCCGCAACTGTTTTCACCAAGTATTTGTACAGTCAGTGCCTGTGGACAGTTAACATTGTTCTCTAGTCTGAAAACAGGGACTTGGTAGCTGGGGTTGACTTCAGAGATGGCTGAGTTTAAGCTTTTCATTTTATGGGAGAGAAGACTAAGGTTAAGTGGCTTTCAGAGGGCACAAGGCTCATTCACGGCAGCACTTCATTTGCCAACCCAGTGCTCTTCCCACACATTCTCAGATAATACCAGAAAACTTGAGCATTGTTAAAATTATCAGAGGGAAAAAAGGGTCAGCAAAACAGTGTGAGCACAGGGCCGATGCTGATTAAACCACTGTTCTTATTCAAAACAGACCTCGTTATTTTCTGACCAGAGTTGGATTCTACTCCTTACAGTTAAGTACTGTGCCTTCTCCTTGGATAAAATTACCATGAGTCTCAGAAAAACGCCTCTAATTGCTCAATGAGTGGCAGGAAGAATTGCAGAATGTTATTGCCTTAGTGTCACCTGGGGAGAGTGTCTTCAATTTTATGTTTCCAGTGGGAGAGTAAGATGATTTTTACTTTTACAACAAATGTGGGGGTATCATCGGATAGAATGGAAAATATGCATGCTTTTTTTTAGGGTTAAGTGACATTGCAAAGAAATTTCTCACTTCTGCTGTGGATGCTTCAGGCTACACCTCCACCCTCTGGAGATCAAGTTCACTCTCTTTGCCCTCACGGGGAGTTCAGGAGGATGTTTTGAGATGTGGTGAAACAGTAGAGTCAAGGATATGAACCACTCAGTGGGTTCACATTCAAAACCTCAGACATACAGTCTAGTCCTAAAGATACAAACAAATCAAAACCAGCATGATCTTTCTTGGGAGATGATTCCTGCTTTTTTGCCTTCTTCCCTTTGACAAACATGATGTGCGGCTGGGAAGAGCCATTTTCATAAATGTTTCATTCCCCTTGCTTCAGGCATAGCGTCGCTGGAGCATGAATTTTGACCAGCTTGGCTGACAAACATCTTTCCACGAGCATATCCTTTCTCATTTGCGGTCATGGTGGCGCCTCCAGTGGAAATGACTGGGTGAAAAGAGCTCCTATGTCTGCTGCCCAATCCTTTGCCTGAGAGTTTACCAGGCAGTGTATTTATGTTCTTTTCTCAAAGCCAAGATGAACAGGGTTTTCTTTCCTTCCTGCTTGGCTGCAAACATAGGGAAATCCTACTGCTGCTGACTTTGATTCCCATTTAATGATTCCCCTTTCAAGCACTATTTCCGTTACACCATACTTGAACAATAAATTATTGTTAGTAATTTTTTAAATGGTGAACAACTTTCATGGTTGCTGAGTGATAATATTCATCACTGTTTCTGATCAGGAGAATCCGTTTGTAGGTATTTCCTACTGCCGCTGTAATCACAGCACTGCAGGGGACGAGAAGAAAAGAACGTGATGTAGCCCCAAACACATCCCCTCTGACAGCCTGGTTCATGGATCCTGGAATTCCTCTCCTTTACACATTCCTACTTTGTAACAAAAAACCATCCACAGAAGGCCCTAAATTTATTGAAAGGCCCTCATAAAATATTTCCATAATGCTTAGAAATGTAGAAGTCGCTGAAGTGGAAAAATGGAGTCATCCTTAAAAGGAAACCCTCAATGTGAGATAAGGCAGAAAGCATTAACCCTGAGAGGACTGCACTTGTGAGGATTCCGCTTCTCCTGAGGCCCCGGCGCACCGGTGGCACCTTTGCCCACCCAGTCACCCAGCTCAAAACCCTCCTCTTCTTCACCTCCCTCCACCTCACCACCAACATAATCAAGTTCTACCTCTTAAATACTTCCTAAATGCAGCCCCTCATACCTAACCTGTCACAGTCTTAATTCAAATCATTATTTCATCCCCTCATCCCTAACCTGTCACAGCCTTGATTCAAATCATTAGTTCTCGTGGTTCTCAAAGTGGGGCTCCCAGACCAGTAACATCAGCATCACCTGAGAACTGTTTGGAAATGCAAATTCTCAGGCCCCACCCAGACTCTGGGGTAGCTCTCTTGGACGTTCTGATGGCTTCCAGTCTGAGAACTACTACTTTATTGCAATAGCATCCTAGCTTATCTCCCTGTCTCCTGTCTTGCCTCCTTCCCTGTCACTGCACCTTCCCTTAATGATCTTCCTAAATGCAAATATGCTTCTGTCAATTCCCCTGCTTAAAACCTGTCGGTGGTTCCCTCTTGCCCTCTGGATAAAATCCCAATTTCCTAGAACAGCATGCAAGGCCCTCCCTAATCAATAAGTTTCCTCCCCTTCTGTTGATACCCCCACCAAGTACCCTAGGATCCAGGTACACCAGACAGCTGCCCTGAACTTGCCTATTGAAGTGCACGCTGCCACCTCAGCCAGGGAACACATGGAGAGGTCAGGGAAGGTTTCACAGAGGCAGAGTTCCTTGTCTGGGTCTTAAAAGAAAGGAGATGAAAGCCACTCCAGGTACGATCTTGGTGGGTACAGAGGTCACTGAGGCACTACTGTGCACACAGGCTTATCTATTGTTGTAGGATCAGTGGCCTCTGGGTTCTAGAATCAGAGATGCTTTTGCAGGGGCAGAAGATCATGTCAACACATACTGAAGCTGGTGGAAAAGGAGCCCTGGCACCAATGGCTTCTTCAGGCTATGGCTTTCATCCACAAACAACTGTTAGCGATATCCATGTGACAGTAAAAAAGCAAAGATAAAATATATTTTGGAAGACTTTTTGGTGACTAGGAACCACTGCAATGTGTTATTTTTCAGAAGATGTATTAAGGGTCAATCAAAGATGAGAAATAGGAGGTAAAGCATTGTTGATAGCTTGTCAACATGAGACAGAGCTGGCTGCATGACCACAGGTAATGAGTAACTTCTCTGTGCCTTGGTTTTCTCATTTGTAAAATGGGGACAGTAGTAGGACCTACCTTACAAAATTGCAGTGAATAGGAAATGAAATTTTGAATGTAGAGTACTTAGCATAGCTTGGCACACAATAAGCACTCAAAAAAAATGTAACCACTATTATCACCAATATAAATTCTTGATATTTTAAGAGCCTATCAATGCCACACAGTATGTATTTGGAGAAAAAGCATCTATATGGGACAGAACATGTTCTGGAAATCATGAGAGCATAACAATATTCAAACCACTTATATGGATTCAGTCTTTGCACTTGTCCCCCTGCAATTCATTCCAAATAGCAGATCCATTAGAGGCCCTCATTGGTGAAGTTACCCAAGTCCCAAATAACTTGTTCCAAGAGTTTGAGAAGATCATGAGCAGAGATTTTGCCAAGTTTTATACAACTTACCCAAGATGGAGGCACAGGTGGGAATATTATCTGATAAGATCTAGCTCACAAAATGAAACTTCATGCATTAGCATTATCTCAATAGCTTGGTTTCCTTTTGAACAATGACAGTATTATTTATAAGTTTTTGATGATAATTCCCATACCTTGTGGACTGGATTCTCACTAGCTGACAAAACTGGGGATGCTTCAACAAGAGAGAAAGATACTGTTCTCACTTCTGCATTCTGTCCAAGTTCCTCCAATGCTTGGTACACGTGCCTAGCTTGACAAGGTATTTATGGCACAATCCAAATCAAAGAACCTTACCCTGGCTTCCCTGGTGGTGCAGTGGTTAAGAATCTGCCTGCCAGTGCAGGGGACACGGGTTTGAGCCCTGGTCCAGGAAGATCTCACATGCCACAGAGCAGCTAAGCCCATGCACCACAACTACTGAGCCTGTGCTCTAGAGCCCTTGAGCCACAACGACTGAAGCCCGTGCACCCAGAGCCCGTGCTCTGCAACAAAAGAAGCCACCACAATGAGAAGCCCGCGCACCGCAACGAAGAGTAGCCCTCACTCACCGCAACTAGAGAAAGCCTGCACGCAGCAACAAAGACCCAATGCAGCCAAAAATAAATAAATAAAATAAATAAATTTAATTAAAAAAAAAAAAAAAAAAAGACTATCACCCCTCTGCTGTTCTAACAGCATATCTTACAAACAAATTCTTGTAGCAATTTGTCATGGTGGAGATTCTAAGTTTCTTCCAAGCTTTCTAAGTTTACTCTATTCATTTTAGAATATAAGTTTCAAATTCTGGAATCTATAATTTGGCGATTGAGAGACCTAGGTAATGGAAACTGAACTGAAGCCACTAATTCATATAAATGGGGCTATCAACAAGAGGACTCATGATTGTTTTTAGTCAGAATTATAGGAGCTATAATGAAAGTAATGACCTAGAGGCAATTCTGTCCCCATCATCTCAGTAACTGCTTAGGGGTCTTTGCATGATTAGCAAATGTTTATTACAAATTTCCATCTAGCCCTAATTGGCTCAAATAACACATTTGGCTTCTCAGTAGGATTTGGATTGCCGTAAACCAAAAGAAAAGTTATGCATTTATAGCTGAAGTAGCCTGACTTTGAATGAAGGGGTTTCTAACACACTCATGTACCTTCTCTATGTCCATGGTAACAACTACATTTATGGAATGCTAAATCTGTTCTCAATACCATGTTAAATACTTCTATGGGTCCTCTCTTTTACTCTTCATAGCAAACCTACAAGGAGGC
The DNA here is from genome assembly GCF_028023285.1 of Balaenoptera ricei. Lineage (NCBI taxonomy): Eukaryota > Metazoa > Chordata > Mammalia > Artiodactyla > Balaenopteridae > Balaenoptera > Balaenoptera ricei. The sequence continues at coordinate 91,579,782 of NC_082644.1, read as the reverse complement.
CGCTATTAACATTAGCATTTTATAAATGAGGAAAGTGATGTTTAGAGAGTTTTAACTTGCCCAAGTGCAGCAGCTGGTCAGTGTCGGGCAGCAATAGTCAGACTGGGCTGCCTGACCCATGGAGCCCATGCTTTGAATCACAGGGCTCTGCTGCCGCCATATTGACTCTGAAAGCCTAGGTTTCTGAGCAGTTCTTGGGATATTACAGTTCTTTTCACTGATCATCTTTCTCTCCTTTCTTTGGTTGCTAAGGAAGTCAGGACCAATTTTCAGTGCTTCCTGGGGAAAGGCCATTTAGCACAGAGGAGAACGGCTCAGCTCTGATCACTCGGATACATGCCCATGTCCCAGCTCCTCCACTTAACTGTCATGAACATAGCCAGTGATTTCAGCTCTCAAAGCCCTGTTTCCTCATCTAGAAAATAGTAACAATAGTACCTGCTTAGGGTTAATGTGAGGACTAAATTAGATGAATTAATGTATGTTGTCTTATCAGTAGGCTGGTGGTGGTGATACATTTGATGAAAAGATGTCAGTGTTGCACAGTAAAGTATAAGCATCGTTTTATAAAAAGCTTGTCTGGTGTTGTATGCTTATGCACACCCACACTAGGTCACCATGTAAAATATGTTTCTTACAGTGAGTTGGGGCTGAAGTTTGAAAGTCACGGCACTAACCCCTCCTTCCTCATACCCTGCCCTCTGAGATCTCTGAGGTCCCTTTCCACCCTGTTTGTTCCTCTTGCAATGACAAGTGGAATGCCCCTTTCCTTGGGATTTTAGCTTCCTGGCAGAGACATTAGGCATATACTCATCACAAGAAAATAAACTCTTCTTTAATGGCCCTTTCTGACTTGGGAAAAAGAAACCTAGAACTTATTCACTTCAAAGCGTTTTAAGTTAAGTGGCAGAAATTCAGTCTGACTCTCAAATGCTGCCCCTGCCAATTCTGAACATAGAAGAAAGCCCAGAACAGTCCTCTCTGACCAGGTGGTTTGCTAATAACTAAGTATCCAAAAAATTTCCTAAGTGAGAGTGTCTGGTGATTGGGATCAATCACCTCATCCTGTTTGTTTATTGGTTTTCCTGTGTTTATTCCATTCTCCCAACCCCTTCTTACTTATTCCTTTACCTCCTCAAACCCTTCTATTCTTCCTTCCAGCCAGATAACTTACTGGAACACAAAATGCTGATTTACAACTCTTCAGCATGTATTTTTAATGACAACTACACAAAACCAACGTCCTTTAATCAACTTGAATTAGCACAACTCTTCAGTAATTGAATGGTCATCAAAACAGTCGTTTGGATAACAACTGTTTCCACTTTCAATCTGCCATTAATCCATCATTGGGGCATTAAGCTTGCACTGAATTTCCCAAGCTCAAGCAGCACCTCTACATAGTGACTTATGGGGCTGTCCTTTGATTTGCTAAACATGCAGGCTGACAGTAGGATAGACATACATTCAGAAGGCATCCTCACAGAAGCAAGCAGCTCTATTAACAACCTGAAACACCGGCACAGTCATTCCGAGCCAGTAGCACCATTATGTACACAGAACAAGATGAATGGTATAGTATATGAGGCCAAGCAGAATCCCTTTCAATACAGGATGAAAAAGACACCTGATTTACCATGAATGCAAGAGACAATTGTCATCCTGTGATACAGAGTTACTTTTCTTCACTGAAGACTATGAGGAAATGTTTCAATCATGTTATCTGGGTTTTTCACTTTTACCATAATAATTATTATTGACAGATTCTTTTGGGGTAAGAAATGGTCTTTCAGAAAAACACTTGGGGATTGCAGCAGAGCCCAGGGTATGGGAGCAGATGTGCATTATAAAGCAATATGTGTCATAATGAGAAAAGCATTCTTCCCTATCCTATTAATCGTTGGCACTACCTGATAATCAAGAATTACTGACCCCTCCCGCCCTCCAGCTAGCAGTTATTTGTGTATTGTAATGCACCATGGCACAAACACAAACTCAACTCTATGTAATGTTGAAAGCCAGTGTTTTAGTAATATTAATCTGAACTCTACCTATTCCCTCTACATTGCCTATAACACAACTTGTGAATAATACATAAATTCCTTCCAACAGGTGAATGGTTGAGTAAATGATACAATGCAATTGATAAATTATTGCACAGAAATTTTCATTGTTAACTACAAAGATCATTTTAAAATATGGAAAATGCTTTAGACATGAGGTTAAATAACAAACGTGGAATACAAAACTGTCAGAACACTAAGATTACAGATATGTAAACATGCAACTGGATGTAGAGAAGGAAAAGGCAAGCTGTTGTATTGACAGGGAGGATGATAAGCAATTTCTTTTTTTTTTTTCTCTTGAAAATACCTTTTAATGTTCCTATGATATTCTTATAATAAAATTATTTTAAAATCAAAACCCACCTCTTATGAGAAAGTTAGTTACTCCTTACTGTGAAATCCATAAAATTAAACCTGCATGTGACAAATGCTGAAACATGTTTTTTTCAGGTTCAAAAATAGTGTTGGAATCTGCCAAGGAATCAGCTCACATTATTCAATGTCAGACACATTTACACTCATATGTATTAGTAATTCCTTTGGTTGACTTTTCCTTGCCTTTGTCATGGCAACGGTTTCCACTGTCATTAGTACCTCTAGGGCCCAGCCTCCTTCACATATTTTTAGGCCGTTCCTCTTCTAATAAAGCAATTAATACTGTGGCATATCTGTATCAGAAGCCCCAGCGACCTGTTCTGTCTCTTGGTTTCCATCCTTTCTGCTTTTGGGGTTGCTTCTGTTCCTCTCTGTGGTGCTTCTCATTACCAATTCTTATAAGCCTCCTTACTGTTTCTAATTATAGCCTATTGAGATAATTTAAAGTTTCTTTTTTTCACACATATTCCATGTTTCTGTATCAAATGACCATCTCTCTATCATCAGTAAAATAGCACATTTTCATTAATGATCACTTTGGACCATTGCCATAGAAGAGGATTCATAAGAGAGAAGGAATAATTTAGAGTGATTCTAGACTGATAATCACAGGACTATATAGTCTGAACTTGCACACCTTCAGTCACAGGAGTTCACAGCAGCAAAAGATATGCCCTTCCATTTTCTGTCAACTGGAATCATCTAAATGTCTTTTCTAATGAAGAGTAAGGATATTGGCCTCCTTTTCTCAAGTCAAATTAATTTTTTCATAGTAATGACCTATGTAGCGGGGTTGCTATGAAATAGACTTATACTGCTGAATAGAGAATAAAGGTATGCACTTTCTGTTAAGCAATAACCACTATCAAAAGCCTTATCAATGTTTACTCCCTCTGGCTCTACAGTTCTTATAGGAATCTTTTCTAAGGAAATAATCTAAGATGTAGGAAAAAGTAAGGTATATTGTTTATTGCAAAGTTGTTTATAATAGCAAAAACAGTGAAAGCCATCTAAATGTCTAAGAGTAGGAAAAAATACATGGTAACAACAAGGTAAAATATGTATCTACAGCAATCATGTTTGTCTTATCTACCTTATATCTATATAATCTACCATAATATCTATAAATATTTGTTGTGTATAAGTAAGTGAACAGAGGGACAAATGAATATGTGTACTAAAAGAAATGGAAACAATGCATTAAATTTTTGAGAATGGCTGTTTTTGAAAGATAACTTTTCATGTTTTCTAAGTTACACTTAATTGCATTTTCCATCTTATTAACTTTTAAAGACTTTGTGGAGAAAATAAACAAATGGGACCTAATGAAACTTAAAAGCTTTTGCACAGCAAAGGAAACCATAAACAAAACAAAAAGACAACCCTCAGAATGGGAGAAAATATTTGCATATGAAGCAACTGACGAAGCATTAATCTCCAAAATATACAAGCAGCTCATGCAGCTCAATATCAAAAAAACAAACAACCCAATCCAAAAATGGGCAGAAGATCTAAATAGACATTTCTCCAAAGAAGATATACAGATTGCCAACAAACACATGAAAGGATACTCAACATCACTAATCATTAGAGAAATGCAAATCAAAACTACAATAAGGTATCACCTCACACCAGTCAGAATGGCCATCACCAAAAAATCTACAATAAATGCTGGAGAGGGTGTGGAGAAAAGGGAACCCTCCTGCACTGTTGGTGGGAATGTAAATTGATACAGCCTCTATGGAGAACAGTATGGAGGTCCCTCAAAAAACTAAAAATAGAACTACCATAAGACCCAGCAATCCCACTACTGGGCATATACCCTGAGAAAACCATAATTCAAAAAGAGTCATGTACCACAATGTTCACTGCAGCTCTATTTACAATAGGCAGGACATGGAAGCAACCTAAGTGTCCATTGACAGATGAATGGATAAAGAAGATGTGGCACATATATACAATGAAATATTACTCGGCCATAAAAAGAAACAAAATTGAGTTATCTGTAGTGAGGTGGATGGACCTAGAGACTGTCATACAGAGTGAAGTAAGTCAGAAAGAGAAAAACAAATACCGTATGCTAACACATATATATGGAATCTAAAAAAAAAAATGATTCTGAAGAACCTAGGGGCAGGACAGGAATAAAGATGCAGACATAGAGAATGGACTTGAGGACACAGGGAGGGGGAAGGGTAAGCTGGGACAAAGTGAGAGAGTGGCATGGACATATATACACTACCAAATGTAAAAGAGATAGCTAGTGGGAAGGAGCCGCATAGCACAAGGAGATCAGCTCGGTGCTTTGTGACCACCTAGAGGGGTGGGATAGGGAGGGTGGGAGGGAGGGAGACGCAAGAGGGAAGACATATGGGGATATATGTATATGTATAGCTGATTCACTTTGTTATAAAGCAGAAACTAACACACCATTGTAAAGCAATTATACTCCAATAAAGATGTTAAAAATAAATAAATAAAGACTTTGTGGAGAAGTTGAATTAATCTTAGGCTTACACCTTTCTTACGGAGACAATACATAACAAATCTATGCCCTTTATATATAGAACCCTTCAAATAGTGAGGGTCCATTCCACTGATTTCAAACAGACATCACATGACGTGAATTCCCAACCCCACGTACAGCTTTCTTCATGTGCTTCATTCTACAGGATCACATGTTAGATGGAAAAGCTATGTAAACTTCAGAACTCTGTACACCAATGAGAATTCTGTACCCTAAAATTACTTTTATTATTTTATAAGTTATCTTCCTAAGGCACAGATCAGATCATTTTCCCGTTCAAAAATCTCCTTGCCTAACGGATGAAACTCAATCCCATAGTCTGGCATTCAAGGCCTTCAAAACATGGTTCTGAAGTATATCTCCAACTTCATGTCCCATCACAATATTACCCAAACTACATGCACAAGCCTCGCCAGATTATTTGGCACTTGCTGTGTATACAATGCCATGTCTTGCTTTCCTACCCATTCTCACACTGTGCCCTTAGCTTGAAATGCTCTTTTTCCCTTTCATCTTATCAAAATCCTTCAACACCAACTCAAATACCACCTTCTCTGGGCCATGAAGTTACAATCAATGATGAAAATCAGTTTGCTGAATACTAAAGATTAAAGCCCTTTTATATTTTCAAATACTCAGGCATTTTACTTTCTGCTATCAAATCAATCAGAAATCAAAGCATCAATTACTCACTGGCCTTCTAATTAGGATATACTGTTCACTCAACTCCATCCTAACACAGAACTGTGTGTGTGTGTGTGTGTGTGTGAGACATGGGGGTTTCGATTCAAGATTATATGTAACCAGCACTCAGCATGTGTGTGTGCATGTGTGTATTGGGGAATGAGGGAGAGTAACACATACTGAAGAGAAGAAATTTCTGGGATTGTGGAACCACTGATAACATTTTTTAAAAGTTCCAGAATTGAAGCTTGGATCACTGGTGGTGAGGGGAGAGAGTAGCAATTTTCTAGCCTGGAAGGTTGGCCAAGAATAGCATGTGAAAGAAAAAAACGAACTTCAAAGCACATTTGTTTCCACCTTTTAAGGTATACTAGGAAAATTCACCAAAGGAAGACATTTTAAAATGTTTCTCTTTTCTAATGGTTGCTCAATACTAGCCTTCATCCTGCCAATGAGCACACACAGGAGATAAAACTCACCAAACCAGAAAAACACCAACTGTCAAAAGAGACTGACACACGGCAACTTGAGTTAATTCAGGCACAGAAGTGCCTTCACGGAAGCACCATGTTCTCTTCTCTCCCTTCTCCTGGAGGTGACACTTTTCAGCACAGCCAACAATTCTCTCTTGCCTTGCAATCAGCTCTCTGCAGTCTTTTAAAGTACTTATTTCATTTCCATTTTTACATATTCAAATTTCCATCCTCATCAATAAAGACCACATATAACACTCCCCCTCCAATTTGTATGAAAATTCACTCAACCAGTTCTTTCCCAATAAAAACAGAGTGTACTTTTCCTCACTTTGTATGTCACTAATTTCCTCAATAAGCTCTAACAGAATTACACCTGTATTTCACCCCAATGCCTTTTTCCACTAATTCATTGGAGGGTTACTAGTTCAAACTATTTCAAGGGTCCAGACAATTGATTGATGCTGACTGGTATTACTCCATCTCTCCAGAAGAGTGAACAAAAAGAAATGGGATTAAATCACTTCTGAGAGGAAATTCTGAGACAGAAGGAAAAAGCTTCATGAGTGTATGAATCAAACGTTACAAGAATTTCTGTGAAGGTTATAGAACACCAATCATCAAAGTCCTTTGAAAAGGAGTTAAGTCTATTTTTAAAGCCGCAACCCCTTGGAAGAAGTGATTGTGAATGAAAGACCTCTTGATGGCTTTTTCTTCACAAAAATTCTATGATTACCAAATATTACAGCAGCAGACTCTGTAAACTGCCTACCTGATATTCATTCTTCCCTCCTTCTGGCCAAGAAACTCCTCTCATGCCACTAGAGATGGCCATATAACCTGGCCAATGAGATGTAGGCTGAAGTGACCGGAAGGTGTTTCTGAGAAAGTTTCTCAAAAAGTAACCACACTCGGGACTTCCCTGGTGGTGCAGTGGTTAAGAATCTGCCTGCCAATGCAGGGGACACAGGTTCGAGCCCTGGTCCAGGAAGATCCCACATGCCGCAGAGCAACTAAGCCCGTGCAGCACAACTACTGAGCCTGTGCTCTAGAGCCCGCGGGCCGCAACTACTGAAGCCCATGCGCTCTAGGGCCCACGTGCTGCAACTACTGAGCCCACATGCTGCAACTACTGAAGCTCATGCACCTAGAGCCTGTGCTCTGCAACAAGAGAAGCCACCACACTGAGAAGCCTGCACACCGCAACAATGAGTAACCCCTGCTCGCCGCAACTAGAGAAAGCCCGCACGCAGCAACAAAGATCCAAAACAGCCAAAAAAAAAAAAAAAGTAACCACACTCAGCTGACCTTTTACACTTTGACCTTTGCTCTTTACCCTTTCACATCTTCTGACTGAAAGGCAAACTCAAAGCCTAGAGATACAGTCACCATCTTGCATATGTGAAGCCACACACTAAACACAGCAGAGGAGGACAACAGAGGTACCTTGTGCTAGTACTCCAGCCATGGGTGGCCTCTTCTAGACTTACTGTTATAGGACCAAAATAAACCCATTATTTGGGTAAACCACTGTAATAGGGTTTTCCATTGTTTACAGCCAAACTCAAAGCTAACTGATACAATTATACTCCCTCTTTGGTAAAACTGTCTACTTTTGGCTTCTGTGACACATTCTCCTGGTTTTCCTCTTTTCTTACTGGACCTTCCTCTTCTTCTCCTTTTCTGGATCTTCTCTGTTCAGCCTCCTAGGAGTACTCCAAGGATCAGTCTTAGTCCCTGTAGTAGCAAAATAATACCTGTAAAGTTGTTCATATCCTAATCCCCAGAATGTGAATATTTTACCTTAGATGACAAAAGGGACTTTGCAGATATTATTAAGGATCTTGAGATGGGAGATTAAACTGGAGTATCCAGATGGGCCCAATAAAATCGCAAGAATCCTTATAAAGGAAAAAGCGAAGCAGGAGACAGAAAAAGTTGTGACAATATACAAATGGCCAATAGGCATATGAAAAGATGCTCATCGTTGCTCATTATTAGAGAAATGCAAAGCAAAACTACAATGAGGTACCACCTCACACCAGTCAGAACGGCCATCATTAAAAAGTCTACAGGGACTTCCCTGGTGGCACAGTGGTTAAGAACCTGCCTGCCAATGCAGGGGACACAGGTTCGATTCCTGGTCCAGGAAGATCCCAGATGCCGTGGAGCAACTAAGGCCGTTCACCACAACTACTGAGCCTGTGCTCTAGAGCCCATGAGCCACAACTACTGAGCCCACGCACCACAACTACTGAAGCCCGTGCACTTAGAGCCCATGCTCCGCAACAAGAAAAGCCACCACAATGAGAAGCCCGCGCACCACAACAAAGAGTAGCCCCCGCTCACTGCAACTAGAGAAAGCCTGTGCGCAGCAACAAAGACCCAATGCAGCCAAAAATAAATACATAATAAATAAAATTTTTTTTAAAAAAGGTCTACAAATAATAAATGCTGGAGAGGGTGTGGAAAAAAGGGAACCCCCCTACACTGCTGGGGGGAACGTAAATTGGTGCAGCCACTCTGGAAAACAGTATGGAGGTTTCTCAAAAAACTAAAAATAGAGTTGCCGTATGATCCAGCAATCCCACTCCTGGGCACATACCCAGACAAAACTATAATTCAAAAAGATACATGCACCCAAATGTTCATAGAAGCACCATTTACAATAGCCAAGACATGGAAGCAACCTAAATGTCCATCAACAGACGAATGGATAAAGAAGATGTGGTATACATATACAATGGAATATTGTTCAGCCATTAAAAAGAATGAAATAATGCCATTTGCAGCAACATGGATGGACCTAGAGATTACTATACTAAGCAAAGTAAGTCAGAAAGAGACAGATATCATATGATATCACTTATATGTGAATCTAAAATACGACACAAATAAACATATCTATGAAACAGAAAGAGCCTCACAGACATAGAGAACAGACTTGTGGTTGCCAAGGAAGGGGGGAGGAATGGAGGAGGGAAGGATTGGGAGTTTGGGACTAGTAGATGCAAACTATTATATATAGGATGGATAAACACAAGGTCCTACTGTACTGCACCGGGAACTATATTCAACATCCTGTAATAAACCATAATGGAAAAGAATATATATGTAAAACTGAGTCATTTGCTATACAGTAGAAATTAACACAACATTGTAAATCAACTATACTTCAATAAAACTAATTAAAGAAAGAAAGAAAAAAGAAAAAGGTGTGACAATGGAAACAGAGGTTGGCTGCACTTTGAATATGAGGAAGGGGCCACAAGCAAATGCAAGCAGGTTGCTTTGAGAAGCTAGAAAAGGTGAGAAAAACGAATTCTGTCCTAGAGTCTACAGAGAGCGTTCAACCAAAACCTTGATTTGGGCCCAGTAAAACCCAGTTTTGACTTCTGACCTCCAGAACCATAAAATAATAAATCTGTGTTGTTTTAAGCTACTAAGTGTGTAGTAATTTGTTACAGTCGCAATAAGACACTAATCCAGGCCCCATTCCTTTATCTATATGCTCTTCCAAAGGAACCCCAAGGCATCCTGTAGCTTTAAAAACCATCTATATTCCAAGACTACCAAATCTTTCTCAGCAAATCTGACCTCTCCCCAGGATTCCAGATTAGTATATCCAAATTACTACTTGTAGGGAGAAGAAACAAGTTGCAGCCCTTTTACAAACTGCAGGCTTATCAAGCCTATTTTTGCCTGAACGTGTTACCTGTTGAATTAGTCTGTATCTTTCTGTGCTCCCTGTGTGTGATGAGGCAGCATCTGATGATAGCGAGGATGTGACAGAGCAGGATACCATCCACTTCACTCATTCATTCTTTCATCCAAATATCATGATTGACCCAACTTACAATGTGCCAGTTGCTATGCCAGTCCTACAAGTGCATAAGGCATGTTCCATCTTGTAAGATATCTCAAACACCACACTGCCATTTGGGGCCCCCTAATATCCTCCACTTCATCCCACACACCAGCATCTGCCCCTCCCCCCCAAAAAAAACCATGCTGCTCTCCTTTCCCAGGCTTCTTCATCCCAGTCAACTGCACCATCAACAGTTGCTCATGCCAAAAACCTAAGAGCTTACCTTGCATTCATTCCTCTTCTCCTCACTCCACACATCCAGCCTATAAGCAAATCCTATCAACTCTATCTTAAAAACACACCCAAATGCATTTCTATCTCCCCATCTACTGCTTCTTCTGCAATCCAAGCCACCACCATCTCTCACATAGAATATTGCAACCACCTCCAATCATCTATTCTCTACACAGCAACCAGAAGTGCATTTTATAATGTAAATTAGTCCATGTCACTGCCCTGCTTAAAGCCCATCAGTGACATCTCTTTGCACTTAGAATGAGAGTCAATCTCCTTTGCTGGCTTTCAGAGACTTTCTTGCCTCTTCCTAGCTCTCCATCCTTGTCCCTACCTGGCTTGCCATGTGCCAGCCATGCTGGCCTTCTTTGGAACATGCCAATCTCCATTTTGCATTAGGACATTTCTACTGGCTTTTCTCTCTAACTAAAATGCTTTCCCCCTAATCTTCTTTCTCAACCTTTAAGTCTCATCTCAAATGTTACCTCCTCAATGAGTCTTTCCTGACTACCCTATATAAAATAGCCATCCAACTATTCCCCCAAATCATCTCCCTATTTCAATTATTTGCACAGTGTATATTCCTATCTGATATTTTTTCTTTTAGCATGTATCCTGTTTCCCCCAAGGATAATGTAAAAGTTATGAGAGCAGGGACCTTGTCCTTTTCACTGCTATGGGCCCTGATCTTTAAAAATTGTCTGGCAGAACTACCACACAACCCAGCAATCCCACTACTGGGCACATACCCTGAGAAAACCATAATTCAAAAAGAGTCATGTACCACAATGTTCACTGCAGCTCTATTTACAATAGCCAGGACATGGAAGCAACCTACGTGTCCATCGACAGATGAATGGATAAAGAAGATGTGGCACATATATACAATGGAATATTACTCAGCCATAAAAAGAAATGAAATTGAGTTATTTGTAGTGAGGTGGATGAACCTAGAGTCTGTCATACAGAGGGAAGTAAGTCAGAAGGAGAAAAACAAATACCGTATGCTAACACATACATATGGAATCTAAAAGAAAAAAAAAATGGTTCTGAAGAACTTAGGGGCAGGACAGGAATAAAGACGCAGACGTAGAGAATGGACTTGAGGACATGGGGAGGGGGAAGGGTAAGCTGGGACAAAATGAGAGAGTGGCATGGGCATATATACACTACCAAATGTAAAATAGCTAGTGCAAAGCAGCTGCATAGCACAGGGAGATCAGCTTGGTGCTCCCACAGATTCTAGGTATTGCTGTGCTTGGTGCTGGAGCTCCCTGTCCCTCCACACTGTGTACCATGCAGCTGACTCTTTTGGCATGGGTGTTCCCTACCCCATAGCTGAGTTCCAGCAATTGAATTAGCATACTTCAAAGGCCCTTTGTCATTAAGAGTATATCTCTCCTTGAAGTGGAAAGTTAAAATGATGCCCTCATTGGACAGAAACACCATTTAAGACCCCACAATAAAATGTTCAATTACTTCACGCCCAATTTTGTATAGATTATTCTAGAATACATAATAGGGAGCAGGGCTTTTTAATCACATGTAATAGATTCTAAATTGAAAACACTTTAATAAATGAAATCACCAGTTACCTTCATTGTTTTAGAATTTCCACCCTGCAGCTCACAACAAGAGCACCAGTTGTATCTTTTCTCCAGCTCATACTCCCTTGGCACTTGGGTCACACAGTAACACATGTGTCTTTTCTATACTGCTTTTTGCTTCGGCATTTGGCCATTTACCACAAAGGAGGTGAGGACAACCAGGTAAAAGATTGAAAAGTAGTTCTGCTACCTTTTTTTCCTCCTGCCTCCCCCCAAAAAATTAAATGTCACATGGTCTCTACATCATATATCTTTGCTTTGGTTTCACAGTATAGGGACATTCAGAACAGCCTGGGTGAATTCTGGCCAAACTTAAAAGGCATCAAGATAGTTATCAATCATGCCTTCAAGCAGATATCAGCCTATTGTTTAAATGTGGAGTTAAAAGGCATATGAATAAGGAATATGCTGAAAAGCTTGAAAAAATGCAACTATGTTTTAACTGCTAAAATCTCCTGCCTCACTAAATACAATATGAAAACTTCCAAATGTGGGCCATGTAGCTTTAAGAAAACTAAGGCCCTAAACATAGTAGAAACATAGCCAATCACGATCCTCAAAAATAATTCATGTCTATGTTGCTTAGTGCACAAGACATCACTTACACCCCAAAAGAAATATTAGGCTTTGTGGCGTTGCAGCTCCTCACAGCTCTCAGAAGCCAGTTCCCTTATCAGTCAAGCAGGAGTGTAATTAAAGACAATACCTAGGGCAGCTGTGTTGAAAAAAACAAGTAGTTTGTCTTCTCCCTTCCCACACTTCTGCTCACGTAGTTAATCTGAACATAGCATCATCTCCATCGTCAAGGCTTCTCAAAAGGCAGAATAATAGGAAACGTATCTGTTTCCCAGTACGGATTGTGAGGGATGAAGAAATACTTGCTCTTATCTTGCTATTGCATTATATAAAATGCAAGTAATTTAGGTCTGGAAATTCAAAAGCTGCTGAGATAGGAGACTGTTCTTATTGGAGAATAAGAACAATTATCTTCAGGGATAGAGAGAATCCGGGAAAATGGCTTATACTCAGTGGTATTCTGGAAAATGTTTAACAACAGGCTCTCCAGGGGAAAGCCCTGATTTATAGAATTTTCCAGTTTCTATGCTGTAAATATTCCTACCATGACTGATTTCAAGCTACCAATGTAATATCACTGAACACAGAGTTGGAGAGAGATCTACAGTTGGAAGCCATTACACAGTATTTCCACCACACATACAATAGGCATAAATAATCTCAAGAACATAGATAATAGTAAAATAACTAGAAAGTGGTAAATACTGAGTATTTGTTACCTTTGTTTTTAATACAATTTATTGAAATTTTATACAATTTAATTTTAAACAATGGCTATGTTTATTACCTTGCAGAATTCCTGAAAACAATCACCTCTCACAAGCCAGTACAAACTGACCTCAGCCCACCACTATATATACTATACTCTGGCTGCCCCATTACCAGAAGTAATAAATAGTTCCCCAGTTAGTTATAACAAGTGAAAGAGAATGCACAGTAACAATATTCATCTTTTCAACAGTGGAATTTAGTCATTTCTTTAATATTTTTCCCAAGACCTACCTTTCCAGAATGATCTAGGAACATGTTTACATGTTGTTACTAAAACAATGAAAACCCAGGTACTTTTTATAATCATGATTTTTGAGAATGTATTTTTGTAACCCTTTCTTCTTCACATGTATAGGACTAAATGCTAATAGGAAATTTTAGCTGAGGCACCAAGACAATCTCAAATTCCAAGTGAAGTGCAAAGCTATGCTGAGAAATTGCAAAAGAGGTGATCAAAAAACAGTTACATAGGGCTTCCCTGGTGGCGCAGTGGTTAGAAATCCGCCTGCCAATGCAGGCGACACGGGTTCGTGTCCCGGTCCGGGAAGATCCCACATGCCGTGGAGCGGCTAGGCCCGTGAGCCACAGCTACGGAGCCTGTGCTCGGCAACGGGAGAGGCCACAACAGTGAGAGGCCCGCGCATCGCGATGAAGAGTGGCCCCTGCTCTCCGCAACTGGAGAAAGCCCTTGCACAGAAACTAAGACCCAACACATCCAAAAATAAATAAATAAATAAATTTATTTAAAAAAAAAAAAAAACAGTTACATAGACTTCCACTTCTGGGAGGGTGGAGTTGACATACTTTTCCCTGTCTTCCCCACTAAGTACAACCAAACACCCTGGACATTATATATAAAACGAATGAAAGAAGACGCTGAAATTTGGAGAAAAGAAGATAGACAAGCTAGGGAATAACACAGTGGTGAGTTTCCTGGCTTTTCTTTTTGCCTCATAAATCCCAGAGTAGGGGCTGAAGAAGCCAACCACCCAGAAACTCAGGGCACAGACTAAAAAGTTCCCCAAGAGCCTTTGCTCTCTAGCCAAAGGACCTTGTAAGGATGGAACTTTAATGCATCTTAACTGTACTGATGTCAGAATCCTGGTTGTGATATTACACTACAGTTTGGGAAGATGCTATCATTGGGGGAAACTGGATAAAGGGTACACGGGATCTCTCTGGATTATTTCTTACAACTGCATGTAAATTTATAACTGTGTCAAATTTAATTTTAAAAAAGTTACATGTCTCCTACCCCCTCAGCTATATCAGGATATAAAAGGGTCAGAAGTCAGAGATTAGGAGATTTTGGAGAAAGCTGTTGGTGTACCAAGAGATCCAACCCTGCTCCCAAGGTAGCAAACTAAGGGGTGTTTCCTGCATCCCTGCAAATCAAAATAGAGGGGTTTTAAGGAAAGCACTTGGAGAGTTTGATATTTGGCCTCTAGAGATGGGAATATACAGACTGACTCCCACCTGAAAAATCTAAAGGGTGAGACCCAGCTGGCTAGAGGCTTTGATAGAAAAGCAAATGTGAGATGGCTGCATGGGGCAGCCTATGTTCCCAGAGTCTGTGGAACAAAGGATATGTGATTATTTCCTGTGGACCAGATGGGACCATGCACAGGAGTAACATAGGTCTTCTTAGATATTGTCCAAGAGAGTCACCTGGAGTGGGAAGAAAGACCTCGGCAGGAAGAAGCCAGCATACTTATGAATTCCTAAGGGATGAGGGAGCTTTCCTAAACCTCCATGCAGAACAGAAATGCCCATGTCAACGAAGCAGTGCCTTTTCTCTTCTGAGGGATCAAAAACCAAGTCAGCACTTTTAAATTCAGATGCTGTATTATAAAATGCCTTGTTCTGTGCTGATATGAAACTTAATTTTATAAGCTTTCAAATTAAACATAACTGGTTAATCAACCAGGGTGAAAGAGTCAAATAATAAATTTAACTGTGTTCTCAAACAAAAGTGACAAATTTCTCTGTTGGTTTCCTGCTATTCAATATAAAAATAAATAAGTAAAGGTGATTCACTGTTAAATTATTTCATTACTCATTTTAAATGAATACCATAAAGTTTGTCAAGAATCATGAACTGGATTTAGTTAAATAGGAGAAGTCATGAGGCACAGCTAAGTGAAGGAGATAATAATAGTTTATTAAAGATATTTGTGAATCACTTCAAGTAAATCTGATTTTCCAATGAACTCCTGCTTAGTATTCGGATGTTGTTCTTCATAAGCTATAAAAAGCCCAAACGACTTTTAATTATTGAGCTAGGTACCAGAATTCATTGACTCCGTTCTGCAAAAGTTAAAAACAATCTAGACAACATAACCAAATAGTTGATGGATATTCTCCTTATGGAACTATTCCAGCTACTAAAGAAAGTATGATAGAATTAGAATCCAACAATATGAAATATTCTCACCAAGAAAATCAAACTTGAATCTGATCAAGCCTCTACATGGAACAACCAGTCTTCAGGGAATACAGAGGGGCAGAGGAATGGGTTGCACAGCCCCATGAGGATGCAAACAGTAAGCAGAGACTGTGGGCATGCTACACGACAAATGACCAGTTCACTCAACTAAATTGTAAGGGGAAAAGAGAGAGCGAGCCAGGATGAGGATCTAGATTTTAGAAGTCTTAGGGGAACATCAGCAAGTTGCAAAGTATGGTCTGTTATGTTATGTTGAAAAAATTTTCAAGATGACCAGAGAAATATGGACAGGAAATATGAAAGGCTATTTAATGTACTAAGCTTACTATGCTGTATTAGATTATATTTACTGTTAGTATTGTATATCTTAATGTATAATGTTATTAGTATAAATATTAAGAAATTATTGTTAAACTTATGTTAAGAGAAATATGTCAAGAGAGAAAAAGATAAAGTAAATGTGGTACATTGTTAACATACAGGGAATCTGGGTGAAGGATATATGGGAATTCCTTACAACTTCACTGTAAATCAAAAGTTATGTTAAAATAAAAAGCTAAAAGAAACAAACAAACAAAAACAACCAAGTCAGCAACACAAGAGAGGATGAGCAGAAACCCTAGATTGGAAGGAACACACAGCAGTCAATGCTGTATAACGCTCACACATGGAGTTTCCTCGTATTGCCACAAGCTGGAAAACATTCATTATTATCAGTTCTCAAACTGAGCGCTCCTGAGGACTTCTGCAAACGGGGATTATAGATAATTTGATTTTTAATCATCACATAAACAGGTCAGGGTCTTCATTACTGAAACACACTTTGAAATTGTTTTTTAATTGACACGATTACAATATAAACAGCAAGAATAAATTCATTAAAATTAAACAATTCAATGAAATCATTATTTTCCCTAAACACATTCTCTGATGTTGTGGTCTTTTATGACAAGACATACTTTTTTAGGTATCTCTCTTACCTCCTGTACCCTCCTCACACCCCATTCTCTCCAAAGAGGGGAAATTCTAAGTCATAGTACAGGACACAGATCAGACCACCTCTGCTAGTGGGTGAAGCCACCATGCATAAAAGGGTCAGCATATGAGTGCACTTTCTCTCCCCTTTCTCTTGTTTATATGATGCTGAAGTGATAAGCTGACCATGTCCTGGCCATGAACTCTCTTAGGAGGAAAAATGATTCTCAGGAAATTTTAAGGGGGGAAGAAGGAGGTTGTAGAAAATTACTATACTATGATCACATCTTGTTTCGTTCTCATGGTCTCTATTCCATCCTTTTTTTAAAGAAGCATCTTAACTTATTTTTTATTTTGTACCCAATAACTATATCATTCAAATTCTTGAAGTTCTAATTCTGCTAATTATTGTTCTGGTGACTCTTACTCCAGGTGAATTGTTTCCATGCGTGTTTTGTACTTTTAGATTACAAGCTCACGTTTAGTGGCGTCTCTAATTTCCAAGCTAACTAACTAAATAACAAGAGCATTCCCATGATTTACTCATTTAACAAACACGAACTAATATGCCAGGTGGCCCTCTCATAGTCTCTACCCTCAAGAAGCTTTAGAATCACACCCACCAGTGCTGGTTGGAGACAACAGTCAACATCCTAGTCAGAATGATAATAGCTAACACTTACTGAACAATCATTGGGTGCCAAGCGTTTGACACGCATTACTTCACTTAATCTTCAATACCCCCCAAAGGGAGGTACTATTATTATCCCCATTTCATAGATGAGAAACGCTGATGCTTGTACAGAGACTGGTAACTTTCCCATGGTCACTCTGCTAGTAAACTGTAGAACTGGAATTTAAAATCATGTCATCCTGACTCCAGCACCCAAACTCTTATCCACTAGGATATATAAATTTCAAAGCACCCAGGCTCAGGCATGAAGCAAAAATAACAACACAAGACCAACAAGGAGCGAGACTTGACTGAGATCCTGAAGTTCCTTATTCACTTGGACGTAAAATACGGGCTGAGAGTAGATAAGCTGCTGCAGAAACACACCTCAGGGAGGACACATCCAAGGTCTGTTCTGAAGCAAGGTTTAATTCCAAGTTTCACAAAATAGATAAGCTGAGGCGGCTGGTCCCACACCGCCATTTGAATAGGCTCGGGTGCTGGAACAATCCTGGGCTTTCAAGAGCCCAGCTGCAGGGAGTTGAGGGAGAAAATAAAGTCAGAGAATCTGTGGTAGTGAAACAGGAGGGAAGGGGGCAGGGCACAATTTTTAAAAGAATGACATAGCCTTTGAGGATACAACAACAACTCATTACAACCGATTAGGTCCAAGATGGCAGAACATTAAACTCCCAGCAGACCTTGAGCCTCATTATGTGCTCATTGTAATATATTAGTATATTTAACTGACACGCCCACAGGCACCATGACAGTTCCGAGACCCACCACAAAAGGCCAAAAAGTGAGCGGTGGCCCAGATCCTGGAAATCCCCGCCAGCTCCCCAAAATACTTGGAATAATCCTCCCACTCATTAGCCTATGAAATTACCCAGCCCATAAAAACTAACCACCCCCATATTTCGGGACCTCTCGCCTTCTGAGACAGCCCACACTCTGTCTATGGAATGTATCTCCCAAGGCCTCTTGCCTTCTGAGATGACCCACACTCTGTCTGTGGAATATGTATCTCTCTCAGTAAATAAGCTTCTTACCTATCACTTTGCCTCTCGCTGAATTCCTTCTGTGCTGAGACAAAAAGAACCTGAACTTCAGCAAGTCCTGAGGCCAGGTGTGCGATCGCAATTAAAAGGCAGTGGCTTCAAGTCCCAATCTGGGTTTTGGCTGGGTTCGAGTCCCATCTAAGTTGTGCGGTTTCAATAGGAGCAGGCAGGGAAGCTCAGAAGCCAGTATGGTTACACAAAGTTCGCTGATACGCTGAAGCCCACCATCTAGTGCACAATTTTCATTAGGATGATGAAATCAGGATTTTCACAGCGTGCTGTGGTATTTGAAAAATGCCACTACATAGGTCTGGAGGACACAGCTCTATAAAATTTATATTTTCTGGATTTTACATAGAAGTCAAGTTCAGAAGATCTTTTGAGCTGAAAGCATGATAAGCTAAGGGTAGTTTGGGGAATAAGCTCCTGAGTGGTACTTTTTAAGTCGTTAAGTAGATAGATGATCAGTGCCCACAAACATCAAGGATGCTTGTGACCACTTACTAGCAGATGCAACCTCTTCTAAAGAAAAGGTATTTTCAAAAACTCAGACTAAATGGGATATAGTAAAATTCTTTCATCTGAATTGAATGTTATTCAGCCTTGAAAAATCTCATTTTAACTGTTTATATTACTATCTGCCATCTATAAAAGTTCTTCCTAGAACAATTAAGAGAAAAAATTGTATACATTCTTTCATAATAACCTGTGCTCTTGAGTATTATTGAAATAAGCATTATGTAATTATTAAGCTATCGGATTACTGTCTGAGACTGATTAATTGCAGAACACCAGACAAGGTACTAATGAAGCCATGGCCAAGGGTCAGTCCTTAGGAAGGCTGTTCAGGGTCACTGGGTTTCATGACTTCCAGCTGGCCCCTCACCCCAGCTGGTGGCAAGGGGGACAAAGTACGACAGAGAGAGGAAATAGCCCTACTGATAGCAGAGGAGTGCCATTGCCTTACACATGAAGAAAAACATATTAATAGGTCATGGCGGACATTTAACAGGTAATTCCCTCAAATGAGTTACCATTTCATACCCTGTAATTTGATGTGATTCTCCTTTTAACAGCACTCTGAACAGATGCACGTTTCCCATTTACATTCAAGATCACAGTACATTCTCTTTCCACCAGAAAGGCTCTTCTGTAGGATGAATCATAATGATAATGTATGCAGTAAAGGGGAGCGTACTAGGGAACCACAAGGACCTCTGACCTCAGCTGCTTGTCCTATCATCACTCTGCCCTCTCCACCCCTACGAGCCCCTTTCACTTCCATGTCAGGGCTTTGCCTGCTCTCCTTCCCATTTTAGAGTTACTATCACCTGGAGCGCTCCTCAGGGAACCTCTCCCCTTGTGCTGCGGTACAGGACTCTGTTTCCTGGGTCCCTCCCCTTCCCTTGGGTATGATCTCGCAAAGGAAGTCCGAGGAGCGTTCTTGAGGGTCTTGCTGTTTATCACTCTGGGAAAACAAGCAGGAGTTATCCACAGTAAAAAAAATACACGTAAGGTACAAACTGATAAGACTCCTGAGGTCCCCTAGTGAGTGTCCTCTGGGTGTCACCGTTCTGGGGACAGAGAAGACTTAACATATATTTCCAGAAAGAAGAAACACACTACCATTTAGTAGCTTATGGTATAACTTACAAAGTTAACACCTAAGCTGCCTTTAAACAAAAAGAGGACGTAAGGGTATGGGGAGGGGACTCGTATATTTATATGAAATTATCTCCAAAATATATTAAGTGAAAGCTAAGTGTAGAACAGATATATTCTGTACACAAAAGGGAGAAATATCTAGTTAAATGTATTTACTTGTAAATGCCTAAAATACTCTAGAAACAGACAACACAGATTGCCTCCCTGGAAGGGAACTGGGTGGCTGGGGGACTCCTCCTTATAGTCAAGAAGACTGCTTCTTATAGTCCCTTTTACATCTTTTGAGGTTCTATTCTCTCCTCTCTCAGGAAAGAATTTACAAGTGAATGTTCTCACACTCAATAGACAGATACCTGATAGATGGACAGATTGTAATGGTAAGAATCTGAAGAAATCATCCAAGTCTCTGGCAGGAGGAAGGTGACCCTTCTCCCGCCTCTCATTCTCAACTCCTGTCTTCACCTGTCCATCCATTAAAGGACTGTTGTGAAGTTCAAGCACATTGTTGAAGTGTAAGAGAAATATACAATAAAATCTAAATAGCTCATTCCTTTCTCTTCCCCATTCCTTTACACAGAGCCTTCCTCTTCTTAAAAATAAATTTTGAAGAAGGCTCTTAAGGGATGGTTAAGACCCTACTGACTGTTAAATTGAGCTTTAAAACATTTTTAAAAGACTTCATGAAAACATACCCTTCCTTCCCATGGCTTTTCATCTTTATATGAGTAACACCAGCAATACTAAACCACCTAAAGTTTAAACTTTCTCTAAGGATTAAGTTGAAGGCTTTGCAAGTCTTCTTTCAGAATATAAATGACAACAGCCTCTTGCACACAATGTCCCCCTTCCACCAAGCATTTTTTTTTAAATAAAATAAACATCCTCAAGTTTAGTAAGAACAATCTGATTCAAAGGAAAATCAATTGGTCCTCAAATTCTGTGGCAGCTTTGAAAATATTCTTCCTGAGTAGCCAAAAAGTGATCTGCATTGTGAGTCTAAAGTGAAAAAATTAGAACGCAGCTCAGCCATAGAAAATGTAGCAAGAGCCAGCATCTTGCATTTCTCCCAAGGTGGAATTGAGAAGGAATAGTAGGCCCAATAAAGGTACCACATTAAAATAATCATCAATCGTGGGGTAGCTCATATTAATGTTGACAACTATTTGCTCCCTACCTTGCAACATCTTTGTTGTTTGCCATGACTCCTGCCAGAGGAGCACATCTTACTGCATATTGTCAGACTTGGCCTTGGACTTGACTAGTCAATGAATGTCAGCAGAAATGACAGTGTGCTCTCTCCAAGCAGGAGCTTCTTGAAGAGGCCTGCTCTTGCTTTTTCATCTCTAACTAACTGACGAACAGCTTATTGTAGATGGGATGCTCCATTAGCCTGCATTCCAAAATGAAGACTCATGGAACAGAGCCCCTGCCACAGCTGCAACCGCAGGCAACCTACAGCAAAAAGGGGAGCTCTCAAGCCCATCCATAGAGGACACGCAATGAGACAAAGAAAAAATTTGTTATTTGCCACTGAGATTTGGGGGTTGCTTCTTATCACAGGTTAGATGATTAATACAACACACAAATCATAACGATCCCAAGAACAGGGAAACTAGGTTTCTGTGTTCTAGGGAAAAAAGAAAAAAAAGAAAATATTTATAGAACATATGCTCTAGGCCAAACTCCAACTGTTCTAGGAATTTTCATGAAATTACCCACCAACTTGATTGTGAAACAACTCCTTTAGTCTCATCTAGAAAATGAGAGGCTAAGGTTCTATGGCCTCTAAGTAAGTTTCCAAAGCTGGCATCCTGTATGAGTTCCTTACTGGAGCCTTTCATAAAAATAAGATTCACTACATAGTTTATAGTCACCGTGTTTTCAAGGGAATAGATAATCTGGGCTAGATTAATCCCTATGTTTTTTCATAAAATGACTGATATTTTAAACGAACCAAGAATTATTAGTACCATTTTCAGAGAAGACTGTCTTTCAGTTCACTAGTGTTTAAAATTTTTTATTTCAGAGAACAAGCCAATTTTTATTTCCTATTTTTACCTACTTAATATTATCTAACTACCAAAAATCTTGGAATTCTTCCATTTTTAAGGGCAATCTTCAACTAAAATTTAGCTTCCTCTTACACTGTCATGAATTTCATTTAAGATGCCTATAAATGTACCAATATTAATGTGAATCTGTTAATAATTTGGCTTTTTTAAAAGTTTATATGTGATAATAGAGATATCATGAAAAGATTTCAAGTCTTAAGAGTCTAGCATTATTAAAGATCAATACCGTCACCATTAATGACACAAAGGCATTGTTCTGGGAAGGGAAATACATCTGGAGTTTGATAAATGGATTTTAAATAAAGAAGAACGGAAAATAATCTATCCAGGTTGAAAGAAAGCTTTTAAAGGCAGGCAAAGTCAAATGTAATATTCTGAAGCAAAATTCTCCTATGTCTCCTCTGATTTGAAAAGAAAAATATCTGTAGAAAGATAACATATACATCTTGTGGTGATGTTAATCTTTTTAACCATTTTATTTGACATCTTAACTATATACCTAATGGACAGAACAAGAAACCTTTAAATTGCCAGTCTTTATAATTCTGGGCAAAGAATGATAAGACGTTAGACCACAATTAGAAATGTGGTATTAGAAAAAATAGAAAGAGGTTATTTTTTAACAAAGTATATCATTAAAATTCAATATTTGAACACTCACTTAACATGTGCACTGTTTTATCTGTATATGAAATAAAGGCACAGACTGGAAAATAAAGGAGGTAAGTTTAGTGAGCAGATTATCTGTGATGTTTTGGTTTATATATCTTTTATTATTGTTACAATAATATTTTTAAACAATTTTAAATAAATGCTGCTACTGGTATCTTATTACATACACTAATTTTCATGTCCTGTGGAGAATTTCAGCAAAGAACTGGAAAGCAGAAAATAAATCAAAATGAAACTCTAGGACTGAAAAACAAAACAATGTAAGTTGACAAGAGATGGACTGAATAAGAGATTACATGCAACTGAAGAGACAATTAGCAAGGTAAAACATCGGAAGAAAAGATATAAGCTGGGAGATTGGTTCAAGATGGCAGAGATTGGTTCAAGATGGCAGAGATTGGCTCAAGATGGCGGAGTAGAAGGACATGCACTCACTCCCTCTTGCGAAAGCACCAGAATCACAACTAACTGCTGAACAATCATCGACAGGAAGACACTGGAACTCACCAAAAAAGATACCCCACATCCAAAGACAAAGGAGAAGCAACAATGAGACAGTAGGAGGGGCGCAATCACAATAAAATCAAATCCCATAACTACTGGGTGGGTGACTCACAAAATGGAGAACACTTATACCACAGAAGCCCACCCACTGGAGTGAAGGTTCTGAGCCCCACATCAGGCTTCCCAACCTGGGGGTCCAGCAATGGGAGGAGGAATTCCTAGAGAATCAGACTCTGAAGCCTAGCAGGATTTGATTGCAGGACTTCGACAGGACTGGGGGAAATGGAGACTCCACTCTTGGAGGGCACACACAAAGTAGTGTGCGCATCGGGACCCAGGGGAAAGAGCAGTGACCCCCACAGGAGACTAAACCAGACCTACCTGCTAGTGTTGGAGGGTCTGCTGCAGAGGTGGGGGGTGGCAGTGTCTCACTGTGAGAACAAAGACAATGGCAGCAGGAGTTCTGGGAAGTACTCCTTGGCGTGAGCCCTCCCAGACTCCGCCATTAGCCCCACCAAAGAGCCGGGTAGGCTCCAGTGTTGGGTCGCCTGAGGCCAAACAATCAACAGGGAGGGAACCCAGCCCCACCCATCAGCAGTCAAGCAGATTAAAGTTTTACTGAGCTCTGCCCACCAGAGCAACAGTCAGCTCTACCCACCACCAGTCCCTCCCATCAGGAAACTTGCACAAGCCTCTTAGATAGCCTCATCCAACAGAGGGCAGACAGCAGAAGCAAGAAGAATTATAGTCCTGCAGCCTGTGGAACAAAAACCACATTCACAGAAAGATAGACAAGATGAAAAGGCAGAGGACTTTGTACCAGTTGAACGAACAAGATAAAACCCCAGAAAAACAACTAAATGAAGTGGAGATAGGAAACCTTCCAGAAAAAAGATTCAGAATAATGATAGTGAAGATGATCCAGGACCTCAGAAAAAGAATGGAAGCAAAGATCAAGAAGATGCAAGACATGTTTAACAAAGACCTAAAAAAATTAAAGAACAAACACCTAGAAGAATTAAAGAATAAACAAACAGAGATGAATGATACAATAACTGAAATGAAAAATACACTAGAAGGAATCAATAGCAGAATAACTGAGGCAGAAGAACGGATAAGTGACCTGGAAGACAGAATGGTGGAATTCACTGCTGCGGAACAGAATAAAGAAAAAAGAATGAAAAGAAATGAAGACAGCCTAAGAGACCTCTAGGAAAACATTAAACACAACAACATTCACATTATAGGGGTCCCAGAAGGAAAAGAGAGAGAGAAAGGACCCGAGGAAATGTTTGAAGAGATTATAATCGTAAACTTCCCTAACACGGGAAAGGAAATAACGACCCAAGTCCAGGGAGCGCAGAGAGTCCCAGGCAGGATAAACCCACGGAGAAACACGCCAAGACAAATAGTAATCAAATTGACAAAAATTAAAGACAAAGAAAAATTATTGAAAGCAACAAGGGAAAAATGACAAATAACATACAAGTGAACTCCCATAAGGTTTGCAGCTGATTTCTCAGCAGAAACTCTACAATCCAGAAGGGAGTGGCATGATATATTTAACGTGATGAAAGGGAAGAAACTACAACCAAGATTACTCTACCCGCAAGGATCTCATTCAGATTCAACGGAGAAATCAAAAGCTTTACAGACAAGCAAAAGCTAAGAGAATTCAGCACCACCAAACCAGCTCTACAACAAATGCTAAAGGAACTTCTCTAAGTGGGAAACATGAGAGAAGAAAAGGACCTACAAAAACAAACACATAAAAATTAAGAAAATGGTCATAGGAACATACATATCGATAATTATCTTAAACGTGAATGGATTAAATGTTCCAACCAAAACACACAGACTTGCTGAATGGATACAAGAACAAGACCCATATATACGCTGTCTATAAGAGACCCAATTCAGACCTACGGACACATACAGACTGAAAGTGAGGGGATAGAAAAAGATATTCCATGCAAATGGAAATCAAAAGAAATCAGGAGTAGCAATACTCATATCAGATAAAATAGACTTTAAAATAAAGAATGTTACAAGAGACAAGGAAGGACACTACATAATGATCAAGGGATCAATCCAAGAAGAAGATATAACAATCATAAATATATATGCACCCAACATAGGAGCACCTCAATACATAAGGCAACTGCTAACAGCTATAAAAGAGGAAATCGACAGTATCACAATAATAGTGGGGGACTTTAACACTTCACTTACACCAATGGACAGACCATCCAGACAGAGAATTAATAAGGAAACAGAAGCTTTAAGTGACACAATACACCAGATAGATTTAATTGATATTTATAGGCCATGCCATCAGAAAATAGCAGATTACACTTTCTTCTCAAGTGCACACTGAATATTCTCCAGGATAGATCACATCTTGGGTCACAAATCAAGCCTCAGTAAATTTAAGAAAATTGAAATCATATCAAGCATCTTTTCTGACCACAACGCTATGAGATTAGAAATGAATTACAGGGGAAAATCTGTAAAAAACACAAACACAATAACTATACGTTACTAAATAACCAAGAGATCACTGAAGAAATCAAAGAGGAAATCAAAAAATACCTAGAGACAAATGACAATGAAAACACGATGATCCAAAACCTATGGGATGCAGCAAAAGCAGTTGTAAAAGGGAAGTTTATAGCAATACAAGCCTACCTCAAGAAACAAGAAAAATCTCAAATAAACAATCTAAACTTACACATAAAGGAACTAGAGAAAGAAGAACAAACAAAACCCAAAGTTAGTAGAAGGAAAGAAATCATACAGATCAGAGCAGAAATAAATGAAATAGAAACAAAGAAAACAATAGCAAAGATCAATAAAACTAAAAGTTGGTTCTTTGAGAAGATAAACAAAATTGATGAACCTTTAGCCAGACTCATCAAGAAAAAGAGGGAGAGGACTCAAATCAATAAAATTAGAAATGAAAGAGGAGAAGTTACAACAGACACTGAAGAAATACAAAGCATCCTAAGAGACTACTACAAGCAATTCTATGTCAATAAAATGGATAACCTGGAAGAAATGGACAAATTCTTAGAAAGGTATAAACTTCCAAGACTGAACCAGGAAGAAATAGAAAATATGAACACACCAATCACAACTAATGAAATTGAAACTGTGATTAAAAATCTTCCAACAAACAGAAGTCCAGGACCAGATGGCTTCACAGGTGAATTCTATCAAACATTTAGAGAAGAGCTAACACACATCCTTCTCAAACTCTTCCAAAAAATTCCAGAGGAAGGAACACTCCCAAACTCATTCTATGAGGATACCAAAATCAGAAAAAGATACTACAAAAAAAGAAAACTACAGACCAATATCACTGATGAATATAGATACAAAAATCCTCAACAAAATAATAGCAAACAGAATCCAACAACACATTAAAAGGATCATACACCATGATCAAGTGGGATTTATCCCAGGGATGCAAGAATTCGTCAATATATGCAAATCAATCAATGTGATACACCATATTAACAAATTGAAGAATAAAAACCATATGATCATCTCGATAGATGCAGAAAAAGCTTTTGACAAAATTCAACACCCATCTATGATAAAAACTCTCCAGAAAGTGGGCATAGAGGGAACCTACCTCAACATAATAAAGACCATATACGACAAACCCACAGCCAACATCATTCTCAATGGTGAAAAACTGAAAGCATTTCCTCTAAGATCTGGAATGAGACAAGGCTGTCCACTCTCGCCACTATTATTCAATATAGTTTTGGAAGTTCTAGCCATGGCAATCAGAGAAGAAAAAGAAATAAAAGGAATACAAATTGGAAAAGAAGAACTAAAACTGTTACTGTTTGCAGATGACATGATACTATACATAGAGAATCCTAAAGATGCCAACAGAAAACTACTAGAGCTAATCAATGAATTTGGTAAAGTTTCAGGAAACAAAATTAATGCACAGAAATCTCTTGCATTTCTATACGCTAATGATGAAAAATCTGAAAGAGAAATTAAGGAAACACTCCCATTTACCATTACAGTAAAAAGAATAAAATACCTAGGAATAAACCTACCTAGGGAGACAAAAGACCTGTATGCAGAAAACTATAAGACACCGATGAAAGAAATTAAAGATGATACAAACAGATGGAGAGATATACCATGTTCTTGGATTGGAACAATCAATATTGTGAAAATGATTATACTACCCAAAGCAATCTACAGATTCAATGCAATCCCTATCAAATTACCAAGGACATTTTTTACAGAACTAGAACAAAAATTCTTGAAATTTGTATGGAGACACAAAAGGCCCCGAATAGCCAAAGCAGTCTTGAGGCAAAAAAATGGAGCTGGAGGAATCACACTCCCTGACCTCAGACTATACTACAAAACTACAGTAATCAAGACAATATGGTACTGGCACAAAAACAGAAATATAGATCAATGGAACAGGATAGAAAGCCCAGAGATAAACCCATGCACCTATGGTCAACTAATCTATGACAAAGGAGGCAAGGATATACAATGGAGAAAAGACAGTCTCTTCAATAAGTGGTGCTGGGAAAACTGGACAGCTACATGTAAAAGAATGAAATTAGATCACTTCTTAACACCATACACAAAAATAAACTCAAAATGGATTAGAGACCTAAATGTAAGACTGGACACTATAAAACTCTTAGAGGAAAACATAGGCAGAACACTCTTTGACATAAATCACAGCAAGATCTTTTTTGATCCACCTCCTAGAGTAATGGAAATAAAAACAAAAATAAACAAATGGGACCTAATGAAACTTAAAAGCTTTTGCAAAGCAAAGGAAACTACAAACAAGACGAAAAGACAACCCTCAGAATGGGAGAAAATATTTGCAAATGAATCAATGGACAAAGGATTGACCTCCAAAATATATAAACAGCTCATGCAGCTCAATATTAAAAAAACAAACAACCCAATCCAAAAATGGGCAGAAGACCTAAGTAGATATTTCTCCAAAGAAGACATACAGATGGCCAAGAAGCACATGAAAAGATGCTCAACATCACTAATTATTAGAGAAATGCAAATCAAAACTACAATGAGGTATCACCTCACACGAGTCAGAATGGGCATCATCAGAAAATCTACAAACAACAAATGCTGGAGAGGGTGTGGAGAAAAGGGAACTTTCTTGCACTGTTGGTGGGAATGTAAATTGATACAGCCACTATGGAGAACAGTACGGAGGTTCCTTAAAAAACTAAAAATAGAATTACCATATGACCCAGCCATCCCACTACTGGGCATATACCCAGAGGAAACCATAATTCAAAAAGACACATGCACCCCAATGCTCATTGCAGCACTATTTACAATAGCCAGGTCATGGAAGCAACCTAAATGCCCATTGACAGACGAATGGATAAAGAAGATGTGGTACATATATACAATGGAATATTACTCAGCCATAAAAAGGAACAAAATTGGGTCATTTGTAGAGACATGGATGGATCTAGAGACTGTCAGACAGAGTGAAGTAAGTCAGAAAGAGAAAAACAAATATCGTATATTAACACATATATGTGGAACCTAGAAAAATGGTACAGATGAACCAGTTTGCAGGGCAGAAATAGAGACACAGATGTAGAGAACAAACATATGGACACCAAGGGGGGAAAGTGGCAGGGGTGGGGATGGTGGTGTGATGAATTGGAAGATTAGGATTGACATGTATACACTGATGTGTATATAATGGATGACTAATAAGAACCTGCTGTATAAAATATAAATAAAAATAAAATTCAAAAAATTTTTTAAAAAAAACAAAAAAAAGTCTAAGCTGGAACATGGAAAATCAAGAGGAAAAAATACAGAAATGAACATAAAGGACACATGGGACATGGTGAAAAGTCCAAGAATGAGAGGAGAATAAAGCAGAAGCAATTTTTGAAGAAATAGTACTGTCAAAAATTTTCCCAAAAATGACCGAAACACCAAGAAGTACGACGAACTCCAAGAAGAATAAATACAAATAAAACCAGCCCTAAGCACTTTACGGTCAAACTACTGAAAAACAAAGACAAAGAGAAGACCTTAAAGTCTCCCAGAGGTAAAGAGATATATTACCTTTGAAAGAACAACACAAACCATCAGCTGATTTCTCAAGAGGAAAAGAAAAAAAAAGCAAGGAGATAACAGAATGATACATTCAAAATGCTAAAAGAAAATAACTCCCAACATAGAATTCTATATTCACCAAAAATATCCTTCAAAGTTTAAGGCAAAATACAGTTAATACAAAAACTGAGAAGATTTGTGATTAGCACAAATACACTCATGGAAATACAATTCAAGAGAAAGGAAAATAATCACCGAAAGAACCACCAAGATACAGAATAAAATGTAGAACAATAAAAAGGGTAAATATGTCAGTTATTCTAAGTAAAATCGACTACAAAATAATAGTAACAATGTCATATGGAGTTTAAAATATATCACTAATATCCTTGACATTCATAGCACATAAGGCAGGAAGGGGCTGGTCTACCATTTTTACATTATTCAGAACTACTAAAAGTAGTAAGACATATAATACTTCGATAATTATTTGATCAAAAGGAAGGCAAAAAAAGAAAAAAACTGTCATACTACATTGAATAAGATTTTCTAAGTTACTAGCAATCAGACAAATCAGATTAAACAATACCATTTTTCATATATCAGAATGCAGACATTCGAATGTTTGATAATATCAAGTCTTGGTGAGTTTGTTGGGGAATTGAAACTCCTACACACTGCTGTGGGGGGGAATTGGCACAGGGAAATTAAATGGCAATGTGGAGCTGCTATCAAAATACAAAGGACAGGGAATTCCCTGGGGCTCCAGTGATTAGGACTCGGCGCTTTCACACTGCCGTGGCCTCTGGTTCAATCCCTGGTCGGGGAACTAAGATCCCTTAAGTTGCACAGCATGGCCAAAAAAAAAAAAAATACAAAGTACAAATGCCACATGATCCAGTAATTCTTTGAAGCATCTTCCTTAGAAAAGTATTAATGCACTTTTACAAGATGTGAAACAGGATTTTTATTGAAGAAATAAAACAAAAACAAAAAAAATTTTTAAGAAGGTAACTGCTAAACTGACATATTTGTACGTTAGAATATTATGTAGTATTTTATAAGTATTTTAGATATAAATCTATTGTTGAATAAAAGAAGCATGTGAAAAAAATTATGTATACTGAATAATAGTTTATATAATTAAATACAAAGAAAAGAAGTCAAGAAAGGAGAAAAAAAGAACAAACTAGTAGGACAAATAAGTATTAAGATAAGTTTAAACCCAAATATATCAATAATACATTGAACGTGAATAGATCAAATACATAGATAAAAGAAAAGGTTGTCAGACTGTCAGATTAAAAATGAGCAACTTAATCCCAAAGAAAATGATGTTGAGAATAAAAGGATAGAAAAATTATAAATGCCATGCAAACACTGACCAATTGAAAGCTGGTATGCCTTGACTACTATAAGACAAAGCAGACTTTAAGGCAGGAAGCATTACTAGACAGACATAAAGAGGGACATTTTATGATGATAAAAGAGTAGATGTAAAGGGAAAATACAAGAGGTCTAAATATGTATGAATCTCAGAACATTACCTTAAAATATATATAAAACAAAAAACTGGCAGAAATAAAAGAAGAAATAGAAAAATTCACATCATGCTTAGAGACTTTAACACATCCTTCTCAATAACTGCTAGAAAAGGTAAATATACCGTCAGTAAGGATATAGATTTGAACAAGATGAACAAGTGACCCTAATGGACAAATACAGAACAGTGCACTCCTAGTGTCAAATATACATTCTGTTCAAATGCCACACAGAACATTTACCGAATTGTCCAAAATCTGAGTCAAAAACCAAACAAATTTCAAAAGATTTAAATAATATAGTTTATGTCCTAGCAAACCACAGTGGAATTAAGTAATAATTAATATCAAAAAGATAACTAAACAATCCCCATATGTTTAGAAATTAACTAGTACTCTTCTAAATAGCTCATGGGTTAAAGAAGATAATGAATATGAGAAATATTTGAAGTGAATGACAATAATTTTTTTAAAACTACATATGCATTTTTGCAGATGAAGAACTAGAGCCACACTTAGAAGAACATTTATGGTCTTAAATGTGCATATTTTAAACAAGAAAGGCTAAAAATCAATTATCTCAACACTCACCTTAAGAAGACAGAAAGAGAAAAGGATATCAAATTAAATCCAAAGAAAACTGAAGAGAGGAAAAAGTAAAGATCAGATCAGAAATTAATTAAATAAAAAACATCCATATGAGAGAATCAACGAAGCAAAAAGTTGGTTCCTTGAAAGCCCTAATAAAATTAACAAACCCCTGCCAAGACCAAGAAAAATGGCAAAAAGGAAGAGTTACAAAGGACATCAACTATAGTGTCTACAGACATTAAAATATAAGTGGATATTACTAACTTTAAGCTGATAAATTTGAAGTGATAAATAGTCCTTAGAAAAACATAACTTAGCAAAAGCATCAGAAATCTGCATAGGCCTATATCCATTAGAGAAATTGAATATAGCCTGATTTTTTTCATAGAGCAATATATTATATAAACATTTCCTTATGTCACTTGTTCAGTTATAGAGGACACTAATTATAGCAGTTAGTTAAGATTGGGGTTTCATTTAAGCTTTAATAATTCTTAACCATGTGACCTTCAATAAATTATTACAACCTTCTTATGCCACAATTTTTTTAAAATACTGACCCCAGCGATGGGATATTTCATTTACTTAGTACAATCTGTGGATCTAAGAAATGTTGATAAGGATAGCAATGAGTATGTTTAATGACTGCATAGTAGCCTATTGTCCCCTCTTATAAACACTATAAGAAAATCCTGTTTATATGTATCCCTAATTTCTTCAGGATAAAATCCTGGAAGTGAAATTGATGGACCAAAAGAGATTCATGATGCACAGGGCCCATTGTGCAGAAAACCTAAATCAGCTTACACTTCCAAAAACAGTATAAAAATGCTCATTTCCCTACACTCTTGTCCACTTCGATATTTTCCTCTTATAGTTTTGCCAATTTGGCAGAACAAAGTGGCAGATCAGTATTATATGTATTTTGCATTTTATTTACTATTAAACATGTAATTTGGCTTTCATAAACTGCCTTTTCCTATCTTTCACCAGAGCAGAAGAGAGGGAGGAAAACTGGCAAATCACAAAGTCCTGGTGGTCAAGGGCCCCAAGGCAAATACACATTGGTTTGCAAACTGGCCCCAGCATGCGGAGGGCAAGCAGAGACTGAAGAGGCACAGCATTCCAGAGTGGTAGGGGCAGGTTTATACAGCGAGGGGACTTACTCATGAGAGTTCTCTTGGGCGGCTGCATAACTAGTAGACCTCTGTACTGCCCGCCAGAAAGTTTATATGGAATTCTTGGGGTTCGATCACGTATACCATCCAGATGGTCTCAGCAACACATTGCTCTCCCAAGCCTACAGCCTTGAAAACACTCCCACATGGGAACGGAGGGCGGAACATAGATTCCAAGGACAGGGGAGGGATGAGGAGCCTCTGACTGCCCAGGTACAGCTCACAAGTCAACCAGCGGTCACGTCCTCTCTATTACCTTCTCCAAATAATACAACCTGAAAATTTTTTGGCTAGTCTTCCCTTTCTGGGGACCCAAAAATTGTTTGCACATGGGCCTTCTTCTTGACAGCTCTTCTTTCCTCCATTTTCCTTCTGGGATATTGTATTTTTTCATATTGATTTATAAGAGCTCTTTATAGAGTTTGTGGTTTACCTTTTAATTCTGCTTAGGTTTTATTTACTTTCATTCTCATTTAACAGTGACAGCATTAAGGCTATGGATTTGTCTCTGACTGCAATTTCGGTCATATCCTACGGTTCTTACAGGGAGTTTTCTCATCATCATTATCTTCTCAATTTTTTGCATCTGCAATTTGTTTTTCATAGTATCTGGGTTTAGTACATAAATATAAGAAAAAACAAAATCAGAACAGCACAATTACCATTCACATTATCTGTTAGGTTTTGATTCTTTAATAATAATAGAATATTAAACAAAGCACATAAAAACCATACTATGAGGATATTCTCAATTAGAGTGGTTGGGCTTCTTCCCAATTCAAAGGTTAAAAAAAAAAACATACAGGAGCAGGGAGAGAATATAAATTCTAAAAGCAAAAATTATACATATTCACTGGCAGAAGTTGTATGTAGTTAAAATGATATTGCACCCATTATCAAATAATGTTTCAACATACCAGATGTAATCTATAATGCTTAGGTCTCAGGAAATGAGACAATTCAATGCCAGGCTGTGGACAGACACCAGCTGTAGCTGAGTCTTTAGCAATCTCAAGTGAAAAATATGTCACCACAGCAAACTTCCCTGGGGTCTGTTTTACTGAAACCAGAAATCACTTCCATGATTAACAGTGTATGTAGCATTGTTTATATTGTAGCACTGACAGTTTAAAAACTGTTGACATTTCCAAAAGAGCCATCTGATGAGAGACTTTGAAATTATTTCAATTGAGGACAGCCATGGCTTCTTGTTAAATTAAGCTCCTGTTAGATGCCTAGAGAGATAGGACATGAGGAAGCCCAGAACAAGGCCCTATCCAATAAGATACAGTATAATGGGCTATGAGAGCTTCGAAAAGCAAAGTAACAAAAGATGGGTAAAATATACAACTGTAAAAGGGAAACTGATTCTATCCTCTATTTTGGCACATGTGCCCCTGTTCCTGTCAAAGCATAACTATAAGAATCTGGGGCACAGGCTATTCTCTCTCTTTTTTTTTTATTATAAATTTGTTCATTTATTTTGGCTGCATTGGGTGTTCGTTGCTACGCACGGGCTTTCTCTAGTTGTGGCGAGCAGGGGCTACTCTTTGTTGAGATGCACAGGCTTCTCACTGCAGTGGCTTCTCTTGTTGCAGAGCTCGGGCTCTAGGCATGCAGGCTCAGTAGTTGTGGTGCACAGGCTTAGTTGCTCCACGGCATGTGGGATCTTCGCGGACCAGGGATCGAACCCGTGTCCCCTGCATTGGCATGTGGATTCTTAACCACTGCGCCACCAGGGAAGTCCTGGGCTTTTTTCAAATGCCACACACTTAGAGGATTTCTTGATATCAGCATTTGGCAAACTGATCTCTCATAGAATCCTTATAACCCAAGACACATTTAATGCTGGTCTGGGAAACATGATTTGGAATCTATTTGTAAATATGCTTACTGACATGCATACAATATATTGCCAAGTAGTGTGACACTATATATAAGATAGTAACAATTGTGTTATTATGTATTTTATATATTTCTTATTTACATAGGAAATATAAATATATATAAAATGCATTTATATAGTATACATTGTTATTATAGATACAGTTGATCTTTATTATTCTTGGATTTCATATTTGCAATTCTGTCTATTTGCCAAAATTTATTTGTAACCCCAAAATCAATCTTCATGGCACCCTTGCAGTCTCATTCATTGACATTTGAAAAGCAGGGAAAATTTTGAGATGCCCAATGCCCTCTTTCTCAGCTGAAGTTGAACAAGGCAACATTCTACCTTCTTGTTTCAGCTCTCCTACTTAAACAAATGTCCTTTCATGGTTTATTTAGTGCCACGTTTCTCACATTTTTATGCTTTTAGTTGGTGATTCTACACGAGCCCCAAGCATAGTGCTGAAGTGCCGTCTAGTTTCCTAAGTACAAGAAGGCTCTGATGTGGCTGACAGAGAAAATACGTGTGTTAGATAAGCTTCGTTCAGGCATGAGTTATAGTGCTGCTAGCTATGAGTTCAATATTAAAAAATCAATAATGATATTAAATAAAATGTCTTTAAATAGAAACACACATAAAACAACTGGTTATATATTGACCAGTTAACAAAAATGTTGTGACCAAAGGCTCTCAGGAACCTAACCCTGTACTTCCCTTAGGAGCAATTATGCAGTATTCACTAATTCAGTGTTTGAGGCAACCTTATGGAAGATACAAGAATGGATGATATACATAAATGAGTCAAAGAAACTTTAGGAACTTTAATTTCTTTTAAGCTAGAGAAACGAGCCTGAATAAGGGACATCTCTGGGGACTTCCCTGGTGGTGTGGTGGTTAAGAATCCGCCTGGCAATGCGGGGGACACAGGGTCAAGCCCTGGTCTGGGAAGATCCCACATGCCACAAAGCAACTAAGCCTGTGCACCACAACTACTGAAGCCCGCGTGCCTAGAGCCCGTGCTCCGCAACAGGAGAAGCCACCACAATGAAAGCCTGCACACTGCAACGAAGACCCAACGCAGCCAAAAATTAATTAATTAATTAATTTTTTTAAAAAGAGAGAGACATCTCTGGTAGCCATTTATTTATTCAATCAATGAATGTATATTGAGTTCTTTTATGTGCTGGGCATAAAGTGGTACACAAAGATATTGTCCTGACTTTCTGGAAGTTTGTGTTCTAGAAAGAAAGGGCCACCACTCATATATGTTTTATAATGCACAACCTGACTGCGGGGTACAGATGTAACCAAATAATAACATTAATGACTTAATGGCCACAAACTTGGATCAGTAAGAACATGGTTCTCTTACAGAAAAGACACCCAACTTAGATGGAAGGTAATGGAGAGAATATTCCAGTCAGAAAATATGGCCTGGGCAAAGGTCTGTAGCAGGAGGGATCGTGACATTCTGTAGAAACTGAGAGAACATTATGCCTGAAGCAAAAGAAAGAAAAGAAAAATGTTCCAAAATAAAGCTAAAGAGACAGGCAGGGGGTGAACCATCCAAGGCCTTAGAAGCCAAGCTAAAAAAAATGTTCATTTTATTCCGAGTGCAATGGGAAAACTAACGAGAGGTGATTATTTACCTTATAAAGATCACTTTGGCTGCAGTGCAAAGATGGCAGAAGTGGGTGGTCTAAATCAGTGTGGGAGGGGCTTCCCTGGTGGTCCAGCAGTTAAGACTCCATGCTCCCAATGCAGATGGTCCAGGTTCGATCCCTGGTCAGGGAACTAGATCCCAAATGCCGCAACGAAGATTCCGTGTGCCGCAACTAAGACCTGGCACAGCCAAATAAATGAATATTAAAATTAAAAAAAGAAAGAAAATAATTCTATACATATTACTCTACACCTTCCCTTTTTCTCTTAACACAAAGCATGGACATATTAGCCAGTGATAAAGGTCAAATTTCTTTGTTCTAATATTTTTGTGCATATATATATGTATAATTTTATATAGCTGGAATAGTATGCATGTTATTTTTTTCACTTCTGGGTCTTCCACTTTACCACAAGCAAATTAAAACTTCAATGCCTCAGTTTTCTCACCTGTAAAATGAAGTTAATTTTGTGAGCATTTACTGAGTTAGTGTATATAATATATTTATAACTATACCAGACATACTAAATACTATTGTTATTATTGTAAGGAAAAATTGGCATAGACTCTCTAGGCATGCAGGCTTCAGTAGTTGTGGCACGCGGGCTCAGTAGTTGTGGCCCATGGGCTTAGTTGCTCCGCAGCATGTGGGATCCTCCCGGACCAGGGATCGAACCGTGTCCCCTGCATTGGCAGGTGGATTCTTTTTTTTTTTAATGTTTTTTTAAATTTATTTATTTATTTATTTATTTTTGGCTGTGTTGGGTCTTCGTTTCTGTGCGAGGGCTTTCTCTAGTTGAGGCAAGCGGGGGCCACTCTTCATCGCGGTGCGCGGGCCTCTCACAATCGCGGCCTCTCTTGTTGCGGAGCACAGGCTCCAGACGCGCAGGCTCAGTACTTATGGTTCACGGGCCTAGCTGCTCCGCGGCATGTGGGATCTTCCCAGACCAGGGCTCGAACCCGTGTCCCCTGCACTGGCAGGCAGATTCTCAACCACTGCACCACCAGGGAAGCCTGGCAGGTGGATTCTTAACCACTGAGCCACCAGGGAAGTCCCCAATAGACCTTTTTTGAATCTCTTTGTAGATTCATTCCAGCATTCCTTATTTGCCTATATAATATGTGGTTCTTTGAATTTCCCTTTGAACCAATCTTACTGGTTCTCTTATTAACTAATGAGCTAAATAAAATCTTGATACACATTTCATTTTATATTTGTATGAGAATCATGATTCCACTTTTTTTTTAAGTAACTTCAACACTATAATTATAATAGTCTTTTTTTTTCAAAAAAAACCCAATGTCAAAATGGGTTTTTATGTCAAATGTTTATGCCCACTTTTTACAAACAACACAAGGATATTCTCACACATGTAAAGGTACAGACACATATAAAAAATATGGAACACACATACCTTCATTATTAAAAGTGCTTGAAGAAATCAGCATACTGAAGCATAAACCAACATTAAGAACTCTAGAAGAAGGACTTCCCTGGTGGCGTAGTGGTTGAGAATCTGCCTGCCAATGTAGGGGACATGGGTTCGATCTCTGGTCCAGGAAGATCCCACATGCCGCTGAGCAACTAAGCCCGTGAGCCACAACTACTGAGCCCATGTGCCACAACTACTGAAGCCTGTGCGCCTAGAGCCCAAGCTCCGCAAGAAGGGAAGCCCCCGCTTGCCGCAACTAGTGAAAGCCCACGCGCAGCAATGAAGACCCAACACGGCCAAAATAAATAATAAAAAAATTTTTAAAAAGAACTCTAGAAGGGCAAAGAAGTTTAACACTGAAATTCCTTAAATTTAAATCATAAATAAATACAGCTCTGGGTTTGTAGCAAATGTATTTTACTGTTTAAAACTTGCAAAATGAATTAATGTGATTCTGACTCAGCGTTGTCTGAGCACTTACAAATTCATAAATAAGCCACAACAACCATGCCAAGAATATTTCTTGAATGAAAGGTAAATAGCTACAAGACCTTTGGTTGGTACCCTGAAAAATGAAGTACAGGTAATTAGCATAACAGTGACTTACTAATCCTGCTGTTGGAAAGCATGGTAAGCATTACATCATGTCTGCCCATATTTCCATTTACAAAAGAAAAGATGTAGCACACTTAAATGTGCAACTCTTGAAATGAATTAATAAATATATTTCTGACTTATATGGGTACCACTATAAGTAACCTCAAGGAATCCATATCATTTCCACCCAGAATGTTTGCTTCTTGTAAAGAAAGACAAGTCTTTCCCACAAAAGGTCAAATCACTACTTTTTATGGAATGTCAGCTAAATGCTAACCAGATATCAAGGCTTCTAAAAAGTTTACTTGCCTCTAGACCAAATGTCCCCTAATTTTGTCTTAAAGGACCAGACAGTAAATATTTTTGACTTTGCAGACCACAGCGTCTCTGCCACAGTATTCATAGTTGTACAAAATACTGACAGTATATCAACAAATGGGTATGGCTGGGTTCCAATTAAATTTATTTACCAAAACAGGCAGAGAGCCAGACTCGGCCCTAGGGCCACAGTTTGTTGACCCCATTGCTCTACACTTTCCTCTAGAACTCACAGTTAGTGCAAAACAAAGACTGAGGAGAGGGGCATAAATATTCCTGTCGCCCCCGCACCCACTGCTAGGTCCCTATTTTCCCAGGTGAATCAGAGCTCAGGGTCCTTGTGTCTCCCTAGAACTGTTTTCTAAATAGCACAGTAGCCCCTCAGGCAAGCAGCGGAGAATCTCTCCTTTGTCTTGCTTACTAGTATCCCAGATTGTTCTTCCGAGTCAGTGAAGAAGTGAAGATGCAGAGGACATTTTCAGAGAAATCTTCTGTAATATGTGACTCAACCTCACTTCAAAGGGATCCTCTTCTGGCTCAGAGAAAGGCCTTCTAACCTGAAACACCACTTCTTTCTCAAAGGAAATTAAGTGCCAGAGTGTCTTAGCCTGCCATCTTGTGGCGAATTGGAGTATTTCCAAAGGGAAATCCTTGGACCAAGACAAGGGCAACAAGATATTGAAAACAGTTCCCTTTAGCTCCGTTTCCGGAAAAGAATCTGAAAAGGAATACATATACATACATATATACACATATACAAATATATATATATACACACATATAACTAAATCACTGCTGTGCTGTACACAAGAAACTAACACAACATTGTAAATCAACTATACTTCAATTAAAAACAAAAAAGACAAGGGCAACAAGGTGACATGCCTGCTTCATAACAGCCACTCTGTAACATGTGCTAGATATGCGTCTATACAGGGAACCAAAAGAGCCACAATCTCTTGTCCTCAAGGAGCTTACAGTCTGTAAGACAGGAGATGAATACTAATTTTTAAATTGCACAAACATATGTAAAATTACAACCATGAAAAATGGTCTGAAGGAGCCTTACACAGGTGCTCTGAAAGTAAATAAAAGGGATTCGACCGAGGCAGGGAAGGTGGAGAAGCTTCCCTGAGGATGGGATGATTAACTCAAAGTGAGTAGGGATTTACCAGGCAAAAAAGTGAGGGAAGATGATTTCAGAGAAAGGGAACAGTGTCTGTAAAAACTCTGTAGCAGGAGGAAAGCAAGGGGGACTCTGGTCTGAGATAAGGCCAGGGAGGTAAAGAGGGGCCAGTTTATGCAGGGCCTCAGAAACCATGAAAATGAAGGGGGGTAGTTTTTTATCTTATAAGCAGAGTGAAACCATAAAATGGTTCTAAACAAGGAGGCATGACAAAATCAGATTTACATTTCACAAAGATTACACTGTGTATCAGTCAGGGTCCAATCAGGAGACAGAAACGACACAGTGATTTGAAGAGGGAAAGTTTAA
The DNA here is from genome assembly GCF_028023285.1 of Balaenoptera ricei. Classification (NCBI taxonomy): domain Eukaryota; kingdom Metazoa; phylum Chordata; class Mammalia; order Artiodactyla; family Balaenopteridae; genus Balaenoptera; species Balaenoptera ricei. The sequence continues at coordinate 91,539,721 of NC_082644.1, read as the reverse complement.
TATCAGGAATTATTGAGTATTTAACAGGAGGTCAGAGTAATGAGGGACTGGCCTGTAAGACAGGAAGAGAATTCTAAAAAATACAGGTGTGGCAGCTACAAGGAAGAGCCACGCCCCAAGGGAGGGCCTCCCACTCCCAGGGCTGAGACCCAGACCTTGTTGGAGAGGGAACCTCTGTGGCTCCCTGGATGGCAGAGAAGCTGCAGAGCTGGAAACCGGTCACCATCCCCCTCTAGGGTGCCAGGGGAAGCCGTTCAAGGGGCAGGAGCTCTCTGGAGGCACTCTGCTATGAAGCCACCCAAAGGGGGCACCACGAGAAGTTTCTGGCTGCTGGGTGCTCCCGGCCACTGTGCACTGCAGGAGCTGGGCCCAGGATCCTGGGGCTGGAGAAGCCGAGCACCCAGCGGAACCTGCAGAGTGCAGGACATCCCAAGGAGGAAAAAAAAAACTCCTTCCTCCTACAGTGTCTCTCTAGTGCCCTCTACTGACAAAGCTTAGCATCACGCCAGCCCGCAAAGGAAAAATATATAAAGGACCCAGTAGAGCAGGCAATGCAAGTGGATTTGAAGCTGAGAGGCTATAAATTGATAACCAGCACACACTGGCCTCCATGTGGTGAGCCTTCTAAAAGAGGAGCAAACAGACCAGTTAGGAGGTACTTAAGTAGTCCAGGAGAGAGAAGAGAAAGTGGTAATAATCTATAAGGTGCTGGACAAAATACACTTGCAAGTCCCCCATGGGCTACAGGAAAGACACCAAGAAGCACAGTTTATGTCCTTGTGCTCGATGGACTTGCAGAAGTGCTGCCTCAGAAAGCATGGCTAAGAGAACGAGGAGGGTCAGCTGGCAGGGGTCCCAGGACAAGAGATGGGCAGCACCAGCCATACTGAGGCAACTCTTTCTATACAAAAGGCACAGGAGTAGTATTGCTCCCAAGAGACAGACTTGCCAGGCTTAACAAACACATCAGGGGCAATCAAAGCTGCACCCAATCCATGCAAATACCACCACAGCCGGGCTTGCAAGAGCAGGCCTTTTGGGTCTCATAAGTTACAAGAGAAAAGTGAGCATGACTTGTGACAAACCATCCACTCCCATTTTTAAAAAGCTTTTAAATGAGTGGTGTTTTTTTTTTTTTTTTAACAGCCAGCAAGCCTGACTTTCTGGTCTTTCATACAGATCTTGAATCTACCCACTGTACCAAGATCATCAGGGGGGCAGGGTCCAGGTGAGGGGGGTAAAGTGCCACAGCTTGTCTGTAAGGAGTCACCCCTCATTTTTCCAAACCATTAACATCGCCAAGTAGTAGAACTTGAGTACCAACTGGGAAGCGAAGGTTGAGGTAAATTTCTCAACAACTAAAATTTACTAAACACAAAGATAAACAACAGTGTATAACGGATCCCTCTGGGAGGTGAGACTGAGGATGGGGACGGGAGCGGGGCAGTGATTTTTAAATAAACCCTTCTATGTGGTTTGATATTTTTTTAACCAGGCCTGAAAGGAAAGTGGAGAGAAGCTTTCCAGTGGATAAGAGAAAGTTGTTAGATTATGACATTGGACTGGAATTGTAATTACTCAAAGAAGATTACTTTTGAGTCCGAAGGTGACCAGAGGACTTCCTATCTGAGAGTGGCTAAAGAAGTTATAGGATATGCCTGACATAATCAGTGGGGAAAGAACAGTTTCCCTCTGCTGGCACCCCTTTGATTCCAGCTCTCAATACAACTGCACCCCTAGCGTTGAGAAAGAATTATGTAGAATAGAGCTCTGTTTGTTCAGTGGAACTAGGATTTGGACAAGTCTGAATCTAGGGGTAGCCTTGGTTCCTGAGATAGAGATCAACAAGCTCTTTTATTCCGGGAAAGTTTTGCTTGCTTCTTGCAGGTCAATTTTGATAATGCTGCAGCATCAAACCCAAACTCTTCCTGTTTTGGAGGCGTGAATCGATATATCAAAATATTTTGAAGCATGAATCAGTCATGAAACAGACCATCCTGGTGCATTTGCAAAGAAGGACTCAGCTAAAAACTTCTTGAATCCATCATCCTGCCCATAAAGAAGATATAAAAGGGTCAGAGTAAAGTTTGGAAGGGAATTGGAGGATTTCTTCGGAGAGCCTTGCTGATCCTCCAACCAGAGGTGGTGGGTGTGAGAGCCCTACCTTTCTAACTTCAAGCTTAGCAAGGGGACCTCTGCAAGACCACCCAAAGAGCTTACACTTCAGGAGTCCCAGTGGATCGCTGTCTACTCCCACCTGGGAAATCTGGAGAACAGTGGTGCCTTCCACAGGTGGCTGATTCTTTTTCTTGTGGTCTTTCAGAGGTTCCTCCTGCAATGCCTCTCCTCTAGCAAGTCCCTGACTACACCCCACCACCCTCCGCAACTTCCGCATCTAACCGTACAGCTCTAGGCCCTCTGCTGAGGTCTCCTCACCTCTGAGCAATGCCTTTGTCTTTTCCAAGTGACCTCCACGCCAGCTCCCTACCACAGACCCACTTGGCGCAGAGAAAACTCACTCATCATTGCCCTTCTCTCATTATTAACGTGTTCATAATCTAATTCGACCCAGGGAAAGAAACTGCACTTGTCTCACCCTCAAAGCTTTGAATTAACAGCTTGGACACCGGCCATTAATAACAATTCAACGAGAGAATATTGGTACTTCGACTGCAAAGAGACCAAAACACACACAAACTCACACACAATTTAGATTTCTGGCTTGCATGGGTGGGGCTACAAAATATTCCACCCTATGTACATAACTATATTTTAATTAACAAATCCCCTATATGTTAGACGGTTCGACTGCTACCAACTTATTTTATTAACGCAATTCCTGTAAACCAAATTGCGGAGTCACGTGGGACTCCAGTCAGGCGCAGAGCTAGGATTCTAACGCACCAGAAGAGAAACGCCACGCCCAGCAGACCTCGGCGCCTGCGCACTGGAGCCGACCTTCACGGTCGCGCTTGCCGCGCGCGTGTATCACCCAGGAAGTGCTTTTTCACATCCATCTTCCCAGCTCCCGTAGGCCTCCTTCCAGAAATGCAACTTTCACTCCTGCTTCCTAGAGGAACCTGTTTCCAGACGGTTAGGGGTGGCTTCTGGAACCGCCCAGTCCTGAAGAGCACGCCCCCTACGTCCCTAACGGAAGCGTGTGCTCACCATCCAATCTGGGGGACTGGGCGGGGCCCCAGGGAGGGAGGAACCCTATCAGAGCCGAGGCCCCGCCCCTTTCGCATCACCTGTTCGGGACAGGTGGCGTGGTATTGTACTGAAAGATCTGTGAGGGTTAAAGAAAGTACTAAAAGTTCCTGATGCTTATAGAGCATAAATAAGTTGTAGCTGTTGTTACTGCCTCCATGGCTACTCATTTTCCTTCCAGCGTCAGTAGTAGTTTGTTTCCACCTCTCCCAAGATTCCTCTTGCGCGCTCAATCATCTTTCACCTTCTCAAGAACTTCTAACCAGTTGTCACTCCTGTGGCCTTCACTTTATACTTTTCTAACTGGACCTTCTCCTTCAGCCCGTCTTCCCATCATTTATACACAAATATCCTGTTCTCTTGGCTCCTCACTGCTGTATCTACCTCTCATTTGTCGCTCTTCCTGTCTATTGAAAACCAAAAAGTTACCCCGTCTGTCTCTTCTTCGTCCCTCCAAGCCCATCTCCTTCACTGGCATCTGGCTGCTTCTACTCACTCCACTAAAACTGTCCTCAGCAAGGTCTTCAGTGGCCATATCATTAAATCCAAAGGACATTTCCGTGCTGCGTTCCCTACAGCACCTGACACATCTGCCTGTATTCGCTGTAAACCCCTTTGCTGCTCCCTCTGCTATCCATAAGGCTCACACTCCTGAGAGGTTTTCCTGCCGCTCTGATCACTCTTTATCTGCCACGGGTTTGTCTTCCTTGCCCTGCCTCCCTCTGCTGGTTCCCAGGTCACACTAGTCCTCTGTGTCACTTTCCACACTTCCACGGGTGAGCTGTCTCATGTCATTGTTTTGCTGTGCCAATGACTCCCAGATCCATACCTCCAGCCCACATCTTTCTTCTGAGCTTCAGACTCTTGGCTATCCCAAAGGAACTTCTGACTTAGAACCTCCAAAACTTATCTTTTCCAGACAACCTGCTTCAACTTCACATCTTTTCCTGTGTTCCTCATCTCGGTGGATGGCATCATCTGCTGCCTCAAGCCAGGAATCGAGGCGCTACCTTAGACTCCTCCCTCTCCTCCACGCCCAGTTGTGGATCAGTTTCCCTAGGAAACAGACACTGAGACTTATGTGCAAGTGGTTTGGGGTTATAGGAGTGCCCTCAGAAACAGCACCTGTGAGGGCTGAGGGAGGGAGGATCGGGGGAGTTGAACTGTTCACGGTAGCCTCAGCCAATCCCGTGGTGAGCTCTGGACCTGGAATGGCCCTTCAAAATTGTCCCAGACTTAGGCAAGGGGTGGAACACATACCCCCCAATTAACCTGTCACTGGATGTGGTGGGCTGCTCTCAGGAGGGGTTGTGACCTTAGGTGAGGTGGCTCTCCTTGCTGAGGGTAATTCCTGTGGAGGGATTAGGCTGACTGCCATCAGCCATCAAAACTCCCAGCACCCTGGAGGAATGAATGCCTAGTCTTAAAGAGGGAACCTGGGCATCACACCACAGTACCCACTAGACCCCTCACACTCGAGTTAGTCATCAACTGTTTTACCTATTTCTACACTTTAATATTCAAATCAGATCCCACCTCCTTCACACTACTCTCTTTACTAGTCAAAAAATATCTGAGAGTTTAAATGTATCAGGCACTCTGGCAAGGACAGAACGAGGGGTCAAGCAGACACCATTCCAGCTTTTAAGATGCTTACGGTCTAGTTGGGAAGCAAATAATCATCCAAATATACACTTTAAAACTGTAAGTGTTCTGAAGAAAAACTAAAAGTGCAGAATGCTGTGAGATCTTATAACAAGGGAGGCTTGCCCAGCCTGGGAGTGGGGTGGAGGCCGGGAAAGCTTCCCTGAAGAAGTGTCATTTGAGCTGGAATCGGAAAGATGAGTGGGCATTAGTAGGTGTGTACTTGGTTGTTGGGGTGGGTAGGGTGGGAGAGATGTGGACTGGCTAAGGAGACTGCCTGTGCAAAGGTCCTGAGACAGGTGGAACAAGGTGTTGGAGGACCCAAAAAAATGCCAGCACATCTCAGCATGTCTGGAATGCAGAAACTGAGGGGGAGGAGTAGTAAGAGATCATCTGAAGAGGCAGTCAGGAGCCAGGTCCCACAGAGATAAATATTTGGATCTTTTTCCCTAAAAGTAATGAAAGCCCCTGAACAATTTTAATATTTATGTAGTATGATATACCTTAGGCAGAATATTCAACTACCCCCAATCAATGCAGATAAAATGGATCATATAGATATACAAAATAGTTAAAATCTAAATTCTGCTAATCTTTTTTTAAATTTAATTTATTTATATTTATTTATTTAGTTTTGGCTGCGTTGGGTCTTCGTTGCTGCACGCAGGCTTTCTCTAGTTGCGGCGAGCGGGGGCTAATCTTCGTTGCGGTGCACGGGCTTCTCATTGTGGTGGCTTCTCTTGTTGCGGAGCACGGGCTCTAGGCGCACGGGCTCTAGGCGCACGGGCTTCAGGAGTTGTGGCGGCTTCTCTTGTTGCGGAGCACGGGCTCTAGGCGCACGGGCTCTAGGCGCACGGGCTTCAGTAGTTGTGGCACGCGGGCTTAGTCGCTCTGCGGCATGTGGGATCTTCCCAGACCAGGGCTCGAACCTGTGTTCCCCTGCGTTGGCAGGCAGATTCTTAACCACTGCGCCACCAGGGAAGCCCAATTCTGCTAATCTTCAGTGCTGGGGGCAAAAAAAAAAAAGTTTTTTAGTGCGGTACTATTATTACTACAATAGCCTGCTTCTCTACCTCTAATGGCTACTCATGGTTCCTCTGAAAAATAACACCTAGCTGCTACTGACTGCTTACTAAGTGCCAGCATGTTAAGTGCTTTGCATAAATTACCTGACTTAATAAAACACCTTTACAAAGTGGGTACAATTTAGAAACTGAGATACAGAGAGTGCAATTCGCCCAAGTTCTTACAGTCAGTATGTAAATGGCAGTGTAAGACATGAAGCCAGATGTCCAATTATAAAGCTAAAGCTCTTGACTGCTGCACTCAATACCCCACTTAAGCTTTGGGAACCACCTAACTGCACCTGACTTTGAGTATTTCCCCACTGCCCTGAACTTCCTCCCATCATGCCCTGCTCATGAGCTCAGACCCCTTTTGTAAATCAGTGTCAACCTGACTCCAGGTCAGGTTTGGAACATACACACCCTTAGATATCACACAACAAACCACAGGCTACCTTTTGAAGGCCACTCCTAGAACCAGAGCACTTTCTCCTAGTGATTCCACCCAGTCCTGACTTATTCTCCCTTTACCAGCCCATGATTTTCCTGCCACAATCTTCTGGCAGCTAAACCTACCAGTTTTAACAAATACTTGGTAGAGGCATGCAAACTTACCAGAATATGATCCAAAGAAAAACAAGGAGGCAAATCTACTGTAATCTTCTCCTAAGATTATTATGATTGTTTTATCATCCTGTTTGTGATTTTTACGTTAAAGCTCACCCTCTATTTCTAATCAAGAGGTAGAATGTTCCCATTTGCAGGCTTATAAACAATTGTGAAAATATCCACTAGATGTCAGCCTTGAGCTGCAATGGGGTTCCTGGGATGTGGCAAAGGACTAAACCATTAAGGAGAGCATAGGACAGAAAGTGTTTGGAGTTTGGATGATTTTTCCTTTGCACTGTGAACTAAGACAGGAACGCTAGTTAGCTTTTTTTGTTTTTTGTTTTTTATTTTTGGCTGCATTGGGTCTTCGTTGCTGCACACAGGCTTTTCTCTAGTTGTGGCGGGCAGGGGCTGCTCTTCATTACGGTGCTCGGGCTTCTCATTGCGGTGGCTTCTCTTGTTGTGGAGCACGTGCTTTAGGCACGCGGGCTTCAGTAGTTGTGGCTTGCGGGCTCTAGAGCGCAGGCTCAGTAGTTGTGGTGCACGGGCTTAGTTGCTCCGCAGCATGTGGGATCTTCCCGGACCAGTGCTCGAACCCGTGTCCCCTGCATTGGCAGGCGGATTTTAACCACTGCACCACCACCACCAGGGAAGTCCCTAGTTAGCTTTTTGTATGAACACAATGGTTTGACTTTTCAACAAGTATAAATAGATCAATAAATTACATCTTGTCACTCTGCTCAACAAGCTTAATATGACCCCTTTTCAGAGTAAAAATCACACTCCTTACCACAGCCTATGTAACACCCCACTGGTCTCACTCTTCCATCCTCACCCACTTCAGCCACACTGTCCTCTGAACACACCTGAAATTCTTTTCCCAGAAATTCTTGCATTAGATTCAGGACACTGACTGTGGCCACCTTCTCAAGAGAGGCTTTCCTGGACACCCTTTGTAAAACAGCACCCATCGGGCACCACCCCACCCATAATGTCCCACCTCCTTACCCTGACTTATTTTTTCCTAACACTTTTCACCGCCTAACATATTACATTTACTTACTTATCGTGAGTCTCCCTCTGGAATGTTAGTTTAGCTCTCTTTGAAAGCAGGAACTTTTTGTCTTGTTCACTGCTTTTTCCCCAGAGCCTAGAAAAGTGCCAGGTTTATAGGAGATGCTCAATAAATACCGAATAAATTAATGTCCTTAATTCAAAGATATTAAGAAAAGATGTCATACTTCAAAGAATCATTTGTTATCATTCAATAACTACTTAGTAAATACCTAATATAAAGAGAGCACTGAATTATGGGAGGTACAAGATAAGACATTATCCTTTTTTTTTTTAAAGCTTTGTTTGTTTTGTTTTGTTTTGTTTTTAATTAATTTATTTATTTATTTTTGGCTGTGTTGGGTCTTCGTTTCTGTGCGAGGGCTTTTCTCCAGTTGCGGCAAGCGGGGGCCACTCTTCATCACGGTGCGCGGGCCTCTCACTATCGTGGCCTCTCTTGTTGCGGAGCACAGGCTCCAGACGCACAGGCTCAGTAGTTGTGGCTCATGGGCCTAGTTGCTCCGCGGCATGTGGGATCTTCCCAGACCAGGGCTCGAACCCGTGTCCCCTGCATTAGCAGGCAGATTCTCAACCACTGCGCCACCAGGGAAGCCCAAGACATTATCTTATTGTTGGGAAATACAGTCTCTTGCTCTTAACTCATAAAATCCCAGTGAGCAGGCATGCACAATATTTTAAGAGGCTTTACAAACAGAACAATATGAATATGACAATCATGGCTGCACATTGTAAGAAACTATGGAACAACAAAAATATGATGCATGCATTCATCTCTAGGCACTTCATTTACTACCCTAACTCCAAACAGAAGAGGGTTCAATTCTTAAACCCTCTGAAAATGTTTCTGCACAGTAGGAGCCTTTCTTTGTGGAAATCCCCTGCATTTGAAACCCATTTATTTTGCTTTGTCCTCAGTGACAATGGAGACCACCCATTTACCCTTATTCCTCAAGGTGTACTATTTCAAGGTGTTCCTGGCTTTGATCTTTAATTTGTAGCTGAGAGAGTTATTTTTTTGCCCAGAAGACTCATGACTAAGTTTCATGATTTCCATGTCCATTCTCTCCATTCCTATATCGTCTGCCCCTGGGAAAAAAAAAAATGTAATAATCATTGCCTTTTGGGCACAAAATTTTGAGAGAAAGTCAAGAAACATAATCCACCATATGTATATGTGGTCTCCATCAAACCATAGGAGTAAATTCAGGCTCCTTTGGTCCCTATAACCAATGATTTAGTCTCTTTCCGGCCCCTCTACCCTCACAGATGCTGTCATTATGGAGAGGAAAAACAAGGAGAGAGATGTTTAAGTAGATTATCACTGGAAGATGATTATTTAAGAATATGGCAGAATAACTAGTAAATCTTAAGTGATTTTACTCTCCAACACAGGTTTGCCTGTAATGTTGGTGATTTTTTATGTGAGACAGATGTATGAGTTTCAAGCAGAGAATATTTGGGTGCACTCTCCTCATGCATCTACAACCTATGGTTTAATAGGATATTTTCTCTCCTCTTGAAGAAGATTTAGTCCTATTTCTTAACAGTTGACAAGCATACAAATGTTTCCCTCTGAAATCTTCTCTGTTGCTTTGAACTAGAGCCAAGTACAACCCATGCATAATTCTGCTAATTTATTTCTTCTCCTTACAGAAACTTTCCAAATAAATGTGGCCACTTGAAAGGTACTAATACAATTAAAGTGAAAAACTCATTTCAATGGATTTTATTTCACCCTAAAACATTATCTACATAACCACAGTCTGAGAATTTGAAGCTTATTCAGATAAAAGGCCTAATGAGACTCTGATAAGTTGTGAATATTAGCCCATGAGATTATAAGGGTAACTTGGCTGCTTTGTAATATTATGCTGTAGGCAAACTTTAGCCATTAAGTAATACCTTAATGGACTAACAGCAAGAAACTGAACGAAACCCTCCAGACTGTGGTGCTCATTGTAGTTCTAAATTTAAGGTTAGAACAATATTTAGTGCTTCTCTTATCCTAAAGTGAATTGTATCAGGGAGGTTTGGAAACCAGACAGCGTTTAACAGAGAATTCTTGCCCTTACAAAAATAGTTAATAGACTGACCAGGAGAAAGTTCTTCTTGAAATAAGAGCCCACGAAGAATTGTTCAGAAGAAAAGCTTAATTTACCAGTTAGCCAACTTCTTTACCCATTCCTTTCTTGAAAGATCTTTATCCACTGTTTCTCTCAAAGTCAAACTGCCAGAACTTTCTCATGAAAACCCACAATTTCACTTACCTGTGCTTCGTCTAACAAGTGTGTTTCTCCAGCCCTCTCCTTTGGTCTGGGATCTGTAGTATCCTACTTGCCTGCCCTCTTCGTGGTCCTCAGTGAAGATCAGCACCTCAATTTAGTGTGTCCAAAATAGGCCTTAGGGGTAATGGCTACCTTCCGTGGGCTAGGTTTAACTCTGCACGTTAGGCAACAGCACAAACCAGGCTATGGCTTCAAATCGGACCCTTCGTTCTGGTATGGTGGGTTTTCTGGGTCAGGAGCCCCAGCCTCCCTGCCTCCCATCTCCTTACTACCTGCCCACCTGAGCCAGGGGGCAGAAGGGGTCCCCCCATCCCCTGCTCCTCCTGGCTGAGTATGTGAGGCTGGCCTGTGGGCTTCATTGCTAGCTGATAAAATGGACCCTGCTTCTGCTTGACAAACCTTGCTCTCTCTACGGCCACACCAAAGTATGCAGGTCCCCAGGGACACAGCGGGGTCTCTCTCTCTCTCTCTCTCTCTCCCTCTCTCTCTCTCTCTCTCCCATCTTAGGTCTAAGCCACATTCTCCAACAGAATCCACCAGATGCTCTGCATTTGGGGGAAGTATTAGACATTTGCCAAGCCAGTAATAAGATGACACCTTGGTCTCCATTTTGCTGGTGATTCTTAAATGAACTCTTCCATCAGCCAGAACCTTGGAAAAGAAGAAAAATGGGTTGCATCAAAGCCCATCTTGAACCCCTAATACATTTGTGATGCCATGACTCAGATCTCATGTGACAGACACCAAGGGATGAGGTTTGAAACCAAAGCACCCATGATGAGATCGAGGCTCTTACTGTAGCCACAGCAGCCGAGTAGCTACATGAACCTGGGTGACTGGCCTTGGCCAAGATACCAGGTTACAGCAGCGTTTACTGTAGTGTCAGCTGCAATATCAAGCACAGCTTTGGCTAGAACCCTTGGGTGCCAAACAACAGCTGAGATTAAAAAAAGAGTAATAAACAAATCAAAAGCATCCATTCTAAGATCAAGGGCAGCTTTTCTTTGGACCATACAATGAGCAAGCAAAAATCTGGCCTTGAACAAAGATACTGATGGGAGAGAAGCTCTCACAATGGCCTTAGATCTGCAAGGCAATGCTGCTTCCCAAGGACTTTTGAGTCCTGGTGGAGAGGGCAAGGCACTTGCTAGAACCAGGAAAGGATCACTCCAAATGAGGCTTTCTTCAAGCACGGGTGAGAGCCACAATGGCTAGACTAGGCAGACCTCTAGTGTGGGAGCTTCTGGAGTATACGCATGGCTTCCCTTTGTTTCTCAGGCTATGCAAGGGACCAGCAACAAAGGCTGTCAGAGCAGAGAGTAAGAGGGGCATCAGGAGAGTACTAAGAGTCCCCAGACAGGATACCACATTTCCTGTCTCAGTGAATGGCAGGACCACTCACCCAAGTCAGAAACCTGGCTATCATTTGCTCCCTGTCACAAGCCACATCTAAGTTTATCCCTTGCAGAGCTCTGTTAATGCTTGAGGTCAGGTGCTACTCTCATCTGGAAAAATGTAAGGGGCCTAGTAACTGGTCCCTCTGCCCCTGCTGTGTTAACAGAGCATCCTTCCACAAACGTCAGTCATGGCACTCCACGGCTTTCGATCTCAATGGCTCTCTATGGCCTTTGACATAAAATCCAAAACATCTTCATACAACCTCTCCAGCTGCATCTTGCCTTGAATTCTGTTATTTAGCTGACTCTTGATTGGTCTTCAAATGGCAAGTGAAGCACCATTTTCTCTAGCTTTCCCTGACACCTCCTCCCCAGCTTGTTAGATGCTCTTCCTCTATGCTCCCATCATCCTTTCTTAGACATGAGGCTCCAATCACATTACGCAATGATGTTGGATTACATGTCTGTCTTCTCCACCAGAGGAAAAGCTCCTTAAGTGCAGGGTCCATATTTTTCATATTTTTCATATCATGATACCTAATGATGCCTAGCACTTGGAAGGCTCCCAAGTGCTGGGGACCCAAAGATGAATAGAATAGAGTTCCTGCCCCTGAGCAGCACAGTCTAGTCTAGGAGACAATCACACAAATGAGCTAAAATGTAATGATAAGTGGTATGACTGACGTATAGTCAAAATTCTATATCAACATCTTCCATCTCTACAGCTCTATCATATTATACACAGCACTAGTCACGTTGCTGAACTGTGGCTTGACGGACTCCTAGAAACAGTGAGTCTGAGGTAAGGGCTGGGAAAGGGGAGGGAAGAAAAAGGGAGAGGGGGAAGGGGAAGGAACAAGGACTACGTTCTATTCATCTTTGAATTCTCAGTGCCTCACACAGAATCTGGCAGATCAAAGGTGCTGTGTATATTGACTATATGGAGTAATTAATCACACCCTTCCTAAGGGGTGGGGGGTAACCAAGGAAAGCTAAAAGAAGGAAATGGACATTATCACTGAACTCGAAACTCATCTCCCAAACCACAAGAGAGACAAACGGCATGAGCAAAGGCATCAAGTGGCAGAGCAGTCTAGCACAGCCCCTGACAAGCACAGCTGATTTTAGGAAGATGCCCAGAGTAAATTCAAAGCCTGAGGATATTCTGCCACTCCATGCTATCCTCTTGGGGATCCTTGGATGTCCTAAGAGGCTCACAGTGAAGAGCTAGTTACCCTAGATCTCCTATCCACCCAAGAAATACCCTGAAGGATTCTGACTTGCTAAGGACAGCTATAAATCCTCAGAAATCACATAACTCAGAAGTGGTCACACGAATGACACACAAAACTCAGCACTAAGGCTTATTCATTTTTCATTCACTACAGACCAGATACTAGCATGCCCCAAATTCCAACAGAACTGAGGATGAGACCACAGTGGTCATTCTTCCTAGTCTTGACTCAGATACGCCACAGCAATTATTTGGGGATTGTAACCTATAATATTTTTAGTAGGGTTCAATAAAAGCTATAGAAAACATGTCTCAAAAGAAAAACAGGCCCAGTAATTTCATGTATGGGGACTGTAGAGTTAACAGTGATTCTGTGAAATATTTTACATAACATGACCCATGCTCTCTAGCTGATAGAATCACAGTGAACTTCAGACTGTTCTGAACCAAACCCTATACGTACATGGAAGGCAAACGATAAAGTCAAAATGAAACACTGTAGTTTGGTTTGTATTTTTAATTTATGAAAACTTGTTCAAGGGAGTTTACACACACCACAAATATGCTCTCAACAAGCTGAATTTTCATGCTCCTCTTATCACTATTTCACATTGGGCCCTTTTCTCTAACCTATGACCCAGAACCAGGCCACCATAGACCCTGAGAGGAAAGCCTCTGGATCCATCACGTGCAGGAGACAGAGTTGCACTTCCCTCTTCTCGCCTGTCTATTCTGTAGTAGAGCCTGAGAGCGGGCTTCACGCCCTGGGTGTCTATGGATGTTGCACTGTTCTGCCTCACAGAAAGAAAAGGGGACAAATCCTGCTAATGGTTTTATTTCAATAAGCTGTTTAAAATCTAACATATAATTTCAAAAACACAGAAGAGTAAAATGAGCAGAAAATCTGTGTTGTCTGAAACTTTAAAAATAGAGAATGTTGACTAGACTATTCCTTGCATTAAATGAAGATGTATGATTCTGCAGCCTATAATAAACAGACATTCTTTACGTCAAGAGAATGGGGTGAAAGGAGAAAAAATCATGAATGTGGAATTGAGGAATGCTCTAAACACGGGGGGAAATGTTGAGAGACAGAAGTGACACGGAGGGGAAAATCCTAGTGCCAAGAAAGCAGTGTAAGTTATAATGAACCTCTGGGAACATGAAACTGTTCAGCGCCTACCATGATGAAGAGCTGACCAGGCTATAATGCCTTCTAAATCAAAATTCAAACATACCTATGTGGGAAATGTTCCATAACATATCAAGTCTGCTTATATATTGGGTCAGTAAGCAAATGGACTTTACAAAAATTCCTTGACAGTGATATTTTGCTCAATTGATATTTATCCTGTGTAGGGCCAGAAAAAAAAAAGCATATAACTTCTTTACATTCTGCTTAACCTAGAAACATATCTATTATGAGTAGGGTTACTATATCAAATACATGCCATACTGTTTGCATTCATTATTAGTAAAAATATTTACAAATAGGACACTGACATCAAACTTTGTAATAATGTCTTTTTTAAATTCAGATTTATTATGGCTTTAAGGAAATGTGTGATTAGGCATCCAAGCTCTTTCTAAACTGTAACATTTTAAAACTTATTCCTTTTAAAGTATTGTTCAAAGCTGTATACACTTTAGTTTTCAATAAAAAAAGATAATGAGATTAACAATTCATGATTTTATGTATTCACGCAGAGTGAAGAGGAAATGATGCTGAATCAAACTCTCAAACCCAAACAGCTGGGTAACTGAGTTAAATATTTTAAAGCTGATTTGTGTGTGTGTGTGTGTATACATTACAATTTTTAATTACTACTTGAGCATCCAGAACTGACTGAAAGCTGACTGCTGTCCAAACTCTTCAAATTCCACAATTCCATCATTTCTTTCCTTTTACAAACCAGAAGATTTAAACATACACAAGTGCAGGACCAGTATGACCATTTCTCTTTCTTTAGCAATAATATCTACTTCTAGATTGGCTAGATCTACAGCTAACAAATAAGTGGAATCTGGCTTCCTCCCAAAGCAGTTATGATGAACTCCTAAGAACACTGTTTTGGATAGATGGGCCCTGAGGGGTTCACTCTGGAAATCAGAAGCATTTGAGGTCATTTCCAAGCACTGCACAAGGGCTGACTTTAGAAAGGCCTCTAGAAGACACAGCCACAGTTGCAGGCTTCATGCTGCTCAAAACAATGCTGCTCCGGTCCACCAGATATCTGAATCAGAAGAAAATCAGAAAAGAATTTTCCAGGAAACGTTTTAAGACCCAACTCAAACCCAAGGTCTGGTTTTAGTCTTTGACAAAAAAGATGTCACCCAAACATTGACTTTTGATTCCTGATTCTGTGAAAACGCTTCTGAAGACCAACTTTAGTGTCTGTTCGACCTAGGTCCTCACTGCTTGGAGCTCAGGACTTTTTCAGAAGATGGAATTATTTCGATTCTGCTTTTGAGGAACCAGTGGGGTTTGTTTTCTCTGGACATAGCTCTTGTTCTCCCAGAATGTATAACATTTCCTTATCTTCACAACAGTCCTCTGAGATGGGTAGGACAGGCGAACCCTCTCCGTTGTACTGGCCAGACCATTAGACGACTTGCCAAGTGGCTCCCTGTAAGCAAAGCTGTGATGCCAGAACTAAATGCTCAAGTCCAGCACTTCAATGTTTTTATGTAAAGCCATCAAAAAGGGGTGTGACTGATAATTTACTAAAAAATCTATTGATTTGAACATAGAGATAAAATCCACATGTGACTTATTCCCCTTTCAGCTTGGCCACAATATTAATCTAGACCAAAATCGAGAGTTCACTTGCAAATAAATGATGGCCATAAATTTGGCCTTCATTTATTGTAGACTACCGAACACCTAAGTGGGCCTCACTAGGAAAGTATTTTTCTGATGGGCAAGAGAAAGGAACTTAAAAATCCACAGCTGCCATGAGAGGTGACCTAAGAGAGAAAGCTGATAGAATCATTAAGTCCTGGGGGAGGGGAAAAAAAAAAATTCCCCAAGGGAGGAAAAATAAAGAATTCCCCAGGAAGTGTATATTAATTAAGGAAATGTATATTAATAATTGTATTACCTTTAAAATTTTAAACCTAAGAAATGAGACAGCCATACCATTTATGTTTTCCTATATGGCATATACATGTAAATGACTATACTAATTAAACTAAAACTGTGTGATTAAGGAGACTTACAATTATAATATACTTAATTCCTCTTTATAATTACTGCTTTAAATCTAGCAAAAGAGATTCGTCATCCTCTACTTTCACCTGGGTTTTAAAAGTAACTTTTAAAGGCTCGGGAGTCGAGATTTCCCTGCCTTCTCGGGGAGGATGCGAGGCTCTGGCCTCCTCGGGGTCTGTTTCACTGAGCACCTCGGTGTACAGCTCACTGATGGGGCCCAGAGACTCGCTCCTGGCAATGATGTCCACCCCTATCTCCCTGACCTCTTCGGGACCTTCGGCCACAGCGCGGTCTTTAGTTTTCCGAAGGCTACGCATCTTAAAAGCTTCCTTTGAAGGAGCTGCATTAGAAATAGATTTCTTAAACCTTTCCCCTGACTGCTTCAGCCTCTCGCCCGACTGCCTTAACCTCTCCCCTGACTGCCTTAGCCGCTCTCTCCTCTCTGGTGTCACTATTCTAGTCCTAATTCTGTTCACTTTCTTGTCAAAATTCTGCCGTGTCTTCTGCATGTTTTCTTTGGAAAAGGCCTTTTTGATATTATCAATGCGCTCCCTGCCTGACTTTTTAAGCCTGGCAGATCTGCTCTCTTCAACATAATATTCTTCGTCCGAAGACAGATCAACTGGGGGATCGAAGATATCGTCCTCCTCCTCTGGACCCTCAGCAGTCAAGCTTCTGTCTTTCATGATAGACAGGGACGTTGGACACTGAATATCCTCCTGAAGGAGAGAGAAAGCGAGCGTGTTAGCGATGGGTTCTTGGACTTTCCGGCCACGCCTTTTCAATCTCCTCCACGGGTTGCTTATCCTGCCCCCACTCCTTAAATGCTGGCATTTCTCAGGGTTTCTTTTTCTTCATCTCCCAAGCTCACCCCGAGCAAACTTATCCACTGCTCTACCTTCAAATCCAAGGAAGCAGACTCACTAATCTTTTACCTTCACCTCTCCCCTTCCCCTAAGATGAAAACCCATTTCTAAATGTCAGACAGACTTCTCCGCCTAGATGTAACACAGGAACCTCTAACTTCACATATCCAAAAATCAAGGCCCAGCCATCATCCTTTCCTGGACCTCTCAGCACCAATACCTCCAGGTGCTACCCAGAGAAACCTCAGAAGCATGGTCCCAAATATTCCCTCTCCTCATCCCATATCCAACTGGTCACTAAGCGCTGTCAATAATATTGCTTAATAACTACTAACTCCTCTGTTCCCACCTCCTTCCTCCTTGCCTCTACCAACGTCTTAATTCAGGCCCTGTCATCTCAGGCCTGAACTCGTGCAATAGCTATACCTCCAAAACATCACCAAAGTATTTCCTGAGAAATATTTCTAAAACATAGCTCTGATCGCATGCTTTCTCTACTTTAAAACATTGGGGAGCTCACCAATACTCAAAGGATAGAGTTCAAATTCTTCAGCATAATTAGAAGGCTCTTCAGTTTGAGCAAAACCTACTTTCCCACTCCTCCAGTCCAGCAACACAACCCCTCTGAGTTCCTTAAACACATACTGTTTTCATCCCTGCATGCCTTTATAAACATGGTTTTTGCTACCTTTCACCTCTTTCCAGCTTCGTGAATAAAATCTTTCTTCGAGTCAATTCAAATATCCCCAACTTCCCCCAGAGGTCAAACCTGTCTCCAATTTATACCAAAATGACACATGCATTCCTCTACTTATAACATTTATCACAGTCTGAATTGAATTAGAACTCTACTCATTTATATATGTCTCTCTGAGGCCTTCACTAAATAATAGCTTCCATGAAAGCAGAGCTGTATCTTATTTATGTCTTATGCCTGGCATCTATCAGAGTACCTTGTACATAGTAGGTATACTCAACAAATGACTGTTGGAACAAATAAGAAGCATACGCCTTCATTCAACAAATTGTTACTAAGCACCCACCACGCACCAGTCACTAGTCTAGGAACTGAGAACCTCCCGTGAATAAAACAGAGTAAAAGAACTTGTATTCTTGAAGAGAGAAATAAACAAGTTACTTACATAGTATGTTGGATGGTGATAAGCGCTAAGGTGAAAAATAGAGCAGGGCAGGGGGATACACAGTGACTGGGGAGGATGCTTGGAAAGGCCTCACTAACAAGGTGACATCCAAGCCTAGACCTGAAGGTAATGCACATAACTGGGAGGAAACGAGAAACAGCAAGGAAGGCAGTGTGGCTGAAGCAGAGTGACCAAGGGGCAAGAGGAGGAGAGAGGGTAAGAGAGGTAGTGGGACGGCCAGCTCACGTAGGGCTCTGTATCTGATCATAAGGACCGTGGCTCTTATTCCGAGTGCGATAGGAAGACTTCTAAAAAGTTTTCAGGAGGATAGTGACATGATTTGACCCATGTTGTAAAAGGGTCACCCTGTTGAAACGAGGCTATCGAGGGCAAGATGAGAAGCAGGGACAGCAGTTAGAGACCACTGAGCTCAATCAGGTGAGAGATGGATCAGGGTGTTGACAGAGGTGGCGGTGAGAAGTGGCCTGATTCCAGATCCACTTTGAAGGTAGGAGCCAACAGGATCTGCTGCTGCTAGACTGAGATGTGGAGAGTGTCAAGGATGATTCTTTAGTCCAGGGCCTGAGCAGCTGAAGGACAGATTAGCCATTCACTGAGATGGGAAAGGATGGGATCTGAACATGCTGACTTTGAGATGCCCACTGTACATCCAAGCAGAGATGTTGAGTGGGCAGCTGAGTACATAAGTCTGGGATTCAGGAGAGAGATCTGGACTAGAGATAAATTTAGGTATCAATAACATAAAGATGAAACTAAAAATCATGAGACCAGATGAAAGAGATCACCAAGAGATTGAATGAATGGGTCTACACTCCATTATTCAAAACTCCTTGGAACCAAGCTACCTTTCAGAAATCAGAATATTTCAGATTTGGGGAAAATAATATATTACATAACATTCCCAGTGAGATCTTGGGAAGAAACCTTTTTGTGGCAAAAAAAATACAAATATTCACTCTAAGGTGGGACAAAGAGTATAAACAGCCTCATGCTACTTGAGGTTGGGTTTGGGCATCCATTGAGTTCAGGTAAAGCTAGGTCTTGCTGCCAAATAAGTTACGATAAAAACTTTATTTTTACAGATTTTTGAATTTTGGTGTTATTGATAGATAAATGGATTTTGGACCTGAAGATAAGAAGGAAGAGATGAGGGACTTCCCTGGTGATCCAGTGGCTAAGACTCTGCACTCCCAACGTAGGAGGGCCTGGGTTCAATTCCTGGTCAGGGAACTAGATCCCACATGCCACAACTAAAAGTTCACATGCCACAACTAAAGACCCTGCATGCTGCAACTAAAGATCCCTCATGCTACGACAAAGATCCTGCACGGGGCAACTAAGATCCCACATGCCGCAACTAAGACCAAGCACAGCCAAACAAATAAATAAATATTTTTTTTAAAAAAAAGAAGAAGAAGAGGAAGGAAGAGATGAGAAGGAACCAAAAAGGAGAAGTATCAGCCAGTGAGGCAGGAGGAAATCCAAGAGCGAGAGGCACCCCCAGAAGCCAAGGGGGAAAAAGTTTCGAGAGGGAGGGACCAACTATGTCAAATGTGTCAAATGGATAAGGACTCATCAAATTGGATTTGGGAACATGGCAGACACTGGTAACCTTGAGAAGCAGGCCAGAAACATGGCTGCTAAAGAACCCCAACTTGCTATTTAGGGGTTATTTCTAACACTAAACAGGAAAAACTTTAAAGATCATGAGATTTTTAACTGAACCCACGAGTTGAAATTTCTAAAAGAAACTGTGCTCCTACTTGAGATCCAGATTAAATCTGTTCAACCAAAAAATTTACTATGTAAGAAATACATTTATACATATTCCAAAACCTATCATCCTGATAGTCAAGAACGTATCCCCAGAACTTTACTTCTCTGGATCCTTATTTAAAATTAAATTCTTTGGCTACAGGATTGGAGAGTCTAGGAACTTAAAAAAAAAAAAAAAAAAAGGCAGGGTGGGTATCTCATAGCTCTCTGATGAATCAGAAGCAGCAACATTATTCCTCTCCTTTCCTGACACCTACTACAGGGAGTAGCTTCAGCAGCACCGAGTGGGTGGGTATGGACTGAGTAGGTATAATTAGAAAAGGAGCCAAACAATAATTACTGTTTCCTAGGGAAAAACCCTCACAATCCTGCTGTGAAGAAATCAGTTATGGCTTAACTCAGGAATCACAAACCCTTCTTCAACTGCACAACAAACTCTACAAAATCAGGCTTAAAAACAAAACAAAACAGGGGTAGAGACAGAGAAAGTACCTGCTATGTAAATCTATTTGTTGCAACTCCTATGAGTCAGAGATACCATGAGTTAGTGGTAAATACACTGTAATAATAATTGAAAATTATAGGGCTGAATTATAGTTGATTTCCAAATACAATTATTATACATTTTTTCATGTAAAATTCTAGGTAAAAAGATGATTTTTGTAACAAAATGAGTATTATGAGTCAGAGTATAATGGCCTTGATTATCAAAGTAATACTGCTAAGAGAATTTTGAATATTTAGAAGTCCAGGACTTATCATTAGGGAATGGCCAAATACCTCATTTGGGAGGCACGGGCATGTGGTTAGTAAGCAAAATTGTTAGAAGATATGGTAAGCCTCCTGGCTTTCTTTCATGGTGAGGAGGTCACTAAGGTGAAAGCACGTTCAAAGAGAAATCATAATTGTATGATAAAGAGCAGATAATTTTTTTCAATGCCAATGTCCAGAATTAGGTGAAAGCTCTGTCGTACACAATGGTGGGAGATAAAATAGCAATAAAGACTGCCACCAAAAGATATATCTAGGGAAATCTTTTTGAGGAAAAACCCAAATCGAAATGAAAGTATACTACAACTGAATTACTCAGCTTCAAGTTAATTTTAGTAGAAGGCGCAATCTCAATATAGCCACTTAAACATATTAACTATAAGATGAATTATAAGAATTTGGGGAGTTCCCTGGTGGTCTAGTGGTTAGGATTTGGAGCTTTCACTGCCGTGGCCTGGGTTCAATCCTTGGTTGGGGAACTGAGATCCTGCAAGGTGCGCAGCTTGGCCAAAAAAAAAAAAAAAAAAATATATATATATATATATATATATATGCACACACATATATATATATGACTTTTAACTGTTAAGCAATCCCATATGAATGCTGTATACAGTGTTCTAATATCTAATGAATCATTGAATCCATTGGTATTTACTTTATCTTTTTTTACATGCTCTCCCATTACAAGAGATAGCCACTGCTTATTGATAAAGTGCTGCTTACTCTGAACAACTTAATTTCACAGACTCTTCACAGCATTATGTCTCTCACTAGTGCCTCTCGCTTCCTTTTTCATACCATCTTCTATTTATTCAAGTAACTGTAGGCACTCAAAGAAAAAACTAGCAACTTTCAGGGAATAAACAGGTGAATATAGAAACAACTTTAAAAAAAAAATTATGTCAATAGATAAACAAGGGTCAATTAGAACTTCTCAGAAACTCTGCTTTCTTTAACCTTTGTAAATCTTGATTGTTAACCTGGTCTACTCTTCACACAAAGGTTCTCAGGAGAAATGCTGGATACCAAGAATGTTTCCTGGCATGCCCCATGCAAGTGGAGGGTGAGTTATACCCATTACTGTTAATGCCCGTGGAAAAGCGAATTCAAGAATGGATACTACATTCTCCAGTAATAAATTTAGATCCCCATTACACATACTACCACTGGCTTCTGAGAGTAAGATGACTAATTTTTTTTTTCAAAAATTTAAGTCTGGAGAAGGACTTCCAGGGACCTGGGAGGAGAGGGAAATGGTAAAGGCCTTCAGATGGCATAGTCGAACTTGACTACCCTTGAAATAAGAAACCCTCTCTCTCCTCCCATTCTTCCTCCTAAATGACCAACAGGCTCTTAAATACAGATCCAAAATACCACTCTGCCATCCCCGTGTAACCTTATCAGCCAACAGTGGGCTACGGAGAATTGACTAAAGTGTAAAGAATGCCCCGGGAGTTATGGCCCACATCCCTGGTATCTTACAAATACCTGCCAACTGTGTTCCTATTTCAATTTGCTTTTATTCTTCTAGGCCTTTTCCCTATGCATATGGGCATACATTTATTTTAAAAATACAGTGTGATAACACTGCATATATGTACCAATGAACATGCCTGCACACATTCCTGATTTTATGCTTACAACAAATTCTTTGATATTAAATTTTGGGGCCAGAAGGTTTGCGAATTTTTAAGGTTCTTAACACATACTACCAAAACCGCCCTCCAGAAATGTACCATTTAATATTCTACCAGCAGAATATGAAAGTGCTTATTATTTCCTACTCTTAAACTCTGCGAATATGTTTCAGTAACTGCAAATATTTACATAGGTGAAAATGGAATTTTGCTCATTTACTTTGTCTTTTGTGAACTAACTGATAATGACTTTCCAATTTTTCTACCATGAAAGTTCAACTTTTTCCCTTTTAATTTGTAAGAGTTTCCAAATATATTATAGATATTAGGCATTTGCCATGGATGTGTTCCTATTTCAAAAAATATGAGTATCAAGTGCAGAGTAAGATAGGAACTTATTAGCTCAACACACAACGCCACACAAAAACTATCATGTAAAATCAGCTAAGTAGGGACTTCCCAGGCGGTCAGTGGTTAGGACTCTGTGCTTCCTCTGCAGAGGGCACGGGTTCGATCCCTGATCAGAGAACTAAGATCCCACAAGCTGTGCGGTGCAGCTAAAAGAATTCAGCTAAGTAAAGACTTGGTAATCAAATATAAGGAATTACTTATGTGACTCCTACATTTATATAACTATAAGAAAAAGAACAACTGTCTGATTGTTCATTAAGAAATAGACCGTTTGTCTTATTATTGTGACTTATACATTATTATAGGTAAAAATTCCAACAGACAAATTATATTCTGAAAAGTTTACATTTTACTGCTTAGGGCTTTCTGGGCTCTCCATAATAAGGGAAAGAACCACACTGCAGGGCTACAGGTCCTCAGTTTCTTTTTCTCTACAACAAAGAGGTGTTTTAAACTGGAGGCTTCTTAGATATCTTCTAGTCCTAACCTTCTCAAAGGCTTTGAGAGGGCATCATGCTAATACGGCTAATATGCCAAAAGCAGCTTACCAATATTAAGTTTCAAAGGCAAGAAATAGACTCAGCTATGATCCACAGTTCATATTACATGAAACGGTTGAGAAGCTCAAAACACTGACATGATAGTATACCAATTAACACAGAAATGGTTTTATCCTGAGATCTCTGATGATACAGAACTCCACCACACGCATATACACAATAGTTACCATGTGACAGGTCTGATAGGACCTGCTGGCCATTAAAGGATGCAAGAGATAGCAGTAATCGAGCTAAACACAGGTGCAAGCTTACCTGGAATATTACCACACGGAATTTGTTCTTCTTCATTATTTCCTCTTGCTTGGTTTCAACTTTTTTGACGTGAGTTTGTTGCTTCTCCACTCGGGCCCTCACTTCTTTAATGTGAGCACTGATCTTTCGCGTTTTCTCCAACAACTTGTTAATGACATAACTTGTGTTGCTGTGTGACTGTGAAAACTTCAGCAGGTCAATTTGGACGGACTTTATGGCATTTTCCATCTCCCTGTGTCTCTCCTCTATCCTCTTCTGGCTGGCCTGCACGCTGTCCACGATGGCAGCTACTTTGTCCAGCACAGTCACGATGGTAAAAGCAGCGTCTTGGTCTTCATCTTCTGTCACACTCGACAGGCGATTCTGGTGGATTTTATCAGCATTTGAAGCAGACCCATTATGTTCCATTTTATTTATTTCTCAGTGAAAGATGTCTTAGCACAATCAATTCTGGCACTGAGAGCAAAAAGTTAGCTTGATAACAGGGAACAGGGTTGTTTAAAGGGTTAGAAACCCCACCCCTGGAGACTGGTCAAGTATTTGTAACTACAAATACCCATACGTGACTGTTCTGCAATATGAACCCTTGCAAAAGCACTGGGTGCTGTTCCAAACATGCTTACTGATGACTAAGGGACTCAAATAAGACTGTGTGGGTAGAAGAGGAAAGCTTTTTAAAAAAAAAGTTCCCTAAAGCCACCATGTTACTAATATTAAGCCTAGAAGCCAAATAACCAAAAAATCAAACTCCAAGCGCTGGGTGAAGCTTCTATCTTTAGACAATTTCAAGCAGTATTTGTAAAAGCAAATGGGAATTTTGAACTGAAATCTGCTTTTCCTATTAGTTTCACATATTAAACGTACTGATATGTCAATATCAAAGAATGCAGTAAATAAACACACCAAAACAGAGGCCGTATAGTGAAAACATTATATTATAACATGCTTTTCCAAACCAAATATTAAAATTAATATTTTGAATATATTCTTAAATTCTACATGCATACTTCTGAATACCTAAACTACATGTTAAACAGCTGAATACATTCTATTCACACTTCAGATCTTTAAACACCAACAATCTATTAGTATAGCTATTACTACAGGACAAATTTGGATAGAGGTCTTAGATGATTTTTAAGCTCATGTGAAGAGCACCAATCGTTAACAATCATTTTTGCATTTATTCACAAACACTGATACAATTGGTTTATTTATGTTAAAACAAATATTTCTTTAAAAATGAATGTGTATAGAAGTAATTTAAATGATAGAGTAGGCTTTATTCCAATCTGTTTGTTAAACAGACTATTTTCACGACATCTAAATCTACTTTTCAGTGATCCGTTCCATCATTGCTACCATATACTTTTAAAAATTCAGAATTATTTTTTCAAAGAGAGAAAGGATCAAATCCAGTCCACACATCTTATAAATATTTTACATCTAACACACACAGCTTTACAATTCATGCGATAGGCAGTGTCTAAAAAATCGGTTAATAAATCTCAAAAACATTGAAATGTCTAAACACAGAGTCTTCTAGATTTTTTTTTGTAAGAAAAGTAATCTGTAAACATCTTTACCTTCAGTTCATGCTTGGTCATTTGCTGTGGTCATTGTGGAAGAAGTGGGTCTGACTTTATAACCATTTGTGAAGTGGTCCATCTTTGCAAAAATATTACATTCCATGGGTAAAGAACAAGTCTTAGAATTACCATGTGGTACAAATTTGTGAAATCAATTTCTGTATTTAAAAACATAAAACAAAGACTACTAAACAGTCCAAAACTGTTGTAGCTGAATATTCTAAATACAAGCCAACAGTACTACACTAAAAATGTCCAAAAATAAGGCCTCTGAAATAAATATTTCCATTCTTTAAAAAAAGACAAATGTACATCACATGGTCAGTGTACATATAAAAGTCATCAGTTTAAACCATTCTGGATGATGTATCTGAAGTAAAATGACCTAGGTTTTGCTTCTGTCGTCGTCCTCTATTGTTTTTAGGGCATTTTCTGTTGAATTAAGAAAAAAAAAAAAAGAAAAATGTCATTTTGTTTAGGATGTTTCAAATGTTTCCAGAGTAACACACACTTCACACGTAAAGCCATATTGCATGTGACCACATGAAAGGGAAACAGACGCTATTTGATGAGAGACCAACATGTCAGACTGCCATCTTCTCTATAAAGCTGGGAGGTGAGAGGGTTAGATATATGATGCAGGTATGAATACAAATGAAACTCACTCCTGGGGTCTCCCCTGTTGCATGTGAATCCCCGAGAGGAATCCCCACCCTTCTTCTGGGCTGGCGGCTCCCAAGACACAGTGACTGCTAACATATAAACAGAAAGGCTCCTGGCTTATGTACTTTCCCTGAGCATGATGACACGCCCAAAAATGACAAGGACAGCTTCAATGAAGGAGAAATCAGGAAGAAATGTGCTTATTAACCTCAGATCAGAATACACAGGAAATGCCTAGCGATTTTAGACAGTAACTAAGAAGAAGTCATTCCACACCCTGCTAGGGCACACCACAGAACCCAGAATAGAACTGCCCTCCGGGGCATGAGGGATATTCCTCGACTCTGCTCTCACTGTTCCGTACATGTTCCTCCGCGGGGGTATAAAGCTCATGGTGCCGTCACTGCTCTTGTGCCTGCCCCCACTAGAAATGCAAACATATCAGCTCTCACTGTGCACAAAGTGCTATGCTACACAACATGGAATAAAGGGACTGAGATGAGTTCCAGTAATTCTGAGTTTGGGCTCTGCTAGAAACTAGCTGTGCAACCTCCTCTTCCTATAAGCAAAATATTAAAGTTGGACGAACCTCAAAAATCTCTGCCAGCAAGGAACTTATAATCTAATGGAAAGAAAGTCTTGAGAGAATGAGTGCTTCTACTGTAAGGTTCCAGGTTTTTATTCAGTTTCAAAGAGCACTACTTTGTCTTGACTTAAAAGCCTTGATGGTAACGCTTCCATCTTACATACTGTTTTTCACAAATTTTATCTTACTCATGCTCATAAAAACACTTGGAGGTAGACAGTGATGGAATCATCTCCATTTCATAAATGGGGACACTGGTTGAGAGGGCAAGCAACCCTCTGCAACTGTCACAAACTCACCTTGACATTGGACAAGTTCCAACTTCCCAGGACCACGGTTTTTTCATCTATACAATAAAGGGGTTTGGCTAAGGTGATGTTCAACATGAAAGGAGATTACAAGCATAAAAGAAGAAAATTTCACTTATGCAGTCTTGATAAGTGGGTCAGTGAGAACATCCTTTTAAAGGAAGATTCCTCATATGTAACAGCCACCCCAGGATAAGCGAACAGCTGTCCCGTAATGGACTATGTGGGAGAGGCACTCCTTAAAAATGCAATGCAGATAAGTCCAAGTGCATAATTATAATATCCTAAATCCACATGAGCAAGACATTCTAGAGGAGAAAATGCCACAATAAAAAGCCCTCAGGGAGAGATCTATGATAAATTCAATGAGATGACCCTTCAGACATAGAGATGGAGGGCAGTGAAGACACTGTAACGCAGTTAAAAATAAATATGTGGCAATGCTGACATGTCTGTGAAGGCAGCAAATGCATTTGGGGTATAAACTGGGGGGGTTACTACCTTGAAAACTACTTGCCGGGTATCTTTAATTTAGTCGTTGAGGATTACAGCACAGTGAGAATCATAGCAGAGAGTTGGACAAAACGCTGGACAGGATTTGTAAAAGGGCTGAACTATCTCTGTGATCTTGGCTAAGATACTTCCCATCCCAGGGCTCCAGTTTCCTCACTTCTCTAGAATGAAAGGGTTGAATGCAAAATAACTTCCTGCTGACTTTAACATCCTTTGATCTTAAAGATGGCACTATCACTGGGCCTCAAAATCTTCCCTTACCTTTACCTTATTACCTTATTTCTTTCGTTCATCTTCCAAATCATCTATTACTCCACTCCTGCTTTACTCTAATAATGTCCCAAATGGTCTCCCCCAACCTCACATTTTCTCTCCTCTGGTGAATTTTTCAGATGACACTCAGATTAATGCTCTGGAAAAATGGGTCATACCAAGTCCCTCCCCCGTTCCAAAACCCTGAACCACTACAAAATCAGGTTTGAACCTTGCTCCCGTGCAATGGTCATACTTGGCAAATATATTTCCCAAGATGACTCAACATAGACCCTCCTCCTCTTGGTGGTTCAGTGGAAAGAGGAATGATTTAGGAAATGAGGCAGCACCAAATCCAAATCCAGACACTTCCACTTGCTATCTGGATGACTACAGGCAAATTACTTAACCTCTGAGCCTATGTTAAATAGCCAGAGGCAGCCCTGCTGTTACATGGTAGTTTTTTTTCCTGTTTTCTCTTTGTGCTGTCATTATTTTTTATAATATTATGTCTCTACTTTAATCTACTGTCAAATTTTATACTCAGTAGTCTTGCCTAAGGGCAGATCATCTGTTCTACAGAATAAAGTCCACTGGCTTTAGTGCTTAAATTTTATGAAAACTATCTGCTACTCAGAGAATATTTTTTATCATTTCTAGATTTATCATTTTAGCTCCAGATGGCTGAGACCACTGAAGATCTGCTTCTATCCAGACTTTGGATAGAAGAGCCATAAATCCATTATGGCCTGCCAATATCTGCACTTGATAAATTCCAACCCTCTGCCCAGAATAATACAGAAAAGTATAGAGATGATGTTTATGGGACTCTGAACCAAGCCTTAAAGGAGGTAGGACAAAGCAAGCAAGAAGAAAAGACATGAGACTGGGAAGCATAAAGACAAGATGAACTTAATTTGCTTTGACTTCTCCCAGGTCCAGTTCCGTTCTGACTTACATATTTCCACTCAGCCTGGAAAACACCCATTTTTAGGCTAACTGCACTCCAAATATGTCCTTTAGTTTGGGGGTTAGTTATGATAAGCTCCAACAGTTTTAGTTATGATAGAGAATTTTGAAGTTTAATATTTATGACTGTATTCCAGAAAATGAAGTAATGTTAAGACAACATATAAAAAAGCAGTTTTCTTTAACCTCTGATTTCTTCCCTTATTATATTTACTATGGATAAAGTATATTCTTAGGGCATAAGACCTAATCAGTTCTGCAGGACTTAAAAAGTTTCTGCATGGCTCTTACGTGCATGTGCAGACCATTCTGCTACCATCGCTGTCCCTAAATTCAGTGCTTGAAGCACACACATAGTTCTAAGATCTCGAAATTCCTTTAAGCCACTGAATATCCTCACGCTTCCTCTGCTTGCAGCCTGTAACCCTGGGAGTGAGTTCTTGACCAAATTCTAAAGCAGCACGACACTGAGAGGTCAGACCTACATGGAAACCTTAGAGAACTGATCCTAGGATTTCTTCCTAATAGGCTGGTGGACGTAAAGTCCCTATCATTTTGAGTGTTTCAAGGTTTTTCTTTAACAGCCACCCACCTCTAATTGAAAGTTGGTGTTTCTTAGGCCATTACCTACCTTGTTATGCACATGACAATTGCTACTATAATGGCAATCTGTACAGCTCCAATAATTGCTGCAATAAGAACATGAGTGAGCTTTTGCCTACTTGGCACTACATAGAGAATACTAAAGTCTGTCTTTTCACAGTGCTGTCCAGTGTAACCAGATTCACATCTGAAAAAGGGAAAAAAAGGATTCCTATAAATTTCAATAATTCCAGGTTTTAAAATTAAAACATACAAAAGAATGACACACTTAAACAAAAACAGCAAATCAGACACTCTCCCACCATCTAAAAAAAAACATTGCCATCATTGTATTTCTTTCTACTCTTTCTAATATGACTATTTTATAAAGTGCTTCTTCCACTTATCATTATATCACACTAATTTTAAAGCTGCTAAGTAGTCTTTATACTACTTTATTACTGCCATTTAAAAATGGATTCACAATATCCCATTCAGTGGCTATAATACAGCTAACTTATCTAGTTCTTGCTCTTAGACATATCAGTTATTTTCCATTTTTCAGAATTATGAATTAGGTGTGGTGGATATTATGATGAATGCTCACTTTTCTATATTTAGTGTTATCCCTTAGGCTAGATACTTGGAAGTGGGATTATTGAATAAATAGGTATAAACATTTACAGTTCTCTGAACATAACACCAAATTATATTCAAGTTACTTTTCAGTACACATAATATAATCATTTAAAATGCAGAGGGGGAGATGAAAATAAGTTATTAATGACAGAAACACAGCCAAGCAGTCAAATAGCTGCGAATCTTAGAAATTATCTGAATTCCAATTAAGAGTAAATAAAAAGGCGACATCAGGTGATGATAGTAACTTGACAGGGGGAAACATTTAAAATACTTAATAGAAAATTCACATTTTTTAGTTGACAGAAGCAAAATGTGTATATTAGCCAGCCTTCGGTTAGAACTGATTAATAAAACATCTGACGTATAAGGATATTTATTAATGACCCACACTTCATTACAAAAAAAATTTTTTTTAATAAAACACACATAGCAAGAAAGAAACCTGGAAGCAAGTAAACAGGGGAAGCCAGGGGTGATGTGAGTCCACCAATCCTACCCTTGAGGTTCCTAGCCGCCTGCCAGAAGGTTGCACACTCGGTTCTAAGCTTCCTAGCAGACAAAAAATAGTAGTACAGTAGATATACAGATCAGAAAACATAATTGAGAGCCCATAAATACACCCATACATCTATGGTCAACTGATTTTCAACAACGGTGCTAAGACAACTTGATGGGAAAAGAACAGTCTCTTCAACAAATGGTGCTGGGACAATTGGGCATCCACATACAAAAGAATGAAGCTGGACCTCTTTCTCACAACATACACAAATTAACTCAAATGGATCACAGATCTAAATGTAAGAGCTAAAACTACAAAACTCTTGGGGGGGGGGGGGGAAGGAAAGTAAATATTCATGACCTTAGATGAGGCAATGATTTCTTCATATGACAACAAAAGCAACAACAAAAAAGTTAAATTGGGCTAAATCAAAATTAAATCTTTTGTACATAAGGACACTACCAAGAAAGTGAAAAGATAACCCACAGGAGAAAATTTTTGCAAACTATGTATCTGATAAGAGACTGTATCTAGAATATATTAAAAAAACTATTAAAATTCATTAACAAAAAGACAAAAAAATACAAAATAGGCAAAATATCTGAATAGACATTTCTCCAAACAAGATAGATAAATGACAAATAAGCACTAACATCATTAGTCATCATGGAAATACATATCAAAACCACGGTATGATGAGGTATCTAATATACCCATTAGAAATCAAAAAGTCAGATAATAACAAGTGATGGCAAGGTTACTGTAGAGAACATAAAATGATGCAGCCACTTTTGATAATAGTCTGGTCGTTCCTCAAAAAGTTAAACACAGAGTTAGCATTTAGCCCAGCAATTCCACTCCTACGCAATTACCCAAGTGAAATTAAAACATATGTCCACACAAAAACTTGCAAAAAATTATTCAAGGCAGCATTATTCATAATAGCCAAAAAGTGGAAACAGTCCAACTATTCATCAACTGGTAAGTGGATTAAAAAATGTGGTATTACCCATCCAATGAAATATTCAGCCACAAAAAGGAACAAAATACCAATATATGCCACAACATGGATAAACCTTGGAAACAGTATGCTAAGTGAAAGACACAGAAGACCACATATTATATGAATATAATCCACTTAAATGAAATGACCAGAATAGATAAATCTATAGAGACAAAGTAGATTATTGGTTGTCTAAGGCTGAGGAGGATGGGGAGATTTGGGAGTAATAGCTAAAGGGTATAGAGTTTCCTCTTGGGGTAATGGAATGTAAAACTGACTGTGGTGACTGCACAATTCTGTGACTATACTAAAAACCATTGGATGAAGGAAAGAAGGGGAGAGGAAAGGAGGGGAGAGGAGAGGAGGGGAGGGAAGGGGAGGGGAGGGCAGGGAGGGGAGGGGAGGGGAGGGGAGTGAGGGGAGGGGAGGGGAGGGGAGTGAGGGGAGGGGAGGGGAGAAGGAAAGGGGGGGGAGAAGGAAAGGGGGGGAGAAGGAAAAGGAAATGGAAAAGGAAAAGGAAAAGGAAAAGAGATAAAATCACTGATACAAAATACAATCTCCACAAAATGAAATCAAGCCAGTTGTTCAAAAGAATCACAGTAACTGGACAACTACATGTAAAAGAATAAGATTAGAACATTTCCTCACACCATATGCAAAAATAAACTCAAAATGGATTAAACCTAAGCATAAGACCTGAAAACCACGAAACACCTAGAAGAGAACATAGGCAGAACACTCTTTGACATAAATCGTAGCGATATTTTTTTGGATCTAGCTCCCAAGGCAAAAGAAATAAAAGCAAAACTGAACAAATGGGACCAAATGAAACTTAAAAGCTTTTGCACAGCAAAGGAAACCATAGACAAAACGAAAAGACAACCTACTGAATGGCAGAAAATATTTGCAAATGATATGACTGATAAGGAGTTAATACCAAAATATAAAACAGCTCATACAACTCAATATCAAAAAAAAAAAAAAATCAGAAAATGGGCAGAAGGGACTTCTCTGGTGGTCCAGTGATAAAGAATCCGCCTTACTATGCAGGGGACGCAGGTTCGATACCTGCTCAGGGAACTAAGATCCCACATGCCATGGGACAACTAAGCCCGCATGCCACAACTACTGAGCTCAAGCGCCTCAACTAGAGAGACTGCGTGCCACAAACTACAGAGCCCACATGCCCTGAAACCTGCGTGCCACAACTAGAGAGAGAATACCCACACGCCACAGCTAGAGAGAAGCCGCGCACTGCAACGAGGAGCCCTCGCGCCACAACGAAAGATCCCGCATGCCTCAACGAAGATCCCGCGTGCTGAAACTAAGACCCAATGCAACCAAAAAAAAAAATAAATTTTAAAAATTAAAAAAAAAATGGGCAGAAGACCTGAAGAGACATTTTTCCAAAGAAGACATACAGATGGCTTACACATGAAAAGATGCTCAACATCGCTATTTATTAACAAAATGTAAATCAAAAAAACAAAAAAAAAAAATGAGATATCACCTCACATCTGTCAGAATGGCAATCATCAAAAAGTCCACAAATAACAAATGTTGGCAATGATGTGGAGAAAAGGGAACCCTCCTACACTGTTGATGGGAATGTAAATTGTGCAGCCACTATGGAAAACAGTATGGAGATTCCTCAAAAAACTAAAATAGACCTACCTTATGACACAGAAATTCCACTCCTGGACATATATCCAGAAAAAAACAAAAACACTAACTTGAAAAGATACATACATCCCAATGTTCATAGCAGCACTATTTACAATAGCCAAGATACAGAAGCAACCCAAGTGTGCATCAACAGACAAATGGATAAAGATGTGTTTTATGTATGTACAATGGAACACTCCTCGGCCATAAAAAAGAATGAAATTCTGCCATCTGCAGCAACATGGAAGGACATAGAGAATATTATGCTTAGTGAAATAAGTCAGAGAAAGACAAATACTGTATGATATCACTTATTTGTGGAATCTAAAAAAATAAAACAAATGAATGTAGATAGCAAAAAAGAAACAGACTCACAGATATATAAAACAAACTAGTGGTTACCAGTGGGGAGGTGGAAGGGAGGAGGAGCAAGATAGGGGTATGGCATTAAGAGATACAAACTACTATGCTTAAAATAGATAAGCAACAAGGATATATTGTACAGCACAGGGAATTATAGCCATTATTTTGTAATAACTTTTAATGGAGTATAATGTATAAAAATACTGAATCACTATGCTGTATACTTGAAACTAATATAATATTATAAATCAATTATACTTCAATTTAAAAAAATAAAGAATCACGTTACTATTTTCAGTAAATTTAAGGGAACTTTATCTCATTAGTCCTCACTTAAAGAGGGTACTTTCTGGGAATTCCCTGGCGGTCCAGTAGTTAGGACTAGGCGCTTTCAGTGCCAAGGGCACAGGTTCAATCCCTGGTCGGGGAACTAAGATCACCACAAGCCACGCGGTGTGACCAAAAAAAAAAAAAAAAAAAGGAGAAATAATATAGCTGCAATAAATTCAATAATGAAGTCTCATAGGATTATTTAAAATAATGTCTTTCATGGTAGGCTAACAGCCAAAACTCAAAGCTCAGTGAAATAAAAATAGTTCCATAGGGAGCTATAACAATGTCCTAGTTATTCAGCTCTCTGACACTTTAGCTTAACCCAAAGATTAAAAATCAGAATATCAAAAAGAATGTATAGGCCATATATGATTCAGGCAATCCTCCCTGGACATTATTTTCTGCACCTGACTTTAGGGTTATACTCTCCAAATACCCAGAGTATTAACTTCTAGGTTAGCACTACTTCTTCTGTTGCTGATTAAAGGCAGATCCAGACATTTGGTCCTCTACTGCCTATTCTTTCATCCCCATACCCTCCATAGTAATCTCATTCACTCCCATGGCCTCATGGGCTGACTCATTCACTCATCCATTTAACAAACTGATTGAGCACCTGACATGTGCCAAGTACTATAACGGGCATTTGGGATACATCAGTGAACAAAGATCTCTGGCCTGTCTACCCTCTAGTCAGGGAGGGAGGGTCAAGAAACACGATAAGCAAATTAAATGGTTATGTTAGAAGGTGACATGTACTACACAAGAGAGAGAAGAGAGAGAACTAAGGGATAACATGAGTGCCAGGTATGGGCCAGGAAGGGAGGACTGCAACTTTAAGTAAGGTGGTCAAGGTAGGCTTCAGTAAGAGACATGTGAGTAAGGATGTGAAAGAGGTCAGGGAGTTTGCCATGTGGACAAGTGGGAGGACAGCATAGCAGGCAAAGGAAGAGTCAGTGCAAAGGCCCTGAGGTGGGAGCATGAGTGCATGGTTTGTCCAAGAAATAGCAAGTATGGCTGGAGTGGGCCAGCCGAAGGGAAGCAGGGGACCAAGACAGAGAGGTGAAGGGGCCCACCTGTGAAGTTCTCCTCATACAGAAGATGGAGGAGCTGCTGGAAGGGCATTAGCAGAAGAAGGATATGAACTCACTTTCATTTTAAAAGTCTCACTCTGGCTGCTGTGTTGAATATGGACTATTTAGGATACAATCAGGAAGGCTACTGCATAATGCCAGAGGGGAAAAATGGTGCCTGGACTAGGAATGGCAGTGACAATGATGAGAAGTAATCAAATTCTGGATATATTCTGAAATAGAGCGAACAGGACCCCTCAACTGACTAAATATGGAGTATGACAGAGAGAGAAGTCAAAGATGTATCAGAGGTGTTTTGTCTAAACCAATGAAAAGACGGAGTTGGCATAAACTGAGATGGAGAAGTTATAGATAGAATAGGTTTACGGGAGGGTAGACAGATCAGGAGATCAGCTTAGGTCCTGTTACCTTGGGGTGTCAGACAACCATGTGAAAATGGCAGTGCTGGAGAGAGATCTGTGAGTCCCACATTGAGGAGAGAGGTCTGGGGGTCATTAGCATACGTCATGTAAAGCCCTGAGGCTGGATGGAATCACTAAGGAAAAGGACCAGGACTGGATCCTGGTGGTACACCAACACTGAGAGACCAGGAAGCAAAAGAGGACCCAGGCAAGAAGGCTGAAAGGAATGGCCAGTGAGGTAGGAGAAAACCAAGAGAGTGTCGTCCCAGAAGCCAAGTGAAGAATGCCTGTCACACAGGAGGTCAAATGCCACTGATCGTTCAAAAGTAATTTAACGGCTTCCCTGGTGGCGCAGTGGTTGAGAATCTGCCTGCCAATGTAGGGGACACGGGTTCGAGCCCTGGTCTGGGAAGATCCCACATGCCGCGGCGCAACTAGGCCCGTGAGCCACAACTACTGAGCCTGCGCGTCTGGAGCCTGTGCTCTGCAACAAGAGAGGCTGCGATAGTGAAGAGGCCCACGCACCGCGATGAAGAGTGGCCCCCGCTTGCCGCAACTAGAGAAAGCCCTCGCACAGAAACGAGGACCCAACACAGCCAAAAAAATAATAATAATAAATAAATTAATTAATTAAATATGTTATAAAAACGTTGTTTCAGTAAGGTGGGCAAATCTATTCTCTTTCACTCCATCTTGGTTGAAAGCTGAAGTCTTGGATTGCCTATCATCTTAAAAAAAAAAAAAAAAAGTAATTTAAGACTCAGAATTGACTAATGAATTTAGTAACAAGAACAGTCTCAGTGAAGTGCTGGGTGGCAAAAGCCTATTGGGGTGGATTCATGAGAGATGGGAAGTGAGAAACTGGAGACAGACTATAGACAACTGTTTTGAGTTCTTCTACAAAGGAAAGGACAGAAATGGGACAGTAGCTGGGAGAGGTAAGAATGAGAAATATCTTTCAAGATAAAAGAAATAAAAATATATTTACAAATATATTAAAAAATATACGTACACAAGAATATATGATAAGAAGAAAAAGGGGGAGCACTGCTGGCAGTGATAGTAAAAAGTCTGTGGGCATTCTCCTCATCTTGCTTCAGTTTTCTCAGTGAACTTGGAAACAAGATCATCAGCTGAGAGTGAGGATGAGAGAGGAGGTGTTGACAGTCTGAAGAGAGGGGTGACGGTGTAAAGCAGTCACCTTATCTAGGAGAGGATGAATGGACCGCAGTTATAGAGTGACTGCCGGCAGCATACAGGGCCCACTGAGTATAAAGGTCAGTGAGACCAGTCAGTCTGGTGGGTGTAGGTATACAGCAGGCGGGAAGCTGGAATGAACCTGGATTATAGTTTTGTCAAGTGAGTATATGATGAAGCAAGAGAGGGACTGCAAGGATTGACCACGAGTTAGGCTGAGTAAGGAGGCGAAGAGGACATGCAGGGTGAGAGATCAATCAATTGGAGGCCCAGTGGGGTGGAAGGACTGCTGAGTAGGAATTAGAAGGGATATGCTAGAGATGGAATGATTCCCAAACACACCTTCAATGTGCATCTGTCTCATGAGTTCCAAAACCACAGATACCCAGTAGCCTACTAGGTAAGGGGATACCCCACAGGCACCTGAGACCAAGCATTATGAAGCTCAGTACATCATGTCCCCGCAAACCTCCTGCCCCCATTCTCTTTCCCTACTCAATTTTGCATCAGCCAGAAACCCGGGAGACTCTCTTGATTCTTCTTTCCCATGACCCTCCACCAACTCCCACATTCCCATCTTCATACTCAACTGGTCACCAAAACCTATGGATTCAGCCACCTATTTTCTCTCTGCAACTTATCTCCTCATCTCATTCCCACTACAACTTCTTTACTTGGTTCAGGCTCTCACTCCTCACTCATACACAGTCTCCTAACATTAAGTCTTCTAATCCATTTTTCACCAAGCCACCAGGGTGGCTTTCAGATCTGACCACATCCTTCTTATTTAAATCCTTAAATGGCTTCTCACTGCCTTTAAGACAGAGGACAACCTCCTGGGTTGGCACAACTGTCCCTGTAAGACCTGCCCCTCCTCCTGCAATGTCCTCCATGCCCCCTTCAGGTTGAAGTGCTTTTTTGAAGTCCCAAATCACCTCATGCATATCTATGTATGATAGCATTTTTCATATTATATTTTAATTGTGTATTATTTTTCAGTCGTTGCCACCAGACTGTATGTTTTGTTGAAGGCTAGATCCATGTCATATTTGAATTTGAGACCCCAGTGCCAGGTAGGATTTGGTACAAAATAGGCAATAAATAAACAAACTAATGATGGGATAATGCTAAAAGATTTTAACCTAATAATAGGACTGTGCCTAAAGGGCGTTTATCCCTGCCTGTTTACTGCTACTCAAACACATACACCTACCAGTGGAAATGCACGTGATACTATGGCCTGGTTCTTGTGGACACTATAAATGCTTAGACTAAAAAAAAAAAGATCACCTGCTTTTTGGAGTTACAAGAATGCAGAAAAGAGATTCTGTAGCATTTAAGAAACACCTCTGGTCTGAAGAAGAGGGAAAAGTTGGCCATCATCACATGTCATTCAAAAACTATTTACTGAGTAGCTACTGGAAGCGGCCCTGTGCTAGGCACTAGGGAGAGAGTGGTTAGCAGAGCAGAGTCCCTAACCTAATGGTGCGTACAGTCTAATAACATCAATTGCTATTTCTTAAACACACATTGTGTAACAGGCATTTTGCTCAGCACTTTGCATACACTAGCTCATTTAATTTTAACAACACTAGGAAACAAGTACCATTACTATTTTTTCTACAAATAAGGAAAATGAGGCTTAGAAATTTTAAGTAACTTCCAAAGGGCATAGCCAAAAACTGGCCAGTCCGATATATCTGATTCCAAAGCCTTTAACTACTAAACCATTCAGTCTTCTTTTTTTTTTTTTTTTTTTAACAAATTTGGTCTATTCTTCAGTTCTCTTTTCTGTTTTTGTTTTTTTATTTTATTTTATTTATTTTTATTTTTGGCTGTGTTGGGTCTTCTTGCTCCATGCAGGCTTTCTCTAGTTGTGGCAAGCGGGGGCCACTCTTCGCCGCGGTGCACGGACTTCTCACTGTGGTGGCTTCTCTTGCTGCGGAGCACGGGCTATAGGCGTGCAGGCTTCAGTAGTTGTGGTGCACGGGCTTGGTTGCTCTGCGGCACGTAGGATCCTCCCGGACCAGGGCTCGAACCCGTGTCCCCTGCATTGGCAGGCGGATCCCCAACCACCGGACCACCAGGCCCCCATTCAGTCTTCTTACTGTCAATGAGTAAAATACTACAAAGTGACCTGGTATCACTTCATTATCAGGACATCATCCTCTCTCATCCCTCAGTGTTAGGTATCTTAAAAGACACTCTATCCTAAGAGGACAACACGATCTGATCTTCTTTCAAGGTATGTATGTCACTGTGAGACAAGTATGAGGAATCCACTGTATGATTTTATTTTAAAACTGGTCTGTTCTCCCTTGCATGGCTGTATTTTCAATGTTCAGGAAAAGGGGTGGGGTGGGGGGGAGGCTGGTGCTAGCTCCTTCAAAGACAAGAAAACCTTTCAATCAGGAAGAAGCGGAAAGCTTAACAAAGAATTCTTAATAACCATTAAAACAGTTTATAGTGTTTTGTTTTGTTTTATTTTTTAAGGAGGAGGAGAGTGGGGCAGCAGGGGAAAGAGTCAGGAGAATGGAGCTAAAGGAATAGAGGAACCAGGAGACCTGGTTTCACACAGCTTTCTTTTACTTCTTGAGAGAAAGATTCACTGGCCAAACTGCAGGGGGGCAGGAGTGAGCAGAATGAGAGCAATCTCCCTCAGTCTGGAAACATTGCCTGGCCCACTAGACCATTCTGAGGTGGAGGACAAGCTCCCAGAAGCAGCGGCAAGAAGTGTTATCAGCACAGACACAGAAGAGCAAAAAGCACAAAGATCATCAGGTTGAGTATCAGGAAATTTGAGACCTAGTTTTGTCTCAGCTCTATTCCTAACTTGCTACTGAGTTTGAACAAGTCACATAGCCTCTCTGGAATCACACAGCTGAAGATTCACACCCTTTCTGTTACCATCTCTCATATCACACCTGATTCTACATCCACATTCCCTTATTTTTAGAAATCTATTTTACTATAAATTTTATTTGAGTTACATGTCCTCGGTTCTTAACACATTCTCTAGTCCCTCAAACCACTCCGTGATAGATTGCCTAAAAACCAAAATAATGTTGGTTTATGGCATATTTTTATATTAAAAAATACATAGCATAATATTAAAAATGTTAAGTCCATCTCAAAACCCTAATAGAACATCTGTTTTTGTTTTTACATATTACTTGCCAGTTTTTTCCAAATGATGCTGCTAATTTATTTTTTAACTCACCTGCAAATAAATACTACCTCTTAGTAATATTTTTAATCCACATTTCATTGCATTCTATAGAGCAGTGACCAATGATGGAAAAAATGTCTCACCTCTGATCTGGAGGTACTCTGACTTACCTACAAGAAGCCTTCTGAGTAGAATAAATGAATTCACATTTTCCATGGATGCAGTAACCATTGAGGTTTTCAGGGCAAGGCATGTGGTTTCCAATATAAACATCTTCCCTTTGATCACTAGCATCTTACAAGAACATAAAACAGGTCAATAAGCAGTGAAAGCAAACTGAAAAATATGGACTTTTCAAAGGTTCTAAGGCAACAAATAAATTCACCCCTTGCTGGGTAATTTGGAAAGGAAATGTATCAGATAGGAGGCTGGACAAAAACCAGGGTCTCATTATGCCACAAACACAGCAGGTAGGCTCTTTAGACTCAAAGCATTTAAAAATATTTGCAGGATGTGACCACTGTGGGCTACTGCTGTTTAAAAACAATCTGCCAAAAAAAAAAAACCAAAAAAAAAACCTTCAACATCTTTGCTATAAAAATAAATGTTACTTCCAAAAGAAATCTCACCTCTGTGACAGAGAGATGGTGTATACAGCATTGGCTTTTGGAACACTGACTTACTGTAACCATTCACCTTGAGGCTATGAAACTGAGGCCAAAGAACACTGGTATGGCAGAGAACAAGTATGAGATTCTGAAATTTTAGGGTAAAAGGTTTATTTTGGAATGAAAACTATCCAGCATACTGATTTTTTCCCAAATGAAAATAGTTTTGCTGTTCTTTTTATATAGCTTTTCTTCATATATGTTACTATAAAAAAATTCAAATAATACAGAGAACAAATAAAAAAGAAATTTAAAATCACTTGAAATCCCTCTAACCAAAGAGAACCATTGTAAACATGTTAATGAACATCTGTTTGGACTTAGGCATACTGATTTGAACTGAATTGTGTTGAACTGAAGAAAATACGAAGGGTGGTGAGTAATACCACTATCAGAAATGGGAAGAGAGTCAGGAAGGAAAGACAGAAAAGGGCAGGAAACATGAAGGCATGGAGACCCAGTCTTCTAAATCAATGATATTCATTCATTCATTCATTTCTCTCTCTATCCTTATTTGTCTCTTTCTCTCATCTAGTTACATACACACGTACTCATTCACATACTCACACAATCTGGAATGGATTTTTTTTTTACTTTTTTTTCTGGCATATACTTAATACTTTAGTCCTCAGCTCTATGGACCCAGAGTTCCCCAATGTTTACAGGCCTGTCCGTGTGTAGGAAAAATTCCCAGGCTTCCTGCCGTTTCGTACAGTTCCAGCTTACAGATTCTGTGCATAATTAGCTGTGTGACGTTGAACATACCACCCTCTCTAAGCCTGAGATTTCACAACTGTAAAGTTAGGACCACAACAGGACTATACTTCATGCAGTTTTGAGAGGATTATGTGAGATAATTAATGCACGTACAAGACCACTAAACGAACCAGCTCTCCATGTAGCACATCATGCAACAGCAAAGGCTTATCTCCCCAAAATACAAATAAAGTGTTAATATAATTGGAAGAAAGTTAATGGAGACAAATTAAGAAGGAATAAATAGGAGGCTATGTGTGTATCTGTTTATATAAGTGTGGGGAGAGGAAAAGCAAGGGAGAAATGGGAATAGAAGTACCAAGTGTGAAAAAACTGAGAACTGAACATGTAGATTTTTCTGGAGATCAAAATTTACACACAAAAGGAAAAAAATTTTAATGATTATTAAGCTCAAAGATAACTACAGCAGGGAGTATCACGTCATCCTTAACAAGACAAAACTTATATCACTTTACCTCAAATTTTATATATTTACATTATACTAATTTATGCCTAGGAAGAGAACTAAACTAGGAGAAATCCAACACGTAAAGTCTCAATTTTAAGGGTATCTCTGCTATTTTGTAACCTTAGTCAAATCATTTCTAAGAGAGTTGAATGAGATCAGCAAAGTTTATCAGAAGTATAATACAAGACATGTACATAATTTTTTATTTTCTGGTAGTCATATTTTTAAAAAGTAAAACGAAATAAATTTTAATCATATATTTTATTTAACCTAATATATCAAATAAATAGCATTTCAACATATATAATCAACACATAAAATTTTGATAATTTACATTCTTTTTTCTCAAATAGGTCTTCAAAATCTGATGAGCACTCCACACTCACAGCACATCTCAATTCCGACTAGCCACATTTCAAATACTCAATAGCGTCACATGTGGCTAGTAGCTACCGTATTGGACAGCACAGAATAGATGACTTACTCATTTATCATCATGCATCACCTTTCATATGCCAGGGACTCTGCTAGGTGCCAGGGATAGAAAAACGGTTAAGATATATCCTGTCCTCAAAGGGCGTATAGGGTCTCCTCCAGCTCCCAAACTGTAATTCTGCCGTGGCAAAAGAAATCAATCCCTCCTTTGGGCTGCTATAACTCTAGCACCCACTTCTGTACTGCAATACTCACGATATTGTCTTATAACTATTTAGGTTTTTTAAATCAGTCTCTACCATAAGACTGTGAGCTCCTTGAGAATCTAGATGCTTGTATTACTCATTTCTGTATAACTCCTGACACCTAGCATGTAGTACTTTCTTGCTATGGTATCAAGCCAAAAGTACTATTCTACCTTCGCAATCAAGCCATTAAGTGACTCAAGAAATGCAACTGTCTCCCACAGTGCTTATCACCACCTTGCAACTTCTCAGAACATGATATTTTCATGGTATGGTATACCAGGAAGTATATAATAATGGGATTATAGAGACTGAGGTTATGTACTAACCTATAATAACAAAGTCCTATAAAGTGTATAACAAAAAGACCATATTGGTCTACAGAGGCTGTGGTAATGTACTAATCTACCATAAGAGAGTCCTAGAAACAGCAGGAAATTTCAAGAATAATGCAGAGCTGAAAGCGATCAGAGAATTCACATGCATGATAGCAATAAAAAAAAGTTAACTAAATTAATAATGGGTTTTGAGAAATTAAGAG
Organism: Balaenoptera ricei; assembly: GCF_028023285.1. NCBI lineage: Eukaryota > Metazoa > Chordata > Mammalia > Artiodactyla > Balaenopteridae > Balaenoptera > Balaenoptera ricei. The sequence goes on along the minus strand of NC_082644.1, from coordinate 91,497,615 downwards.
ACAAAGTATGACACCAATAGCATTTATTGAATGAATTAATAAAGAATGTGGTCTCAAGCTCTAGACAAAGCAAAGCCATATAAAACATGGACACGTCTATTAAGACTTTGAAATCTGTGTCTATTCCAGAGTCCAAATTCAGCATCCTGCTCAGTGCCAGCACTATTCATTCCTTTATCCTTACATACTATTTCTGTGCACATCCATATGCTCAGCTAAGCTACAGAAGGTATAAAGAAAAAGTGGTCACAGTCCCTGCCCTTAAGAAGCTTATAATCAATTTAGGGAATCACACAAAAAGCTGAACAGCAAAAGGGAAGGGGTCCCACATGAGAGTGCACAACAAAATACCAAAAGAAGGTTTTATAATACTAGGTGCTAAGGAAGTTCACATGCAAAGGAGAACTCATTTTAGGCAAAATAACCCAGGGAAGGATTCATAGAAAAGGTAGGACTCAAGTTAGGTCTCAAAGCATAGACAGATTTAGACAGAGGAATGGTGGAAACCAAAAGACAGGTATAACGCACCTGTTCTCACTCTCAAGAACGAGAGTGAAATGGACCTAGCAAGAGCTGTACATTCAGACTGGAGAAAGGTGTAAGTCAAAGTTGGAAAAATAAGCTGAAATCAGAGTACGGAAAAATTTGAACCTCAGGTGAGAAATGTTTTCTTAATCATACGGACAGAGAGGACCCTGAACTCCTCCTAGCTGGAAAGCAACACAATGAAAGCCACATTTTACAACAGAAGTTAACTGAGAGTGGTTACCTAGGGCTGGTGGTTCGGAGGCAATGAGGAGTGACTAATGGGTGTGAGGTTTCTTTTGAGGGTGATGAAAAATGATCTAAAATTAGATTATGATGTGATGCTAGTACAACTCTGCAAATATACTAAAAAAAAACACTGAATTGCAGTCTTTAAACAGGTGAACTTAATAGTATGTAAATTATATCTCAAAAAGCTGTTAAAAATTAATTGGAAGATAAAGGTAAAACCAGGTGACCAATTAGGAGGTTACTACATAATCCAAACTGTGGCACTGAAAAGCTTGAGCTCAGAAGTAGGAATAGATATTAGAAACACAGAAAAAAATAAATATGGCTGGAAGATGCTTTGGAAAGTAAATGAGCTCAGAAACCCAGATCTGAAAGGGTCCTTGGAGGCCATTTGGTCTGATGAAGGAATTTCTTTAGGTATAGCCTCGAGATCCCATTTCTACTTAAATACTTCCAGAGATAAGGAACTCAACATAATACAGTTAATTCCAATACTATCAAATTTTCCTCATGTTAAGTGAAATCTCTCTCTCATTAACTTTGTGTGGATTTCCCCATGTCTGCTCACCACCTAACCCACTGCCTACCAATTTTTTTTCTTAAGGTCAAACTCCCCCAGTTCCACCCTTTATATAGTCTGAAACAACCAACCCACTAACATTTAAGTGCTTAGTACAACAGAACTGTCCTCCTTATTGAAGATGCTCCTAATACAGAATTGTGTAAAACAACTTTACTTCAGAGAGGATAAACAATTGGTCAATAAACATACAAAAAGATGCTCAACATCACTAATCATTAGGGAAATGGAAGTCAAAACTATAAGATAGCACCTTAACACCCATTAGGATGACTACTACCCCAAAACCAGAAAATAACAAGCATTGGCAAGGATGTAGAGAAATTGTAACCCTTGGGCACTGGTGGTGAAAATATATAGCAGTACAGCCACTAGGGAAAACAGTATGGTGCTTCCTCGAAAAATTGAAAGTAGAAGTACCTTATGATCTAACAATTCCACTTCTGGATATATACCAAAAAGAACTAAATGCAGGGTCTCAAAGAGATAGCTATATACCCATATTCATGGTAGCATTATTCACAATAGCTAGAATAGGAAGCAACGCAAGTGTCCATCAATGGATGAGTGGATAAACAAAATGTGGTATATTCATACAATGGAACATTATTCCGGCCTTAAAAAGGAAGGAAATTCTGACATATGTTATAACATGGATGAATCCTGAGGACATTATGTTAATTGAAACAAGCCAGTGACAAAAAGACAAACACTGTATGATTTCTACTTATGTGAGGTACACAGAGTAGTCAAAATCATAGAAACAAAAAGCAGAATGGTGGTTACAAGGGCTGAGGGGAGGGGGAAATGAAGAGTTGTTGTTTAACGGATATAGTTCCAGTTTCACAAGATGAAAAGACTTCTAGAGATGGATGGTGGTGATGGTGGCACCACACCATAAATTTATTTAATGCCATTGAACTATACACTTAAAAGTGGTTAAGATGGTACTAGTTGTTATATATATTTCACCACAATAAAAAAAATTGCAAAAATGACTCTAATGTGAGCCTAATGACAGGAGAGAGAATGTAGTAAACTGAGTTCAAATTCAGACCTCCAGTCCTCCGAAAGGTATTTATCAAGCACCTATCATGTTCCAGGCAAGATGGTAGTTCCTGGAGGTTCAGGCAATGGCAGTTCAAACAAAATGTAAGTGCAAAGACCCACTAGGCAGCTGAACGTATGAAACTAGTTCTTAGAGAAAGATTAAAGCTAGAGAACAAGTGTTCGCCAAGGTGATAGCTGAGGGCAAATTAAATATTCTGAAGAAAATTAGAGAAAGCAGGCAAGAGAAAGCAGGCATTATTTCCACAAATCCCTACAGTTAAGAAATTCAATATATTCTTTCTTGCTTCCCCTATACCACCCTGCACCCCAAGCTTCATCACTAACACATCCTTCCCTAACCCGAGTCTCCCTGGACCCCAACAGAGAATTATTTACCTAGGTAGAAACTCTTACCTACCCTCCAACACCCCCTATTCTCTCATGTCTAAATCACACTCTTTTCCTTATCAACCCTAACTCTTTCTTTCCTGGTCTTTCTACTCTGCCCAGTGAAACACCTTTTCTAATGTGCAGAATTCTCTAACAGTTGTGATACAAGAGAAAGAGCACCAGGGCTTAGGGTCAGAAAGTCTGAATTCTGATCATTGCTCTGCCATTCTACATGAGCCACAAACTCTCACAGTTTCAGCTTCTTCAGCTGCAAAATGACAATAATACGGCTGTGATGAGGATTAAATATGAGTAAGCACCTGGCACACAGTAGGGCGGTGCTGATTAAGAATTGTTGAGTGGATGAACACCCTACTGTCACTCATGAACCACATGAAACATGCTACAGACAGGCAGACTCACCAATGGCAAGAACTTTTAACACAGCCAGGCTACTAACAATGAAATTAGAAAACAAAAATATTTACAATCACCATAATAACACTGATAAGGAATTCAGTGACACAGCATTTAAAACTTAAAGTAATCCTAGGTAGTAGATATCACTGCCCCCATTTTATAGAAGTGATCACTGAGGCTCAGAGAAATCAGGCCACACAGCCTTTAAGTGTAGACCAAGTCTGACTTCAGAGCACAAGCTCTTAACCATCACACTATTACTTCACCAAGCTACGCTGGGAGATGGGTAAGGAATGGACAAAAGTGGTATGTCCAAGCACCTGTTCTCTAGACCAAGTAAATCAGATAACTTCAAAAAGGAAAGATTAAAAGGCATTAAAGATGTAATAAAGCACAGTTTCAGAAACCACAGCAGAGATGTAGCCTCACACAGCAAGAACTGGGCACAGTCCAGCACAAACAATGCACTCGGGCAAGTTGTGACAGGCTCCATGAACAACAGCTGCAACTGTTAGTCTCTGAACAATTATAAAAAGTGTGCTTGGTCACCCATCGGCTCCTTCCACCCACAGAGGCATGCAGAAACAAATCTGCCACCAGCGGCAATGTTTTCAAATACAAAGGGGAGTACGGTTCTAAGTGATGATATTGTAAGAAAGCCCAGCTCCGGATGGCTTATCTGCAAAGCCCTGTTTCACTGGCAATCTGTCCTGGTCCATCCATACTCCACTCAAATAAAGCATCAGGAGTTGCTATTAACAACCAAGACATGCACCTAGAAGGTGCTGCTGAGGCGGAAACAACATCATCAATACTGCATAGGTAACTCTAGGGCTCATTATTTCCACAAATCCCTACAGTTAAGAAATTCAATATACTCTTTCTTGCTTCCCCTATACCACCCTGCACACCAAGCTTCATCACTAACACATCCTTCCCTAACCCGAGTCTCCTCGGACCCCAACAGAGAATTATTTACCTAGGTAGAAACTCTTACCTACCCTCCAACACCCCCTATTCTCTCATGTCTAAATCACACTCTTTTCCTTATCAACCCTAACTCTTTCTTTCCTGGTCTTTCTACTCTGCCCAGTGAAACACCTTTTCTAATGCACATAAACTCATCCATCTCCACAGCTGTTTGCTTAGGAAGTACTCCTTTCATCTCCCTGATATACCAAAATCACATCACTCCTCCATCCCCCTTCCTTTCATCTTCCCCTGCTGTGCTCACCACCTGTCACCTCCAGATCAGCATCCCATTCTCATCTCCCAACGACCGCCCTCCCGTAGGGGTCTGTACCATCCACCTACGCAGCCTTCTAACCATCCTCCTCGTGACGCTCCACCACGCTCCACAACACACACTCTCACCTTCCTTCAGTGATTTTTCGCAACCTTCTCAGGCTTACCTTTTGATGAGGCAAATTTATCAAGGCCATTTTTAAAAGGGCATATCAAATAAGCTGTATTAATATGGTTAGATTTTAGGCTGTATGAAAACGTCTTTGGATAAAAATGGCCACATTAAAATGTCATTTGCCACAAAGGAACTTTCTGGGTAGATGGAAACGTTATAGACTACGATAAGGTGTAGTGCAGATGGGGTATATCCATTTGTCAAAACTGATAGCTAACATTTGTGCATTTCAGTGTATGTAAATTACACCTCAAAAAAACACCTGTAAAATAAGAATAATGATAATCCACTGGGTAGAGATACATAGGCAAAACAAGAAAGACAGAATGCTCTTAACCGTTGATGGTGCTTGGGTACGTGAGGGTTCATCATACTATCCTGTTCGTTCATGTTTGAAATTTTCTACAATCAAGTTTTTAAAATGTCACCTACCCTGTTCCCACACACCTCATGCTCTGCCATCATATCCCTTTATGACTTCAACATCTGCAACCAAGCTTCTAACACTGCAATTTCAATATTTACCACAGGTTTTCCAACAGCCCAAGAAAAGCACTAATTCACCCACCATGCTGGACATTCAAATGCTCCATTTTGGGAGCACTCTTCTCCAAGAGCTCAGCTTTACAACGTTCTTACTGAGCACTATCTTCCAGTTTTTCTTGCTGATGCTGTGCCCCTGCTTTTCACTTTGTAGCCTCCATTCCTAGACCCTGCTTACCTAGTCTTGGTTGTGTACTGGGGACACAGATATTTACTAAGGGGCTCCTATAAATGCTTGTGAGAAAAAAGCAAAACAAAAGCAAATGGGTAAACATACAAAATAGAGTTACCTCTGACCTCTATTCCTTACTACTAGCACATGTGTTAACTCTTACAATCTGGATTTCATCTTCACAACTCTATAGAAACTCCTTGGTCCAAGATTACCAATGATCCCCTTGTCTTCAAATTCGATGCTTGTCATCTAAGTCCTTCATGCAGCATTTTAAACTACTAGGCAACCTTTCTGTTTGACTTCTGTGCCACTGTACTCTTTATTTTTTCCCTCTGGATCCTCTTTCTGCTTCATCCTGGCCTCCTCTCCTTTCTTTTTTCTTTCCTTCTTTCTTTTTTTTAAATATTTATTTATTTCTTTATTTTTATTTTTGGCTGCTCCAGGTCTTAGTTGCAGCATGCGGGATCTTTGTTGTGGCATGTGGGATCTTTAGTTGCAGCATGTGGACTTCTTAGTTGCAGTATGCGGACTTCTCAGTTGTGGCATGCAAACTCTTAGTTGCAGCATGCATGCAGGATCTAGTTCCCTAACCAGGGATCAAATCCAGGCTCCCTGAATTGGAGGCGTGGAGTCTTACCCACTGGACCATCAAGGAAGTCCCTAGCCTCCTCTCCTTTCTAAATAACAATGCTGTCCAACAGAACTTTCTGCAACTCTTGATATGTTCTATTTCTGTGCTGTCCAATATGGTAGCCACGGGTCACATGGGGCTACTGAACATTTGAAATATGGCTAGTATAACTGAGAAACAAAACGTTTAATTTTATTTTATTTTAATAAATTTAAATTTAAATAGCCATGTGTCCAGTGGCTACCCTACTAGACAATACAGCTCTATAATCTCTCTCACTTGTTCTCATGACTTCGGTTATCACCTCGACTGACTCACAAATTTATGCTAATAAGCAAAGTCACCTGGGTGAGTTCCACAAGCAACTCAAACTCCAAAATAAAATTAATCACCTCCTCCCTTACCTTACCCCAAACACCTTTCCCCTCCCAACATTCTTACTTCTACAAATAGAATCCATCATCTAAGTCATCTGAGTTTGAACTCTTTATCCCCCATATCTAAGCAGGAATCTATTCCTTTTGAGTTTACTTAACTGATCTCCCTGCCTCTAGTCCAAAGTATATAATAAGCACAATTCCTGCCAGATATAATGCATTCAACTGGTTAACTTTGTTGTCTTGCCTTTTTCAAATATATAATGATTCTGCCACTGCCCACAAATGAGGTTTAAATGCCCTAGGATAACACAGCATTCAAGACTTTACACATGGGAATTCCCTGGCAGTCCAGTGGTTAGGACTCAGCCAAAAAAAAAAAAGGCTGTACACAATCTGGCCCCAAGCTACTTTTCCAGTCTTGCCTTCCACTTCTGCCTCTTAAGCCCCCTACTCTCCAGCCAAAAAAGGATTCCTTATCATTCTCCAATACATTCTCTATCACAATGTTTGTTTGCATCCATACCTCTACTCATGCTCTTCCATCCTCCTTAAATACCCTTTTGACCTCTGTTCAAATCCTAACCATCCTTCAAGGTTCAGCTCAAATTCCACCTCTTCCATGAGTTCCTCAAATCTTCACCATCCCCCACCAAATAGTAATCTCTTCTTTTCTGAGTTCTCACTGCACTTTTTAACAGCACTACATTTATGACAATAACCCATTTCTACTTTGTTAGAATTAGGTTATATTCATTTCTTATTGTATCACAAGTTCTTTAAAGATGGATGTCATGTATTAGATATCTTTCTATCCACCAATAATTTCTAGTAAAATAACCAGTATAAAGTAGGCACTTAGTAAATTATATCTACTGATTATGATAATTTCATTTGCATTACAGACAAATTCTTATGTGTAAAGAATGTTCAGTATCTCAAAAATGGCTTAGGCACTAAATTATCCCTGTAATTTTATCAAAGGCAGACAAGTATTTTGGGTATACACAATTCCCCAAATTGCCTTAAGTAGGAGCTTCTACCTACTGAAAAAGAGCCTTCCTATTCTGGTCATGTACTATCAGTATAAAGAATAAAACTAGCACTGATCTATTATGTCTCCTATGAGAATACAGAGACTTCTTCTTTTAAATATAGCACTTTTTATCAACAGAGGAAACTGATATGTCAGGGGCTCATGGGATATAACTGATTCAAGTGACAGAAATAACAAATTATTCAAAGATAATAACAGCTACCATTTCTTGCACACTTATGAGTATGTCAGATACTATTCAAAGCACTTGACATGCATTATCTCATTTTACTTTTATGACACTCTATGAGATAGGGCCTGTTATTCTCATTTTATATATTTTTTAGAAATTAGGCATAAAAGGTAGATCACATATCTTTAAAAAATTGTCCATTAGTATAACCAAACAAATGCGTAGAAGATGCACACGTGGAAAAGCAATTATACAGAAGCCTTGGTCTAGGATCCCAAGATGGAGACCTGCTTTGGTTCACTAGATATAACCTCACTGAGCCTCAATGTTCCCACTGGTCCTTACCCCTCAGAGTAGTTGTAAGAATCAAATGAAATAATGAATATGAAAATGAGGAGTGAAAGAGCACTGGCCCTGCAGTCGAAGGACCTAAGAATCTGACCTTTACTACACATAAGACTTTGTACAAATAAATCCTACAGCTTCTTTGAGCTGCATCCATTCTTTTGACAAGTGTGGAGCATCTATGTAAGTACCAGACATTCTGCTAAGTGTTAGGAATCCCAAAGTGGACATGATAGATACAGTCTCCTGTCCTCACAGAACTCATAGCCTAGAGGGGGACACAGATGAGTAGAAGAGATGGTTATACTTAGAGCAGGTTAAGGGCTTGGATAGGGGAGCATGTAGGAGAGGCACCTAATCTAGATTTAAGGGTCAAGGGACAGTTCCCAAAAGGAAATGACTTCTAAGGTGAGACTGGAAAGATGAATATTAGGCAAAGAAGAGTTCCAGGCAGAGGGAACAAGGTTCAAAGACCCATGCACAGAGGGTAAGTGTTAACAGTAGATTCTAGAGAAGTAAAGAGGATTTTACAAGCAAATATGAGAGAACTTTCCATATAATTTCTTACAACTGCATGTGAATCTATAATTATCTCAATAAAAATTTCAATTTAAAAAAAGCATATGTGAAAGTACTCTGTAAACTGAGAAGTACCTTAACTATTTCAGTATTATTACTAATATTCAACTGTATACTGCTACAGAGAGCAAAGTTAGAAAGGTCGTTATAATAGAAATAGAACTACTAAGGACAGCTAGTGACCATATTTCAGTAGTTGGCCAATATTTGGGAAATTGTGATTCAGTACCTTTCACATCTGGTCGATATTGTAGTCCATCATCTTTCTTTCCCAACAAACTAGTGTCATCTGTGTCTGTAAGAGAAAAGTTTTCAAATTAAGATACATATGATATATAAGTCACACCATGAAACTCCTAAATATTTCAAATGCTCCAGGTCCTTCCCAACTCTCTCCACTTATCCTGCTCACATTTTCTAACACTCTCTTGATCTATTGTGCCACTTCTATCTCAGTCTCAAGGCATCCCAGGTATAAACGCACTCTGCGTGATGAACAGTCTTCTGCGTGATGAACAGTCTAACTTCATTCAGACTTCAGCTCAAATATCATCTCCTTAAAAAGTCTTCCCTGAAAAAAAAAAGTCTTCCCTGTGTTAACTGAAATAACACATACCCTGAAGAGAAAGGATTAGCCCTTTCTCCAAGGGACAATGGTCTCAAGATTTACCTTCTCCCACCAGTTTCCCTGGAAAAATATCAGATTAAGATAAACATGGAACCTCAACTGTTGTCAGACAAAATTTACTATAAAAATGACCTCTGACTGATTAATTGTAGTAGGACAGGAAGACTGTACATGAACCATAAACACCTGTTGAGAAGCACAAGCTTCAGCTTCCCAGTACTAGCGGGGGGGGAGGGAAGGAATACTCGGGTGTAAATGGGAACCAAGACAAAAATTAAGGACCAGCTACTCCTAACTCACTTCCAAATCGGCATGAGTTTCAATTAACAAAATCCTCAAACGACCAACTGTTCTGAATTTGAAATTCCAGACAGTACCATTCAATCACATACCAGTTCCTCAGAAAAGATATTCTCTCTCTAAGCTACTCTTTAACCTACCTACACTCTAAATGCCACCCCATGAAAGAAAAGCAAACCATACTACTTCTTCCACCTATAAGGGGTCCCTATCAGCAGTTTCCTGTACCATGTGCACACCTGACCCCCACGTGGAAACCCTATGATGAGCTTCTTGGGCATTCTTCGGTAGCTGAGACCACAGATATTGCAATCAGTTGTTCAGTATTTCACAAATAGCTTGCTATCAGTATAAAGTAGCAAACTTTGGCTTGCACCTTTCTTTCCCTTAGCTCAGATAAAAAACATATCCCTTTAATAAGTCCAAAAAAGGGACGGGGCTTAGAGGGAGGGTCGTTAGACCTCGTAAGCAGAAAAGATGCACAATCCTAGGCCATGAAAATGTGTGGGGCCCTTGTTTGTTACTAGGAAATGATATATTATTTCAGCCCATGTGTGTATTACTGAGGAAAAAGGTTGAAAACCTGTGCCTTTAGTGACTGGATATTTCTAGTAGGAAAAGAAACCAAAATTCATTCTTAGTTGGTATCATGGCTTCTAAATGATGGCAAGAAGAGAAAAAGAATTTTAAACTGAAGGTAATAATTTTTCCTTACATTCTATAACTTCACGCCAAAATCTCTAACAGTGTATAATATGTAGGAGCAAAAGCTACAGAGAAAATGTGAAAACAAAGTAAACTATTATTCTCTAGAAAAAAAGATGAAAAAAAATATGGTTGGGACTTTCCTGGCAGTCCAGTAGTTAAGACTCTGTGCTCCCACTGCAAGGGGCATGGGTTTGATCCCTAGTCCAGGAACTAAGATCTCACATGACACACAGTGCGGCCAAAGAAAAAAAATATGGTAATACTTATAGTTTTACTATAATTAAAATAAGCAAATTCTTAAACAACTAAAATCATTACAAATTTGAGACAACTTTTAAGAACTATAAATATATCTACAAGTCCATGTTAGGATCAGCTTAGTAACTAAAATAAATAAACCAAGACCATTGTTTGTATCTTGAGATAATGAAAATAAGTGGGAAAAAAAAGCTAAGTTAGTAACAGAACAAAGAAATTCTAAAATATATAGTAATAAAAAAATAAAGCATCAAAGATTTCTCATTTTCCAGGGCTTCCCTGGTGGCGCAGTGGTTGAGAATCTGCCTGCCAATACAGGGGACACGGGTTCGAGCCCTGGTCTGGGAAGATCCCACATGCTGCAGAGTGACTAGGCCCGTGAGCCACAACTACTGAGCCTGCGCGTCTGGAGCCTGTGCTCCACAACAAGAGAGGCCGCGATAGTGAGAGGCCTGAACACCGCGAAGAAGAGTGGCCCCCGCTTGCCTCAACTAGAGAAAGCCCTCGCACAGAAACGAAGACCCAACACAGCCAAAAATAAATTAAATAAATAATTAAAAAAAAAAAAAAAGATTTCTCATTTTCCAAATTTGGAACACTACCAAAATGTACAAATAAGACTGCAGACATGTGATATTCAATATTAAAAACAGGTCTCTAGATAAGTAGAATGAATTTTACCTGTGCAATGACCAAGATGCCTTATATCAATTTGTTCTTGTTTTATACAAGATGCTTCTCGAACAAAACAGGGATTGTTATAGGAACTCCCATCAGAAGCACACACAGGATTAAAACTGTATCCACTGCAATCTATGTTACATACACACCTGTTGGAAAAAAACAAAAATTACCTATATTTTACAACAAAAGTATTTCACAATGCTGTAACAGCAAAAATGAGCAATTCTTTTTTTTTTTTTTTTTTTTTTTACTTTTTAACTTTTTTATTGAGGTATAGTTGATTTACAGTATTACATTAGTTTCAGGTGTACAACACAGTGCTTCAATATTTTTAGAGATTATTCTCCATTTAAATTTATTATACAATATTGTCTATATTCCCAGTGCTGTACAATATAACCTTGTAGCTTATTTATCTTATACATAGTAGTTTGTAAGCAATTCTCTTTTTCTGCTTTCTGTAACAGAAGTCAATACATTGTTTTAAGTCACTGATAAAAGTTTAAGCAAAGTGAACCCTCAGCTAACAATTTCTTTCAGGTGAGAATTTAGAGATAATTTCATCCAGATATTATTAATCCAGTGGTTTCTCTAAAATTTTCGTATCTAGAGATAATAATCAAGAAATGTCAAATGTCAATGACATTAGTTAAAAAGCAACATGGTATAGCAGAAAGGACACAGAATTATAAGTCAAAAGTCATGAATCTAAATCCTAGCCCAACTAATAACCAGATTTGTGTCCATATTCTCCTTCTAAGTCTTAGTTTACTGATCTGTAAAACAGAGGTAATAATATATGTAACCTTACCAAATAATTGGGAAGATTAAAAAACATAATAGATATAAAACATGTAAAATAGAAGACCCTCAAAATTGCTTCCTAGCTGCACATCCACCTGTAAAACTGAGTGTCCACTTAACACTGAGACTGCATTATAGAGAAGGCCAAGAAAGTCCAAGGTATGGTCACTCCTCTCAAGGACAGTAAAATCTAACTCGGAATATAAAAATAAAAAACACAGAGACTCTCCTGCTTCCAGCAACATGGTGAACTCAGAACCTGTACTAATCCTCCTAATGAAAACAACAAAAAATACTGGACAAAATGTTTCAAAACGCCCTCAAATGCATTCGTAAGTTGTCAAGAAAGCAAGGAATTTTAAGACAAAAGTTATATGAAGACAGGAATAGAGAAAGGTCAGTTAAGTTTACTAAAGCTGATTTTCACCTTGAAGGCATTTACCAAACTAGGTAAATTCAATTATCAATTTTTTGGTTTTGCAGGCCTCTGAGAACAGAAGATGAAGAATACTGACCTACCTAAGGTGGAGAGTCTAAAGACCCTAGAAAAAAGCATGAGGGTAGAGTATAAATGAGTTGCCATATTCCAAGGGGGCTGTTTTAAAGGAAAAAAATATTCTGCTGTGGTTTACACAGCATTGAAGACAGGGGGAAAAAAACATCTCCCCGAGAATTCAAAACTGTAAGCCGGCCCTCACATGAGTAATTACGACTTAAAATACTGCTTGGGTGTTCTGAAAAACCTCAAGTCCAGAATTTATTTTAAGAGTCAAAGACTGGAAGGGGCCCTAGACAACTGACAAAAGTAAATGCAATCCTCTCTGGAGAAACACAACTTTATTATCCTAGACCTCAAACATTTCCAAGATACAGTTCTGAGAAAAACAAGTATATCACACACGTGCTCACTCACTCCCATACCCACAAGAGACAAGGAAATAAAACACCATGGGCAGAGCAAGCTGATATGAAAAAGAAGCAAAGAGAACTTCTAATAAATAAAGAATGCACTGTTAGAAATAAAAAATTCATGGGCAGATTTAACAGGAGATTAGATAAACTAAAGGTGAATCCGTGAACTGGAAGACAGGTCAGAGGAAACTACCCAGACCATGGCAGAGTCAAAGAGACAGAACACATGAAAAAAAAATTAAGAGACATGGAAGACAGAGTCACAAGAGCTAATAAAAATCTGACTGGAGTTCCAGATGAGTTAAAAGAATAAGGTGGGGGCAATATTCTTGGCAATTTCTCAAACTTTCTAAAATTAAAGAAAGATACTAATCTAAATAACCAAGAAGCCTAATAAATTCTAAACAGGATTATTAAAAAGGAATCCAGACAGTGAAATATCACAGTGGAATTTCTGTAACAAGAGCAACAAAATAATATTTTAAAAGCAGCCAGAAAGAAGAGAAAGATTACCTTCAAAGAAGCAAGAAGAGAGACAGGTGTCTTCAAAAGCAATACTGAAGCCAAATTGTTTATTTATAGCCAAAAGACAGTGAAATAATACCTGCAATGTGCTGGGATAAAATAAAATTCTATGTAAAAAGAACTATCTTTCATGGTTAAGTGTAAAATAAAAATAATTTGGAAGAAGTAAAAATTTAGAGAGTTTGTCGCCTGCCAACTGTCAATAACGGAAATTATAAAGGCAGTAGAAAAATGATCCTACAAGTAAGATCTGAGATGCAAACATAAATGAAGAACAAAAGTGTAAATATATAGGTAATATTAACAAAATATTGACAATATAAAATAATGACAACAATGCTCTGTGCTGCTAAATTTTTTTTAAAACAGTAAATTAAAATATTAATAATGATAGCATACAAATTGGGAGGGAATGAAATTACAGTATTTTAAGAAGAGCAAAGATATTGATGAATTTTAGACGGTGATAAGTTGAATAAGCATGTTAATGCTAAGGTTACCACCAAAAGGAGTATGTATAACACTGAAACTAATAGAGAGAAAAAAATTCAAAAGAATGCAAGAAAGGAGAAACGAAGGGAAAGCAAGACAAAAGTACAAAATAAGATTTTTAAAAAATCAAAGTACATCAGTATTTATTTTATATATATATATATATCTTTTTTTTTTTTTTTTTGTCTGTGTTGGGTCTTCGTTTCTGTGCGAGGGCCCTCTCCAGTCGTGGCAAGCGGGGGCCACTCTTCATCGCGGTGCGCGGGCCTCCCACCATCGCGGCCTCTCCTGTTGCAGAGCACAGGCTCCAGACGCGCAGGCTCAGCAATTGTGGCTCACGGGGCTAGTTGCTCCACGGCATGTGGGATCTTCCCAGACCAGGGCTCGAACCCGTGTCCCCTGCATTGGCAGGCAGACTCTCAACCACTGCACCACCAGGGAAGCCCCTATATATATCTTTTTTAATTCTTACCTTTTATTTATTTATTTATTTTGGCCATGCCACGGGGCTTGTGGGATCTTAGTTCCCCAACCAGTGATTGAACCTGGGCCCAAGGCAGTGAAAGCGCCAAGTTCTAACCACTAGACCACCAGGGAATTCCCTATAATATATTTAAGTGAACTAAACTTTCTAGTTAAAATACAAAGATAGTTAGGCTGGATAAAAATACAAAAGCCAGCTATATGCTGCTTGTAAGGGACATATTCAACTGTAATGATATGGGTAGTTGCCAGGGGCTGGGGGGAGGGGGGAATGGGGGGGGGGTTACTGTTTAATAGATATATTTTCAGTTTTACAAGATTAAAAGAGTTTTGGAGATGGATGGTGGTGATGATAGCACAACATTATGAATGTATTTAATACCACTGGACAGCACACTTAAAAATAGTTAAGATGGTTAATTTTATTATCTGTATTGTACCAAAATAAAAGAACTGTGAGAGATATATCATACCTGGAATGGAAGAAACTTAGTATGGCTATATATCTATATATATGTCAAACATAAGAGGCTTCAGGGCAGAAAAGATTTATGAGAAAGAAGATCCCTCATAATAAAAAATTTTATTCACCAGGAAGATATAATAATTCTAAATATTTTTAAATAGGCTCAAAATCTATAAAGCAAAAACTGATAAAATCACAATGAGAAACAGCCAAATCTACCACAGTAGATTTTAACATGCATCTCTCTGTAACTCACATATCAAACAGATAAAATATCAGTAAAACTGAAATAACTAGAGATGAAAGGACATAATGCTGGGATTTTCTTTAAAATACTTCCCCCAAAAAAGGTGGAGGGAAAAAGAGATAAAACAAAGTTGGATTTTTTACACTAACTGAAACTGAGTGATGGGTATTTGGGGAGGGGTCCACTTTATTTTTTTCTCCTCTTCTACATGTTTGAAGATTTCGTTAATTCCTGGTGAATTAAAGACCTAAATGTGAAAGGCAAAACTACAAAAGACTTAGAAGATCAAATGTAAGAGACCAATAAATTTAACTTTGAAATAAAGAACACCTCACAAAGAGAATAAAAATGACAATCTGCAAACAAAGAAAAAAACTACAGCCCATGTAACCAGCAAATAATCAGTATCCAGAATACATATAAAAATTAATTTAAAAAATGACATAGAACTTGGAAGCATATAAAAACAATATATGTAAAAAGGTGTTCAATCTGCTCAATAATCAAAAAAATGTAAATTTAAACCACAATGAGATACCATCACATTCACTAAACAGCAAAAATTAAGAGAACAATACCAAGTGTTGACAAGGATGAGGAGCAAAGGGAATTCTTACCCTCTGCTGAAGGGAGAACTTACTGGTACAACCACTTTGCAAAACAGGCATTACCCGGAAAAGCTAGACATGCACATGCCCAATAATTCCACTACTGAGTAAGGCCCTTGAAAATCTCTTACACATGTGCACCAGAAGACATGCATAAGAATGTTCACAGAACATTATTCATGAGAACAGAAGACTGGAAACAATCCAAATGTCCATCAACATTAAAATGGACTATAAAAGGATGTGGAAACTTTAAGCAACTGAATTCAGCTAAGCAACTATGAGCATTAACATGAATAAAACTTTAAAACATAATGCTGAACAAAAGAAGGTACACATAGTATGATTCCACTTATACAAAACTCAAAATCAAACAAAAGCCAAGTAATATATTATTAGGAGGGTTATCATGTGATAAAACCATAAGGAAAGCAAAGGAATGATTTCCACAAAATGCAGTAGAGTGGATGGATCAAAGAAAGATGCAGTTGGGGAGGGTCACAGGGCTGGGGGCAGCTCTAAAGTATTGACAATACCCTATATTTCTTGGCTTGGAAGGCAGGAGTCACAATTTGTTTCATTTTTGCACATTAAACTAAATGTGTAAGTTTTTCATAAACTTTTCAATATATGCTCTGTTTCACAATTTAAAAATTAAGGCACCATAAAAAAAACTTTAAATTCATAAGAATATTTACTAACAAGTCAAAAATGGCTTTTACATTTTTAAATGGGTGGGGATGGAGAATATGTGACAGAGACCATATGTGGTCCCCAAACCGTAAAATACTTACCATCTGGTCCTTTATAGAAAAATTTTGCCAACTCTAGGTTTAAGGAATAAATGGTGACCAATGGAAGAAAGTATTACAGAACAGTTTCAGGGATGAGAAAAGGCTGAGCAACAAAGGCAAGATCCTGAACCAATCTAGTAAGGAGAAACGAGTGACTCGGAAGAGGGCACTGCAGCTCAACAGGAACCTCCTTGATCATGTGTAGAAAAGGTCCATGTAAGACCAAGAGCTGTGAGAACAACCATTGCTAATGTTTTCAATAGCACGTGACGAAAGAAAATGAAACCACCATCTCAAGGAACGTCCAGCTCAGTGAAACAGTGAGGAGGGGAGGACAGTATTAGACCCTAGATGCCACTGACACTACTGATTACAGCGGTTCCCGTTGTTTGCACACTGGCAACGGCAGCAGAGGGCAGGATGCTCAAGCACAGGAGTGTGCACTAAAATGGAAAGAAATCGCTTCAGCAAACATGTCAAATTCAAAACATTTAACAACCACTTACTCTGCACCTACTGTGCAGGGATAGTCACATTTGCCTCTTTAATCACGACAACAAATTATGAACAGGGAAGCTGAATATGAAAGACGTTAAAAACCCTTAGATCACAAATCTAATGAGTGACTGAGATGGTGTTCTCCCCACTCATCACAGCTGTCACATAAAACAGACATCTCAGCAGGGAAAGTGACAGATGAAAGGAGATAAGTAGTTATTTTCCACATTTATAACATGAAAAATCTTTTCACTAAATTGGTCTTGCTTTTCTCTCAAACACACCAGGAACACTCCCGTCTCAGGGCTTCCCCTCTTCCCGGAACACTTTTCCCTCAAACATCCACTCGGTTTGATCCCGCACCTTTTTCAAGTTTTATCTCAAATATTAAACGAACAGCCAAAAGTTAAATCACTAAGCATCCATTTAAGAAATTAGAAAAAGAGCAATGGAATAAATCCAGTGAAAACAAAAAAAGATGACATGGATATGGATATAGATTTATAGATACATCTAAACAGAAATAGAAAACAAAGTTACAACAGAGAAGATCAATAAAGCCAAAAGTTGGTCCTTTGAAAAGACTTTCAAATCAACAAAGCAGGATGAGAGAAAAAACAGTAACTGGACTTAAAAAGACTACAGATTATGGTTTAAAAGATAATAAAAGTTTATTGTAAACAACTTTATGCCAGCAAATTTGAAAACTTCGGTGAAATGAATAAGCTTTAAAAAATATTAACTGTTAAATTTGACCAAAAAAGAAATAGAAGCTGAATGGTACTAAAATCATTAAAGAAATCAGTTTAAAAAATGTCCCTCAAAAACAGCATCAGATCCAGGTGTTTTTTTAAAAAGAGTTCATGAACACATTCATTCCAGTCATTCAATAAATAGACATTTCTGTTCTTACACAAAATCATCCAGAGAATAGAAAGAATACTTACTAATTCATTTTATAAGGCCATATAACCCCCAAAACAAGTTAAAGTAACAGATTAAAACTCAGTGAATAAAAATGAATAAAACAAAACCTCATCCTTATAGCAGATAGAATACCAATAATGCAAGCCACAAAAAGATACTGCAATCATAAAACAAAAATAGGATGCTATGAAAAAGCACCATGAGAACAAAAATGAGCTCTAAGAAATTAAAAAGTACAGGAGAAATGACAAATTCAAAAAAACAGCAAAAATTTTTCTAAATAGAAAATAGGAGAGAAAAGAAAATTAAAACACTAGTCCAGAATGTCCAGCATCCAAATAACTGAAGTACCAGAAATAGAAAAGAGAGGAAAGGAAGTCATCAAAGAACTAACTGAAGAAAATTTCTCAAATCAGAAGTCAGTAAGATTCTAGGAACTGTGAAATTTCATTATACTGAGGACCAAAAGGAGATTCTACATGCTTCAAGAGAGAGAAAACAAATCATATACAAAGGACCGTGAATCAGAGTGGCTTCAGACTTCAACTGGAAGCTAGAAGCCAACAGAGCAATGTTTTCACAATTCTGAGGGGAAATTATCTGCCACCTAGAATTATGCACTCACCAAGTTATAAGTCAAGTATTAGGTGTAGGATAAAAACACCTTAAATATAAGGTCTCACCTTGTACCCTTTCTCAAGAAGCTACTGAAAGATATACTAAAATGGGAGAGTAAAACAAAAAAGTTAAAAGTAAAAAATGCAAGAAACAGAATATCCTATGTAGGAGAGAGGTAAAGGAATTTCTAGGATGATGCTTGTGGTATAACAAAAAATATGTTTGGTCTTTGTCCCCTGTTCCTGGCAGAGCTCCTAAAACCCTTGGAACTTTGACAAAAGAGTCTTTTGTATGCTAATGAGATGACTCAGCTCTTTCCTTAATTCTAAGTCATTTTAGCAAATTATAGAACCTTAAGGGAGGTCGTAGGAACCTCCAGATTCGTAGTATCCTAGGCAGAAGTGCAAGGAACCTCATTTGCAGCTGGTGGCTAAAGCAGGGGCAATTTGTGGGTCTAAGCCCTTACCCTGTGGGGTCTGTGCTGACTCCAAGAAGTGCATAAAAGAAATAAACTGTAGGACACCCAGTTGGTGAAGGAGAACTGGAGAACTGATTGTTGTTGGAAAAGACACAACATTGAAGGAAGATTCCAAGATGACAGCTATATTAAGAGGGCAACCAGTCCACACTGAAATTTTTCTTTTTTTTTTTTTTTAAATTTTTGGCTGCGTTGGGTCTTCACTGCTGCACACGGGCTTTCTCTAGTTGTGGCGAGTGGGGGCTACTCTTCATTGCAGTTCGCGGGCTTCTCATTGCAGTGGGTTCTCTTGTTGCAGACCACTGGGCTCTAGGCACGCGGGCTTCAGTAGTTGCGGCACGGGGGCTCAGTAGTTGCAGCACGCAGGCACTAGAGCACAGGTTCCATAGTTGTGGCGCACGGGCTTAATTGCTCCATGGCATGTGGGATCTTCCCAGACCAGAGATCGAACCTGTGTCCTCTGCATTGGCAGGTGGATTCTTAACCACTGCGCCACCAGGGAGGTCCCCATACTGAAATATTGATAGTTGCACTCTGTGGACAGTCGTATTGCTAGATGCCATTACCAAGATGCCTACTACCCTCTTTTTAGCCAGAGGACAGAATGCCCAGGTAAGCCTGGCTCAGATTCTTAATTGTACTTGCCTTGATGAAGTTCCTGCTCTCCCCTTCATGTCAACTACCTGAACCAAACGAGCACACTCATTTAACTGACGTACTCCTGAGAGCTGGAGGTAGAAAACACAGAGCAGTCCACTCTCTGACCACATTTCTGCCAATCATCCATACCTGGTGACATGAGAATCCTGCCAGATGTCTCAACTATGAGCCCTATGACATTCCCCATAACTCACTCAGGGTCTTGCCCACCCGCTTCCCCAGAAGGGAATCTTGTAAACCAGGAAGCCAAAAGTCAGACTCTGACACAGAGACTGTTCAATGTGTCTTTTTCCGTAAGCTTTCATCTAACAGTGCCAGCTAAGTCAACACTCGGTACTGTGAATTTGGCAATATTCTATTTTGTACCCTAGGTGTTACGTACATAGGTGTAGTATTCTCTAAATTGCATGTGTATGTTTTAAACACATCTGTATGCAAAATGTACATTTTACAGAAAAAGTTTTAAATAAAGAGTAGAGCAGTATGTATAGTGCGCTGCCATTAGTTTAAAAAAAGGAAAGAAAGAGAATACGTGTACATACCTGCTTGTACCTGCAAAAAATACCTCTGGGAGATTAAGAAACAGATCACAGTGACTGCCTCTAGTGAAGACAATTGGGTGGCTGAGGATCAGGGGTGGGGTGGGAAACAGACCTTTTACTGTATAGCCTTTTAAAACTTTTGAATTTCCTAACACTATGAATTTCAAAGGCATGAATGCATACATACATACATGAATAAATTCAATGACTTCTCTGATTTAGCTCTAGGATTTTGGCAAATCACAACTCTGAGTCTTTAATAATAGCGATAATACCTCAAACACTGGTGACAGAATCAAATAAGCTTTTGTAAAAAGCCCTTTGAAATCATCAAATACTATGTACGTCTGAAAGGTATGATTATTGAAAAATATCTATCCTGTCTCTTCCTTTCTCCTTACTGTACATAGAAAGTGTCATTCCTTCTCCATATGGTAAGTTTTATTTAGCAGTTAGGAAAACACTGGCTTAAACTAATTCATGTGAAGCTATTTAGATTTCAGAAACACCTAACGAAGCCTGCAACAAGTTCACCTGCTACAAATTCCTCACAATACTACTAGTGCTTTTCACACATGTTAAACCATCACAACGACCCTTTGTGCGGCTCTAAGTGAACAGGAAAGCCCTGTGTGAACTGCCACGAGTTCAACAAGACCTATAGAGGGACCCTAAGATACCCAACCTTATGGCAAGTTCATCCAACATAGAAACCAGCAAGACAAAGTCCCTGTACTCAGGGAGCCCACAATCTGTTAGTGATCCCAACAGTATTTAAGTGCTATGTGGAGGTTGTTTTTCTCAAGACCAAGGGAGGAACACAGAGTTAGTCACCTAACTCATAGGGACTGCAGAAACAGCAAGGGAGGCTGCTAGGAAGAGGTGCTGAAGTCATACTTCAGCCAAGCTGGAAGGAACAGTAGGAATTAAACAAGTAGATATACAGGGGTGGGACTTCAGGCAGACAGAATAACAGAGGCAAATCATCAAAGAGTAACAGAGCATTCAGCAAACTGCAGGAGGCCATGGGGATACTGTGTTCTGCATTTCTGGACAAATGAGCCTGTCATTATTAACATCTGGGTTATACTTGGTATAAAATAACGTTTAATAGTGTTTATTTCCTGTTATCAGAGCATAAAGGACAACATACAATTATTTTTCCATTATAATCTAAGGGGCCTTGGTAGAAATTTATTAAACCTAAATAGTTTTGAAAGTCTAAGATTCCAAATATCCAGAGTCAGGCAATGTTAAATGATGAAAATTATTGTCATCTCTGATTAGGAGGAAATCAGAAGCGAAGAGTAGATAATGGTAGAAAAGTACTCCTTTGGTTGTTCTTTTTTTTAAAAGTATATGCAACTTCCAGAAAGGAGGACATTAATGGAGACGACAGATGTATAGCATTACTCTCTCTCTTTAAACAACAACAAAAAAATTTCATTCCACGTTCTGAGGGAGAGACTCATCAGACTGTGATAGCGGCCAGCAACTGTGTCCAAACAGAAAATGGTACCATAAATGACAAAGATGTCCAACAGGTGAATTAACTGCTTCTCAACGTTGTCTGTCATACTGCACACCTACATGATTCTTTCTCTGAGCAACTCTGAGAGCTTACATCACTCAGGGGAAAAGGGAAACAGCATCTCCAAAATGACTGACATCAAAGAGGCAGAAGAGCAGGGACAATTTCCATAAAGCACATGGCAGACAAAGTTTAAAGGAATAATTAGAGGTTTTTTATAACTCGCCTGTATTGACATTATGCCAGATGATTTTACAGACTATTCAAATCGTTCATGGCAGGGATTTAGGTCAGGTATATAAAAGGTCTACCTGGCTGAAGCAGTTCTATGATTACCTGGCCCCACCGTCCAGACAAACAGCTGAGGGCTATCTTGCAGCAATAACCTCAGCCTTGGGCAGGTTAGAAATACTGTTTAGATAAAGAGGGGGTGTGGTTGCTACAATTATGTAGTTTAAGAAATACAATTTTCTGTAAAGCAGGTATTGTTTCCAAGTTTTAAGACTAAGCAGAAAGTCTAGCCACTGTATGTCACAACGGTCGCAGTGGAATACTGAAACCTCACCCATGTGGGAGTCAAATTTCTTGGAACTTCAACTACCTTACTCTAGGTATGAATTCAAAAGGTAAGCATCAATGAAGATAGCCATCACAAACCCATGCAAAGCCCCACGATGCCATTAGAGAGACACAGTGTGCTTCAGGAAGAAAGAGGAAAAAAGCCTCTCACAAGCAAAAATAATTTAAATTATAAATAAAATAGCCACCGAGCAGACAAGAGAGACAAAATTCATGCAATATCTGAAGTTCATACACTTCACTAAGAACCTATTTACTCTGATTTTACATTTAGAATTTACTCCTACATTTGATATAGTTTCTAAAAGCATACTGTTTCCTATTTCAGGGAAGCAGAGAGGCAATTAATAAGTTGGAGTCATCTACAGTCAGAATCACTGACAAGGCATACTGACAGCACCCAGATGCAACAGCGAAGAGCCTGACATGGGAGAAGAAAAATCATTTTTATAAAACAATGTAGAACCCAAAACACAAAGCAAAATGGAGCCTTTAGTTGGCGTGAAACAGCTACCACTAAAAACAGCAGTGGCCTCTGAGAAGATCATCGTATTACACACGTGTGTGCACAACAGAATGGATAAATCTCTTGTCATGAGACCTGTGTTCTGGTTCTGCTGCTTGATCACAAGCCATTCAGCTTCTTCTGAGCTCAGCTCCCCCAGTAAAATCAGGATAATACTTCCTTGCCCTACCCACTGGACAGACTGCCATAAAGAGCTGAAAAAATAATCTATATAACAGCATTTGAAAAATGTAACAAACTATACAATATATGACTCTAAGAATATGTTAGAATATGTTTTGTATACTCTAAGACAATATATTTAAATCAATTTCTATTTAAATGGCTAAATAAAAAACTATGCTTCTCTTAATAGCAGAAAATTAACTTACATGGTACCATTTATCCCCTCCCCCAAATAGCCAGTTTTCTTTCCTACTATTAGCAAGAAAAAAAGAAAGAGTTTTAAAGCAAGAGAAAGATTTTAGCATCTGAAATAGGATAGATATATATACGTATAACTGAATCACTTTGCCGTACACCTGAAACTAACACAACATTGTACATCAACCATACTTCAATAAAAAAAGAAATTTTAAAAAATAATAATAAATTAACCAACTACAAAAGGAAAAAAAAAGATTAGCTGCCCTTTGGAAACCAGATAGGTTATATATAGCATTTCTTTTGATAGGAAAGACATTTCAAAATGAGAAAAGATAAAATATTTTTTTAAATGAAAAATGAATACCCATACCTAAAAATGTAATATGAAATAAAATATCTATTATAGTTACATTACAGAGCAATTTTTTTAAACTGTAGGTCATAATCAGTATGGAAAATATTAGAGTACATTATTTTTAGTAAAGGTTAAGTATCATTTTATAGAATTTTGTTTTACTTAATATCTATTATTACCATGTATATATGTACTTATTTTCTAGGTAAAGGTACAGTTTACTTCCTTAATGTTCTCCTATTATTGCATCAATTTCCTGGCCTGGTCTTGGCTGCCTGTCCCAATCTATCCATGTGCTCCTTAGGAAGCTCCTCAGCCTGCATGCTCCTTACTATCGGTAAGCCCTTCCCTGGTCTATGCCCACTTTCTTATGCTTAGAGCCTGTACCTGCAAGAACAGCAGTTGCAAGTTCTCAAACAGACACACACAAAATGAATTTAGTATATACAACAGAGTTGCTCTGATTGGGCATAGGCTACATATTCCATCAAGAGAAGGGGTACACAGAAAGATGTGTATTTTATCATATAGATGTCATACTTGGGGCCACCTCTGAAACTACACAGAATCCATTCTACTTCCCAGCAAAAGATCTCTATCTCTTTCAATTAAGGGATGAAAAATGACAGCAGAGAAATGTAAAAAATAGGACTGAAGAGAGGTACTGTCAAAGGAATAACAACAGATCAACAGACCAAGCCAATCAATCACTGACAGCTATTCTGAATCTGAACACTATTATAGAACAGTCCTGAGGAAAAATACTGAAAAGAACTAAATAGCTACAAAAATACACACACACACACACACAAATGCTGGTGTTTCATCATGCATGTCATTAGTACAAAGAGAGAAGAAGAGAACATAATACCTATTACCTGTTCTCTCTGCAAGTCCACATTGCTATCATTTCTCTCATGTTCTACAGGCCAAAATCTACTTTGGAAAACATGTTCTTACAAATCAATCCACTCTGATTGAAACAGATGGACATGTCAATCCAAATGACCAATATGCAGAAACAGAGTAAACTCAGGGTTTGCTGAATTCACTTTTTATTGACCGTGTCTTTTGCCAATTCTCACCTACTTTCAAACATCTATCAAGTAAATTATCAAACATTTAATTTTACCCAGTGCCAGACAAATAGGTGATTCTGTACCAAAATACTGAAAATGTGGTTATCCTGATTTGTAAAACTCATTCCAGGCATAAATGCTAATTAAACCATACTACCATTGATCAGTAAAAGGCTCAAATAGGCATTTAAGGGCTGAATAAAACATGAGTCTGGAAATTCACAGTGAAAATACATACGAGTAAGAAAGAAAGTGCAAATCTCTATAAAATAAGTGTTGTAAAATATGCACTAAGGGAAAATTGAGGAAGTGAAGAAGATCCATTTGTGCTACATAAGGTCCTAAAGACAGCATTAAAGCTTTTAGAATCACCTATGCAAAAAGCAAGCACCACAGAGAAATGAAAGAAGGTTGAGACTGGGAATAAACAAACAGGAACCTGATGAAAGGAAGAAACAAACATGACTGTGTTGATGAGGTCTATATTGTTACTACTCCACCAAACAACACCCTTCTCACAGGGAGTGCACAGGAAATTGGACAAACAATGCTGTCCAGCTACAAAACCCACCTTAGTGAAGGCTGAACATGAGTGAGAAAATAAAACAAAATGTCAATCAGTGCAGCTGAGATTTCCAGAAATAATTTTTACTTATTATGTAATATTTACTTACTATCTCTAAAATTTTGAATGTTTTGAATTTTTCTTAATGCACTGACATACATGAAAAGTTTGTGTATAAAAATGCAAGCTAAGAAAAAGAAAAACTGTTTATCATTGATACTAGTTAAAAATATAATAGTAAGATAATTCCAAATAAGAGCAATTCTGATGAATAAAATTAGCACTTGGTATAAAATATGTAAAACTGGGCTTCTCTGGTGGCGCAGTGGTTGAGAATCTGCCTGCCAATGCAGGGAACACGGGTTCGAGCCCTGGTCTGGGAAGATCCCACATGCCGCGGAGCAACTAGGCCCGTGAGCCACAATTACTGAGCCTGCGCGTCTGGAGCCTGTGCTCTGCAAAAAGAGAGGCCGTGATAATGAGAGGCCCGTGCACCGCGATGAAGAGTGGCCCCCGCTTGCCGCAACTAGAGAAAGCCCTTGCACAGAAACGAAGACCCAACACAGCCATAAATAAATAAATTTTTTTAAAAAAATATGTAAAACTATCAGTGAAAAAAAGGCAGCGGTAAAATGAAAAAAATTATAAATGGATTTCCATTCTAAAACACTTAAATAGCTATAGTATTATATCAATTTAAAAGCCAATAGACGAGCATTAAACAAAAAAAAATAGAAGGCACGCACAAAATACACAGAAGCAAATTAGATGATACCTTTCTATAATATAATAATGCTGATAATTAACCTCCAAGTAAGTTTATCCCCTTCCCTCAATCAACTCACCCAACATTTTCCGCATCTTCATCACACTCAGCTTTATACTTGCAAGGTCCACACTTGGAGTGTTTTCTGTGAACTTCTGCCCCTGACCCTTCCTCTTCTGTTTAAAAAGAAAAATTAAATTTTCAACCAAAAGTTGGGATCCTTTCCAGATATGCTTCATGTTTTCAGCAGCCATTATCCTACTTCTGGGGAAAATGTACCCAAGCTCTTGAAAACAATCAGTTCCAAAACTCTATCAATGCTTGAGTCCAAGAATGTTGACAATACAGAGTACAACATATTTTGTGAAAAAAAAAAGTATTGGGGCTAGAAAAATAATCCCTTAACCTATGTACAGTGGAACAGTATGCTAGATTTTGTTGATTCTTTAAAAGAATTACCATAACATTAAATAAGAGAGAGGAAAAAAAAACATGAGCAATAAATTTAGTCCAGTGATTACCCTATCGAAATAGCCTGTGCAATCCTGGTTAGCAAATAAGTGATTAAACAAAGCAGAGTCTAACCACTACCTTTTCCTCACATCAGTTTCACACCTGCCTTAAAAATTATCTCCAAATTTTAAAAAGGAAAGGGGTCTATTTACAAAGAACTTGCCCTTTTCTACTTTACCACCTAGCACAGCCAACAACACCCAGAATACAGAAGGGTACGTGTCTCCCATGACCCAGCACAAAAAAACAGTGCATACCACCAGCCCCCAACTCAGCTCATATCCCACATTTAGGGAACCCTACACTTCTGGGTCTTAACTAGAGTGGATCCTACCCTGATAACCGCAAACTGGGCAGGGAGATCAGTTCTGAAGCCAATTTAGGGATTACAGTTTACTCAAGGGATTTCCCAGTCTGGTTTGGGAAAACACACCTTATTGAGGGGGTGTCAATCAGCAGAGAAGATGTTATAAGGAAAGCACACAAACGTAAGTGCCTGTTTGGTACTATTACCAAACTTGCCATTTTGTGTGTCTGCCTACACTTTAAGTAGAAATCCTTCCCAAATTCTAATGAATACTCCCAAAACAATTCCAGGGAGCATAATCCTAAGTATTTCTAAGGCCTCAGAAACATAATGAGATCTAGAAATCATACAGCCACCATGAGCTCACTAAAGTTTGTATATTAATCTGAGCAAACCACTTAGCCTTTCTAACTCACACTCCCTAAAAAAAAATTGCCAACAACCAACATCCTCAGGGCAAGATATCCAGTATTTGTACCATATAAGCAAATGTGGAGATCAACTTCCACTTCTTTAATATAGTAACAATGACAGTTTCCTAACTGAATATCTGACCACAGGGGCTGGACCACATGATCCTTTAAAGTCCTTTCCAGCTCTAAGATCCAGAATTTATGATCTCATCCTTCACACATGATCATGAAGTTTCTGCTTGAACATGTCCATTTAAATTAAATTCTATTGTTGGACAGTTTAAATCTTTTTTTTTTTTTAAGGTCAAACTGTCATCCTTGAAATTCTTTCTCAGAACAGTTCTTCTACTCTCTAGGTGACCTTCAAAGTCCCTTCCAACTCTAAAATGTTAGGATTCTATGAAATGTAGAAGGGTGGAATAAGGTTTCAGATAGTACTGAAAGGATCACAACTGTAGTTTTCATTTGCATAAGTGTGAATTTTACCAGAGTATGTTTTTTCTTTTAGTGCATCCCCAGAGCACCTCAAACTTACTTTGCATACAGTGGATACTCATTAAGAATTACAGCCTCATTAGACCATGAAATAGATCAGTCATTCTCAATTCTAATAATTCAGAGTAAACTGAATTACCAAATATTAGTTTTTAAAACAGTTTTTAAATATTGTACCTTGAAAATTCCCTATGAGCAAAAATTTGTAAGCAAGGGATGGGAGAGTGTTATATACTCTGGTCCAAGCTAAAATCACCTGGGGATGATCCTAAGGAGAGGGCACCTTGGTGTAACTTCAGTTTAACAGGTGCAACATTTCCCCTTTGTCTGACAACAAACCTATAATGAAAAATAAATGCAGGAAAAAAAGAATGCTAAGGGGGATAGAGGGATTGGGGGTGATAGCTGAGGGGTACAGGGTTTCTTTCCGGGATAATGAAAATGTTCTAAAGTTGGCTGTGGTGATGAATGTACAATTTTGTGAATACGCTAAAAGCCACTGAATTACATACTTTCAATGGGCAAACTGCATGGTATGTGAATTTTATCTCAATAGAGCTGTTTTTAAAAAGTGAAAGAAAAAAAATGCTTTTTAAGGGGTATTTGAAACTTACCTCCCTCTCCAGATCCAGAACCATTATCTGAGAAGAAAAATAAAGAATGAATATGAATACTTTTCCTGGAAATCTCATCTTATCAAATAGTAAAATTTCTTATCAAAAATCAAACTGTGATATCCATTCTCATGTAGCCCTTTTTCTCATTTTTTTCTGGATATCTAACAGTTTATTCTTATATACTTATTTTGTACCTTTCTTCAAATATAAATTACTTGGACACATAATCCATACCTCATACATCTTTGTAGCCCATTCAGGAAATACCCAGGTGCCTTGTACAGAGTAAAAACCGATAAATATTATAAAGTAAATGGCTAAATAGAAATAACTTTAAATAACTCACTTAAAAGGTAGAAGAAATTTTTAATTTTGTTAAAGCTTGAAAGGAATAAAGAATAAACTGCTTTTATTAAAAAGGGAGGAAAAGAGCTTTGGGTCTTGCTCCAAAAATCTTCTTCATTAAATCTGTGGATAACAGCCAAAAGCCAAAAGATATGAAAAGCCCCAAGGTTTAGAAGGAAAGAACCTCAGGGTTGAGGTTTTCATATTACTGATGAAATTAACTTCCTCTAGGAAACCTCACCAGAGGGAATCTCACCAAGGTGTAGGTGAGAAACTTGTTACTAGTCAAATTAAAGAGCCTCCCTCAAAGTTACCAGCAAGAAGCCGGAGTAAAATGTAATTAATTTAAAATATGTATTTTATAATCCTAGAAGAACCAACATATGGCGCAGAGCATGTTGAAAAGAGGGCAATGGTGCAGTATCATAAGTGTGGAACAGAGATGGCAAGTGATGAACTAAACACTTTACCCAGCACTTTCTAGGGAGGAGGATTTCCTAGAGAATCCATTCCAGTTCTTCAAATAGTTCTCCAGAGTAGGAGACACCCTCAACAATATTGCTCCCTTCCCCCCTTCCCTTCAATCTCCTGCAGACTATAATAAAAGTCCCAAACGTGGTAGAAACAGGAAGAACTGGAAAAAAAATACATATTTTATGTAGCATCCACTTCAACTCTTCATGGGATTTTATACAAAGTCTTACATTGTATTCATTTTGATTGATCAACCATAAAAAAATTATATCTTCTCTGAGAAAGCAAAGAGGAAAAGAGTAAAAGAGCAGAAAAAAAGACAAGGAAAAAGGGAACTCAGAAGTATTTTTATTACCAAACTTTTCTTAGGAAAACTCTCTTTGTCCCTTCTATTCCATATACATTGACTGGGTACTTATTATGTGTTAGACAACATACACATAATAAGTAAAAGGTAGATATAAACTGATAAATAAGACAGTTCCAGTGCATGACATACTTACTCTCAATCTTTTTTCCAACTAATGTCCAATTTTAATAAATATAATATCTCACACCTTCCTTAAGGGTCATTTAAAATTGTGAAATAAATTAAATATACTGTGACTATTCTGATAATGAGGTTGAGTTCTTCTTGTCAATCATATTTTCGCTGGACACACGCCTTCCCCTGCCCCAACCCTGGGATTATGATATACCTCCCTAGGCAGGACATAGTACTTTCCTGTTGAGAAACAGGATCTGGCCAAAGGCAGATGTGTTGGATAAATGAAATACAGTATGATATTTACATAGAGATATGCACAAAGTGTGAATAAATTCTGCCAGGAGATACCAGAGAAGAAAGATTTCACAGAGTAGAAAAGGCTTAAGCTCAATCTTAAAGCATAAAAAAGTTCTCAAATAAGCAAAGGAGAATGTTGTTCCTAGCACAGGGAATAGGACCAACACCAGACCAAATGACATGAACAACTCTGGCCCCAGCCAGAAGATAACAAAATCAATATAGCACCTTATAGCTTAGCTCATTCAATTCTCACTTAACCCCAGGAGATGACATCCATCTAACAATTTAGGTATGTAACTGGGGCTCAAAGCAGCTAAGTGACTTGTGTAAGGTCATACAGTAAACAAGAGCTGGAGTTACTTTAAAGTCAAGTCTTGTAACCCTAGTGCAGTGCTCTTTCCAGCTCTTTCCACTCTGCCTCCCAATGCTTAATATTCACTGCTTATCAAAGCAGTTGGTGTCTTAAACTTCTCATAAAGGATGCATAATTAATTTGGGATTATAAAGAACGCCATATTCCTTCTTAGTTACTAAATCAAGTCTGTGAAACATAATGTACTTAGAGAAGTGTATAAGAACCATATCAAATGATAGTCTATTGGCCTAAGAGCATCTAATTATTTAGTGTATGGAAAAGAATTTGGCCTTGCCCAAAGAGAGTTTTGGCCTTCGCCCTCAGCTTCTGGAAGGCAATCGATGTTTAGGAAGGGTGTTGACCACATCAGACCTTAGGGTGGGACAAGCCACACTCAATACTCTTAGGGCAGGGGCTGGCCACACCAGAAATACCAACCACACAGTTCAGAGTGGGGGCTTTGAGTCATGTGGTATTAGTGTACCTGGAGTTTGAGATCAACCACATGGGCCATCAATCAATTACGCTTATGTAATGGAGCCCCAATAAAAATACAGGCACTGTAATATACAGGGAAAGAAAGGAAATGGAGTAATCATATAAGAATAGTCTCCACCTTTACTGCTAACCTTCATACAATAATTCTATTACAATACCTCACTCTGCATCCCTGCCCCCAAATACAAACGCAAGTAAGATACTAATATTAATGCCTTCTAAAATTAACCATTACCAATTCAGGAAGGAAAAGACAAGGAAGTAAATACAAACAATTGGGGGAGGTGGATGACGAGGGCTAGCAAACAGAAATGAGAAGATATAAAAAGAGAAGAGATTGGACAGAGACACATCCTGGGATGCCACTAATGACTTCCTATGGATACTCCCCACTCCTTCCCCACCCCCCAAGATAAAAATCAACAAAATGGATCCCATAGCATTTCCCACCCCAAATCTTATCCTGTCTTCTATTCAAACCATAAGGCAAAAGATATGCAAAGTCCCCACCAAAAAAAAGCATTAAGCATTAAAAACATCCTGAGAAGTAACATAGTCGGTACAAGACTACCTGGGGTTAAAAAGCAACATGAAATGGAGGCAAAAAAGAGCTCCCCCATTCCCCACATAATCATCACCAAACCATACAGCAGTTTTGGGAATAAACCTCTGACTGGAAACTTCCTCTTACAAGTATGGCAGAACCATTTCTAACATTTTTTCAGAAGAATATCACACATACCAGAGTAGCATGGTCCCCTTGCTACTACTGTTATCTCTTTCTGGTGCTTACAAGCAGCCCTTCTGAGGAAGCATTCATTTTGGTACGTGTCCCCATTTGATCCACAGACGGGAATATAATTTGTATGGCACTGCAAAAGAAACAAAAATAAATTCTCAGACTAGGCATGAATATTAATAGTTCATTTCATATTCATGAATGCAATACCATAGTATTATGACATACTTCTACTACAAAAGAGTTTGTTCTTTTATTTGGTTTTTAAAAAGAAGAGTTATGCTACTTTCTCATACCTTTTTTCACAATCATAATGAAAATTAACTATCAACTATCCATAAAAATGAGAATGAAAATCCCTATCCTATCTACATCATTTGCTTGTGATCCAGGGAGATAATATAAGAGGAAATGCTTGCCAATGTTTGTCATGAGCACTAATGATGTAATGTCATTTCATTATCATCAAAATTCACTTATTCAATACGTCTAGTACACAAAGTCTCAAGGTAAATGCTAGAGTAGAAAAATGAACTCTGTTCTCAGAGACCTTACGATCTTGGTAGCGAACCATATAAATAGGAAATATATATATATATATATATATATATATATATACACACACACATATGATCATGTACTAAATCAAAAGTATAGACAATAAATGTAATATCTAATACCTATTACTGTAAACTGAAGTATTCAAGAAAAGCCTCCTCAGAGAAAGTGAAATGTGAACTGGGTCTTGAAGGATTAGTAGATGAAAAGAAAAAAGATGATTCATGTTTGAGAAATGACACTGAATTGGTATGTTTAAAAAACTTTAACACTTCTAAATGTCAAAAATATCATAAAGAACTAAAGTTTTAAAATCTGGGGAAAATAGTATAATATGACATAACTTATTACTAAAAGAGAGACAGTACAAATTAATACAAAAGATAAATTTACAAAAAATAACAAATGGTCAATTAATATATAAAAAATGCTGAGGGGCTTCCCTGGTGGCGCAGGGGTTGAGAATCTGCCTGCCAATGCAGGGCACACGGGTTCGAGGCCTGGTCTGGGAAGATCCCACATGCCGCGGAGCAACTAGGCCCGTGAGCCACAATTACTGAGCCTGCGCGTCTGGAGTCTGTGCTCCGCAACAAGAGAGGCCGCGATAATGAGAGGCCCGCGCACCGCGATGAAGAGTGGCCCCCACTTGCCGCAACTGGAGAAAGCCCTCGCGCAGAGACGAAGACCCAACACAGCCATAAATAAATAAATACAAAATTAAAAAAAAAAAAAAGAATATTAAAAAAAAAAAATGCTGAGTTTCACTAGCAATCAGAGTGGTACATGAAAACACAATGCTATTTTTAGCTTATAAAACTGGTTATTAGACAAACAAAAAATTCAGTTTGGTGGGCATACCAATATACCTGTTGTGCTAATTTAAACTGGCTCAATCTTTTGAGAACATAATTTAACAATACATTTCAAGAGTTCTAAAAAAGAAATGTGATTTTTTATCTAGAATTACACATTTAGGGATATATCTGAAGGAAACTATTATAGATGAAAATTTATTACAGTCATTTCAAATAGAAATGTATTCATATCTAAAACATAGAAACAACCTAAATATCCAACAAGGCAATATTTATTTAAACCATGCTATATCTGTTCAAGGAGTCACTGAGCATTACCCTTTATAAGAATACTGTGTGACAGAAAAAGATGTTAGGTGAAAAGTAGGTGATAATACCATATACGTAACTTCTGAGAATTTTGTGCCCTTTTTCTTTTTTTGGATCCGTTGGATCTTTGTTGCTGCGCGCGGGCTTTCTCTAGTTGCGGCGAGCGGGGGACTACTCTTCGTTGCAGTGCGCGGGCTTCTCACTGCGGTGGCTTCTCTTGTTGCGGAGCACGGGCTCTAGAGCACAGGCTCAGTAGTTGCGGTTCACACGCTCTAGAGCGCAGGCTCAGTAGTTGTGGCGCACGGGCTTAGTTGCTCCGCGGCATGTGGGATCTTCCCAGACCAGGGATCGAAGCCGTGTCCCCTGCATTGGCAGGTGGATTCTTAATCACTGCGCCACCAGGGAAGTCCCTGCCATTTTTAAATGTATTATCTAGTCCACAAAACTGAATGCAAATTTCTTAAATAATTTGATAATATAAAAATATAGCAAGAAAATAAATTACATATATATACACATATATATCTAATTTAGAAAAAATAAATATTCATAGAGTAAATCCTGGAAGAAAACACCAGTAAATTTTTCACATTACTTGTCACCATAGTTTTTTATTTCCATGTATATGGTTTTCTGTATTTCTCAATTTTTCTGCAAAGAACAAGGCTTACTTTTATCATTTATTTACTTTTTAAAAAGTGGTCAACTTACTTTATGAATCTTAAATATGGCATGCTACCCCAGGTCAAACATTGGTAAAAACAATTTCTAATAAAATATTTTATAACCAAGTTGATTTGCTATACAATATCAGCAGACTCCTACATCAACTTTAGTTAAAACTAAAATTTTACTTTAGGATGCCTTCCTATACTCCTCTAATTCTTCAAGGATCACTTACTTTATTCTCTCCCCCCTAAAATGTACACAATAACTTGTATGATGTCTGCAGGAATCAATGTTACTCTGTAATTATACACTGTATAATTAGCAAAAAAGACCATAAGCTCCAAGATGTCAAATGCTAAGTCTATGGACTTCTCAAGCCAACTCTTCACTCAACAAACATCTAATAACTTTCTAACGTAGTGCTCACAAAGGTGCTAATATCGCCCCCTAGGGGTGGGTGCCCCTATGGAGGCATTTTTGGTTGTCACAATGAGAAAGGGACGTTACTGTCATTTAGCAGATGGATTCCAATGGTGCTCGGTGTACTGCAAAGGAAAGGATAGTTCCACACAACATACATACCATACAATTTCTCAGTGCATCTCTAGCCATTCATGTAGGAACTATGGTAAGACCATATACAAATAAGACTGTTCTAGCTTCTAATAGCTTTTATTCTAGCATCCACCATACGTCTACTTTTTTGTTTTCAAATACTACTAGTATGAAATTGCTACTGATGATCTTTTTAAAAATCCAAATATTCATTATAAGTAAATATAAGCATCTGACTACTATATATTGTCTTCTAGTGTAATCATGCCCAAACATTTACATTTTGAAATACTTATTTTACTATAAATTACTTTCATTTCTCCTTTACATTGCAAGTGTATATTATAGTGATTTCTTTAATTATGTGCTTATGTAGGTTACATTATCTACAAATTTCATTTAAGAATAGAAAAGAAATGGAATATAAATTATTGGTTATAAAAAAGGGTTATTAAGTCTGATAGGGCTGAGAATCTATATGGTAATAGCTAAGATTTATTGAAGAGTTTCTATCTAGTAAACACTGGCTACAACTTTAAATGTCCTAAACTAACTTAAATATAACAATCCTGCAAAGCACATGACTTAGTGCTTAGAGCTGGGGCTCCAAAGTAAAATGCTGAGTTCAAATCCTAGGTTGACCATCCATGTGACTATGGGCTAGCACCAGTGCCATTACCCCTACCTATAAAATGGTAATTATAATAGTATCTACCTAATAAAATTGTTATGAGGATTAAATAAGAGAAATCCATCTTTAGCATTTACAGCTAGCCATAGTAAATTCTCAACAAACATTAGCTGGTTCTGCTACTGCTATTATCATTTCTGAGTCTTAAGTCTTGCCCAAGGTCACAGCTAACAAATGGAAGACCCACGACTCCTGACAAGTGATGTTCTCTAACCACTACACACCAGTTTTTCAGCAGGATCTCACTATATGTCACTTGGTGGTAGTGAGTAGGGGGCTTAAAACAGTGTAGGCAATGTCCCTGAAATGCAACCTAACGAGCACATACCAAGGAGTGAGCATGAGATGGGAAAAGCAGACCTACAGTTCTTTGGCCATTCTGTTTCCAGAAGTCTCTTTTAAGAGCCTCTCATTATGCTATGGAAAAATTAAGGGATTTGGGCAATTTTAACAACATACAACTTCTGACTTGGGCACTGACTCTAACCTAAGGTCTGCCTCCTCTATACTGCCACTCTTGCTGGGGAAAAGAACTCTCCCCTACACCTTCTCTTTAGCTGCAAGAGTGATTTGAAGTAGTTTACAAAGGTGCAGCAGTGTACAACTCTGCAGCCACATCCATTCAAGCATTTATTGTGTACCTACTGTGTGTCAGGAACTGTGCTGAATACAATAAATAATATTAACAAAGTTGTGATGGTTAATTTTATGTGTCAACTTGACTGGGCCCCAGGGTGCCTAGATTAAATATTATTTCTGGATGTATCTGTGAGGGTGTCTCTGGATGACATTAGCATTAAATCAGTGGACTGAATAAATGCCCTCTCCAATGTGGGTGGCATCATCCAATCCACTGAGGGCCTGAATAGACCAAGAGGTGAATGAAGGGAGAATTAACTCTCTGCCTGACTGGTGAGCTGGGACCTTGGTCTTCTCCTGGTTCTCAGGCCTTTGGACTCAGACGGGGACATATATATCAGCTCCCCTGATTCTCAGGCCTTCACCCTCAGATTGGAACCACACCACCAGCCTTTCTGGGCCTCCAGCTTGCGGACTGCAGATTGTGGAACTTCTCAGCGTCCATAATTGAGTGAGCCAATTGCTTATAATCTCTTTCTCTCCTCTCTCTCTCCATATATATATCTTGTTGGTTCTGTTTCTCTGGAGAACTCTGACTAATACAAAGGTCTAATAAGTGGACACAGTACCTAGCAAGAGCAGACACTAAAAAACTCAGGAAAAAAGACATAGGCCCAAGAACTCCAGTCAGAAGAACAAAGAGAAAGAAAGAAGAAAGAAAACAGGGAAAAAGCCACAGGCACTCTTCTTTGTATATTACCCAGGTTTTAAAGAAAAGATGCAATACTGATCATTTTTCTTTGTTCAACATTAATAAAAGTAGCTTTGCTTATATATGTGGCAAGATGTAACAGCTCCTATCAACAGGCTGAACAAAACAATTTTAGAATTTAAAATCCTGTTATTATCTGTTAAAATGTGTTTAAATTATGTCCCAGAAAGCTTATATTAACACCGAAAGCATACTGAATCATAAGGGGTTTTTTTTGAATTTTATTTTATTTTTTTATACAGCAGATTCTTATTAATATCTCTTTTATACATATTACTGTATACATATCAATCCCAATCTCCCAATTCATCCCACCACCACCCCCCTCCCCCCACTTTCCCCCCTTGCTGTCCATACGTTTGTTCTCTACATCTGTGTCTCTATTTCTACCTTGCAAACTGCTTCATCTGTACCATTTTTCTAGATTCCACATACATGCATAAATACACAATATTTGATTTTCTCTTTCTGACTTACTTCACTCTGTATGACAGTCTCTAGGTCCATCCACGTCTCTGCAAATGGCACAATTTCGTTCCCTTTTATGGCTGAGTAATATTCCATTGTATATAGGTACCACAACTTCTTTATCCATTCGTCTGTCCATGGGCATTTAGGTTGTTTCCATGACCTGGCTACTGTAAATAGTGCTGCAATGAACATTGGGGTGCATGTGTCTTTTTGAATTACGGTTTTCTCTAGGTATATGCCCAGTAGTGGGATTGCTGGATCATATGGTAATTCTATTTTTAGTTTTTTAAGGAACCTCCATACAGTTCTCCATAGTGGCTGTATCAGTTTACATTCCCACCAACAGTGCAAGAGGGTTCCCTTTTCTCCACACCCTCCCCAGCATTTGTTGTTTGTAGATTTTCTGATGAGGCCCATTCTAACTGGTGTGAGGTGATACCTCATTGTAGTTTTGATTTGCATTTCTCTAATAATTAGTGATGTTGAGCAGCTTTTCATGTGTCTCTTGGCCATCTGTATGTCTTCTTTGGAGAAATGTCTATTTAGGTCTTCTGCACATTTTTTGATCGTGTTGTTTGTTTTTTCAATATTGAGCTGCATGAGCTGTTTATATATTTTGGAGATTAATCCTTTGTCCATTGATTTGTTTGCAAATATTTTCTCCTATTCTGAGGGTTGTCTTTTTGTCTTCTTTATACTTTCCTTTGCTGCGCAAAAGCTTTTAAGTTTCATTAGGTCCCATTTGTTTATTTTTGTTTTTATTTCCATTACTCTGGGAGGTGGGTCAAAAAATATCTTGCTACAATTTATGTCAAAGAGTGTTCTTCCTATGTTTTCCTCTAAGAGTTTTATAGTGTCTGGTCTTACATTTAGGTTTTTAATCCATTTTGAGTTTATTTTTGTGTATGGTATTAGGGAATGTTCTAATTTCATTCTTGTACATGTAGCTGTCCAGTTTTCCCAGCACCACTTATTGAAGAGACTATCTTTTCTCCATTGTATATCCTTGCCTCCTTTGTCATAGATTAGTTGACCACAGGTGCATGGGTTTATCTCTGGGCTTTCTATCCTGTTCCATTGATCTATATTTCTGTTGTTATACCAGTACCATATTGTCTTGATTACCGTAGCTTTGTAGGCTGAAGTCATGGAGTCTGATTCCTCCGGCTCCGTTTTTTTCCCTCAAGATTGCTCTGGCTATTTGGAGTCTTTTGTGTCTCCATACAAATTTTAAGATTTTTTGTTCTAGTTCTATAAAAAATGCCATTGTTAATTTGGTAGGGATTGCATTGAATCTGTAGATTACTTTGGGTAGTATAGTCATTTTCACAATGTTGATTCTTCCAATCCAAGAACATGGTATATCTCTCCATCTGTTTGTATCATCTTTCATGTCTTTCATCAGTGTCTTATAGTTTTCTGCATACAGGTCTTTTGTCTCCCTAGTTTATTCCTAGGGATTTTATTCTTTTTGTTGCAATGGTGAATGTGACTGCTTCCCTAATTTCTCTTTCTGATCTTTCATTGTTAGTGTATAGGAATGCAAGAGATTTCTGTGCATTAATTTTCTATCCTGCAACTTTACCAAATGCATTGATTAGCTCTAGTAGTTTTTTTGGTGGCATCTTTAGGATTATCTACGTATAGTATCATGTCATCTGCAAACAGTGACAGTTTTACTTCTTCTTTTCCATTTGTATTCCTTTTATTTCTTTTTCTTCTCTGATTGCCCTGGCTAGGACTTCCAAAACTATGTTGAATAAAAGTGGCAAGAGTGGACATCCTTGTCTTGTTTCTGATTTTAAAGGAAATGTTTTCAGCTTTTCACCATTGAGAATGATGTTGGCTGTGGGTTTGTCGTATATGGCCTTTATTATGTTTTTCTGTTTTGTTTTGTTTTTAATTTTATTTATTTATTTTTATTTTTGGCTGCATTGGGTCTTTGTTGCTGCGCACAGGCTAAGCGACGAGCGGGGGCTACTCTTCATTGTGGTGCCTGGGCTTCTCATTGGGTGGATTCTCTTCTTGCAGAGCACAGGCTCTAGGCGTGCGGGCTTCAGTAGTTGTGGCACTCAGGCTCAGAAGTTGTGGCTCACAGGCTCTAGAGCGCAGGTTCAGAGGTTGTGGTGCACGGGCTTAGTTGCTCCACGGCATGTGGGACCTTCCCAGAGCAGGGCTCAAACCCGTGTCCCCTGCATTGGCAGGCAGATTCTTAAACAATGAGCCACCAGGTAAGCCTGGCCTTTATTATGTTGATGTAGATTCCCTCTACGCCCACGTTCTGGAGAGTTTTTATCATAAATGGATGTTGAATTTTGTCAAAAGCTTTTCCTCCATCTATTGAGATGATCATATGGTTTTTTTCAATTTGTTAATATGGTGTATCACATTGATTAATTTGCATATATTGAAGAATCCTTGCATCACTGGGATCAATCCCACTTGATCATGGTGTATGATCCTTTTTTTTTTAAGAGATCTTTATTGGAGTATAATTGCTTCACAATACCATGTTAGTTTCTGTTGCACAACAAAGCAAATCAGCCATATGCATACACATGTCCCCATATCCCCTTCCTCTTGAGCCTCCCTCCCATCCTCCCTATCCCATCCCTCTAGGTCATCGCAAAGCACCGAGACGATCTCCCTGTGCTATGCTGCTGCTTCCCACCAGCCAACTATTTTACATTTGGTAGTGTATATATGCCGATGTTACTCTCACTTCACCCCAGCTTCGCCCTCCCACCCCATGTCATCAAATTCATTCTCTATGCCTACATCTTTATTCCTGCCCTGCAACTAGGTTCACCGGTACCATTTTTTTTTTTTTTAGATTCCATATATATATGTTTGCATATGGTTATTTGTTTTTCTCTTTCTGACTTACTTCATTCTGTATGACAGACTCTAGGTCCATCCACCTCACTACAAATAACTCAATTTCATTTCTTTTTATGGCTGAGTAATATTCCATTGTATATATGTACCACATCTTCTTTATCCATTCATCTGTTGATGGACATTTAGGTTGGTTCCATGCCCTGGCTATTGGAAATAGTGCTGCAATGAACATTGGGGTACATGTCTCTTTTTGAATTAAGGTTTTCTCAGGGTATATGCCCAGTAGTGGGATTGCTGGGTCGTATGGTAGTTCTATTTTTAGTTTTTTAAGGAACCTCCATACTGTTTTCCATAGTGGTTGTATCAATTTACATTCCCACCAATAATGTAGGAGGGTCTCCTTTTCACCACACCCTTTCCAGCATTTATTGTTTCTAGCTTTTTGATACTGGCCATTCTAACCGGCGTGAGGTGATACCTCATTGTAGTTTTGATTTGCATTTCTCTAATAATTAGTGATGTTGTGCATCTTTTCACGTGCCTCTTGGCCATCTGTATGTCTTCTTTGGAGAAATGTCTATTTAGGTCTTCCGCCCATTTTTTAACTGGATTGTTGATTTTTTTTGATATTGACCTCCATGAGCTGTTTGGATATTTTGGAGATTAATCCTTTGTCTGCTGTTTCATTTGCAAATATTTTCTCCCATTCTGAGGGTTGTCTTTTCGTTTTGTTTATAGCTTCCTTTGCTGTGCAAAAGCTTTTAAGTTTCATTCGGTCCCATTTGTTTATTTTGTTTTTATTTCCATTACTCTAGGAGGTGGGTCAAAAAAGATCTTGCTGTGGTTTATGTCAAAGAGTGCTTTTCTTATGTTTCCCTCTAAAAGGTTTTTTTTTTAATTTATTTATTTATTTATTTATTTATTTATTTATTTATTTATTTATTTCTTTTAAGCTGTGTTGGGTCTTCGTTT
Source organism: Balaenoptera ricei (assembly GCF_028023285.1). NCBI lineage: Eukaryota > Metazoa > Chordata > Mammalia > Artiodactyla > Balaenopteridae > Balaenoptera > Balaenoptera ricei. The sequence goes on along the minus strand of NC_082644.1, from coordinate 91,456,925 downwards.
CTGTGCGAGGGCTTTCTCCAGTTGCGGCGAGCAGGGACCATTCTTCATCGCGGTGCGCGGGCCTCTCACTATCGCGGCCTCTCTTGTTGCGGAGCACAGGCTCCAGACGCGCAGGCTCAGTAGTTGTGGCTCACAGGCCCAGTTGCTCCGCGGCATGTGGGATCTTCCCAGACCAGGGCTCGAACCCGTGTCCCCTGCATTGGCAGGCAGATTCTCAACCACTGCGCCAACAGGGAAGCCCTCCTCTAAAAGTTTTAAAGTGCCTCATCTTACATTTCAGTCTTTAATCCATTTTGAGTTTATTTTTCTGTATGGTGTTAGGGAGTGTTCTAATTTCATTCTTTTACATGTAGCTGTCCAGTTTTCCCAGCACCACTTATTGAAGAGACTATCTTTTCTCCATTGTATATCCTTGCCTCCTTTGTCATAGATTAGTTGACCACAGGCGCATGGGTTTATCTCTGGGCATTCTATCCTGTACCATTGATCTATATTTCTCTTTTTGTGCCAGTACCATACTGTCTTAATTACTGTAGCTTTGTGGTATAGTTTGAAGTCGGAGAGCCTGATTCCTCCACCTCCATTTTTCTTTCTCAAGATTGCTTTGGCTATTCAGGGTCTTTTGTGTTTGCATATGAACTGTAAGATTTTTTTGTTCTAATTCTGTGAAGAACACCACTGGTAGTTTGATAGGGATTGCATTGAATCTGTAGATTGCTTTGAGTGATTTTCACAATATTGATTCTTCCAATCCAAGAACATGGTATATTACTCCAACTGTTTATGTCATCTTTAATTTCTTTCATTAGTTTTTTATAGTTTTCTAAGTACAAGTCTTCCACCTCTTTAGGCAGGTTTATTCCTAGGTATTTTATTCTTTTTGTTGCAATGGTAAATGGGAGTGTTTCCTTAATTTCTTTCTGATTTTTCGTTGTTGGTGTATAGGAATGCCAGAGATTTCTGTGCATTAATTTTGCATCCTGCAACCTTATGGTGTATGATCCTTTTAATGTGTTGTTGGATTCTGTTTGCTAGTATTTTGTTGAGGATTTTTGCATCTACATTCATCAGTGATAGTGGTCTGTAATTTTCTTTTTTTGTAGTATCTTTGTCTGGTTTTGCTATCAGAGTGATCATGGCCTCATAGAATGGGTTTGGGAGTGTTCCTTCCTCTGCAATTTTTTGGAAGAGTTTGAGAAGGATGGGTGTTAGCTCGTCTCTAAATGTTGGATAGAATTCACCTGTGAAGCCATCTGGTCCTGGACTTTTCTTTGTTGGAAGATTTTTAATCACAGTTTCAATTTCATTACTTGTGATTGGTCTGTTCATGTTTTCTATTTCTTGCTGGTTCAGTCTTGGAAGGTTATACCTTTCTAAGAATTTGTCCATTTCTTCCAGGTTATCCATTTTATTGGCATACAGTTGCCCGTAGTAGTCTCTTAGGATGCTTTGTATTTCTGCGGTGTCCATTGTAACTCCTCCTTTTTCATCTCTAATTTTATTGATTTGAGTCCTCTCCCTCTTTTTCTTGATGAGTCTGGCTAAAGGTTCATCAATTTTGTTTATCTTCTCAAAGAACCAGCTTTTAGTTTTATTGATCTTTGCTATTGTTTTCTTTGTTTCTATTTCATTTATTTCTGCTCTGGTCTTTATGATTTCTTTCTTCTACTAATTTTGGGTTTTGTTTGTTCTTTCTCTAGTTCCTTTAGGTGTAAGATAAGATTGTTTGAGATTTTTCTTGTTTCTTGAGGTAGGATTGTATTGCTATAAACTTCCCTCTTAGAACTGCTTTTGCTGCATCCCATAGGTTTTGGATCGTTGTGTTTTTGTTGTCATTTGTCTTTAGGTATGTTTTGATTTCCTCTTTGATTTCTTCAGTGATTTCTTGGTTATTTAGTAACGTATTGTTTAGCCACTATGTGTTTGTGTTTTTTATGCTTTTTTCCCTGTAACTGATTTCTAATCTCAAAGCATTGTGGTCCGCAAATATACTCAATATGATTTCAATTTTCTTAAATTTACCAAGGCTTGATCTGTGACCCAAGATGTGATCTATCCTGGAGAATGTTCAGTGTGCACTTGAGAAGAAAGTGTAATCTGCTGTTTTTGGATGGAATGGCCTATAAATATAAATTAAATCTATCTGGTCTATTGTATCATTTAAAGCTTGTGTTTCCTTATTAATTCTCTGTCTGGATGATCTGTCCATTGGTGTAAGTGAGGTGTTAAACTCCCCCACTATGACTGTGTTACTGTCGATTTCCTCTTTTATAGGTGTTAGCAGTTGCCTTATGTATTGAGATTTATAACTGTTATATCTCCTTCTTGGATTGATCCCTCCTACAATTATGTAGTGTCCTTCCTTGTCTCTTGTAAAATTCTTTATTTTAAAGTCTATTTTATCTGATATGAGTATTGCTACTCCAGCTTTCTTTTGATTTCCATTTGCATGGAACATCTTTTTCCATCCCCTCACTTTCAGTCTGTATGTGTCCCTAGGCCTGAAGTGAGTCTCTTGTAGACAGCATATATATGGCTCTTGTTTTGGTAGCCATTCAGCGAGCCTGTGTCTTTTGGTTGGAGCATTTAATCCATTCATGTTTAAGGTAATTATCGATATGTATGTTCCTATTACCATTTTCTTAATTATTATGGGTTTGTTTTTGTAGGTCCTTTTCTTCTCTTGTGTTTCCCACTTAGAAAAGTTCCTTTAGCATTTGTTGTAGAGCTGGTTTGGTGGTGCTGAGTTCTCTTAGCTTTTGCTTGTCTGTAAAGCTTTTGATTTCGCCATCGAATCTGAATGAGATCCTTGCTGGGTAGAGTAATCTTGGTTGTAGGTTCTTCCCTTTCATCACGTAAATATATCGTGCCACTCCCTTCTGGCTTGTAGAGTTCCTGCTGAGAAATCAGCTGTTAACCTTATGGGAGTCCCCTTGTATGTTATTTGTCATTTTTCCCTTGTTGCTTTTAATAATTTTTCTTTGTCTTTAATTTTTGTCAGTTTGATTACTATGTGTCTCAGCATGTTTTTCCTTGGGTTTATCCTGCCTGGACTCTCTGCGTTTCCTGGACTTGGGTGGCTATTTCCATGTTAGGGAAGTTTTCCACTATAATCTCTTCAAATATTTTCTCGGGTCCTTTCTCTCTCTCTTCTCCTTCTGGGACCACTATAATGTGAATGTTGGTGCATTTCATGTTGTCCCAGAGATCTCTTATGCTGTATTCATTTCTTTTCATTCTTTTCTCTTTATTCTGTTCCATGGCAGTGAACTCCACCATTCTGTCTTCCAGGTCTTTATCCATTCTTCTGCTTCAGTTATTCTGCCACTGATTCCTTCTATTGTATTTTTCATTTCAGTTATTGTATTGTTCATTTCGTTTGTTTGTTCTTTAATATTTCTAGGTGTTTGTTCTTTAATTCTTCTAGCTCTTTGTTAAACATGTCTTGCATCTTCTTGATCTTTGCCTCCATTCTTTTTCCAAGGTCCTGGATCATTTTCACTATCATTATTCTGAATTCTTTTTCTGGAAGGTTGCCTAGCTCCACTTCATTTAGTTGTTTTTCTGGGTTTTATCTTGTTCCTTCATCTGGTACATAGCCCTCTGCCTTTTCATTTTGTCTGTCTTTCTGTGAATGTGGTTTTCATCCACAGGCTGCAGGATTGTAGTTCTTGCTTCTGCTGTCTGCCCTCTGGTGGATGAGGCTATCTAAGAGGCTTGTGCAAGCTTCCTGATGGGAGGGACTGGTGGTGGGTAGAACTGGGTGTTGCTCTGGTGGGCAAAGCTCAGTAAAACTTTAATCTGATTGTCTGCTGATGGGTGGGGCTGATTTCCCTCCCTGTTGGCTGTTTGGCCTGAGGCGACCCAGCACTGGAGGCTACAGGCTCTTTGGTCGGGCAAATGGCCGACTTTGGGAGGGCTCATGCCAAGGAGTACTTCCCAGAACTTCTGCTGCCAGTGTCCTTGTCCTCACAGTGAGCCACAGCCACCCCCACCTCTGCAGGAGACACTCCAACACTAGCAGGTAGGTCTGGGTCAGTCTCCTGTGGGGTCACTGCTCCCTCCCCTGGGTCCTGATACACACACTACTTTGTATGTGCCCTCCAAGAGTGCAGTCTCTGTTTCTCCCAGTCCTGTAGAAGTCCTGCAATCAAATCCCGCTAGCCTTCAAAGTCTGATTCTCTGGGAATTCCTCCTCCCGTTGCTAGACCCCCAGGTTGGGAAGCCTGACGTGGGGCTCAGAACCTTCACTCCAGTGGGTGGACCTCTGTGGTATAACTGTTCTCCAGTTTGTGAGTCACCCACTCAGTGGTTATGGGATTTGATTTTATTGTGATTGCACCACTCCTACCATCTCATTGGGGCTTCTCCTTTGTCTTTGGACATGGGATATCTTTTTTGGTGAGTTCCAGTGTCTTCCTGTCGATGACTGTTCAGCAGTTAGTTGTGATTCATGTGTTCTCGCAGGAAGGAGTGAGCACATGTCCTTCTACTCCAACATCTTGAACCAATCTCCTCATAAGCAAGGTTTTTAAATGAATCGAAAGATACTGCTAAAGCATCCGGCAGAGGAGTGTTTAATGGGCATGTGAGGTCATTGTTCTTAAACTGGCACGAACCTAAGTCTAACTTGAACAGATTTATAAGCTTGTAAGAAGGCAGAGGAAAGTTCGCTCAGCAGCAGGATCAAATCACACTATAAGCCCTTAGGCAGTTTGCTCCTACAAGGCAAGCAACTTGTCTTTAAACATCCTCATATCCCTAGCACCTAGCCTAGTGCCTAGCACAAAGTAAGCACTGGATAAATGTTTACCAATCTAAACTCCTAACTTTTATTTTCCTTTCTTGCTTTGCTGCAAGGTAAGAATACAAGGGATTCCAGACAGATCATGAGAAGATTCTCTAGCTGGTCAAAAGGTCAAAAAGGCTTCATAATCTTAGAGCTGCAGGGAAAGACTTTCAAAGAATGAAAAGCAGAATCATAAAGACAAATATAAATATGAAATGAAAATTTAAAACTTCTTTATATCAGAAAATATAAACAAAATGAAAATTAAAGTGATACTAGGATAACTTTTTTAAAATACAGAACTCTTTTTTGTAATCTATATAAACTAAAAGTAACCATCTCTAAGGTAAATACTATGAAGTGATTTAGTACTTAAAAGAGAAATTAAAACACCTCTGTGTTTGTATAACAGAATATTTGTAGAAGGAAGTATAAGAATTAACAGATGTTGCCTCTGAGAAGAGCAACTGGTATTCTAGAATGGAAGGAAGACATTTTTCATTATATATCTTATATAATGTTCCAGTTGTTTACTATGGGCATATATCACTCTTCTAAAAAATGTATCAAAATGGCACCTACATCATAGGTTCTCATGAGAGTTTATGAGTTATGTAAACTTATATATATATATAAAATATTTGAATAGTCAATGGATATAAAATGCTCAGCACAGTAAGCAATATTATAAGGACACAAATAGTATATTATATATAGTGTATACACATGTCTTCCCAAATCAACACAAGGGAAAAAGAAAATACTAAAAATGGACAAAGAATATGAAATATTAATTCACAAGAAATGGTCAATAAGTTTATGGTATATTTCCAATTTCCCTAGTAATCAAATGCAAATAAAAAAGCTTTTTCCCTTTCAGATTTATATAATTTTAAAGGATTGACAAAATCCACTACCAAGAGGTTGAAAGGAGACAAGCAGCCTGATACATTGCTCTTGGTGAGAATGTTAACCTGTACATGAATATCTCATTGGCCCAACAATTCCACGTCAAAGAATTTAACCTAAGGAAATATAAGACAGCTGGAAGAAGGGAACAGCCCCAGTTTTCCCCATACAGGATGCCTGAAACACCAACAAAAACCCTGCAATCTTTGTGGCATCAAGAACCAAAGCCACTGGAAAGTGAGAGAGAAAATCCCAGAAAGGAGAGAGGGAGCACGGAGTCCCAGATTCTGTGGCTGACCTCTGAACCAAGCACTCTGGGGGCACACTGCAAGTAGCCCAGCTAAGACTAAAAGAAATGATATTTGTGTTTCTACCCCCAACGGGAAAGATAGAGTCTGCAGTGTAAGTTCAGCCAATTTAACTGTTTCAAAAATGACAATACTCAGAGGAACATAATTCAAACACTCGAAAACATATCATTCACAACGTGTAGGATATATTCAAAATAAATATGAAACAAAACACAAGAAAATATAATGCGTTCTCAAATGAAAAGGCAATCAACAGAGATGATCCCTATGATGTCCCAGATGTTGAAACTGGCAAAGATTTTTAAAGCAGCAATATCTATGCTCAAGGAAAATATTCTTGTAATGAATGAAAAGACAGGAAATCTCAGATAAATAGAAACTATAAATTCTTAATAAAATATCTGAAATTAAAGACTCACTGGATGGGCAGAATGGAGATGACAGAAGAAAGGATTAGTGACCCTTGAGATAGGTCAATAAAACTTATATAACGTGAAGAATAGGAAGAAGTAAAAGTTCATGAGGGCTTGGTATACACCATGTACACCAACACCTTCTTTTAAGGAAAGAAGCCCACTTCAGTTACTATCATTTTTAAGAAGGTTTAGGGAGAAGGAGGGCAGTCAAACACATCACCACCTATTTTTTTTAACTTAATTTTTATTTTATATTAGAATATAGTTGATGTACAATTTTGTGTCAGTTTCAGGTGTACAGCAAAGTGATTCAGTTATACGTATACATATAACCATTCTTTTTCAGATTCTTTTCCCATGTAGGTTATTACAGAATAGAGTTCCCTGTGCTATACAGTAGGTCCATGTTGATTATCTATTTTATAAATAGTAGTTACACTGGCCTGACTATTGTTACATAAGCAACCATGGAGGGGTGGGCATAAGGTTAGCTAAGTGACTTCAAAGGTGGCTAGTGTGAATAAATAGTGGATTGTAAAGTCCCTTTTGACCAAGAACAACCTTTTTGGCTGGTCAACAGTACACTCCCCAACCCTTCCTCCTTTACTTAAACTTTCTACTTCTTTTAATGAAAATAAACATGATAGTTAATAGTTTTCAAAGAGGCTTCATATTCAAGCTCCCTTTCTGATTTTAATTCTCATTACAATATCATAAGAAAGGGTGGGAAATATGCCTTCTCTTTTCAGGTGGATCATACAGAAACATGACTGAAGTTATAGGGTTACTAGAAGTAACTGACTATCCTATGCTTTTATTCCTGATCTGTTCCCTTTCCTACCTTTAAAATCCAAAATGGTGGGTACAGTTAGAATAAGATTATGAGTTTAAAAAATTCTAGTTCCTTCTTTGTCTCATCTCAAATTCTTAATAAGGGACCGTCTTGTGAACAATATTCTGAAGCCAGATTATAACTTAATCACAAAAAAAAAGAATTGAGGGAAATCCCTGGCGGTCCAGTGGTTAGGACTCTGCGCTTTCACTGCCTAGGGCGCGGGTTCAATCCCTGGTCAGGGAACTAAGATCCCTTAAGCCAGGTGGCGCAGCCAAAAAAAAAAAGAAGAATTGAATGTAAAACATTTCATTTCCATTCCTTTTCTTTTTTTAAACAACAAAATCACAACTAAAACAACATTTGAAAAGCAAAGATATTCACACTCTTGGTTTGAGGTTCCCCTTTCTAGTCCATCTCTAACCCTGATCTACCCTGAGGTACCAAATCAGTCATGTTCTTTGGCCTAAAAAGATGAGACAGCAGCAAATAAGAATGGAAGGGAAAGAGATAGACTAGAAAGAGAAGGAAATGGGAAAAAAAAGCCAACATTTTAAATAAGTGACTCTACTGCAATCTGTCCTTTATTTTCTTTCAGTGACAATTATACCTTACATTTGAATAGAACTTTAATATATTTTTCAAGGCATTTTCACATTCTATTAGAGCCAGTCTGCTCCCATAATTCAAGAAAAGAAGCATGGAAGGTACAAATAAGAGCGCTTCATCTGACAAAAAAGAATCCGTGGGCTGTGAACCCAAATTTCTTGTGGGGTTCAAGGTGTTTTAATAAGCTTTTTTTTTTTTTTTTTTTTTTTTTTATTTATGGCTGTGTTGGGTCTTCGTTTCTGTGCAAGGGCTTTCTCTAGTTGCTGCAAGTGGGGGCCACTCTTCAACGCGGTGCATGGGCCTCTCACCATCGCGACCTCTCTTGTTGCGGAGCACAGGCTCCAGACGCGCAGGCTCAGTAATTGTGGCTCACGGGACTAGTTGCTCTGCGGCATGTGGGATCTTCCCAGACCAGGGCTCGAACCCGTGTCCCCTGCATTGGCAGGCAGATTCTCAACCACTGCGCCACCAGGGAAGCCCCTTAATAAGCTTTTTAATTTGAAAAATGTGGAATTATAAAATATGACAAATATAAAAATTTTGAAAAGAGGTTTGATTTCCTTACCTGAAATTGACATGCACATTTCAAACCATCTCCATCTTCTTTACAGACTCCTCCATATTTACACGATGATTCATCACAAACCCTTATATCAGATTCCCTCACATTTAATTCTGTAAAAGAGGAAACATTGTTTCATATATATTTGTCTTTTTTATCCAAAGGTACATATATAAATAAAAGAAAAAATCCTTACACCTCATTCACAAGTATAATAATAAGACACAACATACAAAAAACAAGTTCTACAGGACACAAGATGTTCAAGATTCCCCAAAGAGAGTCCTGCATAATATGCCCAAAAGCATATAAAAGCAAAGAAAAATAAAACTCAAAATTTCAGGATTTCACATAATTCCCAAAGATAAATCCAAAGAATCTTTCTATTTTGCCTGCCAAGAGCTTAAGACAGTCTTCTTACTATTGTCTTAACGTTTTAGATTATTTTTCTAGTGTTTAAGTTACTTTTAAGGATAAAAAATAATAACTAAAAAGAATCTTGATTCTTCTGGTACCCAAAATAAGTTTTGGATGATCATTATTCACTCTAGAACAAACAAACAGTTTTAATTACAAAAGAATTATGAAGTAAGCTTGAATCTCATACAATAGGTACATATGGAGCATTTACATGCAAAGAAAGATTCAAAATCTTTCTAAACTTAAATTTTTTAAATGATTGATTTAATTTTACTACCACAGGAAGCAGAGCCTATCAATAATACTAGTATTCTGTGGTCATTCTGTGCCTGTTCCAAAACTGTCAGTCTTATTCTGGAACTATCAAAATAATCTCTCTAGGAAACCTAATAAACTGCTTCCAGGTTAGTGCTAAGTAAAGCAGCCAATCACATGGAATTGGGTGAAAACCACTACAAAGACAATTTTCATATCCTCCCTACTGGGAATGAGAGCTATAACAACAAATGCACTTACACAAACAGTAAACAAATGGTTGCTTAAAAACTCATCCCAGTGTAGAGGTGAACTCATGAGTCTGGGAGCAGAGAGGCCTAAGTTAGCTTCTGACCCTGTGGTTCAACAGCTGAGAGACTCTGGAAAGAGCACAAGATCTCCTGCAGCTCTAGATGGAGACAAGGTCTTGGCAAACAGATCTCAGTGAGCTTTCCTCCAGCAATCCTTCATCCCTGGTTGTTTTCTACTTCTAGACTTCAAATCAGGACTCGGTGGACTAAGTCAAGGAGGTTCTACTTCTCTATCTAGTGACATCTGTCCTGGTTGACCATCATTTCCTCTCTCTGCCCCACTTGTCCTCAGTGCTCTGCAATGTGTCTCAGGTCTCCTCCTCCTAGCTGACCCTCCAATGAGTTGGCAGTCAAGTACCTAAATACACAAGGAGTTGATAGTCACAGTACTTATTTGAGAAACCACTCTGCACCAAGCACTGCACTAAAGTAAGCATATGTCTATGTAACTATTGGTTACAAAAATTTTTTCTTCTATTCCTTAAATGGACCTCAGGTGCACAAAATTGGATTGCTCTAAAGTTCAAGCATATGTGTAAAATTTTTAAAAAAAAAGATGAGTAGAAATGAAAACTACAGGAAACTAATGCAGCTGTTTTGTTGCTCTCTGTTTCTCTCACTATTCAAGGCACAAATGACCATCTTTCTCTTCTTTCATCCTGGCTCTGGAGGCTTTATGTTCTTGGTTTTCCTCATCTCCCACTTTTTGCTTGTTCTTCCCTTCCCCCCTTAACCTCTTGCATTACCTCCTGAGGCTCAATCTTAAGTGTGGGGTTTGCTTTTTTTCAATCTGCCTACATTCCTACTGGGAACCTGCACAAGGTCCGGGTTCCAGTTACTGTCTAATGTACATTTTAAAACCCAAGGAAGATAACTATATATTAATAAAGAACTGCTCTGGAAAAGAAGATAAGAATGCATAATATCTTTGCTCAACCACAGGTTTCATCAATTTAAGGGACCATAGAAATAAAAACAACTGCACAATTTGAGAAATAAAATTTAGTGTCTTTCTCTTATTTCTTTTCTTTGTAGCCTTAAAGTTCACACTGGGTTCCAATACAATCACACATACCAAACAAGAATAAAGTTTTTATTTTGTCCATGGGTCAAGATCATGCTCTGAGTTAAGACTTGCTATCCTGGCTTGAGATTCTTTTGAGTTGCAATGTTTTACCTGTTGCATTTTAAAAGCACAACGGGATTGCAATCTAGAGCCTAAACCCTCCCTGCCACTAAGATTCTCACATGTCTGTGAGAGTTGTTCAGGCATCTGTTTGCATGAGGGATGAAGGAACATTTTTAGAGAATAATCATCCTTACTAAAGTGAGGCAGAAAAGCTCAGCCTGATAAAGCCTTGGTTGGAAAGGAGGAGTGATCCCAAGCACAGGGTGGTATCTCATCCAGACTGCCCCAAAGGGTCGTCATGACGGAGACAGAGAGGCTAACAATGAGAAACTAAAGAATGCCTTTCACTAAAAACTCTGAAGCACCCAAACAATCCCACTCCTGGGCATATACCTGGAGAAAACCATAATTCAAAAAGATACATGCACCCCAATGTTCACTGCAGCACTATTTACAATAGCCAGGACATGGAAGCAACCTAAATGTCCATCAACAGAGGAATGGAAAAAGAAGATGTGGTACATATATACAGTGGAATATTAGTCAGCCATAAAAAAGAACAGAAATAATGCCATTTGCAGCAACATGGGTGGACCTAGAGATTGTCATACTGAGTGAAGTAAGTCAGACACAGAAAGACAAATATCATATGATATCGCTTATATGTGGAATCTAAAAAAAAAGGGTACAAATGAACTTATTTACAAAACAGAAGTAGAGTCACGAATGTAGAAAACAAACATATGGTTACCAGGGGATGGGGGGGAGGGATAAACTGGGAGATTGGGATTGACATATACACACTACTATATATAAAATAGACAACTAATAAGAACCTGCTGTATATAGCACAGGGAACTCTACTCAATACTCTCGTAAGGGCCTATATGGGAAAAGAATGTAAAAAAAAAAGTGGATACATGTATAACTGATTCACTTTGCTGTACACCTGAAACTAACATAACATTGTAAATCAACTATACTTCAATAAAAATTGAAAACAAAAACAAACCAAAAAAAGCTCTGAGGCAACAAGACACAAAGAGCTCCACTTTGATACCCACATGACAAGATATAAGAGGGGTAGAAAAGGGGCTAGGACACCTCACCATCCCCAGCCCAGCACACCTGGGCAGGCCAGCACAAAGCCAAGGAGGTAGTGGTGTCAGGCTCCAAGGTACACCTCTGATATCTAGGGGGAGGTACCAATGCGCAACTTCAGGGGCAGCTAACATCACAAGAAAAACAAGACATGCTGTGTGGCAGCGGCCAGAATACATTAGTGAGCCTACATGGTACACCCTTGGGTAACTCCAAAAATAAACTTGGCAAGGAGGCATTCTGTGGGAGCTAGAGGTCCTACATTAACAGGTAAGGGTGAAAAGTCATGAAATTCTGATTATACTGGTTACTTGTCATGTTTTATTTTATACCTATCTTGCTATCAAATCCATGCTATTTTCATGTGTGTTAATGTGGTAAATGTGATTATGTAGTTAGTTGATCAGGAAGCAATTATGTATCTCCTATGTATCTAATATTATGCTAAGAATTTGGTATACACTGGAAAGAACATAACAGGGAGCTTATGATCTTGCTAACATATGGAACAATAAGCGATTAACTCAACATAAATATAGTCTATAATAAGGGGGAAATTGTGTTGTACAGACCATGTTTGCTCTAGGAGTTTCAAGAAGTAGGAAATAAAAATGGATTTGAAGTATAGGGTGCAGTGTCAAAGACAGCAACACTTGCACTGACCTTGAAAAATTATTAAGACTTTTTCTGATTATAAAACTAATATAGATAGGATCATTACACAAAATTTAGAAATGGCATTGTTTTAATTGCCCACAACATGTGATAATATTAAAAGAGAGAGAAAAGAATGTTCTTATCTATGAACAACATAAGTGAAAGCAGAGACACAAATAATTTAATAGTACACGTAAACATTAATTATCAGTGGTTCCCAAACCATGTTCCTTAGGAAAACTCGTGTCCTAGACTATAGTGTACCTTCATTAAAATCAAGTAGAATTTCAGTTTCTCATTTGAAAGGGAAAAACTTCAATGGAGAGAATTTTCTCATTTTAAGTGAGCTTTTTTTCACTTAGATTTCTTTTTTTTTTCACTTAGATTTCTTTTTTTTTTTTTAAGATTTATTTATTTTTATTGATTGATTGCTATGTTGGGTCTTCGTTTCTGTGCTAGGGCTTTCTCTAGTTGCGGCAAGCGGGGGCCACTCTTCATCGCGGTGCGCGGGCCTCTCACTATCGGGACCTCTCTTGTTGCGGAGCACAGGCTCCAGACGCGCAGGCTCAGTAGTTGTGGCTCACGGGCCTAGTTGCTCCGCAGCACGTGGGATCTTCCCACACCAGGGCTCGAACCTGTGTCCCCTGCATTGGCAGGCAGATTTTTAACCACTGCGCCACCAGGGAAGTCCTCCAACAGTGTTTTATGAGAACACAAGATAATGAATGTCACAAGGTCACGAACATATACTTTAAATTGTTTTGTCATTGTGGCCGTCGTGGCTAATTGCCTACTTTGGATCTATTCTCTCCTTCTTACTTAGTAAGGGAACCCCAATTTTGTTCTGGGAAACAAGGTACTCAGCTAAGTAATCTATTTCCCCAAATCCCTTGCTGTGTACCACAGTTGATATATAAGCACTGTCCATTCCTCCTTCCTTCTTCCATTCTTTGTTCTGTTTGGAAAGTAAACCTCTTGCCTAAGGTTGTGGAAACCATCTTACATGCGTGAAGGTGAAAGCTACGAGCTAAAGATGGTAGACCAGACAGACAGGAGCAAGAGTGTGGAGAGAATTATGGAATCACCACACCCACCCTGGATTTCATCCCTCCAGACTTACTGTTACAGGAAATGAACACATAAAGTCCTTATCATTTAAGCCACTATTGGTCAGGTCACTGATACATGTAAGTTAAAGACAATCCTGACATAATGATTGCATGTAAATTTAAGATAAACATTTCTAAGGAAAGTCTTAAATAATCTGGTGCTACATCACAGTTTACATGATAAAATTACATTATCAAGAGCATCATGACTTTCCGGTGCTCTGACTCCTCCCAAATTTGAGAACTACTGCCTTAGCTCAAACTCAGTATAGAAGGAATTCTATATTGGGATCATCTTCTGAATGTTATTTCTTTTCAAGTATTCTGTTCAGTACCAGGCATCAAGAGGGCACTCTACCACCTGTCAGTGATGATGATGATTACACACCTGCCTTCCTGAGCCCAAAATGGAAATTCAGCAAAAAGGATGAGCCATTTCTAAGGCCCTCAAAACTCAGTTCTCCAAATAGAAATATTTTACACAAGCAATCACTCAGCAGAGTGGCTCAAAACAGATATACTTTGCTCTGGTTACAAATGTGCCAGTCATATAATTCTCTAAATGTAAAACTTGTCTCAATTTTCATTAACATTTCAAAGCTGGGGAACAATACACAGTAAGGGAAGGAACCCTACTTACTGTGAACCTGAACTGCCAGAATCCCCAACTTTTGGCAGCACTAACTAGCTTCAGGCTGCAGTTCAAAATGAGACCTATTAGCACTCCAGAATGATGTGACTTTCCTACCACCGTTCCAATTAAACAGAAGGTAGTTGGAGGATCTTATGAGTCAGCTAGTAATTACAGGAGCCAAAAGTGAATTAACTTTGGAAATGTTACCACAGAATTGAGGGCTTCTCAATCTCGGCACTACTGACATTTTGGGTTAGCTGCTTCTTTGTTGGGGGTGGGGGCTATCCTGTGCGCTGCAGGATGTTCAGCAACATCCCTGACCTCCACCCACTAGACGCCAGTAGGACCAGCTGTAACAACCAAAAATGTCTCAACATTACGAAACGTCCCCTAGGGAACAAAATCACCCCCGGGTTAGATCCACTATAAAACATAAAATGAAAGGCTTTACATTCAATTCTCTAACACAATCATTATAAAGAAAGTGAGTCAAATAAGCAGCAATCTGCAAGATCTCTGCACATTACTACGGCTGTTTTTCATTTCAACAGGAGGACCTAAATATATTGCCTCCAAGTTTATGTCAAGTCCTGGCTCAGACTGGGTGCCCCTCCTTTAATAATGTCTTAACCTCTAGCAAGCCTGGCTTCTTCCCCTTTCATATCAAAACTCTATCAAAGGTCAACATGACCTCTATTCTAAAGATCCATACCTTTTTTCTTAGTCTTACAACTCTTTTCTTGACCTTTCTACAGTAGTTGACACACCTGGCCTCCCCTTCCAAACTAATAATCTTGATTATCCCCCCAACTCTCTGACCACTTCCCTTTTAATCACTCCTTTTCCCTTCTCCTACTGCTCAGTCCATGTCACTCTTAGAATTTATTCCCAATTTAATCAACTCTCCAGATTAACCAAAGTGTGCTTTTCTCTGTAAAACATACAAACCAATGCCCATGGCTCAATGAATCCTCAAGGCTACTAGGTCACTCTCTAGAACATTCATGAGTACTTTAGCTCCAACCAGGAGAGCAGCTCTTGCGCTTCAAGAGTCATTATGTATGTTATATAGCTTGTGTATGCCAACTGTATTTGTTATTGTAATTCTGTGGTTTCAACTCTTCATAAGAGTGAAAATAAATTGTTTCTATGAAAGCAAAATTGAATGCTACAGAAAGACTTAAGATGAGCTGCTTTTTACAAATAGCTATTGCCTTAGGTGTAGGCAAGATAAAAATCTAGATTTTTGTATACACAAGTCTTTAAGTTCCTTTTTAAAGACATTAAAACTGGAATGTGTACTCAATGCATTATGAATCTGGTTTATTCAAGAAAGGGGAAATTCCAGCTATTCTCAAAGAAAAATTCTGGGCCGTCTTTCAAAATACTGTTTAATAAATATATATTTTTAAGTTAAAATATTACATGCATTTATGAATTATTTTGTGACTCCACACTTAAAAAACTTTGATTAACCAACTACCAGAATCTTAAAGCACTGAGACAAGACGGCTCCTACCATATATAAAAATATTCTGCCCTCAGCCATCCCGTTGTGATATCTCATTTTACTTCTTCTCTCTCAGCATTCTCATGCACTCCCACCACTCAAGTCTTCAGTTGCTTTTCCCCAACCTTATTAAAGCCATTTCATCTGCTTTTGCCAGTGCTATTTCCAGCCTTCAGAGAGCACTGTTAGGCAAAGTCCTATAAATGAATACTTAAATAATACTTAACGATAAGTATTCTTTAAGTACTTATCAACACGTGGAAATTTTCAGTTCATCGCCAGTTGATTCCTTATTGACTCCCTTTCAGGACATGTTCAAACTTTGTACCTTGTTCTTAAGAAAATTTCAATGGGTTTATTCTCATTCTCTAGATGTTAATAGTATTTGGGAAAACCTGTATACCAATCCAGTCTTACAGGACCCCTGTAGGATGCTTTCACTCCCAGAAAAACCCCAGCTTGTTCATGACCCCATATCCAACTGCCTACAAGACAGTTCCATGATCTCTACACTGAAAACAGTGGAAATATTAAGAATATTTAATGTTTAAATATTAAATATTTAAACATTAAAATATCACCAGGAAATGGTGTGACACAGCCACAAAACATTTAACAGCTGTTTAAAAGGCTGTGTATATTATATAGCAATGTGGAAATAGCTGATGAATGTCAAGTGAAAAGGCAGAAAACAAAGCTATACACATACACCAAGATAATGTATAAAAAACACATATATGGGCTTCCCTGGTTGCGCAGTGGTTGAGAATCTGCCTGTCAATGCAGGGGACACGGGTTCGAGCCCTGGTCTGGGAAGATCCCACATGCCGCGGAGCAACTAGGCCCGTGGGCCACAATTACTGAGCCTGCGCGTCTGGAGCCTGTGCTCCGCAACAAGAGAGGCCGCGATAGTGAGAGGCCCGCGTACCGTGATGAAGAGTGGCCCCCGCTTGCCACAACTAGAGAAAGCCCTCGCACAGAAACGAAGACCCAACACAGCCATAAATAAATAAATAAATAAATAAAAATTAAAAAAAAAAAAACACATATAGGAAAATCCAGCCAGGAAAAAACAAAAATTGGTTAACAGGGGTTGTGTTTGCACCAGTTGAACATGGATGATTTTTTCTCTTTAAAAGTTTCTATACCAGTTATATTTAACGGGGGAAAAGACTCAATGTGATTTCAAACAACCCCAGAGACAGCTTGCCATACAATGCACAAAGCGTGAGTTTGGGGGACAATACAGGCCAGGTTCACATGCTGGTGCTTCACATTGTAGAGTATACCACCTTCCCTAGGTATTGTAATGATTAGATGAGATAATGTATTAAAAAGCAACAGTGCCTAGAACAAGTAGGTATACTACAAAGATTCACTTCCTCTCTTTCCCCAGACCAGTTTGAGAGATACCTTTAATGACACAAATCATTGAAAATCAAACAACAGATCTATCTAGTAAATGTTGACTTCAGTCTCAGCAAATGAGATGAATTAGGAATTAAATTCTCTTCAACTTGTTTACTAAATTAACCATATTACATTGTGATTTTCTGCTATAAAAATATGAGAGGGAAAATAAACTGTACTCATACTTCATGATAGAAAACCAAAAGCAGTTTACATTAATATTAAACAGCATCCGCAGCAGAGATGACTAAAAGTTCTCTAAGCTATATTTAACGAAAGAAATTCACATGTGCCACATAATTATCTGACTCCAATATTTTTCATCCCATTCTGCACACTACTGCCAAACCACCCTTTGTTAAACACCACTTTGATCATGTCAATCCTCTACCCCAACACCTACAATCATTCCCTGCTGCCTACTTCAATTCTAAATGCCTCTATGTCAGTATGCTTCAGGCAAGGTGATGGGGAGGACAGTCTATTGCAGGATCAGAAAGAAATACCTAGATCTCGAGCTGGGTATTAATGGTACCCAGGGTCTTTCTAGCCCTATCAAAGATCTCGAACTTCAACACTCTCTCCCTTACTATTTCTCACTAGCTTGGCAAACCTGTGTGCTTCACTCTCACAGATCCATAAACTGAAGTCCTATATGGTTGCCAGGGGACAGGGACAGAGGAGTATTGCGACTGTTAATAGGTATGGAAATTCTTTTTGGGGGCAATGGAAATGCTTTGTAATTAGATAGTAGATAGTGGTGATGGTTGTGTAACATACTGAATATATTAAAAAACACTGAATTGTATACTTTAAAATGGTGAGTTTTATGTTATGTGAATTTATATCTCAATAAAAAATTTAAAAGTTTAAGAATAAGAGAAAATAACCATGTTACCTAAATTAAAAAAAAAAAAAATGAACAGGCATTATAATTCAGTGTTTAAGAGGCAGACCCTAGAATCAGACCTCCTAGATCAGTATCCTGGCTCTATCACTTATCAGCTATGTGACACCTTAGTAATTTACCACTCTGTGCCTCCGTTCCCTCATCTGTAAAATGGGGACAATAACACTAGGGACAATAACAGTACCCATCTCATAATGTTGACGAAGGATTAAATAAAGATAGGGAAAGCACTCAGAGCAGTGCATGACACATTGTAAGTGCTATGTTAAGTGTTTGCTATTATTTTTTTATTAACACCAGCTCTGGAGAAGGTGTGGAAAATGAGCACTCAAACCAACTATAAAAGTATAAATTGGCAGAACCTCTCACAGGATAATATGGCTGTATACACGGAAATTTTAATTGTCTCTATGCCTTAACCCTACAATTCTATTCCTAGGAAATTATGATAGGGATAGAAGACAAAACATATAAAAATGTAGGTACAAGATTGGTGACATCAGCTTTTTTTTTTATAGCAGCAAAGTGGAAAAAACCCTAAGTGTCCATATGTTGGGAATTAATTAAATAAGTTATTGATGAAATATTATGCAGCCATGAAAGTATGCAGCAGAAACACATACACTGATATGGAAAGACCAAAATCCATTATGAAGTGAAAAAAAGCAGGTTATAAAACTATATAGGGACTTCCCTGGTGGTCCAGTGGTAAAGAATCCGCCTTCCAATTCAGGAGAGGCGGATTGGATCCCTGGTTGGGGAACTAACACCCCACGTGCCGCAGGGCAACTAAGCCCGCACGCCACAACTGCTGAGCCCTCGCGCCTCAACTAGAGCCTGCATGCCGCAAACTACAGAGCCCACGAGCTCTAGAGCCCATGCACCACAACTAGAGAGAGAAAACCCGCACACCACAACTAGAAGGAAGCCCGTGCACCACAACGAAGAGCCCTCACCGCAATGAAAGATCCCACATCCTTCAACGAAGAGCCTGCATGCCACAGCTAAGACCCAACGCAGCCAAAAAAATAAAGAAAAATAAATAAACTATATAGTTATAATGCAATTTATATTTTGCAACATATACATGTTTACATAAGTATTTTAAAATTCTGCATGTATATTCAGTGTATTTCCTCCATCAAAAAATTTAAAATATCAATAAATAAATCTAATTACAAAAAAACACTCTCTGGTTCTATTTCTTTTTTTCTTTTTTTTTTCTTTTTTTGGCCCCTCCACAAGGCTTGTGGAATCTTAGTTCCCCAACCAGGGATCGAACCTGGGTCCACAGCAGTGAAAGTACTGAGTCCTAACTACTGGACTGCCAGGGAATTCCCATCTCTGGCTCTATTTCAAACCACTATTCCTTAGTGTCTGCAATACCAAATGGAATGGGAGGTAGCCAGAACCCAGAAGTCACCCACAAGGACAAAAATCTACAAAACAACCTGCAAATTGGCACTGAAGAAACTGATATTAACTATTTTAAAAGAGAACTTTAAAAGGACTTCACAAACTCTGGTGCATTAGAAAGAGCTCCAGAGTCAGAGTTTTGATTATTTGATTAAGTAACTATATAATCTTGGCCAACACTAAATCTCTCTGAGAAATCCCAGTTCCCTAGAGTAAAAATGGGTATAATAATCCCTCCTCACAGGATTGCTAAGATTAAATGACATCTTTACATCTTTACAAAGGACCACTGTAAACCATGGCAAACTGTTATAAAATAGTGAATAATTTTTTTAAAAAACTAAGTTTAATTAAATGGTAATTAGGAAGCACTTATGTTCTGAACATGGAGACGGAAACAACGGTAAACATAATGGCACCATCTAAAAAATATCTCAAACTACTTTAAAGAGAAAAAAACTATGAAAAGATGAACACAAGACACTAAAAGACTGAGCTGACTTGTGAACAATAGAGGATCTAAATATACAATAAGGCTATAAACAACAGAATTGAAATAGAAATATCAGCAGTTTAGATTCACTTGTAAAACAGTATTATACGAAAGCTGACAAGGCAAAATAAGCTAAACTTAAAAATTCCAAAAGATCTGTCCTGTGAACAATAGTGGCTCCAGGTTAAACAGGATATGCCAAAGCAAACACTAATATCAAGGAAAAAGTTCAAACTTTTTCTGGTATAAATTGAAATAGTTTCAGCATAAACATTAAGATACTGCAGAGGAGAATGGCAATCATCACAGACTTCTTCTTTACATTTTTCCATATTCCTCAAATTTCTTGTATCAAACAAATATGCCTTTATAACAAAGAAAAAAGGTGTGGGGTTTTTTTTCCTTTTTCTTTTCTTTTCTTTGCTTTTTTTTTTTTAAACCATGGAAAAGAAAGACTCAGAATATCTGCACAAAAATGAGAGGAATGGCGCCATGGCTAAAAAGTTTCTGAAGGCAGAAGAATATGTTAAGAACTTCAGAATTCAAAAAATGATGAAACTACTGAGCCATGAAAAATACATGACACTTGTAAAAGGAAATAGATTCAAACAGTAACAAAAGATTAACAGTAAATCATCTAATAAACTAAAAGCAAATACTGAGGGAGTTTTAAGATTTAAACATAGAATTTCAAAGTGCATGAGAAGAAAAACATGCAAACTCCTAAATGCTTCATTTCTCCCATGAGAGAAGCTAATAATGGAATTAACAGTAAGAATAATGAAAATAGTTCTGCTAAAACAATGTTTCTAATAATGTAAAAAAGGGGGGAGAGGGAAGGAGGAGGTAAATGGGTTGACAGTATCTCCCAATTCAGCTTTTAAAAAATTGAAAATTTACACGCCATTAGAGAAATCACATATATAGGGGAAATGAGGGATAACACATATGAACTTAAAAGATGGTTGGTTATAATAAAAAAGACAATAACAAGTATTGGCCAGAATATGGAGAAATTAGAACCCTCACACATTGCTGGTGAAAATGTAAAACAGTGCAGCCACTTTGGAAAACAGTTTGGCAGTTCCTCAAAATGTTAAACATAGACTTACCATGTGACCCAGGAATTCTACTCCTAGGTATGTACCCAAGAAAACTGAAAACATATGTCCACACAAAAAAGTGTACATGAATGTTCATAGCAGCATTATTCATAATAGCTCAAAAGTAGAAACAAACCAAATGTCCATCAGGTGATGAATGGATAAACAGAATATGGTATTATCCATACAATGAACTATTATTTGGTCATAAAGAGGAATGAAATTCTGATACATGCTATGACATGGATGAACCTTGAAAACATTATGCTAAGTGAAAGAAGCCAATCACCAAAGGCCACATATTGTATGATTCCACTTGTATGCAATGTCTAAAATTGGCAAATCTACAGCAAAAGATAGATTAGTGGTTGCCTAGGGCTGTGGGAGTGGGGTTTGGGGAGTGACTGTTAAAGAATATGAGGTCTCTTTGGGGAGGAAAAAAATGTTCCAAAATTGATTGCAGTGATGGTTGCACAACCTTGTGGCTATACTAAAAACAACTGGATTTTACATTTTAAAAGATAATCACAATAATGGAGGGTAGCACAAATATCATAATTACTTCACTTAATGTAAATGGGATGAATACCTATGAAAGCAGAATGGTCTACATATACACTGGGAAACAAATCCCAACACTTAAAACTAAAAAACAAACACAAATCCAAAAAGGAATGGGCAACATTATGACTTCAGGAGATTCTTTAAATCTGCCTTGCACAAAAATAAAAAGTACAACAAAAAATGAAACAAAAACTATTCAATGTATATGTCCCTAAGAGAATAACAGAAAAACAAAAATATAAGAAAAATTTTGAAAAATAAACCTGTATTATAACTGGAGGCTTCAATGTTTCATTAACAATAGATGACAACACAAAGAATTAAAAGTACAGAACTGATATAAAGCATAAATTAAACCATTTCCCTTGGTAGGAGCCAACTTGGCAGAGTCAGGTTCAGAAAAGACAGATTTAGGTACATAAATATAGATATAATATAGATACAGATATAGATGTAAGGTAGATAGAGACATACATACATATAGATAGAGATAGAGATAGATAGACTTAGATACAGAAAGAGACTATGATAGAGCAAATGTGGTGAAACCTTAATTGGGAAATCTGGGTATACTACATCAACTTATCTCAAAGTTTGAAATTCAAAAATTTTTTTTAAGTTTAAGTAAAATTAATAGCTATATAATAGGAGACTAAGAAGCCAAGGAAATAATACTTTCTTTTCTGAGGTATAAGTATATTTCATAAAATGTGTTCTCATACTAGAACGCAGAGACACAGCTAGTTCTAATGTGAAAACCTAGAAATTCTATGACACATTCTTAGACCATAATGCAAAACCACAAAACTATCTGTAACATATCTAAATTCATAAATTTTACAACAATGATGAAAGGAGTGTTATCATAAATGCCTGTGGTCTTAAGGGAAAAAAAACAATGATCTGTTTCCACCTCAAGAATTTAGAAAGAAAAAAACGGGAAAGTTGAAAAAGAGGAAGTACTAAAACTAAAATATAAAATTAATAAAGGAAAACTAAATATGATAAAAATATCATTAGAGAGTGTTTCAAGGAAAATGGTATAGTCAGAGATAGCGGGGTAGCTTTCAAATACGAAGAGGTAGGAGGTGGATTCAAGGCAAAGGTTGAGAAGGAAAAGAACAGAGTGCAGCACTGTTGGTGGGAATGTAAATTGATACAGCCACTATGGAGAACAGTATGGAGGTTCCTTAAAAAACTAAAAATAGAACTACCATATGACCCAGCAATCCCACTACTGGGCATATACCCTGAGAAAACCATAATTCAACAAGAGTCATGTACCAGGGCTTCGCTGGTGGCGCA
The DNA here is from genome assembly GCF_028023285.1 of Balaenoptera ricei. Classification (NCBI taxonomy): domain Eukaryota; kingdom Metazoa; phylum Chordata; class Mammalia; order Artiodactyla; family Balaenopteridae; genus Balaenoptera; species Balaenoptera ricei. The sequence goes on along the minus strand of NC_082644.1, from coordinate 91,434,170 downwards.
GTGGTTAAGAGTCTGCCTGCCAATGCAGGGGACACGGGTTCGAGCCCTGGTCTAGGAAGATCTCACATGCCGCGGAGCGACTAGGCCCATGAGCCACAATTGCTGAGCCTGCACGTCTGGAGCCTGTGCTCCGCAACAAGAGAGGCCGCGATGGTGGGAGGCCCGCGCACCGCGATGAGGAGTGGCCCCCACTTGCCGCAACTGGGGAGAGACCTCGCACAGAAACGAAGACCCAACACAGCCATAAATAAATAAATAAATAAATAAAATTTTAAAACACTGCTGGATCTGATTGCCAATATTTAAAAAAAAAAAAAGAGTCATGTACCACAATGTTCATTGCAGCTCTATTTACAATAGCCAGAACATGGAAGCAACCTAAGTGTCCATCAACAGATGAATGGATAAAGAAGATGTGGTACATATATACAATGGAATATTACTCAGCCATAAAAAGAAACAAAATTGAGCTATTTGTAGTGAGGTGGATGGACCCAGAGTCTGTCATACAGAGTGAAGTAAGTCAGAAAGAGAAAAACAAATACCGTATGCTAACACATATATATGTAATGTAAAAAAAAAAAAAAAAATGGTTCTGAAGAACCTAGGGGCAGGACAGGAATAAAGACGCAGACGTAGAGAATGGACTTGAGGACACGGGGAAGGGGAAGGATAAGCTGGGACGAAGTGAGAGAGTGGCATGGACATATATACACTACCAAATGTAAAATAGATAGCTAGTGGGAAGCAGCCACATAGCTCAGGGAGATCAGTTTGGTGCTTTGTGACCACCTAGAGGGGTGGGATAGGGAGGGTGGGAGGGAGACGCAAGAGGGAGGAGATATGGGGATGTATGTCTATGTATAGCTGATTCACTTTGTTATAAAGCAGAAACTAACACACCATTGTAAAGCAATTATACTCCAACAAAGATGTTAAAAAAAAAAAAAAAAAGAACAGAGTGCAGCAGAAGTTGCAAGGACTACAGGCAGGAGAGGTGCTCAGATGGTAAGGGTTTGAAACTGCAGAAATAAGGATTTGCATTTAAGTTGGTGATGGTGAGTAACAGGAATGAGGGAAGGAATACACACCAATTTGACCCTCCTCCAAACAGGCTCTCCATCCCAAATCAAGAGCATCACAGTTCATCCCGCCTCCTATGGCAGGTGATCCAGAAGCTAAGGGAGAAAAAGGTCAGTGAAAGGATGGCTGGGTAGGGACTAACAAAGTGAACAGCTGATGCCCCACTAGACAACTCTGGAGGATTTTTGCCACGTGGCAAGAGCCTAATGTTACCAATACCTCCAAGTTTAGAAAGGCAGACCACAATCCAGATTTTTAAGTGACACCTCAAGATTTTTAATGGTTAACAACCAATGCAATTTTTAAAAATACAGTGCAGGCCAAACAAGTCCTCTGAGTTCTCCCCATTTCTACTATTGTTATCTTTCACCATGCTCCCAGTCTCTTCCCTTCTCCCTTTCATCTTCAACAATGCCAGACTTTGTTTTCTAAAACCACAATGTCACTCGAATCCTTTAAGTTTCCCTTTGTCTTCAGGGCAAGTGCCAAATCTTCAGCTCAGTCTTCAAGGCCTTCCTCTAACATGGTGGCAGTTGTGCGACTCACCTCCTGCCTTAATCCCCACATCCCAGTATCCCCAAATATTCCCCTCGCTGTCGCATCTTTGTACCTTTTCCAACACCATTCCCATGGCCCAGAGAATACTCTTTCCAACTCTTCTCAGTTTCTACGTTCATTCAGTCATTAATTCCTCAAATAAATATGAGATGGGGGGCTTCCCTGGTGGCGCAGTGGTTAAGAATCCGCCTGCCAATGCAGGGTACACGGGTTCGAGTCCTGGTCCGGGAAGATCCCACATGCCGCGGAGTAGCTAAGCCCATGCGCCACAACTACTGAGCCTGCACTCTAGAGCCCGCGAGCTACAACTACTGAGCCCACATGCCACAACTACTGAAGCCTGCGTGCCCTAGAGCCCGTGCTCCGCAACAAGAGAAGCCACCGCAATGAGAAGCCCGTGCACTGCAACGAAGAGTAGACCCCGCTCGCCTCAACTAGAGAAAGTCCGCATGCAGCAACAAAGACCCAACACAGCCAAAAATAAATTAATGAAATAAATTAATTAATTTAAAATATATATATATATGAGATGGGCATCTAATTTTGTGCCAGACACAGTTCTAGGCACAGATAATACAGCAGTGAAAGAAACAGACAAAAATCCCTGCCTTCATGGATCTACACAGAGGAGTCAGAGAATAAGTAACATGTATAACAGGTCACACAGGAAAAGGTGCTTTGGAGCAGGAAGAAAACATAAATGAGGATTAGAGTGGGAGAGGGGCAGAAGGGGTGGAAGGTGGAAAAGGGTGCAATTTTAAGGCATCATTTTGAAAGTGATATTAAAGACGTGAAGGAGCTGAGGGGATAAATAACTGGGACAAGAAGGTTACAGGCAAAAGGAACATCAACAGCAAAGGCCTCAGGCAAAAGTGGGGCTGGTGTTTCAGCCTGACATTCTGCCTGTAAAGCCCAGCTAGAGTGTCACTTATTCAGAGAAAGTATTGTTTTGATTCCTAGAAATCAGAATTATTCATTTCCTCAACACTTTATCTGTATCTTCCTTAGGGCACCTTGAATAGTGAAAACTCTCACTGATGAATTAATCATAAAAGTCAGGTAGAGCAAGGAATCATTTTTTAAAATGACACATACATATTATAACCATTTTTAACTTTAAACATATAAATGTACATTCATTTCCCCATGTAGCATCAAGACCTTTGGGTCTGCCAAATGCAGCTCCCCCCTTCCTTGGATAAACCACACTCATAATCCATTATCTACAATGTCCGTTTTCCTCTCTTTTACAGTAGAACAGGACTTAAAAATACTTGCAAAGTTTTCTAGGAGCAGAGTCCTTCCAGAGATTTATAAGGTTTCCCCAATCTGTTTCAGCTGTCTTGACCACAATGTAATTCATTGAAAGGCAATTCTTTCAGCTTCATGCCTTTATCAAGTCTTTCCAAAGCAATGCATAAAAACAATTCCTCGTGCATTCACATTTCATCTACTTGAGTAATATTTATTAATTTATACTCACAAGTACCAGTGGTATAAGTAAATCAGAGAACAAACACAACTGATTCTTGGTAAGCAGAGAAATCAAATGATACACAGACAAACCAGAGTTAACCTACCGCTGGAGCATTTGTGTGCTGTGGGATTTGGACAGTATGGTTTACTAAGGGAATGTTTAATACAGAAAGTTAAAATCAAGCCCAGCAAAGGATCTGAATAGACATTCTTCCAAACAAGATATATAAATGGCCGTTACGCATATAAAAATGTGCTCAACATCATTAGGGAAATGCAAATCGAAACCACATTGATCCACAACTTCAACTAGGACTCCAACTAGGATGACTATAATCAAAAAAACAATAACAAGTGTTGGAGAGGATGTGGAGAAACTGGAACCCTCATACAGTGCTGGGGAAAATCTAAAATGGTTGCAGCTCCTTTAGGAAAGTTTGCTAGTTCCTCAAAATGTTAGAGTTAAACAAGAAAATTGAAAACGTATGTCCACACAAAGACTTGTACATGAATGTTCACAGCAGCATTTTTCATAACAGCCAAAAAGTGTAAACAACCCAAATGTCCATCAACTGACAGAAAAACAAAATGTGCCATATACATCCATACTGTGGAATATTACTCAACCATAAAAAGGAATAAAGTTCTGATACATGCTACAACATGGATGACTCCTGAAAATGTCAGGCTAAGTGAAAGAAGCCAAACACAAAAGGCCACATACTGTATGATTCCATTTATATGCAACGTCCAAAATAGGCAGATCCATAACGTCAGAAACAAGATTAGTAGTTGCTAAGGGCTGGGGGGAAAGAGGAACATGGAATCACTGTTAATAGGTATGGGACTTCTTTTTGGGGTGAAATGTCCTGGAATTAGATAGTGGTGATGACAGTACAACTTCGTGACTATACTAAAAATCACTTAACTGTACACCTTTTAAAAATTCCAATGCTGTCAGTGTTCAATAAATGCTTACTTTTGAGTGGGGTGGAGGGAAGAGGGAGAAAGCCCAGGTCTAGTAAATAGAAATTTCCTGTGTATATTTATAAGAGGCTAACTAACCACCTCTGTTGGAACATAAGGCCCTTGAAGGCAGAGATGACCTCTCATATATTCCCTTAATATCTAGTATATTAGGTTATACTAAGTAGGTATTCAATCAAGTTTCATTAAATAAGTTAATAAACACCCACATATTACATACCAGGGATCCAGAAGTGTTCTGATCAAGATTTTATACTAATTAGGAAAAATTCACTTTTTATTCCCCAAAATCCTGAATTGCCACTAACAAGGCACTTCTCTTAGGTCCCATTTGTTTATTTTTGTTTTTATTTCCATTACTCTTGGAGATGGATCCAAAAAAATATTGCTGCAATTTATGTCAAAGAGTATTCTGCCTATGTTTTCCTCTATGCATTTTATAGTATCTGGTCTTACATTTAGGTCTTTAATCCATTTTTAGTTTACTTTTGTACATGGGGTTAGAGAATGTTCTAATTTCATTTTTTTGTTTATTTGTTTGTTTGTTTATTTTTTGCCATGCCACACAGCTTGCAGGATCTTAGTTCCCTGACCAGGGATCAAACTTGAGCCCCAGCAGTGAAAGTGCCAAGTCCTAACCATGACCACCAGGGAATTCCTTCCAATTTCATTCCTTTACACATAGCTGTGCAGTTTTCCCAGCACCACTTGTTGAAGAGACCATTGTATATTCTTGCCTTTGTCATAGATTATTTGACCATAAGTGCATAGGTTTATTTCTGGGCTTTCTATCCTGTTCCATTGATCTATATGTCTATTTTTGTGCCAGTACCATACTGTTTTGATTATTGTAGCTTTGTAGTATAGTCTGAAGTCAGGGAGTGTAATTCCTCCAGCACCGCTCTTCTTTCTCAACATTGCTTTGGCTATTCAGGGTCTTTTGTGTTTCCACACAGATTTTAAAATTTTTTGTTCTATTTCTATGAAAAATGCATTGGTAACTTGATAGGGATTGCACTGAATCTGTAGATTGCCTTGGATAGTATGGTCATTTTATTTATTTATTTATTTTTTAATTTATTTATTTTTGGCTGCGTTGGGTCTTCGTTGCTGTGTGCAGGCTTTCTCTAGCTGCGGCAAGTGGGGGCTACTCTTTGTTGCGGTGCATGTGCTTCTCATTGCGGTGGCTTCTGTTGCTGCAGAGCACGTGCTCTAGGCGTGTGGGCTTCAGTAGTTGTGGCTCACGGGCTCTAGAGCGCAGGCTCAGTAGCTGTGGCGTACGGCCTTAGTTGCTCCACAGCATGTGGGATCTTCCCAGACCAGGGATCGAACCTGTGTCTCCTGCATTGGCAGGATTCTTAATCACTGTGCCATCAGGGAAGTCCCAGTATGGTCATTTTAACAACATTGATTCTTCCAGCCCAAGAACACAGTATATCCTTCCATCTGTTGTGTCATTTCAATTTCTTTCATCAGCGTCTTACAGTTTTTGGAATATAGGTCTTTTGCCTCCTTAGGTAGGTTTATTCCTAGGTATTTTATTCTTTTTGATGTGATGGTAAATGGGAGTGTTTCCTTAATTTCTCAACAAGGCACTTCTCTTAATCTGAAGTTTATATCATCCATTTATACCATCCTTACCACCACCACAATCCAGAGGATCCACTTCTAATTCCCGGGACATTTTAAAAACCTACTTCAAATTCTCCACCTTACGTCTCTCACCAATGCAGCTTGTTGGTCTCTCTGAATGTTTTTCTTTCTCTTTAACCCCATTCCCTAAGACATCTATGTCTCACATGTTTAGCCTCATTTTTTCTTCTCTAACACCCTAGAGCCAAAAAAGACTATTATCATTATCTTCACATTATAAATGAAAAAAAGGGGGAGGGGGGGCATGTCTAAGGTTACCTGGTCTCCTGGGTTCAAGGTTCATTTTTCTTCACATAAATCCTGTATTTCCAAACTTTTTTCTCTTTGGATGAACATGGAGCTTTCTGATAAGTTAGATTTTTAAAAGAATAAGTACAAATAAAAAGATATAAAATCGAAACAATAAATATAAAGTCCAGAATGAGTGGAGAACTGAGACAGAGGACAATTTTTTTTTAAAGTCTTGTTTAGAACAAGAAGAGATAAACAAAGGGCCCATTGCTTAGGGAAGATGTTGTAATATCAAGAGATAACAGGGATAATACAGATCCTTTCAGTTTCTTCTTTGTTTATGTAATCTTCTCCAAAGAGAATGACCTTCAAACTAGGAAAGGTAGAACTCTGATAAAACAAAGCTAACATCTAAGGTAAGTGGCATGGAAAGTGGACAGTAATGGAATAGAGAGCTAGTTCAAAAGAATTTGCTTTCTGATCCAAACAAATCATACTCCATGGTACTGAAAAAACTTTAAGATCTGACTGCTGATTATCTAAGCTATTTTGACAAGGTGCCATAAGACCAGAAATGAGAGAATGCATTCTCAATTTTCAAAAAAGGAGAAATGGAAATCCAGAAAAAAAATCCATAAGTAAAGTTGTCACATATCCACTGAAAAACTCTAGAATGGGTAAATAAGTTTTTGAACACAATAAAAAGAAAAAGCCACCATGTGCTCTTGATTAAGGCAGACTATACGACATTTGCTTTTTGATATGATTACTAAAATGGAAAATGGATGATACAGACATATATATATATACTGATTCAAACAAGACAATCTGACAGAATCTTTTAATGATAGGCTGGCGAACAAAATGGGAAAATGTTGAACAGCAGAAGCTCAAAAATCTGTTAAATACAACTAGGAGGATGCATAGCTGGCTGAACATCTGGTTGATTAATGTATCAACATCAACCGATTTAGAAGGAAGTCTGCAGTAAAATATCACATAGTTCCATTCTTTTCCACAATCTAGACAACTTCTATTAATTTAATAAAGCCACAGATCTGCTCTTCACATTTACAAGGGCCACAAAGCTGTGAGTGACCCAACTCACACAGCCAGACAGAATCAGGCTTCAGAAAGGTCAGAGTAGGCTGAAATGATGGTCCAAAACCCAAAATGAAAATCAACAGGGAGTCAAGGCCAGCATTTAGATTTTAAAACTCAAACATGTAAAGGAGTAAACTTTGCGGAAAATACCTGGGTAATAAAAGCTACTAAAAAAATCTATGCACAATCTCAACCTGCATTAATAGATGCGTTATGTTCAGACTGGAGTATTATAGCTTTCTAATTAATCGACTTTAAAAAATTTATTTTCCGGGGCTTCCCTAGTGCCACAGTGGTTAAGAATCCACCTGCCAGTGCAGGGGACATGGGTTCGATCCCTGGTCCGGGAAGATCCCACATGCCGCGGAGCAACTAAGCCTGTGCGCCACAACCACTGAGCCTGTGCTCTAGAGCCCGCGAGCCACAACTACTGAGCCCACGTGCCACAACTACTGAAGCCCGTGCACCTAGAGCCCGTGCTCCGCAACAAGAGAAGCCACCGCAATGAGAAGCCCGCACACCGCAATGAAGAGCAGCCCCCTCTCACCACAACTAGAGAAAGCCCACGCACAGCAATGAAGACCCAACGCAGCCAAAAATAAATTTATTTTTAAAAATTTTAGGGCTTCCCTGGTGGCGCAGTGGTTGAGAATCTGCCTGCCAATGCAGGGGACACGGGTTCGAGCCCTGGTCTGGGAAGATCCCACATGCCGCAGAGCAGCTAGGCCCGTGAGCCACAATTACTGAGCCTGCGCGTCTGGAGCCTGTGCTCCGTAACAAGAGAGGCCGTGACAGTGAGAGGCCCGCGCACCGCGATGAAGAGTGGCCCCCGCTTGCCGCAACTAGAGAAAGCCCTCACACAGAAACGAAGACCCAACACAGCCAAAAATTAATTAATTTTTTTTAAAAATTTTATTTTTCATATGAATCATTCTCAGATCTTCATCCTAGAAAGAGTTAGGACAAGAATCTACAAATATCATTGAGTTAAAACTCTAGCTTTAGACCCAGTTATTCAAGTATATCTTAGCATTAGGAAACATTTTATTTGATGAGCCTAATTTACTGTTATATATATCAAAATATCAATATACCCTTGAAAGAAGACTCAGATATTATTAAATCCAAATCCCTCTTTTAATAAAAGAGGAAACTAAGAAAAATTAAGTAACTTGCTCCAAATCACACAGTTGCTTAGCAAGAGCCAAAATCCCCAAATCAGTCCCTTTTTTCCACACCATGTGGGTTTCCAGCCCTGTATGTCCTTTCTTAAAACTTGTACTATCCACAAAGAGTTAGAATGCATACACAAAAACATCCGTCAATACACACTTTATTTTGCTAAGGACAAATTAGCTCAGCAAGAACAAATAAGCACATTAGCCCATAAAACATTTTGACATGGTGTGATCACTTACTAGTTTGATAACCAGTATTTGTTACAAAAAGGCATTCTATTATACAAATGACTTTTATTTTTAACCATTAAAGTGTGATTAATGGTTGAAGTATTATCCCATATTCCACTTAACATTAGAAAAATAGGGACTTCCCTGGTGGCGCAGCGGTTACGAATCCGCCTGCCAGTGCAGGGGACACGGGTTCGAGCCCTGGTCCAGGAAGATCCCATATGCCGTGGAGCAACTAAGCCCGTGTGCCACAACTACTGAGCCTGCGCTCTAGAGCCCGGGAGCCACAACTACTGAAGCCCGCGTGCCACTACTTCTGAAACCCGTGCACCTAGAGCCCGTGCTCCACAACAAGAGAAGCCCGTGAGCCCCAACTAGAGAAAGCCGGCACACAGCAATGAAGACCCAACACAGCCAAAAATAAATAAAGTTTTTTTTAATTAGAAAAATAAAGTAAAAGTTATTTCATGGATGGAAAAGTTTTAATGGACACACTGTTGTTTACTATGCTAACTCCTCCCCCATCATAAAACATGCCATTATGAAAATTATTAAAAGATTTTTAGACCTTCAAACCTTAACAGCAGGCCAAAGGTTTTCTTCATGTAGGGTAGCATAAGCATCTGTGCTGAGGCCCTCTGGCTCCCTCCTCACTCCCCCAAAAACAATGCCCCTTCAAGAGCCCTTTGGGTACAAAGGTTGTCTGGCAGGCAGACCAGCGAGATTCCCTGTGGCCTGTCCACCCTCTCTTTCCCCCTCTCCCCCATCCCCCGTGCTGCTTCTCCCACCCTTGGTTCAAAGAAGACAAGTGGAGAATGAGAACTGATAAAAGGGCAAGTTAGCAAGGCTGTGGCTTATGATCACTAGCATCCGCCAGGCCAGCTCCAGGAGGACCTACCCACCCCTAAATGAGACCTGGAAGCGTCTCCTTGCCCCAGGGCTCCTCTGGGACCCGTTGTGAAAGGAAAAGGGAACTTCACGGCCAGGATACCCTCCTCCACAGTCTCGTCCCCAGCAGGCTCTTTGTTTCCAGCAGCTGCGGGGGTGCAGATGGCCTTGGAGAGAGGGGAGAGGTCACTCCCGTGCTCCCGTGGCTGCCAACCTCCAGGCCCTCTCGCAAAGCAGACAAACGCACGCACACGATCACTCCCTCGGAACCGCTTCCCTCTTTCCACACCACCTTAACCCGGCTCACACCTTGCTACACAGAGGCACTCCCTGAGACCTAACTGCCTCTTTCTATTAGCCAAATCCTACACAGGATGATTCCCTAGCTAACCTCCCTGTGAATCGACACAAACGAGGTTCACCCCAGGACCCGCACCCTTCCTGCTCAGTGCATACCCCCGGCACATCCCAGAGCTCCTGGCTTCACCCAGCGCAACACACAAAAGCAGAGGGTCACTTCCCGGGCCCCAGGACCTTCCCTGCTCATATCCACAGACCCGGGGTCACTCCAAGCTCCGAGCGCCCACCTCTCAACCCAAAAGACACACACACACTGTCACTCTACTTGGTCAATCTGCGTCCTCTGGGCCACCCGTTCCCTTTACCCACACGACCCCTCTGAGACCCGAGTGCCCGAAGAAGGAATCTCCCCAGCGCACGGTCACTCCCCTGGCTCCTCCCCGTCACACATACACACAGAAAATCCCTGCCTGGGGCCGCCCTCCCTCCCCTGAGCCTTCACAACACAAACACGCGCTCCCGCGTGTACACCCACGATCACACCGGGGGCCCCGGCCGCTGCCTCCCCTACGCCGGCCGGGCCTCACCTCCTCCCAACACTCCCGGCCGCCCGCGCCCAGCCACCCGGCACACACGGACGCACGCACAGCCACTCCCCGGCCCCACGCCGGTCCCCAAGCCCGCACCGCGCGCTCGCGCCCTGCCCCGCGCCCTCGCTCACCCTCGGCCCCGCTCCCGGGACCCCCACGCCCGGGCCCGGCCCAGCCGGGTCGCGGGGACCTTCAGGGAGGCGGCAGCGGGAGCGGAGGGAGGGAGGGGCCGCAGGGGCGCGCTCCGGCCAGTCCTACCTGAGCAGTTGATGCTCTTGCCTTTGCCGCCGGGACAGTCCCCGCCGCCGCCGCCGCCACCCGGGGGCTGGTTGGACGCACGGCTCCCGGGCAGAGAGAAAGCGAAGAGCAGAAGCACCGACGTGTAGCAGCAGAAGGCGAGCGGGGGCGCGGCCGGCAGCCGGAGCGGCGCCTCAGCGGCCGCGGCGCCCATGACTGGCGCCCCTGGACGGCGGGAAGCGCAGGGAAGCGCAGGCCCCGGGCATCCAGCCGCGCGCCGGGAGCCCCGCCGCTGCCTCGGCGCCAACTACCAGCCGCGCCGCTGCGCCCGGGAGCAGCCCCCCAGCATCCCCGCCCCACCCGCAGCGCCCGCCAGGCCCGGGCCCGCCGCGCTCGGGACAGAGTCGGAGGGTCGGGACGGGTGCGCGCGAGGGTTCGAGCCCGCGCCGGGGAGACCGAGGCCGGGGGACGAGCGGGCGCGCGCGCGGTGGGAGGGGGTCGTGGGGCGGGGGTCGCGGGGCGGGGGCAGGCCCAGCCCCTCGCTCGCCTGCTTGCCTTCCCTTTGTGTCCGCAGCCGTCGCCGCCGCGTCACAAAGACCCCGGCCCGCCCGGTGAGGGGAGCGTGACAGAGCCGCCGGCGGGAGGGGTGGCTGCGACCCCGCCCCGCGCACACCCCCAGCGCTCGCGCCGGCAGCTCCGCCCCCGCCCGCGGCCGGCGCCGCCTCCGGGGGAGCTATTGTTCCTGCGGCGGGGCGGGAGCGCGGGGGGCAGGAGGTGCTGTCGCCCTTCGGTCCGGCCACGGGGGGCTGGCGGGCGCCGAGGAGGCTCCGAAAGCATTACCCTAACAGACGTTTTTGCCGCCCTTTGCGAGCATTTTTGAAGCGTTTCTTTAGCCCAGCAGTCTGGGTGGGAAAAGGGCAGGTGGTCTATGATATAGCTATTTTCTAGGTGAAGAAACTGAGCCGCGGAGAAGTGAAGGTGACTTGTACAAGGTCACCTACGAGGAAACGGGCAGGACCCCAGAATTGGAACTCAAGTTCTGACTCCAGCTTTGTAGTTCTTAGAGATGGGGATAAATGGCTAAAGTACTCGTATCCTCATCCCCACCCTATTCCCACAAACGCCAACTGAATTTAAAATAGTTTTTAAAATTCTATACTGCCCTCTCCCCCTAATAATAGCTAATATTTAGATAGGATTTGCTACATACGAGACCTGGACAACGTACTTTACATGAATCCCCTCCAGTTCTTTTTTACAGCCTGCAAGGGATTTTTCATTCTCATCCCCATTCTACAGAGGAGGAAGTTGAGACCCAGAGAGGTAAAGTGATCTGACTCCCAATCCAGTACTCTTCCTACCACATTGTGCAAAATGAGACCCAGCCACAGGCAGTAAGAGTATGGACTGAATTGTTTGAAATTCCTCTACTTTTTTCATTCTATTATGCTGCCTCTCAGCTCAGAAGGAATTTTAAAATCTCATTGAAAAACTGATAAATTTGACTCAAAATTTTTGAATGTGTGGAAAGCCACTACAAGCAAAGCCACATTAGGGATAATGTCTTCAATATAAATAGGAGACAATATGCTTAATATAAATCAGGAAGAAAAAGTTGATATAGTAGAAAAATGGGAAGCTAATGTCTTATTCACATAAAATACAGACAGTAAATGTATGAAAAGATACTTAAACCCACTACTAGTAAAAGGCAGATTAAACCTACAAAACTTTTTTTTCCTGTTGATGACTAACAAGACTTAAAAGAAATGACAAAACCTAGCACTATTAATTTATATGTTTGAGGAGGGCAATTCGACTATGTATCAAAACCTTTAAAATGTTTATCCTTTAATCTAGCAATTCCACATATTGGAATTTTGCCTAAAGAAATAACTGGACAAGTACACAAAATGTCTGTGTGGATATCCACCAGAGCCTTTTTATAATAGTAAATATAATCTAAATATCCATCTATGGGAACTAAAGTATGGTACCTCTTTTTTTTTTTTTTAATTATTTCTTTCTTTATTTTTGGCTGCGTTGGGTCTTCGTTGCCACGCGAGGGCTTTCTCTGGTTGCAGCGAGTGGGGCTACTCTTCGTTGCGGTGCACGGGCTTTTCATTGCGGTGGCTTCTCTTGTTGCAGAGCATGGGCTCTAGGCGCGCGGGCTCAATAGCTGTGGCTCGCAGGCTCAGTAGCTGTGGCGCACGGGCTTAGTTGTTCCATGGCACGTGGGATCTTCCTGAATCAGGGATCGAACTCATGTTCCCTGCATTGGCAGGCGGATTCTTAACCACTGCGCCACCAGGGAAGTCCCAGTATGGTACCTCTTTGTACGATGGAGTATTATGCAGTTTTAACAGTGATGATTGGTTAGTGTTTACTGACATGGAAAAAAATGATACTAATGAGTATGTATAAGAAAATCCTATTTTTCTGAAATAGGCATGTGTGTGTACACATCCATAGGAAAAACGTTCAGAAGAATACACAGCAATATATTAGCAGTGGTTATCTCTGAAAGGTGGGCTTACAAATAAAAGATTCCTCTTCTTTATACTTTTCTATATTGTTCAAATTTTTGTCAATGAAAATTTTTATTGTTATAACTTTAAAAAGCTATTTTCTTTTAAATTATACTTTTATCATGCTTTTTATATAAATTCACATTTGTAACATTTTATTAAGATTGCCTCAAACCTCTAAACTGGGCAGTGGCATGGCAATTATTCAGCTAAAATTCAACTGGCTTCTGCATCAGGTGTGATCTCAGGTTCCTAACTGCTAAGCCACAGCTGAAGGCTCCTCTCAGACCACTCCTTCAGCAGCTTCTCCCCTAAACTTGACCTCACCAGTAATTTTTTTCCTGCCATGTGTTTTGACTCTCCCAGCCCCAGTCTGCTTTTAATTTTCATTTGACTGCTAACCGTAGCCCAGGCAGAAATACTAAGAGGAGACAATCCTTAAATAAAAAACAAAACTCCTATGGCCATAAATCACAGCTAATTTACTTCTGCATCTTTCTCTAAATCAGCTAAGAAAAATTCAACACAGATTTCTCAAAAGTTTTCAAATTGAAAAGGATTGTACTTCAGAAACAGGAGTTCTCTGACTTCAATCATCCAGTCTCAGAGACGAAAAAAGATCTTAAGAGGTACAAACTACCATGTATAAAATAAATAAGCTACAAGGATATATTGTACAGCACAGGGAATATAGCCAACATTTTATAACAACTTTAAATGGAGTATAATCTATAAAAATTTTGAATCCATATGTGGTACACCTGAAACTAATATTGTAAATCAACTATAACTCAATAAAATTCTTATTGCTTTTTTAATTTGAATTTTATTTTATTTTTTTATAAGCAGGTTCTTAGTTATCTGTTGTATACATAATTAGTGTATATATGTCAATCCCAACCTCCCAAATTAAAAAAATCTTAGTGGTCATTTAATAGAACCCCCATCACATGCTTTAATATTGGTGACCCCAAAATGTCAGATAAAAAAAGAGTGGGGGACTCACTACATAAAAACCACCCAGAGAGTTTTAAAAGAATATAGATTTCTGAATACCACTCCAGACATTCTGGGGGAAGCTCAAGTATCCCTTATTTATTTTAATGTTCTCTAAGTAATTCACATGCACTGCCAGTTTGGAAACCCCTGGCCTAACCTTATTAGTCAGTTATTGCTCCATAACAAACAACCACAAAATGTCAGCAATGTGCTATAGTAAACATTCATTTCTCATAGGGCTGGGGGTTGACTATAGGCTTGGCTGGATGGCTCTGCTCTAAACTGCAGGTTCAGCTTGTCTTGGCTCCTGTGTACAGGTTGAGTTCTGATCTTCTCCAGGAGTATTCGCTTTGGGGTCCCAGCTGAAAGGGCAGAAGCTACCTGGGGGAACCTCTTTTTATGGAGGTGGTAGTGGTACAAGGGGCATGCCCAATTGTGCAAGCACTTTTCACACCCCTGTTTGTACATGTCTGCTAACATCCCACTGGCTAAAGCAAGTCTCATAGCTGAGCCCAAAGACATAGGGGTAGAGGAGTCTATTCTTTTTATGGAGGTAAGAAGGAGTGACTATGGAATGAACATTTTTTAACAATAATCTATCAGAGATCCCATACTTGAACACCGTTAGTTATGCGCTATCAGAATGTTTTCAGTTCCAAGTAATAGAAAACAAACACAACCCGAATTAACTTAAACTAAAAGAGATTTACTGGCTCAGGTTTAAAAAAAAAAAAAAAGCCAGAGGTAGTGCCCTCTCCTGTGAGTTGGTTTTGTCCCCAGTAAAGCTTCATTCATGGAAAACATTGCATTCCTTCAGGAAATCTTTGTGAGCATCAGCTGCATGCTAGGCATCACAATAGCCTCTGGGGGAAAGAGATAGTCCTTCCTTGCTGGGGGAGGGGGGGGGGGGCGTACATCTAAAAATTAATCATTACAACTCAGTGTGATAAACACTAAACAGACATAGAGTGGGGGCGGAGAAGAGGAGTAAATGGCAAATCCTACTTCACACTCCCAACCCAGCCAAAATTCAGGCCTTGCTGGACCTCCTGCTGGAGGGTCTAGCTGCATAATGAAGCCCTGATAAGCAGTAATGAGAACTCTGGGACTGACAAATCGGCCCTGGTAGGAGAGGATCACAGTACTTGAGTTCAGTCCAGAAACACTGGAATGATTTATGGTGCAGCCCCCGTGCAAGCCTGGGACTGACCTCTGACCCAACTCAAGAAATTGGACCCCACTTCCTGGGGGGGGGGGGTCTTTTTAAAAAATGAAAAAAGTAGGAAGTTCCCTAGTGGCCTAGTGGTTAGGATTTCGGGCTTTTACTGACGTGGCCTGGGTTCAATCCCTTTTGGGGGAACTGAGATCTCACAAGCCTCAAAAACAACAGTAACAACCAAAAAAAACAAAAAAACAAAAAAATGGAAAGAATGGATAAAGTCATTCATTCATTCAGCAAATTTATACTGAAAGTCTACTCCTAGTCCCTGAAAATACAGTGATGGGTACAACAGATCTGGTTCCTGTCCTTATGAAGCTTACTGTCAAATATTAATCAAACAGTTATACGAATAAAAGTAAAATTGCAACAATGTTGACAGAGGCTATGAAAGGGAAGGTCAAAATCTGAAAGAGTGACACTTGTGCTAAGATCAGGAGGATGAGTAGGAGTTAACTAGGTGAAGAAGGATTGTTCCAGGCAGAGGGAACATCAGAGCAAAGGGCCTGTGAACAAGAGGGTCTGAATGCTGGCCAGCATACTGGGGACAGAGAACAAGATCAACCGGCTTTAAACTTCATTCAACAAATATTTACTGAGCACCTACTACGGACTATGCACTGTTCTAGATGCTGAGGAACAACAGTGAACAAAACAAAGTCTCTGCCTCTCACAGAACTAATAGTCTAGTCGGAGAGACCCCATAATAATATTGGTGAAAGAGAATAATTGTTGGGTTGAGCCATGACAATAGTAACTATAATTCACTGAAGACCCACTACATCCCAGGTACTGCCAGGCACTTCCTATTTGTTGTCACTGATTTTCCCACCTACTCTGTTGGTAGGTATTAGTTCCATTTTATAGATGAGGAAACCGAGGCTCCTGAGGTTAAGTAACCTACCTAAACCACAAAGCTAGGAAGTTGGAGTCACCTGGCCCCATCTGACTCCAAAGCCCCACCACATCACGAGCTTGAGCAGGTGGAGAAGCATCATCACCCGACACAAGATGGAGCAAAGAGGGCTTCCCTGGTGGCGCAGTGGTTGAGGGTCTGCCTGCCAGTGCAGGGGACACGGGTTCGAGCCCTGGTCTGGGAAGATCCCACGTGCTGTGGAGCGGCTGGGCCCGCGGGCCACAACTACTGAGCCTGCGCGTCTGGAGCCTGTGCTCCGCAACGGGAGAGGCCGCGATAGTGAGAGGCCCGTGCGCCGCGATGAGGAGTGGCCCCCGCTCGCCGCAACTGGAGAAAGCCCTTGCGCGGAAGCGAAGACCCAACGCAGCCAAAAATAATAAATAGATAAATAAATAAAAATTAAAAAAAAAAAAAAAGATGGAGCAAAGATTGGCACCACTAATACTGCACCCACCAAGGGGTGTGCACAAGTCATCCTGAGCCCCCTGCCAGCGCATCAGAAGACTTTTGTTGGAGCTTCTTGTGATTACATGCAGGGATTATTGTGATTACATTGCTTGTAATTACCACTCCAGTTGAAGGCACCGTTCTTGTTACCCACATGGCCTTAATGGTCCTCAATTCTGTAGATGGGCAGAAGCCAAGGAGGCCAGGGTTACAGACATCTGAACAAAAAAGTGCTATGGGAATTCAAAGAGTAGTCTTACTCTGCCTGAGGAAAAGAGACTTCAGCACTATAATTCTGTCGATTTGAAAGGCTTCTCACCCAAACAGTCCCTGTGAGTGGGTAGAGAGACTGAGGAGGCATCGCTGGGTTTTGCCTGCAGGTCTTCTTGTCATTCAATTGTTCGGTATTGCGCTGAATACAGAATGAAGATTTTCTCCATCTTTCAGCAAATGGAAATTTTCAGCTGCAATTCAAAAATTTCTCCAAGGGTTTAACTCATAAAGGATTGTACCAAAGAAATAGCTTCTCTGACAAAGACAATCACACATAAATTGCAGTAAGAGGTATAGCATAGTAATTAAGAGTGTAAGCTCTGGAACCAAAGCATCTGGTTTTGCATCATAACTCTGCCACTTGCTAGTTTAATGACCTTGGATAAGTTACTTCAATTCTCTGGACCTCAGTTTCGTAATCTGTAACATGGAAACAGAATTCTTACTTACTTCATAGGGTTGTTGTAAGGATAAAATGGGTTTGCATAGGTAAAGTGCTTTGAACAATGCTTAGTACACTGTAAGTATTCAATAAGTAATTGGCTAGAGGTAGTAGTGGCATAGTAAGCAAATAAATGTTAGCTGTTATGAGTGGCAATAGCCATTAACTGCATTTATATATTAGGCTAAGAGTGCCACTTGTATTATCTAATGTAATGCACCCAGAAACCTAATGGGGAGGGTGCTATTATAATATGATCCTCATTCTGTAGATGAGAAAACTGAGGTTTGGAGCAGTTAATTATTCGTCCAAGGTTACGCAGCTAGTGGGCAGTAGGACTGGGACTGAAATCGAGGTCTGTCTGACTCCAAAGCCTATGGTCACCTTAAGAGTTAAAGTCAGCAGTCAAAAGAGCTCATCTGACCTGGCTGGCTACTGGAGAGACCTGCAGGAGGGCAGCCTGGTGACTGGCAAGGGCAGCCAAGCTACTGGAGGGGAAAGTTGTGACAGTTAGCCAGGTAGGCCAAAGGGAAGGGACACGAGGTTACAGGCAAGAGCCTGGGAACTTGAGAATGGCATCCATTGGGCTAAGAATCATGAAAGAGAGATAAAGCAAGGAGTTAAGTACACGGAGGAATTAGAGCGAGTCAAATGGAGCTAAATAATTCTATTTTACCACTGTGTATGTTTAAGTATGTCAGCTTGACTCTGTATGTACACATATGTACTGAGCATATGTCATTTGCCTATGTGTATATATATATGTAATGAGTATATCAGCTTGCCTCTGTACATATGCATAAGTGCCAAGCATATGTCCTTTTACTCTCTGTGTGCATATGTAGGGAATGAGTATATATAAGGTTGCCTCTGGGAGAGTGTGTATGTCTGCATATTTGAGTGTGACAGCTGGACCCTGTGTTTGTACATGCACATTTAAATGTGTGTATCCATGCACACATTACTGTATACAGCAACTCATCAGTACATGTACGTGTGAAGTTGAATTGAGTCGGTGGTTTTCTAACTCTTCTCCCTTGGCAACCAGTTGAAAATTATTCCCTACAGTCTGATGGCCTTGGGACTCAGCATCAGGGTCAACATAGTTAGACTTGGCACTTAATCTGGGTTCCTAATTAAGGTAGTTGTAAGGGTGAAACAGCAAGACCACATCCTACAGCTGTTTCTCTCAAAGCAGAACAATAGTGGTGAGACTTTGGGCAGCTCTGATAGTGGTGACTTCAACAACAATGGGAGCAGGGGTCAGGGCAGGGCATGGAAAGCAGTGACAGTAGCTGCATTCATCCAACAATATATAGAGATTGCCCATTATGTGCCAGGCAACCGTGTTAGGCAGTGAGGATGCAGAGGTGAATCAGATAGACACAGTCCCTGTCCTATTGTCTAACAGGAAGTCACGCTTTAAACAATCAATTAAAATTACGAAGGGTTTTGCAAAGGATGTGTAAAAGCACCAGACAGGGACCCCTAACTCCTAGGGGTTGGGTACTAGTACCAAGGAAAGCTTTCCCTAAGATGTGATATTAAGCCAAACCTGGGAGACTGGTGAAGAGTTAGAGGGGGGTAGAGAGGGAACAGTATTCTACGAGGAAAGTTCAACATGTAAGAATGATAAAGAATAGGGCAAGTTTAAGAAACAGAGAAAAGGCTGCTGTGGTTGAAGCCTGGAGAGTGAGGAGTCAGATGACACAAAGGATGAAGTTAGAGACCAGACCACACAGGGCCTTTTAAGCCAGAATAAGGATTCAGATTTGATCCAAAGATTATGAATGGGGAATAACCTGCTCAGATTTATGTTTTTAAAAGATTACTTGGTTATGAAACACTGTAAGTCAACTATACTTCAATTAAAAAAAAAAAAGATTACTTGGTTATATGCATGAACTGTAAGGTATGTTAATTGTATCTCAATGACACTGTTGAAAAATAGCTTGGGCTGTAGTGTGCAGAATGGATTGGAAAGGCAAAATGTACCCAAGAAAATCATGGGAGAGCTATTAGTGGTCTAGGTGAGTGATGATGGTGGCTTGAACTAGGGAAGATGGGGATAAGTAAATGAATTAGACAGGTTAAAGAGGTAAAATCAACAGAATTTGATGACTGGCTAGATGTGGGAGCTGAGGGAGAGAACATATCAAGCCATGGTTATCCCTAGGTTCAAGAGTGTTTACTAAAATAGCCACCTCTGGAGAAAAAGCCAGTTTGGAGAGAGGATGAGGAGCTCAGTTGTAGGCACACTGAGTTTGAGGGGCCACTGAGGCATCTGTAACAAGACATCCAGTAGCAGTTGGATGTATAAGTCTGGTGCTCATAAGAGATTTACAATGGACATGTAAGTGTGGGAGTCATCAGAGAAAAAATTAATTGAAGTCATAGAAGTGGGTGTGACAACTTAAAAGTATATGAGATACAGTTGACCCTTGAACAACATGGATTTGAACTCAATTCAAATCAATTGAGGGTCCACTCAATTTTTTCAATAAATAGGTACTACAGTACTACACCATATGAGGTTGGTTGGCTCCTCCAACGCAGAGCTGTGGATTCGGAGGGCCAACCGTAAAGTTATACTCGGATTTTCAACTGTGAGGAGGGTTGGTCCCCCTAACCCCAGTGTTGTTCAAAGGTCAACTGTACTATAAAATTAGAAGAGGGTCTAGCCTGAATCCCTGAGGAATTCCAATGGAGGGAAATATGAAAGAACTGCCAGAAAATTAGGAGGAAAACCAGGGAAAGAACAGGGTCACAGAGACCAAGGAACAAAAATGTTTCAAGAACGAGGACATGGCTAACTGGCCAAATGCTGCTAAAAGGTCAAGCAAGACGGGTACTGAATAGTGTCCAATGGATAGAGTCACTTGAAGTCATTGGTGATCTTAGCAAGAGCCATTTGGTAAAGTGGTAGGGGCAGGATCCAGATTGGAGCCTCCTGAGACATGAGTAGGAAGTAGGAAGCGGAGACAAAACGTTTGGACAGCTTGGCTGTGAAGAGAAGAAGAGAAACAAAGCTAGAGGTGACTGGGTGGAGAAGGGACTTCTCGAGATGAGACTGTAAAATACTTAAACAATGATGGAAAAGATCCTGGGATGGGGGAGTTGACTATACAACACAGGAAAAAGGATAATCAGATGTGTAAGATTCTTGAGAAGACAAGGAGGGGTGGAATTCAAAGCACGGATGGAGGGACTGACTTTTGAGGGAAGACACTTTCTTCTTTGAAACAAGAGGGAAGAGTGGAGGCTGATATGGGGGTGGGGTTGGGGGTTGTAGGTATGGTATTGGTATTGAGACACTGAGGAACATCCTGGATCTTGGCTTCAGGGTCTCTTTCTCCAAAGAGAAAGGGGTGAAGTGGGAGTAGTGGGTGGGGGAGTGGCTGCATCAAAAGGTAGCTGAAGGCAGCTTTGGCCCCCTGTAATCTCCATCAGCTCCCTCTTAGCCTTTCCACCCCAGTCTTCATTACCATCTTTGCTGTGGGCAGTTGCAGTCTCTCAATCTTATGTAAAAAGTTACTTTCTCTTTAAACTGACTTCTGACATGCAATATATACAGCAGATACCACTTCAGATCAAGTACCCCGACCCCTCCCTTTCAATTGGATTACTGCCCCAAGTCCCTACTACACAGCAATTTGGGGTCAGATTTGAGAAGGAAGAGAAAATTGTGAAGTGGTCATTGATGATAAAGGAAGAGAAAGCACATGATTTTCCCCAGTAGCGCTCAGGAGAGATCGACAGCACCAGAGGCAGACACGAGAGGAACCCTGGAGTAGGCGTGCTTAGAAGGAACTCAGGAGCCTTTTCTCTCAGGTGGGCATTTATTGGCATTGGAAAAAGAAAACGACACCTCCTACTACTCACCTCTGGCTCGGGAGTTCTGAGGGAGATGGCCTCTTATGAAAGTTGGAGCAAAGTGGACCCTATGCTTTCTGAGTAGCCAGGCGTGACTTGAGGTGACCTAAATTCAGATTTTCTCCAACCTGGCATACCTTCTTTCTGTATAAATGCTGGCAAATGGTCAAGATTGGTTTAATCACCATTTTGAAATCCCCATGAAATAATTGATTTGAGTAATCATCATTGATGGATGCTAAAACCATGGGGTGAAAGGTGGCTGGGGACAGGATATTCAGAGAGACTTAAACTATCACCCCACATATAACTAATTAACTATGAGTGAAAGGAAGTAACTTTATAATGAAGAGATCTAGCAGATGCTGCCTTCTCCAGGTGATCAAATTTAGCCTCACCAATGGTGGGGCAGCTTTAGACCATGTGGCTCCTGAAACTATGTAAAGAGAGGTACATGAGGTTATCTATAAAATAGTCTTGCCAAAGAAGTTTAACCTGAATCTAATCACGAGGAAGTAATCAAATAAATCCAGAATGTGGGGCACATTGACGAAGCCTGGACTTTATAAGAAATTTAATGTCATGAAAAACAACACAGGAGAGAGATTTCTTCTAGATTAAATTAGACTAAAGACACAAAACAACCAAACGCAATAAACCTTGATTGGATCTGAGAAAATAAACAGCAATAAAAGACATTCTTAAGACAACTGGATAAATTTGAATGTAGACTACATATAGAAGCTATTACTGAGTTAATATTAATTTTCTCCAGTGTAATAATGGGATTGTGGACGTAGGAAAATGTTCTTATTCTTAGTATATGCATGCTGAAGAATTTAGGGGTGAAGTGTCAAAGTCTGCAACTTTCTTTCAAGTGGTTCAAAGAGAGAGAAAAGCAAACTGTTAACAATTGGTGAATCTAGGTGAAGGGTAAAAAAAAGGATTTTTAAAAAATTCAATGCAATCTATTTCATTACTTCAGACTTTTTTTTGCCATGACCTTGGATAGCTTCATGCTTATAAGCATAAACTGTGCTTCTTAATACGCTAAATTAGATTGAAATCTTTAAAAGCATCATAGAAAGAAAATTGCTCTGCAAAGCTTTTTAGACATAAAAGAACTTCTAATTTGTGTAGGACTATAAGTGAAGATATGGTAAAGTGGGAGAAAGAGCCATGAAATAATAAAAAGAAAACTTTCTGGGAGTTGAAGACCTTTGGGTCTAGCACTTAACCACCAGAGATGTCCGTTTCCTCATCAGCAAAGTGGGGCCAATTGTATCGCCTTCATTATCCTGCTGTACAGGCACAGGAGAAACAGGATATAAAAAGACTTTATAAACTGGTAATGGGAATGGAAATAAAGTGATTTTTGTTATCATACTATGGTGATGTCCTATTAGCAGTGGTTCTTCAACTTTATTACACCTAACAAGCAACAGGGAAGATTGTTAGAAGTTTAGATTCCCAGTCTTGCCCTCAGAGATTCTGATCTCAGTAGGTCTGGGCAGGGGCGCAGAACTTGCTTTGGGAAAGCACCCCAGATTCTCTGATGCAAGGGATCTGAAACACTTAGAGAGCTGCCCTGGAAGTTCCTGTGATCTAAAATCCTTGCTACTCAATGTTTAGGCCATGGATCATCAATATCACTGATACCTGGAAGCTTGTTAGGAATGCAAAATTTGGCCCTAGCCCAGACTTACTGAATCAGAATCTGCATTTTTAACAAGATGCCCAGGTGATTCTTATCCACGTTAACATTTGAGAAGCACTAAATGGCAAGACTGATGGGTGACCTCTCTTTTTTGCCTTGGTCACTGATTCTCAGCTTGCTGTCAGACAGAATTGGGTACCACCTTTGCCATTGCTGATACCTTTAACCTCACTTAGCTTTTCTCTGCTTCTCTTTGTTTCTGGCTCATCAGTCCTAGCAGATGTTGATAATCATAACCAGCCATAAGCAGACTAATCAAAGCATACTAACTCGGGATCTAAATCTAGTTAAGCTAGGTATGTGATTATTTTTCTTACTGTGGTGAAATACCATAAAATTTACCCTTCTAACTGTTTTTAAGTGTAAAGTTCAGTGACATTAAGTTTATCCACATTGTTGTACAACCATCTCCAAAACTTTGGGTATGTGATTTTGAATAAGACACTTAACCTCTCCAAGCTTCATTTCATTATCTTTAAAATATGGATAATATTACCTACTCCTACAGAGTATTTTAAGAATAAAATGAGATAATAGATGAATGTTCTTAGCACCCATAGAAAATATTCAATAAATGCTAACTTCCTTCCATTTGAAGCAGGTTTTCAGGCAGCCCTGGATGTTTACAACAGATATCATCTACTGAAATCAACTGATAAAGTTTTAAAAGCAAATACAAAAATCTACATATTCTGGGCACATTATTGCCTTAGAATAGGGCAATCTGTAAAATAGAAGTATTCTATAATTTATAGAAATGGGCAATTTAAAAGAGCTAAAGTAAATAGCAGCCAGTTACAACTTATTGGGAAAATTACATTTTGGGGAGCAACAACCTTTCTGTGCCCATTATATAGAAATTCTTGTGTTGCCTATATTTAGATTGTTTTAGAAACAGTTTAAGTACAATCGTTATGCTAATATCAATAACTTTCACAAATAGCACTTTCAACCTTGGGGTTGATCCACTTGGATGCATGATTAGAATTCCATTTATGTGCACATTATCTTTTAAGGAGAATGCTACATTGAAAACTTGTGTTACATGCAGTAAATTGAAAAGATTAGTTTAACTTCAGAATTACACTAATTAGAACAAGGGAAGGAAATGTAGACATCCTCTCCTCCAACACCCTTAATTTACACACAAGGAAATTATATTAATCCAGAGAGTGATGAGTTACCAGCAAAGCTGGGACCAGAGCCCAGGTTACAGGAGTGTGTCCTGGTGTCACGTGACCTTGAAGGATGGGTGACACTTCAGCAGCACAGGTGATGGGAAGGGGTTGTAGAGAGGCTGAGAGCACTCCAGGCAGAGGGATCAACAGAAGTAATTTCACAGAGCCTGGTTCTGAAACCAAGATGATAAGTGAGTTCAGGGATTGTCACAGAGTGGGGAGGCTGGAGGGAGAGATTAAGGTGAAGTTTTGTAATGGGAGCAGAGAGTCTTGGACTGTCCTGTAACACAGAATATCAGAAGAAAGGTTTAGGGATTTGCAGGGGGGGGGTTGATTTTATAGTTTATGTGGCCCTTTCTTATGTATATTCTCATGTAATCATTATAGCAATCTTGGAAAGTATTTTACAGATGATGATCTAATATTCAGGAGGCCACATTCTTTGCAAAGCAAAGATGTGAACTCAGGCTCCGAATAGAAACACTGTGTATTCTGATTCTTAAAAGCATGAACTCCAGAGCCAGGCCACTTGGGTTCAAATATCCCTGGCCCATTTAGAAGCCATATGACCTTAAGAGAAAAAAATAATGGCTAAAACTTACAGTGTTTGTGTGCCAGGCTCTGTTCTAAATACATATAACTAAATACATATTGCTCATTTAATCCAACATCCCTATGACATATATTCTATTATTATCACTATTTTAAAGCCTCCCCCTCCAAACAAAGAAAGAGAGGAAGGAACAGGGACGCAGTTCCCCCCTAGATTCTCTGTTCCTCGATTAATAATATAATCTCAACTCCTTGGTATTCCACTCGTTGCCTCCCCACTTGTGACACTGTGGTAAATGAGATTATTGTTCAAATTTTTCACACCCTCCCCTCACCTTCTTAAGAGGCGTCTACTTCCCTCCCCTTGACCTTTGGCTCAGCCACATGACTTGCCTTGGCCAAGGAGATATTAGCAGATATGACACTGAAACTTGAAATGTGCTTCCACAGGTGGGCTTGCGCTCTTGTACTTCTGCCATCACCATGAGAAGAGGTTCCCCTGGGCAACTCCTGCCCCTGCAGCCTTGGGCTCAGTGTGACCACATGAGAGCAGATGGGCCCCAGCAGCCCCCCAGATTTCCCAAAGGCTGAGTGACTAGAGTGACCACCTTCCATTCCTGCAGAAAGTGTAACACCAGCCCATCCAAAAACTCTTTGAGACTCAAGGATAAAAATCTAGAACCACATGCACCTCACCAGCAGAGCACCAGTGTGAGTTTCCTTCTTGGTTACTCTGGAAGCTAAACCAGATGATGAGACAAAAAGGAACTGGAACCTTAACTTCTGCTACTATTTACAGTCGTTCCACTGTAACAGGTGTCCTTTTGATTAAAAATAACCAATTTCTTAAATAACAGGGTTTGGAATTATTTCCCCCCAACAAACCCACAAAAGAGAATATTCAGACCAGAACCTAATTAAATCTCTTAGCAGTTATCGGGAGTTAAGAAAGGGAGCCCAAGTTTATGGCTAGAGAACCCCCTACTCCGATGAACATACATGGTGAGTCTTTTCCCCCCACACTAGAGGTGCTGTGAGAATATTTTGCAAGTGGAACTGGAGCTGCGATCCCCTCACTCAGAAGTAGCAGGATCCCCATTCTGTCCACTCTAATCAGTGTCAAGAGTGAAAAAACCTTCACGCACAATCTGGGCATCTGGATAATGTAGAAATGGAAGTTTTCCACCTAATGTTGACAAACTGCACTGTTAGGATAATAATCAGCTTGCAAACCCTATTATACTGGGTAATAAAGGCTCAATAGATATGTTCTTTAAAAATCTTACATAAATCACTCTTCTATAATCAAATCTCATTCTAAATGAACCAAAGGGCTGTTTAAGGAAATACTATGTTGAAAACCTTCACACACACCAAGAAATCACTCTTGTATCTGTTATGGAAGTTTTCTGTACTGGGTGTTCCTAAACCATGGTATCCACGGGGTACTTCCCCTACAGAGCAGCATCTCTACAGGGGGGGCATCCATATCACAACGACAACAATAATATTAAAATGCTTTACATCACTCTTTATTTCAAAAGTGCTTTACTAACATAGACTAATCTTTACAACATTCAAGGGAGGTAGATAAGTATTACACCACTTTCACAGATGGAAAAACTGAGGCAGAGATTAGTAAGTTGTATTGAAGGGCATAATATACGGCACAATTAGAAAAGAATTTGTTGCAGACATGAATCACTGGTGACCTTTTCCGTGACTTCTGAGTCCCACCAACACAAAAGTAGCGGATGCAGCAAGGAAGCAGATGGTCGATATTTTGTCTAGTCCAAGGCTACACTTCACCTTGTTGATACCACATGTTGAATATGCTGGTTTGGGGCCAGTATCTCCCTTACACACATTCTCACATGACTCCAACTGTAAAAGGGGGGACAGTGGAAACTGCTGTGGGTGCAGAAGGAGGGGTTGGAGAAACAGGGCTGGGAAGGCAGAAGATAGAAGAGAAAAGGGCAAAGAAGAACAAGAGGACCAGCTGGGAAGCAGCCCAACAGAAAGGAAAGCCACAGCAGAAAAGAAGTGTCATTCCATTTGAACAGCTCAGACATCCAGAGATACTATTAAAAGGGTAATTCTTAGCAATGACATTACAGAGCCACTCTTCTTGGCTTTGCCAAATATAATTATCAGGTCCTTCTGACATTCCCAGGAGGCAAAACCATTCCTTTCCCCTGGTCCAGACCAAGTGCTGATGTAATTGACCTGACACTGCAGAAGCTGTTGACAACTCAAATGCACTGCCCCACCATACCTCTCTTCTTCTGTTCTCTTTCTTCTTAAAAAAAAAAAAAAAAAAAAAGCCAATGCATTTTAAGATTCTCCCCGAAAAGCTCCTAAAATATTTGCTGATTTTTAATGCACAATAAGGTAGGATTCTATGTTTGATTTTTGGAAACAGGCTGTAATAGGGATACACGGGAATTAACATCCCCTCTCAGCCAGTGTACCTTTACACATGGGACACTTAAAAAATACCCTGAAATTTGTGGATGCCAGCTAGAAAAGAATTGAAGCTCAAGATAAAGAAATCCAGTTGAGGGACTTTCCTGGTGGTCCAGTGGGTAAGATTCCGCGCTCCCAATGCAGGGGGCCTGGGTTCGATCCCTTGTCGGGGAACTAGATCCCACATGCATGCTGCAACTAGGAAGCCCGCGTGCCACAAGTAAAAGAAATAAAAAAATAAAAAAATAAGATCCCGCATGTTGCAATTTGCAATTAAGACCTGGCACAGCGCAGCCAAAATAAATAAAATAAATAAATATTTAAAAAAATAAAAAAAGAAATCCAGTTGACCCTTGAACAACATGGGTTTCAACTGTGCTGGTCCACTTATACTCAGATTTTTTTTTCAATAAATGGGTACTACAGCACACCATCCGCAGTTGATTGAATCCCCAGATGCAGAACTGCAGATACAGAGGGCTGACTGTAAAGTTGTAAGGGGATTTTCCACAGCTGGGGGTGGTGGGCACCCCTGGCCCCCAGGTTGTTAAGCGTCAACTATAGTCTTTCCTGCTCTTTCAAGTGTGAAGCCATTATAAGAGATGGTGACTGATGCACCACCAGCTGCAATGGAGGTACTGATGGCAGAGGGAGCACCAAATTGAGTCGGGGGACAAGGACCCAGCAGGGAGGAGTTAAAACGTCAGATGAACAGGTGCAAGAGGCAGCACAGGAGGCTGAAGAGGCAGAAGTCAGAGCAAAGAGGTGACAGCCAAAGAGGAGATGGGAGGAGGTGCTGGTGTCTGAGGCTGAATGGGTGGGAGCAACTGCACTAGTTCATGTCTAGGCCTCTCCTAGGATACGTCAGCCAGAAATGCATCCGTTCTTTATTTCAATCAACATCATTCTTTCCGGCATCTAGCTTTAAAACTTTACCCATCCCCTCCAACAAAAGCAATGTGCTGCCAAGCCTGACTGATTCCACTTCGGCAACGCCCTTCACGTTGGTCTCCCTCATTTCTTACTAGGTCCTCCTATCATCTCATCCTAACCAAACCCTCCTACCTCATCTCCTGGACTCCAGTCTTCTCTAAACTCAATTCCATCTTCTAATCTTCCTCCTGGAGCACAGTTTTGA
The DNA here is from genome assembly GCF_028023285.1 of Balaenoptera ricei. Lineage (NCBI taxonomy): Eukaryota > Metazoa > Chordata > Mammalia > Artiodactyla > Balaenopteridae > Balaenoptera > Balaenoptera ricei. The sequence continues at coordinate 91,405,906 of NC_082644.1, read as the reverse complement.
TCATGTTACTGCCCAATTTGGAAATTCCCCCATGTCCTCCCAATTATGTGTCTCACCGTCTTGAATCTTCAACAGGACCTTGCATCTAGTGAAGTTCCTCTCCTTTCTGAATCTGCACCTACCAAAATACCAACTCTAAAGATTTAGCTCAAATGCCACCTCCTCTAGACTTTCCTTCAAGTCTCTTCACTCTCTGCTGAGCTTCAAATGCTCTAGAAGACGTGCCTGATCAAGTACATGATAGCTGTGTACAAGCCTTACATCCCTTACTGGGCTGTGTCCATGATTTGGCAGGTCAGGGGATGGTGAACTGTGTCTTAGTATTTATCAGTCAATTCTCTACAGCACCTACCAAGAAATGATTATTGCATTTCCACCTCAGGTAAGGAACTACTCAAAAGTGGAATGAATTGGGACGTACCTGTTCATGAGTGGAAGCATTACAAGTATCCTGTAGATGTGATCTGGCTCTCAGGATAAAGCAAATCCACGATATAGCTTTGAGGGATGGGGTCGGGGGAGGCAGGTGGGGCTATTTGTTTTCGAGTCTAGAGACCTAGGACTGAGGTTCTGCTTTGCTGTTCACTAGCTTTCAGCCTGGTGCAGGTGGTTCTTCTCTGAGCATCATTTCCTCACTTCTGCAGGACTTCACAGGACTAAGGACCAAATGAGACACATTTGTGAACTCTACACCAGTGGTTCTCAATCCCAATTGGGTATCATCACCCCCTGTAAAGCTTCCAAAAAATATAGAGGACCAGGCCTCAACCCAGGTAAACTGAATGAGAATCCCCTGGGAGTGGGACCCAGCGGGACTAATTTTTTATAAAATACTGTTTCTAATGCATACTCAAGGTTGAAAACTGTTATAAACTCATAAATACCATTAACAGTAGAACAAGGTGCTTTAGCCTGCTGGTTTAATTATCCTTTATTTGTTCAGTTAGGAATTAGTTCGATGCTTTTATAGTTCCATTATGTGTGTGAGCATTTTTTGTGTTGTTCTACATTGTTATTTGTGTGATTAGGTGGTAATTCTGGGAGAGGAATAATATCCGGCACAAAGCTGTACACAAAAATGTACCTAACCCAATGGGTTGTTTTTTTGTTTTTTTGTTTTTTGAGGATAGGTAAAAGCTTCACAGGGTCCTCTAAAACCTTGCTACACAGAACTGTGGTGGCCAGACAGGCAGACCTGGTATAACCTGGGAGCTTGTGAGAAATGCACAATCTCAGGCCCCCCCACCAGAATCTGCATATTAAGATTTCCAGATGGCTCAATAGGTGAAGCAAAGGCAAACTTTTCTCAGTTCACATCATCTGTGTTGAGGACCTGCCACTCCCTGCCCTAATCTGTCTCCCATAAATCGGTTAAGCTTGGGACTTTTTCCAGATGCTGCTTCTCTAAAGGGTCCATTTGGTAAAAACTAAATTAAGAACACAAATCCTTACAAAAGCATCCTTCCTTTGAAAGGAGACTAGTCTTCACAGGGTACCTTCAAATAACCAGTTCCTCTAAGATATTTAAAATATGATCAGTGTATAAAATAAATTGATATCCACTTAAGTTTTATGCAGTGCATGTATTAGTATACATGTACTTTACTGAACTTACAGACCCCGGGACCCAAATTCCAAAATTATGAAAGGAAGGAAGCTTAGCCACTGCAGTAAACTCTCCCTGTTGACCCACGCCCTCCGGACAACTATGATGTTAGCAGTACTCATCCAAGACTGTGCAGATCACATCACAGTCAAGGAGTTGTAGCAGATTCTAACCATCATCTAGACCAACTCTCTTGTTTTATAGACAGGAAACACAAGGGCCAAAGACTAAATGGAGTAACTTAAGGTCACATAGCACTTGAGACAGAGCCGAGCTCAGAATTCAAGCCCTGACTCCTCGTCCTGCACTCCCTATATAGCCTCTGTCACACATACTGCTCCTTCCCCACCACATGGCCTTGAACTTTCCTTCTCAGAAATTGCTGACCTGCCTTGGCACGTAACTGTCACTTTGCTTCTTCCAGCTACTGTTATGCCCAACTCCCAAGACTGTTTTTCTCACTAGGCTACAGGAGAAGTTATATCACAGCTCAGTCAAAATATCCATTTATCAATCCACGTTTCCAAATATATTGGTAATGGATTCTGAAAAAGCTCAATACTAACTGCATACTATGCAGACTACGTAGCATCACTATCAGCTGGCACCAGGAGCACGGCGAGGGCAGGGCCTTTCCTTAGGCGGCTAAAGATTAAAAACAAGGGCAACCATTTACTCAGTAGTACAAAGTCGGTAGGAAACTACAGCAGGAAGCCAAAAACTGTAGCACAGTGGAGGCGGGCAGCACCTTTAAAAAACATACACAGTGTGACTATAAAATCACAAGTCTTGTCTTTTAATAAAACAAGCATGACAGAATGTAGAGCTCTAAACGAATGTTTCTCCCTCAAAGTAGTCACATCCTTAGTTCCAACAAAGCTACACCTGCTGGAGACATTATTTGGAACTCCTCTTTGGGGAAAGGAAGGCCTTAAAAGGCAGTCTATGAGCCACATTAGAAAACAGCCTTCCATTATGTTCGGCTGTTTAAAAACAGAAAATCCACGCTCCAAAGATGACACTGAAAAAATGAAAAGTGTGCTATAGCTCTTGTGGAGGCTCCAAAAGACCTCTAGCAAATTCTGAGTAACAGCATTACCACTGGAGAAACGTGTGTCCTCCCAGGACAGCCACTTTCAATGGGAGGGCATTCATTTGGATAGACAAGGTCTGATGTCTATTTAAAAAAAAAAACAAAAACCCACAAAACCCAGCCACACTCCTTTATAGTCACACTTGCATTTGATTAAAAAAATACAACAACAACACTCACACATGGTTCTTGTATGAATTCTAATTAAGAGACATTACATTCAGAATGATAGCACTCATAGTGATAATTTTCAGAAGACTCTAACAGCTTCTTTGCCACTTCAGGGGTACATAGGGTGCAGCTGTTTACCTGAATGTATTCTTAAATAAGTGACTACTACCACTCTCATCTTCCTAGTTGTAGCTCTGTGACAGGCTACCGACTGCAAGTTCGTGTTCCAGACCTTCTTTGCCAACACAGATTAATTACAAGGGAGCCACACCCCACCGTCTTAGGGTGAATTGGGAAAGGGCCGGTTAAATGAGGAAACAGGCCATTCCTTGGTAAAAGTTTGCAGTTTTCTTTCCCAATACATCTTCTTTTTATTGAGAACTTCCATTTTTATCCTGTGTTCCTCCTCTGCCATCTCACACTCTCGCTCTAGCTGCTGGATTTTGGCCACATGCACCTCATTCATCTGTATCAGCTGCAGTTGTAAGATGGACATTTGTTGATGGTGTTCTTCCTCATGCATCTTTTTTAAAGCACCTTCCTGAGAGGTTTTGCTCCTGTAGTTTTTATTGGCTGTTATTCTGACAGCTGAACACGAGGGTTCAGGTTGAGAGGTCCCCTCACATACTGGGAAATGTATGAACTCTTTCTCATCATCGCACAGTTCTCTATTTGAAACAGCAAATGATTCTGAAAAACAGTAGCAGAAAACATGTTCAAAGATTTTACAGGCACAGAGTAAATCAATCCTATTTCAAATGACAGGGTCCCCCACGACAGGATGATCCGAAGTAGCATCTGCTCTGGTCTGCATGTTCACAGGTACCCCTGCCCCACCTGACTTCTCAAAAACCCATAAATCGAGAGCAATTTTCCCTGAAGAAGTAACGATAAAGGGTTTCATTATGTCATTTCTGGCACTTCGAACTACGGGAACAGTGGTCAGAGATTGCGCTTATCAAGAATTGGAGACCTGGCTATGTGGATATAAATCCTAACATGACATGTGCACGACTCCCACTGAGCAGAAGACCACAGTACGAGGCCAGCAGTGGGTTTTCAGATTAAGTTCTCCCGCAGTCTATCTCCCTCTCCGATTCTCATTCAGCCATGAACACTGAAGTTCAGTCTCCACAAGGGCACCTTTGCTGTGGGTCCTGGTCACAGGTCTTAACCCTTACCCAGGATAGCCATCTTAACAAAGGTTCTTCCTTGAAAGATGAGCCTACACGCCCTGGCTTAACTTCCTCAGACTTCTCTTCAGTCTCCTACATCTGGCTGTTGCCTCTAGCACTGCCATCTGGGGGTCAATATTCAGATCCCAAAGACACTTTCCAACGTCCCTCGTATGTAACTTCTCCCTAGCACTTGACAATCCTTCTTGACATTTCTTTCCTCTATTAGCTTCTGAACCATCGCTCTCTCCTAAGTTTTCTACAGCCTCCTTTATGATTGCTCTTTAAGTCTCCTGTCAGGACTCACACTTAAATCTTCCCCTGGGGTTCCTATCTTCGGCTCTGTTTTCAATCCACCCTAAGTAACCCTCATAATCTGGTTCCGACCTTCCTTTATCTTCCTTGCCTTACTCTTCAAATTACCCTGTGTACCCTCCAATCCTACCACAATCTTTATTTTTTTCCCATAATTCTGTCTTACTGCTCCTTCAGCTAAAGTTGGGCTCACTATTTGTCCCCACTCCCTTACTCAAACACACACTCTTACTCCAGTTTCCCCTTTCAACCTCCCGCATAACCCCTACTTCATTCAGGATCAATGCCACTTGCTGTGAAACCTCAGCCCTCTCCTTTCTCTGTACATACTCTTCTGTTACAGCACTTAACACATTCTAGTATTATTTGGGGACCATGCCTTAATCATATCTTTTATCCTTGGGCACCAATTATTTTGCTTGGTACCTAGTGGATGCCTAGTGAATATTTATGGGCTGAAGCTTTGAACAAAAGGGGAAAAGAGCTTATGGATACAAAAGGATGCCACGTTTGGTGGTGCCATGTTTGCACTAGTATTTTTATTGGGCAATGATACAAGTGTCAATTAGGAAGTTTCAATAAGGAAACCACTAATCCCACTAACCCGTGGAGTCTTCTAGCTGTGACTCCAATGCCTTCTTGGGAAGCTTTATATTTCCAATAATGAGAATCATCTCCTTGGAGAAAAATAATATCAATTTATTAACAGAGTTGATTACATTATTACATCCACTCCATTATTCCAGAAGATGTGATGCTGGGAATGTTAATGGCTACTGGGGGAAACCTAACTCATAACAGTCTGTTAATAAAAGGAAAATGGCTACTGTTTATTTAGATTATTTCACTCCAAGGGGTTAGGTAACAACCATAACTAGTCCCTAATTAAGGTAAAAGAAAAGGTAAAAACCTTACTTTTGAAAGAGAAGGTTAAAAGGACCTCTCTGTCATCCAGAGATAATGAAAATGTCTCCCTAGGAATCTTTCCCAAATCCAGCGGCTATAGCCTCAATTAGATGTCCTTCCTTCATGCTCCCACTGGTTCCTAAACCTACCTCTGGCAGAGCACTTGTTAAAACTGGCGGTTTAACTACCTCCCCTTCAGGTCTCTGATTACTTTGAAGACAGAGACTGCCTCTAGTTCATCCTCCTGGAGGACCCAGAACAGGGCCTGACACACTGCTAGGCATGTAAGAAGCGTGTGCAGGATGAATTGGCTGCAGTAGGTCACATCCCTCTCAACACAGCACAACTGTGTAGAAAGAACAGTGTTCTGAGTGGAGAGCTGAGGCACAGGACAAAGGAACAGGAAAGGCTTGGCACTGAGAATAGGATCCCTCAGATGGGATCAGATGCAAAGAGGATTACCTCATCCGTTTCCTTTCTAGTCTCAGATCTGAAACTGTCTTCAAAGAAGACTGGACACATTAGATGTGTTTTGGTACCTTTAGCCTCTTTTCCCTTTGATTTCATTCCAGAGGATAGTTCTGAATACTCCTCTGAGCCTTTAAAGTTCATGCCCTGACAATGCTACTCATCTCTCCCAATATCCAAATGCTCATTTTTATCTCAGTAATTCTTGGTTTTAGGAGCCTTTTGATGATGATGATGGTGATGGTGATGGTGATGATGATGACGACGGCAGCTACCATTTTCTGAGTAGCTAACCAGGCATTAGGCTAGTGCTTTGCAGCATTACCTCATTTAATCCTTACAGCAACCCTCTGAGGGAGGTATCAGTATAGAAAACCAAACACAACATCTAAAGTCATTTGGCTAGTTCAAAGAACCAGGACTCCAATCCAGGTCTGCACAACTCCAAAATCCAAGCTCAGCTACTACAACACCTGGCCTCTCACTGCATCACTTGCTCAGCTGATCACTTATGTACCTTAAAATGCAATCTCCAAGTTGTATCAACTACAAAACCATCTATTATTAAGAATATGCATGTATATCCTAAATTCTGATCTCCAAATTTCTCTCTAGAGTTGTGAACATGAAGACAGCATGTTTATATCCAGGAGCAGAGAAATGACTCTACTTTAAAACTAATTTTTTTAGTTTAAATGTGTGCTAACAAACGCATTTTAAATTTAAAAAGCCAGGCCTCTTAAGACTCTGGCAGAAGCTGGGGCTTAAAACTAGAGAAGCTCAATGGAGTAATTAACTTTCACACAAATATTAGCTCCAATGAATGGAAGCTAATGTTCAGATGGGGAGAATCTCCTCTTAATTAGAGAAAGACTATCCTGGGCATGGCAACCTTCTGCAAACACACACCATGTAATATCTCTCCCAGGTAAAACAAAGCTCACCTGAAGTAGAAAACAATTCGATCTTGTGCAAAATGGATAGGAAGGCCTAAAAGCTTTCCTGGGAGCAGAGAACACAGTCAAGGGGGTGTTCTTCCACTTGGGCAATCTGAGTACGTTTAAGCTCATCGGGAAAACCTACTAAGGCAGTAAAAGGATGGGAAGGAAACTGTGTACAGGCTGAAGCTCAGCTCTTCTTAGCAGAACAAAGGAAACAGGATGGACTGGGAACACGGATAAATAAGATGTGGGGGATGCATACTACGGAATATTATCCATCAACTAAAAGAAACAACTTAGACTGACACACTGCAATGGGAATAGATATTTAAAACATTCTAAGTGAAAAGCAGCAAAAGGAAAAGGAATGGTATCTACTGCACAATTTTTAATCCATGTAAATTTAAAATATATGCACAAACACCAACGCATGCTTTCAAGAACATGTGAGAGAATACACAAGCACCTTAGAATGATTAAGGTGCAGGAGAAAAGAATGAAAGTGGTGAATGGGGATAAAAAAGTAATAAATGTGTAAGTAACAAACAAAAAAAGGGCTTTTCCAGACCAATGATGCTAGTGTGCCATGACTGGTAAAAATATAAGTCAGTCCCCTCTACTGGAGTTCCCACCCCCAAAAGAATAGGATTGGACTAAACAGTGATAATAATGGAAATTATTAAGAAATGTTTGCATTATTTAATATAGCTTTGCATACCTATGTCTGTGTTACTGGATTATAGCTTTATAGTAAAGAAATAATAGCATATGAATTAAGTGTAAGTTCTCTCAAGATATTTGAGTACTACTGAAAGCTTAGTTTTCCTAAGTGTATTTGACATTTGGCCATCCTTCCCTCCCGACCACCCCTAGCAAATTTTGTTGGCTCCCTTAGTTTGTTCTGCAAACCTCTTCGCCAAAGATAATGGAAGATAAGTGTCAAAGGCAAATTATCACAGATCATAAATCTACAGGGTATAAATTGTTTTAATATATTTAAAGGGAAAATACTGGTTTTTTACAAATACATTCCAAAGTGTTAAATTTTAAGACTACTGTGTTCAACTACAGATGTACATTTTGAGCAAGTCATTGACAAAGCTAAGACTATGCATGCAGAGGACGGTGATCAAGATGACACAGCTGTTTTTGATAATTGGAATTTTGTATTTAGAGGTTACATTTTGTCAGCTTATGAATGGGTAGCTCCTGGAGAGGTCACAGGGTCCCCGTCTGGCCTGTGAGTTTAGTACCACTGGCCTCAGGAGTCCCTGTTTGTCATTGGCTTGCTTTTGAATTACTTTGGCCACAAGTTCTGAGACAATGCTGTGTAAAACAGGAAGGGGCCGTCCTGAAGGGTGTTATTTGTGAAAAGAACTTGCTGAGTGCCTTCACCAGAGGCAGTAGAGTCTGCAGTTGAACCACAGTAAATGGGGATAATTTTGCACGGCACAGACATTACAGTAGTTGTCTTTATGATAGGAACTGATTCCTTGAACGTATAATTGAACTCTAAAATGAACTATGCCTCTATGCAGGTTTAATGAAATTTCTGAGGTTGCTGAAATTTGTATATTTGTTTTCCTTTTCCAATGCAAGATCTGCTGATGAGGGGAAATATCTGACTGGTTTTATTATGGTTTATACATGAATAAATGGGATATTTAGTTCTGTACATAAATCTACAGTGAGTACATACACTGGAATGAGAGACAATCATATTAGACCAAATCATCAGATCAAACGACAAAGACATACTTTTGAGGCTTGAAAGTTCAAAGCTGACATTGACCTCTTGAAGGCCAGTTTTCCAGCCATTTGCTGCCCTGGCTCAACCCTCCACCCCACTCTCACATCCACATTTGCAGCTGGGTTCCCCTCACTTCCTCACTGCTGGGGATTGTGACAGCAAATTTAGTTCACCCATCCGTGGTATGGTCTGCAAAACTAACTCAAACCCAACTCCTTCGTTTTACAGAAGGGGAAACTGAGGCTCAGAGGGCATTTTAAAATAGTGTTTGTTCACTATCTTGAGACTCTGTGGAATTTTTAATCACCTTATTTTGAGTCATTCATTATTGGGAAAATCAAACCCCTGTTACAAAGGAGAGAAGCCAAATAGGTTCAAATGAAGAAGCACTTGGAATTTCTGGATTTTACTGTGTATTTGGCATACATCATGCAACAGGCCCTCTGTTATCACTGGGACATAACCAGACCCGGGTACCTTAAGGTCTAACAGCCTTAAGGGCATAGAACATTAGATTATTGAAGAATCTGAAAAAAAAAAAAAAATAGATGACACAGCTGAAGCCATCTCACACAAGAAACAGTTGGAGGGAGGCCTCTAGTGGAATCTGCCAGGCTCCTTTCTGTTTAACAAATGCCAACAAATCTTTCGGCACCTAATTCTGTCACAGGCACTCTGTAAGGTGTTTGGACAGAGCTGGTCGATAGAAATGTAATATGAGATACATACATAACTAAAAATTTTTCTCATAGGCACATTAAAGAAGTAAAAAGAGGTAAAATTAATTTAAGTAATATATTTTTGATCCAATATATTTAAAGTATTATCATTTCAACATTTAATCAACATAAACGTTGTTAGTAAGATATTTTATTGATACATTCTTTTTTGGTACTAAATCTTTGAGATATAGTGTGTACATTTATAGCACATCTCAATTCAGTCTCCCCACATTTCAAGTGCTTACCAGCCTCATGTGGCTTGTGGCTACTGTACTGGACAGCACAGTAGAGACAGAGAGATAGTAGAGATAAAGTTAGTAGAGATAATAACTGAACACACACACACACACATACACACACACACACAGTGGAATGTGAGCCATAACCCTATAGCAGGTTTTCAACCTCTTCCCCAGCAAGACCCAGAAGGGATGATTAACAATTCCAGCTTTCTTTTTCTTTCTTAAAACTAAGTTGAAATGCAAAATGAGTGAGGTAACCTCAAAGCTGTTTAAATGTATGGAAAGTGTTCCAGTACCTTAACTACTAGAGTTTACAGATACTTTGGACACAGTTCCCAACTGACAAAGCAGCATGCTTCTCCACCGCCCTCCAGATTTGACCTGGAAACAGGAACCAGGAAGCATATGGCTGTACTTTAATAATCACCAGCAAAGAGAAGTCTCATGTGTCATATATGTACAAACATCCAATTTAAAATAAATCTCTTTTACAAGTGAGTCTCTAGCAAATGTCACTACAGGAAGGACACTGAGAATCCATATTTATTGCCTTCTTGCTGGAAATTTAGAAATTGTTTTTATGAGTAAATGAACTACATTCTTTCCTCTAAAAAGCAAGAGAAAAAAGTCTGTGGAATGGACTTTCTAGATCCTACCCTAGAATTTGAAAATGGGGAAAGAAGACTGTCCCGTTAAAATAAGTCTATGAAATCAATACGCAATCATCCAGATCACGGATTTGCGAAGTAAACTGCACACAGTCCACACCAGCATCTTCCTCGGCAACATCTCCCAGGGAATATGAGCAATTTGAAAAGCAGCCCTGCTGATTCACCTCCCTCCCTCCCTCCCCCAGCACCATTCCTTTCACTGCCTCCAGACACGCAATCGCTCCAAGGCCAGCATAATGGAGAGGAACAGGCTGAAGCTATAAACATCTCCAAAGCAAGGACACTCAATTAGCAGCGGGCCCCCTCCACCACAGAAGCAGCAACAAAGAGGGGTGAGAGAGAGCTGGCAGTGTCCATATCAACACCGTCTTCTGGGAGCTGCCCTGGCTGGGGAGCTCAAGAATCAAAACTCAGACACAGGGTTCCTACCCTGAGAAACAATACATGAGTTTCTTGACATTCACCACTATGGTTGCCCAACTGGCTCCCTAGACTTAACCTTGGCCAAATGATCAGAAAACAAACATTTGATCATAATTTAGCTTCCCAGGATGATCTGCCGACAGGAAAAAAAAAAAAGTGCTAATCAAAAACATGTATTCTGTTCACTTGGTTATTATCTTTTCCACTCTATACGGATAACATTCTTGGTTTTAGACAATTTCTTGTGACTTTTAATTAACCAGTCCCTCAGAGCTCAATTTACTCTGGGGACACTAATAAGTGAATTTCTCATCCTGCAAGCCAAGAATCGGATTTTCCTAGGCAAATGCTTGCTTCCTGGGTCCTTGGAGCACCTTATGAACAGCCCTCTGGCCTTCCCAGAAATCTTCCTCTGCTTCAAGTATATTTTCTGCAAACTGCAATCAATCTTTATATAAACTGGTCATTCCTATCTTAAAAGAGGCAGGAATTATCGGCAATTTATCTATATGCATCCTCACCCTGCCCTTGCCTGGAGACATTTCAATAAGCCCCTTAATTCCAACTTTTTAAAGCCATGACACACTATCGCTACAGCCTTGATTACATGACATTCTTTTCCTTCCCCAAGAATTAAGTATGACATTTTTCTCTTTTCAGTGGAAGTATATTAAAACTAAAATGATTTTTTTCCAGAATTTCTCAAGTTTCCTAGAGTGCACAAACCAAAACTATAGATCACAATATTATAATGGGTAGAAATGCTGGTTTTTAATCTGAGTGACTGCTAAATGGGTGTTTGCTATATTAGTCTCTGTACTTTTCCTAAGTTTGAAATAGTTCACTTTCTTAATGTGGCATTTTGAGTAACTTAATGCGGAGCTTTGCACATAATAGGTCCTCAAAAACTATTTTTTGAAAAAAAAATACAATAGAGTGAATGAATATAAATCCTCCAGTTCTCTTTAATATATTTGAGATAGATTGAGATAAGCAACTAAGATACTTCATTAATAACTATATTAATGTAGCCCCTTATTTTTCCTTCTTAAGTAATAACAGAGATAAGTGAGATCTCTCTAAGAGAGACACAAGGAGATAAGAGCTTCTATTTTTATGTACGACTTGAATGTCCGATCTAATTGGGAAATTTTGTATTGAGAAAGTCAAGTTTGATATGAAAGTTTCTTTTTTCTAAATTCCCTCGAAATGAAGGACTTGAACATCACAATGTCAAACAGGTACCCAAGGAGAACATGCAAGCGGGCGTCAGGCACCGATACCTTGGGTGGCGGCATCAGCGTGGTACTCGGGCTCCTCCTCGGGAGGGCTCTGCAGGAAGTACAGCTGCTCGGGCAGCATGTTGGCGATCTTCTCCTTCCCCAGGACGTGGGTGCTCAGAAGGGGGCTGACACTCCGTTTCACTTTCTCTCTCCTTTCATGGGCCATAATCTTTTTGGTCCGAGCCTTGATGTTCTCCCAGCACTTCTTCAGCTGTTTGAAATCCCGCAGCGACACGCTGGGCTGCGAGTTGTATTCATGGGCGAGCGCCTGCCAGGTACGTTGCTTGAGGGCAATAGTTCGCGCGTCGCTTTTCTTACACTCCAGCACATACTTGTACTTTTCTACTAAAGCCAGCAGGATGCTCTTTTCCAATTCTGAGAAGTATTTGGCAGGTTTTATGATTTCGTTGTTTTGCATTTTCCACTATGTTTCTCCTGGCTGTTAGCTATCCTGGAACAGGAAGTTTGAAACAATCAGTACCAACTCCAGCAATAAACAAGTCAGCGAATCACTCAAGCTCTATCCCTGACTTGATTCCCTGGTCTGAAATACGGTACTTTCTTTTCCACTCATGTTGAATTGTGGTATTCTCAAGAAAACATTCAGAAGATTACAAGGAATGGGGTTTTTACTTAAAAGTAGATTTTCAGGTAGGACCTTTGCTATAGGTCTTGACCATTTTGTGATTATCTGGTACAGAACAGCAAAAAAAAAAGTTGAACATCTATGTGGAACTCTAATGTGTTCATTTATTTCTGCTTAATATTAAGGAACAGATAATTCCCCAAATTCATCATGTTAGGCAGCTTTTAAACTAAACAGGTCTCTCAAAATTTTGTCACAGCTGAAGACAAGAGAAGCCACTGTGTGATCTAATACAACAGATAATGTAACTACTACCAAGATTTCAGAATCATCCAGAAATCACCCCAGAAGATCTGACATTTCCATCACTATGTCTGTGACCTTCGTTAGGTCCATGCTCTTAGAAGAACCTCAGTTTCTTTACCTTTAAAATGAGGGCTTGGAGTCTGTGATCCTTAAGGTCTAAGGGCCACTCTTATTTTATTTATTTTTCTGTTTTTTAAACATCTTTATTGGAGTATAATTGCTTTACAATGGCGGGCCACTTTTAAAAGTGTACAGTTCTGTGTAAATAATTAATATAATTTCAGAAGTGTAAGGGCCTGGACACTTTAGAGCTTGAGTCCAGTGCCTCTCTTTTTTTTTTTTTCCTGGACATTTCATATAAATGGAATAATTCAATATGAGGTCTTTTGTGACTTGTTTCTTTCACTTAGCATAATGTTTTCAAGGTCTGTCTATGTTGTAGCATGTATCAATACTTCATTCCTTGTTATTACCAAATGATATTCCATTTTACAGATGTAGCACAGTCTATATCCATTTACCAATTAATGGATTTTTAAAATTGAGATATAGTTGACATGTAACATTACATTGGTTTCAGGTATACAACATAACGATTTTATTTATTTATATATATATATATATACACACATACACACATATGGAAATGATCACCACAATAAATCTAGTTGACATCCATCACCACACAGTTACAATTTTTTTCTTTTAAGATCTATTCTCTTAGCAACTTTCAAATATACAATATAATACTATTAACTATAGTCACCATGCTGTATATTACATCCCAGGACTTACTTACATTATAACTGGAAATTTGTACCTTTTGACCACCTTCACCCATTTTGCCCCCCCCCCCACTCCCCATCTCTGGCAACTACCAATCTGTTCTGTATCTATGAGTTCTTTTTCTTTTTTCTTCTTATTCTTCTTATTCTTCTTCTTTTTTTTTTTTAGATTCCACATACATGTGAGATCATACAGTATTTGTCTTTCTCTGTCTGACTTATTTCACTTAGCATAACACCCTCAAGGTCCATCCCTGCTGTCGTATATGGCAGGCTATCCTTCTTTTTTGTGGTTGAATAACATTCCTTTGTGTACCTATATACCACATTTTCCTTATCCCTCTTTTCAACTGAGGGAACTAAACTAAGGGCCAGTAAGGTGAAATGGATTGTACAAGATCACAAAGATGGTGACTTCAGAAGTCAAGAACCTGGACTGCCCTGATAGTTTGGTAATCTTTTTTTTAAACACACCAAATAATAGCCATTTTTTAATGCATATTCGTTTAACGTCTTTGTTCACATATTATAGTAAAAGTTACCAATTTTATATTATTTTAAAAATGTGAAATGACATTCCATTTTCTCCCTTATCATTATTACAGTCTACATACCTTTTTATATTTTAGATAAAAATTGTATATATTTAACATACATAGTGAAATGATTACTACAAACAAGCTAAATAACATATCTCCTCACATAGTTACCTTTTACATGCGTGATGAGAGCGCCTAAAATCTAGTCTCATCATATTTCCAATATTCAATACAGTATTATTAGCTACAGTCATCACTCCTGTACACTAGATCTCTAGACTTATTCATCCTACATAACTGCACTTTGTACCCGTTGACCAACATCTCCCCGTTTCTCCCACCCCCCCATCTCCAGCCCCCAGTAAGCACTGTTCTACTCTCTGCTTCTGTGAGTTTGAATAGCCTGGTATTCTTAGTATCATTTCACAACTATCTCGTGAGCTCTCACCTTGGGTGACTCCAAATTACTCAACCATGACTCCCTAGGTCATCTTGCCATCCTCCCCAGTGCTGAGCCAGCATCTTTCACACAATAAATGCTTAATAAATGTCTTATTCCACTGAACCTATGTGTGTTTTATGACCACACAGTTTTCCACATCTTTTAATCACAGGAAACTTCCTACAAAATTAATCTCTCAGTTACATTATGGCAAGAATGTCGCTAAGCAACAGAGAATGCAGCAATAAAGCAAGCGTTGCATGTGCCCTTTGTGGAAAGGGCTGACACGCCCAGTCCTCCTTACATTCTCTAAGCCTCTGATTTTTCAGAATAACAGGCAAGCATCAAGATACTGATGATATAGTCCATTTAAAACTGACCAACTGGGCTTCCCTGGTGGCGCAGTGGTTGGGAATCCGCCTGCCAATGCAGGGGACACAGGTTCGAGCCCTGGTCTGGGAGGATCCCACATACCGTGGAGCAACTGGGCCCATGTGCCACAACTGCTGGGCCCACACTCTAGAGCCCGCAAGCCACAACTACTGAGGCCCACGTGCCTGGAGCCCATGCTCTGCAGCGGGAGAGGCCACCGCACCGCAACGAAGAGTAGGCCCCGCTCACCGCAACTGGAGAAGGCCCACACACAGCAACGAAGACCCAACACAGCCAAAAATAAATAAATTAATTAATTAAAACAAACAAAAAAAACTGACCAACCTGTATTGAAAGAGTTAGAAACTAACTTGAAAGGAGTCCCACTGGCCAAAAATGGGACATTTGAACAAGGGTGATGGGTACACAAAGATTCATTAAATTATTCTCTTGATCTTTGTGCACGTTTGAAAAGTTCCACAATACAAAGCTGGGGGGTGGGGGGAGGCTGTGACTTTTAAGTTTATGGTACACTGATTTAAAAAATCACACCATTACAAGTCAGCTTTTCACCTACTATGCCTGGGGAGGGGTTACTATAGTTGTAAATAACTGAAATCTGTTAGATCTGAGGCTGGAGGGGACCCAGCCAGATCAGAGAGCCTTGAAATAGAGGCCAAGGAATGTAGGCTTTACATGGGGGCAACAGAGCCTGGTCAGGGTCCCCCAGTATGTACCACCTCCTCCCAAAAGTTAAAGTTAGTGTCATCAATGTCTCCAGATACAAGGTACCTCACATTCATCATGGACACATCAGTATCAGAAATCGAGAGATTTAGACAAGTCAAAGGTGGTTTGGCCCTCAGGTCTTGGGCAAAGAGAAATGAGGGGGAATTTATCTTTGGAGATGTGTCCCTGTACCCCTAAATTATCAGGCCTACGCTTCAGTCACGTTGCTCTAATGTTCCTACGATGATCCAATCTAGGCCCCTTCTTCCCCAAAGGTCCAAAATTAATTTTTGACTTCGTCAATACTCCTATTTCCTATAGATCGGTGTTCCCAAACTGAAATTTATTAACACACCCTACCTATATCTCTTCTATATGATCTCTATCTGCCAAGATGACTACGTTCAACTTTATGTTCTATAGTTTTTATTATGAAATCAATAGGTATACTGAATGTTCTTAAACTACACAGCCCCCAGAGCAAATTCTGATCTGAAGCCCATCCCAATTCTTCTGCCCCCAGAAGATGTCTACCCACTCTTTTTAAGAATCACTGCTATAAGGATTGGGAATCTGATTCACAAATGAAAAATGGATTGTTCCCTGTTTCATTCTATTAAAGGTAATGCTATTTTATACATTATATATTTTTTCTTTTTAAATAAATATTTTTTTCTACCCTTGATTATTTCAAGATAAATTCCCAGAAGAGGAATGGTTGCCACAAAAGATAAAAACACTCAAGACTTTTGTTCCATCACCATCTGCCCTCCAGAAATGGTATACTAATTGACATGCCCACTTCATTGACTTCTGCTGTTAACATTTTTTAAATCTATGCCAACTGTGGAGGTGAAAAAATGTCCCTTCATTGTTTAGTGATATATGAATTGCAGCTCTCGGCAAATAAGCCATACTCTGCCTGAACAAAGTCCCTCTGATACTTAGTGGAAATGAAACTACATGGAATTAGTTCCAAGCAATTTAATAATTCTTCCTCACAGTGTGTGCAGTACCACTAACTGCCACCAGGTGGTGGTGGGCTGGGGGGGAGTCTAAATTCATAAGGATCTTAACCTAAGTGTGGCCAGTTGAGTCTCTAATAAGAGCAATAATTACAATAGCAGATAATTTTTATTGAGCCTTTACTGTGAGTTTGACACAATACTAACTGCTTAATATGCACTATATCATTTAATCTTCCCAAAAATAGCCCCTGAGAGCATAATTTGTTACACTGTTAAAAAAACCAAAAACCAAAAAAAAAAAACCCCACAAAACTTTATGAAAGTACCAGAAATACCAAAAGAAATTACACAATTGCTCTCAAAAGCAAATACTCAGAATTACCAACACCTGGGGACCATTAATAGCCTATTAATTAAACTATTATTTAATCACTAGCTAAGTAAATCCAAGTTACCAATTTACTTTGCTTAATTTTGTAGAACAGCAGGCCTCCCTCGGCCATGTGGTTGCATCCTGCCGGGCTATAAAGGGATTCTGGTGTGAGACAGTGTACCCTAAAGGTCCCCTATGGATCCCCAACAGCCTCCTGAAGCAGGCTGTTTATCCCCACTAAACCAATTATTATTCCTATTTCCCGGATCAGAAAAGTGAGGCTCAGTAACTTGCCAGTGATCACACAAATAGTAGCAGCACTAGGATTCAAACCCAGGTCTGACTCCATGCCCAGGCTGCTCTCTGATCTGCTTAGCCCTCTTCTTTCAGACCTAGTGACAGCCTCTAGTGCTCCAGCTCAAATTACATATCAATTAGCAATCTGATTGTCAGCAGGGACAACCTAGGAAGAGCTGTGCCTGCTTCCCTCATCTCCATTTGTTGGCTCCTCCCCTCCCTTCCCCACTCCCATCACCTTCCCCCTTCTAGGTCTCAAACCTAGGGTCCACAGCTCCCCACCCCAACCCAGGTGCACCCCTCTCACTCTAACTAGGGTTCTGAAATAATTTCCACTGTTGATCTGCTAAGAATGTATGTTTGAAAAGTAACTGTAGCAATAATATGGGGCTTTAAAATGGTCCACACCTCAGGGGAACTGGATGCTGACATTCTGCCTTAGCACCTGACAGTCCTAAGTAAACAAACACTTCCCAAAGAAAGAGATCTCCAAGAGAAGCTTATTAGAAACTTCGAGGCTAGAAAGCACATTATAGCTTAAAACTGCTTAGGAACGTCCATAACTGGTTATAGATGACAACACAACAAGCCTTCTCTGCTACGTTAGCCTTTATTAGAAACTGCCCTTCCCTTCCCCCCAACTCCCCTCTGTACGGATCATCTTTTTTGTCTGCTGTTCTGCTAGACAGAGTGCTACCCGTTCTTATGCGTGGTTGTAGGACAACAAGCAGCCCAGAGACCCCACAGTGGGCCCTCAGCAAAATTTAATGAATGAATGTATTTTGATATAGTCATAAAACTGTCTACCATGCACAGAATGAGTATCATACATGGTAAAACAATCAGTACACCAAAAAGCTGCATTAAAGTAAAAACGGTCAAATAAAATAGCAAAATCCAAATGCAATGGAAGTTCCTCTTGGGCTAAGCAAAGACCCGTAGACAAGACTAAATAAAATAGCAGGATTCCAATACCATAAAAGAACAAAGGGGAAATAATCAGCAAAATTCCCAAAACACTAACATTGACTAAACCACCAGAAGATTGTAATAAGTACATTTAATATGCACCTTAAAAATCCATCTGTTAGGGGACTGAATGTTTGTATCCTTCCCCCCAAAAAAATTCATTTGCTGCAACCCTAACTCCCAGGGTGACTGTATTTGGAGATCAGGCTTTTAAGGAAGTAAGTAAGATTAAATGTGGTCCTAAGGATGGGGCCCTGGTTCAAGAGGATTAGTGCCCTTAGAAGAAAAGACATCAGAGAGCTTGCCCCTTCCCCCACTAACCCCAGGGCTTAAAAAGAGGCCATGTGAGCACACAGAGAGATGGCAGCCACCTACAAGCCAAGAGAAGAGCCCTCAGAATGAAACCTACCTTGCCGGCACCTTGATCTGGACTTCCTAGCTTCCAGAACTGTGAGAAATAAATTTCTATTGTTTAAGCCTCCCAGTCTGTGGTCTTTTATTATGGAAGGCCAAGCTGACTAACACACCATCTAATGATATTTTAAGTCCACCAAGGGTCAAACTATGTCCTAAAATTTCAGCAAAGACCAGAGAAAGTTGGCCAGATTTTACTTCTACTGCTGTTTGTAGAAAAGGGAGTTCTTTGAAGTCAATACTCAGGATGGGAACCATGACTAAAAATCTGTGACACTGAGACCTCAGACAGATATTAGGATATTAATGCACTACTGTTCTTAAAGTGAAGTGAAATAACCAAGACAGTGGATGCAGAGAACCTGGGCTCAAATCCTGAATTCAGCGCTCACCTAGCTGTGTGACTTTGGGCAAGTCAATTAACCTCTAATGCTTCATCTGTAAAACAGGGTTAATACTCCCTACTCTGCTTTATTCCCTCTACACAACTGTCCTGCAATGGGAGTAAAGAGGCACAAACTAGATCTTCAATAAATTTTAGTTCTTTGCACCCCTCTCACCCATACTGAACTGCTTCCAAAAGTAGAATAGTGGTCTAAATACAGTGTATACTCAAATACTTATTGGCTCTTTTATTCATAGACACACAGTTCAACAAATATGTAATGGACTCCTGCCAAAGGCTCAGTACTGTCCTAGAGTATGTGGGAGATACAAAGACAAGCTGAAGGAGCATTGGCACGCAGAAACTGACAACCAAAAGGAGAGGTACAATGAAATGGACACCATAACAGAGGACAAAGCACCCTGGGTGTTCAGAGGAGAGAAGAGGTTAATTTGCACTCTTCATGAACAAGAGGACATTTGAGCTAGATCTTTAAGAATGTATAGGATATGAACAGAGAGAGCTGAAGGAGATCATTCAGATAAATAATTGATAAGAAAGGACCTGGATTCTGAGTGGTGGTGATGTTAATGGAACGGAGGCAGTGCATGCCAGGGACTGTTTCAAAGTGAGAAATGACCAGGACGTGTGTGTGTCTGCACTACGGTGGGGGATCAACAGAAAGTAGAGACAAAGAGGATACAGGAGGATTAAACAAGCACCTAGAGCACCTACATGCGCAGGCACCGGAAGGAGGGGTATTCCTTAAGATCCAGGAGACCACAGTCCAGTGAAGACATATCACAACACAGTGTACTGTGGATGGGCTGGTGACAAGGCAGTGTGATAAGCACAGTGACAGAGATGTACCCAGGGATGTTACTCCAGGACTGGGTGGGATCTAGAATAAGGACATTAATTCCTATCAGAATAGACTGGAAATAGAATTAGCATTAGAACAAAGCAGGGCCACTTTGGAAAGACTGAAAGAAGGAACAAATACAGAATTGGTGAGTAAGCTGCAGGAAATGTGGCAGCCAATCCCTGAAGGGAGGCCTGGCCACAGGTTATGGGTGATCAGTTTGCTCTAAAGAGATGAGAGCCTATTTCCTATCCTGGTCTGTTGACTCTGTCTCCTGACTCAGCATCCCCCAAACAACTTTTTTTGGAAACAACATAGATCCTAACATGTTATAACTAAAAAAGGACTTCAGTCCAATCCTCTAATTTTACAGATGAGGAAACTTAGGCTTAGAGCAAACTATGGGGGTTCCCGGGGTCCCAGTAACAGAGGAGGGCCTAAAAGCGAAGCTTCATTATTTGTTTTCAACCCCTCCCCCCACATCTCTTCTCTGGAACCCTCCCGTCATCAAGATGCCCTTTTGCTAGGTACCCTCAAGCCTTCCCCACTATCCCAACTGAAAACTCGAGGGCACTGCTCTCAACTCTAACACTCACTCTGTGACGTCAGGCAAGTTCCCTTTCCTCCCTGACTGTTGATTCCTCATCTCTAAAAAATAAAGCTGCAATGGGTGTTCTCTAAAGCCCCATCCGGTGCTGGCAGTCCATACTAGCACTGCTGCTACAATGGTTTTTCTGCAACCTAATTTCCACAGTTCTCTGCCAAAGACACATAGATGGTATTTTCTGATTATTTATGAGGCTAGTGGAGCTACTAGCCAAAGAAAGAGAACACTGCCACAGAATAAAGTGATCTCAGCACTTCAGAGGATTTAAGGCCCAAGCCCAGGTTTAACTCTATAGGTTAAGTAGTTCCAAGTGAAACATCTAAAGCAGGTGATGGGATCTCTCTTTCCCCAGCTCCTTGAAGACCACCTGGTACACAGTAGGTACTCCATAAATATTTGTGGAATATACGTTGAAACTAACCTGCTCGCCATTCACATTTTTTTACTAATTATATCTAGATGTTCTACTATCTTAAATTTCTTCTTCTATAAAGGATTTCTCATAACAAAAATCATTTCCTGGCTTCTTCTTGTAAATACTGTTGCATGCCAAATTTTTTACAACATGATACAACAAATTTCTACAGCTGTGATGCCTTCATGATTTCATTTGAGGCAGAGGTAAGAATAGTCAGACATTACTGTCCCCGTGCACACCTTGCCGTGTACCTGCTCTCGCGTGTTCAGACCTGTCTACTCAGGATGGCCACTCACCTGTGCCCTCTCCGTCTTCTTTCTTTCCCTTAGGGGAGCTTCCAGTCTAAACCTAGCACTAAACTTGCTTCCTCCAGGGCTCTCCCTCCCCTTTCCCTTCGCCACCCACTCCAGGCAGCCAAGTAACTGGGAAGCGTTTATTTTTACCATCTGTGTCTGAGGGTGACTGTGAGCAGAACCAGCCTTGTGTTTAAGGCAAGAGCTCCGCCCTCCCGTCCCCCCTCCCTCACAGTTCCCTCTGTGAACCAGAGGCAGGTTCTTAAAGGTCCTGACCCCTTCCTTCCCCTCCCCCACCGCTCCTTCCTAAACCATCTCCCCACCCCCATCCCAGTCTCCCTGAAATTTCCTTGGAGTCATTATTAAAGTACCCTCCACAGAAAGTGCTTTTACAATACAGAAAAGTCCACTTATGCAGGTGTTCCTGCTCCAGCCTGCTTCTTGTCTGTGAGGACTCTCTCCTCTAGGCCCACCACTTAAGCATCAACGGCTCTCAAATCTCTGGGCCCAGGGTCTCAAGTATTTATCTTTTCCTGCAGCCCTCAGAATTACTCTGTACTGCAATCTATCCGTACCCTCGAGGGGCTCCTCTATCTGAGCTCCTGAGGCACGGAACTACATTTTATTTGTATCTTGAGCACACAGTTGACTCTCGGTGTTTGTTCAAAAGAAAGTAGGGGGCTTCCCTGGTGGCGCAGTGGTTGAGAGTCTGCCTGCCAATGCAGGGGACACAGGTTCGAGCCCTGGTCTGGGAAGATCCCACATGCTGCGGAGCAACTAGGCCCGTGAGCCACAACTACTGAGCCTGCGCGTCTGGAGCCTGTGCCCTGCAACAAGAGAGGCCGCGATAGTGAAAGGTCTGCGCACCGCGATGAAGAGTGGTCCCCGCTTGCCGCAACTGGAGAAAGCCCTCGCACAGAAACGAAGACCCAACACAGCCAAAAATAAAAATAAATAAATAAAATTAAATAAAAAATCCTTCCCTCTAAAAAAAGAAAAAAAAATATATATATACATATATGTTGGATGTAATTTGCTTTAAAAAAAAAAAAAAAAAGAATGTAGGGGTGTCAGGGAGAACCTCTCTCCAGCCCCATCTTCTCTCCTCAGCACAACACATATTTCCAGTTGTCTCCTAGCCACCTCTATCTAGCTGTCCATTATGGGTACCTCAGAAATCTCCAAAAGCAAACGAATTATTCCTCTACCCCCAGACCTCCTGATTTCTGATAATTTCAGCCACATTAACTTGGCTCAAAGCAGAAACCTCAGCGTGCTCTTCAATCACATGGAACCACTCATCACACTTACCACTACTACACATTTTACCTCAATATCTCTTCTCTCTGCTCTGATCCTCACTGCCTATGTCCAAGGTCAGCCCTAGTCTCCCAAAATGATCTCCCAGACTTCCAGCCCCTCTTCCACACAGCCACCAGAGGGATTTTCCTTAAACATAGTGATGATGCCACAGTCCTGCGTGTAAACCTCTGACATCTCCCCCACTGCCTAAGCAATAAAGTCCAAACTGCTCACAAGGCATTCAAGGCCTTTCCAGATTTGGCCCCAATTACAGTGCCCCCTCCACCCCACCCCAAACCACCCTTTTCACGTATGTTTCAACCCGGCCAGACGAAACTCACCTTCGTGCCCTTGAACCTACTGCGTTCTCATGCCTCTGCGCATGGGGCCTCCTCTGGCTGGAATTCTTTACCCCAAGATCCACCAAGGGCTCATCTTCAACCCTCAAGGTCCAACTCTCATGAAATTTTTGTGAAGCCTTCCTCAACTAATACCCAGGCTATTATGTTTATTTTATTTATAACAGCTTCCTCCTAAAATGAGTTTAAGGCAGCTTACAAACTACGTACACGCTGCAACTAGATTTTTTTTTAAGAGAGAGGATATCGGGGCAAAGAGAAGACAGAGGTAAAAAAGATAGAAGTTAGGAATTTGTGTAGCATTCAAAACCTCTGTGATAACGTTTCATCTTGTTAAATCTTGTTAAAGAGGTAGATTAGCCCTGAGTATTCTATCCAGAATGAATGAGTTACTCTTCTCTGAGCTCACTGCCAGTTGTATATGATTGTACTTCCCATATTTTCTGTGATTTGCTCATTGTGTCCATCTCCCTCACTAGGCTGGGAAATTCCTAAGGGAAACACATAATTTCTGACTCATCTCTCTCCCCAGCATGAAGCATATGACTCAGCATAAGACTGGTGCTCAGCAGACAAGCATTAAACAACTGTCACCATGGACAGGGAAAAAGGTCCTAGTGCTTGTTGAGCTCCCTACCAGGCATTTGAAAAAACATTCTTTAATCCTCACCAAAAAATTACATGGCGGAGAAATAGCAGACCTAGGATTCGAACCTCCCACTGTCTGTCTCTCCAAAGCAACTGCTCTTTTTACTAGGCACACGGCTCCCTACTTTCACCATCACTATGTGCCCAAACACCCCCTCCTTCAAGTCCTGGTTTTAAAACAACCCTTCTCTAAGAAGCCTTTCCTGCTCCCTCAGGAGAAAAGTCAGCCTGAGTTCAGCCCCGACCTTAAACAACACTCAAGTAAGACACGGTCACAGTCGGGAGAGGAAGGGGTGCCTTCTGGGTAGCCGAGCACTAGTGGGCCGGGTGGGTGTTCTTCAGATGGTGTTGTGGGTCCTCAGCTCTCCTTCTACCCCCTGCCCCTGGGTGCAATGCCTGGGCCTTCCTGCCTTTCTCTTCCTTCTTCAGGGTCCAAAGCCTTCCAGTTCTCCCCATTTCAAACTGAACCCCAAAATAATCTCCTCAGGCCCATTGCTTCTCTAACCAAGGGAACTGTATTCAAACATACTCCATTACATCAGTTCAGCCTTTGTACTGATATTTTAAGCATCTTACCAGTCTTCAGGGTTGTTGAGCATCCCAATTGCCTCAAACATAGTAAAAGAATTTCAAGAATCATGAGAAGCGACCATTACATTTTACGAGGCCCCGTCACCTGGCGCTCAACCCATCTGAATACTTTTGGGATGTCCTGGGAATAAGAAGAGACAATCCACCGATCTCACCCCAGGATCCCTCCCCCCTCTCTCCTCCCAGACAGGATGCGTGGTCTCTAAGGGCAGGATGGAATCCTGGTCCAGAAAACTGCTGGGGTGGTAGACGCTGGTCCCTTCCTCCATATCCTCTTCCAGAGCTTCAGAATCCTCCCTTCTCATCCCTGTCCACCCCTGTCTCTCTGGCCCCAAACTCCCCTAGCAGTCCTCAGTCCTAACTCAGGAACTATGTTTTTGAATTAATATTCAACAATTTCCTTGGTAACACAATTGACTTATCTGACATACTAAAATGCACGCCCCTGGCCCTGATATTATCCTACCTCCTGGTTTTAAATGCGTAACAAATATATCCTATAACCACTCTCCTGACACTGCAGGAACATCTGTGATCTTAAATGTTACCATACCTAAGAATCACCCAATCTCCTGAATCAGAATAGGGAGACTAAATTTTCTCTATTTCCTACTCCTAAATAAAAATTACTCGTGCAATTTACAGTAGCTACATCACAGAGCCAGTGTGATGACTTAATTAGATAACTCATGCCAACTGTTTGGTACCTAGGGCCTGGTATATAGAAAGTGCTCAATATTTAGCTATGATCATTTACGTACATTATCTCTCACAATAGCACCTGAGGGTAGGCATTACACCACGCACTCCCCTGCCACCATCCCTCCCCCCATCTCACCCCCATTTACAGAAGCAGGAGCCAAGGCTCGGAGCAAAGGAGATTTCCCAAGGTCAGGCGGGCACCGATGTGATGTTCGGCCCTCAGCCTCCGAGTGAGGGACCCCTCCCATTACACCCCTGTAAGGGACACAAGGGGTCTTAAAGGAGACGAGTATGGAAAAGCGCGAGCACAGTGCCCGGCGTACAGTGGGGACCCCGGGATAGGAAGACCCCGGCACTGCGAGTCATCCGGATTCCTCCCAAGCGGCTCCTCCACTCCCGGAGTCCAGAGTCCCCCGACCTCGGGTGCGACACTGAATCTCCCCGAGGTCCGCGCCCTGGGGCTTTGTACGCCGCAGGCCGGCCCCACTCACCGAGTCCCATCGCGGCGCGCGGAGGTGGCAGCCGGGCCTGCGGGGCAGGGGTCGTGGCGCCTGGGCCGGAAGCCCGCCCTGCCGGCCGCGCGGCCCCCGCACGTCTGGCCCGCGCCTCCCGCCTGACCCTCGCCCGCGCCCCCGCCTCGCTGCGGCCCGCCCGGCGGGCCAGCCTCCTACCTGCAGCGGCGGCGCAGCGGCCACGGCGATCGGGGGAGGGGCCGGCGAGATGCGAGCGCGGGCGGCCTCGGCTCCTCTCGCAGGCTGGGCGGCCGGGAGGGCCGCGGGCTCCGGAGCGCCGGGCGGCGGCGGCGCGCCCCCGGCCGGTCAGGCCCCACCGCGCGCGCAGCGGCCACAAAGCCCGGGAGCCGCCGCCCCCTCGCGGGCCGCCCGCCGCCTGCGGGTCCGCAGGCGCCGAGGAGGGCGGGAGCGCGGCCCCGCGCAGTCCCCACCTCCCCCACCCCTGGTCGCGGGCCTCCCCCGAGGTTCGGGGCGGGGCGCAGGGGGTCCCCCGCCTACCCACCCCTCTCCCTCCTGGCTGACATTCTTGTGCTGATTGAGTTCTCTCTTCCCACCTTTGCGGACGAGCTCCTGAAGGACTTGAAAAACTGTTTCATTTCCATGAACAACAAAAGAATGTTATTTGTCGCAAGGTATTTGGCGGCCATGGACGCGAATTAGCCCAGTCCAAACCCCCTGTCTGAGAAAGGCCCCTTTTCTTTCGGGACACCCTGCTACTTGAGTAGACAACCCTCCTTGGCTGGGTTCATCACGGAGTTGTGTTTTGTTTTGTTTTGTTTTTTAATTTGCGGGATGTCTCCCCCTAGGCTGCAGAGACTGTACCCTCTGCAGCCCAGGACCTGGTTCAGACACTGTGCGATGAGTAAGTGGAAATTTGTGCGCGGATGAATGAATGCACGACAGATGGAACTCTAGGACAAGGCACCTTTCATCGTGCCGCCACAAGGATGAGGGCTAGGTGTTTCTTTTGCCCTGTATCCATTGGGAAGATTCCAAGCTCAGAAGGGCACAGAGGGCTGCTGAACTTTCTCTTGTTATAATCGACGTGAAATTCAGATAACATAAAAATAGCCACTTTAAAGTCAACAACCCAGTGGCGTTTATTACATTCACAATGTTAAGCAACCACACTATCTCTATCTAATTCTGAAACATTTATCACCCCAAAAGGAAACCCCCTACCCATTAAGCAGTCACCCTCTATCCCTCCCTCTCCCCAACCAGGGGTAACCACTAATTTATTTTCTGTCTCTCTGGATTTGGCTATTCTAGACATTTCATATCAATGGAATCATACAATATGTAGTCTTTTGTGTCTGGCTTCTTTCACTTAGCATGATGTTTTCAAGGTTCATCCAGATTGTAGCATGTATCAGTACTTCATTCCTTTTCATGGCTAAATAATTGTATGTATACCACAGTGCGTTTGTACATGTATCCATTGATGGATATTTGTGTTATTTCCACCCTTTGACTACTGTGAATAGTGCTGCTCTGAACATGCCTGTAAACGTATTTGTCTGTATATCTGGTTTTCAGTTCTTTAGGGTATATACCTAGGAGCGGGCTTGCTGGGTCATATGGTAATTCTATGTTTAACTTTTTGAGGAACTGCCAAAAAGATTTTCCATAGTGGCTAAGTGAATGATTTTACATTCCCACCAGCAATGTATGAGGGTTCCAAATTCTCCACCACCTCACCAACACTCGCTATTTTTTCATTTTTTAAAAATTTCTTGACTATATGTGAGGCTACTGCCACCCTCCCAGCTCCCATGACCCACAGACCCACTTGGCTGAGAGGCTGAGAGGCTGAGCCAGGTCTTTTGACTACAAAGAAACACCCAAACACTTCTAGGGGTCAGAAGCACCAATAAAAATAAAGACCCTTACTATAACTTAGACTTATACTGCTCCTTGTTCATTATTTTAACAAATTTGTCTGGTGTCCAAGAAGCTTTGAAATTGTCCAGAGAACTTGGAAACTAAGACCATCCCGAGAGAGTTACTATTGGCAAACAAACTTTATGACACTCACCTCACTGGAACCCAAGGCAGTACACCATTTCCACTTCGAGTTTTGCACCCTAGTGCCACGTTAGACGTCTATGAAGATTTCCTTCTAAAATGAGGATACAGCCAAGGGAAAACTATTGGGGTGTGAAAACAGTCAATTCAGATTGGAAATCTGATTGACAGGTGGTACAGTAAGGGAAAAGAAAGCAATGAATTTAACAGACAGACAGGGGCCTGAATCCTGACTTTACTGCTTATACTTTGTGAACTAAGTTAACCACTTAGAATCTCAGGTTTTTCATTTCTAAGGTGAGAATAATGATACTTACCTGGCAGGGTGATGAAAGCTTCTAGTCTTGACTTTAATACATGATCAGTACCATTATTATTACTGCATGTTTTCAGCATTGTTATTATTGTTTAAAATAATAATATTTTAAATAATGATGATTGACATGAGCCACATGCAGAAATGCTGCTAAGGAAACAGAAACTCCTATCTAATCATGTGTCTCCCCCTCAAATCAAGAGAGTAAACTATCTCCAAAACTAATGTGACAAGGGCATCTTGTAATGTGTGTAATGTGGTCACTGCCCTCCCAGCTGTCTCCTTGTTCCCTTATTTCCCTCCTTGTTCCCTGCCCTTGGACAAGCTTCTTAACCCTCCTGAGTCTTATCTGTAAAGTGATGTAACAATACCTACTTAACAGGGTTGTTTGAGGATTCAGTAAGGTATTTATAAAAGGCTTAGTACTGTGCAAGTTACATAGAAAACACTCAATAAATGTTATCTATTATTTATTATTAATAATAAAGTTGCTATAACTTCTCTGTAGAAAGAGTCAATAGAAGGGTGGAGCCTACACAGAGTCTAATAAAAGGAAGCCTTTCAAGAGAACCCATCTGTGTGACTTGTCCCTTCCTCAAGAGCAGGAGGGCCATTCCAGTGATGGAGGTGAGTGATGCATTGCACTCTGATAGCTTGTTGAGAATAACTCTGAAAACAGTTTCTCCTTTGCTCAGATCCAGTCTCACCAAGCAGACTTGACATAGGAGTTGGTTTCTACATAAGTTTTCTTAAGGGAGGGAAAATGCACTGATCATCCAACCTGAATACTCCACAGTTTTAAGAAAGTACAGTTCTCTTAATACATTGAGGTTTAGTTTATCCAACCATTTTGACTGCTCAGATCCAGTATCCCTAAAATTGAATTAAGTATGGACATTAGAGACAACTTTAATCAGGCTTTCTTAGTGGCAAGGAAGAGATTCATTCAAACTCGCTAAAGGGAAAGGTGTTTATTGAATTTTAGGTGAATTTGAAATACAGGAACAACCAAAGTTACATAGGACCTCACAGAAACCTAAGAGCCACTAGGAACCAATTTTTCTCTCTCTCATTTGAGGTCAGTGTGTCTTTCTATGTCTCCACCTCTGACTTCCTTTGTCTCTCTGTCTCCCTCTTTGTCTTGTTACATCTTTGTCTCTCTCTGGATATATGCTCCTTCTTCCCTACCTCTCAGCCTGCTCCCTCTGCTTACTCACCTGCACTTGGCCATCATGGACTCCCCAGCCTAGGGTAGAAACCAACTGCTCGTCTGTTGGTTCATATTGACCTACACAAAAAAATGTGATTGGCCCAGCTCATCATTTCAAGATAGGATGCAAGTTGGCAGCCTATGAATTGATTGCTTTTGGACTAGAAGTCTGCTTTAACTCAATCAGCTGTTATGAGATGGAAGGGAGGTATCATCTGGTACAAAAATAACCACCGCACACAGCAGAGACTGGGAGTAGGGGTATTCACCAGAAGCTGGCATGGGTGGATAGATGCACTGAAATCATTCTATTAATATGACCATACTTTCTGAACCAAATGTCAGAATAAATAGTATAAAAAGTATTTGCAGGGACTTCCCTGGCGGTCCAGTGGTTAAGATTCCACTCTTCCACTACAGCGGGCATGGGTTCCATCCCTGGTCCAGGAACTAAGCTCCCTCATGCCGCGTGGTGTGGCCAAAAAAAAAAAAAAAAAATTATTTGCAATCCACTCTCTAACGGTAGAGACAGTCTGAGGTATAGTTCAAATACTGAAATCTCAGAACTTCTGAAGCATTTTGATAGCTAATGACAACAGACCAAGACTTTTGAAATTGAGACTTTCCTGAAAAATCTTAGTCACCGTAAGATGGTGAGTGATCTTATAAAGCAGAATACCTACATCACAGAATTGTTGAGAGCATTAAATGAGTAACATATATAAATCACTTTAGTAGTTCCTATATAAATGTTATTATCACATAATAGAAGACTGGATAGCCCTTAATCTATGGTGACCCCACCAAGATACAGCTATCCTGTTAGGCAGTCTCTGGCTGCTAGACAATCTGTCTCTTTGCACATTTCTCTTCAAACATAACATCAAACACCAGACAAGTAGGAGAATAGTTTTTAGGAAGCTTCAGAGGCTGGCAGTGATGCTTTCCACTAAGTACATAGAGTTGATTTTTTATCTGAACATCCCCTTCCCTAAATTGGAGAAGGGCAGACTATTCTTCAGATGGCTAGATAGATCCAAATATCTTTTGTAAGACATGAGCATGGAGAAAAACAAAAATGTCTCAACTTACAGGATCCAGCTGTCCAGGGAAGGAATGAGGGGTGAGGAGCTGGGAGTGCTGAACAAGAGCATACAGGTGGAGTCGTTAGGAGACCAAAAGCTACTGCTGATGGAGCAACCTAGAAGAGTGCCAGGTCAGAAAGTGATGGGCTATCAGGGCCAGAATGAAATACAGGCTGCATGAATATTCCAGAACTCATGGATTTCAAATGCCTATACTCTACCTTTCCATGAGACCCACCTTGTCTATTTTAAAGTGGCTGGATTTGCAAGCTACTGGCCGCTGGAACTGCTGGTGCCACAGCAATTTGATGTTGAGGTGGTTTTGGTGAACATGCTATCAGTATCTAGGTTTATTAGTTACTCACTGTGGTGTAACAAGTTACCAGAATTGAGAGGCTTAAACCAATGAACATGTATTCTCTCACAGTTTCTGTGGGTCATGAAGCTTATCTAAACAGTTCTGCCTTGGGGTCTATTACAAGGTCACAGTCAAGATGTCAGCTGGGGCAAGAGGCAGGTTCTAGTTTGTCCTCGAGGGTCCCAGTGTTCTTTGTGGGCCCAAATTTGCCCTGGAAGGTTCTAGTTTGTCCTTGATCTTGTCCACATCCAGCTTTCCTTCCCAACTGCCAATCTGGCTGACCTACAGTGACTTCAGGCTCAACACCAAACTCGAGGCAACAGCAGCCTACATAGACTTCCACCAGCTGCCACAGTTGCATGAGGTCTAACCCCTTTTAAATGTCTGAAGACACTGCTACAAGCCTGTGTTACTTTTCATAGAGCTGCTTGAAACTGTTCTACATTTCTTTTTTTTTTTAAGATTTATTTATTATTCATTTATTTATTTTTTGGCTGTGTTGGGTCTTAGTTGTGCCATGCAGGCTCTTTCGTGGCAGCGCGCAGGCTTCTCTCTAGTTGTGGCGGGCAGGTTTTCTCTTCTCTAGTTGTGGCGTGCAAGCTCCAGGGTACATGGGCTCTGTAGTTGCAGCACGTGGGTTCCAGAGCACGTGGGCTCTGTAGTTTGCAGCACACAGGCTCTCTAGTTGAGGCACATGGGCTCAGTAGTTGTGGCACACGGGCTTAGTTGCCCCGTAGCATGTGGGATCTTAATTCCCTGACCAGGGATCGAACCCGTGTCCCCTGCATTGTAAGGTGTATTCTTTACCACTGGACCACGAGGGAAGACCCTGTTCTACATTTCTAGACCTACTCTGCCACTAATAGGCTGTGAAATCTTGGGGAAGAGGTTTAGTGTCTGAAAAATGAAGAGTTTGGTTTAGATCCCTAATTGTAGCTTCAATATTAGTTGCTACTACTCTCTGTTTTTCACTATCAAATTTCTAACTCAGCAATTCCACTTCTAGGTCCTCTCCTAGAAAAACATTTGCCTGTGATTACAAAGAGGCATGTTTATTGCAGCTTTGATAATGGAAAATAAAGGAAGGTATAGAGAGGAGACAAAGGAAGAGAGATGGAGAGGAAGAGGGAGGGAGAGGGAGGGGGGAGGGAAGGAAAGAAAGAAAGAAAGGAGGGAGGGAAGGAAGGGAGGGAGGGAGGGAGGGGACTTCCCCAGTGGTCCAGTGGTTAAGACTGCACTTCCACTGCAGGGGGTTGGGGTTCAGGGAACTATGATCCCACATGCCCCGCGGTGCGGCCAAAATTCAAAATAAAAAAAAAACAGAAGGAGGGGCAGGGAGAGAAGGGAAAAATCACTGGAAGCAACCTAAAAGTCCATCAATAGGGAATGCTTCAATAAACTATGGTACTTCATAGGACTGACAAAGCAGTGTATGATGTGTTTGTTTGCTTATTTTTCTTTTGTTCTATTTTATGCAGCCATTTTGACTCCACAGTTTTAGACCTGGTCAACATTTTAGTCCTGGGCATATTCTCACCAAGGACATTTTGATCCAACAAAGAGTTAGCTTGCTCTTAACTCTACTGTGAGTATGAGTAGTTAGTATTACTATGGGCAAAGCTAAAAAAGCAATAGGTCAATGAAAAATGACACGGAAATATTATTCTTCTGGAGTATCTGAAAGGATTTGCTTACAACATTCTCATAAGTTAATCAATAATTAACTAAAGATGTCACTATGTTGTCCAATTCATAATCAGTATTTCTGGCAGAAATAATCAATACAAAATAAAATTGACAAAGGCTAAAACTGCATATGGCAAATGTCAGATCTGCTAACCTCGACTTGGGAAAACAGGACTTGCTAGATACACTGTTCACAAACTAGCACTCAAAATGGCAGAAAAGCTAATCAATTAAATTTAAAATAGAAAATTTTCATAGAAAAGAATTGATCCTGTTAATTCTATTAATTATAATTTCAGTAAAATCGAAATGTAAAAATTTGGAAATCATTTAACTGTGCTCGCTGGCCAAGGAATTAAATGAGTGTGATAGAACTGACTCCAGAAAATATATTCTCAACAAAAATTTGTGAATGATTGTATAATTCCGACTGATATTCTTATGTTCTTAAACTTGTGTTCAAAATGTCCTTGAGTCAAAAAATAGCAGAGTCAAAATCCTGCTGTTAAAAAAGTCCTGGTTTCTCTCTACAGGCTCTATGCTCTCACATTTCTTCTTAGTTCTTAGAGTTAATTCTTACAGCCAGTGGTTTGAGAACCACTTCTGTAGCCAGATAAGAAAGGAGGGTCCAGTGCATACCAATTAAAATCCCCAAAGCATTTTTCATGGAATTTGACAAGTTGATTCTAAAATTCATCTGCAAGAGAAAATGTTCAAGAATAGTGAAGAAAGTTTTATTTTACTTTTTTGATCAGAGATGGGACTTGTCTTACCAGATAACAAAATATTCTATAAACTCATATAAATTAAACCTCCATGTTGCTATACAGGAATAGATAACTAAATCCAAGGACTAAAATAAAGCCCAAACATATTCTTGGACATGTGGGAATATCATATGTATAAACTATATGGAAAGGATTGATTAGTCCACAAATGGGGTTGAGATACTTAGCTATCCATTTACAAAGAAATAACATTTCTACTCTACATCATATTTAAAAAATTCCAGATGAATTTTAAAGCTACATGTAAAAGAATATTGTACAAGTATTAAAATAATATACAGAGGGCTTCCCTGGTGGCGCAGTGGTTGAGAATCCGCCTGCCAATGCAGGGGACATGGGTTCAAGCCCTGGTCCTGGAAGATCCCACATGCCACGGAGCAACTAAGCCCGTGCGCCACAACTACTGAGCCTGTGCTCTACAGCCCGCGTGCCAAGAGCCCGTGCTTGGCAACAAGAGAAGCCACCGCAATAAGAAGCCCGCACACCGCAATGAAGAGTAGCCCCCACTCACTGCAACTAGAGAAAGCCCGAATGCAGCAATGAAGAGCCAACGCAGCCAAAAATAAATTTTAAAAAATAATAATAATATACAGATCCTGTTTGTTTTATCAAAAAAGATACTTTCCCATATAAGATACAAAAAGCAAAGCTATACAAGGCACTATTGATACATTTAACTATGTAAAAATTGAATTCTACACTCAGAGTGCCCAGATCTTAGATTCTAATACCATTCTCCAATAAAAGGAACCAGGGTTCCTTGGAGAAATGGTTGGTTCTATTAATAGGGTAGGAAATATACAAGATGAGTCTGGAGAATTTTGTAGTGCCAGAAGATAAAGAAGAGCTAAACTACATACACACACACACATACACATTCACACACAGTTATGGGGATGTGTCAAAGAGACACAGGAGCCAATTGAAAAAGCACCATTGGCCATAGTTGTAACAATTTGAGCAATAATACAAATAAAGTAGTATTGAATTAGAACCCAAAGTATAAAATAAATATCGTAAGTCCATACATATATGATTGAATAAATAAGTAAATGAGGGAGAATAGATAAATCTGCCACGCCAAAGAATTCCAGCATAACTCCCCATTCCTTAAGTGTGGCCTGTGCACAGTGACTCTTCCAATGAGTACAGTATGTAAAGGGAGAAAAGGAAGAGTAACTTTATAGTGGATAAACCAAACAAACACTACCTCAGCCAGCTGATCAAGATTAATATCAATAGTGATAAGTCATGTTGATAGGCTTGAAATGAGGTGATAAGAAGGGCATTTTACCTCTGTGGTTTTCCTCCCCCAAACCCAAAACTCCAGTCTAATGATGAGAAAAACACCAGGTAAATCCCAACTGGGGGACAGAATACCTAACTAGTACTCCTTAAAATGACAAGGACATCAAAAACAAGGAAAGTCTGGAAACTTCTACAGCCAAGAGGATCATAAGGGGACATGATGACTAAAAATAATAATGTGCTATTGTGGATGGGACCCTGCAACAGAAAAAGGACATTAGGCAAAAACTAAAGAAATCTGAATACAGTATAAGCTTTAGTTAATAATAATGTATCAGTATTGGTTCATTAATTGTGACAAAGGTTCCATACTTAAGTGAGATGTTAACAATAGGAGAAACAGAGTGTGGAGGTATATAGCAACGCTGTACTATCTTTAGTTCACTGTGACCTTGACAATTTTGAGGAGTATCAGTCAGGTATCTTATAGGATGTTCCTCAGCTTTTCCCAGTATTAGACTGGAGTTATGGATTTGGGGGAGGACAGTAGCTATTAGAACTTTTAAATATGAAATTCTAGGAATCTTGAGAAATACTATTTGCACATATGGAAAAAAAGGCATGAAAAGGGGTTTACTGAAGCATTATTGGAAAAAAAAAGTGAAAACTTAACACCCATTGATAAGAAAATGATTAAACTATGGAATAGCCATAGTGTAGTACATCATATTTCATTGACTTCAGGACGTCATCAATTATAGACATCATTATTTTATGTATCATTGAAAAAAAAAATGCTCCTAATAAAACTATGACACAGGGACTTCCCTGGTGGCACAGTGGTTAAGAATCCACCTGCCAATGCAGGGGACACAGGTTCAAGCCCTGGTCCTGGAAGATCCCACACGCCACATAGCAATTAAGCCCGTGCACCACAACTACTGAGCCTGCGCTCTAGAGCCCGCGAGCCACAACTACTGAGCCCAAATGCCACAACTACTGAAGACCGCACGCCTAGAGCCCGTGCTCCGCATTAAAGAGTAGCCACCGTAATGAGAAGCCCGCGCACTGCAACGAAGAGTAGCTCCCGCTCGCCACAACTAGAGAAAGCCCGCCTGCAGCAACGAAGACCCAATGCAGCCAAAAATAAATAAATAAAATAAATTTTAAAAAATAAACAAACAAAAAAATAAACAAATAAAGCTTTCTTATCATTTATAATTTTTATTTTATACTTATTCAGAAGGCCACATGAAACTTAAGACATGGATTTTTAACTCCATATCATCCACATGCATACATTAAAATGAAAGTATTAATCAAATAAATTGATTAAAGCATATATAAATCTTCTTCTCAGAGTCTGAACCATCTGAATCATGTTTAGACTCAGCATCATCAATATTCCAGGCTGCTAACATCCATTCTGCAAGTTTTGAAGCATCTCCAGCAGGCGATGACAATTACATCACTACTGCTGCCTAGCTGACAGCAATTGTAAGATGCATACTAATTTTAGAGATAATAACATGTGAATGAAAAAGTGTGCCTTAGAATAATGAAACGAGGGTATTATGCAGCAGCTAAAGCAACCAAGGAAGTTTCACACAGGCCACCATGGAAAGTTCTAATTCATTCATATCGCCAAGGAAAACTAGCAAGTTGCAAAACATATATAGTGTGAGTTCATTTATGGAAACTCTATATTTCTGTGGCAGACACTGAAAATTCAGTTACCCAAAAGATATTCACAACTCGCTTTTACTGTGCCATTCTATAGTTTAGATACTTGAAAAGTAAATTACTTCCCTAGACTCCCATGTTGATAGAGGGGTCATGTGATACAGTATGGCCAGTGACTTGTAGGCAGATGTTCTGGTAGGCTTCCTTTCTTGAATTAAAATATAAAACTTCACAGGATGGCTTTGTCCTTTCCTGCTAATATGTGGACCCACCTTTAGAGAAGCAGCAATCACCTTGTGACCATGAGGACAAACCTGTGGATGGTGAAACCAAGACAGAAAGCCTGCTGGCTCTGAGCTCCTACCCCTGGGCTTCCTTTCGAATGAGACTAATAAACTGCTTCCTTTTGCTGGGTATTCAGTTGGCAGAATAAAGTCCTAACTGCTACAAGTCAGGGTAGGGCTAGATTTTTAAGTATCTGAACAAAATGCACAGTAAACTGATGAGTGGAGTTGGGAATAGAATTGGGAGGGGATGTTGGGGGAATTTCCCTTCATTTTTAATTTTTGAATTTTTTACAACGTAAAGGTATTCACGTATTACCTATGTAGCTAAAAGAATTATTTTTGTAAGATTTATGTCAGAAATGGAAAGAGACTCGCTGACAAGAAAGGCGCTTACAATGGGACAGCATCTCAGGCTGAGGCCTTTGTTCAAATGACTTAGGTCCAGAAAAGACAAAAAGCTTTTCCACTGAGCTATCAGTTTACTATCCATTCAAAAAGGTTAAGCTGGATTGCTTTATTTGTTCTTAGACAGTTTAGACTGCTTCATAGTGCATACTAGTTCCTTTTCTAAAGGCTCTCAAACTACCTTTTTTTGTTTGTTTTTGGCCGCGTGTCTTGCGGGGATCTTATTTTCCCAACCAGGAATCGAACCTGCGTCCTCTGCAGTGAAAGCGCGGCGTCCTAAGCACTGGACCGCCCGGGAATTCCCCTTATAAACTACCTTTGATATGATCCATCCTGGGTTTGATTGGTGCTCAGTAAAAGTCAAGATTACCAGAGTCCATTTTTCAAGATCTACTTTTTTCTCATTTCTAAAATCAGCACATTTTCCAGTCTTTAATTTCCTGTTACTGCTCATGTTCTCTGATATTTCCCAAAGACTACCAGCATAACAGTTGCATACAAAAGATCCTGGCACACAAAAAACATGATGATTCTTATGCTATTAACGTTCATGATAGTAATGGCACTTACCACTTATTGGGCATTTCCTTTGTGCCAGGCACTGTGCTAAGCACTTTACACACACTGTCTAATGTCATCTTCACAAAAGTCCCGTGAGCTCCATTTCACAGAAGTAGACCCTGAAGCTCGGGCAGGTAACTTGCCCAAAGCCACACAGAGGCACGCGGTGTCACAAGAGACTGCGACCTGCAAAGCACCAGCTCTTGACCACCAAGCTTAATTGAAAAAAAGGCAAAATCAGCAAAAGTGTAAACTCAGGTCAGTCCCCAACAGGTTCTCTTTGCGTACCCTTCAAACACTCACTAAGCTGCCCCACTTAGCCAGAGTTGACTGCCATTCCGATCCTTTCCGTGTTTCCCTTATCACCATCGCCTGAGCTCCGCAGGCTCCTCCCCTCCACTAGCCCGTAGCACCTTCTGCGCAAGCGCACTGTGGCCCGGAACTTGACTACGGCCCCGCGTGTCCCCGAGTGCTATCGAGCGGAGCCGAGCCGAGGGAGCGCGCCGAGCGGGGCCGCGCCCGGCGGTGGGCGGGGCCTGCGTGGAATGCGCAGAGTGACGCGAGCCTTGGATTTGCGAATGATGGCGGGGATTATATGGATTACACTTCTCGCCGGGGAGGAGCCACAAGAAGTTTCCATTGCACAAGTATTTCATCTACCCATCCATTTATTCCAGAAATATGTGTTAGTGGCTACTGTGTGCGGGTACCCACTTGGCATGAAGACTGTCCCCCCGGGGCTCCCCCACTTGATAGATACTAGAGAAAGTGCGAGAGCGGGGTTCCTTGAACCTCACCCCCACACTCCAACATCCACACAGGAGAATTCCTAATACTGTAGGAGGAAAAGCCGGCCCAGGTCAGGGTTCAGGTCTGCACCCACCTGGGAAATGGCCCCCAGGTTGTCTCTAGGCTTGTCATTCCGTGCTCGTCTGTTCTCCCAGACATTTGTACTTACCCTATGCGCCCTTATGTCAAGGTTCTGTCAGCCCTGCTTACACTGTAGCGGGGTTAGAACACTCCACCATAATATAAGATGAGGAAAGGGCGCACTCAAAAGAGGAGCAAGTAGCTAGGGATGGGTCTGTAGAAGGCAGACGATTAAACCTCATGCTCACCCCTAGGATTATCACTGTGGTTCAAAGGAACTAGGTAATGATAGACCCAGTGTTCATAATACTTGGGAAAGTGTGGGCCCTCCCTCAGGAAGCTCACAATGTTTAAAGAAAGAAAAAGTGTATGGGGGGGCGGGGCGGAGCGGAGAGTGGAATAAAATAAAGATCCCTCCCTCCCAAGTCTTCCTTTCTATGCCTTCCACCTTCCTCTAATAATTAACATGTGCTAAATTTTAGAAATGTTTTCTGCTCTCATTGTTCAGTTTCTAAACCATCTTCTTTTATTTCTGGAGTATATAGTCTTAACTCACTGAAAAACAGCCAACCCTTCTCCTCCTTCTCCTCCACCTCCCCCCCGCCCTTTTTCACTTTTTGATTAATTATTATTAATCATTTTGTAATTTCCCAGTTCCAAAAACGCTTTTCTTCCATTCAGTCTTACAAGCAAGTAATCTGGTACATTCCTTGTCACTGCCATCACCTCTACACTGTTATATCCCATATATATGTCTTGTCAGTTTCATGACCCTAAAATTTCTCAAACTTTTCTGTCTCACCATGTCCTCCCACTACCTTAGTTCAACCTCTCATCTGGATTACTGGTATACCCACATCCCTTTCATTTTTTCCCTTCCTGCTAATCCATTCTCCCCAGAGTAGAGTGATTTGCTTGAGACACAAAATCTAATCTGTCATTGGATTCTGAGCATTGGCTTACCCTTGTTTTAAGGATAAAAACCAAAATCCTTAGTGCGACCTACAATGTGGCCCTGCCAAAATCTTTACTCTCTTTGACTCTGTTCCCTCCTTTGAGTTTCTGTTAAACCCACTGGCCTTCTTTTAGTTTAGTTCCTTGAATATGCTTTCACCTCAGGGACTTTGCACATGCTATTCCCTCTGCTTAGAGTGTTCTTTTCCTTACTTATAACATTATTTTTTAGTTAAAAATTTTTCCCAGTATTATCAAGGAATAATTGACAAATATATTTGTATATACTTACAGTGTACAATGAGATGATTTGATACATTGTATCAAATGATTGGAATGATTACCAAGATCAAGATAATTACAACATCCATCACCTCACACAATTAACTCTATTTTTTCTGGTAAGAATGCTTAAGGTGTACTCTCTCAGCAATTTTCGAGTATATAATACCATATTATTAACTATAGTCAACATGCTCCACATTACATTCTCAGAACTTAATCTTCTTATAACCAAAAGTTTGTGCTCTATGATCTATATCTCCTCATTTCCCCCTCACCCCAACCCCTGGCAACCACCATTCTGTTCTCTGTTTCTATGAAATTGGCTTTTTTTTTTTTTTTTAAGATTCTACATATAAATGATACTATACAGTATTTGTCTTTCTCTGGCTTATTTCATTTAGCATAATGACCTCCAGGTTCATCCATGTTGTCACAAATGACAAAATTTTCTTCTGTTTCATAGCTGAATATTATTTCATTGTCTACATAGACCACATTTTCTTTATCCATTCATTCATCAATGACACTTAGGTTGTTTCCATATCTTGGCTCTTGTGAATGACGCTGCAATGAACATGGGTATACATATATCTTTCTGAGGTACCGATTTTGTTTCCTTCAGATATATACCAAAGGAGTGGGATTGCTGGATCATATGGTACTTCTATTTTTAACTTTTTGAGGAAATTCCATACTGTTTTCCATAATGGCTATACCAATTTACATTCCCACCAACAGCTTATATTACACTCACATCCACACCAACATTTATTATCTCTTGTCTTTTTGATTATAGCCTTCCTAACATGTGTGAGGTGATATCTCATTGTGGTTTTGATTTTCATTTCCCTGATGTTTAGTGATGTTGAGCACCTTTTCAGATACCTATTAACCATTTGAATGTCTTCTTTGAACTCATCACATTCTAAACACCTGCACATCCTTTAGATCTCAGATTCAACATCACTTCTCAAGAGAAAATTTCTCTGATTCGCAGACCAGGTCATTACAAGGATAAATTCTGACAAGTAAGCATGATTAAATCAAGAAAGTGCATGTGTTTGGCATTCCACTTGCTCTTCCAGATGCACTCTTCACTTTTCTTTACCATGCGTTATACCCAAGGGGGCCAACCTGTGTGGGCCACACCAAAGTCTCCCCGGCCCCATGGCTTCTGATTGGGGAGAACAGTCTGAGTGGGGCGTATAGGCAGGAGCTCAGAGCCAGGGGGTGTCTTGGCTTTTATCCCCTTGCCTCCTCCTTTGGGGTCCCCGCAGACTGGCTGCTCCCTCGACCATGTACTTACTAAGCTTCTGTCAGGCAGGGGTTTCCTCTGACCTTTCTTGGTTTCCAGGTTTCCTTAACTGCCCCTCCTCCCTCCTCTTGCCACTTCAGGCCAATGGGTGCCATCAGCAGTGCGGTCACATACTACATTATTACTTGTGGCTTCTTTAATCCTTGCCCATTCTTTTGTAAACAGATCTTGTGTTAAACACTCCTCAGATTACTCTCTCAAAGTGTGCCATCTGTTTCCCCCAGGGATCCTGTTAGAGACATTGCCCCTGGGGATTTTTCAAGTAACTAAAATTTACATTATTGGTGTCAAAACTTTTCCTCTGGTCAGCAGTAAGGGATTAATCTATTATAGTTACAAAATGGAATGCTCTTGGTTATTGAAAAATCATGTTTTTAAAAAATAGAAACACGATGCAAAACATATATTGAATTTGATCTCAGTTTTATAAAACCAAAGAAAACAAACTAAAACAAATGTGTGTGTATAAAAGATTCAACAGATATGTTCCAAAATGGTAAAAATTGCTTTCAGTGTGACAGGATTTTCTCTTTATGATTTTCTATTTTTTCCCATTGTCTGAAATAATGCTACATTATTATGATGATGAAATATATATGTTATTTTAAAACATTTTACTTGATCCAATACAAATTATAAAATTACTAATTAATTAAAATGAAAGTTAAATAAGACAGAGAGTATATTGCCTAGGATACGTGCCTATTACTTGGCACAGAGTAGGTATTCAATATGTCAATTATAACTTATTATTACAAATGTTTTATGTATTTCTCTGCCTTATGAAACTAAATACAGAGAATAGAAATTAGCCTTTTCTGAATGACTCAGAAATATTAATCATTATCTTGTTCTTTAACAGCATGATGCTCTGAGCTCAGCTAGTTCAATTTTATCATTTAGCATATAAGAAAATGTATAAAATGGAATCATCCCCAGAGAGATTAAGTGACTTCCCTGAGGTCATATACAACTAATTAGTGCTCTCAGCTCACCCTCTCTCTAAAGACTTCCTCCAAGACATCCTTCCTTCCCTCTGGAGAAATACTTCTTTTCCTGTATATGTCACTACTCACAATTTAGTTAATTCTATTACAGGCTTTGTGTTAAGTAATTAAGTCTATTTCTATCTTTATCATAGTACATCATGTACAAGTTTTTCTTCTCTCTCCTTGTCTCAGTTCTATTTTTGTTCTGGAAGTGGAACTAATTGGGTGAAATGAGTCCTAGTGCTAGAACACAGTAAAAGGAAATCAAAAAGTTTCAGAGTAAAATTAAATTTAAAAAAGAATGAATGCTATCAACTTTTAGAGCCCATTAACATGTCTTGTACTCCCCTTCAGAAATCACACAAACATCCATTGTCACCTTCCTCCAACTCTTTATCCTAACAGTGCTTTGGTGAAGCATGCTTTATATATGAAAAAATGAACAGGTTTAAGTGTAAAGCTTAATGAATTTTGACAAGCATATATACTTGTGCAAGCATTGTCTAGATCAAGATAAAGAAATGTCCTGTAAACAAAGACAGGCAGCGTTGCTTACCACCCAGCTCTGCAAAGATTAACCCGATGCAGTCGTTGATGACCGACAGTGCACTCTGTGCTTCAGACAGAGGAAATTAAAATGATAACAGGATGCTCTATGCTCTGGACAAACAGGCCCTTAGATAGTTAGATGTATCTCAGAAAGAATTTTAGTGAATGAGCCTTCTTCCATCTTCCCATACACAGAAAAGCACCAAAATCATTAACTCGATATATATCTGTTCTGGGTGACTAGCAGTAATCTGTTACCAAAATGTATACTAGACTGCATGCATTCCCCAGCCAAAAATCATATATAAACTGGCCTGCCAGCTATCTCTTCAGAGCAGTTTTTCAGAGCTACTGAAAGACTGTCTTCCAGGCTAGTGTTTTCAGTAAAAACCTAAATGAAACTTAGCTCACAACTCTTATGTTGTACAATTTTCCTTCAGTCAATAGTCCTTTACCTCAGAAAATTCCCTCATGATCCTTCCTGTCTGTCCATGCCCTGCAACCTCCCTCCCCTGACCCCCTGCCATGGTACAACACAACCATCTTCTGATTTCATAGCTTGGTTTTGTCTGTTCTCGAATTTCCCGTAAACGGAATCATACAGTTTGTACTGTTATGTATATCCATTTTTCATTCCTTTATATTGCTGTGTAGTATTCTACTGTATGAGTATACCACAATTTCTTTGTCCATTCCTCTGTTGATAGACAGTTGGGTTGTTTCCAGTTTGGGCTGTTATGAATAAAACTGTTATGAACATTCCTGTACAAGTTCTTTTTTGCACTCATTTCTTTCGGGGATATGCCTAGCAGAGGAAATGCTTTATCATGGGAATTTCTCTATTATGCTGCACGTTTCACATTGTAGGAAACTACCAAGCAATTTTTCGAAGTGGTTGTTATATTTTAGGCTCTCTTCCACTACCCCATGTCCTCACAAATACTTAGAATTACCACTCAAATTTTAGCCATTTTGGTGTGTATGGGGTGGTATCTCATTATGATCTCAACTTGTTGAGCATGTTTTTATAAGTTTAGTAGTCATTCAGATATCTTATTTTGTAAAGTCTCTATTCAAGTCTTTTGCCCATTTAAAAAATTGTGTTGCATTTTTATAACTGATTTGTGAAAGTTCTTTATGTATTCTACTAACCTGTCCTTTGTTTAATGTATTTATTGTGAACATATTCTTCTAGTCTGTAACTTGCTGTTTTACTTCTTTAAAGTACCATTTAGCATGAAGAAATTTATAATTTTTATGAAGTCCAAGTCATCAATTATTTCTTGTCCAGTTAGTTAATTGCATTGTAAGAAATATTTGCCTACTCCAGGGTCATGGAGAGGCATTTCCCTATGTTTTCTCCTAGAAACGTTATAGGCTTATTTTCACATTTATACCCCTATTAAACTTGCCTTTCTTAGAATTCTGTACATGTAATCATAATCTTCAGATAGTATTTAAAGCCTTGGGAATGGATAAAATCACGCAGAGACAGTGTAGAGAGATAGGAGAGGAGGGATCAATATACACCAGTTGAATTTCCAACAGCATTTTACATGGAATTTGACTAGCTGATTCTAATGTTTGTCTGAAAGGAGACTTGCTCAAGAATAGTCCAGAGACTTTTGCAAAGAA
The DNA here is from genome assembly GCF_028023285.1 of Balaenoptera ricei. Lineage (NCBI taxonomy): Eukaryota > Metazoa > Chordata > Mammalia > Artiodactyla > Balaenopteridae > Balaenoptera > Balaenoptera ricei. The sequence continues at coordinate 91,362,429 of NC_082644.1, read as the reverse complement.
CAAATTGGTGGAGTTTGCTCTACAAGATGTTAAAGATATGTAATTTAAAATGTACATTTCTGTGAAGAAATGGACAATTTTAACAAAGGAACAGAATAGAGTTCAAGATAAATAGAAATATTAAGCACCGGGGGGAAAGGCTTTACAAGTCCATAAATGGTGTTGAAACAGCTATCTATCCATTTAGAATAGAAATAAAATTCTTACCATACACTAAGACAAAAATAAATTCTGTATGGATTATAGAGCTTAACAGTAAGGATTTATACAAGTACTAAAAGCAAATATAAGAAATTTGTTTATAATCTTGATTAATACCTTATGCAAATGCAAAAGACTGACAATTAACTCTGTAAAAATTGTCTTCTGCATGAAATCATAAGCAAAGTTAAAGGACAAACAAATTAAAACAATGAGATACCATTTTTCAGGACCAGATTAGCAAAAATGTATTAATCAAAAACACCCATCGTGTGACAAAATGGATACCTCAGTACATTGTTAGTGCACGTTTATATTGATATAACCTTTTTGGAGACCAGTACCTAAGAGTTAGAATTTTAACTATACAATCCTTTCAATCTAGAAGTTCCACTCCTACTTATCTATTCTAGAGTAATACTTACACGTGTGCACCAAAAGACACATATGAGGGAGTTACTGGAACATTCATGTTGATAAATGGTGTTTAAAAAGCTATAAAGTAACCATACTAAGTAATAATGTATTACATTAAATCTATTATAACATCAATTGTAAGACCCGGGGGAGAATTCACATGTTTATGATAGTGAGTCTACTAATCCGTGAACATGATATATCTCTCCATTTATTTACATCTTTGGTTTCTTTTATCACATTTTGTAGTTTCAGCATACAGATCCTATATAAGTTTTGTTAGATTTATAGCTAAGTATTTATTTTCTTGGAGCTGTTATAAATGGTATTGTCCTTCTAAAAAAAAAATTCTAAGACCATCTTTTTTTGAAATTTATTTTATTGAAGTATAGTTGACTTACAATACTGTGTTAATTTCTGCTGTACAGCAACATGATTGAGTTATACATATATATATACATTCTTTTTCATATTCTTTTCCATTATGGTTTATCATAGGGTATTGAATATAGTTCCTTGTTCTATACAGTAGGTGCTTGTTGGTTATCTATTTTACACATAGCAGTGTGTATCTGTTAATCCCAAACTCCTAATTTACCCCTCCCTCCTTTGTCCTTTGGTAATCATAAGCTTGTTTTCTAACTGTGTGAGTCTATTTCTGTTTCGTTAATAAGTTCATTAGTATCATTTTTTTTAGATTCCACATATAAGTGATATCATATGATATTTATCTTTCTCAGTCTGACTTACTTCACTTAGTATGATCATCTCTAGGTCCATCCATGTTGCTGCAAATGGCAATATTTCATTTTTTTTATGGCTGAGTAGTATTCCTTTGTGTTTATATATATCCCACATCTTCTTTATCCATTCATCTGTTTATGGACACTTAGTTTGCTTCTATATCTTGTCTATTGTAAATAGTGCTACTATGAACATTGGGATGCATGTATCTTTTCAAATTAGAGTTTTTGATGTTTCCAGATATATGCCCAAGAGTGGGATTGCTGGATCATATGGTAACCCTATTTTTAGTTTCTTAAGAAACTTCCAGACTGTTTTCCATAGTGGCTGCACCAATTTACATTCCCACAAATAGTGTAGGAGAGTTCCCTTTTCTCCACAACCTCTCCAGCATTTATTAAATGTAGACTTTTTGACATTGGCCATTCTGACCAATGTGAGGTAATACCTCATTGTAGTTTTGATCAGCATTTCTTTAAAAAGTGTTCCTCTATTATAGTTTCTAGGATTTTCTACCAAGCCACTGACACCCATTCTAAGGTTTTCACACCTGTGTAGTCAGTTGTAAGAGGTGGTCACATTAAAATGTGAAAAATTGTATGTTTAAAATTGATGAAATATGTGTGTTATTCAGCAAGATCTCTTCTGGTACCTATTATATGAAGAGAACAATTTGCAAAAAATACATAAAATATAATTCCATTTGTGGAAAAAAGCCTGTGGTAGACACTATAGATTGGCCCCCAGAGCTATTCATAATCCTCCCTTCTTTTTAACTTCTAAGAGCTTTATTGAGGTATAATTTACAGACCATGCAATCCATCCATTGTAAGTGTATGGTTCGATAAACTTTAGTAATTTTATACTGCTGAGCAACCATCACCACAATCTAATGTAAAATGCTTCCATACCCGCTAGTGCTAGAGGGAGCTCTCTGGGGAACACGGGGGAGTGCCGGAAAGTGGGCAGAGTCTGGCTGAAATTACAGGGTGACTTCGGGTTTGAGGAATGGTGGGGACAAGCTTCCATGTGGAAGGAATGACATAAAGCTTCAGTTCCAAATATTTCCTTTTTTTTAATCATTCAAGAAATATGCATTAGTGTCTACCATATGCAAGCCCCCAGCAAGCAAGAAAGCTGCATTCCCTGTCCCCGTCTGTAGGTGTAGAAGGGACGAGCATTAACAGTGCACTGAAATGAGTACAACGGAGTTAAAACTTGGGTAGGGGGCTTCCCTGGTGGCGCAGTGGTTAAGAATCCGCCTGCCAATGCAGGGGACACGGATTTGAGCCCTGGTCCGGGAAGATCCCACATGCCGCGGACCAACTAAGCCCGTGCGCCACAACTACTGAGCCTGCGCTCTGGAGCCCGCGTGCCACAACTACCGAACCCCGCACGCCTAGAGCCCGTGCTCTGCAACAAGAGAAGCCACCGCAATGAGAAGCCCACGCACCGCAACGAAGAGTAGCCCCTGCTCACCGCAACTAGAGAAAGCCCGCGCACAGCAATGAAGACCCAATGCAAAAATAAATAGATGTAATCTCTCATTTCTTAAAAAAAAAAAAAAAAAAAAACTTGGATGGGGGATCATGGTGAGGGTGGGAGATGGGGGAGGGGGATTACAGAATAGTTGTTGAATCGAGCCCCACTGCTTGCCGCTTACAAAAACAAATTCACAAACATTGATAGAAAGGAAAGTTGTCTTTAATCAGAGTGCCGGCAATCTGGGGAGATGGTGGACTCAGTGTCCCCAAAAAACAACCTCTGAAGATTCTGCTCGGCCATGAAGGTTTTAAAGGAAAGGAGAGAAGTAATCTCAGTTGATCATTGAGATAGGGGATCAGAGTCGTCGCCATCCCCCACTGCGCGCAGGCTCGTGGACTTCTTGTGATCTTCCTCTAGTCCTTATCTTGTTCACACAGTTTGGTTACACAGTTTGTTTGTGAGATTACAGAAGGGGAAGCTAGGGAAGAGATCTGGTCATCTGTTAATCACTTATTCTTCATTCCTACTGCTTTGATCTACGGAAAGAACTGACAAGTTAGGCAAGATACTATGTGATTAAAAGATTTGAAAGGTGTGCCCAGGCTGGAGTGCTTGGTTAAAAGTTAGTTACAGAACCATTTTTTTTTAGATTCCATATGTATGTGTTAGCGTACGTTATTTGTTTTTCTCTTTCTGATGAACCTAGGGCCAGGACAGGAATAAAGCCACAGACGTAGAGAATGGACTTGAGGACACGGGGGAGGGGGAAGGGTAAGCTGGGACGAAGTGAGAGAGTAGCACTGACATATATACGCTACCAAATGTAAAATAGATAGTGGGAGGCAGCTGCATGGCACAGGGAGATCAGCTCAGTGCTTTGCGACCACCTAGAGAGATGGGATAAGGAGGGTGGGAGGGAGACGCAAGAGGGAGGGGATATGGGGATATACGGATGCAAATAGCTGATTCACTTTGTTATACAGCAGAAACTAACACGACACTGTAAAGCAATTACACTCCAATAAAGATGTTAAAAAAAAAAAGTTAGCTACAGTATAGCTTTGCTAAAGTGGCAAGGAAAGGGGCTTCCTGCTGAGGGCGGTTTACTGCAAAGAGCTGCTTACAGAATGAGATGGTGTATGTCAGGGTCCAAATATGCACACTTTGGGGAAAAGACATTCAGGGCAGCCTCTAAGCTGCCTGTAGTAAACCAGTGATATATTATTGAAGAGAGAAAACGTAATAAAAAAAAAAAAAGAAATGTCACTACACAGGTGAATGAAATAAATTTTTATCATATATGTTGGGTTGAAGAAAATTAATTAAAATAATCATTAAAAGAGAAAATAACTTAGAAAAAAGAATCAATGTAAAATAAGAAAAAAAGGGAATTCAAAATTAAGATTTCTAAAAAAAGGGAAGAAAAAGAAAGATTTATGGACTTAAAAAACACGGGCCTCTAAGCCTGTGCTCCGCAACAAGAGAAGCTCCCGCTCACAGCTAGAGAAAGCCTGCATGCAGCAAAGAAGACCCAGTGCAGCCAAAAAAAAAAAAAAAAGACATTCCAAATATATATTTAATAGTGGGTGAATGATTATGTGTTATGGGAATTATATCTCAGTAAAGCTGCCTAAAAATAAATTTTAAAATAGATCTAGATCTAGATAAATAGGCGTTCCAGAAGAGAATAGAAGGGATGGTAGTGAAGTGTTACTGAAGAGACAGCAACTGATAATTTTCTAGAACTGAATAAAATCTTAAGTTCTCAGAGAGAAAGCCCTAGATACACTCTAGTGAATCTGTAAAATTTACAGTGAATCTGTAAAATTATAAGGAATAAGAAAAACTTAAGACTACAATATGGAAGTATAAAGTGTATGCAGTTGAAGTCCTCCTTCATCTATCCCCTCAATATCACTTCCCTCTCCACCAATCAGCCCTATTAACTGCTTGGTGTATGGGTGTACATCTGTATCCATAGCTGTATCAATAGCAATACATCTATACCTATAGCTATCTATCCATATTTATACAAGTATATTATATAGTTCAGTGTGTGTTGGTTTTTAATTAATAAAGGGGATCTTATAATACATTTGCTGTACAACTTTCTCTTTTCAAGTAACAATAAACCATAGGGATCAGATTCAGCTTTTTTAGTATAAAGCTCTTCTTCTTTGAAATGTTATTTAAAAACAATGTTTGTTATTTTTTTTTCAAATTCAGAGAAAAATAAAGAGGTGCTCATAATCTCACTGCCCATGTATTGATATTTTTAAAATAATAAAAGTAATAATCATTCATGGCTAGAAAATAGAAACAGTTCAGAAAAGAACAACATGATAGCATGTGATTCTTCCTGGAAAAAATTATGTTTATTAACATACACTACCTATGCAAATTTTTCTTTTGTTTTAAAAGTTAACATGGGGCCTTCCTTGGTGGCTCACTGGTTAAGAATCCGCCTGCCAATGCAGGGGACACGGGTTTGAGGCCTGCTCCGGGAAGGTCCCACATGCTGTGGAGCAACTAAGCCTGTGCACCACAACTACTGAGCCTGCGCGCTAGAGCCCGGGAGCCACAACTACTGAGCCCGCTAGCCACAGATACTGAAGCCCGCACGCCTAGAGCCCGTGCTCCGCAACAAGAGAAGCCACTGCAATGAGAAGCCCATGCACCGCAATGAAGAGTAGCCCCCGCTTGCTGCAACAAGAGAAAGCCCATGCTCAGCAACGAAGTTCCAATGCAGCCAAAAATAAATAAAAATAAAATAAATAAATTAAAAGTTAACAAAAAAGGAGTCATTATAACATTGTTTCACACATTGATTTTTACTTAATAGTATACCTTGGAGATCTTTACATATTAGTATATGTAAAGCTATAGTATTCTTTCCTTTTAAAAAAAATTTTATTTATTTATTTATTTATTTGGCTGTGCCAGGTCTTAGCTGCAGCGTGCGGGATCTTTTTTTTCAGTTGCAGCATGCAGGCTCTTAGTTGCAGCACACGGGATCTAGCTCCCTGACCAGGGATCGAACCCGGGCCCCCTGCATTGGGAGCATGGAGTCTTAACTGCTGGACCACCAGGGAAGTCCCAGTATTCTTTTCTTTTTAATGGATTCATAATATTCCATAAAATGTAATGTATTGTACATAAGTACAACCATTTACTCTACATGGAATACTTTGTATATAAAATTACGTACGTCCTCTAACGTTCAACTAATATTCTTCTAATGACAACTTTTAGGTGGTTTCCAGAGTTTTGCTTGACTAAACATCCTTGTTCATATATCTTTGTGCATATGTGCGAATGTTTTTCTTGGACAGATTTCTAGATTTTGAATTAAGGTATATAGGCACTTAAAATTTTGATGACCACTGTCCAATTTCCCCCCCAAAAAGCTGCATCAATTTATACTTCCTTTAACACAGAATCTGAGTGCTTTTTTTCTTCACTTCCCATAAATACTGGGTATTATCAATGAAAAAAAAAAAACTTCACCTGCATGGTTAACTAAAAATGAGATCTCATTATTTTAAATGGCATTTTCCTAATAACTAGTAAGAAGGACAATATTTCATAGCTTAATATCATTTCAGTTTCTTTTTCAAGACTATTTTTTGGTTAGTTTGTGTGTGTGTGTGTGTATAATCTGATAATTGTCTTTTTTTAATCTGTCATGATATCTTTTCACTACACCAAAGCTTGAAATTTTTATAAAATCTAATGATCAATCTTTTTATTATGGATTTAGGGTTTAGTGATTTTCTTAAACATTACATGGCCAAGAAAATATTGTTTTATATTTTCTTTCTAAGGTGTTTTTAAAAAAAATTTAGATGCTAGGTTGGGATATAAATAAAATTTTGATTTTCAAATCCATAGCCAATGATCCCAACATTATTTATTGAATCATCTTTTCCTTCATTGACTTGAAATGTCACATTCGTGTACTAAATTCTGATATATATACACACATATTTGTGTATATATACAAGTATACATATATACACATATATGTGTGTATATATATCTGTGTGTGTGTGAGAGTGTAGAGATCTCAGATCTCTTACTGCAGTAGAGTAATTACCAGCAGCTCTGAGGTAGGAGATAGGCCCCAGACTGAGCAGCTGTAACTGGTCTCCTGCTGATGCTTCCAGATGGGACACCAGTGGGAGCATTGGGCCCTGATTGGATGCATTCTTGTGGGTTTCCAGTCCAACACATGGGCAGAGAAGGCCCTAGGTCTAGGGGAAGGACAAAAGGAGGGAGAAGATGCCAGCTGGACTCCATCTTGGCTGAGAGATGCGTACCCACACCAGTACCAAATATGGAGATAATTGGCCAGAAAAAAACCTGGAAAACTGCCCCTATATAAGCAACTTAAGCTGCTCCTATTGCAGGCAACTCTGAGCTCATCTGTGTGCTCTTCCACACATACTTTTCTTCTTCTACAAGTATTTTGCTTCTAATAAACTCTTTTGCCTTTTTCACAATCTTAGTCTCTCTGCTGAATTCTTTCTTCAAAAAAGACAAGAACCAAGGTCGTTCTTCCAGCTTCTTACAGCTGGAATCAGCTCTACCTCTAACACTGAAATCCATCATCTTTTTTGCTCTGAGGCCTCACTTCCCATGGGTTGCTCCTAGTGACTGAGTATGTACTAAGGTAGGTCTATTTCTGGGAGACAAGATGCCTCTGACAAATCACTTTGTCTGGAAGACTCCCTGTTGGCCTGTCAAAACTTTTTCTTTTTCTTCAGCTTTACTGAGGTATAATTGACAAATAAAATTGTAATATGTTTAAAGTGTACAATAAGATTATTATATAAATAATAATAATTTTTATATAAATTATTAATTTATGTATTTATTAATTAATTAAAATAATTTATATAATAAATATCTTGTGCATATACTTCCAGCTGAACTTGTTTCATAAAAAATATGTATTATATATATGTATACATGGAAAGAATCCCCACCACTGAGTTAACACATTCATCACCTTACATATTTACTTTTTTTTTTTTGACTGGAACACTTAAGTTCTACTCTTTTAGCAAATTTCAATTATACAGTACAGTATAATCAACTATAGATACCATTTTCTACGTTAGATCCTCAGACCTTATTCATCTTATAACTGAAAGTTTATACTCTTTTATCAACTTCTCCTTATTTCCCCCACCCCCTCAGCCCCTGGTAATCCACAACTCCACTCTCTGAAGCCTTCTTAGAACTGCATTGCAGGCTAAGACCTTCCTCCCTTCCTTCTCTCTTTCCCAGGGTGGGGGGATGGGGGGTGGTCTGCATTGTTGTCTGACTGTGCATTCCCAGTCCTCTTCCCTCTTAATTTTTCCTCGCAGATATTTCCCACAGTAGATGGGAGACAGCTCATATTTTGGTTTTCAGAGGATCTGGACTAACACAGTATACATGGGTCTCTTTGTTTCATTGATCTATTTGTCTATTCTAGGTCTGTTATCACAGTTTTTTTTTTAAATTTATTATTTATTTTATTTTATTTATTTTGGGCTGCTTTGGGTCTTCGTTGCTGCACGTGGGCTTTCTCTAGTTGCGACAAGGGGGGGCTACTCTTCGTTGCGGTGCGCGGGCTTCTCATTGTGGTGGCTTCTCTTGTTGCTGAGCACGGGCTCTAGGCGCGCAGGCTTCAATAATTGTGGCACGTGGGCTCAGTAGTTGTGGCTCTCAGGCTCTAGAGCGCAGGCTTAGTAGTTGTGGTGCATGGGCTTAGTTGCTCCGTGGCATGTGGGATCTTCCCAGACCAGGGGTCGAACCCGTGTCCCCTGCATTGGCAGGCGGATTCTTAACCACTGCGCCACCAGGGAAGTCCCTCACAGAGCTTTAATTACAAATATACCATAAAGCTGTAATTAACATAATTATGGTATATTTTGGTATATACCAGCTTTATGGTATATTTTGAAATTCAGTTGAATAAATCCCCTACATTGTCTTCTTTGTCAGAATATTTTTGTCTATTCTTGTGCATATACTGCAACTGAACTTGTTTCATAAAGATTTTTTTCTTTTTAATTGAAGCATGCACATGATGACAAAAGGCTATGTAAAAAGTAAGTTTCCCCTCCCATCTCTGACCCTCACTTCCAGAAATTCCCTTCTTAGAGGAAACTACCTTTACTAGATTCTTCTATATCATTCCAGAAACATTCTAGATATACACAAGCATGTGTGTGTGTGTGTGTGTGTGTGTGTGTACATATACATAGGTATCAATTCCTATACATATCCCTTCCTTCTTGGTCCATATTGTAGCGTAGTATGCACTGTGTTCTGTACTTTGCTTTTTTCATTTAACAATAGATCTTGGAAAGCTTTCAATGTCAATATTTATAGTTCTGCCTCATTCTTTTTAATAACTACTTAGCATCCTATTGTTCCCTCCCAATGCACATTTAAGTAATTCCCAGTCCCTTGCTATAATGAACAATGCTACAGTGAATCAAAGGAACTTTATTTTATTTTATTACTATTATTATTATTATTATTTTGGCTGCGTTGGGTCTTCATTGCTGCAGGTGGGCTTTCTCTGGTTGTGGCGAGTGGGGGCTACTCTTCATTGTGGTGCACAGGCTTCTCATTGCAGTAGTTTTTTGTTTTTGTTTTTGTTTTTGTTTTTTTGCTTTAGACTTGAAAGAGACAGGCAGGTGATCTGCTACCGAGCAGTTTCAGGGAACAAGCTGAGCTATGACTAAACGTAGCCAAAACGTGAGTGGTTGAAGATCATTAAAGATATCAAATTAATTGTGTGAAGTTGGAAGCACACCAATCTTATCTTGTAAATTCTGATTTCTTTTCACCATTCGTAATGTAAGACGGAACCACTTGTAGATTTGATTTTTTTTGTTATCTACTGCATTTAGGGAGTATTCTCATAAGCTAGTTGAATACTTGAACCGTAAAATGTCCAGAAAGGTCACTGTTTAGATTTGCCAGAGTCCACTGCCTGCCTTAAGTGAGGAAATCAAAATGCTATGACGAAATTTAAGATCAAAAAGACTTATTAAAAACTGATTTCGTTGGTTCACTGTTAAGACCGTGAAGATCCTTTGTATTGTCCTCTTAGTGTTATACGAACATAAACATACATCTTTGATGTGTTGTTCCTGGCAATAAATTTTGAAAAGTCATATTTATTAAATTTTTTTGTACAAAAAAAAAAAAGATCACATTTCAAAGTGATCACTGCAATAAGTCTAGTTACCATCTCTCATCACACAAAGATATTACATAATTATTGACTATAATCCCCATATTGTACATTTCATACCTATGACTCATATATTTTGTAACTGGAAGTTTGTACCTCTTAATTTCCCTCACTTATTTCACTCATCCCCTCACCTTTCCCCTCTTGCAACCACCTGTCTGTTCTCTGTATCTATGACTCTGTTTCTGTTTTGTTATGTTTGTTCATTTGTTTTGCTCTTTCAGATTCTACATATAAGTGAAATCGTATAGTATTTATCTTTCTCTCTCTTACTTATTTCACTTAGCATAATAACCTCAAGGTCCATCCATGTTGTCACAAATGGCAAAATTTCATTCTTTCTTTATGGCTGAGTAAAATTCCATTGAAAAAATATAAATAAATAAATAAATTATATATATATATATATATATATATATATATATCTCACATCTTCTTTGTCCATTCATCTATCCAATGAGTACTTAGCTGGATTCTATATCTTGCCTATTGTGAATAACGCTGCAAGGAACATAGGGGTGTATATATCTTTTCTACTAGTGTTTTTCTTTTCTTAGAATAAATACCCAGGATTGGCAATCCTGGATCATATGGTAGTTTTATTTTTAATTTTTTGAGGAACTTCCATACTGTTTTCCATAGTGGCTGTACCAATTTACATTCCCATCCACAGTTCACGAGTGTTCCCTTTTCTCCACATCCTTGCCAACACTTGTTATTTGTGGTCTTCTTGATAATAGCCATGCTGGTGAGGTGATATTTCATTATGGTTTTGATTTGCATTTCCCTGATGATTAGTGATATTGAGCATTTCTCATGTGCCTGTTGGCCATTTGTATGTCTTCTTTGGAAAAATGTCTATTCAGATCCTCTGCCCATTTTTTAATTGGGTTGTTAGTTTTTTGTTTTTTGTTTTTTTGATGTTGAGTTGCATGAGTTCTTTGTATATTTTGGATATTAACTCCTTATCAGATATATCATTTACAAATATCTTCTCCCATTCAGTAGGCAGCCTTTTCATTTTGTTGATCATTTTCTCTGTTGCGCAAAAGCTTTTTAGTTTGATGTAGTTCCATTTGTTTGTTTTGCTTTTGTTTCCTTTGCCTGAGGAGATAGATCCAAAACAATATTGCTATCACTTATGTCAAAGAGTGTACTGCCTGTGTTTTCTTCTAGGAGTTTTATGGTGTCAGGTCTTAGATTTAGGTCTTTAATCCATTTTGAGTTCCTTTTTGTATATGGTGTGAGAAAGTAGTCCAGTTTGTTTCTTTTATATGTAGCTGTCCAGTTTTCCCAACACCATTTACTGAAGAGGCTATCTTTTCCCCATTGTATATCCTTGCCTCCTTTGTCATAGATGAATTGATCATACAAGTGTGGGTTCATTTCTGGGCTCTCTATTCTATTCCATTGATCTATGTGTCAGTACCAACCCCACCCACCACTATGTTATACACCTGAAACTTATAAAATATTTGCTTGTTGTTGGGTGGGGTTGGGTCACAAGGCAGCCGGCTGCAAAGCCCCGGGGGTGTCCCTGGGCTATTGCTGGTCCACTGGTGGGCAGAGCCAGGTCCCAGGATGGCTGGCTGCAAGGTAGGGTGTTTCAGAGCCAGTGTCAGCCCGCTGGTGGGCGAGGCCATGGCCCACAGGTGTCCTGGGGCTGTTGTCCGCAGCTGGTAGGTGGGGCCAGACCCTGAGGCAGTTGGCTGAGGGGCCGAAGGTGTCCTGAGGCTGGCGTTGGCCTGCTGGTGGGTGAGCCTGGTCTTGAGTTGGCTGGCTGAGGGGTTGGGATAGTCCCAGGACTGGTGTTTCCCCAGTGGTGGGTGGAACCGGGTCCTGGGGTCTCTTGCTGCAGGGTTCTGGGGTTCCTGGAGTTGGTGTTGGCCCACTGGTGGGCGGGGCTTCTTCCCTGGGTGGCTGGGGGCTCAGTGGCAGCTTTTCTGCTGGTAGGTGAGGCTATATCCCTGCCTGGCTAGTTGCTTGGCCTGGGGTGTCCCAGGACTGGTGCTAACTGCCCAATGGGCAAGGCCAGGCCGGCACTAATGAACTAGAGGGAGGATTCCAAAATGGCTCTTAATGACATCAGTATCCTCTTGGTGGAACAAGCCCCCAGAAGAGCTGCCTCCAGAGTCTATGTGGCCAGGGGAGTCCCAGTTGCCTCCCTCATCTCTGGGAGGCTCTCCAAGAACAGCAGATGGCCCCTTTCAAATTAATGTTTCCGCTCTGGGTATAAGAGTGTGTGAAATTTTGTCCATGTGCATATTAACCTATTTGAACCATCATGTGTTCTATATATTAGCAATGAACAATCGGAAAAGCCATATAAATATGGCATCTAGCTCCTCTGTATCAAGATGTTAGAAGGAGAAAGGGTATGGAGAATCACTCGTGGAACATTTTTATGGGCCAGGCCTGAAAGGAGGTGTACATTACTTCTGCTTACATAAGGGTAAATACAAATCTAACACCTGTGCTGGGTTATCTGTTGCTGAGAGTAGACAAGATCTTCAACAGGGACTATGCACCAAGTTACTCTGTTCCTGAATGCCGTGACTGGATGGAACTTTAGGGTTTCTTCATTGGATAAGGGTTGAGTGTCGTGTGTTGGGGAACACGTGAATCTCATATTCAGCAGATGCAGAAGCTAGCTAGTTGTTTATCAAACTAGAGGAATTAACAGCTCACCCAAGTGGTATGAAAGTGGTCCAAAAATTATTTTAAACTGGAAACATCTGAACAATCAGCGGCCACAGAAAGACATATTATCTGAACTTAAGCAGAACCTCTAGAAAATACAGCTGCCATTGACCCTCCTCTGAGAAAGTTTCCTTCTTGGAAAAAGACTGACCCTTAGCATTAGGAAGCATAAACTCAGCTGTCATTAATATAAAAAAATCCAATAGAAACTTCCTTTTACGGGGAAACATACTTTCTCACTAAAGCCCTAAAACAGCCTCCTTTTTAAAGCTGGTATGTAAACCTTTATCTGACTATTCAGGGAATTACTCACTGCAGAGTACTCTTGCGGCAAAATTAACTTTTCTTTGTTAATCTGTCTATTGTTAGTTAATTTGAAGTCCCACCCCAACCAGCAACCAGTCAGACCTAAATTGGTAGAGAAGTTTTCCTCCCCGGCAAAACCCAGGCCCTTATTTACCTGGGCATGTAGTTTAGCTATATTTATATTCCTCCTGTAGCTGTGGCCCTGTGACTGTGTACTAGCCAATGGAACATGAGTGTTGAGGAAGTAATTAAAATTAATTTTACTGTCAATCTAGGAAACATCTCGCAAAGGTACTTCAGGAAGAAAGAAGTTTTATTATTGAATAAGCATTAAACCATGCTTGTCACAGTAAATGGCCGAATAGGTTGCAAAATCAAAAAGAATTCTTGCCCTTTTATATACACATGTTAATTATCCTTATCAAAGGGGAAAATAGAACTTCTCATACCTTTTCAACAAGTGGGAAGTCACATCTTGTAGCCAAGCAGCTGGGCTAGAACAGGCAGCTAGGAAATCATGCTCTCTGAGGTTCACATTTCAAAAAGTTGGCTCCAAGAAGGAGGTTCCTGAGATGCAAAACTGGCAAGAAGCTCATTTAGCTTTAAAAAAGATTTACATACATCTCTAGGAGACAAAGAAAGTATTTACAGCTTCAAGTTTTCTAAAGGAAATTCTAAAATGAAGGAAGATGGGGAAATTTCTTTTTCCCTTTTGGCACCAGCGAAAATTTTAAATTAAATCAATTTAAAAATTTTTAGATTTGTATTTACCGTTAGGTTTTCAGAAGTAATGTGTACCTCCTGCAGGCCTGGCCCATAACTATGTTCCACGAGAGATTCTCTACAATATCTAGTCATCAAAAAATATTTTTTAAATGCTTAATATCAGGGACTTCCCTGGTGGTCCAGCGGATAAGACTCCATGTTCCCAATGCAGGGGACCTGGGTTCTATCCCTGGTCAAGGAGCTAGATCCTGTGTGCCGCAACTAAGACCCAGTACAGCCAAATAAATAAATATTTTTTTTAAAATGCTTAATATCAGGTATTAGTAAATATACCACATACGATTGCTTTGTAAAAGTCAAAAGCTTAAGATTTAAGATAGATATACTCTGTTCATTTTGTGAATGTTCGTACAATGTGCAAGGGAGTTGAAATGGGACAATGTAAAAATCCTATAATATAGTTGGGTTAATGGGATTTCTAAGTGAAAAATGCAACTGTGTGATTCCCAAGAGGCCCAAAAAAGAACTTGGGAGGCTGCTGTTTTAGACATGCTAATGTGGCCATTATCAGTCTGAGGAGGGAGGCACTAGAAAATTATTGCACAAATAGTTTACATTTAGGAGGTTTTTTTTTTCAAACTACATTTTAAATTCCATTATGGTGAATATTTAATTGTAACAAAAAAATAGGTTGCATTTGCATTAACATACCCCAGATAACACCTAATTGGCACATAAATTTCATTGAAAGGCAATATTCTTACTTCATTAACATACTTGCTACAAGAATTCTGTGATGAAATAATTAAACAAATTTCAAATAAGGGTTAATAGATAAGTTTATTGTGCTGGGGAGTGTTGTGGGTTCAGGAAACAGTCACAGAAGTCTAGTTCTACAATGTGTTTTAAAATATTTCTCCTATAATCATCATTTATTTTTACGTGCACCATAATTTTTTTTTTTTTTAATTTATTTGGTTGCGCCGGGTCTTAGTTGCAGGAGGCGGGCTCCTTAGTTGTGGCATGCGAACTCTTAGTTGCAGCATGAATGTGGGATCTAGTTACTTGACCAGGGCCCCCCCTGCACTGGGAGTGCAGAGTCCTATACACTGCACCACCAGGGAAGTCCCTACGTGCACCATAATTGATTTTAAAAGAAATATAGTGCTTTCCTCCTCATAGTCTTCTATATTGATTGTGTTAATGATAACCAGGGTCTGTAAAGTCATAGTAGCTAGTTAAATATTTCAAGATTTATGAATAAATTTAAGTTTGATTTCCCTTAATACATTTAGAATGAATAGGTAAAATTTCCTACACCAAATGAGGAAACAAGCATTCTAATCTTAAAGTTAAGAGTTACATGACAATAACTCCATATAAAAGTAGACTCTCAGGATTTTCCTGGTGGTCCAGTGGCTGAGATTCCGCGCTCCCAATACAGGGGGCCCAGGTTCAATCCCTGGTCAGGGAACAGATCCCACATGCATGCCACAACTAAGAGTTCGCATGCCTCAACTAAAGGTCCCACATGTGGCAACGAAGATTCCATGTGCCACAAGTAAGACCCTGCACAGCCAAATAAATAAATAAATATTAAAAAAAATAAAGTAGACTCTCATATGGAATTTCGCACAAAGTACACTCTTGGCAAATGTCAGTTTCCTTCCTTCCTTCTTCTCTCCTCTATATTATATTGATTTTTTCTTATTAAATATGGTATTTTTTGATTTATTTAAAGAAGTAAAATTTCAGCGAGCATTAAGCACACATATGATTATCACCCAGTCATCCAACCCTCCTGGATGACCCAAGTTGAAAGGAACAAAATTTGATGCTTGAGAAAGGAGGGGAAGTGAACTGTAGAGTAACAGGTGCAGACACTTGTTTCAATCAAGCCTCAGGCAAGTTGCAGGCAAAAGACAAGGGATTTAAACCCTTTCTCCAGATCCATCTTAATGTAATTTCATTATTCACACTAGTTGATTGTGTGAGGGAGAGCTAAGATTTTGTTTGTGAATTATATCTTTTGTGTTGTTTACTGTGATCCTGAATAACGACTGAGAAGACCTTAAAAGAATGCCTTGGGCTAGATAATGTAAATATCTAGAACTTGAGTCAGTGCATCCATTAGTTTTTATTTATTTATTTTTTTTAATTTATTTTATTTTATTTTTTATTTTATTTTTTATTTTTGGCTGTGTTGGGTCTTCATTGCTGCGCGCGGGCTTTCTCTAGTTGCGGTGAGCGGGGGCTACTCTTTGTTGCAGTGCGCAGGCTTCTCATTGCGGTGGCTTCTCTTATTGTGGAGCACGGGCTCTAGGGTGCGCGGGCTTCAGTAGTTGTGGCACGCGGGCCCAGTAGTTGTGGCTCGCGGGCTCTAGAGCGCAGTCTCAGTAGTTGTGGCGCACGGGCTTAGTTGCTCCGCGGCATGTGGGATCTTCCTGGACCAGGGCTCGAACCCGTGTCCCCTGCGTTGGCAGACGGATTCGTAACCACTGCGCCACCAGGGAAGGCCTAGTTTTTATTTTTTAAATCATTCTTACTAGTAATTCACAATGAAAACTGAATTTCCAAAATCTGTGTAGTTCTAAAATATACTTAAACATTTACTATTTACGGAGAAGAGAAGAAAATAAAAAAGAATGTCTATTCAGAAAGGGCTTATAATCTAAATTTATGCAAAAACATGACAAAAATCAGTTATTTATCCAAAAGACCAAAGTGATTACATACAAAATAAATAGATAAGGCACAGAAAAGAACAATCACAGCAGAGCTGGCTTGGTCAGGGAAGGTTTCTTGAAATGGTAGTTGTGAGTCATTTTCTTGTATACTCACTCTCCTTTAAAGAACGCCTGCATTTGTGTTTATTTTCAATTAAATTTTTTAAAATGTAGTAAAATATACAAGATTTACCATCTTAATTATTTTTAAGTGTACAGTTCGGTAGTGTGAAATACATTCACATTGTTGTGCAATTGATCTCCAGAACGATTTTCATCTTGCAAAACTGAAACTCTATACCCATTAAACAACTCCTCATTCCCTTCTCTCCCCACCCCCCCTCCACCACTCACCCCCAGCAACCACCATTCTACTTTCTGTCTCTATGAATCTGACTGCTCTGGGTGCCTCATGTAAGTGGAATCATACAATATTTCTCTTTTTGTGACTGTCTTATTTCAATTAACGATGTCCTCGAAGTTCATTATGTTGTAGTATGTGTCAGAATTTTCTTTCTTTTTAAGGCTGAATAATTAATATTCCATTCTATGTATATACCTCATTTTGTTTATTCATTCACTCATTGATGAATACTTTGGGTTCTTTCCACCTTTTGGCTATTGTGGATAATACTCTTATGAAAATGGGTGTAGAAATATCTCTTTGACACCATGCTTTCAATTCTTTGGAGTATATACCCAGAAGTAGGATTGCTGGATCATATGGTAATTCTATTTTAAATTTTTTGAGGAATTGCCATATTGTTTTTCATAGTGACTGCATCATTTTATATTCCTACTTACACAAGGGTTCCAATTTCTCCACATCTTCACCAACACTTGTTATTTTCTGGGCTTTTTCTTTTTAATAGTAGTCATTCTAATTCATGTGAGAAGGTATCTTATTGTGGTTTTGACTTGCATTTCCCTATAATTAGTGATATAGAGCATCTTTTTATTTTTAATTTTAACTACTCAATAATACACGTTAATTTAGAAAAAACAGTAAATTTTTATCTAAATAAAAATGAGGAAAAGAAACCACCTTTAATCACAGTCATAGATAACTACCTCTAACATTTTGGTGAGATTTCATCCAGACTATTTTCTACATACTCATAGAAATGCAAATGAATGGGAACATACTATATTTACTATGTTTTAATCATTAAAAAAAACTATATATTCTTAATATTTTCATTTTTATAAGTGTTATGTACATTACAGTTTGAAGTGACTGCAGACTATTTCCTTATATGAATTTACTATACTCGATTTAGCCAAATCCCTATTGTTGAGACTTTAGGTTGTTTTTAAATTGGGGACATTATAAATAACCAATAGTTATTGTCTACTAAAGGGAGGGTGGGAAATGATCTTTATAAATATTAACAAATGTCTACTGTCCCCGCCCCCCCAAAAAATGAAGAGCCTTCCACATTTTTCTCCACTTCAAATCATTATATAGACTTTTCATTCTTTTGTCTTTTACCACATCGTTTTGACAACTGAGTCTGTTCTTTGTCACTAATGTCTCTCATTTGTTTGAATATTATATTTTCCAAATGCTTCTAGATTTGGATTTCTACTCTTTTTTTTTCTTGCTTAGAAGTTGAGTGTGTGTGGTTGTGTCTAATAATTTTTGTAAGGAAAAGTTATAGTTAACTGGTGGACAAAAAAGTCTCCTTGCAGGAAACCCAGTAGTGAGCTAAGGAAGTGTCAGCATTTTAAGAAATTTGAAATGAAAGCAATCATGTTGAGTGTATTTATAAATAACTCCATATCTTTTCTTCACCTACCCCCCAATCCTATCACAGGTATTCATCATCTCTTACCCAGTTATTAAAATAGCCATGTTCCCAGTGTTACTCTCTACCTCCTACCCTGCATTAATAAGGATAGCTATGTTGATAGAAAATCAAGACTTACAGAATTTAGTGGCTTAAAGAGTAATAAGTTCATTTCTCATCTCATTCCAGAGTAGGTTTCCAAGTCAGCAGGTGACTCTCCTCCATATAGTGATTCAGGGATCCAAACTCTTTCTGTCTTAGGTCTCTGCCACCGGCTAGGACATTTTCCTCATTTGCAAAATTAAGGCTGGGTTCTGATTTTTTACCAGCAAGAGAAAGTAGAAAAAGTCTTAGTATGGTCTGAAGATGGTGGGATGGAAGTAAATGCACACACTTCCATAACTTCCGTCTCACATTCCTTTGGATAGAGCATATTCACATGACCATACCGAACTCAACAGAGGCTGGGAAATGTAGTTTGGTTGTATGCTCAGGAAGAAAAGGAGACTGGACTTGGACAGACAGCTCTCAGTCCTGCCACACCCCCTCAGCTTTGCTCAGCCTCCACACTGCTATCAATGTTAGCTAACTGAATCCCAAATCTGATCCTGTCATTCCCACTGCATAAAAGAACTATGCAATGGTTTTCTATCATTGAACAACAAATATTTTTATTGAGCACCTATTAGGGGTGGAATACTATAGATACAGTGATAAGGAAAACAAAGATTATTTGTCCTCTTGGAGCTTACAGAGGAGCTAAAATCCTGGGAATCATGCAGTTCTTCCTTCTCCATAACCCCTACACCCAATCCATCATGAAGACCCATGAATTCTACTTCCATCCAAAGTACTACTCTGCACCCCACTTCCCCGTTTTCCCACCAGTGTCACCGCTGTAGATATTTGTTTAAATCCTAAGTTACATAGCTCCTACATAACCAGGTTTATAAAGGCCTTTATCAAATGAGCCATGAATGTGCAGAGTGTGCATGGAAATGAAGCATTTAATTTTAACTAATTTGTTGACAATGACCTATTTTTGTGTTCATCCTGACTCTGCTCTGGCTTGAAGGTGTGAGGGAAACCTTTTCAAGGAATATTATTGGAACCCTTTTCCTTTGTGGAATGACTGGGTTCATTAGCTGTGCTGGTGGTCCGTGAGATTTCCTCTCATATTCTTAACAACAAACTCCCTTTAATTTGAGTAGTTTGACTAGCTTCCTGCTCCTAGCCACCAAAAGATCCTTCAGTAAAACATTTTTTTTTATTGTTTGAAAAGTGTACTTAACATCTAATGTGGATATTGCATGGTACTAGATGTTTGAGTGTTAGCATTTCATCCTGCTTGGAAAAGGCTTTGGCAGTGGCTGATGCCCAGTCTAAAGAAGAGCAAGACGTCTGTATTATTTTTCTATTGCTGCTGTAACAAATTACCACAAACACACACAGTGGCTTATAACAATACCCATTTATTATCTCACAGTTCTGTAGGTCAGAAGTCTGCAATTATGTCAAAATTAAAAAAGAAATATTTCCCTGGGTTTCATTGAGAAATAATTGACATACATCACTGTATATGTTTAAGGCATACAGAATGATGGTTTGATTTACATATGTTGTGAAATGATTACCACGATAGGTTCAGCTGACCTCCATTTTCTCATACAGATACAATGAAAAAGAAAAGAATAAAGAAAAAGAATTCTTAGGATCTACCATCTTAAGAACTTTCCTACGTATCATACAGCAGGGTTAGCTATAGGCATCATGTTGTATATTACATCCCTAGTACTTATTTATCTTATAATTGGAAGTTTGTACACTTTGACCACCTTCCTCCAATTCCTTCCCCCTCGAACCTCCACCTCTGCTAACCACAAGTCAGATGTCTTTTTCTATGAGCTTGGGGTTTTTTTTGTTTTTGTTTTTATTTCTTTTAGATCCCACGTATAAGTGAAATCATATAGTATTTGTCTTTCTCTATCTGATTTATTTCACTTAGCATAATGTCTTCAAGTTCCATCCATGTTGTCACAAATAGTAGGATTTCCTCATTTTTTATGGCTGAATAATATTCCATTATATATATATATATATATATATATATATATATATATATATATATATACCACAACTTCTTTATCCATTCATTCATCAATGGACACTTAGGTTATTTCCATGTCTCAACTATTGTTAAAACAATAATTTTTTAAAATACATGTAACAGTGAACTAGAGTTAACATGATTTGTTCTAGTTATGGGATTACATCATAAACTCAATCTGAAGTAAGAAGGACAGGATAGCATTGAAAGCAATAAGACTTCTAACTCCAGCAATATCTCTTACTAGTTGTGTGAGCTTGGTTAAATTATTTAACTTGTTAATAACCAATATATTGCTGTAATAATTTATGTTTATTATTATTTTATTTATATTATATACTGCTATATAATAATGATAATAATAATACCTAAACCATAGACTAATTATAAATTATATGAGAGTGCTTGTAACAAAGTGTATGTAAGAACTGTTTAGCATAAAGTAAATGATCAATAAATGTTAAATAAATAAATAAATATTTTTTAAAATAGAGGAGGTGAAGTATCTGCTTATTCCTTAAAGATATAATTCTTCTTAGCTTTTAAAACAGTGACATACACACATCTTAAGAATATAGTTTGATGAGCTTTGACAAATGTATGTCTCTGTGTAACCCACATCCCAATCAAAGTATAGACCTTTTCTGTCATCCCAGAAGTTCCCTTGTGTACCTTTCAAGTCACTCCTTCCTACCCTATGAGAGGTAACCACTGCTCAGTCTCTAAAAATTAGTTTACAAATTATTGTAGTTTTGTCCATTGTTGAAATTCATTGAAATAGAATTTTTCAATATGTACTCTGTAGTATCTAGCTTCTTTTGATCAAAAATAATGTCTGTGAGATTTATCTATGTCATTGTGTGTTTCAGCTGTTCCTTCCTTTTTATTGCTGAGTAGTATGAACATATCACAATCTGTTTATTCATTCTCCTGTTGACAGACATTTGGGTTATTTCCAGTTATGAATAAAGTTGCTATGAGCATTCTTGAACAAAATTTCTTATGAAGGTAAGTTTTCATTTCTCTTGTGTAAATACCTAGGAGTGGAATTACTGCATCATACAGTAAGTATACATTAAACCTGATAAAAAACTGAAGAATGGTTTTCAAAAGTGGGCATACCATTTTATAGAGCTCCCAGCAAAATATGAGAATTGCTGTTACTCTACTTCCTTGCTACCATTTGATATTGTCATATTATTTAACAGTGAAGGAAACCAGAATATGTCACCCCAAAATATGTTGCTTTGGCATGCTGATTAAAGGCACTTAGGAAACAGCAGATATAAGAAGGATGCTCTGACCCTCATTTTTTCTTTCTGAAACTAGGAGATAAAACTCCCATGTGAAAGGTTTCCTCCCTGTACTAGGAGGAGAGAAGACATTCTTATCAGCCCAGAGGAAACTGCAAATAAATCGTACTCCATTAGTTTCCTCACATACGTACTTTCCCACAGTTGGCTGACCTTGGAAACCTAAACTTCTTTCCTTTATCCTGTCATTTCTCTACAAATTTATTGTTCTTTGTTGAAGATGCTCTGTAAGCAGGAATTCTAAGCTGTCATTTTGTGTCACTTTTTGTTTAGATTTCTACCCCATGATGTGTTATGTGTACTGCAGGTGTTAATAAACTGGTTTTCTCTTGTTTATCTGTCTTTTTGCTAAAGAGTCCCAGTTGAAAACCTAAGATGGGTAAAGTTTTGCCTCTTTACAACAGGGATTATGTCCAATTCTCCTTCTCTCTCTTTCTGTCTATATATATCTGTTCATCCTCACAATGACCGATAAAATAGGTACTAACATTACCCACATTTTGTAGATGAGGAAACTAAAGTACATAAATATAAAATCACTTGCTCAAGGTCATACAACTTTCAAATGGTGGTGCAGGGAATTTTATCGGGTAGCCTGCTTCCAGCACTGCTCTCACTCACTACATACTGCCTTCTCCACATATAGCTTAAAGAGAGAGAGCTATAATAGATATTGTTACCATATATTATATTTTATACATGTATAATTTATATAATCCAGTTACTTCACTCTCTTTTTTCTGCTGCCGCACGCGGGCTTTCTCTAGTTGCGGCGAGCGGGCGTTACTCTTCACTGCGGTGCGTGGGCTTCTCATTGCGGTGGCTTCTCTTGTTGTGGAGCACGGGCTCTAGGCATGCGAGCTTCAGTAGCTGTGGCACGCAGGCTCAGTAGTTGTGGCACACGGGCTTAGTTGCTCCACGGCATGTGGGATCTTCCCGGACCAGGGCTCGAACCCGTGTCCCCTGCATTGACAGGCGGATTCTTAACCACTGCGCCACCAGGGAAGTCCCTACTTCACTCTTATGTACAAATGAAAAGAATAAGCCTGAGTAGAATTTGGCACTTGTGCCCTTTGCTCTTCCTAAACTTCCGGGTTATTTTTCAAAGTTTTAGATGCTTAGGTATATTTTTCCATCCTGGGTCATGAAAATGATTCCAAAGAAGGAAGGAGGACTGAAACATAGCTGTTAGGACAGAGTGACAATACTCTTAGGTCTTTTCTAACTCCAAACATCTGATTTACTGCTTCACAAAGAAACTAACTCTTGTATAAATAGGAAATATCTGTGAACCGTTTGCTAATGTGGGAGAAAAATTAAAATGGAGTTGGTATTGCTGAGAGAGCTCACTAAAATGGAGGCAGGAGGCCACTGAGGAAGCATAACTTATGCAAGTCTCAGCCTGGATGGAATTTAACCTTTTGACCACTTATTGTCCTAACCAAGGCTTCTAGAACATCTGCCAGCATCTGAAGATACTTATGGAGCCCTTATCCTATAATAAGTCATGTCAGCTTATCTACTTATCTGACCTTTACCCTAAAAGGACTGGTGACAGCCACCCCTTAAGGACAAATATTTCCTTTTTCATGTCAGAGTACACCCTCATGCCTTTTGCCTTTATAAGCCCCTGATGCTTTCTCTTCCCCAGAACACTCTTTTGGTTTTACCTGAATCTCTGTCTCCCAAATTGCAATTCTTAAGACCCCAAATAAACTCTCTGCAGGCTTCTGCATTTTGTTTTGGTTTGGTTGATACTAAAGACAAGTTAGCTTTCTTATTTTGTAATTATTAGTCCCTGTAATCATATTTCATACAAAAACACTAAGTCCTGCAGAAAAGGAAAACATGGGCTTCCCTGGTGGCGCAGTGGTTGAGAGTCTGCCTGCCAATGCAGGGGACACGGGTTCGAGCCCTGGTCTGGGAGGATCCCACATGCCGCGGAGCGACTAGGCCCGTGAGCCACAATTGCTGGGCCTGCGCGTCTGGAGCCTGTGCTCCGCAACGGGAGAGGCTGCGATGGTGAGAGGCCCGCGCACCGCGATGAAGAGTGGCCCCCGCTTGCCACAACTAGAGAAAGCCCTCGCACAGAAACGAAGACCCAACACAGCCATAAATAAATAAATAAATAAATAAAATTAAAAAAAAAAAAAAAAGAAGAAAAGGAAAACATTAATTTGAAATATTTTTCTGGTTTTAGGTTGAAACTGATATAAATGTGCATATATTTGTGAATATATGAATGTGTGTATGTATTTATTTTCTTAACCTAAAAGTAGATATTTTGCTTGAAGATGTTCTTTGTACTTTCCTGTGCTCCATAAAGACTAATAAGAGCATTTGTGTTTTCTATTATCTGAGTCCCACACTGAAAACAGAATCAAAATTTAGAACTTAGATTTAGTGACAGTAAAATTAAAAATCTATTAAGATTCATAAATTATAAAGATGATATCCTTCCAAGGTCTCAGCATTTATGAGCATATCTTATATCTCACAATATAATAAATCTGTTTTGCCTGAGTATTCAAAAGGAAACTTTTGCTCTTAGGAGAGGAACCAAGATGGCGGAGTAAAAAGAAGTACTCTCACTCCCTCTTGCGAGAACACCAGAATCACAACTAGCTGCTGGATAATCATTGACAGGAAGACACTGGAACTCACCAAAAAAGATATCCCACATCAAAAGACAAAGGAGAAGCCACAATGAGACGGTAGGAGGGGTGCAATCACAGTAAAATCAAATCCCATAACTGCTGGGTGGGTGACTCTCAGACTGGAGAACACTTATACCACAGAAGTCCACCCACTGGAGTGAAGGTTCTGAGCCCCACATCAGGCTTCCCAACCTGGGGGTCCAGCAACGGGAGGAGGAATTCCTAGAGAATCAGACTTTGAAGCCTAGTGGGAATTGATTGCAGGACTTCGACAGGACTGGAGAAAACAGAGACTCCACTCATGGAGGGCACACACAAAGTAGTGTGTGCATCGGTACCCAGGGGAAGGAGCAGTGACCCCAGGGGAGACTGAACCAGACCTACCTGCTAGTGTTGGAGGGTCTCCTGCAGAAGCGAGGTGGGGGGGGGCTGTGGCTCACCATGGGGACAAGGACACTGACAGCAGAAGTTCTGGGAAGTAGTCCTTGGAGGGAGCCCTCCCAGAGTCTGTCATTAGCCCCACCAAAGAGCCCAGGTAGGCTCCAGTGTTGGGTTGCCTCAGGCCAAACAACCAACAGGTAGGGAACCCAGCCCCACCCATTAACAGTCAAGTGGATTAAAGTTTTACTGAGCTCTGCCCACCACAGCAACAGTCAGCTCTATCCACCACCAGTCCCTCCCATCAAGCCTCTTAGATAGCCTCATCCACCAGAGGGCAGACAGCAGAAGCAAGAAGAACTACAGTCCTGCAGCCTGTGGAACAAAAACCACATTCACAGAAAGATAGACAAGATGAAAAGGCAGAGGGCTATGTACCAGATGAAGGAACAAGATAAAACCCCAGAAAAACAACTAAATGAAGTGGAGATAGGCAACCTTCCACAAAAAGAATTCAGAATAATGATAGTGAAGATGATCCAGAACCTCGGAAAAACAATGGAGGCAAAGATCGAGAAGATGCAAGAAATGTTTAACAAAGACCTAGAAGAATTAAAGAACAAACAAACAGAGATGGACAATACAATAACTGAAATGAAAACTACACTAGAAGGAATCAATAGCAGAATAACTGAGGCAGAAGAACGGATAAGTGACCTGGAAGACAGAATGGTGGAATTCACTGCTGCGGAACAGAATAAAGAAAAAAGAATGAAAAGAAATGAAGACAGCCTAAGAGACCTCTGGGACAACATTAAACGCAACAACATTAGCATTATAGGGGTCCCAGAAGGAGAAGAGAGAGAGAAAGAACCAGAGAAATTATGTGAAGAAATTATAGTCGAAAACTTCCCTAACATGGGAAAGGAAATAGCCACCCAAGTCCAGGAAGCACAGCGAGTCCCATACAGGATAAACCCAAGGAGAAACGCGCCGAGACACATAGTAATCAAATTGGCAAAAATTAAAGACAAAGAAAAATTATTGAAAGCAGCAAGGGAAAAACAACAAATAACATACAAGGGAACTCCCACAAGGTTAACAGCTGATTTCTCAGCAGAAGCTCTACAAGCCAGAAGGGAGTGGCATGATATACTTAAACTGATGAAAGGGAAGAAACTACAACCAAGATTACTCTACTCAGCAAGGATCTCATTCAGATTGGATGGAGAAATCAAAAGCTTTAGAGATAAGCAAAAGCTAAGAGAATTCAGCACCACCAAACCAGCTCTACAACAAATGCTAAAGGAACTTCTCTAAGTGGGAAACACAAGAGAAGAAAAGGACCTACAAAAACAAACCCAAAACAATTAAGAAAATGGTCATAGGAACATACATATTGATAATTACCTTAAAAATGAATGGATTAAGGGCTTCCCTGGTGGCGCAGTGGTTGAGAATCCGCCTGCCAATGCAGGGGACACGGGTTTGAGCCCTGGTCTGGGAGGATCCCACATGCCGCGGAGCAACTGGGTCCGTGAGCCACAGCTACTGAGCCTGCGCGTCTGGAGCCTGTGCTCCGCAACAAGAGAGGCCGCGATAGTGAGAGGCCCGCGCACCGCGATGAAGAGTGGCCCCCGCTTGCCACAACTAGAGAAAGCCCTCGCACAGAAACGAAGACCCAACACAGCCATAAATAAATAAGTAAAATTAAAAAAAAAAAAAAAAAAAAATGAATGGATTAAATGCTCCAACCAAAAGACACAGGCTTGCTGAATGGATACAAAAACAAGACCTATATATATGCTGTCTACAAGAGACCCACTTCAGACCTAGGGACACATACAGACTGAAAGTGAGGAGATGGAAAAAGATATTCCATGCAAATGGAAATCAAAAGAAAGCTGGAGTAGCTATACTCTTATCAGATAAAATAGACTTTAAAATAAAGACTGTGACAAGAGACAAGGAAGGACACTACCTAATGATCAAGGGATCAACCCAAGAAGAAGACATAACAATTATAAATATATATGCACCCAACATAGGAGCACCTCAATACATAAGGCAACTGTTAACAGCTATACAAGAGGAAATCAACAGTAACACAATAATAGTGGGGGACTTTAACACCTCACTTACACCAATGGACAGATCATCCAAAATGAAAATAAATAAGGAAACAGAAGATTTAAATGACACAATAGACCAGATAGATTTAATTGATATTTATAGGCCATTCCATCCAAAAACAGCAGATTACACTTTCTTCTCAAGTGTGCACAGAACATTCTCCAGGATAGATCACATCTTGGGTCACAAATCAAGCCTCAGTAAATTTAAGAAAATCAAAATCATATCAAGCATCTTTTCTGAACACAATGCTATGAGATTAGAAATGAATTACGCGGAAAAAAACGTAAAAAACACAAACACATGGAGGCTAAACAATACGTTACTAAATAACCAAGAGATCACTGAAGAAATCAAAGAGGAAATCAAAAAATACCTAGAGACAAATGACAATGAAAACACGACGATCCAAAACCTATGGGATGCAGCAAAAGCAGTTCTAAGAGGGAAGTTTATAGCAACACAATCCTACCTCAAGAAACAAGAAAAATCTCAAACAATCTTATCTTACACCTAAAGGAACTAGAGAAAGAACAAACAAAACCCAAAATTAGTAGAAGAAAGAAATCATAAAGACCAGAGCAGAAATAAATGAAATAGAAACAAAGAAAACAATAGCAAAGATCAATAAAACTAAAAGCTGGTTCTTTGAGAAGATAAACAAAATTGATAAACCATTAGCCAGACTCATCAAGAAAAAGAGGGAGAGGACTCAAGTCAATAAAATTAGAAATGAAAAAGGAGAAGTTACAACAGACACCGCAGAAATACAAAGAATCCTAAGAGACTACTACAAGCAACTTTATGCCAATAAAATGGACAACCTGGAAGAAATGGACAAATTCTTCAAAAGGTATAACCTTCCAAGACTGAACCAGGAAGAAACAGAAAATATGAACAGACCAATCACAAGTAATGAAATTGAAACTGTGATTAAAAATCTTCCAACAGACAAAAGTCCAGGACCAGATGGCTTCACAGGTGAATTCTATCAAACATTTAGAGAAGAGCTAACACCCATCCTTCTCAAACTCTTCCAAAAAATTGCAGAGGAAGGAACACTCCCAAACTCATTCTATGAGGCCACCATCACCCTGATACCAAAACCAGACAAAGATACTACAAAAAAAGAAAATTACAGACCAATATCACTGATGAATATAGATGCAAAAATCCTCAACAAAATACTAGCAAACAGAATCCAACAACACATTAAAAGGATCATATACCATGATCAAGTGGGATTTTTCCCAGGGATGCAAGGATTCTTCAATATAGGCAAATCAATGTGATACACCATATGAACAAATTGAAGAATAAAAACCATGTGATCATCTCAATAGATGCAGAAAAAGCTTTTGACAAAATTCAACACCCATTTATGATAAAAACTCTCCAGAAAGTGGGCAAAGAGGGAACCTACCTCAACATAATAAAGGCCATATACGACAAACCCACAGCAAACATCATTCTCAATGGTGAAAAACTGAAAGCATTTCCTCTAAGGTCAGGAACAAGACAAAGATGTCCACTCTCACCACCATTATTCAACATAGTTTTGGAAGTCCTAGTCACAGCAATCAGAGAATAAAAAGAACCAAAAGGAATACAAATTGGAAAAGAAGAAGTAAAACTATCACTGTTTGCAGATGACATGATACTATACATAGAGAGTCCTAAAAATGCCACCAGAAAACTACTAGAGCTAATCAGTGAATTTGGTAAAGTTGCAGGATACAAAATTAAGGCACAGAAATCTCTTGCATTCCTATACACTAATGATGAAAAATCTGAAAGAGAACTTATGGAAACACTCCCATTTACCACTGCAACAAAAAGAATAAAATACCTAGGAATAAACCTACCTAGCGAAACAGAAGATCTGTATGCAGAAAACTATAAGACACTGATGAAAGAAATTAAAGATGACACCAACAGATGGAGAGATATACCATGTTCTTGGATTGGAAGAATCAATATTGTGAAAATGACTATACTACCCAAAGCAATCTACAGATTCAATGCAATCCCTATCAAATTACCATTGGCATTTTTTACAGAACTAGAACAAATCATCTTAAAATTTGTATGGAGACAAAAAAGACCCCAAATAGCCAAAGCAGTCTTGAGGGAAAAAAACAGAGCTGGAGGAATCAGACTCCCTGACTTCAGACTATACTACAAAGCTACAGTAATCAAGATAATATGGTATTGGCACAAAAGCAGAAACATAGATCAATGGAACAAGATAGAAATCCCAGAGATAATCCCACGCACCTATGGTCAACTAATCTATGACAAAGGAGGCAAAGATATACAATGGAGAAAAGACAGTCTCTTCAATAAGTGGTGCTGGGAAAACTGGACAGCTACATGTAAAAGAATGAAATTAGAACACTCCCTAACACCATACACAAAAATAAACTCAAAATGGATTCAAGACCTAAATGTAAGACCGGACACTATAAAACTCTTAGAGGAAAACATAGGAAAAACACTCTTTGACATAAATCACAGCAAGATCTTTTTTGATCCACCTCCTAGAGTAATGGAAATAAAAACGAAAATAAACAAATAGGACCTAATGAAACTTCAAAGCTTTTGCACAGCAAAGGAAACCATAAACAAGACGAAAAGACAACCCTCAGAATGGGAGAAAATATTCGCAAATGAATCAATGGACAAAGGATTAATCTCCAAAATATATAAACAGCTCATGCAGCTCAATATTAAAGAAACAAACAACCCAATCCAAAAATGGGCAGAAGACCTAAATAGACATTTCTCCAAAGAAGACATACAGATGGCCAAGAAGCACATGAAAAGCTGCTCAACATCACTAATTATTAGAGAAATGCAGATGAAGACTACAATGAGGTATCACCTCACACCAGTTAGAATGGGCATCATCAGAAAATCTACAAACAACAAATGCTGGAGAGGGTGTGGAGAAAAGGGGACCCTCTTGCACTGTTGGTGGGAATGTAAGTTGATACAGCCACTATGGAGAACAGTATGGAGGTTCCTTAGAAAACTAAAAATAGAATTACCATATGATCCAGCAATCCCACTACTGGGCATATACCCAGAGAAAACCATAATTCAAAAAGAGACATTCACCCCAATGTTCATTGCAGCACTATTTACAATAGCCAGGTCATGGAAGCAACCTAAATGCCCATTGACAGGTGAATGGATAAAGAAGAAGTGGTACATATATACAATGGAATATTACTCAGCCATAAAAAGGGACGAAATTGAGTAATTTTTTGAGACATGGATGGATCTAGAGGCTGTCATACAGAGTGAAGTAAGTCAGAAAGAGAAAAATAAATATCATATATTAACGCATGTATGTGGAACCTAGAAAAGTGGTACAGATGAACCGGTTTGCAGGGCAGAAATAGAGACAGCGATGTAGAGAACAAATGTATGGACACCAAGGGGGGAAAACCGTGGTGGGGTGGGGCTGGTGCTGTGCTGAATTGGGCGATTGGGATTGACATGTATACACTGATGTGTAAAAAATTGATGACTAATAAGAACCTGCAGTATAAAAAAACAGAGAAACAAAAAAAAAAACAACTAATACTAAAGTTTCTTTGGGTTATTTGTATGGAAATATGTTAATATAAATGTTTCAGACATTACATGAAATTTCTAAAAATCTTATATGTTCTGGTATAATGTTATAAGTCATAATTCTAGTTGTTACTTTAAAATGTATATCTCAGAAATAGCTAAATTTCCTTGTCAATTGCATTATTATGAACTTTCCTCAAATCTTTAACCCTGGTCATTTTTAAGTCTTTTGTCATTTACAGACAGTTCTGGGTGTACTCTGATGCTTTCGCAAAAATGTTCCTATAAATGGGTTTCATTTTCAAGGAGTTCATGGAAAAGACTCTGACAACTACAGGTTTCTGGTAACTGACTATACTGCTGAACTGAATGAATAAGCATTTTCAGAACTCTAATGGAAAACTGATGAATTCACAAAAGTGCTAACAAAAGATCAAGATGAAAAAAAAATTAGTTACATGGGACTGAGTGAACTGATGAGTATGATTATAAATTTTGTGACTTCCTGTTTGAATTAAAAAAAAAAATCCCACAAGGACTCAGAGGCAAAAAATATACAAATCAATTTTCACTGCAAAGTAAAGGAGCTGTTACAGTGGAGGATTACTGGACTGAATGTCAATATTATGACATAGTATGAGTGTGTTTCGTGTTTGGTAATTGCAATCATTGTTGCTTTTGTTGTGGTCATCCATTTACAATGCTTGGTGTCCGTTTCTTTATCCCTTGTAAAAATAAAATATAGTGTGTGTGTGTGAGTTGTGAAAAAAAAAAAAAGGAAACTTTTAAATTCCTGATTCTGGTTTTGTACAACTGTATAATTAATGGTGATGATCATATTATAAGGGCAGATTTACATGTGTTGGGGAGGTGGTGATGGGGAGGCCCAAATAGAAATTACAAATAAAGAAAATAACATTCCATTTTTTAAAGTACAAAAACCATCTACTGGTTTTGAGTTAGGGATGTGTCACTTAAAAAGAAAGACAGGCTTCTGGATTGCAAGACTAAAGCTAAGTTGAATTTATTTTTATAGCTAAAGAAAGAATGTGTCAATCAGAAGAGGAATTGATGGGTCTTTTAAACAAAAGAAAAAGAAAAGGGAAATTCCTAAAGAAAATTTTGGCTATACTCATTTAACACAGCTCAGGGGAAGAAACTTACTCGGAAAATTTCAGAAATCACTTTCCCAGTGGCAAATCTAACCCAATTTTGAAAGTGGTTGTATTAGGTCTCTTACTAGTAATCATTCAAGTTAACTTATTCCTTTTGTTCCATTTCCATGTCCTCTATTCAGGCCTGTGGTCATAATTTTTCTTTTGTCCCATGGAAGTGTACCTATCAGAGGCAAATGTGCTAGGCTTATTGCCCTGAGTGTTCTGGTCTCTGTAGCAGGTGTATTTTTATTATAAAACCAAACATTGACACTCAGCTGTTGGGCACTAGCTCCTTTGAGCTTGGTTAATGTAAGCTTACTCTAAGCCTGCCTAAGCTAACCTTTAAGCCTTCAGGGGGTAAGAGTCAGACCCTGTAGGCACGTTAGTAAAGTTATCAAGGTACTGGCACAAATTACCAGCATTTTTCCCTCCAAAGACCTCTGAATCACAGTTTCCTTTCACAACATCAATGCAGTTGTTGCTCATCTCATGAATCCATTGAAATAGAGTGAAATAATATTTATCGAGAGCTTTTCTCTCCTAGAAAAGAAAAAAGGTTGCCAGTTGTTACTTCACAGAATCAAAATAATAGGAATTCAAATAATTTTCTTCTGCTCTTTTAAAATATCTTTCCATCCTGCAGATGGAATGGCCTCTGATGATGAAAAGAGAAACCATATCTCTAAAATGGTTTTAAAAATTAGCTGAAGATAAAACTGATGAAATATTCAAACTCTTGAAAACTATGAAAAACCCCACAGAGAAATCAATTATTTGAGAGGCAAGTTTTTGAAAATCATTTAAGTGTTTTGAAATGAAAAGATGAGAAATAGCAAAATTAAACTATTTTACAATCATTATATAGAAATTTTATTTTAAAAATATATATTATATGTATATATCCCAAAGGATAATATTAAAATCTGAGTCTTTTACAATAAATCATACTCTGTGTGAGAATAATCGGTTTGTTCATTGGAGAAAAATAGATTTGTCAGAAGCTACTTGGAAGTGCAATGGTAATTTTAGGTAAAATGAAAAATGTAATAATAGTGTGAATTAACATTTAAAATTAATGCCCCCTTTCTTTTTGTCTCAGAAATTTGGTCTTTCAAACAGTATTCATTTACACCAAGGACCTGGAGAGGTTAAGTTACCCAGAGTCATGATGCCAAAAAGTTGTGGACTGGGATTCCCACCCAGAGAGCTTAACTCTAGAGCTTGATCTTTGCATTTACTGTGGTATGTCCCAGAGAATTGATGCTTAACATTAACATGCAGCTGTTTGAACCTATGTTTCATTCATTAAGAGAATTATGTTAAGAGAATTCTAGGTAAAGAATTGTTGACTGAGGGACTTCCCTGGTGGTTCAGTGGGTAAGACTCTGAGCTCCCAATGCAGGGGGCCTGGGTTCGATCCCTGGTCGGGGAACAAGATCCCGCATGCATGCCGCAACTAAGAAGTCCGCATTCCACAAATAAGACCCAGTGCAGCCATAATAAATACATAAATATTAAAAAAAGAATTGCTGACTGAGCTGTCAAATGCAGCTAAAATTTCAAGTAGGAACTTGAATACCTTCTGACAATCCTTGATGACTGTTGGTAAATCCATTCAAATTCTTTACATTTAATAGTACAAATAAAGGTGGTTAAAGTAAGTTTGAAGTCAGAAATGCCAAACTGATTTGCCTACTTATCTTAAAGTTCCCCTTCACAGCTAAGATTTTCACCAGAGCACTGGGAAATTCTGTTCTAAATATGTATTCCACAAAATATTATTCTCATGAAATGCTAAAATCTTTAATCAAATAAGTTTGGGAAATGCTGGACTAAATGAAAATAAAATATATTTCTTTATCCACAATTTCTCAGAGCCTTTAAATTGGTAATATACACTCCCAAGAGGGGAATGAACTATGCAACATCTCCTAGGTTTATTTAATCATGCAAGTCTTCTTTCTTCAAATGAGCCTCTTGGGGTTTAGTGTTCCCCCAAACACCCTACTAAGAGCTGCCCTAAGCCAATTTTTCAGGCACAGTTATAAGGTCCTTTTTGGTAGATTAGTGAAGTGTCTATTAGTTAGAGTGGATGAAGATTAACTATGCCTCCTTAACCTACAGACAATACTATCTCAGTAAAATTCAGGTCTCTGACCTTTTTTTTTTTTTGGCTGTGTTGGGTCTTCGTTGCTGCGCACAGGCTTTCTCTAGATGCGTCGAGCGGGGGCTGCTTTTCGTTGTGGTGCGCGGGCTTCTCAGTGCGGTGGCTTCTCTTGTTGCGGAGCATGGGCTCTAGGCGTGCAGGCTTTAGTAGTTGTGGTACGTGCACTCAGTAGTTGTGGCTCGCAAGCTCTAGAGCGCAGGCTCAGTAGTTGTGGCGCACGGGCTTAGCTGCTCCACGGCATGTGGGATCTTCCTGGACCGGGGCTCGAACCCATGTCCCCTGCATTGGCAGGAGGATTCTCAACCACTGCGCCACCAGGAAAGCCCCAAAATGCTGTTTTAAGGATAGTATTTTAGAAATAATGCCCAAGGCTCTGCAATGTCCATTTTCTAATTTTAAAGTTTTCTTTAGTTGGCTATAATAGAAAGACTGTCTTACTTCTTTCCCTGTAAATGTAGGGGTTTTGATATCTGGATTCAGAGTTTATAGTTTCCTAGACATGCGCATCCTTGCACCTTAGTTTCCTCAGGGCTGGTGTCCAACTAGGAGGCACTAAGATGGCTATGCTGGTATTTTAAAGCTGGCCTCTGTGCTGATTGTTTGGTGCTGAGCTGTATCATTTGTTAAAACTTTTGAGTGATCATCCTATCATCCTTGGGAATAAGGATATCAGTCTGGTAGTTATACGTTCTGACTCTCATAGTGGGATCAAGGATGCCTATCTGAATCCCTACAGAGCCCTTTATTCACTCTCTAGCTGTGGAAATTGTCAAAGTCTTCCTGTTTAGCAGAATTGATGAGAGGGGCAAAGCGACATTGAGATGTGGGAAAATATTTACAGAGACTATGAATATGTGTAGGATCTGCAAGGTGGCAATTTAACCTCTGAGAAGATCACATGACTTTTTCAAAAAGATTTGTTAAAGGACGTACTTCCTTATATAAGTTGTTTGTAAACGCTTTTTAGCTTTTAG
Source organism: Balaenoptera ricei (assembly GCF_028023285.1). Taxonomy (NCBI): domain Eukaryota; kingdom Metazoa; phylum Chordata; class Mammalia; order Artiodactyla; family Balaenopteridae; genus Balaenoptera; species Balaenoptera ricei. The sequence continues at coordinate 91,327,608 of NC_082644.1, read as the reverse complement.
GAGACAAAATATCGAAGTTCACTGCTTAAGGTGAACCTTCTTCAGAATTTTGTGATGGGACTTACAGGTGTGTTATTACAGGGTGTGTTAATGTCTCAAGTTTTGGGATATGGTTAAGTAAGCATTTAAAAATCAATGCTTGGACAAATAATGCGTTATTCCACGTACATGAGGTATCGAAAATAGTCAAACTTAGAAAAGCAGAAAATCGAATGGTGGTTGCCAGGGAATGGGGGGAATAGGAGATGGGGAGTGATGCCAGTGGGTATAAAGTTACAGTTATGCAAGATGAGTCCTAGAGATCTGCTGTACAATATGGTGCCTATAGTTAGCAATTTGGTGTTTTGCATTTTAAAAGCTGTTAAGAGGGTAGATCTCATGTTAATTGTCCTCACCATGAAATTGTTTTTTAATTTGAAAAAAAAAAGCAAAGGGACACAAGGAAACTTTTGGAAATGATGGATATGTCTGTTACCTTGGTGTGGTGACTGTATCATGGGTACATGTATATATGCAAACTCAGCATATTGTATACGTTAAATAAGTGTAGGGTTTTGTATGTCAATTACACCTTAATAAAGCTGTAAAAAAAAATCAATGCTTGTAGTAAAAACTGGTGAAATCCAAATATGATCTACACATGAGTTAATAGTATTGTACTAACTTCAGTTTCCTGGTTTCAACAATGTACTATGTTAAAATAAAAAACAATGCTTGATATTAGGGTGTTAAATATTATTTGATTTTACTTTTTGATAGCCATCCTTTCAATCATCTCTTTCTGCTGTTTACACACCCCTCTTTCCCTCTGTTCCTCCCAGGTAACTAATGACATTCTGACGTTATTTTTCATAGCTTTCTCCATGTTTATGTGATCACACAGAAATACAGACATATATTGATGTTTACATTTTTGGTTTATTTCATAACAATGTGGTTAGACTATATATACTTTTTCTTACCTGAAAATACATTGCGAAAAAAACCTCTTCAAATTAACTGGTATAGAAGAAACTGAATCTTTTTAATGGCACTGTAAGAGTCAATGTATCACAGTTTGTTCAATTATTCCCCTTTTGATTGATATTCATTTTTTTCCCTAGTGTTTTGCTACTCAAATATTGTTGTAATAAATATCTTATAAATATATTCTTTGGACTGATACTTTTATATCTATGGGATAAATTCTGGGGGGATGGGATTACTAGATTGAAAGAACATGAATTTAAAACATTTCAAAAGATATTTCCAGACTTCTTCCCAAAATGGTTGCAATATTTTATATTTCCAACAAAGTATGAGAAGAAAGCAAAGCATGAGAATACACTTTTCCTTCATCCCTACCAGCAGTAGGTATTATATTGTCTTAGAATTGTTGTGAATTTGATAAATGAGACTTTATATTCCACTGTTATATTAATTTTACCTTTCCCTGACAATCAATAAGATTGAGCAGGCTTGCAAAGTTTATCAATCATTTGGATTTTTGGTGTGTGACTTGTTATTCATAGCTTTTGCCCTCTTTTCAATTGAAGTGTTTTCTTGATAATTTGTCAGAGCTCCTTGTATATTACAGATACTAATAATTTATCTTTCATATGTATTGCAAATCTTTCTTCTAAGCTACTTTTTGTCTTTTGTCTATGTTTATGGCATCATTTGCCATACCACATTTAATTTTTTTAAATGTTTTGAAATAGGTCTATATTTTTCTCCAATGGCCTCTAAGTTCCCTACATTTTTAAAGAAAGTGCCCCCAATCCCTAAATTCTACCTGTATCGTACAAAATTTTTTCTTATGCTTTTGTTATTTCATTTAATTGTTTACAATTTTCACGGAGTTGAAGTGCTGATTACTAAGCTATCTTCCCTCAGCTTCAGACCCACCCCTCTATAATCTGCTTTGTGCCTCTGGATCTAGGACTCTGCAAACCCCATTTCTACTTTGCCAGCTGGCTCTCTGCTGGGCTCTGTCTGTGGCAAGTAGAAGAGGGAGACTGGAAAGATATAGGAGGAAGAAGAGACTTGCTTATTCCTGTTTGTCCTGCGTTCCTGTCAACATCACTGGAGCGACTGGTCTTCACCCAGTGGCAACTAGCTTCAGAACAGCATCCCAATTTGCAGTTTTCCCAACACTTGCAGAAGCAGCCACATAGCACCACCTCAGAGACATTGGCCAGTTGGCACCATGCACCTCTCTGCGGGTCTGACCTCCAGCTCAATGCCCATCTCCAACCTTCTAAATTTTAATAATCCCCACTCCTTCCCTCTGTTCCCCTGTCCCTTGGGTTGGTAGCTGCTTCCTGCAGTTATTTCCTGTAATATCTCAGATCCTCTTTCTGCCCTCTAATCTCTTGAGTACTTGGTTAACAATTCTTTATATTAAATTCTCTCTATTAAAATAGCTGACATGATTTCTGTTTCCCCCAGACCCTGAATGATACTGCTGAATTTTTCAATCTTTTCCTTTAGATTTTTTGTACATTATGACATGCTTTTGATGTTAGGAATCTCCCAGAGGCCAGTCCCACCTCCCTCCACCACTTTTTACTACTTACAGAAGATCCTTCACATTTCTCAGCTCCTATACAGATAGATACAGTATGAGTTCTGACCAAAGGGATGTAAACAGAAATGTTATATGCAACTTCCAAGAACTGTCCTTAAACGGAAGGACCATGTCCTTCTCGTTCCCTTCCCTTAATTTGCTGACTGAAATGTGGGTGTGATGGCTGGAGCTAGAACAGCCATATTGAACCATGAGGTGACCTTGAGACTGGTGAAACAATAGAGAAGTGGCCTGAGCGTTTGAGGACTTGCTGGAGCAGAGCCACCTGATGCCTAGACTGCCTACATCTTGACTTTAATGCTAGGAATTAACATCTCAACTTTAACATGAGAAATTAAATTGTCTTGTGTTTTACTGTTACGCCCATCAAACTTAATTCTCACAAATACATCTTCTGTAGAGTTTATGTCAGTTTATACTTCCACCAACAACATATGAGAGTGCTACTTCTCCGCAGTGTCAACAACAGGTATGTTGTCAAATTTTGGATTTGGATAATCTTAAAAGTGAGGAAAAAAATTCTTACTTTTTTTTTTTAAAATTAATTAATTAATTAATTTTTGGCTGTGTTGGGTCTTCGTTTCTGTGCAAGGGCTTTCTCTAGTTGCGGCAAGCAGGGGCCACTCTTCATCGCGGTGCGCGGGCCTCTCACTATCGCGGCCTCTCTTGTTGGGAGCACAGGCTCTAGACGCGCAGGCTCAGTAGTTGTGGCTCACGGGCCTAGTCACTCCGCAGCATTTGGGATCTTCCCAGACCAGGGCTCGAACCCGTGTCCCCTGCGTTGGCAGGCAGATTCTCAACCACTGCGCCACCAGGGAAGCGCCCCCAAAATCTTACTTTTAATTTGCTTTTCTCTTTTTGTGAATCAGGCTGAATATCTTTTATGTAAGGATGATTTATATTTCTTTTTCTGTAAACAGGATGGTAATAAATATTTTTCTATGAAGTACTTGATTTTTTTCTTTGTTTCTAGGAATTCTTTGTATATTAGGAAAATTAATCCTTCACCTGTGATATGAGTTGCAAAATTTTTTTCCAAATTTGTCTTGTCTTTTGACTTTTTTTTTTCTCTTTTTTTTGGTGATACAGAAGATTTCTAAAAGTTTTGGGAAAAGCCTGTAATCAAATTTTAAAAACTTTTTCCCTGGCATTTACGTTTTAAGTTCTAGTAGAAATCAAAAGTCATAAAATAATTCACCCATTTTGTTTTCTGGGACTTTTATGGATTTGTTTTTTAAATTTACGTCTTTGAATATAACATGTGAAGTATGAGCCCAGCTTTATTTCTTTCCAAATGGCTCCCTATTTGTGCAAACCACTTATGTTTATACCAATGATATGAGATGTTGTCTTTATAATGTACTAAATTCTTATATTTATTTGGTTCTGTTTCTAGACTTTGTATTTTGTCCCACTGGTTTGCCTATTCATATGCCAAAGCCATATTTGAATCACTGAAATTTTAAAATATATATCCATATCTAATAAGGTTGGTCCTCCTTATTGCTTTCATTTTTCAAAAATTTGTTGGCTATCCTTCTGTTTAATTTTTCATATACAAATTTTAATCACTTTGTGTAGGTCTAGAAAAAACCCTGTTGACATATTTATAGAGATCTCATTCAATTTACCAATTAATTTAGGGACAGTTGTCATCTATAGGATGTTAAGTATTCTAATCCAATTTCTTATTCAGTCCTAGGAATTTTATCAGTTTTGATTGCTATTGCAAACGGTGCTTCCTTTTCCATCCTATTGTCTAGTTGGTTATTATTTGTGTATGTGAAGTCTATTGATTTCTGAATGTTAATTTTATATTGCCTCACCCTTTTTGAATTCTCTTACTGTTTTTAGTAGATTTTCAGTTGATTTTTTAGGCATACAATTATATCTGGAAACGTAGACAATTTTATTTCTTCATTTACAATTCTTACGTCTTGGAATGATTTTGTGGTATAACAGTGGTTGTACTCCTAGTTCCTGGCTGGTCTCCCTCCTTCCTGTCTTTTTTACAAGCCTGGGTCAGCAGCCTTCCTCGCCTTTCTTTGTTACTCAATATTCTCTGAGTAAATCCCTTTTAGAAAGTCAGAACTGGTTCCTTTATCTAAGAAACTTGACTAAAAATTTCATTTTGCACAAATAGGGTCCAATGATACATCAGCAATAAGAATATCTGTTGCCATTTATTGAAGACTTACAATGTGCCACGCAGTGTGCCAAGTAATTTGCATATAACCTATCAATCAATTCCTAGAGAATGCACTTTTTTTTTCCCACATCTTCATTGGAGTATAAATGCTTTACAATATTGTGTTAGTTCCTGCTGTACAACAAAGTGAATCAGTTATATGTATACATATGTCCCCATATCCCCTCCCTCTTGAATCTCCCTTCCATCCTCCCTATCCCATCCCTCTAGGTTTTCACAAAGCATCGAGTTTATTTCCTTGTGCTATGCAGCAGCTTCCCACTAGCCATCCATATTACATGTGGTAGTGTATATATGTCAATGCTACTCTCTCACTTCATCCCAGCTTCCCCTTCCCCCACTGTGCCCTCCAGTCCATTCTCTAAGTCTGCATCTTTATTCCTGCCCTGCCATTAGGTTAATCAGTACTGCATTTTAAAATTCCATATATATGTGTTAACATATGTTATTTGTTTTTCTCTTTCTGACTTACTTCACTCTGTATGACAGATTCTAGGTCTATCCACATCACTACAAATAACTCAATTTCATTCCTTTTCATGGTTGCATAATATTCCATTGTATATATGTGCCACATCTTCTTTATCAATTCATCTGTCAATGGACATTTAAGTTGCTTCCATGTCCTGGCTATTGTAAATAGTGCTGCAGTGAACATTGTGGTACATGTCTCTTTTTGAATTATGGTTTTCTCAGGGTATATGCCCAGTAGTGGGATTGCTGGGTCATATGGTAGTTCTATTTTTAGTTTTTTAAGGAACCTCCATACTGTTCTCCATAGAGGCTGTATCAGTTTACATTCCCACCAACAGTGCAGGAGGGTTCCCTTTTCTCCACACCCTTTCCAGCATTTATTGTTTCTAGATTTTTTGATGATGGCCATTCTGACTGGTGTGCGGTGATACCTCATTGTGGTTTTGATTTGCATTTCTCTAATGATTAGTGATGTTGAGCACCTTTTCATGTATTTGTTGGTCATCTGTATATCTTCTTTGGAGAAATGTCTATTTAAGTCTTCCGCCCATTTTTGGATTGGGTTGTTTGTTTCTGTGATATTGAGCTGCATGAACTGCTTGTATATTTTGGAGACTACTCCTTTGTCAGTTGCTTCATTTGCAAATATTTTCTCCCATTCTGAGGGTTGTCTTTTCATCTTGTTTATGGTATCCTTTGTTGTGCAAAAGGTTTTAAGTTTCATTAGGTCCCATTTGTTTATTTTTGTTTTTATTTCCCTTACTCTAGAAGGTGAGTCAAAAAGGATCTTGCTGTGATTTATGTCATAGAGTGTTCTGCCTATGTTTTCCTCTAAAAGAGTTTTATAGTGTCTGGCCTTACATTTAGGTCTTTAATCCATTTTGAGTTTATTTTTGTGTATGGTGTTAGGGTGTGTTCTAATTTCATTTTTTTACATGTAGCTGTCCAGTTGACCCAGGACCACTTACTGAAGACGCTGCCTTTTCTCCATTGTATATTCTTGCCTCCTTTGTCAAAGATAAGGTGACCATATGTGCATGGGTTTATCTCTGGGCTTTCTATCCTAGTCCATTGAGCTATATTTCTGTCTTTGTGCCAGTACCATACTGTCTTGATTAGTGTAGCTTTGTAGTATAGTCTGAAGTCAGGGAGACTGATTCCTCCAGCTCCATTTTTCTTTCTCAAGATTGCTTTAGCTATTTGTGGTCTTTTGTTTCCATACAAATTATGAATTTTTTTGTTCTAGTTCTGTGAATAATGCCATTGGTAAGTTGACAGGGATTGCACTGAACCTGTAGATTGCTTTGGGTAGTATAGTCATTTTCACAATATTGATTCTTCCAATCCAGGAGCATGGTATATCTCTCCATCTGTTTCTGTTATCTTTGATTTCTTTCATCAGTGTTTTATAGTTTTCTGAGTACAGGTCTTTTGCCTCCTTAGGTAGGTTTATTCCTAGGTATTTTATTCTTTTTGTTGAGATGATAAATGGGATTGTTTCCTTAATTTCTCTTCCTGATCTTTCTTTGTTAGTATATAGGAAGAACGCAAGAGATTTCTGGAGAATGCACTTTGAATTCTTGTCCCTCGTTATAGTACCAAATTTGAACTCATCTTTTAACCTTTCTTCAAAGAGTCTCTGCTTTCCGTGTCAGTAGTAGCTCTGAAATGTAAAAGCCAGTTTAATATGTTTATGCTTCTATTATTTGTCTTGACATTATAAAATCACGTTTATTAGATTAACAGAGGTTTCAATTTTTTTTTTTTTTTTTTTTTTTTAGCAGTGGTATCCTATTTCCAAAGCAAATATTAATTGGAAGCCCAGTGTAAAGAACAGAGAAGCTGCAAAGTTTAGGGAGATGGTGTGGTAATAAGTTACTTAAGTTAGAATTTTCTGATGCTTCTCAGCATAGACAAAAAAAGAGAGGATGTTCAAATGGTGAAATATGGACATTTCTGGACACAAATCTGTTTTTATTTTGGCCGCCCCACACAGCTTGTGGAATCTTAGTTCCCCAACCAGGGATCAAACCTGTGCCCCCTGCAGTGGAAGTGCGGAATCCTAACCACTGGACCACCAGGGAATTCCCAGGACATAGATCTTGGTGACTGTTATGGGTTGAATTGTGTCCTTCTGAAAAGATATGTTGCGGTCCTAACCACTAGTACCTCAGAAGGTGACCTTATTTGGAAATAGGGTCTTTACAGAGGTAGTCAAGTTAAAATGAGATCATTAGGGTGGGCCCTAAATGACTGGTGTCCTTATAAAAAGAGGAAATTTGGACACAGACACACACAAAAGGCAGACAATGTGAAGACAGGGAGAATGCCATCTACAAGCCAAGGAACATCTAAGGCTACCTACCAGAAGCTTGGAGAGAGGCATGGACCAGATTTTTCCTCAGAGCTCCCAGAAGGAGTCAACCCTGCCAACACCTTGATTTCAGACTTCTGGTCTCCAAAACAGAGAGCCAATAAATTTCTTTTGTTTAAGTCACCTAGTTTGTGATACTTGGTTATAGTAGCCTGAGGAAACTGATAGAGGTTTAAGTGGCCAACTGGACAGAATTTTGGAGGTGGAATATCCTACAGATTCTGGAAGGCATGTTCACTGTACATGTTTTTCTGGCATGGGTCAAGGACCCTTGATTAGTTATATGCTTGTTATTTATCAAAGGTCTATTCTGGCTCAGCTGAGCAGTCAATTCTTGTAATTATTGAGTTCATTCCTTGGAGTTGGAAATCTATTTTTAGGTACATACTTTTCATGATTTAAACCAGAGGTTGTAAACTGGCAACCTGCTTGTAAGTATTTCGTTTGGCCCACCCAGTGTTTTAAAACAGGAAAAAGATGTACTTGCTTACCAGTATTTAAAGATCAGATTTCTTATAAACACTTCTGGATTTCTGATTTTTTCCTTGAAAATGAGATATGCATTCCCTCATGGCAACAGTTGGCTATTGCTGAAGACCCGCTTCCTTTAGCCAGGCCACATTTCTGTCAGCTGCATTATCACCAGGCCCAATTTGCCACAGGCAAAGAAGCAAGAGTGTTTGGAGTAGAGCAAAAAAGTAGCGAGTGGTAGGAGGAATGCCCAGAGGTTAAGAGGATGTGTCAGAACACGGCACAGTTTGAGGCCATCAAGGACTCTGGTTTTTACTCCAAAAGAAATGGGGAGCTATCGGGAGGTTTTGAGAGAAAGATCTGACTTAGATTTTTAAATAATCACACAACTGCCCTGCTAGGATTAGACTGTAGGGGGAAGACACTAGACTGCAGTCGTGGAAGCAGGGAGACCTGTTCAGAGGCTTTTTACAGTGATCATGAGATGGCTTCTACTATCATGGTAGCAAGGGAGGTGTGTTAAGTGGTGAAAGTCAGGATGTGTTTGAAGATAGAGTCAACAGACTCTCCTGATGGCTTAGATGTGAGATGTGAAGGAAGGAAAGAAGCCAGGCCCAAACTCCAAAGGTCTTGGCTTCAGTAACCGGAAGGATGGAGTTGCTGTTTGAGATGAAGAAGCTGTAGGAAGATTAGATTTCAGGGGAGAAATCAGGAATTCCATTTTGGACACATTGACCTTGAGATGTAGAGCAGATGCAAAGAAAATGTTGAGAAAGCTGTCAGATATGAGTCTGGAGTTCAGGGGACTTGTCTGGCTGGCAATAAACCTTTCCTCTTCTGATTTGGTCTCATAACTTTCAATAACATATAATGCCACATAATGCTGATGACTACCAAATACATATGTATTTGTTGGAATCATATTATGTTGGAATCAAGGCAGATTGTGGGGCCTTCCCTGGTGGCGCAGTGGTTAAGAATCCGCCTGCCAATGCAAGGGACACAGGTTCCATCCCTGGTCTGGGAAGATCCCACATGCCGTGGAGCAACAATGCTCGTGCGTCACAACGACTGATCCTGCGCTCTAGAGCCCGTGCTCCAGAAGAGAAGCCACCGCAACAGAGAGTAGCCCCCGCTCGCCGCCGCAACTAGAGAAAGCCCTCGCGCAGCAACAAAGACCCCAACAAAGACCCAACACAGCCAAGTAAATAAATAAATTTATTTAAAAAACAGGCAGATTGTGGTAGTATGGCTGTATTGCCAGGGTGTCTGGGGCTGCCTCTTTGTCTCTGATCATAGAATATGCATGATCTTAGTCCCAGTGCTCGGGTCTCTCCGCACCTCAGACATCATTGCTCTGAATCCCTACCCAGCAAACTGAGGCTCATTCCTTATCAGCTTTACTGAACCTTTTTTTTTTTAATACATATATATATTTTTAAATTTATTTAATTAATTTATTTATTCATTTTTGGCTGCATTGGGTCTTTTGCTGCTGCGCGTGGGCTTTCTCTGGTTGCGGCGAGCGGGGGCTACTCTTCGTTGCGGTGCGTGGGCTTCTCACTGCAGTGGCTTCTCTTGTTGTGGAGCACGGGCTCTAGGCGCGCGGGCTTCAGTAGTTGCGCCACATGGGCTCAGTAGTTGTGGCTCGCGGGCTCTAGAGCGCAGGCTCAGTAATTGTGGCACACGGGCTTAGTTGCAGTCTTCCCAGACCAGGGATCGAACCCATGTCCCCTGCATTGGCAGGCGGATTCTTAACCACTGCGCCACCAGGGAAGCCCCTACTGAGTCTTATAATCTGGCAAACTACAGAAACAAATTTGAATCAACTTCTAAAATCCATACCTGGGGCTCTTTCCTCCATGCCACCTGCCAGTCTTTGACAAGGCTATCTTTCAAAGACACATTTTTCTTTGCTTTCTCATCCCCTTTCTAGGCATTTAAATTTCTCTCTAACTTCCCTGGGCCCACTTGATTTCAGTAGCAGGAACCTCAGTGCTGAGAGACTGAAATATTAGGGAAAATCCTCACCTAAGACTTTCTGGCTCCAGCTACCAGGTGTATTTTGCCCTCTGTCGTCAACTAATTCTTAATTGCTCCATCCAGGTTAAAGGGAATTCTAAGGTCCTTGCAGTCCTAAACTTTTCTCTTTCTCAATTCAGTTCAACTTATACTCATCTTTGAATGTCTCCAGGTCTGAATAACAGTGGTCTAGCGAGGAGAGAAAAGGCATGCTCCCAACTAGCTGTACCAGGGCGACACCCCCCAGAAACGCACGCCGCCCGGGAAGCTCAGGTCTGGACCTAGAGCCAAGCTTTGTCCTTGGACCAGGCGCTCTCCTCTGTTGGCTTCCCAGAGCGCGGGGGCCTTCCGGCGCCGGCCCCCTCCTCCGTGGGCGGGGCCTACCGCTCCCGCTCCCGCCTCCCCGGCTGCGCGCGGCTGCGGGCTGCGGTCACGTGAGCGCGGCGCGGCGGGGGAGGGGCCCTGATTTCCGGGCGGCGGAAGGAGACGCCGCCGCGTGAAGACGAGGAGATTTTAAAACACGCTCCGGGACCGAAAGCCTGAGGCTGGTGGCGCACGCCGTCGCCCCGTGGGCTCCTCCTCGGACGCTCTCTCCACCTGCCTCCGTGTCCCGGTCCCGACCGGGCCCTCAGGTGAGCTGCCGCCGCCGGTCTGGCCGGGCCCTCTCCGGGGCGCGGGACGGCAGGCGGAATGGCTCGTGGGGCCGTCGCCCCCCGGTCCGCGGCCCAGGCGGGCAGGGCCGGCTGGGGCCAGTCTGCCCCCCTGCAGAGCCGGGCCTCGGAGCGGAGAGGGGCTGTGCGGGGGCGGGGCGCCCCGCGGGCTTTTGAAGCGCCTCAAGTGACTGGGCGGGGCGGGTTCGCGCGGTTTCGGGTCTAGGAGACTTTTAGGCCGGGGTACGTTGATTGGACCCCGCTTCCCCGACTGTGGTCTTGACCACCGTCCCCGGAAGGAGCAGGAAAGATAGTTTCTTAAAACCGCGGGGGTGTTCACTTCTGGGTTGCGGGACCAAAGTCTGGGGGTGGGGATGCGCAGCCGTCTCCTAATCGGCGCTCTCGCCGTCCAGGTGTGGACGGTTAAGCGATCAGTATGAAGCCGGTTCCGTCCATCGGTCCTCTCGAGTCGCCCCAGTCTGTGGTATTTGTTTTTTGGGTAGTCTGGTGCCTCCAATTGGCCCCCTAGGTAGAATTTGGAGGAACTCGTGAGCGTAAAGGGTTGGAGAGGAAATTACCATAGGCCGAGTACAGTGTGCTTTCTTGATTCTTTTTTTGGCAAGGGAAAGAAGTTGGAAATCAGGGGAAGGTAATGAGGTGGCAGACAAACTAGCTGGGATTCGGTTCGGTCGAAATCCTGTTAGGCTAGAATCTCCCTTTTGTTGAAATTAGAAGGTCTGCAGCTGGAGTTTATGAAATTCAGTTTTAAAGCTTTTGAGGCGCACCTGGTCTAGTGATGTGAGAGCTTAGCCTCTGAGGCTGGACATCCTACCTTCTTATTCGATACCAGCTACTATAAAAGTGGCTTAGTCGGACTGTTTGATTTGCTGTACTACGAAAAATCTTTATTTTAAGCGAAAATAACATAAGTTGCTGTAGAACTTTTAATTCCTAGTATAAAAATGTTCCCTGTGTACCATGAAAATAATCTTACTAGCTTGAAGAGTCATGAAGGGGCGATAAGCCCACTTTTCCTAACAGAGGGAGAACGGTAGAGTGATTAATACAAAGTGGTGGGTAATATGGCATAAGCTTGACAGTAGACTGTATGTTGGACACTGATCAGATAGTTAGTGGCTAAAGATAGCACAGGGAATTGGGGGGTGGAGGGTTAATTGATCGATTTTTCTGAATGTCTTGTTCCATTTATTTTCATCTCTGGTACCAGCTAGTAATAAAATTGTAGGGAAAACTCACAAAATGTGCTTGCTTAATTAACAGAGACCAGGTGAGTATTAGGGCCTTAGTTTTTACTTACTCATTTTTTACACTAGAATAACTAGAGGTGTGGGTGGGATGAAAATTTAGTATTGGGATAAATAAAGCAAGCCATTTTGCCACTTTTTTCCAATCCTCACCTGAGTTCCAGTATATATAACATAAAGTTGGTTTTGCAGAGTTCAGTTTTGTTTATGAATCCCTCTTCAACTCCTTAATAAGGGACTGACAAACCTTTCTGAGCTATGTCTTTAAAATGGTTTTAAGTACCACCTTCTTCACATGGTTTTGTGAGAATTGAAAGCTGTTGTGCATCTAATATTATGCTTGGTATTTACTGGTCCTGAGACTAAGAAAATATACATGTTTGTGCTTATAGCATATCTGTAAGTGTGCCAGGCACAGTTCTGAGTGTTTTACAAATATGAGCTCATTTGCTCTTCATTCATCCTACCTCATAACAACTGTATGAGGTAAGCATTATTATTATCATCCCTGTCTTGTAGATAAAAACTGAGGCACGGTGGTTAACGATGGCTAGAAAGTGGGAGAGTCTGATTAAGAACCTAGTCACTCTGAGTCTTGCATCTGCTCTTAACCTGTGTAGCCAAACCCTAGATCACGGGGCTCTAATGTAGTAAAACCTTGCAATCATGTGAATTTGGATATGATGTCATAGGTGATTGGCTTCTGGATTCCTAGAATTTGAGCTGTCTGGTCTTGCACCAGCCATTTTATTAATCTCACAATAATGCAAACCTTCATTTTAGTCAAATTTTTTGGACTCCCATGTGTAGCATTGTAACTTAAAAAAAAATAGCTAGGGATAGGATAATTATGACAGATCAGGAGAAGTTTTATTTATTCCAGAGATACCTACTGCAGTGGGTGTACAGTGCAAGGCAGAATTCATTATTTTTGTAGTGTGTGGAAAAGGCTTCAAGAAGCGCTGAGCTAGTTCCAGGTATAGGAGGCTCTTTTTTAGATAGAGGTTAGTTTGTGGAAAAATAAAGCTGGAGAGGAAGTTAGGCAGGACCGAATACGTCAAGCCAAGGTGTTTTTACTGTAAGCGAGTAAAAGGAGCAGCTGAAAGCTCCTGAGCTTTGGTCAGATCTGTGTTTAGAAAGAGTCCCCTGGTGATTCTCTACCAAATGGACCATGGGGTAGACACTAGAGACAAGGCAAGGATTCTGGTGGGGGAACTGTTAACAGTCTTGGGTAGAGATAAAGGACTTAAGAAGGGGCCTGGGAATGGGTAGGAGGCACAGATCAAAGATTTTGTGTGTAATTGGGGTGATTTGGATGTAAGTTGAAAGAATGTGGTGAAGAGGGGGAAGTGCAGGATGACAGGGTTATACCTGAGTTATTTATTATAATAGTGGCCTAGCTGGTCTTTGTTCCTTATTCCTTTGTTACACTATATTTGCTTTTATACTGATTTTTCTCCTGCTTTTTTGTTTACTGTTTATATCTAGTCTGAACTTTTCCTGGTGTTCACAATGCTGGTACTTTCATTTTTGCCTATACCAGGCTTATCCCTACTCCTGATCCATACTGTTTTCCTTGCTCATGAAATGCTCATTAACGGTCCTTGATGCATATCTGAATCTTACCCATTTTCAAGCACCCAGCTTAGGTTCATGAAACTTTTCCTAACTATTACAGGCTGCATTAAATAATAACATTGGTTTTCAGACTTTGTTTTGCTAGGGTTTCTTGGTGGCCTCTGGGGGCCAGGAGCTTCCCCGCACGTGCAAGGTGTATCTATAGCAACTCTGTGCTGCCTCCCCCTCATCCTACGGGCACAAAAAATTTTTCAGAAGTTTTTTTTTTTTTATTGAAGTATATATATTAATTGAAGTATACAAAAGTTTTCTATTTAGCACATTGCCCAACCAAAGGTCCTGTTTAGAACATTGCTTGACAAAAGATTCCATGGCCAAAAATATCTCTTGACTAAACTGATTTTTTTTTTTTTTTTACTTCATAAAGGTAATTTATCTTTGTCTTTATTGATTGTTTTTAAATTAATTCTTTCATCATAGCACTCAAGAATGACCAAAAAAAGAAAACGCCAAGATGATTTTCAAAAAGTAAAACTAAAAGTTGGTAAAAAGAAGCCCAGGTTAGAAAATGCCACTGTTACAAACTTTAAAACGAAGACTATACATTTGCCTGACCAACTCAAAGAGGATGGAACACTTCCAACAAACAACAGAAAACTTAACATTAAGGTAAATCGTAAATATTATTTTGATAAAGTAGTATTTTCCTTGAAATCATCTAGGATGTTATATTTTTGTGAAAAGTTGTTTTAACTCTTAGGGTTTATTAATGGCTAAAGATTGGAGTTTATCTGTAACCCAAATCTGATGTTGCCACTGCAGCTTTCCCACTTCCTCCAGAAAGACTTGCTCAGCTAAAGTCAAAGTGATTTCTCCCTTTTATATTTATTTGATGATTTAATATGTCATCTGGAAATCATTTCTGTATTTAACTTTTTGATGCATCAAGTTTTTGATGTGACAGTTTTTTAGCTGTTTTTATAGCACATTAAGATAGGATCCTGTCTCATCCATTTTTGAACCCTTATAGTATGTAGTTTATTCCAGACTCATAGTGAATGTGTGAAGTTAATTGAAATTTGAGCAGTGGTTTTGCTTAAAAATTTAACAGTTTTATTGAAATGTAATTTACACAAAATAAAATTTATCATTTTAGAGTGGACAGTTCAGTGGTTTTTAATGTATTTACATTGTTATGCTACTATCACAATAATCTAATTTCAGAACATTTTTGTCACTTCAGAAAGAAACCTTATACCTTTTAGAAGTCATTCTCCATTCCTTCCCCCCACTAGACAGACACTGATCTATCTGTAAAGATTTGCTTATTCTAGACAATTCATATAAATGGAATCATACGAAATGTGGTCTGTTATTACTGGTCTTTCACTTAGCATGTTTTTGAGGTTCATCTGTGTTGTAGCATGTATCAGAACAGTACTTCATTCCTTTGTATTGTCAGATAGTATTCCACTGCAGGGCTGTGTCATATTTTTTCACTCATCAGTTGATGGGCATTTGGTTGTTCCCACTTTTTGACTCTTATGAATAATGCTGTTATGAACATTTGTGAACAAATCTTTGTGAAGATATACATTTTCTAGTTTTGCTTTTTAATCTCTGAAGGTTAAATAATGTCAAAAGGTATTCGAAGTTATTGTTTATTTACAGATTATATAAATTATTCCACAAATAAAATTGCCAATTGTTGTACTCTGATTAAAATACACAGACACCCTGAAAGACCACTTAAAATAGGTAGAATATAGGTATAAATACATATTTGGTACATAGTAGGTCTTTAAGTGGTGGTGATGATTGCTGTCATTTTAAATGATAGTGTGCCTAATCCTGCGTAGTTTCAAAAAGAGAAAATTCTGACTGAAAGTTATTATGCTTTTATTAAGCTAAAGCTATGCTAAAGATAAAACTTTCTGATCTTAACAAAAGCTTCATTTTTCTAAAAGTAACATTTAGAAATACTTACCAAAGCAGTCTCTAACCCCCCACCCCCACTGGAGTGTTAGTTTATTAGCATAGTTTTAGTTAGCATGCTTATTTGAAAACGATATAATGTGTATGTATATGTATATACCTAAAGCTTGTGTTTTTATTTTTATTTATAGGATTTGCTGTCACAGATGCATCACTACAATGCTGGGGTTAAACAAAGTGCTCTTCTTGGACTTAAAGACCTTTTGTCTCAATACCCATTTATAATTGATGCACACCTTTCAAACATATTAAGTGAAGTGACTGCTGTGTTTACAGATAAAGATGCTAATGTACGATTAGCAGCAGTTCAACTTCTTCAATTCCTGGCCCCCAAAATACGAGCTGAACAAATTTCTCCATTTTTTCCTTTGGTAAGTGCCCATCTCTCTAGTGCCATGACTCACATTACTGAAGGAATTCAGGAGGACTCTTTAAAAGTTTTGGACATTCTGCTGGAACAGTACCCAGCTCTAATTACTGGCCGTAGCAGTATATTGCTTAAGAATTTTGTAGAACTTATTTCTCATCAGCAGCTGTCCAAAGGACTGGTAAATAGAGACAGATCCCAGTCCTGGATACTTTCTGTAAATCCTAATCGGAGACTCACTTCTCAGCAGTGGAGGCTGAAAGTCTTAGTGAGACTCAGTAAATTCCTTCAGGCCTTGGCAGATGGATCCAGTAGGGTGAGAGAAAGTGAAGGACTTCAGGAACAAAAAGAAAATCCCCATGCCACTAGCAACTCCATTTTTATCAACTGGAAGGAACATGCCAACGACCAGCAACACATCCAGGTTTATGAAAATGGGGGTTCACAGCCAAATGTCAGTTCACAGTTCAGGCTACGGTAAGAAGGATTTCAGTTATGTCCACACTCAGTTTTCCTATATTGAATTATAACTGCTGACCGTTGATGGCTAATGGTGGGAAGACATGCAGTTGTCTTCTGTAGTTTCATATAGTTACTCATAATTTGATTTTATTTACTGATGGAAGGAGTCATTTCAAAGTATATTAATTTACTCATTTGTAGCAAAGCCTAATGAAAAGTAAAAAATTATAGTCTTTTGGCTTTGTCATCTTAGAATTCTGTTTTTCTTCCTAGTGTTGATCAATGTAATTATCAATTCATGGTGCTTCATTTTGCTGGTACTTTATATTTTAAGGTTTAAATTAAGAAAGGAATAATATTTTTTAATTAAATTAAAAAATTTTTTTATTCTTACCTTTCCTTGTTAGGTACCTGGTTGGAGGACTAGGCAGTGTGGATGAAGGCCTGTCATCTACTGAAAACCTGAAAGGATTTATTGAGATAATAATTCCATTGCTAATTGAGTGCTGGATTGAAGCTGTGCCTCCACAACTAGCTGCTTCTGTTGGAAATGGTATAGAACGAGAACCTCTGCAGGTTATGCAGCAAGTTCTTAACATTATTTCCCTTCTGTGGAAACTCTCTAAACAGCATGATGAGACCCATAAATTGGTGAGAACTAATAGGTTCTTTATTTTCTGAGTAATGCCTTTTATCATGACAAATTAGAAATCAGCATATTACTACTAATTGGTTATGCATTTTCCAAAAAATTCCCAGGGTTTAACTGTAAACTTATTTCTTACATTTGCTCAAAACTACAAATTAAAACAGTTTTGCGAGTTTATTATCTGTATGTTTAAATTTTTAAGCGAAATGCATAACTGTGCTTGATTTCATTTGTTTTTATTAGCTGTAATTCACAATAGTGTTACAATGTGTTGTTTATGGCAGATTGATTATGTAGGAACATTCTAGTTTCTGGAGACCTCTTACAGGATTTAAAAAGTGACTTATTAAGTAGTCTCTTCCAGTTTGTGCCATGTTACCAAGTTTATGGTAAGAAATGGACCAAACTGAAGATCTCATAATCAACCCTGAGAAGTTTTTAAACTACTACGTTTTAGGGAAGAAGCTACACACAGATTTGCTTAGTGTATGCTTTTTTGTTTTTTCTTGATAAAGGATGTAAGATCAGAAAACATTTCTTAAAGTTACCTTTACTGTAGGTAAGCTGTAGTTGTAGGTATGGTGTGAGTGAAGTTAACCTAAGTAATTCCAAGTCATAGGACAGTTTCTTGCTAGAAAGCTGATAGCAAAGACATATTTCTTGATGAGTAAATTTATCTCCTATTTGGGGAGAATTGAGTGTTGGTGGCTTTTTTAAATTGTTATGTTGTAGTGAATATAATATATAGTGCATGGAGCAAGTAAGGAAGAACAAGCTCTAAGATTAATTGGTGCTGGATTAATGTGGTTAATCTTAAAAAGGGTAGCTGCAGGACCAATATTGAAGCTTGAAGCATCTGTTTTACAGAACAGTTTCTGCAAGGACTTGACAAGGCAGGTTTGAATCCTTGACGTTGCCTGCATACGTCCGAAACTGGCAAGGCAGTTTTTTAGTTTTATTTAGTTCTTTTTATTTCATTCAAGCTCACGAGTTAGTAAGACACATAAAATAAGACTGGGGTAAATTGTAATAGTATTTCATAATCTTGAAAAGCATTACAGAATTGTACTAAGGTGTGTGTTTCTTTTAAGAGCTTACTCTATCGCTATTAACCCATTACCCATCATTCTGTAGGGATGTTTTATGAATTGCTTTCTCAGATAGGATGGCATTTTGTTGATTACAATTTTGAGCCTGTTTTATGATTTATTGCATAAATTGGCAAAGTGATTATGGTTAGGGGTATTGTATATGATTTTATGAAAGTGAAGCTTGTTCTCCTTTATGGCAATTAATCTGTGATCGTAGGCTAGTTACAGTAATAATGCATGAAGCTTCTTAGAAAATATATATATTATTTGGAGTCTTGAATGGCTGTATTTTCATCTGAAAGGCTAAGATAAGAAGTAAAAGTAATGATATTCAGTGTGATCTTAAGTACTAGGCTTTCTTTCATTTTTGGAAAGCTGAAAAATAAAATTCCAGGCATTTTGGTGTTTGTTTTTTCATGGGCACTGGTTAATGTTTATTATTGCTTTAGTAATAGTATTTGTAATTAGAATGGTAGGACTAAAGGCAAAATCATTAATTGTGCTAGTTTTGGATCATCTACTGTCATTCAGATGATACTGACAAAGGATCTAAACACTGCCTTAATTTTAAGGATATTTAAAGTAGCTATATTCAGAGCTATTCTGTGGTATTATAACATGACTATATTTATTAGCAGTCCATTAACATAGGATACTAAATTCAGAAGACTGGTTTGCCTAGACTGTTGAAGGTTATATAGAGTACTGAATTGGGATACTGTATAAAATTGAAATAAACCGAGGTGGTTAATTCAAATAGGAATAGTATTTAAAAGCAGCCACTGGTAGAATTCGCTGATTTACCCTGGCAAATTTGTTATTTCGAACTATAATAACTAGATAAGGTAAGATCTATTATCTTAGAGACAAAGTATAAGTATGTATGTTAGTTATATCAGGTGACATTAAAATGCACGTTAGTTTATTTTTTTTTTTTTACCATTCCCACTGTTAGTTCCTCTCTCTCATTCACCTTCAGTTATAGCTTAGTAGTTAAGGTATTGGGTGACCTGTAACAGCTCAAACTTTAGGAGGAATGAAATGGCATTCCTTGGTCTTAAATTCTAATTATGTACCACAGGCTGAATTGTAGCTCTTTTCTCTCAGAAAATGTGTAGGTTTTCTATTGATAAATTGGCGTCTGTATTAGGTGCAACCTTAGGGTCACTGACCACTTACTTTTAGGTTTTGCTAAATGCGTGTAGTGTGTTCGTATTTTGCTGCAAAGTTGAGAAATTTCATTTTTATCCAAGTAGTATTCTTTTAAACCTTTTTAGGAATTTGAAATCTTTCATCTTTGCTTTGAAAAGAAATCTCAAGTTACATTAAATCTTATTTGCAGTGGTTGAGTACTCAGATCCTTACTGAGGTTGCTTATTTCTGATATACTGTGTGTATCCTTAATATATAGCTAGTTTTAAAAATGAAATACAATTTAACATTAACTTTTTAATTAACTTTGGTTTTTGGAGTCCTGTATTAATAGCTTCAGGTCAGTATTATAATTTTACACTGTAGAAATTTTGTTGTGTCTTAGCTTTGTATTTTAATGCTTGCTACTTTTTGTCCAAATGTTTCATTATTGTTGTCTTTTTACCATGAAGATTAGAATTTGTGAAGAAAAGTTAGATGCAATCATGTGTCAAAGATTTATTGAGCGTGTATAAATGTGGGTCTTTAATTAAAATTCAGTTCCTCAGTAAACACTAGCCACATTTCAGGTGCTCAGTAGCTTCAGGTGGCAGTGGCTACTGTACTGGACAGCATAGATACAGAACAACTCCATCATTGCAGAAAGGTCTTTTGAATAGCACTGCTCTGCAGTGTGCCAGGTTCTGTTCTAGGCTCTGGGAATACAGAGATGAACATGACTGACAAGGTGAGTACTTAGCTCTTGGTAGGGTTGATGGATGGTAAACAAATAGGTGATGTTGTTATTAGGAATAAAGATGCAAGTGGGGTAAAGGGAGAACATATGATGGAACAGTGGGGGGGAGCTATTTTAAATAGGAGGTCGGGAAATGCTTTCTTGATATTTAAATGTCACTGAATGAAGTGAAGGACCAAGTCTTGTGAAGACCTGTGGGAAGGACGTTCTAGGCACAGGGAACAGCAAGTGAAAATCCCTGAAGTGAGAACAAATTTGACATATTTGAGGAATGGCAGGAAGTCCTGTGCAAGTGAGGTACTAGGAAAATGGTAGATGATGAGGGAGAAAAAGTGACAGGAGCCAGATCATATGGTACCCTGTGGTAAAGAGTTTGGATTTTAACCTGAGTGTGGTGAAAAGACATTGGAGGGTTTGAGCAGAGGAGTGGTATGATCTAAATTATGTTTATTTAACTTTAATATGTCATATTTACAAATAAAACACTAATGAACTCCCACGTACTCACTATCCAGCTCTAGCAAAACTGGAGGCCAAACTCAGACCATTGATCCCATGGATGACTAGTCCTGCCCTGCATACACACCTATTTCCTTTATCCTTTCCTGTATTATTTTGAAGTGTGATTTATGTTTTAAAAGATCACCCTGGCTGCTATGTAGATTATTGTGTTTAGGGGGAGCAAGACGAAAAGCAAGGAGACCATTGGGAGGCTGTTATAGTAATCTAGGTAAGAGGTAATGGTGGCTTGGAGTAGAATGGTAGCTAGTGGTTGAAGTGATGAGAAACAGCTGGATTCTGATAAAGCCAACAGGACTGATGGTGTGCATAGTGAAGAAAAGAGGAGCAAGGGTGATCCGTATGTTACGCTTCAAATGACAGTGTGACTACCTGTGAGGAGAGTTCAGTTTATTCATTTTAAATTTAAGATGCCTGTTAGAAGTCCAAGAAAAGTTGTCAAGTACACATTTTTAGGTTGGGGAGAAGAGAAGAATCCAGTGAAGGTAACTAAGGAGATGTAGGGTGACTAGCTATTTTAGCACCTCAAGTCCCACAAGCCAAGCAGCGCCTCAGTCCCTGGCAAAATGGAATGATTGGTTCTGTGGATAGCAGGAAATAAGAGTGTTGTAATCTGAAATTAAGACAGTGTTTCAAGTAGGAGAAAATGATACATTGACGAATACTGCTGAGCAATTTTAGAGAAGTGCATTGCTTTGTGAAAGTGTTAAATACCTTTAATGGGCAATAGAATTGCTAGGGAATGGAGTTACAGTTAAGTGGAACACTAGGTTGAAGACTTTCTTGTATATTTTGTAAATATTAGTTCAGATTCAGAATTTTCTTAACTCTTATTTACTTTCTCCCTTTTTTCTCCTTTTTAAACAGATAAAATGCAAGTAAAAATAACTAAATAAAAGCACCAAAAAGATGAAAATTGGATGGCCTAACAGTTAATTCTGACTTTAAGATTTATTTACATATTGTATCATTAGCAGAACGTGTATTGTAATGGTAAATTTATAGTTGAATATTGACAAGTTGTTAGATTTCTGCTTAAAGTCTTATTTGTCATTTTAAGTTATTGTTTCTTATAGATTTTCTAATCTTTGCTTATTTTACTAGGAGTCATGGCTTCGAAAGAATTATCTTACTGATTTCAAACACCATTTCATGAGTAATTTTCCATATGCCTTAAAAGAAATAACCAAGCACAGAAGGAAAGAGACAAACAAAAGGTACTGCCATTCTTTTCCACTGGTTAACCTAAAATTATCAGAAAATAATTAACCTTAAACTGGAACTTTCTATACTGTGAGGTGTTTTTGTCTAGATTTTGTCAAATAGAGATAAAAGCAGTAGTATGGCTGATCTTGAGCAAGTCACTTTAAGCCCTGGGACTTCCAATTTTACTTACTTTCATTTTTATTTTTTTAATCTTTAAAGTGAATGTTTTGTGCTAAATGAGTGTCAGGTATCAAATTATGTAGATATGAATTTAATAAAATTTGCCGAGGTGGGTGATTTATTTGTGAGAGGTACTATGTAATTATTGAATTTTTAGGTGAGAGAGTATCTTAAAGGTCATTAGTTCATTTGTACATGAGGAAACTGGTAATGAAACTAATATCAGTATCCTGAAGAAAGAGGGATAATTGGAGAAAAACAATTCTCTTTTCTAAAATAAATTTATGGATTAGAAGATGGAGTTTAAAAAAAAATGTAAGCCTGGAAGTTATTTAAAATGTTTACCTCAAGTAAGAGCAGATAAATGTAAAAACAAATTGTCTAGTAAAATTTGACAAGCAGGGCTTCCCTGGTGGCGCAGTGGTTAAGAATCCGCCTGCCCATGCAGGGGACACGGGTTTGAGCCCTGGTCCGGGAAGATCCCACATGCCGCGGAGCAACTAAGCCTGTGCGCCACAACTACTGAGCCTGCGCTCTAGAACCTGTGTGCCGCAACTACTGAAGCCCACGCACCTAGAGCCCATGCTCCGCAACAAGAGAAGCCACCGTAATAAAAAAGCCCTCGCACCGCAACGAAGAGTAGCTCCCGCTCACTGCATCTAGAGAAAGCCTGCGCACAGCAACGAAGAGCCAACGCAGCCAAAAATAAATAAGATAAAGAAATTAAAAAAAATAGTCTACAGGTTTCTTAAAAAAAAAAAAATTGACAAACAGATACAAGCTAGAACACGAAAGGTGCAGTTCCCCACCATGAGCAAACACTTGAAGGGATCTTGAAGTCTGTCAGAAGGTTCTTAAATTTATCAAAAGAAAGAAACTATGTGGAGAATCAGGCTCATGGAGCAGAGTTCAGAGGATATGCTCAGAAGTGATAAGTCTAGTGGTAAGTCTATTGTAGGCAGATGAACTTTTCATTCATTCACTAAATAATTATTTTGGTTGCAAAGTATTATGACAGATAATCAGATGTCTTAAGGTAAACTCCTTGTTCTCTTAAGTGATTTCATAAATTTCTAAAATCGGTACAGAGTCTTAAAATTGATAAAAGTACGTGTCATGGTCTAGTCAGGAGATGGAAATCACACCAGTGATTTTAACAGAGAATTTAATACAAACAGTTTTTAACTAGGTATTAAAGAAGTGGAAAGACGAAAGGGAACAGTAAGGTATTGTGGAGGTAGCACCTACAGGAAGCGGCTACTGCCTCTAGATTGGGAGAACAAAGAGAAGAGGGGAAGAAGTTTGGAGGAAAGTCTGTCTGGAGCCAAAGCTCAGACCTCTAGGAAGGGGTTGGTGCTCAGCTGGTGCTAATGTCTTTGAGAGCACAAGAGGGGCCCTGTGGGGCAGGGGTCCAGGATTTGGCAACAGGGGTTCTGGCTGGCTGGTGCTGGTGTTTCTAGGGGCATGATGATGCTGGTTCTGTGTCAGAAAAACCACAAAGTGGAACCAACTGTGACTACTAGAATGAACTGCTGCTGGCTTCTAGAAGAGTTGTTGGGTTGCACTGGTGGCAAAGGGAAGCAAAAGTAGGACTAGGAAGCAAACAGAAAGGAAAGTGTCCCATTTTCCTCTTATAGCTTTCCAGTCTCAAGTACTCCCTTATTGGCAGAGCCTAACAAGAAGCCAGCTGTAAAGGAAAAAATGTGGCTCAGTTCCAGGATCACAAAGCAGAGTGTAGAAGGGTGGTTTTGAAGCTGAGAAACAATAGCTCAATAACTTGCAGGAGAAAAAGTGAATTTACATATTTAACACAAGGCGTATGTAAGTGTCATTAGGACTTTACAATTAAGAAGTGCTGTAGGAATTCATAGGAAGAGACATCCTTGTTAGGATAAACAGACAAAGCTGTGTTAGAGGGTAGTATTTGAGCATGGATATGATTTTAGCAGGCAGAAGTGAAGCAAGGGAGGATAGATTACACTAACTGGAGGAGATAGCATATGAGAAAGCTGTAGGGTTAGGTAATGGAGAACATGGGACCGATCTGGGTCAAATCTGGTTTCTGCTGTTGACTAGCCTTGATGCTGAAAGTCATTTCTTGTCTCTGAACTTCATTTATCTTTCATCCTTGATCCTTTTGGCATTGAAGACTATTGGTTGGATCAAAACCATGTTTTAGGAATATTAATTTAGAGTTTCTGGAGTTGGAGGGGACAGAGAATCAAATAGGGAGATACTTTGTTGAGCAAGTAGGTTGTTAGGGTTTGTTTCTTCCAGATACAATTTTCTTACTAAAGCAAAAGTTTTTAATCAGGTGTGTAGATAAGCTTCAGAATATCCTTGAACTCGTGAATAGAATTGTATGTGTGTATATTTTGTCCAGTAAGAGGTTTCAGATATAATTTTCATCAAAATGAGATTAAATAATGGTTAGGATGTTTGGAATTTGGTAGACCATTAAATGTAAGTAAATTATTCAAGAGTATATGGGTATACTGTCATTATTCACTTTACTGGACACTTAATATGTTTAAGGCAGTTACTATACCAGGTGCTGAGCATTTAGTGGAAAAGGAGATAGGTAAGCCAGTTCTCATGGAGTACAGTCTAGTGAGGGAGACTTTATTTCTATGATTCTTTTCAGTGACCAACTGTGATAAGATCAGTGAAAAAGAATGTAGGTAATGTAAGAGTATATGATAAGAAGCTGGTCCTGCTCTTTCATGGGGGGAGTAGAGTCCTAGGGAATGCTGCCCTGATGAAGTGGTTTGTGCCAGGATACAAAAGGTGAAAAAAAGGATATGAAGAGGCCGAGGTGGTGAAATTGTGGAATTTTTAACAAAAGTGAATTGGCAGTATAATTTATTCTTCGTAAATTTCCCCAGTGATTTGTTTTTAGGGACCACAGGCTGCTATTGTATTGAGTTGGCCAAAATACTTCCATAAGGAAGTGCATTGAATATTTAGCAGATAGCCTGTGGAGGGCAACACGGGTTAAAGTTAGGGGAGCCAACAATGGTCTAGGCCAGTGGTCTTCATACTTACTCATGTACTCCCAGTTAATATTTGACCTGATGTCTAAATTTTTTAAATCTTAGGTTGAAATGCAGAGTTACAAAGGATGTTGTTAATTATTATTGTGGTAAAATATATATAACGTAAAATTTAGCATTTTAACCATTTTTAATTGTATAGTTGAGTGGCATTAAATACATTCCCATTGTTGTGCAACCATCACCACCATCCATCTCTAGAACTTTTTCATGTTCCCAAACTGAAACTCAGTACATGTTAAGCAGTAACTCCCCATGCTCCCCTTCCCCCAGCTCCTGGGAACCACTCTTCTACTTTTTTGCTTCTATTAATTTGACTTTTTTAGGTGCCTCTTGTCAGTAGAATCATACAATATTGTTTTGTGTCTGGCTTAATTTCTCTTACCATGATATCTCAAGGTTTATTCATGTTGTAGCACTACTAGCATTTCATTCCTTTTTTTTTTTTTTTTTAAGTGGAGTTTATTTTTTAGAGCAGTTTTAGATGCATAGTAAAATTGAACAGAAAGAATAAAGTTCTCATATACTGTACTCCTGCCCCCACAGATGCATAGCCTCCCTCGTTGTTGGCGTCCCACTCCACAGTTACATATGTGTTGTAATCTATGAACCTAAGTTGACGCATCATTAACACTCAAAGTCCATAGTTTATGTTAGGGTTCACTCTTGGTGTTGTACATGCTGTGAGTTTTGACAAATGTGTAATGACACGTACCCGCCATTATAGTATCATACATGATATTTTCACTGTCCTAAAAATCCTCTGTGCTTTGCCTATTCATCCTACCTTCCCCCATGTTTTTTTCATGGTTTGATAGCTCATTTCTTTTTAGTGCTAAATAATATTCCATTATATGGATGTGTTTATCCATTCACCTACTGAAGAACCTCTTGGTTGCTTCCACGTTTTCATTACTTTTTAAGGCTAAATCTTCCATTGTATGTATATATCATATTTTATCTATTCATCTGTCAATGGACATTTGGGTGGTTTCTACCTTTTGGCTATTTTGAATTATGCTGCTATGAATATTGGTCTCCAAATAGCTGTTCCAATCCCTGCTTTCAATTTTTTTGTGTGTATCAAAGGTTATAACTTTGGCATTACTGAAAATAGGGACATTTTAAAAATTCAGTGTAGTTGAGTGGTCTTTAAGAAAGCTTTCTTCTTGTACTCATCCTTTATTAGTTTATACGGTGATTATTCTAATGAGGTAATTCTAATATGTGCTGGGAACAGATAACAGCTGATCAGCTTGTGAGAGGGAAAAGTTCACTGTTGACTAGAGTAGCCTAATAGTTGGGAAGATTTTCCAGTGTGCTGGGAAAATTATTTTTTCAGAGGGATTGGAGAGCTTTGATTGATTTAGCAAGTTGAGATTAACTAAATGGTGGCTGGGTGGTTCGGAATCTATTGCAAAGTGTATTGGGAGAGGCTGATTTTCTCTTTATGGTAGTGATAGAAAGTTTCTTTTAGAAATACTTGTTTTTAAAAAGTGAGCTATATTAAAGAAACAGCGGGTAAATAATAGTTCAGACAGTATGTGAATGATTACATTTTAGAAAAATGTACTAACAAGTAGATTCTTTGTGGGAACCCGAGGATAGAATAAGCCCCAGAGAAAGACGGTGCAGTAGGAATTGAGCACAGTCGACCCTTGAACAGCTCTGGGGTTGGGGTGCTGACCCTCTGTGCAGTGGAAAATCCACATAGAACTTTACAGCCCTTCATATCCTTGGTTCCACATCCTCACATTCAACCAACTGGGGATTGTGTAGTACTGTAGTTCGTATTTATTGAAAAAAATCTGTGTATAGGTGGTCCCACGCAGTTCAGATCCATGTTGTTCAAGGGTTAACTGTACTTAAGCCGAAATCAAAAGGAAATTGACTTGCAGTTTCATCTATAGAAGAAATCTGGGCTTCCTGTAATTGAACAGAAATGTTTGTTAAGGCTAAAAGAAAAGATCATCTGGGACAGTATAGAAGGTTACTTAGTAAAAAGAAATTTGTTGAATGTATTGTACAAGCATACCTCGTTTTATTTTGTTTTGCTTCTTTGCCCTTGGCAGATAGTGCATAATTTTTTATAAATTGAAGGTTTGCGGCAACCCTGCATTGAGCAAGTCTGTTGGCGTCATTTTTCTAACAGCATTTGCTCACTTCATTCATGTCTCTCTGTCACATTTTGGTAATTCTTGGAATATTTCAAACTTTTTCATTATTATTATATTTGTTATAGTGATCTGTCATCAGTGATCTTTGATGTTACTACTGTGGCTCACTGAAGGCTCAGATGGTGGTTAGCATTTTTTAC
Source organism: Balaenoptera ricei (assembly GCF_028023285.1). Taxonomy (NCBI): domain Eukaryota; kingdom Metazoa; phylum Chordata; class Mammalia; order Artiodactyla; family Balaenopteridae; genus Balaenoptera; species Balaenoptera ricei. The sequence goes on along the minus strand of NC_082644.1, from coordinate 91,300,269 downwards.
CAATAAAGTATTTTTTAATTAAGGTATGTACATTTTTTTTAAAGCATGATGCTATTACACATTTAATAGACCACAGGTGAGAAATCGCTGTAGTGCCATTTTTCTCCTTTCCTTTAAAGACTCTAATTGAATGTATGTTAGACCTGCTTACTGAATTTTCTACCTATTTCTCTTGTCTTTATCTCATATCTTCCAGGTTTTAATTTTTTAGTTTTGTTCAGTTGTATTCAAACATATATTTGTTGAATTTGTTTTCTGTTTTTATTTTTCAGTTTTAGACTTTCTGTGCAGTTATTCCAGAATCTTTTGTTGAAAAGACTATCCTTTCTCCATTGGGTTGCTTCTGCTCCTTTGTCTAAGATCATCAGTTGACTATACTTTGTAGGCCTATTTTAGAGCTGTTCCATTAACCTGTGTTTGTCTGTTCTTTCACCAATACTATGCTGTCTTGATTACTGTAGTTGTATAGTAAGTCTTGAAATTGAGTAGTATGAGTCCTCCAACTTTGTTCTGCTTCAGTTTTGGGTAGTCTAGGTTTTTGTCTTTCTGTATAAACTTTAGAATCAATTTGTCGATAACTACAAAATAACTTGCTGGGATTTTGATTGGAATTGCGTTGACTCTATAGATCTAGTTGGGAAAAATTGTTACTTTGGCTGCTGAGATGATGCAAAACTGGGATTAAGTTTTATGTAAGAGCTGTTTTTACTTCCAGTTCACCTTTACCCTGGAAGGGAGGCCCTTAAGGGTCCAGCTTGAAGTAGGGATAATATACGAAAGTCCCCATGTTTGGCAGGTCCTGGGCTTTGTTTAAGACTTTTCCCTATGAGGCCTCTAAAAGGTTACTTCATTTTTCCAGCCTTTTCTTTGAAATTGGCAGTTGCCTTCAGGTCTTGCTTTATTTTAGATTTGGGGACCCAGTAAATGTTCATTATCTTGTTAGCTCTTGAATGCTTTTGAGTTGTTAAAAACTATTTCATCCAGCTTTTAAAGTTATTTTCAGGAAGGGGATTAGTTCTAATTACCTGCTGTGTCATTGAAAATGAGAGTTTCCCCAGTGGCCTGCCTCCCTTATAGAATTGGTGGTCGGTTTATTTAGACTTTAAAATTTTGTATAAATTATTGGAGGAGCAGGATGAATTCTCCCAAGTTTGCAGTGTCGACTGAGACCTTCCAGACAGTAATAGATTATGTTGCTTGAGGTAAACTTAGGTATATCTTGGAAAGCTCTCTACCTTTGTTGAAGAAATGTTGCAATTGAGTTTTTGTGTGGTCTAGTCAGTGTAAAATATGTCTTGGTTTTGGGTGCTGAGCAGTTTGGCAAAGAACCTACTGGTAATTTTGGATTTGTGGTATAGATTGCTAGTGGTCTGTCTCAGCTTTCATTCATTCTCCCCTCTCTTAGTGATGGAATTTCCAGTTTTTAGCTGGACATATGACTACACAAAATAAAAACTAGATTTCCTAACTTTTTTTGTAGTTAGGAGTGGTCACGTGGGTAATTTCTATTTAAATAGCTCAGACTCCTCCCTCCAGTGTCAGACTTATACATTGAGTTGTTTGATGGCCATCTCTGCCTGGATTTATACCAGAGACACTTTAAGCTCAACATGTTAAAAGTAGAATTTATTTACTGTATATTTGCTCCTCTCTGCTACTTCATCTCCATTTACCAGTCAGCAGTGCTAGAACCGTCGATTCTTCCAATCCTCATCATCCCAAAACTCACATACCATGTATACATTTAACCAGACTTCAAATCCAGCTAATTTTTATTCTTCCTAAATGTCCCCCTTTCTCCCAGTCTGTACCAACATTGGTTCTTGCACTTGTCATGTCTTGCCTGTATTGCTCAAATAGACATACAACTGCTTCTTTGTTTAAAGTCTTGTAACTCTGATTTTTTTCTTTTCCATCCGCAGAATTATCCATCTGAAACAACTTTTCAACCATGTTACTCCTGTGCCTGCAGAGTTGATTTTAGTGTCCTTAGCCTTCAACTCTTTGTTATCTGGTCCCATTTTACTTTCTTAGGCTCATTTGTCATTCCTAGCCCTACATTTGATCCCCTGATAGCACCAGATTTTTAAAATTTTCCTTCCCATGTATTTGTGGTTCCTTACTACTATGTCCTTGCATGCCTAATCCAGGATTAACTTTTTCTTTTAAAATAAGTTAGTTTGAGGTTTTAAAAAATTTAAATCAACTGTACATGTTTCTGAACATGAAAATAAATAGACTCTGCTGTTGAATACATTGTAGCCTGAAATAAGTATTTATATCCTAAGTTGCAAATTTTGTTTTTGTTAAGGTATTCTATTTGAAGTTTTTTTTTTTTGAAATTTCTTTGAAGCTTTGAAAGAAATGTGTTTTATTTGGCTAGAAAAAAGTGATTTTAATATGCGAGTCATAAAATTAAGTCGTTTCAGAATAGTGCTTATCTGGACCCGTCTCCTGTTTCACACATAAGGAAATTGTGGCCGGGAGAAATTAGTGATTCTGTTAAGTCAAACTGAGTTAGAAGCAAAATCAAAGTCTACTGTGACCTCCATCCTAATATAAGTATCTGCTTAAAGAAAATCTTCCAAGCGTGTTGAGGTTTTCAAGTCTTCTTACCTCCAGGTTACATCTGGGATTACCAGGCAGTGTTACAAGAGCCTGTACTTTTTGTGGGAATAGCAACTTGGGTAATGAACTGAACAATATGCATTCTTTATGCCTTAACAAGCCTCATTTCATAATGCATGGTTTATTTACAAAACAGTGGCTTTATATTCCCGCCTTCTTGGCAGTTTATCCTAGGAGGAATATTTTTTGACCCACTGACAGATTATTTTAAGTATTCTAAGTGAAGCAGGCATGGTAGATATAACACTTAGAGATGTGTGTGTCTTTGTTTGTTTTTAGCATCAAGCATTGCACGATTCTCTCCAATAATGTAGATCATCTCTTACTGAATTTAACACTGTCTGATATCATGGTCTCCCTGGCAAATGCCTCAACTTTGCAGAAGGATTCCAATTGGATAGAAATGATAAGGAAATTTGTAACAGAGACCCTTGAAGATGGCTTTAGGCTAAATAGTAAGCAGCTGAACAGATTGCTTGGGGTCTCATGGAGGTTAATGCAGATACAACCAAACAGAGGTAGGTGTTACTGCTTTGTCCTTATTTAAGAGGAGCTCTTATGCATGCTATTTAGAGTCTAGCTTTGAGTTGATGACTTTCAAACATTTCACGTAGTCAAGTTATTTACATTCAAGCCATGAAAGGTAGCTAGCATAACTATAAAGGAATATCTGCTTGAACACTGAAATCTTTTATGGCTCAGAGCATCCCTTTCTCAGTGGGTAGGTCCACTCTGAAGCTAATTGGTAGGATTTCTACTAGATTACAGAGTTGGAGTGAAAGGAGGTAGGTGTTATTAAGATGAAATGACAGTGAGCCTAATGATGAAGTACCCTCTTCTGATGTAATTTGACTAGAAATTGATGAATCCTGTTTATCTTTTTACCTTTCTTGTAGCTTGAAGTTATGTTGCATTAAGTCAGTTTTTAGTGTGACTTACTAATTCTTTTCATTCAGAAACAGAGCTTTCCTGTTTGGTTTCCAGCTTATCCACCTTTCTAGTCTGGTTTTTGTCATCCCTGCCTAGGTTTGTTGTCTCTTAGGAAAATTTACACTGCAGTCTCTGGTTGGTTTGACTTTCGTATTAGTCAGGCTATTACTGTAGGATGTTGACAGTAGTCATCAGTTTGTGTCTAAGGCCTGCTTTGTCATAGGAGCAAAGTAAAGTACTTTTGTGCTTTTTAGAAGAATTAAGGGGCTGTTGAAGAAACATTTTTGAATCATATGCAGTTTTTTTCTCTCTTTTTTTTAGAGGCTATGGAGTCTCTCATTAAGGCAGTTTATACATTGTATCAGCAGAGAGGCCTTCTCCTTCCAGTTCGGACTCTGTTACTGAAGTTTTTCAGTAAAATCTATCAAAAAGAAGAACTGAGATCTTACAGAGTCAGGTAAAGTTTCCTTTGTTATTCTGCCTTTATTTTTCTCACCAAGTTATTTTATAGTCTTTTTAAATAATAGACTAGATGGGGTGATTAAATCTTTGGAGAAATTCACTCTTTATATCCTATTTGGTTGCATTTAAGAAAAGAGAAGAAATTTAATTTTATAAAGAAGCATACATAATAGTGCCAGTAATCTTTATATGCATAACTGAGCAGATAAAAGTCTCTTTGAGCATATATTTCCACTTGTCCACTTAACAGCTAAAGGGCAGTTGGAACAACCTGTAGCAGCCTCAGCCTTTTCTTTTGCCTCCCATAAAAATTATGGAGGTTTAACAGCTGGTCCTTAGTGACATATTGAGACATACGGTATAAGAATGAGGGCAGTAGAAGAGGAGGTATGAAATGGGTGAAGGGGATTAAAGAGGTACAAACTTAGTTATAAAGTAAATAAGCCACGGGGATGTAATATATAGCATAAGGAATAATAATACTGTAATAACTTTGTATGGGGATAAATGTTGACTTATCATTTGTAATGTATGCATATGTCAAATTATTATGTAGTATATACCTGAAACTAACATATAATACTGTATGTTAAAAATATTTCAGTAAATTTTTTTAAAATGAGGGCAGTAAAAGATGAGAAGGTTTCTGGCGTAGTTTGGTGCTACCAGCTGAAATAGACAACACAAAGGATAGAACTAAAGAATCAGGTTTTTTTTTTTTTTTTTTTTTTTTTTTTTTTTTTTTAATATTTATTTATTTATTTATTTATTTTATTTTTGGTTGTGTTGGGTCTTCGTTTCTGTGCGAGGGCTTTCTCTAGTTGCAGTGAGCGGGGGCCACTCTTCATTGCGGTGCGCGGGCCTCTCAATGCCGCGGCCTCTCTTTTTGCGGAGCACAGGCTCCAGACGCGCAGGCTCAGTAGTTGTGGCTCACGGGCCTAGTTGCTCCACGGCATGTGGGATCTTCCCAGACCAGGGCTCGAACCCGTGTCCCCTGCATTGGCAGGCAGATTCTCAACCACTGCGCCACCAGGGAAGCCCAAGAATCAGGTTTTTGATATGATGAGTTTGAGGTTTATTTGGGATAGTCGGGAAGAGATGTTTGGGTGGAACATAGAGATTTGGGATACATAGGTGGTTGTTAGAATGTATTTGAGTCTTTACTGTAAGTCAGGTGCTTTTCTTAATTTCTCAATACTCATACTTTGAAGTGTAGGTACTATTGGCTTCTGTCTTAACAGAAGGAAATGGATGCTTAGGTTAAATAATCTGGTGAGTGTCATGCAACTAAGGGCAGTGGAACTGAGACTTAAGTTCAGGTCTGTCTGACTACAAAGGTCATGCTTAAGTCACTAAGGGGGACAGCAAAAGTGATTGCTGTTACCTGAGTAAGGAGACATTAGAGCATTAACAAGTATATAAAAGAACTGAAATATGAAATAACACAAGTTTGAAGTCATTTAATGTGGGGGCACCCTACGCTGAATGCATCAATGACTTAATATAGTGTAATAATTAATGCTAATTAGTATAAATAGTTCACCAAGAGTTAAGTAGTGTCTGTGTCCTTTAAGATAAAAATACAGTTTACATAGTGCCACAAATCACATGAACTTTTAATATAGTGGGTAAAACTTCAGAAACTGCTATAGCTGAATAAATGATGCCAGCCATCTTGTAGGCTCTCACATGTTTAAATAAGTAAATGTGGTGTTATTGGTAGATGATTTGTCACTTTGTGTGGTGTTTTAAGTGAAAAATATTCTTTGTTTAAATTTATTTCCCTTGTCTTTGAAAATTACACTTTATTTCATTCTTCCTTGGCCTTAGGTATCGTAGTAAAGTGTTATCCCGTTGGTTGGCTGGTTTACCATTGCAACTTGCTCATCTTGGCTCCCGAAACCCTGAGCTGTCAACACAGCTTATTGACATTATCCATACCGCTGCAGCACGAGCAAATAAAGAATTACTAAAAAGTTTACAAGTTACTGCTCTCCGAATCTATGGTAAGAGTTTTGTTTAATTATGTGAGTAACAATTGGTCTACCCCAATTTAGGAAAGATGTTTCAAAGGGGGAGCTCTTTAGGTTTGCTTTTCCTTTAAATTATTATAAATTAATTATACCATGGGAAAATTAACAAAACATCAAACAATAAATTCATTTTCACTAGTATTATGTAAATTCATTTTCACTAGTATTATCTATTAGAATAGTTCTAGAAATTAATGGTTGTAGATGCTTCTTGCATTCTTTTTTTTTTTTATGTATTTTTGTCTGCTTTGGGTCTTCGTTGCTGCGTGCGGGCTTTCTCTAGTTACAGCAAGCGGGGGTTACTCTTTGTTGTGGTGTGCGGGCTTCTCATTGTGGTGGCTTCTCTTGTTGCGGAGCGCAGGCTGTAGGCACGCAGGCTTCAGTAGTTGTGGCACTCGGGCTCAGTAGTTGTGGCTTGTGGGCTCTAGAGCGCAGGCTCAGTAGTTGTGGTGCGCGGGCTTAGTTGCTCCGCAGCATGTGGGATCTTCCCAGACCAGGGATTGAACCCGTGTCCCCTGCATTGGCAGGCGGATTCTTAACCACTGTGCCACCAGGGAAGCCCGCTTCTTGCATTCTTAAATTGTCTTTTAAGCCACATGTTATTCACAAATTTAAAACTGATCAGGTATTTTTATAAAATTCCTTTGAAGCTTTAGTGGCAAATTTTACTTACTTAACCATAATGGATATCTTGTATGACTTTCATCTATTAATAACTTTTTTTATTCATCACTGAAACTTTCATTTTTTAAGCAAAAATATCAATAAAGCATACTGGGATATATACATATATATATAATTTATATTTATTATTGGAATATAATTCATATACCATAAAATTTGCCATTTTACAATGTACAATTCTTTGATTTTTTTTAACATAGTCCCATGATTGTGCAATAGTGTTCATTATCTAATTCCAGAATATTTTTATCACCCCAAAAAGAAACTGTACCATTAGTAGTCCCTCCCTACTTTATCCTTTCCCACATCCTGGCAACCACTAATCTTCTTTTCTGTCTCTGTGTATTTGCCTATTCTGGACATTTTTTATAGATGGAATTATACAATATGGGTCTTTTGAGTCTGGCTTCTTTCACTTAGTATACTGTTTTTAGGATTCATCTATGTTGTAGCATATATCAGTACTTTATTTCTTTTTAATGTTGAGTAGTATTCCATTGTGTGGATGTACCACTTATATTTATCCTTTCATTAGGTGATAGACATTGGTCTGTTTCCACCTTTTGTGGGTAATATTTTAAAATCTGTATTTTTCGGTATTGCTCATATGTGGGGTGGTGTGTGTGTGTGTACACAGATAGGTCTTTGGCTTTAAGTCCATGTTATAATTGTGACTGTTTGGCAAAAGTGCTAGTTTTTTGCCATTTTGCTTTGTGTCCAATCCCGTTAACCCCATCATAGTTTTTATTTCAAATAACACATTTGAATGTTACGAAATTAATAGAGTGTTAAACATATCTTTAAATAATGATTGTATTCAGTGTTTTACTCTATACAATACCTTAAGCCATACATACATGCTTTGTGATAAAACTTTTTTCCATGTAATTGATGTATTAGAATTCAACATAACACAGTGAAAATAACCACTTAATCTGCTTTATTAATTTAACTCTGGTTTGTATATCTTTTTTAGTTTAACTTATCTTCTTACCCCACTAGATCCACAAGAAGGCACTATGGTGGTTCTCCCAGCAGAGTCTCAACAGCTTTTGGTCCAGCTTGTATATTTTCTACCCAGTCTGCCTGCTGATTTGCTTTCTCGGTTAAGTCGTTGCTGTATTATGGGAAGACTCAGTTCAAGTTTGGCTGCCATGCTTATCGGGATACTGCACATGAGGTAGCATGCTCAAGTGAGCTGTATTTTAAGTGTATAATCTCCCCCCTCCCTCTGTCCTTTTACTGGCAATTCATGAACTGTAGAGGATTTTTAAAATACTGCTCCTCCCTTCATTTGCTCTTAATGCAACAGTTAAAACTGTCGATACTATTATTAGATAGAGGAAGTTCACTAGAGTAAGACTGTTTCAGATTATTTGTTTAGTGACTTGTGTAGGTGGATTGGAATAAGGGTTAAAATTATCAAAAGTATGCAGTGAGGGTTCAGTGGCAGGAGAGAGTACCGTGCTTAAAACCTTCGGTGTTACGAAATGGCCGTACAGACCTTCCTTTCTGGAAGGGAGCTCAGAATTTAATGTAGCTGACGAAATAAATAAGTTTGTAGACTCAGACAAGGAATCACTTGAAATATCTTTGTGTGTGGCAAAATATACATAACATAAAACTTACCATTTTAACCAGTTTTAAGTATACAGTTAAAACTGTTCAGTGGCATTAAGTACATTCATATTGTTGTGCAACCAGCACCACTATTCATCTCCAGAACTTTTCATCATCCCAAACTGAAACTCTGTACTAATCATTTCCCCTTCCCCCAGCCCCTGTTTACCACTATTTTATCTTCATGATTTTGATTATTCTAGGTAACCTCATATAAGTGGAATCATACAATATTTTCCTTTTGTGTTTTGCTTATTTCACTCAGTGTAGCTTTTCAGGGTTCATCCATATTGTAGCATGTTTCACGGTTTCCTTTTTTAAGTCTGAATATTCAATATTCCATTGTATTCCATTATACCAAATTTTGTTTATTCATCTGTTGATGGACTCTTGGTTGTTTCTACCCTTTGGCTATGGTGAATAATGCTGCTGTGAACACTGGTGTACAGATACCTGTTTGAATCCTTTTAATTCTTTTGGCTATATACCCAGAAGTGGAGTTGCCAGATCATATGGTAATCTGTTTAATTTTTCAAGGAACTGCCATACTGTTTTCCATAGTGACTGTACCATTTTACTCTGAAAGGTATTATAACTAATAGTGTTTCGTATTGCGAGTGTTCAAAGTATTCTTAAAAACTTCATGTCTGTATCAGGCATGGTACTTTAGTATTCAGCAATATTTGTTACTGATTGTGGCCTATGGACAGGGTCTGATATGGTTTTAGGCAGAACTGAAAACTTGAAGACTAGCTTCCTTGTGGCTTCTTGTACAGATCCCCTATCCCAGTTCAACAGGAGTAGCTCACGTTATTAGATTTTCTTCAGCTTTGTTTGCCAGTTTCTTCATACCAGTATAGGACATATGTTTGAATGTTGTCACCCAGAGTGTGCTTCATAACTGATGATAACATTTCCTTTTAGCAAAAGAGAGCTGTTGGCAATGTGTTGTTTGTATGTGAAAATTCAAGGTTTATTTCTGTGTTCATGTGCATTAAAGACAGACTTGGTCTTAATTTGAAGTACTCTAAACATTTATTAGTTTTCCATGTTTTCCTTTCTTAGAAATTAAAAAACAAAACAAAACAAAAAAACCAAAGTCCTGTTCTTTGTCTAGTGCAGCACTTAAATGCTAGGCCTTTAAAGAAATATTATTTCTTTTCTTATAATGTAAGTGGTTTCAAGTTAATAAAACTTCCAGTGGAGGGCACTGTTCCTTTGATATAACTATTGGAGGCTCTGTTTTAACATTCATTTAAAAGCACCTTTTGAACACTTCTTGAAATTGATTCTCTTTGGAAGCTATATTTAATATCTTTATCAGTTATGATTGACTTATGCTTAATAACTTTTGTCAAGGATTTTTTCAAAAGTTTTTTTTACTTTTTTCTTTTTGTGGATTTGTGGTGAGTATTGAGAAAATCTATTAATTTACAAATAATGGTCATAGGGGTTTATAATTATTAAGAGCAGAATGTCATTGTAGTTAAAAGTCCACTAAGTTAAATTTTGCTTATTAGTATTTGCACAGAGTCTGTTAGTAGACTTCTCTTTCTGTAGATGTATTGTTCCTATCTATTCAAATTAATCTCTCTTAAAAAATAAAACAAAATTGGGACTTTTCAACTTTCTCAGGCCAGTGGCATTATTATTGTATCACTTTTCCGAGATTTAGAATTTAAGAAATTAAGAATATTTCCTTAGAAATAACCTGGGTTATTTCATATGTTTAGTTTTCTCTTCAAAATATCCCTTTCTGTCCCTGATCATGAGTATAAACTAGCCAGCTTTTTCATTATCTCACACCTGTACTATTATAGCAAGTAGTCTTGCTTCTTAGGCCCATGTATTTTGTGCACTGTTGGCAGATTAATTTTCCTGAAATATTCCTTTAATCATTTCTGATTTTCATCTGTTACATTAATTGGACTGTGAGATCTAGTTCACTTCAGGTATTGTAGTTCTGATGCTCTGGTGTCTCTGTCTGAGAGACTTGAAGAGCAGGTTACCAGCAGAGAATATCAGTGTGTTCCATGCATGAAAAACTCATCAGCTAAAAAACTGTTGGTGTTCATTTTATCTTTTAAAAAGTGTACTTAGAATTCCTGCTCCTACCATTTTTACCATCTACTTAGAGCTTTTTTGAGTTTGATTTTTCCCCCTAGCTGTGTTGTTCTACTGGCCTTTACTCATTCCTTATCCTCTCTGCTCCTAGTTTATTTACAGCTGGGTTGGGGAACATAAGACGTAAATGTGGAAAGGTAATCTACACTGTTAGATAAAAATATCAGAGAAGGGAGAAGTTCTTGGACTGAGAAATTTGGCTTGGTTTTTAAGTAGAGTGAATATGTGAGCTGGACTGCCAGGAACAGTTCTGATTTACTTCTTTGGTCCCCAGCACGTTTAGTAATAGCATCCCCTTTTACTCTCAGAAGTGTTCTGGCTTGGATAGTATATATATTCATCATAGTTTTAAGGGCAGCGTGATATATTGCTTGTCTTTTGTCCAAACTAGACTCTTAAATGGATTTCCTACCCGCTTTAGCCACTGGATGGCACAGTTTTCACTGGGTTTAAGAGGATATTAGTTTGTTTTCTAATCACCATTTTGTACTCCTTTCCATTGAGCATCTCTGATGTTTTATAACCTCGTAGCTTGTGATATTCCCTCCATAGCCCTTTGCTTATTGTGGGAATGATAATCAGAAGAGTGTTTCCATTATTTTTAACTCCCCAACTTTTAAGAATGTTAATAAATACAGTTATTTCATAGGTAAAAAATTTTTAGTGCTTCTAGTTGAATTAGAAATTCCTAATTCAGATTTCTGTGATAAAAATTTGTAGTTTCAGCTTGTTGGATCTGATCATTCTCAGCTTTTTTTTTTTTTTTTTTTTTTTGCTGTATCCATGGTTGACATTTGCTCTATTCCTTCTTAGACTTACCTTGAAGAGAGTTTTTAAAGGAGTCACTGGAAACTGATCTCATAGCAGGAACCAGATAATCCTCATTTAATGAGAAGCTGCTGTACATTTAGCTGTTCCCTGGAGTCCCCTACCAGTACTTCAGCCACAATATTGTGAAGTAGACCTAGTTACAACTTAGAAAAGAATAGGAACACATAGTTATCTTAGAGTGGCTTTAAATTGAAGTATTCTTTGCCTAATTAAGATACTTCTGCTTAGGTAGGAAGCAGGAACTTGTTTAAACTTAACTCATTTATGTAAGCAAGGTAAGACTTTATAAAAATCAAGCAGTAAATACATAGCAGCTGAACGTACTACTGAAAAGCAAAACTTTATCTTGGCTCCTTCGGTCTGATTTTCAAGTGGTGTGGAAGACTTTTTAAGTTTGTACGATATTTGTGGACCAATTATGCTTTTCAGTGAAACTTTACATAAATATAAATAAGTTAGAAGTTACATTTTCCATATTGTGGTACTTGAACCCTTATATATAAAGTTAATACATACTGTGGATTTTGTTTAAGCTATTAAATTAGACTTGTTTTCAATAAAGAAAAATGGTTATATATGCTGTGCTTTATTCTTGAGTCTTCAAGTGGTCACTTCTCGTAATAGTTCTCCCATTGTTTATTATAGATCATCATTTTCTGGATGGAAGTCTTCAGTTAAAGACTGGTTGATGAGTGATGTGGACTATTTCAGCTTCTTATTTTCAACACTTACAGGTAACCACATTGATCTGCCAAGTTGAGGAAAGGAAAAAAGCCTAGCATGAAGATTCTCCTGAGATTTACTCTCATACTTGTTTGGCTCTAAGTTTTGAACCCCATTGCATACTTTAAAAAGTTGATGAAAACAGAATATCCATTTTAAACATGTTTGAAATGTTTAACATGATAGGAAGAATATCAGATTTCAATTAGCCATTTTTTGCATTTCATTGACCTCAAAGCAAAATTAGTAAAATGAGTCTAGAAATGTTATAAGTTCGATTTCTAAGTATTATTACTATTGTTTTAAATGATGTACTGTCTCAGTATTTTTGTTTTGTACTTGGCTGATGAAGATGAGAATCTTTGAAATTTTCTGAAGACTTGAAATTTGGAGACTTAATTAATATGTTAAGTCAGAATCCAAAAAGAACTTGACAGGTTTCTGATATGGAGCTGAATCTAGCAAGATAAATATTATATAAAAGATAAAAGTAGACCCCTTCATGTTTATTTGATAGTTTTGGATGTACACATTTGAGATGGAGTTCATGAAGGCTTTATGTTTTAATAGTAGTACTGGTCAAAAGGTTTAGTGGTTTTAGGAAACTCATTAGGAATCAGTAGTGGGGTGTAGCTTCCAAACTAGATGATGGCTCTCTAGGGCGTGTTCCCGGAAATATAGTGATCTGAAAATATCAAAGCAGGTAGCTAGGGTCAGACCACATTGCAAGTATTCTGATCATTCCAAGAGCTATCTTTCAGGAGGGACTTTGGCAAGTTGTCTATATAGGTCAGGCCAAGTGTAATAGAGGTGGTAAGAGAATCAGAAAGTTTATTATGTAAGGTATGGTTGAAGGAACTGCATTGTCAAAAAAAAAGACTTAGGAGGGATGGAGTAGTTTTAAAACATTTGAAGGGCTATTATGTAAGAGAATATAGAGTTTGGTATTTGTATGAATGAGTATATTATTTTACTTGTTCAATAGCTTTTTTAAACCTACCATTAATTAGAACGATTATGCCTTTCACAGTTATTTAAGTAAAGGTGGTAATGCCCCCAATATTAGGGGTAAAACCTGTTTCTTGCTGTATCATAGATTGAGTCAGGTTACATCCTTTGTGAACATAATTATATGAATTTTACTACATTACATTACATTGCTAGCATTTCATTTTTAAAAATACTACACATGAAATACAGAAATTCAGAGGAGACAAGGTAACTTAAGGAAGAATTTAACTTGAAGATACATGTCATCTGTTTTTAAAAAATTAATAAAGAATGTCACTTGCTTTGTGATTTATTTATTTATTTATTTATTTATTGGCTTTCTTTATACCCAAATTAGGGTTTTCAAAAGAGGAGCTGACTTGGCTTCAGAGCCTTCGAGGAGTTCCTCATGTCATCCAGACGCAGCTTTCCCCTGTGCTGCTTTACCTTACTGACTTGGATCAATTTTTACACCATTGGGACGTAACAGAGGTAATTGTCCATTTTAAAAGAAACTCATAATTACTAGAATTCAGTTAATCAACAGCCAATAGTTGCTGTATGTTAGGATTGCCTTGTATAAGATACCTATAGAGATTCAGAGTAGTATAAAACACAGTCCATGTCCTGAAAGTGTTTGTGATCCTTGCATAGATGTCTGTTTCTAAAAGAAGAGTATTTTCATTATAAGTTATGCCAATACAATAGAATAAATGAGCAATTTGAACGATAGAGACAAATTTATTTTCTTTTGTCTAGCATAGGGAAGAAAGGATGGATCCATCTATGGAAAAGAGGAAAGGCTTCATAGAAAAGGAAGAATTTGACTTAGGTATTGAAGGATGAATAAGAGTTAGGGTAGGATTTGGTATTCTGAAGGTGGGTTTTTCTAATCAGAAAAGATTATTCGGCAGTTCCTTTGGTTTTAAGAATTAGTATGTAGTTTATCAGAGTTAAATTTTAAACCCTAATTTCTCCTTAAATTTTTAAGTTCAACTTACAAATCTTATTTTTTAGATAAATATAGTAAATTTAAGGAATCATTTTAAAGGGAGACTTTGATTATATTTTATTCCTTTTACTATTTAAAACTTTAAAACTGTTTAAATAATTTAATATATTCACTATTCATCAAGTAGTTCAGTTTTTTGACAAACCTTCACAAATGTTACAGTAAATCTTAAATATTTAATAAATTTATATAAGTATGATAAATCTTAATATCTTTAAGTTTCGGTACTGTTTATAGTGAAATTCAAATTAAAACCACAAGTCTAAATTAATTATTGATATGTTTTAAATTGGAATTACAGGGCTGATCTTTTACCCTAATAGTCAAAATTGTCTTCTGTGTTACAAATATGTAAACTAAATATGTAAAAACATCCTAACTGTTAATACTAAGGATTTGAGTCTCTAAAAACATGTATCTATTAGTTAATTTCTGTAATTTATTTCTTCAGTTTCTTTCCTTGCATTGGAAAGGTGCTTGCCCAGTAGGAATGCCATTGTGTCATCCCAAATAATTTTGGTTTAAACCTTGCAAATTCTGAGGTTATGTTCTCTGCTGGCCAATTTTTTTTTTTTAATGACTCAGAAGGTTTCTGGTTAGGACACTGACTATATATTCTTTTCTTGTAACTCCTAATTGCTAGGCCATAAGCCTTTTTTTTTTTTTTTAAAACCACTTTGTCAGTGTTCTCAGCAAGGTAGTCTCTGGAACCTACATCTGTTTTGTTGCTATACCAATTGCTTTTTATTAAAATCAACTGATCTATTTACTACTTCTTTTGTTCTGTTCCTGACTACTCTTCATGTTCTTCCTGTCCCTTAGGGCTATACTTTTTGTAGATGTTTAACACATTTCTCTCATGGTTTTGTTTGACTCTGATCACAATACTTAAGTCATGCCAATGACACTTTGTTCTTTTTATTACCCTGGTGCCTATATATATGAACATATATAGGCTCTGAAAAAATAGTGGATTTTAAAAAGTGAAAAATAATGAATTGGGTAACCAACGTAATTATTTAACATCTGAAATTTTATATTAATCCATAGTAAGTGAAGAGAGCTAAGAAAGACTGAGATTGAGGCCTTCAATACTAGATTGGGAAGTTTAGGTTTGCCAACAGTAGTATTGGTAGTTGTTTTGTAGGACAGACTGTTTCTAATGTTTTTAAACTGTATCATGCTGTATTGGAAAAACCATTGTATGGGGATAAGTGGGCCCCAGATTCCCGGCATAGATTTGTTAGTGTCTAGTTTGGTAACTTGGACAACTCCATTAATCTTTCTCTGACAATTACATTATCTGTGTAAAGCCAAGACACAACTGTCATGAAAATGTGATCAGTTGTATTTCTGAGTGTACATTTGGCAAGAACATGTATTAAACTTCAAGGTTGCTGTCTTTGAAATGTTAAGACATACATTAGGAAAAATCTGAAAGTTTTGGTTTTAGTTTTTGAAGTTCTTAAGTGAAGATGTCAATTTTATTTTGGATAAAATTTGCCATATTTAAGTTGGCCTCTTCATGTGAAGTTATTTGAAATATATAGTTTTTGACAGCCTTAGTATAAAAATTTATTTTTCTAATTTTTTTTTTTGGAGTAGGTATTGTCACAAACTACAATTTAGAAGAATAGAAGGATAATAGTAAAAAGTGTTCCTCCATTCCCTATCTCCCAGCCATCCGTTTTCCCTCCCTAGTTTCTAAATGTAGTCTTTTTTTTTTTTTTAATTTTTATTGGAGTATAGTTGCTTTACAGTGTTGTGTTAGTTTCTGCTGTACAGTAAAGTGAATCAGTTATACGTATACATATATCCCCTCTTTTTTAGATTTCCTTCCCATTTAGGTCACCACAGAGCATTGAGTAGAGTTCCCTGTGCTATACAGTAGGTTCTCATTAGTTATCTAGTTTATACACAGTAGTGTATATATGTCAATCCCAATCTCCCAATTCATCCCACCCTCTCTCCCCCCGCTTGGTATCCCTAAGTTTGTTCTCTACATCCGTGTCTCTGTTTCTGCTTCGCCAATAAGTTCATCTGTACCATTTTTCTAGATTCCACATAAAGCAATATTATATATTTGTTTTTCTGACTTACTTCACTCTGTATGACAGTCTCTAGGTCTATCCATGTCTCTGTAAATGGCAGTATTTCATTCCTTTTTATGGTTAAGTAATATTACATTGTATACGTGTACCACATCTTTATCCATTCCTCTGTTGAAGGACATTTAGGTTGCTTCCATGTCCTGGCTATTGTAAATAGTGCCTCAGTGAACACTGGGGTGCATATCTTTTTGAATTATGGTTTTCTCCAGCTATCTGCCCAGGAGTGGGATTGCTGGGTCATATGGTAGTTCTAGTTTTAGTTTTTTGAGGAACCCCCATATTGTTCTCCATAGTGGCTGTACCAATTTACATTCCCACCAACAGTGTGTGAGGGTTTCCTTCACATCCTTTCCAGCATTTATCGTTTCTAGGTTTTTTGATGATGGCCATTCTGACCGGTGTTAGGTGACACCTCATCTAAATGTATTCTTTTAGGTAACTTTTGTGTCGTCACAAATGATTACATGTGTTCTTTTGGTTTTCTCCTTTTATAGAAATAACATACTCTGTACACTGATTTGGATCTCGCAGTTTTCACTTAGTATATTTGTGGTCATTTCTTCTGAAAGAATTGTATGACCTTGCTGTTAATGATGGAAATAGTAATTAACAGGGAAAGATCACAAAGGGAAAAGGAATCTCTAGACAGAGATACTGTTTACAAATGGAGATGTCTATTCCAGAGCCAATGAAATGTTTTAAGGTTAATTTTATTTGTGATTTACAAAATTTTGAATGGTTTTAAAAGTTATTTTTTAACTAAGTTCTGAAGGATAATAATAAAACATTAATCTAGTTTAAGAAATAGAATGTTTTTCATTATTTTTGAAACCCCTATGTGCTTTTCCCCTCTCCCTTTAGAGTAACACTCTTAAATTTTATCATACTCTTGCTCCTTTATAGTTTTACCATATTAGCATGTAACTCCAAACCATATTGTTTAGTTTTACATGTTATTGAACTTTCTAAAAGTGAAATATTTTTTAGTAATTTCCTTTTTATTCATTCAGTATACTAAGATACCCACGTTAATGTGTAAGCAGTTGTTCATTCTTTTTCATTGCTGTGTAGCATTCCATTGTAATCAGATATCATGATTGATGGTTTTTCATAGTTTCAGTATTTTTATCATTCCATTTTTATCTCCACTTTTGGCATGTTAGCTTTGCCTCTTATGTTTTTAACCATTTGCTCTTCAAGTTAATACAACCTACCTTCTATACTGTACCACTTCATGTCATAATGTAGTATGTAATGATGTGTGAGGTCATTCTTATTTTTGTTTCTCTGCATGTAATGTGTGGTTTTTTTTTCTCTCTACATGCTTTTTTTTTTTTTACAAGTTTTAAAGATTTTTCCTTTTATCACATTTTTTCCAGCAGTTTGATTATATTAATACCTTTTTTTCCCAATGCTTTGAAATGTCAAATGAGTAATTTTGTTCTCTTTTATTTTTAAACTATTTGCAGAGACAACACAAAATTATATAATGTTACATTTATTTTAACCTACACTTCTTCCTTCATAAGGTTACTTGTCTAAACATTTCACTAACGTACAATTTTAAACTGAGAAAAAGAACAAAGTTACAAGTGTGACAATTTATCAGGAATAGATTAAGTGACAGCTGTAACTAGAATCAGAATTAGTAGATTATTTTAATAGTTCCAGGAAGAGTATAATTTACAAAAGTACATTTGAATGATGTTAGGAAGATAGCAGGAGGAATTATTTGCTTAGTCAAATAATTTCTTTTACTTAGTAATATTTATTTAAGGTTCCTCCATGTGTTTTCATGACTTCATAGCTCATTTCCTTTTAGCACTGAATAATATTCCATTGTCTGGTTATATCAGTTTATCCATTTACCTACTGAAGGACATCTTGATTACTTTGAAATTTTGGCAGTTGTGAATAAAGCTGCTATAAATATCTGTGTGTAGGTTTTTGTGTAGACATAAGGTTTCAACTCCTTTGGTTAAATACTAAGGAGAGCAGTTGCTGGATCATATGGTAAGAGTGTATTTAATATTGTAAAAAACCACCAAACAGATTTCCAAAGTGCTGTACCATTTTGTATTTCCACCAGCAGTAAATGGGAGTTTCTGTTGCCCCACATCCTTGCTAGTATTTGGTATTGTCAGTGTTCCAGATTTTGGTCATTCTAATAGGTGTGTAGTGGTATCTCATAATTGTTTTAATTTGCATTTCCCTGATAACATATGATTTGGAGTATTTTTTCATATGCTTATTTGCCATGTGTCTTCTTTGGTGAGGTGTCTGTTATGGTCTTTGGCTGATTTTAAAATTAGGTTATTTTCTTATTGTTGGATTTTAAGAGTTCTTTGAATATTTTGGATTTTCTCCTAATCTGTGGCTTATCTTTTCAGACTCCTGACATTGTCTTTCACAAAACAAAAGTTTTAAATTTTAATGACATCCAACTTATCAATTATTTCATTCATGCATTGTGCCTTTAGTGTTGTATCTAAAAAGTCATCATACTCAGGGTCATCTACATTTTTCCTCCTATGTTATCTTCTAAGAGTTTTATAGTTTTGCATTTTACATTTAGGTCTGTTGGGATCCATTTTGAGTTAATTTTTGTGAAGGGTTGAAGGTCTGTGTCTAGATTCATTTTTTTTTTTCATATGGATGTCCAGTTATTACAGCACCATTTGTTGAAAAGACAGTCTTTGCTCCATTGTCAAAGATGAGTTGACTATGTGGGTCTCTTTCTGTTCCATTTATTTATTTATCCTTTTGCCAGTAGCACACTGTTTTGATTACTGTAGCTTTATAGTAATTTTTGAAATCGGTTAGTGTCGGTCCTACAAATTGTTCTTCACCTTCAATATATATTGACTATTCTGGGCCTTTTGCCTCTTTGTATAAACTTTAGAATCAGTTCATGGATCTCCACAAGATGACTTGGTAAGATTTTGGTTGGATTTATGTTGAATGTATAGATCATGTTGGGAAGAACTGACATCTTGACAATATTGAGTCTTCCTATCCATGAACATGGAATATCATCCATTTATTTAGTTCTTTGATTTTGTTCATCAGAGCTTTTTAGTTTTCTTCATATAGACCATATATATATTTTATTAGATTTATACCTAAATATTTCATTTTTGGGGGTGCTAATGTAAATCGTATTATGTTTTTAATTTCAAATTCCGTTTGTTCATTGCTGATATTTAGGGAAGCGGTTTGACTTTTATATATTAATGTTGTATCCTGCAACCTTTCTATAATTACTTATTAGTTCCAGGATTTTTTTCTGTTGATTGTTTCAGATTTTCTACAAAGATGACCATGTGATCTGTGAACAAAGACCACCCAATGAATTTTAAATTTTAGATAATGGGTTTTTTTTTTTTAACATCTTTATTGGAGTATAATTGCTTTACAATGGTGTGTTAGTTTCTGCTTTATAACAGAGTGAATCAGTTATACCTATACATATATCCCCATGTCTCTTCCCTCTTGTGTCTCCCTCCCTCCCATCCTCCCTATCCCACCCCTCTAGGTGGTCACAAAGCACCGAGCTGATCTCCCTGTGCTATGCGGCTGCTTCCCACTAGCTATCTATTTTACATTTGGTAGTGTATATATGTCCATGCCACTCTCTCACTTTGTCCCAGCTTACCATTCCCCCTCCCCATATCCTCAAGTCCATTCTCTAGTAGGTCTGTGTCTGATAATGGGTTTTTTAATCTCAACTTTTTTGGTTCATCTTCTGTTTCTCTTACATTCATTTTTCTTTAACTACTTGAATATATTTATAGTAGTTGTTTTAAAGTTCTTGCCTGCTAATTCCGTCATCTCTTTTGATTGCTTTTTCCCCTGGTTATATGGCACATTTTCATGTTTTTAGCATGTCTAGTAGTTTTTGAGTGTATATTGGGCAATGGAAATTTTATGTGGTGGATTTTGTTGTCTTTTAAAGAGTGTTTTGCTTTGTTCTGTCAGGCAATCAAGTTACTTGAGTTATCACCTTTATTCTTTAGGGTCTTGTTTTTAAATTTTGTTGGGGTGGTTTATTAGAGCAAGTAGCCTTTACCAAGGCAAGGATCAGCAAACTACAGCCTGTAGGCCAAATCTTGGTGGCCCTATTTTTGTGCCATCCTTGAGCTAAGAGCAGGGTTTACTTTTTTTTAAAAAACATATTTATTTATTTAGGCTGTGCCAGGTCTTAGTTGTGGTATGCGGGATCTTTTTTAGTTGCGGCATGTGGACTTCTGAGTTGTGGCAGGCGAACGCTTAGTTGTGGCATGCATGCAGGATCTAGTTCCCTGACCAGGGATTGAACCCAGGCCTCTTGCATTAGGAGTGTGGAGTCTTACCCACTGGACCACCAGGGAAGTCCCTGTTTACATTTTTTTGACAGTTGTTAAAACAGAAAATACCCTAAGAATATGTGGCAGAATCTGTATGTGACCTGCAAAGCCTAAAATATTTACTCTTTGGCCTTTTATAGAAAAAGTTTGCTAACTCCTGCCCTAGTGCTAATTTAGCCCTACTATTAATAGGTTCTTTTTCTGAGTATCATCTGAATGACCTGGTTGTTCTATGAAGACACTCCATGCTGGCTGGTTAGGACTCAAACATCTCTCTTCCCTGTTTGAGCTTTGGGAATTCTTTTGCTCACAACTCTGCTGCTGCTTTGGCCATGTGGAATTTCATCACCTTGTGCGTGTACAGCTTTTTATTCATCAACGTATCTGAGGAGACTGGAGCTGTCTCTCAGGCAAAGAGGATAAGAATTTGGCTTTGTCAAATGGCCTCTCTTGGAGGACAGAGAATCCATTCAACCTTTTGACCATCTTGCTGAGCTGAATTGAGAAAATAGGAGACTCAAGAGGCCTCTGAGGGGCCTGATCCCCTCCAGCATTTCCCAGATTCTTAAGCTGCAAAAGCAGAGAGGCTTAAAAGCTAAGGCAGTAACCTCTGTGACTCATCGTCCTAAGGAAACAATGATTAGTTTAAGTTGCTGGCCTGGAAGTGGGTTGGGTCTTCAGTGTACACATAAGCTCTCATTGCAGACTCTTTTTTTTCTTTTAATTTTATTTATTTATTTTTGGCTGCATTGGGTCTTCGTTGCTGTGTGTGGGCTTTCTCTAGTTGCAGCGAGTGGAGGCTACTCTTTGTTGTAGTGCACGGGCTTCTCATTGCCGGTGGCTTCTCTTGTTGTGGAGCACGGGCTCTAGGCACTCGGGCTTCAGTAGTTGTGGCTCTAGAGAGTAGACTAAGTAGTCATGGTACACGGGCTTAGTTGCTCTGCGGCATATGGGATCTTCCCGGACCAGGGATTGAACTCGTGTCCCCTGCATTGGCAGGCGGATTCTTAACCACTGTGCCACCAGGGGAGCCCCTCATTGCAGACTCTTAAAGGCTGTAACTTAGTAATGGGGACACACACATACATAACATGAATATAGATTAAAGGAGAGTTTCACAAAACAATTGCTGAGGACCTCTGAAAACATTGAAAACCATAAAACATTACTGAGAGATATTAAAGATGACTTAAATACATGCAGGGATATATAATGATCATGGATTGGGAGACTCCAATATTGTACAAATAATAGCTCTCTCTAAATTAATCTATAGTATAGATTCAGTGTAATCCAGATCAAAATCAGAGCAAATGTTTTTGTGGAAATTGAAAAGGTGATTCTAAAATTTATATTGAAATACAGAGGAACAAGAATAACAAGAAAGTGTTGAATAAAAATAAAGCCTGAGGGCTTGTACTATCAAATATCTATTACAAAGCCATGGTAATTAAGCAGTTGGGATAATAGGAAAAAGCAAGTGGGGCACAAAAGGACTCTGAACACAAACATGCTTCCAATACTAGGGAACCCTTGGGTGGTCTTTAGAGGCAGCTTGGTTGAAGTGAGTTTGTTCCCCCCACCAACCACGTACGTAAAGAAATACTGGGGTAAGGAAAGAGCCCCAGAATAGAGGCAGGTTGTCTATCTCTTTCTTATCGTTTTTTATTATTCATTGATAGTAGTTGAGACATGGCCAACAGGGGAAAGGTAAAATGTAATCTGCCAAAGGTAAATTTGACGACACTTTCTTAGAACAATTGAGCCGTTTTGTAGTGTGGGTATATGGAAATTTTCATTCTGTAAATATATTCTGTGATGTAATTTTATTGGTAAGTGAAAGAATCTCTAAATCTGAATTTTAGTATTTTAATAATTATAATTTCTTTCTTTTACTTGCTCTTTTTAACATTTTAATATAGCAATAAAAAGATTTTATAAAAAGTGTTAGGTGCATGACATTTCTGTATATTTCCTGATAAAATTAGGTAGAAAATACTTCAATGTAGAAATTAAATGTACAAAACCTTCTTAAGAAAAATGAAGTTTTCTATTTTAAAAAAACCCTTAATTTCCACATTGTACCAAATTAGCATGCCTGTTCTGGAATTGTGCAATGTGAGGTCAGGGTTCTGAAGTATGCAAGCTTTTGTTAACACTGTAATTGCAGAAGTGAGGATTGCCTGTATTTGTGTATGTTTATGTGTGTGTATACATCTATGTGTTTATATTTTTATTTTACTTTGAAACATTTTCAAACTTTGAGAAAAATTATAACTACAGGACAAAGAACTTCTATTTTCTTAGACTATTTGACAGAATGCCCGTACCTCATACTTCAGCATACAGGCATACTTTGTTTTAAAGCACTTTGCAGATACTCTTTTTTACAAACTGAAGATTTGTGGCAACCCTGCATCGAGGATGTCTGTTGGTCTTCATTTTTCCAACAGCATTTGTACTCTTCATGTCTCTGTGTCACAGTTTGGTAATTTTTGCAATATTTCAAACTTTTTCATTGTTAATGTATTTCTTATGATGATCTGTGATCAGTGATCTTTGACATTGCTATTGTAATTGTTTTGGGGCATTACGAACCATGCCCACATGAGACGGTCAACTTAATGTGTGTGTTCTGACTGCTCCACCAACCAGCCCTCCCTCATCTCTCTCCCGATTCCCTGAGACACAACAATACTGCCATTAGGCCAATTAATAACCCTACAATGGCCTATAGGTGTGTTCGAGTGAAAGGAAGAGTTGCACAACTCTTACTTTAAATCAAAAGCTAGAAATAATTATAAGCTTAGTGAGGAAGGCATGTTGAAAGCCAAGATAGGCTGAAAACTAGACCTTTCTGCCAGTTAGCCAAGTTGTGAATGCAAAAGAAAAGTTCTTGAAATTAAAAGTGCTATTTCAGTGAACACAGGAATGATAAGAAAGTGAAACAGCCTTTCTTTCAGTCTCTTTCAGTCAGACCACCTACAACATTCCCTTAAGCCAAATCTAGGGCAAAGCCCTAACTCCCTTTGATTCTGTGAAGGCTGAGAGAGGTGAGGAAGCTGCAGAAGAAAAGTTTGAAGGTAGCAGAGGCTGGGTCATGAGGTTTAAGGAAAAGAGCTGTCTGCATAACATTAAAAGTGCAAGATGAAGCAGCTGATGGAGAAGTTGCAACAAATTATCCAGAATATCTAGCTAAGATATTATTGAAGGTGGATACACTAAACAGCAGGTTTTCAGTGTAGACAAAACAGCTTTATATTGGAAGAAGTTGCCATCTAGGACTTTCATAGCTAGAGAGGAGAAGTCAGTGCCTGGTTTCGAAGCTTCAAAGGTCAGGCTGACTTGTTAGGGGCTAATGTGGCTGGTAACTTTAAGTTGAAGCCAACACTCATTTACCGTTCTGAAAATCCTAGTGCCCTTAAGAATTATGGACTTCCCTGGTGGTGCAGTGGTTAAGAATCCGCCTGTCAATGCAGGGGACATGGGTTCGAGCCCTGATCTGGGAAGATCCCACATGCCGCGGAGCAGCTAAGCCCATATGCCACAACTACTGAGCCTGCGCTCTGCGACAAGAGAAGCCACCGCAATGATAAGCCCACACACTGCAGTGAAGAGTAGCCCCTGTTCGCTGCAATTAGAGAAAGCCTGTGTGCAGCAACGAAGACCCAACGCAGCCAAAAATAAAATATAAATGAATAAATTTTTTTAAAAAAGAGAAGTGAGCAGGAAAAAAAAACAGTTAAAAAAAAAGGAATTATGCTGAATCTTCTCTGCTTGTGTTCTGTAAATGAAACAACAAAGCCTGGATGACAGCACATCTGTTTACAACATGGTTTACTGATTATTTTAAGCCCACTGTTGATACCTTCTGCACAGAAAAAAAGATTACTTTCAAAATATTACTGCTCATTGACAATGCACCTGGTCACCCTAGAACTCTCATGGAGATGTACAATGAGATTATTGTTTTTTTCATGCCTGCTCACACACATCCGTTCTGCAGTGCATGGATCAAGGAGTCATTTAGACCTTCAACTCGTATTATATAAGAAACACATTTCGTAAAGCTATAGCTGCCATAGATAGTGATTCATCTGATGGATCTGAGCGAAGCAAATTGGAAACTTTCTGGAAAGGATTCATCATTCTAGATGCCATTAAGATCATTCGTGATTCATGGCAAGAGGTCAAAATATCAGCATTAAGATGAGTTTGGAAGAAGTTGATCCCAACCCTCATGATTTTGAGGGGTATTCTAGACTTCAGTGGAGGAAATAACTGCAGATGTGGTGGAAATAGCAAGAGAACTAGAATTAGAAGTGGAGTCTGAAGATGTGACTTTTATTGTAGATATCTCATGATAAAACTTTTAATGGATGAGTTGCTTCTAATGGATAAGCAGAGAAAGTAGTTTCTTGACATG
Organism: Balaenoptera ricei; assembly: GCF_028023285.1. NCBI lineage: Eukaryota > Metazoa > Chordata > Mammalia > Artiodactyla > Balaenopteridae > Balaenoptera > Balaenoptera ricei. The sequence goes on along the minus strand of NC_082644.1, from coordinate 91,275,349 downwards.
GAATCTACTCCTGGTGAAGATGTGAAGATTGTTGAAATGACAGCAAAGGATTTAGAATATTACATAAACTTAGTTGATAAAGTGGTGACAGGGTTCAAGAAGATTGACTCCAATTTTGAAAGAAGTTCCATTTTGGGTAAAGTGCTGTTGGAAGGAAGAGTCAATCTATCTGGCAAATCTTACTGTTGTCTTATTTTAAAAGAAATGGCCACAGCCACCTCAGCCTTCAGTAGTCACCACCCTGATCAGTCAGCAGCCATCACCATCAAGGCAGGACCCTCCACTGTCACAAAGATTATGACTCACTGAAGGCTCAGATGATGGTTAGCATGTTTTAGCAATGGAATATTTTAAAATTAAGATATGTACATTGTTTTTATAGACAATGCTCTTGTACATGAAATGGACTACAGTATAGTATAAACATATCTTTTGTATGCACTGGGAAACCAAAAAAATGTGTGACTCGCTTTATTGTGATGTTTGCTTTATTGCTATATTTATGTTATCGCAGTGGTCTGGAACTGAACTCACAATATCTTGGGTATGCCTGTATTTGTCTTAAACAAGACCATTCCATTATGTAAACAAATATAGTCATCAGAATCAGGAAATTAACATTGGTATATTACTGTCATCTAATCCTCAGACTTTACTCCTGTTTTGCCAGTTGTCCCAATAATGTACTTTAAAGGATCCATCTGAAATGATTCATTGCATTTAGTTGTAATGTCTGTTTAGTCTCTTTCAAAATCTGGAATAGTTCCTCAGTCTTTCCTTGTCTTTCGTTGACATTGACACTTTTGAAGAACACAGGACGGTTATTTTGTAAAATTTCTCTCAATTCAGGTTTAGTTTATTTTCTCATGGTTAGATCAAGTTATATAAATTTGGCAGGAATATGACATGAGTGATGCTGTGGTTTTCTGACTGCATCCTGTCAGGTGGTGCGTGGTTTTGATTTGTCCCATTAGATGTTCACTTTGATCCCTTGAGTAAGTGGTGTCTGTCCATGTTCTCCACTCTTTACTTCTTCCCCTTTGTTATTAGTAATATTTTATGAGGAGATACTTTGAAACAATGTAAATATCACATTCCTTTTTGGTCTTCGAATTTATTCATTTATTTATTTTTGTTAGTATGGTTTCCTGTATTTTCCAGTGGGTTAAAATTCCTTACTATCCTTATTAATTTTGATACTCTCATGTTTGCCATGGTTACCTCCTGAAAGCTGGCTTCTTTGTTCTTTTGATACGTCCTCATTTTTCTCTGAGTACAGTTGACCCTTGAACAACACAGGTTTGAACTGTGCCCACTTATTTGTTTGGAGATTTATTTCAGTAGTAAATACTACAGTACTACATGATGCATGGTTGGTTGAATCTGCAGATACGAGGAACCTCAGATATGGAGGGCCGACTATGAAGTGATACGCAGATTTTCGATTGCATGGAGTGTCGGCACCCCTACCCACTGCCCCCCACATTGTTCAAGAGTCAGCTTGCTTCCTTACTTTCTTGTACCACAAATTGTTTCAGATTCATGTTGTATTTTCCCTGTCCCAGCCCTGCAATCAGGTATTTCTTTAAGAAGCCCAGTTTTCCTGTAAGTGGAGAATGGATTTTAGAAACCAACTTCTGGACTCTTAAGTGTGGTCATTGCTATTAGATGTTGCTGTTCCCATGCCCTATCAGTGAACAGAAATCAGGAACGCAACACCACTGGGTTCATTCTAGCTGTCTCCTTTTCCTCTTGTACCTGCCTTTTCTGATGGTGAGAAACCTGACTTCCATTTTGCTTAATATATTTACCTACTTCATCAGTTACTTTGCCTGTAATCAGTCTTCTTTTGGCGCCACCCTTTTCCCATGCAGGCATCTTCCTTATCGCATTTGAGCTCCAACTCTTGGGGACAGTGTGCCTCCATTTGTTAATGGGTAGCCTGCTCTGGGCCACTGAAGCTCTCCCACCCACTCTAGTGGTGATGTCTAGCTTGGCCTCATGCAGTGTCTTTAGAACTGAATCGTTCAGGAAGGGGAGGGGAGGCAGAAGGGAAGGGATTGAGTGATCATTTATTATTGAATGGGCCTTTCAAATATGATTTATCATTTATGAGTGAAAATATTCATTACACTCATTTTGAAGTAGAAAGATGGCATTGGAAATACGTTGTTTCCGTTGTTACCTGTAGGTTTAAAAGATAAGACAATTGCCATGTGAAAACTCTGGGTGGTCGCTCTACAAGAGGTTTTATAGAGACATAATGCATAGAGATGTTGATTTTTTGAGGATTAACAGTCCTCTTGAATTTATCTTGACTATTCATTCTCTTCCTAGAGTGATATTCTTTCCACCAGTCTTATCTTTCCGTGGGATTTTTCTACATACTTGATTTTTGGTACTGCATTCCATCAGCTTCTGGAGTTGTGTTGTGATTCTTTGAAGGACTTGATGCTGTCCTTCCCTCTTCTTGTTTTCTTGAGAACTTAGAAAATGAAAAATACTAGAGATTTGATTCCCACCTCATTCATATTTTTCTTCTTTTCCTATAGACTATTTTCCTTTTACCTTTAGGGAATAAGAGGCAGCATTATAATTAATTTGAACATGGTATTGGTATTTTCTGAATTGTAAGTTTTTTTCAGTGTTATATTTTTCCACCAAATGGGAGAAAGGCTTTTGTCTGCCCTTTGTTCCCATCACTGAGATCTCCCTATTGTAGCACTTACTTAATAGAAATGTAGTCTCTGCCTTGGTAGACTGTAAGCTCCTTGAGGGCTGTGAGACAGAAGAGTTTCTCTTTCTTTCATTCCTATGCATAGCACCTAATAGGCCTAGCTCAGTGCTCAGTAAATGTTTAATAAATGAATTATTTGGAAAACTGGACCATTTATATGAGGCTTGATTGTTTGACATTTGCATCTTTAAAGTCACTTTTTGTTAAGTTTCCTTTTAATATATAGAGCAAGTAGATTTTTTTAAAAAACTATTGAACTTGTTTCTGACTAAAATGTTCTGATTTGGTATTGGTTTTCTCCTTTTCTGACAGACAGTTTGTCACAATTTATTGGTTATCCCTGCCCGAAGCCAAAGCTTTGACATCCTGCAAAGTGCCATCAGTAAGCATTTGGTAAATATACTTAAAATTCTTTTCTGTTACACAAGCATAGAGATTTGGTTAAGATTGAGTTTGCCATAACCAAGGAGAGAGTGAGTGTCCAGAAGTCTAAGCTTAATAATTTCATGATGCTGTGGTGAGAACTGAGAAATCTTGGTGTTTTTCCTGGCTGTTATTAATTAATTCTGTGACCTTGGGAAAATCTCCTCTTTTGCCAGGACCTTACTTTTTACATCTGAGCAATGAAAGACCTCTTAAACCTCAGGTCCTTCTGACTTAAAATGCTTTAATTAACATGTGCCAGGTGTCATTGTGTTGGGAATCCAGCATCCAGACTGGGGTTCAGTTTCCACCCAGAAGGTTTGGGGTGTAAAGTAGGGATGTCACCTCACAGGCTCAAGGCCCGGTCACTGGAAGCAGTGAGCTCAGCCATGAAACTGACTTGTCTTTTGGCCAGTGGGTGTCTCTAGTTCCCATTGGCGTTAAATTCTCATTAGGTATGCCTGGGTTTTGCTTTTAACTTCCTCCAACATTTACACTTTGCCCTTTGGCTTTTTAGTATAATGATGTGTTACAGTGCAAGGGGGGACTCCAAAACTTTATCTTCCAGGGACTCTCACTTGTTTGGATAATTTTATAGGCATATCTACAGTGCCTTTTCTTTACTTACCTCGAGTTGGAAGACTACTGCTTTGAATCCTCAGTACTCTCTTTTCTCCCTGCTATCAAACTTCTAATCCTTATACACTGTGTCTCCAAAGATACCCATCTTTTTTCTTTTTCTTTTTTTTTTTTTACTTCCACTCCAGAAATTTATGCCCTTTGACTACATTCACTATTCTAGTAAAAGATCAACATTCCAGTGTTGATCTGGCCACTTCTTACAGACAGCCTGGGTAAAGGTTAAGACATCAGAACCTGCAGAGTTTATGATGACTCAGCAGTAGTTTGCAGGAGATTTAGACCATGTATGCATGCAGTTACAAGTTAGAGTCCAGCTGAATGACACTTTATACGGCAGAGTCCAGGTGGTTAGCACACCATGATGTCCCTTATCTGGGTTTTGGGACAGTGAAGCAGTCAAGTGTAAGTATAGTATTATCTTACTCCAGTATAGGTATTTTCCTTAGTTATGTCTGAATGACTGGCTAAATCAAAGGGCAGGGGAAGGATAATTGTAAAAGGAACTGTAGTTTGTACATTTAATTACCTGGGGTGGGGGTGGTGCCAGATATTGGAGTTTTCCAGTCTGGATAATCTGAAGATCATGTAAATGTGATTGCTGGTATCAAGATCTTCTTTGGATGCATGAAATAATCCTTTTAAATAATAGTATTTCTGTCCATCAGTAGAAATTGTAACATCTAGAAAATTTTAGGAGACTTTGTCATGAAGGGGAGGCAGTGGATTGGGTTAATAGTATTTCCTGAGTTTGTGTATTTTCAAAGTCATTTAACGTAGCAACTAAATTCTCAAAGGAAAACAGGATCTTAAGGTGTGGTTGGTGGCATGGCATGTATTATGTATATACAAGTTTCCACCAGTAGTGTTGGAAGGTTAACTCTCCAGATAATGGTGTTTGGTTTTATTCTGGGGAGAGGGGCTGTTGTGAAGAGGTCATTAATCTCATTTTTCTCTGCCTAGGTTGGGTTGACTGTAATTCCTGACAGCACGGTGGGCTGTGTTTTGGGTGTTATCTGTAAGCTCCTGGATCATACGTGTGTACTTAGTGAGACGCTGCTGCCATTTCTGGCTTCTTGTTGCTACAGTCTTCTTTATTTTCTGCTCACTTTAGAGAAAGGAGAAGCAGAACATCTAAGAAAGAGGTAATAGTTTCTGTATTCTTAAACTTTAATTTTTTTCCTACTTGTTCACCTCCCCTCAGTCAATCAGGCAGTGGGTCAGTCAGTCAAGCTGATATTTCCAAAATCTAATTCTCTTCTAGAGTTTGTATAAACCTAGCTAGCTTTTTCTTTGTTCTTTTATGAATCCCCTTTGTGATGTGGTGAGCAGTCTTAGTTTTTTTTTTTTTTTTTTCCTGTAAGCTACAAATTTGAAAAGTTAGATGGCATTATGAAGTTTCCTGAGAGCTTTCCTTATTAACTTTGCTATAGATCTGGCAAGAAAAAAAATTCTACTTTTAGAAGGATGGGCTTATTATTAGTACAAGCCTTTGTATTTTGTTTTGGGCTTCATTAGAACTAGCCAGCATGGATTTTTAAATTCTTGGGTTTAAGGAAATTGTTCTAAGATGCTAGTGTTTTTAATTAGTACTTTTGCTCCTCTGTAATTTTTAGACTAAAGCTTCTAGGATAGTATAGAAGATTTCACTTTAATTTTCAAAGAGTTTTCTCATGCTTATGTTCTCATTGGTATGCTGTTAACAATTCATTGCAGAAGGTTTTTAAAAAATCTAACAGATGAGCAAATATAAGAAAATAAAAATCATTCTATCACATTTTGACATTTGCCTTTCTTTTTTGAGCTTTTAAATGTCACCGAAATATACATACGATTGTATAAAACATTTAAAGAGTTTAAAGAGTATAAACTGAACACCTGTTTAACCAACCTCCTGGTTCAGAAATAGAACATCGTCAGCACACTTTCTCCATGTACCCTCCACAGTTACATTTCTCTTCTGCATCCCCAGAGATCACTTCTGTGTTAGTCACTTCCTTACCTTTTTATTTAAAAATTTTATATGCATTTGTGAGCAATTTCATTTTTGTTTTGCATATTTTAAGAATTTGATATAAAAGGAATCATACTATATGTATTTTTTGTGACTTTATTTTCATCATCGTTTGTGAGAGTTACTCACGTTGATTCGAAGATGTATTTCATTCATTTTTGTTTCTCTATACCAGGAGTCAGCAAACTTCTTTCTGTAAGGAGTCAGTGAATATTTTAGGGTTTTCAAACCATAAAGTCTCTTGTCAGAACTACTCAGCACTGCCCTGGTCATGTGAAAGCAGCATTAGATGATACATGAATGAATGGGTGTAGCTGTGTTCCAATAAAATTCTGTTTACAAATACAGGCTGTGAGCTGGATTGGCTGTGGTCGTACCCCTGCTCTGTAGGATTCTGTTATATGAATGTACTATAACTTATCCATTTTACTGTCAACAGACATTTGGATTTTTTCCGTTAAGTGTGTGTATTTAAAACTTTGTACGTTTCACTGTTAATATCCTGTAAAATTTACACATAAACAAGCATAGATTTGATGGTACTTACCATCATCAAACTTCTGGGCCTGATAGTTCAAGAAAAGGCTTTGTAAATAGCAAGGAACTTCTCAGGGTTCTAAAAATTTTATAATGAGCATCCCCATTTATGAAATATGTATATTACTGTTTGTTATTTCCTGTCACTTGAAATGTAGCCCCTTTGTGATATACTCTGATAAGTTTCAAAGATCTTTTTTAGTTTCTTAATAGAAAAACATCCTGCTTTGATTTTATATGGTTGGACTGAACAAAATTCACTGTATTTAATACATTTTGCCTGTGTAAAATTCTGTTTTTAAAAGTGTTTTGTACCGTGTATTGAGTTTGATATGCATCTCTCAGGATGACATTAGTCACAAAGAAGTGTTGGCAGCCAGAGTCTTAGGTACTTAAGTCTCCCTTTTAGGCTGCTCCTACCCTCCTAGAGAAGGTGTTTGTGAGATTACCAATAATGAGAGTGCCAGTCAAACTACCGGGAGCTTTTGATTTCACAAGTGCTGACCAAAAAATTGGGCTTGACCAATTTGAGGTATTCAGACTGTGGCCACTGTACTTTGAAGAAACTATTCTGTTGTCTTCTGGATTCATTGTTAGTAATGAAAGATCTGCTGTTCAACTGAGCCCTTTTGGTTTGTAGGTAGTAATCTATTCTTTTTTTTTTTTAACATCTTTATTGGAGTATAATTGCTTTACAGTGTTGTCTTAGCTTCTGCTGTATAACAAAGTGAATCAGCTATACGTATACATATATCCCCATATCTCCTCCCTCTTGCATCTCCCTCTCACCTGCCCTATCCCACCCCTCTAGGTGGACACAAAGCACCGAGCTGATCTCCCTGTGCTATGTGGCTGCTTCCCACTAGCTATCTGTTTTACATTTGGTAGTGTATATATGTCCATGCCACTCTCTCACTTCGTCCCAGCTTACCCTTCCCCCTCCCCGTGTCCTCAAGTCCATTCTGTAGTAGGTCTGCATCTTTATTCCTGTCCTGGCCCTAGGTTAGTAATCTATTCTTTTCTATGGTTTCACTGTTTTCTTTTTGTTGCATTGCAAATCAGGGTGTATCCTAGTGTAGGTTTGTTGTTATTTATCCTGCTTGAGACTTAGTGTACTCCTTTAATCTGAAGACTTAATGTTTTTTCTTCAGCTGTGTTTTTATTTCTGTTATCTTCCCCACTGTTTCTATTCTCTCCTAAAAACTCCTTTTAAACATAGGGAGTTTCTCATTCTGTCCTCTCTCAACATCTTCCACTTTGCTAATTCTTTTGTTTAATCCTTCTATTGAGTTTTTACTGTATCAGCTATTGTTTTCTCTTTCATCTATTTTGAGTTTTTACTTGGCTCTTTGTCATTCTCACTTTATTGGTGTTAAAGGTCTTGTCAGTTGTGTTTGCTCTGTTTCTCTCTGGTGTGGGAATTCTCTCTTATTTTGGGGAGCAGGTGGGGCTTTGGAGGTTGTCTCTAGTGGGGTTGAACAAACAAGCTCATGTTTTGGGTTGTATAACTTTCTCTGAATGAATCTTTTGTGAGAGTTTGTGGAGGTTGTGGAGACCTCCCTATGGGGCAGTTTCACATTTGCATTTTCCTGGCTGTCCAGCTCTATGCAGGGAGCCCAGTTCTAGCTCCCTGCTTTCCGTACCTGGGGCTGAAGCCTCAGCTTCCAACATTGTTGGCTGTTGAATACCCAGCCCCAAAATCCCATATCCAGTTCTGTGCTCTGTGTATCTTCATGAGTTGTGTCATAGTTTCTGGCACCTAGAGATATCACCCATTCTGGCTTTTGAGCTTGGCTGTATTTTTGTTTTGTTTTTTAAAGTATATTATCTGTATTTCCCTGTGTTTGGGGCGTGGGGGGTTGGTTGGTATTATCTGACCAGAATACATCAGAAGTTTGCAGAGTTAGTGGAACTCCTGAAAATTGTATGTGAAATATTGGACTTTCATCAGTTCCTTTAGAGTGGTTTAGAACCATTGCTTTATGTTGACCTAAAATCTCAACTTCATAACAATTTATATAGAGTTGGTACAATTATTTCTGTGCATGACAACTCTTAGAAAACCCTAAGAATGGATCTTCAAATGGTATTGCTTACATCGTTCGTGGTACCCAGGTCTCTCTTCTTTTTGGCCTGACAGTTTTCTTTAATTGTGGTGTGCGAAGGTAGAATTCTAAACTTTACTCATCCATTCAGTATACTTGTATTTGGTATAATGTAGAATCCATAAGCTCTTTTAACAGTTTTGATCCACAGTTATTTGAAATCCACTGAAGTTCAAGTAGAGAGTGAATATATTGGATCAGTACAGTAGCAACTTATTAAAAAAAAAACACAAGGGGTAGGAATTGTGGAGGTAGGAATTTGAAACCCAGCAGGAACCAAAGCAGCTTTCTCTAGTCTTTTCTTTTTCTTCTAAATTTTGTAGTCTTTAATCTTTGTGCCTTTGCCTCATCATTAGCTATGTCTACAGTCTGGCTTTCTCTTTTCTTCTTGCACATGGCTGTCCTAACCTGGCTGTGCATGAGTCCACAGGCTGAATAAAGTCTCTTCAGATAAGAGGATCTGTTTGGCTTAATGGATTCGGTATCTACCTTTGATGCAATTGCTGTATGTGGAGTTGGGAGGGGGGTCAGATGGTGAAAGGTCTGGAGGTAGGCTTTCTTAGAAAGATTTGGGACTGGGAGGATTATGCACTCTTGGTAGAGAAATTGTAACAGGCTAAGGTCAGAGCCTTTAGCAGCCAGTGAACTTTTCCTCCAAAAGGATATTGCTCCATTTAATTGACACACTTCTAGAATGTGGTTAGGCCACTTACCTCTGTCATAAAACATTTTTGTTCCTGTTCTATAAAGATACCAAAAGAATGATGCTCACTGAAATTTGGATTTATTTACCATCTCTGGCCTGTAATAGTTCCCTTACTGGTTATTTTCTCAAATCCCTTTGGTTCCTTGTGAGCACATCTTTCTCTGGAAACCTGCCCTGTTCTAACACGTTGAAGAGACTCATAATCCAGGTCAGAGGCTTAGAGTTTCATGAAGTTCTTTTCTTCCCTTTTTGCCATTGGGACATTCTTACTCTTTTGACATTTGGTGTTGTGTAATAGACAGTTGAATAATGTCCACTGGTAGAGAATAGTACGCATGTATAGATCATTCTGTGGTGAATTCTGTGTAAATATGATCACTAGGGCTTCAAGAATGTCTTGTTAAGCCCAGGGAAATGCTGGTTGCTAGGCTTCCTGAAACCCGTAAAATAGGGGAAAGCAGCTGATTCTTCACTGCATTTGCTTTTTTAGCTCTGATGAAACCCAGTTCTTATTAGTTTTGGTTTCTGGGGTTTTATCAGAAAACACCGTGTTTCTTAAAAGGACATCTTCAGTCTTGGGAAGTATGGAAAGGGCACTTTTCCTGTATGCGTTGGTTCACTGACTCATTTCTGTTTTGTAGGGACAAGCTGTGGGGCGTCTGTGTCTCCATCCTGGCACTCCTGCCTCGAGTGCTCAGGTTGATGCTGCAGAGCCTGCGGGTGAGCAGAGCTGGACCTGAGGAGCTGCCTGTCGTGGGCCAGCTGCTTCGCCTGCTGCTGCAGCACGCGCCCCTCAGGACTCACATGTTGACCAATGCCATCTTGGTGCAGCAGATCATCAAGAATATCACAGTAAGAAGCAAGGAACAAGGGCTTTGTACTGTTCGTACTAGATTCATGGGCATGGAGGGGCTCTTGGGAGGCCAGGGTTTCTGTGCGTTGACGGACTCCTGCAATTAAGCCCAGTGTGGTGATTTCTTAGGGCTTCCCCTGCCGTCTAGTAACTGACTGTCACTTAACCAGGGGGGTGACTTTGATTGCAGAATCAGTACTAAAAACCTTAAAATACTCAAACTGAATTAAGGTGGCAGGCAGCTTAGTTGGAAAAAGTACAAGCATCAGAGTCACTCCTACCTGTTTTGTGATACAGATTCTATTGCTTAACTGTGATAATTTGGCAAGTTGTGTGGGTTTTTTTTTTTTTAACCTATCTGAGCTTGTTTTCCTAGCTGTAGAAATGGGAATAATAGCAACATTGTTGGGTTTTGTTGACCATTAAAAGAGATCATCCAAGTAAGGTTTATACTGTAACTGATAGTTACTAAGCACCCAACAATGTTAGCTGTCATTAAGGAAATTTAGCAGGAATAAACTAAGGCCTATTTCCAGTCACTTAGTTCACTGGAGGAGGTGGAAGAAGTTGGAAGTTGCAGGCTTCAGCTTTGTCTAATGGTTGGTTCTCTGTGTTCACCTGGGGCGGGCAGTTCTGTTTATTAAGGATTCCTTTGGTGTTTTTGGTTTGGGAGAGTTAAAGTGAGGTATTTTGTATAGGCCTTTGATTGGAGGGGGTTATTAATTGGTATATGTAATAATACTTCAGAGTAATAGAGCTTATACCTACATATAACACAAGATGTATTCTGAATTGTCTCAGTAATGGAAGAGGATGCAGAATTCAGAAATAGTAGAAGGGAAGAAAAGTTAAGAACTTGGATTATTCCAAGGTTGGAGAATCAGCCAATTTCTATAAGAATGACAAATTGAGACCTGTTGAATCATTATTCTCAGTTAATGTTATGAGATTCTAGAATGCAAAGGGGCAGAAGTACAGGGTGTAGGGGTGGTTAATGGTGAAATTTCATTAGTCCCTAGCAAATGTGGGAGGGAAGAGACCCAACAAGAAACTGGTAGCACTTAATACTTGAGGATGAAACTAGGAATTTTAACTACCTGTGGTAATAATACCTGATTAATAGGTTCCTTTTTTCAGTGAGGTTTCATGTGATAATTTATAGATGAGGATACTATCGCAAGGACTCTTTGAGATCTTGTTTGGGTGTGGGAAAAAACCATCAGGAAGCAGTTTTGTTACAACTCTCATATTACTCTTGTTTTTCTCTGCAGACATTGAAGAGTGGAGGTGTTCAGGAGCAGTGGCTCACAGACTTACATTATTGCTTCAATGTGTACATCACTGGGCATCCCCAGGGACCCAGCATGTTGAGTACAGTGTATTGAAAAGGCACTGTTTGAAATTGTTTATTCACATCTAATTTTGAAGAGACTGATGTAATAAATGTTTGTCATTAAAGCTGAACTTTTAAAGAAGTTGTTTATGAACCTTCCTTTGCACTGAAATAGGAAAATAATGCTTGGGAGTTGCCATTGATGCACAGGCTGGCTTCCTGGACTAGCATGTGATATGTGGTTACAGGTATTATGTATTTCATAGCTAAGTATATGTAAAATACAGAGCGATTATATGGTACCTTCTATTGTATAGTAAGAAATAAGCTGTGTCTTTGTGGTCCCATCTAGGCAAACTTCATTCTTTTTGTTCTCAGCCCCAGTTCATTCAGACAGCAACAAACTAAACTAGTTTTTGGTTTGGTTTTGTTTGGGAGTGGTTGCTTCTCACTCTGGAGTTGTGTTGTTTCCCGAGGATTTCTAGCAAGATTTCAAAACAGTGCTCCCATTTGTTGTGGATTTTCCTATACCTAAATGGTCCTTGGTCTGAGCTGGGTAACTCTTACAAAATGGTTTTCTACTAGTGATCCATTATAAGAGTTCTTAATTTATGTTATAATTTTCATAAAAATGAAGTAATTTAGTTAGCCAACTGTAAAAAATCTAGGTAATTAAATAACACTTTATTGCTTCCAATCTCTTACTTTCAGGACAGGGGTGGCAGTAATCTTAAAATGCAAGCAGTTCTAGAAATATTTGTGAGCCTAATATGCCATTGTTTCTGCCTGTCTACATTCCTAGTAGCTTTGCCCTTAAAAAATGTGAAAAAGCCCACAATCACTGGATTTTATTTAAACCATGTGTTCGTAGAGAGCTAGAATGCAGTTAGCACAGTTTCCCATGCCTAAGGAACAGCATTTTGACAAGGTTGCTCACCTCTGCAGGTCAAGCAGAAAATACAAGTGGAAGGTTAAGGCCTGAATTGGCACCCCGTGCATGAATGTCTGGTCTGTAGACCTTCCCGACTGAGGCCTTGGTGCTGTGATACTGCTGGTGCTCAGCAGAAGGAACGCCATTCACAGAGAGGACGTGGCAGCAGCCTGTGGCCTTCAGAGGCTGACACGGGAACTGTAAAATGTAAGCAATCAACAGTATACCTATTACAGTCTTAAAATGTCTAAGAGCAAAACACTGGGTCATGACTCTGGTCTAAAAATTAAAACTGATGATGTTGGAATAACAGGATGTGGTGTCTGTAATGAAGTCCATTGCATTAGATTCCAGAAAAGCAGTGAACTGAAGGCAGCTGCTGTGGGACAGGCTCTTCCCCATCTCATTTAGGTTCTTCACTGGAGCCAACAAACCAGGCTTGCACCCATTGAGGAGAAATCCCAACCCAGCAGTGTCTTTAGTGCTCACTTCCTTAGTTTTACTTAGACTTAACTGTTATTAGAAACACTCTTCTCCAGCCGTCCTGACGGACATGTAGGCACACGGGCAGCTTTGCACAGGTATAGTCTACCCTGGTCCTTTCAGCACTGGCTAAGAATTTACAAAACAGTGCCGTGTAAGAGCAGAAAGAAAACACATTTCTTTCAGTTGTTACATTTTCAGGCTAATAAGCCTTCAGGCATGGATATTAAAGTTTTCCCAAAGTGTAAAAGCTAATCAGAGAATTATGCACTAGCTATTAGAACCGCCCCCTCCGGGCACAGTCTTCCTCCATAGGCAGTCGAAGCTTTGTTTTGTTTCTTGATGGGTTAGCTGATTGCAGGTTATAAGAAAAATTCTTTGATCTTCCACTGTTCTCAAGGAGGTGTATACACTGCAAGTTGCTCACTGTTAAAAACAAATACCAGATATTCAGATTATTATTATTGCTACTACTATTATTATTTTTGGCTGCGCTGTGCGGCATGCAGGATTTAGTTCCCCGACCAGGGATCGAACCTGCGCCCCCTGCATTGGGAGTGTGGAGTCTTAACCACTGGACCGCCAGGGAAGTCCCGATATTCAGATTATTAATTTTCATGCTGAAGGGCAGAGTTGATCAGTGGGGAGGAAGAAGGGTTTAGGTTTGGATTATCCATGGGGCTGAATAAGGTGATGGCTCGTTTATTGTAGAGACAGGAGGATGTCAGCCCTCCATTTTCCATCCTCTCAAAGATACCTGACATCTCTTTAAGGAATAACCTTGACTATGAGGGGGCAGCTGCTTGAGGAGGTAGGACTGGAACTTAGGTCTTCAGTCTGCCTGGAATAACTGGTATGATACTGCTTTCTCTGTGCGTCTCTGTAACATAACACAAACATATATATCTATCATGTAACTTTCCCTGTGCCACATACTTGGCTATAGTCCATTCTAGAAAATAGGTTCCTTTGAAAACTATTCAGGTGATAGAATAATAGGCATGTCAAGCTTGAAGTGGATTTTTTTAGGCCTTTTTATGACTTTGAAATCACAGAGTTACAGGATGCTACAGTTGGAAAACTTTAGTGGTGCAGTCAACCCTCTCACTTAACAAATGAGGATACTGAGCCTCCGACCAGTTAAGAGAACTTGCTGAGGCCGTACTGCTGGATGTTGCTCCTAACTGGAGCAAAGAAGCAAACATGAAAGGTGAGTAGTTTTTAAAAAGTTACAAAAATATGTCTTTCTCTCACCTGGTTTTATTACTGTTACTTCAATAAAGTTAAAGTGAACTGTTTTGGAACTCTGGTGTGTTTGTGGCTGCCTTTGTTGTATCAAGTCTTGAGTTGTCATCTGCATACCCCTCTGTAGGTGGGCAGGAATATTCTGCGTTCATACAAGGGGGTACCGTTTAGTAATCACTTAAGCCATGGTTATTCCATTCGTTGGAATGGAATTTTTTTTAGAGGAAATTCTTTTATTTTTAACAAGATGGGCCCACAGATTTAGGACATTGATATATGTGTGCTCTCTGATCATTACTGTGCTGCTATTCTCTGTGGGTGTGGGTGGTTTGCAGGTGGGTGTAGAAGACTGAGGAGAATGTGATTGTTTGCCTCCTGGATGCAGGTAGAGAAACAGTCCAAGGAGTTTGTTACTTTGCTCTAATCAGCTCACTTTCTGCTCCTTGTTTTAAGAGGTAAAGGCACTACTAAAGTCTCCCCAAATTGAAGGTTAGGAGCCACAATCCTCACTCAAATATTTGAGTACCTACAATGTGCCAAACAAACAATGTACTAAAGCTAAGTAGAACAGTGAGCAAAATCGAAAGATCCTTAACCTCATGGAATTCTCAAAGCAAAAATTTCTATTCAAGGTAGAGACTAAAATGAATGGTTTGTCCTTCTTGGTTCCATTTGCCATCTGTGATTCTACATTGCAGAAACTTATATTGTATGTCCAAGTCATGCCCATTTCATGGAAATTTGTAGACTGTGTTCTGTATAAAACACAGGCTGTAGCTAACTAGCTAGGAGCTCTGGTGACCATCAGCCTTATTCGCATGTTGATGGTTAATGTGGATAGGTGGGCCTCATAAAACCTGTGTCCCCCAAGCTTAGGTTTAGGAAAAGATTCTCTTTGGTCCTCATCTGTTTTCAAGCCAGTGTAGGACAAACAAGCTGATAGTTTATATGACGTCCTAAGAAACCATTATTTCTTTTATTTATTCTGCCCTTTAACTGTGAGTCCTTTAACTAAAAACCTTTATGCCACTAAACACCTTCATTTTTAAAGATTTGATAGTCCTGGACTTTTGAGACAAAGTAAAAAATGCTCTGATTATCTCACTTTAATATCTGATTATCTAAATGCTACTTCTTAAGTAGTTTTATCTGACAGTGTGTTTTTGAAACTATTCTTTAATTCACTCAAGTATAACTAGAGGTTTGTTTTGTTTTGTTTTAAACATAGAACCATGGGCCTGATTCCTTTGAAAGTCTCTAGTTGCCCCTGATCAGCCTGTCTATATTACATGAGTTGCCCAACTCTTATTAAAGCTTTGGCAGTAATTACTGTCCCCCCACCTCTTGGTTTTCCCCCCATCAAAAATAAATGAATGTTAAAGTTCATGCTGACAGTCATTGTTCACCTTCCCAGCTGTGCTCTGTTCCTGCAGGATGGCCGTGGCTCAGGGACTGGGGTGAGTGTGTTGCCATAGCCACCCGTGAGAAACCCTGGACCTGGCATTAACTGCTGACAGCACTGAACTTATCACCCAAATTTAATTCTGGCATGAATGAAGGGGCCCTGAGTAAAACAGTCTTGTCTTGTGGCTAAAAAGAAAGTTCCCTGAGCTGCTCCTGTATGAGTGGAAGTGTGCACAGTTAAGCCTGAGCTGGACATGCTATTAAATATTAAATGCCTCCTTAGGGGGCCCTAAAAGGCAAAAGTCAGAATCTATGGTCAAGGGACTTCTTCCCATCTTTGGGAAGGAGATGGAGGATCTTAATGTGAAACCAAAATGGAGCAAGAACTCCCAAGGTATTACTTTGAAGAATGACAGTACTTGTGTTTCCCCCTCCTGTATGTGAACAAGTATGTAAAAGTGATCAATAATAGGTGCCGTTTATTGTTTCTGCTGGAGGTAATGTTAATAAGCTTTTGGTTGCAAAAATAACTTGCCTCTTCTGGAGAAGAGATGTTTATTACAGTGGTAATTCCGTGAAAGGGGGATGAAGAACACATGTAATCCTGAAATCAAATGACTATTGGAACCCCTGGCAGTCTGTTCTAATGTCTTCCACCTTTGGGGATGAAACAAAAAAGGGAACTGTTTCCCCCACATGGTCTCCCCAGTCTGCTTTGCCCATGCAGTGGCTGCCTTACCTGAGTTGAGACCCAGCACAGAATGGGCTTTTGAAGATCTCGTGGGCTGATGTACTTTTCCTTCTTGAGAACCTGAAATCAACCAACAATGATCATCTATTTCTGACCAGTGGCAGCTGTGGCCTGACCAAGTTCTGAATTCTTTATTGAGGTGAAGGCTTGAGTTTGCAGGTGTCTGCCAAGATAGATTAGGTATGGTGTGGAAAAACTACATAGGCCCGCCCGGGTCAAGTCTGCAGATTTTGCTGCCAGGGCCACAGATCTGTTTGTAAGGGTGCCCTGACTTAACTTATTTTTCCACTGGGGAGCTAGCCAGTCCTGTTCTCTGAGTTTATTTGGATGGGCACTTTGCAGAGCTGTAAGTGTTTCAGTATGCAGCAGTTCATCTGCTAAACAAGTATGTACTGTAGGGCTTGGATCTGGGATATTCCCACAGATAGGCAACTCTGTACTATCTAAGCATAGTGAAGGTCAGTGTGAGGCAGGCAGGGTCTGCCTGGGCCTGGAGTCCTCTAAATGGAGAATTTAAGGGAAAACAGGCAGCAGCCTAGAGCGGTTGCTGTGCTGAGGCTTTCACTCATGAAGCCCAGCAGATAATCTCTTGGCTTTAAGTCTCTCTCGGTTGAGATACCAGGATACCTCATGAAACCAATTCTGACCCGGAATTGCTGGAAGGGAGGCACTAAATGTGATGAGAATTCTGTTGGTGCCTGGAAGTTTAATAAAGTTCCTACCTGAATGGAGGTTTGCCCAATGTAATTAAATCCTGTTTTCAAATTCTGATGTGACACACTCTGGGGGTGCTTGTTGTAAACTACAAAGTACCCAGAAGGACAGTTACCGTAGATCTGCTTGAGCACTGAGTGTCTGGTGGGCTTGGTGCCTGAGCTGCCCTTGGGTGGACTCTTGGTGGTCCTGCTTACTGCCATGGTCTTTGGGGGTTTCAGTTCCAGTTCCTTCCTCCAAACCTGGAGGATCAAAGCCATGCACTCTCGGTTCCATCTGTCCATATCTCTGGTTCCAACCTGCTTTACGTGCAGAAGGTGGGACAGGTGCTTCCTGAGCTGGTAGCTGGTGGGGTGAGAGGAGGGGAGAGACTTAATAAGATCACAATACTGAGAAAACCAATGTTCCTTAAAGTTCCTACAAGCTATAGGAATAGTAGTTGCTGAACTCTTGGGAGATTCAGTCAAGCTCCCATTCCTAATTTCAGTGGCAGTATGTTGAATATTGAATTCTGTCTTTGTCCATCAGTACTTCCTGAACTAGGAATCAGATGGGTCCTTGCCCTCAAAGTGGGACAGGCCAATGTGTAAACAAATGTGGTATGAGAAGTACTATGTGAGAGGAAAGAGCTAGATGGCTGATATTTGTGCTGGGTTTTAAGGGATGAGTAGGAGCTTGCTAGGCAGGGAAGGGCATTTTAAGTAGCAGAGGTGGCACGAGCAGAGGTAGATGCATTTGTGTAGGAATGTTAAAGTGAGATGTGTGTGAAGCATTATGTATTTGGTAAGGGAAGGAGGATGGGAGGCTGGGCTACATTGTGGAAGCTGTGTCAGGGGAGCTGAGTCATAGCCCAGCCCATGGCTGAGTGTAGCTCCTGGCCCCTACCTGACCAGGAAGGTTGGCCAGACCACCTGGAAGCTGCGTAGCCCAGCAGTGCTCAAGAAGGGTGTACAGTAGGCAGAGCCGATCATCCACAGAACAAAGCCAATAGCACTGTTCAGCCAGGGAACTTGGGGAGCAGGCCAGTTTGAATCAAGACCACAAACAAAGAGGCTCGCCACCTTTGGAACCAGTTTCCCCCACTCTTCCTGGGCAGGGAAAGTAATTCATAGCTCCAGCCATTGCTGAATACAGCCTTCAGCCTGTCCAACCAGGGAAGCTCACCAGAGCACACAAGAAGCCTTGTAGCCCGTCCATCAGCCTTTCTTACAGTAGCACTTAAAGAGAGCACAGCCCGTGGCTCCCCGCCCCCACCCCAGAATAGAGCTGGTGGCTGTGTCTGGCTAGGGAATTCAGTGCACAGTCTTTTACCCAATTTGGGTCCCTGAACAATGAGCTATGCAGGCCCTGGGCCTGTCCTACTGTCCCACCAGAGCAAGGAAACTAAATCATACCCCTGCCTCCTGCTGAGTGTAGTGCCCAGTCCCGGTTGTCTAAGTAAGCCTGATCAGAGAGCCCTGGCAACTGCGGAGCCCATCCTGTAGCCTCACTTGAGCAGGGAACCAAACCAACAGTCCTGTCCAACTGTTTGCAGTCAGCAGTGGCAGCACCCTCCTCCTCCCACCCCCTGCCCCACAACCTCAGAGCTTGGGCAGTGGCCCTGCAGCAAAAGAGACAGCAAGCCCCACCTGCCCAAATACGTTACCAGCAGACACATCCAGAAACTCAAACTGAGCTGACTGTTGAAGAGTTCAGTTTGCTCTCTGCCAAAGCAAACCTGGAAGAGGAGCCTGCTTATTCAAATGCACAGATGCCAACATAAGGAATCAAGGATACAAAAAAATGAAAAAACACAACAGGTAAACATGACACCAAAGGAAACTTTAAAAAGCTCTGAAAACTGACCTTACAGAAATGGAGAGCTGTGGATTGTCAGACAAAGAATTCAGAATTCTCTTAAACAAGTTTAGTTGTCTGTGTGATCTTATAGTTCACTAAACAAAATTAGGCAAACAATGCATGAACAAAATGAGAAAAAGTTCTAAGAAATAGAAACTATCAAAAAAAAAAAAAAGCCAAATCCTAGAGCTGAAAAATACAATGACTGAACTGAAGAAATCAATAGCTTCAAAGGCACACTTAACCCTGCAGAAGAAAGAATCAGTGACCTAGAAGACAGGACATTTGAAATTATCCAGTCAGAGAAGGCAAAAAGAAAAAAAGAAGTGAAAAAAGCATATGGGACTTATGGGACACAATTAAAAGAAACAGTATCTGCATTATGGGAATTCCAGAAGGAGAAGAGAAAGGGACAGAAAGTATATTTAAAGCAATAATGGCTGCAAACTTCCCAAACCTGAGAAGAGAAATAGACATCCAAACCCATGAGGCTCAAAGGACCTCAAATAGGTTGAACCAGAGTAGCGCTACACTGAGACACATTATAATTATCAAAAGTCAGAGACAAAAATAATTTTGCAAACAGTAAGAAAAAAGAGAAGTTACATACAAGTGAACTCCCGTAAGACTATATAAACAGACTTCTTGTCAGGAACTTTTCAGGAAAGAATGGGATGACAGGTTCAAAACATTGAAAGAAAATGACTATCAACCAAGAATACTATACCTGACAAAGTTATCTTTCAGAAATTAAGGAGAGATAAATACTTTCCCAAACAAGAGTTGAGGGAGTTCATCACCACCACACCTGCCTTACAAAAAATGCTAAAGGGAGTAAAGTAAAAGGACATTAATCATCTTAAGGCAATGTAAAACTCACAGGTAATGGTAAACATATAGTCAAAGTTAGATTCTGTAATATGGTAATGGTGATGCATAATTAACATACAACTCTAGTTTAAAAGTAAAAAGTAGTAAATATAACCATAACTACAGTAAGCTTTATGGGATGTGCAATACAAGAAATATTTATGTAAACTGTAACATAAATAACCTAAAATGTGAAGAGGGAGAAGTATAATATTTAGCAGTGCTATTGAAGGTAAGTTAACAGTTTAAAATAGGGTGTTATTTTAAGACATTTTATGATATTTTAGGATACTTTATGTAAGCTTCATGGTAACCACAAGGGAAAAACCTGTACTAATTACACCAAAGAACATGATAAAGAAGTCAAAGCAGACTGATACCAAAAGGCATCAAAACACACAGAAAAGATAGCAGGATAAGAAATGAGGAACAAGGGATCAACAAAACAGCCAGAAGACAATTAACAAATTGCAATAGTAAGTCCTTACCTACCAATAATTACTTTAAACATAAATGGATTAATTCCTCCAATCAAGACAGAATGGCTGAATGGATTAAAAAAAAAAAAAAAAACTGGGGCTTCCCTGGTGGCTCAGTGGTTGAGAATCTGCCTGCCAATGCAAGGGACACGGGTTCGAGCCCTGGTCTGGGAAGATCCCACATGCCGCGGAGCAACTAGGCCCGTGAGCCACAACTACTGAGCCTGCGCGTCTGGAGCCTGTGCTCCCCAACAAGAGAGGCCGCGACAGTGAGAGGCCCGCGCACCGCGATGAAGAGTGGCCCCCGCTTGCTGCAACTAGAGAAAGCCCTCCCACAGAAACAAAGACCCAACACAGCCAAAAATAAATATAAATAAAAAAAAAAAAAAAAAAAAAAAAAAAAAAACAAGATCCAATGATACATTATCTACAAGAGACTCATTTTAGCTTTAAACACCCACACAGTGAAGAAATGAGGATATTTCAAGCAAATGGTAGCCAAAAAACACTCCCAAAAACAAAGAAAGCAGGGGTAACTATAATTATATCAGACAAAACATACTTTAAAAATGTTATAAAGAAACAAAGAAGGTCATTACATAATGATAAAGGGTCAATCCATCCGGAAGATATAACAATTGTAAATATTTATGCACCCAACATCAGAGCACCTAAATATACAAAACTACCAGAGCTAACAGAAGAAATAAACAGCAATACAGTAATAGCTAGGGACTTTAATACCCTACACTCAACAATGGATAAATCACTCAAAGAGTCAAAGAGGAAACAGTGGATTTGAACACTATAGACCAAATGGACATAACAGACATATAGAGAATAGTTATCCAACAATCAGAAAAAACATTCTTCAAGTGCACATGGAACACTTTCTAGGATAAATCATGTGTTAGGCCACAAAACAAGTCTTAGCAAATTCAAGAAGACTGAAATCATACCAAATCTCTTCTCTGATCGTAATGGTATGAAATTAGAAATGAATAATAGGAGGGAAATTGGAAAACTCATAAATACATGGAAATTAAACACTCTCCTGAACAACCAATGGATCAAAGAAGAAACTGAAAGGGAAACTTGAAAGGTATCTTGAGACAAATTGCAAATACAAACGCTACATACCAAAACTTATGAGATGCAGCAAATGTAATTTTAAGAGGGAAGTTCATAGTAATAAATGCCTACATTAAGAAATAAGAAAGATCTCAAACAATCTAACTGTATGCCTTAAGGAACTAGAACAAGAACAAACTGAGCCCAGAGTTAGAAGGAAGGAAATAATAAAGATTAGAGCAGAAATAAATGACACAGAGAACAGGAAAACAATAGAAAAGATTTAAAAAGCTAAGTTGGTTCTTTGAAAAGGTAAACCAAATTGACAATTAGCTCTACAAACCAAGAAGGGGAAAAAAGGATTCAAAGCAACAAAATCATAAATGGAAAAGGAAACACTGCAACTGATACCACAGAAATACAAAGGATCATAAGAGGCTGCTGTAAACAACTATATACCAACAAACTAGACAACCTAAAAGAAATGGAGAAATTCTTAGAAACAACCAACCTACCATGACTGAATCAGGAAGAAATAAAAAATCTGTACAGACCAATAAAGAGTAAGAAGATTGAATTTGTAATCAAAAATCTCCTAATGAAGAAAAGTCCAGGACCAGATGGCTTCACTGATGAATTCTACTAAACATTTAAAGAAGAATTCCAATCCTTCAAATTCTTCAAAACATTTGAAGAGGAGTGAACACTCCCAAACTCACTTCATGAGCCCACATTACCCTGACTCCAAAGCTAGAAAAAAATTCCACTACAAGAAAAGTATAGGCCAATATCCCTGATGAATACAGATGCAAAATTTCTCAATAAAATACTAGCAAACCAAATTCAGCAGCACATTAAAAGGGTCATTCCCCATGGTCAAGAAGGATTTATTCCTGGAATGCAAGGATGGTTCAACATATGCAGATAAATCGATGTGATACATCATATTAATAGAATGAAAGAAATCACATGATCATCTCAAAAGACACAGAAAAAGCATTTGACAAAATCCAACATCTGTTCATGATAAAAACCCTTAACAAATTCAGTATAGAAGAAACATACCTCAACATAATAAAAGTCATATATGACAAGCCCACAGCTAACATCATACTCAGTTGGGTAAGGTTGAAAGTGTTTCCTCTAAGATCAGGAATAAGGCAAGGGTGCCTACACTCACCACTCCTTTTCAACAAAATACTAGAAGTTCTAGCCAGAGCAATCAAGCAAGAAAGCAAAAAAGGAATCAGAATGGGAAACGAAGAATTAAAATTGTCTTCGGGGCTTCCCTGGTGGCGCAGTGGTTGAGAATCTGCCTGCCAATGCAGGGGACACGGGTTCGAGCCCTCGTCTGGGAAGATCCCACATGCCGTGGAGCAACTAGGCCCGTGAGCCACAACTACTGAGCCTGCGCGTCTGGAGCCTGTGCTCCGCAACAAGAGAGGCCGCGATAGTGAGAGGCCCGTGCATCGCGATGAAGAGTGGCCCCCGCTTGCCGCGGCTAGAGAAAGCCCTCGCACAGAAATGAAGACCCAACACAGCCCAAAATAAATAAATTAATTAATTTTTAAAAAAAACTTAAAAAAAAATTGTCTTCATTTGTAGATGACATGATTTTATATATGGAAAATCCTAAAGACTTCACAAAACCGTTAGATCTAATCAACAACTTCAGTACAGGTGCAGCATACAAAATCAATACACAAAATCAGTAGTGTTTCTATACATTAAGAGTGATGTGAAAAATAAATTAAAAAAAGAATTCCATTTACAGTAGCATCAAAAACAATAAAATACTTAGGAATAAGTTTAACCAAGGAGGTGAAAAAATCTCTACCCTGAAAACTATAAGACATTGATGAAAGAAACTGAAGAAAATACAAATAAATGGAAGGGTATTCTGTGTTCATGGATTGGAAGAATTAATATTGTTAAAATATCCATGCTACCCAAAGCCATTTATAGATTCAATCCCTATCAAGATTCCAATGGCTTTAAAAAAAAAAAACAGAAGTAGAGGGACTTCCCTGGTGTTGCAGTGCTTAAGACTCCACGCTCCTAATGCAGAGAGCCCGGGTTTGATCCCTGATCAGGGAACTAGATCCCACATGCCGCAACTAAGAGTTCGCATTCCGCAACTAAAAGATACCGCATGCCGCAACTAAAGATCCCGCATGCTGCAACTAAATATCCTGCGTGCCGCAACCAAGACCTGGCACAGCCAAATAAATAAATAAATAAATAATAAATACGGGAAAAAAAACCAGAAGTAGAACAAACAATACCAAAATTTATATAGAAACACAAAAGACCTTGAATAGCCAAAGCAATCCTGAGAAAGAATAAAGCATCACACTTCCTGATTTCAAGCTACACTATAAAACTACAGTAATCAAAACAGTATAAATGGAATAAAAATAGACACATAGACCAACAGAACAGAATTTAGAGCCCAGAAATAAACCCATATATAAATAGTCAACTAATATTTGACAAGGGAGCCAAGAATACTCAATGGAGAAAAGACAGTCTCTTCAGTAAATGGTGCTGGGAAAATTAAATATTCACACGTGAAAGAATGAAACTAGAACCCTATTTTACACCACTTGCAGAAATTAACTCAAAGTGGATTAAAGACTTAAATAAAAGACCAGAAACCACAAAACTCCTTGAAGAAAACATAGGAAAAAGTTCCTTAACGTGGGTCTTTGCAGTGATTTCCTAGATACAACACTTAAAGCATAAGCAACAAAATAAAAAATAAGTGGGACTACATCAAACTAAAAAACTTCTGCACAGCAAAAGAAATGATCAACAGAATAAAAAGGCAACCTACGAATGGAAAAAAAATATTTGCAAACCATGTATAAGGTTAATATCCAAAGTATATAAAGAAGTTGTACAACTAGACAGCAAATAATAATAATAATAATCCAATGGGCAAAGAACCTGAATAGAAATTTTCCCAAGATATACAAATGGCCGACAGGTATATAAAAAGGTGTTCAACATCACTAATCGTCAAGGAAATATAAATCAAAATCACAGTGAGAGGGACTTCCCTGGTGGCACAGTGGTTAAGAATCTGCTTGCCAATGCAGGGGACACAGGTTTGATCCCTGGTCCGGGAAGATCCCACATGCTGTGGAGCAACTAAGCCCATGTGCCACAACTACTGAGCCTGCACTCTAGAGCCTGCGAGCCACAACTACTGAGCCCGTACACCACAGCTTCTGAAGCCCGTGTGCCTAGAGCCCGGGCTCCACAAGAGAAGCCACAGCACTGAGAAGCCCACGCACCACAACGAAGAGTAGCCCCTGCTTGCTGCAACTAGAGAAAGCCCACGCACAGCAATGAAGACCCAACGCAGCCAAAGATAAAAATAAATCTATAAAAAAAAAAAACCACAATGAGATATCACCTCACATCCGTTAGAACAGTTGTCATCAAAAAGACAAGAGAAAAGTGCTGGTGAGAATGTGGAGAAAACGGGACCCTCCTGCACTGTTAGTGAGAATGTAAATTGGTGCAGCCACTATGGAAAACAGTATGGAGGTTCCTAAAAAAATTAAAAATAGAACTACCATATGATCCAGCAATCCCACTACAGGGTATATATCTGAAGGAAGTGGAGACATCTGCACCCCTATGTTTATAATAGTATTATTTACAATAGCCAGGACATGGAAACAACCGAAGTGTCCACTGATGGATGAACAAATAAAGAAGTTGTGGAATATATATATATATACACACACACACACATTAGATTATTATATATATTATATATACACACAGTAGAATATTATTCAGCCTAAAATAAGAAGGAAATCCTGCCATTTGCAACAACATGGATAGACCTTGAGGGCATTATGCTAAGTGAAATAAGTCAGAGAAAGACAGCTACTGTATTATTTCACTTACACGTGAAATCTTCAAAAACAAAAACAAAAAACCAAACTCATAGAAAAAGAAATCAGATTTGTGGTTATTAGAGGAGGGGAATTGGATGAAAGTGATCAAAAGGTGCAAATTTCCAGTTATAAGACAAGTAAGTACCGGGGATGTAATGTACAACATGATGACTGTAGCTAACACTGCTTTATGGTATATATGAAAGCTGTTAAAGAGTAAATCTTAAAGAGTTCTCATCACAAGGAAGAAAACCTTTTTCTTTTTATCTGTGTGAGATGACGGATGTTAACTAAACTTATTGTGGTCATCATTTCACAATATATGTAAATCAAATCATTATGCTGTACACCTTAAACTTATACAGTGCCATATGTCAATTATATCACAGTAAAAATTGGGGGGAAAAGGCGAACAGCTAGAGCTAGGAGAGGCCAACATTCAAAATCAGTGCTGTCTGGTCCAACAGCCAAATACTGCTAAGGACTTGGTGGGGATGATCAGGGGTTTTTAAGAATAGTGGCAAATGTAAGGGCTGAATTTTACTAAGATCAATGTGTTGGAGGGCAGAGCCTGGGGCGGGAGGGAGGGGAGGGGCACCAGGATGATGGCTATATTTACCTCTAGTGCTTTTCTGATGGTGTTTATCCCATGTGCACTCCCAAACCTCTTATTGAGCACAGATGTTTCGGAGCCTCCTAAGGAAAGCTGCACCAGTGTTCATTATGCACAGCTGATTAACTACTCCTGGTGAGCCTACAGGGTGCTGCAGAGAGCAGCAGGCCCTGTGCCTGATCTTACAACACACCAACCGGGACACAACCTTCTTCCCAAATGCTCGAAGCTCCTTGCAGTGCTTGGCGCAGCCCCTCCCTCCTGCTCGAAAGGCTGATTTCAGTCGAACTACATAATTCTTCCTTTCTTTCCCTGGAGCGTGACAAACCATGGCACCCCTTTACTAGAACATGTACCACATTTCCAAAAAGCCAAGTGTAGAGAGAAGCGAGAGTTAACAGGACAATACCGCTCTGCAGTCAGTTCTTCCACACCCCCGCTCTGTGGGCAGAGGACTTGTCGGGAAGCCTGGGTGTTGGCTGAAGCTCTAACAGCTCCGGCTTTCGGGGGGCACAGCTGCCACCTCATCGACTCTGGGATGGAGACCGAGGCTGTGTCTCATGGTCCTAGTGGTCAGTCACAGCCTCTATTCTCCCCTTCTCAGGGAGAACGTGCACGCCTGGTTTGCTGAGAATCCGAGCACACCCAATCATCCCTTTCAGCCCGGGGCGCCAGGGCACTTGTTATGGTCTAGCCTAACCTTGTTTATGCACCTCAGAACATGCTGGAGAGGACCCGATGGGAAGTGCCTTACACAGCAACTCGTCTTCACCACAGCAACTTTCCAGCCCAGCCTAGCTTGTCCAGTATCCAGTTTCAACCTTTAAAATAGTCAAGTCTTGACTGGTAATAAAACTCAGACGCTTAGACAAAGCTTCACTTTCTCTGGGCCCCAGGTTCAATCTGCTCACCCCATCCTGTGCGTTTTCCAGTCAGCCTGCCTCCCTGCTGGCCCCGGGCACGTCTCCTATGACGGCGGCCTGCATTTATGGGAGGTCGTGTGCCAAGCCCCGCTCCCTACCCCAGCCCTCGGTGCCCCTGAGGTTTGCTGTCGGACACCACACGCTGTCCCCGGACAGCACTTAGGGCTCCTGTGCTTCAAATGGAAGACATATAGGGCCATAGCGGAATCAATAAAAGGGTTTTTACTGTCACCAGACACGGGACTTGCCACGGTGTGCAGCGTCCCAGAAGCCCTTTGGGAGTCGACGTCCCGGGACTCGGAATTGCACAGTGGTGCAGCCAGAGGGGGCCTGTGTAACTGCCTCCCCAGATGGTGCACAGACTGTGAGCCCACTGTTCTTGGGGGGAAGGGCTGAAGGCTCATTTGCTGCTATGGACACTTACTGACAGGACCTGTCAGCTGCTGACTCTTCAAAGGAGTCAAAGGACAGTATGATGGGGAGGCGCTGCAGCTGGGGAGCAGCTGTGGGGCCTGACGTGGCAAACCTCGCGGGCTTGTGTGCACCCCAGGTGGCGGCTGAAATACTTCACAAAAAGTTCCTCTGGGATGGTAGCCAGTGCACGTCCTGGCGGAACGCCCCAAGGAGGGGGAGCAGGGACCCTTCCCATCTGTGGCTTCAGAGGCCGACGGTCTCAGCTGCAGGCCAGCACTGGCACGCACTAGCTCTGTAGCCTGAGGGTGATGAACCCATCTGTGCTTCAGTTTCCTCATTCGTGGAATGGGGAGAACAGTGATCCCAGTATCCCTCACAGCATGACTGAGGGTTTAGATGAGTTAATACATGTAAAACTACTTAGAACAGTGTCTGGCCCAAGTGCCTGATGAATGCAACTACTAGTATTAATAACAGTGCTAACAACAACGTCCCCCATAACAACATTACCTTGATGCACGTGAGACCATCCAGGCAGCCTGTCCTCCAGCCTGTCCTGAGGTGCAGAGTGCGAGGTCGGCCTCCGCCTCCATTATTTTGACCACAGCAGACACTACCTTTACTGAGAATGTAAGGGAAAGGCCCCTGGACTCAAGTCAGACAGAACTTCGAGTGCTGGGTCTGACCATCAGGACAAGTCTTTTTTCCTGAGACCATTGCTTGTCTGAAAAACAGGGACGCTAATCCTTATCCTGACGGCTTCCTGGCATGGTTGGGAGAGCAAAGGGGTCAGGCATGAGACGACTTTGTAAAGAGCCACGAGCCTGAACAGACGTGAGGACGCACTATAGCGAAGGCCGTGCAGGTCGCCCGGCTCTGGGTTAGGAGACTTTGGCATGACAGTCCCTGAGGCCTCTCCCTGGGCCTCACAAGCCGCTCAACTCTCCCTCCGCCAACAGCAGGGTCTCTTCGGCCCTTTTATCGCCTGACAGGGGGCACACCTGTGCTCGCAGTGATCTGATGGAGACCACATGACCCCCACCTGCGGCCGACGGTCCGGCCCTCCTCCCCTGGGCGTGGTCATCACTGAAAGGCCTAATCTGGATGGAGGCCCTCGTGGGGCCTGCAGTGTGAAGGAGATCGTGAGACATGTGAAAACTTGCAGCAAAGCACTCTTCCAGTCCTCCCAGAATTACCCCCTGGTGGTGTTCACCTCAGTGTTTCAGTAAGCCTCCACCACCACTCCCAGCTCCTACCCCACATTCTGAGCTTGGTCGAGGCTCACACAGGTTTTTGTGATAAATTTCAGTCACTTAATCCACCGTATCTAATTCCTGGGTAGTAAAGAAGGAAAATAAAATATCTTACATGTGTAGCGTTTTAGAATTTACAAAGCACACGTTATCTCATTCTAGCAACCTGTCACATGAACTGGACGGGTGCGGCAATTGTTAAATCCCATTTTACAGAGGAGGCAACTGAGGGTCAGGGATGCTGAGTGATTTGCTCAAGGTCAGATAACCTCTTAGAGCTTCACCTGAAACTTAGGCTTCATGGTTTTTCATTTACACCAGGCTATCCTGGGTACTTTCCTATCTTTCTGGGTAAAAACACCTTCCAAATAGCTTACCCAATATAAATTACTAAGATCTACACATGTGTGACTCTCATGGGTAGGCTCAATAAAATTGGCCTTGTCATGCCAGCACATGGAAGAGCACAGGGGTATCACATCAGGGGGATCAGGACAGCCACAGAGCCAAAGATGCTGTGGCATCCCATCTTCCTACCTTCTCCAGGCCCGCTGGATGACCGCTGCTGCCTTGTTCTTTTTGCGAAACAGCTCTTTCCTGCTTCTTTCTCTCTGGATTATCTGCAGCCGCAGCTCTACGGGGAGAAGGTCAATATTCACACTCTGCCCAGAGAGGGGACCAGGTGCTGGATCAGTCTCCTTAGATAGCTGAGTGTCCTCCGACAGGGCGGATGTACCCAGCTTCCTGACTCCTGACCTCAACACCTCTGTGCTCGATGGCAAATCTGAGTAGGTCCCTCCTGCGAACTTGTCCTGCGTCACTGTGTTTCTCGGCGTCCGGTGGTGGAGAGGACTCTGCCCAGCACGGACGGCCTCCCCCTTGGCACTGCCAGGCCGGCTGGATCCAGCCGGGGAGCGCCTCCCTCCTCTGAGCTCCTGGCTGCGCCTTTTCTGGGAGGCACATTTGGCCTTGGGTGCTGCTGCATCCTGCCGCCGGCTGGGCTTCCAGTGGCCGTCCTGCTGTGGAAGGCTTGCAGCTGCCCAGCTGGGGTCCTCTCCTTCCTCAGCAGGCCCAGACCCCCTGACACAGGAGGGCTGCTTCAAGGAGGCTTTCCCCTTGTCACACTGCTGCTCGCCAACTGTCTCACCTCTGGACTTCTCGACAGAGGAGGCTCCTGGACGCCTGTTTCCATCACTGCCTTCGCTGGGGCTGAAGTGGACACAGGCAGATCGGCCTTTAGAATGTTCTCTGGATGTTTCTTGGGGAGACAAGGAAGAAGGGGAAGAATCTTTATTGTCCAAAACTTGCATAGTAGGGCAGTTCTGCTCACTGTTCACAAAAAAAAAAAAAAAAAAAAAAAAATTCAGACTTGTCCTCTAGTATCACCATGATAGTGCTGATTACGATTAGGAAAAAATTGTTTAACTTCTATTTCTAGCAACAGGAGGTTAGATAACCTGAAAGCCTTCCCCTACAAATACCTAGAAATGGGACTTCCCTGGTGGTCCAGTGGTTAAGACCCTGCGTTCCCAGTGCAGGGGGCCCGGGTTCGATCCGTGGTCAGGGAACTAGATCCCACATGCCGCAACTAAAAGATCCCACATGCCGCCACTAAGACCCGGTTCAGCCAAATAAATATTAAAAAGAAAAACCTATTTCCTGGTGGCAAAGTGGTTGAGAATCCACCTGCCAATGCAGGGGACACAGGTTCGATCCCTGGTCCAGGAAGATCCCACATGCCGCAGAGCAACTAAGCCCGTGTGCCACAACTACCGAGTCCGCACGCCTAGAACCCGTGCTCTGCAACGAGAGAAGCCACTGCAATGAGAAGCCTGAGCACTGCAAGGAAGAGTAGCCCCTGCTCGCCGCAACTAGAGAAAGCCCGCACGCAGCAAGGAAGACCCAATGCAGCCAAAAATAAAATAAAATTAAAAAAAAAAGATATTATAAAAAAATACCTAGAAATGCTTACTAAAATATTTATAATAAACATTACTTTAAAAGCACCATAATGCTTTCAAGAAAATAAAGGAAATTCCTGGGGGCCAAAAACAAAGGGAAAACTGAGAACTGAGTGATAAGCTTGTGAGCTGATCCAGCGACTGTCGGGCAAGTGGTAGCAGTGAAGTGGGGCAACGGCTGGTCTTATTAAATAACTGGTTGTTTTAACATCCAGATAAGAACAGAAAATGAGCCTTGCAGGCAGAAAGTTAACTGGAAACAGGACCCTGCATGAAGCCAGGACTCTTGAGGTGGTAGACCCCTGGGAAATGATGGTCCAGATAAAAAATCTTCCCAGCACTGGAAGATGACAAGGAAATTTGTCTCAGCTTAGGTTCGGGATGGGGTAAAGAGTCATCCATGAGAATTTGAAACCAAAGTGCTGTGCCTCACATGGGTTTGGTATTCATTTATTCTCAACCCATAGGAAAAATTAATATAAAAACTAGTCTCAGGATGGTGGTATTGCAGGGTGCCTCTTAGAAGCAAACACAATATTGCTTTAGGATGGCATGACCTCAACCCAGGCTGCACAGAGGGGACCTCCTGAAAATAACTTCACAATCCCAAATTACAAAATACACAAGGAAACAATCTACCATGAGGAATAGTTAATAGAGAAAATAGGAAGATTAGATCAACAAGAACTTTAGCTAATAGAACAGTGTGTATGCACACTCACATGCACTCATTAAACACATAAAAGAAATTAAGAATTTGAGAAAAGAATATATATATATATTTTAAATAACTAAATACAACATATAAAATAAAAATTTTAGTCTCAATGTAAAAAACAGTGAAGGAACTTCTGCTTCCATAATGGCAGAATTGAAGCATACTCATCAAAAAGGACAATAGAAAAGTTAAACAAAATATTACAAACCACCTGTTTGAAGGCATCAAAGAGCTAACAAGGCAGAAAAAAAATATGGGGCCAAGATCCAAGAGAATCAGGCAACCAGGAGATGAGCAAGGCATTTGGGGCCACATATCCCTAGGGAAATGAGGCTCCTTGAGGTTTGGAGGACAAAACTTGGAGTCCAGATCCTTCCAAGAAGCATTGTTTTGGACTGGGACTCTGGAAGGCTATGTCTTAGGAAAAAAGGCCCACTGGTCGTGGATTGACCTTGCAGGGACTGAAGCCCAGCTCTGTATCATCTCAGTTCTGGAAACCGGATTAAGGTGACCTTGGATTGTTCTTGCTTCTGAATGCCTGAGAGAAGCCAATGTAAATCCTCCCTGGAGGAATTAATATCATGCTAGGCTTCTAGTTATTTCTCTAATTTTTTATATTCAGTGATCCAGTACTTAGTGAAAAATACACAGGGAGATGAGACAAGACAAAATTGAGAGAGGGAGGGAAGGAGAGAGAATAGACAATAAAACAGACACACATTATCTGGTTATCCAGATAATGTGTTTTCAGAAACAGACTTTAAAATAACTATTCTTAAGTGCAAAAGAGTATATAAACTATACTACTCTTCTTGTAAGAAATAAGAGGATATAAGAAAATATACTTGTACCTGGGACCTCCCTGGTGGCGCAGTGGTTAAGGCTCTGTGCTCCCAATGCAGAGGGCCTGGGTTCCATCCCTGGTCCAGGAACTAGATCCCACATGCATGCCACAACTAAGAAGCCCACATGCCACAACTAAGGAGCCCACCTGCTGCAACTAAGAACTGACTCAACCAAATTAAAAAAAAAATCAAACAAACAAAAAAAACTGGTATGGTTTAAAAAAAAAGAAAGAAATGTATTTGTATCTGCTCATTTGTACAAAAGAAATATAGAAAGGATAATCTAGCAACTGAAGAGATTGGATCCCTATGGGGATGGAGTGGGAAAGGGATAGAAGGAAGAGGGAAATGGAAACTGAGTAGTAGGATGAGGAGGGAGCAGCACTTCTCTGAGTAAACCTTTCTGTAAGGCTCTGACTCTTACAACCACTATAATGTTTCACACACACCAAAACAAAACAAAATAAAAAACCAATTAATTAAAACAACAAGATACCACTACACATCTACTAGAATGGTGAAAATCAAAAACACTGACAACACCAAATGCTGATGTGGGTGACAAGCAACAGGAACTCTCATTCATTGCTGGTGGAATGCAAAATGGTGCAGCCACTTTGGAAGACTGTTTGGCAGTGTCTTATGAAACTGAGCATGTTCTTACCATACAATCCAGCAATCTTGCTCTTTGGTATTTCCCCAAATGAATTAAAACCTTATGTCCACCCAACATCCTGCATATGGATGTTTATAGTAGCTTTATTCCTAATTGCCCAAACTTGGAGCAACCAAGATGTCCTTCAGTAGGTGAACAGATAAATAAATTGTGGTACATCCAGACAATGGAATTTTATCTTTTTTGGCTGCATCGTGTGGCATGTGGGATCTTAGTTCCCCCACGAAGGATCAAACCCCAGCCCCCTGCAGTGGAAGCACGGAGTCTTAACCACTGGACCACCAGGGAAGTCCCCAGACAATGCAATATTATTCAGCAATAAAAAGAAATAAACTAAAAGAAAATGAGCTAAAAGTGAAATGTGTACCAAAAAGATATAAGCTACCAAGCCATGTAGAATATTATTAAGTGAAATATTACTTTACTTGCATGAATATTACTACTACATATTATTAAGTGAAGGAGGCCACTCTGAAAAGGCCATATACTATATAATTCCAACTATATGACCTTCTGGAAAAAGGCAAAACTACGGAGATCCTAAATGGCTCAGTAGTTACCAGGGGTTTGGGGAAGAGAGAGACGTGTAGGCAGAGCGCAGCGGATTTTTAGGGCAGTGTGATGGTTAATTTTATGTGTCAACTTGACTAGTATAAGGGATGCCCATATAGCTGATAAAACATTATTTCTGGGTGTGTCTGTGAGGGTGTCTCCAGAAGAGATTAGCATTTGAATTGGTAGTCTGAGTAAAGAAGATCACCCTCACTAAGGCAGGTGGGCACTGTCCAGTCTGTTCAGGGCCTAAATAGAACAAAACCGTGGAGGAAGGGTGATTTCGTGCTCTTTGCTTGAGCTGGGACATCCATTTTCGCCTGCCCTTGGACACACGTGTTCCTGTTTATCAGGCTTTTAGACTTGGACCAGGATTTATACCCTTAGCCCCTCAATTTCCAAACCTTTGGACTCAGACTCATAGCATCTGCTCTCCTGTTCTTAAGCCTTTGGACTCACTGAATCACACCACCAACTTTCCTGGGTCTCCAGCTTACAGATGGCAGACTGTGGGTCTTCTCAGCCTCCATAATCAAGTGAGCAAATTTCTATACCAAATCTCCCGTTATGTCTGTCTGTCTGTCTGTCTGTCAGTCAGTCTGTCAGTCAGTCTGTCTGTCTGTCTGTCTATCTATCTATCTATCTATCTATCTATCTATCTATCTATCTATCTATCTATCTAACTGGTTCTGTTTCTCTGGAGACCCCTAATACGGGCAGTGAAACTATTCTGTATGACACAATGCAGGATACAAGTCATTATACATTTGTGAAAACCCACAGAATGTACAACACCAGGTGTGAATCCTGATGTAAATTGGACTTGGGTGATAATGACGTGTCAGTGTAGGTCATCAATTGTAGCAAACGTGCTACTCGGGTGTAGGTTGTTGATGTTGGGGAGCCTGTACATGTGTGGCAGTAGGAGTATATGGGGACTCTCTGTACTTTCTGCTCAGTTTTGCTGTGAACTTAAAACTGCTCTAAAAAGTAAACTCTATTAAAAAGAAGAGAAAAAAGAAAAATAATAAAGAGATGGCTAGATACCATTAGATACTAATAGCTAGTAATCATAAAGATAATGTGATTTAGGTATTAGTAGAGATAGATCAGTGAGAAAGAATAGAATGCTAAAAATATTCCCATATATGAAAATAAACAATAAAGATGGCATTTTGAATTTGTGGACCCAGGAGATGAGGTGCTCATAGGCCCTGGGTATGACCCCAGAGAGTGATGCTATACTCCTTCAGAAGCCATTATTCACAAGCCTACTGCCAGCGCTGCAGCTCCGGATTATTCCATGTTTATGGCTAGAACAACGGCTTATTCTCTAAAAAGAAATCATTCAATTCCAACCTCACTATATAACGAATTAAATTTGAGATAGTAAAAATTAGAAAACATATGTGTTTATTAGATCTTAAAGTGGGAAAAACCTTTTCTTGGCATAAAACCACAAAGAAAAAAATTTCAGAAGAAAAAAATGAAACAGAATTAAAAGATAAACAAAAAAAGTTCATTATACATGACAGAGAAAGGTTACTATCCTTATTATATAAAGAGCTTTTAGAAACATTAAGAAAATGAAAAACCAGTATAAAAATTGACAGCAGACACCAGTGAGTAATCCAGAAAATAGATACACAAAGCCAATAAAAATATGATAAAATTACATCTTACTAACTGGGATTTAGTAAAACCATTATTTGCCTAAGGGTTTGGAGAGAGTTTTTTGGTTTTTGCTTTTGAAAGGGTGAAACAAATGTCTGTGACCTTCCTGGAAAGAAATCTAGTAGAATGTTTTTTTTTGGTTTTTCGTTTTTAAATTTTCTTTTATCTATCTATTTATTTATTTATTTATTTGGCTGCTTTGCATCTTCGTTGCTGCGCATGGGCTTTCTCTAGTTGTGGCGACCAGGGGCTACTCTTCATTGCGGTGCGCGGGTTTCTCATTGCGGTGGCTTCTCTTGTTGTGGAGCATGGGCTTTAGGCGTGCGGGCTTCAGTAGTTGTGGCACGTGGGCTCAGTAGTTGTGGCTCGCAGGCTGTAGAGCGCAGGCTCAGCAGTTGCGGCGCATGGGCTTAGTTGCTCCGCGGCATGTGGGATCTTCCTGGACCAGGGCTCGAACCTGTGTCCCCTGCATTGGCAGGCAGATTCTTAACAACTGCGCCACCAGGGAAGTCCCTGGCAGCATGTTTAAAGAGCCATAAAAATTAGAGGTATATACAAAAATTTATATGAAAGGCTGTTTAGTTTATATGTCCAACACAGGCATGATTAAACAAAGCATGCTGTATTCATAATCTGATATAATACTAAGCAGCTACTAACATTCTTGTTGAAAACAAAGCAATTATGTAAGAACATCTCAAAACAGGATGCCCTGTTTCTGAATTTTCTGAATTAAAAAAAAATTAAATTAAATTTAATTTAATTTCTGAATTAAAAAAAAGTTCTAGTAGAAAGGTTTGTATAGTTGTTTATTTTAAGATTAAGGAGGATTTTAATTTTTTCTTCTTTGTTCTTTTCTCTGATTTTAATTTTTTGGTAATGTACATTAAGTAATTTTATAATTATGAGAAAATGTCATTTTCTGTTTAAATAAAAAGCACCCAACTACCAAAAAAAAAAATGAACAGCAATTAGAATCAGCTAGGATATGGGAAAGAACCCAAAATGGAATAAAAACAATAACAAATAAACCTAACACTATTACAGAATTAGATCAGGTAACCACACTAAAAAGGTGGAGAAGAAGGGAACTCACCCAAGTAACTTTGTAAAATCATATTTTAGCTGAGTACTGTAAGACTAAGGACAAAAAGAAATGTATGTAAATACTAAGCTCTAGTTAGTAAATGTATTTCTCAAAGGGGTATGGGTTGGCAATTCTGAATCTACTTTACGTGTATACTAGGATTGAACAAATAAGCATATATATCATAGATAATGGGAGCCAGGTCTTTTACTGTTGGAGAAAAAAAAATTCAAATAAAAAGATAAAAGCTAGAATAAACCCTGTGGTGTTGAATGGAATTGGAGATAACAGTTTGAAATCAGTGTGTGTGTGTGTGTGTGTGTATGTGTGTGTAATACACATATACACTGATAGGTGCACAAATAGATATAAATATTTCTCAGTTCTCTCTGCTGAAAGGGCTTAGGAGCAATGACAGTCCAAGAGTAGTATACACACCTAGCACTCAGATCTTGGATTCCAATACCACCTCCAACAAAAGGAACCAGGTTCCTTGGAGAAGTGGTTGATTCCAGGGCTTTGGGTAGGGGAGTAATATGATGAGATTTCATACTGAAGGGACTGATATGCTCACAGAGAGGAAAATGGATTAGGGGAGTCAGAGTAGATAAGTAAGACCAGTTAGGAGGCTACTGCAACAGTCCAAGTTAGAGATGAAGGTAAGCAAATGTTAGGTAGACTATGTGGTGGTGGTGGATGAGATACAAAGAATGATTCGAAAGCTATTTAGGAAGTAAAGGTGACGAGACCCGGCGACAGACTGGATTTTGAGTGGGAAAGGAAAAGAAGATAATGATCAGATTTTTACTCCTGGGATGGACATACAGATGGATAAGTATTGGATATTAACCAATATCAGGAGTAGTTCTGCATGAAATCATGATGATCAGTTCTGTCCTGGACAGGTTGAGTTTGAGATGCCTTTGGGACACCTAAATGAGGACATAGTAAATAGCTGAATATACATAATTGGAGTAAGGAAAAGAAGTCAAGGAGTCTCTGGTACCTAGATGGTAATAGAGTTTGCTGCCTTAGCCACTGCACATGTGCCAAATGTAAGGGCCCCCTGATACTCCCACCAATCATACCCACTAGCCCTGGCAGCCCATATGGTGAGAATAAGAAAACATCAGGGATGGCCTTTAAAACAGTGAGTTTCTCCTCCACTAGACTCTCCTGAAAAACCACACTGACTCAAAGACAGCTTTATTCCACCACCTCCCACAAGCAGTCTGCTGCCAAGTCATTGCAATTCTACCTCTCAAGTCCATCCGCTTCTCATCACCCTGCTGCTACTGTGCCTTAGTATAGGCCCTACGTGGCCCTCCAAATCCATCCTCCACCCAGTCATAGTGGTCTTTCTTTTTTTTTAAATAAATTTATTTATTTTATTTATTTTTATTTTTGGCTGCATTGGGTCTTCATTGCTGCACGCAGACTCTCTCCAGTTGCGGCGAGCGGGGGCCACTCTTCGTTGTGGTGTGTGGGCTTCTCATTGTGGAGCACGGGCTCTAGGCTCCTGGGCTCAGTAGTTGTGGCTCACGGGCTCTAGAGTGCATGCTCAGTAGTTGTAGCACACGGGCTTACTTGCTCCGCGGCATGTGGGATCTTCCCAGACTAGGACTCGAACCCGTGTCCCCTGCATTGCCAGGCGGATTCTTAACCACTGTGCCACCAGGGAAGCCCCACAGCGGTCTTTCTAAGTAGTGTCTCCTTCCTCTCTTTCCTCCCCCCTTTGAAATAGTAATGAGGTTAATTATAGTAACAGCTCATACTTATAGAGTACTTTAGGCACTGTGTTTAAATCTTTACATGGGTTATCTCATTAACGGTCGCAATTTTCTAAAACAGGCATTATTATCTCTCTCTCTCTTTTTTTTTTACAAATAAAGAAAAGGAGGCTTGGAGAGGCTACGTAACCTGCTCAAGATTGTATAGCTAGTAAGTGGTAGGGTCTAAAGCTTACACACTTAGCCATTATGCTCTACACACATTGTAAACAACAAAAAGGGAAGAATAAGGAAGAAGAAAGCAATCACCTGTTAAGAGACCTTAGGCAAGGCCCTCTCTCAGAGCCTCAGGGTGCTGACTTGTTTTGAGGAGGCTGAACTAGATGCTCTCTAACAACCCTCAGGCTCTAATTTATGAAATAGGATAATGGAGAAGGGGGTCAACGTTTCCCATCTCTGGCTTCCTGCTAGGATGCCCATGCTACTATACTGCCTGGTCACTGATCAGCTGAGGCAGCTGTGACCCTTCTTTATGTGGCCAAACATAATGTGGCTTGGGGTGTCCTTTGCCCAATTATGTTGGGTTTCCTGGGAACACTATACCTGCAGAAGCCCTAGTCAATGTCCAGTCTTGATTCTTAGAAGTTTCTCCCTATTTTCCTTTGTACTCTGGCCTCTTGGGCAGGTCAGCAAGGGCAAAGGCTGCCCTTGAAACTGGAGCTCCCTCTCCTTACACCTGAGTCAGGCTCACGGGCCTCTCTTCCTCCAACTCTCCCCAAAGTCTGGATGCTGGGCTTCTCTGAGCCTGTTTGCATATCTGAATCTGGCTTTTCCCAGAGGTCCCTTATTCAGGACACCACTTCCTGCCCTCAAACGAATGAGGAGCTCTCCTGCCTCTCAACTGTTCTAGAACAGTAATTTTCAAAAATTTTTGACAATAACCCATACCAAGAAATATATCTTAAATTGTGGCCCATATACTCATATGCATGTATACAAGCACACACACACATGCACACACACACCCCTATGTACACAGACATATAACTGCAACAGAACTTATTACCTTTATAATGTGCAGTGAACTTTGATAGGTTCTATTGCAGTCTGTTTCATGAAAATTATCCTAGTCCAATCCACTGAATTCATTTCATGAGCCCTACATGGCTTGAAAATCATTATAAAACCATGCACTAGTTCACCTTTAAACCAATAGTGAGGAGAGGAAGTCTAACTATCAGTAGTATCAGTAAATTAAGGACAAAGGATTGGTTATGAAAAAACCAATCTTCATGGACTTCTCAGGATGTGAGGTAACTACCTGAATGTGACCAGGTCCACAGTAGATGTGACTAGCTTTGCAGCATAACTGTCTCAAGGTATTTTATAGTAAGGTGAATACAAGCCACAATTACCCAGTGTAGTTGTAAGTAGTCTGAAATAACTGTGCTCCCCCTTCTCTCTGCTCTGTAGAGCACTGGATTGGGGGAAAACCACTGTCCATTTGAAGTTGCAGGAATTAAGTATAATTCTTGAGGTACAGAGTAAACCCAAAACCAATCAAACTTTCAACAGGTGCTTTCTAAGAGAGGAGTCAGGTCAAGAAATATTTACCTATGTAACCAATACTGTGCTCACTGCTATAAGAAAATGCTGATGGTATGGTCCTTAGTCTTATTTATAATTCAGTATGGCTGGCACATAGTATGAGCTCAAAAACATATCTGTTGAATAAATGCATGCATAAGTTGATTTGGTGAACTAAGTAGAAGCAAAGCTTCGCCATAAAAATGGGACTCTGTTACAGAAAACGTGTTTACCCAATGAATACTTTTTGTGTCATGTTTAACAATCTCCAAATCTCAAGCACTTAGCTAGTATACATTCAACAAATGTTTATTATATCTCTTATGTGCCAGACACCCTGCTGGGATAAAGAAGTAAGAGACATATGGCTCCTTCTGAGAGATTGTTTAAAGGTCAAAGATTCTTCCTACCCTAGGATCCACTAACCTTTGAAATGTGATTTTTCAGTATGTCTACGTCTCCACTCTCTTGAGCCGGGCTGGCCTTGTGAATTGCTCTGATCAACAGAATGTGGTATAAGTGATGTGACAGTTCTGGAGCCCAGGGCCTCAAGAGGACCTGTAGCTTCCACCTTCTCTCCCTCAGAGCACTGCCCTGAGAAAAACATGCAAGGAAGATGGTCTAATTTGCTGGATGATGAAAGGTCATACAGAAGAGAACTGAGACACCTTGGCCAAGAGCCAGCACCAATTACCAGACATGTGAAGGGAGCCATTTGGACTTTCTAGCCTGGCCAAACTTCTAGCAGCCACATGAGTAAGTCCAGCTGATCCAGTAGAGGAGCTGCCTAACCAACCCATAGAACTGTGAAAAATATTAAACCATTGTTTTAAGCCACTTAGTTTGGGGGGTGGTGTGTTATGCAGCTAGAGAGAATCAACACAGAAACTGATACCTAAAAAAGAGACATGCTGGCCTAACAAAAAACCAGAGCATTGACTTTGGAGCTGGCTGGTGAGCAGAAGCTAGAAAGGCAATGAAGAAACTATTAGTGAAGGCTGGAGGAGCAGAGAAGAAATTGCTATTGGAGTCTGGAGAAAAGTGAACTGTGTAATTCAGTGGCAGGATAATTGGCAAAATTGTCATCTGCAGTAACTTGGAAGATAGAAAATATACCTAATGAACTTGTAGATACGGCTTAGGAGCTTTCTAGGTAGAATGTTGAAGAAACTATCAACTGGCTTTTTTTAGCTGCATATGATAAGGTACGGGGAGAAAGAAATAAAGAACTACTCAGCTTGCAAGCAGAATTTAGAGTAAATATAGAGCACAGAGTGTGCTGGGTTAGAAAACTGTTTTAAATTTTCATTTTTTCTTGCCAACAAAAGAGTCTCATATAGTAAGATATGACCTAGAGATAAAGATCAAATCAAGAGTATGGCTGTGCAACCCTTTATTAAGACCTCAAAAATATTAAAGATGGTACATTGTAGGGCTCTCAGCTAGACAAAAGAACTTCTAAGAATCTCAAGGGCATTTTTCCACAGCAGCCTGAGCCACCCAAAGTAGAGAGAGGCCTATTTGAAAAATAATTATGGATGTGGTT
The DNA here is from genome assembly GCF_028023285.1 of Balaenoptera ricei. NCBI lineage: Eukaryota > Metazoa > Chordata > Mammalia > Artiodactyla > Balaenopteridae > Balaenoptera > Balaenoptera ricei. The sequence continues at coordinate 91,234,722 of NC_082644.1, read as the reverse complement.
TTGGAACATGGAGTGAACCCAGTCAGATTCATAGAAGACCCATGAAGTTTTTGAGATAATTGTATCACTGAGAGTGCCACCAGCTTGAACTACTGAGGCGGTCCCAAATGAAAAGGAACCTCTGAGGCCCCAATTTCCTATATGCAGGAAACAGGGTAAGAAGTCTACTCAGCTGCAAACATGGGCTATGTCTCAAGGAAAAGGAAGACTTCTCAGAGAGCAGAGCCAAGAACCCAGGTGGCAGAGCCCAGAGCCAAGGAGAACAATGGAATAGAAAACACACATAGGAGTAAAACCAGACCCTAATCAAGGCACATTTCATACCTCAGAGTAGGGGCCCTGCTAATGTATAACCAGCTGGCTTTCAGAATTGCTATGGACTAGTGAGTGCTATGTACCTCCTATTTCTCTCCTTTTGGAACAGGAATGTCTCCTGTGGTTATTCTGTTCCTGTCTCACCACTGCTTGCTGGATGTGTGTGTGTGGTTGATGTGTGTTTTGTCTATTGGTCTTTTTTTTTTTTTTTTTTTTAAGATTTTTAGAAATTTCATATTATGTCTGAAACATTTATATTAACATATTTCCATACATATTTCCATACAAATACAAATATAAGATTTTTAGAAATTTCATGTAATGTCGGAAACATTTATATTAACATATTTCCATACAAATATGTATGTGTGTGGTTGATGTGTGTTTTGTCTATTGGTCTTTGAATCAGAAAGATTCACACCTGGGGAACCTCAACAACATCTGGACACGACACTAGTCTCAAGATCCCAGACTTCAACCTTGATGTGATAATTGGCATGAGATTTGGGGGTCCTAAGATAAGGGTGAGAATATTTTGCATGTGGGAGAAATGTGAATAATCTGTGACCAGAAGGAACTGTGATAGATTGTTTAGTAGCCCCAAATGACTCCCATCCTAGTACGCATAAAGATGGAATCTATTTCTCCATATTATTTAGTCTGGGATGGTCATATAACTTGGCTTTGATCAACAGAATGTAGCGTGCACATTCTAGAGCCTATTCCTCAAGAGGTCCTATAGCTTTTTCCTGTGCTTTCTTAGAATGATGTCCTGAGACCACTGTGTAAGAAAGCCAGTTTAGCCTATGGGAGGATGAAAGGCCATGTAAAACAGAGTCGAGGAATCCCAGCTGATAACCAGCATCAACTGCCAGACATTCAAGTCAGTCCATCTTAGACCATCCAATTCAACTGACCTTGAACTGAATGTAGCCACATGAGTGAGAGCAGGTGAAGCTTGCAGAGGAACTGCCCAACCAACCCACAAAATCATAAGAAATAATAAACTGTTATTGTAAGCCATTTAGTTTTAGTGTAGTTTGTTACACAGCAGTAGATAACTGAAGCGACCCTGATTTTACAGATCTTATAGTCTAGTGGAAAAAATAGACAAGTAAGCCAGTAATAACAGCGAAAGGTGATGATCCTCATAATAAGGAAGTACAGGAGAGCTACGGGAGCATATAGCAGGAAAACAAAGCCTTGTTTAGTGGGAAGGCATGGCTGTACAGAGGAAGGAGCATTCACTCTGAGAGCTGAAAAATAAAAGGTACTTTTTGTCCATATAGATAAAAGGATCGTTATATGCAAAGGTCCCAAGCTAAGAAAGAACTTGAGGAAATACAACAGGGCTGTCACATCATGAGAGTCTGGTTAATGAAGGGAAGAAAAGAGAAACAGAGGAAATAAAGAGCAAATAAATAATAAAATGGCCGACTTAAGTGCTGACATAATTACCTTAAATGTAAATGGTCTAAATGCGTGAATCAAAAGAGCCCACAGTCCATAGGTTAGCACTGAATAACAAGGCAATACACCTACCATTTGGTTTTCTGGGATCTGTTCTCTGCAAGTCTGGGGAGAGATGCTGCTCCTTCTGGGGGGCTCTGCTTGGAGACCCTCTGCCTGGAGACCGTCTACAGGCTTTCCGCTCAGGGCCCTGGGCCTTGTCGCTGCAGGGAGGCTGTTTGCTGGGCGCCCAGCTCTGCCTGCGGGGCTCAGCCTGGGTGCTGGGCAGACAGGGAGGAGCTTGGGGTCTGCAGGAATCTGGGCTCAGCCTTCCCTTCTGCTGTTCTGCCTCTCTTCGCCTATTTTCTTCTTCTCGCTTCCTGGGAGCAAAGCCAAAGGGGAAGAGGAAAAAATTAAGAGCGTTCGTTACCTGTTCAAGTGTTCCTGAGTGAGAATTGAACTTTAAAAGGAGCTACCACAACACAGGGGGGATTTGGAAATTCAGAATTTTCACAATTTCACAATTTCCTGTCTTTTATCCAGGTCTTATAGCTCAAAGGATGATGGAGGCAGAAAGAATCGTATTGATCAACCTGTGCCCAGTTGAGACACACATGATATGGAACTTTTTGGTAAGACGTAAGAGGATCCCAAAGTGTGTGTGCCCCAAGTGTGTGTGATCCCTGGAACTACCTGTGACTACACCCCTTTTCTCCTATTCCAGAAAGCACATCAGAATGCAACTGAGAATGATAGTCAGAGGGATAACCCTTAATCTTCTCTATTTCTTAAAAAGACCACTGGTAAACCTTAATGATTACAAGAAAAAATTACAAAGCACCTCACAAGTGATTATAACACACCTGTGAGGTGTGTTATAATCTCGTAACACTGCCATCGAGAGCTCTTAGCTTATGGGTCAAACCCACTCAACTTGCAGATGAGGCCCAGAAGGTACAGTGATTTTCAAGAAGTCATACACAAGTAGCTGGTGGCTAAGCTGGAAGCTTTGGGTAGCAACAGAATAGAGAGGGGAGGCCAGGACTAGAAGTGAGTGGCCAGATGAGACAGATGGGCTGAGGGAGCGCAGGTCCAGAAAGGGGCCAGGTGCTTAAGGATGAAGTGGCTGAGTTAAGGACAGGATTTGTTTGACTGATGTCATTAGTTTGTAGGGATATCCAAGGGAAAAAAAAGAGGATGAAAACGAACATTTTCTGCACCTCTCCTGTGCTGGGCACTGATGATACAGTGATGAGGACCACAGTTCGGCCCTCCCTTGAAGAACCTTCTACCCAGAGCGGAACAGCTAGGACAACAAAGGCTTAACATATGATGGAAGAAATGTTATAATAATGTGCTTGCACAGAGGAAGTAGTGATTAATTTTGTGGAGGAACCTGGAAGAAGGTCCCAACTGTTGATTCTCAAAGATGTGTAGGAGTTTGCCAGGCAGGTAGGTGGGAATGAGGAAGTTAGTCTGAGGGAGCAGTCTGGGCAAAGGAGAGAGTATGGAAAAACTGGGTCTGTTTTGCTTCTTCTGACCTTTAAATAATGCTTGCTATAAACAGCAGGCACCCAATACATATTTGCTGCTCAGGAAGAGAATTTGGTTGCCATTTAAGGGTGCAGTTTAAAGTAGAATAATTAGAGGTATAGTGAAGAGAACACTGTACTGGGAAGTATAAGAATTCTTCTGGTCCTGCCTCTGCCAGTAACCACAAAAAGACCTTGAATAAGTCACCTTCCTGCCGAAGACTCAGTTTCCCCAGGTCTAACACTCACATGATGGCTAATAATCCTGAATTGATTTAAGGGTCTGTTTGGAATGTCTTTATAAAATCGGGGCTGTGTTATGTAATGAGATGGGGAGATTTCTTTTATCGGAGTAGCTGGTATCAGGGTCCCTCTTAGTGGGGGACCTTGTTTAGACAAATACCTCAGTAAGCTTGGGGACAGGATTGAGGGCTGGTAGAAGGTGAGACCCTCAGGGCCTAGGTGGTGACTGGCTTGGGGATCCAGAAAAGAGGCCTGCTCTGTCAGGACACAAAGAATTTGTTTGTAGCTCCTGACAGGGAGGGAAGAGATGAAAGAACAAGAGAGAAGGGAGGGGGAAGAAAGAGAAGGCGAAAGACTGGGTACTGCGTGGAGCAAGGGCCGGGCAGAGAATCGTCCAGGTGAGGGGACAGAAAAGGACTTTAGATCTGTGATCCGCACACCTTAATGAATGGACTCTCCTGAGATCTTACTAAAACCTAGGTTCTGATTTACTGGGGCTGGGGTGGGGCTCAAGAGTCTGCATTTCTACCAAGCACCCAGGTCATACAGGTGCTACTGGTCCTCTGGCCACACCCTGAGTAGCAAAGCTTAAGAGAATAGGAAAGTCTCGTGTGGCCTGTTAACTATGCCATTAGAGGATATGCAATGTGAGTCTCCTCAATGACACCAGCTTCTCGGAAGGCCTCCCATGCTCATACATGCTTTTTTATAGGCAACCTGACAAGTTGTAGGGCTACGGTCCCAGAAATGGGACCAAGAGCTGAGGCAGAGACCCTAAGCTCCCAAGAAGTCATAGAATTCAGATTTCCATAGACTGTGCAATCTGAAGCAAAGCTTATTTATATCTCAAGGAACAGGAAAGTCCCAGATGACAGATATCTGAGTCACACTTTAATATAAAGCCTTGTCAACTTAACTCCCCACCACATTAAAAAAAAAAAAATTATTTATTTATTTATTTATTTTGGCTGTGCCGGGCCTTAGTTGTGGCACACGGGATCTTCATTGCAGCATGCGGGCTTCTTAGTTGTGGCAATGTGGACTTCTCAGGTGCAGCATGCGGGCTCTGAGTTGCGGCGTGCATGCATGCGGGATCTAGTTCTCCAACCAGGGATCGAACCCTGGCCCCCTGCATTGGGAGTACAGAGTCTTAACCACTGGACCACCAGGGAAGTCCCTTAACTCCCCTTCTGAAGGTCTTTCATCCTGTGTGGTGAAGCCCCTGATCTGGGGTCCAAGCTTGCCTCTCTGATAGGTTCCCACTGAGTGCAATCCCAGAGAAAGTGGTCAGATGGGTCGTGCTGACTGCTGTATAGCTCGAATGTTCTCATTTGACTCTGGCCTTGTTACAGGCTTTGCCAAATGCTGACACTTGTGTGCACTGCGTTGCAGTCGACAGGCGAGCTGGACAGCCTGTCATCTTCAGCGCCTGGGATTCACATGGATGCTAGCAAGTGCCATTTCAATGTGATCTGTCTGTGAGAAGGCTGCTTTTCAGAAGGTGGAAGCATCTGGGTGGCTGAGGTGCTGCTAATTGATCTAACAGCCGTGCTCCTGGCAGGCAGAGGGAGAGCTGCTCTTTTTACGAGCACTGATGAACAGAAGTGCTTTAAGAGAATATATTGGTCCTTCAGACAGACAGGCATGTGGGGTTGCCTGGCTTGGCATTTGCATGGATATCATTGCCATCAAAAGAGGCTTTGAGGTGATAACCTAGACTTTGTTATTTGAGCAGTCATTTCTCCTTCTTTTAGGACACCAAACCCCTTTCCTTTTCAATTCCAAGAAGCCACTGTGCAATCAGCCCCTGGGCAAACCTTGTCACTGAAGACCTTTCTGGGCCTCCCACAAGGGCAGTCACAGGACAAACAGGGGATCTAGCCTTTTAGAGTGATCAGGATGGCCAGTAGGTAAGGGAGCTCTGCCTTCTGAAGACTTTTCTGGAGGGGGAGGTTTGCAAGGGGTTATTTTTTCATTTCAGTGGAACTCAGTAAGCAGATTCGGGAGAAAGAATGTAATCATGAGAATATATAATTACACACTTAGCTGATGAATAGAAGTAAATTAATGTTTTTTAAAAATGGATGCATTTTGCATTAAAAAAATCTTCCAGGTGGCACACAGCCCACAAATGTGCAGATCTCCAGAGCTGTGGTTCTTGATGTAAAAGTAGTGATCACTGAGGAAAAGGGATTAGAACTGGGAATTATGCATAAGCTGCATCCTATTTTATCTGTACTGCTGCCTTGAAACAAAAAGCAACCACACACACACACACACACACACACACACACACACACAGAGGATACAGCTCCTCAGAAAAGAATATGATCCCGTGTGTGTTTGTGTGTTTCCCTGGGGGAAAAGGTCCAGAACCACTGCTCACAATGTAAGAACTTGAAGGAATCTCACTTTAATGAGGGCAATGCACTTATTTGGTAGATAAGGAAACTGAGGCAGAGAGCTTAGTGACTTATCCAAGGTTACGTGCTAACAGCTTTCTATACACAGAGCTGAGCTGGAATTCAGCAGCTTTACTTCTTCCTGTAAAATTCATCTCACAAATCATTTTTAAAAATTTTACTCAGTCTTCTTCCATCATTTAAAAAAGTGAATTGGGTCATATGAAGAAAGTGGTAAGACTACATTAAAGTAACCATTAACAGCATTTCAAGCTAGCTTCTAGCATAGCTTTTAGTCCTGAACCCTTAGACTCAATAACTGTCCTAAAATTTAAGTGTTTTTTCCCCAACTAATTTATTACAGAATGTCAAAGATCTTTAATCTTCACGGTAGGCCATCCTATACACTTGACTTATTTTTGTAAAGTTTAGGAAACAAATACAAGAAAAAGAACCAATGTTATTCTACTTTACATGAAAATTTAAAGAGAAAAAAAATCCTGTCCATGACACAGCAAGTAATATTTTAGCAGGAAATTTATTAAGATAGCAGAATCTTAATGTATAAACTAGTCCCACATTTTCCTCACCCTTTTTTTTTTCTATTATCTTAAGGGAAATCAGCCAGACAACAGCTTTTTATGGGCTACCAATTAGTCTGGTTTGTACTGTCTCTTCTAGAGCAATTTTTGCAGCTCCCCAGAGGCTCACAGTATAAAAATGTAAGAAAGCCAATTGGGGATCAGATCTTTGACAATCTCTGCTTTGGGTCCTATGCACCACAGGGTAAAGAGGGTCTCCAAAGGATGGGCTGGAGGAACGGGGCTGTTTCACCCAGGGAAGAAAAGACCCAAGGCATACACTGCTGGTGCAAATCTCTGAAGGGCTGTTGTGGGTCAGAGATATACCCTGGAGCCCTCCCAAGCCAGATCTAAGACTCAAGAATGGGGACTTCTGCAAATGAGAAGCCTAGATAACCACTGCAAAAAAAAAAGGCCAGTAAGAAACCAAGTGATCAAAAGATTGCTTGATGTGCAGAGAACCAGATCAAAGGCAGTAACTTCAAAGACTTGAATGCTCCATGGCTTCAGCATCTCAGCACTGAAGGCGTCTGTCTGCACGATACGGCACAGACCTGCCTCTGGGCCTGGAAAGTTTAAGTCCTAGAAGTTGATGGATTTTTTCCCTACCCCACTATGTGGCTTCCACAGAGAGTTTTAGTTGTCAATTTTTAACAAGAAGAAATTAATTCTGTCAGACACTGCAGAAATAAAGCAGGCTCATTCTCATTCATGAGTATTCAAGTTGCCATTGCCATGAATATAGGACTAAGAGAGGTTTGAGAGATGTGATTAAAATGGTTTCCACAGAAAAGGGAGGTTAAGTTAGTGTGTCCTGCTGTTGTACCGCTTTAACCCAGCTTTGCCCTAGTGCCATTCTTGTTCATCGTCCTGGTGTAGGCTTGGGGCCAACGAGTTTTCTTAACTTTCTCAAGGATTTAGGAGGATACTGGTATGCTCTGCTATGTTAGCTTGGAGAATAAGAAGAAGATTTTTATTGAACTATGTTGCAGAACTGATTCTGGTGGCTTGGTACCACTCTCTTAACAATCACTGGAAATGACACGGCACAAATGAAAAAGCATTGAGTTAGGACAAAAGCTGACTTGGGGGCCTGGTGACTTTTGCCACCAACAATTACATGTTGCATATAAGTCAGGAAAAAGCAGCAAGGTTGTTCCATGCTGGCCTGTCAGATGGTGCTGGCATCCGGAGAGAGCCTCTGGCATAAGCATGGCTGGAGGGCTGATTCCCCTGAACCAAGCAATGGTAGGAGTCCTGGCTTTGGGTAAGACTGAGATTCATGTGCCAACTCTCTCCCTTACTAGCTGTGTGATTTCAGGCAAGTTAATCTCTCTGTGTTATTTTCCCCTGCATGAAATGGGTTTAAGGATAGCTGCCCTGTCTACTTCATTGGGTTTTGTACAAATTTAATGTACAAGAATTGTGTAAGCTATGAAGTACTATATTAATATAAGTAATCATTGTTACTTTTATTAACAGGTAAAGCTGTTAAGCTGCAGCTGCATCTGGTTAGAAGTGAAGAAACCTGGGTGTGGTATGAGTGCCTTGCCATCTAAGAGCTACAGGGCTGGGCCTGTTGATATTTTCAGAAAATGCTCATTGTTGAAACCACACAAATCCGTTTTCTGTAGAAGCCATTTAAACCACATCTCTCAAGCCTCTCTTAGGTCTTGTATTCATGGCAAATAGCAACTTGAATGCTCATGGAATGGGAAAGAGGCTGCTTATTGCTACAATGTCTGATAGAATTAATTTCTTGGCAAAACTGGGCAAATACAACTCGCTGGAGAAGCCACATAGTGGGGTCTAATGTTCAAGTATATGCAGTGATAAACCTTATTGCTCTTAGGTTTCTTTTTAAAATCATAAACCTGTCAAATGGTAATTTGCTCATGATAAATATGGAGGGAGCTGGAAAACCAAATGCACAAATACAAGTGCCAGTGTGTGTTATGAGGATAAATGGTACATAAATGTGTTTGCTGCCTGAGTAAGGCAAACAAGTTACAGTGATTGGTCCACTTACAGAGACTGAAGGAGACCTCAGAGAGGACCTGGTCCAATCCTTCCATTTGACAGAGGGGGAAACTAAGGCCCAGAATGATGAACGACTTAGGTAAAGTCTTAGACCCACTGTAGGAGCAGTTACTGAACACATATTATTAAATGCTTGCTATATATCAAGGGCTCTAAGGCACTAGAAGTATGGAGGTACATAATATAATCCCTGCTCTCCAGGAATTGACAATCTAGTGGGGAATCAGACCCATACTTCCTGCAGATAGTGAGTTCTAGATGTGATGCATGCTGAAATAGAGATATCTACCCAGAGCTAAGGGACGATGTGGGAGACTAATTAAACTAGAAGAGAAAAAAAGGCTACATAGAAATAATGTCAAAATGAGAAAGGAGGGATGTGAGAAAAGGTTATTTCAGGCAGATGGGAGGGCACGGCTCTCATAGAATCTTTGACTCTGAAGAGATCTGAGAGACCAGCTCTTCATATACTTTTAAAAATTCCTTATATATTATCCTGGAGAGATGACAATTCAGTTTCTGCTGGAACATTTCCAGTGAGAGGAAACTGATTACCTCACCAGACAGAAAAGGTTTAGCTCTAACCTTTTCAGGTGGTATTGCATTGTATGTGGGGGTCTGTCAGATTCTATCTCTTCATTGTCGCTGAAAAACAGGCTTAGTAATATTTGGTCTTTGACTTCCTCTCGAGGGAATGAGAAAATGTCACGCATTTTAGGACCTTTGATTTACAGACTGTTAGAGCTGGGAGGAACCTCAGATATCATTTAGTGCGATTTAAAAAAAAATTCTTTCTATGATTCACGAACCCTCTTACAGAATGTAATAAAAATCCAAAGATCCTCTCCCCCCCCACCAAATGCACATATGCTCATGACACACAAAATACTGCCTACAGTTTCAGGGCACTCATGGAGCCCCAAAGCTTGTCCTGGACTAAGAAATCTTTTCATTTGACTGACGAGAAGCTGAGGCTCAGGGAAGTGGGAAGGTATGGAGTAGAACCATGGAAGTGGTTCCCCATGGATCAGACCACTGGATGAGCAGAAGACTCAGACCTATGGGTCAACCCTGAAGAAACGCACTGACAAACTGAGCATGTCTGGGGAGCTGGCTGCAAGCGGATCTGCTACAAAGTGAGAAGGAGAGCTGGGGTATGAGTGCGAGGATCATGAGCACCTTCTTTAATTATCTGGAAGTTGGTTTATAGAAAAGGATTTAGACTTTTTCTCTTTTGCTTCAAGGGGCAGCTCAAGATCAAAAGGGAGAAAAGAACTTCTGCCAGACAGAACTGCCCACTAATGAAATGTGCTGCTTGAGAGGCACATACCTTGTCACTTGACTTTTTGAGGACACAGCACAACTTCCCATGCGAGGGACTTTGGCATTACAAGAGTTTGAAGTGGGTGACCCAAACTGGACTTGATTATGTAACTCTAAGAGTCATACTCAGTCTCATACACTAGCCAGAAGGAAGCTCAGGTCTCCCGAGAGCGTGGTGGTAAGTGAGGAAGTGGCGAAAGTTCAGGATGGCTGAGGCCTCAAGTGTGAGGGGTGGCAGGGTGGGACTAATGGAGAGAGAAATGAGACTTGGAGATATAAGCGGAAGTCAAATGTTGAAGGGTCTGATGTAGTATCACGGATGGTATTCAAGAATGATGGCCTCCATAGAGCAGTGGGACAGAAGAACCAAAGCAAAGGACATTTCAGAAAGAGGAATTAGCAGAATCAGCGGCAGCAGCACTAGTAGGGAAATCAGGAGGCCAGGGGAGACAGGTTGTGGTGATGAGTTGTAGGTTTCACACAGTGAGCCTGAAGTGACAGTGACAACAGGACATGCACATGGAAATGTCCAATGATCTGACATACTGGCAAGTAACAAGTGGAAATGCCCGGTAGGCAACGGATGATTTGGGATTAGAGTTCCAGGAGCTCAAGATGTGAGAGAGATGAAAGGGTTATCTACAGAGATGAAGTAATTTAAGTTTTCAGAGTAGATATTTTTCAATGAAAAAAGTACAGCATGAATAGAAGTCTAAGGAGTTAGCCTGCAGTGCTGACCTCAGTGTGGAAATGGTATAATTAAGAAGATGTGAGAAGGGAGAGTTCAGGGACTTAGAGGAGATCTGAGATTAGAGAGTGAAATAAAAACCCGGGAAAAAGGAAGCTTCAAGGAATAAGAGTGATCAACATAAACACAGTCTTATTTTCATGTGCCTTCAACTCTGTGCTTTGGCAGGTAAACTACAGTAACGTGCATTTTGGCAACCTCATAGGAGGTGCAGTATGGGTTGTAAAGTGCTTTTAAATGGATTATAGGTATTTCCTAAATAGTATTTTCTAAAAAAAAATGACTTAGAAAATATGACTAAAACTTCTCTCTCTCCCAATTTCTCTACCAGTAAAATAGTAATCCCGTTAAGTTCAATCAGTTTCTTCGACATCCTTACTTTAAGGAAGGTGATTTCTGCCATCGTAACGTGAGAAATAGGGAAAGGTACGTTGAGGCAACATGATGTGCCTGGGCCAATGAGGCAGCAGCAGCAAAGACTGAATTTAACATTCTGATTTCTGTTTCTTAAAACCAAATCTAAAACCAAAATTAAACACTGACTCAGATTTTCAGAAATAACTTTTGAGAAATAAAATTAATACAACTTAAATCAGTTACTTCTCCATTTAAATATTTCTCTTGGAGATCTATGCTACAATATCTGTAGGAGGTGATGGTTAGGAAGTGTAAGAAACTTGTTCACTCCCAATAATGAGGACCAATAAAGGAAAGACTGTGACTGAGAAAAAGTACAGGAAATTTTCAGTTTCGGTAATTTCAATGATTATCACAGTAAGTACAGCTACCATTTAAAAGTGTTTTTAAAAATCAATTTCAGAAACTAAGAATTAAGAACGAAGAGGGCCTATCTTTCACAACACTGAAACTAATCAGGATAACAACTAAAAGGGTAGAAGGTGGGGGTTAGACTAGAAAGATGTCTCCTAAATCTCCTTGTCGGTTCAAACCCTCTGGGCTTGGAGTTACAAAAGGCCATGTTAGGGAAAAAATACTGCAAACCACTACTCTTTTTAAGCATGGCATTATGTGAAACCCCTTCCTCCGTATAGCTCTCCTGATAAATGTATTTTCAGTTCCCAGCGTACACTGACTTGGAACTCTTGGCCCCAGGCATACAGCCTCTGGGCACTATCACTGGCAAAGGAGAGGAAGAGGAGGCTTAGGTCACTAACAATGAAGACAGGGGTTTCCACTGAGCTGGAGGGTGCCTAAAATCAGCTAGTCTAATTTGTCATGTTTTACAGATAGAGAAACTGAGGCCCAGAGAGAGAAATACTGTGTTCAGTTCATCTTAAGTAAATATCAGATGCTGGATTTGAACCCAGGTCTCCTTTTCACTCAACCACAATCCTTCTATTCCACTGGAAAGGGAGTTTGGTGGGGAGGAGAACTCTGGGGCCCCTCTCTCCAGTAACAAAATAGAATGTGTTTGGATCAATATACTCTCTTTTGGGAACATACAAAGTCAGCCATGGTAGCTTTGTAGAGTCCCACCTCATATTCAGGTAGATATGACTTCAAAGTCGGAAAGTGGATTCTCACATATTAAACTTGAGTTTATAGAAACATCGGTAGTCGGAAATACAATATTCCTTCCCTTGCAGAGAATGTTTACTTGCAACTCAGGATAATTTGTCACATGTATTGCCCACTTACAGTTGTCACTCACATGCAGAGAACTTTTATGAGAAGGCTGCAGAAGAGGCACGTAGAGGCTTTAGGTTAATACTGGATTCTTTGGTAAAAGTGAAAAAAGCCTTGTTATGAGAAGAGTGCAAAATAATACTTCCCAAGATATCAACTATTTCAGTAGCTTCAGAGTCGCAGAAAATGATGTGTTTCTGTCAATCTTGTCTTGAAGATTGACAAGATGGTTAGCATTCCAGCTCATAGTGGTATTCAACTTCTTATTAACATAGTTTATCTTGCCTTTTGTTATTATTTTTAACTGTTATTTATTACACTTATGCTTCCTCCTTGTGGGCAAGATATGGTAGGATTCAAGAATTGGAAGGACTCAAGATTTGGAAACATTCAGGAAGTTATCCCTCAAGAATCTGCCTGTCATCTGTATCTTTCTCATCAGAGGTTTCGGTATTACACCTGCTAACGCAATACTCTCTTGCTATTTAAAATACCCAAAACAAGTATCAAAGAAAAGGAAAACCAAGGCATAATCTCGAATCAATTACTTATGGTAAAATAATCACAATGTATAATAGGCAAAAATGACTATTTTGCATATTATATATCATTATCCAAAAAAGTATGAGGTCCTCGAAGCAAGTACTATTTTTTCCTTAGGCTCAAGCCAAGAGTTTTGTATGTGTAGTAAGAATTCAATCAATATTCCTTGAATAAATTACATTACTTAGTACAGATGTGTTAAGGAATAGGTGGGGGAAAGCAAATTATTTATGCAAGTTGGTTGCTTCAATCAAATCAAAACTAGACTTAGTCTAGCGAAAGTAGGCTAGATATTGGCATGAGCTTCTTTTGGAAAGGTAGGAAAGGTGAGAGGACCAGTTATCCCTTCGTAGCTTACTGCAGGTAGCACCCCCATCCCCCAACTCCTTGCCATGGGTGGGTGTGACGGTGATTGGTTCCAGAGTTAGAAGGTCAGGGACTAACCTAGAGGAACAGCCACCAAGTAGAGATTAGGCCGTTATCCTTCCTGTTAGCCTCAGTCCTCTGAAGGGCTGGTGAGCAGAAGGGGGAATGTGACATGGGTACAAGGATCACAGGGATTTCAGATTCCCTCCTGATTCTCTCTCTTGGCCACTCCCACCACCGTGCCCCATTCCACGCTGACTCTGAGTTGTGAGAACACAGTCCCTAGATCTCATACTTACTTGGCAGCAGCATCTTTTCTCAACTGTTCATGCTTCATGAGGAGATTTTTCCGGTCTCGGAAAGCTTTTCTGACCTTGTACCCTTTGTAGACAGCCTGGATTTTGAAGGCGGCGATGTCCTGTATGGCTGCGATGGACAGGGCGCCGTGCTCCAACATGAACTGGATCACTTCATGGCGCTCACCAAGCAAAGCGTAATCGAGGGGCGTGTACCTGAAGCAGGGAGATTTTTTTTTAAGTGTCAGAATGTAGTTCAGGGCACAGTTAAACTGGCAATATTACGCAGCAGAAGGAAAACTCATTCTAAGATGTGGAAATGTTCCTCAGGCAAAGCTATCTTCTGTACTCCAGGACTGTTCCTTTCTTCTCTGATGCACACAAAACAAGGGTGAAGCTGGGGTCAGGTGCTTTGTGCTGTTGACCATGTCTATTCCTCAGTTTTGCTAACTTGCTCACAAATCAGAACACATGATCACTTTTCTTCTTCCCCATGTTCCAAGTAATTCCTTGCTCCTATCTGGAAAAAGCACTGCAAATAATATTCTGTGAGATTCATAAGTTAGAGCCTGTGATTACTGATAGTTAATGCTTATGAAATGAAAAATATACCTCCAAATGGAGAGATTTAGTCTATGATAAAGATGGCCCTTTAAATCACCACAGTAAGGATGGATTATTAAATAGAGTTGGGACAACTGGGCAACCGTCTGGAAAAAAAAAGATTCTTACATCACATTTCACTCCAAAATGGATGAAGCAAAGATCTAAATATTAAAAAGAAAAAAAGAAATCATGAAAGTACTAGAAGAAATCATGGAAGATTTTTTAAAATATTGGAGTGAAAAGTTTTTTCCAAAAAAAGATACAAAAATTTAGAAACCTTAAGATTGATAAATCCAACTACATAAAAATAACAAATATTTATAAGGCAAAAACACCAATAACAAAGATAAAAGATAGTTCTTCAAACAGGAAATACTAGTGGCTCCTAACATATAAAAATATGTTCAACCTCACTCATTTAAGAGAAATACAATTTAAGACTAATATGAGTGAGCACTTTAACCTAATGATCAGCTTAGCAAAGATCAGAAAGTTTAATAACACACTCTGCTGGCGAGGGTGGAGGGAGACAGGCTCTCCAAACGCTACCTTAATCTTTAGGGAGACACTTTGGCATGATATACAGGAATTATTCATGATATGCCCTTGACACAGCCATTTCACTTACAGGCATTTATCCTACAGATCTGCTCTCCTGTGTGAAATGCTGTATGTATGAGGATATTCATAGAAGCACAGAAACAACCTCAATTCCATCAACAGAGGATTGGCTAAATAAAGTACAGGCCATCCATGTAATAAAGTTACCTGCATAATGCGGCCATTATTGTGGTATATGCATATATAAGGAACAATTTCCAGGATGACTTGTTCAATGAAGGGAAAGAGAAAAAAATAAGAAACAGAGCACTATTATGGTGTGCTCCACTGATATAAAAAGAACACATCCCTGTGTGCTTATCTATGTAAAATATATCTCTAGAAGTTTCCCAAGAAACTGGTGACAGTGATGTCTCTGGGGAGGAAGCTAGTTGTCTCAGAGACGGGGGTAAGTGGGACACTTAGTTTTACTAAATGCCCTTAAATTTTGTACAGTGTGCATACCTTTTTGATAAATATATTATTTAGAAAAGATGGGTATTAGTGTCATATAGTTACGTATTTGAATCTCAACTGACTACTTTCTAGATGTGTGATTTTAGGCAGATTCCTTTAAAAAATATATCTTCTCTTGGGACTTCTCTGGTGGTGCAGTGGTTAAGAATCTGCCTGTCAACACAGGGGACATGGATTCGAGCCCTGGTCCAGGAAGATCCCACATGCTGCGGAGCAACTAAGCCCATGCGCCACAACTACTGAGCCTGCGCTCTAGAGCCCGCGAGCCACAACTACTGAGCCCACGTGCCACAACTACTGAAGCCCGCGCACCTATAGCCTGTGCTTCGCAACAAGAGAAGCCACTGCAATGAGAAGCCCGCTTACTGCAACAAAGAGTAGCCCCGATCGCTGCAACTAGAGAAAGCCCACGTGCAGCAATGAAGACCCAATGCAGCAAAAAAAGAAAAAAAAAAAAATCTTCTCTACTTTTGGAAATATAAAACAAATTGGATAAATACACAGAAGAAAGTAAGTCATCTATACTCCCACACTCAGAATTAACCACTGTTAATATCTTTGCAAGTATGCTTTCCTTTTTTAAAGAAAAATGATTACTTTGTAAAAATGACACATAGTTTAAGAATTCAAACAATGCAGAAAGTACAAAAATTTGAAGTAAACACCCCAAATTCTACCATCCAACAATGGTAATGATGGTTGTCACTTCCTAACTAACTTACTTGGTGTTTCTAAGCCACGCTTTTCCTAATCACAGACTTGGCATGAAGAGAGAATGAAATAACCAATGTGAGGAAGACAGCAGTGTGCCTGGCAAGAAGGAAGCAGTTCATAAAAGTCAGCTGTGATTGTTGATATTACAGGACATACACTGCAGCACAGCTGGTGATAGCACAGTCACTTATCACTAATATTATTTGCATAGGACTGAAACTAGTACTTATGACTACTGAAAAACCACCCGATCGGATCCCTCTGGGTGACTGTTGCTGAGTTAGTGGGTCAGAGGTGTTGGGAGGAAATAATCAGTTGATTGGTGAGGTGGAAAAATGACGATTATATGGATGCATGATTAGACACAGAAAATCTCCAATTATTATAGAAAAGAAACTTGCTCTTCAAAACTCACCTAACAGTCACAGTAAGATATAAAAGGAAGAGGTTTTCAGTAAAAGCAAAGGGTGATTTGATCACTTTAGTAAGGAAACTATAAATTCAGAAGGAAGTCCTAAATGCTAAAATTAAGGAATCTCCATTTTAGGACAGCTTGATCTGCCACTACTGTTCAGAAACCAGAAGGCCATAAAGTAGAGGTGCCTATATAAACTTTAAAACATTATTTATATGTAAATAGCATTTTGTAAATTCAGAAGAACTTTTACAAATTTCACTATATAGTCTATCAATAAAATGCCTTTCAGGGGCTTCCCTGGTGGCGCGGTGGATAAGAATTGACCTGCCGATGCAGAGGACACAGGTTCGATCCCTGGTCTGGGAAGATCCCACATGCCACGGAGCAACTAAGCCTGTGCACCACAACTAGTGAGCCTGTGCGCCACAACTACTGAAGCCCGCATGCCTAGAGCCCGTGCTCCACAACAAGACAAGCCACCACAATGAGAAGCCTGCTCACCGTAATGAAGAGTAGCCCCCGCTCACTGCAACTAGAGAAAGCCCGTGTGCGGCAACAAAGACCCAACACAGCCAAAAAAAAAAAAAAAAAAAAAATGCCTTTCATGACTGTACTTTCCCCAATAGAAAAAAATCATCAGAGTCATAGAACCACACAAGAGTAGAACTGAATTGAATTTCAGAGGTTTAGTTTAACACCTTCATTTCATAAATGAATAAACAGATTCAGAAAGATTAAGCAACTTACTGAAGGTTAAGTTACTAGTTACCTGCAAAATCTAGATGACTAAAATCACGTGACCCCCTGTTCAGTAATCCTTCCATAATTCATCTATCAATTATTGAATATATATGTCTCCTATAGAATGAAACTGCTTCTAAATCAACATGCAAATAACATATGTATTTTTAGTAAGCTTGATCATTTTTTCTATAATTACTAATATATAGTGTCTTTCACATAGTATACAAACAGTATTATCAAAATACAGCTTATGAAAATGAGGCCCAAATTATGCATTTACTTACAAATATGACAAAAAGAAATGACATGGGCATAATATACCCTAAAGAATGCTGAACTGGAAGTCAGCAGACCTGTGTGACCCTGGGCATTCTCTTCACTTCTCTGAGCTTCTATTTCCTCATCTGTAAAAGGTGAAAGGAAGGGGAGAAGAAGAACTAGATCTCTCAGGCTGCTTGTGGATGGAAAGTTGCATTTCAAATATGTTAAATATTTTTATTACAAAAAAATTATATTTTTATTATGAGAAAATTCAAGCACAAACAAAAGAGAATAGCATAATAATGCTTTATATTCTCATTACCCAAATTTAATAATTAGCAAAACTTTTGCCATATTTGCTTCATCTATCCCCTTCCTTTTTATTTTTGCTCAAGTATTTTAAAGCAAATTCCAGGGAAATTCCCTGGCGGACATGGTGCTTTCACTGCCAGATCCTGCAAGCCGAGCAGCGTGGCAAATAAATAAATAAATAAGCAAACAAACAAATAAATAAAGCAAATCCCAGAGCTCCTATCATTTAATCTCTCTGCATTTTAGATTCATCTATAAACAATGTGAACATAACCACAATGTCATTGTATTAACAAAATTAACAGGAATTCCTTAGTAAGATCTAATGCCCACTCTAAATACATGTTCTGATTTTCTCAAAAATGTCTTTTTTTTTTTTTTTTAACAATTGGTTTATTCAAATTACAACTCTCAGTCAATTTTTGATTCAGGGAGATACAATCCAAATATCTAGTAAGGTTTAAGATTGACATCTATGCCTAGTGTTTAAGCAACTGACCATATTGTGATTATTACGATTGAATTTTTCTTCATCCCAGACTCAATTTAGAAACATTCTAGTGCTGTGAATACTCCCGTCTATGTTAGAGTATGGCTGTCAGATAGTTATTGACTGAAAATCAGCAGTAGTTGGCAAAAATTATGTCTATACAGTGCACATCAAGTGGTTTGTGTCAATGCATGTGAAGTAAAAATTAGCACTACATTGATGGTAACCAGTCAAGAAACAATGTAGATAAAGACAAGAGACAAGATTCAACTGGACTTGCCATGTGGGAATGGTCTGATGGAATGAGTAGAATGCCTAAACTGGAATGTCAATAAACATAAAAGGCAGTGCCAAGTCCCGACATTTGTACATCAAGGTGCATGGCTGATGAAACATTAAAGGAGACTGGGATATTGCCACTGTCTCTTTTTATCTGTAGACTGGCAAGTACACTTAGGAGGATCTTTCCTTTGGTCTTTTGGTCTGTAATTAACATGTTTACTCCAGCAGGCAGTAAGCACCTTAATTCACATGTCTATTTAGGTCTGAAATTCAAGGGTTAGCATATAAATGGAAATTGAATTACAAAATATTACTTTTTTTTATTGTTTCCTAAAAAATAGCAGTCAGGCAGTGAACACTGTTATAGAATACATCCTTATCTTTCCCTTTTGTTTTTTCAGGATTTCAAAGGGAGAAACCTTCAGCACCCTCACATATCTGTTTTAATGTCAAAACCTCAGCCTTGAGGATTTCACTTGGCTTTCCAGTTTCCTTAAATGTCCAAATGCCTAAATCTTCAAGTCTTTTTTTGTTTTGCAATTGTCATTTGACTATAATAGAGACAGTGAGTTCTTTATATAATTGTTACCAAGTCCAAGCTTGCTCTGCTTGCCACACGGCAGGCCAATGAATCGGAGACAAGGTGTTGAGGCAAGGAATACTTTATTTGGAAAGCCGGCAGACCGAGAAGATGGCAGACTAGTGTCTCTGCAAAACCATCTTATCTGGGTCTGGATGCCAGTTTCTTTTACAGAATCAGAGAGGAAGAGGCAGTGAGGAAGTAAAATAAAAGGGCAACCAGTCTTGCAAAACATCTCCTGGAATGGCCAGCCTCGGTGAGGGCATGTGTTGGTTTCTTTTTTCTTGCAGCCATTCATAGGTGGGCAGCGTTCCCTGAGGCAGGCCATTATGTATGATTATAGTAACAAAAGGAACAAAAAGCAAAGGTTAAAGTCAAAGAAACAGATCCAATGTGGAGTCCGATTTAGCTCTTCCCTGTTACAGATCACTCCCAAAGTAAGGCATACTAATCTGCTTTATCTAAGTCTGCACATGGTCTAAGAATTCCACATAAGTTTCTAAGGCTGGTATGAAGCAGGGTGATGTTACTAGGAGCCTGAAAACACCGATCTGACAACTCAACAGTTATTTACTGAGCATCTACTTCATGAAAGGCACTGTGAGCAATACAGAGATGACCATGATCTTCAGTAGTTCTCCATTAATAGGGAAGACAGATTACATAAAATCATAATATAATGTGAAATGTGCCAAATGCTGTAAAGATTCACAGTGTAGGGAGAACACAGTTTGGGACACATGAATGTGGGACAGAACAATCTTCTTGGACGAGACTGCATTTGAACAGGGGAATGACATGATTAACAATTATATTAGCGATATGATTTAGAAAGGCTACTTTGGAAGGTGACGAATTGAAGGAGGGAAAGATCAAAAGAAGGAAAACAAGTAAGGCACTGCGATAATCCCAGAAAGAGTCAAAGAGGGCAAGATCTAGACAATGGTGCTGGTAATGAAGTGGAGAGGACAGTGTGAACCAAGGAGGGGTGCTGAGTCTGAAATAGAGATTGAGAACTCACCAGCACCCAAGTGAGTGTGGAAGCCTCGGTGGTTGGTCAGGTCGCCAAAGGAGATAGGCTGAGAGAAGAGATCCAGTCCTTGAAGACTGTTTATATTTAAAAAGTAAAAAATGGAACAGAAGCCAAAGAAATGGAGAAGGCTCATGATTAGAAGAGAATTGGGGGACTTCCCTGGTCGTGCAATGGTTAAGAATCCACCTGCCAATGCAGGGGACACAGGTTCAAGCCCTGGTCCGGGAAGATCCCACATGCTGTGGAGCAACTAAGCCCGTGTGCCACAAGTACTGAGCCTGCGCTCTAGAGCCCACGAGCCACAACTACTGAGCCCGTGTGCCACAACTACTGAAGCCCCTGTGCTCTGGGGCCCACGTGCCACAACTACTGAAGCCCGCGTGCCTAGAGCCTGTGCTCTGCAACAAGAGAAGCCACCGCAATGAGAAGCCCGCACACCGCAACGAAGAGTAGCCCCCACTTGCCACAACTAGAGAAAAGCCCACGCACAGCAACGAAGACCCAAAGCAGCCAAAAATAATAATAATAATAATAATAATAATAAAAGAAGAGAACTGGAGAAATTCCTGGGTGTTCCAGTGATTAGGACTCTGTGCTTCTACTGCAGGGTTTGATCCCTGGTCGGGGATCCCGCAAACTGTGAGGCACGGCCAAAATAAATAAATAAATAAAATAAAAGAAGAAAATATACTGTCACAGAAGCTTAGAGAAGATATAGGCTCAATAAGGTAAAGAAGAGGAGGCAATAGAAAGGAGATAAAGAAAGGCCAGTGAGGGTGGGCAGAGAAGACATCATGAAGACATCATGTGATTTATCAACTAGGAATTTGTCAGTGACCATTCAGACACAGATTTCAGTCTAAATGTGATGATGAAGAAATGGAGGCAGTGAAGACAGTGTGAGAGAAGGCAAAGAAGACAAACTTCAGAAGAAAGAGAACTGGAAAATAACAGATGGAGGTATAACTAATGGGGAAAGGTTCTGAAAGAAGTGGGAAAGATGAAGTCCCCATGTTTCCTCCGAGACAACACAGGCCTAGAGAAAGCCTCTTTCCTACAGAGTTTCCCATCTCCTGATAGAAAGAGCTGGTGGTGACCAAGAGTGCGGGGATGGTGTCACTGCAGGGCCATTTTAGTGACAGCACCCATGAACAATGAAAACTAAAGCACAGACCTGGGCTGGGGGCACTCAGGTATGGAAATCTGATTACCATCTTATTTGTTACCTACAAATTACTAGAATCTTCCTAGATCCAAGACCATCAAGAATCTCTCTTGCTTAGACTTCACACTATGTCTAGTCCCTTTTATTGGGCTTGGGTTCTTGGACAACAACTCCAGCCTAAATCTGTGGATCTCATATTATTCAAGAAATCTGTATTTAAATTAAAATCCCAAACTTTCATCTCAGTTTCTCCTTATTTTTTCATGCTGCATGGTGGCACCTCTGTCCACTAACTGATAATATCCTCTTCATCAAGAGAAACTTCTTGAATATATAACACATTCCACTGGCCTAACCGAATTCCTAGTCCTGGTCAGTCAGGACTCCCCTGACTTGATGCTACTAGCCAAAAGCCAGAAGCCCTAATTTCTTCATCTGGAAAATGTGAGCTTGCCCTAGGTAATATCTAAAGTTCTGAATAGCTTTAAAATCCCATGATTCTAAATCAACACTGCATGGAACTTTTGTTCTTTTCTTCTGGTTCAGGATTTCTTAGTGTAGTGTTTCCTTATGAATATACTTATTATTTCTGAATCAATATCTAAACTTGAGATTTTTTAAAATATGGCAGAAAGGATGTGAGATGAACAACAATATATTCCTTTTATCAATGGCTTACCTCTCTTCATTGTTTTCCATCTGATTAGGGAAAGCAGCAAAGTCCAGTAGTAATTTAATGGCATCAAGGTATCCATTGTTACAGGACCAGTGCAAAGCTGTCCTTCCCTACAAGCATAAAGAAAAATCAAGTACATCTGGTGTCGGTATTTTTGGACACATATATTATGCTGACTCAAATATATAAACACTTCTCTCAAATTGCTTAATTACAAAAAGAGAAAATATTAAGTATACAGTGAAGAAAATGGACTGTATCTTAATGAAATGATCAAAATTAATACTATGTTAATAGGCATCACATGTCTCCAGAAGTGATACCCTGAGAAGAATTCAATATCACTTATGCAATATTCCAACCCAAAACGTAAAACTTGACTCTAATTATGATGAATCATTAGGCAAACTCAAATTGAGTGAAATTCTATAAAATAAATGGCCTGTATTCTTATAACATTTCAATGTCATGAAAGATAAAAAAGGCTTGAAGCATTGTTAGAGATAAAAAGGAATACTTCATAGTGTTAAAGGAGTCAAAGAGGAAGGTATCACAATCCTAAATCTATATGCACGTAACAGCACAGCTTCTAAATATACAGGATTAAAATTGACAAAATTGAAAGGGGAGATAGTCATATCCATAATCACAGTGGGAGATTTAAACCCATCTTTACAATAGTTGATAGAACAAATAGATAAAAAAGCAGTAAAGATATAGAAGGCATGAACAATACAATGTAAAATTTGAACTAAGTGATATGTATATAAAACATTGCATCGAACAATGACAAAATTAGTACCCTTTTCAAGTGTACATAGAACATTTATCAAAATCAACGATGTGTGGGGACATAAAGAAAGCCTCAAAAGCTTTTGAAAGATTAAAATAGTTTAGAGTATGTTATTTAACTACAGTAAAATTTAAGCTACAAATCAGTGTGGTAGGTAGAATAAGGAACTCCCTTGCAAAGATGTCTACATCCTAATCTCTGGAATCTGTAACTATGTCATATTAAATGGAAAGGGGGAATTAAGGTTGTAGATGGAATTAAGGTTACTAATCAGCTCACTCTGAGTTGTGGAGATTATCCTGGATTATCCAGGTGGGCCCAATATAACCACAAGGGTCCTTATAAGTAAGTGACAGAGAGAGGCAGAAGGTGAATGTCAGAGTGATGTAGCGTGAGCGAGACTCAGCCAGTCACTGCTAGCTGTGAGGAATGCAGCCATAAGCCACAGAATGTGGGCAGCATCTAGAAGTTGGAAAAGTCAAGGAAGCAGATTCTCTCCTAGACCCTCCAAAGAGAATGAAGTCCTGCCAACACCTTGGTTTTTAGGACATTTTGGACTTCTGACTTCCAGAACAGTAAGATAATAAATTTGTGTTGTTCTAAGACACTAAAAGTTTCTGGTAATTTGTTATAGCAGCAATAGGAAACCAATATAATCAATAACAAAAAGATAATGAGAAAATGCCCAACTGCCTGGAAATTAAACAATACACTTCTAAATAATCTATGGGTCAAATAATAAATCAAAATGGAAATCAGAGAGTGTTTGAGTTGAATGATAGTGATCGTACAATTTATCCAAATTTGTAAGATGCAGCTAAAGCATGCTTAGAATAAGAAACATGCTTAAATACATATATTGAAAAAAAATATTGAAAAAAATCAATGATTTAAACTTTCATCAAAAGAATCTTTTAAAAAATATTAAATCAAATCTGATGGAAGTAGATGGCAGGAAGTAATAAAGATAAGAGTAAATACCAATGAAATAGTGAAAAACATAAAATATAGAGAATAAAAAAAGACTGGAGTCCTTTGAAGAGACGAATAAGTAAGACTGAAATTTTTTAAAGAAAGGAAAAGAGAAAACATGTATTACCAATGTATGGAATGAATAAGAGGAAATCATTACAGGTCTTACAGACATAAAATAGAAAAGAGAATGTTATGATGAACTCTATGTGAATACATTTGACATTTTTAATAAAATGGATAAATTTCTCAAAAAAATGCAACTTACCAAAGCTGAACGGAAAATGATTAGAAAATCTGAATTGTCTTTTAATTATTAATGAAGCTGAATCAGTTATTAACAACCTTTGCACAAAGAAAACCCCTAGACCAGATGACTTCAGCAGGGAATTCTTCCAAACATTTAAGGAAGAATTTAACACAATCTTACACAAATTCTTTAGGAGAATAAGAAAAGTGGGACTACTCCCTAACTCTTTTTATAAGGTCAATGTAACCTTGCTACCAAAACCTGACAATACAAGAAAGGAAAATTATAGGTCAATCTCTCTCATGAACATAAATGCAAAAATCTTATAATATTAGCAAACAAAAATCCATCAATACATATATTTCAAAAATATATCATAAGTAGGACAATGTAATCAATGTAATGCACCACATTAATAGCAAAGAGTAGAAAAAATAACATAATCATGTTGATAGATGCAGATACAGTATCTGATGAAAATTAAACAGCTAGTTGTGATTTAGAAGAACCCTTAGCAACCAAAAATATAAGAGAACCTATAGCAAACATCATATTCAATGGTGAAATATTTAAAGCTTTCCCCTGAGAAGCCAGAATGACTTAAGGATGTCAGCTATCACCAGTTCTATTCAACATTGCATTGGCGGTCCTAGCTAGTTCAATAAGGCAAGACAAAGAAATGAAAGCCATAAGAATTGGAAAGAAAGAAATAAAAATGTTATTGTTCACAGATAGCATGATTGTTTATTTGGATAGTCCAAAACAATACACATGAAAACTAACAGAAGTGGGAAGTAGCTTACATAAGTAATATAAGTAATATACTACTTATGTATGAACTTGTAAAAAAAATGTAAAAGGTACAACAAAGTATAAAAGATGCATTTCTAATAACATTGGTATAGGGACCATATTTTACACATTTTTCATTATGTTACTTTCACATGTAGTAACAATCTTGATAAATACTTATTCAATGAATTAATAGGGAATATATTTTCTGACTTGGAAAACATAATATGCTAGTATTTTTAAAGAGTTAAAGTAAGTAAACTAGCAAAATATGTCAATATTGGCTAAATTGAGAGAAATCAATACACTGCTACATAGCTGAGGGAAGCATAGATTAACCTGCATGTTTTAATAATTGGTGTGACAGTATATATCAGAGCCTATTCACATTCATATACCATTCATTACTTTGATTCAAAAATCTCACTTACGTGAAATTATTCTAAGAGAATAACACAAAAGGAAAAAGTTAAATGCACAAAGATGATTAATGCAACATGTTCTATAAATAATGAAAAAGTATCCAGCAATAGTAAGTTACTGATTTAATTCTAAAGTCTAGGTTACAGGCATAGCTTGGACCTGACTCCCCCCAATACTACCACCACTGTTGTCACCTTGGGGTAATTATTTAAGCTCCATGAGCTTCAATTTCTTCCTCTGTAAAACGGGGATGATAATATAACTTCTTTATAGACTTGCTGTGAGGAGTGAATGAGTTATTTAACAGAAAGCTCTTAGAACTTTGGAATATTAAGCATCCATGGTTATGAAAAAAATTATATACCGATTGAAAAAGTACTGGTGATCATTTTGAGGGAGCAAAACAAAATGTGGTTTGTAAAATCATATGATATATATATTTATATACCTATATACATATGCCATGTATATATATTTTATAAAAGTTATCAAACCATTCCCATTCTATATGATGACTTTGTTAAATTATATACGGATATATAGGCAAGGACTAGGAGAGAACATGGACAAATACAAATCACTTTTAATTAACAGATTTGTGAGTGATCTCTTCACTTGGTAAATTGTTGTCTTCCTTAACTTTAGTTAACAAAGAAGCAATGCTCCAAACACTCTGGAGCAGACAATATAAAAAAGACCTAGAATTTCTACCTCTTTGTCTTGAATGTTAGGGTCTGCGTTATTTTCCATGAGCACGGCCATGCAGTTGATATATCCCCCATATGCAGCGCACTGCAGTGGGGTTCTTCCTGCATAATCCTGCACATTTGGGTTGATCTTATTTTCTATCAATATCTGGCAGACATCAGCATTTCCTCCCAGCGCTGCCCAGTGTAGAAGAGAATGTCCATCTTGGTCGACTAGATCTACCCTTGCTCCACCTGAAAAAGCAAAAATATAATGAAAATGTCTAATACAGAGAGCAATTATCAAAAAGAAGTTTAAAAAATATAACAACAGTCCTTTAAACGCTTTACTCTTAGCAAAAAGCTTTCATGTATATCATCTACTTCAGATTTTTACAATAAGCCTGTGAGCTGGTCAGGGTAGGACTCCTTCCGCTTTTACATAAGGTGAAACTGAGGATCAGGCAGGTGCAGTGACTTTTCACAAATCGAACAGCTACTAACAGGTGGAGCTAGCAGTGAACCTTGAGTTTCCTGATGCCAGGCTCTTCCCTCCATCCTCCTACCCAGGCAGCTCTCTGCCATGTAAAGCTATATTTCAAAAGGCAAATGCAGGGGCTTCCCTGGTGGTGCAGTGGTTGAGAATCTGCCTGCCAATGCAGGGGACATGGGTTCGAGCCCTGATCTGGGAAGATCCCACATGCCATGGAGCAACTAAGCCCGTGCGCCACAACTACTGAGCCTGCGCTCTTGAGCCCGCGAGCCACAACTAGTGAAGCCCGTGCGCCTAGAGCCTGTGCTCTGCAACAAGAGAAGCCACTGCAATGAGAAGCTCGCACACCACAACAAAGAGTAGCCCCCGCTCGCCACAACTAGAGAAAGCCTGCGCGCAGCAATAAAGACCCAACGCAGCCATAAATAAATAAATAAATAAATAAATAAATAAATAAATAAATAAATAAATAAATAAAATCTATTAAAAAAAAGGTGAATGCAAGAAATCCTACCTTTTGAGAGTGACTTGTTAGGAGCACTCTTAATAACTAACCTTTGATGAGTGTCTGAATCACATCTTTGTGTCCCATCTCACAGGCTCGGAAAAGTGGAGTATGTTTCATGACATCAGTAGCATCTACTTGAGCATTATTTTCCAATAATAACTTCACGGTGCTGACATGGCCAGAAAGGGCAGCAGCATGTAAAGCTAAAAAGGGAGCGAAAGAAAGTGAAGAACTTCCAAATAACAGTTTTACCTTTTTATTATCCTAACTATGTGTCTTCACTTTTGATTTTCTCATCATTTTGGCTAAATGCAATTTAATCTTCAGGATTCTCTATTTTTTAACTTTTATAGATTTCTATCTTCCTTTCTATTCATATGTATTACTCACACTTTTCCCCTTTCCTTCTACCTTTCTCATCTCACTGTTTTCTTCCTTTCCATCCTGTTGGTCTGAAATGGTCTCCTCTTCTCAGTTACTAGTTTATTATCTTTTCCTCTTTCTAAGAGGGTAAGAGAACAAAAAATGACAAAGAGAAATGATTTAAATGATGCAGGCAATTCTGCCCACAAACCCACTCAATTAGTATATGTCCCTGAGGGGTTGTGTGACGGGACCTTCAATCTACTGTTCCTTCAGTTGGTTTCCTGTGCTATTCCTGCAGTTGGTCTGTGTACCCACATGGTACTGAGAGTATGTGTATCTTACTGCACTGAGTGCATTTTTCATACAACATGACTCCAAATGCAAGCCAGCTATTTCCTCAGGGCCCAATTTCAAAAACAGCAATTCATTTCAAGACTGGAGAAAAAAGTGAGATGGAATGTAGTCTCCTCTCTGGTAAGGGGTTTGAAAGAGTAACTTTGACTACGTGTGAGTTTCATGTTACGCTGATCCCTGTCTACATTATACCACTCTAGTGCTTATGTCATCACTCTTTAGATTACTCTTTAAATTCTATTTAATTCATCACTCTCTAAATTCTGAACTTTTCAGGATAACTGTCTAGAGGCCTGGGCCAATTCTTTCTAAGGATTATGGCTCTATACTGCCTAGGATAATATTTCTTTCATAAAGTGTGATCCATGGACCAAACCTGGGATGCCTATGAAATGCAGATTCCTGGGGATTTGTTGAGAAGCTATTGCGGACTGGGTACTAATATA
The DNA here is from genome assembly GCF_028023285.1 of Balaenoptera ricei. Taxonomy (NCBI): domain Eukaryota; kingdom Metazoa; phylum Chordata; class Mammalia; order Artiodactyla; family Balaenopteridae; genus Balaenoptera; species Balaenoptera ricei. The sequence continues at coordinate 91,206,796 of NC_082644.1, read as the reverse complement.
ATGCTGGGAATTCAGCAGGGAACAAGACAGCTAAGGTTATATTCTCATAGAGGAAGCAAAACAAAACAAGACAAAAACACCGAATTAATAACATTTAAGTATTAGATGGTGATGGATGGTATAAGTAAAGAAGTAAAAAGTATTTTGATATATAGAGTGACTGGGGGATTACTTTTGATTGGTGGTTAGGGAAAGCCTTGCTAAGGCGCTGACATTTAAGTTGAGAGTAAATCATAAAAAAGAGACAGCAAAGCAGAGATCTCAAGGGAGAGTAGTCTGGGCAAAGAGAACAATGAGTACAGGGATAGGAATGAATCTATGTGTTTAAGGAAGGCAAAGAAGCTGCAGCACAATGAGTGAGAATGAGGTAAGTCAGAAAGGTAGAAAAGGCCGGATCATAAATGGCCATACAGGTCAGAGTGATGGAAGACACTGAAGGGCTTTACGTAGGTGAGTGATATTTGATTTATGCTTTCAACAGATCACTCTAGCTGTTTTGAGAATGCATTATAGTAAATTAGAGTGTAAGCAGGGAGACCAGTTAACACTAGCGCAGTTGACTGGGTGAAAACAGCGGTGGCTTGAACTAGGGTGACAGGAATGGAGATGGAGAGAAGCAGAAAGATTTAGAATATATTTTGGAGGTGGAGTCAACAGGACTTGTTGACAGGGTTTGATGTAGGATCTCTATATAGTCTGGGAATACCCCTAGTAATTCTCATGCATACTTGAGTTTGAAAAGCCTGACCTAAATGGCTGAATGTTAGTTTGGCCTAGACAAGATTCAGATGGGTGTGAGAGACTTCAAAAATCTGAAGTGTGTCATATGGAAGACAACGCAGAGTGGAACATTCAGTTTGACAAATTTTGGCTCAGTATAAGGAAGCGCACCCTAATAGAGTGAGATTAAGATGGAAGTAATGGGTTCTCTATATTGGAGCTGTTCAAACAGAGGCTGAAAGACACTGGGGAGAATGTTATAAGGCAAATTAAGGCATGATGTATCTGTGAGAGTTCTGTGATTTTCACATTTAAGAGCATAAGAATGCTTTTTTTTTTTCTCCCAGATGAAATTTTATACAACATCCAACATATAAAATGGTTAAGAGTTGAGTGGTTCTGCCTAAAGTAGGGGTAGAGGGTTACCCACTTAAGCATTTACCCCTCAGCAACATTTCAGGTACCTCTATAGGAACGTGTTGTTCTAAAGAACATGGTTTGGAAACCCCTGGACTAGATATAATTTTAAGGTACTTTTTAATTCTGAAATTCTACAATTATGTAATGTGGCTTCAAGTATGCAACAGATACTCTTCAGACAAATATCAATGTCAAATTTTTAAAAAACAGACAAAATTTCAATTAAGCATAAGATAGAATTAATGATCTTATTAAAGGAAATTCCCCATTTCTGAGTATTTTCATTTATTTTAAAACAATCTCAGACTACTATTGCTGCTTGAAAAAGTACCACAAGTTTACCTAGGAGCTTTAAAAATTATTTTCAATAACTTTCTGTTATGGAAAATTTCAAACATATTCAAAAGTAAAGGCAATAATAGTCCAGTGAACTCAATATTGTCGTCACCCAGATTCAACAATTATGTGTTGGCTAATCTTGTTCCATCTAACTGCTATCCATGCCCCCACTTCTGATTTTTTGAAGAAAATTCTAGAGTCATATGCTTCCGTTTGTGAATATTTTAGTATGTCTGAAAGACAAGGATTCTTTTTTTAAACACAACCACTGTATCAGTCAGAGTATCTCTCAGATACTCTAACAGATAGAATTCAATATGAAGAATTGCTACCTTTGTACTGAAGAACTGAAAAAGCAAAAAGGGAACAGTAAGGTATCACAGAGGCAGTAAATGCAGAAAACGGCTAGCAATTCTAAGACTGAGGAAACAAAAAGAAGAGGACGGAATTATTACAACTTTAAACGCTCAGAAGAGGCACCCAGCAGAGCTGAAGCTCGGACCTCAGAGGAGGGGCTTTGCTTGGCTGTTGCTGGTGTCTCTGAGAAGGGTGCTCTTTGGCCGCTACCGTGAGTGCTGGAAAAACTGCAAAGTGAAATTAACTGTTGCCACTGCAACAAGCTCTCAGTGCTCTGTTGTGTAACACTCACTAGGGTAATGCTAACAGGAACGGGAAACAAAAACAAGAATAGGAAGCAAACAGGAAGATGCACTCCCATGCTCCTCTTCCAGCTTTCCAGTCTCCCTGTACTGCCCGCTGTGGGCTGACTCCCCTGCTGGCAAAGAGGGAATGTGGTTTGCAGAACCCCAGCCCCAGCCATGCAAAGAAAAGATAGGCCCATTTCATACCTAAAAAATATTAACAAAAGTTTTGTAATATCAAATATCCAGATAGTGTTCACATTTTCCTGAGAGCTTTATAATTTTTTTGTAATTGATTTATTTGAATCAAGATCCAAATAATACCCATATATTGCTATTGATAAGAACTCATTTTTAATTAAGGGAAAACAACTCTGTAGAGGGATGATGGAAAGGAACTCACTTGCATAGAAGAGAAATGTCAGGAAGGTATCTCTGACATATAATAAAATCTCCTTAGGATAAAGAGCCCAGGGAATGAATGAATTTGAGAGGAATTTATGTCTCAACCCCAACCATGATGCACATCAGAAAGGCAACTTTGGTCGAGAGAATGCAAGTATCCTAGCCCATACTTTATTAAAATACATGAAAAGTTAAACAAAGAGCGATGCTAGTGATAAAGACTGCATATTAATACAAGTCTGACAAAAAAATTAAATATTCAGATCATTTATAAACTCAGTGTCCTATGTGTCTGTACAGTACTCCTTAAGAAGCTTAAGATCTACTATGAAGCTTTGGTATAGAAATATTCAATACTTTCAAAAGTTAAAGCCTTTATCAAAATTGATATTACCTAAAAACTCTTTTTAAAAAATTAGAAGGTGCGATGGTCTAGGTATAGGGAGGGAGATACGAGGTGTAGCAACTCCATTCCCCTCTGTCCCCCAAGTGCTACATCAATAGTGTCAGTGGTCAAGAAAGATCTTATTCAGGATAACAGGTAGGTGCAAACAGCTCTAGTATGTTTCTACAAATAAGAAAACATAACATTGAGAAGCTCATAGCTGAGGTTTTGTTCTGTTCAGTGTTATTGTGCTGTTGTGTGATTTTTCTTTCTCCTTCTGACTTGCAATTTGGATATACAGGTGTCCCTCGATATCTGTGGGGGATTGATTCCAGGAGCCTCTATAGATACCAAAATCTGAAGATGCTCAAGACCCTTATATAAGATGGTATAGTAAAGTGAATACAAGTCAGGCTTCCATATCCACAGATGCAAAACCCTCAGTTACGGAGGGCTGACTGCAGTATATAAGGAAGAGACCTCTAAGGTGACAATGAGTGTTAAAATACTTATACTTCTCTTACTAATCAACACATAGTTAGAGGGCTCTCTTATTAGAAAAAGAGATTAAAGGAAGCACCTAGTAAGAGCTTTTGAAGCTTTGAAGCTTCTAGAGCCATGGGAGGTTAACTCTGAAATGGGAGATTCAGGATGCAGCAATGCTGTTCAAAACTGAGAAAAGAGCATATTAAATGAGACTGGTGAGAACATACTTAGATGTGTGTGTTCTCTAAAATGTAATTCTAAATGTTTGAAAATATAGTTAATAATTGCTAGGTATGTATAGTTTTAAAGTGCAGGTTCATTCTTTTTTACACAAAGATATATGTTCAGAAGAGTTCCCGCAATCATGTCTAAGGAGCAACAAGGCTTGTAAATCAAATGCCAAGATTCACTTGGTAGAAACACAGGCTAATTTTAGCCATGATACTTGGAAGAAATAAAGCTGTTGGAGTGATGTCCTGGCAACCTAAACTTAAAAAGTTAAGATGAAAGTCAAACAATATTAGATTAGGAACAATGGTTTCAACTTACTATTTTGCAAAATAGCGCCATCTACACTTTGAAGCCTGAATGAAAGCAAACTGAATATGTCTGCCAGTTCTTACCTGTACCTCCATATTTGTCTGCCATGTTAATGTCAATGTCAGATTTTAAACTCAGCATAGTCCTAAGGACGTCATCACTGCCTTTCCCAGCAGCCCACATAAAGGATGTTCTTCCTTCAAGGTCTGAATCATCTTTTACTGAAGGATGTTTTAGAAACACTTTAACTGTTTCCTGTAAGAAAACTTCATTTAAAAATTTGAGACAAGAGAGTGGCATTTTCTATGGTAAGAAAGCCAGTGTTATATGTGACTTCCACTTAGAAGCAAAGTATTTTTTCCTCTACTTTTGAATCAAATGAAATTATCTTTTTATGAATAACGAAATTACAATTTCCATTGAAAGTGACAATCTTCTGTCCTTATACATTGGTTTTAGTTTTCATAGCACTTCAAAAATATAACCTAACTTCCTCATTCAACATTCTAATAATTGAGAATGATCATCCTCAATCAAGTTTAAAAACTCAACTGCAGAGAAGCCTAATACATTCTCTCACTGTGTGTTTTGTTACTATTTTAAAAAATAGTTAGTGCATTTATCAAATAATTATGGGTAGTTACTGAGAAATGCAGTGTTCAATTCATCTAAACAAATATTTATTCAGCATTTCCTACAATCAAGGTCCTTCCTCTATAGAATCATACAAAAATTAGGATCCTTAATAATTCTAACAGTGTTTAACAATTTTAATCGGGGTTAATATTCATAGCATTTAAAATTGCATCTTTCCTCAAAACTCAGATGCTTACAAGCTTTTAGGAAGATCACAGAAACTTTTGCTTGAATGGAAATAAAATAGTTTCAGAAAAAAACAATTTCTGGAGGCTGTGAGTTGGCCAAAAATGTACAAAATGTTGATGACCAATATTTCAGAGCAAGAAAAAAGTTAAGGGCTCATCTCGTCCAGCTCCTCATTTTACAGATGATATTTAGACTCAAGGTCATATAAACATTGGTAGCAGTTAACAGGAGTAGAAAGCAGGGTTAAATCACTGCACTCTTTCCACTGTAACACACACTGCTTCCTAGTCTTAAAACTAGACGTTGAGCTACTGAGGTATTACAGCTTAGTGCTCCTTAGGATCTAGTGTATGTCCTTATTAAGTAGATTTGAATAAAGAAATAAAATTTTGGGACTTCCGTGGTGGTTAAGAATCCAATGCAGGGGGGCACTTCCCTGGTGGCATAGTGGTTAAGAATCCACCTGCCAATGCAGGGGACACGGGTTCGAACCCTGGTCCGGGAAGATCCCACATGCTGCGGAGCAACTAAGCCCGTGAGCCACAACTACTGAGCCCAAGGGCCACAACTACTGAAGCCCGCGCACCGAGAGCCCATGCTCCGCAACAAGAGAAGACACCACAATGAGAAGCCCGCACACTGCAACGAAGAGTAACCTCCGCTCGCCCCAACTAGAGACAGCCCGTGCACAGTGACGAAGACCCAACGCAGCCAAAAATAAATATAAAAAAAAAAAAAAAAAAAAGAATCCAATGCAGGGGACATGGGTTCAATCCCCGGTCCAGGAAGATCGCACATGCTGCGAAGCAACTAAACCCATGCGCCACAACTACTGAGCTTGCACTCTAGAGCTTGCGAGCCAGAACTACTGAGCTCACATGCCACAACTACTGAAGCCCGCGTGCTAGAGCCCGTGTCCACAACAAGCCACCGCAATGAGAAGCCCGCGCACTGCAACAAAGGGTAGCCCCCGATCGCTGCAACTAGAGAAAGCCCATGTGCAGCAATGAAGACCCGATGCAGCCAAAAATAAATAAATAAATAAATTTATTAAAAAAAAGAAATAAACTTTTAAAATATTGGTGATTTGGGGGGTTTCTTTTAATAATTTGCAAACATTTCTTTGTTGAGTATGTTTTCTTAATGATGAATGTTTGCAAGGGTTTTATGGGACTGTTGTTGTTGTTGATGATGTTTTTTAAAAAGAGAATTACAATCTCTTGTGAATTAATAGAGTCCCAGGAGATCAAGGGATGAAATTGAGCCTATAAAATTTGCATAATTATTAAAAAACTATTTCTGTAATTGGCAGATTGTCTAAAGCAAGTGTTTCTTTGAATAAACATCTGTAATGTTCTAGCGTTCTTTCTTACTTGCATTAGCACAGTTACTTAATTACTGGTTTCTGTACATAGGTTAAATTTGGAGTCTAAGACTTGGGTTCAAGATCTTGAGCAAATTTTTTTTTTTTTTTAAATCATAGCAGTGACTTTTTACTTATTTATTTATTTGTTTATTTATTTATTTATTTATTTATGGCTGTGTTGGGTCTTCGTTTCTGTGCAAGGGCTTTCTCTAGTTGTGGCAAGCGGGGGCCATTCTTCATCGTGGTGCGCGGGCCTCTCACCATCACGGCCTCTCTTGTTGCAGAGCACAGGCTCCAGACGCGCAGGCTCAGTAATTGTGGCTCACGGGGCCCAGCTGCTCCGCGGCATGTGGGATCCTCCCAGACCAGGACTCGAACCCGCGTCCCCTGCATCGGCAGGCAGACTCTCAACCACTGCGTCACCAGGAAAGCCCAAGCAAATCATTTAATCTCTTGGAACCTTGGTTTCCTCATCTGTACGTAGGGGTAACATGTCCTTTCATAGGCCTATGTTGAAATATGAAATTCTGATTTCCATAGGTTGACTAGACTGGGCCAATTGGATTTCTTATCTATGTGTAATAAGAATGAACTCCTCCTCAAAAACTCTGTATTTTTCTGAGATCTTTGGAGATAATAGAAGATAATGGTTTACCAAAACTTTAGGTGATATATAGAATAGATTTTTAGGAATGCCAAGAAGGGGGATGATTGCTATAGTTGCTCTGGGTACCAGAGAGAAAGAAAAGTGGGAAAATAAGATGTTTTCTCAATCCAAGAATTCAGTGTATTCAACAGTGCATTTGGGGAGGTCAGGAAGATGGAATTATACTATGCTGATGATAACATTCTCATAATTTAATGAAACCAGGTGTTTCACTATGCACTCTCATGTAGAAGGCAGCAAAATCCACTGTGACTGCATTAATGTATGCCTCTTTGGATGTGTCTCTAGTTCTTAGTGGCCACTCATACTCAGGAGGCTGAAGCAGCCTAGACATTATCATGTTGCTGGCTGGACTGAGTGACATAATGGATGAGAAAGTACTTTGTAAACTGTAAAGGGTGGCAGTAAGGAACTATTAATAATAGTTAATATCTTTGGATATATCAATAATTCATATTTTTGCTTTCTCAGATGTACAATATACAAAATTATTAGCACAAATAATAATAGCAATGAATGCTATTTCTTGAATACCTACTCTATGCCAAGTATTACACTAGGCACTGGTCATAAACTTTCTCTAATCCTTATAATAATCCTAAAAGAAAAGGTATAATTATTCTCATTTTACATATGAAGAAACTAAGACTCAGAGAGGTTAAGAACTTATGCAAGGTCATATAGCTAGCAAATGGCACAGTCAGGATTCTAGCCAAGGTCTATCTAGTTCTAAAGCCTTGCCCACTGCCTTCAGGACAATTACAGATTGCCAAACACTAGATTGTCTTTAGTGCCTTACAATTAACAAAAAAGATTAAGTACACTTACAGTAAAGCAAAATGTTACACTGAACAGTTAAAATAAAAATTCTTTAAAACTTCCCATGTGACTAACAACTTTATAAAAATTCAGACTATCACCTGAATCACAGAGTGAACAGTATGAGCAATTGTTAAAAAATAATTGCTACACAAACACACAAATGAGTACAAGTAACAGTGTGAAATCTGAATAAGGTCAGTGGATTATATCAATATCAATTTCCAGTTTATTACATTATATTATACTTCTGCAAGATGTTACCACTGGAGTGAACTGAATGAAGGGTACATGGGATCTTGCTGTTTTATTTCTTACAACTGCATGTGAATTTACAATTATATCAAAATAAAAATTTAATTTAAAAAAAAAGATAATTGTCATGGTTTACTTACAGCGAAGTTACTCTGAGCTGCATAGTGCAAGGGTGTTGCTCCCTGGCTGTCAGATGGGATGGTTCCAGACTTATTTCTTTCTAAAAGCAGATGGACAATCTGTGCGTGGCCTGAAAGCAGACACAAGGTAGTTATCACATAAAAGGACTGATTCATTTATAATCTATTTAAAGGAAAGAGGTAAGAAAAATCATTAGCACATAAACCAGCATTCACAATGCCCAGTGCAGCCTCTTCTAACTTCTCACGAAAATACATGATTATGTAGCACAAAGGCAAAAACTTACAACACTAAAAACTTAGGGCTTCCCTGGTGGCGCAGTGGTTGAGAATCTGCCTGCCAATGCAGGGGACACGGGTTCGAGCCCTGGTCTGGGAAGATCCCACATGCCACGGAGCAACTAGGCCCGTGAGCCACAACTACTGAGCCTGCGCGTCTGGAGCCTGTGCTCCGCAACAAGACAGGCCGCGACAGTGAGAGGCCCGCGCACCGTGATGAAGAGTGGCCCCCGCTCGCCACAACTAGAGAAAGCCCTTGCACAGAAACGAAGACCCAACACAGCCATAAATAAATAAATAAATAAATAAAGTTTAAAAAAAAAAACTTAATGCTTCAACCAGGAAGGAAATGACTAATTATAACAGCCAGATTGAGAAAAAACTGTATTAGGTATCAGCTCACTGCATCCCCTGGCTTCACCTTATAAAACTGCCCATAAAAACAGAAGAAGGCACGTTAGAAGCCAGCCCCTCTCAGCCATCAGTGTCCCTGGTCTCCACGTTCCATTGCACCATCAATCAGAACTACACGGTTGTTCTCTTCTGCTATTCAGGAGGACAACCTATAATACAAACTCTTGTGACCTCTGAGGCCTTCTATCCATCCCCTCTAACCTCCCTCCCCCAATTTTTTAACATCTAGGCAGTGATTTCAAATCCCAGAAAACAAGTGGGCAGGAATGATGAGGTGGTAGTAGAGAAACATGCTCTGCAGTACACTTTGGAAGATGTGGATGTGGTCTCCACAAGTGAAGAACTGTAGAAAGGATCAAAGAATAAACAAGCCTGGTAATTGTATATTTAGGAAACCTGAATTTCATACATGCCATTGCTTCAGTGTATAGGGAATGAGGCAATGAAGAAGATTCCACATTAGCAGAGCAAGAATACACTGCATGAAAGCCAGGCAGAAAAAAAGGAATTTGAGTGGGAGCTGTGCTTGTCTACCTGCTCTCCAGCTATGGTTTGAGATGGAGTTCTCCATAACATGAACAGGCAAAAACAGGATCAAAGGCAATCTATGCACATAGTCAATCTAAATATCTTTCGTTTGAAAGATAAAGAGAAAAATTCAGAGAAGGCTACATGAAAACATACTCTAGGACAGGGAGAAAGGAACACCATCAGAAAGAAGAAGAGCATACCTCAGAAAATGATCTAGAGAAGGATCCAGAGGAAAATTTCAGGCAACTGTTTGGCATCCTTGACTTTTGCAAAGAGATGGCCTCTATGAAATGAAACAGAATATCCTAAGAAGAAAATAATCTAAAATGAAAAGGTAATGGAAGGAGATAAAAAGGAAAAAAGCTGAGATAAAAAGAAATATGGATGAGAGAAGGAAATCAAAATATAACCTAAAATACAATCTATAAGAGGCAGAAAGAAAGCTGAACTTGTGGAACACAAGTCAATTTAGTGCTGTGGAGACAAATTTGCAAAGTCCTCCTAGAATGCAGAGGAAAAGGGATGAAACTGCACCTTGAAATGAAGTCTAAATAATAATTATAAATCTGACTATAAAACTGAATGCAATCATTTAAAAAAGAGATAATGTGTAATTTAAAAACTAAGTCCATAATAATAATGGTTTATTATAATTATTAATATTAATTAATAATTACTATCAGATTATATTTATAAATACCCAAAGAATGATAAGTGAAAGTGTGCTAAATTCCTCATTTTTAAATAGATGGGAATTAATAGACACAGTTTTGCTCTGGACTCTGACTTAGGCTTAAAAATTTAAAAGTAACTACTAGTAGAACTTAAAAATCCTCCTAAAACATTAGGCAATTCAAAACCAAACAACAACGAATGTAATCCACACACCACAAGGCAGAAAACAAACGAATCAGGAAAAAACCAAAACACTAATAATAAAGAGCAGAATAACAGAAAAAAGATCAAATTATACAATTTATAACAATGACTATCAGTGGGTAAAACTCCTTCACTAAAAGAGACTCTCAGAGTGCCAAAAATCAGACACATACACATATATACTCTCTCATCTAAAAAAGTGATCCCCAAAAAGGTTAAGTCAAAGGCATATCAGGAAATATGATGAAAAGGAAATCAAATATCATAGTATTAGCTCACACATAAAATTAGAGCCCTTCTCCAAAAAAGCAAAGGCACTGAATGTGAAGATTATTTTATATTTACATTTGTCAACAAATGTGCATTACTTTTATAATAAAAATGAAACGACACGATGTTGAAATTAATATATAACAGAGAATACATTCTATATTGCTAAAATTTAAGCATACAACAGAGTGATTTAGGTATAAAGCGCCACATATCAACTAAAAATTAAAACAATTAAATAGGAGGTGGGAGCTGACAGGGGGAGAGAAGCCATGGAAAATTTCCTATACTCATGCAGTTCCTCCTACTGTTGATCCTTGGTTTCACATTCAACTCACCTAGTAAAGCTGCCCAGTGAAGAGGCGTTCGAAATAAGTTATCGTAAGATGTTATATTGCAGCTTTCGTATGAGGTCAAGACATCAACCACTGTCACGTTCCCATCAGCAACTGCAAAGTGAAGAGGTGTTCGACCCTCGTAGTCTTGCCAGTTCAGTAAAGACTCTGTTGGAGCAGCATCCTATTTTTAAGGAACCAGAGACCTCAGACATACATGGAATCCTTAATAAATCACGTTTGACACAGTATTAACTGAGCAATTTTTGAAACCTACATATTCTCTCTCAGCAGAAGTGATAAATTCAGAAAAAAGTATACAGTCTAAATCTTTAAAAATTAATTTTCATATTTAACTATAAAAAGTACAGAAAAGATACAATAAACAACATGTACCATCTATCAATAGATTAAATAGGGATCAACATTTTGCCTAATGTGCTTTTTTTAATCTCTTACAGATTCAGCTAAAGGCATATGTTTTGTATTTTTGCTTCACATATATACATCCATAAACAACAGTTAAATTTTGTATGTGTGTTTTCAATATTTATACTTATGTATTATACCATACATATCCCTGAATTTTTTTTCAAAATTATACTTTTGAATTTTTAATTTCAACACAATACATTTGAGTATCTATGATGATACTAGTCTATTTGTTAAACCACAATTTAGTTAACCATTCTCCTACTGAGGGATATTTAGGTTATTTACATTTTTTCCCACTATTAACAATAATGCTGCAATGAACACGCTTCCTTTACATGTCCCTTTGTGGCACATGTGATTTTTCTCTAGCCCAGACACCTAGATGGGAAATTGCTGGGTTGAAGGATATTTGCATCTTCAGCTAGTATTGTCAAACTGCTCTCTAAATGGCTGTACTAATTAACACATCCATGACGATGTGTAAAAGCTTTTATTTCCCCACATGCTGGTACAGATTAACCACTTAGTATTATCAAACTTACATTTTTTCCCTTATAGGTATGAAATGCATTTCACTGATGTTTTAATTTGTATTTCTTTTATGAATGAGGTTGAGTTTTTTTTTATCATATGTTTATTGGATATTTGGTTTAAATTGACAGTTTACAACATTTATTCATTTTTCTACTGGATCTTTGTAGCAGATATGATGCATTGCTAAGGTCCCCCTTCACGACTAAAGGACCTACTTCCCCAGCTGCTGCAAGTGCTGCCAGCAAATGACTTTCTACTGTCATCCTTTTGGAATTGCTTCAGCTAAAGAGAGTTACCTCACCTACGGTCAGGTCCCTTCTCAGATTAGGTCATATCCAAAGCCAAGCTCTCTTGTCCAAATTTAAGAACTCTCTGAAGGGCCATCCCAGATTTAGAGTTGTCTACACAGTCAGGCTATTTTACAAAAAAGAGTATTAAAGGTATTATAAACACTTCAAAAAAAGAAGTAGAATATTACCACAATGGTATTCTAGGCCCTTGAGTCTCCCAAGGACTTAGATGCATTTATAAGGGAGAAAAAAAAAGCCAAATCTGTGAGGAAATAAGATATTATGAGTGAGAATCATCCTCCAAAGACTTCAGATCTTGGAATTAACACAAAAAGAATATAAAATAACTATCTATGAAACATGTAAGAAAATAAAAAATGAAATAAAAGGTGAGCAAGGAAACAAAAACTCTCAAAATGATCAGGCAGATCTGAAAAAGAACCAAGTAGAACTTTTAGAAGTGAAAATATAATCACTAAGATTGAAGACTAAATGAATAGGGTAAACAAGAGATTGGATGCAGCTGAAGAAAGACCTGGCAAACTGGAAGGCAGATCTGATGTAACTACCCAGAATGTAGCAGAAAGAGACAAGATAATAGAAATGTAAAAGAGAAGTTAAGAGACATGGAAAGTAAAATGGAAAGGTCTAAAATATGTATTACTGGAGACTCCATAGGCAGGAGTAGAGAGAATAAAAGAGAGGCAATATTTAAAGAGATAATGGTTATATATTTTCCAGAAATGAGATGCAATAATCAGAATGTATACTACACAGGAAAAAAAAAAAAAAAAAGGCACACCTAGACAAACCGTAGTAAAACTGTAGTTATGCCATGTAGAAAAATTTTAAAAAGCAGCCTGAGGAAAAGATATCTATAAAGGGATGACACAGACCAATAACAGGCTCTTCAAGAGGAATTAATGAAAGGCAGAAAGCAGCAAAATGACAGTCTGAAAGAGTTGAGAAAAGTAACTACTTAGAACTGTGTATACAGGAAAACTATATATTCAAGAGGACAGTAGAAATGTAGACATTCTTAACAAATAAAATCAGGGAGGGCTTCCCTGGTGGTGCAGTGGTTAAGAATCCACCTGCCAATGCAGGGGACATGGGTTCAATCCCTGTCCTGGGAAGATCCTACATGCCACGGAGCAATAAAGCCCATGCACAACTACTGAGCCTGAGCTCTAGAGCCCACGTGCCACAACTACTGAAGCCTGTGCGCCTAGAGCCTGTGCTCCACAACAAGAGAAGCCCACGCACTGCAATGAAGAGTAGCCCCTACTCACCGCAACTAGAGAAAGCCCGCGCACAGCAACAAAGACCCAACACAGCCAAAAAAACAAAACAAAAAACAAACAAATAAATAAATTTATTAAAAAAAAAATCAGGGAGTTTACCACCATAGATCTACACTAAAGGAAGTTCTAAGAATTATATTTCAGAAAGTAAGATAATAATAACTCTAGAAGGAAAATTTGAGACTCAAGAAGAAATGCAGAGCAAAGAAATTAGTTAACACACAAGTAGAAATAAATTTTCATTGTACAAATAAAACAATAATATCTTTTAAAGTCTAATTTGTGTGTTATAAGCAAATAGGACTAAATATTAGACTACCATAGCTTGTAAGTTGGAATTTGGGAAGGAGTGATTAGAAAACCTCTAAGAATATACTGATAAATATTCAAAATTAATAAGAAAGTATAGCAAATTGGTTAAATATATAATTTATGGCCCAAACTATCAATTGCATTTCTATACACCTGCAACAACCAGTTAAATACATACCCTAGATACCCTATATATGCTTTTAAAAAAGGTTCAGAGCAGCACTGTTGTAAATAGCAAAAAACTGGAAACAGTTCCAAATGTCAGTCAATAACAGACTGAATAATGTGTCATTTAATCTTCATAAAATGGAATACTATACAGCAGTAAAAAGTAATATATTACAGCTGCACACAGCAACATAGATAAAATCACCAGCTTAACACTGAGCAAGAGAAAAGTATGTTGTGGAAGAATACATACAGTATGATTCTATGAATATAAAATTCAAAAATGTTAAAAACTAAACAATATATTTTTTAGGGATACAAACACGTGGTAAAACTATAATGAAAACCAGTGGAATGATAAGCATAAAACTGAGGATAGTGGCTGACTCTGAGAAAGGAGAGAAAAGAATGGTACTGGGAGATATCCAGGGAACTTCAACGGTAATGGTAATGGTAATGTACTTGGCTCCTCAACTCAGTGATGAGTACATGAGTATTTGTTGTTTCCTTATATATCTTAAATGTATTATATAAATATTCACTTATATCTATTTACTATTTAATATGAACAAGTATAAAACAAAGACAGGGATGATAAATATAAACTCAGAAAAGGAGCTGATGGGGGACAGGAATGAGCATGGCACAGGGAGAGAGAATGTATTTGGAAACTGGCACATAGGAAACTTCTGTGTGGTCTTAAATAACAGCATTAAAATGTTTTATTTCTTGGTGATGAGCTCACATGTTTGTTATACTCTTTTGCTTCATAATTTGGTTGTGTGTCATATAAATGCTTTTGCATATATTGGATATTTCATTTTATATATATATATATACATATATATATATTTGGAAAGGCCATCCATTATACCCACCAGAATGCATCGCACTGTATGAACAGCACTCGGATCTTTGTGGTTGGCTGCCCAGTGAAGTGGGATCTTGCCTTCGACATCAGGAATTCCAATGTTGGAATCGTGCTTGATGAGCAGCTTCACATGCTCAGGGTTATTGTAGTAGGCACTCCAATGCAGAGCTGTTTGCTGCAAAATTGAGAGATTCTCAAAATAACGATAACTACAGTAACAGTGAAAACACAACAAACTTTTCCCAAACTTTCAGTATGTGACAGGCACTGTCGTAAGAGTTTTATATATTTTATCTCATGTAGTCTATATCATGACAACTCTGGGAAATGAGTACTCTTGAATTTGCATGCGACCGATGAGGAAAGTAAGTACGAAGAGGATAAGTAATCTGCTCAAGGGTGTGAAGGTAGCAAGTGACTGAATAGAGATTTTAAACCCAGGCAGTCTGACTCCAGAATCTGACATCTTAACCATGGCAGGGATTTAGGTCATCAAGTACTAGTAACTGATAATACTGAGAAAGAAAAAAGAAGCCAAATATTTTATGAATAATTATCAACAAAACAAGTGATCATCTTGATATTGCACTAAGCACCTTAAGAATTTGATAGAAGGTTTTATATCTATCAGAAAAGATCCATGCATAGGAAATCATGGATCTAGAATCCATTTTTTATATCAAAGGATAAATTTAAATTTAACTATAATTTTACAGGATAAATTGTTAAGATATATTTTGAAAATACAGCAACATTTGCTTTATTTTTAGATAAAGTTAAAAATGAAAAAAAAAAATGAACATGCTGAACTTGCCGATGTTGCTTTAAAAATCTCTTCTGCCATTCTCATCAACATACTGGTTTCTCTATTAGGAGAACTATTAATGAAACCACAGAGAACTGTTTAGATATACTTTATGCCTTGAGAGTAGCATTGTCATGAATCTAATCTAGAATGAGATCATTTAACAGCAGGAACCAAGCTCATTTGTCACATTAAAAACTTTAAATGTTGGCATATGTGGTATTCATTCAAAGTGAACCTACAGGCGTCTAACATGTAGAGTTATTAACTCATTGCTCTTTGTTTAGTGATAACTGCAGAACAAAAAAGTCACAAATATCAAAGCAGTTAATCGCCTAAAACCACATTTTCAGTAAACAACATGTACAGTTTCTGTAATTCTTTTCTTTTCCTATATTTGTTCTTTTTTTTAAAATTAATTAATTAATTTTTGGCTGCGTTGGGTCTTCATTGCTGTGCGTGGGCTTTCTCTAGTTGCGGTGAGCCGGGGCTACTCTTCGTTGTGGTGCGCAGGCTTCTCATTGTGGTGGCTTCTCTTGTTGCGGAGCACGGGCTTTAGATACGTGGGCTTCAGCATTTGCAGCACGTGGGCTCAGTAGTTGTGGCACACGGGCTTAGTTGCTCCACGGCATGTGGGATCTTCCCGGACCAGGGATTGAACCCGTGTCCCCTGCATTGGCAGGTGGATTCTTAACCACTGTGCCACCAGGGAAGTCCCTGTTCTGAATATATTTATTGAAATATATTATGCTGTTGAACCTAACAGTAAAAAGTTTGGGGTTGCATTTTTTTACATCTTTGTTTTTTATTTTTCTAGTAATTCTTTTTTTTTTTTGACTGTGGTAAAATGTACATAACATAAAATTTACCATTTTAACTGTTTCTAATGCCATGTTCAGTGGCATTAAGTACGTTCACATTGTTGTGTAACCGTCAGTACTATTTATCTCCAGAATTTTTTCATCTTCCCAAACTGAAACTCCATACCCATTTAACAATAACTCCCAATACCCACCTCCTCCCCGTCACCTGGCAACCACCATTCTACTTTCTGTCTCTATGAATTTGACTCCTAGGTACCTCGTAAGCAGAATCTTAACAATACTTGTCTTTTTGTGTCTGACTTGTCACTTGGCATAATGTCCTCAAAGTTCATCCACATTGTATCACGTGTCAGAATTCCATTCCTTTTTAAGGCTGAATAATATTCCACTGTATGTATATACTGCATTTTTTTTATCCAGCTGTCCATCAAAAGACATTTGGGAGGTTTGTGAGTAACATCTTTGGGCTATTTTGAGTAATGCTGCTATGAACATGGATGTACAAATATCTGTTCGCATTCCTGATTTCAATTCTTTTGGGTATATAACCAGAGATAGATTTACTGGATCGTATAGTAGTTCTATGTTTAATTTTTTGAGGAGTTTTCCACAGTGGCTGTACCATTTTACATTCCCACCAACAGTGCACAAGGGTTCAAATCTCTCCACATCCTCACCAACATTTGTTATTTTTGTTTTTTGTGATAATAGCTATCCTAAAGGGTGTGAAGCGCTATCTCACTGTGGTTTTTGATTTGTGTTTCTTTTGTGATTAGTTATATTAAGCATCTTTTCATGTGCTTATTGGCCATTTGTATATCTTCTTTGGAGAAATGTCTATTCAAGTCCTTTGCCAGTTTTTCAATTGAGTTGTTTGGTTTTTTGTTGCTCATTTTTAATGTATTTTATAATACGATTGGTCTGTGACAGATTAGAAATTTTAAAAAAAACGATCCTTCACCTCAGATGGTTTGAGACTCATTGCTCTATGCTTTTGTCCTTCTTTCTTCTCTGTGGCTGCCTGGACTACGCAGATCCATTTTCCATCTGTCTGACTGAATAACCTCCCATCCCTGTTCAATAACAGAAGAACATACAGGGACTGGAAGACAGCAGGAAGTTCATAGAACATATTGGGGAAGACATGAAGCCCAAAGACAGTTGTAGCTTCTCAAGTGATTAATGGGTCTTGTGCTTTTTTCAGTGAAATATTTATTTATTTATTTATTTAGCCACACCATGTGGCTTGCGGAATCCTAGTTCCCTGACCAGGGATTGAACCCAGGCCCTCAGCAGTGAAAACAGAGTCCCAACCACTGGACCACCAGGGAATTCTCAGTGCAATATTAGCACTATAAATGCTGTGAGTTAGGAATAATATTAATTTACAAGTTGTAAAATAAAGTTAAAGTTGATTTCAGAACTCTGGGTTATGTGAGTGACCACTAAACAAAATCTAAAAATCACATAAAGAACACTATGGGAGTGAAAAGATTATTGAATATAAACCCAGTGAATGACTTATAAGAGTTTTAATTACATGAGAGTGCTGGAGTTAGCAAGACTCTATGATTAAGTGCCTGATGAAAAGGAAGAGGATGATTGCATTTGTCTAACTAAAGACCACATTTTTTTCCTGTAAGGAATGATCAGAGTGTTGATCAAAACAATAACCAATGTGTACACTATGTTAAAACTCAAGAGCAGGGAAGATAATGGATCCTAGCAACAATGCCAGAGCAGATGTTAGAATCAAAATGAACTAATAATAATAATTTTAAGCTAATATTTATTGAGAGAATACTATGCACCAGGCATTGTGCTAAACACTTCATATATATCATCTCATTTTATCTTCAACAACCCTTTATCCCCTTTTTGCATATGAGAAAACTGAGGAATAGAGGAGTTAAGTAATTCGATGGACATAGAACAAGTGGTGGCTTCTACACTGAAACCCAAGAAGAATGATGCCAAAGCCAGGCCATTAAAGCACTATGCACTTAGTACATTACCCAGGGCATTTGGCCACCACAAATCTAACTATCTTTAGCAACTATCTTGACTAGCAGTCAAATACTGAGTTGGAGTTAGACAGGCCTGGTTTGAATTCTAGTCCTGCCAATTGGATCTTGGGCAGAATTTTAATCTTCTTGAGCTTCAGTTTTCCCATATGTAAAAAGATGATACTACCCACCACACCTGGTTGCTGGGAGGATAAAAATGACAGAATTTAAGTGAAATACTTTACTGGGGTGCGTGGAGACTTGGAATTGTTTTACCATGCATGAGTGGTAATTTAGGCCTTCTTCCTTGAGATTTCACATCATAAAATAAAGCATTTGCTTTCTGCTCTATTTGTCTTGGATTTTGACAGTCCGTTACCTTGTTTTTATCCTGTGTATCCACTTCTCCTGGTGCCATAAACTTCAGCAGAAGCGCCAAACACTTAGGGCTCTTGTGCCGGGTAGTCAAGTGTAAAGGAGTCATTTCTTCCAGATCCTTCTGCATCCAGTTTGCTCTGCGTGTAAGTAAGAGTTTCATGAAACGATAATTTCCCTAAATAAAAAATAAGAGACAGTAAGAAGAAATTTAGTTTGGAGCCAAACATTTTTTTAAATTTTAAAATGTTTTAAGCATTTTAATTATTCTGCTAGGATAATAACATTCAGATAAATTAATAAAAGGAAAATACTTATAATTCTACTACTCTAGCAATTGTTTTATTTTTTCATGTTTCTTTCCAACCGCTTTCTACATGTATTTAGTTTACTCAGTGGCTGGTCAATATTTCATTGTGTTAAGGCAAAACATTTTATTTAATCATTCTATGATTGTTTATAATATTTTTTCAATAGAAAATGCTACAATGTACATGATTTTTCACATATTTTTTTTTCCATAGAATAAATTATCAGGAACCAAATAACTGGGTCAAAGGAGTTTGTGCATTTTATGGTTTTTGGTGTATTTTCCAAATTGCTATCTAGTAGCAACAATGTGTGAATGTATTAGTTTCAGCACAATCTGACCAGCACAGCACATATTATTTATATTCCAAGTATAATAACTTTGTGAAACAAGTAGAGATTTTAAACCCCAATTTACAGGTGAGGGAATTGAGATTCAAAGGGGTTAAATATTTTGTTCACAGTCATTTGGTTAACAAGGAAAAGGTGGTT
Source organism: Balaenoptera ricei (assembly GCF_028023285.1). Taxonomy (NCBI): domain Eukaryota; kingdom Metazoa; phylum Chordata; class Mammalia; order Artiodactyla; family Balaenopteridae; genus Balaenoptera; species Balaenoptera ricei. Next base: position 91,187,355 of record NC_082644.1, on the reverse strand, counting down.
AGCTTTCTTGATGAGAACTATTTACAGGTACAACTAAGGTAGAAGCAGCTTCCTCAAAGTTCAGGTCCCAGACTCATCTGGTCACACAAACACCAACCCAGAAATCACTGTAGGCCACCCACTTGCAGGCAGTGCTCTCCACACCAGTTAAACCCTCCAATCTGGCAGAACCAACCCATCTGGAGAAAGAAGTTTAGCTATAAGGGCTAGAGTAATACACTGGTGGGGACTCAGGTTGACCATTTTATGGTATGGCTGTGTGAGCTTTGAAACCCTTGAAAAATATTCAATAGTTCTTTTAAGCTCTTTCCTGAGATCTAGTTCCATATTTCCAATTCTGATTGGAGCCTTCAATATGCTTGGTATCACAGATATTTCAAAGTCAACATGAACAAACTTCATTGCATGATCAAGTTCTCTGCCTACTTCATGTGTATTTTCTCTTTCCCTATTCAAAGCAGAGTGGCAGGCAGGGCTACCTGTCTTTTTCATCTTCTGAGACCCTCTAAATCCTTAACATTGTTGGAAATGTGACCTTTAAGTATTATAATTACAATGCATTAATGTTCTACTATCAGGAACTATCGGTATTAGTAAGGAAGACATTTATTGATTGAGCAGGCTCCCCACTGTGATGAATGTGAGGCTCTAAGTAAGGCAAAGGGAACTAGAGCAACAGTGAGGTGCAGAAGGAAGAATGAGACTTGCCTGCTTGCCTACAGGGGCAAAGACAGGATTCAACTCAGCTCCAGGGCTGGGGCAGAGATAAGGGAGAACAAGGCTAGGAAAAGGGTCATAAGGCTGTCTACACTAGATGGGCAAACTTGGAATGGACTGAAAAACAAATGAATGCAGCTCATTTATTTTCTTTCAGAGAGGCTTTCCTTGACCACCCTAAGTAGAACTTATTTTGTTCTTCTTTATTGCAGTACCCTTTCATTTCCTTCATAGTACTTTCCCCAGTTTGTAGTTAAATATGTTTTTATTTCCCTTCACTGAGATTTCCCTCATAAGCAGTAAGCATCATGAAGGCAGAGACTATGTTTTGTTGACCACTGTGCTTGGCATGGTTCCTGGCACATAATAGGTGCTTAATAAATGTTACTTGAGGGACTTCCCTGGTGGCGCAGTGGTTAAGAATCCGCCTGCCAATGCAGGGAACATGGGTTCGAGCCCGCAGGGGACACGGGTTCGAGCCTGCAGGGGACATGGGTTCAAGCCCTGGTCTGGGAAGATCCCACATGCTGCGGAGCAACTAAGCCTGTGCACCACAACTACTGAGCCCGCGTGCCACAACTACTGAAGCCCACGCGCCTAGAGGCTGTGCTGTGCAACAAGAGAAGCCACTGCAATGAGAAGCCCGTGCACCGTAACGAAAAAGAGTAGCCCCCACTCGCCGCAACCAGAGAAAGCCCGCGCACAGCAATGAAGACAACACAGCCAAAAATAAACAAACAAACAAACAAACAAACAAATAAATAAATAAATATTACTTGAAGGACTGAGTGAATAAGAGGAAACGAAATATCTTCTAGAGGTTTTTGTTTTTATTTAAAAATTCTTATTTACAGTTGCTAAATTAGATCATAACAGTTAAGAATATTAACTCTCAAATATCTGGAATTTGGTTACTATTACTTTTTAATGTTTCATTTATCTGAGCTTCATTCATAGTGGACATCATTTATCTGGATATTCTGATTTCACCCAATGCCAGTTTTTGAGAAGGTGCTAAAATTTCCTCAAGAGGGCACCCTGCTCTAAATCTCTTGCCATCTTTTCTTTCAAAAAAAAGAGAAAAATGCCCAGGAAAAACAAACATATGTGGTACTTCATACCAAAAAAATAACATTTTTTTTTCTTTCTTTCTGAGCATAACATTTCAAATATTACAGAATAATTCATCATGACCTTTTAAAGATATTCAATCAGACAATCATTGTGATTTTGAAATTTAGAGGAAATGGGAAGGAGAAGGAGGAAACTAGAATATGTTAGGGGGTGGCTACTGAGTTATAGACATAGTGCTTGGTATATTTCCATTTCACATTATTCTGGGGATTCTACCTACACAAAACATCGTACACCTCAGTAATAATCACTCATTCATTCAACAAACATCCATTGAACCTTGTTACAAAGCAGGCAGGAGTAAAATGTTTGTACTTTACTTATTACAAAGCTCTTTGACATAGATTTCATCTTTGCTCCTCACAGAAGTATCATGGAAAATTTTTACATATCAATTAAAGTATCTTCCTGTGACTCTAATTTCCTCATCTGTAAAACAGGAATAATAATAGTACCTGAGATTATCATGCATATGAAATGATAAAGGTAATATCTGTACTTAGAACAGTACACAAAGCAAATGCTCAGTAATGTTTGCTAACTTTATTATGGACAGTTTTCCAATGTGGAGGAGGCAATAAAACATAAATGGTCAAGTGGAACCAAGAATGGCCCATGACAGAGGGCATGTAGATAGAAAGATCTGACTGAACATAGTATACATAGTTCAGCTACTGATTAAGGAGAGAACCAAGGTTAGGAACAGGTAAAAGTACAAATAGTTGGAATGTTATAAATAATGGCTTTTCTGATTTATTTTTTTACATTGAGAAAGATGTCTATACTCTACCTACAGATAAAGGTGATATAGTACCAACAAGAACATACCTAATAGGAATTTAGCTGGTACCCTGGGGAGGGGTCAGCTATATGATCAGGCCAGCTTCTCCTATTCCAAAGGACAGAGACACATCAGATATTACTGACGAATGCTGGGACTAGAAACAATATAATCCATTTGGACCAAGGTCAACCTCCCTGGTCTCATGAACAAGCATTTATTAAAAGCCCAGTGTACGCAAACTCAATTCTGAGACTGAAAGGAGGGGACAGACAACCTCTGAGCTAAAATCAGGAGAGTATTTGTAATATCAGTGGAAAAGAGGAAAACACTAGTTTGAGGCAGCAAGCTGTTTTGATAACCCCCTGAAGACTGTATGACCCTGGGGACACATGTTATAGGCTACTTTGTTTCCCGTAAAGCCTCCTCAATACAAAAGCAAACAAACAAAATATCTAAACATTTCCTCACTATTGCTTGAAATTAGGACTTCTTAAGTTTTCAGGTTTATTATAACACAAATACTTTGGGGATGATTTGGAAGTTAACAATTTAGTATCATATCTTAGGGCCACACAGAACATGATCCTGAGGTGAAGACTGTTTTGGAATTTGCTTTTATAATTTCTGACTGGGTAGGAAATAGCATAAGAGCAAAAGAGATAATAGATCAAAAGAGTGTATATTCTTAAGAAAATTCCGGTGGTAAGTGAGCAGAAATGAGACCTAAAGTTACAAAAAAGTCCTGATTTCATCACTAAAAGGACATTAACTCTGATATGATGAGGTCTGTTATGCCCCTGAAATGTGAAAATATTTCCTAATGTCTCTGAAACATTGAATAAGATGTTGTTTCTCAGTTTTTGGTTTTTTGTTGTTGCCGTTGTTGTTAGGTACTAATAATCCTCATCTTAATCTTCCTGTAATTATTAACACCATGAGCTTCTTTTGTCTGTAATGTAAGTGATTATGACATTTGGATTTTCCCCCAATACATGAAAAGGAGTATAATATCCGAAAGGGTAAAAGAGAATGAAAAAGCTCTCTGATCTGGAGAACAGCTCTTGAAATGAATCTGGGAACAAATGAACTCAAAATGCCACTTAAGCTCATATTTTTGTCTGTCCAATTTGCTAAGATGAACTCCTTTTTTTAGGAAAAGTCATTTAATCTTAATAACAAAGATATGGAAGTTTTGAGTGAAATAGTTTGATATTTTGCTTTAGATTTTTCATTTTTAAGAAATAAAACATAACATATATGGTTAATGCTCCCTTTGTGTCCTTCCCCAATTCTATTACCTTTCCTCTCTTTGGAGAACTTGGTGGTTATCATTCCAATGAATGTTTTGATACATTTTATTTCTTACAAATACACGTATTCATAAACTACATAGCATTATTTTACATGTTTTCAATCTTTATATAAGTAGCCCTACATGAATCACTTGCCACCTTTAACTCAAAGCAATATTTTTGAGATGTCTCCAAATTGCTTTGGTTCATACATTTTCACTGAAGAAAGCTTTCTGTCATATGAAAATAATGTTATATTTATTTATTCTCTAAGGGAATATTTAGCATGTTTCTCATTTTTCACTATCACAAACAATACTGTAATGAATTTTCTCATACATAGCTCCTGGTACATGTGCCAGAATTTCTGAAGCTGCTGGGCTGAAATCGTTCTCTCAAGTAGGTACTCCAATTTACACTCCCACCAGTAATGTTTGAGAATGCTTGTGTCGCCACATCCTCTCCACACTTAGTTTTGTCAGACTTGCTAACTTCTGCCAATATGATGGGTATACAATTGTATTTTACCATGGATTTAATTTTCATTTCCCTTCTTGAAGTGGAACGTCTTTGTTGGCTATTTGTTTCTTCTTCTGTGAAGAGCTTTTTTGTGTTGTTTACTCATTTTGCAACTGAGCTATTTGTCTTTTTCTTACTGATCTGTAGAAGTTATTTACATATTCTGGATACTAATTCTTGGCTTGTTTTGCAAATATCTTCTCTCTTTGGGTGGGTTTTCTCTTTGCTTTGTTTATGTTCTTCTGCTAGGAATGAATTCATGATCTGAATGATGATACTGGTAGCTTTCTTAGCATTAGATTTCTTCATATATTTTGTTTGCAGGCTCATTTTAAAGAGAAGATTGTTTGCTGTTATTTTTTGTTTTCTTCTTTTTTTCTCTTTGCTCACCCTTATAGCTGCTAACATCCAGCTTCTGGTCGATTATAAGAATCTGTAGTTATAATGATGTTTTGCAGCCCCATGTCTAGTGATACTAGGGGTATCACAGTTACTGTCACTGAGCTAGTGGGTAGCTTCCTGGTCCTGAGGCTTGATCTTTGTCCTGCTCCTGCCACTTCTCTAAAACAGCTTCCTCTAAAGCTATAGCCTCATATCAAGGCAAAGAATACTCCCAAATTCTAAGTATTTTCTTGGCTTTAGTGTGAATATAGGACTGCCTGTAGCAGTACTTTTCCCCACTGGGACACTGAAGAGACTAGATATTTTCTCAAAACCTACATGTTTCCTGATGAATCTCTTTGCATTCTTGTTCTCTCTGTGTCTTCAGCACTTAATTTACTTTCACGGTAGCTGGGGAGAAAACAATTGTTCACCAAATGTTCATTTATTTTTTTGTTCATTTATAGGTTTGTGTATAATTTTGTCCTGGAAATATTATAATTATATATATAATAGCACAAATAAATGTAAGGTGGGCATTCTGCCATATTTTATTCTAAATCCTAATCATACTATATACCAAAAGATACATTATTTAAAACTGAAATGGAAATAATAGAAACATGATTTGTTACTATAAAGTATTTTCTTGGCTTTAGTGTGAATATAGGACTGCCTGTAGCAGTCCTTTTCCCCACTGGGACACTGAAGAGACTAGATATTTTCTCAAAACCTACATGTTTCCTGATGAATCTCTTTGCATTCTTGTTCTCATTATCATAGATAATGATATCTATATAATTATATATTTATAAACTCTCAAGGCATTTACCATGTTAATTTTTAAAAAGAATCACTATCCCTAGGAAGTATATAGGTCACAAATATCAATAACCTCTTTATCTCAATCTTTCCTGTAATGGTTGCAGACACAAATGAGTCTCAGAAATATCACAATAGTGTTGGGAGAGGCAATCTGCCGTGGACCCTGAGTGTCCCTGAATGTTCTTACTAAGTATGCCAAGAATGCAAAGCCTTGACTCCTCTACCTGGGCCATTTCTCAGAGTTGGGTTTGTATCAAGCAGTCTTAAGGGACATTAATGTCTCCCAGGACATGAGATAGAGAGTCTTGCTTACTACTTACTAAAGTAAGTAGTAAAGTCTGGAGCTACCCCAAATTCAGCATTCCTCAGATGCCATGTGAACCCACTGTGTGCTCAGTGTCCGTCTGGGGCCTCTGCATTGCCTCCTGGCTCTTGGGGGTAAGGGATGCAAGAATGCAAGTGCTCATGCTTTTGTCATCAGTAATAAAGCTTTTTTTGTCTCTGATGGTAGTCTTATGTCTTCTGCCAGTACTCAGAACCAATTTATTACCTTGTAATAAGTTGGCACAAACAAAGAAATGAGGAGGGTAAATTAAATCCAAGACTTGACAGTACAGGAAATGAGGAGGGGCTACTGACAGAGACATAGTTTTCTTGAAGAGTAAGGACCAGGGCCCTGCAGGTCAGGTTCAGGGATGAGAAGATTCCATGTGATCACACCCAAGCGGTGGGCAAGGTTGGGGAGATAAGGGAACCCACTGTCCTGTTAATGACTCAATGATGAGGAGCAGGATTAAAACAAGCCACCCAAATGATGCCTTGGTCTTGGCTCACCTTCCCCTGGGCAAGCAGAGGAAGGGATGAAGGCATGACAAGGGGGCAGCAAGCTGAAAGGCAATGTAGCTGTGGCTGCTGAGTCAAGGAATCTCCAAAGTGGAGATCAATGGAGAAAGCAATGAGACCCTGCTTCTTGAGACAGAATTGTGGGCGGACTGAAAACAGTAGAGGTTCCCTTGGTTGATACATGAGTGGGCAGCTGCTCAAAAGTGAAAGTGAATGCAAAGCCTTGCCTGATAACACAGAGCCAACTGCGCCACATGCCTGATCCCTGCTATAGTCTGCTTTGTCTGGCAATGAGGACAGAGAACTGGGCGTAGAGATGGCCACTGTCTGAAGCAAACTGCTGGTTTAATGGTGCCCTTGATGCTCAGAGGTTCCCCTGAATGCCTTGGCCTGGTTTACTGATGATTTGGCTAAGTTAAAACCTGATGGCATCCACTGGGAGGCAGTCCAACCTCCATGACAACTCTGGAAGACCGACTGTGTACAGGGCAGGTCAGCCCTTTACATTCTATGGGCATTCTATGCCCCATACTGTCCTCAGGAATCTGAAATTATCAAGAGCAGGCATGGCCTTCTTGAAAATAAACTCAGAAAGATTTCTGATTCTACCTCAGTTACCTCTTCCGGATCCACACACCTGAGAGAGGTAGTTTGGTTACTGTATGTGGCCACTCACAGAAAGAGTTCATCTCCTCATGGCAGCCTCCTGGGAAATAATCAGGACAAAAGGAATGGGGGATCATATACACCTATTTTGAGAATTTGGGATTCTGCCCAAAATTTGGGATTCTGCCCATCATCCCTGGTTATGATGCTTCTTTCTTTCCCCTAAGAGTAATCCCAGGCTGGCCTCATTGGTACACCCTCTGGGTGGCAGCCCAACCAAAAGGGAGCTTAGAGATTCAAACTTAACTCTGGTTCAGCCACCTGAATTTGTTTGTTGATTGACATGGTCCTACATCATACACATACATAATGACCACTTGCTTGAGTACACTACTCACAAAGTCCTCCTAAATGCCCACGTGGACCAAAGTGGGGGACATAATGGGTCTCTGTAAATTTGTCCTATATGCATCTACCCTTCTAGAAGAAAGGTATGGGTGCAAGTAGGAGATGATGAGAGAAAAGGTGAGGAGTTCTAGCTATTACGGTGGGACACACTGATTTTGTGGTTGAGGAGGGAATGCAACAACTTCAGCACCTGGGAAGGGGACACCTTGGGAGGTACAGGGAGGGAGAGGACAACTGATGCTCTCTTTGTCCTCTGGATCCAGTACTGTATCCCAGAAAAAAACAAAATTACTTTTCACTACCTGAATCAAATAGCAGCTGAGGCTAGCAATCTAGCCTCAGCTAGATTGCAACAAAAGCAGTTGTCTGCTTTTGTGTTTGTCATCCCCATCCATGTGCTATGAAACAGAAAAATTCATGTGGACATGGATGGACCTGAACTCTTCTGCCATGCTTGATGCCATCAATGGCAGCATGAGAAGCCTTGGGTTATGCCATGTATGACAATCAAAGCTGTAACTACTTGGTGATACTGCCCATGTGGCTTAGCCAAACAATGAAATGGTGATCCACGTTTAACAACAAATCCTGAACTAAAGTGACTTGTGCCTCTTCAGGTTATATGCTTGTATCTGGGGGAGAGAGGGCCATGAAATAGTTCTCCATTGGGCTTAGGGGTTGCTTTTCAGCCCCTAGTGCCTCATGTAATTATTGGCAATAACACCAAAGATCAGCAGGTCAGTCAAACTCCCTTGCATGGGTCATAATAGATAACAGAATAGCCATAGAGTATATCTTCGCTGTATAAAGTAAGACCTACTGTCTCCCCTGGTACTCATTCACAGTGGACTTAATCCAGGACACTGAAGTCAATACTGCAGGTTGTTCTCATCCTGCGGCTTGGAGTTCTATTATTTAAATGCTGTATGAGACATATTAAAGAGATTTGTTCCCAGCCTCTGTTGGTCAGATTAATCACAGTAGCTGACGGAATGGCATGCTCATGTCAAGAACATGTAGGGCTAAGTGATGGGTTGCTGGGAGAAGCAATTTACCATGGGCCCTAATCATCACTGCATGTTCTTATGCCAAAAATGCAGAGACTTGACCACTCTTGGCCTAGGCAACTTCTCTGGGTTGTGCTTGCTGCAATCAATTTGAGGGATGAGGTCATCTCTTCCTCTGGGTTTATTAACTGCTCACTACAAAAGCGTAGATTCCTGAAGTTCAGTGTGCCTCTGTGCTATGATGGAAACCTGCTGTGTGTACAGCATCCATCTGGGCCTTCTGTGACTCCCCCATGGTTCTTGGGGGAAAGGGAAATCAATACAAACATATAGGTGCTGATGCTTTTTGCTATGCTGTGAATAATAAACTTCTTTGTCCCTGACCCTGGAGGCTTGTGTCTATTGTCAACATCCATGAAGCAGTAACAGACTAACTTCTTATCTTGTATATACGGTGAGACAAAATCTCAAGCCTTGAAGATAGTTCTATATTATTGTAATATGAAATGAAGTATTGAACATAAGAAGTGAAAATTGATTAGAGAGGTGAGTAGGTGCTTGAAAATGGAGAGTCTAATACAGTATGACGAAGAGTCTAAAATTTATCATATAGGTAATGGGGCGCCAGTGAAGAGTTGAAGAAGGAAATGACATGAGTGGATTTATGTTTTGAAGAAATATCCTGGAGGCTGTGTGAAGTACTGATTTGAGGGAAACAAATCTTTGGTAGTGAGACTGGTTAGGGGGTTACTACAGCAATCCAGAATAGAAATGTTGGGAGCTAAGTGGAAATAAGAGGACAGACTGTGAAATATGTAAGAGGCCTCCTGAATGGGTACAAAATGGAGAGTGGTGTCAACAACTGAAAAGACAGAGGAGAAATAGGATTAAGGATAAAGATTTTGAGTTCTGTTTTTCTAACATGTGGAGTTTGGGGTGTCTGAGGGAAATCTATATAGAGATATCTAGCAAAAAAAAAAAAAAGAAAAGAAAAGAATCTATATGGATCTGAAGATTGGAAGAGATAGCTAGATTCAAGATATAGGGTTATGAATCATCTATATTAATAGCTGTTTCAACTGTTTTATCTAAAGACATAATTTCTGGCATAAATTAAAGTACATGAAACTGGAAAAATGAATCTATACATCTTAGCTGAAATATAAACATGATTTAAATATCCACATAAATAGCTCAGTACAATGCAATCCATACTGTTCTTTTACCTAGACCATGAGATACTACTACCATATTAAATATAGAGTATAAGTGGATTGGAAAAAGGATGGGCCTTTCCTCATTATTCTTGTCTGCTTGGATCATTCTTTGATCCTGGTTGATTTAGGTGTCTCATTGTACTCTGGTTTCCTGCTTTCCTTCTTCTTCTTCTTCTTCTTCTTCTTCTTCTTCTTCTTTTTTAAAATTTAATGTGAATCTTTACAGGAAACAGTTACAAAAACCAAGTTTTTGAATGACATGAATTACTGAGCTATAGAAATGAAATCAAATCTGCATTGCTTTTCCCAATCACAGACGTTCTCTTTCTTTCCTTAAATTTCTGATTTCAAGCCTAAATACTGTGTTTTACAGCTAAAATTTCTAATTACTCAACAACTATGATGGTAACCACATCACTAACCTGCCATCTTATGCAAATCTTAAAAAAATGTTTTTAAAAAGCTATTTGACAATTCTCTAAGCAAAGGTTAAGAATGGCACTTCAAAGGCAGAATGGAGCTCTATTTGTTGCTTTTCAAGTTTAAGATGTTCATCCATCTGGCAGAGCAGCTAGACAATACATCAGCCAAGAACATCTCTCTGGCTTGAAACAGATTCTGGCTCTCAGAGAGGATTTGACTGAAGGAAAGGCAACATCTTTATTTGCTCTGTGGCTGAACTCTTCTAATATTTCTCCTCAATGCCTCCTCCAAGCCTTGGCTTCATCTACTAACTTGGTTTCCATAGGAATAGACAGAACTATCAAGTGGCACATAGTCAAACAGCACAACAGAAAGAGAAAATGTTACTGTCAAAAAAGAGTAGACAGACTTTTCTCTAAGAAAAGAAACTATGAAAATGTATCCTTGACTCTGAGGCTTCCTTACCCAGTGCTGGATTTTTCATGTGCTTTTCCTGCCTGATACAGACTATTTTTTTAAAGATTATTATGAAAATTAGTCCCTTCAGTGGAGAGGATTTCACACAAAAAATTTTAAAAGTTATAAAAGGCTGTGATGCTTATTTCCACAAGTACAATTCTCTTGTGCTTGTGAGCTACCCTCATTTATTCAGAGTGGTGCTTTGAGTTGGCAAAACCTTTTGGGCTGATTATAAAATGTATTTTGTTTCTCATAGTTTGACATTTTATTTATAGGAAAACATTTATTTCATCTTAAATCAGTAGTTCTCAAACTCTACCATGCATCATGATCTCTGGAGAGCTGGAAAACACAGTCTGCTGAGGACTTCCCTCAGAGTTTTTCATTCACTAACTCTGGTGTGGGGTCCCAGAATCTACATTCCAAACAAGTTTCTGGGAGACAATGGTGCTGCTAGGTCCAGGAGTTCACACTTTGAGAATCATTGTTTAAACAAAGACTCTAATAACAGAGTTCTCAACCCTGAAGAACTTAAAAAAAACAAACAACAAAAACCACCAAAAAAAGAATACCTGTTTCATCCTAGATCAATGAAGTCAGAATTTCTGAGGCTTTGGCACCAGAAAACTACTAGAGCTAAGAAATGAATTTGGTAAAGTTGCAGGATACAAAATTAATGCCGAGAGATCTCTTGTATTCCTATACACTAACAATGAAAGATCAGAAAAAGAAATTAAGGAAACAATCCCATTCAACATTGCAACAAAAAGAATAAAATACCGACAGCAACAGTCAGCTCTACCCACCACCAGAGCCTCCCATCAAGCCTCTTAGATAGCCTCAACCACCAGAGGGCAGACAGCAGAAGCAAGAAAAACTACAATCCTGCAGCCTGTGGACCAAAAACCACAGTTACAGAAAGATAGACAAGATGAAAAGGCAGAGGGCTATGTACCAGATGAAGGAACAAGAAAAAACCCCAGAAAAACAACTAAATGAAGTGGAGATAGGTAACCTTCCAGAGAAAGAATTCAGAATAATGATAGTGAAGATGATCCAGGACCTCGGAATAAGAATGGAGGCAAAGATTGAGAAGATGCAAGAAATGATTAACAAAGACCTAGAAGAATTAAAGAACAAACAAACAGAGATGACCAATACAATAACTGAAATGAAAACTACACTAGAAGGAATCAATAGCAGAATAACTGAGGCAGAAGAACGGATAAGTGACCTGGAAGACAGAATGGTGGAATTCACTGCTGCGGAACAGAATAAAGAAAAAAGAATGAAAAGAAATGAAGACAGCCTAAGAGACCTCTGGGACAACATTAAACGCAACAACATTCGCATTATAGGGGTCCCAGAAGGAGAAGAGAGAGAGAAAGGACCAGAGAAAATATTTGAAGAGATTATAGTCGAAAACTTCCCTAACATGGGAAAGGAAATAGCCACCCAAGTCCAGGAAGCGCAGAGAGTCCCATACAGGATAAACCCAAGGAGAAACACGCCGAGACACATAGTAATCAAAGTGGCAAAAATTAAAGACAAAGAAAAATTATTGAAAGCAGCAAGGGAAAAACAACAAATAACATACAAGGGAACTCCCATAAGGTTAACAGCTGATTTCTCAGCAGAAACTCTGCAAGCCAGAAGGGAGTGGCATGATATACTTAAAGTGATGAAAGGGAAGAACCTACAACCAAGATTACTCTACCCGGCAAGGATCTCATTTAGATTTGATGGAGAAATCAAAAGTTTTAGAGACAAGCAAAAGCTAAGAGAATTCAGCCCCACCAAACCAGCTCTACAACAAATGCTAAAGGAACTTCTCTAAGTGGGAAACACAAGAGAAGAAAAGGACCTACAAAAACAAACCCAAAACAATTCAGAAAATGGTCATAGGAACATACATATCGATAATTACCTTAAACATGAATGGATTAAATGCCCCAACCAAAAGACATAGACTGGCTGAATGGATACAAAAACAAGACCCATCTATATGCTGTCTACAAGAGACCCACTTTAGACCTAGGGACACATACAGACTGAAAGTGATGGGATGGAAAAAGATATTCCATGCAAATGGAAATCAAAAGAAAGCTGGAGTAGCTATACTCATATCAGATAAAATAGACTTTAAAATAAAGAATGTGACAAGAGACAAGGAAGGACACTACATAATGATCAAGGGATCAATCCAAGAAGAAGATATAACAATTATAAATATATATGCACCCAACATAGGAGCACCTCAATACATAAGGCAACTGCTAACAGCTATAAAAGAGGAAATTGACAGTAACACAATCATAGTGGGGGACTTTAACACTTCACTTACACCAATGGACAGATCATCCAAAATGAAAATAAATAAGGAAACAGAAGCTTTAAATGACACAATAGACCAGATAGATTTAATTGATATATATAGGACATTCCATCCAAAAACAGCAGATTACACGTTCTTCTCAAGTGCACACGGAACATTCTCCAGGATAGATCACATCTTGGGTCACAAATCAAGCCTCAGTAAATTTAAGAAAATTGAAATCATATCAAGCATCTTTTCTGACCACAACGCTATGAGATTAGAAATGAATTACAGGGAAAAAAACGTAAAAAAGACAAACACATGGAGGCTAAACAATACGTTACTAAATAACCAAGAGATCACTGAGGAAATCAAAGAGGAAATAAAAAAATACCTAGAGACAAATGACAATGAAAACACAACGACCCAAAGCCTATGGGATGCAGCGAAAGCAGTTCTAAGAGGGAAGTTTATAGCTATACAAGCCTACCTAAAGAAACAAGAAAAATCTCAAGTAAACAATCTAACCTTACACCTAAAGAAACTAGAGAAAGAAGAACAAACAAAACCCAAAGTTAGCAGAAGGAAAGAAATCATAAAGATCAGAGCAGAAATAAATGAAATAGAAACAAAGAAAACAATAGCAAAGATCAATAAAACTAAAAGTTGGTTCTTTGAGAAGATAAACAAAATTGATAAGCCATTAGCCAGACTCATCAAGAAAAAGAGGGCTTCCATGGTGGCACAGTGGTTGAGAATCTGCCTGCCAATGCAGGGGACACGGGTTCGAGCCCTGGTCTGGGAAGATCCCACATGCCGCGGAGCGACTAGGCTCATGAGCCACAATTGCTGAGCCTGCGCGTCTGGAGCCTGTGCTCCGCAACAAGAGAGGCTGTGATAGTGAGAGGCCCGTGCACCGCGATGAAGAGTGGCCCCTACTTGCCGCAACTAGAGAAAGCCCTCGCACAGAAACAAAGACCCAACACAGCCATAAATAAATAAAATAAAAAATTAAAAAAAAAAAAAAGAAAAATAGGGAGAGGACTCAAATCAATAAAATCAGAAATGAAAAAGGAGAAGTTACAACAGACACCGCAGAAATACAAAGCATCCTAAGAGACTACTACAAGCAACTTTATGCCAATTAAATGGACAACCTGGAAGTAATGGACAAATTTTTAGAAAGGTATAACCTTCCAAGACTGAACCAGGAAGAAACAGAAAATATGAACAGACCAATCACAAGTAATGAAATTGAAACTGTGATTAAAAATCTTCCAACAAACAAAAGCCCAGGACCAGATGGCTTCACAGGTGAATTCTATCAAACATTTAGAGAAGAGCTAACACCTATCCTTCTCAAACTCTTCCAAAAAATTTCAGAGGAAGGAACACTCCCAAACTCGTTCTATGAGGCCACCATCACCCTGATACCAAAACCAGACAAAGACACTACAAAAAAAGAAAATTACAGACCAATATCACTGATGAATATAGATGCAAAAATCCTCAACAAAATACTAGCAAACAGAATCCAACAACACATTAAAAGGATCATACACCACGATCAACTGGGATTTATCCCAGGGATGCAAGGATTCTTCAATATACGCAAATCAATCAATGTGATACACCATATTAACAAATTGAAGAATAAAAACCATATGATCATCTCAATAGATGCAGAAAAAGCTTTTGACAAAATTCAACACCCATTTATGATAAAAACTCTCCAGAAAGTGGGCATAGAGGGAACCTACCTCAACATAATAAAGGCCATATATGACAAACCCACAGCAAACATCATTCTCAATGGTGAAAAACTGAAAGCATTTCCTCTAAGATCAGGAACGAGACAAGGATGTCCACTCTCACCACTATTATTCAACATAGTTCTGGAAGTCCTAGCCACGGCAATCAGAGAAGAAAAAGAAATAAAAGGAATACAAATTGGAAAAGAAGAAGTAAAACTGTCACTGTTTGCGGATGACATGATACTATACATAGAGAATCCTAAAACTGCCACCAGAAAACAGCTAGAGCTAATTAATGAATATGGTAAAGTTACAGGATACAGAATGAATGCACAGAAATCTCTTGCATTCCTATACACTAATGATGAAAAATCTGAAAGAGAAATTATGGAAACACTCCCATTTACCACTGCAACAAAAAGAATAAAATACCTAGGAATAAACCTACCTAGGGAGACAAAAGACCTGTATGCAGAAAACTATAAGACATTGATGAAAGAAATTAAAGATGATACCAACAGATGGAGAGATATACCATGTTCTTGGACTGGAAGAATCAACATTGTGAAAATGAGTATACTACCCAAAGCAATCTACAGATTCAATGCAATCCCTATCAAATTACCAATGGCATTTTTTACGGAGCTAGAACAAATCATCTTAAAATTTGTATGGAGACACAAAAGACCCCGAATAGCCAAAGCAGTCTTGAGGGGAAAAAATGGAGCTGGAGGAATCAGACTCCCTGACTTCAGACTATACTACAAAGCTACAGTAATCAAGACAATATGGTACTGGCACAAAAACAGAAATATAGATCAATGGAACAAGATAGAAAGCCCAGAGATTAACCCACGCACCTATGGTCAACTTATCTATGACAAAGGAGGCAAAGATATATAATGGAGAAAAGACAGTCTCTTCAATAAGTGGTGCTGGGAAAACTGGACAGCTACATGTAAAAGAATGAAATTAGAATACTCCCTAACACCATACACAAAAATAAACTCAAAATGGATTAGAGACCTAAATATAAGACTGGACACTATAAAACTCTTAGAGGAAAACATAGGAAGAACACTCTTTGACATAAATCACAGCAAGATCTTTTTTGATCCACCTCCTAGAGTAATGGAAATACAAACAAAAATAAACAAATGGGACCTAATGAAACTTCAAAGCTTTTGCACAGCAAAGGAAACCATAAACAAGACGAAAAGACAACACTCGGAATGGGAGAAAATATTTGCAAACAAATCAATGGACAAAGGACTAATCTCCAAAATATATAAACAGCTCATTCAGCTCAATATTAAAGAAACAAACACCCCAATCCAAAAATGGGCAGAAGACCTAAATAGACATTTCTCCAAAGAAGACATACAGACGGCCATGAAGCAAATGAAAAGATGCTCAACATCACTAATTATTAGAGAAATGCAAATCAAAACTACAATGAGGTATCACCTCACTCCTGTTAGAATGGGCATCATCAGAAAATCTACAAACAACAAATGCTGGAGAGGGTGTGGAGAAAAGGGAACCCTCTTGCACTGTTGGTGGGAATGTAAATTGATACAGCCACTATGGAGAACAATATGGAGGTTCCTTAAAAAACTAAAAATAGAATTACCATATGACCCAGCAATCTCACTACTGGGCATATACCCAGAGAAAACCGTAATTCAAAAAGACACATGCACCCGAATGTTCATTGCAGCACTATTTACAATAGCCAGGTCATGGAAGCAACCTAAATGCCCATCAACAGACGAATGGATAAAGAAGATGTGGTACATATATACAATGGAATATTACTCAGCCATAAAAAGGAACGAAATTGAGTCATTTGTTGAGAAGTGGATGGATCTAGAGACTGTCATACAGAGTGAAGTAAGTCAGAAAGAGAAAAACAAATATCGTATATTAATGCATGTATGTGGAACCTAGAAAAATGGTACAGATAAGCCGGTTTGCAGGGCAGAAGTTGAGACACAGATGTAGAGAATGGACATATGGACACCAAGGGGGGAAAACTGCGGTGGGGTGGGGATGGTGGTGTGCTGAATTGGGGGATTGGGATTGACATGTATACACTGATGTGTATAAAAGTGATGCCTAATAAGAACCTGCAGTATAAAAAAACAAACAAACAAAACAACTAATACTAAACTTTCATTGGGTTATTTGTATGGAAATATGTTAATATAAATGTTTCAGACTTTACATGAAATTTCTAAAAACCTTATATTTGTATTTGTATGGAAATATGTATGGAAATATGTTAATATAAATGTTTCAGACATTACATGAAATTTCTAAAAATCTTAAAAACATAAAAAAAAAATAAAAAAAAAAAAAGAATAAAATACCTAGGGATAAACCTACCTAAGGAGGTAAAAGACCTGTACTCAGAAAACTATAAGACACTGATGAAAGAAATCAAAGATGACACAAACAGATGGAGAGATATACCATCTTCTTGGATTGGAAGAATCAATATTGTGAAAATGACTATACTACCCAAAGCAATCTACAGATCAATGCAATCCCTATCAAACTACCAATGGCATTTTTCACAGAACTAGAACAAAAGAATTCAAAACTTGTATGGAAACACAAAAGACCCTCAATAGCCAAAGCAATCTTGAGGGAAAAAAATGGAGCTGGAGGAATCAGACTCCCTGACTTCAGACTATACTACAAAGCTACAGTAATCAAGACAATATGGTACTGGCACAAAAACAGAAATATAGATCAATGGAACAGGAGAGAAAGCCCAGAGATAAACCCTCGCACCTATGGTCAACTAATCTATGACAAAGGAGGCAAGGATATACAATGGAGAAAAGACAGCCTCTTCAATAAGTGGTGCTGGGTCAACTGGACAGCTACATGTAAAAAAATGAAATTAGAGCACTCCCTAACACCATACACAAAAATAAACTCAAAATGGATTCAAGACCTAAATGTAAGACCAGACACTATAAAGCTCTTAGAGGAAAACATAGGAAGAACACTATTTGACATAAATTGCAGCAAGATCTTTTTTGACCCACCTCCTAGAGTAATGGAAATAAAGACAAAAATAAACAAATGGGGCCTAATGAAACTTAAAATCTTTTGCACAGCAAAGGAAACTATAAACAAGGCGAAAAGACAACCTTCAGAATGGGAGAAAATATTTGCAAACGAATCAATGGACGAAGGATTAATCTCCAAAATATATAAACAGCTCATGCAGCTCAATATTAAAAAAAAAACAAACAACCCAATCAAAAAACGGGCAGAAGACCTAAATAGACATTTCTCCAAAGAAGACATACAGATGGCCAAGAAGCACATGAAAAGCTGCTCAACATCACTAATTATTAGAGAAATGCAAATCAAAACTACAATGAGGTATCAACTCACAGCAGTTAGAATGGGCATCATCAGAAAATCTACAAACAACAAATGCTGGAGAGGGTGTGGAGAAAAGGGAACCCTCTTGCACTGTTGGTGGGAATGTAAATTGATACAGCCACTAAGGAGAACAGTATGCAGCTTACTTAAAAAACTAAAAATAGAATTACCATATGACCCAGCAATCCCACTACTGGGCATATATCCAGAGAAAACCATAATTCAAAAAGACAGATGCACCCCAATGTTCATTGCAGCACTATTTACAATAGCCAGGTCATGGAAGCAACCTAAATGCCCATTGACAGACACATGGATAAAGAAGATGTGGTGTGTATGTATATATATATATATATATATACAATGGAATATTACTCAGCCATAAAAAGGAACGAAATTGGGTCATTTGCATAGACGTGGATGGACCCAGAGACTGTCATACAGAGTGAAATAAGTCAGAAGGAGAAAAACAAATATCATATATTAATGCATGTATGTGGAACCTAGAAAAATGGTACAGATGAACCGGTGTGCAAGGCAGAAATAGAGACACAGATGTAGAGAACAAATGTAAGGACACCAAGGGGGGAAAGCAGGGGCAGGGGGTGGTGGTGGTGGTGGTGTGATGAACTGGGAGATTGGGACTGACATATATACACTAATATGTATAAAATAGATAACTAATAAGAACCTGCTGTATTGGGGCTTCCCTGGTGGCGCAGTGGTTGAGAATCTGCCTGCCAATGCAGGGCACACGGGTTCGAGTCCTGGTCTGGGAAGATCGCACATGCCACGGAGCAACTGGGCCCGTGAGCCACAGTTACTGAGCCTGCGCATCTGGAGCCTGTGCTCCGCAACAAGAGAGGCCGCGATAGTGAGAGGCCTGTGCACCGTGATGAAGAGTGGCCCCCACTTGCCACAACTAGAGAAAGCCCTCGCACAGAAACGAAGACCCAACACAGCCATAAATAAAATAAATAAATAAAATTTGAAAAAAGAAAATGCTCCCTATTAAAAAAAAAAAAAAAAAAAAGAACCTGCTGTATTAAAAAAATAATAATTAAAAAAAAAGAATTTCTGAGGCTTTGGAATTAATATTTCCTAAATGCTCTGCAGGTGATTCGAAAATGGTATTAAGATTGAGATGTGCTGACCTAATTCAATAACTCATTCAACATTCAATAGTTACTTACTATATAATTATTCTGAATCAGACACTATGCTAAGGGTTTTGGAAGCTTTAAAAATAATTAAAATAGAGATGTACGCTCATCATACACTATAATGTAGTACAAGCAAGGAGGGGCAAGTGCATAAAAAATACAAAATAGACCGGGCAGGTTGGATGAGGATGTACTTTCAGCCCTTTATGGGGAGGGGAAATGTTAGATCAGGAAAGACTCCATGAAGGAGATGGCAGTTGAGCTGGATCTTGATTTGGGATCACCAATAATTTAGCATCTCTCCATGTCTCCATATTTTCTCCCCTCCCCATTTCTTTGATAGGAACAATAGATATTTTCCGAATTTTATGCAAAGTGCTATACAAAGATAGCTTTGAGTCTTATTCCCACCCCTTCCGATCAATTTGTCCCCATAAGCTCCTCCTATGGAGAAATTCTGAAGCCAACATTAGTTAAGTTGTATATAGCAAGTCTCTCATATTCACTTATTACATGGTGCAGTTAATCCCACACTATCACTCACTTTGGCCATAACAGATGGTGAAGCCATTTGCAAGTGTTGTTCACTATTGTAATACAATGAATGAGATCAGCCCTATGTAAGGACAGTGGTAAGAACTCTAAAGAGGGGTACCTAACCCAGCCTTGAGGGGTCAGTAAAGGCTTCTTGAAGAAAACAGTGCCTGAGCTGTATTTAAAGCCAGCTTAAGTGGGAAGTGAGTGTGCAAGGGCACTGTGCATGGAGAATGAGGGTGAGGAAGAGGTGATTAGAATAAAAGCTTTAAATAGAGTAGAAAGGGAGACACATGAAGCTGAAGCCAAAAAGGTAAGCAAGGACTAGATGATGAAATGTGCCAGACTAAGGAGTTTGCACTTTTTCCTTAGGGTTGCTGAAGCAGTACTGAAGAATTTAAGTAAGGCAGTGACATGAGAGGGTCTCAGCCAGCTCAACCTCACATATAAAGGCAAATTATTGATTTTCTCCCAGCCTCAGTTTCTTCCCACATGAAAAAATAAGGAGGTTGGATTATGATCTAAAGCCTTACCCAGCTTAATGTTCTTTGACTTTATGATTCTAAGAAGCAGATGACCCAGTTTTTATAGCTACTTCAAAACTAAATGTTTTTTATTCTAGCTGCCTCAACAATAACCTAAATTTCTAATAATTTTCATTTTTCCTAAGCACCGGGTAATAGTTTTTGAGCCTATTTCCTTTTTCCAGGTACAAAAATTCCTTTTCCTAGCATAATGAAGTTCAAGCTTTAGGGGAGCCAGAAATGCTACCCATGGGGAGGCAGCATGGTATAATTAAATGAGAATGTATTTTGGAACCAGTCAGATCTGGGTACTTCATTGGCTGTATTAACTGTGAGCATGTTATTTCTCAAAGCCCCAGATTTCCCACTGGTAAAAAAGAAAAAAAAAAAAAAAAAAAACACCCAAAAACCCATAGTGACCAGTTCACAGCAAGGGCTTAATAAATATTGGTTTCTTTCTCAGATACCATTATGGTTCTCCTCTCATCATAAAAGTAGTCCTTGTAAACAAAACATTTTTTATTTGACCATATTTGTTGTTTCAGATACAAAAAAAAAAAAAGAAAGAAAGAAAGAAAGAAAGAAAGAAAGAAAGAAAAGAAAGAAAGTATTTGCTCCTAGTGTTCTCATTGTTTGATGAACATTATAGTCTGCCTGGTCTGTTCTCCTCACTGACCCTGACCAGTCTTCTGAGTTGCACTGCAAGTAGTTACTTTAAAAAATCATGTTTTAATATTAAGTTCAGAAGCTAAATCCAAACAAATCTTGTTTAACACCCAGTTCCTTTGAAGCAGCCCACGTCTTGCAGTAGGCTCCATCTTTAGTTTTTCAACAATGTACCTTAGTTTTATTGATCCTAACATGCAGTTTTAAAAAAATCAATTCATCTACTTGGCTAAGATATGTGCCTTTGGGGAAACTGTTGCAAACAACTGATTGAATCCATCTGTTGCCTTCTCTACTTCAGTTCCACACTATGGATGGGATTTCTTAGATAGTGAAAAAGACAAATGACAGATAAATGTGTAAATAAATTCAATTAAACTCAGAAATCCTTAGTGAACCTCACTCAGGCTATGCATTAAAGGTTTTCATTAAATGCTGAGCACTAAGTAGTAACCTGACTTGGTAACCATTACCCATTTTCAAAATGGTAAGCCAAAGTCCTCACAATGGATGGTGATGCTTGAATTCAAACATGTATCTCCTAGTCTCAAATCTAGCCATCTTCAAAAAATCATATCACAAACCACCTCCATCTACAAATCCATCCCTGAACTCTGTACTGTTCCTCACCTTTCCTTCACTGTTCTGGGACCTTTTCTCTTTAAAACTAAGAAAGAGGCAACTGAGTCGGTAAAAAATAATGCTAGTAGTGGTTAGAGTGGGGAAGAAAGATTTGCAGATCAAAGGTTATTTTAGTTGTGCCATTTGGTAACTTATCCCAGGGTAGGTAGGTGTCCTGTTTGCCACAGCTATGTTTTAATTCTAGTTTAACAGTTCTTCTAAGTTCAAGCACATCACAACTCTTAAATCAACATTTTAGTGTCTCCCTCAAGCTCTTTGTGGACCAATGAGATATAAACAAATATACATTTTAGAAAGGGATTCAAAAATTATGAATTATATATTTCATATGTATTGAAAATTTTGGAAAATTGGGAAAATAAGAAAAAAGATCACCTATAATTCCATTATCCTAAGTCTAACACAAGCTTTTGTTAGCCTTTTGGTACAATCTCTTCCATTCTTTTTTAGCTTTTTATTTAATGTGAGAGATGATTTTTACAATTTCCATCAGACCATTCATCTAATTTCATATCTGGAATAAGCAGTGATTGATTAAAAATAACTTTTACCATTGGCAGCCATCATAATATTAACTGACTCAGGTGGAGTGCCTGGAGGATGCTAATCCTTGTGGGTGAAAGTTTGAGGAATAATAGGATATTTACATAGTTTCAAATTAGCTCTCCACAAAATACTTATTAATCACAAAGGAAAAAAAGTAAGGTTACAGTGGAGCAACCTGGTAGATACTACTTTATCCAAATGATCAAAGTTAACATCACCAATCATGGGACAAATAACATCATGTGCTTTCTGATATGATGCACTAAGAAGAACACAACATCATTCCTGTGGTATTCTTACCAAAAATGCATAACCTAGATTATGAGGAAACATCAGACAAATCCAAAATGAAAGACAATATAATTGGTCTGTACACTTAGAATGTAATGTCATATGTGCACACACACACACACACACACACACACACACACGCACAAGACTGAGGAACTGTTGCAGATTAATGAAAACTAAAAAGACATAATAATTGAATGAAATGCCTGATCCTGGATTTTCTTTTATGTAGATGACATTATTGGGACAATTGGCAAAATCTAAATAAGATTTGTGGATTAGATAATAGTATTTATGTTAATTGCCTGATTTTGGTAATTGAACTGTGGTTATTTAAGAGAATGTCCTTGTTTACCAGAAATATGCACTAAAGATTTGAGAGCAAAGGAGTATCATGTCTACAGCTTACTCCAGATGGTTCAGAAGACAATGTCTCACACTCACATATACTGAGAGAGGAGGATAAAGCATATCTGGTTAAATGTGCACATCTGGGGAATTTGGGTGAAGGGTATATGAGAATTCTTTGCAGTGTTCTCACAACTTTTCAGTAAATCTGAAATTATGCGAAAATATAAAGTTAGAGGAAAAGAGAAAAAAACTTAATTTTACTATAAAAGTAATAAGATATTCATTAAAGAAATTTCAAGAATAAAGAAAAATATAAAGAAGAAAAAAATGAGCAGCCTGCATCTCAGAAACCTGAGGAAACCATGGTTTACATTTTGATATACTCTCTCTCTTATTTATGGGGAATGTTTCTTATGCTCAGATGGGCATTTAAATTTTGAAATGTTCCATAATCATGCCTTCATTAACATTCACAATATCCCTGTTGTGAAAGCCAGAATTATTGTCACTTCATAGATTAAGAAACACAGATTCAAAAAGATTAAATTATGGGTTGACTTTAGAAAGATTAGCAGTTTATATCATATAACAGAAAAAAAAAAACAATGCCACTAAATAGTTGGTTGACCATGATTCACAAACTGGCCGCGATTTAGTTTCCTGAAAAATGATAAGTTTGGAGATGATTCTTGGGATTCTTTCTAACACTAAAATGTTACAATTCTAACCTCTTCTATTATCACCAACATTTTTTTTTTGTATGCAGAATCTGCAGTGCCTAGCATAGTGCCTTATATGTAGTAGGTACTAGATAAATATTTTTGAATGAATAACAAATGCATTACAAATTATAAAGTGGGTATTATGTTATAGAGGTTATGAAGATAAGATCATATATATAAAAGTACTTTGTAAAGTATAACGTAATTATAATTTATTATTATTATTATTGATTTGGAATAGAAAACAATATAGAACAAATTGCTCATTCTGAAATAGAGATTAAAGTTAAGATATGCCACCTCTTAAAAAAAAGAGATGTCACCTTTTTGTAGGAATCTAAGAAATTTACTATGAAGTTTATTTCTGTATTACTCTCGTTTCAAGTATAATTCACCTTATTCTCATCAATAACCAATTTAACTGACTGTTTACAGACAGATGGAGAGACAAATGACAAATTAGTACTCCCCAGGTTTGTGGCATGGACATAAAAAGTGAATTTATTTTTCAAATACCTTTTATAGCCATAGCCTTGCAAGTAGAAGACATCTTATCTGGTTTACTATTGATCCAAATGACAAGGCTGAGCATCAGATTAAGGATATGTCAGAAACCTGAAAGAAGGCTACCAACGGATGCGGCAGGATGGTAGCTTCTTTCAAAATGATCTATTAAGGCTATGGTGTTTACAAAGGCAGTTGAGAAAACACAGCACAATATACAGGTCTGCATCAAGTAACTAGCAGAGCGCCCATAAAAACTTCTGATACTAATGTGAACCCCCATACCATTCATCATACCCATTTATTTCCAGCAATAAAAGCTATTCACAGATTTTTTTGATGCTAAAACAAACGATACAGGCGTTTTTCTTCACCCCACATCCTTTTCCTATTGTTACAGTTTCTTTCTCCACAAATGGTAGCATTCCTAAGAGATAATCTGTTTTAAGATGATGGGAGATACTATCTAATTTAATTTGGCTGCCAATCAGTAAGGTCAAGCGCAATTCAAGAATTTAATTCTAAGGTATCTTCTTTGGTGATAGTGAGATATGACTTAACTAAGTATAGTAATGACCAAAAAATATTATGCCAAAATGGAGTCCTTAAAAATAAAAATTCCAAGAGCGTTTCTTATATATTGTACAATATTTTATGAAAAAGAAACATCTTGCGGATAAACTATCAAGCATGCTAAAAATATACAGCAAAATAAAAGAAGAAACCTGATCAGAGGTGGGAAAATCTATCTTTTGTGATCACCATGGGATTAGCACTTTTTTTTTAAGTTCATTTATTTATTTTTTATACAGCAGGTTCTTATTATCTATTTTATACATATTAGTGTATACATGTCAATCCCAATCTCCCAGTTCATCCCACCACCACCCCACACCACCGCTTTCCCCCCTTGGTGTCCGTACGTTTGTTCTCTACACCTGTGTCTCTATTTCTGCCTTGCAAACTGGTTCATCTGTACCATTTTTCTAGATTCCACATATATGGGATTAGCACTTCTTTAAGGGAAGATCCATTACTTTCTAGACTAGAATGAATTGGAGAATTTTGTGAGAATCACGGGGATAGAAAATGCTTCAGAAAATTCCCCTTTCAGATGCCTTTAGACAGACTTGAACTGTTTTTTCAAAACCCAGAGTGTTCTAACCAATTTCAAGGGACCAACATTTGACATTGTTATAGACTAAAGAGACAGGAAAACTACTTAAAACACCAGTAAACTACTTCACTCTTTAGTTTGCCTTCTTAGCTAGCATGTCACATTTTACAGCAATGTAAAACCTTTTTTATTTATCACCAGCTTAAATAGTAGCAAATATAAGTTTAAATGCATTATCATTATTAAATGCTATGAGATATAAGTCAGGACATCTGGGTTTTGGTCCTGGCTCTAACTAGTTACCTAAACATGAGCATATCATTATTTATTATCTACTTTGTGGATGTAAGGCATTGTTTTTAGATGTGATGGGTAAGACAATTTTCTGGGCCCCAGTTTCTTCAACTGTGAAATAAAGATATTCGATTAAGTTATAAACTAGTATTTAACAAAGTGTTTGACCAGTTCCTTAAGATGCTATTAGTTTATGCTTTAAAAAAAAGTGCTGAAATCAAACGATTATGAAAAAATCCTGGATTAAAAAAAATACACAAGTTTCTTTACTGTATGACTTTTCAGAGCCTTTAAGATGCTAATGTGCATTGTGAATTTCCAAGAAAGACCATGCAGTATTTCCCAAACTTATTTGACCATGGGACCCATTTTTCACACAACATTTCATGAGACTACTGTCCTAAGGAAGAAGCTTTGTGAAATGCTGTAGATAATGATTTTCAAGGTCCTTTTAAGCTTTTATAATTTTTATTGTTTTTTAAAATAAGAAACATACAGCAGCTTAATAACTACCCTCATTTTTCTTGGATAGAATAAACTTGGGAAATATGCTTGGAGGAAAAAAACTCTCACAAAGCCAAGGAGAAAGTTACTTGAGACTATAGTTATCAACAATAAAAATCAAGCTACTGGGTAATGGGTAATATAAAACATCGAGAATAAATGCCAGGAATGTGGCAGGAAACAAAATTCAAAAACATCACCCCAAAACCCCCAAAATACTTGAAGCAGAGATCATTCCCAATTAAGTCTCCTTTCAACCTACTTTATCAGAAATAAGGAATATGTCCTTCACAATAGCTCACCAAATGCTATAGATGCTAAACATCAAGTGTATATTGGACTTTACGTTTTGTATCTTAGGAGCTAGAATTTGCCTAGAGCTATGGTGAAATACCTATCTTATTACCTCCAGCACGCCTTGCATTCACCTTCTTCAAGCCCATCACATTACTTTCATGCTCAAACTCCCAATCACATCCTTAACTCTACTCTGCCAATGGATAAGAGATATTGCTTTGGTTAGAAGAGATGGCAGTAAACAGGGCTGTAAAGCTCAGAGCTTCCAAGGGCAGTCATGCACATCTGAAGAGGATTTCTGGTAGCCCATAATAAATCTAGTTAGTCCAAGGAGACTAAATTTATTAATAAGACTGCTCAGTAATAGAGCCAAGTTCAAGAATGACTCTCCTGACCTAATAGTGGAATATTCAATGGAAAGGACAAACTTTGGACATGCAGCAACTTTAATTCTGAAGGCCACCAAAATAAGTAAGCAATGTCTGTGGATGCTACTGTATGAAACTGAAAAGTTTACGCTATAGACAAGTAAAACAGGGAAGGAAAAGATGGGGAAAAAAGAAAGAAAGTGGAATAGGAAAAGAGAAAGAAAAGAATTAGGATTAGACAGGAAAGAAAGAAATTTGTATAATAGAAAACTAATTCATCTCTCATTTTCTTCTATAATCAACTTCCTCAATGTTACAAAAAAAAAAAAAATGCTATGGCCATTTCTGTGGTTCAATCTTTGCTCACTCTATTCCCTCTACCTGAAATTCTATCCCCCATTCCCAATCCTTGTCTAAGTTTAACCATTTCATTAAGGCCCACCTGAAATTTCAATCCCTCCGTGTATTAGGGATATTCAGTACAGGAAACAGCTATTTTTGCCATTTTACGCAGGAAGAATTTTTAATACAGGGATTTTACATGCTTATAAAATAATCAGAAGGATTCTAACTAGGCTTCAAGGGCTGACTCCTTGAACAATGCAAAGCTACCATTGTGACTACAGTATTAAGTTCAATGCAAGTCTGTAGCTGCATCAGGAAGTCAGGGGAAAAAAAGCTGCTGTAATAACTGCCTCTCAGTACCTAGGAGGAAGAAC
Organism: Balaenoptera ricei; assembly: GCF_028023285.1. NCBI lineage: Eukaryota > Metazoa > Chordata > Mammalia > Artiodactyla > Balaenopteridae > Balaenoptera > Balaenoptera ricei. The sequence goes on along the minus strand of NC_082644.1, from coordinate 91,160,022 downwards.
ACCAGAAACCGGAATGCTGCAGAAAAGCTTCCCACCTGAGAAGCCCTTACAGGCTGACTTTCTTATGAGGGACACTTGGTATACTGACATTGTCTTGTAAAAAAATACCCTCTTCAAGTATAAGCCCATTCTCCTTATCTTGGGTATAAGGCCCTTGTAGCTAGAATCATGACATATATCTCTAATTTCTTCCTTCTCCAATCAAAACTAACCCAATTCCTTTGGATAGTTGTTCAAAGTAGTAATAAGTTGCTAATTGTAAACATACTGCCATTGCAGACCACACCTTTCCAATTTAGCGTAAAAGAGTATAAGTCCAAAACTTCCAAGATAATTCTAATTTTCAGCCTTATATCTTCTTGTGGGGTAAAAGATTTAAAATCTATTGTGGAAATTTAAGCCTATAATTAGCATGTGGTTGAGATTTCTTTTTTCCTTTGCAGATGGAAAGGAGAAGGATAAAAGGGCTTAGGGGAACAGACAGACACATTTCCATTATCTCTGAAATCACTCTCAAAGTTCAACCTAAGATAAGTTTGGTTTGTTCTTGGTTGGGCAGGTGTGCTCATATTCCTGAGGTAAGACTTCTAAGCTCAAGTTTCCTCAAATGTGACACAGTCCCACTGCCTGTGCAGCATCTACCTGGACTTCCTTCTGCATTACCACTATAGGACTTGGGGGCAAGGAGAATCGATGCTGCCTGCTGTATCATGAATAACAAACTATCTAAATAAATTTGGTCTTATGGTCTCTTTACCTGATGAATCTATGTGGCAAGCCAACCTAACAGCTGCAATAGGGTGACTGCTTGACTATATTGTCTTTTGAGTGTGTGCTCATCAACTATTTTGCAAATGAGTAAATGAATGAATAAAAGCTTTCTGCAGCATGGAGAATGGTTTGAAGAGGAAGAATTGAATCAGGAATACTGATAGGCTACTTTAGTTTTTTTAGACATTAAATTATGGTGGACAGGATTAGAATGATGGAATAACAGAGATGGAAAAGAGCCAAAGTGGGGAAACCTCAGATATACATATGGACTCTCCGAAAATCCTTGGCTGACCCCTGAATTGCAAATGCATGTAGAAACTCCAAGAAGTCTGCAGAAACTAAGAAACTAAAGGTTGAAAAAGTTGATCAGAGATTTCAGCTACTATCCAACAGAGAGGAGACAGAATTTGGAGTTTTAGTCTCACCTAGTTAGAGGGCTTGGTACACATCTCAGGCTTTTCACTGAAATCTCAGAAGAGCCATGCCTTAAAAGCATAGATTATATACCAGGACTATGGGTCAGATCTAAGAGATTCAACTAAAGACTATGAGAAAAAAGTAAAACACTCAATAAGCTCAGTGTAATTAGCCAGTTTTAACTACCTGATTAAATAAAAAATCAACACTCTTAAGTGGAAGACAACAGAATGAAGAGTCCCCATAATGTACCAACTGAAATTCTGAGTATACGATAAAAAATGACTACAGATGCAAAGAAACAGAAAAATAGGAAAAAAAAAAAGAAAAAACAATTAAATATAAATAGGCCTCAAGATGACCAAGATGTTGGAATTAACACATAAGGACTTTAGAGCAGCTACTGTACAAAACAGTGTGGTAATGGCACAAAAACAGACATGTGGATCAATGGAACAGAATAGAGAGCCCAGAAATAAACCCACACACCTACGGTCAATTAATCTTCAACAAAGGAGGCAAGAATACACAATGGGAAAAAGACAGTCTCTTCAGCAAGCGGTGTTGGGAAAGTTGGATAGCCACATGTAAATCAATGAAGTTAGAATACACCCTCTCACCATACACAAAGATAAACTCAAAATGGCTTAAGGACTTGAACATAAGACATGACACCATAAACCCCCTAGAAGAGATCATAGGCAAAACATTCTCTGACATAAATCGTACCAATGTTTTCTTAGGTCAGTCTCCCAAGGCAATAGAAATAAAAACAAAAATAAACAAATGGGACCTAATCAAACTTACAAGCTTTTGCACAGCAAAGAAAAGCATAAACAAAACAAAAAGACAACCTACAGAATGGGAGAAAATATTTGCAAATGACACGACCAACAAGGGCTTAATTTCCAAAACATACAAACAGCTCATACAACTCCACAACAAAAAACAAACAACTCAGTCGAAAAACCTAAATAGTCATATCTATTTAGGCAGAAGACCTAAATAGACATTTCTCTAAAGAAGAAACACAAATGGGCAATAGGCACATGAAAAGATGCTCAACATCTCTAATTATTAGAGAAATGCAAATCAAAACTACAGTAAGGTACACCTCACACCGGTCAGAATGGCCATCTTTAAAAACTCTACAAATAAATGCTGGAGAGGATCTGAAGAAAAGGGAACCCTCTTACACTGTTGGTGGGAATGTAAGTTGGTACAGCCACTATGGAGAAGAGTATGGAGGTTCCTCAGAAAACTAAAAATAGAATTACCATATGACCATATGACCCAGCAATCCCACTACTGGGCATATACCCAGACAAAACTCTAATTCAAAAAGATACATGCACCCTTATGTTCATAGAAGCACTATTCACAATAGCCAAGACATGGAAACAACCTAAATGTCCATCGATAGATGAATGGATAAAGAGGATGTGGTAAATATATACAATGGAATACTACACAGCTATAAAAAAGAACTAAATAATGCCATTTACAGCAACATGGATACAACTAGAGATTATCATACTAAGTGAAGTAAGTCAGAAAGAGAAAGGCAAATACCATATGATATCACTCATATGTGGAATCTAAAATATCACATGAACCCATCTACAAAATAGGAACAGACTCATGGACATAGAGAACAGACTTGTGGTTGCCAAGGGGGAGAGTGCTGGGGGAGAGATGGAGTGCGAGGTTATGGTTAGCAGATGTAAGCTATTATATATAGAATGGATAAACAACAAGGTCTTACTGGATAGCACAGAGAACTATGTTCAATATCCTATGATAAACCATAATGGAAAAGAATATAAAAAAAGAATGTATATATATGTAAAACTGAATCACTTTGCTATACAGCAGAAATTAATACAACATTGTAAATCAAATACATATTTTAATAAAAAAAAATAGAGGCTATTATAACAGCTTACCAGAAAAAAATGCTCATAATGAACAAAAATATGAGGGAAAGGCATTTGATAATATTCAACACTCACTCTTGGTATACATTCTCAGCAAACTAGAATCAAAATAAATTTCCTCAATCAGTGTAGCAGTTATCAATTATCTGCCTTACAACTCCAAATCAACTCTTCTTTACCTTGTTTTATGATACTGGAACCAGACCTTATAACCATTTTCTCCTTTGCCAGCTGCCACAAAATTTGGCTTTAACAGTAGATGGTACAGCAGGAATACTGTAAGGTTCCATCTGGTGTCATTTCCTTTCAGCCTGAAGAACTTCCTTTAGTATTTCTTATAATGCAGGTTTGTTTGAGATAAATTCTCTTATTTTTTGTTTGTCCTTATTTTAATTTTAATATGGAAAGACAGTTTTACTACATAAGAATTCTAGGTTGATAGTTTTCGTTCCCCAAGCATTTTAAGGCTATCATTCTACTGTCTTCTTGTGTCTATTGTTTCTGGGAAATATGCTGTCATTGGTATTCATGGTTTACCATATTGGGTTGTGTCTTTTTCTCTGGCTGCTTTCAAGATTTTCTCTTTATCTTTGGTTTTCAGTAGTTTGACTATGGTATTTCTAGGTAAGGTTTTCTGTGTATTTATCTTTTTGGGGTTCACTTGCCTCTTGAATCTTTAAATGTATGTTTTTCACCAAGTTTGGGCAAGTTTTGGTCACCATTTTCTCAATTATTTTTCTGCCCCATTTTTTCTCTCCTCACCTTCTGATAATCTCATTACAAGTATGTTAGATCTTTCAATATTGTCCCACAAGGCAGCGAGACACCATTTTTTTTCTTAATACATTCCTCTCATGTTTATGGTTGCACAATTTATATAGATCTATCTTCAAATCCACTGACTCTTTTGTTATCTCCAATCTACTGATAAGTTCTTCCAATAAAATATTTATATATTACATTTTTCAGTTCTAGAATTTCCATTTATTTTTTTACAGCTTCTACTTTCTGTGATACTTTCTATGTGTTTATTCATTATAAGCATATTTTTCTTTGCATCCTTGAGCGGAGTTAAAATAGCTGCTTTAAAATCCTCGTCTGCTAATTACAACATCTCGATCATCTTGGGTTGTTTTCCAAGATTTCCTTTTCTCTTGATTATGGATCACAGTTCCTCATTTGTCCACATATCTAGTAATTTTGGATAACATTTTCAACATTGTAAATGAGACTTTGGATTCTGTATGTTACATTAAAGATTATAGACATAACTCATTTTATTACGCTTCACTTTATTGTGCTTAGTAGATGTTGCATTTTTTAAAAATTGAAGGTTTGTGGCAATCCTGTGTTGTCAGATGATGGTTAGCATTTTTCAGCACTAAATTAATTTTTAATTAAGGTATGTACATTTTTAAGATATAATGCTATTGCACACTTAAGACTACAGTATAGTGTAAACATAAATTTTATATGCACTGGAAAACCAAATAATTCATGTGACTTGCTTTATTACGATATTCACTTTATTGCAGTGGTCTGATATTGAACCTGCAATATATTCAAGGTATGCTTGTACTGATTTTTTTTTTTTTTTTTTCTTTTTAAGTAGGCAGTTAACTTGACAGAACTCAAACTCCAAACTGTTTCTCCTGCATGGGCAGGCAGCAGCTAAAATCTGTTATTTTAGCCTTAGCTTGGGTGCCTGAAGTTTTCCCCATGTATGTTTTGGTAAGGGGTCAGCCAGAGATTTCGGCAGTTTATATGTAGAATTTGGGGTATTTTTATTCTGTAATATCTTTCTTGACTTGGAGCCATTGCCCCAAATGTTATCCTCTGATTCCTCACAAGTAACAGTGCAGACTTCTATTCAATTTTCCTTCTCCTTGAAGAACTGACTAGGCCCTGTGATAAAAGTGGAAACCCATGCAGTGCCATCCTTATCTTCTCTTATTCCAAGAATTTATTCCTCTCCAATTTCTGCCTGCTTCTGTTCACTCTTCAGTTGCTCCAGGTAGTTGTTTCTAAATTTTGCCCAGAGTTTTAAAATAAAATTTGTGGGAGGGATGATCCAAAATGAGCCACACCATCATTAACAGAAGGTGTTGTAATTTTTCATTTCTTTCAAAAAAAATTTTTTTATTGAAGTATAATTGATTTACAATGTGTTAATTTCTGCTGTATAGTAAAGTGATTCAGTTATACATACATATTCTTTTTCATATTCTTTTCCATTATGGTTTATCACAGGATATTGAATATAGTTCCCTGTGCTATACAGTCGGACTTTGTTGTTTATCCATCCTATATGTAATAGTTTGCATCTGCTAGTCCCAAACTCCCACTCCATCCCTCCCCTACTCCACCTCCCTCTTGGCAACCACAGGTCTGTTCTCTATATCTGTGAGTCTGTTTCTGTTTCGTAGATATGTTCACTTGTGTCGTATTATAGATTCCACATATAAGTGATATCATATGGTATTTGTCTCTTTCTGACTTACTTTGCTCAGTACGATAATCTCTAGGTCCATCATGTTGCTGCAAATGGTAAAGGCATTGTTATGTTTAAAAATCTCACAACAACCTGATGATAGAAGAAGTATTTAGGTACTCAACCATCCTCATAAGTATCACTTAACTATTTTATTCTGGATCTCGTGCTGACAATAGCAATACTTGATTAAAGATCAACTATAATCTTTACACAATTCAACATCCCCTCCTGCTGAACCCCTACAACAAGCTGGGTAACACAACTTCTCTCAGATTTTTCCTTGTCCAAGCAGGTGAGGTCAGTATCACACTTCTGTCCTTTCTCACTATAAGTCAAATGCTATATTTTGTTTAGTATATGTGCTGCCAAAGCGAGCATGCTATATTTTGTTAATAAATCCCAAACTTTGGATAATAAAAGGCTTTGCAGAGTAAATGCTATTTTTAACATCTCTGCAAAACTGAAAATGAAAGAACAAATAGATTCAAGGATGTTGGATATGAAACTGTATCCAGAATGAATTCTGACAATACTAGCACAATAATTCACTGTTTCATTCCTCCCAACACACAAATATTTATTTAACACCTATTTTGTGCAATGAATTGCAAGGGGATACAAAGATAAATTTGATAGGACTCTGTACTTCATGAGCTTACAGAACACTAGGAGTGGATTTGTTCATGAATAATCATAATACAGGATAAAAAGTGCTAAGGTCCGTAAGAGAAGATTTAATAAAATATTCTCAGAACTGTTACTTGATTATCTTCGTTGTTGCTTCTTAATTTTAGCTTCATAGTGACTCATTTAATCTGCCTGAATACACTTTTTTCCTTACTCAACAGGCTTATCATTTTGGGATCCAAGTCAGGGCTCTTCAGACTATATGTCCCTTAACAGAAACAAAGGGTCCTTTCAAATCCAGGAATTTATTTAACCCCCATTAGAACCTTTTGAGATCAGTATTATCACAAATTTAAAGAACATGAAACAGAAGCCTAGAACATTTATGCTTAAAACTTGTCCCAAATCACTTAGTTAGAAAGAAGCAGAACCTAAGTCATGAATCTAGGTCTTCTGACTTCCAAGTCTAATTCAATATTTTTGCCACTGTTACAGGTAATATACCTCAGGGAAAAGAAAGACATTCATGGAGAGGGTTATAAGGAAGGTCAAATGTACCAACGAAGTCAAGGAAGACTAGGACTTAGGAAAGGTATTTGAATTTGGTGATCAGAAAGGCATTGGTGAGTTAGCTACAAATCCCTTTCCTTAAGCCCAATATAATCAGTTTTCAAGTTTTAAATATAACCCTTCAATAAAATTTCAAATCCTTTCACTGTTCTCCATGTAGGACCCTTCAAGGTTTGACCCCATTTTACTTGCCCAATATCATCTCTCCCTATTGTATACCTCATATTCAATGATCCATACATATTAAACTACATATTCTTTCTCTCCTGGAGAGTACTACAAGAACACTCCAAGGTATTCTTGGAGTGGCCTTCCCACCTCTTTTCCCTCTCCACTTAGCATAGATGCTATTTGTTTAAGGAAGTCATTCCAGACTACAGCACCCCAGGGTGGCTTAGCTGCCCCTCCTACTTTTCTCCACGATATCCCTAAGCTTACTCCTTTTCTAGGATTTAACACAAGAATACTATAGTCTAATTACCATTTGCCTTGTCTGTTTTCCCCATTAAACTATGAAGTCATTGAGGGCAGGATTACGCCCTGTTCATGGTTGTATTTCTGAAACTTAGCACAGTGGCTTTTGCATGAACATTTGTTAAATGAATGAATGAAAAAGATTATGAGGAGTTACAAAGCAACAAAGTATTCTAATGTGACTTCAAGAGCAAAGACTCTACTTATAGGTCACAGACAGTATGTTCTGATCAAACACCCTAATGTGAATCTAGCTACCTAAACGTTGAATTTCTTTTGCAAGGACATCAAGTTTGCCTCTACCATTTCCTGTGAGCAATTTTGCTTAAGAAAATGTGGTCACAATTATACTTTCACAGATGTAATTGTAGAAGAATTGCATGAAATCTGAGAGATTTCTGCAACCTTGAAGAGTTGTTTTGAAACTTTAAATTTTCCTAGCTTAGATCAAGCAAAACAAGTACTTTAGATAACAATTCTAATAAATGCTTAGTCAGCAGTATTGAGAATTTTCCTAATATTCATTATGGACAACAAAGAATAGAATCTTTATGGACTATAATAGAATCTTCAAGCTAGCACTTACATAGAAAGAACTTAATGAAATGCTTGTAATGATAATGAATCTCAGAGTTTCAAGGGCCCAATGAGGTCACTGCGTTCATCCATCCAGTGTCTAGTTTGTTTATCATTCAGTCCTTTTGGCATTCTTTTTTGAGTCATTTCAAATTGGTTAGCAGAGCTTTGAATGACTATCGAAAAGAGACCACGGGGTTATAGAGATTGGCTGAATACATAATCCATAACCTAGGAATGCTTATTCACACACTCTTGACATTACTGTCAATTCACTTTTATTCAAGGCTGTCATCAAGATATACTGCATAAATGATGCTTACAGTACCTAGTGGACTGTAAAAGCATTTAAAACATTATGTATGCTTTTGGATGACAAAAATGCATTGAATTTAAGTTGTACATAAAGAGTGTATACATAAGGAAACAGATTTTGTTTACACATTGTGTTTAATATTTATCATTAAGTTTGTTCCATAGAATTTAGTGAAATGTAAAATCATTCACTTGGTCTTGAAGAGGCAGTATTAAGATTTCTGTACATTAGAGAATAAGTCAACTCACTTTTTCCAAACAACTTCTCCATTCATACTATAAATCCATGATAGCATAAGGATACAGGAGTATAGGGGACTAGCATAAGTATGTAGGGATATAGAAGAGAAGAGGTTTTGAGCCTGAATTTATATGATAGCATTGGTATCATTTAAATCCAATCCTTTCACTTGTTCTAATTCTTTAAGAAATAAAGAATTGTGCATCCTTTTGAAGAAACAATTTAGCCAATGCATAATTCTTCATTCTTTGGGTTAGTTCATGTTGGGGTAAATGAAAGATTTTGTTTTATAAGGAACCCCACTTCTCAATGAGTATGGGAGAAAAATACTGTCAAATATCCATACTTCATTATTAACTCATCTATCCTTTTAATTTAATGTCTGTTATTTTCTTTTAATAATAGTTAAAAATGCTTATCACTTGTTAGTTCTGACAATAAGATGACAATTTATGCAATTTCTCCCCTATAGTTTCATTCTTAATCTCCATTTAAGTGGTTTACCTTGTAGCATGACCAAAGACAAAAAGAACGAATCTAGATTTGTATTGTGTGTACGTGTGTGTGTGTTGCACATCCAGGCTTGAAGATATCATTTAAAGTTACATAGATTTATTATCCTAAGGGATCTCTAATTAAATAAAAAAGGGAGCATATGTTAGCTGAGTCGACTTCAGGATCTGTTCCTTTGTATAAAGGGCTTTAACATGCCTTCCTCCTCAATTCTGAAAGCACACGGTTCCTATTCCCTTCACCATGAATAAGGCCGACATTTGACAGCTTCACAAGGCTGACAGGGTTACCCAACAGCCCACCCTCCCTATTCTCAATCCAATTAGACCTCTAATCCTCCAGATGAAAGGCCCAACTGCTCACGTTCCTCATGACAACGACAGCTATTGATTATTTGTCACTGCAGCTAACACCTTCCCTGTTGAGGCTGCTCTGACAGAGGCAAACCTACCAAATTAGACAGCACTTTATCTGCCCTGGAGGCCAAATGGCACAACAAGTAAAGGCTAATAAATGGTATAAAAATGAACAAATCATAACATTATGACAGGCTGATCGTTGCCAGCAGCCTCCCAGCTCAAGCTTGATGTTCTGTTAGGCTTGCTCCTTCTCTTTCCCCTCTGCTCTAGCTCCAACTTTGACTGAATTAAAGGCCAGAACAATTAAGGCATTTGACCAGCAAAGACAAGCCAACTGAAGTATCACCAAGGGACATAAATGTCAATAACTGACTGCCATTTGTCAATACAAACATTCTGGAGATGCAAATGCTCAGGCCTCTGCTCTCCACTAGGCTGCACTGACTCACTTTCCAACAAGAGTCAGCTCAAATAGACAGTCTGTGGCTATTTAACCAGAAGAAAAAAAAAAAAGAAAAGAAAAAGAAATATACAGTCCCAAGAGAGGAAGTATTCTGTGAAGAACAAGCAGGAGGCATTGGGGTGGGGGTAAAGGGTTGTATGAGAAAAAGAGAGATAGCAAAGCAGAGCTATTCTTCCTTTAAAAAAATACTCTAATATAAGACAACCGGAATGGCATCATATGTTTTTAGTTGAGAATACATGCACAATGTAGGAAATGCTGGGCCACGTGGGAAAGTTAATGAAGCTGTAACTTTAGAAGTATACTCATTCATTTAATGAACATTTTCTGAGCACGAACCATGTACCAGGCACTGTTCTAGGCAATAGGGAGAAAACAGTGAATAAAACAGACCAAAAAAATCCCTGACTTTCTGGAGTTTACATTCCAGTGGAGTATAAGACAATGAACAAGGTAAACAAGTAAAACATATAGTATTTTAGATGGTGTTAAGTGCTAAGGAAAAAAAGAAAGCAGAGTAGGTGGAATAAAATGTGTGAAGTGAGGAGGTATTAGATAGGAGAGCCAGGGGAGGCTTTACTGAAACAGTGATATTTGAGTAAAGAACTGATGAAAGTGAGAGAGTTGAACACAGAAACACTTATTGGGATATCACTCCTAGCAGAGGAATGAGCAAATGCAAAAACCTTGAGGCAAGAGCATTCTTTGCTTCTTAGAGGAACAGCGCTGAAGCCAGAGTGGCTTATGCAGAGAAAACAGAGGAAGATTAAAAATGAGGTCATATAGGTAACAGGGGATTCAAAACATATAAGGATTTATAATCCATGGGAAGTACTTGGGCTTTTACTCTGAGGTGGAAGACGCTTGGAGGGTCTGGAGCAGAAGAGTGACATGATTTTTTCTTGTTTTTTGGCTGTGCTGCATGGCATGTGGGATCTCAGTTCCCCGACCAGGGATCGAACACGTGCCCCCTGCAGTGGAAGTGCAGAGTCTTAACCACTGGACCACCAGGGAGGTCCCTGACTTAGGTTTTAAAGGGTCATTCTGGCTGGTGTGATGACCACAGACTGTAGGGGCAAGAGCACAAGCCAGGAGGCCAGTTAGGAGGCTGCTACAATAATCCAAGCAGGCTACTACATCATTAATCCAATCCAAGATGCTGGTGGTTACTACCAGGGTGGCAGCAGATGGGGTGCTGAGAATTGGTTGAATTCTGGAAACATTTTGGAATGTAGAGCTGACAAGATTTGCTGATTGACATCAGTCTTACACAAGAGAACAGGACTCTGCACGGTAATGGGTGCTCAATACATGTTAGTTGAATTAAATTCTATACCTGGTAGTTCGATTAAAAATGCTCTTCTAGTGAGACAGTGGCATGGACATATATACACTACCAAATGTAAAATAGATAGCTAGTGGGAAGCAGCCGCATAGCACAGGGAGATCAGCTCGATGCTTTGTGTCCTCCTAGAGGGGTGGGATAGGGAGGGTGGGGGGGGAGATGCAAGAGGGAGGAGATATGGGGATATATGTATAGGTATAGCTTATTCACTCTGTTATAAAGCAGAAACTAACACACCATTGTAAAGGAATTATACTCCAATAAAGATGTTAAAAAAAAATGCTCTTCTTTGAAGCAAGGGAAGAGTGTTAAGTCAAATTTTTTAAAAGACGAATTTAAGCAAAGACTGTGGAGTCACAGTCTGCCTGTGCCAGGCTCTGCCAGGATTAGTGAAAAATTACTCCAGCTCTTTGAGTCTCAGTTTCTTCATCTATGCCATGTGATACTCTATCATTCTCAGCCAAGTAAGAAAAAGGAGTAGAGATGTAAGATAAAAGAGGGTAAGTCGGGTAAGTCTAAAAAAGCAAAAAACAACAACAACAGAAAAACAATCTTAGTCCTGAATTAGAATAGGAAGTGATAAAACTGTATTTTTATTAAAAAATATTTCCAAGCAGTGTCCACTGTAAAGGCTTAGAAACAATCACCAACCCAGTAACAACGGGTTGTTGAGCACCTCTAGACTTTAGATTATAGTCTCCAAATACTTTTTCCTGCTATAAGGAAACACAGTTCCTTGGAGAAGTGGCTGATTCCAGATCTGGAGCAAAAAATATTTGGAAAATTTGGTCGTAGCAGATAGCAAGGGAGCTATCAAATCATAGGATCATGCCAAAAGGATTTAGGAACCAACTTGAAGGACCTCTCTCAACCAGAGATGGAGTAATTTGAATATCAGTTAAGGATAATAATGTCACTGGACTGATATAGCAAATATGTTAAAATGATACTAAAGGGACTTCCCTAGCGGTCCAGTGGTTAAGACTCTGCGCTTCTACTGCAGGGGGTGAGGGTTCGATCCCTGGTCGGGGAACTAAGATCCCACATGCCGTGTTGCGCAGCAAAAAAAATTTTTAATTTAAAAAATAAATAAATAAAATGGAATCAGGAAGGCCTGAAGGAGAGCTCTCACGCCTGTACCAGTGTTACAGCCTGCATAACCAGCAGGAATAAGGAAGATAAAAATTATATTAAAAAAATGATACTATCGAATCCTATGCCTTGTTCATAATGATATTAAAAAGGAAAAAAGAAAAAGATTAATTGGTCATCATGGGGAGACTCAGGAAACCAATGCATTTTGAAAACTAGTAAATAAAGAGAAAGAATTAAGGATTTATTCTTCCTTTTCTATATGAACTATATATACCATTGAGTAATCTAATAGCAGATAAGGGTTAGTTTCTCTTTGATGAATTATTCCAGTTAACAACTGTAGAAGGGATGGTAGAATTAGAATATCACCCTTTTGCAATACCTAATAAACAACTGGCTTTGGGCATTGAACATCAATAACTGCTAACATCACAAAAATAGAGACAACAAAACATTATGTTTCTCCTTGATGAGAAATGTATCATAACCATGAAGTGGTTTAGCCAAAAAAACTGAACCTGAATCAGATGAAGCCTATAGATAAAATAACTAATTTATAGGGAATACAGAAGACAGAGGAGCAAGTTACCTATACCCAGGGAGAGAATCAACATAATCTGGACTGAGAGAATCAGTCCTGACCAAGATATCAAGTTACGGTAGGAGTTAAACCACAATTACAAAAAACTGTAAGAAAAAAAAGAAAGAAAGATGGAGGGAGAACCTATAGATTAAAAAAGACTTAAAAGACATAAATAAATCACAGTATATTGCCCTTTTTGGATCTTAATTCAAACAAATGTAAATCAACAAACAAAAACATTAGACAATTCATAATTTGAATATCGATGGGCTATTTTATGATACTATGCTACATAATTCTTGCTAAATTTTAATAAGTATCACAACGATTATATTAAAAATCATTGTTATATAAATAAATATTGAATATAATGATATAATTCCTGGGATTTGCTTCAACATTGGAAGGGGAGAAGTTCTCCCTAATAAAACATTTAAAAAGATATGAGGCTTAAAAAAACCTTAGTGTCAAATTCATTGACTTCTCTCATATCTGTAATCCATCAGTAAATTCAAAATATATTTAAAATTGAACCACTTTTTACCATTTTCACCACTTCCACTCTGGTCCAAATCAACATCATCTCTCAGCTTCCTATTAGTTTCCCTTTTTCTGCCCTCATCCTTTTGACAGTCTATCCTCAGCACAGCAGTTAGAATGAGACTTTCAACATACAATCTAGATTATACTTTCTGTGCTCATACTCTTCAGTAACCTTCCTCTCTCGTGCAGAGGAAAAGCAGAATTCTTAAATATCCTACTGGCCCTACCTGACCTCTGACCTCCTGCTCACATCACTAGCGCCCACAGTGGCCTTCTTGCTGATGGATCCTGGTAAATACCAAGCATGCTCCCATCTCAGGATCTTTGCACGTGGCATTCTCTCTCCCTGAAAGGTTTATTCTCTCATTGCCTTTAGGTCACTTAAATGTCAAATGTTTGCTTAATGTTACTTTTTAAAGTGAGGTTTATCCCCATCGCTCTCTTTAAATTTGCAACCCCTAGGCTCCCTATCTCCTTCACCTGCCTTATTTTTTTTCCATAGCATGTATCCCCATCTGACATAACTTATTTTATAATATTTATTAATTTGTCTTCCACCAACAAAATATAAGCCCCTTGAATGCAGGGGTTTTGTTCTGTTTTGTTCACCGCTATAGCCCAAACGTATAAAAGAGTACCTTATGATTAGTAGATGCTTAATAAATATCTGTTCACTAAATGAATCCTTTGATTTTCAGACCAGTGCTCTTTACAACTATACTTCTCAATTAAGCTTGTGGGGTGAAGGGTGGGCTAACATGATAGGTGGTGCCTATATTTGTTACTGACAAAGCTAAGTGATCTGACTATTCTCTTATTTGGGAGCATTTGGGAGGAGATATCCATATTTACTAAAAAACAGGAAGGACATCAAGGTAGGCTAAGTGTTAAACTCAAAATGGATCGAAGACCTAAATGTAAGGCTGGACACTATAAAATTCTTAGAGGAAAACATAGAACACTCTTTCACATAAATCGCAGCAATATCTTTTTGGATCCACCTCCTAGAATAATGAAAATAAAAACAAAAATAAACAAATGGGACCTAATTAAACTTAAAAGCTTTTGCACAGCAAAGGAAACCACAAACAAAACAAAAAGACAACCCACAGAGTGGGAGAAAATATTTGCAAATGAAGTGACCAACAAAGGATTAATCTCCAAGATATACAAACAGCTCATGCAGCTCTACGTCAAAAAAAACAAACAACCCAATCAAAGAATGGGCAGAAGATCTAAATAGACATTTCTCCAAAGAAGACATACAGATGGTCAAAAAGCACATGAAAAGATGTTCAACATCACTAATTATCTGAGAAATGCAAATCAAAACTACAATGAGGTATCACCTCACACCAGTTAGAATGGGCATCATCAAAAAGTCTACAAACAATAAATGCTGGAGAGGGTGTGGAGAAAAGGGAACCCTCCTACACTGTTGGTGGGAATGTAAATTGGTACAACCATTATGGAGAACAGTATGGAAGTTCCTTAAAAAAACTAAAAATAGAACTACCTTATGATCCAGCAATATGATCCACTCCTGGGCATATATCCAGAGAAAACCATACTTTGAAAAGATACATGCACCCCAATTGTTCATTGCAGCACTATTTATAATAGCCAAGACATGGAAACAACCTAAACGTCCATCGACAGACGAATGGATAAAGAAGATGTGGTACAAATATACATATACACAATGGAATATTACTCAGCCATAAAAAAGAATAAAATAATGCCTTTGCAGCAACATGGATGGACCTAGAGATTATCATACTAAGTGAAACAAGTCAGACACAGAAAGACAAATGTCATATGATATCACTCATATGTGGAACATAATTTTAAAAAAATGATACAAATGAAGTTATTTATAAAACAGAAACAGACTCACAGATTTCGAAAACAAATTTATGGTTACCAAAGGGGAAATGTAGCAGCGAGGGATAAATTAGGAGCTTGGGATTAACATATACACACTACTACATATAAAATAGATAACCAACAAGGACCTACTGTATAGTACAGGGAACTCTACTCAATATTCTATAATAACCTACATGGGTAAAGAATCTGAAAAAGAATGAACATATGTATATGTGTAACTGAATCACTTTTCTGTACACCTGAAACTAACACAACATTGTAAATCAACTATACTCCCATAAAATAAAATAAAATAAAAAGATATTCTTTATCATAAAAAAAAAAAAAATAGGGTAAGTGTTAAGCCACTCCTGTTGTAAGCAGAATACAACCTAAAGCTGGAGGGCGGTGCCATGGGATGGAATTCCACAAAGGTGGACTACGGTCATTGCTTTACATAGTAGTTATAGGTCCACAAAGCTCTGTTAAGTGTCCAAACAACATTGTGGCCGAAACTGTAGAGTGCCTGCCTAACATCTACACCCATCTTCTTCCAGGCTAACAGAACCCTGATTTTTGTTGATCCTTCTTTAAGTGGTTTTGTCCTTCAGAGGAGGCTGGGCCCTCATCAAATCCAGACAGCGTCTTTGATTGATATAAACAATCATGGCAGTTTTATTCTCCTTGCCTAGAGAGTCAAAGAGATAGAAGGAAAGTCTGCCACAGGGCTTCTGGGAAGGTTTTTCTTGATGTTGTAAAGGTGAAAAAGACAAGAATGTTCAATTTTTCTGATTCTAGATATTGTGGTCCGTGTGCTATTCTTCCCCCAGGAAAAATTTAAGTCCAGCTCATTGGTGAGAGTCAAGTCAGCCTGGATGCCTTAATGTTGTGATCCAGATAGCAAAACTCAGTTTTCTGTCTTGTTGCTGTGATCTAGTCCCATCTGGTACCTCAAGGTCTAGCAAAGGGATGCCTATCTATCCATCCATCCATCTATCCACTCAACAGTATTATGGTCTTAGGTATTGGGGCTCTAGTTATGTTCTTTATATACTAACTTACAAACCTGCCTAGTATCCAAATTTCTTCAAGCCTTGTCCTTTGTGAGTTCTCCCAGGGGATGGTGTACTGTCATGGCTCACCTGCTCTTCCAATTTTGTGGCTGAGGTGTCACTGAAAAATTACCCACTTTCCTGTCTCCACATCTCAGTGTGTTTTTGTACTCTAGGATACCACCCATAATTTCTGGCTAGATTTTCCCTCATTTTCTGCCCATCCCCGTGATGTCCTCAGTCCCAGGTACTCCAAGTCTAGCTTGTCCACTGTCAATTGAATTACAAGTTCCACTTCTGACAGATCACACATAACATTTCACTTTTTTTTTTTTAACTCCAGGAGATAATTTTAAAATATTATATAAAAAAATTTCTCATTATTTGTTACAGCTACATAACGTTCCATTGTGTGGATATACATTTGTTCATTCAATCAGTTCTTTAAAAGGACATTTCCCTTCATGCTTTTTCTATTACAAATACTGCTGCAATTGAATAGTCTTGTGCATACACCATTTCTTATTTTTACCAGTGTATGTTTGGGATAGATTTCTAGGAGTGGAAATGTTGGGTCAAAGGTAAATGCATATTCTTGTTAATTTTGCTGGATATTGTTTAGTTTTCCTCCATAGGGATTGTACTATTTTTCATTCCCTCTAGCAACAGTTTTGCCATCAGAGCATACTGTCGAACTTTTTGACTTTTGCCACTGTAACATACGAAAAACATGTTATTGTAATTTTAACATGCATTTGTCTTTTGATAAACAATGTTGAGCGCATTTTTCCATATTTAAGGGTCACTTGCATTTCCTTTTCTGTGAACTACCTATTCATATCTCTTGTTCATTTTTTATAGAATCATTGGTCTTTTTCTTCTCCATTTTATATATTAGGGATATTAACCTATTTGATTTTTTTGTTTTTAATTTATTTATTTATGGCTGCATTGGGTCTTCACTGCTGCACGCAGGCTTTCTCTAGTTGCGGCGAGCGGGGCTACTCTTCGTTGCGGTGCGCGGGCTTCTCACTGTGGTGGCTTCTCTTGTTGCGGAGCATGGGCTCTAGGCACACAGGCTTCAGTAGTTGTGGCACACGGGCTCAGTAGTTGTGGCTCGCAGGCTCTAGAGTGCAGGCTCAGTAGTTGTGGCGCACAGGCTTAGTTGCTCCATGGCATGTGGGATCTTCCCGGACCAAGGCTCGAACCTGTGTCCCCTGCATTGGCAGGTGGATTCTCAACCACTGCGCCACCAGAGAAGTCCGGGATATTAACCTATTGTTAATGACATAGCTTGCAAATATTATTTCCCAGTTTGTCTTTCTTTTTCTTTGCTTATGATGTTTTCCAGAGGGAAAAGTCTTTCTTACTTCTATGTAGCCATATTTATTAATCTTTTTCCTATCACTTCTTTATTTTGATTCAGAGATAGGTTTCCCCTATTCCCAGATTATGCACTGTAAACATTCATGGTATTGTTAACAGTTTATAATATGTATACAGATTACCATTCAATTAAATAACAATTTAAAGCATACACCTGGTGCAAATATTTGCACACTCACAAACACACAAAGATTTTACTAGTTTACAATCAGTACAGCATTGAAATGACCAGTTACATACACGGTTAGAAATTTATAGTCATTACTTCAAAGTGTAGTCTGATATTTTAGCCCAAATTCCTAACAAATTGTTTGCAAAGAGTCAGTCGGATGAATGACAAAGAGATAGAAAGGATTCGAATAAAAAATTGAAAGAATACAAACTATATTTTCTGATATCCAAAATTGTTTGAGATAAACTGAGTATACTCAGTAAATTTCCTTAAAATGAGTAGTTTTATCTTAGCTCTATGATGTTAACTTTATGATGATTCAGAATCTGAAATACTTTAAATATTTAGACAGAGGTTGAATTTAAATACTTCAAGATATATAGCGCAATGCCTCAAACATATTAAATAACAAAAATTTATTTGTTGAACAAAATGAATGAATTACACACTCATCAGAATTGGAATGGCAAACAAGTACACTCTGACAGACTATATAAAATTTTTCAAGAAGCCTGGTTACCACTGATTACATAGTTTAGACAAGTATAAAGAAAGAATAAAATAATCTTTTAAATTGGTGAAGTTAATTTTAGTAGTAGTGTTTCAATGATTAAGCTTTCCTGCAGGCAGGTTCTATTTTGATATTAAAGATTAGGATGAGAATCTGGTGACTCATGTGTGGGAGAGATGACAACTATACTGGATGAGAGACTCAAGAACCAAGAGGACCTTGACAGGTTGCACGATGAACCCAATTCAATTCACCAAGCATTAACTGAGTATATGTTAAGTACTAGGCACTGGAAATAAAAAAGATGACTATGGCCCTCTTCCTGATATTAAGATGCTTACTGTCCATGGGGAAATCAAATGGGTAAACAAATAAATATCTTTTGGTGCGATAGGTGATATAACAGTAGTTGAGTACACAGGTACTGGAGGAACAAAGGAGGGAATGGTAAACTCTACCTAAGTCAGTCCGGCAAGTTCAAAGAAATGATTAAATATAGGTATGATAAAATGCTATACTTGAGTCCAAAACCACAACAATATGAATACAGGATGAGTTTAATCAGTAGGAAGTATAAAGTAGACTTTAGAGGTTTTGTTTGAAAAATTTTCAACATGAATCAGCTATATTTAGTTGCCAAAATGCCAAAGATGAACGCCATGCTATACTCTGTGCTCATCAAACTGGCACTGTATTCTGTTCTAGGTGTCTTATTTTAAGGGGAATTTAGGCAATTGTGTACATATACGGTGAAAGGGATCAGGATGGAACAGAAACTTGAAAACATATTATATGAAGAAGGAATGAAGGAATAGATAATAGTAAAACTGGAGAAAAATTTCTTTACTTGGCCAAAATGATTATTTTTTATTAAGACGTGTCAGATCATGTCATTCCTTTCCTCGAAACCCTCCAATGCCTCCTTTATCATTCAGAGTAAAAACATACTCCTGACAATGGCCAAAAGGCCCTACTGAGTCTGGCCCGCATTTCTTCCTTGTCCTCATCACCTACTGTTCTCCCCTTGCTCACTCATTATAACCACACTAGCCTCCTTGTTACTCCTCAAACATTCCAGGCATGCTCCCACTTTAAGGTCTTTGCTCTGACTGTTCCTCCAGCCTGGAATGAAAGAAGGTTCTTCTCTCAGCCATTCACATGGCTAACTTCCTCACCTTCTGCAAGTCTTGCTTCAAATGTCACCGTCTCAATGAAGACTATCTTGATTGCCTTATTTAAAATTCTAACTTGCCCTCCCCAGGTGCCTTCTCCCTGGCTTTCTTAATCACCCTTACTTTCGCATTTTTGTCGTATTTCTGTTATTATATTAGTAAGTGATCATCTGGGCTTTGTAAAATCTTAATGGTCAAAAGAGGTAGAAAGAGTCCTATGATTGGTCACAGGGAAAATATTGTGCCCAGGGGCTGACAATATTCATACTATAGGAATAATAAGCCCCCTGATTTCCACTCATTCAATTCTGAATAGTAAAATACAGGTAGGAAAAAGACAAGAAGAGGAAATTATTTGAACAAATACAGTTCTATGACATAAGAAGGTAATTAGCAAATTAATGCTCAAATTTTTTTGAAATTGATGTTATATACAAAATTAATTTTTAGACGTTTAAATGAAAGTAAATGGATCTGAAGTTCCTTTTTATCAGCTGTAAAAATATTCACTGGTCCTGTGCCCAGAGTTTAAAAGAAATCAGCATGAGTCTAATGAAAAACAAGCTGTAGGTCTCAGGGAAATTCAATATATACTCTTTCTTTTCCTTTTAGTTTTTGATTGGTTTCCATGGGAATCTAGGCTTGTGGGGATCTCTAATCTATTCATGGAAAGCAGATGCTTGAATTTTCATGACAGTAAAAGTGGGGGTCAGTGAAGAGATAAAGATGATTAGAAAATGAATATGGTTGTAGGAAACATGATCATGTTCAAAACAAAATGCTGCAAGCCACGTAGATTTAAACAATCTGCAAGGCAGTTCTACTGTGTTTGAGAGGTATTATGTCATAAAGAAAGAAAACACTGGACTTAAAGGCATTAGCTCTGGTTTCAAATTCTGAATCTGGCCCATAAGGAAGAAGCCCTTAGGAGAGCAGTTCTCCTGGGTTCCCTTACCCTGCTGCTCTCTGCTTGAGCGCCCCTTTCCAATAAAGTCTTTCGCTTTGTCAAGAAAGAAGGAGAGGAAGGAAGGGAGGGAGGGAGAGAGAAAGGAGGAAAGAAAGAAAGGAAGGGAGGAAGGGAGGGAGGGAGGGAGGGAGGGAGGAAGAAACGAAAAGAAAGAAACCTTTAGGTATTTCTTTGGGGAGTTGACAGGGAAACTGACTGGATCTGAGAATTACTCTAAGACAGAAGAACCAGAGGCCTGAGAAAGTAAGCTGCAGAAGAGTAACTCCTCTTTCAGTGGAGCATTATCAGGAGCACTGAGCGGGGAATCAAAAAAAAAACAAGATAATTCCTGACTCTGCAAATGACAAAGTGCCTTGAAGAACTCAAACTAGACCTCAGTTTACTTCTATAGAAAATAGTTAATATTCAACTATTCTAACTGCTAAGAAGCTACTATGAAACTAAATAATTTTTTTCTTACTAGAACTATGTTACAACTCAAAGTAGTGATTTCAGTGAAGATTTGCTGACATGCTGTTTCTTGTGACTATAAATTTCATCTATGCAGGTGGAAGTACATTACCTATAATCAAAGTATTAAAGAATGGACAGGTTTTTATTTCAGTTCTCAGATTTGTTTAAAAATAGACCAATCTGGGTTTTGGTTGGAACACTCATTTGAATATAAGACCCTAATTATTTGAAACCAGGTTCTAAACTGGAAAGCCAGACGACAGGTTTAGATATAGTTTCTAAATACTCAGAAGAGGACAAAACCGATGCTAGTTTGAAAACCTCAGAAGTTAGAATGTAATGAAGCAAAGATTCTTCAGACTTAGACTCTGTCTGCCTGGAAAAGGGAGCTTAGCTAAGGTTGAAGTCAAATGGGGTAAACTGCAAGGGTTGTCTAACATAGCCCCTCTCAGTCCAGAGATGTCTTGAGAGATCATTAAAATTCCAGAATATAAGGGTTTCATATGCTCAGACTTTCCTACATTTCTAGGTAACGTGGGCATTGCAAACGTCTTTTGGTGCGTTCTTTTAGAAGCACACCAACATCTAAAACCCCACTTGCTTACTCTTCAGATATCCTCTGGCAACACAGTTTGTGGCAGAGTGAGCAGCTATTAAATTGGTTTTAAATAGATTGAGTGAATACAGCCACAGAGAAACCTGGAAGTACCCACTAAATACCCCAGGCCATCTTGTTGCTTGCTCAAGTTTAAGAACCACTGGATTAGAGCACAGATACAAGGCTTCCAGATAGCTCCTGAGGTGAAGGCTGGGGAAATGTGACCTGAGTGCTTAAAAGCCTAAGCCAGAAACAAACAACCCAATAAAAAATGGGCAGAACACCTAAATAGACATTTCTCCAAAGAAGACATACAGATGGCCAAGAGGCACATGAACACATGCTCAACACTGCTAATTACTGGAGAAACGCAAATCAAAACTACAATGAGATATCACCTCATACCAGTCAGAATGGCCATCATCAAAAAGTCTAAAGGGGCTTCCCTGGTGGCACAGTGGTTAGGAATCCGCCTGCCAATGCAGGAGACACGGGATCGAGCCCTGGTCTGGGAAGATCCCACATGCCACGGAGCAACTAAGCCTGTGTGCCACAACTACTGAGCCTGCGCTCTAGAGCCTGCAAACCACAACTACTGAGCCCGTGTGCCACAACTACTGAAGCCCGTGTGCCTAGAATGCTCCGCAACAAGAGAAGCCACCTCAGTGAGAAGCCCGCACACCACAATGAAGAGTAGCCCCCGCTCACCGCAACTAGAGAAAAGCCTGCACGCAGCACCGAAGACCCAATGCAGTCATAAATAAATTAATTAATTAATTAAAAAAAAAAGTCTACAAACAATAAATGTTGGAGAGGATGTGGAGAAAAGGGAACCCTCCTACACTGTTGGTGGGAATGTAAATTGGTACAGCCACTATGGAGAACAGTATGGAGGTTCCTTAAGAAATGAAAAATAGAACTACCATATGATCCAGCAATGTCACTCCTGGGCATATACACAGAGAAGAACATGGTTGGAAAGGATCCATGCACTCCAATGTTCACTGCAGCACTATTTACAATAGCCAAGACATGGAAGCAACCTAAGTGTCCATTGACAGGTGGATGGATAAAGAAGATGTGGTACATATATACAATGGAATATTACTCAGCCATTAAAAAGAATGAAACAATGCCATTTGTAGCAACATGGATGGACCTAGAGATTATCCTACTAAGTGAAGTGAGTCAGACAAAGAAAGACAAATATCATATGATATCACTTATATGCAGAATCTAAAAAAAATGATACAAATGAACTTATTTACAAAACAGAAACAGACTCACAGACTTAGAGAACAAACTTCTGGTTACTGGAGGGAAGGGTGAGGAGGAGGGATAGATTGGGAGTTTGGGATTGACATGTACACACTGCTATATTTAAAACAGATAACCAACAAGGACCTACTATATAGCACAGGAAACTCTTCTCAGTACACTGTAATAACCTAAATGGGAAAAGAATTTGAAAAAGAACAGATACATGTATATGTATAAGTGAGTCACTTTGCTGTATACCAGAAACTAACACAACATTGTTAATCAGCTATACTCCAATATAAAATAAATTTTTTTTAAAGTATAATAATGAATAACAACAACAACAACAACAACAAAAAGGCCTAGCCCAGGAACCATTCTTGCTTCCATTCTCCTTTTGCCTACCTACAAATGATGGTCACCAAGTTCTAGACATTTTATCATTTTTTATAATATACTTTTATTGAGGTATAACCTATATATAATAAACTGCATAAGTCTCAAGTAAACAGTTTGATACATTTTTATGTAAGTAACACACAGATCAAGACATAGAACATTTCCAGCATCCTGAAAGATTCCTCATGCCACTCTTCAGTCACTACCTATCTCTTGGGTAACCACAAATCTGATTTGGGTCACCATATCGTTTTGCCTGTTTTTAAAATTCATAGAAATAGCATATATATCTGACTTCTCTCATTCGACACGATGCCTATGAAGTTCATTCATGTGGTTGAATGTATCAGTAGTTTGTTCTTTTTTATTGTGTAGTATTCCATTGCAGGAATACACCACAATTAATTTACTCATTTGCCTGTTGATAGGCATTTGGGTTGTTTGCGTTATAAGAACATTTGCTATTTCAAACAAAGCTGTCATGTATGTTCTCATACATGTCTTTTGGTGGAAAAAAGCACTTATCGCTCTTAGATATGACTGGCGTTGGGGTGTGAATTGCAGTGATCATGTGTGTGTGCATGTGTGCACATATATTTTTAACTTTAGTAGATATAGTTGGTTTTTCAGAGTGGATGTTATCAATTTACATTCTTACCAAAAATATTTGAGAGTTCCATTTGTTCCATACCCTCACCATCAGTTGGTACTGTCAGACTTTTTCATTTTAGACATTCAAATGGTTGTGTGGTGGTATCTCATTGTGGCTTTAATTTGCATTTCCCTAATTAATGATGTTGAGCACCCTTTCATTTGTCTTTTGGGCTTTTGGCTATACTCTTTGTAAACTAGGGTTACATGTTTCAACATGAATAAATCTCACAAACATGTTAAGTCAAAAAAAAAAGCAAGTTGGAGAGTAACACACAGTATAATACCATTTACATAAAGATTTTAAACATGCAAAATAATATTATTGTTTCTGGGCATGTAAATATATATAAAGTAAGAGTAGAAAAATACACATGGGAATTGAAACCACAAAAATTAAGATAGACTAAGGTGGCAGAAGAAGAGGGGAATGGGATTTAGAAGATAAAAAACTTCAAGTTTTATTTCATTTTAAAAAATCAGAAGTAAAAACTTAAAAAAATTGAGGTTCATCTCTTCTGGATATTAGGTACCTGAGTGTTTTTATATTATTTTCTATTCTTACCTATAAGTTTAAGATAATTAATTTAAAAATAAGACAGAGAACATTCAGGCATATGCAAAGGCAAAGTGAACGATGAATAATTTATTCAGAGACGAGAACTGAAAGGAGAATTGACTCCATTTCCTCATCCAATGGCTAAATGGACTAGAAGATCCTAAAAGATCTTTCTGTTTCTGATGTCTACTGATTCCTAAAGACTAATTTGATGTGTACATGTGTATTGCAGCATGACTAATAGCAATAACATTGATAACTTACACTTCTAGAGGGTATATTTCTCCACCAAGCAGAATGCTTTATATCTAAGAACTCATCATTCCTATGTGGTGGACAGGGAGAGGTATTGTCCCATTTTATAATAAAGAAATTGAGGCATACAAAAATTATATTTGTTGAGAAATTAAGCTCACAGAGTGTTGTAAAATCCTACTTACAAAATTATGTGTTGGGGTGGATAATGAACAGGAATAAATAATATATAATTTAAACTCCAACAGTTTTGAAGACTATACCATTCATGATAAATTTATCTGATGTTCACATTGATTCATTCATTCCTTCATTTATGTATTCATTAAACAAACATTAACTGAGTCTTTATTAAATGGCAGGAACTGTGTTAAGACTGGAACTATAAAATCAAATAAGGGACTTCCCTGGTGGCGCAGTGGTTAAGAATCCACCTGCCAATTCAGGGGACATGGGTTCGAGCCCTGATCCGGGAAGATCCCACATGCCACGGAGCAACTAAGCCCGTGTGCCACAACTACTGAGCCTGTGTGCCACAACTACTGAAGCCTGTGCGCCTAGAGCGCATGCTCCGCAACAAGAGAAGCCACCGCAATGAGAAGCCCACATACCACAATGAAGAGTTGCCCACGTTTACCGCACCTAGAGAAAGCCCGCGCGCAGCAATGAAGACGCAATGCAGCCAAAAATAAAAATAAATAAATAAGTTAGTTAAAAAAAAATCAAATTAAGACATGACCTCTGCCTTCAAACAGCATTAGAGGGGGTGAAATATAGATAAGTGAAATCCATGGTTAATTGTTAGGTAAGGAGTTATGGTAGAGGTATATGTACTGAGGAGGAATAATAGAATACAGAGTTGAAGGGGACCGGGTAGGGGTTGTTTGGTGTTTAAGTGTTGAGTACGTGTAAGATAAGGAAACCAAATACTGTTAGGTGGTATTAAGTTTTCCAGAAAAGTTTCAGAGGTATTCTACTTTTCTCCTTTACTTTTTATAAGTCATTAACATGGAAACAACATATTTTTAAAACTGAAAATTAATATTTAATTTTCATAGATGAATGAGAATTCTCTTTGTAAACCAAAAAAGAAAAAACAACCCAACCACAACCTGAAGCTTCTTTAATTTTTGTGTTTAACATGATATAATTTTTCAAAGTGGGTAGTCTTAATCTTCTTGAAGCCAAATTAATAACCTCTTGGAAGATTAAAAATGCATAACTATTAAAATTTAGTGAGATTGTGAAAACTTTTTTTTAATCCTTATCAACAAATAAATGTATCTGTGGAAGTCAGAGAAATAGTAGCTTCCCAGGAGCAAAACATTTCTAACAATTAGATATCTTTTGTGAGAAACCCAGAAAAGGTATGATTGATTGCTTTCTTGGATTAAACTGAGGGTACTAAATGAAAAACAAGTTAGGTACAGATGTTCAGTATATTGAGATTAATTTTATTCTCATCGGTATCATTTCCTTAGCTGCTTGGACTGACAGCAATTTGTTTCCAGAAAAGTGAATACGTGTCAAAATAACTAAGTCAATCAACACAGTTCAGTAAGTTTTTCCTATATATGTATTTTGAAACTGGACAAATGTTTCTAATAAACAAAATGTCTAGCATTTGTATTCATAATGACTTTCTATATAAGTAACATAAAACGTATTCATTCGTTCAACAAAGACATATCAGACACTGTGTTAGACTCTGGGGGATTCAAAAATAAATAAAACAAGTCTCCTCCTGGAGCTCCAATCTAGTGGGAAAGAGGCAAGTACATACAAGATAGTGGGGCTCTAATAGAAACACAAACAAAATGCTACGCGAACGTGAGTTTTTCTTACTAATCAATCTAAGGTGCCATAACATAGTTCACTATCACAAAAAACACAAAACCATAATAAATAATATATGAGAATGGTTGATCTTTGGGTCAGGAATAATAACAATGCTATTTACATGTTATGGCTGCTGATATTTTATAAAACACTTAGGTATATTAATATCACACATAGGTATACGTACCTTACAGTAGATAGGCCAATTTTAATTATCACTTAATATCTTTATCTATGGTCTTTGTAAGCAACTTAAGAGTAGGAATCATGTCTTTCATCTTTGCATTCCAAGACCTAGCACAGTGTCTGTTGCACAGTAACAGTTTTAACATATGTTGAATGAATGCATGCATGCACATATATACGAGTATTGATGTTACATAAATAGCACACTTCTGAGTTCACAGACAACAGAATTAAGTGCAACAGACAATACTTGAAAAGAATATTTGATATCCAAAATATGAGAGAGGTTCACTAAATAAAGGGATGTGAAGTTTACTAGGGATCGGTACTGACAGTATCTATTTATAGCAGACATGTGATTCATTTTTTAATATTCTCTCTAGATGTATAATCATGATACACAATAGACACTTGGCAACTACTTATTGAATGAACAGTTCTACCTCCACAGTGTATCTATTGGATCCAACTGTTCCTCTCCATTGGCCTGAACTGTAATAGCTTTCTATGTACCTCCATTCTTGTCCTCTTCCAAAGTAGCTTTAGTTGCCATATTTGTCCCCCTAAAATAATTTGATCACGTAACTTCCATTCTCAAATTTCCTAAGTAGCTCCCTAGAATTCAGGACCCTTCATTTAAAAAATGTAATTAAAAAAAAAAAAACAGCATAGGAAGTGCATAGTACAAAAGTCTGGCACTGGCACACAGCAGATACTAAACAGCTAAACATTAATGAGCTAGGTTGTCCTGGGAAAATTAGTTATTCCTATGTTTTAAAATGAGAATGGATCCCTACACAAAAATCAATTTGTTATGTATTAAAAGATTTAAGTAGAAAAGAAAATATAGGATAATGTAAAAACAATCTCTGCTTAGCTCTGTTTAGTCTACTAGCTGTTGTTTACTGCTAGGCTTCTTAGAGCCTCACCCTATACAAGCAGAGTTTAGGCAACTGCTAATGACTTGAGAGGAATTTGTACTCAGGTTTTCGGGTTCCTTCTCCGTGGTCCCCTTCTCTTCAGGAGTTTGCCCTTCAAGTTCCAGCTACTGCTAACACCAAACTACACCTGGGTTTCCCCAGCTGACTAAGAATCCTGCTTCCTGCTAGGGTTGTATTCTTTTGCATTCCAATTTGGAAAATGCCTTGAAGGAAAAAGCCAGGATAAATGCAGAGCTAATTTCATGTGCTTCCCTTCTCTGAACCATCCTGCCTATGCTGACTGCTCCCAGTGCCTTCAAACAATATGTTTTGTTCAGTTTTCAGATGTGTTTGGCAGATGAGCTGGTCTAAGATAGGTGGTCGTGGTGAGAACTTATGCCTAGTCATGAAAGTCTCGGGTTGGTTGCTCCTTTTTGTGATTTCTTCTTTTATATCTTTAAATGTTCCATCAATGGTTAGTTTATATTGTGTTTCTAATGGTGCCAATATCTGATGTTTTTGATAGAAATCTGTTTATTGTTTCAGCTGACTCTCCTTCACGGTAGATTGATTGCTCATGTGTTTGGTGATCTTTCACTGTGAGGTCATGTTTGGTCTGTTTTAATATGGGGGAATCCTGGAAGTTAAAGGTGAAGATATTTTTTCTAAGAGAATTTGTGTTTGTGTCTGCTCTGCTTAGAGGCAGGGTGGGCTACAGAGCCGGGACATATCATCTCCAACTATTTTTGAAAATTATTTCTAGATCGTCCACCATCTTATCCCTGCCCGAAGTATACTACCTCTGATTTCTTAATCATGGTGCTTTTGCATGAAGCACAAAACCAAACACAATACCCAGGTTTGATCTGGACAGAGCGGAGTATTAAAGAATGATTATCACCCTTGTTCTAGAAATTCTACTACCGCTGGTATAGCTTAAAGGTATATTACGGCTTTTGGCAAACATGCAAATACAAACAGGAACACAGAGATGGGGAAACGCATAATTATCAGATAGTTGATAGAACATGAAACTTGTTACTTATGAAATCAGCTATGTAAACTGTGACATGTAAATCATAGTTCTATTTATTCTTTGACACTAAAGAAATCACTGCTTAAAAAAGTAAAGGAGAAACAAAAGGCAAACAGAAACAACGCACTGCATCTCACAGAGAGACTTAGCAGCTCAGATGTCTGGTTGTGCTCTCCCCTTCTCTCAACCTTTTCCACATTATACCTCTACAAAAACGTCATACTGTTGGACCATCAACTTAAATTCTTTTTCTTTCCTCACATGATCCACTTGATGTGCAGTTAGTTTCCCCCAACTTACATTTTTAAAGTTGAGTTTTAAACCTAAGTGAATCACAATGAAAAAATCTAAAGTGTGTCAAATTCTTAGTGCTGGGGCTATTCCCAATCTGAAATGTTTATTTTTTAATGATAACAAGTTAAATAGAGTTACCCTTCCTGAGTAAATAATTTTAACAGCTGACAAGCCTAGGTGAAAGGTTATAAATACCTGAGCAGTAGTTAAAACTGAGATTGAAAATGAGAGATTTTTTAAAAAATTACTGTAATGAAAAGCAAATTCAAGAGCAATAACTTTGGAAATAACCTGACAGACTTAACTGATAAGAGCATATAACTAGCATATTCAGAAGTATATCTTAATGTCAGTCTCTTTTTATGCTTTCAACTAATGAAAAGGTATTTTTCTAACCCCTCAATTAATCAGCTATATCTGGTTCACATTTTTTAATGGGAAATAACTCTAATAGTTTCTGCTGGATCTAACTAATTTTCATTGCTTTTTATTTCCAAAATACATAAGTCTAAAATAACAAGGAGAAAAATATCAGGCACTGGAAATATATTTTATAGACCAAAATTTTATGGTGAGAAAAATCATTTTCAGATAAATAAGTCTTCAAATAAATTTAGAAGCTTCCCATTTTATTTATTTTGATATGTTTAATCCTAAAAAACTGAGCTCTTAACAAGCCTTTGAAAACTTGACATCATTTATACTAGCAATATAGATTTAGAGTTTTAAAAATTTGAAAATACATTTCAGAAGATAAATTTCTTTTATGCTCCCTAATGCCACATACTTTATGGGCAACTACAACTTTTTATTGTAAAAGTAACACGCATTAAGGAAAACATTTTAAACAATGAAAAGTACCAAAATTCATATATATTGCCAATATTTAAACTCAACCACTATTGAGATATATATACATTTCATATATATATATTTTGGTCGTACCGCACAGCTTTTAGGACCTTAGTTCTCCAACCAGGGATCGAACCCATGCCCCCTGCAATGGAAGCGTGGAGTCCTAGCCACTGGATCGCCAGGGAACTCCCAAATCCAACCACTGTTGACAATTTAGTGTGTGGTGGTTTTCTTTTTTTCTTTGCCTTTTCTTATGCATAAATTGATTTGTAATATAGTTTAATCATATTAATACATATAATTTTATTTCCTTTTTCCCAACTTAACTTTAGATCAGAAAATAAATTCCATCGCTGGAGGAACTTGGATAAGTGAAAGCAGCCACTGATGGTTATCTGTGCTTACTCTCCGCAGTTTAAAGATTACAGTTTTTAGAGAAAACATATGAAACTAAGAGTTATATACCTGTGATTTCTTTACCATCTGTCCATCTCACAGTTCCATTAATCAATTAACAAATACCACAGAAAAGGTTTACTCTTCACGGTAGTTTTACTTCTCACCTTTTGAGCTGCAAGATGGAGGGCTGTTCTCTGGCTATGGTCAGTTTTATTAACATCTGCTCCTGCCTTCAGGAGAGTATCTGCACAATCCAGTCTGTCAGCCAACACACAATACATAAGTGGTGTTCTCCCAAATTGATCTTCTTTGTCTTTAAGGGCAGAATTTCCTATGAGGATAAGAAACAGATAGTGATATTTGATAATTATTGTTGTTATTACTAATATAACTGTGAACTATATTTACTAGCTGTTTCTTATCAAGTACTGTGGTAAATGCATTAAATATATTATCTCATTTTTACTCACCCTATGAGATAGATATTACTGCCCTTATAGTATAGGAAACTGAGACTTAGAGAAGTTAGGTAACTTGTACACATTACAATGACAGTAGGTGGTGAAGCTAAAATTCAAACTGATTGTTGACTTTAAAGGGTATCTTCTTAACAACTCTGTCATACTAAATTAACATTTTGAGATATGAGGTTATTTTTTTCCTCCCTTACTCCTTCTGTGAAAAAATACTTAGTGTAGATCATACACTAGGCATTGTGGTATGTCTTTGAGATCTACAAAAATGAATCATGGTTGGCTTCCCGTTTTAGACTATATGGAGCAAATGTATACTATCATGATTCTCCTGTTACTTAAAACTAAACACCTCAGGCAAAATAAATGAAAGGTGGTGAAAAGAAGGCAAATTGGTTAGGGAACTATGAAACTTCAGGAACAACCCGGTATTGAGTTCCCTGATTTTTTTTGTTTTTTGGTTTTTTTTTTGCCTCCTACATAAAGCCAGCCTGGGTGCTAAAGTAGCTCACCAGAAATACCAGTGGGCACATACACAAAATTCCCCAAGAAGCCTGCTCTCTCCAGTCAAAATACTGGGAAGCAAGTAGCTCTGCAGGAGTGAACTCTTTTGACTATACTTCTGCTACTCAAAGCACATACAACAAAACAAATTGTACCTCTTTTCCTCTCCAATGGATACTGCAGAGACTGTGGGGAGGAGCCCTATGAAGCACTGTGCCCTGAATTAGGCAAAGGATAGCAACAAGGTGGTATCTTTCCCCAACTAGAGAGTGGGGAAAGGTTATGGAGAGGAGGAAGCTAGAGAAAGCAATTCTTTAAATCAGTGCATGATGCCATGGATAACTGAGCAGTCCATATGTGAAACTGACCAGAGTCAAAATAGCAAAAGCTTTGAGAATGGAACTCTTGGTGGGATGCTTCCCACGTTCTAAATTGGCCTGGGTAGCACAAAAATGGGGCAGACCAGAAAATAACTTGCAAGAGCTCTCAAAACTAACTTGACATTTGAACCACAGTCTACAAAATTGGAACAAAATATTCATTCTAAACCTAAACAGATTGTCAGTGTACTAAAATAGGAGATTTAAAGTAGGATCCAGAGTCTCATAACATAATACACAAAATGTCCAAGATATAATCCAAAATTACTAGACAAACCAAACACCAGGAAAATATTAGACAAGAAAACACAATCAGCAGGCACCAAAACTGTGATGATACAGATATTAGAAATATCTGACAAAGATTTTAAAGCAACAGTCATAAAAATGCTCTGACGAGCAACTATGAATGCTCTTGAAACAAATGGAAAAATCCAAAGTCTCAGCAAAGAGAGAAAATATAAAGATGAACCCAGTGAAAAATTTAGAATAATAAATGTTTAAAAATAAGTGAAATACCAGACTTCCCTGGTAGCACAGTGGTTAAGAATCTGCCTGCCAATGCAGGGGACACGGGTTCAAGCCCTGGTCTGGGAAGATCCCACATGGCGCGGAGCAACTATGCCCGTGAGCCACAACTACGGAGCCTGCCCACCGCAACTACTGAGGCTGTGCACCACAACTACTGAAACCCACATGCCCAGAGCCCGTGCTCCACAAGAGAAGCCACTGCAATGAGAAGCCCATGCACTGCAATGAAGAGTAGCCCTCACTCGCTGTAACTAAGCCTGCACACAGCAAAAGACCCAATGCAGCCAAAAAAAAAAAAAGTAAAAAACCAAATAAAATAACCAAAATAAAAATCTCACCTAATAGGCACAATAGCATAATGGAAATGACAGAGGAAAGAATCACTGAACTTGATGACAGACCAATAGAAATTATTCAGTCTGAACAACTGATAGAAAAGATAGAAACAAAAAGAATCAACAGAGTCTCAGGGCTCTGTGGGATAGTAACAAAGTTTTTACCATTTATATCATCAGAGTTCCAGAAAGAGAGGAAAAAGAATGAAAGGCTGAAAACATATTTGAAGGAATAATGGTTAGAAATGTCCCAAATTTGGTGAAAGACACAAACCTACAAATTTAAGAAGTTGAACAAAGCTCAAACAAAATAAACCCAAAGAAATCCATACTGAGTCAATCAAAATCAAGCTTCTGAAAACTAAATTCAAATTACAGTGTATTTCTCATAAGAAACTATGGAGGCCAGAAGGCAATAGCACAACATTTTTCAAGTGTTGGGGGGAGGGGGAAGAACTGTCAACCCAGAATTTTATATCTAATGCTTGCATAGGGCCAGGGGTAGGGAGAAAAGAGGAGGAGTGTTTGAGGGGTCATAGCTAAAGGGTACAGGGGTTTTTTGGGGGGTAATGAAATAAAATCAATTATGGTGATGTTTGTACAACACAACTCTGTGAATATACAAAAACTACTAAATTGCACACTTTAAACTGGTGAATTGTATGGTATATTGGTATGGTGGATCTCAATAAAGCTGTTACAAAACACTCTGCTACATACACATTAAAATGGACTATTAAAAACATTTAAGAAATGCAGAGGAAGACAGGAATGGGGGATTGAAAAACAGAGGAAACAATATGTAATAAGTTGGAAATCTTAAATTCTAACATTAATGATTCCATTATTGGCAACTGGTATAAGCACACCAATAAAAAGATGAAAAAAAAAAAGGGGCTTCCCTGGTGGCGCAGTGGTTGAGAATCTGCCTGCCAATGCAGGGGACACGGGTTCGAGCCCTGGTCTGGGAAGATCCCACATGCCGCGGAGCAACTAGGCCCGTGAGCCACAATTACTGAGCTTGCGCGTCTGGAGCCTGTGCTCCGCAACAAGAGAGGCCGCGATAGTGAGAGGCCTGCGCACCGCGATGAAGAGTGGCCCCCACTTGCCGCAACTAGAGAAAGCCCTCGCACAGAAACGAAGACCCAACACAGCCATAAATAAATAAATAAATAAATAAATAAATAAATAAATAAATAAAGGAGGACCCAACTATATGTTGTTTATAAGAAACTCACTTGAAATATAATGGCATAAATAGGTTAAAAGTAAAAGAATGAGCACAAATATACCATGTGAACACTAATCAAAAAAGCTGGAGTGTCTATATTAATATCTGATTAAGTAGACTTCAGAGCACAGACAATTACCAGAGACAAATAGAAATATTATACAATGATAAAAGGTTCAATTCATCAAGAATACATGACAATCCTAAATGTGTATGTACCAAACCACAGAGCTTCAAAATACACATAGCAAAAACTGGGAGAATTGAAAAAACACTTGAAAAATTCACAATTAGAGCTGGTAACTTCAACACCGCTCCCTCAATACTTGTTTGAACCACTAGAATGAAAATTGCAAGGATAAAGAAGAAGCGAATACTATCATAAAGCAGCAGATATACTGGTAATTATTGAACATATTATCCATTGACAACCAGATACACAGTCTTTTAAAACAACCATGGGACATTTACCGAAATAGACCACAGATTGGTCATAAATGTTAACAGATTTGAAGAAGCGAATTCATATAAAGTATGTTCTCTGACCATAATGTAATTAAACTAGAAATCAATAACAGAAAGATAATTGGAAATCACTGAATATTTGGGAATTATTCAGTGATTAATTAACTATGATTATTTAACTATGTGTTCAACACATAGACAATCCATTGGTTAAAGAGAAAATCTCAAGGGAAATTAAAAAATACAGTTAAGTGAATGAAAATAAAAATACTATTGTAAGATTCCTACCCTACACATGAGGGGAGCTTAGAAGGAAATATACAGCATTGAATACTTGTATTAGAATAGAAGAATAGTTTCAAATCAGTGATCTATGCTTCTACCTTAGGACCCTCTCCCCCCAAAAAAAAAGAAAAAGAAAAAAAAAAAAGAGCAAATTTAACCCAAAACAAGCAGAGGAAGTACATAATAAAGATTAAAAGTAGGGATCAATGAAATTAAAGTCTGAAAAACACTAGAGAAAAATCAGTGAAGCTAAAAGTTGGTTCTTGGAAAACATCGATAAAATTGATAACTCTTCAGTCAGATTGATCATTAAAGACAGAGCAGACAAAAATTTCCAATATCAGGAATTGAAATAGGGATATCACTACAGAGCCTGTAGACATCAAAAGGAAAATAAGGGGATATTATAAATAATAAACAATTTTATGCCCATAAATTCACGATTTAAATAACAAAAAAAATAGACATATAAATCAATAGGACAGAGGTGAGAGTACAGAAATAGACTCATATATATGTTCAATTGATTTTTTTGGAGTAACAAGTATTCTTTTATTTATTTATTTTAAAATTTTATTGAAATATAGTTTATTTACAATATTGTGTCAGTTTCAGGTTTCGAGCAAAGTGATTCAGTTGTACATACATACATACATATATATATATATCTTACATTCTCCTCCATTATAGGTTACTATAAGATATTGAGTATAGTTCCCTGTGCTATACAGTAGGCCCTTGTGGGTTATCTATTTTATATTTAGTAGTATGTATATTTTAATCCCAGACTCCTAATTTAATCCCTCCCTGATCAATTGATTTTTGACAAAGGTGCAAAGGCAAACCAATAAACAATTTTTTAAACAAATGGTACTAAAAATATTGGACATCCATATACAAAAAGGAAAAATAAACCAAAACCTCTCAACCTATACTTTTCATCATATATAAAAATTATCTTGAAATCAATAATAAATTTAAATGTAAAATCTCTATAACTACATAAAACTTTTAGAAGCAAACAAAGATGAAAGAAAATCTCTGTGACCTTGAGTTAGGCAAAAATTTCTTAGATATGATACCAAAGAACAATCCATTAAAATATCGATAAATTGAATTTCATCCAAATTTAAAACTCTGCTTGAAAGACACTGTTAAGAAAATGAAAACACAAGCTGCAAAAATTAGGAGAAAATATTTGCAAAACACATATCTGATTAAGCCTTCTATCCAGAATAAAGAAAGAACTCTTACAAGTGAATAATAAAAAGACTGATAATGGATTTCCCTGGTGGCGCAGTGGTTAAGAATCCGCCTGCCAATTCAGGGGACACGGGTTTGTTCCCTGGCCCAGGAAGATCCCACATGCTGTGGAGCAATTAAGCCCGTGAGCCACAACTACTGAGCCCGTGTGCCACAACTACTGAAGCCCCTGTGCTCTGGGGTCCACATGTTGCATCTACTGAAGCCTGCGTGCCTAGAGCCCATGCTCCAAAACAAGAGAAGCCACCGCAATGAGAAGCCCGCGCACCGCAATGAAGAGTAGTCCCCGCTCGGCACAACTAGAGAAAGCCCACATGCAGCAATGAAGACCCAACACAGCCAAAAAAAAAAAAAAAAAAAGACTGATAATGACATTATAAGATGGCCAAAAGGTTTGAATAGACATTTCACCAATTAAGCATATGAAAGGATGCTCAACATCATTAATACACAGGGAAATACAAATCTAAACCACAATGTGATGCCAATACACATCTATTAGAATGGCTAAACCAAAACCAAAATAAACCTGTCAATACCAAATGCTTGGTGAGGATGTAGAACAACTAGAACTCTCAGACTTTGCTGGTAGGATTGGTATCATGGATGGTACAGCCACTATGGAAAACTGTTTGCCAGTTTCATAGCAAGTTAAATATACACTTACTACATGGCCCAATAATCTCTTCTAGGTGTTTATTACTCAGGAAAAATAAAAGCATGAGGCTTATGTTCACATAAAAACCTGCATGTGGATGTTTATGAAAGCTTCATTTATTATTGCTAAAAACTAGAAACATCTCATTGTCCTTCAACTGGAGAATGACAAAAGAAACTGTAGTACATCCATACAATAGAATACTGCTCAGCAATAAAAAGGAATGAAGTACCGATCTACTCAATAACATGGAAAAATCTCAAATGCATTATGCTAAGTGAAAGAACTCAGTCTCAAAGGGTACATATTGTATGATTCATTTACACGGCATTCTGGAAAAGGTAAAACCACGGACAGAAAACAGTGGTATCTAGGGGCTGAGATGCGTGGAGGGATTGATGATAAAGGGACATGGGGGAATTTTGGGGTGTGATGGACCCGTTCTACATCTTGACTGTGGTGGTAATTACATGATCATATGTTTGTTAAAATTAAATAACTGTACACTGCAAAAGTGTAAAAAGCTCCATAAACTTTACTTAAAAACAACACCAAAAAAAAAGATATCATGGCTCTTGCCATGTACTTTAAGTGAAAAAATTTTGTTACTTTCATCACAAACAATGACCAGGTATTCACACACTGGCTAAAGGTAATCATATATGAGTTGAGCATGAGGGAAGCCAGTTACTTTTAAGGTATTTTGGCATGAACTGCTAATGGGGGAAGAAAACTGAGCAAATGAAATATTTGCTTTGGGGAAATACAAATGCTAGATGAAGAAAGAGAACGTGTCACACTTCTGTCTGAGTTGTTTTGTTCCTGAAACTAAGCTGTTTTAGCTCTAAATATTTCAATATATATTTAAATTTTGTATATATTGGGACCCAGAAGTACTTCATAGCTTCTCAGATAACTCACTTTGCTAATCCATGTTTCCATGTATGCTGGTAATAAATCAAGAAAGGTCACTGCTCCTGAAATTTGAAAGAGCTTTACAAAATACTTAGGTTGTGTATAGTAACTACTGGAAGAGGCAGGGTTTTTGTTTTGTTTTGTTTTTTTCAGAATCTTCGTTTTGAAGATGAGGCAAGTTTTGCATTTGACTCAACATATCTGATAACAGAAGCTCTTATGCACAAGTCTTCTGAGTGGTCACGCAGTGCTAGGTATTATTTATTTATTTATTTATTTTTGAAACATCTTTATTGGAGTATAATTGCTTTACAATGGTGTGTTAGTTTCTGCTTTATAACAAAGCGAGTCAGCTATACATATACATATATCCCCATATCTCCTCCCTCTTCGTCTCCCTCCCACCCTCCCTATCCCACCCCTCTAGGCAGTCACAAAGCATCAAGCTGATCTCCCTGTGCTATGTGGCTACTTCCCACTAGCTAGCTATTTTACGTTTGGTAGTGTATATATGTCCATGCCACTCTCTCACTTCGTCCCAGCTTACCCTTCCCCCTCCCCGTGTCCTCAAGTCCATTAGGTATTATTCTCTATACAAAGACCTCCAATATCTAATCCAGAAGATTCCAGAGATTCTATCACTGCATTTATAGATAAGGAATCATTTAAACCCAAACTCATTAACAGAACTAAAATGTATTACAGGTAGAGCATGTTCCTTTTATCACTTGAGCCCTTCTGGAGTGAAAATGATACTTACAGAGAATATGCTGTAGTAAAAGCTAGTCTCCAGTTGTCTTTCATGATTAACGGCTACTCTCTACCAGCATCTTATTTGTTAGCGTTAAGCAAAGAGAGTAGTACTTAGTATTAGCAAGATGATGGTAATTCATATTATAATCTCCCCCCCCAAGCCCACCCCAGTGAGATTCTTCCTTGGAAGCTTGAGTAAAGGAGAGGATTTAGGACCTGTGGTCACAAGAACAAATGTGATAAATGGAGGCAATCATCACACATTGGGACAATCCTAACTGATTAGGTTTCTCAGGGCCAAAGTGGAGTCAGAACCACGGGGGTAATAGGTCACTCTACCTCCCAGGACACCAGTTGCTCCACTCTTACCAAGTCGGCTGTAAGATACGGGGAAACTTCAAGCCTTCTCTTCAATCCCTGACATACTTTGCTTTTGTGTGACGGGTATTTATACTTCCCAACAGAGAAGATTTAATTGGGTTATGTCACCACCATCCAATATGTTGTGCCTATAAGGAAAACTTCTGCACCTGAGGTAGCTGAAAGCATGTATCCCCTAGTCATAATTAGAAAAAGCAGCACTTAGTCTCACCTGGGTCCTGTTTTGAGTTGCTTTTCGGGGGATAGTGGTTCTATGGCTAGTTTCTGAGTGGTGAGTGTCCCATTAAGTTCTGAGCTTCCTGAATGAGAGTAACTGAGAAAGGCCTGTTTCTTTATCTAGCTACCCTACTCCCTTCCTTCGTTTCCTCAGTTACAACATTCAGCCAATACCTGCCCAGTCTCCACCATAGCTTATTTTGATGAATGAATTAAATGATTTATTGTTTGTGTCTGGTAACTGCAACATGTTATACAAATGTGGGGCTTATGATGTAAACTAGTATTCACTGGATGGCAGTGCATTTAAATTTGCATTCCTATCAGGAACAGCTAATATAGGATGCAGCTGGCTAGTGTGCTGTGTTGTTTTAATTATTCCGGCAACTGTGGAGGTAGCCTCTAATCCATGACCAACGGGGGCCAGCATTCTACTTGGGCTCAGTCTGAACATAGCTCAGAAAGCTGAGGTGGAACCATGATTGCGCTACTGCATTCGGTTATTTTAAGGCTAGTTGAAGCAGAAGAGTCTCTGTATGTATGTGTAGAAACCAGAGCTCCAGCTCTAGCAGTTAGAGGAAATGACTGTCACTTGTAGTGACAGTTGTGCCACTCTACACAATAGCTATGGCGCCATACTGTCCAACACAAGTAAATCCAGCATTCTCTACTGATATCTTATTTGCTTGTTCTAAAATGTTACCTTTGTGTGGCATCAAAGATGCATTTATCTGTTTTCACCTACTTCATACTTCACACCTTTCATATTGTCACCATCATCTGTGGTCATTTAAAAATATCTGCTTATTGTAATAGAGGCAACATGGGAACAATGGAAAGAAGATAGGATTCATAATCCAATGACTTGGTTTGAGTTTCAACCTTGCATTTATTAACTATGCAACTAAACTGCTTAACTTCTGAGTCTCAGTGTCCTAATTTAAAATGAGAATAATAAAAATAACATGGGACATATTATATTTTGAGGGTACTTGAGATTTTAGAAAATATTTTTACATATCTCATTATCATTGTTGAGGTATCTTAAATATCATTTACACTCATTGCTACTTTGAAATTATCATAGTTGTTAGATCTGCCACTAGATCTTGCTATTTACTGTGTTAAAAAAATGATTGCAAGTATATTGCTACACCATAATTTGAAAATACTTTGATAACTGTATTTCAGTACAGTTGATTTTCTTTTGATTCTTATTATATTATAGTTAAGCTCTTAAAATATATATTTCTGAGAAGGGGTCCATGAAGTTCACCAGATTGCCAAAAGGGCTCATAGCACAAAAAAAATTCAGAAAAGTTCCAACTAGATAACCATTAATTTCATCTGTCAAGGTTTAGATCTAATCATCTTTCTTGTCTTTCTCATTCTCTATGTACTCATACATACGAATGTGCATGTATATGTAGACATATCTACCCACACATGGAGGCCCCATATGTTAGTGGTTAAAAGCATGGGCTTTACAATCAGTCTTGCAGGCTTCAATCTCAGTTCTGTTACTTATTAGACAAGTTACTTAATCTCTCTGCATCTCAGTTTCCTGACCTATGAAATGAGGGAAATGAGAGTACCCCAAACTCTTTGTGGTGTCTTGTTATTAAATGAGTTCATAAGTTACAAAATGCTTAACACAGTGCTTATATAACATAACTTTATGAATGTTGGCTCATTTTATTGCTATTATTAGTATGGATGCATATGCATATAAGTATATTTGTAAATACATGTATATAAGCAAGCATTTATAAAACATTCAATGACCCTAACCCTCAGTGACAGGGTTGAAGTAAAGGAAGAAGGAACCTGAAATAATGTCACTGCTCTACCACTTATGAGGCTCCTTGCCACACCCAACTACTGTGTTGGGAGATGTTATAAACAAAGAGAGACAATGATTCAGAGAGATTTATATTAGTGTAGAACATGGACAGGCCAACAAAAGTTGTAGTAGAATCAGAAATGGTGCTGCTTGGTCACTTCACCACTGCAAATGCCCCAAACACTGTTAGCAGTAATGCCAGTACCATCATTACACAGTGAATATTTACAAATTATTTTGTTTGGTTTTCACAAAGAAAGCAGCATCATTTTT
Source organism: Balaenoptera ricei (assembly GCF_028023285.1). NCBI lineage: Eukaryota > Metazoa > Chordata > Mammalia > Artiodactyla > Balaenopteridae > Balaenoptera > Balaenoptera ricei. The sequence continues at coordinate 91,119,357 of NC_082644.1, read as the reverse complement.
TTCTTAGCATTTAGAGCTTTTCATTTTGAGACATTTCTGAAACTATGTAAGATTGGATTATTTTACAGGAAATTCAACCTGATATAATAATAGTAATAAGGTTCTATTTATTGTCTACAATGTGTCAGGTGCGATGCTAGATGTTTTACAGTCATTATCTAATTTAACTGTCTCACAGGCAAAGTATTATAATCTGTAGTTTACAGATGAGGAAACTGAGGCTCAAAAAGATTAAGTGGTTCAAGCCAAGGTAATATAACTGATAAATGACAAAGCCAGAATTCAAGACTCAGGTTTATCTGACTGTAAGTCTATAACCTTTCTACTACATTACATTGTATAGTATTAAAATGAATCTACTAGAATATATTATCAACGATGTCTCTGGTATTCAATTAAATTACTTGAGATGGATATTACAAGAAAAATCTACTTATGTATAAATAATAGTCATAGCATGTAAGGATTTTACTATGTATGTTTATGTTTTTAGGGCCCAGGACTGAGCCCTAATTCATCTGAATCTAGGATGTAATGAGTTATGTTAAAACATTAATCCATTGTATTACACTAAACACTAAGAATTGCTACTAAAATGATGTCTCATTCAGGGAAAGCCTCTTCACTCCTCCTCCTGGACAATGGGCAGCACAGAAAGTGTTCGATTTAATTAGTTGTGTATGTAGAAAGAGATGCTCATCTGTTTCCATGGAGTCAAACACATCACGACATACTTCTCCATGGAAACAGAGAAGGGAAAACAGAAAATGCTAAAGTGAATGAATTCACTGAGCAATTGGTGAGCAAAGATTGAAGAAAAAATATAACTCATTTGTAGTACTATGTGACTAGTTTAGAAAAGAGAAATAGCATATATTTAGAGATAGTCACTCTCGTGCTATATAAAAGAAGGTACAAGATGCATTGAAATTTAAGATGTATCTTAATATTAAAAAAATAACACATTATTTGATAGGAATATACAAATGTTAGGAAATACCACAGAGCAAAGGTATTATTGTCTTTGCACGGAAGACAAAAATGGCAGAATTCTTAAAAGGTGAACAGCTCAAAGTCAGTAATGAATAAGGGGTTCCTTAGACAAGATGATAGAAAACATAGGGGACCAATTTATAAATACATTTATCAGCTCTGTACTGGTTTCACATCATGATTGCTTCTTTGTTTCTGAGGAATTTTTTCTTTGGGGATATAAAATTATAGGAATATTTCAAGTTTTATTATGTAATACATTAATTTATATGATTGAGCCTGTATAAGTGTTTTGAATTTACAACATACTGCACACTTTGTTCCCTTTGAAGATTATATTTCATGTTAAAATAATAAAAGATTTATTTTATAAGATATGTTTTCTTGAGGAATTCTGACTTAAATAAATTTTTTTTCCAATGGAATTTAGTCCTCACTTGTCTCTCAATTCAATTCAACTCAATTCAGATTTAATCTCAGCCCTCTAGATGATTATAGACTTCTTCGGAGGAAAGGTACTTAAAGAATGATTATAATATTTATTTACTCCTTCAACAAATATTTCTCATGTGGCTACTATGTGCCAAGCACTGTGCTGGATTTTGTGTATATAATGATGAACTAAACAGACCTAGTCTATACTCATGGAGGCTCTTAGCTTACAGAGGAGAGAGACATTAAAATAGTCATACATATACACACAGAATTACAATCTGAGATAAATTTTGTGAAGGAAAACTGCAGAGTTCCAAGACAGGACACCATGAACAGATTTCACTGAGAATGGATGGGCAGAGCAGGCCTCTTTGAATAAGTGACCTTAATGCTGAAATATGAAGAATGAGTAAGGGTCAGTCAGACAGAGAATGGGGAGAATAGTATTTCAGGCAAAAGCCCTGAGATGGAAAAGGGCTTACAGATTTGGGAAATGAAAATAAAGCAGGTTTTTCTAGGAAGAGAGTGGTGAAATGTGAGGTTGGAGAGGGAAAGAGGTACAGGTACACTTTCAAATTTTATTCCAGGTATAATGGGAAGCAATTAAAGAGTTTTGAGCATGAAAGTGACATAACTGAGTACACAATTTTTAGTACAAGTAAACATGGAACATTTAGCCAAAAAAGTCCAGAAAAGGCAAAGCTAAACTATCGTGTTTAAGATATATAACTAGGTGGTAAAACTACAATATAATTATTACTGTAAACATCAAGACAGCAAATGAGTCCAAGGGGGAGGGAAGGATGCAGTGGGGCTTCTGGGGGAACAATGTTCTGTTCTTTGACCTAGTGATGATTACATGGATGTTTGCTTTATATTTTTGTTAAACTGAACATTTATGTTCTATGGACTTCACTATATGTATATTTCAAAATAAGAAAGCATGTTTTATTTTCTTTCAGAAAAATATGGATTGAGATAAAGAAGTGGGGATGAGTGCAGGTGGCTCAAGAGGCTTGGTTTTGGTGACAGAGGGTGATAATTGTCCCCATATCCATTCTCTCATTCTTCTTTTTGGGAACTGAACACCCTGAGTTTTAGCTGGCCATGATGCCATCCAGGGAGAGAGAGTTTTTTTTAGCCTCTTTTGTCCTAGGTGTGGCTCTAAGTCCACCCACTTCCAGAATGACAAATTGCTATTCTGCACTCTCTCCTTCCCCTTTCCTGCTGGCTGGGCTGTGACTACAGTGGAAGAATCTGCCTTTGACCCAGAGATGGAAGCCACATGTTGAGAATGGCAAAGCTAAGCCCTAGCAGCATCCCTGGATGATTTTATGAAGCAGAGATGTTTATCCACCCTAGACTGCCCACTTACCTTTGTACTGTTATGAGAATGAAACATAACCTCTATCTTATTTAAGTCACTGTTATAGCAGTTTAGCCCATGTACTGATACACTTACACAAAGGAAAGTTGAGAGATATGGTAATACCTAGAGGGGGATGAAGGAACAGAGAAGGGATTTTTAAATAATGGAGACAATAGAGCATGTTTAAATGTTGATAAAAGAATATAGAATAGAAGAAAAGGTTGATGATATAGTAATCAGAGGTTTAAAAAAATGGAACAAGATCCCTGAGAAGATAGGAAGGAATATAATACAGAGTATGTGTGGAAAAACTGATCTTTGACAGAAAGGGATATTTGCTCTATTTTAGCAGGGAGACAGAAGAAGATGGGTGTAGCCGTAGGTTGATTTGTAGATATCGGGCTGAAAGATGAGGGAGTTCCTATTTAGTGTTTTCATTTTTGGTAAGAAGCATAAAGCATTAGCAGAGAAGGGAGGGAGGGAGAAGCGGCAGTCAGAGTTTTGGTAGAGTGAGAAGATATGGAACAGTAATTATGGAGAAATGTAGTATGATGAACAGAGACTGCTGAGTGCCTTTTTGATATGGGTAGTCTTAAATTTAGGGTGTTACAAATCTTCCAGACAGGTTAAGTTGTTCAGGGCTTGGCAGAGGTAGATGGATTAGGTCCATCCAGAGCTGGGATTGCAACAGCCAGGCGTAACAGATGAGAAGAAACGGGAGTTTTTCCAAGCGAAGGATTTTAATAATAGACCATGGAATCAGGACTGAATAGGGACGAAAGTAAAGACAGAAGGAGACTGATGGTCGAAAGTGGAGAAGATAATGGATTGGGGGTCTCAGTGACATTGAAAAACTATTGTTCTCATTAGCAAATGAGCTGGAACTAATAGAGTTTTAGTTGAATGGTGGATGTTTGAATGAGTGATTCAGAGGTGGTGGAAGATGTCAAATTCCAAACAGTAACTGAATGTAGGTAGCTGAGGTAATGTGAGGCTCACATCTCTGATAGAGAAGAGAAATCTTTACAGAGAATGTGGTAAAAGAATTTTGTCTTTGAAGATGAATTGGAGTTTGTTTAGTAGAGAAGAAGGTAAGGGGGTAGAAGGTAGAAAAGGGGAGAAGGAACAGATGTATAGAGAAAACTAAAGACAAAATTCATGGCATATTGAGGAATAGAAAGCCTAGCCAGCGGTTAGGGTGCATGGGTAGAAGTTCCTGGAGAAACTGGAAATGTAGGGCGAAAATAAATTCTGAAAGAATAGGTATGGAAGTTCAAGTGGTGTTGACTTGATTTTAAAGCCCAGGTTGTCAATCATAATGTCACTAGACACCAGTATGTATAGAGATTACAAATAACAGAAATTTTTATTTTATTTATTTTCTTTAGGACTAATGACTCGTAAACATGTGGATTTGTGGTTTTTACAATTCTGGAATATTCTTACCCACTGTCTTTCTCCTATTCACTTTATTCTCTAGAACTTCTCTAGAAAGTTCTTCTAGAACCTCCATATTGGACTTTTCTCTCACTATAAGATAGGGTGAACACAATCAATTTCAATCAGTTGAATCAATGATATGGAGAACACCGAATCAATTTTAAATCATTAGTAGAAACTAACACACCATTGTAAAGCAATTATACTCCAATAAAGATGTTAAATTTTTTTTTAAATCATTAAAATTTAAATTATTTGTAAACATTAGTACTTTGGGTATATATTAAATGTTATAGCTCACTATCCAATATCTCATTCCAGATCTCTGCTGTTACAAAGATGAATTAATTCTCTTAGCACCTTAAAGTACATATCCAGATTCAATGCCAAACACACAGATATTTCTCAAGTACTTTTCATCTAGTCTTAACCTGTATTTTTAAGTTTCAGGACTTAATTTCTTTCTTGTCCAAGTCCTGAAACCAAATATAAATAATAATGTATTTCCATTAAAATGTGTAAGTAAATTGCAAATTAAGACTAAGATTAACAAACTTCCTTAGGACAAAGAGTTATTTTTAAAGTTTCTGTACTTAAGGGGAGCTTGGAGCTTACCTATGATAAGCTTGTGAAGAGCACCCTTATCTCCATTAATAGCAGCAGCATGAACTTGGGATGCTAATGAGGAACCAGGAAAGAACAAGTTCTCTGACCTGTTCATAGTCTTCTCAACAACTGGAACAACCTGAAATGATGATGCAACCAATAAGTATCTGTAGGAAATCCATCTCATCAGTTCTAAATGGGTACGTTATAAACATGGTTTACTAGAAATATTTCACCAGGATTCAAAAAGTCTACAGTCCTAGTCTTAGAATTGCCATAATGGAGTAAATTAGGTGACCCTTTGTACAAGTTGCTCATCTGTAAAATGAAAGGATTAGATGTTTCAAGACCCTTCTCAGGGGCTGAGAAAAAAAAAAAAAAGGCTGAATATTTAACATTAGACACAGGGTCCAAAAGTCACAGTGACTTGCTAAGTTAATACAGGTGATTTGATTCCACATAATACTAAATATTAGAATTGATATTGGGAATAAAGGTGATGACCAAGCCACAAAATAGGTATGATGTGAACTTAATTGTCAGGTTAGAATTACCTAGATTTAAGCACTAAATTAGAAGGTACCTCATTCTTTCTCTCATGCCCACAAAAGGAGGAATTTATATTTGTTCTCCCCTTGTGTCCACCAGGGAAATATACCTAGTTAGAGATCTTGACCTTAGGAACTTAACTTGGAAACCACATCATTAGGATAAACCATGTTTCATTAAGGAAAAATTTTGCTCTGACTGGTAGTCTCATGTGGTCTGATAGAACCTTCTAGAAATGCATTAGCTGCATAGGAAAATAGTGAGTTCCTTATCATAAGAGTGTTTAAGCAGAGGCTGGATTATGTCAGAAATGCAGCGGGAAGAATTCAAGCATCTGATGGGAAGGAAAGAGGGGTAGTTTCATCAATGATCTTAAACTTCCATCCTAAAGCGAAGATGCTATATCAAAGTTCCAAAGTTGAATGCCTACAAGGATCAGGGAAGTAACAAGGGCAAGAAACACGGGGAGTCATGGGGAACATGGCAAACTGGAGCGTACATACCTATCTAAAGGGAGCAGCTGTTAATTAGCTACAGTTAGTATCTGCAATAAGGGTAAGCAAGCCCTCTTCTGATTTTACCAGAAACTGACACTCCAATCTCTGTGACTCCCAAGGATCTGAGAGCTTTGTAAAATAAATTTATCACAACTCATGAGCTAGTACTTGGCTGTCATTGATGAAGATTTTTGGTTCAAGCTCTGCCTTAGAGTGAAAGCATTTTCTTAATTTTGGTAAAGTCAGCTCTTCATGGCTTTATTTTGCTGACAATTTGAGTTAACATGTTGGCAGAAATTATGGGCGTTTTGAGAGACTCTGTCATGTCTGAGCATGTCTGTCATGTCAGAAAAAACAGTCATATGCAGGATTATATTAAAATGACTTGAAAGAAGCTACAAAACAGGGGTGGAGGTGGAAACACGGTAGAGGAGTAATTGCACTTGGGATCAAGATCCAGTTCTGTTAATAATATGGAGTGAACACTTAGGCTACCTCAGCTCTGCTTTTCTGTAAAATATGAAACATGAAATTGGTAGATCAGGTTGATCATTCAACAAGTTGAGTGCCAACTATGTGCTAGGCACTGTACTGAACTCTAATGCCCATCACTTTAGATTCTAGGTAATCAGAGTTTTAGGCACATCAGAATCACAAAAAACTTTTGAAAATAAACTAAAAATTGTATCTGTTATAAATTGGATTGGCCAAAAAGTTCGTTCGGTTTTAAGTAACAATAAGACATTTTTCATTTTCACGAATAACTTTATTGAAAAACGTATTCACTAACCAAATGAAATTTTTGGCCAGCCCAATATATTTATATATACTTCATCTCATAATTCTTAGCATTTAGCACAGTAACAGGTGCTGTTGTTCAGTGAATGTTTGTTGAATGAAAAGTCATAGGCTGAGTGCTAAGTCCAGAGGGTGAGCAGGGTCAAAGTTTAGTTTCTTGGAGTAATGAGTTCATACTCATGAGTCTCCGCTCTTTTTTAATTCCTCATTTCTATCTCTCTGTCAGAGAGGTCGCTGAGTGGTATAGAGATAAGAACACTGGACTAAGAGAGAGGAGACCTAAATAAAAATCTTGGCTCCATCACTGTTTAATTTTGTCAGCCTGAGAAATCCATTCTTTAAGGTTCCCCCTCCCCTTTTTTTTTAAGCTCAAATGCATACATATTTTTTTTTAGCGCTAATGCTTTTTGTAAATTTTTTACAGATGAAAATCAAAACCACTTTCTTAATTATGAAATGCTATACAATGCAAAGGTATAATCATCATTAACTAATTATAGAACAAGTCAGTGTAATAAATGCTCTAATAATTAAAACCATAGAAAACTAGTGGTGCTGTAGTCATAAGCAAAGGAAGAGTAATTTTGATTAGGACCAAATGGTTGGTTGTTTGGGACGTTCTCAGAGATGGCGACATTTGAGATGGCTATCCAGGTAGAGAAGGGGTTAGGGCCATTCCAGGCAGCAGGGAAGCTGAAGCAAAGGCAAGGAGTAGGGAGAACCACAGAAGAGTCAAATGCCTCACGGCTACTTAGTTGTGATTGTGTGGCTACAATTGGGGGCACGTGTACCTGGCTGTTAGTAGATGAGGCTGGAGAGCTAACGGGGTCAGCCAGGTTGTTCCTCAACTGCTTTGGCTAACGAATTTTTTAAATTATCCTGCAGGTGTGATCCATGCATTAGTAGCAATCACTCTCGCGCTGAGCTTTTCAGTTTACAACGTGCTTTCCCAGTCCATCCCACATCTATTCCTTACAGGAGCCCAAAGAGACAATTAGGGGTAAGTCATTGACACATTCCACTGAAACCCAGAGGGGTGGCTCGGGCTTTATAATGCAAGAATTAGCGCAGAGAGAAGAGGCAGCAGGCGAGGAGGCCAGTGATGGGAGGTTCAGGCCACAGCCCAGGACAGGAGGGTCGTGAGTTTGAGGCAGGGGCCAAGCAGTGCAGATCGATAGGAGCCTCCCCAGCCAGGCCCCCTCTTACTCACCCTCGCCTCCTCCAGGACTCACGTCCTGGGGGCGGCTCCAGGAGGCACGACCCCCGCTGGGCCGCCCCTCCTGCCAGGGCAGGCCACTACATCCGGCTGGGACAGAGCCCACCGCGCTGAAAACTGGTGGAACCCTTCGGAAGGCCGCCCGAGACTCTCGACCGCACAGCCTTCTGGGAATTGTAGTTCCCGCCCTCCGCCCTTTCTATCCCACAGGGCCCCGCGCGCGGCGGGCTCAGTGGACCAGGGCCGAGAGCCTGATGGGAAAAGAGTTCTTGGTGCCCAATGACGTGCTCTTTGAGAATGGGGCAGGACTACATATTCCGATGTGCTCCGAGGTAGGCAAGACCCGGAAGTGAGGGTGTGCAAGGCCTCTCTGGAAGTTGTCCCGGGTGTTCGCCGCTGGAGCTCCGGGTCGAGAGGACGAGGTGCCGCTGCCGGGAGAATCCTCCACTGCCGCCGGCTCCCGGAGCCCGGCCCTTTCCTAACCCAACCCAACCCTGTCCAGTCCCAGCCGCGGACCCCGGCGTTACCATGAGTCCTGCCGTCTTCCTATCCTTACCCGACCTCAGATGCTCCCTGCTGCTCCTGGTGAGTGAGTGAAGGAATGACAGACCCTTCGACAGACATTCTTTCCTATCTTTTCCCCTGGTGGCGAGGAGTGCACCCTACCCCGCTGCCTTCATTCTCGGCATCCGTCCGTCAGCTTCCCAGGCCCGGGGTTCCCGAGGCCTGAGAAACGACGGTCGGAGGTGGGACCTATAAACCGGAGATTAGCCCTGGGAGAAGGATCTGTGGGAGGGTCACGGCGAGCAGCGCCCCTTCCCCTGGAGTTCGGAGGTTGTTTCAGTCCAGAGGGGTCATGGACTTGGTGGTAGCCTGAGTACAGAAGGTCGGGGCATAGACCTACTGTTCCCTCCCACCCCCTCTTTTTGGGAAGAATGTGAGGCCGACAGGTGCTGGGGTCTTGTGCATCTCGCTCTGGAGCCCTGAAACGGTGCCCGGGTCGGCGGAGCCCTCTGTTGTGGCTTGATACGATTGGTTGGGAACCCGGAACTGGAAATTGGTTTGGTGTCCACTGGGGGAGTAAAGGTTTGAAGGGTGGAGGCTGTGATTACCAGAAAGCCTCAGCTCAGAGCCTCCCTCAAATCTGGTTATACCTCCCGAAATTTAAGCAGAGTTGTTCTTCAGTGCTCCTGATTTGTGAATGACCAGGTTTTCTGCATGCATATGCACTTATTCCTTAACTTCCTCACCGGCTCAGCACCATCCCGTCTTGTAAAGGAATCTTCCTCCAGTCCCTCTTCCTCCAAAGTACATCTTGAGGGTGCAGCCTAAGTAATCCAGGCTGCAGGTCAAATTGAGACAAAAGTGAAGGACTAACTCCATGTGGTAAAATGATGTACCTTTAATTGAGCTAGTGTTATAATACGATATTTGAAGTACTTTAATTGTAGTAGGTTTTTAAAAAGCTAAATTTAAGGTGAACACTAAGTCGAAATCACTCTTGACAATGTAAAAAAATATAATTAAATGACTCAGAGGAAGGCATATAGCTGGTTACCGGCAGAACTGGGATTTGAAGCAGATCTCTTGACTCGCAGTGCTTATTCTGCCATATCACGTTACATTTTTAATATTTGTGTTTGAAATAGTTTCTCTCTCCCTCTCCCTTTTCCCTCTCTCACCATTTTCCCTTCTCTCCCCTCTCCTTCCTCTCTCCTCTCTCTTTTCTTTGTGATTTTCAAGTCATGTTCAAAGGCCTTTGAATATTTGGACCTTTTCAGAGGAAAAGTGCTATAAATTAAGGGGAATGTCAAAGTACTTTTGAGAACTAAAAGTTGCATATAAACATGGTCATGTTAAATGATGAAGTGTCTTAATGGGACTTCTTATAATTATATGGTAATGAATGGCTTCTCTATAGAGGAAAATACTCTGTAGAGAGCTGTTTCTTGGTAATTGCATTATACTCTGTGGCTCTCTTCCTTCTAGAAGTACTGGAATAATACTCATTGTTATCAGAGACCACTTTCTCTTTAAGGATAATAGATACTAATCTTTCCATATCCATAAACATGGCCTGAATTATGAGTTGTTTACCAGAAATTACTTTTAGGTTACAAAAAATATGAAGGGCAAAAAATCTTAAGAGATTGGACAGAAAAGTTGAAATACTGAATAGGAAAACGACATCAGATGCACTGTTTGGTTGTAGAGCTAAGTTTAAGAAGGAGAAAAGAATTTATTTTGAAATAACTCATGCTTTTTATAGAAAACCTACAAACCCTGTTAAGCATAAAAAAGTTTTTTCTAATACTTTTAAAATCTAGTTAACATTTTGTATACTTATCTCTCTGAGTAAATGTAGAGGGATAGAAGACATTTTAGAGAATACCTGTAAAGGTTAGTAGGCTGGAAAATAAAGCCCAAGAGAAGGTTTAGTAAGCCAGAGTTACAAGTCGAGCTAGATTCAGTTTGAACACAGTATTTACCAAAGTAGTTTTAATAGTCATATACCAGTTAGCAAATATTTGTAGAACATCTGTCTGATCACAGTTTGAATTACTTATCTAACTAGCAGTTCTGTTCTAGTGATGGAAACTGCTTACTCAGTATCCCACCTGTCTAAAAATATACCCTTTATCTTCTCCAATGTGCTTTCTTCCTCCTCCCTCCAACTTCCCCTCTCAGACTTCAAGTTTATTCCCTCCCACATACAGCCATTGAATATCCAAGTTTCCCCCTAGCTGAGGTCATTTTTTTCCTTAAATGGCCTGCTATAAAAAGCCATATATTCTCTTAACACAATAATTTTTTTTTTCAGGTAAACTCTACCTCAGTCCTAAAGAACTAGATCTATTGAGATTTAGTGGTGTTCATAAGATAACAGCAGAAACATAAAATCCTAAACTTCTGCAGGCAGGTAGTTTTTTTTTTCCCCCTGATCTCAAAAGCATGTTGGGACATATCATTCTATGCCTAAAAAGCCTTTCTGGGATGGGTAACTAAACACAGAAGTTCAATGTGATAACTTTTTTTCCCCCTGAGCTTTTATGTGTAGATATCTTTAAAGTCAGGGTCTTAGAGAATGAGTTCTTTTATTTCAGGCTTGCTTTTTGAAACACCCACATTGCCTTTAAATTATTTTTAAACTCCACTGAATTTGCAGCATGTCTTGGACAAAGTGCGGTAGTATAGGGGTGCACTGATTTTGGATAAATCAGAAGAAAAATTTGAGTCACCTGGCAAATGCAAAGAGGCATAATTCTCCTGATACCTTTTCTGTACCTCATGAATATTTATTGTTTCTGTAACGGTTTGAATTGATCCATTAGATATGTGATTACAACTTTAGTTTCTGAACTGTATAATCTCTGCCTCCGTAACTGTTCATCATATTTTGTGGATGATTGGAATGCTGGAGACAGCAATGTTTCTCTGCTAAAACCCCATGTATATAATGTCTGGATTGGGAAATTCCTTCCCAGTTGTGTGCTCTTTTAAGGAGAGCTGCCTGAATCAGAGGAAAGCACCTGGCCAGATGTATCTTGGCATTATCTTTTCATTTTGCTATGTGACAGTCATTACTTGGCAGCTTATAGGATAAGTTAAAGGTACATTTCATTTATCACTAACCGAAGAATCAGTTACTTATTAATTAGCCCTTTTCTGCTTATCTTTCTGCCTGAGATGGGTTTATTCAGGATTAAAAGTGATCATTTTCCCCTTAAATTAATTATTTCTTAGCAGTTGTTCTTCCTGCATTGGTTGTGTACAAGAGTTTTGAAAAGCTGAGATAAGAGAAATAAGACTAAATTGGAATGAAGTTGTCTGATATAGCCTAAATAACCTTCTGTGGTTCAGAGGTTTGTAACCTGCTCCAGGTGCTTTATTGAGAATGCTTTCTTGTTAATCTCTTAATGGTTTATGTTTATAGATCATAAGTTGTTACTAGCTCTGATTGCCTTGTGCCTGGACATTAAGGCTTTTACCATTATTGCTCCTGGTTTGTTCAGTATGTATAAGAAGCCAAGAAGAGTTTGCTTAGGAAACTAAGTAAATCAGAGAGCTAAGTAAACATTTATTTAACTTTATAAGTACTTTAAAAATAAGTACAGTAGAATTCAGAGATGTCAGTTTTAGCCATTAGTGCCAATGATAAATACTGATTCCTACCTTCAACAAGAGTACTTTTGGAGACATGTAGTTCCATTCATAACTCAGTGAGTTATTTATCCTATTGATATGACTTGCCCCAGATCAGTGGTTTACAAAACTTGGTGGCTCATTAGAACCGCCTGGGGCAGTTTTAATACAATGATGTGTAGGCCCTATATCAGGCTAGTTATATCTGTGGGATCCAAACATTGTTCTTTGTTTGTTTGTTTTTAATTCCCAGGTCATTTGTTTTTTCTTTAGTATGTCTCTCTAAAAGATAAGAATTAAACAACAAAGGAAAAGCCAGAATACCATTATCACATCTAGAAAAAGTAACTGAAATTTCTTTATGTCATCAAATATCTAGTCAATGTTCAGATTTTCCTGACTGTTTCAAAGAAAAAAAAAATTTTTTTTTTAAACAAATTGAACATTCAAAGCAGGAGCCATATATGGTTCATACATCCCAATAGGCTTATATGTCTCTTATAAAACTTTACAAATCTAAAGGCTCACTCTCCATCTCATTTTTTTTCCTTGTAATTTATTGTTGGGGAACCTGGGTCCTCTGTCCTGTAGAATTTCCCACATTCTGAATATTGCTGATTGGATCCTCATAGTGTAGTTTCATGTTTCTCTGTTCCTTTTGTTCCCTATAAATTTGTAATTAAATTTTCGTGGGCTTAACCATCAACTCAGTGTATGGTTAGGCATTTGTTTCATTTAGCTTTCAATTTTCAGGTTTTTAAAAAATATCTTCTAATATATAATTATGTAAAATTTACTGCTTCCAAAGCAAATCTTTAAAGCAAACTATGTTTACAGCAGGCTAACTTCTATCCCTGTCTATTCTACTGTCTTAACTTCCTCCTAATATAAGAAACCTTTAAAATTAAAAAAAATTTTTTTTAATTCTTCCGTTTAAAAAGAAAATGTAAGCAATCTACTTGTACTTATATATGTGTATATTTGTTTCTCCCTCCCCTTGATAAACTCTAGCATATTATTCATACTTTCTCTGCCCACCTCTTTCTCTCCCCTTTTAAACTCTATAAAGTGTATCCTAGAGATCAGGATAGAAATATTCCCTATTTCTTTTAAACTGCTTATTGCTCCTCTGGGTAGATGTGCTACTATTGTTTCCATTCTTTTGCTTTAACAAATGTGTTACTTTGCAAAACTACTTTTGCTAGTGTATCTTTGAGATAGATTCCTGTAATTGAAGTTGCTCAGGCAAATGGTAAATGTATTTGTAACTTTGTAGATGTTGCTAGATAGTGGAAACTCCTCTCCACCTGGAGTTTTGCCGTTTTGAGTTCTCACCAACAATGTAACAGACTTTTCTCATATCCTTGCTAATAAGGTTGATGTCAAATGATTGGGTGTTTGTCAATCTGATAGGTGAGAAATGGTATCTCAGTGCATTTTAACTTGATTCTCTTTTCATGTGAGCTTTTTTATGTGTAAAGGCCATTTGCATTCTTTGACACGGAGTTCTTAACCCTTTATCTCCTTAGTTGATCCAAGGATGCAGCCAGATTGAGAAGCACTGGAATATATTACTCTATTCAGTAATATTTCTGATGGGTTAAAACTTGTAAAAGCCTTGGAAAAGATGTCTGATTGTCAGTTATTGAAAACATTTTCCACACTATAGTAGCTCAACTTGTAGATGCACTATATTTTACTTCATCGTTTGTTAAAATACTATTATTTTAATATAAATTACGGTATTTTTAATATAAAATATGGTTATTGGTCATCTCCAGCTTTTCACAATTGTAAAAAAAAAAAAGTACAAATGATACATATACAATGATGTTCACTGCAGATCTCCAGATATATCCTCAGGTTAATTTTCCAGAATTGTATTTCTGGTATATCTTTTATTTAGGATTTCTGATACATTGTACAAATTTTGCCCTACTGAAAAGTTGTACAGACATTTATTTCTGTCAACAGTGTATGAGTGGCAGGGCAGGAATAAAGATGTAGACATAGAGAATGGACTTGAGTACATGGTGGGGAGGGGGAAGCTGGGGCGAAGTGAGAGTAGCATCGACATATATACACTACCGAATGTAAAATAGTTGGCTGGTGGGAAGCAGCAGCATAGCACAGGGAGATAGGTTCGGCTCTTTGCGATGACCTAGAGGGCTGGGATAGGGAGGATGGGAGGGAGGCTCAAGAAAGAGGGGATATGGGGACATGTGTATGCATATGGCTGATTCGCTTTATTGTGCAACAGAAACTAACATGGTATTGTGAAGCAATTATACTCCAATAAAGATGTATTTTTTTTAAAAAGGGAGAAACACTTTGGTATTATGCAAACAAAATAAAGCAATTTTTCTGGAAAAAAACCCCAAAACAAAACAGTGTATGAGTATGCCCACTTCCTTACACTCTAGTTACAGTGGGTGTTTTTGTAGTCTGTGCCAATTTAGTAGACCAAAAATATTATCTGATTTAAATTTACGTTTCTGTGATTACAACCAAAGTTGATTTTTTTCATATTTATTAACCATTTATATTCCTGCTTGAATATGTATGTATGTGTTTATGTTAGTTGCCCCCTTTTCAAAAAATTGTTTACTCATTCTTCTTCCAGTAATTCAGAATAGATGTGCTCACAAGATACAGTTTAAGAATGATGGAAAGTGTTATTTCTTCATGTAGTGTCCATTCATGAGGTAGCATAGTGCAAAGAATACTGGACTAGCTGTCAGGGCATCTGTGTACAAGTTCCACCTCTTCCATATACTTGTATCCTTGGATAAATCACCTAGCTAAATTTTTTAGTCTATAAGTTAAACATACTGGATTTGATGATTCAGTGATTCTTTGTGTAGTCTATTATGTTTTTTAAAAAGGATATTCCTCTAACTCCCCTAATTAATAAATTTATTATTTGATTGGGTATTTCCTCAAAAAATCTGCTAGCTTTGCAGGTCTGTGCCCCATCACTCTGCTATCCAGTGTAAGGAATAGCATGCTTTGGTCACAGCTTTTCTGATATTGCTGCACTCTATTTCATTTAACCAGGTAAATGAAAAACAGTTTGACTTTTCACAGCATTCAGTGCTCTTTAACCTACCTTTGATTCCATAGAGAGGAACTACCTATGGCCCAGGCTGCAGGAACTTTATTTCTTTGGTATTCTTTCCTTTACTCCTGGCGTTTGAATGCCTGTTTGCTGTCTGCTGTGGAAAAGAAAAAGATAATTGAGATTCATATCAGGCTTCCAAGGAATTTATA
This sequence comes from Balaenoptera ricei, assembly GCF_028023285.1. Taxonomy (NCBI): domain Eukaryota; kingdom Metazoa; phylum Chordata; class Mammalia; order Artiodactyla; family Balaenopteridae; genus Balaenoptera; species Balaenoptera ricei. Next base: position 91,104,041 of record NC_082644.1, on the reverse strand, counting down.
ATTCAGTGGGGGAGACAAGATGTATATGTAAATAATTAGAATTCCAAAATGAAAGTGATAGGTGCCCTTAAGGTATTTGTAGAAGTGGGTTGTAGATCGTGCTATACAGAAGTGTGGCGGTGAGCCTGGGCATCACCTGGGATCTTCTTCCAGGGTCCTCACCCCAGGCCTACTGATTCAGAATCTGCACTTTAACAGTGTACCTAGCTGATTCGTATATGCGCATTAAAGTATGAGAAGTACAGTTATAGATGTTTGAAAAGAAGCAAATTTATTCTCATTGGCAGAATCAGAGAAATCTTCTTGAAGGAAGATGAGAGTAGAGCCTTGAAAGGTTAAATTGATGGGTTAATTTTCAGGCTTGAGTGGAATGAATAAGAAGGCTTGTAGCCTTCAATAACTTAATAATCTTTAACGTGAATTGAATACCTGCTTTTTTGGTTTCATTTTTTTTTTAAGGAGTCTTGCTGTGTGGCTTGCTGACATGGCCAGATGTCAGACTTGGCCCTAAAGAAGCTGGCAAACCCTTTGGCCAGTTTCCATTAGAACAGCTCATTATTATCTTAGCCAAAATAAAAATCATGGTCTTTAGTGGATTCTCACCAGCTTTCCGATTACTCCACTCAAGAGGAGAGGGACAAAAAAGGGACTTTGGAGAAGTTGCTTATGTAATGCCATGGATCTTAGGTCTTGGTTCTATTCTTGTAAAGATTGCAATCAAATTCTAACTGCTTTGATTCCCACGGTAATATTGTGGTCAAGATCTCTGATTCCTCTAGCTCTGTGATTTTCTCGTTATGTAGAACCTTGAACGTTATATTTTAATGTATCTAATTTTTAGTCACCTGAGTTTGTAGACATGAACATTACTAAAATAATAGAGAAAAACAATGAAAATGAAGGAAGAAATCATCTCAGAAAAACATTCTAGTATTGGGGCTAAAGAAAACTGCAGGGTGAATAGTAGAGTGCCAATACTTTACCCATTTCTTCCTCAAGATTATAAGGGTCTAGTAGTAGAAGCTTTGGTAACTGGATTTAAGAGATTTTAGGAAAAGGTCTTTAGGAATCAGAAGAATTTTTGACCCTGGAAGAAAGGAATTGGAGGCCTTTTTATTAGATAGATGGGACTCTATCGTTAGTGTTTTGCTCAGTTCAGTAGGCAGGAAGGGATATAAGAACCATGACTGGGTCACAGGCAGTATAATGACTGAAGTTATAGTTATCTAGAGTTGTACTGTAAACTTAAAAAAGTTTTAAGTACTGTACTGTAAAATTCATTAAAATGGAATAAAATAAAAAATTCCGTTCCTCAGTCACAGTAGCCATATTTCAAGGGCACAGTAGTCACATGCAACTAGTGGCTACTGTACTGAACAATGCAGGTGCTGAAACATTTCCATAGTTGCAGAAAGTGCCATTGGATAGGGCTGATCTAGAGCTTTGCTCTTGCTGTCTGTCTCAGAAACCAAGACAAAGGTGAGGTAAAGAATGAGGAAAGTGCCTCAAATAGTGTTTCACGGCTTGTGAGGAACACATATTTTACCTGTTCAAGGAATAGCAATAACTGGGAAAAAAACGTCAATAATCTTATTAGCACAGATTTGGCTTTTGGTTGTTGCCTAATGGCAAATTTAGGGAGGCACCAGAGAATACTAGTTAAAACTTGAAAATAAGAGTTGGAGTGTTAGTATTTTTCTTTTACTAGTTCACAAGGTCATTCAGGGCAAATCTCTTTCCTTCTTGAGGCCTTAGTTTTTCAACTGAAGATTGAGTAGGACTGCATAGACTGTTTGGAGGAGTCTAGCAGACCTTCCAATGGAATGTGACTGGGACGTTGGGACTTGATGGCCTACAGTTTGTCTCTGTGATAAAGTCCCTTTTGAAGTCTTCATCTTTAGAAATGATATAGAGACAATTTTATTAAGTACATACCTACATTTTTAGTTAGTAAAATTACCTGTAAAAAGATGGCCTGTTGATACATTCTGTTTGCCTCAGGTATCAGAAGGGTACCCTTGCCAGGAACTTAATCTTCTAATTTGATAAACTCAGAAATTACTGTGCATCTCTTCCTGCATACTTTAAAATGGCCAAAAGTTTTATGAGCTCATGAAGACAGGCTAATATTTAATACACATAGCAGTTTTCTAAATTTGAGCCAACTCCAAAATGTGAAGAAAGTATGATTTAGTGATGGAGTAGAGATCATGAATAAGTTTATAAGGTAAAATATTAAATGGAGTTAAAATTTCTTTGTCCTTTGGACAAGATACTCATATTTACATGCCTGCTGTTTAGGTGTTTTGTTGTATTTGAAGTTTTGTAAAATGTAGGGGGAAATGCCAGCTCTTAAAATATTACTGACACAACATTAAAGTCTATCTGTGAGTAAAGAACAGTTTCAGCTGTGAATGTGATCTGAGAGAGAAATTTGGATATTTCTCAATTTCTTTCATTTTATTACTATGGTTCTGGCCCAATTGCAGTAAAATTCCAGCTAGCTGGTAAAAGCTCACGTTTCTGTAATGACTTCACATTCTGAAAGAGCTACATTTTTTTTTTTTGCAGTCAAAATAATTCTTTGAAAACAGCTACTCAAATTGACTCACTCCACAGTTTCTAGCACCAGTTTTTACTATAAGAATGGATACTGGGCTTCCCTGGTGGTGCAGTGGTTAAGAATCCTCCTGGCAATGCAGGGGACACAGGTTCGAGCCCTGGTCTGGGAAGATCCCACATGCCATGGAGCAACTAAGCCCGTGTGCCACAGCTACTGAGTCTGCGCTCCTGAGCCTGCAAGCCACAACTCCTGAAGCCCGGGCACCTAGAGCCTGTGCTCTGCAACAAGAGAAGCCACCACAATGAGAAACCCACGCACCGCAATGAAGAGTAGCCCCCGCTCACCGCAACTAGAGAAAGCCCGCGCACAGCAACAAAGACCCAACGCAGCCAAAATAAATAAATTAAAAAAATAAATTTAAAAAAAGTTATTAAAAAAAAAGAATGGATACTGATTCTCATAGGAAGTCCTGTGATCTGTTCACAATTAACACAAGTACCAGTGTTGCAAGATACTTGGTTCTTTATTTAATCTTTGAATGAACAGTTTCACATACCCTAATTTTGCTTTAGAACTATAAAAACTGTGCTACATTTTAAAGCATGTTCTACTTATTTGTTTTAAAAATTGTCCAGTTTGTTTATTATTTAATTGTGCCTGTACTCTGGTCTTAGAATGTCTTCCAGAGGTAAAGTGAAGTATTGGCTGGGCCAAAAAGTGCCTTGGGGTTTTTAAGTAAAAACAAAAGACACATTTTTTCATTTTCACCAAGAACTTTATAGAACAACGTGTTCACCCTTTTGTTCCACTACCTTCTGCCATTTTTCAGGCAACTTCATAATTCCATCTTCCCAAAACTTTTTATCTTTTTGAGCAAAGAACTGTTACAGGTGCCTTTTACAGTCCTCCAGGGAATTGAAATTTTTCCCATTAATAGAATTTTGTAAAGACTGAAATAAATGGAAATCTGAAGGTGCAATGTCTGGTGAATACAGTGGATGAATCAGAACTTCCCAGCCAAGTCGTAACCGTTTTTGCCTGGTTATCAAAGAAACGTGGTCTTGCGTTATCCTGATGGAAGATTATGCGTTTTCTGTTGACTCATCCTGGATGCTTTTCGTCGAGTGCCGCTTTCAGTTGGTTTGATTGGGAGCACTACTTGTTAGAATTAATCGTTTGGCTTTCCGGAAGGAGCTCATAATAGAGGACTCCCTTCCAATCCCACCATATACACAACATCACCTTCTTTGGGTGAAGACCATCCTTTGGTGTGGTTGGTGGTGGTTCATTTCATCTGCCCCACAATCTCTTCCATTCCACATTATTGTACAGTATCCACTTTTCATTGCCCGTCACAATTTGTTTTAAAAACGGAACATTTACATTATGTTTCAGTAGAGAATCACATGTGGAAATATGGTCAAGAAGGTTTTTTTCCACTTAACTTACGTGGAACCCAAACATCAAAGCGATGAACATAACCAAGCTGGTGTAAATGATTTTCAACGCTTGATTTGGATATTTTGAGTATGTCGGCTATCTCTTGTGTGGTATAAGAAGATTGTTATCAATTATTGTTTCGATTTGATCGCTATCAACTTCAACTGGCCTACCCAACCATGGAGCATCGTCCAGCAAGAAATCTCCAGCATGAAACTTCGCAAACCACTTTTGACACGTTCAATCAGTCACAGCAGCTTCTCCATACACTGCACAAATGTTTTTGTGCATTTCAGTTGTGCTTTTACCTTTCTTGGAATAATAAAGCATAATATGCCAAAAATGTTGCTTTTTTTCTTGCATCTTCAATATTAAAATGGCCACACAAAAACTTACCAATTTTGATAAGTCTTTTTTTAAATGCATGCTGATATGATAGCTGTCACAATACAATCTAACAAAATTGTTTTGAATGAAGTTGAAGACAACTAAGTGCTACTAGAGCCATCTTATGGAAAAAACCAAATGAACCTTTTGGCCCACCCAATATTTTCCATTAATAATAACTTGAAAATATATCAGCTAAAGAGAAGACTTTTAGGAGAATATTTAATTTAGGAGTCAGAGATGTGGGCTCAAATCTTGGATCTGCTGCTTTTCACCTTTGTTATCTTGCCTGTTAACCTCTGAGGAATAATACAGGTTTTGTGTCTGGCTTATAGGAGGTGTTATTTGCATGCTTCTATGATTTTGTGGAACAAAAAGTGTTAAAAAGGTATCACGCTTTCTTATTCTTAGATCTTAGTTTCTAGTACAATACCTTACACAGGTTAAGTGCTTAATAATAATTTATTGCGTGTATGGAAAAAAGAAAAGGTACAGCTAGGGTAAGGAGGATCAGGAATGCCCAGGGGAGTGGGAGTTTGTAAGCATCACCAAGAAGGTGAGCCTTGAACTAGGTGAGGAAGTTAGTCATTTGGATTTCTTGGGGGGAAGAGCCTTCCAGGCAAGGGCATTAGCCAGTGCAAAGTTCCTAAGTGTCACAGGCATATTCAAGGAGCAGCAAGGAGGGCAGTATAGCTGTCATGCTGTGAAGAAGGTGCAGTGTATTAGAAGATTAAGTCGGGAATTCCCCGGCGGTCCAGTGGTTAGGACCTCGCACTTCCACTAAGATCCAGCATGCCATGTGGCTGAGCCAAAAAAGAAAAAAATTCAGTCATGTAGCTAAAACACATTTTCCAAAACTGTGCTTACTATGTATGTTGTTTGCTGATGTTTTCTTTTTTCTTGTTTTCTATTCTGTGCTTTGTTTTTTTTAAAAAATCGCTGATCTGACCCAATAAGGTAGAACTCCATAACAGGGTTGCTGGTAATATTGATCTCCTCAGCCCTGGCCCAGTTGGCTCTGCTGGGAGTTGCCTTGGCTGTTTACCCCAGTGTTCCCCCAGTTTGCTGTTTTCAAAATATTCCCTATGTGTGACAGGATGGGTCACAACCTGCAGTTGTAATAACTTAAACTGTGAAAACAAAAGATTTCCTGACATATTTTTTGATTCCTGAAAGCAGTATACTTTCATGGTACAGAAAAGCATAATGAAGAAAAAAAGTACATACCCCTACCACTGATAACATTTAATGAATATCCTTCCAGTTCTTTTGTGTGCATATTGAAAGGACTTTTAACAGTAAAATGTACGTTTTGAACAACGTAGGGTTGGGCTCTCACTCTTGTTTGGTCGTGGTGTAGAGTGGTAGACTGCCAGCTACGTGGGAACAGAAGATGATGCCCGTGTGTATACCTGTGCTTGTACTCATAGAACTTGGAAATGGCACTGAGCTTGACCACTTAACTTTAGAAAGTTATTTAACCTTTCTGAGCTTCCTTTTTCTCACCTTTCAAATGAGGATACAGCCCTCTTTTGAAGAATTCTGGGAAGACAAAATGAGACTGTTTATGAACGTGTCCATGGTACGCTGTAGGCACTTAAACTTTTCCGACGTCTGTCACATCATAGGTGTTCAATAAATGTTGTTTAGATGAAGGAATCAGTGAGTGAATGAATGATTGAATACGTTTGCTGCTTTGGGTAACTTTCAAATTGTTCACCCTGTGGTATTAAAATTGTGTGCACTGAAGTAATGAGCTGGCGTGACTAGCTTCCAGCCCCCTGTGGTCTTCTGATGCTAATTGCACTGTCAGTATTATACTAACAAAAACAGCTTAAAAATGTGACCATGAAGTGAATAAATTATCTGTCTAGTTCTGTTTTATAACTGTACTTAGTTTTGTACTTAAATTCAGTATATAATGATGAAAATAGTTTATGGAAACAGTTGTATTTTGTTGTACAGACCACTGGTTTTAGAATTAAAAGAGACCTGGGTTTGAACCCTGTTCTGCCACTAGTTTGCACAAGTCACTTAGCCTATTTGAGTCGTAATCCTTTAGCAAATATTTGCATATACTATGTGTCACATACTGCATACTTTCATTTTCCTCATTTATAAAATAGGGATAATATAATTTCCTACTTCAGCTTCAAGAGTTGATGTGATGATGTAAAAGAGATATGTGTTTGTAAATAGTAAATATATATATTGTTACATTGAAATATTCTTGTGTGCTTCAAACATATGTTTGTTACTCAGATTTTTTTTTCCCCCAGAAGCCTAGGTATGCAATGTAGTTCATCCCTTTCAGGGAGAGTTGATGCATTATGGAAATAGTTCTAGGGTCTGAGTTTCTGGGATAACTGACAATACTAGAAGTAGAGTGACTTTGAAGCTGGAAAGACCTAGTTCATTCTTGGTTCTGCCTCTTTGTAGCTGTGTGATATTAAGCAAATTTCTTTATCTTTCTGACCCTCCAATTTCCAATTTTGCAAGTGGGGATAATTATTTTGCAAGGTTATAAGATTAAGATATAATGTATATTAAGTACTTTGCATCATGTCTGGCGTATAGAAGAGATTTTTGTTTTGTAAGGTAATGGATAGAGAAGGAAAGGTTGCCAAGTGGATAGAGTTGTCATTATAAAATGGAAGAAGTACCTTGGAGGAGGATTGCGCTTGTTTTGACAATCTCTCTGTGCTTCTAGTGCCTTTTCGACATTCTGAAATGAGTAAATGGATGAGGCTTTTTATTTTAAAAGTCTGATTCTAAATATTGGTGGTTTCTTAAAGTGCTTATCAACTTGTCTCTTTCCCCTGGTAAGTTACGGCATAGTCTTATCAAAATAGTGACAAATGTAACTGTTATTGATAAAAATAAAAATCTAACTTGATATGCATTTCTGCCTTTAATACAAAAGCAAATAAATTCCTGTAAGTGGTATAAATGGAAGTGGGAAACATGCTTTATGCTTTGCTGTTTGAAAGGTATCATTTGCTCCACAGAGAAAGGCATCATTTCTTTTACTTTGTACATTCAAAAAATACATCCCTGACTGTTGTAGTTGACTAGATATTTGGAAAATGATGACGATTCTTTAGAAATATATAATCTTTCTCTAGTAGAATTTAGTTAGGGAAGAGAAGATGATTATAGCGTATTTTGGTCACTGAAAAGAGACAAACGTAAAAATCCTATTTGTGTAAGTGTGGAAGATTTCAAATTGCTGGTTATATAGTTTCATATGTTCCTATAAGCTTAACTTACATATACCATAGTTATCCCTTAAATATTGCTTCCAGTGAGGTGTGAAGTTATTTACACATAAGCATGTATGATATCTCCTACTTTTAGTAAGTTTTGGCCATTAATCTAAATCTGCTTATAGATTTGATGAAAACTGAGGATATAACAGATCTTCTTGAATTTAGATACTGTGATGAAGGTATTTGGTAAGAACCTATTGGCATATAAGATAGTTTATAATGAGAATTTCATCTTGGATCAAGAAAAGCTCACTGTACGGTTTTCTTTTTCTAATCTCATGAATACATCTACAAACCCCTTCCATTGGGAAGATGGGTACTTGGTTAGAAGAGGAGGGTAAATTGTGTTTTCCAGTCCACAACACTGTTATAAAGGCCTCCTTCATATGCACTGGTTATTGTCTGGAACAAAAGAGTGGTTAAGGTAAATACATAATAAGATGAGCCCTCAAGAAATAGCTTTTAATTCTGAGAAGTATCCAATATTCTGTAGCAAAATAATCAGATTTTCAGTCTTCTTTTTCTCATTTGGCCCATGAGGCAAGAGAAACCATCACTGAAGTAGTTAATTGTACTTAAAGTGTAGTGTTTGATGCCTTAATGTAAGTCTTTCTTAGCTTACATTATTTGGGGAATACTTATATGTACAGTGGTACTAACTTCCCTTGATCATCTTCAGCTGTTATTTCTAATGCAAAATAGATTGTGATATATGAGGAAATTAGCAGAGAGTTTGTCTATATTCCTACATGAGTTGATTTTCCAAGAGTATACTACTTTGGAATATTACTTTGAAGTACTAAGTTAATAAATATCCCTGAATAGTCTAAAGATGGGATAGAAAATATTTTCTTAATGGCTTAATATGCACTTTTATTCAGGTTGTTTAAATGGTTTTTAGTTTAGGGAACAAGGGTGTCTTCTAGGCAGATTTTCTTCTAAGAGAAATACAGGACACTTGTATTACTATCAAAGTTTATTATCCCATTGTCAGGACTGGGGTAATTCCTATCAGTAAGTTGTTTTAGGTAATTAAAGTCAGTTTCATTCACACAAACCAAATATATGTGAATGTGTCCTTTTTTTTTTTTTGCTGGAAATCATTAAAAAATATAAAGAAGCATTTCTCTTTCTGCTTAGCTTCTGAAATGATGTTTGTTATGCCTAGTTCATAAGTCCAGAGTGACACATCATACAAGGAATGGCTAATTTCATCTGTTGGTGGCAGGCAGAGCCTATGTGATTTTGTTTGATTTGCATCTTGTGAAAACAAATTTTAAATTTGTGGATTGAGAGTGTTTTAAGTAGAGGAGCTGGTGTCTGCCTTACTCGTGGCTACCAGACATGATTTAACTGTTTAAAAATGATGATTGTGATGTGTTCCCTAGGTCAGAGTAGCCTCCTAATTGTGAATTAGACTACCCTTTGGTAAGTCTCTCACTTATACCCTTATAACATTTCACTCTAAGTACCCTGTTTCTTCTTGAAATAGTGTTCCCCCTGCTTCTTTTATGCTCCAGTGGTTCACTCTGTTTCTCTCTTTCTCTGTTCCTCTTTCTGTCCCCCCTCCCCCTCACTGGCTGGAGAAAGGGAAAAGGCCTACATTTAAGTGACAGAAGGACAGTAAGGAGGTAAATGTACTGTCTAAGAGCTTCTTTTCTCCCTTCCCATCACATCTTGTCATCCAGTCATTTTAACTCACAGCTTTACCTATCGCCTCTAAAGACTGGAGTAGCTTGGGAGTCTTTTAGTGTTTTGTTAGTGCCTTGGGCGCAGGTGCTTTCTTGGTGTTTTAGTCCTTGGTGTGAAAAGTAGTCAAATACAGTTTCCAGACTTTTTCTGCTAGTTGGTAGAAGGCAGTTCATCTTCTGTCAGCTGTTTTCTCATTGACTGGGCAAGGCATATGACTAGTGAAATTGAAGTAGATCAATGACTGCATAGTAATTCTTTCTCTGAAATAGTCTTACTCTCCTTTCAGTTCCTCTAGTCACCTAGGTTTATAGCTTTGGCTCATTGACTTTTGCAGCCCTTTAGTTTGTCACTATGACCCATTTGTCTTTCTTTTGAAAGTTTCTCCAAATCTCCCCACCTCAGTCCAGGCCCCTGTTTCCCTTCCTTCCTTGTATTACCATTTCACTCTCTTAGCTGTATAGTCTTACTTCTCCCCAGTAAAGGGAGGAGCACAGTAATTTCAAGACTTAAAGATTAGTGCTCCCCCCTTACTGAGAAGTCTCCCAAGGCTTCTTACTTTCTGCTACAGCAGATATCAGTTCTTCTGTCTGGCTTTCAAGGGTATTATACTTACTCTGCTAACACCTTGGTTTTTTCCTTAACATTCTGGCCCCAGCCTAACCTTCCAGCTTCATCTCCTACTACTGCACTACATGAACTTCCTTAGCCAGGCTTTCTCTTCACTTACTTCATCTATAGAAACTACTCTGCTCATTAACCGATACAGCATTCTCTGCCTTTTTTCTGCCCTCTCTCTAAATTTTTCTGTAAGCCTTACAGTACTTGCATCATACATCTGGTAGGCTAACTTTCCGTGCATGGTCATGAATCTCTTGAAGGACAGAATGTGCCTTTTATTCCCTGCAGGCCCTACCTGGTTCAGTGCTTCCATCCCCATAGGTTCTCATCGAAGGACTTTGGTGAGCTTGTGGGAGAGCAGGTGGATATGTTCCTGGTGAGCTGTACATGATAGAATTGTGATGAATGTGTAGACGGTAAAGGTGAGCAGATGTTCAGCCCAGTAGGGTAAAACTTTCCACTTTAAAGTGTATTGGTTCGTCCTGTGAGTTCTCTATAATAGCTAGTGTTCAGTTGAAGGCTAAATGGTCATTCTGCCAAGGCTGCTGTCAAGGAGAGTCCTGCACGAGGTAGGAGGGGAGGGTATTATTCAATCAGATAAACTAGTGCCTCCTTCACTTTGTAATTCTAAATAAGTACTATTTTGACCTAATAAAATAGAAGCCAGAGAGGCTGATGGGAATTGAGGAACTGACAAAGGTAATGATAAGAAGTTAAACAATAATACTTATAATTTATAGCTGAGTAATCTTTGTAGTTTATAGACCTGTTTTTCAGTGCTCTCTTTACATCTCATGATGTTGAAAACAAAATTCAAAATTACAAAATATATTTTTGTGGCCTTCACATTTGGTTATTTCTTTGACTACTGAGAGAGTTCCATTTAGAAGATTATCTAGCCTACATAGATGCTTTATCCGAAAACTTTATTGTTTTGAGTTACTGAAAACAAAATGTTCATCGGAACTGCTGTGTTCATTTTACTTACGATAAATAGGAAAATTTTACTCCTTCCTGCAAGGATAGAGAATGTGAACTTCGGTTGATTGAAACTTGCCTTTTTCTCTCTTTTTAAATGATTCCAATGGTGATTCATTCTCTTAATTTGATTGTGAATTGATTTGTCACTTTTTTACTTGCTAGTTTGTCCTAAGGCAGGCCAAGTATTCTTCTCAAGTCTTTTTGGGGGTGGGAGGTCTCTAGAATTATTGCTGTTTGATGAATTATATGTTTTTTCTATTTAAAAGTGATCCTTTTCACTGTCATAATTTGAGTTCTAGTCCCCAACCAAAGATTTCAGAAAATGCTTTCTAACAGCAAAGTAAATGTCATTCATGTCCTCTCCCAGCTTTAAGTAGTTGGGCTTCTCTTGAGGTCTCAAAGAATTGTAGAATGTCTAAACATGGAAGAATTTTAAACTTACTTGGTTAATCTCTTTGTTCATTAAACATTGTGGAGTCTCTACCAAGTAAATGAATAGAACAGTATAAAAACTACACTTCATTGGCAAAATAAAATTTTACTAAAAAATAGTAAAGTAAAATAAAATTTTTGCAGAGTAGAAAATTTTAATTTTAATGATGTCCAGCTTATCAATTCATTCTTTCATGGATCATGCCTTTGCTGTTGTATCTAAAAAGTCATCACCAAACCTAAGGTCATCCAGATTTTCTCCTGTGTTATCTTCTAGGAGTTTTATAGTTTTGTGTTTTACATTTAGGTTAGTGATCTATTTTGAGTTATTTTTTGTGAAAGGTGTGTGGTCTGTGTCTACATTCATTTTTTTGCATGTCCAGTTTGTTACAGCACCATTGTTGAAAAGGCTGTCTTTTCTCCATTGTATTGCCTTTGTTCCTTCATCAAAGATCAGTTGGTTCTATTTATCTGGGTCTATCTCTGGGCTGTCTGTTCTTTTCCATTGATCTATTTGTGTATTTCCATTGATCTTTTGCCAATACCACACTGTCTTGATTACTGTGGCATTATAGTTAGTCTTGAATCTGTGGTGTCAGTCCTCCGATTTTGTTCTTGTCCTTCAATGTTATGTTGGCTATTCTGGATCTTTTGCCTTTGTGTATAAACTTTAGAATTATTTTCTCAATATCCATAAAATAACTTGCTGGGAATTTGATTGGGTTTGCATTAACTCTGTAGATCAAGTTGGGAAGAATTGACCTCTCGACAAATTTTGAGCTTTCCTGTACATGAACATGGAATAACTCTCCATGTATTTGGTTCTTCCTTGATTTTGTTCATCAGAATTTTGAAATTTTCCTCATATAGATCTTGTACATATTTTGTTAGATTTATACTAAGTGTTTCACTATGGGGGGTGCCAATGTGATGCTGTATCTTGAATTTCATATTTATCTTGTTTATTGATTTAGGAAAGCAACTGACTTTTGTATATCAACATTGTATTCTGCAGCCTTGCTATAATCGTTTATTTGTTCCAGCAGTTTTTTTGTCATTTGTTTTGAATTTCTACATAGATTATCATGTCATCTGCAAACAAAGACAGTTTTATTTTTTCCTTCCCAGTCTGCATGTTTTATTTCCCTTTCTTATCTTATCACATTAGCTAGGATATCCAGTATGATCTTGAAAAACAATGGTGTGAGGAGACATCCTTGCCTTATAACTGATCTCAGTGGGAATGCTTCAAGTTTTTCACCATTAAGTATGATGTTAGCTGTAGGCTTTTTGTATGTTCATTAACAAGTTGTAGAAGTTCCCCTCTATTCCTAGTTTACTGAGAGTTTTTATCATGAGTAGGTGTTGGATTTTGTCAAATGCATTTTCTGCATGTATTGATATGATCATATGACTTTTCTTCTTTAGCTCATTGATGTGATGGATTACATTAAATGATTTTCAAATGTTGAACTGGCCTTGCATACCTGGGGTAAATCCCACTTGGTCGTGGTGTATAATTCTTTCTATTCACTGTTAGATTTGATTTGCTGTTATCTTTTGGAGGATTTTTGCATCTATGTTCATGAGAGATATTGGTTTGTAGTTTTATTTTCTTGCAATGTTTTTGTCTGGTTTTGGTATTAAGGTAATACTGGCTTCATAGAATGTGTTAGGAAATATTCCCTCTGCTTCTGTCTTCTGAAAGAGATTGTAGAGAATACGTATAATTTCTTCCTTAAATGTTTGGTAAAATTCACCAGTGAACCCATCTGTGCCTGGTGATTTCTATTTTGGAAGGTTATTAATTATTGATTCAATTTCTTTAATAGGTATAGGTCTATTTAGATAGTCTGTTCCTTCTTGTGTGAGTTTTGGTGGGTTGTGTCATTTGAGGAATTGGTCCATTTCATCTAGGTTATCCTATTTGTGGGCATAGAGTTGTTGTTAATATTCCTTGATTATCCTTTTAATGTCCATGAGATCTGTAGTGATGTCCCCTCATTCATTTCTGATGTTTGTAATGCCTAATTATGCCAATGCTTTTTCCTTCTTTCTTTACCTCTATCTCATGGCAGTTAAGAAAAGGGAGACAAAAATGCACAAAGGAGATAGATTCCTAAATTCAGATTTCCTTTTAGCAAACCATAGTCATTTCCTGATTAATATTTTGGTAGACACATACTACATGGTAGTGATGGAGGTCATGAGATAATGACCCTTAATATATATGAAAGCTTTGAGATCATCTCTGGGGGGGGTTTTAGACCAAATGAGGGAAAGACAAACCCATTTGCTTTACAAAGTTAATTAAAACAGTATGTGGCATATGAGGCAGCATTAAAGAGTCTCTCTTCTAATGATTATTTAATTAGTTTAGATGTCTCAGCAAGTATATGCACTTTCAGGGCTTCCCTGGTGGCACAGTGGTTAAGAATCTGCCTGCCAATGCAGGGGACATGGGTTCAATTCCCTGGTCCAGGAAGATCCCACATGCCATGGAGCAACTAAGCCCGTGCGCCACAACTACTGAGCCTGCACTCTAGAGCCCTCGAGCCAAAACTACTGAGCCCGCGTGCCATAGCTACTGAAGCCTGCACACCTAGAGCCCGTGCTCCACAACAAGAGAAGTCACCGCAATGAGAAGACTGCACACCGCAACAAACAGTAGCCCCCCACTCGATGCAACTAGAGGCAGCCCGCGCACAGCAATGAAGACCCAATGCAACCAAAAATAAATAAATAAAAAATAAAAAAAAAAAGTATATGGCCTTTCAAGGACTACTTCTGATTGACATTTAGAATTGGTTTGGTTAGAAGTCATAAGACAATTATTAAGATAACATGTTTTTAAAGTAAGCAGTGGATTAATACATTAGGCCTATATAATAATGGAATCATCCTTGGATTTGGTAATAAACATATTTTTACCCTAGAACATAGTACTGAAGAATAAGAAACTAGAAAGCCCGAGTTCATTGTAGAACTAAATGAATGTAGAAAGTAGGAAACCAGAGGTTTCACTGAAGAACAGTTTTTCATTGAAGGCTGTTGACTCACCAAAAAAAAGTCAAGTTCACATGTTTAATAGTGAAATAAAAGCATTCTTTGACATATGTAGGAGATATTTCCTTCATATTCATATTCTGCATTGTAGAAATGCATATGCTACCAGCAGAATCTGGTAAATAAGAGAGTTAAAGAATTTAAATTACATAAGTGAAAACATTGGTATTTATTTCACTATATTATATTATATATTCGCTGTCTTTCCCATCCTACTTCTCCATTTTTCTATGGGTCCTTCCTTTTTCTCCCAAATAAGCTGCTTGTACTTTACCACTTGTCTCAGGGATCCACTTCTGGTGGGAGCCCAAATGAAGATAGGCTGTCATTTTTCCTATAAAATTCCCTTTATTTTGACATAGCTGCTTGCATCCTCATGGTGTCATGTTACATGTTCCTCTGTATTCATTGTTTCCTATACACTAGTTCTTGGGCTTGATTAGATTGAGGTCAGGTTCAGTTTTGGGGGGTTAAGATTACTTAATAAGTGGTGCTTTTTATTTCCTATTGCATCCTATCAAGAAGCATTAGTATATAATTAACACTGCTGAATGCTATATGAAAGTTGTAATGAAAGTAAATCCTAAGCGTTCTCATCACAGGAAAATATATTTTTTTCTTTTATTTTGTTTCTACATGAGATGATGGATGTTTACTAAACTTACTGTGGTCATCATTTCATTAGTGTGTACATCCAATGATTATGATGTACGCCTAACACTTACACAGTGCTGTATGTCAATCATATCCCAGGAAAACAGGAAGAAAGAAAAAAGAAGCGGTAATATGTAGTTGTCCCACTTTCAGTGATGTTAAGATTGTTCAGTGACAGTGTTGATGCAGTTGTTCCACATTAAGATTAACTCAAGGCTTCTTGAAACCTAGGCAAAAAGGGAGTATGACATACTGTGTAATTCTCATTGTTCAGTGCCCAGCAGTTATCTTTTGGGAATAGATCATGACTTTGCAGGAATTATGGTGACTCTTAAATTAAAATACTTGAGAGAGAATCTTCTCTTTCTCTTTTTTAATATGAAAGTGAAATTGTTAAGTTTGATGATCTTGCCAGATGTAATATAAATATCTATATAATGTTATTCACACTCCTTTCCCCAGTGCCTAGGACAGTGCCTAGCATGTAATAGATGACTCAGTGAAAGATTTGTGGAACGACCTAACAAAAGAACGCATGTACCAACATGTTTGTAGACTCTCTTAAGGGAACTTTCTTTCATCAGGCACCCTGGGGAAGAATTACAGTGTAGCACAAGGAGGGCAGTCATAATTTTCTCTTGGCATATATGTATGAATGTTTGTTCTGGACTATTACAAGATCCAGTGCTAGGTACTAATCGGGAGACAGTGATGAATGGAACATTGTCTCACACATCCCCCCCACCCCGCCCCTGCAGCCCTGGGTCCCAGAGGATGTACAGAAAAAGAAGAAAACAATTCTCAGCTTGCATTTTCTCCCAGTTCCTATGCTTTGTTAGTACTTTCATTGCTAGGTCTGGGTTTTAGTGAGGTGGTCGTTTTAACAGAAAAATCCTTTCCATACATTGAGAAGCTCATTCCCAGTTGTGAAGAACTTTTTGTAATAAGAGCATTCTTTCCTGAAGGTCGGAGAAGTGCACTGTCTATTCCAGGTAAATTAATTCATCCCATTTTTAGGATACAGTGAAGAACAAAACACAACGTCAATTTTTAATGGAAATCCATGCATGATTAATAACTAATATGCAAGAAAAAGAATGAATTGTAACAATTTTTTTCTTTTTATTTTCTATGGTTGTTTTTACCGGCAGAATTTGATTTTAGGGGTTATATTATTCATATTTGAATTATTTGTTTTTGCATAGAATTTGTTTTCCCAAACATGTCTGTGCCCACCATATTTTGAGTTGTTTAATGAAGAAGGTTGTGACTGTTTTAATGTTTCTTTATAAAAGCAGATTGGTTCTGACTTGTCCAAAATGGGTTGCCCTGATATTATAGGAAGGTTGTATCACTGAGCAATTTAAGGGTTAAAGTGGCTTTCCAGTGCTATTCTATACTTAGTCCTATTTTTCCCCTCTCTTTGAACTTCTGGTTCATTATAATGCTTCTGGGAATACTAACAGTGAGATGTGCCTTGATTGATACTCAGCTTCAATACAGTGCCTGTCAGCCTTTCTCTGGGGACCTTTCATATCTCTTAGCTCCTTGTAGCTAACTGCAGACCTCTATGTTTCTGCTGCCTGCCAGCTTAAAGCAAAACTGAGAGTGAGAGTAGTGGCCTCAGGGAGGAGAAGCTGCCTGGATCCCATGGCATTGGGACTTCAGGTGGGAGGCTGATTTGTCAATCTGGATTAGAAATAGAAGGGAACTGTTGCCTGGTACATTACTTATTTCTTGCTATAGAAGAGACATAGTTTGTAAAGGGCTTTGAGAAGCTCCCAACAGAAAGGCAGGTAAATGATAGATTTAGCAAAAATACACTAAGCTGTTACTGCAGAACTCCTAGCAGATGTAATGGCAGTTGAGAACAGTAATGCTGTAGGGAAGGAAACATCCTCTATTGAAGCTTCTATTTCTTGCCAGTAATTTTCGTGTAGAAATATCTATTCAAGCAGAAGGCAATATACTTTGAAAAATTAACATCAATGTAGATTTCTAATGAGATTTTAGATTCCACATTTTTCTAAAATCACAGTATTACGCATCTCAATACAGAATGCTCACGAATGAGTATTACTGTATTCATATTTGAGGACCAAAACCATTGTACAAAGTTTAAAATGAATTTACATGCTTGTAGAGTCAAGAGTTTTGTTCTCTAAGGCAGTGGTACTTAATATGCATAGGAATCACTTGGGGATCTTACAAAAACGGAGATTCTGTTTCAGTAGGTCTGGGGTGGGGCCTGCATTTCTCACAGACTCCTAGGTGATGCCAGTGCTGCTGGTTCAGGGACCACCATTTGAATGCAAGGTTTTAAGGTATTGAGTTTTAAAACAAACAAACTCACCAGAAATACTTTCTATATTCTAAACTCATTTATACTAAGATATTCTAATAAAACACTTAAAGTAAGGCCTAGCAAATGCTTTTGTGACTGTAAATCTTGCTAACAGAAATAATATTTAATAACCTCTTCTTCCTGGTACTTTATTAGCTTCTGGTCCTGAAAGTCCGAAATCATTTATTTTCATGACTGAATTAACAACCTTACAATGGAACAATACAAGACGTATTGGACTTTTATCCACTAACGTAGCATAGCTATTTTTAAGTGAGGGTATTCTATGTGCTGAAGTGTCTGGAAGTCATGCCAAGGAATAGCTGGGGGAACTGGAAGAAGGTATTGCTGGGGATTCGTGACGGCTCTTAGACAGCAGTATAGAGGGGTTTCTGCAGTGGGTGGGAAGATCACTTCTGAGAGTCCCTCTAAATCTGAGTCTATGAATCATCACCTAGTATTGTGCTTTTCATCATTACATTATTAAACACAAATTTTAATACAGACTTCATTCCTATCTGATAACCTTATTTTCCTCAAACATGTTAAAAATATTTATTGACTATTCCCATTTCTGAACCCCTTTCCCGTATTTCTTAACTTCTAACACCCTCCCTCTAAATTCTTAGTGTATTACCATAATCCACCCATTCATTCACTTAGTACATATTTGAGTGCTCATTGTGTACTGGTAGGGTACTGTAGTAGGTGATATGTGGGGTACACAATTGAATAAGGAACAGTCTCTACTTTCAAGGTACTCAGAGTCTCCTAGAGGAGGCAAGATGGCACAAATAATCTGTGTGAAAAATAATATGTTAACACCCTAAGAGAGTGCTCTGGAGGTTCAGAGAAGAGAGAAATTAATCACTCTTGTCTGGGACCATCAGGAAAGGCTTCATAGAAAAGATAGCATTTGAATTGGGTCTTGAAAACTAGATAAGCTTTCCTAGCTGTTTCAAGCAGAGGAAACTACATGAGCCAAGTATGGAGGCAAGAGACTAAGATGACACATTTTAGGAATTGCAATTACTAAGACGCCTTGCATTCTTGGATTTGTAACTTAGAGGATTTGGACCATTTGTGAGTGACCCTTGAAGGGTCATGTAGTAATTTTTCTGAGCTACTGATTTTATTCCCTTCCTAAGAGCCTAATGTTTCAAGTCAATGACTGAGGCTAGTGATTGGTTTAGCTTAGCATTCATATCTTGGTCCATCTTTATTTTTCTCTATTCATTCTCATTCCATTCTCATTTTACCGCATGTTATATGGGAGGACATTATATGCTTATTAATAATTTAGAATTTGTGAAGAGATTGTTACGGTTCCTCTCAGTTGCCAAGAGTCTACTGCAAATAGGGTGACCATATATATAATTTATTGCCCAAACTGAGACCCTTTTGAAAGAGAGTGGTGCTATTAATAATATTCCAGGGCAACAGGCATAACCTGGGTTTGTCTCAAGCAAGCTAGAGTATATGGCCAACTAGAATGTATGGTTACTCTAACTATAGTTCTTGTTAGTTGGAATATAGAATATGGATGGGGATCAGTACCATGTGATGTAGGAAGGCAAGTGTGGGCTAGTTTGTGAAAGGTCCTAAATGCAGGCTAAGGAGTTAGGCTTTTATACTGTAGACAGCGAAAAACGCTTGGAGTTTTTTTAGGGGCAGAGGAATCGATATATGCAAAGCAGCATTGGAAAAGACTAGTCTGGACTCTGTGGGCAGGTTGGATTGAAGGGAGATATCGATTCAGAGAGTGTCATAGTACTCCCCTTTAAGGGTATATTCAAATGGTAACTACTTGAATGGTCTTAATGTACTAGGAAAATGTATTTATTTATTTATTTAAAAAATTATGCTGAGAGCTTTAATAACTCGCTTCCAATATGTGTTATTATTGATGTTAGTTCGTACTTCTAAAGATCCTGTTAGGTTGGTGTCTTGTTCAATTAATGTTTTTTTTCAAAAGAGGAATAGCACTGGGGCCGAGCAGTGAATGCCAGAGCATTTTGTATGTGTTTGTATTATAGCATGTTTATGTGTTAATATTGTAACAATTAAAGTTTGACCTAACATTGAGAGAGAGTGCATAGTAAAAAATCTTCCCAAGATTTATTTCTAAAATACTTTTTTTTAAAATCATGTAACCAACTTTTCATTGCATCTTGTTTCAAACTGATGTCTAATTTAGAGAGAATTTTGATTTTGCAGTAACTCCCACTTCCCTAACCTACATTTTTCCTTTTTCTATCCTCATGGAGTAGGTTGGCTTTTGGGAAAGAAAAGGCATTTTCTACCAGGAAAACCAGATAAAGCATCATGGAAGAGGGAATCAATCCTTGAAGGATTGATTATGCAGTAGTGGAGAAGAGGACATTCCACATAGAGGAGACCATGTATGCAAAGAGAAGGAAGCAGAAAAATTGTGGGGCATGTTTTGGGAAAAGCAACTGGCTACTGGGTGGCTTAAAAAATGCTGTGGAAATACAGCTAGTGCACTGGCATCACCAGCCAGTTAGGTGGTCATGAAGGATACAGGGAAATTAAAGGAAAGGAAAGCTTTTTTAGTTCCCAAAGATATCTCAGTGTTTAAAAACCATCTAATGGAAGAAAATATACTTTACTTGCTAAAGAAGCTCCTATTTATTTATTAAATTTAAAAAAATTTTTATACAATTTTAAAGGTTACTTTCCATTTACAGTTACTACAAAATACTGGGTATATTCCCTGTGTTGCACAATACATCCTTGAGCCTATCTTACACCCAATAGCTTGTACCTCCCACTCCCCCACCCCTGTATTGCCCTGCCTACCCCCCAGCCCCCCCACTGGTAACCACTAGTTTGTTCTCTATATCTGCTGAGTCTGAAGAAGCTCCTATTTAAAGCTAGCCTTTCACTTTATTTATTTATTTATTTTTTAATGAATTTGGGTGCAGTGTTTACTATTTACTCTGTGCCTTTTATATAAGATCATATCAGTAGACATATCTCAGACTGAAATATTTAATATTTTGTACAATAAATGCATGTGGAAGGAATTATCTAATGAATTATAGAAGATTATTGGAGATGCTTCTCAGTTTTCTTGGCAAGAAAATGAGCTAATGAACTGAAGAGAGTGACCAGTTTGTAAAATATTTCATAAGTGTATGTCTGTATATTTACATATGTTGTAATATTCCATCATTAGAGGCTAAATTCTCCATGACTATTAAGATCTATGGAAAATTTCTGTGTAGGTTTTTGTTGTTTCTTTAAAAAAAAATTAAAAGTTTACTTCAAGTCTAAAGTTAAAAATTAAATGATTTCCCTCCTCCCTTCCTGGTTTAGAGCTACTTGTCTTTATTTTACTTAAGCACTATAGCATTTGACACATAAAGGTGTTTCCCCAGGAGAATATTGTTTCTGCCCGGGGCTGACATGAAAAGAAACGATTTGTCAGACTAGTGGAGCTTGCTAACAATTCAAATAAACAACCTGTCTTTCCCTTCATACTGCATATTAATAGAAATGTTAATGATAAATTGCCTCTTTTACACCCTACAGGGAGGAGAGATTATTGGGTCAGAGACAGTTTTCTTGTTTTGGGCCTTCTTAAACACAGCTGTTAACAGAATCCTTCTTACCAGTTGCATGCTTATTAGCACAATGTTTCTTACATAATGGTTATGTTTAATACAGCCAAATTGATTGTGCCTCATTTTTGTCATTATCTAACGTAAAAAGCAATTAAATTTAGAATATACTTCTCTGGAAACATGTATTTTGATAGGCAGTAACTAACTCTTCAAAAATGGGCTTCCTTGGATTATACAGCTGAAGGCCATGATCATATCTGTATTTATCACTTTTTTCTCCCCTCCTTACCACCACCACTAGTTTGAGAGCTCCTTGAGATACAGCATGCATGCTATGCCTTATGCATTTGTGCCCTCAGTACCTAGCAGACACTGTAAATGACTGTCAAGTTATTTAATGACTTGAGTTTGATAATGACCAACTTTGTTGCTTTATTTTTATGTGGTCTTCTTGAATTTTTCTTCAGCATACAATCCACTCTAAAATCTTCCTTTATCAATATAATTGTTAGAAACAAGACAACAGGCCCCAAATGGAGTTGCTTATGCTAAGCCCCACATCACCAAACTGAGGCTTAACTTACAGTTTAGGCTCTTCCAGAAATGGAATCTAAACCTGTCAGCCCGGAGTCTCCTGATCAGCATGTGTTAGGTAATCTGCCAGATAGACCCCTGCCGTCCTCTAAAGGAAATTAACTTTGCAATAACCAATCCAGTTTTTTTGCCTAGCATAACGTCCTTGTTCCTGCTCCCCTCTGCCTATAAAAGTCTGATATTTTGTACAGCTCCTTGGAGCTCCTTTCTATCTGCTAGATTGGATGCTGTGTGCTTCAAATTGATTTCTGCTCATATAAACCCTTAAACATTTTAATACGCTTCAGTTTATCTTCTGACAGTTTATATAGTTGTCTAGAGCTAGTCATACACTGATGTGGGAAGGATCTGTTAATTGAGGTATGGGTAGTAAGTAATGACTGGTGAGGGAAGTCTGATCTTTCCAGTTGATTTTTGAGGTATTGAAAATAAATTAGTTATAGAAGTAAAATATTCAGGGATTTTAAGTTATCTAGCTTACTTTTAGGAGAGTATAATTTACTGGTTGCTAACAGAAATAATGTCAGCTATTGGCTACACTATTATGGTAACTTGAAAATAAGACTGGTATTATTCTTAGGTTTTTTCTAAGAAAAGAATGAATTTATAGAAATATTTAAAATAATTAGCTGGGCTTATTTACCTACCAGCATCAACCTGTCTCTTTATACTATTCAGAAATTGAATTGTTGGTGAATTATAAAATTTTGAGTTGTAACTGTTGTGAGTACCAAAAGTGTCCATGAAATGGGTGGGCAGAGGAGTGTCTTCAGTACCTTGATTGGGGCCTGATGTTAATTGTCACTTGATAAAGAGCAGTGGTTCAGTGAATGGACTTCCATATATAAATGGGATTGAACAAAAAACTGTCCAGGCATCAAATGGGCGCAACCTAAATGTCCATCAGCAGAGGAATGAATAAAGAAGATGTGGTACATACATACAACGGAATATTACTCAGCCATAAAAAAGAACAAAATAATGCCATTTGCGGCAACATGGATGGGCCTAGAGATTGTCATACTGAGTGAAGTTAGTCAGACAGAGAAAGACAAATATCATGTGATATTGCTTATATGTGGAACAAAAAAAATGGTACAAATGAACTTATTTACAAAACAGAAATAGAGTCACAGATGTAGAAAACAAACTTATGGTTACTGGGTAGTGGGGGATAAATTGGGAGGTTGGGATTGACATATACACACTACTATATAAAATAGATAACCTAGGGAATTTCCTGGCGGTTCAGTGGTTAGGATGCCATGCTTCCACTGCAGGGGGCATGGGTTCTGTCCCTGGTGGGGGAACTAAGATCCTGCGTGCTGCAAGGTACGGCCAAAAAAAAAGAGAGAGAAAAGAAAAAATAGATAACTAATAAGGACCTACTGCATAACTCTACTCAGTACTCTGAAATGACCTATATGGAAAAAGAATCTAAAAAAGAGTGAATATATGTATATGTATAACTGATTCACTTTGCTGTACACCTGAAACTAACACAACGTTGTAAATCAACTATAGTCCAATAAAAATTTAAAAAAACAAATAGCAACATCAACATGGGTAATCCTGTTTACACTTTTGGGCCAAATGTAAGTTTCAAACCTTTTCTTATAGCTTGCTGCCAAAGCAGATGTGTGTCTCTTTTTGAAATTAAATACTTACATTTCTACCTTTATCCTCTATGCTGATTTTTGTATGTATTCATTCCTTGGTTGATTTTATTTTTCATGGCCTTGTTCACCAGTCCCACCAAATAAGATGCTGAAACATCTCTCTTTCACTCATTGTGTTAGATATTATCAAACTACTTAACTGCATTAGAGACAATACACGATTTATTTGATTTTGTTGTTGTAACTTAATGCTTGTTTCTCCATTAGACAGTAAACTTTGAGTGCAAAAAAAACAAAAACCCACAAAAAAACACATAATGTATTAAAGATGGAACCTAAAAATAAAATACACTAAATATTACTTTTTAAAATAAGTAAGCAGTTGTTAGTTTAGTTTAAAATTGTGCCTTTTCTTTGTTTTGCAGATGGCAAGCTGAGATTTTCTTTGAACACTAAGAAACACTAAGATTTTGATAAACTTGAATTTAGCGTTTTAGACACGTTAAAGTGGATGCACTTTACTGCTCTTAACTCTCTTTTTAATAACCTCTCACCTAACACATCGTAACTACCTGTAAGTGAAGACCCCGCAAGAAGGGCTTCTGGTTAACGATTTGAAAAGTCTTTCTTGAATTGTTCTTTTTATTATTTTGTTCTGTCTTAGAGACATGGTGGGATAGAATCAGCAAACTTAGCTTTGGTTTTAATATTCTTTCAAAACTGTTAATAATCTGGCAAAATTTTTCTTGTGGCACCAGAGATAAAGTTGTTGAGAATATTAATGTAAAACAGTGAGTACATTTTTAATTTTGAAAATTGTTTGGAAACAATCTCTTTTATGTATTTAGAAGTATAGGAAATCTATTGAACTAGTTTCTAGGCTTGATAAATTGTACTATTTCACTGCTCTTGTGAAGGGTTAGAATAGATAATAAAGATTAAAACCAACTGATGGATAATTTTTTAAATAGTGGAACCAACTTAATTCATAAATTTTCTTTTTCTTTTTAGACTTTCAGCATTATTTGCCTTTTGTGGAAACATTTATTAATTTCACATTTTTTAAATTTCCAGGTAACTTGGGTTTTTACCCCTGTAACAACTGAAATAACAAGTCTTGATACAGAGAATATAGATGACATTTTAAGTAAGTACCTTGTTATTTTTAAAGTATACTTTCTTCTCTCTAAAGAGTTAGTTTATATACAAAAACAAAATAAAATCTCAATTATCTAGAACAATTGAGGAGCCAGCATTCTGATTAATTCCATGGTATACGGAATTAACTAAGCACTTTTGGTTTTAGTTTTTAGTAAAGTTTCTTAAAATGCGCAAGTCTACTTTCCTGTGTTACAAGTAAACTTTTAGTCTTGTTTTGTTTCTTTGCCTTGTCATGAATACCACTCTTAACAATTCAGAGTATTTTGTTGCTTAGAGGCCAGCAGTTTCCACTGTGCAGTATTACATGTTAATGACCTTAGGACACAGCCTACAATTTTTTTTTTTTGTCTTTTTTTTTAGCTTTTAACTAAATCACCTACTCTGATCTCTTTTATTGTCATTGGTCCAATTAAGTTCAATAAGTGTTTTGCTTGTTTGCTGACAATGTGATTGTAGATACAGTTAACTTGGGGGAAAACATTTCTTGTTTTTAAAAGTAGTAGAGGGAATGTGAAGACGTGGTTGATAGAAAAATAACAACTTAGGAGTTTTAAGAAAATGTAGTGTGGATAAATGATGTCTTTTTTTTTTAAGCATTCCATTTCACCCACTGGTTTGAGCAAAACTAAAAATAGTAAGAGTTAAAAGGAGTTATTCATTCACCATCATATACTGTTTTGTGTTCTTGGAACTGGTTTTAAATGCTAGAAAGTCTATTCCCATATTATGGGATCTCTTTAGAGAAAGGGTGCTATAAACTTTAGCCTGTATCAGTGTCACCTGGAGGACTTATTGTCAGTATTGCCAGGCCTGCCCCCAGTTTCTGATAGAAATTGCTAGACCCCGCCTAAGAATTTGCATTTCGACAAGTTCCAGCATGATGCTGGTGCTTCTGGTCCCAGGGATTACAGTTTGTGAACATCACTGCTTTAGAGTAAATAGCAAGTAGATAAAAAGTGCTTTGAAGGTAAACAAAGGAAAAAGAGAATGGAAACTTGCAAATCATCTTCACTCCTTTCATCTTTCAAATTCTAGAATATCTTTGTGGGTATGGTTTCTGTGTGTGTGTGTCTGTGTGTGTGTGTGAGTACTGAGTACTTGAGTTTATTTAAGTTTCTCTTTGTTAGGTTTAGGCAAAAGGAACAGATATATCTTTCTCATGTCTTCACATCCGGATATGCAAATAATACTGTTATATTTTACAACAGAGAATAACTGTTAAATGGGTAGGAACCAGAAAAGGTACATCTTATGCAACACTGTTATTTGTAGATTACTTGTTGCAACTAGGTGGCATCTGAGTTTTAGAAATAGATTAGTTATACAAGTCTATTCTCTGAAATAGGATTTTATTTGCAAAGCTCAGTTATTCATGAATATGGAAGGTCAAAAAATGGATTATTAAAATCCAAATCACTCCACTTCACTTTTTATGAGAGTATGCTATTTAGTAGCTTACTTTCCTGATCTGGGTTTGATTCTCTGTTTATTTTATATTCATTCAGTGGAGGTATTAAGATGGAGGACGATATAGAGGAAAGGAACAGGGACTCCCACAAATTATATAAGCTGTCCAGGACTCTCTGTATGGGTTTCTGAGTGAGAGATAAGTTACTGTGTATTTTTAGTGAGCCTTTAAGAATGGAAAAAGACCATGATGAAAACCATATCTTTAATTATGTCATAATTATGTAGACACGAGTAACTTAGGTTATTTGGTTTTGTTTTTCAATTTCAGACAATGCTGATGTTGCTTTAGTAAATTTTTATGCTGATTGGTAAGTAATATCTTATTTTTTTGGTGGGGGGGGAGTGCATCATTAAGTTTTTTTTTTTTTTAAACTTTATAGAGGTGATTTTTCTTTGCTAGAAAGGAGTAAGTGGGAAAGCCTCTTTTTTTTTGTGAGACAATATTCCATATACAAAAATCAATTAAGGTTCATTCAAAGATGAAGCAGCTCAATTTGGTGAGCATTTGTTTTGAGAGAAAATATACCTGATTCCATTATCCCACATTTTAAAATAAAAGCAGGTAACATAAAAACTCAGATCTCTCTGTCTCTCCCTCTTTGTCTCTCTCTCTCTCTCTCTCTCTCTCACATACACACAAAATTACGTATTGCAATTCTCTAGTTTTCCTGACTGAGGAGTAAGGCAGTGTTTGGAGGTGAGGATGTGGGTGTGGCAAGTTTAGAAGGAAAAATAATGTTGACATTTTATAATATATACCATCTACTACTACTTACTACTTCTAGGAAGCCTTTACTCCTTTCCCTGTCTGAATTGGATTCTGTTTTGTGTGTTCATATAGTTCCCTATGTACCACATTCTCTTCTTGCTACATTGTTTTTTTTTTTTAAGGTCTTTATTGGAGTGTAATTGCTTTACAATGTTGTGTTAGTTTCTGCTGTATAACAAAGTGAATCAGCTATATGTATACATATATCCCCATATCCCCTCCCTCTTGCATCTCCCTCCCACCCTCCCTATCCCACCCCTCTAGGTGGTCATAAAGCACCGAGCTGATCTCCCTGTGCTATGCAGCTGCTTCCCACTAGCTATTTTACATTTGGTAGTGTATATATTTCAATGCTACTCTTTCACTTGGTCCCAGCTTACCCTTCCCCCTCCCCGTGTCCTCAAGTCCATTCTCTACGTCTGGGTCTTTATTCCTGTCCTTGCCCCTAGGTTCATTAGAACCATTTTGTTCTGTTTGTTTGTTTTGTTTTGTCTTTCATCTTTGTGCTCTAGCAAACAGAGTTTGAGAGCAGAAATGTCTTACTTAGTATTCCCAGCATCTAGAAGGGCATAATATGTAGCAGATGTTAAAGAATGTGGCATGGGGTTAGGAAGAAGGGAGCTTCAGCTGGAGAGAAGTTTGAAACACTCACATAATCCTTATTCCTAGACAATCTGTATCTTATATGACCCTTTTAGGCTTACTACCTAGTAGATGCCACTACCCTACTTCAGGCCACAGTCCTGCAGTTTACCTAGATTCCTGTGACCGTCTCCTAGTTTATTTCCTGTGCTTCTAGTCCTATGTGTCCCCATTCTGTTCACTACAAAGTAAGCCCGAGTGTTTCCTAAAGTGCAAATTGGATTAGTTTACACCTCATCTTAAAACCCTTAAATGTTTTCTGTTACCTTTGCCTAGGAGGCCCCTGATGACCTGGTCCCTTCCTTCCTCTGTAGCTATATCTCTTGCCTCTCTTCACTCCCACCTTCTGTTCTGTTATACTGAATGTCTTTCAGTTTATGTAATATTCTGTATTCTTTCATCATTGGACCTTTAGTCATGGTACTTTCTCTGTCTGAATGGATCTCTCTTCTCTTACCCACTTGTTTACTTCCTTAAGTCTGAATCATCTTTCAAGTCTTGGATTAGATGCCACTTTCTCCAGGTCACCTTCCTACATCAATACCCCTACCCCTACTCTTAAGTCAGGTTAGGAACCCTTTTTATATCTACTCATAACACCACATACTTACCGAGTCATAACACTTGTATGTTGTGGTTTCGTTGGTACTTCCCTACTATATTAGTAGCTTTGTGAAAAGTTACCATATCTATCTTTTTTCAACATGAATCCCCAAGCACTTTGCATAATACTTGGCAGATAAGTACATAATAAATATTTACTGGATGAATGATGTATAGTATCTGTATTTAAAGAACTTCAGTAAAATGTTGAAGATATACAGAGAAAATACCATTTATAAAATGTACAACAAAAGGTAGCATTTTCCAAGGTAAATTAGGATTATCCAGATGTAACATTAGCCACAACATTTGGTAGAAGATTATTTAATTCAGTCCACTTTAAAGATAAAACTGAGATCCAGAGGAGTAAAGTATTTCCCCACGATCACCTGACTAGATTATGGCAGAGTTAAAACTAGAGTGCAGTTATTTTGATGGAGGGATTTTGTGTGTTGTAAGAAAAAGAAATAGAACATGCCACCAACGTTGTTGTAAAAAGTGAATTGGAAATGTGGAATAACTGCAGTTATTTGAGAAACATATTACCAAAGAATACCTGGAGTTGTTCATAAATTAATACTCTTTTATTCAACTGAAAAAACTTGGGTAACTGGCCATAGGACATAGACTTACACTGTGTGGCCTCAAAGGCTGGATTCTGAGTTCCCTCTGGAAGTTATGGATGTGGCACAGTTTAAGGAAGGATTCTCTAATAGACCTGCCTAAAAATATACCTGAGAGGACAATAAACCGTAGTAGGAACTTAATAATGCTGTTATGTGCCAGGCTCTTTACATATATTGCTTTTAATGCTCAGAACTACTCTGCAGGTAGGTATTATAATTTCCATTTTAGGTTGAGGAAATTGAGGCTCAGAAAGGTCAGACGGCTAGTAAGTGGTGGAACTGGGATTTAAACTCAGGTATGTCTGACTCCAAAGCTTATTTTTTTCCCCACTAGGTTATACTATTAGCAGGTGCCCCTAATCTGTCCCTGCAGAGACTTCTACCCATTTGGTTGATTTGTAAGGGGTCGATTCAAGTACTAGATTGGAGATTGGATTCTGATGACCCTTAAGGCCCTGTTAATAGATCTATTTGCTTTGGTTGTGTTACTTTTATAAACGTAACTTTCTATATGTATGAAGGTACAGTAATATTGCAATTGAATTTTTATTTCATCTTCCCCTTTCACATTTTGGTATTAAAACCGATCCTATTTTAAACATTAATCTGTGCTTAAGTGCTTACTGGGCAGCAAACTGGACAATCCAGAAAGGAGCCGTTAATATCTGTCTTTACCTTGCCCATAAGCCAGGAGCCTGTCCACTGATTCTTTACTAGGCCATATCCTAATTCTTCAAGAAACCATTAATCAGTCCTTACCCCTTGCCTCCCTGGCCCTCTAGAATGCTATCTTCAGCAAACTGTAAGAACCCACAAACCTGTGGTCCTAGCCTCTCCAGTTCCTCCAGTCTATCAGTTTATTCATTTAACAGACATCTACTGAAATGCTTGTTAGAATATGTAGTCAAATAAGACACGGTCCCTGATATCCGCAGACCCCACCCACCTATCCCAGATGGGAGAGATTTAAGAATGCTAAAAGAGGAAAGAGCCACTTGAAAGCGAGAGATTGAAGATACAGATTGTGTCTCCTTGGTATATTCTAGGACATCTCCTTAGGAAGTCAGGTGAGTGGGCTAGAAGAGTTACATACAAAAAGAAATAGGGAAGAAGTATAAAGGCTTTATATTTTTGTTGAATTATAGTTAATATGTATGACCTAATCACATGTGGATTAAAGAGCTCACAGGCTTCATTTAAGTAAATTTCTTGATGGCAAAGGGCTCAGGAAGCAATAGTAGCAATTATAGTTTTTTTTTTGTTGTTGTTGTTGTTGACAAATACTGTATACCTTTTTCATATGAGAACGACCATTCTAGCCCAGCTGCTTGTGTGCTGATTCTGATCCTTCTCTTTCTTATCAGGTCCCTTTAATGACCCATAGAATATATTTGTGAAGTGGTTGGCCTGATTAAGCGGCAGTCAGAATTAGAGGTGTCAAGTTTCTGGAATATTGTGGGGTTTGTGCCCCCTTTTAAAAGTAAAAGCAAAACAAAAACTACAGACAAAGGAAACATGGACAGGAAAGTCTCATTTGGGGATTAAAAAATTTTGCTCCTGAACTTAGTATATTTAATAGTTTATAGACACAAAAGCCCATTTTAACCAGAGGTAAATTTTGAGGGGGAAATTCACTCTATACCATATATCATTTTTATAAAACTTATTTATTTAGTATGCTAACTTGCCTATGAGATTTGACTGAACTTGTCAGGTGAATCAGTCTAATATTTGCAATAAACTTACCATTTTAAAGATCTTGTAGTCTAAAAGTATGTTCATTATTTGGAGAAAACTAATTTCCTTCATAAATGCCTGAGTCTTAGTAGTTACAAGTCCAGGTAGATACATCTTAGAGGGCTTATTTCAGACTTGTTTCATTGCCTCTGTGAGAGGTCCTTAGCTTTGTGCTCCATAATATTGGCCATTTTCTTCCAGTGAAAAAAACCAGAATCTTTAAATTATCTGTCCAGTCTTTGAAATGGAATAGTCTTTGAATTCAAAATTGTTTTCCTCTCCAATGAATGACATCAGGATTCCTGAATTAACAGTGTGATTGTTAATTCTGTTTATTGTAATATGCTAAATATGAATGGATAACAACAGAAATATCAATAAAATTTTATTGCTTCTGATTTTCAGTTTTAATTGGTATCCTCCTCTGTGCATAGGTGTCGTTTCAGCCAGATGTTGCACCCAATTTTTGAGGAAGCTTCCAATGTCATTAAGGAAGAATATCCAAATGAAAATCAAGTAGTGTTTGCCAGAGTTGATTGTGATCAGCACTGTAAGTACCTTATAGGAAGTCGGGAAGAAACTGTCCTGTCCCCACCTCTCCTACACACACACACACACTTTTTTTTTTTTTTTAATGCTCTGTTTTAAGTAGAGAACAAGCCAAAATGTTCTAGTGACCTTGGTTAAAATGTTAATATTTAATCTTTATGTACTTAAACACTACTTTCCATTGTGCCTGTGTGAGGGACTAAAAAATTTTTTTTCATTAAAATATAGTAGGGCAAGCATATAGGTAGTAAATCATTTTGGTTTTCTACCAAAGCAAATACCAAAATCAATAAATAAAATTGAAATATAGTTTTAGGAAAGAAAAGGATTTCTGTTAGTTTTAGAATCATGCAAAAATACTATTTGTAGTCATTTCAGATAAAACAATCTCAGATTTTGGGGTGGTTTCTGTTGTTTAAAAGATTATACTAAGATTGTCTTAGACTGTCTTTGAGGTGTAATTTGCTGTAGTTACTGATAAAAAGTTTGTTGCAATGAGTTATTGGTAAGTTGCCCTGAATTACAGAACACTCCCATTGTGCAAATTTCCTATCCTTTACGTTTCACCTGACAAGTAGAATTTGTGTGTGTGTGTGTGTTTGTGTGTGTGTGTGACATACAAATGGCCAAGATGCACATGAAAAGATGCTCAACATCACTAACTATTAGAGAAATGCAAATCAAAACTACAGTGAGGTATTACCTCACACCAGTCAGAATGGCCATCATCAAAAAATCTACAAACAATAAATGCTGGAGAGGGTGTGGAGAAAAGGGAACCCTCTTGCACTGTTGGTGGGAATGTAAATTGATACAGCCACTGTGGAGAACAGTATGGAAGTTCTTAAAAAACTAAAAACAGATTTACCATTTGACCCAGTAATCCCACTACTGGGCATATACCCTGAGAAAACCATAATTCAAAAGGACACATGTACCCCAGTGTTCATTGCAGCACTATTTACAATAGCCAGGACATGGAAACAACCTATATGTCAAATGATAGATGAATGGATAAAGAAGATGTGGTACATATATACAATGGAATATTACTCAGCCATAAAAAGGAACAAAATTGGGTCATTTGTAGAGATGTGGATGGAACTAGAGTCTGTCATACAGAGTGAAGTAAGCCAGAAAGAGAAAAACAAATATCGTATGTTAACGCATATATGTGGAATCTAGGAAAATGGTACAGATGAACCTATTTGTGGGGCAGGAATAGAGACGTAGATGTTGAGAACTGACATGTGGACACAGGGTGGGAAGGGGAGGGTGGAACAAATTGGGAGATTAGGTTTTACGTAAATACACTACCATGTGTAAAATAGATAGCTAGTGGGAACCTGCTGTATAGCACAGGGAGCTCAGCTTGGTGCTCTGTGACGACTTAGATGGGTGGGGTGGAGGGCAGTGGGAGAGAGGTCCAAGAGGGAGGGGATATAGGTATACATATAGCTGATTCACTTCATTGTACAGCAGAAACCAACACAACATTGTAAAGCAATTTTACTCCAATTAAAAAAAAAATGAAAGCTTGTTGCATTGAGTTATTGATAAGTTGTCCTGAATTATGGAACAGTCCCATTGTGCAAATTTCGTATCCTTTACATTTCACCTGACAAGTAGAATTTCTGTGTGTGTGTGTGTGTGTGTGTGTGTGTGTACACTAACTTTTCACTTTGCTGATGAGGAAATGGAAATAAAGTGGCTTAACCAATGTCATACAGCCTAGTATCTAGTCATGGCAGGCTTAGAATCCAGAACTCCTGACCAAATGCCTTCCTAGACCTATTTGCTTCTTTTCTGTTTAATTCAACAAACGTTTTGGGGATTTTCTGGTAAAAAAATTCCAGAAACGGCTAACAGCAGAGCATTTCAAAATCTTATAAGCCATACCTCACATTTCTGTCTGCCATCGTTCATAACTAGATACGATGAAGGGAGCAATAAAAGGTTGTCAGTGCAAGCATGGCCTGCATTTCCACACTGCTTTCTGGATCTTTCCTCCCACCTTTCACTGACAGAGAACATGATGTTTTTGGTGTGGACTCTTATTTCAGATTTTTCTGTTCTTTATGTATTTAATTAGACATTACAGTACAGACAACAGTGCCTACTTTCATTGAATTTGGAGTATAAGATCTGAAATTATGCTCTCAAGCTTACAGTTATTAGAAAGAAAAATTAACTATTGTTGAACAATACATATCATTTATTCTACTTCTAAACATATTAACATATGAGATAAATCTGACATCATTGCTAGTAATTAAGTTCTTTTTTTAATGGGAGTAAATAGCCATAGTTAAGATGTTTTTTTTATCCACCAGAGATATTGACAAAATTAGTTTTTTACTAATGAAAGTTATATCTGAGACATTGTGTATTTTCTCTAAATATTTTTTCCCTTCTGTGTAATTCTTCACTTTTTAAAGTGACATTGTGAAATCCTTATTGATGATTTGTTCATGTTTTCCACTCTTTCTTTGAGATTGTATGACAGACTGTACTTTGGGTAGCCCCTCATGTGCCAGTTGAATTATAGAGGTTTTGAACTGGAAGGACCGTAAGAGTCCTGTGGTCGGGAGAGAAATGCCTGTTAGGCACATTGTTCTTTGGTAGGATTTGCTTTTTAAAAAAAAAAAAAGATTTATTGAAGTATAATTGACATATAATAAACTGTACAAGCTTAAATTATACAACTTAATGTTTTGACACATGTATGCAGCTGTGAAACCATGATCACAGTCAAGATGTCAACATATCTCTCATCCCCCAAATTTTGCTTGTGCTCCTTTGTGGTCCCTCTCTTCCCCTGTCAATCCTCAGGGGACCATGAAACTGCTTTCTGTTACTATAGATTAGTTTGTATTTTCTAGGATTTTATATAAGTGAAGTCATACATCATGTGTTCTTTGTGTGTGTGTGTGTGTGTGTTGTTGTTGTTGTTCTTGACTCAGCATGGTTATTTTGAGATGGTTACATATATTATTCATTTTTATTATTGAGTGGCATTCCATTGTATGGCTATATACTATAATTTGTTAAACTATTCACCTGTTGACAGACATTTGGGTCATTTCCATTTTCAGGCTATTATAAATAAAGCTGCTATGAACATTCAGGTACGACTCTTTGTACACATGCTTTCATTTATCCTGGGCAAATACCTAGGTGTGAAATATATGGGTCCTTATGGTAGGTGTATATTTAACTTTTTAAGAAACTGCCAAACTGTTTTCCGAAGTACTTGTGTTATTTTACACATCTACTAGCAGTGTATGAGTGTTCAAGTTGTTCCATATTCTTACCAACATTTGGTATGGTCAATCTTTTTAATTTAGCATATTTGTTAAATTATTAACAGGTGTAATAATTTCTTATAATAAATTCTTACTGGGGTTTGAGAACTCTTTATACAAGTTCTCTTTTACATGTGTAATTTGCAGATCTTTTTCTCCCATTTTACTCTCTTAAGAGTGTCTTTGTGCTAAAATACACAGAGCATAAAATTTACCATCTTTACCATTTTTAATTGTACAGTTCAGTAACATTAAGTATATTCACACTGCTGTACAACCAGTCCCCAGAACTTCATCTTGTGAAACTTAAATGCTATACTCATTAAACAACTCCCTATTTCCCCCTCCCCCTAGTTCCTGGTAACCACCATTCCTCTTTATTTTTCTATGAATTTGACTATTCTAGATACCTGGTAAAAGTGGAATCATACAGCATTTGTCTTTTTGTGGCAGGCTTATTTCACTTAGCATAATGTCCTGAAGGACATATGCTCCTTTTTTTTTTAAAAAAAAAAGGACATAATGTCCTGTCCATGTTGTCACATGTGTCAGAATTTCCTTCCATGTGATGGCTGAATGATAGTCTGTTGTATGGCTATCCTACAACTTCCTTATCCATTTATCCATCGATGGACACTTAGGTTGTTTCCATGTCCTAGCTATTGTAAATAATGCTGCTGTGAACATAGGGGTGCAGATATCTCTTTAACACACTGTTTTCATTTCCTTCAGATATATACCCAGAAGTGGAATTGCTGGATCGTATGATAGTTCTATTTTTTAATTTTTGAGGAACCACAATACTGCTTTCCAAAGCAGCTGTACCAATTTTTATATTCCTGCCAGCAGTGCACAAGGGTTCTAATTTCTCCACATCCTTGCCAACACTTATTTTCTGTTTTTGAGATAACAGCCATCCTGAAGGGTGTGAAGTGATATTTGATCCTGGTTTTGATTTGCATTTCCCTAGTGATTAGTAATGTTGAGCATCTTTTCATGTGCTGCTTGGCCATTTGTATACCTTCTTTGGTGAAAAATCTGTTTGAGTCCTTTGCTCATTTTTTAATCCGTTTATTTTTTGTTGTTGAGTTGTAGGTGTTCTTTGTATATTCTAGACATTAACCCTTTATCAGATAATAGGGTTTATAAATATTTTCTTCCATTCCGTAGGGTGCCTTTTCACTCTGTTGATTATGTCCTTTGCACAGAAGTTTTAAATTTTGATGTTCAGTTAATCTGATTTTATATTTGTTGCCTTTGCTTTTGGTGTCATATCCACGAAATGATTGCAAATCCAATGTCATGAATCTTTCCTCTCCTATTTTCTTTTTAGAGTATTAATCATTTAGGTGGTATGTTTAGGTCTTTACCCATTTCAAATTAATTTTTGTATATGGTACAAGGTAAGGATCCAGTTTCATTCTTCTGCATGTGGACATTCAGCTTTTCTAACACCATTTGTTGATGGACTGTCCTTTCCCTATTGAATGACTTGACACCCTTGTCAAAATTCATTTGACCATATATGTGAGGGTTTATTTCTGGGCTCTCTGTTGTGTTCCATTGGTCAATATGTCTATCTTTATGCCAGTACCACACTGTTTTTATTACTGTAGCTTTGTAATAAGTTTTGAAATCAGGAAGTGTGAGATCTCCAGTTTTGTTTGAGAGTATCTTCTGAAGGGTATATACTCTTAATTTTGATGGAGTACAATTTATCCTTCTAAAAAATGGATTATATTTTTAAATTCTGTATCTCAGAAATCTTTGCCTCACCCAAGATCCGAAAGATTTTCTGCTATGTTTTCTTTCATACATTTTATAGTGTGAAGTTTTACATTTAGGTCTATTATGCATTTGGAGTTAATTTTTACATGTGGTACAATGTATGGATTGGAATGCATTTTTTGCAAATAGTTATCAAGTTGTTCTGACATAATTTATTGAAAAGACTATCCTTTCTTCAATAACTAACTTTGCGTCTTTGTTAAAATCAACTGACTATATATATGTGGATCTATTTCTAGTCTCTATTCTGTACTGGATATATTTGTCTATGATTTATTTGTTTATTTGTCTATGTTTACACCAATACCACACTTTCTAGATTACTGTAGCTTTATAGTAAGTCTTGAAGTCATTAGTGTAAATCTTCCAACTTTGCAATTTTTTTCAAAGTGGTTTGGTTACTCTAGTTGCTTTGGATTTCTGTATGACTTTTAGAATCAGCTTGTTAATTTTTAGCCAAAGGGGGTGTTGGGGGGAAGACTGCTGGGATTTTAATTGGGATTACTTTGCATCCTTAGACAACTTTGTGGAGAACTGTCATTTTGACACTATTGAATCTTCTAATTCATGAACATTGTATATCTCCCCATTTATTTAGGTCTTTTCAATTTCTCTTAGCAATGTTTTGCAGTTTTCAGCAATGTTTTAGTCTACATGTCTTTTCACATCTCTGTCAGATTTATCACTTTATTTTTTGATGCTGTTGTAAATGATATTTTTAAAATAAACTTTTTATTTTTGGAACAAATGTAGAGATATAGAAAAGTTGCAAAGATAATACAGTGAGTTCCCTTATACTCCTTACCCAGTTTACCCTAATGTTGACATTTTACATTACCATGGTACATTTGTCAAAACTAAAATTTTTATTTCTGTTGTTTGTTGCTAGTATATAGAAATACAATTGATTTTTGTATAATGATCTTGTACACTGGTACTTATTAGTTCTAATAAGTTTTATGTAGATCCCATAGGATTTTCTACTTAGGCAATTATACTGTTTGCAAATAAAAGTTTTACTTCTTATGGTCTTTATTTCCTTACAGTATTCTTTCCAGCCAAGTGTACCTACTTGCTGCTTCACGATTAGTTTCTGTCAGGCAGAAGTTCTCTATGAAGCTTCCTAGCAGAACCAGAAGGTGACCTCAGAATCAGGATATCATCCTGCTCACATATGTGTTCTTATTAATCACTTGTCTGGCATTGTGGCAACCCACTCTGTCCTGCCTTCTGATACTTAAGTCTGTCTCTCTTGCTTCTGGCTCAGTGTGTCACCCAGAACCTCCACTCATAGTAATAGTGTTATTTCTTGGAAAAGGTCCTGTAAAAAGTTTCTAGTCAAATTGCTGGGAAAAACTACTGTTTATGTAGTGCTTACTTGGAGTTAGGCATGCTTTTTGAATGTATTATTTCAGTTATCTTCACCACTGAGATAGTGTTACTCATTTATTCCACAACATTTTTTTTAATATGCCTACCCTTTATAATGCAATGTGGGAGGTTCTAGAGATATAGCAGTGAGCCAAGCACACCCAGAAAGGCAAGAGCAATAAATACACAATTGCCTATCGGGATAACTGTTTTGAAGGGAATGTTTTGGGTGCTATGAGATAATAAGTCTGACTTAGTCTAGGGGCATAGAAAGGTCCTCTCTTGAGGCAATGATACAAGACCTGAAGGAAGAGTAGGAGCTTTTAAGGGAAATAAGGGAAGAAGAGTGTTTTAGACAAACGGAGGAGTAGGTGTGAAGTTTCTGAGGTGGTAATGAACATTGGACTTTCAGAGAGCTAGAGTATATTATCATTTTATAGATGAAGACACTGAAAGACTTAGAGAGGCTGAGTGATTTACCAAGGTTACCAAGGTTACATAGTAAATGGGGGGAACCAGACTTGTTGCCAGCAGTATACAGCTTTTATCAGGTAACTATACTATTTTGAAGGTCAAAGTAAAGTAATTTAAATTGAGGTTTCTCATGGAAACTGAGAACTCACCCAGTTCCTGCATAAAAATGACTCAAGGGGACTTCCCTGGCGGTCCAGTGGTTAAGACTCTGCGCTTCCACTGCAGGGGGCTGGTTTGATCCCTGTTCGGGGAACTGAGATGCAGCATGCTGCGCTGCATGGCCAAAAAAAAAAAAGGACAAAATGTTTGTTATGAGTAATGTAATAGTCTGTTTAAATTATCCCTATTGAGTCAGTATATAAACAAAAATGTAATTACTTATATGTGGTATTATTGTTTCTATACTGTGTGGCCCAACCCTCTACTAAGGTAGAATCCTTTGTTCTGGTACCAGAGGCCTACTACTTAATACTAAGTCATATACAGTTGGGCAAGTTATCTAAAAAAACAAAAAAATCGCTAAACTTGATTTAGGACTCGCCATAAAAAGTGTGTGTGTGTGTGTGTGTGTGTGTGTGTGGTGAGAAAGAGGGATATGGTAACAAAATGTGGTAAAATGTTAAATCCAGGTGAGGGCATACAGGTGCTCATTATATTACTTTTTCATCTTTTTTTAAGTTTGAAAATTTTCAAAATAGAAAGCTGTTATAAAAAGTCACTGAACCTGTAATTTGTCTGGTTTGGAAAAGAGGGAGGAGCACCTTGTTGCTTTAGAGTTTTTGAGAGAATATGTGTGAAAGAAGCTTGAAATCTGCACTGTACAGGTGTACTGTGATACTGTTAATTCTAATTTCTGTTACTTTCACTATGATAAGTAACCTTCAACATGATTATTGAATTTAAAGAGAATTTCCTTGAATAGACTTTTACTGGCATTTTGAAGAATACTTAGAGCCACTTGATGGCTTTTGGAAACTGAGCCCTGGTTCTCTCTGTGGCTGTCTCGATTTCTTAGTGAAAACCTCCTGTGTGCAGGGATGGCAGTTGAAGGCATTTTGTTGGTCATGAACTGCCTTCCCTCATAAGTTGCCATCTCCTGGACAGTAGCATGTCTGCGTTACCACTGGGTACTATGGAAGGTAGATGTGCCTTTTGTGAATATTCTCCCATTACCAAGTAGAATGCCAGTAACACAAAGATGGCTTAATGTTAGGAAATAGAATAAATCCCATCAGTACCTAAAATGGGGAAAACCAGCTTATCCTATCAATAAATGCTGAAAGACTTGATAAAACCCAACAAGGTTCCTGGAAGAAATTAATGTGGCAAAATGAATGAGCCACGCTTTGCTTGCATTGAATTTTTAAAATCTTTAATGACTATGTACTGCTTCTTAACATTTGGCAAGCTCGAATTGAGGTGTGACACATGTCTGAATTTAGTTGTGAAATCTGTCTATCTTAGCCACAAATCTGGTATATTGTCTTGCATTTGGGAATTTCTGCCAGTGCGGTGTTATAGTTCTTTTCTTTATCAGTACTACTTAAGAATTGAGGATGAGGTGAGACCATAAAGTGAAGAAACAAACAACATAATTATATAACAATATAAAAATGTAATGGCACTAATTTTCGTAAAACATGCCGAGTATTTTCAAAGCAGCCCCTGTGGGAGGCAATGCATGTACTCATCCCTTAGAACCTGCTGGGCCTCCTTTTGGAGTTGTCCTCCACGCCAGTTTACTAGTTGATCAGGAAAAGCCATCTCAGTACATAATTCTAGGTTTGCTGCCCGCATTTCTTTCTATCTCTGTCTCTTCCACATAGCAGCATCCCATGGAGTGCTTTCTGCCCTACCTTTATCTCACTTCGTTATCTGCCCTTCCTAGGACTTTCTTTGTTGAAAGGTTCAGGTAAATAGGCTGAGAACTTGGAACTGGAGAAGGAGAGAAGGCAAGAGTGGATATAACAGGCTCATTTCACTCAGTCAGCCCTTTTGTTTCTGTGTATGAGCTGCTTGCAGCAGCTTTGATTTCCCTTCCCCACTCTACCGCCTTCCCCAAAAAAAGTTGGAAACTGTAAGAGAATTTTAAACTTAGACTGTTGCTGGAATGACATCAGGAAGCTTCCAACTATTTAAGCTTAGCTATATTTTTTTGAAATCCCAGTGTAAATCTTGTAGCTTGAAAAACCCTCATCTAGTGGTAAAATTTAGTTCACCTCCTAAGCCCCTAACTTCTCCATCTGTTGTATTTAAGGTAAGGAACAGACAAAGTAGAAGAGAAGTAGAGGAAGAGAAAAAGGAAAAGGAAGTCAGGGCAATTAAAGAGACAGAGTCAAGGTACAGATAGAGGAGCAGCTCCCTCCTACAGCCCAGAGAGCATTTATGTCCTGTGATGGCCGCTGTGTCCCCACTTACCCTGCAGAGGACGGGTACTGTGTTTCATATTTGTCACAGATCTGACAATTGCCCTTTTAGTTTCTCCCAGCTGGGGGTCCCATAAAAGGAATCTCTACATCTCTGGTGAAGACATATTTATTATGGACTTATTAGAGGATTTCTTTTATACTGATCTTAGGGAATCCAAACTGGTATATCTTTTTGTTACATGTGTTATACATTAAGAGTTTTAAGAATTTCATTTAGGATTCTAGTCTGTGGAAACAATTAGAAGTAGTAGTAGCAGCAGTAGTAATATTAATGATAATAATAATAATGATAAAATGTAAGCTCTATAAGAGCAAGAACCTTATCTTTTTACCCCTCTATCCCTAGCACTGGATTGGGGTGTCTAGCACATA
Source organism: Balaenoptera ricei (assembly GCF_028023285.1). Taxonomy (NCBI): domain Eukaryota; kingdom Metazoa; phylum Chordata; class Mammalia; order Artiodactyla; family Balaenopteridae; genus Balaenoptera; species Balaenoptera ricei. The sequence continues at coordinate 91,063,499 of NC_082644.1, read as the reverse complement.
ATCGGTGTTTATTTATAGTTATTGAATAGATGGATGGGTAAATAGTAGCCAGCATTTATGAACTATTAGTTTTACAGGTGCTTTGTTAAATACTTTAAATAGGTTATATCATTATCTCTCAACATACGGTTAAGTATTTTTTGCAGTATTTTGTCAAGTTTACTTGTCACTGATTATAAGGCACACTTTTATCTGTAACTGAAAAAAAACTGAGAAAAATTGAACTATAGCACAATGCTTTCTTATCACTTAGGATTTTTATGTCTATCATAAGAACTATTTGAGAATTACTTAGATACAGATTTTTTGTCATATCATTCATTTGTGTACCTAAAAAGGGAAATAACTTATTCAAGTAATCCTGAAACAGTTTCACTTTCAGAATCTGACTCTTGTTCAATCACTTACCAATTCTGAGTCATTGATTTTTGTGGTTTTCCACACAATATTTATTGACTTCTGTGCCATTAAGAGTGTTGGTAACACTCTTGATTAAAGAGTGTTACTCTACTTTTTCTAGGATTTTCTTCCAAGCTGCTCATACCCATTCTGCAAGTATTGATGCTGAGACCTTACTGTTTGACTAACCTTAGAGTTCATTTTTTCTCAATTGAAACATGTCAACTGCTAGTTAAGCAGCTTTTATTCAAAGTCAGCAAGATATAACCAAAATGTTAATAGTGGTTTTCCCCAGTGGTAGTTGGATTACAAGTGGTTGTTTCCTTTTTTTGTAATTGTGTTTTCCAAAATTTCTACACACACACACACACACACACACACACAATTGAAACTTGCCTTTGCTTCAACTATGGATCATGATATCACTTTATCTAATCTTATGCAGCCTCTTTTGGAGAGTTTGAGAGAATTCATCACTCTCTCTGGTGGTCATGCTGCCTTAGATGTAGGAAGTCCCATCCATCTGCCCCTGGTGGGACCAGGTTCTCTGCTGCCCTCCAGTGGCTATAGGCTGTATGGCACTGAGCAAGAGACGTTCTTACATTATTTGCTGGCCAGTGCAGAACATTGACTCCCACAAACATTTTTAGGAATGTACTTTGTAATTGTCCTTGAATTAGGCAGCACTTGCTCCCAAATACCAGAGTTACTCACACTTGTCTGCCTTCCAATGCAACTTGAACCTTCCACATTAGAAATTGAGAAGTTTTTATAAGAGCTATACACAAATGAGACATTAAGAATAGGAAAATAATTATAGACAACAATATTGTATTAACATCAAACTTACTAAGAGACTGGATCTTAATTATTCCTACCACAAAAAAAGAAATCATAATTTTGTAAAGTGATAGGAGTGCTAGCTAACACTACAATGAGGACCATATTGTAATATTGCAATATAGAAATGTAGCAAATCAACATGTTGTACACCTTAAACTTATATACAATGTTATATGTCAACTATATTTCAGTAAAAAAAAAAAAAGAAAAGAAAATATACAGTGAAGAATTCATGTGCATAAAATAGAACTTGGATGAGCAGGTTTAGTCTGAATCCTGAGTAAGCTTATAGGCTTTGTTTGTAATTTTTCTGTTTAGGGTTTTATTTTGCTGTTGTGTTTTTGTTTTGTTTTGTTTTTTTTACCACATTGTGGGAGGGCATGGTTTGGGAATGGAAAAAGTACATAGGCGGCAGTGGTCTTTATCCTGGAACCAGAACAGTAAGACCTTCCTGTTGAAATCATCTGCCTCTTTTACTATCTGACATGGATAATCATAGCAGGGAGGGACATAGCTGAGACAAGAGGAGAGGCATTTTCCCATTTGGAACCTTGCTGGGCATTAGGCAGGCAGGCTGGCAGGCAGAACCCATCAAGGCAAAGTAAGTGACCACTGAAGCAAAAGTATGTGCTAATTTTCCAGTCAGCGAGATGTTAACCTTCTTAAATTTATAATTCCTTTGACATCCATTTTAACATTTGATCCATCCAGTTAATAATAATAAAAAAAACCCTCCATTTATTATACCCCTTAAGTCATTCTTTGTTATACTGTCAAAATGTCACACTGTAATTATCTTAAAATCACTTTTGACCAAAGCTTGTAAAAAGTCACCTTTATGTCTGAGATTATTGATCAATGTAATTTTAAGGTTTTTGCTTCTTTTTTAAATTTTTAGTTATTTTTGGCTGCGTTGGGTCTTCGTTGCTATGCGCAGGCTTTCTCTAGTTGCGGCGAGCTGGGGCTACTCTTTGTTGTGGCGCATGGGCTTCTCATTGCGGTGGCTTCTCTTGTTGCAGAGCATGGGCTCTAGGTGTGCGGGCTTCAGCAGTTGTGGCTCGCAGGCTCTAGAGCGCAGGCTCAGTAGTTGTGGCACATGGGCTCAGTTGCTCCACGGCTTGTGGGATCTTCCCGGACCAGGGCTCGAACCCATGTCCCCTGCATTGGCAGGCAGAATCTTAACCACTGTGCCACCTGGGAAGTCCCAGGTTTTTGCTTCTTAATAATTAAAAGCCACTTCATTATGCAGTATACTTGCTGTCATGATGTTGGTTGAGAATTAAGCAAGCAAGTATCTATTCCTCCAATAGTCTTTAAGTGTTAAATCTTTTTCTATCCATAACTAGAATTTTTTTTTTTAAACTTTGGGTTTATTTATTTATTTATGGCTGTGTTGGGTCTTCGTTTCTGTGCAAGGGCTTTCTCTAGTTGTGGCAAGTGGGGGCCATTCTTCATTGCGGTGCGCGGGCCTCTCACTGTCGCGGCCTCTCTTGTTGCAGAGTACAGGCTCCAGACGCGCAGGCTCAGTAATTGTGGCTCACGGGCCTAGTTGCTCCGCGGCATGTGGGATCTTCCCAGACCGGGGCTCGAACCCGTGTCCCCTGCATTGGCAGGCAGATTCTCAACCACTGCACCACCAGGGAAGCCCCATAACTAGAATTTTAAGGCAACCTAAAGGTTGTACTTTTAAGTTGGTACACAGACTCTTATTTCTCCAGGACTATTATAGTGGCTTCCTTACTAGTCTCCCTGGTTCTCTACCACTGTTAGGTGAATATTTTTAAAGCCCAGCTTTGCTGCTCAGTGACTACTTATCACATGTAGGATAAAATTCAAATTCCATTAATTTAGCACTTAAGACTCTCTGGAGTCCATCTGTAGCCTTATTTATTTCACTTCTAGTTTATGCGTATTTTCTATTAGCACACTGTTTTCCGATTATGCCCACTAATTCACCAAGTTAAGGAAGTTGAAAGCATTATATTGTCTGTAGCAGTGCCTCTTGCTGTCCAATTTCATACTGATCCTTAGGCCACAAATAGAAAATGGATGTTTCGTATTACACTAGTTCATTTCTTTCTGGGTCTATTGCATATTTTTTCTGCCAAATCCTTTGGGGATTAAATTCCTTGGCAAATCAGGCACCAGCTAATCTAGTTTAGCTTTTTTTCTTTTTTTTGGCTGCATTGGGTCTTCGTTGCTGCGCGCAGACTTTCTCTAGTTGCAGCGAGCAGGGGCTACTCTTCGTTGCTGTGCGCGGGCTTCTCATTGCGGTGGCTTCTCTTGTTCTGGAGCATGGGCTCTAGATGTGCACGCTTCAGTAGTTGCAGCATGCGGCCTCAGTAGTTGTGGCACACAGGCCCTAGAGTGCGCTGGCTTCAGTATTTGTGGCATGTGGGCTTCAGTAGTTGTGGTGCATGGGCTAAGTATTTGTGGCTCGCGGGCTCTAGAGTGCAGGCTCAGTAGTTGTGGTGCACGGGCTTAGTTGCTTCGCAGCATGTGGGATCTTCCCAGACCAGGGATGGAACCTGTGTCCCCTGCATTAGCAGGTGGATTCTTAACCACTGCGCCAACAGGGAAGTCCCTAGTTTAGCTTTATTAACATTGAATGTGCACCTAAATTGGACCTAGTAGGATATATTTTCCCTTCATAGGGCTTGATAATATTGATTTTAAAAATTCTTAAAAAGTTATTGTTATTTTGCTGATAGGATGGGCCAAATGTGTTCTCTGGTAGTTTTAATTTGTTACTTCTTAATTACAACTGAGCATGTTTTTACATGTTTATTGGCCATTTGTGTTTCTTTCATAAATTGACTGATAATCTTAGCCCATTTATCTTTTTGATGGTCCTTTTGTAACTGTTCTTTACATATTCTGAATATTAATAATTTGTCTCATATATGTCACGAATAACTTTCTTCCTGTTTGTCTTAAAAATTCATGGTGTTTTCAACATCTAGATGCTTCCTTGCCTAGGCAGCTTCAAAATCTGGCAAATGTCTTGGTTGTATATTTGATGCTGATGCAGGCCTTTATACAATTAGACAGTTCTCCTAAGCACTACAAGGTCATGGGAGATTTTACTCTGTCTTTTTAGCTCAGTCCCCAGCTTCCTATGCCACCCCTGTACTCAGTAAATATCCTCTGGGGAAAACTTCCTGTGTGTTTCAGGGTTCCTTTCAGTCCACCATTCCAGCCCAGGTACTATGAATAGCTTCACTGATTTCTCTTTCTGCCTATGCAGGTGTAATCCTTGGCCCTAAATCTGCACAAGTTGCAGATTTAATTTCTAAAAGGAATATTGCATAGGAAACCTAGAGGAAAAAAAAATGCCAGTGAGTGAGCTTTTGCTTACTTAGGAATGGTCCTTTCCTTTCTGGAATTTCAATTCATTTAGTCTTCATTGGTTTCATGGTCTCTGGTATCTTTAAAAATGTGATTTAAAAAAAAAGTCGGTTTTTTCCCCAGTCATCACAGTGGAAGCAGTAGATTTCTGCTACCTACTATATCCTGCTTGGAAGTGGAAATCCTTTTGTAGATTCTCTTTTGGGTTTTCTGTGAACTCAGTAAGATTGTCTGCAAATAATGACATTTTACTTCTTTACCAGTGTGTGTATGTGTATTTATTTCTTTTTCTTATCTTTTTACACTAAGAACTCCAGTACAGTGTTATGTAGAAGTGATGGCAAGCATTTTTATTTCTTTCTTGATATCAGCAGGATAGCTTTTAGTGTTTTACTGTCAAGTTGTTTGGTATTTGTTTATTTAGATACCCTTTATTAAATTAAGGAAGTTCCCTTCTATTCCTTGTTTGAAAATTTTTAAGTGTGAGTAGATGTTGATTTTACCAAATGTTTTTCTGTTTCTTTTGAGAAGTAGTAGAACCTTTCTCTTTCATTCTGCTAATGTCATGAATTACACTGATTGATTTTCAAGCATTAAACTGAAGTGCTAGACTAAATCCAGCTTGTGATGTATTATCTTTTGTTCACAGTGCTAAATTCACTTTAATACTTTCTTTACAAGTTTTGCATCTTATGTTCTTGATTGAGACTAACATGTATTTTTCTTTTCTCATCATTTCCTTGTCAGATTTGGCAGAAAGATTATGTTGACCTCATATTTGGGAAATGTCCCCTCTTTTTGTTTTCTCTGGAATGGTTGTATAAATAGCATTATTGGCTCCTTAAATGTTTGGTAGAATTTGCTGGTAAAGTTTTCTAGGAATGGAGTTTTCTTTGTGAGAAGGCTTTGGATTATGGGTTCAGCTTCCTTAATAATTTTAGGACCAGTTATATTTTCTAGTGTTGGTTTGGTGAGTTGTGGTTTCGTGAGAATTTTTCCATTTTATCAAAATCTCCATACTTACTGTCATTAAGTTATTGATAATATTCTCTTATTATCTGAGTTGCAGACTCCCTCTATATTCCTGAAATTGTGTTTTTTCTCTTTTTTTTTTTCTGGGTTAGTCTCTCCAGGGCTTTATTGATTTTATTATATTAGCCTTTGCAAAGAACCAGATTTTGGCTTTTTTGGTTTTTTGTATTGTAAATTTATTTTTCACTTCATTAATTTCTACTTTTATCTTTTTCATTCACTTCTTTCTTCTTTGTTTTTGTTGTTCTTTTATGATTTTTTTTAGATTAATACTTTTTTGTTTTTTTGCCTTTTCCCTCTAACATACACATTTTAATGTTATAAATTTCATTCTAAGTATTGCTTTGGCTGCATGCTGCAAGTTCTGATATGTATTTTTCATTATCATTCAGTTCAAAATATTTTCCGGTTTCCCTTTGTAACTTCATCTTTGATCCATGGCATGTAGAAGTTACTTTCTCATTATGAGTTGAATCGTTTGAAAGTTGTTGAGACTTTTTTTGTGATACATCATATGTTTGTTTTTTATATGATATATATATACCTGCAAAAAATGTGTATGTTGCAGCTTTGGGCTAGTGAATAATATATCTGTCAAATAATTCTGGTTTCTTAGTTGTGTTGTTCAAATTCTCTATATTTTATTGATTTTATTTGTTATATCAGTTGCTATAAGAGGTGTGATAATAATCTCCCACCATCATTATAGATTTTCCTTGTAGTTCTGTCATTTTTTACTTTATGTATTTTTAGGTTTTTATTTGACACATAGAAATTCAGAATTGTTATATCTGCCTGGGGAATTGAACTTTTTATTAGTATGAAGGGACCTTCTTGATCTGTAGTAATGCTTTTTGCCTTAATGTGTACATATTTACTATTAATATAGCTATATGAGATTTTGTTTGATTAGTTTTATATAGAATATTTTTTCCCATCCTTTTAATTTTAAAGTGTTTGCATCCTTATGTTTAGATGTATATTTTATAAGTAGCATATAGTTAGATTTTACTTTTGCACCTTTGTCAAAAATCACTTCTACATGTATATGTGGGTCTGTTTCTGGACTCTCTTCCATTGATCTGTTTGTCTATCATCTGTCTTTATGCAAGGATCACACTGTCTACATTCCTGTAGGTTTACAGTAAGTGTTGAAGTCCACTAGTGTAAGTCCTCTAATTTTATTGGGTATATTGGTCTGTAATTTTTTTATAATATCTTTGTCTGGTTTTGGTATAAGGGTAATAATGCTGGCCTCACAGAATGAGTTGGGAAGTAATCCCTTCTCTTCAATTTTCAAGAAAAGTTTGTGTGGAAATGGAATTATTTCTTCCTTAAATATTTGGTAGAATTAGCCAATGAAGCTCTCAGTGGAAAGAGCTTAGAAATATGTATTTTTGAAAGAGAAAAACACATCATGAATTTTTGCTAGTAGTTTCAATTCAAACTAAATATTACAGGGTTTTTACTTAATTCCCTCAATTTTATATTTGTATCTTTTTTCCTTATGCTGAAAATCTTGATTCTTAATAGCATTAGCGTGATTACTCGTGTGCTTTATTTATAATTTATGCGTGTTTAGTTCAAAATAACAATTACAGTATTAAAATTTTTTAATCTAATTTTGTTTTACTATTAAACATTTCCTTGGTCCCAAGTCAAAACTGTAAAACCAAGGTATAGTCAGGGAGATATGAATTCCATTCCTGACTTCTCCTTGCATTTTCTTCCATTGATGTTGTTTTTTGGAGGAGGTAGTGTCGCAAAGATATATATATATATATATGTGTATATATGTATATATACATATCTACATATACATATATATATACACACACACACATACACGTATATATACATATATGTATATTCCTACTTATTTTCCAAGTTTCTTCTCCATATTTCTTTCACCTTCTCTGCACCTGGCTTTTTTCACTTAACACAGTGTATCTTGGAGATTGCTCCTTAGCAGCACAAAGAGATCTTTTTCATTCCGTTATATAACAGCCTACTACTTCATTGTATGGGTTTACCATACTTCATTTAACCAGTCTCCTACTGATGGATATTTGGGGGAAATAGGAACTTTTAAAAAGACATTTTCCACATTCCAGACCACAGCATTGTAGCATTGGCTAGTATTATAGAACTATGTAACCTAATTTTAACAGCATTTTTATTAAAAACTTTTTCATTTATATATCACTGCAAAAATTCATTTTACAGTATGCTAGGTTTCAGTGTGTAGTGTTCTGGGGACTGAATGAGTTTTTTAGTTAGGAAGGTAAAGTTCCATACTTTTTATTATTTCTTTGGGCTGATTTTCTACTAAGTAGTTTAAGCCTAAGCCTTTGTGGCCTTTGCCTTATAACAGGTGCCTCTGTTTATCTTAAAAGACTTCTACTTGCTTATAGAACCACTCTTACCCCTGAATTTGTAGTACCAGTTTAATCTAATTAATTCCTTGATCAGGTAATAGAACCACCATTTTTACAACACCTCAAAGACACGTTTTCTCATTAATTTATCAGGTTGAAAAAGGGCTTATGGCTGATATATCCACTAGTGTTCTGCTTCAAAAAGTATTAACTCCTAAACCAAACAGATTAATGTCTATTTAAATACTTGTATATTAAGGTATCTTAATATTATTTCAGATTTCTGTGATTTGGTGAATAAAATATTCTCCTCGATCTCATGTATGACCAGTGGTTCTGTCTGTTTGCTCATATCTGTCTTCTGTTTAAAGAATTTTAATAGTCAAGTATATTTCCCCTTTATAAATCCTCCATGGAGTTTAACAAAGTGTTATGTGATCTTAATTACATAGTCTTTTCTCCAAACCCCCTTCTGAGAATACATATTCCATCCTTAACTTCTAATACACCATTTTAGTATTCTTTGATTTCTTATCTTAGGAAAAAATGCAACCTTGACTTATCGAAACAGTATAAGAACTTTTACCTCTTCCTAGGCAGTGTAAAGACCTTAGAATACTTAGAATCATTAACCTTCTGCTTACATCCCCTCCCCCAGTTTATATGTTGTTGTTATTATGTATTTTAATTTGTGTCAAACTCCATAAGGCATAATTATTGTTGTTGTTTTGTATAGTCAGTACTCATTTAGATTTTTAAAAATCTTTTTTGAGGTATAGCTAACCTAGAATTAACTGTAAAATGTACAAGTTAAGTTCGACCTATGTATACACCTGTGAAACTGTCAGCACACATATACGTATGTACCCTCTGGTACAGTTGTTTCTACCATCTAATCTCCTAGAAAATTAAGATGGTTAACAGAGTTTATTGCAGTTCTGTTTGTTTTGTTTTTGTTTTGTAACTACTAGGAATGGAGGTGGGGCTAGAGAATTTTCATGTGTTTTTTTTTTTTTTTTGCCACCATTTTAGAATTCTGCCCTCATTTTAAAACTCAGTTAAAAAAATTCTTCTTTTCATCTGTTTTAAGCTACTTGTGCTCTCTCAGGTCCCCTTCACTCTAAAAAAGTAGTGTATCTTTTATCATTCTCATACATGTGACTAGCATGACATTTGAGCTTTACCAATGTCTAGAAACCATTGATTTCTCCTATTTGCTACCTCTTGGAAATAACAGCAGAAAAATTTAAAGGCTTTTCCATTCTGATTGAGTCAGTATCTTAGTAATTGTGATTCCTAAAAGTGAGATCAGCATATATTTTTACCTAGTTTCTTATTTTGAGGCTATAAATCCTAATTTTAATGATTTGTGTGAGAGTATACCCATAGGTCATAATAAAGGGATTTTTTTTTTAGTGTATACTGCTGAGTTTTGCTCTTAATTGTATTAGCTTACACAAAATTTGCATATGTGGGATTATAAATTCTTCTACTAGCAAAGAATCTAATATTAGTTTTTAGCCTTTAAGAGTGATTTTAATTTACATTTAATTCCCTTTTATTAAATACTGTAAGAGATCCTCACAATATAAAGTGACTTGAATTACTGTTTTCAAAATTGGAATTTTGTACATTCCAATTTTTTTCTAGACTGTATCTATAATAATACTGACATTTATTTAGAGTTTACTCTGTCATGCATTTGTATTGTCTCATTTAGTCCTTAAAACAACTTTATGTAGTAGAAATTATTATCCCTACAGATGAGAAACTAAGGCATGGAGAGTTGATGCACCTTACAAGTTCACACATACAGTAAATAGCTTTGGGATTTAAACCAGGTAATATATGTCTGGAGCCTGGCCTCTTAATCAGTATAAACTCTTTTTTTCTCTAATACTGGAAAAGAATTATATGAACCAAAATGTTCTCCCTAAATAATTGTAAGGTTTTTGACTGTTGGGCTAATGGGCCCACTCAGACTAAGTTTGAGGGTGACATTAATTTTTTTTTTTCATTCTTTTAGCTGATATAGCCCAGAGATATAGGATAAGCAAATACCCAACCCTCAAATTGTTTCGTAATGGGATGATGATGAAGAGAGAATACAGGGGTCAGCGATCAGTGAAAGCACTTGCAGATTACATCAGGCAACAAAAAAGTGACCCCATTCAAGAACTTCATGACTTAGCAGAAATCACCACTCTTGATGTAAGTCATTAACTTTTGCTGGATCAAATGAAGCCTGCCTGATTAATGTAAACAAATTCTTATGCAATCAAAGAATCTGGCATTTTCTTATAGTTCATTGCAGTGGATTTTATATATATATATATATATATATATATATACTTAACAAGTTGAAGTTTTCTTGAATTAATTCTCAAGGGAAATGCTAATATTTTACTGAACCTTTGGATAAAATGTATATAGCAATACAATAAAGTCGCACTAATTTGAATTAATTGAGGGCAAAGGGTAGCCTGAATTATGAAGAAATAGAAGTTAATGTCAGGCATACACAACCAAAGTTTCCGTAGTTTGCTTACTGGAGACCCTTATGTAGAAGTGTGAGAGACCCACGGTGGAGTCTCTACCAACAGTCACACGTTACGAATTGATGTATTATTTTAACACATCTTAGAATTAGTCATCTTGTTTAGGAAGGACTGTCACTGATTAAACAGTTATGTATTTCTTGAAATTTTAAATAAAATAAAATGCTGGAAGGAAATTATTATATTAGATGATAGTTAAGACTGTTTTCGACCTAATGTAATCTTTAATAGTTTTGGACTAGGTGTTAAAAGCCAATTATGCATTTATAGTCATACTTCATTTGGAGATAATTGAACAGCAGCTGGGTAAATGAAATAACATTATTCTTAAAGAACTATGTATGTTTATAAAGTAATTACATACTTTATTTTACAGCGCAGCAAAAGAAATATCATTGGATATTTTGAGCAGAAGGATTCAGAAAACTATAGAGTTTTTGAAAGAGTAGCAAATATTTTGCATGATGATTGTGCCTTTCTAGCTGCATTTGGGTAAGTAGCCTAACTGAGAGTGTGTCAGTGGGTCAGGTCAGCTCAGCTGTCGTGTTAAAATTCTTGTTGTGTGTGGTCGTTTTCTGAAGATGACCTCTCCAAAGATTATCTCAGTCCTCTTAAAGTCACCAACAAATTTTTACACCTATCTCTGACCTCTTTCTAAGAGTTTAAGTCTGTTAATTATTCTTTCTATACTATATTCTATTTCAAAATGTGGGTAAGAGGAAAAGGTTGGACAAGTTAACTCTCATACTTTTGTTCAGCTCATTTACTAACACTATCCTGTGTCACAAAAAATGCTTATTAACCTGTGGGGTTTCCAAACTGAAACAACACAGTGTTTCTCGCTAATGACCATGAACTTCATCATCTTTACTCATCTCTGGCTCTCCACCACCTTTTCTTCTCCCTTCCCTGTCTCAGAGGAACAATGTTCCTTTCCACTGCTAACCTCTTTACTTGTTTCCTTGTAATTGTCCCTTCAAAATCCTCTGGGGCTTTGATCCATCAGTTGTCCTTGCTTTCTCATGTTTTCAACCTGACCCTTTTCATGAACTCCTTTCCTTTTCCAAAAACATGATTCTCTTTCCTGATCTGTCCCTTCTATCTCTTGAGCTATAATCTCATCTCTTTCTTTTCATTCTCAATTTTTTTTCGGAGATTAGTTTTGCTTGGCTACCTTGAATTTCTCATACTTTAACCAGTTAAAATACCTTAAACTCCTGGAAGCTAACTTTCACCTCCATTACCCTAAAGAAACTTCTCTCTACACAGTCACGAAGTGACTTCTTAATTAACAAATCCAGTGGCCTTTTTTCAATCTTAATCCTCTTCAATTTCTCTGAAGGATGTGACCCTCAACTACCCTGTCCTTTTTCTGCTGTGTCTACACTTTATGTTGAACTCCCTGGTTTGATCCTTACCTTTCTGACTTCTCTGGCTTTATCTTGTTTTTTTTTCTTTCTCTTTCAAAATGGAATCATTCTTATGGTTCTGTCTTTGACTCTTTCTTCTCATTGGAGGTTATCTTCCCCCATCCTTTGACGTTATACAATATTATTTTTCTCTTTTCTTTGGTCTATAACTGGTAGACTCTATTGTGGTACCTATCTTGAGTAGAGCCCAGATTTCTGGCATACTATGTCCTCTTCATTTTGTGACCTTTTTCCTTGTTTTAAATGCTTCTATAGGCTTTTTATGTGTGTTTTATTGTAAACATTATCAGTGTTTTTTGAAGATTGTTGTACAGAGTAAATAACGAAAGAACTTCTCCCCCATGCTTTTTGTAATACTGTTTCCAGCCACGCAGGCCCCTTGCTATTCCTCAAACACTGCAAGCACACTTCTGCAGCAGAGCCTTTGCCCTTACTGTCTCTATCCAAAGTGCTTTGTCCAGATATCATCTCATCAGAAAGATCTTTCCTGATAGCTGTATATAAAATAGCACTAACATCATCCAACTTGTCATTCTTTATCCACTTATTTTTCTTCATAGCACCTTTTTTTGGTTTGTTTTTAACCACCCAAGATAAAAATATCTAGTTGCTTGTCTTTCCCCACAAAAATGGAAGCTCCATGAGAGCATGTTGTCAGTTTTGTTCCCTGCTGTGTACCAAGTGCCAAGAACATAGCTGGTACAAAGGAAGCACATAGTAAATAGTGAATGAATGAATGGAGCATGTTCTTCCTTTCTGTTCCAGTGTCATCAATCTAGTTTAGCACTGCTTGCCCCTATCTCCTAACTACTGTAGTCAGAACCTGGAGATAAATCAGGGTTCATTTAATCCAAATATAATTTAGAGAGAGAAAAAGTTACCCATTTTGACTTAGAATTTGTTGTAGAATTCACTCACCAAATATTTATTCACCTATTACGTGCCTGTACCAGGCATGGGAAATAGTAAACAAATAAACAAAAAATTAGTTATTTATGGAACTATATTCTAATGATGTGTAGGTTATTTCATCTATTTTTTTATTTTAGAAGTTTTGGTTTTAAAAATAAAAAAGAATTCATGGTTGAGTCTGACTTAATAAGCAGATAATATGTTTGTGTGACTGGTTTATGTGACTACATCAATGACCTTGATCCTCAGTTACTAGAAACAATCTGGGGTCAAAAACAGCTATTTACTGCCCAAACTGCCAATCCACAGATAAAATACTGAGTCACAAAAACAGCTAACTAAAATTTCCCTTTAAAAAAATCTGCCTCGTATTAAATTTTTCCTTTAAATGTATGCTTTTGTTTTCCTTTAAATGTATGCTTTCTTATTTATTTATTTATTTATTTATTTATTTATTTATTTATTTATGGCTGTGTTGGGTCTTTGTTGCAGCACGTGGGCTTTCTCTAGTTGCGGTGAGCGGGGGCTACTCATCGTTGTGGTGCGCGGGCTTCTCATTGTGGTGGCTTCTCTTGCTGTGGAGCACAGGCTCTAGGCGTGCAGGCTTCAGTAGTTGCAGCGCATGGGCTCAGTAGTTGTGGCTCGCGGGCTCTAGAGCGCAGGCTCAGTAGTTGTGGCGCACAGGCTTAGTTGCTCCGTGGCATGTGGGATCTTCCTGGACCAGGGCTCTAATCCGTGTCTCCTGCATTGGCCAGTGGATTCTTAACCATTGTGCCACCAAGGAAGCCCGGTATTGCATAATCTTATAAGTAGAAAAGAAGATGGACAAGTATATATTTCAAGTTGTTATAGTTCATATGTTGCAAAACAGCTAGGGAATTCTGCTTCATTCAGGTATATTGCTGCCATTAGTTTTCTTAAAAAATATTATTACTGCTTCTCTCTTTCCATTAGAGCTGTTTCAAAACCAGAAAGATACAGTGGAGACAACATAATCTACAAACCACCAGGGGTAAGTTGCTATTTCTTAGTGTATAGTTTTTAATATAATTTAAGTACATATATAGTATTATCTGTAGTTTTGTACATGTTAATGTTCACAGAATCATAAAGTTTTAATATAGGAAGGAACCTTAAGGCATCATTTTGTGCTAATCCAAACCTTTCAAAGTAAAGATGAGGACACAAGCCTAAAGTCACACAGGCATTTAGTGGCAGAGCTGGGACTAGAGATCCCTTGATCCCCAGGCCTTTTTCACCTCTCTGTTTTGCCTTTGGCCTGGGACTCAAATTTTAAAAAAGGCTTCAGTGGTCTGTGATCATCACTCCAACTTGAGTGAGACTAGCCAAGCTCCCAAATCTCCTGGGGTATAAGTTCACCTGGTACTTGCCAGATACTAAGGAGTGCTAGGTTGTTTTTAACCCTTGGCTAAGAAGTTAGGTGTGTCTAAACTTAGAAGTAGCTGTTTAGGCCCAGGTGATGGTAGCCACAAAAAAGAGAGACAGAAATCACAGTATTGTCACCCCAAATTGACCTAACGGTCTGTCATTGCAATTTTCACACACACACAAATAGAAACCTATGGATTTTTTTTTTAATTCATAGTTTTCATTTTAATGTGTTTTTTTTGTGGCATTTTGACACTGAAGTTTTCAACTTTTCTGTAGTCATATGAATGAATTTTTTGCTTAGAAAGCTCATTTCCTATTTTGAATTCATATAGGTATTTGCCTGTATTCTCTGCAATTGTATTTCTTTAATAATAGCTTACATAGTGTGACCATCTCTGGATTATCAGAATCTATGTGTCTCTCAGTGTAGTTTTCTTGTTAAGAGCACAGGCTCTGGAATGAGACTGTTTTAATGTCAAATCTGCCACCTTCCTTACCACCTCACACCAGTCAGAATGGCCATCATTAAAAAGTCTACAAGTAACAAATGCTGGAGAGGGTGTGGAGAAAAGAGAACCCTCCTACTCTGTTGGTGGGAATGTAAATTGGTGCAGCCACTATGGAAAACAATATGGAGGTTCCTTAAAAAACAAAAAATAGAGTTGCCATATGATCCAGCACTCCCACTCCTGGGCATATACCCAGACAAAACCATAATTCAAAAAAGACACGAACCCCTATGTTCATAGCAGCACTATTTACAATAGCCAAGATATGGAAACAACCTAAATATCCATCGACAGATGAATGGATAAAGATGTGGTACATATATATAATGGAATATTACTCAGCCATAAAAAAGAATAAAATAATGGCATTTGTAGCAACATGGATGGACCTAGAGATTATCATACTAAGGGAAGTTAAGTCAGAAAGAGAAAGACAAATACCGTATCACTTATATGTGGAATCTAAAATACAGTACAAATCAACAT
Source organism: Balaenoptera ricei (assembly GCF_028023285.1). Lineage (NCBI taxonomy): Eukaryota > Metazoa > Chordata > Mammalia > Artiodactyla > Balaenopteridae > Balaenoptera > Balaenoptera ricei. The sequence continues at coordinate 91,048,212 of NC_082644.1, read as the reverse complement.
ATCTACGAACAGACTCACAGACATAGAGAACAGACTTGTGGTTGCCAACGGGGAGAGTAGGTAGGGGAGGGAAGGAATGGGAGTTTTGGATTAGCAGAGGCAAACTATTACTGTATATAGGGTGGATAACCAAGGTCCTACTGTATAGCACAGGGAACTATATTCAATATCCATAATGGAAAAGAATATGAAAAAGAATATATATATATTCTTATATAACTGAGTCACTTTGGTCTATAGAAAAAATGAACACAACATTGTAAATCAATTATACTTCAATAAAATAAAAAATAGAATCTGCTACCTTCCTAGGTGTATAACTCTGGGAAAGTTTATTAGCTTCTCTGTGCTTTAGTTTGTTCATTAGTAAAAACAGCCATGATAATACTGGTACCTGCTTTATCGGGATGTTTCGAGGATTAATTGAGTCAACACATACAAGGTGTTTACAGTGGTAAAACAGTGCTTGGTCACAGTAAGTTGGCTTAGGTAATGTTAGCTATTTACCATCATTTTAGGCACTTCATAGATACGATTTTGAGTGAATGTGGAAACAGATACTGCAGTTAATTAATTTTAGAGATAGCCATACCTTAGATTTATATAGTATCATGTATTTTTCAAGGCTTTTTCACTGGAAGTCTCCAGATTTTCTTCTAACATTTTTGAAGGGAGAGATAGCTAAATTAAATCATTAGGATAATTCTTCTTTTCACAATGTCTGCCTGCTATTGATGAAGATACTGGTAAACATTTAATTGACGCAAATCCAAGGGAAAGCAGAAGGCTTACACATCACAGGTTGGATAATCAGGTCCCCGATAATCACAGAGTTATCAGCTTATTACCATCTATAGCCCTCTTTCTCAGGAGTTCCATGTTTTTTGTTTCTTTTGTATCCTGTGTAGATTTTCTGGGCTCATAGATGGCTTTAAGAATGCATTTTTGCTAGCACAGGTTAGATTTGTTTAATTTTTTTTCTGTTTTTATAACAGCATTCTGCTCCAGATATGGTGTACTTGGGATCTATGACAAATTTTGATGGGACTTACAATTGGATTCAAGATAAATGTGTTCCTCTTGTCCGAGAAATAACATTTGAAAATGGAGAGGTACGGACTTTCTAATGTGTGTTGTTATTTTTAATTAAGATTTCCAAAAGAGCAAGCTTCCTCCACCCATCTTACTATTTTACCACAGAACTTATCAGTTATAAAAATCATACAGTGAACATAAGTACATATAGCTATTTCCGTAATACAGGTCAATGGTTCTCCACCTCTGCTATCCCAGAACCCCACTGTTGTATTTCCTGCAATAGCAGTGGTTCATGACAGCCTTGAAAATGAGTTTGAAAGTGCCTCTCAGGGGATTCTGATCACACCCTTGGTTGAAGATCCTTGTTTAAGGGGACTGCTTTAGAAGCAGTGCTCTGCAGATTTTAGTTACAATTAATTACATACAGTGAATAATCCTTTGGTATAAAAAGGTTTTTCTGATTCCTGTCTATCCTAAAAGAATGAAACTGTGTTCTCTTTCCATCGTAAATAATGAAAGCAATTATCAGTTATTATGTAACTGTCCTCAGTGATCCCATGCGCCTGAAATAAAGCCCATCCCAAACTCTGAACAACTCCCACAAAAACAAAACACAAAAACCTAAGAGGTTGGAGGAGCCAGTACAAAGAGCTGTGTCTGTGAGGTGCATCTCTCTGTTCTTTACTGTATTCGAAACATATCTTTCATTTCATTTTACTCCTTCATTTTCAAAACCCTCAGTCTAAGAATGTAATTTTAAAAAAACATTAAAAAAAGTTCAAAAAAACCTTTCTATATGCATACTTACTTCAAAGAATTTTAAGTGCATAGCTCAGGTATTGAATACACAACTGAAGAAATTATCACAGAGTAAACACACCCATATAATCCCCACCAAGTCAGAGGTTGGCAATTCTGTAAAAAGTCAGATAGTAAATATTTTAGGCTTTGCAGTTCATATAGTCTCTGTTGCAACTACTCAACTTGGCAGTTGTGGCACAAAAGCAGCCCTTGATAGTACATAAATAAGTATGGTTGTGTTCCAGTAAAGCTTGCTTGCTTGCTTATTGTCTTAGTTTTAATCAAATGAACATCCCTTCTACTTTCTCAGTTCTCAGGGCTTCAGGTATGTTTAGCTGAATTAACTTACATTTTTATTGTATCATTTAGTCCTTAGAGGCTCAGAAAGATCTAGTAACCTGTCACGATTATTCACCTGCTTTGACAGTTCTTACAGGGATACTTTCAAAACAGAATTTAAAGTTATGGAGCTGGAAAATCTTAATTAAACAGAGGTCTGTCCGTCTTCCCCCAGCCCTGCCTCCCGCCCTACAGTAGTTGGCATGTTTAATAATTCTTTAGATTTATTACATGTTGTAACCAACTACCCATAAATCCTTTAAACTATGGGGAAAGATTTGTTAACCTCTGAACCTGGTTGTCTTGCTACCCCTCTCCTGAATCCTTTAATACCTGCTGGGTAAAGAATATGTTGGTATGGATGTGGACATGGGTACACCTGGAAGCTCTAGCAGCATAAACTACCAGCTACTATGTTAATGTATGTACTGATAAATTAGTTTAGCAAACTAATTCACATAGTTTCGAACTATTAATCTGTTTATTACTTGTCTCTTTACAGCTGTTATTTCATCCATATTTGTGTTTTTTTGTTTAAACAATTTTTTGTTTACTTACAAAATTAGTAATTTTGTTTATTACTAATAAAGTAATATATTTGTTTCTACTTTTAACTTCTTAGCTCTCAAATTTTCCAAAAGGTAACTGCTGAGTCTTCTTTCCCAATTAGTATTTATTCAGCAACATTTGTGTCTTCATTTATTCAGTCATAGGTTGATTACACATTGTGTACAAAAATCTGTGAGCAAAGGAGAAGTGAAGTAAGATTCTCTGTCTTTAAGGGGTTTTCAATCCAGTAGTTCACATGTACAGACAATATAAAGACATGCCCCATGCCACATGAGGGGCACTGAGAATATGTTCTGAGAGTTCAGAGGAGAGAACTCAGTTCTACCTTTGGCAGAAATGGGATAGAATCAGGAATGGCTTTCTAAAAGAGGCATTTCAGTCCTGAAACAAAAGGGATAAAAGAGAAAGAGAAGTACTAATGGAAACAGGGAATTAAGAGGAGGGGACAGTGCATTTTATGTTGAGCATTGAAGGTACTGGAACTGGACTTGGAGATATAAATAAGGGACCAATTTGAGGTGGTGACTGAGATTGTTGACCTAGTTGAAGTTGCCAGGCTAGTGCAGAGAAGTCCAAAGACAGAACCATGGAGGAGTAGTGGCAATTAATGTGTTGGGAAAGAAAAAATGTGAGCACAAGAGATAAAAAGTGAGGAAGAAGAAATTCTAAGTCAGTTTGCTAAAACATCATTGTAATGCCAGGAGCTGGGGGTAAGAGAGATGGGAAGTGACTGCTAATGACTATGGATTTCTTTTAGGAGTGATGAAATGTTCTGGAATTAGATAGTGTTGATGCTTGCAATCTTGTGAATATAATAAAACCCACCAAATTGTACACTTTAAAATGCTGCATTTTATGGTATTTGAATTACAGTCATCTCTTGCTTTCTGCCGGGAATTGATTCCCAGACCCCCACGGATATCAAAATCCTCGGATGCTCAAGTCCCTTACAGTTGGCCCTCCAGTATTTGTGGGTTCCACATCTATGGATTCAACCAGTCGTGGATCCTGTGGATATGGAAGGCCGACTATATATCTCAATTAACAAAAAAAGGTGAACTTGATGAAAAGCTTAATCATTTATCCTATGTATGAGTGGAACAGGCTTAAACATAGAGACAGGAACCAGAAGAAAACTCTTATCCTATAAATTAGGTTCCAGTTTCAGTTTTTTTAGGGTAAGGACATGTGTGCTTTCTGCTGAGGCAGTTCCTAAATTACAGAGAGATAGGCAAAAGAATTGTTAATGGAAATGATTTTATTATGAGGCCCTTTCTGGACTTTTTTTATGAGTCAGAACTTAGCATTTGTCAGAGAGAATAAATGATCAAAATATGCTGTCTACTTATCACATTTCTCTTGTATTCTCCAATAACAATAATAAAATTTTTTTAAGTAACAAAAATTTCAAGGTATTTTTGTGTATGTATACATACAAGGTATATAAACATACACATATATAGTGGCAGGTATTTGTTAATAATGTTGATAAATTGTGTATGGGTTGAAAACTGGCTGTTATAGGGTTTTTGTCTTTTGTTCTGAATCACACTTTTCAGCTTTTGGTAGGTCTCATGTAAGTGGAGTGGTTTTTGCAATAAACCTTAGAATAAGCATAAGTTTGCAAATCAGTTAGATTTATTTATTGCTGGTACACTCAGTTTTTCAGTGTTATCCGTGAAGACTGTTTATCCCCTCGTAAAATCAACATCTTGAAAAAGAATCAGCATAGTTCCTCCTTTGGTCAGCTCACGTTTTAAATGTCATGGCTTCATCCAATACTAGCTAACAGGTCAGCCCAGTGATTACTTTAAGGCAGGTCAGCATCTACAGTACAGCAGGACATGTGAGTCCTCTGAGTGCTTGGATACTTCAGGTGGAGGGCATGCGTTCCTTCTTCCATTAAGGCATTTATTTACACCATTGGATCTCTTTCCTGGGATGTTGCCGCTGTTGCATGTTATGTGGGCTGGGTTTAAAGTTGTTCCTACCTAGAAAATAGCTAGAGCTGAATGGAGAGGCCTGATAATTCTCACTGAATACTTCTCTATACAGGAATTGACAGAAGAAGGACTGCCTTTTCTCATACTCTTCCACATGAAAGAAGATACAGAGAGTTTAGAAATATTCCAGAATGAAGTAGCCCGACAATTAATAAGTGAAAAAGGTAGACAGATTAAGGTGTTTGTTTATATCCTTCCTTTCTCTATTTTTTTACCTTCTCCCTTTTCCATTACATTAATACTCACATAAACATTTTTGGGTTAAAAACTTAACAAATTATTTTAACTCTACTCAACTCCTGAATTTACATGAAAACATGGGGATGGGAGGCGTTAGTAGAGATAATATGAAGCAATAGCTTTAAAAACAAAAAAACAAAAAACCCTGACTCTTTTAGCTCTCTAAAATCAAACAGCATGAAAAGTGGGGTCATGGGTGGACAGTGTTAGTTTGAGGCACTTTCTTCCAGCACCTTGATACTTGTCTGGTCCTTTTCTAATAGTCCCAGAAATATTGCTGAGAGAACTTACACAGTCAGATTAACATTTACTGTATTTCCAAATGGAAGAAAGTTGAGTAGTTCTCTGCAGACTTCTCCAAAGCATCAAAAAGGAATTTGAGGTATCACCAGCTTTCCCTCTGTAGTTAGAGAAGAAAGTCAAACAAGATAAACTGAAGGCTTTGTATAGAGCCATGCCCATATTAGTCACTGTAAATATTTTTGGGGTTGAATTGGATTAAAAATCAACCAATAGCGACTGGAAGGGCATCCTTCATCCTTGATGAAATGAAGATGCTCCCATTTTTACCCATTTAAAGAAAATTTAAAAATTCACTATAGCATTTGAATTTGGGTTGAGTTCCTATAATTTCTAAGGAAATTATACTCTCTGCCCTAAGAATTAAGATCCTACCTTTTTAAAGTGTTGTAATATTTAGGTTTTAGTTTCTGTGGTCTATATTGCTCTAAAGCATGTTGGGTTTTTTTAGTATGTCACTTTTTATGAACTTGCAAACTTATGAGAATACACTGTGGAGGGTTGACTATTGTGCTAGACAGAAATGTCTTAGCTGATTGCATGTCCTCTTCCTCTTTTGACCCTCTAAAGAATATTCTAATCTACCTCTCCAAATTCTATTTCTTTTAAAGGTACAATAAACTTTTTACATGCTGACTGTGACAAATTTAGACATCCTCTTCTGCATATACAGAAAACTCCAGCAGATTGCCCTGTAATAGCTATTGACAGCTTTAGGCATATGTATGTCTTTGGAGACTTCAGGGATGTATTGTAAGTATTCATTTTGGTTTTTTAAAATTACTGATATATGTCTCAAAAATGAACTTAAAATAATTGTTTGAATATTTTAAATAACGCTATGTTGAAATACTTTGTTATTCGGAGGGAAGAGTTTTTTTTTTTTCACTCCAGAGTATAGTGTAATTGACTGTGGGGAATTCCCTGATGGTCCAACGGTTAGGACTTGGCGCTTTCACCGGTCAGGGAACTAAGATCCCGCAAGCTGAGCAGTGCGGAAAAAAAAAGAAAAGAAAATGTTAATTGACTATGAGAATTATGATATATCCCTATAGAAATGCCAGCATTAGATGATCCTAAATGCTTGGGAATTAATCTCTGAAAGAAAATTTTTGACCTATGAGAAATTCGTTTTGAATTGAGTTTGGTCTTTGTCAGCACATCAAGGAAAGTAGGTTAATCCTAGGTAGGTTAAAGGAAATGGGTAATATTGCTGCTCATTTGTGACTGTGTCTACCAAGAATATTAGTGGTATTTAAGACCCAGAAGATGGCTATGACAAGGCATTTATAAGGGCATACAGCTAGGAACCTTTCCAAGAACAGATATGCTTTCTGACTCTATTTTCACCTTTCCATAGTATTAATAAACATATAAACCTTGTAACTACCACAGATATTACATTTTTATCAGCTTTCTGAGATGTTAAATACAATGGTTAAAAATGGAAATGTTTCTTCATATATGAAAAATTTAAGCAATACAGGTATTAATTCAAACTAGACCTTTTCTTTTCAAAATTCATTTAAATAACCCCCTTTTTTAATGTCCAAAGATTAAATTTCACAGTTAGAGGGTGATTTGAAGTCCTGCTGCAGGATGAATTACCTCACTCATTTCTAAATATTTCAATAGAGATGTGGTTGTTTGATAGAAGACTCTCAGTCCTCATACAGCGAGGCCTACGTTTGAGTCCTACCTCGGTGAAGTCACTTAACTTCTCTGTTCTTGTTTCTTTACACTTAAAATATGGTTGGTGGTACAGCCTCCCTGATGGGATTGTTACAGAAATTAACGAGAGATGATGGCTGTGTTATGAACCTTAAAGTACTTACAGATACTGTTTTTATTTTACCTGTACTCAAAAGAATACCACTTAGCATATTAACTCATTGAAAATTTATGCGGGTCTTCTATACGACAGTTGTATAATATAAACCAAGTCATATAAAAACCAACGGTTTAAAGTTTACTAAGACTGGATCCCTGCCCTCAAAGAACTCGCAACCAGGTAGAAAAAGGAGACAAGCTGGGTAACAGGCAGTTGTTTTATAATGTGATAAGTGCTCTGGCAGAGTTCAGCAGAGGGGGCACCTGATTCAAGATTTCTGGAGATGTTAATGCCTAAGGTAGGACCTAAAGTTCTCTAGAAGTTTTTCATGGAAGTGAGAGGGAGACAGGGCTTGGAGAAAGGTGATGTTGGCAGAAACAAGTACAGTCTCTTGGCTGAATATGAGTGGACAGCAGGGGTATTGCTGAGGGATGAGGTCAAGAGAAGTAAATAGGAGCTTGTTCATGAAAGCCCCTACATGCTGTGTTAAGGAAGTTTGATCCTGAAAACTATGAAGAGCCAATGAAGGATTTTAATCAGGGGATTGTTTTTTTAAAGATCACTCTGAATGCAAACTGGAGAATAGATTAGAGGGAGTCAAAATAGGATCTAGGAGGATGTTCAGTAATCCAGGCAAGAGTTGATGATACATTCTTAAGTGAATGAATTTCCAAAATTCTGGCAGTAGCACTAAGTAAAGCTAGAGAGAAGCAGGATTCTTGAGACTTGTTTTTAGGTGGAATAGGAGGACTTGGTATTTCAGTAAGTGGGGGAGGGGCGAGGCCAGCCCTGATGACCAGGACTCTGATTTGGACAACTAACTGGGTTGTGGTGCTACTAACTGAGCTGGGAACTTAGTGGAGAAGCAGCCTTGTGGTAAAGATGATGAGTTCCCTTTCTTGGTGTATTGAATTTGAGGTGCTTGTGGACTACAAAGGAGAAGAGTGTCCAGAATGGAGTTTACATGGCTCTGGGATTCAACAGTGAGATAAGGGCTGGGTCTTGAACACATGAGGATGTAGTTGAAGTTACTGAAACAGATGAGATGACCTAGAACAGGGTTGAAAATGGAACCCTGATGAATACCAGCAATTAAGGAGAGGATAGAAGAAGGAACATGTGCAGAAGACTGAAGAGGAGGAGGAATCAAAGATGTGAAAGAAAATACAGAAAAGAGTAATATGGTAATTGCGGGAGGAGCACTTCTAGCAGGAAGGAATGCTCAACCAGAAGATAAGGATGGAGCATCTGTTAGAGTTGACCCTCAAAAGGCTGTATTGCAATGAATTGAAGAGTGTTTGGTGAGGAAATGAAGATTTTGATATGAAGATTCTTGCAAGAAGCTAGCCTCGAAAGGGAAAGAAAAATAGGGAGATAGCTCCAGAGAGACATAGGGTGAAGTAAAGTTTTAGCTTTTCTTCCCCCCACCCCCCTTAGGGTAACAAGAAACTAACCATGATTAAATGCTTGTGGGACAGAATCAGATGGATTTATTGAAGAGAGAGGGAAAAGAGGGGCTCACTGATAAAGGAAAGCCATAAGGACCACAGAGGGAATGAGGAGCAAAGGAAAGGAAATAACCTACCCTCTCTAGTGAGAAAGCGAAGAAAGGAACGGTGCAGCATTTCGTTGGGTTGTTTGGGGATTATGGTGTTAGTGACAGCAGCAGAAGACTGCTGAGGATCCTGTCTGATTCTTGTTTTTAACTATGGCTAAGGAAGCAAGATCATTTGCTGAGTGAGGAGCTGGGGGATAGTTGAGAGGGCAGGACTATGCTGGATTTAAAAAGGAAGAGTAGTTGTTCCCAGAAATCCACCATAAAGATCCAGATCTCCCTAACAATCCGGCATTTATTTGGATTAAAAATTGGAACTCATACAGTCCGCTTAGCAACTGTGTGAGCGTTGACTGTTGTGCTAGACAGAAATGTCTTAGCTGATTGCATGTCCTCTTCCTCTTACTTCATTGGCTTGCCTCCAGAGGCTGCAAGCTCAAGATAAAAGAACAAACTTTTTAGGAGAGGGGGCAGCTGTTCTAGTGGTTGAGCTCGCTGCAAGAGTTTCCAGGCAGTGACTGTGTTTGGCATTAAAATGCTGCCCTATTCATGGGTCATTTGCATGAAGTCTTATCAGGCCATTTCCCTACCTTTGGTAGTGGATAAATCTTGGGGTATTTACTTCTTCCTTTCACTGGAAATTTGCAGCCCTAATTATGAAGTCTCAAATTAGTGGAAGTCAATAGGATGCTGACTCAGGTTAGGTTTACCAATCAGCAACCAAACTATGCCCAACTTTGGCTTTTATTCCTAGGAATGTTGTTACACATGAAGGGAAACCTGTGACAAATTCCATCTTGGCTATCTTAAGTTTTTTCCTCCAGTTCTGAAGTCGGGTTTAAAACACTCTAGCACTTCCAGTCCCATCTTGGTGTCTGTTTCTTAGAGTATCCAAACTAACATAAATGGTCATATTCTTTATCACATGACCCAGTCCCCCTATCTTCCAACCATAGTTCACTGGACCAAGAGATGGGCACTTGACCAAGAAAAGCTAATTTATCAGCTGGCAACATTCTGCTTGTGCCCTGGTGCCAAAAGACACTGAGTCAATAAGATTCCCCAAAGAAATATGGAAATGGGAAATGATCCTTTCCCATCCTGCAAGTGGTTAGTCCTGTGAGCAGGGAGGGAGATAAGAGAAGTGACTGTATTTAAAGCTTTGAAACAAATTACTTCTTTAATTTCTCCCTTAGGTGCCTGATTTCCCCTCCTAGGCACTATTTCCTCTAATATTTTTTTAATTGTAAGGAGGCACATGCTGTGTGAGCTACAAACTGAGCCTATGTGAATAGATAAGTGTTAAAAATCAAAACATGCAGCAAAGTGAATCAGACACATTTAATGGCTTGTGTAATTGTTATTGTGCTGCGTGGTAATTAAGGCTTAAATGATCAACAGTTTCCATAAATTAGTGTAATTACTATTACTTTTGCTTAGTAGCGCGGCATTTCTGGGGTTAAGTGGCGGAAGTATGGTTGTGGTAAGGAGAGAGAAAGCAGATTTATGCTGCACTTTCCTCCCATGCTAGAGGCAGGCACTGCAGCATGGTGGGGGCAGGGCGAGGTGCTAACCAGTGTTGTGTTCATCTCTTCCTTATGGCAGAGAAAATGAGGGTGAGGTAGGTAACGTGACCAGCAAGGCCACACAACTCCTTAGTGGCAGGGCTAGGAGTCCTGTCAGAGCATACTGAACCCCCAAATCCCAAGCTCAGAACACTTGATACCAAAAGCAGTTACATTTTCAGTATATATAAAAGCAGTGTAAGTGTGAATGTGAAAGATGTTTGAAGAGACAGTATTGCTAGTACCTGAAACTAAATCACAGATCTCTAAATCCTTAGTTTTTTTCTATAGTCTGACCAGGCTGGTTTCTTGCCAAACGTAAAGGAAAAAAATTTTATATGGAGATGGGAATGGGGGGAAGTGTTGAAGCCCAAGAGCACATAAGGGTAGGTCTAGGAAATGTGCTCCAGTCCGGAGAGAATAAATGATGGGGTCTGGTATAAGACTGTGGAAGGGCTTTCTAGAGAATCTTACCTTCTAAAAAACTGTGGCCTGCAAATACCCTACCATCTGTTGCTTTGCTTAAGGGTTCTTATGTAAGCTGCCACTGGAGCCCCAGTGATGGGAAAAAGCAGCAGGGCAGACTTCAGGTCACTCCTAGGAAAACTAACAAACAAACAGGCTACTCTAATGCTAATGAGTTCCCCAACTCTGGGCTCTAGGTCATTTATTCCAAATCCCTAAATCACTGAGCATTATGATCATAATTCCTTGAACTACTCAGGGTGAGGGTAGTTGTGGTGAGGAGATGAGATGAAACTGAAACTAGAGGGGTGGGGTATCTCCCTAATGTAGCAATTTGGTTGTCTGCCACGATGAATTAGCCTGTCTCATTGAACTTAGAGGGAACAAACCAGGAATTGAATGAAATGATAAAGAACTTGGAGGGACAGGTAAGAGAAATGTTTAAAATCAGGTCGCCGTTAAGTTCCCTTTTAACCCTGAGAATCTGGTTTTGTTCTTCATTGTCTAGGGGGTTCTTTTTTTTTTTTTTACCCAAATCAGGCTTTTCTTAATTGAAAAAAAATGGTGCCGAGAAATCTTTTTTTTTATTAGTTTTTTTTTTTAATTTTTAAATTTTTATTTTTTTATACAGCAGGTTCTTATTAGACATCAATTTTATACACATCAGTGTATACATGTCAGTCCCAATCGCCCAATTCAGCACACCACCACCCCTACCCTGCCGTGGCTTTCCCCCCTTGGTGTCCATACGTTTGTTCTCTACATCTGTGTCTCAACTTCTGCCCTGCAAACCGGTTCATGAGAAATCTTTTTAAAAGGCAAATCTTATTTACTTTTTATTATCTCTTGCTATACTAACTGCTTTGTAATGGCATTAGTAGATGTTCATCCAATGCTTTGCTTTTAGTTTCATCTGCTTATTACAAGATTAAGAGTTTGACCACTTTGAATGTATATATCTGGAATATATCCTAATATTTATCAACTACCCATCTGCCCTATTACCCACCTCTCCTGTTCATCTGTATAGTTTTGATTCTCTGAATGTGTCTCTCCTGTCAACCACTGGGCAATATACGTACTTATCGTACAACTGATATTGATACATAGTATTTATAAGTACTTTTTATTTTACAAATCATTCCAGTATATTTTACCTTATTTGGTCCTGCCAGCAAAATAGACATCAAACACTGACATAGCCAGGCACTGTACCAGCCTTACTTTATACTTTTGTATGTGTTTTCAGTTAATCTATAACAAGCTTAGAAGATAGATATTATTTCTACTTTTACAATAAAGAAGTTAAGCTCTGAGAGATTTATAAACTTTACTAAAGTGGAGTCACTATAGAGGCGATATAGCATAGTGGTTAGGTGCACAAGACTCTAGATCCAGACTGCTTAGATTCAAATCCCGGTCTGTTACCTATTAGTTATATCACCCTGGGCAATTTCTTACCACCTCTATGCCTCTGTTTCCTCATCGGTAAAATAGGAATAATAATAGTATCTACTTAATAGGGTTGTTGTGAGCATTAAATGAATGTGTATATCTATAGCTCTTAGAACAGTGTCTGATACATGGCCAGTGCTATTAGAAGGCTAGCTATGATTATTATAGGCAATAATATATTTGGATTCAAATCCAAGTCTGTTAGACTATAAAAACAATACAGTTAAGTTAAATAAAGCAGTTGTTCTCATTTTACATATCAGAAAGCTGAAGCTCAAAGATGTTAAGTAATTTAAAGGGCAAGATACAGTGTTTTTACACTGTAATACATTGAATGAGTTCAAACTATATTATTGTATAAGTTGAGTCAAAAAGTAGAAAACAATATTAGGAAATTGAATCCAGCATTGTTATGAAAGAAGAATAATATATCACAACCAAGTGGGCTTTATCCCAAGTGTGCAAGGCTCATTCAACCTTCAAAAATTAATGAGAGTAATTCAGCATATACTGATTACAGCAACATATGCAAGATGCATTTGACAAAATTCAATATCCATCATGACAAAAATGCTTAACAAACTAGGAATATATGGAAACTTCCTCGATCTGATAAAGGACATTTACAAAGAACCTACTGCTAATATCATATTTAATGGTGAAAGACTGAATACTTTCCCCTTAAGATCAGGAACCAGGCAAAGATGTCTACTCTCTTTGTATGTGTGTGTTAAGTATATCATTTGTTCCTTATTTCTGATTATAAAAATTTTATCTTCTTTGTGGATAATTCTTAAAGTTGATAAAATGCCAAAGAATAAATTAAAAATCACCCATAAATCCACAAGAGATCTATACATATGTTATAAAATTAGAGCTATGCTATTTTATGAATTTTCTTTTTAACTTATCCACACATTATAAACATCTTCCCATGTCATTAATATTTTTCTGTTATTTCTAATGGTCAGATAGCTTGCCTTTGAATGGATTGTTTCATGATTTGTCTAAATAACCCCTGTTGTTTGAAATCCAGGTTTTTCCCATGAAAAAATAAATCACACTGCTAGTAATGGGACTTTACCTGACTCATCCTCATTAACATTCCTGTAGTTTTGGGTGCTGTGGAACACTTTACTTGAGTTCTGTGACACCATCATGATTTTCCCTTTTTTTTCCCTTTTTTTTTTCAGTGCTTTCATTGTCTTTTACTGATTGTGCTTCTTGTCTTTCACCCTTTGTAATAATGATCATAGTGCTGTGCTGTCTAATATGATAGTTACTAGCCCTATATGAATACTTAAGTTTACATTAAATTAATTAAAATGATATAAATTAAAAGTCAGTTTCTCAGGCACTGTAAACCCATTTCAGGTGCTCAGTGGCCACATGCGGGTAGTGGTTCCTGTATTTGACAGCATAGATAGATATACAATATTTTTTGGTCTTCACACAAGTGCTCCATCCTCCTCTCTGGATAGCAGCAGCTTCTGCTGCTGTGCTGTAACTTCTATGGATGTGGTTCTGATTTATCATGACAGGACTTAGCGTGAACTCTGTATGACTTTATAACTCTTTGACTTTATAACTCTATGACTTTGTAACTCTAATCAAATCATCTGACTGTGTTCCTTATATCTCTTAGTTCACATCCTCCAGGATCTGATTGGCTCAACACACATAGATTGGTTCCCTCTCCACTCCAAATTATATGTTCCCCCCCTTTTTTTTTCCAGCTTTATTGAGGTATAACTGACAAAAATTGCATATATTTAAGATATATTTTGATATATGTATACGTTGTGAGATAATTACCACAGTCAAGCTCATTAACATATCTATTACCTCCCGTAGTTACCTTTTCTGGTGAGAACAATTAAGGTCTATTCTCTTAGCAAATTTCAAATATACAATACAGTATTAGTACTGTAGTCACCATGCTGTACATTAGATCTCCAGAACTTACTCATCTTGCATAACTGAAACTTTGTATCCCTTGACCAACACTTTCCCATGTCTCCCACCCACTCAGTCCTTGGTGCCCACCAGTCTGTCCTCTGTTTCTGTGAGTTCTGTTTTTTCATATTTCACTTAGCATAATGTCATTCAGGTTCATCTATGTTGTCGAAAATGACAGGATTTCCTTCTTTGTTAAAGCTGAATAACATTGCATTGTGTGTGTGTTTATAAACCTTACCCATATTTTCCTTATCCATTCATTGATTGATGGTCACTGGGTTATTTCTCTATCTTGGATATTGTGAATAATGCTGCAATGAACATGAGAGTGCAGATATCTCAAGATACTGATTTCATTTCCTTTGGGTATACACCCAGAAGTGGGATTGCTGGGTCATATGTTAGTTATATTTTTAATTTTTTGAGGACCCTCCATACTGTTTGCCATAATGGCCTTACCAGTTTACATTACTGTGAACTGCATACAAGGGCTCTCTCTTCTCCACATTCTTGCCAACACATATTATTGTCTTTTTGATAATAACCATTCTAACAGGTGTGAGTTTTGTAAAATCACTGTGCATTTTGCAAATCATTGTGGTTTTTGATTTGCATTTCCCTGATGCCTAGTGATGTTGAGTACCTTTTCATGTACCCATTAGCCCTTCATATATTATCTTTTGAGAAATGTCTATTCATGTCCTCTGCCCATTTTTAAATTAGGCTTTTGTTTTCTTGCTATTGAGTTGTTTGTTAGTTCCTTATGTTTTTGGATATTAAACCCTTACCATGTATATGATTTGCATATATTTTCTCTCATTCTGTAGGTTGTCTGTTCATTCTGCTGTTTCCTTTGCTGTGCAGAAGCTTTTTTGTTTGATAAAACTGCGCTGTCTATGCTTTTATTGCCTGGGCTTTTTGGGGTCATATCCAAAAAAGTCACTGCCCAGACCAATGTCAAGAAACTTTATGCCTATGTTTTCTTCTAGGAGTTTTACAGTTTCAGGTCTCACATTTAAGTCCTTAATCCATTTTGAATTGATTTTGTATATGGTGTGAGAGAGATACAAAATAAAATTGGGTAGGGGTCCAGTATTATTCCTCTTCATGCGATTCCCAGCACCATTTATTTAAAAAACTACTCTTTCTTGGGCTTCCCTGGTGGCACAGTGGTTAAGAATCCTCCTGCCAATGCAGGGGACATGGGTTCAAGCCCTGGTCCGGGAAGATCCCACATGCCGCGGAGCAACTAAGCCCATGCCCCACAACTACTGAGGCTGTGCTCTAGAGCCTGTGAGCCACAACTACTGAAGCCCACATGCCTAGAGCCCATGCTCCACAACAAGAGAAGGCACCGCAATGAGAAGCCCGCGCACCTCAACGAAGAGTAGCCCCCACTCACCACAACCAGAGAAAAGCCTGCGTACAGCAACAAAGACCCAACACAGCCAAAAATTAAATAAATAAAATAAATAAAACTACCCTTTCCTCATTGTGTATTCTTGGTACCTTTGTGGAAGATCAGTTGACTGTGAATGTCTGGATTTACTTCTGGGCTCTCTATTCTGTTCCATTGATCTATATGTCTGTTTTTATAACAGTACCATATTGTTTTGATTACTACAGCTTTGTAGTGTATGTTGAAATCAGGTAGTGTGATGTTTCCATCTTTGTTGTTCTTGCTCAAGATTGAGTTGGCTATTCAGGGTCTTTTGTGGTTACATATGAATTTCAGGACTGTTTTTTCTATTTCTGTGAGAAATACCATTGGGATTTGATAGGGATTGTGTTGCATCTCTAGATTGCTTTAGGTAGTATGGACATTTTAACAATATTAATTCTTCCAGTTCATGAACACAGGGTATCTTTCCATTTATTTATGTCATTTTTCATCAGTGTTTTATAGTTTTCAGTGTACAGATATTTAGCCTCCTTGGCTAAATTTCTTCCTAAGTATTTTCTTGTTTTTGATAAATATGTCCACTCCCACTAGTTCTATTTAATGTCATACTAGAAGTCCTAGCAAGTACAATAAGAAAATAAAAAAAAGGTGTTCAGACTGGAAAGAAACTTTCTTTGTAGATGACACAATTGTGTATGTTAAAAACTCCCAATGAATTCACAAAACAGCTCCTAGAACTGATAAGTGCTTTTAGCAGGATACAAGGTCAACTTTTAAAAAATCACTTTTATTTCTATACACTAACAGAAAACGGTTGGAAACCATTAAACTTTTGAAGTACCATTTATAATAGCTCCAAAGGAAAAAAATTTTAAAGGACTATTTAGGTATAAGTCTAACACAATATGTACAGGATCTATATGCTGAAAACTACAAAATGCTGATGAAAGAAATCAAAGATGATCAAAAGAAATGAAGAAACATACTGTGTGCATGGATTGGAAGACTCAGTACTGTTAAGATATCAGTTCTCCCCAAACTGACCTATAGATTTAATGCAGTCTCAATCAAAATCTCAGCTAGATTTATTGTAGATACAGACAAGCTGATTCTAAAATTTATATGGCAAGATAAAACTGGAATAACAGAAACACTATTGAAAAAGAAACAAAGTTGGAAGACTCATACTACCCAGTTTTAAGATATAATGTAAGCTAAAATAATCACGGCAGTGTAATATCAGTGAAAAAGTAGGTACATAGAGCTGTGGGACAGAATAGAGAATCTAGAAATAGACACACAAATATAGTAATTGATTTTTTTTAAAGGTGCCAAGACAATTCAGTGGAGAAGGATAATCTTTTCAATAAATGGTGCTGGACCACCTGAACACCTTCATACCAAAAAAGAAATTAAGTCAGAATTGATCACAGACCAAAATTGAAAGGTAAAACTCTTACAAGTAAATGTAGGAGAAACTCTTCATGACCTGGTGTTAGACAAAGAGTTCTTAGATAGGACACCATCCATAAAAGAAAACAATTGATAAACTGGCCTTCATGGTGTTAAGAACTTTTGCTCCACAAAAGATACTGTTAGAATATAAAGAAGATATATGAATGACAAATAAGCACATGAAAAGATGCTCAACATCATTATTCATTAGAGAAATGCAAATTAAAACCAGAATGAGATCCCATTATACATCTTTCAGAATGGCTAAATTAAAATACTGATAATACCAGGTGTTCATGAGGATATGGAGCAAATGGAACTCTCATACATTGCTGGTGGGACTGCAAAATGATACAGCCACTCTGGAAAACAATTTGTCAGTTTCTTAAAAAGTCAAACATACACCACCCATGTAATCCAGTATTTTTCCTGTAGAAATAAACTTACGTTCACACAAAAACCTGTGCACAAATGTTTGTGGTAGCATTGTTCACAATCACCAAAATCTAGAAAGAACCCAAAGTCCTTCAGTGGGTGAATGGATAAACTAGTTGTGGTATATCCACTCAATGGAATTCCATTCAATAAATAAAAGAACAAACATTTTTATGCATGCAGCAAAATGGATGAATCTCAAATGTAGTATGTTAAGTAAAAGAAGCCAGTCTCGTGATTATATGCTGTATGATTCCATGTCCATGACATTCTGGAAAAGGCAAATTATGGGAACAGAGAACAGATCAGCATGAGTTAAGGGGAAGAGGAAGATATGAGTTAAAAAAAAAAAAGGGTGTTGGTTCTGTATCCTATTTGTGGAGGTGGTAACAAGATGCTATAAGCCTATGTTAAAACTACAACTTAAGCCCCCAAAATGAATTCTACTCTGTAAATTTTTTAAAATAATAAAAATACTTCTCACCTTGTATGCATTTGTCAAAGCTCGTTTAAATGATACACTTAACATGTTTTGTGCATTTCACTGTATAAATTTTGCATCACCTAAAAATACTGTAAACAAAAAAGTAAGTGGAGGATGGGAGAGAAACACTTAGGTGTTCTGATTAGAAAAAGTATACCTTAAAGTGTGAAAATATAATTGAATTTATTACAGCAAGGGTCCATTTATTCTCCTTTTTTAGCAGATAACCATGTTGTCTGTTTTCTTGACAATATATTGTTGATTCACTGATTGTTACCTAATAATGATGGATAATTTCTAGCCACAAGCTAGATAAGAGTTCTTTTGTAATCTGTTTTCTACCACATCAATTCAGATTCACCCTATCTCTCATCTTTGCTTTTTGCTCACAATTCTCTCATACGTTGACAAAGGGAAAAAACTCAAGCTGGGGAAAAATCTGTTTTGAGTGTACTCTATGAATTTGTTACACTTAAGATCTAATTATAAATTATTGCTCGACTGGCAGAAGCAATTCACACTGTATTGGTTGTGATCATCTTTGAACGTTGTAAAATAACAAATTAGCAGGGGCTTTAAACATTATAGATTCTTTGCAGTTCTTTGAATTGAATGGATATATTTTAGCACTTTGCTGTGGGTGACAGATGATGTCAGATTAAATTTAAATTGATATCCTCTCAATGTTTATCTCTAGTGCATATGCAATTTCTTCTGTACCAGAGAACCTTTCAGAGGCATTCTGTCAATACAGCTACCTGACAGTCATTTGTATTTGTAAACTGTGCATTTGGCACCTGCTGGCCTCTGTTGCATTGGAGCTAGTGGGGAGCCAAAATGGGTGTACAATGAAGTTATTGGCTGTTACATCTCAGTGGGAGTTATTGAAGAGAAGAAAACAGCACTTGCAGGACCTCAGGAGAGGATAAAAAGAAAAAGAAACTGGTAATATTAACACAAGCCAGGTATGCTACCAAAAAAGTAGTGATTTAAAAAGTCAGTTCTGTTGAAGGAATTAAAGTGTTTGTGGACCTGCATTTTAATTCTTGTAATGGATATGAAAAACAAAGTGTTTCTATTTAAAAATATAATGAATTTTAATTAATTGATCTCAGTAGAGGACAATTCATATGAGCAGAAATATAAATTAAAACAATGGAAAAAATGCTCAATTTCTGAAGAGATGGAAATTAAAATGCTGGTGTCTTTTACTTATCAAATTAGTGAAACAAATTTTAATAATAAACAAAGACAAATGTGCTGGCAAGACTTCAGAGAACAAACAGGTAGACAAGTAGTAAATATCGATGTTTTGTGCCTATAATTTGCCCACACTTTGTTTAAAGTTCTTATTCTTTAACTTATTACTCCTACTCTATCAGATACAACTCAAGGAAATAATTATGAAGAAAAAAAGGCTGATGTATAAATCTGCTTAGCTTTATATTGGTCTGTTTTGCTACAGTGCATGTTTCTGTACTGCAGATTTGCTCATTACCATGATTGGGAATTATGGGAATGATGCCAAGTATATAGTGAGTTGTGTTGATTCATGTTATATTCCTCAGAATAGTATGAAGCCACCAAAGAAAGCTTTTTTTTACCATAAAAGACAATGCCTTAGTGGTATATGAAGACATTAAAAAAAAAAAAAAAAAAAAAGGCCACTTTCATGGCCTTGAGAAGTGCTTTGCTTTTCACAGTGTTAAGCTAGCCAGTGAAACTGCCTGTGTGGTTGAAGAAGTAGTGAAGAAATTTCCTCCTCTGTTTAAGAAAAACACGAAAAAGCTACACCCTGGTTTAGATTATTTTGATAAAATTGGTTGTGCTGGCAGTGAATGCCCTCAAGGACCTTCATACATCTCAAAAGAGGACTGCTAAGCTCCAGGTTAAGGTTACATAGGGTCACCTGGCTGACACAGGGCTCAAAGGCTGGAGGAGGCTGAAGGGTGCTAATATTTTTGCTCTAGGCTCTTAGTAGTACTCCGGTTACAAAGCTACATAGTTTTAAGTGGTTAGTCCCTAACACTATTTTTCCCTTGAGCCCCTATTACTTTTAGTATAATTTTGCAGAACATAAAGTTTTGCAGTTATATATATTAAGGAAAATATATAAATGCCCAACAGTAAGGGTGTAAGTCTTAGGACAGCATCTTGATAGACTCTGATGCATCTTTTACAATAAGCATAGAAAAATGTCTATAAAACAAATGCAAGTATTAGAACACAAAATTGAGTATCTACAATACCATGATTACAACTGTGTCAAAATGTTTGACATGTACCTGGCCTGTTTGTTAATACTTATGGTAGGATGGTGGGATTGTAGGTAAGTTTTTTAAAAAATTGTTTTTAATGTTGTGAAGTTGGTAAAATAGATATAAGTCTATTTAAATAGTTTAAGCTAAACTTTTATTTTACTTTGGTTTTAGAATTCCTGGAAAACTCAAGCAGTTCGTATTTGACTTACATTCTGGAAAACTACACAGAGAATTCCATCATGGTCCTGACCCAACTGATACAGCCCCAGGACAGGTAGGACTCTCGTTTGTTTTTCAGTGGGAACTCTTTTTCTTTTTCAATTAGTCTTGAGGAGACTCTGAAGCTCTTGCATAGGCTTGAGTTTCTGCCCCTGAATGTCTTTGTAAAGAAATTCTGAACAAACTCTAGATAATATACAAATTATGTTCCTTTAAAAATTTTAAACCTTCAGAAAAGTTGCAAGAATATTACAATATAGTTTCTTGATCATATAAATGAAGGTTGCCTGAGTAAATCCTTTGTGGAAAATGGCTATGAAAGGGTTAAATACAGTTGGCTTCATATAGAAGTAGGAGGTAGGGATTAGAAGCAGGTAATTAGTGAAGAAATCAGTGGATTCCATTAATTGTTCAAGCCTTCCTCTGTGGCTGAGAGATTGACCACACTATAAAGAAAATAATGATTTGATATCCTAAGAGCCCGCATCACTACAGTATTCATAATGCTCAAAACTTACAGTTTAATGCAGCTTTTCCATTTGAGATTTAGAATGCTTGACAACTATTTATCAACACAACTTTATATTTGCTTGATATATAGATATGTATTTTTTAACCTGAGAATTTTCTTCTGTTACAAGTAACTTTCTAAACTGCTGTATATGTTCCGCTTAAATATTCCTAAATTTGCATTTTGATGCATTATTGATTTATATCATGTCTATTACCATTATACTGAAAGGGAAGATGATATATACAAAAACTCTTATTGCCTATGCCCAGAACTTCAATCCACTATTTTGTCCAAAGAACCACCACATGTAAAAGAAAAATAAAAACTAAGTGAATTTTTCTTTAAGAGTCCAATTAAGTTCAGAGTTAAGAGTTCCTTTTAGGAATCTGATGACATGCTTTTTCCTTGAAATCTGAGGTCAGATTTTCTTTGATAATTAAGCAACTACAGATGCAGGAAAACTTTGTTGGCAGTAACCCAAAGTAGGCCTGCTTAGTATTTTATCAGATTAAGAAAAGATGTAGCTTGCTATTATTATATTATTCTGATTTGTTTCAGCTTCTCCATTAGACACTGAACTCCTTGTATTTATTCATCTTTGCATACTAATACATAGTTGGCACCAAATACATGTTTGTTTCATAGTAATATAGCTTCAGCTTAATTAAACAAAACATCTCAGCAAAAAAATAAAAAATATACTGGGGAAGGGGAACGTGACTAATGAGGGAAGTTTGTGGACACACTGCTTCCGATTATAATGGGAATGTGCTTTCTATATACATATATATATATCATGTACTATTATATGTACTATGTGCCTATGTAAACTACAGGAAATATTAAAACGATGATAATCATGTTTGTTCTTGAGGAGCTCATGGTGTAGAGATAGACTACACTGTCTTTTCTCTGAAATTATTGGAAGTCACTCTTATATTTCCACTGTATATTTTTATGTACTGTTGGTGTACAAGTAAAATACTACAGAAATTAATTTCTTGCAGTATTGAAGTGTTTTTCTTCCTTATGTCAACTGAGTTTTGATAATTGCTGGCATCCAGGTCTCTATCTTCAGAGTAGCTGCCTTTAATAATCTTAGCAGTCATTTGTAAGAGGGAAGGGTTCTGGCTAACTTAGGGTTATGCTGCCTCTACAGAATATTCTAGGAAAGCAACCAGGTGTCAGGTATTTTGCTTCTCCACCACACCTCAGAACTGTCATCAGGTTCATGGTTAATGGCTCTGTGGCAGCCCTGCCTTTGAGAATCTGAGTTAAGGGCATCTGAAACGGGGAAAGCAAGATTTCACACTTAACTCTTGTCTTTGGTACACAGTAGCTATATTTCATTGATTATTAAGCAAATAATTAAAGGGCAATTACCATTCATCTAATACTCTTAAAATATTATAACTATAAAATATACTGATGTAAAAATGTTTTATTCTTTCCCTTGTAGGAAGTCCAAGATGTAGCAAGCAGTCCACCTGAGAGCTCCTTCCAGAAACTAGCACCCAGTGAATATAGGTATACTTTATTGAGGGATCGAGATGAGCTCTAAAAACTTGGAAAAACAATTTGCAAGCCTTTCAAACAGCAGCATCAACTTACATGGTGGAAATAGTAAACCTATATTTTCATAATTCTATGTGTATTTTTATTTTGAATAAACTGAAAGAAGTTCTGGGTTTTTAATTTTTTTTTCTCCCTGACTCAAAATGTATTGTCATTTAATGTAGCCTCTTTTAAAAAATCTGCTAGGGTTAAAAAATAAATAAAAATCAGAGGCCTATCTTTACTTTAAATCTGAGGTCTATCTTTGCTTTAAATCTGTCTTGTAAAATTTTTCTAAATCAAGTGAAAGGTGACATTGCCAGAAATATACCATTAACTTGCACTACTAGGTTAGGGAGGACTTAGGGATGTTTCTTGTGTAGTATGTGCTTTTCTTTCTTTTCTTTATATATGATCACCTCTGTTGGTATTTTAGTTATCACATTTCTCAAAGCTAAGGGGGTACGTATTCTGGATACTTGGGGGGGGGGGAATAAATTAAAATTTTCACACTGTGTACTGTGTTTTACTGATTGGTTGGATATAGCTTATGAAAATTCCATAGTGGGTTTTTTTTGGATTCTTAATGTGTAACTTAAACATACTATGAAGAGGAGGAGAGCCATAAGCCAGAACATTTGGCAGGAATTGTCCTTATGAATTAAGAAAAAGAAAATGAAAAGTGTTATTAAATTTCTATGTGTTTGTCTAACAAAGTGTCATATGGATGGCATTTAAAACTTTGAATTATACCTAAATCTGGGAAAAGGAGATACTAGTGGAACAGATTACCAATATTGAACTAGATGTCTTTTAAGGCTCCTCCTATCATGATACTTAAATTTCCAAAGAGAAAAACCAACAGAGAAAATGTATTTCAGTAATTCTAACCTTCTTCTATCTTGTAGTCTTGTTCTAGTTGTATAGATCAAAAATGAAGACAATAAGGCACATAGGCTGTTTTGTTTTTTCCATTGTAAAATTGTTAGAGAACCCTACGCCCTATAGATTCCCTGATCTCCTAGGCCTGCGGTGTAGTCAAATGGGTCCCTGTGCCAGGCCTCAATACTGCCAGGGAACAAAACCAGAGGGAGAGGACCCTCAATGTCATATCAGGAAGCCCAATGCCAGAGGACAGGTTCAAAATTGGCTTTCCTCTGGGCCTGGGTTGGTGCTATAGGCCAAGAGTCATTTTATACTTGGAGTCTAAGTCAATCCCAGTTTGGGGAAAGATTATTTTTAAGCTTAAAAGGCTGACATGTGCCATTATATGTAGTATGTAATATATGTAACATCTTCCAATTCTTTTAAAATAAATATTTATAATAAATATTTAATGATTGTTATTTTTAAAAATCAGCCTAAAATTCTTAGTTATGCATGACTTACCCATCATTTCATTTAGAATAATAAATGAACACTTAACAAGGTAGTAAAGGGCATGTTTAGTAGAAAATGCTAGAAAAGCAGGACAGAGCTTCCTAAAGGTTGGGCCTTAGTTTTCTGTTCTCTTCATTGCTTTTAATCATTAACTTTGAAATCAGAGCTACAGTCTTCAGGTCAGAAGATGGACCAAATGTGAGGTGGTCAGAATGAAAAGTTACAAACATTAAACTAGCACACAAAACCAAAAGCAGCACCTGCAGTTGACTGGAATAAATTTGTAATCCTGTAATTGGCTTTTAAAAAATAGTAAACAAAAGATAACACTTAAGAATTGGGTTGCACAGAATGGTTTGAGAGTAGTTATTATGATAAAGGCCTCAAGGAGCACATGTTCAACGTGATCTAAGATAACTGAGTGGCTGTTAAAAAAGTGAGTGGATCTGAGACTTTATTTAGCATTCATGCATATGGGGACTTAAGCTCTAGCCCTGCCACTATCACTGTCTTCTCTAGAGTGTGAAGCCACTGAGGACAAGGATACTGAATTGTATGCCTGTATCTCCAGTGTCTAGCATTTCTGGACACTTAGTAGTCATCATCATATGTTTATTTAATGAATGAGATATGCAGCGACCTTGGGTAATTTTGTATCCCTGAAAGGCTCAGCACTCACGAGGACTTGGTGCCCAATTTTATAGAAAGTTAACAAGCTCAAGTGCGAAACAGCAAAATGCATTAGATAAAATAAGTTCTTGCCACAGGGCTAGTGCAGGGTCGGGGTGGGGAGAAGGCCTGTGGCTAGGGCAGTGAGAAAGAAAGTTGGAGCTGATTGTGCAGGGCCTTGTATGCCAAGTTAAGGAAGGGGTTTTTACTGTATCTTATAGCCAGTAGAGATCCAGCAACAAATTTAAATATGCAAGTATGTTCATATTTAAGTTTGAGAAAGAACACTGTAGCAGGTCTAGGTTATGATTAAATTGAGTCCAGTAGAGGAGAGAGAACGGCCAGAACTAAGACAGTGACAGTAGAGATGGAGAGGAACAAATACAAGAGATTCCACAGGGATTTGTCATCAGCTGGATGTAAAGAGAGAACTTCCAGGAATCTAGAACTCACAATTTAGACTTCTTCCCCTCTGAACCATGCACGAATCAGACAATATTAAAGGTGGAAGTCTTCTTATTTTGTCCAATCTACTCCAGGCCTCAGGCTCCTTAGCTGTGAAGAGAAGGGATGCTAGACTAGACTGAAGAACACAGTCGAGTTGCAAAACCAAAATTAGACTGCTCGTCAGCCCACTACCTTTTCCAGTTTTTCAAAAAGTGTTACAATAGTGAGGGGGACCATAAAAGGATGAAAACTTACTTTAGATGAAATTCTGAACCTTTTTTTTTTTTAAGTTAAATGGACCTAGAGAGGAAGACAGAGAATGGGCATCTAGAGCATCTCATGGAGAGCTCTTTGATGAAGTCAATTTGTCAAGATCACATATAAAAGAAGGAAAAACTGGCATGATAAAGCCTAAAAAGAGCAAAGTGAAATATAAAAAACAGTGTTTGAAATTTTAAAGCTCAGAGTGAGCTTAAAATTGCAGAAAATGCTGAAGTTGCCAAAAAAGAATTAAAAACCTGAATCGGCAAAAAGAATAGAAAAGGAGTATACTGTAATAACAATCTGGAAAAGCAGAATAATTCAATTTTTTTTCTCTGACAAGGAGATCTAGTCTGCCTGGACAAAAATAAAATGACATAAGCAAAACTGCAAAAATGAGAAGTAAAAATCTTGTCACCTTGAATAGTTTTAGGATTCTCAGGCCCAAAATTCAGTATCGCAGAGAGCTGCTGGATGCTGCAAATGCTCTGTTAGCAACTGTTGGGAATTTCTGAGACACCGTGGAGATTATAAAGTAACAGACTAGAAATGGACAAACAGTATTCCAGTTTTCAAAATCATTACAGTTAAAGGGCTTTTTCTATTTTCTAAATAAAATATGAACCAAACTGAAATGTTAGTAGTCTATATTTGGGGGAATGATTTAAATAACTGTAAAGAATAATCAGTTTTTAAGCCCAATATTTAAAGACCCTGAAGACAATAAGTTGTTTTAGGACTTAAATTGTTTTATGCTGATTATAACTGTTTTATGTGTTCATTAAAACAGGTTGGATAGGACTGCTGCTTGGCAACTGTTTTTTAGCCGTGTTTGAATTTTTGTATGTATTTCCAAGTAATAAAACTATATTTATAAAATATTTCTATATTTGAGACTTTTTACTAATTCAATTTGTCATGAATATCATGAACATTTTATTCAGAATCCAGATGACCAGAGTCACAAGATTTTCCAGTTTTAAAGTTATTTTTTAGATTATTTAATAGTACCTGACTCAGAATGGGAAGCTATATGAATCCATGTGCTGATAACTCAAACCTAGCCTTTAGGGCTTCCCTGGTGGCACAGTGGTTGAGAATCTGCCTGCCAATGCAGGGGACACGGGTTCGAGCCCTGGTCTGGGAAGATCCCACATGCCACGGAGCAACTAAGCCCGTGTGCCACAACTACTGAGCCTGCGCGTCTGGAGCCTGTGCTCCACAAGAGAGGCCGCGATAGTGAGTGGCCCCCGCTTGCCACAACTAGAGAAAGCCCTCGCACAGAAACGAAGACCCAACACAGCCATAAATTAAATAAATAAAAATAAAAAAAAATAAATAAATAAACAGGAGCTGTTGTTTTAAAAAAAAAAAAAACAAAAACCTAGCCTTTAGCTGAAGCGTCAAAGGTCCCTCTTGCAGAGCACACTAGGGAAGGGCTGGCCTGCCCTTAGAGAATAGGTTTTGGAGTCACTGGAAGAGGAAAAGTGCAGCTTACAAATTGCTTCTCTAAAATGCTCCCTTTATTCCCTCTCCCCTACCTTGCCTAGTAAATTCCTTCTGTCCATCCTTCAATGCCCAGGATGAATTATCACCACTTGTGGTCCCACAGCCCTTTATTTATATGTTTTAGAATACCCAGTCTAATAGAAAATTGGAAGTGTATGTATCCCTTTTCCTTATCACCATGTGAATGCTCTGGAAGCAGGAACTGCTCCATCTTTGTATTCCCAGCAACCTAGAGCACTGTGAGTGATTAATAAGTCTCTGATGGAAAGAAAAAAAGCCAAATTACATAATAAATAAATGAACAAATGAATGAATAAGGGACAAGAAAGCATCACCATAACTGGAATGGACTTGGTCATCTGTGAATCCCAATTATCTGATATCTAGTCACATTTAATCCTACACCCTAAATTGATTATGGGGTCTTAAGAGTTTTAGTCTAGAATAGATTAAAATCTTACACCAACCCAGAGATGCGTAACTTTCAGAATGACACTGGAGTGCTCTTTTGGGCAGTGCAGAGTCCTGCAGAAGTGCTGGAAACTTTCCCATGAACACTACACATTTTCTGTGAGGTAGATTTGACCCCTAGCTTACTCACTCAGCCTTGTGGAAGGACAGACTAGAGTGAGTTGACAGAATACCACATGTGGTTTACAAAACACCATACATTTACCATTCGGCAAGCATTAATCTACTGTTGCCAGGCTAAGGATACAACAGTGAACAAGACTGCCCCTACTGTCACAGAGCTCAAAGTTGAGCGAAGGAGCAAAATAGACGGGTAAAAAGATTATAATAGAATGTTGTAGGTGCTGTGCTGTGAGTTAACCACAGGCGCCTGGAGGTGTGTGTGCAGCTGGGGGGCCAAGAGAGCCTTCCCACAAGAAGTGGTTTTCTTGCCTAGGAATAGAAAGAGCTATGCTTTCCTAAACTTCTCCCCTCCAGGAGAATTACATTAATAGAGGCTGTTTTCATTCTCTGTTAGTATCTTACTTTAATAGCAAAGTATTGCTAGGCATTGCTGTCCTGTTGTTTCTTTCCCAACTCGGCCACTCAGCTAAAAGATCACATACTTGCCTATCTGTGCTGTCTCTCATGTGTTTTACTTACTGGGATGAATGCCAGGGAGGAAGCTGTATGCCCACTCTCATGATGCCATGTGTAAACTTGCCTAGGGAAGATCAGATCAGTCTTGGAAGCCTGATACTATGATTGTTTTCTTGCCCTAACCATTGCCCAAGCAGAGGAATAGAGCGGGGCATCCCTGGCTATGCACATAGTGAGGGAAAAAAACAAGGCCTCTCTTCTGACTTAGCAGTTCTTCATAATTCTTCATGTCTTCACTAAATAGTCCACTTTAGTCCACTTAAAAATTTTCTAGGATTAGAAGGTAAAGTCCCACTCTCTGGCTTCTGGAATGCAACTTCATCCCTTAAATTTTAGACGTTTGCCCAAGCTCAGTGTTCTGGCACCTTCTCTGTTTTCTGGTTCCTCGAAGATTGCTGGTAGTACTTCACGATCACATCTACAAGTTCCCACGAATCTTAGGATGTTTTTTTTCTCTGAGCCTAGAAACTATAAATTCTTTTAAAACACAGATGCTTTTTTTTTTTTTTTTTTGGCAACCCCACACTTACTTCCACTGCCTGTGTAACTAGGGTGACCATGTAATTTTTTTCATCCAAACCAGGACATCTGAGAGTGAAAGGGATCATTAAGTAATAATTTGACCAGGACAAGAGATGTAAATCAAGACTGTCCCAGACAAGATGGGATGTATCATCACCCTGTTCCTAACCAGATCTTATACATTTTTATGTTTGGGTAGCATTCTTTTTTTTTTTTTTTTTTTTTTTTTTTAATTTATTTATTTATGGCTGTGTTGGGTCTTCATTTCTGTGCGAGGGCTCTCTCTAGTTGTGGCAAGCGGGGGCCACTCTTCATCGCGGTGCGCTGGCCTCTCACTGTCGCGGCCTCTCTTGTTGCGGAGCACAGGCTCCAGACGCGCAGGCTCAGTAATTGTGGCTCACGGGCCCAGTTGCTCTGTGGCATGTGGGATCTTCCCAGACCAGGGCTCGAACCTGTGTCCCCTGCATTGGCAGGCAGATTCTCAACCACTGCGCCACCAGGGAAGCCCGGGTAGCATTCTTAATAGGGATAAAAAAGATTTACTTTCCACCAAGCATCTGTCACCATTATACCACCATCTTAATAACTAAGCCTATCAAAAAATGTAAGAATACTTGCTATTTTTTTTATCAAGTCTCCACTCATTTTAGGTGTCTCCCTAACACTATTCTTGTAGGTACATAATTTTTCATTAATGTGCCTTTTGTTTAAACTTTGGGGAAAAATAATAGTAATAGTTACAACAGTAACAGTAGCAACTAACATTTGTACAGTTAGTAATGAGCCAGGCTCCATTTAGGCACTTAACATGTATAAATTTTTAAATCTTCATGACTACCCTGTAAGATGGGTAAGGTACCAATGGGGAGGTGGGGATGCAAGGAGGGGAACACTAAGGAAGCCCTGAGTTGTTGGCCCCCATCCTCACCCAGATAGGAGGCAGCAATCTGTTATGAAAAATAAAACCTAGAAAGGAAAGAAAGGGAACTAAAACCTATGGACTAATTCTATGGAGAATTAGTTAAGTGACGAGCACTTTATTCCTTTTCATTCCTGTTAATTCACTGAGAGGCTGTTTGGTGGAATAAGTACATGAATCTGAGTATTAGAAAACAGTTCAAATCCTGTCAAATGCCTACCTCTTAACTTGAACCTTGCCCTTGCCTAATTCCAATCTTTGTTTGCCTGAGAAACCATTTAAATTCCTGCCACTATTCTGTTTCAATACTAGACCATCAGATTATAAAGCCTTCTTGGGTCCCTACTATTCCGAGCCCACTCATCTTATGGTAAGACAGAAAATAACCCAATTTTCCCACATCATTTCTTCAGTGATTCATATCCTCTCTCTTCCAAGTCATGACTTTTAATTGGAAAAAGAGATTGAAATATCTTTACCTCCAAATTCTGAAATTTTCAATTCATGACTTCCAAGTCTTAGAGATGTTATCCAGATTTCTTCTTTTGCTTCATTCATTCCTATGTTAATATACAAAAGTGAGGACTGAGCAAAGGTTTGACACGTCTTAGAAAACTTTTTAACATTTCAGTACGTATCCCTGAAAACAGCAGAACACACATGCCATGACCTTCTCATTCACCATCAGGGAGTCACTAATAGGGTGTAGTTTCTTTTCCCCTTCTCATCACTGCACTCTGTGTTATAAAATACTCTTAAGAAGCAGATGATAGGTCCCTACCCTGTAAGAAGCTTACATTCTAGTTATGGAGATCACACTAGCACAAATGAAAGAATTTTATACCTATGAAGTTGTAAAACATTGCAGAATTAGCCCCAAGTGAAAATGGAAGCCACTGAATTGCAGTTGTCAAGAAATATTCATAGAGAGATGGAAAACTGGACCATGAAGGTCTTGGACACTAAAAGGCAAAAGTAAATTTCATGACTATTTTCTCAGTGGGTTTTCAATAAATATTTATGGAATGAATAACAGGATAGGAAGAAAGCAGGCATTCAATGTCAAGCAGGGGATCTTACAGCAGAGGCAAGAAAGCACAAATCATTTCTTACATGTGGGAAAGAAAAGCAAATATGCCAAATATACCAAGAGTCCAGGCAAATGTGAGGTTTATTACTAACTTCTCTGGCAATGAAGGCAAAACGAAGAACTCAGAGGCTTATAACAGTCTTATCTGACACAAAGCAATACATTAATCCCTTTAAACACAGAATTTATTAAATATATACAAAAATATATACATATTAAATAATATACACATACACGTATGAAAACTACCCTAGCCTGTATTTTCATCTAACCAGCTTCATCACTCACATTCAATTCGTTTTCTCTAAGCACACTAAAACATGAATATTCGTTCATGTTTTGAACCCTTTGTACGAGCAATTCCTCTGCCACTTGAAAGCTCACAAACCTGGTCTTCAGTCAGGCAGATTCTTCTTTATAGAGTACTGTTCAAATACCACATGTTCCACAAAGCCTTCCCCTTCTTTTCCAGGCAGAAACAGTCACTCCATTATCTGTGTCCTCATATTACTTTGCTCTCCTTTTAGGGTACTTACCATGTTTTACTGTGATTTACTTGCTTTGAGTATCTGAATTCATTAGCCTGAATGGTTTACATGGGTAGATCTGAGAGGCCTAGTATTTTTCTACGTATGGCACTGACACTCAACATACAACAGGCATACAGTTAAACGTTTGTTGAATGAGTGAATTTATTGCATGTTTCCTCATATAAGCACCACTCAGCAACATAATAAGCGAATTCAGTAAGCTTTACAGAATTTGTAGAAATTCTCACCATTGGGCCTTTTTTTGTGCTGAACCTTGCTAACACCAACGGTTTTAACAATAAAATGGAAAGCATCTTTAGGGGGTTAATAAAAGAAACCCTCGTAAACATCTTTTTTAGTGATTAACCTTAATAAAAGACAATCTCAAGTACTTGAGAAATGTATGGATAACACATATGTACTCAAGTAATTTCCTCAAATATTTATTAGTCAAGTTTCTCACAGGAGCTGGCAATGGTCCATTCAAGTCTGGAGTATCTATGCTGCTAAATTAAAATCTTCATGCTTTGGCTATCCTATGTACAGGTGACAAGACTGACATTGTTTTGGAGGTTAAGAAATTGAATGTAATTTCCTCTGAGGGGACAAAAGATTTCTTCTCCTTAGGAAACAACTTCTAGACTTGTTCAAGAGCTTAAACAAAACTCAGTTGACTAGTTTTGTAAAATGTAGTATTACAGAAATTTCTTTAGTCTGGAAAAAAACGTAAACATAGTTTATTACTAGTTTGTACCTTCACCATAGAAAAAGCTTAAAATCATTCTTGTGGAATGTCTGATTTTCAGTGGCATTGTCAGATGGTTGAGCAGTGAGTCTGAAGAGACAAAGCTGGGGCCATTATATATGGAAGGCTGAACTTTATCAGGTATTCAACAGGATCTGCTGAAAATATTTCAGCAGAAAAATGAAAGACAGTTCTTGTGGCAATGATGTGAGGAATGGCCTAAAGCGGGGGAAGATGAGGTAGGGGATGTGAGGTAATAAAGTCTTTTACTAGAGTGATGGTTATGAATATATTTAAGAAATGAATGCAACTAATATTCAGACAATTAACAAGACCCAGTAAGAGGCTAGATATAAAGAATGGAGAATCCCTGGCTAGAATGGGAGAAAGCAGCCACGCCTGAGTAAAAGCTTACTATAAGAGACAAAGCCACAAGTAAAACTCTTATCTCCTGATTCCCCATCCAGTTCTCTTTCCACTATAGCTGTTGACTGATTTGGAATGTTAAAGCTGGTCTGAAAGACCACAAGCTTCAGCAGGCAACCTGATATGGCGTAACAAACTCAGTTAAATTACTTTGTGGGTTTTTTTTTCTTAGACCATGGTTACAATTCTAGCTTTTGTGCTAACTAGCTGTAATCTTAGGCAAATCATTTGCCTTTAACACCTTTTAAGTTTTTATATGAATTTATTTCTTTTGTTAATATTGCATAGACGTTTTTCTTGTCTCCCACAATAAATAATTTCTTTGAGGGCTGTAACATGGACTATATGTGGATCTTTTACCATTGATTGTTTACAATACCCAAGAAGTGTCTCTGTAAAAGGGTGTCAAATGAATATAAATAGTTGAGAACATCTTGTTAGAAACAACATGAAATGTTAATAAAAACACAAACAGAACCTGAACTGTTCACATTAATTTAGGCTAGGGGGGAAGCTTCCCTACCTTTTATTAGGCCTCTGACTACTTAAGAAGAGTTTCTAGCATTCATAAGTACCTGATAGCCACCGCCATGTTATACTTTATTATGAGAAGAAAATGTCCCATTTCACAGGAGAACCATTTCCCCATGCTTTTCTTCATCCTTCCTCCCAAAGATTTCATGTGGCAGCAACGAAGGGCAAGGGGGACCCTGAAAATGACTTTTCCGTTTTTAACACAAAGAATGGCTTGGTTTGGCTTCTGTGACATTCACTGGAGAAAAATGTTATACATTTTATGTACAGCTTCTTGTGATTGATAGATAACACCAGTATTCAGTCCTTACTCCTGTGCAAACTACTTTAGGGCACTTACGGGCAGGCAGGCAGCCCACAGAGGAAGGTTTTTGGATTCGCAGAACTCTCCCTATACAGCACTCGGCTTCAGTATAACCTGAAAGTTCTTGCTCCAGGAACTCTGGCCAGCACACCCCTTTTCTGGGGCTTCTTAGGTTACTGGCTCCAGCTTAGGTGGGTAGGAGAGCTAAATCAGCAGAAGAAAAGCAAAACTGAGGAAGGAAGAGAGAAGAGGTCATAAGGACAAGGGAGCATAGTCTGCGACTGATAAACACTGAGATGGCTTTTTTTTAATGTGATTTGTAAAATGTCTTTAGAGGCAATTCCAAAAGAGTTTCAAAAATATTCTAAGTACTACTAGCATCACTACAGTAAGTGCATGGCCTCCCAAGGGTACCATTTTAAAGGATAATCATTTGATTCTATGAGTTACGATTGTTTTAAAAAATATTAAAAGTTTATTTTAAAATTCAATATAAAAAGCACTGCTTAAGTGATGGCTATGACTCACAAATATAAGGAAATTTGTAGGATGTGTGGGTGGGATGGAAACACTATTTATAGTCTAAGGACCAAATTCAGCACTACGTACTTCTGCATTGGCCACCATTAAAAACTTCGAGGCTGCTGGCCATTTGGTGAGGAAACAGAAGATTTTAAGAAAAGTGCAAATGAATGGCACGTGTAATTTCAAAGCAAGCCTGCCTTACAGAATATATGGGTGTTTGGGTGAAGCACAGTGAATAGCCCATCTCAATTTTAATATACAGAAGCAACACAGTATGAGAGTAACAGAAGTTTTTGTAGTTCAACAGACCTAGTTTACATCCTGGCTTCACCCTTTTGTAGTTGAATAACCCTCTGCAAATTATTTACCTTCTCTGAGACCCAGTTTCCTTACCTGTAAAATGCCTAGTTAAGTGCCTGGCAAACAGAAAATACTCCATAAATATCAGTTCCTCTATAAGGGTGGTTTTTTTTTTTCAAACTAAGGGTCAAAAACCCCTTTGGTAGATTATGAAATCAATTTAGTAGGTTACAACTAGAATATTTAAAAAACTGAAACAATAAAAAACATCAGAGTACACTGCACATAATGGCAAGTATTGTTCCATAATGCACATGCTGAGTTTTGATATAAATGCATTTTTTACTGTGGATTACAACCAAAAAGTTTCAAAGCCTCTGCTCTACAGAGAAATTCTCAGATTATTTTATTAAAAAGGCTTTAGGAATGCTGCCTTGATCCAAATGAGACCCTGTAAATTTTAAGAACTTAAAGTGTTCCTTACCTTCTAACTTGTTGCAGTAAAAATAAGACATGAATCATAGAGAAGATGAATTTAATCTGATACAGTAGGGCATTAAATTCAATTTTAAGATTGGTTTCTGTGTTATATTGACTAATTTGTACTTCTAAACACTTTATAGTTTATAGGTATATCATTTATAGTTGATTAAGCACATCTAGAATTTCTACAAGAAGTTGGCTATTAGGTTCTATTATGGGGAAATTAGATACAATTTCTAAATAATTTTAAATTATAAAACTTTTTAAAAGGATTGTAACTTGCCTAAGCATGAAGACTGTTAGAGTAATAGTCAAATCCTGATGAGTAGTAAAAATCAAAGGCCTATATGAGCACATACAGTGATGTCCCACACTGGCTCAGTAAAAAGGAGAGCTCCCAAAACAAACTGTGAGGGTCAATAACAGGCCTCCTTTCTCCTTCATGTCTTGAGGTAAAACCAGCCTGACAGTATAATGAGTCCCTAGTGCTGTTAAGATGGTGAGCTAGCCAATTTTAGGTTGGCAGAATAAGAATTTTAGGTTGGCTGAAGGGTAGAATACTAGAAATGACAGAATTCAACGATACAGCTGAATCTTGATATAACTGTATCTTAAATTTATAATTTTAGCTGACGAGGCCAGATTGGCTATTATTAGAACCCATGGGACTGAAGTTTAGGAATCTTGTTTTATATTAGCGTCCTGGGCAATTCTGATCCTCATTCTGGTTTGAAGGCCCTGTGTTAAAGGGACAGCAAGGATCAGAAAATATAAAAAGGAGTCCAAAAGTATTTATCCCAACCTGTAAGGCTGGAATAAATATCACATATCAAATACTGGATCAGAATCTGACACTTACTCAAAGTACTTCCTTCTTGGTATTATATTAAAGATATGAGTCAGCAGGTAGCAATACTTGATGTTTTCCAGTTATTTAAGAACAATGAGAAATGGTGTGTTGCCTCATTGGAATTCACTGGTGAGAAGCAAAAAGTATGAAAGAGAAAGGTCTCTTTAGATTAGATATAGAAGTAAAAGGTAGCAATCAATAAAAGTTATTAAGAGTAAACTCAGCAAGAGAGAAGTGATAAACCATTCAACTACTTGATGAATCCATTTGGCTCCTGAGCAGAGAGTTCACATCTTCTGTGGTGTAGGTGCCCTTTCCTCTGTCCTCAGAAAATAAAGAATAAGGCAAAAGGTGGTTCCTTCCTATTTCAAATGAGTTGAGGGTACAGGATGAGGCTGCCTATATAATCTTAAGTTCTTTTTTTCTAAATTTAAAACTTTTCTGCTATTTGAGATAGACAGTGGGTTGGGCTGAGCCATGCTTGCTGTCAATGTCAAGTGTTGAGATTAGCACCACAAATCCTCCACCAGGACTGAGTCTTGGCCAGGCTTTGTCCACCATCAGCCTTGAATGTGAGAAAAGGCAAGCATGAATGCCTTTCTTGGGAAGAAACAGCAGCTGTGCAAAGTGAAGGAATCACAGGAGATGGCAAAGCCTGGGGAAAAGGATGGTAGCAACAGAAGTGAGGTAGAAAGCTAGTTCTTAGCTCCTCCAAGTGCCAGCTTAAGAGACTTAGGGTCAAACACTTCCTGCATGGCAAGTACATGAGTCCCCTGAAATTGTAAGATGCCCCAAGAAATGATCTGGTGTTCCCCCTTGCTTATTTTTTAGCTCAAAGTCTAACAGTGTTGGAAGTATTTGGAAATCGACACCTCTCTCTCACTTTCTTTTTTACCTAGAGGTTACAGTAGAGGATGAACAAAGATGGCAGCCAATACCAAAAAAAAAAAAAAAAAAAACCCAAAAACAACAAAAAAAACCCCAAACATTTGTTATAAAGCAGAAACTGACACACCATTGTAAAGCAATTATACCCTAATAAAGATGTTAAAAAGAAAACAACAAAACAGATTATGAGAGAAGTCTGCATGGGTAGAATTCACCCCATAAGTCAAAGAACTTTTCAAAATTACAAGGGAGGGAAGGCAGAGGGGACTAGATATTTGAGGTGTTAAGAGACAGGCTGACAGAGCAAGCTTAGTGACTGGCTTTATAAGTCTACCACTTGAGACTCTGTGTTCTTTATTTACAGAGAGGCAGAAAAAAAGAGTTCAGAGAAGAAGCCAGGGTCCTAAATTAAGATATCTGAAAGATAAGTTGGGCCTCTCTTTCCATTTTCTTACACTATTTGTTTCCTTCACTTGAAAATATTGTTAGACCAAATTGCAATAGGGCTCACCAAATGGACTCCGTTATGCAGTTTACTCATGCACCTTGCTAGATCCTGATTTCCCTATTTGATACGAAAAGCTGAACTTCCATTCTTTTCTCTGCTAAAATGCCTAAAAAATCTATATTTAGGAGATAAAGAAGCATATTTACAATATGCTTAGCCTTGGAGTCTCCAAGTCAGGGTTATGGAAAAAACTATTCTGAAAACTATCCTTCCGTAACCCAACATGTTCACACATCACAAGTCCTTATCAAAGTTATGGTTGGGTTTTCACATTTCCAGGTAAAAAATCTGTTCCCTGGCAGTCCTTAAACTTTACCTGACAAATATTGTACACCCTCAGTCCAGGCTCCTCAATCTCTAACATCCCCATTAACACCCCGGCAAACAACAAAATACATCCACTTATCACAGTTCAATCCCACTTGAGCATCTACAGCCACTATTTTGATATAATCATGTTCCAAAAGCTGCCTAAGTGTCCAACAGCAGCAAAGGATAGACATGTTGGCGCCAGTAATACTGAAGTTTGGTTTTTAACTGCATTTTTTGTCAGTTTGGCTGGGAAGATTTGGACAGCTGGAAGTGAGCTTCTCCATCATTTTCTGTTTCTTTCTTTGTAACAATTTTCCACCTGTGAAGCCCAACACCCCACCACCAAGTGCAGCTGCAATTCCTGCCACTTTGAAGCCTGCAAGGAGGCCAATCGGACCCCCCACCACTCCTCCGATGAGTGCACCTGCCACAGGCAGAGCTGCCAGCTTGTATTTTGCAGCCTGTAAAAAAAAAAAAAAAAAAATTCAATTTAGAAATTGAGTTGAGAATATCTCCCTGTGGTGATGTGCATTTTCCTCTCATTATTCCTGGCAATGCCTCTTTAACTCGTGGTACATAATTAACCTTAGAGATTGTTCTGGGGTCAGGGGAGGGGAGAAAATATTCCACAGGTACTACAATTGCTCCAGATCTCAGAACTTGGAGAAATGAGCTACAAAGAGTAGACTGCTACAAATTGATTTTACTTGCAAAACAATCAATCCACTAACTATCTAGCTGGCTTATTTAAACAGTTTCAGCAGCCACAGATACTCCCAAAGCTTTTAAATTGCAGAGATTATTTCGTGCGAATACCTGGGGTTAAAAGCAACATTCTATGGGAAACAAATGGACCCACTCCATGTGTGCTGTCACGTCCTTACAATTTTGCCCCTATTGGATTCTGGAAACCCTCTCTATGCCTCTCCCTGAACTCTTGCAAATATCCCCTTGTAACACCAAATGCCTTAAAGTAGGGCTTCAGTTTATTCTCTCGTTGAAAAAATTTCTCTCCCAACAGAATGAATCTTAGAGCAGAATATTACAAGAGCCATTGATTTCTCACACTACCTATGTGTCATTTCTTCCTTATTTTCTTAATTGCTGGTTCCCTCAACATTAAAGAGAGCAGATCAATTGGGTTAATACTAGGGATTCCTGAGAGCCAGAGTACCATTGATTTGTCAGCAGGAGCAGAATCTTACCTTCCCCAAGTTTTTGGTTCCCTCTTCAACATTCACAGCAGCACTGTTGACATGGTCTTCAACGCTGTCAATCTTCTCCTGCTGAGACTAGATGCAAAGGAATTATGAGTGAGCGTTCCTGCTGGGGAGCAGCAGTCAGCCAATACACACTATTTTAATTCCTGTAATCAGAGCCCTGGGTACTGCAGCCTTGCAGTCTTAATAGCAGTTCATTAATAGCATCTGATAAATGATGTCGAAAGTACAAATTCACTCATATGAAAAAAAGAGGGTGACTTAATTATTAGATAAGAAGAGGGTGGCACCTTTATAGGAGAAAGCATCTCACACTAAAATTCAATCAAACATACAAACATATTATTCTCCAAATGAATCTACTTTCCAGGAGGAAAAATATCTAAATAAGCATTTACATGTCAGGTTGGGTTTTACAGAAAAAAACAAAAACAAAATCAAACCAAAAAGCCTTTCTAACTTACCTTCTTTGAAGATTCAGTTTAAAACAGGCAAATTTCCTTAGGAGTTAAATGCCCTTGATCCAATAAACACAAATTATTATACTTTAGGAATAAGAATATAATATGGCTTGATCTGCCATGAAATTGTTCCACCTGTGATATGCACTAGGGAGTAGTGAATGAATTTACTGTCCCATGTTTTACACCTGTACACTTTAATACATTTTAAAATCGTGACAAGTTAAAAGGTTTCAGATCCAACATATTAATAAAGCATTCTACATAAAAAGGCAACACCTGTGCTGACACAACAGAAACTCATGGAATCTCCGGGTAGAAGGAATGTTTAGGTCATTGAGTGCAATTTTCCCCTCAGCTGTGTGAAGCCTCACTACACTTCTGACAAGTGGCTACTGAATCTCTGCTCAAACACCTCCAGTGACAGGAACTCATTACTTGACACAGGAACACACTTTTATTTATTAAAAAAAATTTTATTTTATTTTATTTATTTATTTTTGGTTGTGTTGGGTCTTTGCTGCTGCGTGTGGGCTTTCTCTAGTTGCGGTGAATGGGGGCTACTCTTCGTTGCGGTGCGAGGGCTTCTTGTCGCAGTGGCTTTTCTTGTTGTGGAGCATGGGCTCTAGGCACGCAGGCTTCAGTAGTTGTGGCGCACGGGCTCAGTAGTTGTGGCTCACGGGCTCTAGAGCACAGGCTCAGTAGCTGTGGTGCACGGGCTTAGCTGCTCTGTGGCATGTGGGATCTTCCCAAACCAGGGCTCTAACCCGTGTCCCCTGCATTGGCAGATGGATTCTTAACCACTGCGCCACAGGGAAGTCCCACACTCCCATTTTTAAATCAACTTATTTATATGAAATTTACATATGATAATACGCACCCAATTTTTAGGGCATATACTTTGATTAGTTCTGACAAATGTATAAACCCATGTAACCACGATCACATCAATATATACACTATTTAGTTTTTGTTTTTTTTAATTCACAGAAAAAACAAGAGGATCCCTTTTTGATCCCAGCTAAATTTCAACTTCTACAATGACTGTGAAATAATTCAACTTTAATCCTGAAGTATTTGATTGCCCTTATATAACTGACCTCTTCACTTATACTGAAGCGATTATAACTAACACACTGTTCTAATTCCAATCATTTCATTTGAGAACATGAAACCCAAACAACACATCTGATTTTTCTCCACAGTTGCTTCCTATCAGTATCAATGAAATTCTTTCCCTTCTCATATCCTTTTCACTACTGGACCTTTACATGGTATCCCTTCCTTCCCATATTCTCCACTACTATCTTGACATCCCTAACACAATCCCTAAAAAAGTTCTTTATCAGTTTTCCTTCCAACATCTCTGTCAGAGCAAATACAACAGTGGTTCTCATGCATGAGTGTGCACCAGAATCACCTGGAGGACTTCTCAAAACACAGGTTGCTGGGCCCCATCCCCAGAGTTTCTGATTTAGCAGGCTTGGGATGAGGCCTGAGAATTTGCATTTCTAATGAGTTCCCAGGTGATGCTGATGGTGCAACTCCATGATTCTCATACTTTAAAAACCACTAGCATCCATACACCATAGGATTAAGGGCACAACCTTTGGTCAGATGTCCTGTGTACAAATCCCAGCACTATCACCGTGTGCCCTTGGACAAATTACTCGAGCTCTCTAGGTGTCAGTATTCTCATCTGCCAACTGAGGATAATGATACTTACACCTCACAGAGCTGAACTGAGGATAAAATGAGACAGCGTTTGTAGAGTATGAGGGTAAAAATTTGAAAAGTCATTGTATCTTCCCAAGAAAGCTTAACTCCCATCTTTTCTATCTAAAAATATATCAACCTTTTTCCTGTGATGCTTGAAAATATCTGGGGCACTAAAACATTAAATCTCTCCTAGCATTCACTCATTCATTCATTCAATTTTTATTTTCCTCAGACAATAAAACTTCTTTTATGTTGGCTTTCTTTTTCCAACCCAAAGAGGCATCAAGTGCCAGTGCTTGTAATATTCAACTTGTCTTGATTTCTGTCATTATTTCTATTTGGGACACCCCCAACACTTTCAGTTCTTGCCGGAAAGTCTATGCTAGCAGATAAATCACAGGTATAAAATATCAACCTTCATATCTTGACTAGTTGAGGAGTAGAGGGAAAAGCCAACATGTCTCCTTTCTCTCAGCCCCAAAATAATTCTGCCACGATGGGAGAGGCTGCCAGGATTATTGCCATTTCTATACTCCAAGAGTGATTTCAAGACCTCAAGAGACAAAATATTTTTAATGCTTTTTTCTAAAAAGGTTGGATACTGAAGCTCTATGACCTTTTTTCAATAAAGTGAAATTTTAAAAAGTTTTTAATATTTTTTTCCAAGGGCGTGGAGTCAAGATGGCAGCATGGGAGGATGCGGAGTTCGCATCTTCCCACAACTAGGGCACCTGCCGGACGCTGGTGGGGGACCTTGAAGCCCAAGGAGATGGGAGGAACCCCCAAGCGACTGGGTAGGATGTGGGGGGCAGTGAGGGGGGAGGAGAAGTGGAGGCCAGACAGGACCGGTGCCCCTGAGGGGTGGCTGGGTGAGGGGAGGGGTTCTCACGCCTGGAGGGACCCTCAGGGGCTTGGAAGACCAGGGGAGGCGCGGTGGGCATCTCCCCTGCTCACTTGGGCCACGGGAAGCCTGCTGGGCTCCTGAGCCTGGTCCTCTGCCCTCTGGGGCCCCCTCCGGCCGCATGGGTCCTAGGGGCATGGTAGGGAGGGAGGGGTAGAAGAGGAGGAGAGGTGGACAGTGGACAGGGAACCCTCTGGGACCAGAGGATCAGGGGAAGCACTGCAGGCATTTCCCCTGCCCACTCGGCCCTGGGAAGCCTGTTAAGTTTCCACGTCTGGTCCCCTGACTTCTGGGGCCACCCTCTGGTCACATGGGTCCTAGGGGCATAGGAGTCGGGGGGAAGAAGAGAGGCTAACAGGGAGGGATGCTTGGGATCAGAGGATGGGGGAACATGCCTAGCATATCCCCAACCCACTCGGGCCCAGGGATCCTGCTGAGGTCCCGGACCTGGTCCTCTGCCCTCCAAGGCCAAGGGCACTCCTGGGCCCCTCCTTTTCCAGCCCTGTGGGACCTAAACATAGGTCCCGCCCACCACCTAAACCCTGCCCCTGCCTAAGCCCCATGCCCCACAGCCAAGGCCTTTTCCGGCTTTTTTTTTTTTCCTCCTCTTTTTTGCTATTGTGGTTGTTTTACCTTCTGGTTGTTGTTTCATCTATATATATTTTTTTGATAAATTTATTTATTTTATTATTTTTGGCTGCGTTGGGTCTTTGCTGCGGCACGTGGGCTTTCTCTAGTTAGGGCGAGCAGGGGCTACTCTTCGTTGCAGTGCACGTGGTTCTCATTGTGGTGGCTTTTCTTGTTGCAGAGCACAGGCTCTAGGCACACTGGCTTCAGTAGTTGTGGTGTGTGGGCTCAGCAGTTGTGCCTCGTAGGCTCTAGAGCACAGGCTCAGTAGTTGTGGTGCATGGGCTTAGTTGCTCCGTGGCATGTGGGATCTTCCTGGACTAGGGCTTGAACCTGTGTCCCCTGCACTGGCAGGTAGATTCCTAACCACTGTACCACCAGGGAAGTCCCTCATCTATATTTTTATTTTTTCTAACATATCTGTTAGTTTTCTAATTTATTTTATTTTTTACTCTTTGTTATTGTTCTGCTCCTTTTTTTTTTTTTTGCCACCCTGGACGGCTTGCAGGATCTAGGTTCACAAGCCGGGGGTCAGGCCTGAGCTCCTGCGGTGGGAGCTCTGAGTCCGAACCACTGGACTAACAGAGAACCTCAGACCCCAGGGAATATTCAACAGAGTGAGGTATCCCAGAGGTCCTCATCTTGGCACCAAGACCCAGCTCTACCCAACAGCCTACAAACTCCAGTGCCGGAAGCCTCAGGCCAAACAACCAGTAAGACAGGAACACAATCCCACCCGTCCAAAAAAAAAACAGGGATGACAAAAAATATGTCACAGATGAAGGAACAAGGTAAAAACCTACAAGACCAAATAAATGAAGAGGAAATAGGCAACCTACCTGAAAAAGAA
The DNA here is from genome assembly GCF_028023285.1 of Balaenoptera ricei. NCBI lineage: Eukaryota > Metazoa > Chordata > Mammalia > Artiodactyla > Balaenopteridae > Balaenoptera > Balaenoptera ricei. Next base: position 91,005,677 of record NC_082644.1, on the reverse strand, counting down.
TTCAGAGTAATGATAGTAAAGATGATCCAGAATCTCTGAAATAGAATGTAGGCATGGATCGAGAAAATACAAGAAACGTTTAACAAAGATCTAGAAGAACTAAAGAACAAATAGAGATGAACAACAAAATAACTGAAATGAAGAATACACTAGAAGGAATCAATAACAGAACAACTGAGGCAGAAGAACGAATAAGTGAGCTGGAAGACAGAATGGTAGAAATAACTGCTGAGGAGCAGAATAAAGAAAAAAGAATGAAAAGAACTGAAGACAATCTCAGAGACCTCTGGGACAGCATTAAACACACCAACATTTGAATTATAGGGGAGCCAGAAGAAGAAGAGAAAAAGAAAGGGTCTGAGAAAATATTCTAAGAGATTATAGTGGAAAACTTCCCTAACATGGGAAAGGAAATAGCCACCCAAGTCCAGGAAGCATAGAGAGTCCCATACAGGATAAACCCTAGGAGAAACACACCAAGACACATATTAAACAAACAAACAAAAATTAAATTCAAAGAAAAAATATTAAAAGCAGCAAGGGAAAAGCAAAAAATAACATACAAAGGAATCCCCATAAGGTTACCAGCTGATTTTGCAGCAGAAACTCTGCAGGCCAGAAGGGAGTGGCAGGATATACTTAAAGTGATGAAAGAGAAAAACGTACAACCAAGATTACTCTACCCAGCAAGGATCTCATTCAGATTTGACGGAGAAATCAAAAGCTTTACAGACAAGCAAAAGCTAAGCAAATTCAGCACCACAAAACCAGCTTTACAAATGCTAAAGGAACTTCTCTAGGCAGGAAACACAAGAGAAGAAAAAGACCCACAAAAAAACCCCAAAACAATTAAGAAAGTGGTAATAGGAACATACATTCAATAATAACCTTGAATGTAAACGGACTAAATGCTCCAACCAAAAGACACAGACTGGCTGAATTGATACAAAAACAAGACCCATATATATGCTGTCTACAAGTGACCTGCTTCAGACCTAGGGACACTGAAAGTGAAGGGATAGAAAAAGATATTCTATGCAAATGGAAATCAAAAGAAAGCAGAAGGAGCAATACTCATATGAGATAAAATAGACTTTAAAATAAAGAATGTTACAAGAGACAAGGAAGGACACTACATAATGATCAAGGGATCAATCCAAGAAGAAGATATAACAATTATAAATATTTGTGCACCCAACATAGGAGCACCTCAATACATGAGGCTAACGCTAACAACCATAAAAGGGGAAATTCACAGTAACACAATAAGAGTAGGGGACTTCAACACCCCACTTACACCAATGGACAGATCATCCAGACAGAAAATAAATAAGGAAACACAAGCTTTAAATGACACAATAGACCAGATAGATTTAATTGATATTTATAGGACATTCCACCTGAAAGTGGCAGAATACACTTTCTTCTCAAGTGCACACGGAACATTCTCCAGGATAGACCACATCTTGGGCCACAAATCAAGCCTTGGAAAATTTAAGAAAACTGAAATCGTATCAAGCATCTTTTCTGACCACAATACTATGGATTAGAAATTAGTTACAGGAAAAAAACTGTAAAAACCACAAATACATGGAGGCTAAACAGTGCACTACTGAATAACCAAGAGATCACTGAAGAAATCAAAGAGGAAATAAAAGAAATACATAGAAACAAATGACAATGAAAACACAATGATCCAAAATCTACGGGACTCAACAAAAGCAGTTCTAAGAAGGAAGTTTATAGCAATTCAATCTCACCTCAAGAAACAAGAAAAAATTCAAATAAACAATCTACACTTACACCTAAAGCAACTAGAGAAAAAAGAACAAAGAAAACCCAAAGTCAGTAGAAGGAAAGAAATCATAAAGGTCAGAGCAGAAATAAATGAAACGGAAACGAAGAGAACAACAGCAAAGATCAATAAAACTAAAAGTTGGCTTTTCGAGAAGATCAACAAAATTGATAAACCTTTAGCCAGACTCATCAAGAAAAAAAGGGAGAGGATGCAAATCAATAAAATTAGAAATGAAAAAGGAGAAATCACAGATAATGCAGAAATACAAAGGATTATAAGAGACTGCTACAAACAGCTATATGCCAATAAAATGGACAACCTTGAAGAAATGGACAAATTCTTGAAAAGGTACAATTTTCTAACACTGAACCAGGAAGAATTAGAAAATATAAACAGACCAATCACAAGTAATGAAATTGAAACTGTTATTAAATCTTCCAACAAACGAAGTCCAGGACCAGATGGCTTCACAGGTGAATTCTATCAAACGTTTAGAGAAGAGCTAACACCCATCCTTCTCAAACTCTTCCAAAAAATTGCAGAGGGAGGAACACTCCCAAATTCGTTCTATGAGGCCACCATCACCCCGATACCAAAACCAGACAAAAATATCACAAAAAAAGAAAATTACAGACCACTATCACTGATGAACATAGATGCAAAAATCCTCAACAAAATACTAGCAAACAGAATCCAACAACACATTAAAAGAATCATACACCATGATCAAGTGGGGTTTATCCCAGGAATGCAAGGATTTTTCAATATATGCAAATCAATCAGTGTGATACACCATATTAAAAAATTAAGGAATAAAAAACATGTGATCATCTCAATAGATGCAGATAAAGCTTTTGACAAAACTCAACACTGATTTATGTTAAAAGCTCTCCAGAAAATGGGCAAAGAGGTAACCTACCTCAACATAATATAGGCCATGTATGACAAACCCACAGCAAACATCATTCTCAATCGTGAAAAACTGAAAGCATTTCCACTAAGCTCAGGAACAAGACAAGGATGTCACTCTCACCACTCTTATTCAACAAAGTTTTCGAAGTCCTAGCCACAGCACTCAGAGAAGAAAAAGAAATAAAAGGAATACCAATTGGAAAAGAAGAAGCAAAACTGTCACTGTTTGCAGATGAAGTAAAACTGTCACTGTCTGCAGATGACATGATACTATACATAGAAAATCCTAAAGATGCCACCAGAAAACTACCAGAACTAATCAATGAATATGGTAAGGTTGCAGGATACAAAATTAATGCACAGAAATCTCTTGCATTCCTATACACCAACAATGAAAAATCAGAAAGAGAAATTAAGGAAACAATCCAATTTACCATCGCAATAAAAAAATAAAATGCCTAGGAACAAACCTACCTAAGGAGGCAAAAGACCTGTACTCAGAAAAGTATAAAACACTGATGAAAGGAATCAAAGGTGACATAAACAGATGAAGAAATATACCATGTTCTTGGATTGGAAGAATCAATATCGTGAAAATGACTATACTACCCAAAGCAATCTACAGACTCAATGCAATCCCCATCAAATTACCAATGGCATTCCTGAGAATGCCAAATAGCCAAAGCAATCTTGAGAAAGAAAAACGGAGCTGGAGGAATCAGGCTCCCTGACTTCAAACTATACTATGAAGCAGCAGTAATCAAGACAGTATGGTACTGGCACAAAAACAGAAATATAGATCAATGGTACAGGATAGAAAGCCCAGAGATAAACCCACACACATATGGGCACCTAATTTATGACAAAGGAGACAAGAACATAAAATGGAGAAAAGACAGCCTCTTCAATAAGTGGTGTTGGGAAAACTGGACACATACCTGTAAAAGAATGAAATTAGAACACTACCTAACACCATACACAAAAATAAACTCAAAATGGATTAAAGACCTAAATATAAGACCGGACACTATAAAACTCTTAGAAGAAAACATAGGAAACACTCTTTGACAAAAACCACAACAAGATCTTTTTTGACCCACCTCTTAGAGTAACGAAAATAAAAACAAAAATAAACAAATGGGACCTAATGAAACTTAAAAGCTTTTGCACAGCCAAGGAAACCATAAACAAGACGAAAAGACAACCCTCAGAATGGGAGAAAATATTTGCAAACGAAGCAACTGACAAAGGATTAATCTCCAAAATATACAAAGAGCTCATGGAGCTCAATATCAAAAAAACAAACAACCCAATTAAAAAATGGGCAGAAGACCTAAACAGACTTTTCACCAAAGAAGACATACAGATGCTCAACATCACTAATTATTAGAGAAATGCAAATCAAAACTACAATGAGGTATCACCTCACACTGGTGAGAATGGCCATCATCAAAAGATCTACAAACAATAAATGCTGAAGAGGGTGTGGAGAAAAGGAAACCCTTTTGCACTGTTGGTGGGAATGTAAATTGATACAGCCACTATGGAGAACAGTATGGAGGTTCCTTAAAAAACTAAAAATAGAACTACCATATGACCCAGCAATCCCACTACTGGGCATATACCCTGAGAGAGCCATAATTCAAAAGGACACATGTGCCCCAGTGTTCACTGTAGCACTATGTACAATAGCCAGGACATGGAAACAACCTAAATGTCTAATGACAGATGAACGGATAAAGAAGATATGGTACATATATACAATGGAATATTACTCAGCCATAAAAAGGAACGAAACTGGGTCATTTGTAGAGATGTGAATGGACCTAGAGTCTGTCATACAGAGTGAAGTAAGCCAGAAAAACAAATATCGTATATTAACGCATATATGTGAAAGCTAGAAAAATGGTAAACATGAACCTATATGCAGGGCAGGAATAGAGATGCAGACATAGAGAATGGACATGTGGACACAGGCAGGGAAGGAGAGGGTGGGACGAATTGGGAGATTAGGATTGACATATATACACTACTATGCATAAAATAGATAGCTAATGGGAACATGCTATTAAGCACAGGAAGCTCAGCTTGGTGCTCTGTGACGACCTAGACGTGTGGGATGGCAGGGGGGTGAGGGTGGGTTGGAGGGAGGTCCAAGAGGGAGGGGATATAGGTATACATATAGCTGATTCACTTCACTGTACAGCAGAAACTAACACAACATTGTAAAGCAATTATACTCCAATAAAAAAAAATTTTTTTTCACAAAAATCCTTTGGAATAATTGGAGAAAGGACCACAAAACAAAATGAAGCCTGAGATCACTGATTATTTGAACTGTAATATTCCCCATCACCGCAATCACCAGTACTTGATAAAGCCTATCTCACCCTGGACAGTAGTCCACACCTGTAAGGACATATTTACTGATATCAGGAAGCTTGCTTAAATAATGGCATGGAGATAAAGCAAAGCACAGACCAGTCCCTCTCCTGGGATCAACAAACAGTTGGCCCTCTTTCTTTTTATACCTTCTTCTTCCCCTATTTTGCTTGATTTGAATCTCAAATTTTGCCCATATCTTCAAATTCTATTCCTTGAGTAAGGAGGACTCAGTGATATAGTTAGACAATTATAGTTAGGCAGCAAATTGGTGTCAGAGTTGTCTATAACTGTCCATAGAATGCTAAACTAGACTCCATTCAGAGCTGAATCTGGTCACCACTTGTCCACTATGACCTTGGCTCTTTATGCTGGGCCAAACCATACATACATAACTTTATCCTGATACAGCACACCAAGCTCCTAACAACAGTGGCGGCTCAGAAGCCTACGCACCACTATCTACCAGCCTTCCCTTTTTGCTTCTGATTTGCTTATGTTTGCTTTCATCTCCTAGGCCTCCCAAATCTGACAACCATTAAACCTCCTTTTTAACATTTGGCACCTCATATATGCTCTCAACATCCCTTTAACAATGAGTTAAACCATTTATGAGGGACAATGTAGTTTTCTCAAACTAATGTACAGACTTCTCCCTTTTTAAAGGAAAACAATTCTCAAAATACTCTAAGAATATGTCTATGGATTTTAAGAAACACTGAATTAGGTTTCCTTGTCTGCCTGAAAAAAATAACAGAATCTTAATAAGCAGTTATAGGAGCACCTAAGAGTCTGAAAAAAATGTGATTTATTAAGTTAATATTTGTCAAGTAGAATGTAATTTAGGCATTTGAAGTCAAAACTAATGAAGAATTGTTTTTCCCTTTGCTGGTAGTTGTGCAGTTTAATCAATGTGCTTGGAAAGCTACAGGTTTAAGAAGCTAATGCCAAAATTCCAGGTATGTTCCTTTACTCTTCACTCTCTAAATTCCAGCCAGCTTTCAAGGTCAGCTTTAGTCTTAGATCCCAACCAATTGAGCTATCTTGGTTCTGAACTCCAAAGATACATAATCTATATACCTTAATTAACATGCAATCATATACAGAGAAAAGCCCAGAAACAAACACACAAGCACTATGATATACAGGCAGAGTATACTGGCCTACAGTAGGCAATAAACAGAGTAGGTAAGTATGGTGTTGACATTAGGAGATTTTAGTAATAGGAAAGGGACTACAGGAACTATAGTACTAAAATGTCTAAAGGTATTGGTGGTGGCAAAGCAGAATACCAAGCAAAGAGGGAATCTAATAAGGGAGGGACAAAAGAAAGAATGCAGTGGGTCAGTGTGGTAGGGAAGGGAGTGGGAAATAATAGAAAATATCTCATGGAGTCTTCCCACCAATTTACAAAGCTAGTGTTGTTAACATCCTCAAGGTCGCATTGGTAATAAATGGAGGAATCTGATCTAATCTATTACAACCCAGTTTTTATGCATCGGGACTAAAACTTGATTATAAAAGCCATAAGGAATAAGACAAAAGGTAGAGACAAAACTGGACTAGTAGCAGTGGTGATGTGCTATTGAGCGAATGGCCCAGAGTTCTTCTAATTCCCCTTGACTAGAAATAGGGCTGGTTCCACAGTTACAGGAATAGAAGAGGGCACCTGAGCAATAAGGTTGAAGAAAAAAAGCATGGTGCCTAGTAGATATTAATTTATTAACATTTATTGGACCACATGTGGATCTCTCAATGGTTTTGCAAGTACTTTTTTATTGTGGTAAAAATATATATAAAATTTACAATTTTTAAGTGTACAACTCGGTGGCATTAAGTACATTCACAATGTTGTGTAACTATCTTGACTAAACTATAGGTTCTTTTTTTATACTATTCTCTATTCTTCATTGAGTTTGGCACAGTGTTATGCACATAGAAAGCACTCCATAAATACATGGTTAATTAGCCTAGATACTATCATGACCATGTGATGATAATGAGAGGATGTGGTCACTCTTGTTACGTTCCCAAATCATATGGTGTCTAAATGGAGTTTCTGTTGAGTGCTTGACAATGTGGTCATGAGAACTCACTCACCCTGGGAACAGTAATCAGGGGTTCTCCCTTGAGCTTTTGCCTAATAGCATTCTGTCTCATGTCCTTACACAGACTATTATAAATAGGACATTTGTATACAGCCATGGCTATACCCAAAGTTTTCCTGCACAAATCTTCCTCAGATTAGGGGTTAGGAGCTGCTTACGTAACGTAATCAGAAATACAATTTGTTAAATGGCCACAAACCGTTAATTTCCCTTTCACGTGCCTATTCCACTGGAAGAGAAATGTATTCCTTTTGAATGAGAAGAACTTTGTACATGTTTAGTTTGTTTTTTATATCAACTTTGAGGTATAATTTACATATGCTGTAACTCATCCATTTTATCGTGTACATATCGATGACTTTTGGCAAATGTAAGTATTTGTGTAACCATACATGTACAGATTTTACAAAGTGCATTAGATCAGATTATGAGTTATAATAATTGAATAAATCTTGATTGTAAAAACAACAAATATTTTGGGATTTATATTGTATTATTCCCTTTTATATGCAAATATATTAACAGACTGTACAGATACCTAATTCAGAAATTTCAAACATTTTGCTGCTTCTGATTTAGAAGCATTAAAAAAAGGAAAATGCTTTTAACAATTTACTGTACTCAATTTTAGGCATTACATTTCAAGAAAAAAATCCACAAACTAGAAAACAAGCAGAGTAAGTCGCTAGTACTGAAAAGCTGAGAAATCATATTCTAGAAAGAATACATTAGAGAATCAAGGGTTCTTAAGAGAAGAAAATATGCTGAGGTGTGGTAGGGTTAGGAAGGATAATGTTGATCTCAAAGAGTTGAAAAACTTTTTGTTTTTTTTCCCTCTCCATTATGGTTTATTACAGGATATTGAATATAGTTCCCTGTGCTATACAGGGAACTATATTCAATAGGACCTTGTTGTTTATCCATTCTATATATAATAATTTGCATCTGCTAATTCCAAATTCCCAATCCATCCCTCCCTAGCCCCACTTACGCCTTGGCAACCACAAGTCTGTTCCCTATGTCTGTGAGTCTGTTTCTGTTTCGTAAATAAGTTCATTTGTGTCATATTTTAGATTCCACATATAAGTGATATCATGTGGTATCTTTCTCTTTCTGACTTACTTCACTTAGTATGATAATCTCTAGGTTCATTCATGTTGCTGCAAATGGCGTTATTTCATTCTTTTTTATGGCTGAGTAGTATAGAGAAAACCCTAATGACTCCATAAAAAAACTACTAGAAATGATAAATGAATTCACCAAGGTAGCAGGATACAAGATTAGCATACAGAAATCTGTTGCATTTCTTTACACTAACAATGAAATATCAGAAAGAGAAAGTAAAAAAACAATCCTTTTTAAAATCACATCAAAAAAAAAACAACTTAGGAATAAACCTGACCAAGGAGGTGAAAGAATTATATGCTGAGAACTATAAAACACTGATAAAGGAAACTGAAGATGATGCAAAGAAATGTAAAGATATCCCATGTTCTTCGACTGGAGAAATTAATATTGTTAAAATGGCCATATACCCAAGGCAATCTACAGATTTAATACTATCCTTATCAAATTACCCATGACATTTTTCACAGACCTACAATGAATAATCCTGAAATTTATATGGAATCATAAAAGACCCAGAATTGCCAAAGCAATCCTGAAGAAAAAGAACAAAGCAGGAGGCACAACCTTCCCAGACTTCAGACAATACTACAAAGCTACAGTAATCAAAACAGTGTGGTACTGGAACAAGAAAAGACATATGGATCAATGCAACAGAAAAGAAAGCCCCGAAATAAACCCACACGCCTACAGTCAATTAATCTTCGACAAAGGAGGCAAGAATATACAATGGGAAAAAGACAGTTTCTTCAGCAAGTGGTGTTGGGAAAGTTGGGCAGCTGCATGTAAATCAATGAAGTTAGAACACATCCTCTCACCATACACAAAAATAAACTCAAAATGGCTTAAAGACTTAAATGCAAGACTGACCCCCGAAAATTCCTAGAAAAGAACACAGGCAAAACATTCTCTGACATAAATTGTGGCAGTTTTCTTAGGTCAGTATCCTAAGGCAATTGAAATAAAAGCAAAAATAAACAAACAAGACCTAATCAAACTTATAAGCTTTTGCACAGCAAAGGAAACCGTAAATAAAAATGAAAAGACAACCTATGGATCAGGAGAAAATATTTGCAAACAATGCAACCAACAAGGGATTAATTTCCAAAATATAAAACAGCTCACACAACTCAATAACAAAAAAACAAACAATCCAATCCAAAAATGGGCAGACGACCTAAACACATTTCTCCAAAGAAGACATGCACATGGCCAATAGACACATGAAAAGATGCTCAATATCGCTAATTATTAGAGAAATGCAAATCAAAACTACAATGGGGTACCACCTCACACCGGTCAGAATGGCCATCATTAAAAGGTCTACAAATAACAAATACTGTAGAGGGTGTAGAAAAGGGAACCCTCCTATACTGCTGGTGGGAATGTACATTGGTACAGCCACTCTAGAAAACAGTATGGAAGTTCCTCAAAAAACTGAAAACAGAGTTGCCATATGATCCAGCAATCCCACACCTCTGCATATATCTGAAGAAAACTGTAATTTGAAAAGACACATTCACCCCAATGTTCATAGCAGCACTATTTACAATAGCCAAGACATGGAAGCAACCTAAATGCCCATAGACATAGTATCATGTCATCTGCATACACTGACAATTTTACCTCTTCTCTTCCAATTTGGATATGTTTTATTTCTTTGTCTTGTCTGATTCCTGTGGCTGGGCCTTCCAATGCTATGTTGATTAGAAGTGGTGAGAGTGGGCATCCTTGTCTTATTCCAGATTTTAGTGGGAAGGCTTTCAGCTTTTCACCACTGAGTATTATGTTGGCTGTGGTGAAAAACTTTTATATGGTAAAAAGACCAAACTTTTTCAGGATATGGCTCCAGAGGGCAAAAGTACTAGAGGGCAGTTATTAAGGGTAGAGTTTACTTTACATACGAAAAAACTTCTAAGAGTTAGAGCCTCCAAATGGAATGGTTGTATCCTTGCACTGTTATTGTTCAAAAAGAGGCAAAAGACCATCTATTTGAGAAGTTGGGGCAAGAGTAGAAGGATTAGATTAGTAGGCCTCCCAAGTCCTTTCCAATTCCAATTCTGAGATTGTGTGATCTAGGAACTTCTTCTAATTTAAAGCCAGATATCAGGGAAACCATAACTCAAAGATGTACAACCCCTAAATCATGGTTTGACCAAGAACAATGAACTAAACCCAGACAGAAGCATACGCAGAAACAGACTTGCACCTGTATATACATACGTATACACACACACACAAACAAACACACACACACACACACCCCTTCCCACAATTCCTGGGAAGGAAAAATAAGAATAACTTATAAAAATAATGACAAAATCTGTTCTATCTTTCCCACCAAATCTACTTTATGTTCCCTAGTCTATGTTAATAGTATCACTGGCTACCCGATTATGCAGAATAAAGCCTTAATGTTTATTTTCTTTGACTCTTCCATCTTCCTCCAATTCCTACTAAGTCTATCCCAGAAATACCTCTCAGCTGTCTTTTATCTGTATACTTGTGTTGCCATGCTCTCAGTGAAACTCCTGCAATTGATTCCTAAGTTCCTTCCACCTATAATCTCCTCCTCCCTAGGGCTATTATTCACACTGCTAACAGTGATCTTTCTGAAGCACAGGCTATCACATCACTCAAATCTGCTCAAAAATCTACTGGCTCCTTGATACCTACCAAGTAAAGTTCAAATTCTTTGGTATGGCCTTCAATGGCATCTCAATCTCCTTGCTTAGTTTGCCCATGGTATCTTATGCTTTGGTTACACTGTAGTTCTTGTCATTCCTGAAAGGCTATACCCTTCTCTACTCCATGTTTTTGTTTAGATGTCTTCAAATGCACCCCCTCATTCCCTCCTGTGGAAATTTTACTCATTTTCCAAGGCTCAAGCAAATGCTACCTATCTTGTGACACTATCCTTAATGCTTCTATGTCACAACCCCTGGCTCCCTCCCTTGGAATTAAACAATTCTCCTTGGAGCCAATAATACTTCTTTTCATACCTTATTTTTGCATTTAACAATAATGCTTGAAATTTCAGTTTTGGGTGGGTCCAAGCTTATGGCCACCCACTGTAAATCCTTAAAGGCAGACAGCAGGCTTCATTTATTTCTATATCCAACCTTGTCAGAACCCCAATACCAAGTACCTTTTGTATAAAAAGTGCTTAATAAATGTTTTTTTTTTTTAATTGAACTGGGATTTGAGGACCGTTAGACTTCTGTCCATGGCTCAATACCAGTCTTAAAAATTGTAAATTCGGGACTTCCCTGGTGGCGCAGTGGTTAAGAATCTGCCAATGCAGGGGACACGGGTTCGAGCCCTGGTCCGGGAAGATCCCACATGCTGCAGAGCAACTAAGCCCATGCACCACAACTACTGAGCCCACGCGCCGCAACTGCCGAAGGCCGCATGCCTAGAGCCCGTGGTCTGCAACAAGAGAAGCCACTGCAATGAGAAGCCTGCGCACTGCAATGAAGAGTAGCCCCCGGTCGCCGCAACTAGAGAAAGCTCGCGCGCAGCAATGAAGACCCAATGAAGCCAAAAATAAAAAATTAATTAATTAATTAATTTTTAGATAAAGAATAAAGAGGCTTAATTTTTTAAAAATTGTAAATTCTATTAAAATTCTAATCAGAAGCCTAGTGATTGATAAAAGTCTCTTATCCTATTAATCTAACATCTCTGAGCCAAAAACAGTTATATACTTACATTCACTAGGAGAGAGAAATCAGTGACCAGTTGGCTAAGTTCAATTAAGTCCTTAAAAAGAAAGAGAAAGAGGAAGTTACTTACTTTCATGCCTCACAGCTACCAAAAGGAAAATCATTTTTAACATACCGCTTCTAAGGTTTCCCATGATTCTGCAGCATTTTGATCTCGAGGAATTTCAGGCAACACATATATCTGAGTCATACTCTGAGGATCAGCTTCATCTTCAGTAGTGTGAAATGTTCCTGGATGAACATAGCCTCATGTTTAGAGTTTATCTGCTTTGTTAGAAAGACGGTAGAATGAATCAATTCCATAAAACAACTACCATGTGAAATGCTTACTAACAGAATTCAGGCTAAAAGTAAATTGATTATGTATCTATGGGCAAGTTAGTTAACAAATATTTTTTCTTTAATTATTCTACAAAGTCATCTAAAAAAATTGCTACAAATACTACTTACCCGATCTGAATAACTAGGGCTAGATGTGGAAGTAGCACAAAGTAGAACTATTCTATTTGGCCAATGTTCTATGAAGAGATACCCAGTAGATATAAGTTTAACACTTTTCATTGCTAAATCATTAACATTTCTTTGGCTATTTTAATAATAAACATCAGATTCACAAGATTTTAAAAGTAGGGAAGTGATGTATTTTTAGCAATGAAAATCAGTCATTTTTGGTAACAATAAATTTGTCATCAAACTAACATCTCTTACCATATGTACCTTTTTGCACATATTGCCATCCTCCTTCTCCTCAGAGTAATTTTTCTGGCCCATGCCTCCATTGCTTCTGTGTCTTTTCTGGATTTTAAGAAGTCATCAACCCATTAAGGCTTTCCTCATTAAACACTGCTATAAAGATGAATTAATTTATACTCCAAACTCCATCTTCAAGTCTTTCTTATTTCCTTCTATTGGTTTTACCAATCCATTCATTAAACTGGTATTTATAAAATGCCTACTATATGCCAATCAGTGCGCTAAGGTAAATCACAAAACAGTTCCAAGTCATAGTGGTTAGGGGTATGGGCCTAGTGAGAAAGACCTGGGTTAGAATCCTAGTTTGGCTATTTACTAGCTCTTTGACTTGGGAAGGTATTTCACCTCTTTGACTTATTTTCCTCATTTGTAAAATGAGGTGGTATTTATTCTGCACTGTGGCTGGCTTATCTATTAAGAACAAGCGGTTAATAGTTACTACTACTGTCACTGCTACTGCTGCTATTGTTAATGGAACTTACTATATAATGTGTGATATAGACATGTTAACAGGCAAGTTCAGTATAGTCTGATAAGAACTATGATATGGGTAAGCATGGAATGCTATGTCAGCACCAAAGAAAGGTATTTAATCTAGACTTGTGGAGGAAGAGTGGTCTGAGAAGGTTCTGAAGCTGAAGCCTGAGGATGAACAGAAATTATATAGCTGAACTGGGGCAAGGGTAGAGGGGGAAGGAGAAAGTATTCAGGCCAGGGAGAATAATATTTGCATAAGTTTGGGAACTGAAAGGAGTCAGTACAACTGAAGCATAGACTATGACAAGAGAAAGCAAAGGTTGAGGCTGGAAATCTAAGAGGACATCATTTACGGCATTGTAAACTATATTAAAGAGTTTTGTCTTTCTCTTAAGATCAATATGGAACTTTTAAAAGCAGTGGGAGACTATTGGGAAGCTGAGGGTGCCATAATCAGATTTCAGATTTAGAAAGGTAACCACAGCTGTAGTGTGAACAACAGATTAAGGATGGAGTTGAAAGGTGAAAACTTAAAGAGTGAAAAACCAGTTGGGAGGCTTTTCAATGTGTCTGGTGCAAAATGATGATGGTGTGCTCTAGGATAGTGGCAGTGGAAATGGAAAGAAGAGATCTGAAGGTCTACTTCCCTTTGTCTTCCTTACTGCAAGCTCAAAACACCTACCACTTTAATATTTTCTGAGCACCCATTATGTATTGTGTTGAGTACCAGGGATAAAAAAGTGAATACAAAGTAGCTGCTCTCAAGGAACTTATATTCTAGCAGAGAAGACATACAAAGAGACAATCCTAAAACAATACGAGAGTGCACTGATATCTAGATAAATATAGATACATATAGTATTTATGGGAGTTTCAAGCTGGGGATGGCATCTGACCTAGTTTGGTGTGGTGTGCACCAAACTAAAAAAGGTGATCTTTTCTACTGGCCTAAGAAGATAGGAATATAAATTCTCGGTGGAGAGACCAGCATGAAAAAGGTCCCCAAAAACAAAACAAAACAAAAAAAAACCAATATAGCTTAATATAAAATCAGCAGTCTGGTCTTGCCAAAGCATAAAGTAAAAGACATACAATATAGAAGTGGTATTTTATAAAACTGCATTACAAACAAAAACAAAAACAAACTGCATTACTATTTTACTTTCAAAATTTGAGAATGTTTTACCTCTTGAGGAAAAAAACCCATTTGAACTGTTTAGAAAGGGCACAGTCAGTTGATTAAAAGTTAATTTGTAGGCTTATTAGAATTGACAGTGTTCTTTTAATTTTGAATCTTCACTGAAATGAATACATTTCCCTACCTTAAAGGAAGAGCAAAAACATCAAATACAGAATATGCTTTACATTACAACATATAGCAAATATCCAACATTTTAAAAGCTCTGATTTTTACAAATGCTTAAAAGAGTAATTTACCCTATGTCTTAAGTTATCACATAAAAATACTTCTCACTTCAATCAAAGTAATTACTCTAAGATCTTTCTTCTACTTAATATTGCTTTTGTAATAAGAGCTCCCAACTTCTTTAATAGGATGATGAATAGTGATAACTGTTATCATTAACAGATCAAATGTAAAGCAGAACTTTATAAACATAACACCACTCGAGATTTTTTTTAAGCCATAATCTTCGTTCTGTTAGAGAAGATTCCAATGAAATATGCCAGGATATATAACAAAATAATTATTATTATCTTGATTACATAAATTCTTGATCTAAAAAATGAAGGGATGGGAAATGTTTGACATTTTAAGCAAACACAAAAGATTTCCCTCAGTGAAAAAATAAAAAATGTTTAAGTCATTTATGTTTCACTTGAAACCAAACTGCGTATGCATCTTAGTTCAAATGGAGTCTTAGAACAAAGAAATCTGTTCTCTTCCATGGAAAATCCTGCTGTAAACTTACAACTCGGAACATCACTAATCAACTCGAGGCGTGACTAACAACTGAGAAAGGAATCTTTTAATTTCTACAACTTCCGTAATTCATTTATTCCAGCTTGTATTAAAAATCACTATATCTCAGTGATCATCCATTGACTTTGAACTTTTACAAGTTGCTACAGACATGATGAGGCAAAACACAGAGATAGCTTATAGCTGCAGGAAAGATGGCTAAAGAGTTCTTATCCTGTCCACAGAAGTCAAAATTGCTATTGTTTTATATGACATAACAATCTCAGTTCCATCCACTTGCAAACAACTGCAAGTGTAAAGGGCACATGGACTATACGTATCACTCACCAGTGTCTTTCAAATTCTATTTATAAAACATTATTGACTATAAACTCAAATAAACATTAAGATATTTTTAGTTCATGTGAAAAATAAGTTTAATAACACGGACATAAGACTTCTCCCTTCTATGTGTCTAAACATATTCTCTCTCTGCCCCTCACCTTTCTCCATACATCACGAAGGGCAATGATTCTAGTAAGAATTACAACACAATATTTAAGGAATTTCTACTAAATTTTACTACATTAGAAAAAGTTCCATTATAAATCTAAGTTAATTCAAAAGCATTTCCTGAATTCTTTCATGTTCTAACAGCTTTAACATAGTGACATTATTTTACTGATCATCTACATAAACCTACCCATCTAAATAAGATGACTTCTAAATCATGGCTTAACTAAGCTGCAGAGGAGAATTTTTAAGAATATTAAAACCAATACAAAACACACCTTCTGAATAATATACAAAAGCATCTACATGATTTACAAAACTGTTCAATACAAGTGTATATATATACCTGTGATAAAATCTAATATTTCATTAAATTCAATATGCTGGTCTGAAGTTCCCAGAAGTTCTAAGGTTGGATTCTTTCCTTTTGTGAATATTTGTTTAAAATGTAACAAGATTCTGTTTCTATTGCACTGATGAAATGTGTGTGCTGGATGGGGAGTAAGAAAGACAAAGACAGAGAGAAGCACTGGTTTGCTCTGTATGCCTTGATACACCTTTCTAAATACAAAACAAATGTGTAGGCTCATCACTTCTCTTGGTGGGAGGCAATATGCTAAAAATGAACTAGACACACAAGAGAGAAAGAAGGGAGTTTCTCAGATCAAGCAAGATCGGCAGAGAAGATTTGCTTTAGGAACTCTAGGAATCTGGACAAAAGAAACAGCAAAATCATCACAGCTTCCCCCTAAACTTAATAAGCTTCTTTCATTCTCCAGAGAACATAAAACATTCTATTCTACTTGTTATTTCTCTCTGTAAATGAAAAACTATTTTTGTATTTTGATCTCAGTCATGGAAATGTGGCAACATTGCTTCTGAATCTCTGCTGATGTCTCCAACCAATTTATTTATAATCAGATTGAATTTTTAAAGGAAAAAGTATTTTAAGGCACTTAATTTCTGTGCAAATCAAACACATATTTTCTGTATAGGCTGTCATTACTATTATGAGTACCTAAAGCAAAAATAAGAAAAAAACAGCACAGGATAAAAACATGTAGAATGACAGAAAAGAGTTTACAGCTAGAAGAAGACCACACATGGAGCAAACCCAGTTCTTACCCCACTATTAACGTCTTATGTATTAGTTGCTCTCTTTCCGTTATTCTTCTTCTTTCCCACCCTCTCAATTACTTGTTAATAATATTTATGGATTTAACACAACCTAGTAGAAACTTCACATTTGGTGAAATACTCAGGCATTGGGTGAGACAGTTAATTTTAACTGCTTAATGCTGGCAATGGATTCAAAGTCAAAGCACAATCTGACCAGCAGACAGTTCAGAATTTGAAACTATACACACTGTTTTAGGTATAATTTAGGTATCTGATTTTATAAATAGAATGACTGTTTCAATTAAATCAGCACTAGATGCAGAGATTTAATTTTGGAGTTTCTCTCAGTGGCAAGTGATTAGTTCTTTAGCTAATTTGGTATTCCATGAATTGAGAAGTTTGAGAACCAACAGAGTTGGAAAACAAATTTCACCTATTTCTTCTCCCTCATCCTCTGGCTCTGCCCCAATCTTCTTCACTTCCTCCGTACACATGATTCCTCAAATTTTGCCAACATTTTTTTTAACACCAGTCAGCTCCCTACAGAGAAAGTTAATTGCCAGCAAACTGGGTAAACTGCCTTTTTCTAATAATCACCCAATTCCTCTGATGACATATAAACCCAAATTTGTTGAGCCCGAACAATCCTACTGGTAGAAACACAAACAATGCAATACTAAAATGCAAATTAAAGCTAGAATACTTAAATAGAACTCAAAATTTTTGTTTGCTAGGGAATTGCTGGTGATAGCAATTCAAAACTAAATAGCAGAAGAGACTGATGCCAGTGACTCTTTCCAGAAAATCCAACATTATCAGTGTTATTACTGTCATCACAACTGTCACAATGTCTGGTAGATAAGATGACTCCTTAATCTCATGGAACTTATAAGGCCCAGTTTCTCTATACACAAACATAAAGTATAGGTTTGCACTACATGGTAAGAACAGCATTCAGCTGCATCATTATGGAGGTGATAATTACATATGAACAAGATGATGTAAACAGTAACTACAAACTATCAAAAAGCATTCTTCCCAAACACTCTTCGACCAAGGTTGAGTGCTAACATCTCCTTCTCCCCAGAACAACACTTTAGGCAGTGTTGTTAGGTAGTGGTTATCGACAGAGTGAAGTGATTAGACCACATCTGAAATTATAAAATTGTCTCTAAAAAGATGTTTATTCATTCATATTTCTAAAACATTTATTAATGGTCCACTATGTGCCAAGTACTATGTATTATGTGCTTAGGTACTAAGGAGGCAATAAAAGCAAGATTACCCAGAAACTCTGGATGGTGGCCTAAATGTTTCTTTTATTTTTAAAAAAAATTTCCCTGTAAAACTGGATCATTAGCACTGAAAATACAGCGTTAAAAATAATCTGGCTTTGGAGACAGGGAGTGATATAGGAGCCTCCCAACTCCTAGGTAAATAAAAAGAGGAAAACGGGTCAGCTGTAACATCTCTCAGATTGTATTCTAATTTGTAATTTATTTATACCGCATCTTTTCCATAAAGTTTTAAGGTGGCTTAGAACATATATAAACTGTAACAAGATGGCATAAATTAAAAAGAGAAACTCTAAAACAAAAATGGAAATACAAGGGCAGCAATTATAAAACAAAGCCAGGAAAGTTCAAAATTTTGGCTTTTGGCAATTAAAAAATTTAGATTTAAGTATCCTAGTAAACAATTCAAGTAGAGAAATCTTATTAGTTATGCCATTCAATACCCAGAAGAATAAAAAAGATTAATTGTTTTGAAGTACTACTACCTATTAAACCAAGAAGTTTTTTCAGGGTTCCTTACACAGACATTATACAATGCAATCAACAATTATCAATTACATCCTTACAAGAGTTATCATGACAAGTTTCATTGGCCTCTTTCTTAGAGTATCACTTCATAAAAGTTAATGGCATGACCCCCAATGCAGACTTTTCTGGGAGATAGATCTAACATGCCCTCTGAAAACCAGAATGCCTAAAAAAGAAGCATGCCTGCCTAGGCCACCCCTGCACCTGGAGATGAGGGAGGAGCACTCTGCAGACAAGGATGACATTCTCCTTAGGAAATATTTTAAAATTTATTTTTAATATATGCACAAATAGGTACTTGAAGCCTTTAAGTTCCTCACTATACAGCATAGCCTCAATTTTTTTACCCTGTAAAACTTTTAGGATATGCATTTCCAAGTACACTCAGGGTCCAAGAATTCAGCATACTGGACTAGGAGGTGATCCCTGGAAATTTATATATAATCTGCAATATCAATACAAGGAGGTAAACTTAAATAACTGCATTACTATACTATGATCAAGAATAAGACTTAGTACATTACCACCAACAGTCATGGATCTGGTCAAAGAAGGCTGTAATAAAGTTTCTTCATCATTAAATTGTTTCTTAAGTTCTTCTACAGATTCCAGATGGAGTTGAAGAAATTCTGCTGTTGCTGCTGATGCTTCTTCTTTAACAGGATCTATCATTCTCCTCAGAAGTCCAAGGTCATCTTTTTGGACTTTCAAACAAAGCTTCTCCATTTCTCGGATATTGGAGCGGAGTTGCTGTAAAAGAAAAAAAAATCATTAAAGCCACCATCTCTTAATATAAAATATCTTTATTTTCAGAGGTAATTTGTGATAATGGCTTTCAATGGAAATCAGAAGTATTCTCTACAACAGACAGTATGGATTAATACTTTTCTGTTTATTCACGTCTCTGGCCAAATCCAGCTTCTTTAGAACTCACATCCTCATACTCTGAATTTATTTACCATTTTTTCCTTCATTAAATGTGATTATTACAAAGGTAACAAATGCTCTTCATAATAAATGAAACACTGCAGAAACACATCAAGAAAGACTTAATGACTTTTTATTTTATATTGGAGTATAGTTGATTAACAATGTTGTGTTAGTTTTCCCCACTTCACCAATCCTACCACTTCTCTTAACTCAGTCCTTTCACATACTTATTGCTCATACAAACATAAGCACATACAGCCTTTCTTTTTATAAAAAACGAATTACATTATGCACAATAATCTACAATTGACAAACTTCCACACCCCAACTTAACAATATCATAATGGATATCCCTCCTGGTCAATGATTGTACCATATTCCA
Source organism: Balaenoptera ricei (assembly GCF_028023285.1). NCBI lineage: Eukaryota > Metazoa > Chordata > Mammalia > Artiodactyla > Balaenopteridae > Balaenoptera > Balaenoptera ricei. The sequence continues at coordinate 90,985,709 of NC_082644.1, read as the reverse complement.
TAGTAGTGATATAATTTATTCGATCACTCCTCCAGTGATTAAAGTCATTCATGTTGTTTCCAGTTTTTAGTTATTACAAACTATGAAACAAATGTACTAGACTATAAATCCTAATATATGGTAACAGTATATATTAGTGTTCTAGCATATACTATTATACTACATTTTGTAGGAATGATTCCCCAAAGTTAGAGTACTCACTCAAAGGATAATATGTATTTTTAGTTCAATAGCTATTATCAGTTCTTCCCCAAGAGGCTTAACAACTCACACTACCACTAAAGTTTGAGTTCCCATTTCCCCATATACTGCCAGTACTACATTTTATCTCATTGGTGTTTTACTTTGAACTGCTCTCTGAAGTTGCTGGATTTTTATGTAACGATTTTCTCCGCTATTAAAAATCACCTATTGGCATAATTTATAAATTTTTCTCTAATGTGTTGATATAATAAATCATGGGCAAATTTCATGGTACAGAGCCATTTTAATATTTCTGAGATAGACCCTCCCTGGTCAATATATACAATTTTTTAATACACTGTGGGATTCAATTTGCTAATATTTTATTTGGAATTTTAGTACAACTGTGTATGTGAATGTGTGTATGTGTGTGTGTGTGTGTGTGTGTGCATGGATGCATACATGAACAGTGTGTGTGTCTATACTATCTTCACTAGGTTTAAACTTATTCTAACAGGTTTAAGTTTGTGCTAGCTTCATAAAATAAACTGGGGAGCTTTTCATCTTTTTCAATGGTCTAGAATTTGAAAAACATAAAAACCAATTCTTCTTTTACAATTAAACAGAACTTGTAAGAATGATCTATAATGCTTATTTTAAAATTATAGATCTCAGTCATATAATATTTTAAATTCTTTTCCCCTAATGTACTTTCACAGACACTAATGCAAATCCTGTACAGTAGACAGAACAAAAAGTATTGATTTCTTAAATTTTTCAAGTGCCTACTTTGAGTGAGGTGATATGGTCCATATTATTACATTCCACATTATTACACATAGAGAAATCAAAACAAAATTTGTTCAGGATTTACTTAATTATCTAGCAGCAAAGCTCAGGTTAAAACCCAGGTATTCTTAAAAGTCCAGCAACCTTTCTATTAAACTATAAGCATAATTCCTAGCTATACGGTACCTTAATACAATCTAAAGTATCTATTGTATTCTACTAAAATTAAAGCTAATTCTGAAAAAAAAAATAGTTTAGCTACCACCGAAAGCATCTTGTAAGATTTTGTGGGTGAATCAAAAAGCTGTACCTCTATCCTATCATGACTCTATACCTCACTTAACTTTATGTCCACTCTTACCATCCCCATGTGAGCTGGAAAACCTAAAGATAATTGGACTGTGGATTAAAAATATGTGATACGTAAGCATTTTAGATGTAAAATTCATGGAACCCTAAGGGGCTTATGTGATCATTCAACTTCACAATTTTACAATATGAAAACTAGAGTCCAGCTGAACACAGTGGCAGAATTAGGACTACAGTCCAGTTCTCAAGTCCTGGAAAAATACTGTCTCCTACACACCATCTCTTGGCTGTGTGATTCCTTTCTGGACTACAGTTATAACTTGGTTATGTACTTGCTACATAATTCATAGAGGTATTTTAGGTGATGTTACTTTGGAGAAGCATTAAGAAGTTTCTGCAGCTAATGAGCATTTGCCTTTGACATATTCTTCCCCTCTTATAGAATCTGTACATATGTTACATCTCCAGTCAAATTATGGTGTCTAGCTTTAAGAACCCTTTATTACTATGGGTGAAGGGAAAAATGTTAAGGGAGAGAAAGAAAATACCCATTTAACTATAAAATCTGATACTATAATAACAAAAACACAAATAATGGCTAAATTTGTATCAACACTACTGTAAGTTGTCCATTATGTAAGTGCTTTACCTTCTTTATCTTGTTTTACCTTCACAATTTATTTTTGAAATAGATATTACTGTTATTCTCATTCTACAGAAGAGAAAATTAAAAGCAAATTAAGAAAATATCCCAGGATTACACTTCTAGTAAAAAGTAAAGCCAGGAATCAAATTCAGGCTACAGAGCATGTGTTCTCAACAACTTTACTATATAGCTATACTATCCAAAAGAAATACAATACAAACCATAAATGCAAGCCATACACTATGTAATTTTAAATTTTCTAACAGTCACATTAAAAAAGTAAAAAGGAAGAGGTGAATTAGTTTTAATATATTTTATTTAACCCAATGCATCCAAAACATTATCATTTCAACATGTAATCAATATAAAAATTATTAATGAAATATTTTACATGCTTTTATTTGTAGTCAGTCTTAGAAATTTGGCATATGTATTACATTCACAGCACATCTCAATTCAAACTAGCCACATTTTAAGTGTTCAACAATTATATGTGGCTAAGGGCTACTATATTGGACAGCTACTATATAGCTACAGAGTCTCTCTAAAGTTAATATGTGAAAAATATAAAGTAGGTGTTTCTGCTTCTGGCTATAGCAGGCTGGATAATTCAAAAATAACCCTCCCATCAATGACTACTTAAAAAGCTGAAAGCAACATAAATCACAAAACGGACCAAAAGAAAACTAAATTCAAAAGCATCAAAAAGCAAACAAGATAGCGAGAAATTTGTAGGCCAAGAATTGGGCAAAGATGGAAATCCAGAGATATGAGTCCTGAATTTAGGTCACATTTGCTTGAGGGTATCTGCTTACCAGAGTGCTTGACAGCCTCACAAATCTCAGGGTAAAATATCCAATGCCAGGACCTGCTAAGGATAAGCACTATGGTGCCTTGGGCTGGAATCTTAAAAGAATTGCACCCTAGGAGCACAGGTGATCCTGAAATAAATCAGCCCTTGCATGAACTGCAGTTTGGCTTCCTATCTTTTGTGTAGCTAATATAAATCTTAATCTCTGAAATAGTATAATCTTGGAAGTTAGTACCCCAGAGGCTTAGAAGCAAATGAACATCCTCTCTGGAGGAAAATAACATCATCCCTAGCTATCAATAACTTCCATAAATAATTTTTCAAATATAATGTCCACCAATCAAAGACAATCAAGCACATGAGGACATACACAACATAATGAAGAAACAGCAGAAACAACAGACAATTGAAACATCCAAAGGGGACATCTAATAGGGGAATTAGCAAATGTGACTTATAAAACTATGGTTATTTTGTTCCAAGATATAAGTATCAAGCTTGAAAATTCAGGAGATAACTGGAAACTATAAAAAGCAAAATATAGATTTTAGAAAAGAATGAGTATCATTTTAAAATAGAGTACACAATCCTTGTACACTGTTGGTGGGAATGTAATTTGGTACAGCCACTGTGAAAAACAGTATGGAGGTTTCTTAAAAAAATAAAAATAGAACTACCACATGACCCAGCAATTCCACTCCTGGATATATATCCAAAGAAACCCCAAAACATTAATTTGAAAAGATACATGCACCCCACCCAGTGTTCATAGCAACGTTATTTACAACTGCCAAGATACGGACCCAAAGTAAGTGTCCATCAACAGATGAATGAATAAAGAAAGTGTGGTATACATACTTAATGCAATACCAATCAGCCAGGAAAAAGAACGAAATTTTTCCATTTGCAGCAACATGGATGGACTTGGAGGGCATTATGCTAAGTGAAATAAGTCAGACAGAGAAATACAAATATTGCATGACATCACTTACATGTGGAATCTAAAAAATGAAACAGAGGAGTGAATATAACAAAAAAGAAGCAGACTCACAGATATACAGAACAAACTAGTGATTACCATGGTAGGGGAGGGATGGGGGAACAGGAGGCACAAACTACTGGCTGTAAGATAGGCACAAGGATGTACTGTGCAAAACAGGGAATATAGCCAATATTTTGTAGTAACTGTAAATGGAAAGTAATCTTTAAAAATTGTATAAAAAATATAATTTTTTAAAAAATTAAAAAAACAGTATGCAAAAGAAAATAATAAATGAGTTCAGCTGCATATTAGACCCAACTCAAGAACGACTTAGTAAACTGGAAACTAGATAGGATGAAACTATGTAAAACTATACAAAAAAGAAACAAAGAAAGTAAAAAAAAAAAAAATACAGAAGAGAAGGTAAGAGACATAGAGAATACAGTTAGAGAAGGGTACAGTATACATATATTTAGAATCCTAGAAGAAACGGACAGAAAATAAATTTGGAGAGATAGTGACTGAGTTTCCAAAACTAAGGAAAGAAATCAATCCACGTTTCAAGAAGGTCAACAAATCCTGAGAAAAGTATAGACAGAGAAAAATACACTTAGCCAAAAAAGAAAAAAGGAAGAGGCGGAGAAATGATGTCTCAAAAGGAGCTCAAAAGGAGCTAAAGACAATACGATCTCTTGAAAAATAGATCCACCACCTCAGAGGCACCACAGCCAATGTTACACATGCTGCAGCAGTTGCCCTTCAAACAAGATGCATGTTTGCCGTGTTATGTAACATCTGGTTCTCTCACCCAACATGCCTGGTCCAACTTTTTCCTTCCAATCAATTACATCCTGTGATTTAATGTATAAATCCAAATTACATGTACCATTCATAAATATTCTAAAGAACCTTACTTTGTTTACTCTACATATCAGAATACTGTACACTGCATTATAATGTAAAAAGAAAAATTTACTTATAAGCAATGCAACCAACTATCCAAGTGTCATAACAACAAAAACACCAAATAAAACTTGAACAAAGGGGGAAAAAAAGGCATTATCACCCCCAGAAGACCAGAATAAAGACCAGACAAAGAAAACAGTAAGATTATAATTTAACTTCTTAAAGTAATAATGAAAGCCAGAAGACAGAAGGATGATACATTCAAAGTATGAAAAGAAAATTCTATTAAAAGACTATATAATTCCAAAACTAACAGAGGAACAATTGGATCAATAAAAATTACGAGATCAATCCAAAAGAAAGTGAGAGGACCGTCAGGATGGTGGAGGAGTAAGACGTGGAGACCACCTTACTCCCCACAAATACATCAAAAATACATCTAACATGTTGAACAGTTCCTACAGAGCACCTACTGAATGCCGGCAGAAGACCTCAGACTTCCCAAAAGGCAAGAAACTCCTCAGATACCTGGTTGTGTGGCTGACAGGGTCTTGGTGCTCTGGCCGGGTGTCAGGCCTGAGCCTCTGAGGTGGGAGAGCAGAGTTGAGGACACTGGACCACCAGAGACCTCCCAGCCCCATGTAATATCAATCGGTGAAAGCTCTCCCAGAGATCTCCATCTCAACGCTAAGACTCAGCTCCACTCAACGACCAGCAAGCTCCAGTGCTGGACACCCCATGCCAAACAACTAGCAAGACAGGAACACAACACCATCCATTAGCAGAGAGACTACCTAAAATCATAATAAGTTCACAGACACCCAAAACACACCATTGGACGTGGTCCTGCCCACCAGAAAGACAAGATCCAGCCTCATCCACCAGAACACAGGCACCAGGCCCCTCCACCAGGAAACCTACACAACCCACTGAACCAACCTTACCCACTGGAGGCAGACACCAAAAACAACAGGAACTATGAACCTGCAGCCTGTGAAAAGGAACCCCAAACACAGCAAGTAAACCAAAATGAGAAGACAGAGAAATACACAGCAGATGAAGAAGCAAAGTAAAAACCCACCAGACCAAAGAAATGAAGAGGAAATAGGTAGTCTACCTGAAAAAGATTTCAGAGTAATGAGAGTAAAGATGATCCAAAATCTTGGAAATAGAATGGAGAAAATACAAGAAATGTTTAAAAGGACCTAGAAGAACTAAACAGCAAACAATGATGAACAACACAATAAATGAAATTAAAAATTCTCTAGAAGGAATCAATAGCAGAATAACTGAGGCAGAAGATCGGATAAGTGACCGGGAAGATAAAACAGTGGAATAAACTGCCACAGAACAGAATAAAGAAAAAAGAATGAAAAGAATTGAGGACAGTCTCAGAGACCTCTGGGAAAACATTAAACGCACCAACATTCGAATTATACGGGTCCCAGAAGAAGAAGAGAAAAAGAAAGGGACTGAGAAATATTTGAAGAGATTATACTAGAAAACCGCCCTAATGTGGGAAAGGGAATAGTCAATCAAGTCCAGGAAGTGCAGAGTCCCATACAAGATAAATCCAAAGAGAAACATGCCAAGACACATATTGATGAAACTATCAAACATTAAACACAAAGAAGAAATATTAAAAGCAGCAAGGAAAAGCAACAAATAACATACAAGGGAATCCCCATAAGGTTAACAGCTGATCTTTTAGCAGAAATTGCAAGCCAGAAGGGTGTGGCAGGACATATTTAGAGTGATGAAAGGGAAAAACCTACAATCAAGACTACTCTACCCAGCAAGGATCTCATTCAGATTCAACAGACAAATTAAAACCTTTACAGACAGGCAAAAGCTAAGAGAATGCAGCACCAACAAACCAGCTTCACAACAAATGCTCAAGGAACTTCTCTAGGCAGGAAACACAAGAGAAGGAAAAGACCTACAATAACAAACCCAAAACAATTAAGAAAATGGTAATAGGAACACACATATCGATAATTACCTTAATCGTAAATGGATTAAACGCTCCAACCAAAAGACAGAGACTGGCTGAATGGATACAAAAACAAGACCCGTATATATGCTGTCTACAAGAGACCCACTTCAGACATAGGGACACATACAGACTGAAAGTGAGGGGATGGAAAACGATATTCCATGCAAATGGAAATCAAAAGACAGCTGGAGTAGCAATTCTCATATCAGACAAAATAGACTTTAAAATAAACACTATTACAAGAGACAAAGGACACTACATAATGATCAAGGGATCAATCCAAGAAGATATAACAATTGTAAATATTTATGCACCCAACATAGGAGAACCTCAATACATAAGGCAAATGCTAACAGCCATAAAAGAGGAAATCGACAGTAAAACAATCATAGTAGGGGACATTAACACCCCACTTTCACCAATGGACAGATCATCCAAAATGAAAATAAATAAGGGAAAACAAGCTTTAAATGACACATTAAACAAGATGGACATAATTGATATTTATAGGACATTCCATCCAAAAACAACAGAATACACTTTCTTCTCAGGTGCTCATGGAACATTCGCCAAGATAGATATCTTGGGTCACAAATCAAGCCTTGGTAAATTTAAGAAAATTGAAATCATATCAAGTATCTTTTCTGACCACAATGCTATGAGACTAGATATCAATTACAGGAAAAAAACTAGAAAAAGTACAAACACATGGAGGCTAAACAGTACACTACTAAATAACCAAGAAATCACTGAAGAAATCAAAGAGGAAATAAAAAAATACCTAGAAACAAATGACAATGAAAACACGATGACCCAAAATCTACAGGATGCAGAAAAAGCAGTTCTAAAAGTGAAGTTTATAGCAATACAATCCTACCTCAAGAAACAAGAAACATCTCAAATAAACAACCTAACCTTACACCTAACGCACTTAGAGAAATAAGAACAAAAAACCCCGAAGTTAGCAGAAGGAAAGAAATCATAAAGATCAGACCAGAAATAAATGAAAAAGAAATGAAGGAAATGACAGCAAAGATCAATAAAAATAAAAGCTGGTTCTTTGAGAAGATAAACAAAATTGATAAACTATTAGCCAGACTCATCAAGAAAAAAAGGGAAAAGACTCAAATCAGTAGAATTAGAAATGAAAAAGGAGAAGTAACAACTGACACTGCAGAAATACAAAGGATCATGAGAGATTACTACAAGCAACTATATGCCAATAAAATGGACAACCTGGAAGAAATGCACACATTCTTAGAAAAGCACAACCTTCTAAGACTGAACCAGGAAGAAATAGAAAATATAAACAGACCAATCACAAGCACTGAAATTGAAACTGTGATTAAAATCTTCCAACAAACAAAAGCCTAGGACCATATGGATTCACAGGAGAATTCTATCAAACATTTAGAGAAGAGGTAACACCCATCCTTCTCAAACTCTTCCAAAATATATCAGAGGGAGGAACACTCCCAAACTCATTGTACGAGGCCACCATCACCCTGATACCAAAACCAGACAAGGATGTCACAAAAAAAGAAAACTACAGACCAATATCACTGATAAATATAGATACAAAAATCCTCAGCAAAATATTAGCAAACAGTATCCAACAGCACATTAAAAGGATCATACAACATGATCAAGTGGGGTTTAGCCCAGGAATGCAAGGATTCTTCAATATATGCAAATCAATCAATGTGATACACCATATTAACAAATTGAAGGAGAAAAACCATATGATCATCTCAATAGATGTAGAAAAAGCTTTCATTAAAATTCAACACCCATTTATGATAAAAATCCTCCAGAAAGTAGGCATAGAGGGAACTTACCTCAACATATTAAAGGCCATATATGACAAACCTACAGTCAACATTGTTCTCAATGGTGAAAAACTGAAACCATTTCCACCAAAATCAGGAACAAGACAAGGTTGCCCACTCTCACCACTATTATTCAACATAGTTTTGGAAGTTTTAGCCACAGCAATTAGAGAAGAAAAAGAAGTAAAAGGAATCCAAATTGGAAAAGAAGAAGTAAAACTGTCACTGTTTGCAGATGACATGATACTATACATAGAGAATCCTAAAGACACTACCAGAAAACTACTAGAGCTAATCAGTGAATTTGGTAAAGTAGCAGGATACAAAATTAATGCACAGAAATCTCTTGCATTCCTATACAATAATGATGAGAATTCTGAAAGAGAAATTAAGGAAACACTCCCATCTACCACTGCAGCAAAAAGACTAAAATACCTAGGAATAAACGTACCTAAGGAGACAAAAGACCTGTATGCAGAAAACTATAAGACACTGATGAAAGAAATTAAAGATGATACAAACAGATGGAGAGATATACCATGTTCTTGGATTGGAAGAATCAACATTGTGAAAATGACTCTACTACCCAAAGCAATCTACAGATTCAATGCAATCCCTATCAAAATACCACTGGCATTTTTCACAGAACTAGAACAAAAAAATTCACAACTTGTACGGAAACACAAAAGACCCTGAATAGCCAAAGCATTCTTGAGAAAGAAGAATGGATCTGGAGGAATCAGACTCCTTGACTTCAGACTATACTACAAAGATACAGTAATCAAGACAGTATGGTACTGGCACAAAAACAGAAATACAGATCAATAGAACAGGATAGAAAGCCCAGAGGTAAACCCACACTCATATGGTCACCTTATCTTTGATAAAGGAGGCAAGAATACACAATGGAGAAAAGACAGCCTCTTCAATAAGTGGTGCTGGGAAAACTGGACAGCTACATGTAAAAGAATGAAATTAGAACACTCCCTAACACCATACACAAAAATAAACTCAGAATGGATTAAATACCTAAATGTAAGGCCAGACACTATAAAACACTTAGAGGAAAAGATAGGCAGAACACTCTATGACATAAATCACAGCAAGATCCTTTTTGACCCAGCTCCTAGAGAAATGGAAATACAAACAAAAATAAACAAATGGGACCTAATGAAACTTCAAAGCTTTTGCACAGCTAAGGAAACCATAAACAAAACGAAAAGACAACCCTCAGAATGGGAGAAAATATTTGCAAACGAAGCAACTGATAAAGGATTAATCTCCAAAATATACAAGCAGCTCATGCAGCTCAATATCAAAAAAAACCAAAACAACCCAATCCAAAAATGGGCAGAAAACCCAAATAGACATTTCTCCAAAGAAGATATACAGACTGCCAACAGACACATGAAAGGATGCTCAACATCACTAATCATCAGAGCAATGCAAATGAAAACTATAATGAGGTATCACCCCACACCGGTCAGAATGGTCATCATCAAAAAGTCTACAAACTGAAACACCTAAAAAAAAAAAAAAAAAAAAAAAAAAGTCTACAAACAACAAATGCTGGAGAGGGTGTGGAGAAAAGGGAATGTTGGTGGAAATGTAAACTGATACAGCCACTATGGAGAACAGTAGGAGGTTCCTTAAAAAACTAAAAATAGAGCTACCATATGACCCTGCAATCCCACTCCTGGGCATATATCCAGAGAAAAACATGATCTGAAAGGATACATGCACCACAATGTTCTTTGCAGCACTGTTTACAATAGCCAAGACATGGAAGCAACCTAAATATCCATCGACAGAGGAGTGGATAAAGAAAATGTGGTACATATATACAATGGAATATTACTCAGCCATAAAAAGAATGAAATAATGCCATTTGCAGCAACATGGATGGACCTAGAGATTGTCATAATGAGTGAAGTAAGCTGGAGAAAGACAAATATCATATGATATCATTTATATGTGGAATCTGAAACAAAAATAAGATACAAATGAACTTATTTACAAAACAGAAATAGACCCACAGACATAGAAAACAAACTTATGGTTACCAAAGGGGAAGGGCGGGGGGCAGGGGGATAAATTAGGAGGATGGGATTAACATATACACACTACTGTATGTAACTATACAACCAACAAGGACATACTGTATAGCACAGGAAACTATACGTGATAGTTTGTAATAACCTATAAGGGAAAAGAATCTGCAAAAGAATGTGTGTGTGTGTGTGTGTGTGTGTGTGTGTGTGTGTGTATAAAACTGAATCACCGTGTTGTACACCTGAAACTAACAGGACACTGTAAATCAACTATAATAAAAAAAAAAAATTGACTTTTCTGGTAAGCGGCCTGAGCTGACCTCTAAAAATGGTTCGCTATTCACTTGACCCAGAAAAAACCCCACAAAATCATGCAAGTCAAGAGGTACAAATCTTCATGTTCACTTTAAGAACACTCGTGAAACTGCCCAGGCCATTAAGGGTATGCATATCCGAAAAGCCACCAAGTATCTGAAGGATGTCACTTTAAAGAAGCAATATGTGCCATTCTGTCGTTAGAATGGTGGAGTTGGTAGGTGTGTCCAGGCCAAACAGTGGGGCTGGACGCAGGGTCGGTGGCCCAAAAAGAGTGCTGAATTTTTACTACACATGCTCAAAAGTGCAGAGAGTAATGCTGAACTTAAGGGCTTAGATGTAGATTCTCTGGTCATTAAGCACATCTAGGTGAACAAAGCCCCCAAGATGCGGCACAGGACTTACAGAGCTCATAGTAGGATCAACCCATACATGAGCTCTCCCTGCCACATTGAGATGATCCTTACTGAAAAAGAACAGATTGTTCCTAAACCAGAAGAGGAGGTTGCCCAGTAGAAAAAGATATCCCAGAAAAAACTGAAGAAACAAAAACTTACGGCCTGGGAGTAAATGCCACAAAAAATAAATGCAAATAAAAGTAAAAGCAGAAAAAAAAAAAAAGGGACATCATTCAAGACCATGTACTCTGATCATAATAAAATTAAACTTTAAACCATTAATAAAAATATACCCAGAAACACTACATGTCTGGAAACAAAGAAAAACCCTTAGACATAATCCACAAAGCAAAGAAGAGATCACAATGGAAATTATTATTATTTTTTTAAATAAATTTATTTATTTCATTTTTGGCTGCGTTGGGTCTTCATTGCTGTGCGTGGGCTTTCTCTAGTTGTGGTGAGCAGGGGCTACTCTTTATTGCAGTGTGCAGGCTTCTCACTGCGGTAGCTTCTCTTGTTGCAGAGCACGGGGCTCTAGGCACACAGGCTTCAGCAGTCACAGCACGCGGGCTCAGTAGTTGCGGCACGCGGGACCCAGAGCTTGTGGGCTTCAGTAGTTGAGTTGCGGCGTGCAGGCTCTAAAGCACAGGTTCAGCAGTTGTGGCACATGGGCTTAGTTGCTCCGTGGCACATGGGGCCTTCCGGACCAGGGATCAAACCCGTGTCCCCAGTATTGGCAGGTGGATTCTTAACCACTGTGCCACCAGGGGAGTCCCCACAATGGAAATTAAAATGCTTTGAACTTCATTAGAAAAATAACGCATGCTAAAACTTACAGGCAGATGAAGCAACAGTTAGAAATTTATAACTCTAAATGCACATATACTAAAAAAGAAGAAAGGCTGAAAATTAATAAACTAAACATCTATCTCAAGAACTTAGAAATGCAAAGAAAGAAGAAAATAATAAATATGTGAACATAAATTTCATTAAATAGAAAAAGTCAGCATACAATTGGTTAAAAAAGCCAAATTTTCAGTTTTAGAAGACTAATAAAGTTGGTAAAATTCACTCAGAAGTAGTTAAAAAAAATAAAGAAGGTTCAAATAACCAAAATCAGAAATGAAAAAAAGGGGACGTTGCTACTGATCTTTCAGATATTAAAAAGATAACAAGAGGGGATGGCACACTGGTTAAGAATCCGCCTGCCAGTGCAGGCGACACGGGTTCAATCCCTGGTCCAGGAAGATCCCACATGCTGTGGAGTGACTGGGCCCGTGTGCCACAACTACTGAAGCCCACGTGCCTAGAGCCTGTGCTCCACAACAAAAGAAGCCACCGCAATGAGAAGCCCACACACCGCAACGAAGAGTAGACCCCACTCGCCACAACTAGAGAAAGCTCATGCGCAGCAACGAAGACCCGATGCAGCCAAAAATAAAATAAATTTTTTTTAAAAAAGGTGGGGCTTCCCTGGTGGCGCAGTGGTTGAGAATCTGCCTGCCAATGCAGGGCACACGGGTTCGAGCCCTGGTCTGGGAAGATCCCACATGCCGCGGAGCAACTGGGCCCGTGAGCCACAACTACTGAGCCTGCGCATCTGGAGCCTGTGCTCCGCAACAAGAGAGGCCACGATAGTGAGAGGCCCGAGCACTGCGATGAAGAGTGGCCCCCGCTTGCCGCAACTAGAGAAAGCCCTTGCACAGAAACGACGACCCAACATAGCCAAAAATAAATAAATAAATAAATTTTTTTTAAAAAAGGTAACGAGAGGATATTATGAATACATTTATGTCAATAAACTAGAAAAGTTAGATGAAATGGATAAAGTACTAGAAAACTGTAACTTACCAAAACTGACAAGAAAAATATCTAACTAATCATAACTATTAAAAAATTAAATGTGCATTTTGAAACTCCCCCACCTCCCTGTACACATAAACAAAACCAAAACCAAACAAACACCAGCACAGGTGGCTTCACTGGCCAATCCTTCCAAATAGTTAAAGGAAATTATACTAATTATTCAAGAGAAAGAGAGAACATTCTCTAACTCATTTTATGATAGCAAATCTTGATACCAAAACTCAACAAAGAAAGTAAGCAAAAGGAAAAATTCAGATCAGTCTCACAGACTTAAGAACAAGATGCAGCCCACCTCCTCACCCAGAACGGAGCCCGTGTTTCTGCAGAGCTGGGACTCCCGGCTCGGGGTCTCTTCCCTCCGCCGTCACTGAAGTGCCCTGGAGCCCGAGGGGAGGGCAGCCTCACTGAGGCTGCCGGCTCTGGAGAGGCCCCGGCGGCTGAAGCCGTGACAGTCCTGGGGACCGCAGGCCGGTGAGCTGTCTGAGATGTCGTGGGAGTTGCCTCTAACCAGGACCTGATACCCAATGCCCTGACAACGCTGCCTTTTCAAAGCTTGAACTGCGGCTCTTCACTTGGCTCCGCAGGCCCAGGGCAACTTGAACACCTGGCAAGACACCGTGTGGATGAAAGGCTCTTGGTGCTCCAGCCAGGCATCAGGGCTGTGCCTCTGAGGTGGGAGAGCCAACTTCAGGATACTGGTCCACAAGAGACCTCCCAGCTCCACATAATACCAAAAGGCGAAAATCTCTCAGAGATCTCCATCTCAACATCAAGACCCAGCTTCACTCAATGACCAGCAAGCTACAGTGCTGAACACCCTATGCCAAACAACTAGCAAGACAGGAACACAGGCTCACCCATTAGCAGAGAGGCTGCCTAAAATCATAATAAGGCCACAGACACCCCAAAACACACCACCAGACGTGGACCTGCCCACCAGAAAGACAAGATCCAGCCTCATCCACCAGAACACAGGCACTAGTTCCCTCCACCAGGAAGCCTACACAACCCACTGAACCAACCTTAGCCACTGGGGAGAGATACCAAAAACAATGGGAACTATGAACCTGCAGCCTGTGAAAAGGAGACCCCAAACACAGTAAGATAAGCAAAATGAGAAGACAGAAAAACACACAGCAGATGAAGGAGCAGGGTCAAAACACACCAGACCTAACAAATGAAGAGGAAATAGGTAGTCTACCTGAAAAAGAATTCAGAATAATGATAGTAAGGATGATCCAAAATCTTGGAAATAGAATAGACAAAATGCAAGAAACATTTAACAAGGACGTAGAAGAACTAAAGAGGAACCAAGCAATGATGAAAAACACAATAAATGAAATTAAAAATACTCTAGATGGGATCAATAGCAGAATAACTGAGGCAGAAGATTGGATAAGTGACCTGGAAGATAAAATAGTGGAAATAACTACCACAGAGCAGAATAAAGAAAAAAGAATGAAAAGAACTGAGGACAGTCTCAGAGACCTCTGGGACAACATTAAATGTACCAACATTCGAATTATAGGGGTCCCAGAAGAAGAGAAAAAGAAAGGGACTGAGAAAATATTTGAAGAGATTATAGTTGAAAACTTCCCTAATATGGGAAAGGAAATAGTTAATCAAGTCCTGGAAGCACAGAGAGTCCCATACAGGATAAATCCAAGGAGAAACATGCCGAGACACATATTGATGAAACTATCAAAATTAAATACAAAGAAGAAATATTAAAAGCAGCAAGGAAAAGCAACAAATAACATACAATGGAATCCCCATAAGGTTAACAGCTGATCTTTTAGCAGAAATTGCAAGCCAGAAGGGTGTGGCAGGACATATTTAGAGTGATGAAAGGGAAAAACCTACAACCAAGATCACTCTACCCAGCAAGGATCTCATTCAGATTCAAGAGACAAATTAAAACCTTTACAGACAGGCAAAAGCTAAGAGAATTCAGCACCACCAAACCAGCTTTACAACAAATGCTAAAGGAACTTCTCTAGGCAAGAAACAAAAGAGAAGGAAAACACCTACAATAACAAACCCAAAACATTTAAGAAAATGGGAATAGGAACATACATATCGATAATTACCTTAAATGTAAATGGATTAAATGCTCCCACCAAAAGACACAGACTGGCTGAATGGATACAAAAACAAGACCCATATATATGCTGTCTACAAGAGACCCACTTCAGACCTAGAGACACATACAGACTGAAAGTGAGGGGATGGAAAAAGATATTCCATGCAAATGGATATCTAAAGAAACCTGGAGGAGGAATTCTCATATCAGACAAAATAGACTTTAAAATAAACACTATTACAAGAGACAAAGAAGGACACTATATAATGATCAAGGGATCAATCCAAGAGGAAGGTATAACAATTGTAAATATTTATGCACCCAACATAGGAGCACCTCAATACATAAGGCAAATACTAACAGCCATAAAAGGGGAAATCGACAGCAACACAATCATAGTAGTGGACTTTAACACCCCACTTTCACCAATGGACAGATCATCCAAAATGAAAATAAATAAGGAAACACAAGCTTTAAATGATACATTAAACAAGATGGACTTAATTGATATTTATAGGACATTCCACCCAAAAACAACAGAATACACATTTTTCTCAAGTGCTCATGGAATATTCTCCAGGATCATATCTTGGGTCACAAATCAAGCCTTGGTAAATTTAAGAAAATTGAAATCGTATCAAGTATCTTTTCCGACCACAACGCTATGAAACTAGATATCAATTACAGGAAAAGATCTGTAAAAAATACAAACACATGGAGGCTACACAATACACTACTTAATAACGAAGTGATCACTGAAGAAATCAAAGGGGAAATCAAAAAATACCTAGGAACAAATGACAATGGAGACACGACGACCCAAAACCTATGGGACGCAGCAAAAGCAGTGGTAAGAGGGAAGTTTATAGCAATACAAGCCTACCTCAAGAAACAGGAAACATCTCGAATAAACAACCTAACCTTGCACCTGAAGCAATTAGAGAAAGGAGAACAAAAAAACCCCAAAGCTAGCAGAAGAAAAGAAATCATAAAGATCAGATCAGAAATAAATGAAAAAGAAATGAAGGAGACAATAGCGAAGATCAATAAAACTAAAAGCTGGTTCTTTGAGAAGATAAACAAAATTGATAAACCATTAGCCAGACTCATCAAGAGAAAAAGGGAGAAGACTCAAATCAACAGAATTAGAAATGAAAGAGGAGAAGTAATCACTGACACTGCAGAAACACAAACGATCATGAGAGACTACTACAAGCAACTCTAATAAAATAAAGACAACCTCCAATAAAATGGACAACCTGGAAGAAATGGACAGATTTTTAGAAATGCACAACCTGCCGAGACTGAACCAGGAAGAAATAGAAAATATGAACAGACCAATCACAAGCACTGAAATTGAAACTGTGATTAAAAACCTTCCAACAAACAAAAGTCCAGGACCAGATGGCTTCACAGGCGAATTCTATCAAACATTTAGAGAAGAGCTAACACCTATCCTTCTCAAACTCTTCCAAAATATTGCAGAGGGAGGAACACTCCCCAACTCATTCTACGAGGCCACCATCACCCTGATACCAAAACCAGACAAAGATGTCACAAAGAAAGAAAACTACAGGCCAATATCACTGATGAACACAGATGCAAAAATCCTCAACAAAATACTAGCAAACAGAATCCAACAGCACATTAAAAGGATCATACACCATGATCAAGTGGGGTTTATTCCAGGAATGCAAGGATTCTTCAATATACGCAAATCAATCAACGTGATACACCATATTAACAAATTGAAGGAGAAAAACCATATGATCATCTCAATAGATGCAGAGAAAGCTTTTGACAAAACTCAACACCCATCTATGATAAAAACTCTCCAGAAAGTAGGCATAGAGGGAACTTTCCTCAACATAATAAAGGCCATATACGACAAACCCACAGCAAACATCATTCTCAATGGTGAAAAACTGGAAGCATTTCCTCTAAGATCAGGAACGAGACAAGGATGTCCACTCTCACCACTATTATTCAACATAGCTTTGGAAGTCCTAGCCACGGCAATCAGAGAAGAAAAAGAAATAAAAGGAATACAAATTGGAAAAGAAGAAGTAAAACTGTCACTGTTTGCAGATGACATGATACTATACATAGAGAATCCTAAAAATGCCACCAGAAAACTACTAGAGCTAATCAATGAATTTGGTAAAGTTGCAGGATTCAAAATTAATGCACAGAAATCTCTTGCATTCCTATACACCAATGATGAAAAATCTGAAAGAAAAATTATGGAAACACTCCCATTTACCATTGCAACAAAAAGAATAAAATATCTAGGAATAAACCTACCTAGGGAGACAAAAGACCTGTATGCAGAAAACTATAAGACACTGATGAAAGAAATTAAAGATGATACCAACAGGTGGAGAGATATATCATGTTCTTGGATTGGAAGAATCAATATTGTGAAAATGACTCTACTACCCAAAGCAATCTACAGATTCAATGCAATCCCTATCAAATTACCAATGGCATTTTTTACGGAACTAGAACAAATCATCTTAAAATTTGTATGGAGACACAAAAGACCCCAAATAGCCAAAGCAGTCTTGAGGGAAAAAAACGGAGCTGGAGGAATCAGACTCCCTGACTGCAGACTCTACTATAAAGCTACAGTAATCAAGACAATATGGTACTGGCACAAAAGCACAAACATAGATCAGTGGAACAGGATAGAAAGCCCAGAGATAAACCCACGCACCTATGGTCAACTAATCTATGACAAAGGAGGCAAAGATATACCATGGAGAAAAGACAGTCTCTTCAATAAGTGGTGCTGGGAAAACTGGACAGCTACATGTAAAAGAATGAAATTAGAACACTCCCTAACACCATACACAAAAATAAACTCAAAATGGGTTCAAGACCTAAATGTAAGACCGGACACTATAAAACTCTTAGTGGAAAACATAAGAAGAACACTCTTTGACATCAATCACAGCAAGATCTTTTTTGATCCACCTCCTAGAGTAATGGAAATAAAAACAAAACTGAATAAATGGGACCTAATGAAACTTCAGAGCTTTTGCACAGCAAAGGAAACCATAAACAAGACGAAAAGACAACCCTCAGAATGGGAGAAAATATTTGCAAACGAATCAACGGACAAAGGATTAAACTCCAAAATATATAAACAGCTCATGCAGCTCAATATTAAAGAAACAAACAACCCAATCTAAAAATGGGCAGAAGACCTAAATAGACATTTCTCCAAAGAAGACATACAGATGGCCAAGAAGCACATGAAAAGATGCTCAACATCACTAATTATTATAGAAATGCATATCAAAACTACAGTGAGGTATCACCTCACACCAGTTAGAATGGGCATCATCAGAAAATCTACAAACAACAAATGCTGGAGAGGGTGTGGAGAAAAGGGAACCCTCTTGCACTGTTGGTGGGAATGTAAATTGATACAGCCACTATGCAGAACAATATGGAGGTTCCTTAAAAAACTAAAAATAGATTTACCATATGATCCAGCAATCCCACTACTGGGCGTATACCCAGAGAAAACCATAATTCAAAAAGACACATGCACCCCAATGTTCACTGCAGCATTATTTACAATAGCCAGGTCATGGAAGCAACCTAAATGCCCATCGACAGATGAATGGTTAAAGAAGTTGTGGTACATATATACAATGGAATATTACTCAGCCATAAAAAGGAACGAAATTGAGTCATTTGCTGAGACGTGGATAGATCTAGAGACTGTCATACAGAGTGAAGTAAGTCAGAAAGAGAAAAACAAATATCATATATTAACGCATGTATGTGTAACCTAGAAAAATGGTACAGATGAGCCGGTTTGCAGGGCAGAAGTTGAGACACAGATGTAGAGAACAGACATATGGACACCAAGGGGGGAAAACTGCAGTGGGGTGGGGATGGTGGTGTGCTGAATTGGGCGATTGGGATTGACACGTATACACTGATGTGTATAAAATTGATGACTAACAAGAACCTGCAGTATAAAAAACAACCAAACAAACAAAACAACTAATACTAAACTTTCATTGGGTTATTTGTATGGAAATATGTTAATATAAATGTTTCAGACATTACATGAAATTTCTAAAAATCTTATATGTTCTGGTATAATGTTATAAGTCATAATTCTAGTTATTACTTTAAAATGTATATCTCAGAAATAAAAAAAAGAAAATTAACTATGAGTTGAACCTGGATGATGGATACAGAAGAGTTCATTATACTGCTATTTTTGTTTATATTTTGTTTGTATTGTTTTCTATAATAAAATGTTTTTAAAAATTAAAACAAAAAAGTCTCTGTTTCCTTCACTCCCACCCCCAGAATACAAGTTCAATAAGAAAAGAATTTTCTTCTGCTTTGCTCACAGATATATTTCCAGTGTCTAGAATAGTATCTAGGATGTAGTAAATATTCAAATGTTTCTCTTCTTCTAATAATCAGGTCAGAAAGGAAGATATTATGCCAAGTTCTGAAAATCTGCAAAAATATCAAGTTTGATAAACGGTACTATAACCAAGGAAGTTTATAAAAAAAAGAAAGTATACCAACTCAGTAATTAAAAAGCTTTGCAGTATGCAACCAGTAAACAGCAAACTATGGCCAAACTTTCAGTAAAGGTGACATCTCTCTCTTTTTAGTTTTGAAACTAAATTTAATAACTAGTTATGGCTTTTTCCCTTCTTCCAGAAATATCCTGAAATTTCTGTCTAAAGATTAAAAGATATATTTAAATGTATACTTATCCATACTGGTAATTGTAAAAAGTAATTATTCTGAGTTAATTAAAATTCTGAAAAATGTCCAATTATGTATTTAATGATTAAAAGAAGAGAGGCTATGCATATATTTGCCTTTGTTAAATATTGATTTAAGGATTTCTAATATGTTTTTACAACATGTAATTTTAAGAGCAAATGTACACAGCAGAAAACATTTGGTATCATAATAATTAATCTAATTTCTTTACAAACACAGAGCACAAGTCCACTGGTAAACATTTAAACAACTTAGAGTAAACACAATCTAGATGTCATATAATTTATCATTAAGGACTCCAGAGTCATAACTATTTAATTAAAATAAATCTGGACTACTCCTTGCTTGTATTACCTAACTACTACACTAAGGTATTAATAGTAATGACTTCACACTTACTTCAAAATCAGAAGACACCAAAAAGAATACATAGAGCTTAAAAAATATTAAATGAACCACCAAAAGGAATGAAAACCAAAGGAGAAAAGGGCCTCCATTCATTTACTCAACAAATATCTAATGAAGACCTACTATATAGGTATTAAGCACAGTATTCCTGAGAATATTCCTGGATTGTCTATCCATCTGAGTTAATAGTAAAAATAATTCCAGATTGGATCCCTGCCCTTCCACTTATGAAGGCCTTGTGCTTTAGACAAACACCGAAGTTTCTCTGTTCTTCAGCCTTCTTTTATCTGAAAAATAAGGATAACACTGCCCTTATCTAGCATCCAGATACCTGGCACTCTTTCACTTACTGGTCTCTATAAAATATTTGACAATTAGTCATATAGTGACTTATATTAACATTTTACTAAAGCTTTAAATTATTATTTAAATATTTTATTTAACATTTCATGAAATCCCATCTAGGTAAGTTTCTTCAAAGCAGAAACCATGATACATTTTTCAGAATCCTCTATTATCAACTAGTAGTATTACCATATGTCAACTGTTTGGGGAGAGGGACAGGGAGAGCTGAGTTTTAAAAAATATGTTTTGTATTTTTCTATGACAAGCCAAAAAAATGGTAAAAAGTGATGCAATTATAATGTGTTTTAAATTAAACTAACAAAAAGCCAGGAATCTTTTTAGCTTGATCTAGCAGTTAAAAATGGGAGTATCAAATCAAACTTACTCCAATTCCCCTGAGAGGAGCTGTGTAAGCACTTTACACACATGGTCAACAATCTTTACAACCATCCTGTAATACAGAATGAAATTTTACTTTCAGAAAAAATATATATAAATAGCATTAAGAATTTTTTTGCAGAGGGAGCTGCTGTCATTTATAAGGTCTTTTTGAAAAGATAAACTTGGGGCTTTCCTGGTGGCGCAGTGGTTAAGAATCCGCCTGCCAATGCAGGGGACACGGGTTTGAGACCTGGTCTGGGAAGATCCCACATGCCACGGAGCAACTAAGCCTGTATGCCCAACTACTGAGCCTGTGCTCTAGCGCCCATGAGCCACAACTACTAAGCCCACGCGCCACAACTACTGGAGCCCACACGCCTATAGCCCATGATCCACAACAAGAGAAGCCACCGCAATGAGAAGCCGACGCACCTCAACGAAGAGTAGCCCCCACTCACTATAACTAGAGAAAGCCCGAGCACAGCAATGAAGACCCAACGCAGCCAAAAATAAATTAAAAAAAAAAAACTCCTTAAAAGATAAATTTGAACAAGTTGCTTTATTAACTGTTTCTTTCAATAACCAGTGAGCCAGATTGAAAAAAAACCATGAAGAATTGAAACAAGAAAGGAAAAATGGGTGATATTGTAAGAGAAGAAAAACATCACCCTCCCCCCCAAAAACCCTATTAATAGAAAGTGCAAAGGGATTTAGACCAATTATTAGACATAATAAGTTTAAAGATAATTGGCCATAAGATCTACATATGAAAACTAACTATATTTCTATATACACCACCAAAAGTTAGAAAACATAATTTAAAAGAAGGACAATGTTTAACACCTCCCTCAAACACACACATACACACACACAAACCCTAAAACAATAAAGTACTTAAGAACAGATTAATGAAATAGACTGAAATACAGAAACAAAGTTAAGTGTAAGCCCTGTATTCCAGTCATCTGTTGCTGCATAACAAATTCCTCCAAAACTTAAAGGCCTAAAACCGCCACGTAATTCTGCTAATGATTTTGTAGAGCAGACATTTAGGAAGTCAGCTGAGGAGTTCTCACTTGGGGTCTCTCATGCAGTTGAGTCAGATGTTGGCTGAAGCTACAGTCATCTGAAGGCTCAACTGCACTGATGTACAAGATGGCTCACTCATGTGCTGGCACCTGAGGCTGGACATTTCTGAGCTCAGCTGTGGCTGTGGCTATCTCCCATGTGGGAGTCTTCAGATATTTGGACATTTCACATGATGGCTAAGTTCCCCCAGTACAAGCATCCTCAGAGAACCAGTGGGAGCTATCTGGCCTTTTCTGATCTAGCCTCAGAAGTCTGGTGGCATTACTTCTGCCTCAGCTCAGATTCAAAGGGAGGAGAATTAGACTCCACTGTTGCTACTGTTTGTGGGGGAGTAGCAACGTCATACTGTAGAAGATGATGTAGGATGCAAGACACTTTGCAGGTATCTTTAAAATGTACAATCTACCACAATCTGTATGCAGAAAACTATAAAGATACACAAATAATAAAGAATACATAACCAAGTACAAGAATATCCCATATTCACAGGCAGGAAAACTGGACATTGTAAATATGTCATTTTTCTCTAAATAGATGGATAAATCTAATGCAATTCCCAAATTTCCAACAAGACTGTGTATGAACTTTGAAAAGCAGATTCCAAATTTTATATGGAAGGCTAAATGGCCAAGAATAGCCAAAACACTCCTGAAAAGGTAGAATAAGGTAATCGTATTATCCAACTAGATATCAAGCCTTATCACAAGACTGTCTTAATTAACATAGTGTGGACCTTGGTGGAGAAATAGACAAATTGACCAGTAGAATAGAAGAGAAAGACCGGAGACACACTTATGCATATATGGAATTGTGATATGTAAATAACACTGCAGAAATCAGTTAATAATGAGAGACAACTGGTTTTCCAAAAGAAATAAAACAAAATTTTATTTATATCTATCTCATAACCATCAATACCAGATGGATTAACAACTTAACCGTTAAAAGCAAAACATTTAAAACATTCAACAGAAAATATAGGGAAATTATCTTCTTGATCTTAGGATACAGAACATTCCTTGAACAAGATACCAACAGCATGAATCACAAGAGAAAACACTGATAAATTAGATTGATAAAGACTGACACATTTAAAATAAGAACCCCTTTTCAACAAAGACACTATACCAAAAGTAAAAAGATACTCCTTACTATACAAATCGAATAATGATAAATCTAGAAAATTTATAGTAACCGTTCATGAAACTGTTTGTCTAAAAATAAGTTTTATGCAAACTAGCAAAGAACAAGCCTATACAAAAAATTCAAGGCAGATATGAATAAAACTAAACAAATACCTATATCTAACAACAGTTTCGATCTCATTATTTTAATGGCACACACCAAGCTTTTATGCCAGATGGAGATCAATAATGTAAATATATATATATATTTTAAAATCAGTAAACAAACACTTTGACCATACCACTGTCTCAAGAAAATCAGAAGTGATTTTTAATGACGTTAAATGGTGAAGATGGTAAGAAATGAAAGTCATAATAATCTCATTGACATTAACATGTATAGTACCATTCAATAAACTCTGCATCTTGCTGAGCACCTGGTACTGTGACATACACAATTAGTGGAGACATAGTCCCTGATCTTTAGGGCTATAATCTAGGTAGCAAGAAGTAAAATACACATATAGAGAGGCGAGTCAAATTTCCACCTAAGTCTCAAATCAATCTTTTTTTCTCTATCTTCACCATCTCTGTAACCACTCCTAAATGATCTTTTGCATTCATTTCATTCTATCCCAGTCTATTCACTATACTGCAGCTATAATAACCTTTTTGAAATGTAAGAGGATCAAAAATGCATTTTTCGGTGAAAAAGACTATAAGATTCACAAACACGAGAGAGGACCTTCAAGATAGCAGAGAGGAGTAAGACATGGAGATCACCTTCCTCCCCACAAATACATCAAAAATACATCTACATATGGAACAACTCCTACAGAACACCTACTGAACACTGGCAGAAGACCTCAGATTTCCCAAAAGGCAAGAAACTCCCCAGGTACCTAGCAATGTGGCTGACAGGGTCTTGGTGCTCTGGCCGGGTGTCAGGCCTGAGCCTCTGAGGTGGGAGAGCAGAGTTGAGGACACTGGACCACCAGAGACCTCCCAGCCCCATGTAATATCAATCGGCGAGAGCTCTCCCAGAGACCTCCGTCTTAACGTTAAGACCCAGCTCCACTCAATGACCAGAAAACTCCAGTGCTGGACACCCTTTGCCAAACAATTAGCAAGGCAGGAACACAACCCCACCCATTAGCAGAGAGGCTGCCTAAAATCATAATAAGTTCACAGACACCCCAAAACACACCACCAGACGTGGACCTGCCCACCAGAAAGACAAGATCCAGCCTCATCCACCAGAACACAGGCACCAGGCCCCTCCACCAGGAAGCCTACACAACCCACTGAACCAACCTTACCCACTGGAGGCAGACACCAAAAACAACAGGAACTATGAACCTGCAGCCTGCGAAAAGGAACCCCAAACACAGCAAGTAAACCAAAATGAGAAGACAGAGAAATACACAGCAGATGAAGAAGCAAAGTAAAAACCCACCAGACCAAACAAATGAAGAGGAAATAGGTAGTCTACCTGAAAAAGATTTCAGAGTAATGAGAGTAAAGATGATCCAAAATCTTGGAAGTAGAATAGACAAAATGCAAGAAACATTTAACAAGGACGTAGAAGAACTAAAGAGGAACCAAGCAATGATGAAAAACACAATAAATGAAATTAAAAATACTCTAGATGGGATCAATAGCAGAATAACTGAGGCAGAAGATCGGATAAGTGACCTGGAAGATAAAATAGTGGAAATAACTACCACAGAGCAGAATAAAGAAAAAAGAATGAAAAGAACTGAGGACAGTCTCAGAGACCTCTGGGACAACATTAAACGCACCAACATTTGAATTATAGGGGTCCCAGAAGAAGAAGAGAAAAAGAAAGGGACTGAGAAAATATTTCAAGAGATTATAGTTGAAAACTTCCCTAATATGGGAAAGGGAATAGTCAATCAAGTCCAGGAAGCACGGAGAGTCCCATACAGGATAAATCCAAGGAGAAACACGCCGAGACACATAGTAATCAAACTATCAAAAATTAAATACAAAGAAAAAATATTAAAAGCAGCAAGGAAAAGCAACAAATAACATACAATGGAATCCCCATAAGGTTAACAGCTGATCTTTCAGCAGAAACTCTGCAAGCCAGAAGGGACTGGCAAGACATATTTAAAGTGATGAAAGGGAAAAAGCTACAACCAAGATTACTCTACCCAGCAAGGATCTCATTCAGATTCGATGGAGAAATTAAAACGTTAACAGACAAGCAAAAGCTAAGAGAATTCAGCACCACCAGACCAGCTCTACAACAAATGCTAAAGGAACTTCTCTAGGCAGGAAACACAAGAGAAGGAAAAGACCTACAATAACAAACCCAAAACAATTAAGAAAATGGTAATAGGAACATACATATCAATAATTACCTTAAATGTAGATGGATTAAATGCTCCAACCAAAAGACAGAGACTGGCTGAATGGATACAAAAAGAGGACCCGTATATATGCTGTCTACAAGAGACCCACTTCAGACATAGGGACACATACAGACTGAAAGTGAGGGGATGGAAAAGATATTCCATGCAAATGGAAATCAAAAAAAAGCTGGAGAAGTAATTCTCATATCAGACAAAAGAGACTTTAAAATAAAGACTATTACAAGAGACAAAGAAGGACACTACATAATGATCAAGGGATCAATCCAAGAAGATATAACAATGGTAAATATTTATGCACCCAACATAGGAACACCTCAATACATAAGGCGAATGCTAACAGCCATAAAAGGAGAAATCGACAGTAACACAGTAATAATAGGGGACTTTAACACCCCACTTTCACCAATGGACAGATCAACCAAAATGAAAATAAATAAGGAAACACAAGCTTTAAATGATACATTAAACACAATGGACTTAACTGATATTTACAGGACATTCTCAACTGCTCATGGAACACTCTCCAGGATAGATCATATCTTGGGTCACAAATCAAGCCTTGGTAAATTTAAGAAAATTGAAATCGTATCAAGTATCTTTTCTGCCCACAACGCTATGAGACTAGATATCAATTACAGGAAAAAATACTGTAAAAAGTACAAACACATGGAGGCTAAACAATACACTACTAAATAACCAAGAGATCACTGAAGAAACCAAAGAGGAAATCAAAATATACCTAGAGGGGCTTCCCTGGTGGCACAGTGGTTAAGAATCTGCCTGCCATTGCAGGGGACACAGGTTCGAGCTCTGGTCTGGGAAGATTCCCACATGCTGCGGAGCAACTAAGCCCATGCGCCACAACTACTGAGCCTGCGCTCTAGAGCCCGTGAAGCACAACTACTGAAGCCCATGCACCTGGAGCCCATGCTCTGCAACAAGAGAAGCCACCGCAATGAGAAGCCTGCACACCGCAAGGAAGAGTAGCCCCCACTCACCACAACTTGAGAAAGCCCGGGCGCAGCAACAAAGACCCAACACAGCCAAAAAAACAAAAACAAAAACAAAAAAAACCTAGAAACAAATGACAATGAAAACATGACAACCCAAAACCTATGGGATGCAGCAAAAGCAGTTCTAAGAGGGAAGTTTAGAGCAATACAATCTTACCTCAAGAAACAAGAAACATCTCAAATAAACAAACTAACCTTATGCCTAAAGCAATTAGAGAAAAAAGAATAAAAAAAAAAACCAAAGTTAGCAGAAGGAAAGAAATCATAAAGATCAGATCAGAAATAAATGAAAAAGAAATGAAGGAAACGATAGCAAAGATCAATAAAACTAAAAGCTGGTTCTTTGAGAAGATAAACAAAATTGATAAACCATTATCCAGACTCATCAAGAAAAAAAGGGAGAAGACAAATTAACAGAATTAGAAAGGAAAAAGGAAAAGTAACAACTGACACTGCAGAAATACAAAGGATCATGAGAGATTACTACAAGCAACTATATGCCAATAAGATGGACAACCTGGAAGAAATAGACAAATTCTTAGAAAAGCACAACCTTCTGAGACTGAACCAGGAAGAAATAGAAAATATAAACAGACCAATCACAAGCACTGGAATTGAAACTGTGATTAAAAATCTTCCAACAAACAGAAGTCCAGGACCAGATGGCTTCACAGACGAATTCTATCAAACATTTAGAGAAGAGCTAACACCTATCCTTCTCAAACTCTTCCAAAATATATCAGAGGGGGGAACACTCCCAAACTCATTCTATGAGGGCACCATCACCCTGACACCAAAACCAGACAAAGATGTCACAAAAAAAGAAAACTACAGGCCAATATCACTGACGAATATAGATGCAAAAATCCTCAACAAAATACTAGCAAACAGAATCTAACAGCACATTAAAAGGATCATAGAACATGATCAAGTGGGGTTTATCCCAGGAATGCAAGGATTCTTCAATATACGCAAATCAATCAATGTGATACACATTAACAAACTGAACGATAAAAACCATATGATCATCTCAATAAATGCAGGAAAACCTTTCAATATAATTCAACACCTATTTGTGATAAAAACCCTACAGAAAGTAGGCACAGAGGGAACTTACCTCAACATAATAAAGGTCATATATGACAAACCCACAGCCAACATCGTTCTCATTGGTGAAAAACTGAAACCACTTCCACCAAAATCAGGAAAAAGACAAGGTTGCCCACTCTCACCACTACTATTCAACATAGTTTTGGAAGTTTTAGCCACAGAAATTAGAGAAGAAAAAGAAATAAAAAGAATCCAAATCAGAAAAGAAGAAGTAAAACTGTCTCTGTATGCTGATGACATGATACTACACATAGAGAATCCTAAAGATACTACCAGAAAACTACTTGAACTAATAGGTGAATTTGGTAAAGTAGCAGGATACAAAATTAATGCACAGAAATCTCTTGCATTCCTACACACTAATGATGAGAAATCTGAAAGAGAAATTAAGGAAACACTCCCATTTACCACTGCAAGAAAAAGAATAAAAATACCTAGGAATAAACGTACCTAAGGAGACAAAAGACCTGTATGCAGAAAACTATAAGACACTGATGAAAGAAATTAAAGATGATACAAACAGATGGAGAGATATACCATGTTCTTGGATTGGAAGAATCAACATTGTGAAAATGACTCTACTACCCAAAGCAATCTACAGATTCAATGCAATCCCTATCAAACTACCAATGGCATTTTTCACAGAACCAGAACAAAAAAATTCACAACTTGTATGGAAACACAAAAGACCCCGAATAGCCAAAGCAATCTTGAGAAAGAAAAACAGAGCTGGAGGAATCAGGCTCCCTGACTTCAGACTATACTACAAAGCTACAGTAATCAAGACAGTATGGTACTGGCACAAAAACAGAAATATAGATCAATGGAACAGGAAAGCCCAGAGATAAGCCCACGCACCTATGGTCACCTTATCTTTGATAAAGGAGGCAAGAATACACAGTGGAGAAAAGACAGCCTCTTCAATAAGTGGTGCTGGGAAAACTGGACAGCTACACGTAAAAGAATGAAATTAGAACACTCCCTAACGCCATACACAAAAGTAAACTCAAAATGGATTAAAGACCTAAATGTAAGGTCAGACACTATAAAACTCTTAGAGGAAAACATAGGCAGAACACTATAATAGAAATCACAGCAAGATCCTTTTTGACCCACCTCCTAGAGAAATGGAAATACAAACAAAAATAAACAAATGGGACCTAATGAAACTTTAAAGCTTTTGCACAGCCAAGGAAACCATAAACAAGATGAAAAGACAACCCTCAGAATGGAAGAAAATACCTGCAAACGAAGCAACTGACAAAGGATTAATCTCCAAAATTTACAAGCAGCTCATGCAGCTCAGTATCAAAAAAACAAACAACTCAATCCAAAAATGGGCAGAAGACCTAAATAGACATTTCTCCAAAGAAGATATACAGGTAGCCAACAAGCGCATGAAAGAATGCTCAACATCACTAATCATCAGAGAAATGCAAATCAAAACTACAATGAGGTATCATCTCACACCAGTCAGAATGGCCATCATCAAAAAATCTAGAAACAATAAATGCTGGAGAGGGTGTGGAGAAAAGGGAACCCTCTTGCACTGTTGGTGGGAATGTAAATTGATACAGCCACCATGGAGAACAGTATGGAGGTTCCTTAAAAAACTAAAAATAGAACTACCATATGACCCAGCAATCCCACTACTGGGCATACACCCTGAGAAAACCATAATTCAAAAAGAGTCATGTACTACAGTGTTCATTGCAGCACTATTTACAATAGCCAGGTCATGGAAGCAACCTAAGTGTCCATCAACAGATGAATGGATAAAGAAGATGTGACACATATATACAATAGAATATTACTCAGCCATAAAAAGAAACGAAATTGAGTTATTTGTAGTGAGGTGGATGGACCTAGAGTCTGTCATACAGAGTGAAGTAAGTCAGAAAGAGAAAAACAAATATCGTATATTAACACATATATATGGACTATATATGGAATGTAACACATATATGCTAACACATATAAATGGTTCTGAAGAATCTAGGGGCAGGACAGGAATAAAGACACAGACGTAGAGAATGGACTTGCAGACACAGGGAGAGGGAAGGGTAAGCTTGGCCGAAGTGAGAGAGTGGCATTGATATATATACACTACCAAATGTAAAAGAGATAGCTAGTGGGAAGCAGCTGCATAGCACAGGGAGATCAGCTCGGTGCTCTGTGACCACCTAGGGGGGTGGGATAGGGAGGGTGGGAGGGAGACGCAAGAGGGAGGGGATTTGGGGATATATGTATACATATAGCTGATTCACTTTGCTATACAGCAGAAACTAACACAACATTGTAAAGCAACTATATTCCAATAAAGATGTATTTTTAAAAAAAAAGAAAAAGAAAAAAAGAAACACTAGGCACAGGACTGAAAAACGGAATTCATATGAAAGCCTGTACTGAAAAATGAAAGCACAGGAGCCTTCATCTAAGCTGCTTCTATAATTAGGAAATAAGTGCCTACTTACCCAAGGGGGAAAATGAGGATTCTTCTTTAGAAAACTAAACCAGAACAACCTCTAGATACTGACACTTGGAGATTGCTCCAAGGAAAATGACAGCCTACCAAAGCACCTTTAGGTGAAGTCCACCAGGGGACAAGCAATCAGCTTTTTAGTGTCTCAGAAAAGCAGGAAAAATTTTTATGTCCAAAGATAAAGTGCTACGAAAAATAAGAAGAAAAGAAAAAGCTCTTGGAAAATAAATATTGTAATAGTAGAAATAAAGAATTCAGTAGAAAGGATTGAAAATAAGGCTGAGGAAATCTCTTAGAAAATAGAACAGAAAATTAGACAAGCAATCCAAGAGTCTTCCATCCAACAGAATAGGGATCAGCAAACTTTTTCTCCAAAGGGCCAGACAGTAAATAGTTTAGGCTTTGCAGGCCATATGGTCTCTTGTTGCAACCAAACAACTCTGCTGTTGTACTATGAAAGCAGCCAAAGACAGTACATAAACAAATGGGGCAGACAGCAGGCAAGATGTGGCCTGTGAGCTATAGTTTGCTGACCCTTGCAATGAAAGAATTAAAAAAAAAAGAGAGAATAAGAAAAAACACAGAGGAATAAATCATCAAATAAATTATTTAAGAAAATTCCCAGAACTAAAACAATGAGTTTTTAGATTGAAAGGGTCCAACACAAAGCACACCATATTATCAAACTTCAGAACAGCAGGATAAACAGATCACAAAAGTTCCCAAAGAGAGAAAAAAATTGGTCTTATACAAAGATAAGGAAACTAGATGATATCTGCTTTTTTAAGAGCAACACTAAACTAGAAAGCCTAGAAAGCCTTCCATATTGAAAGAGAATTCTATACCTACTCAAAGTAGCAATCACATGTGAGGGGAGAATAAAGGTGTTTATCAGACACATAATAAATTAAAAATTTACCTCTAAGGTACACTTATTTGAGAGCTACTGAAAGATGTATTCCAACAAAATAATAGAGTAAGCCCAAAATAAGGAAGACATGATAGCCAGGAAAAACAGGAACCCAACACAAGAGGAGCTGAGGGAAGTCCTAGAACAACAGCTGTGCAACAAGCCTAGAAAGTGAGTCCAGATTGGAACTGGAGGAAGAAGGGCTTCAGGAGGGAGTCTTTAGTATAAAGAATGGAAGTGATGTATTTGAACATATGAAAAATATTGACAGCATGTGGCAGAGATGTGGAGCACTTAAAAAAAAAAATTAACTAAAAATACACAAAAACCCAGGCAATATAAAAAAGTGAGAAAAGTATTAACTCCAAAAGAAGCAAAAGGACAGCTAACATCATACTTAACAGTAAAAAGAGGAAACCATTTCCTCTAAGGTCAGGAACAAGACAAGGATGTCCACTCTTAGCACTTTTATTCAACATAGTATTGGAAGTCCTAGCCACAGCAACCAGACAAGAAAAAGAAATAAAAGGAATCCAAACTGAAAAGGAAAAAGTAAAACTGTCACTATTTGCAGGTGACATGATACTAAATATAGAAAATCCTAAACACGCCACCAGCAAACTACTAGAACTCAATGAATTTGGTAAAGTTGCAGGATGCAAAATTAATATACAGAAATCTGTTGCATTTCTAAATACTAACAACAAACTATCAGAAAGAGAAATTAAGGAAACAATTCCACTCACCACTGCCTCGAAAAGAATAAAACACCTAGGGATAAACCTACCTAAGGTGGTAAAAGATCTGTACTCGGAAAACTATAAGATACTAATGAAAGAAATTGAAGATGATACAAACAGATGGAAAGATATACCACGTACATGGATTGGAAGAGTTAATATTGTTAAAATGACCATACTACCCAAGGCAATCTACAGATTCAGTGCAATCCCTATCAAGATACCAAGGGCATTTTTTGCAGTACTAGGACAAATAATTTTAAAATTTGTATGGAAACACAAAAGACCCCATATAGCCAAAACAATCTTGAGAAAGAACAGAGCTGGAGGAATCATGCTCCCTGACTTCAGGCTATACTCCAAAGCTACAGTAATCAAAACAGTATGGTACTGGCACAAAAACAGACATTTAGATCAATGGAACAGAGAGCCCAGAAATAAACCCACACACTCATGGTCAATGAATCTACAACAATGGAGGCAAGAATATACAATGGAGAAAAACAGCCTCTTCAATAAATGGTGCTGGGAAAACTGGACAACTACATGTATAAGAATGACATCAGAACATTCTCTAACACCATATACAAAAATAAACTCAAAATGAATTAAAGACCTAAATGTAAGACCAGAAACCATAAAACTCCTAGAAAAAAACACAGGCAGAACACTCTGACATAAATCGTAGCAATATTTTTTTGGATCTGTCTCCTAAAGAAAAGGAAATAAAAGCAAAAATAAACAAATGGGACCTAATTAAACTTAAAAGCTTTTGCACAGCAAAAGAAACCACTGGCAAAACGAAAAGACAACCTACTGAATGGGAGAAAATATTTGCTAATGATAAGACCAATAAGGAGTTTATATCCAAAATATGATAAGCAGCTCATACAACTCAACATCAAAAAACCCCCAAACACCTCAATTAAAAAATGGGCGGAAGACCTAAATAGACATTTTTCCAAAGAAGACATACAGATGGCCAACAGGCACATGAAAAAATGCTAAACACTGTTAATCATCAGAGAAATGCAAACTAAAACTACAATGAGATATCATCTCACACCTGCCAGATGCCTATCATCAAAAAGACCACAAATAAATGCTGGTAAGGATGTGGGGAAAAGGGAACCCTCGTACACTGTTAGTGGGAATGTAAACTAGCATGGTCATTGTGGAAAACTGTACAGCCGTTTCTCAAAAATCTAAAAATAAAACTATCATATTACCCAGCAATTCCACTCCTGGGTATATGTCCAAAAAAACCCAAAAACACTAAGTCAGAAAGATACATGCACCTCAATGTTCATATCAGCATTATTTACAATAGCCAAGATATGGAAGCAACCTAAGTGTCCATCAACTGATGAATGGATAAAGAAGATGTGGTATACACAGACACACACACACACACACACACACACACACACACACACACAAACACACACTGGAATACTACTCAGCCATAAAAAAGAATGAAATTTTGCCATTTGCAACAACATGGATAGACTTAGAGGGTATAAGTGAAGTAAGTCAAAAGACAGAGAAAGACAAATACTGTATGATATCACTTATATGTAGAATCTAAAAAATAAAACAAACTAGTGAATATAATAAAAAGGAAACAGACTCACAGATATAGAGAACAAACTGATGGTTACCAGTGGGGAGAGGGAAAGGTGGTAGAGCAAGATAGGGGTAGGGGACTAAGAGGTACAAACTGTTATGTATAAAATAAATAAGCTACAAGGATAAACATACAACACGAAATATAGCCAATATTTTATAATAACTATAAATGGAGTATAACCTTTAAAAATTGTGAATCACTATGTTGTACACCTATAACTCATATAATATTGTACATCAACTATATCTCAATTAAAAACAAAAAACACTAAAGACATTTAAAAAGTCATTAGAGTGAAAGTGACATTTTAAAGGAAAAAAAGCAAAAGGCTGTAGTGTATGTCACTATTTGGCTTAGCAAGAAACAATACCTTTATAATCAAAATAATGAGATATTGATCACTAATTTAACCAGAAATTATAATATATGTAATTATAGGGGGGAAAGGAATTAGGAGAGTAGGGTGGAAAGCTAGATCTGCATCTCCTATAGCAAGAAGAGACTATGCCTAAACCTGATTAAGAAATACCAGTCTACACATGGTATTTAGGAATAAAGAGCTAAATACCAGGGAAAATGGCCAAAAGGATTAAAAGTAGTTTCCTAAAAGTAGGACTTGGAGATGGAGAAGGGTAGGGTTCTATAAGGCTTTTAATTTTACTTGGCTGTTAACTATGTAAATATATGACTTTCAAAAATTAATTTAAAATAATTAAAATTTATTACAAAGCCAATAACTAGCAAAAAATGTCTGCAACACTATATTATTGCAACAATCTTATACACAGAAGACCAATATCTTAAAATTATAAGGAACTCTGACAAAAGACAACAACATAATATAATATATGCAAGAGACATGAACAGGCAATTCACACAAAAAACATTACTATCCAAGGTGCATATAAAAAACTTTCACCCTTCAAAGCAATAAAAGAAAAAATTCAGATTAAAACGACAAAGCAGTGTTATTTTAACCTACTAATCAGCAAAAATTTGAGGAATGAGTAATACTAGTGTTTTAAAATGCATTCATTGTGAAAGTGTAAGTTGATATATCATTTCTGGAGAAAATTTTGGTGATATGAATCAAAATCTTAAAAATATGTATGACATCTAATTCAATAATTCCTGCTAAAAATGCATCCTTAAGGAAATAGTTACAAATACATATAAAAGGATTCGGCTACAAGGGTATTTATTTTAGCAAAATCTCCTTAAGACTCTCTTTTTTGGGCTTCCCTGGTGGCGCAGTGGTTGAGAATCTGCCTGCCAATGCAGGGGACATGGGTTCGAGCCCTGGTCTGGGAAGATCCCACATGCCGCGGAGCAACTAGGCCCGTGAGCCACAACTGCTGAGCCTGCGCGTCTGGAGCCTGTGCTCCACAACAAGAGAGGCTGCACTAGTGAGATGCCCGCGCACCGTGATGAAGAGTGGCCCCTGCTTGCCACAACTAGAGAAAGCCCTCGCACAGAAACGAAGACCCAACACAGCCAAAAATAATAAATAAATAAATTTATAAAAAAAGAAAAAGAAGACTGTCTTTTTCATACTGATTTACCTGAAACAATAAAATAGCCTTACCTGAACTGTACGTCCTGCATTGATATGCTCTTCATGCAACTTGTCCCAGATTCTGCACCTCTGATACTATACGAAAGAAAGGGGAAAGGTACTGAATTTTTTTTTTATCACTAAGTGATTATTCCCAATTTACCTCAAAAATCCCCACTCACCCACCCAAACTTAAACATACCAGCTAAAAAAGTTACTGACTTAGTAGTGGAAATTAACTGTCCAAAGACCATACAAGTAAGTAGGAAGTTTTCAAAAACATTACACACAAAATTCTGGTAAATGGTAAAAACAAACAAAAATCACTAAATACTCTTTATTTTACTGAAAAAGATTATGTATTTTGTCTATAACGCACACTCTTTGGAGGTGAAAAAAATGAGAATGTAAAAAGTGTGAAAAATGAAAAGACTAACAGCATTCATCAGATATTCTTACTATATATGAAGACTCTGAAATGTCTGTTAATGATAGAGTCAAGTACTGAAAACTAAAATGTGATTTGAGAAAAAGTAACATGGATACTGCAGACTAGAAAGTATATAAAAATGAGAATGAACATTTAATATATATGTCTTAATTTTTACCAAGGTAATGTTTAGTTTTCAGAGTTCACCCAAAAAACTTAATGAGCATGATAATGGAAAATTTTTCATTTGACAGGAAAATGTGATAACATTATGACGGAATACTTGTATAAAATATAAACAACACCAAATGTCACATATTATTTTTGGTTGAAATAAAAAACCCAAATAATTAAGATGTTAGCAGATGTGAATAATGACATTAAACACATTTTTAGTATAACCCACACACACACACACTACTTTGAAAGCACAGAAACATGAAATGCCCCATATACACATGGAAGGAAAAACAGATTTTAAAAGTAGAGCACTAAAATTTTTTCTAGGGTATTTTTATATTCCTTATTCTGCATATTCTTTAAATTTAGTAGTGAATAATGCAGCAAAAAACTCTTTTGATACTCCTGAATTTTTGTTTTTTATATCATCTAAGAACTAAACAATAGCCATTCAGCTTAAAAATAACTAGACTATGGAGAACAGTATGGAGGTTCCTTAAAAAACTAAAAATAGAACTACCATATGACCGAGCAATCCCACTACTGGGCATATACCCTGAGAAAACCATAATTCAAAAAGACACATGCACCCCAATGTTCACTGCAGCACTATTTACAATAGCCAGGACATGGAAGCAACCTAAATGTCCATCAACAGATGAATGGATAAAGAACACGTGGTACATATATACAATGGAATATTACTCAGCCATAAAAAGGAATGAAATTGGGTCATTTGTAGAGATGTAGATGGACCTAGAGACTACATCTACAGAGTGAAGTAAGTCAGAAAAAGAAAAACAAATATTGTATATTAATGCATATATGTGGAATCTAGAAAAATGGTATAGATGATCTTATTTGCAAAGCAGAAATAGAGACACAGATGTACAGAACAAACATGGACACCAAGGGGGAAGGAGGGTGGTGGGATGAATTGGGAGATTGGGACTGACATATATACGCTACTGAAACTATGTATAAAACAGATAACTGGGCTTCCCTGGTGGCGCAGTGGTTGAGAGTCTGCCTGCCAATGCAGGGGACATGGGTTCGAGCCCTGGTCTGGGAGGATCCCACATGCCGCGGAGCGACTGGGCCCGTGGGCCACAATTGCTGAGCCTGCGCGTCTGGAGCCTGTGCTCCGCAACGGGGGGGGCCGCGACAGTGAGAGGCTCGAGCACTGCGATGAAGAGTGGCCCCCACTTGCCGCAACTAGAGAAGGCCCTCGCACAGAAACGAAGACCCAACACAGCCATAAATAAATAAATAAATAAAAATTTAAAAAAAAAAAAAACAGATAACTAATGAAAATCTACTGTATAGCACAAGGAACTCTACTCAGTGCTCTGTGTGGTGACCTAAATGGGAAGGAAATCAAAAAAGAGCAGATATATGTGTACGTATAGCTGATTCACTTTGCTGTACAGTAGAAACTGACAAAACATTGTAAAGCAACTATACTCCAATAAAAATTAAAGAAATAGACTATATTGAGAATATATTTACCAAACATAAACTTAAAACCACTACGCAATCAACTAAATTTAAAACCACTATCAAACTACTTTTGCTTCTAAGAAAAATTTAATTGATGCCATCAGACCCAGTATAAATGCTCCTTTAGTGTTATGATATTAACAAAAAGAAAAGAATGTAAGCCAAAGATACATGTCTGAAAATAAGCCACTTTAAAATTACTTAATACTAATCTGTCATGATATTTTAAGAAAAATTAATGTTAAGGAAACAATTGAAAATCCAGAGAGGTCAGGGTTGCAAGAATCGTGGAGCAGAGTATCAGAGAGGAAAAAGCTGCATGTGAGGAGATAACTGAAATGAGAGGACTATACTGAAACAGAGCTCCAGAGATCCACAGGGTTTTCCTTTTGAGTCTTCAGCTGAGTACAGATCAGCACACGCAAATAAGCAAACAACCTGAAGTCAGAAAAAGAACCACTGGAAAAGACCAGGTAGACTAATCCTCCAAAATCACACAAGGCCAGAAACAGTTCATGTGACCACAAGTCAGACTGGAAAAATCTCTCAACACACTAGACATCAGGTGGAGTACTCCAAAGCACTGTCCTACATGGGGAAAAATTAGGCCTGGAATAAAGGCTATTCTGATCCTATGCAAGCTTAAAAGAGCCTGAAAAGGATCAAACTGTTCCCAAATAAATGTGTCTCAGAATAAATAAAGCTCAAAAGTACTCAAAAGTAATTTAAAAATATTCAGTATCCAACAAGTTCAGAATGTCTGGCATCCAATAAACAATTAACATGCATGCAAAAAAGCAGGAAAATATGATCTGCAATGAGAAAAACCAATCAATAGAAACAGATTCAGATATGATAGAGATAATGGAATAGACAAGGATATTAAAAATTATTATGATATAGTCTATGTTGTTAAGAAAGAAGAAAACATGAGCATATTGAGATATGGAAGATATTTTTAAAAATTCAATTCCTAAAATTAAAAAAGGTATCTGAAATGAAAAATGCAATGGATGGGTTTAATTGAAGCTAAGACAATGCAAAGAAAAGACTAGTAAATTTAAAGATATAAAGTAGAATCAATCCAAAATGAAACACAGAGAGAAAAAAAGATGGACAATAAATGAATAGAGTATCAATGAGTTGCAGGCCAACTGAAAGCAACATTTTATGTATGCAATTGGGCTCCTTGAAGGAGAGAAAAAGATTTTGAAAAACTAATGAGACAGTGACTGAGATGGTGGAGGAGGAAGACCCTGAGCTCACCTCCTCCCATAGGTGCACCGAAATTACAACTAATTTCAGAGCAATTATGGATGAGAATGACTTAAAGACTAGCAGAAGAGATTTGCCACAACTAAAGATATAAAGAAGGAACCATACAGTTTATGGTCAAAAGGTGCAAACTTCCAGTCATAAGATAAATAAGTACTAGGGATGTAATGTATGCCATGATTAATATATATAATTAACACTGCTGTATGTTATATATGAAAGTTGTTAAGAAAGTAAATCCTAATTTAAATCTCATGACAAGAGAAAAAAATGTTTTTCTTTTATTTTGTATCTATATGAGATGATGGACCTTCACTATTTTATTGTGATAATCATTTCATGATGTATGTAAGTCAAATCATTATATCGTACACCTTAAACTTACACAGTGCTGTATGTCAGTTATATCCCAGTAAGGAAGAAAAAAAAGAAAAATGAGTGGCCAAAGCTTTTCCAAATCTGGTAAAAATTATAAACCCACAGATCCAAGAAACTCAAGGAATACCATAAGTAAGAAAAATGAACAAAACTAAACTAATGCACATCATAATAAAACTACTTACAATAAGTGATAGAAAAATCTTAAAAACAGAAAGAGGAAAAAAAGATATGTGAAGTACAGAGCAACACAGATAAGAATGACAGAAGACTTCTTGTGAGAAACAATGCAAGCCAGAAAACACCAGAGCAACATCTTGAAAGTACTGAAACAATCTAAAACTCAACCTAGAATTATATACACAGGGAAAATATTTTTTAAAAGTGAAGGCAAAATAAACATTTCTTTTTCAAACACAAAAAAGCAAGCAGAATTCATTACCAGCAAACCTGTACTACAAGAAATGTTAAAGGAAGTCCTTCAGGTTGATGGGACTACAAAAAAGTGACAGCACTGAAAAATGGTAAATATATAGATAAATATAAAATATACTTTTTATTATTTTAAAAATCTCTTTGAAAGATGACACTGCTTAAAACAAAAATAACAATATTACATAGAAGTAAAATATATTACAATAATACTACAAAGACCCTGAGAGAGGAAATCGAAGTGTACTGTTATAAGGTCATTCGTTCATTCATTCATTTATTTATTTATTTATGACTGCATTAGGTCTTTGTTGCTGCATGCGGGCTTTCTCTAGTTGAGGTGAGCGGGGGCTACTCTTCTTTGCAGTGCGCAGGCTTCTCACTGCGATGGCTTCTCTTGTTGCGGAGCATGGGCTCCAGGCGTGTGGGCTTCAGTAGCTGTGGCACGTGAGCTCAGTAGTTGTGGCTCACAGGCTCTAGAGCATAGGCTCAGTAGTTGTGGCGCATGGGTTTAGCTGCTCCGCAGCATGTGGGATCTTCCCAGACCAGGGCTCGAACCTGTGTCCCCTGCATTGGAAAGCAGATTCTTAACCACTGCGCCACCAGGGAAGTCCAAGGTTCTTATAATATACGTGAAGTGATATATATATATATGTGTATGTATATATATGTATATATATGTATATATGAAAACACATTACTTGAAGGTAGACTGTCCTAAGTTAAAGATGAATACTCTCAACTGTAAAGCAACCATTAAAAATAAAAATAAAAAAAAAGAGGTATAATTAATAAGCCAACAAAAGAAAAAATGGAATCTTAAAAAATATGCAATTAATCCAAAAGGGAGTAAAAGATGAAAAAAGGGGACAAAGAATAGATGGGACAAACAGACAAAAAGAGCAAGATGGTAGATTTAAAGACAACCATTTGATAAACATCTGTTCATTATAAAAATTCTCAGCAAACTTAAAAAAGTTAACATTAGAGGTATCTACAAAAACCCTACAGTCAACATCATGCTTAGTGGTGAAAGACCATTCCCTAATATTGGGAACAAGGTAAGGATGTCTGATCTTGCCATTCCTATTCAATATTGCACTGGAGGCCCTAGTCAGCACAATAAGGTAAGAAAGGAAGTGAGGGGAGAAAGGGAAGAAGGGAAGGAGGGAAGGAAGGGAGGGAGAAGGGGAAGGGAAAGAGAGGAAACAGAAGAAAGAGAGGAAAGAAAGAAAGCAAGAAGGAGAGGAAGGAAGGAAGGAAGTGGGCAGACAGGCAAAGACTGGAAAGGAAGAAATAAAACAGTTTGTCTTCACATGATTGTCTACAAAGAAAATATCAAAGACTAGATTCAAAGAGACTGAAGAGCAATGACGGGGAGATTATCTGTCAAGAGACTGGGTAAAACAGCTTGTCTTTGCCAAGGGCTTCTCTTTAGGGCTTCTCTCTAAAGGGTTTTTAAAGGTAATGGCAGCTTTGCAAGGAAATATTTTCTAGATGATGTTGGATTTATACTTTTCCTTTATCTTCACAGAGTGGGCAGAAGGATTTGTCTCAGCACTACTTGCTCTTGAGTGGCTTCCAGGCCATTAAACTCTGCCCCAACATTTCAAGGTAGGTGGAACTCAGAATGACATCCCCAAAGTACATTGGATTCTGCTCTTTCCTCCACTGGATACTGCAACTTCTGATAAATACCTTTAATTGCTATGAATAAACAGGATGAAGAAAGAGGAAAAACAACTACAGAAAAAATTCATAGATACTGTTTTTCAGTCATTTCAGAAAGATGTATTGTCTCACTACATGCATTCATGTTGTTCTTCATTGATATGTTATGGCCCCATGGTCTACCAGTGGCGCCATGGTTCTCCTCTGGCACAGGCATAAGCAGAGAATCCAATATTCACAGAAACAGCCTTTCCCCTAGACTTTCCCATGAAACGAAAGCACATTCTTAACCTGGTGAGACAAAAGCCGTGTTCACCATTCTCATCCTGGTGAATACGTTGTCTCCTTTTACCCACTCTTCTATTTTATCTTTTTGGAGAACCCTGATTATAAACCCACACCATAGTGCAATGAACGCCTCTGCACAGGTGTTTTCAGGCTTCCAACATTCATCCCTTTGTGCTCTTTGGCAGTGACACCCAGGTCTCAGTTTTGCTTTGCCTGCTGGGCAAAGAGAACAAATATTTTAAGAGTGGTTCCTGGACTAAAAGTTCTCTCTAGAACACCCCACCATTTATTTAATCAACTTTATATATTTGTAGCCTCACATTTTATGCCATTTCATCTTCCAGAATATTTTGATTCAAAATTGAATAACAATAATAATTCTGCTTCATATTGCTTAGAGTATAAAATCATGAAAGCTACTCATAATTATTAAAAATAATTTTCTAAAATTATATAATGTTATTCACTAGAGGTTCAGGGAATCTGATGATGATATAACATAGAGAATGTTCAGAATTTAGGAGTTTAAGGTATAAAAGCACTTTAATTTAAACGTTATGCTGACACCTAAAAGATTTATTTGAATTTACAAAGCATAGTAGGGAAAAAAGAGGTTTCAATTGGAGAGAAAAAGACCTGGGAATACTCTTGAGGTGTAAAGTCACATGTGGAATCCAAAGGACTGAAGTAAGATCAATGTCACATGTGGAATCCAAAGGACTGAAGTAAGATCAATGTGTTTGTGGTATAATGTATGATGGGAAGAGTGATGAGAAAAGAAGCAAGAAAAGTAGAGGAATGCTCCTTCTGCCAGGTATCAGAGGGTACCTCAGTGATCAGAATGATCAGGACTTTTCGTAGGGAAGATGATGGTTTTGTGGGGGATTAATCAGGTGGGATAACAATCAGTATTGTAGATGATAAAAAGTGTAAGTATTCAATTCAAATAAATTTACTTTATTAAACTCAACAAAAGAGAAAATATCAAAGACTCTAAAAGTAAAGCTACATAATATTAATAGATGGCCCAATGATTATAAGCCATAAACTTAGGATTACTCATGTAATGAAGATGAATAATAATATCTACCTTATAGTGTAGCTAATGTAAGGCACCTTACTGTGCCTACCATGTATAAAAAATATAAAACCCAAAACAAACACAAAGGGTCTCAGGAATGCTGTGAATCTCCTAATGATTACAAACAATTAACGGACAGCACCAATGTTGACTGCCCGGGAATGATAACTTACTTATAAGTAACTCATTTCCAAGTATCAACCTTGCATTCAAGGGTTCTTGACATAATATCTCAATCCTCAGAATAACTCTATGAGAAAGATTTTAATGTTACCTTTACAACTCTCTAAAAATCAATCATGGGGTGGTGAACCTTAAGGTCTACTGCAGAGTGCTGTGTGAGGATGGTGCATTTATATCTGACCCAGGATGGAATCAACCAGGGCATGTTCCATAGAACATTACTAAGTTGGGATCTGAACAAAAAAACAAAGTTTGAAAGGTGAACAAATGGAGTGGATGTTGCTAACAGATGTAGGAAAGCCAAAGTATTCAATTCTATTTTTTTTTTTACATCTTCCTTCTTCATTGAGGAAAATCATCATAAAATAGAACTGTCCGCAATAAACATGACTAAGAGGAAAATGAAAACCAAGAAAGAGTAAGAACAAACTTAAAACACACTATGTTTCAAGCACAACATTAGAAGATTAATATATTTAGCAGCACAGTGATCTCAAGAAAGTAATTTAACCACTCCAAGTCTGCTTCCCCACCTAAAAAGGAAGACAATAATAAGGGTAACCCATAGGGATGTTGTGAGGATTAAATGATATATATAAAAACCTTACACAGCACTCAACAGATAAACACAACAGCTACTATCGTTACTATTATTATTATTTGCTCACTTGTCAAGTAAGTTGTAGAAGAGATTAGTGTCTTGGATGAAGACTGAATAGATGACCTTATGTCTTATAATAATAAAATTCTAAGAAAAATAAGGAATAAAATAGGTCAGACTTTCTATGCTTGCTACACAATGTTAAACCTAAATTAGGTTACACTATTAAAGGCTATTATTCCAAACACTTGGAGAGGAGAAAAAACTTTAAATGATTTAATATGTTTGGGGGGGGAAATTACATGAAATAACCCCTTAAAATTTAGTTAAGTTGGGACCACTGACAAACATTTCTAAAATGCAGTTTTTACAAAATGTCATTTTTTGTATTGTATATTTGCACAGCAACACTACAGAGATAGGTTAAAGCAGTGCTACGACTTGAAGCAATTAGGATGCTTTTGGTTGCAAATAACCAAAAACTCAAAGTTAAAAAAATGGCTTTAATAATAAAGATATTTATTATCTCACATAAGCAGCACCCTAGAAGTGGGATGATAAATTCAAGGGTAGTTTAGTTCAGAAGCTTACAAGGTTGTCAAGCACCCAAGTTCTATCTGCTTTACTACCTTCAACAGAGAGTTTCATTTTCAGACTTGTCCCCTCTTGGCTATAGTTCCAGACACAACAGGCAGACATTAAGACCAGTAGGACTGTTTCCTCCCATGTATATCTTTGTAACTGTAGGAAAGTCTTTTCCAGAAGTTCCATATCCCAAACAGGCTTTCCCTCAAGTCTCAT
The DNA here is from genome assembly GCF_028023285.1 of Balaenoptera ricei. NCBI lineage: Eukaryota > Metazoa > Chordata > Mammalia > Artiodactyla > Balaenopteridae > Balaenoptera > Balaenoptera ricei. Next base: position 90,941,766 of record NC_082644.1, on the reverse strand, counting down.
TAGCCAGAACTACAGGATATGTCTCTTGTTCGTTGCTAACCAAACACTGACAACAATGGAAATACCACCATTAGACCCATTATCATTCACCACCTGTGCTGAGGCTTTCCTATCCTGTAACACAGGAGAAAGCAAACTGAATCAGGAGTCTATCAGAAAAAAAGAATGAGGGGGAAAATGTGATTGTAAGATTGAAATAAACATTCTCAGACTAAAAAGAGAAATGGGAAAGGTTTTTGTTGTAACCACAAGTTAAGAAAACAAATAAATGAAACCAAATCAATAAATAACAAATCAATAAGACTGCTTATATCTGATTTTGTACCACATAGTTCAGGCTTCATACTGCCTGAACAGTCCTGAACACTCATTTTCACACCTAATTATATGTTGCCCCATCATATCCTATCTTATTTCCTTAACTGGACTGTAAACTTCTTGCAGATTAGAAAACTAATTTTTTACATAATTTTCAATGCTAACAATATAAGAAACAGCAAACACCAACACTTATGAAAAGCTAACATATATTTATATCCTGTAATAACTTCCCTTCTCATTAAACCTGGCAGACTGAACACAAACATTCATCTCTGTTCTTTTCCAAAATTCAACTAAAATGACAGTAAAGAACTTTAAAAGGTATAAATTCACAAGAATAATGAGAATACAACAGAAGATATCAATGGACAAGAAATTTTAACAAAATTTTGGAAGCTGGAAAGACTATGGACATGTTGCAGCTGAACTTAGCAGAGCAGAGAAAGCTGAAACCTAGGGCTGCAGAAGGGGTGGATGGTGGGGGAGAAAAGCAGTGAGAAGCAAACCAATGCACAGCACTACTCCAGAAAGACTCAGTAACCAGAGGTACCAGCTACCAGGTAACCAGGAGGATGTGTATGGTGGGGTTAAAAACAGAAGGATTAGTTGAAAGTTTATGTAAGGAATAGGTAGTCTATCAGATGTCCTCTCCATAGGCCCAAGCAACTGGACTGCCTCTATCATCACAGAAGACAACACTCCAGGAGAGTATCTGGTGGTTGCCCATCAAAATAGATCCTCCTCTGTTCACCTCTCCAGGTAATAAGGTCCCTACTACTGCCCTGCTACCCATTCTCCCTCTCTCTCTCTCTCTGCTACCCACTCTCTCTCTCTCTCTCTCTCTCTCTCTCTCTCTCTCTCTCACACACACACACACACACACACACACCCCTTCCAATTAGCACTCTTAAATATCGACAGCTAGCCAAGGAAAGCCTAAAATACTGTAGACTGACACAAAGAAAGGAAGGAAGGAGGAGAGGAAGAAAGGGAGGGAGGAGGGAGGAAGAAAAGGAGAGAGGGAAAGAGAGAGAAGAATACATTTAAGAAAAGGAAAAAAGAGAAGAGAAGGAAGGAGGAAAGAAGGGGAAGGAAGGAAGAGAGGGAGGGAGGGAGGAAGGAAGGAAGGAAGGGGGAAAGAAGGAAGAGGGAAGAAGGAAGGGGGGGAGGAAGGAAGGAAGGAAACACAGAAAAGGAAACAGAAGAAAACTTTAAAAAATATAATAATAATACCACCATAGAGAGACTGTATGATACTGCATCCATAAAACAAGAACAGGAGGATTCTCTTTAAAAGAAAAAAAAGAGAGAATTGAGAGAAAAAAGAACATATTCAGAAAAAATAGGATTCTGGTTCTTTCATCTTAGTTGGAATGTGGATGCAATAGCTAGAGCTGGAGCTGCTGTTTTACATGTAAGACAGAAACAAGTTGAGGATTGGAAAGCAAGATAAAAACAGCCTGAGTCTTTAATGACTGTTGAGCTGCCACTGGAGCCCTAGACCACCTCCAAAACTATGAGAGATTAAAAATGAAAGCAAAACCAAAAAACCTCTATCTCATCTAATAAGCTATTTTTAGGTTTTCTGCCACTTGCATTTTAACCATATACTAACTAATACAGTACATGTTACACAGTAAGTTTTCCCCCAAAGCCCTATAAAATGAAACAAAGAAAATTATGTTCCAAGCTTATGATATTGTTCCTATTAACTATGCTTAAGTCTATTTTACATTAGCCAAGAAAGCTGAATGCTAACACTTCAAATTTCAGGATTACATTCTAATCAAGTCTATCATGTGTAATAAAACGTAATGCTGAAGGACCTATGGAATATAGTCCCAGGTGTCCACAGCACACTACTCTCATTGTTTTCAGATGTTGCAGAATCACTCCACTAAGGCTTACTTTCAATTTCCCTTCAGTCTTGACTTTCTTCTTTTAAATTCATATTGGATGACTGATGGCTAACATAATAAATATTTTATCTTTCTACACCCTTCCCCCAGGAAAAACATGCCTTTTTGAAAATGAGGCACTGTTAGACACCTGGAGTCTAAACTTAGTTCTTAACTCTTTTGTCCACAGTGAACACTGTGGCTTTTAAATGTTTTTATTGCCATAAACTATCTATTAAAATATGCTATTCAATCTTACATAGATAAAAAAATTACTTTCATAACTAAACTAGAAAACCAAGAGATAGAATGATGAAGATTATGGAATAAAACATAGCTCAGTATGAGTTTAACTGCTTAGCTTCAGACAGCATCACCTGTATTGTAAATTATAATTATTCTGATATTGTCTAAAATTTTAATAAGTAAAAATTTCAGAAAATGCTGAAGGAAAAATGTTCCGGCAGAAAAAGATCTATATAACTCTGGAATAATCTTCTTCTGAATTCTGACGCAGCTAATTAAATCAGTAATAGACCTGTTTCTATCCCCACAACTTTCTCCCAGGGTTCTGGCCTTTCCATTGATGACTGGGTGGTACATGTGGCTAGGATCTGAGGGTAATGAAAGCAAGCACATTCGTATAGAATAAATACAAGGAAAGGGAAATTTGCCAAAGGGAAAATGCCAAAGGTAAAATAGGACAATAAAAGAAACAGTCTTAATAGACCACAGTCCACCTATCTATTCCTTTCAGAATCAATTCTCTTGCCAAATTCTTACCATCTTTGTAACTGAGCACTTCAACATAAGCTCAGGACTTTGACACACACATTATCAAACACAGGTATGATCAATCTGAAGTAAACAACTCCATTTCTATACTGTTACAGTGCTAAAAGAACAAGCCCTCCTTATTAATCAAAGCATGGAACACTTTGTTTCTGCTCATGACAAGAATAATCAGTTTAGCAGACAACTCCTCCATCCTTAAAAGTCATAGCACTTATTGCTTATGGATAAAGAAGAAAGAAGTTAAGAGATGACTAAATATTAATCTTGAATTCTATTCATATTTGCATTGAAATTTTCATCTTATTTTTCTTGGCACTTATTTTCTATACTGTTACAAAAGACTTAAGTACTAGGAAGACAGCTGGTATCTATGAGAGAAAAAGTTGACACTCTTCTTACTTGTATAAGGTATGCAGTTGAGGGTGTTAAATATTATTTATACTCAAAGGCTTAATGACCACTTCCACCCTCCCCCCGCCCCCCAAGAAAAATTAATGGAGGGCCACACAGCTTAAAATTTATACTGGGGGAGGTTCTTCTGAAGGATCAAATACCACTGACCTATCCCACAGCAAATAAGACAAGGTAACCTGCCGAATCAATGCTCAGTACTCAGTAAACTTGACGTTCCCATAAATGCCACAACCACTCCATCAGACCCTAGCCAGACCAGGTTCTATGAAACCACCACAGTCCCTGAAACTGGTTCTTCCTTCTGTCTATCTCTTAAACTGACCTCTAGCTAATATTTCTCAACTTTGGACTTTCCTCAAAGGGAAGCAGTGAAGTTGGGAAACTCCCTCATATCAAACAGTGATTTTACCTCTTTAATCTACTTGCACCTGAAAGGACAGGAACACACACTCACAGTTCAGAAAACTTGCCATGGGGTGAATGAAATTAAGGGAAGCCCTTTAGCCGAAGTCTACCACCTTCACATTATAGTCAACTATCAAACAGTTTGTATTTTAATTATTAACTGCTCAATTCATCACTGTGTATAACTAAAAAGGCATTGATTCTATTCTTATATCCCTTCCTAAAAAAGGAATAATGTGAGAGGGGTATTTGTAGAACAGAAAACCCAGATGAAAAAATGAATAATGATTTTAAATCGACAGGAGCTAGATGTTTTAGCGAAGACTCTTATCTAATAGTCTCAATGCAGGTGAAATGCACAACAAATATAAATCAGAATATGTAACTGTTTCTTGTGGTAAAAAAAGAAAAAAATGGAAAAAAAGAAAGAAATAAAAAAACTCACCTTCTCAATATTTATCTGGTGCTTTCTTAACCTCTCCAGGTCTGTTGGGATTACTATCTTAGTAAATTTCTGAATAGCTGGTTCAAGACGGCGTAATTTCACTTTTTCTTCATCTTCAGACATCCTAAAAAAATGTTGTATCTCTTCTACTTGCAACATCTACCTTCTCCACTCATGTAGAAAAACCTAAAAGGGAAATATTTATTTAAGAATTTTAAAAATCAATTTCCATTATTTTTAAAAGCCAACAATTAGGGAATTTTATAATATATTCTAAATACATACTCAACTTAATGCTGAACTTCAGTGACTGGTTTTTTAAACAAAACTTTTATTTTAAAATCTTTTTCTCTCTACAAAGGTAATGTATATTCACTTTAGAATGATTAGAAAATAGGAAAAAGAGAATAAAATAAAATCAACAATCATCTCCTCACCTATAGTTAACTACTCTTTCCATTTTTCCCCCTCCTGCCCCCCTACTTCCATTTTGATGCATGTCTTTCCAGGTCTTTTTAATATAAGGATATATATATGTATGCATATATTTAAATAACTTTTTTCAAAAAACCAGAAGTATACTGTTCAAGTCTTTATCTCCCAATGTACCTTGGACAGTGAATAATGTTTTCTAAAAAGGTGTCAAATGGCAAAATTGGAAGAAAAAATTTCATTCTTAACATTTCTGCTGTAAAAACTCCATTTCTAATATAACATATGTAATTATATACTTCAAATATATTATAAAATGCAACTCTTCTCATTGATGTCCTTTAAGTTGCATCTTCCCTTTCTTACAAAGTGATTATCATTGTCTACAATCAGTACGAGTAACCAGTGACAGAGCTGGAATAAGAACCCAGTATTCCTGAGAGTGCAATCAAATGCTCTTTCTAATTCACCAGTAGTTTTTTTTTTTTAGCAGTGTTCCAGAGAGTCCAGGGTTACGTTTTTGGGGTCAGGGTAGGTGATGGTAAAGGTTGTCAAGTGGACAGGCTCCACGACCCCACACCTGCTTCAGCTGGAGAAAATTTACTTATATCTATTTCATAAATTTGAACTTATTAGATTTTCTGTAAATAAAGGGCTCCACTGCTTAAGCAAGCTTGAAAACCACTGTTGTACATCATGTTTTCATGCCATCTAATTAGCCATAACCTCTCCCATATTAAAAATAAATGAGTTGACTATGTTAATTCCATTGGGTTATGGTATCTTAGACTGGGGTCCATAGACGTAGGGGTTTGGGACTTGAGGAGTTCCTGAATGTTTACAAAAAATTATGAATATATTTTTGAATTATTTCAGAAGACAGAGTCCATTGCTTTCATGAAATTATCAAAAAGCTCTATCACTCCAGAATCATTAAGAACTATTATTCTAAATAATGTTGTTTCTCTCTTTCACAACTGAAAATCTTGAAGTGTTGGTTATACAGATTCTCTCATCTACCAGTAACTTGGTCTTTACAGTTAATCTAAGCTTGAAAGCAAAAAAGGAAAATCTCCAGACACCAAAAATAAAGAGTCTAACAGCTACAGTACTTAGTGGGAATTAGAGATGCATGGGGAAGTTCACTGCCAAAAGATTGGTCCACAGCCCCAACAAAATGGGAAAATTTACAGCTAAGGGACTAGAGATAATAAAGTAACCTAAAAATAAAATTAAAATAGGTACATTTTAAGATAAAGATATAAAGAAAGAAACAGAATCTTAAAAAAATTAGATAATATTATGAAACAGTAACAAGCCAATCTGAAAATAAACCAAGTAAAAATTCTACAAATAAAAACCTCCAAAGATGCATTAAACAGTAAATTTTGTTTACTGAAAAGACAATTATTGATTGGAAGCTATCAGTATGAACACAGAGGAATAAGGACACATAAAAAGAAGATAAGCAACATTAAGGATAAAATGACGAGCTCAATAACAAGTAGGAGTCCCATAAGGAAAGAATAAATAAAGTGGCAAAAAGTCACTATTCAAAGAGAATATGCTGAGAATTAAGATGTAAAACCTCAAACTGAAAATGCACATAAACATTAAGTAGCATAAATAAAAAACAAATTTACCTAAACACATGGAAGGGAAATTTCAGAACATTAAGGACAAAGAAAAAATATCTTAAAAAGCAAACCAGAGATAAAAGACAGATAAACTAAAACAACAAAAGTAGTAAACTTTTCATCAAAGCAACATATCAAAAGATAAGAATATCTTCAAAGTGCTGAGTTGGTATATACCCAGGTTAATTATTATCCAGAAGTGAAGGTAAAATAATCATTTTCAGACATACAAAGACTGAGTTTATTACCAAGCCCTTCATTAAAAGAACTACTAAAAGGCATGCTTTAACAAAAAAGAAAATAAACCCAAAGGAAAGGAATGGCAAGGAGCAAAAAAATATAATAAAGTATACTGTTACTGGGTGAATAAAGGAAGCAGTGAATAAAAGAATAAAAGATTTATTTTGAATAACCTGATCAAATATAATAAAAATGTCTCCATGTAAATTATTATTTTTCTATAATGTATTTTTTATAGCAGCACGGTATCACATTGTACAGATGTTCGATAATTTAATCATCTAATGTTGGCCACTCAGGATGTTTCCAATTTTCCACTATTATAAACTAAACCACAGTGTAATCACTCTTCTTTCACACAAATCCATACTACCATCTATGATTATTTCTTTAAATACCTGGAAATAGAATTAACAGATACACACATTTTTTAAGGCTTCTGATACTAAATGTCCCAAAAAAGGCTGTGCCTATTTACATTCCCACTAGCAACATATCAAAATGTCCATTTATCTGGATTAAAGACTTAAATGTGAGACCCGAAGCCATAAAACTCCTAGAAGAAAACATAGGCAGTATACTCTTTGACACTGGTCTTAGCAATATGTTTTTGGATGTCTCCTCAGGCAAGGGCAACAAAAGCAAACAAAGAAATAGGACTACATCAAAATAAAAAGCTTTCTCAGTGAAGGAACCCATCAACAAAACAAAAACGTAACCTACTAAATGAGAAAAGATATTTGGAAATGATATATCTGATAAGGCATTAATATCCAAAATATACAAAGAATTCACACAACTCAATATCAAAAAAATAAACAATCCAATCAAAAACTGGGTAGAGGATCTGAACAGACATTTTTCCAGGAAAGACATACAGATGGGAAATAGACACATGAAAAGATGATCAACATCTCTAATCATCAGGAAAATGCAAATCAAAACCACAATGAGCTATCACCTCACACCTGTCAGAATGGCTATCATCAAAAAGACAAGAAATTTCAAGTGTTGGTTGTTGGCAAGGATGTGGAGAAAAGGGAACCCACATGCATGTGGTGGGAATGTAAACTGGTGCAACCACTATGGAAAACAGTATGGAGGTTCCTCAAAAAATTAAAAACAGAACTATCATATGATCCACCAATTCTAGGTATTTATCTGAAGAAAATGAAAACACTAACTGAAAAGATATATACACCCCTATGTTCATAGAGCATTATTCACATTAGCAAGATATGGAAGCAACCATTAAGTGCTCAAAGATAGATGAATGGCTAAAGAAGATGTGATACATATACACACACACACACACACACACACACACACACACACACACACACAAAATGGACTATTACTCAGCCATAAAAAAGAATGAAATCTTGCCATTTGCAACATGGATGGACCTAGAGGGTATTATGCTAAGTGAAATAAGCCAAAGAAAGACAAATGCCGTATGATTTCATGTACACGTGGAATTTAAAAAACAAAACAGAACAGAAACAGATACAGAGAATAATCTGGTGGTCACCAGAACGGAGGCAGCCTGGTGAGTGAAATGCGTGAAGGGGAGTAAGGAGTGCAAATTTCCAGTTATAAAATAAACAAGTCACAGGGATGTAAGGTACAGCATAGGGAATATAGTCGATAATATTGTAATGACTTTGTAGAATGATAGATGGTTACTAGACATCATGGTGATAAATTCATAATGTATAAAAATGTCAAATCATTATGTTGTATACTGGAAATAAATACAGTATTGTATGTCAACTATACTTCAATTTAAAAAACTTTAAAATGTCCATTTATCCGTACTCCAACCAATACCTGATATTATCATTCTTCTTAAGACATTCAACTGGTGACAAAAATGGTATCTCATTATTGTCTTATTTTGCATTCTTTAAATTACTAATGAGATTGATTTATTCTCTATTTGCATTTCTTCTTTCATCAATTGCCTGCTCGTGCTACAGGGACTGTCTTTCTCTTATTATATTAACATATAATAGTCTCATAAATTATCAACATTTCCCTAACACTAATGTTCCCAGTTTATCACATTGCCTCTTGTGTTTTCTTCCACTATGCAGATTATATAAGAAGCTATCTTTATATCTATTACTATTCCTATCAAAATGTTTTTTAACATACCTGGTATTCAACAGATGCTAATGGAACTAAAACACTTCTTCACATGTCTCTTCTACACTATGTCTAATCCTATCACTCTAGTCAAACAGCACAATATGCATAGCACATTACAAGTGTCTTATTTGGTCTGCATTTAGACTCTTTCCCCTCTCCAATTTTTCCCCATAGTTTACCACCAATGAATATATATCTAAAACACCAAAGGCAACATGCTCCTCCTCTGAATAAAGACTTCTAAGAGTTCCCTATTATCTGAACAAGAAAATAAAATGTTCGTAAGTAATCCACCCAATCTACTGAAATATCATCACCCAATCTCTACTTTTGGCTTTGCAAGGTGCTCCCTCTGTCTAGATGCTCTTTTATATCCCATCTGCCTCTCAACTTTGTGTATCATTTGAGATACAACTCAAATGATTCTGCCTTCTCTTCCACTAATCAGTTTACGGTGTACTTGACAAACCCCAATTATTGACTATTTGGCTTGTTTTCACTGCTCCCCTATGCTATGATGATAGCTCTCTTTTTTGAATTCAAAAAGTAATATTTCCAGGTCAGAGTGCATGACTCTGCCCCTCAGCTTTTTGTGCTCAAGGAATAACCTGCTGCCTCACAAGGGCCATCTCTCGGGGAAGACATTCTGGCCCAAGACCCGCCCAAGAGACTTTTCCAACTCTTGGTCTCCTTCTAGAGAGTATTTTTTTTTCTCTCCACCATTTCCATTTCTATAAAGTTACAATAAAATACCCATATAAAACTAAGAAGGGAACATAGCATTCAAATAGTTGCATAAAGTATGATGTTACTGAAACAAAGTCATCCAACAGTGCCTCTGATCATAAAATAGCTCAAATAATGTTTATAAGCTATTAAGGGAAGGTCTTAATTCAATATAGAAATTGTGGTTTAAAAGTGTGATTTAATAATGAGTTGAAAATGTATTTCAGCATTTCTTGATTTTTAAGTCAGAAAACTGGGAAATATTTCTGATATAATTCAAACATAGGATTAAAAAATACATTTACATTAACATCACAGGTATTTAAAATATGCCTATGAAAAAACAAGAGAAAACACACAAAAATGCCTAATTTCTCAAACTTCTGTAAAGTTGTTGTATTACTTTTAACTTTATTTTTCAAGTGTAATGGAATATTTGGGGTGACAGAATTGTTTGTATCATGACAATGGTGGTGGATAAACAATTATATGCATTTATCAAAATTCACAGAACTGTACACCACAAAAGGTGAATTTTTGTATATTAAAAAACAAAAACAACGAGATGTGGGGGAACCCAAAATGAAATACAAACTATAAAAAATAAAATTAACTGTATTACAAATGAACAACATAACCACAATGAAAGAAGTAGGGGAAGAAAATAACTAATCTAGGTAACTTTGGAAAACAGATGCTGGATACTCGATACTAGTGTCTAGATATAGGATCCTAGATACTAAACTGGATACTACAAGGCTAAAGACAAAAAGAATTACACACAACTATACTGTACTCTAGTTAGTAAATTTGTTTCTCATAGGACTATGGGTTAGAAATCCTGAAATTACTTTATGTGTACACTAGGACTGAACAAATAAGGAAATATTTTGTAGAACACAAAAGCCAGATTTCTCACTGTTGAAGAAAGAAGTTACAAGTAAAAGGCAAGACTAGAATGAACCCTGTGGTACTGTATTAGAAACAGAAGTATCAGAATAAACTTTAGAAAAAAATATATATATATACAGACATATATCTAAAATACATGTGTGTATATATATATACAGATAAACACAAAAATAAATATAAATCTTGATAGATGCATGAATATACACATATGTGTGCCTGTATCTCCATGAAATATATGGATTTGCAGTTGACCCTTGAACAATATGGATTTGAACTGCGAGGGTCCACTTACAGTGGACTGTTTTCAATAAATACGATTTTTTCAATAAATACTACATGATCCACAGTTAGTTGAATCCGTGGATATGGAACCGCAGATACAAAGGGCCAACTATGGGACCTAAGTGGCTTCGGATTTTGCTATCCACTGCAGGTCCTAGAACCATTCTCTGTGGATACCAAGGGATGACTGTATATACAGCTAGAAATATATACATACACACACACACACACACACACACACACACACACACACGCTTCTAAGATGTCTTCTGCCAGGCACTGGAAGTGATGATAACCCAGTAGCAATGAGCACACCTAGCGCCCAGATCCCTGGTGTTTAAATACTACTCTCCAAACAAAGAAAGCAGGGGTCTTTGGGGAAATGGTGGATTCCAGTGCAGGGAAAACACAAGAGAAGCTTGGAGCATCTTAGGGTGCCAAAAAGCAAGGAAGTTCTCAAAAAAGGATGAGAGCCTATAAAAAGGGCACAGGAAGCAACTTGAAAAAACTTGAAATGGACGAAGCTGGAACAATTTGAGACATAAAACAAATAACGAAAGTGTAGGAAAATAACCAATAGAAAAATAAATGAGTCCATACAGATACAAAAAATTAACAATAAATAAATAAATGGAATGAAGATGCAGCTCTTCCTTACAGAAAAACTCCAATTAATAAATTACGAAGGGGCTTCCCTGGTGGCGCAGTGGTTGAGAATCTGCCTGCCAATGCAGGGGACACGGGTTCGAGCCCTGGTCTGGGAAGATCCCACATGCCGCGGAGCAGCTAGGCCCGTGAGCCACAACTACTGAGCCTGCGCGTCTGGAGCCTGTGCTCCGCAACAAGAGAGGCCGCGACAGTGAGAGGCCCGCGCACCGCCATGAAGAGTGGCCCCCACTCGCCGCAACTAGAGAAAGCCCTCGCACAGAAACGAAGACCCAACACAGCCAAAAAAAATAAAAATAAATAAATAAATAAATAAATAAATAAATAAAGAAGGAATGAGGGAAACAGAAAACCACCATTAGAACATTACAGCAATAATTACTGAAGGCAAGATCATCAATGAATGCTAAAATCAACAAATTAAAGTTTGAGGAGAAACAGGATATTTGCATTGTTTAAAAGTAGTTCTCCCCCAAGATACTGATTAATTACAAAGGGAAAAAGTTACTTTACATTAGAGAATCCCAGCAGATACCACCTTAACCAAGTGATCAAGAGCAATATCAAATGCAGTGTGTCATATCATGTACCCCTCGTATGATGAACTACTGAGAAGGGCATATACACTTCTGTGGTATCAACAAAAGTACACAACCTTAATCTAATCTTGAGAAAACATCAGACAAAACCCAACTGAAGGACACTCTACAAAATAACTAACCAGGACTCTTCAAAAGTGTAACGGTCATGAAAGACAGGAAAAGACTTAGACGTTGTCACAGACTGGAGAAGACTAAGGAGCCATGCCAACTAAATGCAATGTGGGATCTTAGATTGGATCGTGGAACAGAAAAAGGACTTTAGTATAAAAAATGATGAAATCTGAAGAAAGTTGGTGATTTAGTTAACAGCGTTGTACTGAAGTTAATTTCTTACTTTTGATAATTGTATTATAGTTATGTAAGATGTTAACATTAAAGGAAATTGTAGAGAACTCTGTATTACTTTTGTAACTCTTCTGTAATTGTAAAATATTTCAAAATAAAAAGTCTCTTAAAACAATGTGTAAACTGATGTTTGCCGTAAGACAGGTCAAATATTTTGAGGTCAAAGAACTGCAATCATATTCACTGCACTAACACTTGGGGTGGGCGGGGGCGGGGGCCAGGTGCTTTACAAACTACCTTTAGTGCTTACAACTATTACCAGCTGACTACCACACTACTCATGTTTCCAATAAGGAAAAAGTACTGGGAGGTTAACCAAATTACTTAAAGTTATTTGTAAGTGAAAAGCCCCATTTCTTAGGAAAAGTCCAATATCACTGGCAACGCCCCTTTCCAAAAAAGTTATGAACACCTTCCCACATTTCCCCACACCTGGGCCACCGAATTCCCTCAGGCACGTCGCCCCGTGTTTCTCATTGGGGGAAGGGGTACTGAATTTGGAAAGAAAAGTCAAGGCCCTCGGACCTACCTACCGTACGGTCTGCTCTCTGAGCCTCCGATTCCGAATTGTAAAAAGGGGAGACAGACGTGGGGCCTTCTGCGAACCACCCTCCCCGGTATGGCTGACAGGAGGCTCCCCCCTCGCGCCCCAGGACCTCCCCTCAACACCCTCGAGCCTCGAGTCATTCCTCGCAGCGTCACCCACCGCGCACCTGGGCCACATAAACCAAACGCCGCCTCCCCCCACCCCCGCCCCCGAATGGGTGCGCGGGCCCCTCTCCGGACCAAGACGCCGGCGACCCTGATGACCTAGGACCCACAGTGCGTCACACGCAGGGCAGACGAAGTAAACTTTTCCACCCCGAGACCCCGGGAGGCCGTCAAGCTCGCCCGGTCGGCCGCCTCCCTATACCCGCTTCGAAAGCACCTCCAAAACCGAAACCACCACTTCTTCAAGCCGAGAGGAGCTCCCACAGCTTTCGCACTTCCAACCTGATGCCCTGCTTCCTGCGGGGCGCCCCTCCCGCGCGCTGGGCTGGCACCGGGCCCACGACGCGGGCCAGGGCCTTACGCCCCCAGGGGGCCTATCGCTATCCCCCTTACCTCCCGCCGGGGCGTTCGAGGCCGCTGGGTACGCACGGCGCAGGCGCAGGCGCGGGCGCGACGGGACAGGGCGTCGCGATAGGCGGGCTGGGCTGCGCCACGCCCCCTCCCGCCCAGTCCCGGCCTCGAGGGGTGTGGCTGGCGCCCCTGTGTGTACAGACACGGTTGCCGCTCTGGACAGTCTCACTAAGTGGTCTTGATTTATGTTGTGGGGTTGTAACAAGGGAGCCAAGAGGAAGGAGACGCACAGATGCTCTTTAAGTCTGTCTGTTCGTTGTGTTTTAAGTGTGAGACAATTCACATCTGTATAGCCCTCTACATTTTGCCACTTTTTTCTGTCCATTTTCCTCTGTTCTTCTAGGAATTTTATTGGTGGGCTGGCCGGGTGTTCTTACCTCTTTACACTGGTAGAAACTGAAGCTCACAGAGGTTGTGCCTTCTCCATCTACACCCCCGTCTGAGGTAGACGGCACAAGCCTTAACTGTAACAGGCACAGAAACTGAAACTCAGACAAGTTGTGCTTTTTCCCAAAAACGGGTTGAACCAGTGTCAACCCAGTGCCAGTGTCCTTTTCCCAATTTTATAGATAATGACGCTAAGGCTCAACAAAGAGTTCTAGTGACTCACTAGCAGTTCAGCCATGTAGTGACACAGTTGGAACTTCAACTGGGTTTCCTAATTCCCTTTTCAAGTTCTTCCAGTTATACCAGCTGATACCAATGAACAAGCAGTTGGTTGGCTTTGAAGCCCTGTCCAGGTCACAAGTCCTCCTCCCTGGATGGCCTGACTTCCAGATCCAGCCTTTTTAATATGCGTTTGTGAATATTCAGATGACTTGCTCAGAACGTATCCACTGATGATACTATCCTTAGAAGTCATAAGGATGTTCAAGCCATAGCTAAGGAAACTGAGCTCTTAGGGTCTTCCAGTGGAGTGGGAGTAGGGGTAGAAATTGTGGACCAATGAATATTAGGGGTCTGTAAGAATTGCCTTGAAAGGTAATTTCTAAAATAAAGCATAAAATCTGCTAAGCATTTTGGATTTTCTTTGTGGGTATAATGAATGCTGATTTCTTTTACTCTAGGAAGGAGGTGTTTATAAGATTTTAATTCTAAGGAGAAAAATTAAAGTATTAGCCAATACCATGGGAAAATTTTTTTTATGCAAGACAAGAGCTTTTGAAGTAAAGGTCATTCAAGTTAAGCTCTGAAAAATCTACCTCAAGTACACTAGGGAGATGTGACACTCAAGGATTCTAAACTTGAACCTAGACTTCTAGGTTATTATATGTATGTTTGCTATAAGTTAGGTGTGTCAAGGTAGCTAAATATAACTTTTAAATCTAACAGTTTGTTAGCTTGATTTATAATCTTTAAATATTTAGATATATGGTGTGTGGACCTCTTTTTGTAGTCTTGCCTGGGCACTGAAGTTGTTAGGAGCAGGCCTGCTGCTACTAGCCAACATTTTCCTGAGGTCCTAACTGAACCAGGAAGGCCAAACAAAACAAACAGTAATAAATAAATAAATGGAGAAAAAGAAAAATATTCTTTTTAGGTATTATGATTGCTTACTTGGAAAACCCAAGGAATGAATTGAAACACGTTCAGTAAAATGGCTAGAGCAATAGCTTTCCTAAACAGCGATCACCTATTAAAAATTGTAATGGGAGAAAAGATCACTTTCAAAGAGCAGAATCTAATTTGTGTTTGTAAGGAATTATGGGAGCTATTTGAAGAATTAAGAATAATAGCTAAATGGAGTAGGGGTGAAGGGAGGGATTTCCAAGAGGCACGAGGAAACTCTGGGGATAATGGATATGTTCATTATCTTGCTTGTGGTACTGGTTGCATGGGTGTATATATATGTTAAAACTTACCAAATTATACACTTTAAATACACTTTAAATATGGATATTGTTTATGGTATGTCAGTTATACCTGAATAAGGCTGTTTCTTGAGGAAAGGTGTATATTATCATTTGCTTAGAAAGTAGCACATTCTTGGAACAGGCTAAGGAAACAATATATATTCACTCTATGAATTAAGACATAATTTTTCCAGTATTATAGAGCAAGTATATGGAGAACCTGAGAATCAAATTCAGATTTGGCACAATAATATAGACCTCCTAGGTTATCTTCCTAGTCCATTCCTCTTCTGGGAACTGCTTCTCCCTACCAGATCTGCAGACTATCAGTTATGAGCCTCTGGCAGCCATTTTATACAGGCATGAACCCATGCTCCTGACCATAGTGAATTGGTCCAGGAGCAGACCCCTGACCCAAGCTGGAACAATAAGATACCTGTTCCAGGAATCTGAGATTGGGACTAGGATTCTAGCTTTAATATGGCTTGTTTCTTGAATGGAGGAGATGCTCACAGCAGAGCTCCTGGTGGCTGTATTTTTGACTCCATAGACTGGTGAATCAGAGGAAGCCTTGCTGCTGGTGATCCCACTTAAAATTGTGGACAGATGATTGTATGTATATCCTAGGCCATGTTGTTAAAAAATGTGGGGGGTTTTTTTGTTTGTTTTTTTTTACTGTAGGTCATGTTCAAAAAATATTTAAAGCCACTACCTTCACTAAGTTCTTTCTCTAGCATATGAACTATTGAAATATCTACTGCAGTTCTGAATGCATTCTATCTTTGTGCATTCTAACATTCCAACAATCTTGTGAACTGAGATGAAGAAAGGTTAAAAATAAAGTGATAATAGTGGTTACCTTTAATGTGGGATTAACTGGGAGAAAGCATAAGTAGCTTTCTGGGGTGCTGGAAAGTTTCTGTGTATTGAACCGTTGTGATTACATATGTGAAAATTCATCAAGCTGTACACCTAAGATTTGTGTATATACCTTGTGTGAGTTACACCACAATAAAAAAGGAAAATAAAGAGCTAGTAATTCTTGATTTAAAACAAATAAAACCTCTTAGTAGACAAGGAATATATACTTCCTTAATAGCATTTCTCTCTACTACCTGTCTCTGAAATAGTGGTGAAATAGCAGCAGTAATCCCTACCCTTGTTAGAGACCTTCAACCTTTAGAATATAAAATGAAAAGCCATGAAGGAGACAGAAAAAGAGGTAGGTGAGAATGATTAGATGCACAAAAAAGAAACAGAGTTTGCAGCACATTCAAATTCCTGGTTCCAGCTCATTCCTGAGGCTTAGCTTAACCCCAAAGTGGCTTAGCTTTAACCACTTAGGTCTGGTTAAACCCCAAAGCCTCCTAATCCCCCACCCTACCCCAGCTCTTACCCTGCATTTTCTTTAATTGCTTAAACTAGCTCAAGTGAACTTCTACTTTCAATCAAGAGAGTTCTGTTATCAACACAAAATTCCATTTGTTTCTATTATCTTATGATATCATTTTAAACTTACACATAGTGTTCCCTGGCTTTAGTACTTCAACCTTTCCACTTTCTGCTTTAGTGGCTCCTGCCACCACACACACACACACCATTACCAAACAATCTGTTCATACATATTAAGATTATAGAGACCTTACATCAAACCAAAAGCAGTGAACTCTGCAGGCAAACAGTAACACTAAAATTCTCTGCTTATCAACCATTCACTACTTAGGAATTTGATAACCGTTTAATATGTAGAATAGCTTAAATGCCCAGACATCTCTCTAAAGACTCCTTCCCCACCTTTTTGTTCTTTTAATTATCTTAATAATTCTCAGAACTTAGTGCTCCCAACAATTATTGCACAAGGTAGTATTTATAAAACCATGCTTAAAAGACCTTATGGGCAATTTAAGCAATTTTCAAGAGTAGTTTTAACATGGTAATTTTCGCTTTATCAATGACTTTAATTCATACCCACACCCCTTACCATCCAACTCACCTTCAAAAGATGCAACTTTATACTATGCTTGCAACTAAAACACAGTAAACTTACTTAGCATTAGAATCTTACTAAATATTGTTTAAACTTTGGCAATTTACAAGGCACCTTGAATTTTGTAGTACCTTAGTTATTGTCATGAATATCAATTAATATCACATGATAAATATACAAATGTGCAAGTTGATAGATATTCCACATGCACCCAACCTTGCTTTCTGACTTTAGCTCCCATTATTCCTCTTCACTCATCCTCTGCTCTAACCAAATCGAACTCAGTATTCTTAATCCCAATCCTTTTCCCAATCCTACCTGTGCCTTACACCTGGAATATTCTCCATCGATTGCCCCTCCCTCTCTGCACATTCAAATCCTACTCATCTTCCCATGTTCACTCCAAATGTGACCTCTTGTAATTTTTCTAGAATTTCTAGATTTAAGGCCTCCCTCCTCTAAACACCCACCTTAATAATCCGATCTTTTTTTGACGCATCACTGTCTGCATTTTATTATAGAAATTTGGTGTGTGTTTTGTTGCCACCTCCAGTGTTTTTCACCCTTTTCCCTGTCATGACACAAATAGAAAATGATATTTATAAAGCAAAGCTGAGAGAGAAAGCTGCTCTCAGACTCTGCCACTGGCTCAGTTGCACTGGGAGCTGGGAAAGTTAATGCTTCCACACACCTATGACACAGTCAAGCACAGGGGTTGAGAAGCTGTCTTGTACCATCCCACGTAAGAATATAAGCTTCCTGAGGACCGGCTCCATGTTTGCTTATCTCAGTATCCACCTGTAGATTCTAGTTCAATACCTTGTACCTGTAATAAATGAATAATTGGATAAATGACAAAGCACTATTTAAATTTGTTTTTACAGAGTTCTGAGGGCTTCCAGTTTCAGCTCTGACTTGTAAAGAACTTGAAGGTCATCACCCCCATCCGTACAACAAGAAAAAAGATGAACAAACTTAAAGTAAATTACCTTTCTTTGACTCATAAAAGAACTGAGGTTCAGGGCAAACTGCCCCTCTCCCGGAAATCTGGAGAGACAGGCAAATACAGAGAATCGCAACTAACATTAGCTTATCTGAAACAGAAGTCCCTGGAGTCTTAGGCTGGTGGAAACATTTACATGATAACTTTGACAAATCCTTGGAGGTGGAGTGTTGACTAGTGTGAGAGTGAGAAACTCTTGGGGCCTGCAGTCTTAGGCGGGGAACTGCATACATTCATGAGCTTTACCTCCAGGAAGCTCACCAGGTTCTCATGGTGAAGAGCCAAGAAAAAAAACTCATGTTTCTGGCAGAGGAGGAGAAAATAAACTGTGTTGAAATATATGGAGCCTTCTCTATAACAAAGGCCTACATAGCTAGAGACGAATGATGGTGGGGGGAGTGGAGGTGCTGAGAGAGGGTTGCATTACCCAACTCCAGCCCCTTCTAGACTTCCTGTCTCTCCTAAGGCAGGGAAGTGGCTGAGAAACACTTGTGAAGGTCAAAGCCCAAAGACACAAGACCACTGAAAGACTGAAAATTAATCATAGGTAAATCATAATTATCGAATGCTTCTGCTCCTCCTACACTTTAGCACCATATCTACAGGTCTTCAGAATAATCACAGCGGATTAGAACTGAAAGAACTGCAAGGTGCAGTCTCTATATAAGGAGTTTTTAGGAGAATCCAGACAACAAGGATGCTAGAGGAAATTGAAGCCTCTTATACCTACTGCAAACATTAAACACAGCCCAGCTCCTAGCCAGATTAATGTAAAACCTCACACCAAAAGCCTGTTCACCTCAGTTCCCACTACCTGATACAACATGTTTGGCTTTCACCAAAAAATTACAAGGCCTATTAACAGACAAGAAAAGGCACTGTCTAAAGAAACAAAGCAAGGATCAGAATCAGACTCAGATATGACATAGATTTTTGTAATTATTAGGGAATTTAAAATAACTGTGATTGGGCTTCCCTGGTGGCACAGTGGTTGATAATCTGCCTGCCAATGCAGGGGACACGGGTTCAAGCCCTGGCTGGGAAGATCCCACATGCCACGGAGCAACTGGGCCCGTGAGCCACAACTACTGAGCCTGCGCGTCTGGAGCCTGTGCTCCGCAACAAGAGAGGCCGCGATAGTGAGAGGCCCGCGCACTGCGATGAAGAGTGGCCCCCACTCGCTGCAACTAGAGAAAGCCCTCGCACAGAAACGAAGACCCAACACAGCAAAAATAAATAAATAAATAAATTTATAAAGTTCCTACCAAAATTCTTAAAAATAAAATAAAATAAAATAACTGTGATTAATATGGTAAGGAGTCTAATGGAAAAAATTGACAACATACAAGAACAGATGGGTAATGGAAGGAGAGAGATGGAAACTCTAAGAAAGAATCAAAAGGAAATGCCGAGAATGAGAAACACTCTAATGAAGATGAAGAACACCTTTGATGGGCTTTTCAGTAGACTGGACATGGTCCCACGGAAAGAATCAGTGAGTGTGAAGATATAGCAATAGAAACTCCCCAAACTAAAATGCAAAGGAAAAAAAAAAGAACAGAACACCTAAGAACTGTGGGACAATTTCAAAAGATGTAACGTATACATAATTGGCATACTAGAAGGAGAGGAGAAAGAAAATGGAACAGAAGAAATATTTGAAGTAAAAATGGATGAGAATTTTCCGAAATTAATGACAGAAACCAAACCACAGATGCAGGAAGCTCACAGAAAACCAAGCAAGATAAATGCCAAAAAAATCTACACCTAGGTATGTCATATTCAAACTCAAAAAAACAAAGACAATGGGAAAATCTTGAAAGAAGTCAGAGGGAAAGAACATCTTACGTATAGAGGAACACAGATGAGAATTACATGTGAATTCTCATCAGAAACCATGCAAGCAAGAAAAGAGTAGAGCGAAATATTTAAAGTGTTGGGAAAAAAAAAAATCCAACAAAACACAAACCTAGAATTTGATATCCAGCAAATTTATCCTTTACAAGTGAAGGACAAATAAAGACTTTCTCAGATGACCAAAAAAAAAGAAAAAAAGTGAAAGAATTCATTTCCTGCAGACCTGCTCTGCAAGAAATGTTAAAAGAAATTCTTCCAGGGAGGAAGAAAATGTAATAGATTACAAATATGGATATGTAAAGAAAGGATGAGCCCAGAAGAGGAATAAATAAATTTAAAATAAAATATTTTGTTTTTCTTCTTCTTACTTGGTCTAATAGATAACTATTCAAAGTAATAATAGTAACAATACATTGGGTAAAATAAATGGTAGCAATATCTTAAGGAATAGGAGGGAGGAATTGGGAAAACTCTGTTTAACGTAACTGAACTACCCATAAAGTGGTAAGTGTAATATGAAAGGGGACTTAGATTAGTTGAAATATATATTATAAACTCTAGAGAAATTACTAAAAAAAAGTTTAAAAAGAAGTATAATTGATATACCAGAGAGTACAAAAAGGGGGCAGGAGAGAAACAAAGGACAAGTACAAACAGAAAAGAGTTATAAACATGGTAAATATTAAACCAACTATATTAATAACCACTTTAAATATGAATGCTCTGAATACATCAATTTTTTTTGTCAGCATGATTGTCTGAGTGAACAAAAAAACACGACCCAGCTATATGTTTTCTGCAAGAAACCCACCTTAAATATAAAGACACAGAAAGGTTAAAAGTACAGGAATGGAGAAAGATATACCATGCTAATGCTAATCAAGAGTAGCTATATAGAGACTTCCTTGGTGGTCCAGTGGTAAAGAATCCGCCCTACAATGCAGGGGACGTGGGTTCGATCCCTGGTCAGGGAACTAAGATCCCACATGCTGGGGCAACTAAGCCTGAGTGCCGCAACTACCGAGCTTGCGCGCCTCGACTAGAGCCCGAGTGCCGCAAACTGCAGAGCCCACGCACTCTGGAGCCTGCACACCTCAACTAGAGAAGAGAAAATCCACACACCACAACTGGAGAGAAGCCCATGCACCACAACAAAGGTCCTGCGTGCTGCAACTAAGACCAGACGCAGCCAAAAATAAATAAACAAAATAAATAAATTAATAATAAATAAATCTTCAAAAAAAAGGATTAGCTATATTAATTTCAGACAAAGCAGACTTGAGAACAAGGAAAATTATCAAGAATAAAGAGGGACACTTTGCCTAATGATAAAGGGGTTAATTCTCCAAGAAGATGTAACAATCCTTAATGTGTACGCACCTAACAACAGAGCACCAAAATACATGAGGCAAAGCCTGATAGAACTGCAGGGAAAAATAAAGTGCCTTGCAAATAGAATATGAGAGCAACAAAAATTAAGTTCATGAAAGTTGCCATTTCTTCCAGGGGCAGCAGGATTGTCATAGAAGAACTAAGAGAATATAACAATAGCGCAAAATGATTTCCAAGATACCAAATATTTCTAGATTCCTGTTGGAGAACCTGCCGAGGCTCTCTTTTACAGGATTATAGAATCTATCCTCAATCCTTTCATAACTGACACTCTCACCAGTAAACCTTTTAATCCTCCAACTAGCATAAATACATTTAAGGGATTGGAAATCAACAAAATTCACAGAGTTCCACCCTCCCTCTTTTCAGCCCAGCAAGAGCCCAAATGTCATTGTCACACCCATTAGGGGATTTTTTCCCTTTTTTTGGCCTCAATGGATCACAGGAGCTTTTTGAATGGTATTTATATTTCCTCTAGCCAAAGATACATTAACTGTAATATTTCTTTGGCAGATTATTACTAAAGAAAGAAATATTGCTTGCTCCATGGAAATAAACTGATAGGTTCAGTAACTGTCACTTTGCTTATATAAATGAACGCTTCAGAGGATAAATGTTTCAAGCCTGAGCAAAGGGTTTTAAATATGGAAAAAATGTTCCTGAATCCCTGTACTTAAACATTACAGGACATAAATTGTAAGTTTGAATCTTTCTAACATCTGGTGAGTGCTTTCGCATTCATTCAATCAGTCAGTCTGCACAGTCAATATGCCAGCCACCATGCTGAGTCCTGGTGATTGAAAGTTTAAAAAGATCTCATTTCTGTCTTCTAGGATCTCACCTTCTGGAGGGAAAGACAGACATGTCAATGAATACAATACAGTTAACAAGCCCTTTTAAGCTATCCCTACACAAGTGCTATAGAAAGAAGCACAGAGAAGGTGACTTCAGAGTTTGGTCAATACATAGGAATTATTAAAGAAGGGAGGACAGAGCATTCTGAACAGAGAGAACATACGTAAAAGGCACAAAGAATGAAACAAAGGTGTGTTCAGGTCCCCAGAGTGCAGGTCCCAGGGGCAGATAAGCAGAGAAGGTTGCCTGAAGGTAGGATGAGTAACTACCTCAAATGTATTTACCAAAGTTCATGTTGATCATGTTCCTATTTGTTTCAGATCTGGTCAAGGCACTAGTTACTTTTAAACCTTTGTTGTGGCCCCCTCCTTCTCAGACATGCATCATACAATCTTACGCACACTTATGATTTCTTGTGGGGGCTTCTGAGGCTCTCCAAGTTTTAATTTAAATTTCCAGCTTCATAGCCCACCATTTTCTGAAGCTCCACAAGGTTCCTCTAATTTCCTAATATCCCATCCACTTTCTTTCTTCTATGCCTTTGCTCAAGCTGTTCTTTTCTTTGGAATGTTTTCTGCTTCCTTTCCATTGATCAAAATTTTACTTCTCCCTGAAGGCACACCTCAAATCTCTTCTCTCCAGAGAAACCTTCCCTTATTCCCCTCCACCTGTTCCCACAGTACCTTGATTTAATTTTACTCTGCAGTATAGTCGTTCACATATCTGTCTTTACAACTAGAGCAGAAACTTATTGAGGGCAGGCACCTTGTGTCATTTATTGTGTGTTCCCAGCACATGCCCTGGAATGTGGCATTTGATAATATTTGTTTTCAATGACATGTGTGTCTCATCACCTTTGTGATCTGATTAGTCTTCTCGTTTCACAACTGAGTTCCCGCAGCCGCAAGCCTTCTTAAAGCTACTTGTCACTGAGGGTGAGATCAGAGGAAGAATAAGAAAACCACCTGAGGCACACAACAAAGTCACTTGAGGATCTTTAAAAAATGTAATTGCCTGGTCCCCACCTTCAGAGATTATGATTTCATTGGGCTGAAGTGGAAACCAGGCATCAATATGTTTTTTAAAGTTCTCTGGATAATTCTTAAGTGTGGTCGGTTTTGAGAACTATAGACTTAAAGGGCAGGTGAGAAATAGTTACTAGGTCCCATATGGGAATTAGAATAATTTCTAATTCATTTTTCTCAAATGGTGATGCTTTTCCCAGAAAAAAAAAACATAACTAAAGGAATGGGGCCACACAGTTTACATGAAATTGACTTTTTTTCCAGAGAAAGTCCTACTGTATAGCACAGGGAACTATACCCAATCTCCTGGGATAAACCATGATGGAAAAGAATATAAAAAAGAACGCATGTCTACATGTGTATAACTGAGTCACTTTGCTGCACAGCAGAGATGGGCATAACATGGTAAATCAACTACACTCCAATAAAAAATAAATTAAAAAAATAAAAATTTTAATTGAATTATATGTAGTTTTGTAAACCATCTTCAGTCCTTTCTGGAATAAGGGTAAGTTATAAATAGATAAAGATCATTTCTTATTTTTAAATTTCTTATTCAATTAACTTCTGGTGAAGAGTATTTGAAATGTCTCCTGGGGAAATTTGCATGGATCAGGCAGATTGGAAAAATAACATTACAGGCGTTACTTTCTGGTTCTACTGCTGATCTCCTAACTTTTAAAATTTGGTTTAAGTCCTGTATAACATAGCACTTGAACATAATGTGAATCTATTGGTAACTGAATATTTTTGCATTTAGAGTTAAAGTTTGAATTTTGTTTTCAAAAGAATTTAAGATACAAACTTAAGACTACCTAAATCTTTGTTCCTGTGTGTATAAAAAAATTCTATTTAAGTTTAAATAAAAGAGCTAAGATTTATAGCCTATCAGAGCATTAGAAGATAAAATCTGATATCCCGATTAAAAAAAATCGTACATATAAAAATGCATTTGAAATGGAATGAAACCTGTTCTGTTACTAAAAGATATTTGTAATGCTAGAATTACATTGCTAGATCAGAAGAAAGGAAGATATAGAAAAGTCTGTATGTCTTCCTATATTCAATCTCCCTTATCATTTTAAACTTGTTTTTTTTTTTTTTAATTTATTTTTGGCTGCATTGGGTCTTCGTTGCTGTGCGCAGGCTTTCTCTAGTTGCGGCGAGTGGGGGCCACTCCTCGTTGCGGTGCGTGGGCCTCTCATTGTGGTGGCTTCTCTTGTTGTGGAGCACGGGCTCTAGGCATGCGGGCTTCAGTAGTTGTGGCACGCGGGCTCAGTAGTTGTGGCTCACAGGCTCTAGAGCGCAGGCTCAGTAGTTGTGGCGCACGGGCTTTGTTGCTCCGTGGCATGTGGGATCTTCCTGGACCAGGGCTCGAATCCGTGTCCCCTGCATTGGCAGGTGGACTCTTAACCACTGCGCCACCAGGGAAGCCCTAAACTTGCATTTTTAAACGTTCAAAAGCAAGACAATCCTTAAAAATTTGAAAGTATTAAGGACATTTTCCTCCATTAAAAAAATCCCTGTTTAGAGATTGCTTTCAGAGACAATTTACAAGACCCCTAACTAAATCAGTTTCCTTGGTTTATGTGTAGACCCTTAATCTCTGCCTTCCTCACTTCCCTACCCCCTCATTCAATTGACTAGGTGATCAAGGTTCATCCTTTTTTGTTTCTAATAGACTTGATTATTTCTGAAAAAGTTAAAAACCCATTCTCCAAAGGGCAATGCCTTTCTACCTGTAAAGACAGAAAGTAAACTTCAGAAGAGAATTCTGAAAGTGGAATTAGAGATGTTCCAAATGCAGGCAATATTATTAGAACTAAAACATTACCTTCAGGGTGACTGCAGGAGGTAGACTGGGTGCATGGTCAGGATGGACTCACTACTGAGTTTTACCCAGACTTCTGATGAAGGAATAACTGCTGCTACATGAACTGATTTGGAACATAGAAAGAAAATTAAATACCATCCAGCTGACTTTACGATCTAAATTTGGGTTTATCTTAAATCTGATAAACCAATGCATAAATGTGTCTACTAATAACGCAGCCTAGAACGTAAATGATGAATGACTGATGCATTTGTAGTGAACTCATTTTACTTCCTGGTGATCACTGCATTCTTTTCTACGCTCAATAATCAGCCTGAATTTTTCCAGAGGTTTTCGTTAGACTTTCCTTTCCTGTCTTTGAAGGCTCAAATAATTTCTCTATTTAGAAAGTCAAAATATATGATTATTTCTAGTGTTCAAGCACCTCTTCTCATCTCTATGACACCTCAGAGGATGATAAACATTGTCTGTGTTTCTTGTACATTGTGGAATAGAATTTATCTCGGTCTAGAGATTTGAAGTCACGCAGAGTATTTAGAGCACTCTTTCTTCCTCCTCATATATCTCAAGCCACAGTTCTCTACTACTGTGGTTGGTCTTGACTCTTTTAATTTCCTATTATGCTTCCATTTGCACCAGAAGAAAATGGAAATCAAGTTGAAATTGAATATAAAATGTCAGAACTAGAAAAGCTATTAGATCAAATTAAGGTAAAGAAACAAGTGAAGGATTTGATGTGTCTTGTTCCTTGTGGAGACAAGTACATTGGGCTTTATCAAAGTTAATGCTATTAAACATTTGAATCATGTGCTAATTCACCTAATGCTGAATCTATGCTTATGTGCAGCAGACTTTTGATAATAATTTGGCTTTCTGTGTAGATCTGTCTGTAGATCACAGTTAGAAATCAGAGGATCCAAGTTCCTAGTTATAAGTTAATAAACAAGCTTCCTGGTTTATATTTCAGAGTTTGTTAGTAAGTGTTCACCTGAGAGAGAGAGAGAGAGAAATCCTCTGTCACCATGCTACAAAATCAGGTTCCCGAGGTATAACCCTGGAACATAGAGGTACTGCCACTTTAAGGCTTCCCCAGGCACCTAGCAACTCTTCACCATGGGGCACTTTGATTCCTACTTGTTGCTAGTTGTCCACAAACACCTGCTCTATAAAGACAGTCCACCTCTTGGTTTGCTAGGCCAGAAATGAACACGGCTACTTCTTAAGAGGCAATTACTGACCACGATAGATCTTTTATTCTTAAGAGCAAAAGCTGGAATCCTCCCATCTGTTAACACCTGTTAATCTTCTGAAATGCACCATGGAACAAAGACACTTGTTTTTTCCTTTAGACATATGATGTGAAAATCCATTTTTACAGCCATGCAATTGTGTGGGAAGCTTCAGAAATAAAGAAAGATTACAACAGAGTCCCTTCCAAACCTTTTAGAGATTCTTCAGACGATGATGAGAATTTGATGAATGTTGATGAGAGTTTGATACATGTTCCAAGGACTGAACTGTGGGCCTTTTCAACAAGTAGGAAAAAGGATCAAAAATGCCTAAAAGCCCTAACACCCATTTTTAAAAAACACTGGCAAAATATAACTATTGAAAAATACAACTTGGAACTTTATCATGATTAAGAAAGCACCTGCAAGTTGCTTGACAATTTTGAGTTACTCTCCAACTAAAAAATCTGTTTAATGGACTTTAAAATGATTTTGTATTTGTGTTTAAGAAGTATGCATTAAAAAAAAAGAAGAAGTATGCATTTCTATCTGGTTTGGCAGTTTAAGTACCAGGCCCTAGCCAGAAAAAAATCTGAAGTGACTAAGGCAGTGCTTCTTAAATAAGAGCAAATTTGAGCTGCCATCCCAAATCACTACCACCTCTTCTGGCAAGACTAGATTAGCACTAACTCTCATCTGATGAAGGAGTCACCTCAAGCTTGGAAACAGCCAGTGGGGATCATCCAGCAAGTACAGGGTAAAACCGAAAAAAAGATCCCAGAATTCTGTTCTTTGGCCAGTCCATAGAGAATGGAGAATCTTGTAGAGTTGATGTCATTAACACTTGGATACATTTAAGAAGAGAGAATGACTCTAGTTTCTTCTCTATCTCTTTAGGTTAGCTCAAAATAACCAAGCACTTGCCCTTACTGACCTCTAAAGATCAATTACTGTTATCTGTCTTACCTGCTCTTGCTTTACATCTCCTCTTTGTTTTATTCAGCTACCTGACTTTGGTTCTGCTTCTGGCCATTTGGAATTGGTGTTTGAGCTTAGTCTCTGTTCCTTTAGACCCTGGATTTTCCTAACAGATTCCAATTTGGTTTATTCTGCTGGCTTTCTATGCTCTGGGCTATCCTACTTCTTGCCAGCACAGTCCACTCAGCTGGCTGACTGGCTCTTTTCTCTGTATGTTCGAGAGTATACGTGAGTGTATGGGGGGCAGGGGGAAGGTGTGTGCACAATTTGGATAATCACTCACTAAAATGAGAGAGAGAGAGAGAGAGAGAGAAGGAGCTCTAAACAGAAGCAAGGGGAGTGGGGAAGTTATGCATTTGTTACTCCTTATTAACCATCCTGAGGTTTGAGGCAAATTCTTAATTGTTTACTTTCCTGCCAAGAATTTTATCTCAGCTCTCAGATTTTGCTGCCACCTGGTGCTAAAATGTTCTAGGTAGTGATGCCTAAATAGTTTGACGAACTCCAGAAGTATAACCTAGACTCAGAGATAACACAAATTAGGATACTGGATGCTTAACATAATAAATAAAAGATATAACATTGAAAAATCCCTAATTTAGTATCATATAATCATTTAAGAAATGAATGTAGTATACCTGTTAGAACAAATTTATAAGAAGCAATAGTAGTAAATTACTATGTAGTTCTGAGATGTCACCATCTCTTAGAAGTATGGTCCCCATTTGAGCTGTCACTCTTGAATATGACAGAATACTTAGTGTTAATACACATTAACAACAAATAATTTCTCTCAGTTAATGTCCACCCTAATTTAAAATGGGAGGGGGCATTTAACTTATACTCTTTGTAGGTCAAGATTGGCTAAATTTGCCCAAGGTTTATTTGTTTCACAGAAACTATTCTTTCATTTTATCTTCTTCACTGTCTGCTGTTTCTCCCCATTCTTCATCCTGCTACTCTTGTTCTCCATTGCTTCTCCAGGCAGGATTTGCTTCTGTTGGTCCTACTTTTCCATAATTATCTTTGTCCCTGTTCTTCCATTCACTGTGTTGAAAGTGGTTTTTCCTTCCAGCTGATGACATATCATGCAGCCAACTTTTCCAATTCTAACTTTTAAAGGAATGCTGTCCTATCGGACTGTCAAATAGAGCTTTGCTCATTTAACTTTTGAGTCCCAGGTGTGGAGGGATGTTAAAAGAATCCCCCCAAAACCCAGGCAAGACAGCAGTTTGGTAGTGTCATCCATCTGTGGCAGATTATATTTTAAAGAATAACTCCCATTCCACATACTCTTATTTACAATGTGACTTTGACAGTCCTCCCATAGAGAAGTGGAATCTATGTTCCCTTCCCTAGAAATGGTGGATTTGTGGTTGAAAGAAGCGACACTATGTGACTTCCAAGGTTAGATTATAAAAAGGAATCATGTCTCTGCCCAGGTCTCTTGGGAGACTCACTTGTAGAACCCAACCACCAAGCTGTGAGGAAGCCCAAACTATCTCACGCTGAGACACCATATGGAGAGATCATTTGTACTTTTTCCAGCCATCAACCCACCTGAGGTCCCAGCCACAGCCAACATCAACTTTGAAGACACCTCTAGATGATCCCAAACCCCAGCTATCAAGTCACCTCAGCATTCAAGCCTTGCTAGATGAGACCCCACACATCAGAGACCAGAAACAAGCCAGCCCTGCTGTGCTGTATCAAAATTCCTGACCCACAGAAACCAAGAGTATAATACAATTATTGTTTTATGACACTGAGTTTTGGGGTGGTTTGTTATACAGCAATACTGACAGAAAAAGTATCCTCTTCAGTGTGTTCCTCATAAGTCGTGAGCGGGTACCCCAAGATGGGTGCAGATCCCAACTCCCCTTTATCTCATACATAAGTTTCTTATCATCTTAAAGCATCTTCCTTGACCAGAGCTTGAGCAGCCTTCATTTCTTGTTTTTGGGGGTCTTATTTCTGGTCAGAAGCCCCACTATTAATTTCAGAGACTGTTTCTCCATTTCCCCCAGAAGATCTGGGACTTCACTGTAAATACTTTTGTCTCACTCATTTCTGACCCATTTCTCATGTTACCTATCCTTGATTTCTCATTCCATCATCTGCTCCTGGAATCCACATCTTCTTGGGATGAGTGCCAGTAGGAATTTTACCTTTCCAGAAGAGACTCCAGCCTATGCAAAGGAGTGTGGCCTCGCCTGCTGGTTCCTACAAAACAATCATAGCATTGATAGCCCAGTATCAGTATTTTCTTGATTATTTTAAAATTTATTGAGATATTACTATATGCCAAGCATTGTGCTAAACTCTCTACATACTCATTTCAATCCTCTCAACAACCTTATAGAGTAACAACTATTATCCCTCCAATTTTAAAATAAGGAAAATGAAGAATAGAGAAGTTAGGTAATTTGCTCAAGGCAAGACGGCCTGTAAATGGTAGGGGGGATTCAGATGAAGGTGATCTAACCCCAGAGCCCATGCTCTTAACCACATGTCCCATGTACAAGACATTGAACAGCTGGCATGCATCAAACCAAGCCCAGCTTTTAAAGACTATTCCAGGGTGAGGTGAAGACCTTACTTACATGTCCCTCCTGCCTTTCTCTTCCTCACAGCTTCCTATTTCTGCACATAAGGGCACATGCATCTCTACAGGAGTAAGCAACCACTTCTAGGTGAAGAACATCCAGTTTAATTGTCTACAAAGAAAATAAACATTTCTCCAAAAAGAAGCAACAAAATCTGTAGATGCATAATTTTGGCTGCTAAAACCTAGCCAGGACAATTTATATTATACCACAGTCATTTAGCTTTTTAGGCTAAAATATCTGCATTCAGGTTACACAACAGATCTTCCCAAGAAAAACAGGTAGAAACTTGTTTTATATTTGGGTAACTGAAGGGCCAGTTCAGGGCTTTAGCCTCCTGAAACAAAGGACAATCTGCCTCGAAGTGTATTCTTGCAGGGCAGAAACTGCTCACAGCAATTTAATAACAGTGCTTTGCATTGGTTTTCACCAAGATAACAGGGGTGTAGCAGGCTTCCTGGGAACAGCTATTGCTGTTGCTCCTGGCCTACTATTGAGACTGCACTCAGCATTTTGATGCATTCCCACTGTAGGTCCACCTCTTCCATGCATGGATGAGAAATGAATATTTTACTGAAAATCCCGTGGGACTAGGGGAAGAGGTTCTATATTGCAAAATTATATTTTAAACATTAATAAAATCTGTTAAATATCTCTTTTCTTTCCCCAGTTTTCCATTGTGGACAGCAGCTCTCTTTTCTCTTCAAAATTCTTTCCCCTCCCTCCAGAATTATTCTCTAAGCTCACACCCCTCTTCAGTCTCTCATTCCAAATCAACACCAAAAATACCGGCAGAAGTTGAAATTGGATGCCTGCAGCACTATAGTTCCATTCAGTGTGACTATGAAGGACAGTGTTGAAGAGAAATCTCTTCAGTGGTCAAAACTCCAAGCAGTGCACCTGGTTGGTTAATTTGCCTGGAAGGAGAGATGAACAAAAGTATTGCTCTATATTAATTCATGAGCAAATCACTAAGAGTTTGGATTGGAAGGAAGATGACTGGAGAATTGGAGGCAGTGAGTTCTGGAGAAGAGGTATGAGGATAGACCTCTTTGAAAGAGCACAGAATATGATATTCATGTCCCAGGTGCATGCTAACCAAAGAACAAGATCTTAATCAGGTAGACAAGATGATCTGTTTTGTGGATGTCAGTCAGCCTCTTTCCCCAGTCACTCCTGTCCTTGACCAAGGCATTCATAAATAAAGTGGCCATGGCTGCAGGGATAGAGGTTGTCCATGTTGCTGGTTAAAGAGCCAGTCTGGTTACCTCCACTACTGAGTCCCTAACTGCCAAAAGCAAAGACCAACACCAGTCAAATATATGGCATCGTTTCTCAGTTCACCTGGCCTCAGGCTGAGTATACTGAGCCACTTCCATAATAGAAGGGAAAGTGTATTGTTCTTACTAGAATAGATACTTACTTTGGATATGGATTTGCTTTCCCCTCCTCGGTGATTCTTCCTAAAACACCCATCTATGTATGGACTTACAGAATGCCCTATGCACCGTCATCGTATCCCACAGAGTATTATTTCTGACCAGGGAACTCACTTTACAGAAAACGAGGGCAATACTAGTCTTCCCATCACCTAGAAACAGCTCACCTGATTGAATTATGTAATAGCCTTTTGAAGATTCAGTTTAGTGCCTGATGGATGGCAAAACTTTGCTCTTCAGGATAGATGAAGTGGACTTTGTGTATCTTTTGGTTAGGAGACGGTTAGCATGTTTTCAGTTGTGTGAAGAGTAGTTTAATCATGTTATACAAAAGCATGGTCTCGTTGATGGTTTTAGTTGGAAATTAAATATAGTTAAAGAGTGTGTGTAGACACCAAGTTGACAAGGGATGTACTATGCTGGATTGTGATATGTCAACTTGGATGAACTGAGAACTTCATTTCCTAGAATTCCATTTTTCGTATGAGTTAGAGTTGGCTAAGAGAGGAACTTGTGCTAAAGGTCTGAAAGGCTGAAGTCAACACTTTCTGAGGGTTATTGTGGTCAGATGTGGTGATGAACAGATACAGAGGTGCCTAGCAGGTCCATCTTGTCTTTTCCCATTAGCATTTAAACATGTCTTTCCAATCTTTAAAAATCTCTCCCTTAACCTCATGGACCCTTCCACACTACCTTGTCTTCTTTCATGTTGACTGTGTCCATTTTCACCTTTCCTCTCAATCCTCTGCTACTGGCCTATCACATCCTTCCCCTTAAAATTGCTCTCACTGTTCTTCTCTCTATACTCATTTTTTCCCTGGATTTCTATAACTATTATATGCTGATAGTGCTCAAGAATATATCTATCCAGGTGTCTCCCGAGTTTCATACCTGCATATTCAATGGTCTACTCAGCGCTGCCACCTGGATGATAGGCACCTACAACTCAGCGGGTCTATAACTAAATGTGTCCTATTTCCCCTCAAAACTATACCTCCTTCATATCTCAGTGAATAGCACTGTCATCTACTCAGGTGCCCAAGCCAGAAACCTGCCACTCTCTTTGCTTAGGTTTCCTTTATCTTTTGTCTGCAATGATTATTATGTCATTCTTCCTCAAGTTGCGAAGCTCCAGTTCAATAATACAACTAGGTCTCGGGCCAAAATGGCAAGCAAGCCTGCTGTTGCAGCGTCAAGTAAATGGCTGGAGGGTATTTGAAAATGGTATTACAATGCTGCCGGGTTCAATAAACTGGGCTTAATGTGAGATGATTCAACATATGAGAATGATGATGTAAAAGAATCCATAAGAAGGCTTCCTGAGAACCTTTATAACAACAGGGTGTTCTGCGTTAAGAGAGCACTGGACCTGACCATGAGGCAGCAGATCTTGCCTAAAGAGCAGTGGACAAAATATGAGCAGGATAAATTCTACCTTGAACCATATCTGAAAGAGGTTATTCGGGAAAGAAAAGAGAGAGAAGAATCGGCAAAGAAATAATCATGTAGTTTAAAAATCTGTGGATGCAGCCGTTCTCAAAGTATTTTTATGAAGTTGGTTAAACCTGGAATATACAATGTAGAACTATCTGGGCTGTAAATGTATTATTTTAAATAAATGTCTATAATAATCATAAAAAAGTAACACAACTATAATGTACCATACAAACGCTATGGTTTATTTTCAGTATAGATCTGTATTAACCCTGAGAATGTGGGGTAATAGATTTCCATTTTATGGGAGAAGTTGCAGCTGATAGTGGGCTGAGATGAACAAAAGGAAAACATGCTTGCACAATAGTGGACATTGTCAGTGTGTTAGACCTGGTGACAATGCTATTCTTTCCACAAATATTTATTAATTTCCTACCATGAGCTAGGAACTGTGCCTACAGGATATGCTTCCAGGGCATTGATTCACTGTGTACTTTTTCTGGGTTCTGCACATGTAGGGGATACAAAGATGAAAAAGTCATGGTCCCTATGCTTAAGGGGCTCTCAGCTCTCTTCATCATGACCCACGTCAAATGATATCTCAGATGGCCCTTTCTAATGCTGAGCTCCTCCCACAAAGAGTGCTGCAGTAAAGTTCTTTCCGGGGCCTATTATTTTCAAAGAATAAATTAATTTCAGAGGAAAAGAAAGTCAGTCTAGAGACATAAGTAGGCTGTTGTCCAGATGCAAGGATTCTGGAAAACCACCACCAATTTAAAAAGCTATATGCAAGGATTCTTTTTTTGGCGACACATAGGGACCGCCTCATTGGGACCTAAGCTAAACTGCAAGCAATCTCAGTACTGAATTCAGCCTTGTGCTCAGCCCTTTCCCAGAACCTCTGGCTTAATTATGAGAAGAATACCTATTTATTCTGAGACATCACCACTTTGGGATAAATTCCTGGAAGCCATCATGAAAGCAAAGGGAAGATCTTTCTCAGAGTCTCTTCTCTGGATTTCTGAGAAAGAAGTGTTTCGTGTTTAGCCTGTCAAGTTGCTTTTCATTTCAGTCCATGTATTTGCCCCTTATTTAATTCGCTTTGAACTTAGTTCTCCCTGTTCATCCAGAGGCCTGGGTCTCCTATGGGAGGGTAATTCAACCTTTCTCGTGTCTTCCTCAGATATCATCTTTCTTTGAGCACATTCTTCATATTATTAGTTACAAAATAATAAAAATAATAATACTTATATACTACCTTACATTTCACAAAACTCTTTTCATGTGTTTTAGTTCATTTAATCCTAATAGCATCACAGAAAGGCAGAGCCATGAGGAACCTGAGGTTCAGTGAAAAGTAACCTAAGATCACATAGCTGTTGGATGACAGACCTCACAAAGAACCCAGATATTCTAACTCACATCATCTTTCAACTATTTCTCCCAATATTCGTCCAGTGGCCAAAGTCATTTCTATTCCTGATCCATTTCATTTCATCCTTCATCCATTTATTCTGAAATCTGAACAAAACTATTTTCATACTGGGAGCCAAGGAACACTGATGTCTCTCCTGGGGATGAGCTTGGTTGTAGGGACCCAGGAAGCCCCCCGTAAGCCAGGACTCCCAGGACCTACCAAGAACAAGAAAATGCAGGAGTTCTCCTGAGGCAGGGGTTCTCCACTTTGGCTACACATTGAAAACAGCTGGGGAGCTTTAAACACTACTGAAGCCTGGGTTCTAGCCCCAGAGATTTATATTGAATTGGTCTTGGGGGCAGCCAGGCCATTAGATGTTGAAAAACTCCCCAGCTGATGCTAATATGCAGCCAAGTTTGGAAACATTGCCTGAGGGCTTCCACGTGTTTACCTGTTCCTTGTAGGACCTGCGGACTCATTCTTTCTTTCTCCCTTTTCTAAATGCTTATTACACCAATCATATATGGTTGTTTAATAAAATCTAGAAAATGCAAGAGGCAGGATCAAGATGGTGGAATAGGAGGACGCTGAGCTCACCTCCCCACAACGAACCCATCAAAACTACAACTACATATAGAGCAACCTTCACTGAGAATGACATGAAAACTGGCAGAATGACTCTCCTACGACCTAGGCTGTAACGAAAGGACCACACAGAGTCTGGTAGGAGGGAAGGAGAAGTGATCTAGTCAGGACCTGCACCCCTAGCGGGCGACCCAGAACAGGACGGGGATATCACAGGTTTGGGGATCCTCCCTAAGGAGTGAGGGGTTCAAGCCCCATATTAGGCACCCCAGCCCTGGGGTTCAACACTAGGAACATGAGCTGGTTTGAAAAGATGTGGGGCTTACCGGAGGGCTGTAAGAAACCGAGACTCTGCTCTTGAAGGTCACGTGCACAAACTTCTTGCTCCCAGTCCCAGTGTGGAGGCAGCAGTCTGAAAAGTGCCTGGTGCTCTGAGGGGCTGCCCCCACCCCCATACTGGGCTCCTGCTTCCAGCACCTCCTGCTCCGCCTCTGCTCCCCGCGAGGGCCGAGGCCACCACTGCCAGTGAGCGTGCTCACACTTGGAGGGAGATGAACCAGCTTGGTCTGGCCCTGCCTCTAGCCAGGCGGAAGCCCGCCACTGCCATCCTGAGCTCACACCAGGGAGGGAGCAGAACCAGCTCAACAGTGTGTCTCCAACCCCCTCGGTTCCAGCACCTCTGACCCCAACCCAGCCTCTAACCAAGCTCCACACACTGGGGGAAAATTGGAACCCGCTCAGAAGTGCAGCCCCAAGCCCTCAGGCTCTGACCATGCTCCCAAGCAAGGTGGAGACTCCATCACACTGGGGAGAAGCCCAGCTTCCTCAGAGCTCCTGCTCCAGCCCCTCTGGCCTTGACCCCACCCACGATAGGGCGGTGACTGCCTTTGAGCCCAGGAGAAACTGGTGCTGGCACCTGGCTCTCTGCACCCAGCCCCGCTGATTCCAGCCCGACCTCCCATCAAGGTGGTGGCTGCCAGTGCCGGGGGGAAGACATGGCCCACGCTCACTTCAGATCCAGCTCTCCCCCTAAGGCCGCTGGAGACACGCAGACTGCATTGGGACACTCCCACACAAGGACATGCCTTCAAGACCAGGATAGGTAACTGTTTCACCTAATTTCATAGAGACAAACAGAGAAAGGTAAACAAAATGAGAAAAGAGAGGCAGATGTTTCAAATAAAAGACCAAGATAAGGTCCTTGAAAAAAACCCTAATGAAACAGAGACAAATAATTTACCCGATAAAGAGTTCAAAGCAATAGTAATAAGAATGCTAACTAGACTTGGGAAAAGAATAGATGAACAGAGTGAGAAATTCAACAAAGTACTAGAAAATATAAAAAAGAACCAGTCAGAGGGTGAATACAACAACTGAAATGAAAAATACGCTAGAAGGAATTAATAGCAGATTAGGTGATACTGAAGCATGCATAAGCGATCTGGAGGATAGAATAGTGGAAATCACCCAGTCGTAACAGCAAAAAGAACAACAAATTAAAAAAAATGAGTCCCTCTGGGACAACATCAAGCATACCAACATTAACATTCAAAACATCATAGTGCTGGCACAAAAACAGACACATAGATCCTTGGAACAGAAGAGAGAGCCCAGAAATTAACCCATGTACCTATGGTCAATTAACCTATTACACAGAAGATAAGAGTATACAGTGGGGTAAAAACTGTCTCTTCAATAAGTGGTACTGGGAAAACTGTACAGCTACATGGAAAAGAATGAAATTAGAACATTTTCTCATACCATCCACAAAAATAAACTCAAAATGAACTAAAGACCCAAATGTAAGCCTGGAAACCATGAAACTCTTAGAAGCAAACATAGACAGTACACTCTTTGACGTCAGTCTTAGCAATCAATATCTTTTTGGATCTGTCTCCTCAGACAAGGGAAACAAAACCAAAAATAAATAAATGGGACTTAATTAAACTTAAAAGCTGTTGCACAGCAAAGGAAACCATTGACAAAATGAAAATACAACATATTGAACAGGAGATGTTTGCAAATGATATGTCTGATAAGGGATTAATAACAAGCCCATACAACTCAATATCACAAAAACAAACAAGCTGATTAAAAAATGGGCAGAGGGGCTTCCCTGGTAGCGCAGTGGTTGAGAGTCTGCCTGCCAGTGCAGGGGACACGGGTTCGAGCCCTGGTCTGGGAGGATCCCACATGCCACGGAGCAACTGGACCCGTGAGCCACAATTGCTGAGCCTGCGCGTCTGGAGCCTGTGCTCCGCAACAAGAGAGGCCGCGATAGTGAGAGGCCCGCGCACCGCGATGAAGAGTGGCCCCCCACTTGCCGCAACTGGAGAAGGCCCTCGCACAGAAACGAAGACCCAACGCAGTCATAAATAAATAAATAAATAAATAAAATTAAAAAAAAAAAAATGGGCAGAGGACCTGAACAGGCATTTTTCGAAAGAAGATGTACAGATGGCCAACAGGTACATGAAAACATGCTCAACATCACTAATCATCAGGGAAATGCAAATCAAAATCACAATGAGCTATCACCTCACACCTGTCAGAATTGCTATTCTCAAAAAGACAACAAATAACAAGTGTCAGTGAGAATGTGGAGAAAGGAAACCCTAGTATACTGTTTGTGGGAATGAAAATTGGCATAGCCAGTATGGAAAACAGTATAGAGGATTCTCAATAAATTAAAAATAGAACTACCATATGACCCAGCAATTCTTCTACTGGGTATATATCTGAAGAAAACGAAAATACAAATTCAAAAAGATATATACACCCCAATGTTCATTGCAGCATTATTTACAATAGCCAAGTTTTCACCAACAAATGAGTGGATAAAGAAGATATAATGGAATATATATATTAATATATATATTATGGTATATTAGCCTTAAAAAAGAATGAAATTTTGCCATTTGCAGCAACATGGATGGTCCTGAGGTTATTATGCTTAGTGAAATAAATCAGACAAATACTGTATGTTTTCACTCATATGTGGAGTCTAAAAATGAAAACAAATGAATGAATATAACAATACAGAAACAGACTCATAGTTATAGAGAACAAACTAGTGGTTACCAGTGGGGAGAGGTGTGGGGGGAGGGGCAAGATAGGGAAAGGGGAATAAGTGGTATAAACTTCTAGGTTAAAAAATAGGGGCTTCCCTGGTGGCGCAGTGGTTAAGAATCCGCCTGCCAATGCAGGGGACACAGGTTTGCCCTGGTCCGGGAAGATCCCACATGCCGCAGAGCAACTAAGCGCATGCACCACAACCACTGAGCTTGCGCTCTAGAACCCGTGAGCTACAACTACTGAGCCTGCGTGCCTAGAGCCCATGCTCCGCAACAAAGACGAGCCACAGAAATGAGAAGACTGCACAACGCAAGGAAGAGTAACCCAGGCTTACCGCAACAAGAGAAAGCCCGTGTGCAGCAATGAAGACCCAACACAGCCATAAATAAATAAATAAATAAATAAATAAATAAATAAATAAATAAATAAATAAATAAATTTATAAATAAATAAATAAGACACCAGGGTGTAATGTACAGCACAGGGAATACAGCCAATATTTTATAATAACTTTATATGGAGTATAATCTATAAAAATACTGAATCACTATGTTGTACACCTAAACTAATATAATATTGTCAGTCAACTGTACTTGAAGTTTTAAAAAGTAAGAAAAAGAGAAAGAAGTAAAAAAACTAGAAAATATAGATTAATCTTTGGAGAGTAATCATAATTATTCCACAGAGAAATAAATACTGTTAACAATTTGTTAAGTATCTTTCCAGAACTTCTTTCTATGTATATACAGATAAATAAATAAACCAATACTCTTTTTTAATCAAAAACTACCTGGGTAAACTCATTGAGGAGTCTATGAAATAATGCTAAAAATAATTACAACTAGCATTTGCATAGCACTTTAGAGTGGCTAATTCTCACATGAAAAAATAAGAACTAATTACCAATTATTCAGCATCCTTTTTGAGAATCAGTGTGCCAGGTGCTGAATTAGACATTTACTTTAGTCCTCTATTTGATATCTCTCATAAAGTCTGTACAGTCCCCATTTTACAGATTATCTAAGTCTCAGTGGAGTGCCTGAGTTCACTTGTTAAAACATGGATTGTGTCATGGTTTTACTCAGCACTGTATCTCAGAGCATAGCTCAGTGCCTTGCACTGTGCCTCGCAGAGAGTAGGCACTCATACATAGTTAATGGATGAAGGAATAATTAAATCACATGCCTTTTCATTAATTCATACTGCCTCTGGTTGATGCAGAGAGGCTTTCTCCAGAGGAGATTTACTTCCTGGGCCTTCATTCTCTGGCAGTGATTGCTCACCGAGTAGGGATTTCACGGCTCATGGAAATGTGTCTATGTTATATTCATTATCTAGGGCAATGGTTCTCAAACTGTGGCCCCTGGCCCAACAGCATTGGTGTCACATGTGAGCTTGTTAGAAATGCAAATTCATGGATCCCATTCCAGACCGCTGAATTAGAATTTCTGGGCACGAGTCTCAGGAAGCTGTGCTTTAATTAGCTTTCCAGATGATTCTAATGAACGTTAAAATGAATGTTAAATTTTGAGAACGATGGGAAATAAATGAATTTCTTCTTGTCCTGAGACTCACAATAATAGTATAGCTTGGCTGATTGGGTGGATGGAGGAGCCATTTATAGAGATTGGGAAGACAGGAGGGGCAAGTTTGGATGGAGATTGGGGTTTGGTATGTTAAATTTGGAGTACCCGTGGGATATCCAGGTGAAGCTACCTGGAGGCATCTGCAAGGACTGAGTTAGAGATATAGATTTGGGAGTGGTAGTTGAAGCCACAAATAAGAGTGCCCAGGATAGTGGGAAGCACTGGAGAAGAGGAGGGCCATTGACATACCTTAAGTAATAGCATTATTTAAGGGGAGTAGGGGAGAAGTGCTCAGAAAAAGAAGAATTTGAGGACAGTCATTCTTCCTTGTGAGTGACTTGCATTGGAATGTTTGTCTCATCTTCCCCTCTGGATTATAAGCTCCTTAAAGCCTGGAACTGTGTAAACTTTAATAGGTCCCTCAAACAAAAGTACATTGCTGCATAGCCTGTAAATAATCAATGAATTCCTACCAGGATTCTGCTTTGCAGAAATCCAATGTGATCAGAGCCGTGAGCAAGATGTTTCCCCCAAAAGACACATATATAATTTCCCAATGGACAGTGTGGCAGATTAAAAATAAGTGAATAAATAGAGGGCATCATGTGTAATCCACTGATATCTATGCTAATCACATTAATCAGAGTGAATTAATTACACCTGAAAACATGCAAAGTTAAATTCCTTAGAAAATCAATTCATTAAACTCATATTGGAATGCACAGTCAACAACCTCCATGTTTAGAAACTATCAGCGTGATTTGTGGCAACTTCTGATTTACTAACGAAACTGCTTAAAACATTTTTAAAGGCAATTGCAATTACTGTCTGGCATTTGATGGAAAGAAATCTTGTCAGCATTGTCCCTCGTGTGTCAACTGTCACAATTTTCTAAAAATTTTGAGGTGAAAAATAGGCAGGCTCTACTATTTGCTAGCCTCGATTAGAGTTAATTCAATGTGTGTCTGCAAATAATAGTGTTTAATGTAATCTCTCTAATTACAGATAAAACGCATTTTCAGTCATGCTCATCACTGACAGTATTTTGGGATAAGTTAAACTGACAGCTGCTTTCTAAAGGGAAGGGAAAAAAACAAACCTTCCTTGAGGTTGTGTTGATTTTCTCTCTCTCTCTCTCTCTCTCTCTCTCTCTCTCTCTCTCTCTCTCTTTGGCATTGAAGTTCAGAAAAATATGAGACTAGACACTTTGGCTCTAGATACCAACTTCGAAAATCATGACATAGTCTATCTCTTGGGAATGTGATGTGGTTTCCATCTCCCACTTCCATCAATGAATATCTAACTTGAATTTACTAAGTAAGCATTTCTAAGGGTTTCTGGTAAACCAGGCACTGTGCTAGGTACTAAGGATGATTCTACCAAAACTACCCTCCACAATGGCTTCATGAGTCAAGTCAAGCTTCCTACTATATTAGACATGATAGTTACAGTGCCACTATATTTACAGCCCCTTCAGATTTAAACTATTCAGGTCACAATATTTTCTGAAGGGTCAATGCATGTTCCTCTTCAACCACAGCTAACTGATGGGGTAGGGAGATGGTTCTACTTCTAGAGCAACACCAGAAATAGGGATGACATCAGCAGTACAGCAAGACAGTCCATTAACAGAGCTAAGCAAACAGAAGTGGGAAACTGAAGCCAGAGCTAATGTAAAAATTGGCAGAATTTGCAGATATCTTGAGGAGGTCTTTGGACCTCACTATTTGTGGAATAGGGAGTTCAAAACAATCCCTTCTAGATCCTAAGGAGAAGAGGCCCCAGCTAACATGTGGGTTACAATACCAATCAGACATATTCCAGGACCAGCCCTAGGTACAAGTCATCCTAAAATATCACCTATTATGATACTACTCTTGATTCTTCTCCAAGCTGAAATTTCCACCCATAAAGCCACTTTCTGGGGCCAGACAATAGTAATGTTGTCTCTAGAAGGCCACTGTCAAATGCCATCTGGAAGGAGAGAGTGGCATATAGGACATAGTACACAGATGACAATATCACTTATATCCCATCGACCAGAACACAGTGCCAAGACCACCCCTAGCTGCAAGGAAGTCTGAGAAATGTGTTTATCCTGAGTAGCCATGTGCCAGGCTAAATATTCTATTTCTATGTAAAAAGGTTTGACAGTTTCTTATGAAGTTAAACCTATCCAGCAATTCCACTCCTACGTATTTACTCTAGAAAAATGAAGCATGTTCACACAAAGGCTTGTAGGTAAATAGGCAGCTCTATTCATAATTGTATAAAGCACAACATGGTGCCATTTTATAAACGCTGAGTTAGCAAAAATAAAAAATCCTGATGAATCCAAGTGTTGGGGAAGATGTAGAACAGATGGAACCCTCATACAATGTTGTTGAGAGTGTAAATTGGTACAACCACTTTTGAAGAATATTGGTATATCCAGTAAAGGAGAAGATTTGCATACCTTATAACCTAGCAATTCTACTTCTTGGTAATCCTAGAGCAGTGATTCTCAAGCTTTAGCATGCATCATAATCACCTGGAGGGCTTATTAAAACACAGATTCTTAAGCCCTATCCCCAGAGTTTCTGATTCAGTAGGTCTGGGGTGGGACCTGAGAATTTACACTGCTAGCAAGTTCCCAAGTGATGCTGATGCTACTGGTCCTGGGACCACACTTCGAAAACCACTAGCCTAGAAAAATTCTTGCCTATGTTTAT
This sequence comes from Balaenoptera ricei, assembly GCF_028023285.1. NCBI lineage: Eukaryota > Metazoa > Chordata > Mammalia > Artiodactyla > Balaenopteridae > Balaenoptera > Balaenoptera ricei. The sequence goes on along the minus strand of NC_082644.1, from coordinate 90,899,507 downwards.
CAGGAGATGTGTGCAAAAATGTTCCTGATATTATAGCTTGTAATAGTAAGAATATGGAAACTTAAATAACAACTTAAAAACAACTTAAATAACCATTGACAGGACAGTGAATAAAGAAATTATAATGTATTAAAAGAAGTACTACAAAGCAGTGAAAATTAATGAATTAGAGCCATATGATATCATGGATAAATATATTTAAAAAATTGAAGTATAGTTGATTTACAATGTTGTGTTAGTTTCTAGTGTAGAGCAAAGTGATTCAGTTATACATATACAGATTATTTTCCATTATAGTCTATTACAGTATACTGAATATAGTTCCCTGTGCTATACAGTAGGACCTTGTTGTTTATCTATTTTACATATAGTAGTTTGTATCTGCTAATCCCAAATTCCTAATTTACCCCACCCCCTTCGATAACCATAAGTTTGTTTTCTATGTCTGTGAGTCTACTTCTGTTTTGTAAATAAGTTCATTTGTATCATTTTTTTTTAGATTCTGCATACAAATGATATCATGTGATATTTGTCTCTCTGTTTGACTTACTTCGCTTAGTATGATAATCTCTAGGTCCATCTATGTTGCTGCAAATGGCATTCTTTCATTCTTTTTTGTGGCTGAGTAATATTCCATTGTGTGTGTGTGTGTGTGTGTGTGTGTGTGTATGTATATATATGTAGCTCACATCTTCTTTATCCATTCATCTGTGGATAGATAAACATAATTTTGAGCAAAGAGAAAAACAAGTTGCAGAAGAATATATACCTTACGATACAACTAATATAAAATTTTAAAAGTGTAACTCTAAACAGTAAATTGTTTAGGAATATATACATATGCAATGATAAACCAAAATTCAGGCTGTTGGGGAGAAGGGGGGAATATGATTAGGGAAGCATAGAGATTCCAACAGTTCTAGAGCTGGGTGGTGAGTTCATAGATGTTTGTTATATTACTGTTTTGTATGTATAAATCATTTTATAATTATTTTTTGGTTTTAAGTCAGTTTCATTTTTTGTATATATGAATTATTTTACTTTTTTCTTTTCAATCGGTTTTATTTTTCCAATTTTATATTATTTTAGTTTCCCATAGAATCTCTTGGCAATGTAAGAAGCAAAAATGCAAATATATAAGGATGTACTCTTTATTTTTTTTAAATAAGAGGAAAAACCTAAGTATGTTCATATGGACAATGAAACATATGAAAGCAGCTATGTTAGGTTAGTATATTTATGTGTCTTTTTTTTAATATATACTTATAAACACCTTTGTATAATTCTGAACAATTGATTAGAAACTGGTAAGAAAAATGTGCAAGGATGAAATGATCAGGGGGAAGAAATTAGGATTTTAGGAATAAAAGGTAGAAAGTGTGTTAGGAGACTCATATGTTCAATGGGCAAAATGAAGGCCAGGCTGCTGGGAAGAGAACAACTCTGAGATGGTCAAGGACTGCCTGGCCCTCTGCATTGCTCCAGCAACTCTCTGCAGGGACGAGGAAAGCAGATTATGGGGCTGATGAGGCTGGTCTTTGTGGGTTTACTGAACGTGGTCAGAAGGGAACAGAGAAGTGGCTATAGAATTTGAAGGAGGATGACCTTTAAGCTGTTGACTATAGTGCTCAGTGTAAGTTTTAAATCAGCTGGAAATTGGGAAGTTGGCTGGGGCAGGAAAGAGTTGTGAGGGGTTGAATGATTGCAGTCCATTCTGAGTATAGAGAACATTTGTGTTTAGAGGGGGAAGCATCAGAAAGGGATTCCAAAAGTGGAGCAGGGCTTCATTATTACAAGGCTCTGTGGGTCTAAGGCTGGTGAGGGACAAAGTTAGAGTACCTGGCGAAAAAACGGTGGGGGTCATGAGTCAAGGAATCTGAAGAATTAGTAGGACAGGTGATAAATTTGACAGAAAGAGAAAATGAGGTTGTGTCACTCTATAGGCTAGTAGCTCTGGTGCTTGGGTAGAGTTTCTTACCACTTGCTGATGAGCAAGGAACTGAGGGTAAATGCTCTCTCTGCTTCAGAGAGGAACGGGGGTCTAAAGACCAAGCACCAGGAAGACTGCCAGGGGTTGCAGAGCCATACGGACATGTGTTCAAATCCCATGGGCTCTTGGGCAAGGTACTCACCCTCTCCTAGCCTCTTTCCCCATTTTCAGACAGGGAATAATGACACCTTCTCAGAAGTAGTGAGCATTAAGTGTGATCATGTATGAGCATATCTACTGGAGTATCTGGCACACATAATAGATGCCTAATAAATGTTGAGTCTCCTCTTCTCCTCAAACCAAATGCCCTTAGAGCCCCAGCCTGGAGGATGACTAGCATCATAGCAGGTAATCGGGTAAAGGGCCAGTGATCCTTGGGCTCCCAGTTGGAGCCATGAAATGCGCAGAGTTAAAAAAATAAAACAGGAATGAGTGTGCTTGCAACACTAACCAAACAGAACACACAAACAAAAAGTATTGTCTATGTTAGTGTCACGGTACAACTCAGCTATGACCCTGAGGAATAATTTTCTTAAATATCTTTTGAAGAATTTTGTTCATGGTGAGGGGTGTCATATAATAGAAGGTGCAAAAATCCTCTTTGAAACATGATGAGATTTTCAACCCATTGGGCTGAAAGTATGGGCTTTTTCAAAGAAAAGTATGGGCTTTTTCAAAGAAAAGTATTTGGACAAGATGATGGACCATTTAATACTCTTAGATTTCAGTCTTTTCCGTTTTTGATTTTAGTCTTTCCCATTTTTCTCCTAGTCCTAGAACAAAGGTTTATAAGCAGCTTGCTCATGGAGCTACCTGAGAGAAGGAAATGGGGAGGGTCTGAAATCAGTGCCTAAGGCAAAAAAAAAAAAAAACACAAAAAAATCACATATAATCAAGATTATCTTTGAAAATAATTTACATAATACTTAAGCTCAAAGGTCAACATTTAGCCAAAAGAATTGAAAGCAAAGTCTTGAAAAGATAATATTTGCACACCCATGTTTATACCAGCATTATTCACAATAGCCAAAAGGGGGAAGCAAATCAAGTGTCCAATGACACGTGAATAGGTAAACAAGATGTGGTATATTATGTGGTATGGAATATTATTTAGCCTTAAAAAGGAAGGAAATTCTGACACATGCTCCAACATGGATGACTCTTGAGAACATTATGTTAGGTGAAATAAGCCAGACACAAGAGGACAAATACCGTGTGATTCCACTCAAATGAGGTACCTAGGGTAGTGAAATTCACAGAGACAGAAAGAAGAATATTGGTTACAAGGGCTGAGGGAGGGAGGAATGGGGAGTTATTGTTAATAGGAACAGAGCTTCAGTTGTGCAAGATGAAGAGTTCTGGAGATTGCTTAAACAATATGAATGTACTCAACATCACTGGATACTTAAAAATGGTTAAAATGATGTTTTATGTGTGTTTTACTGCAATTTTTTTTAAAGTCAACAATTAGCTTCTTGCGTTATCTTTGTGAATTTAACTTATGCAAATTCAACCGCAGGCAAATAAATGCCCCTTATCTAGAACTGATCTTCCTTACCTCCCTCCCCATTCAAACCAGACTTTTGCCCCTAGAGTCCCGGAAAAAGGAGCTTCCCCACTCCCCCTTTCTTTTTTCCCTTTGGGCCAAGCACCTATATTTGAATTTGTATGCAAGATGGTGCTCCGCTGTATCTCTCATTCTCTTCTTACTGTATTTTATAGTTGAGGAAATGAAGGCACTGGCAAGAAGCAGGAAGAAGGGTTTGGCTCCTAGACCACACACAGCACTTAGAAAATACTCTATGCATGAACTAATGAAGAAAATCATGAGAGCTCCCACGTTTCTAGTTTTGAGCTATCAGTGCACACAAAAAAACCATATTTGTACTAACTTGGAATATGTGTTTGGGGTAGAGCTGAATAAAAGTTGTATTTGCATTGCCCACAGAGGGGTTTCTAAGCAATGTAATAGTAATGGCTTCAGCAAAAAGGCAGAGAGTACCAATCAATCTTTGAGAACTCTAACCCTGATTCTTGTAAATTCTGGTTCACAAACAACTGATATCCTGTCATCTTGATATAGAAATAAATCCTTCATACCCCTAAATGATAAGTTTAGGCAACAGATTGTTAGCTCCACTTATGTTATATACAGTTGAAAGCAAAAACTTCATACACTGTGCATGTTTGTATCTCCTCAAAGCACCCAACTGTGCTTTGCCTGCAGGAAGTAGTCAATAAATGGTTATTGAATTTAGAATGTCCTTCTTCCCAATCAGTGAGGTTTAATATATTTCCAATTCAGAATGCCTATTAATTTTTCAGCATTAGTAAGCCTTTTAAAAAATCCATTTGGGGTATGTTTAAGAGTTCACAGCAAATACCATTATATAAATGGTTAAGAAAATACTGTTAAATGAAGCGTGCTTATTCAACACACCAGTAGCCATTGATAAAATGTAATTTAATTTAATCATTTAACTTTACATTGTTAATGTACAAGAGCATTTCTTTCAAACACAGGTTAACACACACTAAAGAGCAATGCTGTTAGAGGAGCAGAGAAACTTTGGAAAACTCTGCTGTCTGAAATGAAAGCAAGGCACTCTCCATTAACAGCTGGTGGATTCCTGATTTCCGCCCACAGAAGGCATGTTCTCACTGAGAGAGCTCTCCCACAAGGGAAGAATCACCTGCTTTAATTCCTGCTGTCCTCTTCTGAGCTAGTTTGGTCATCCACTCTGTATAAACTTGTGTGTCAACATTAAGATAAAAAAAGAGACTTGAATTGATAGATGACTTGGTGGGGGGCTCTCATAGTTGTAATAACTATGGAAGACAGAAGAACACTGGCTATAATCTTTATTTTTCAGCACTAGTGTCTGGACCTATAACTAAAAACCTTCATTCCTTCCAACCAATCAATAACAGCTAAAAAGTCTTTCCCTTAAATCTGATGGGTGTAAAAATGAAAAGTGACAGCATTTCTCTAGGGCTCTGTTTTTTTGTTTTGTTTTGTTTTTCCTTTACAGACATGACAAAAAAACAAGGATTAACATTCCAAGACTAACAGTGCACAAAAGGGTTATATGTATGCACAGTATTTCTAATTTATCCAAATTCATTTTGAATTTGGTCTGAAGCTACCTTGTATGAAAAGTTAGCTTTCCTGATATTTAATAATGTTTATTGTGTTTGCATATAAGCTAAAAAAAATTACTGCAAAAGTACTACTTTTTCATGGTAAAATGTAAATAAATATTAGTGGTTATTTCTAAAAGCCTGTTTCCCTATAGGTGCAGTAAATTAAGTAAAAAGACCATGGAAAGAAGGATTAGGTCCTAGTCTTGATTCTGTTACCAGCTGTCTGACCTTGGGTAACTCTTTGCCTTTTGCTGGGCCCCAGTTTTCTCCTCTATGAATTTCAGGGTGCGTGGACTAGTTGACAAGTCAGGCCCCTTCTAAGTCTAACATTCCAAGATCCTAACATTCCAGATCCTATCATCTTGATATAAAAATAATAATCTCTCACAAAAGCTCACACAAACATAATATATGATCAAATATCAGAATGACTCTTGGAAAAAAACATATATGATTTGCTATCTCGGCTATCCTTTGCAGCAATTAGGCAATTCATTTGGCATTTGTTTGATTGTATAATTTAATGACAATATAAACAGCATAGTTTTGTTCTTTTTCCTTTAAAAAGACTAAAGCAAAAATGATTTAAAGCTAACAAAAACTACTGTGACATCAGTTTGACATTCAAAGTTTGTTTCTTAGCAAAATGGCCAAAGATATTTTGACTTGATACAGAGTATATAATATAAAGACCTTTAGACCTAAAAATCTTCAAACATTATTTGAATTTAGCAAAACATAAGCAAAATTTTAATATCAAAGTGCTAAACAGTACTGCCTTAAAAGTCACTGCAAATGAACCAAAAAATAACCGCATGGGAAGTAACATTTATTGTACAAATGGTTAATAAAAAGACACATTATAAATATATATATGTAACCTGCTATATTTATATATATATTTGCTTATTTAATTTCTAATTGGTGTATCCAAGTTCACTGTGAACACCCCATTTAAGTACTCTGTAACTCAGCTTCCAGGAGCTGGTGGTCTTGCAATAAATACAGGCAAAGCTATTACAATATAACGTGCATACAAATGTTTATACAAATAAGGACACTATGCAACAAATTATCTCATAATAATATGGCATTAACAGTATAAACATACAAAAGGGAGTACGAACACGGAATGTTGAAACGCAGCCCACTAATCCTTTCTAAGTACTTACATTCACACTATTTTTTTTTTATAATAAGACTTGCTTGTTCTCCAAAATTGTCTCTTTAACCGATAACAAAAATTAAATTATATATATTTTAAAAACCTTATTATCCCTGGTGCTTACCCTGTATGATCCATTCCTACTCATTTGCATGTTCTCATCTAGGGTTCAAACGCTTAAAACTCATTGAATGCTCCTGGGGCTTCTGAATGAATGTGTCAGTCGGTTTCTATAACTGAAGAAAGTTTAGGGAACTCCGGCTGGATTTACAGAACATGACAAAAAAAAAAAAAGCTGTATGCAATCCATCTTATAATCTGAGCCCCCTTTAGGACAGATGGACAGTCAGGGCAGGGATCTGTATCCATCAAGAATGGCCTAAATTCTTGGATGGGCCATACCTCAGAAGGGTTCTAAAGGGCAGGTGGACAAAGCCTCTGCTAGGAAAATTAGCATGTGTCATTTGCTAACATGACTGCCTCCTTTCAATTTCCATATAAAATAAAGGAGAGTTAATAAACAAGACTTAGTAAGACAGCACTTTAAAAATTGCACTTGTATATGGAAGCGAACAGCCATTATCATTTTGCTATGTCTGATTTATAGGTAATCCTCCATCTTTCACCATTTGTTAAAATAAAATAAGGAAGAAAGAAATTAGGAAGAGGGAATTTCTGCTTTGTTTGCACCACATATGTACCCTTGATACAAGAAGTGTACTCTAAAGGGATCAATCTTAAGACACATCCTACCCTGGCAAACAACCCTTGGCTGTTCTTGTTCTTAAATACAAACCAACTATAATTGTATTCCCCAGAAAGAGTTTTAAAACAGTTATTATTATTATTATTTTTTTCCTGCTGGGATAGCATTGTCCAAAAGTGCTTTGTTAGCAATTTCTTAGAAAACCCTCATGAACTATACCCCACCCCCCCAACCCCAACCCCAAAGCCTAAATATAAAACACAACCCCAACACAATACTCTGCAAGTTTTCTGGCTTTCAGTTGTAAGGAAAAGTGCCAGGAAAAAAAAAAAAAAAAAAAAAGGTCTTTCATTTCTACAGGAGCTTGCTTTTTCTCTTAAGGAAGGACAGAAGATGGTAGGTGTCCAGACCCATCCACCGCTGCTTGGCAAGCGGCTGCTAGCACATGAGGCAGCTCCCTGCTCAGGCTGCTCCTGCTCAGAAAGGCAGGGTATCCAGGAAGAGCTTGTCGATGATGGAAGGTGGAGACACCAAGTCTTCCAGCTTCAGGTAGAAGATGCGCTGGAGGCCCAGGGTGCAGATCTTCCGCAGTTCTACCAGGGCACGCAGGACCTTGGGCTCGGTGGGCTCCAAAGCTTGTCCCTTACTCTGATGCTCTTTTAAGCTGCTTGTGATCTTGTTGCATAGCTCCTCCACTCTCTTTGGTTCTTTTAACCCATGTCGTTCTGCAGAGGGTTAGAAAAGGATAGAAAAATTTAGGAGGCAGTTACATCTTAAAAAACCCGGAATCCCTGGACTTCCCTGGTGGCTCAGTGGTTAAGAATCCGCCTGCCAATTCTGGGGACACAGGTTCGAGCCCTGGTCCGGGAAGATCCCACATGCCGTGGAGCAACTAAGCCCGTGTGCCACAGCTACTGAGGCTGTGCTCTAGAGCCCGTGAGCCACAACTACTGAGCCCGTGTGCCACAACTACTGAAGCCCGCGCACCTAGAGCCTGTGCTCCGCAACAAGAGAAGCCACCGCAATGAGAAGCCCGCGCACCGCAACGAAGAGTAGCCCCTGCTCAACACAACGAGAGAAAGCCCGCGTGCAGCAACAAAGACCCAACGCAGCCAAAAATAAAAAAAAAAAAACCCAAACAAACAAACCGTGAATCCCTAATGGAGGCCTGTGCCCTGTTCTGCCAGTTGGGATGGCATTTTACAGCCAAAGTGCCCTCCCTCTTAGAGGTAGTTCATGGCCTTTGGTATTAAACAACAACAGGGATTGAATCCCAGTCCTGTCACTTACTCACTGTGTCCCCTTGAGTAAGTCTCTTAACTTCTGAGCCCCAGTTTCCTTATAAAATGAAGATAATAATCATACCCAATTCAGGGTTTCTGGGAGGATCAGCTTGGGCGAATAATGCAGACACAGTTCCCGTCACAGAGCCACATTGAGTGAATAACAGGGTGGTTACTATTTTGCACACATTATCTGACTGAGGTCTTCCAAAAGCCCCATCAGGAAGCAACTCTTTTTCAGAGTGACATGGAAACACATCCAGGCAAATGAAAAAATGTTCCCATCTTGACACACTGGGTTGGTAATGCGGCTGTAATTTCCATTTGTTAATGCAAAGGCCGCCCTGCAAGACCTGATACAAAGTGCATTCTTGTATTTTCATGCTAACCAGCATTGAGAAGAATCCAGATTTTCTTTTCCTTGTTCTCCCAGCCCCATACTCCTATTGACCTACACCTGGCACACACCTACACCTGACCTACACCTGGTACAAAATACACGTTCCTCTGCTGTGGAGACGGAAAAGTCAAAGAGAAGAGAGGAGGCCCAGAGGAGGTGGTGCAAGCATTTTATCATGTGGCAAGACATGAACACCAGTATCTTATATTTTATAAAATAACATATAAATTATCTCCATGTTAAATATTATGATCTCTTATTTTGTAAATAAGGTTAAATGGTTTTCCCAAAGTCACACAGCTGCTAAAAGCTGGGATTTGAACCCAGTCTTCTGAGGCAGACTCTGTCCTCTTGCTCCAGAGCAATGTTGCATCTCCTTGCAAACAGAAAGGAGCATGACATCCAGTACAAATCAATTTGCTCTCCCTCAGCATGTAGATATCAGAGTCTCTTTCTTGAGAGAAGAGCTTGGCCCCTGTTATCTTAGTCAAAGTTTTCATCTCTTGGTATATTTACATGTAAAATAATAATTCTTGAGAGATGGAAGATATCCATCCAATGGGAAATCAAGTACTAGTTTTTAATTTTTCCTACATTAATTTTTTTTTTTAGTTGGGAATATTTTTGTTAGAAAAGTTAATTCCCAAAATCATCGGAAAAATGAAGCAACTATCTAGACACATTTTTTTTTCTCTTGCCCTAAATAAAAGAAGGCCCAGGAATCAGGAGATCTGCATTCTTCCCCAACTTGGCTAGTTGTGTATGACTTGGGGAGTGCCTTCGTCTCTCGAGCCCCTATGAAAAGGAAGAGATCGGATTTAATGACCTCTAAGGTCCCTTCCAGCTCTGATGCACATTTGTATATATTTATAATTATATTAAAATACAACCATGAAAATTGCCAGCAGCATCTCAGTGGGCTGTAACTTACAGGTCTCCAATCTCAGTGCAACATAATATAGAGAAAAGGTGACTGAACTTGGAGTCAGACAGACCTGGGTTCCATTTTTGGTTCTGTTACTTACTAATCATGTGACCTAATTGCTCTAAGGCTCAACATCCTCCTAGGAAAATGGGGATTAAAGGGTGGTAGATACACAAGTCTTTGTTGTAGTCTTCTTCATTCTTTTCTGTGTTTCTTAAATATTACACAATGAATTGAAAGAAAAAGTGTGATTATAATAAAGCTCGCCTCCATGGTTTATTGTGAGTTTCAGCTAAGAAGATGCTACATAAAAGTGTTCTGCCAACTGGAGAGTGCTACATGCATGGTACAGTCAGCCCCTAAGACAATACCTGACACATGGCAAATGGTTGGCAGCTGCAGGGTCAAACAAAGGCGATAAAGTCCCCTGACTCCCAAGCTTTGCCGTGCAGGATTTTGCTTTCCCCCAGGAAGCTATTAATTAATCAGCCCAGGTGCAAAGCTGTCCTCTATGGTTTATCTTTACTAAATACATAGTCCCCTTGTTTTAGTCTCAGAAGAAGCACTCAAGAGTGAACTTCAACAGCAATGGTGCTCTGCCTAAAGTTTTATTTTCCCCCCAAAAGCAAAAAAGCTGGCTGCAAATTTGGCAGTAAATTTCAAGAGCTATAAAATGTTCGTAGCCTCTGACCAAGTAATCCCATTCTTGGGAATTTATCTGAAGAAAACACTGAACAGAAGAATAAGACTGTATGCATGAAGACATTTGGGGTAGCATTACCTATTTTAAAAAATGGAAAAAGATAAAGGGAAGAAGAATAGGGGAACTGTTAAGTGAAAAATGGTATGCCCTCATAATAGAAGATTCTGTAGACATCAAAAAGGACAAATATGAAGGCTGTGAAGCGACATGGCAAAATATATAATATCACATTAAATAAAGATTAGAATAGAAAATGGTATCTAAGCTGTGATTCCATCCATGTAAAAATTATTTCTGCATATAGAGAAGGATGAAAGGAAACAGAAAAGTGAAAATATTCATGAGATTGTCAGATAACTCTTTTCCTTTCTTTTAAAATATCCAGGTTAACGCTATTGGTATAATAAACAATGTTAAAATAGAACAAACTGGGATTTGGTCCTCTGAGAAGCCCTCTAGTTGCTGTAACACGATCAAACAGTCATCTTGCTGATAGCAAATTCTATTAAATACTGAAATATATCAAATTAGGTTCATAATGCAGGGAGAGATGCTTTTCCCAGAATAAAATACCAATCCATTGATTTAAGCTTTCCCTTCCTTTCTGTGCCTCATGCCTTGCACTATATTCAAGATCCCATATTCATTATCAGGATAAAGAAACTGAGCAATGTGTGGGCTGGATTTCAGGAGGGGGTTGATTATGGAAACTTGTAACCAGACTTTCTCATGGCCAAACTCACAGAAGGTGCCTCGGAGTTTTCCCTGCTCTCCAACCAGTTGTGACTGCTCGATAACTATGGCAACCATTATTTATTCAGTGAATTCAAGTGGAGATCGATACCTCCTGCCAGCTGGATCAAGCCTAGGCCTGGAATTCCTTGAGGAATTCAGAGACACTCCTGTTAGAAGCCAAGGGCACCTTCTTTGTTGTTTTGAACAGCTACTGAATTTGTGGCTTCTTTACTCTTTTAAAAGGGCTGAGATAAAATTCAGTCTCCAGGCAAACTGCTGCCAGCAGTCAGTAAGATTTTCAAATCACTTGGGAGTCACTAAGTGTCTGGGACCTTCCGAGTAATTTGAAATTCCTTAAAACCCCAATCACTGACATTTTAGTTTAAGGGACCCCCTTTCATCTTGCAGCTTGGTAAACATGGCTGCAGAGCTGATATACAGAGAGTTCATAAATTCTAGGGGAAATCAGAAATTCGGATTTCCCCCCTCCCTAGAGAATTATATACAGATTTCAGCTTAAGATCTTTGTCCACCATTAAATAAAACAAACTTCTCAGTATTTTTTGCATTTTGATCTACAACATTTTTACCCAATACTTCAGTATTTTAACTCAGCTTTATGTATTCAAAACTTTAAAATACAACTTACAGAAATGGTTACATAATGGATTTATATGTCATAACCATAGAATATATGAATTGGAAAGAATTTGAGTTATTTAGTTCAAACTTTCTCCTAAGACAAGAATTCCCACTATGAGATACCACAAAGACAGTACCTGGCACCAGCTGGACCGGCAGTTCACTATTACACCCTGATAATAAAAATATGTTTAATAGCACTTTACATTACATTTTTACTTAGATTATTTTACTGCACCCTCACAATAACCCTGTGAATTAGGCAGGACAAAGATGATTTTTATTCAATGAGTAAGAAGGCTAAGGCACAGAGAGTTAAGTGATTTGCCCATGGTCAAAATTAACAAGTGGCTAATTTCCTTCACACCAAGTCCAGAGATATTTCTATTATACCTGGTTGCCTTGAACACTGTTAGAATGTTCCTCCTCTTCCTGAGATTAACTCAGCCTCCCTGTAACTCCCTCCTACTTTCCCTGTACCTAATTAGCTAATTGACTAATTGCTTCTTTCAACAAATATTTGAGTATCTATTCTGCGCCAAGCAATGTTAGAGCCACTGGGGTTAGAGCAGTGAACAAAGCAGACAGACAACAGACCGCACTCCTAACCTGCGTGGTGTTAGTATCTAAAGACACTGCTGGGTTCCTGCTCATTCTGGCTATCCATGCCATAGACATCTCTGCTAGGAGAGAGAGGAAGGCAGGCAGTGGGGAGGAGGAGAGACGGGAGGGAGGGAGGGAGAAGGGAGGAAACAGGGAGAGAGAGATAGAGAGAGAGGGGGAGAGACTAATTGAGTGAAATAATAAAGCTACTTAGGTTTGTGTTCATGTTCTTCTCTCTTCACCTAGTTAACATCTATTCATCCTTTAGACTGCAGATCAAATAATTCTTCAGGGAAGCTTCCCTTTTTACTCCCAGTCTAGATCATGTTCTCCTATGGCATTTTCTCTATTTTTTCCCTTTGAATGATATCACAGGTTGAAATCAGATATTTTTGCGACAATTGCCTCCTCCTCCATTAAATGTAAGCTCCATGGGGGCATAGACTGTACTTGCTCATCATTGTATCTCCAGCACCAAGCCTACTACATAGGAGATACCCAATAAATATCTGTTAAGTGAATATATTAATGGAGGGACCTGTAAAATATATTAAATGAATATTAAACAGGTAGGTTGCTCAGAATAAGCAAGTTGGGAGTTATTAAGAAGCTAACAACAGGAAAGAACTTAACAAACTCTAAAACCTACCACATCAGAAGCTTTGGAACCAGATTTCCTGGATGTAAAGCTTTGCTCTGTCACTTATTAGCTGGGTGACTTTGGGTCTGTTTCCACATTCATAAAATAGAGCTAATAATGGTACCTGCCTCATGAGTTGTTGTGAGAATTAAATGAATTAAGACATGTGAAGTATTTGGAACAATGCCTGGCATATAGTAAGTACTTAATAAATATTAGCAAGTATCCTCCACGTCCCCAGCTCAACTTTCCCTTCAACTTTCCTTCAAATCAGCCACTTCTGAGTTGGCCTATTAATGATTCCACAATCCTCCCCGTCACTCTCACAATCAAATCTAACAATTTTTCTCCCCGGCTCATATTTAATCCAATGCAAGAACTTTGATTATTATCTCTGCAATGTTCCTTGCACCTATCTTCTCTCAGTCTCACTGCCTCTGGACCAGGTTTTCAATATCTGTTACCTATATTGTTTTAATAGCTTTTGACTGGTCTCTGTGCTTCCCATCTCTGCTGTAACCCATCTCAGGTCCTTCCAAATTTATTTACTAAAGAACATTAAACAAATAACACATGCAGAGGCCTTGGCACAGTGCCTCGCACTGAGTATTTTTAAATGGTAGTTGTTGTTAATTTCATGGAATCCTGATTACCAGTAGGTTCCCTTGTCCCTTGCTGCTCAAGTGTGGTCCCTAGATCAGCAGCATCAACATCACCTGGGAGCTTGTTAGAATCTCAGGCCTTGCAGAGACCTACCTAATCAGAATCCTCAATTTAACAAGATGTCCAGTGATTTGCATGTACGTGAAAGCCGGAGAAGGTCTGTTATAGTCAACCCCAGTCCCCATAAGACGTTTGACCCAGTCTACAACTAGAGTTCATTTAGTCTCTGTTTCGTAAACCTCACTCCCCAAGGCAGGAACTCACTGCCCATGGTTGCTTATTCGAATTTCAAATAGTTCTGTCTTTTAGAAAGCTTTTCTTATGTTGAGCTAAATTTTGCCTTCCTACAGTTTCCAGTTCTGCCTCTTAGACCCACACAAGAAATGCCAAATCCTCTTCCTCATGGCAAGGATCAGGGGATGAGGAAAGGGGTGATGATACCATCAGGAGCCTCAATAAGGAAAAGCAACTTCTTTTGATTTTGAGCAGGTCTCCACACAGGCCAACCCAGCAACAGCAATAATACAGGTCCAGCCAAAGGAGAAGGAGAGGAGAGCAACTGGGGAGAGATGTGTGTGTAACTCAGACACCAACTAACAAACAGGACTTCCTGCTTGGAGCTCTACTTCCTTCTCTGGGAGGTCATCTCACCGCTACTTCTCATGTCATAATAACATCCTGTACTGACGGGTAGTCCCAGAGACACTGAGCCCACACTGATCAGGAAACCACAAGTTGGTCAGCAACCTGTGCTCAGGCTGTAATAGTGCTTTTCAGTCTGTCTGTCTGTCTTTGATCTATTAGAGCAGGTGTCTGTCTCCCCAGCGAGACCACAAACTCTTGGAGGATAAGGGAGTTTATGCCTGGCACATAGAAGATGCTCAATAAATATTACTGTGTCAATCTGAATTGAAATAAGGTAGTTCTCAGGAATTCTGACTATTTTCTACTAACAAAGTGGTGGGCTAAAAATAAATAATTCAGATTTTCCTAATTTGGGAAACTTTCTGCTATTCACAATTAACCCATTCATTCAACCAATATTTGCTTTGTGCCAGACACCTTTCAATGCTAAAGTAATTTTAAAGATGAATAAGACTCTCCCTGCCCTTAAGAAACCCTGGATCTAGTTGGAAAAGAAAGACACAAAGAAATTGCTTATTGTGCTGTGCATAAACAATTCTAGGGATGCATCAACATTTTTATGGATTCTTAGAACAGCTAGCTCTACCTGGAAGTAAAACTCCTACCATTTAGGATAATAATAATAAAGGTTTGTCTAATATTTTTTTCTGCAAAGTATACATTAGCTCATTCAATCTTTACAAGAAACCTACAAGCAGACATTATTATCCCTGTGAAAAATGAGAAAACTGAGATTCACAGAGGGTAAGGAACTTGTCCAAACTTGCACAGCTAGGAAGTAAGCAGGGTGAAGACTTGAACTCAGTTCTCCAATCTCCAAATCTCATGATAACCTTTCTCCACTACCTTTTAAAAAAAACAGTATGGCCCTGCCAAGTTTTACACTTAGTTTTCCTTGCAATGTAGCCGATGGCTATATGTGATATAAAAACAGAGTAACCAGGTAACCATTTAGAGAGAACAGTGGAGCTCTGGGAAGACAGGTGGTAGAGGGTGTGGCAGGATCAGCCACCTGCCCCGTTCTGCCATGTCACTGTTTCATTGCCTTCTGCCTCCCCCTCAATCTCAGAATTCATGTTCCAATAAGACAAAGAAAAAGACTACAGAAAGAAAAGAGCATATTCTACCTGACGGAAGACATGAGTAGGGAAAGAAAGCCACGGGGAACATTCTTTTAGTGTAGTGTTTTGCAAAATGGTATTTGGGCACTCAAGTTCCCTCCACCATCTGGTCCAAAACTGCCTTTCCAATCTTATTTCCCTTTTTACTATACGGGAAATGCATTTTACTCCGAGGTTAGGTTATAATCCTAGGCCATAAGATAAATATTACATAGAATCAATATTTTTTCCTGAAAATTCTTTACATTTCCCCAAAGTGCAGGACATGCGCTCAGCTCTCACCACCAGAAGCAGAGAGACCATGGCCCACAGTGGATTCATGTCTTCTCTCTCACGCTCATTCAAAGACATAGAATCATCAAATGTAATAACTTGTACTCTTTTAATTTTTCTGTTCTTTCTACTGAGATTATATATAGGATTTAAAAGATACATAATGCTACTCCACCATACTTGCTTTTCCCCAAAATGTGTTGAAGTGTTCCACTGCCATGCCCTTGCTATGCTGTTTCCTCCGTCTGGAATGTCCTTCCTCTAAATGGTCTCATTTCTTGATACCACCTCCTTGGGAAGCTATTCATGACCAGCACCTACACTCTTTTTCACCTCCAAAGTGCTAGCAGTAGTCTGAACTTCCCCTGCACTTTTAAGGACCTGAGCACTCACCACCACACACTGAGTTCACTACATCATCATCATATATGACTTCCTAGTAGACCATACACTTTCTGACAGCAGAATTCACACATGACTCATCTTTGCATCCCTAGGGACTGCCACCATGCCCCACATATAGTAGGTCTTCAGTATTTACTTAGTGAATGGATACTTATAAAATGGTAATTCCACACTAACTTTCTATTTGGGGGGCTTCTTATTTGTTATACATAATTAACTGCGACTAGATACCACCTCATTGATATTCCATCAGAAGCAAAGCATTTCCATTACTCCTATGTCAGGAATATGTCACTGGAAAAGGGAATGGTTAGGGTAGATGAACTGGGGACCTAAAAACATTTGACAACCACAACTGTGGGGAATTCCCTTTCACTGTGCGAAAGGAGAGTGATCTGAAAGAAACCATTTCCTGCCCCACCTCGCCACCTAGTTTTTCACCAGGGCACATAGAGAGAGGTGGAGGAAGAGGAAAAAAAAGAATTAGGAAACAAAGTCAGGTTTGTACAAACTACCAATATTGTCCAGATTCTCAATAAATTTCCTGGAAAGCAAGACTGGTTAAATGTCTAAGACCCCATTTCCTTTTCATGAGTTCTGTGTGGTCTGGAGCAGACGATTTTGGGATGATTTTTCTGCTGCCAATAGCCCCCCTGATATTCGACAAGCACCCTTTAGGATCAACGGAGCTTATTTAGAAGTCAAGATTTCAGGGTAGCCCATATTCAAATGAAAATTAATATCCACAACAATGTGCACTACTGTTGCTCAGGCACTGCCTTTTCTGCCATTTCCTGATGCTTTCACACATTTCAAACCCCCTCTGAACCAGCAAATCACAAAGAGAGTTCTGCGAGATCCAGAAATGAGAGAAGAGGCCTTCTTTTTCTTGTGTGTTATAACCACAGCACCTGTAACACCCGGCTCTGCACAGGCTGCAGGACTGAGCACAGGATCTGGAACCACCCCACCAAGGACTGGGCCCATTGTAAGTGCCCAGTAACTGCAGCTGAATTCCTTTAATATCACTGTCCTGCTCTGAGCCTCTCTCAAGCATCCAAAGAGATATTCACCAAACACACTGCTTCTAAGGCCACCACCTGATTCCTCATGCCACTGAGTTTGACTTTGGACCACTTAGGGTGTGCAGAAGGGGCAGGCGTGTGTCTCATTTGAGGGAGTCCCTGTTACCATCCCTCCAGGATGGAACATAAGTGGATAAGAGTGCTTATTCTGAATCCAGTTTGGCTACATCACAAACCTAATTTTCTGTAATCCTTACTGCCACCTGAGGCAATAGATATTATTTCCCCCATTTTACAGATGGGGAAACTGAAGTTCAGAGAAATGCATTTCTCAATAGTACGTACTTACTAAATACGCGATCCCAGATTCTAACCTGGGGATGGTGGTCTCCAAAATCCTTGCAATTTCTGCCATGCTAAACTGTTTCCTCCCTGAGCATGCCTCTGCATAAATAGGCAGTGGATGAGCAGCTATAACTGCCGGACACACAGTAAACTGGAGGCAGGGACAAGACTAGCACCACCTTCTCCTAATTCCTAGTTTGTATTCTGTGCACTGAACTGCCGATCTCTCCAGGTTGGGATTGCCTGGCACCCGCATGCTGTGACCTCATTGTTGTCTATTAATTTCTACTTAAAGGGTAAAACAAAAAAACATGTAGGCCTCGGTCCCTCCTCTTAAACCACAACTCTCACACCTGGACTGGCCTTTTCCCGCTTAGTCTCTTTCCTGCTAAAATCTGTGCTCAAAACCAGCTGTCAGGGTAGACCTTTCTAAAATGCAAGCCTGGCCACGATGCTCATCTCTGTGGATCCCCCACTGCTCTCAAGATAACCCCCAATTTTCTCACCTAAATGTGAAAGCTTCTTCATGCCCTGCCCCACCCTAACCTATCACACCAGTCTCATTTCCCATCACTCTATTTTTTTACACATTTCCTTCCTGAAATGTATGACAGCCATATTTTCAATGGCTTTAGCACATTTTTATTTATGCCTAGAATTCTCACTCCTTCCATTTTAGCCTGGAGACATCCTATGCTTTTGTCAAAGACCAGCTCACGTTACCTCTTTTTTTTTTCCTGGTTTGGAGATATTTACTTCTTTTTAAAAATTTTTTTTGGAGTATAGTTGATTTACAATGTTGTGTTAGTTTCAGGTGTACAGCAAAGCATATCGGTTATACATATACATATATCCACTCTTTTTTAGACTCTTTTATGTTACCTCTTTTGAGAAGACCACCCCCTACCATGGGTCTCTCAGCACTTTGTACCCACCTTCACATCCCCACCATAGCACTCAGCACCTTCTATCACATGGATTCTTTTGCATATTCTATCTCCTCTAGGGATGTGTGTTATCATCTCTGAAAACCCACTGACTTGCAGCAGAGTACCTAGATCAGGGAACACTTGTTGATTTACTAGACTCAAAACCCATTTCCATAGAGACATGGCAATGTGCTGGCTTTATTTATGGAAAGCAAAGGCTGGCTCTAGTTTTTGTGTCTGTTTTTCTAAATTAACTAAATTTCATACTTTCTAGTTTTGAAGGTTTAACTGTCCTAGGAAGAGGTGAATTGTTTTAAAATTGAACTGAAGAGCTTTAGTTGAAAGGTAGCCTTTGAGCCAATTTCATTTCAGTACTGCTGGAGTAATATGTCTGTGCCTTAAATGGGTTTATTTTCTTCGGGTGCTCCCTTACGTTGCCATTTGAAAGCCCCCTTAATCAAATCCATACTCTTGGAGACTGTGTTTCTTTTTGTTTTGTTAATGGCTCCCTTGGAAGTCTCTGGCAGCCCTTACAAAAGAAGGGAGTTTCTCATCTAGGATCAAAGACCAGGAGGATTCAGGTTCCACTTGGAATACTAAGGGAACATGCTAGTGTCCTATTCCTCCCATGGCACATGCTTTTACTCTTCTTGACCTTCATGTAAACCATTAAATGATGAACCAGCTTAGCCTCTTAAGGTACTCAGATACATCTCACTTTAGCTAACAGATGTCCCAAGAAGGTGCATATAGACAATGCATCAGAAAGAAGGGCCCATCTGTGCCACAGGATGCATCTGGTCCTCTGTGAAACTCATCACCTGCCTGAAAAACATGTTCTCCACGGCCAAGAGTGTTTCAAGAATCTGAAATTTAATCCTCAGTCCAACGGCCTAGCCTGTACTTGGGTCTGACGAAAAGGATGGGAGGTGCACCCCTGGTCTGGCTAGCCTCTTCTGGAGCCTCCATCTACTGTCACTGTCTCACCAGGCCCCCGTTTGATCAAGAAGGATGAGATCGAACAGGAAACTCTGAAAGTGTAAAGGGGCAAAGGGGAGCTGGGGCCTGCGGCCTCCAGCAGCCACAGGGAGATGGTATCCCCTCTCTTACCCACTGTGCCTTTCTCTTTCTGTCTCATTCTGCCTTGGAATCCTTTATCTCCCAAAGGATAGAGAGGGAGTGACACGTAGGGGGAGAATGGCATAACAAAGAAGTTGACTATATTTTAGGCTTCTGCTTTTAACCCGTCAAAATCGTTGAGTTAAACCATTTTTGCTTTATATGAATATCCATTTTCCTCAGTCCTCTGCCAATCAAAGTTGCTAAATAAAGCTGTAAATAAATACAGGTGTGTTTTATGTGTGTGCAGTTCTTTGGTTTTACTTTGGGTTACTAGCCAAGGACTGGGGAAAAGGGAAGACTCGCCCCTCTGCCCCACAGGAACAGGCTGGTTAAGGTAATCTTCCTTCCAAACCCCCCGTAAAAATAACCCTGAAGCAGCGACTCCAACTGCCCACGGAGGTCCCGTGGAAACTTAGATTTTCATCTATTGGGTTTGTTGACAATAACCAAATAGACTGGGAATCCTCTTTCCTGGAAGTTCATGACAATGAGTTGCAGGTGTATGTCCCTTGTGGTTTTTTTTTTTTTTTTTAAATTAATTAATTAATTAATTTACTTTTGGCTGCACTGGGTCTTCATTGTTGTGCACGGGCTTTCTCTTGTTGCGGAGCACAGGCTCTAGGCGCCTGGGCTTCGGTAGCTGTGGCTCGTGGGCTCTAGAGCGCAGGCTCAGTAGTTGCGGCGCATGGACTTAGTTGCTCCGTGACATGTGGGATCTTCCCGGACCAGGGCTTGAACCCGTGTTCCCTGTATTAGCAGGCGGATTCTTAACCACTGCGCCACGAGGGAAGTCCCTGTCTCTTGTTTTAAACTACGGTAAACAGCAGATTTCAGCAAAGTGGCAATCAGTTTCCTAATTTCTTGTGTGTGTAACAGCCAAAGCCAGAATCTACCATAAGCCAGGAAAGGAGAGAGAGGGGGACACAGTCCCTTCAAGTCACGGCAGGGTGGTGCTTACCTGTGATCATGCTCAGTGCTGACAGGCAGGCTAAGGCTTGGATATCAAGGTTCAGGCTCTGCAAACTTAAGGAAAAGTCTTTAATGGAGTCGAGCCACTCCCCAAATCCACGAAGGCACTGAAGTCGATGCAGGACAAGTCCATTGCAGAACACAAACTTATCTTCAGCAGTGTTTGACCTACGAGAGAAAGTCGCGGTGGGTGAGGGACAGAGACACATTAAATAGGTCTGTTCAGTCTGTCCAGTGGGATAACATCATAACACACAGGCACCCGCACAGCCTTGGGGCAGCGTCCAAAACCCAGCGTGGTGCTGTGAAACCTGTCCAGACGCCCTCCATGAACAAGACTGTGCTCCTGGGATAAACAACCACCACCGGTTGTCTGCTGACTTCCCTGGTGAGCCTCAGCCCTGGGGATGCTCGGGGTGGGGCGTCTGCTCTCTTATTGCTACAAGCAGCTGCTGGCTCATCCTGGGACTCACGGATGGTGGAAGCGAAGCCCAGTGCCCAGTCTCTCTCTGCAGTGAACACGAGACTGTTCCCTTCAGTACTCCTTCCCACTTCGCTCCTTCGACTTCTCTTTCATTTTCTTAAATGTCAAAAAGTGATAAGGCCCGAGGCTAGACACTACAATTCCATTGTGCAGACTCTAAAAACACCAAGTTCCTGCAAGCTCCAGAAGTCAATGACAAACTGAACAGTGGTCTAAAATAAAAAGAGTCCTTATTTTGTATTACATTCTCTGCTTTAAACAGTGGGGCTGTAGAGGGTTATTTCTCAACCCATCCAGATAGTTTATATTATGTCCATAGTCATCCCATTCTTTTCTAATGAAAGGTGCCCTGGAACTTCTAGTTAGCACCACTTCGCTGTGGGGCCTTGGGCACTCCTTTAATCTTTCTGGTTTCCTTTTCCTTGTCTATAAAACAGGAATTATAATTGCTACCTCCAAAGAATGTTGTGGGAATTGAATGAAATAAAGGATTTGAAAGCCCATGCACAATGCCTGGTATACAAGAGGCCAATGAGTGTTAGGTGTTAACTAATTCTGAATTCTAGGTGGTCCTTACCTTAATCTTAAATTCCTTTAATTTTCAAATCTCTTGCCACATATTTCTCTCTCCTGGCCTTCTGCCTTAACAAGTTAATGTCACTTTAATTGTGCCTCTTGGATGAACAGCTTTATTCATTCATTCACTCAGAAAGTATTTCCTGAGCACAAAGCCTGTGCCCGTTCCTTAGCCAGACACTGGAGAACACCTGGTAAACAGGGCCTCTGTGGTGCCTGCTCTCATGTAGCTTATCACCTACTTAATCCTTTGCTGCCTGCCTAATAGATGGTAGTCACATTGCTGGCTCAGCGTGGCTCCTGCACACACAGGAGTGGCAGTAACTGTGCTAACTACTGGCAGTCTAGTAGTAACTCCACCTCAGCCTCTCCCACAGATCCCTCCACAGAGGGACACACGGGACCGAATGATTCAACCTCAGGGTTTAAAACCCAGACCTCAGAACACCGGCATCAGAATCGCTGGAGCCTGACTTAAAAATGCAGATTTCTGGACTTCCTTCAAGGCAGATCCAAACCAAAATAGCTGGGAATGAGGCATGGGAATTTGCACTTTAAGTGAGAGTTTCTGGTAGTATGGTATGAAACTGGGGAGGGGGTGGTAGGGAAGACAAAGAGGGGAAAGGTGATGATTTTTCCTATAAAATTGGTAAAATGTTGGTACCATCTCCTATAAATATATAACTAAAAGGAAGCAAGGAAGATGAAATTTAAAATGCTAATGTGGACTTTAAGAGAGAAGCTTAGATCCCAGGTTCCAGCTTTTAGAAAAATCAGCTCCTCTTTGTGTTTGGTGTCACTGAGTGTCATAAGTTGAACCAAATCTTTTGATCCAGAAGCTATTCTCTTGGAGTAAACACTGGGGGTTGAGAAGCTGTGGGAACTCTTCAGTGCCCCATCTGGTGTATGAGAACAGCAACTTGTTAAATAGAACCTTGGGAGGTAAATGCAACGTTCAAAACAAATACTTGCTCCCAGGAAATACCTTATGCACCATGAGAATCTTCCTGGAATCACAGAATGTGAGCGACAAGGGGCTTTAGAGAACACCAAACCCAACATTCTCATTTTACAAAGAAGGAAACTAAATTCCTGGTGAGGCAAGTGACCTGCTCAGGGTCTTAGAGCAAGTCTGTATTAAAACTGAGACTAGAACCCAGGAGTCCTGGCTACCAGCCCAGGGCTCCACCCACTGCTCAGTTTTTTTAATGCCTGGTCATATTTCATATGTCCATCTTGAGCAAACTTTTCACTGCTGACTTAGTTACAAACACAGCAGGTTTCAAACTTCTTCAAAGGAAGGAGTGGACTGAGGAAGAAAAAATAAAAGTAATTACCTGATGGAAAGTCTGAGAACAAACAGCTCCAAAAAGGCTGATTCTATAAGTAATGTCTGATCTTCTTTGGGGAGATCAGTAAATCCGGGAATCTTTTCTGCCCAGCTTCTAGATACGTCAATGGAGGCTGTTAGAAGGTTGTAGAACTGTTGTACATGCTCGGCATCTGTGCCTGCAGTGGCCTGGTCAGTGGGACAGTACTAGAATGCAAACCACAGATAGCGGCGTTATCTCAGTCCAACAGGGATAACAGCATCATTTGCAGCTTGGCTCTTCCAAGATTTTCAACACCTAAATCCTTACTTTTAGGTGCCACAGTTTATAAAACCTTTTTGCAATCACAGTCTCATCGGATTCTCACAATAGCCCTGTGACATAAATAGAGTGGATTCTGTTACCACTTAATAGTCAATGAAATTTGCTTAAGTCCCATTAAGTGCAGTGGTTTTCAATCCTGACTGCAATCATCTGGGGAGCTTTAAAAAAACACTCATGTCTGGGTCATATCCACAGAGATTCTAATTTAACTGGTCTGGGATCGGGACTGGCCATCAGGAATTTTAAAAGCTCCCCAGGTGATTCCAAAGGGCTGCTGTGCTGAGAACCATTACCCCAGGGGGTTGTGTCTGCACCAGCCTCCAGGATCCACAGATTCCCTAAGGCACAGCTGTCTCCAAACAAGATGCTTAATTAACCCCTGGTTCTCAAACTGTGGCCCCGGTCCAGCAGCATCAGCAACACCTGGGAATGTGTTAGAAATGAAAATCTCCAGCTCTGCCCCAGACCTACAGAATCAGAAACTCTGAGGGTAGGCCCAAGAAACTGTTTTATCAAGATCTCCAGGTGAATTCTCATGCACAGTGAAGTTTGAGAATCACGGAATTGACCAATACAAGAAGATGGATGCTTGCTGCAGATGGATTCCTGAGAGATAAAACAAGGAAGCAGTCAGGAAGGAGTGTGTCCTTGGCAGGGCCCAGGCAGCTGTGTGCCATCAGACTCAGGGCTCGCGGCTACTAAAATTAATGAAAATTAAATACAATTTAAAATCCAGTTCTTCAGTCACGCTAGCCATATTTCAAGTGCTCAATAGTCACATGTGTTTAGAACATTTCCATCACGGCAGAACATCCTATTGGACATCATTGATCTAGAGGGCCCCAGGAGAAGAAAGGTAAAAACAGGGATAAAGTCTTGACACGGCTTTTAGATATGCTGGTAGAGCCTGGGTTTTGCTTGAATCACTGGAGGAAAATCTTTCCTGCATCAGGCAGGAAGATTGATACAGCGAGATAATAATTAAGGGACAACCAACAACACAGAGACTTAGGAGATGTGCAAAAACATTCATGTAAATATGCACGTCATTGCCTTCATACGAACACAGCTGAGTGTGCTTTTGTGTCTCTCAAGTTGATCCTCAAAGGGCATGGATTTTAATCCTTACTTTACAGATGAGGAAACTGAGGCTCAAAGATGCTTGGAAAGGTTAATAGACTTTCCCAAGTTACATAACCAACAGTGGTACAGCCAAGACTTAAACATGGCTCTGTGATTTCCAGTCCTACACCTCCTGGCTGTTAATAGGTCTGATGTTACTAGCTGGTGGCCTGTAGGATAGTTTTAAAAAGTATTTTGCTTTGCTTTAATTGGAGTTCTCCATGTATGTATTCATTTGGTCCCATATTTTGTCAACACAGTGACTGGCACATAATTGACGCTCAATAAACATTTGTTGAATATTGTTCCATGAAAGAACAGTCAGGGGAGTGCCTAGGTTTGCAACAGTACTCTAACCTGGCTGGAGGACAAACAGCCAATAAGCAGCCAAGTGCTCACTGTAGAACTACACAGGTCTGAGGAAATGAGGCACTTGTCTTAATTGGGTCTTTTTTTTCCCTTTGTGTTTTCCCAAGAGGCATCATGAAATAAGAAAAGAAACATCAGACAAGGAGCCAAGCCACTTTGATCCTAGATTTGTCTAGGCTCCTAATTTGTGAAATAATGTAGCTCTGCTGCTATAGTTATCCGGGGTAAATTACTTCACTTTTCTGAGCCTCAGTTTTCTCCTATGTAAAATGGGGATAATATCTTCCTTAACATTTTGTTGTGATGATTAAATGTGATAATACATGCAGAGGACCTGACGCACAGAACGTGTTTAACACATGACGATAGTGATGATACTGATAACAGTTTTGATACTTGGAGTTATCACTGTCCCTCAGCTTCCATATTTATAAAATGGGGGAAAGGGTTGAACCGGAAGGTTTCCAATTTTCAGCCCTGACTTTTTCTAGGATCCCATAATATCAGGTCCAGTTCAAATCCCTGGCTCCTCTGTTCCCAATAATCCACCCAGGGCCTGGATTCTGTGAAGCCCTGGATGTTCTGTGTTGTAATGGACCACGGAAGCAAAGGCCAGGAGAAGGAAGCAGTCATCCTTCCCACAGATATTCAAGGATGACAGCATGATACTGGTGTCACAGACACTCCCCACTACTTCCTTCCAGCACACATACTATTAACTGGAGGAGAGTGGAAAGAAAAAAGATTTTATTTTTAAACTTTCTCTTCTTATATGAATCTAATTCCATATGCTCTCCAGGGGCAGGATGAAATTCAGGGCAGCACCACCTTTAGAAAGTTGACAGCACTACATGTGAAACTCCCAGGTAATTCAGAGTTGAGGAAAGAATGTTGGATCAGGCAGTAGGTCATGGGGACCTCCTCCAGGCTCTGGCACTGACTTGCTGTGCAGCCCTAGACAAGGCACTTAACTTCTCTGGGTTTATTTCTGCCTCTGAAGTTGGAAGTGACTAGACTAGCTGATTCCTTCTGGCTCTTGCATTCAGCTATCTTTCTGTTACTGATTTCTAGTTTAATTCCTTTGTGGGATTGACGGCAGACACTGTATGATTTCTATTCTTTTAAATGTGTTAAGGTGTGCTTTATGGCCCAGACCATCATCTATCCTGGTGAATGTTCCATGTGATGGCTCTTGCATTTGATGATTCTAAATGTTGCTAATCACACCAGGTATGACGGTATTACCTGGAATTTGATACTGATTCAGCATTATTGTTTTAAAATAGTGTGTTAAATGGAGAAAAAAAGACTAAAGAATGTCAGGGAATGGGACCTAACAGCTCTCTCCTGCACTGAAGTCCCTGAAACCATGGCTCACAACTCAATAATCTCCCTGCTTCCAATATTTGCTCAGAATCCTCCGGAGCACTTAGCTTTCCCCCAGGGTCCTCTGCAGGCCTCCACCCCTGCTGGGCTCACATTTCATGCATCCTGCACACAGGGAAATGCAGTTGCTGCCTGTGTGTGCGGTTTTCTCTGATAGAGTCCAGCAGGGAGGAAAGCCAGCGGGCCCCGTGTGCCAGGCTCCAGCCAGACCCTCTGAGCTTCACCTGCAGTGATTCTGGTTCACGTTTCAGAATTCTGGAGCCAAACTGGATTCAGCCTGAGCCACCAGTAACTTGGGGGTGACTGGAGGGTCAGCATCAAGTGCTGGGGGGAAAAGACAAATCAAGTATCCCCTCTACTGAACATAAGATTTAAAGAAATGGAACAAAACGTTTTAGAGTCTTTCTCTGCCCGGACTAGCAGTTTATAAACACCTCGCTAAGGAATACTGGATGTAGAGTTGGAAGAACCAGACCCCCATCTCTGCTTCTGTGCTCCCCTACATCCCTCTGTCTCTGGGATAAGCAGCTTCGGGGTTCACCAAAGAAAAATCTAGAAATACTTGTTTATTGACTATTCTAATCAGACATAGGCCAAATAGAGAAAGACTTTAAAAATGAATCTTTTTTTTCCTATTTATGCTTTTTATTCTGGCCTATACGGATAATCAATAATCAGGTTTTACCACTAGTCAAAGACACAATATTGCATTTACTGATAGCTAACGTCTAATGCAGATTTCTCCGAAGCACTTAGGTTGAGAATCTAGAGCTGCAAAAAACAGTGAATACTATTTAAACTAAATTGAGTTGACACATTTCAAATGGCAATACTATGACTATACAGGTCAGATTTCAGCCACAACCTAGGCCTAAAATAAGTTATTTGGGAATTACGTGAGACCCTTGGTGAACACCAGCCCTAAAATTTAGCAATGTGATGCTTTCATAGCAGAGTGGAATCTGCTATTTACTCTACCTCAGTGTCAGTCCTGGCTAAATATGTAAAATGTCCTAAGAACACTTTGTTTCCACTTAGAATGTTACTTTTCCCTGGGTCCTTATATTTCTTTATATTTTAGATGTTATCGTTCTATGAGCCAAACTATGTATACATATTCTTAGGTTCTTACACTTTAAAAAGTGACACTTTAAAAACTGGCAATGAATATATTTTATCCCAAATTTCTTCTTTTCTGATCTAATTGCCTCCCCTCTCTAAAAAACCAAACCAAAACCAAAAAACCCTCCTCTCTTCCCGTCAATGGCATCACTGCAGTTACATATTTGTTTACTTTCTGTCTCCTTCACTTGCCTGTAAGCTCCATGAGGGCAGGAGCTGCATCTTGTTCTAACGGGTCCACTGCTCTGGAAGAATTGTTAAATGAATCAATTACTTTCTGTTAAACTTATCTCTATTGCTTATTCCTTTTCAACCCCAAGAAAGTTGGGAAATAGGAGATACGAGGTAAAATTGAATTGTTCTTATTAAACCATATCGATCGTTCTCAAGGCTTAGTGTGCCAAAGAATCATCCAAGGTCCTCTTTAGAATACAGATTCCTGCCTGCCTTCCCCCGTCCCCCAATTCTGAGTCAGTGGGCCTGCGTGTGGCCCCAAGAATCTGCATTTTAAGCAAACACCCTGACTCCTTCTGATACATGCGGTCTGGGCACCACACTTTGGGAAATGCAGACCTGTACCCATAGGGGAATCAGAGGGTCAGGGAAGGAGAAGGCTGGAAGGGATCATGGCAGTGCATTTAGTCCAATCTCCTCGGCCTTCAGATGAGAAAACTGAGGCCTACAGCAGGGCAGAACTTGCCTGAAATCATCTAGTGAGTTGGTGGCAATTTGAGAGGGTCTTCTGAGTAGCTTCATGAAAGCACCCTCTTTGCAGAATCTTCATGATGTTTACTTTGTAGGTTTAACACGTGTCAACCATTTCTTAGGCTATCTTGTTAACATATTTAAATGCCACTTGCTGGTGCCTGGTTTTATCTGGGCAGTATCTCTTGTGTTTGGAGTCTGTTACTATACTAAGTGACACCCATTACCAGAAAACATCCTAGTTTGCTGGAAAATACTTGAAATGACCAACTAATGAGGATGTGAAGTGCATTTTCTCATTAGTAATTATGCAGGCTCTGAAGACAAGCCCAGTATCTATATATACTTGTAATGCTAAATTAAAAGCAACTGTGGGGTACAGAATAGCAACATTTTGAGGAGAAACAAATCAAATGTGACATGTTTTGACTGCACTGATATACAATGATCTGAGCTCACTTTTGAAGGAGAGAAGTTTGGCCCAAAGGAGAAGAAAAGTTCCCAGAGCCAGGAACGCTTCACAGAGCGAAGAGCTCTCTTTCTGGCCTTGAAAACCCCCTTCCCTCTGTGACTTGGAACAACTCCTCCACCTCCCTTTCCCACAAATGAGGAAAATGCTCACTTACTACCTTAAAGCCACATAGGCAGGTACAAGATTAGAACATACCTGCCCGGCAAACATTTTCTCATTTCTCTGATTCACTGGGGGAAGGTAGCATCTTTAATAAACTGTTTTGGTCAAGCCAACTGTCTGACTCAAAACTGACAGGGCATATTCTTATTTAAAATGTAAAATTATATATACCACTATGATATAGATTAGGCAGGAATAAATGAAGAAGAGACTTTCATTTTTCACTTTATTCACTTCTAAATGGTCTGCCTTTTATAAATTACTCTTATTGTAATTTTTAAAATCTAATAAAGCTTCTATTAAAAAAAAAACTAGTATATTGCCATTAAACAGAAGTGGCAGTATGGTGAAAGAGAAACATATTACTTTGAGTGATGAGATTTGGGTCTAACCCTAGCTCTGCCACTGACCTTAGGCAAGCCACTTAGCCTTTTTAAGCCTTTATTTAGTCTTCTGAAATATGGGTTTTGGATTAGATGACCTCAAGATCACCTCCAGTTCTATGAATTAATAAATAAAAAACTTTAAGGAGAAGGTAATATGAAAATTGAATTTCAATGAATGACATTAAAAAAATGACTGAAACCATAAATTGTACCACATAAACTGGGTTTAAGTGAAATTATGTAAGAATGTATGTGATGGTGCCTGGCTCAAAGTAGGCATTCAATAAATTCATTTTGCTTCATTCATTTTATGCTAATTTTTTTTTAAAAGAGAATGAAGCAAATTCAATCTTGTGAAGTAACAAGTTGTTTAACAACACATATTCTTATATGTATATGTATATATATTCACTTGCATTTAGGGACAGTAAGGTAAACCCTAGAATCATAAAATCTTAGCGTTGGAAGGAAATTAGTATCAGCCAAAATAACCTCTCTCCTGTGAGGAACCCTGTTATGTGTTGTCCTTACATAAGGACAACTTGTGTTGATGAACTCACGCTTCCACAGCAGCTCTTATAGCCAGGAAAGTTCTTCCTTGCCCTCAGAGTGAGCTGGAAGGGCCCCCTCCTTCACCCTCTAGTTCTGCCCTTGGGAGCAACAGTCCTCTTGGCGACAGGGCCAAAGTGTGACCTAATCCTGCCAAATCTTCTCCCTTTCTGTCTACGTATTTCCATTTCCTTCAACCATCCCTTTCGAGTTTCCAGAAACAGTGTATCCACATACATACACTGGATCCTCTTAAATCCCAGCTTGGAACTGAACTCCATCCTTGAAGTGTGCACTGACAGGACAGAGTCCGTGGGACACCATCAGCTTGGTTCTAGCCCCATGCTTCTACTACTGAGGTCTAAGCTAATTTAGCATCCCTCCCTTCCACTGCACACTTTGTTGGTTCTTACTGAATGTGTATGGAATAAACTCCTGAGATCTTCTTAACATGAACCACTGACAGGCCAAGGCTCTCCCATTTTAAAAAATTCTAAATGCTGAGCTTCACACTTATTTTTGTGACCTTTCTTCACGATGGTTTCAGCCCATCCTGTTCCAGCTTGTCGAAATCACTCTGAATGTTGACACTGACATCCATCATATTAGCGATTCCTCCCAGCTTTCTGTCATCTGCAAATGTGATCAGCATGCCTTCTCTGCCTTCATCCAAGTTTTTGATGAAAACTCACTGTATTTTATTAAAAGAGACTTTTAATTTAATTGATTTGGGTCCAATTTTTGATAATTTTGTAAAGCTATCTAAAAGCAGGAGAATCCAAGCTATGAGGTTCAACCCAATTCCAAAACAATGCAATTAAAATAAATACGCTTTACAAAATTGAGCCAGGCCCCAAAGGTAGTATCAGTGTGACCCAGACTCTGGCATGGTCAATCTGTTATTTTGGGCAAAGCTAACAATTAAATTGGATAAATGTTTGTTGATGAGGATGATGACTCTAGTCTAACACCCTGAATGGTGCAGAAGCAAGCAAACACAGTGGATTGATTTTTCAGTGTGAGGCAGTTCCCAGCTGGGACAACTCAAAGTACGGGGTAGGGTTTGCCTCTGAATAACTAATTAGGCCATGTAGACCAATAATTGGATAATTTGGGTCCCCCCCAACCCACCAAATCACTTTGTGGACTAAACCTCTGGACTGGCCATCAATAGTGATTTCAAATGCCCCAGAGCAATGTCAGATTGTGTGCTGTAGCCTCAGTGAAGGCAGTGCCAAGAAGCTTCATTAATTCAGATGAATTGCATAAGGGAAGGCCAGAGTTGGCTCATGGAAAAGTTTTTATTCCCAAATGCTTTTCTATCACCCACTCTCACTGAAACCAGAGATGCAACGAATTATGGTTTTAAGAGCACAGACTTTGGGGGCCAAATTGGGCCCACTTGGCTTCTAATTCTATCTCTGATACCTATTACTATGTGACCTTGGGCAAGTCAGTCCTTTAGCCTTTCTCAGTTTTAATCTCATCTATGAGAGATCATAACACTTACCTTAGTGGTTTTGCTACATAGCACCTGACATGTGTAGTGTTTATACTCATTAGAACGTTCAACAAAGGATAGAATAAGAAGTTTTGGTCAAGGAGATAACATACAGGGCACTGTGCTAAAGCTTTGACAAGTATCATCTTATTTAAACTTCCCAGAAACAACCCTGGGAAGTAGATATTACTACTATTACTCCATAACACAGATGAGGAAACTGACACATTAAAAGATTTAATCAGTTGCTCAAGATCACCCAACTAGTACATGATGGTGTTGGGATTTTAATCAAGGCCTGCATGGTTCCAAAACCTAAGCCCTTAATCACTGCATTATTCTGTTAGACTATTATTTGAGACTTGACTTCAGTCAAGAGATGCTACTTGTAATCAGAGTAAGAGTCCTCAACCTTTGATTCTAAGGGTCTACCATGCTTCTCATATGAAGTCTTGTGCTCAAGTGTGGAGAGGAGGCTTCACAACCTACAGTGAGGGAGGGGATGAGGGAAGGAAGATCACAGCAGATACACAAATCACCCCTTCACTTTTGTCAACATTGCAGCCTAAAAGGAGGGCATATGGCAGACACTCTCACACTCTTGGCCAGCCCTTCAACCAGAAGTTTGAAATACTGATTAGACCTGGAGAGGGCAATCTGGTAGCTGCTGCCAAGCCAAATCAACCAACTGGGGATCCCTGGACTGGTATCTCTCTTATCTGTGCGTAAACTGTATTTCTAAGTTTTCTTGTCTTACGGTGGGATTAACCATTCGTACAGTTCATGTTTCTTTCAATGGTTAGATGAGACAAAGTACCACAATGCCTAGCATGTAGAAATTGCTCAATGATTGAGATCTTTTTCCTTTCTTTTCTTCTTTGGTGAGACCCTGTCTTACTAGAAGTCTGCTTTTCTAAGTCTCTTTTAAAACTGACTTCCAGTAATGTTTATACCTTTGCTCAGAAAATCCTTTCTCATCATTCTTCTTTGTGTTATCCAAATTTCTGGGAATTTGCAGGGCTCAAACTGATGATATTTTACTATATCCCATATGAAATAAAAGTGTTAATATATTTTGGTTGGCTTAAATAACAACACTGGTAATCATTTACAGTTTTCAAATGTTTTCTCAACCGTCATTCCTGTGTGACTGATGTTCAAAACACCCCTCTGAGGTTAACTATTGTAATCATCTCCACTGTAAGGATGAGAAAGCCAACAGCAAGAGCCAGGTGACCCAGGCAGGAAGCAGCAGAGGTAGCATTCCATCCCAGTCCTCCTGACACCTCCCGATGTCAAGGCCAGAGTTTGCTCCTCTCCATCAATGGTTTAATCCCTCAGTATAAGCAGTAGGTCAGTCAATGCCGGTGCAATTGGGTAAACTGTTTAAGGATAACTTGAAGCTTAACCAGATGGTTTGGTCACAATATGGAAAAAAAAAAAGTAGTCACTTTGTCTAAAGCATGAAAGAAATGTACAAATTGTAATTCACCTGTGCATATTTTCATTGGCACAACCATCAGGAATCCTGCAACAATGGGTATGACAGGTGCAGCACGGTCAGGGTCATTTGTTAAGGCATTTAGAGATTCAATAAGGCAAAAATTATTTGGTGCAATGGATGCACTGGAATTGCTAAGTGAAGTGAAAAGTAGAGAAAAGGTATGAAAACGGTTGAGCACAGTGCCAGGCACGAAGCCATTCAATCCACTCATTACTATTATCATGAATAGAGACCCTGATCATTCATTCAAGAGCAAGACATCATAAAACTTACTCTGGAATAATCGAGATCTCTGGGCGTTGAGTCTGTTAAAGCTCGGACGAGGGCATTCATCATACAGATTGGAGGAGAAGGTGGAGAGGGCTGAGAGGCTTCCTGCTGTAATGGGCTCTTTGGTTTGGAAGGCAGCCGACCTCTCCTTCCTTTCAGACTATCTGTACGGACGACTGATACCGAGAGAAACAAAGAAAAAATGTCTTCAAAGATATCCATGAACAGCCATAAATCACAAAAAGGAATCAAAACACTTCACAGTTGAGCAAATCATTAATGAGACCAACCATTTAAAAGGGGCAATAAGTTTGGAGTAATATCCACACAACGATTTAATGAGAGTTGAAACAAGCAGCATAAAAGCCACCCCATACTTACATTTGGTAATGAATTAGCCCTAAAAGTCTCCTTCTCAAATAGAACAAAGATGTATGTACACAAGCTCTCTATTGATTTTGAGAAATTAGAATAAGTAGACCTCAGCTATTTTTGAACGTAAATATACACCATAAAAATAAAGTGTTGAAAAGAAAGGGAAACTAGGAAACTTCACCATTCTAATGTAAATATTAACTTTTTCAGTGATATCTGAGAATATTTATAAGCAAGCTGGACAAAAAGCATTATATCCATACCTTCTTTAACCATTCCGACACCGAGACACTTCTGAAATCGACAGTACTGACATCGGTTTCGACGTCTCTTGTCTACAGGGCAGTTTTTATTTGCCAGGCAAACATATTTTGCATTTTTCTGCACTGTTCTCTGAGGAAATACAATACAGAGATAGTCAACTAATAGTTTCTGGAAAGAGGTAGGACCTGACAAGATGTATTTTAATTACAATGTGAAAAGCGACAGTGCAATTCGTATAATTAGATAAATTTAATTTCCTAACACGCTAGCCTGCAGGAAAAACAATTTTATTAGTGTTAGCTGCTGACAATGAAAATCATCTCGGATTGTTCTGAAGCAAGTCTCAGGAGACACCCAAGTCTGAATGATAAAATCATATCTGAAATTACCAGGTCAACATATCATACCTTGGAGGATTAGATTCACTTTTAATATCCCTTTGGGAACAATTTTCTACTTGTTCCACTCCCCTGATTATTGCTGACCTTATTAAAATAAAATCAAAATTATCTGGGATGTACTTTGCTGGATATCACTATTGTAAGTCAAATATCACAGAAACTGGCTTTGTTCCCCAATAGAGATGAAATCATAAAAAGCAAAAACGAGGACTTGTCTAGTTATAACATATAGGAAATAATGTTTTAACGCAAAAAAAAAATCACTTAATCAACTTGTGTAGTGTATTTTATTTTTAAAAGAATGGTAAACTGTCCATTTCTCATTTTTGAAAGCAAAATCGTAAAACGGGATACTAAAAACCGCTATCACATCCAAGAAAGAAAAAAAAAAAAACCAACCAAACAAAAAGAATGAGATAAAAGAAGGAATATGAGAGCCATATATTTTCAATGAAAATTCCCATTAATTGGTTATTTCATAAATGAATATTGACACAGATATCAAAACAGCCATACTGTAAAAGATGTATCATAAAACTTGGGCCTGGGTATAAAATAATGTTGTATTCTTCAGAATCATGTATAATTTAAAAATGAAACATGAAGAAATAATAAAGGATATTTTATGCTCCAAATATAAGAGAATGCTTGATTTTTTTAAAAAAATTAAAAACATTTGTGCAAATGGATGTGTATTTACCACTCATTCAGAAATTACCTGAATATATTCAACTCCAAATAGAGCAGAAAGTTGGAATTTATTTGGTAAGCCTGGGCTGCATAAAAAAAAAGAAATCCAGGTAATTTGGGATTGGTGATCTATTTTGTGTCTAAAATTCTAAATAGATTTACTTTTTAATTTTCAGCAATTCTCAACCCCCTTGTATCAGTTTTCACTCTATCACCTTTTTTTTTTAATCACCTTTTAATTTCATTTTAAGAGATCATTTCTAAACTGCTTATATAAAATTTAAAGCCAGATACATTTTCCCTGCTTTAGCAGGTGATTTTAGTTTAAAATGCAAAATTTCCAAAACACAAACATACTTCTGAGGTTTCCACCATTTAAATTCGCAGCAGTTTGTAAGGGTAGGAAACTTGTGTTTCCTAAATGAAGCTCTCTTTCATTGAACATGAAGTAATTTAAAAAACTCTACTTCTTGCCATCGTCCTCAAGGATATCCCAGTTTCAGTGCTGGTGGCATTTTGCTTCAGGTATACGTTTTCCCAATAACCTCAAACCTTCCCCACATTTGTGTATGCCTGCACAATAGTTTAAGGACAGGGAGAGATCGTTATGGTTCAATCACTGAATTCCCATCATTAACTGCACTTCATGTCACATTTTTAAAGAATTCAATTTAATGGTAGAAAGCCACTGGGTAAAACCTGCTCCCGTTCCCTTAATTAACGGATCTGTGGGGTGGTTCTCCCTTATCCTACCCCTACCCTTTCAAGTATAGATTTGTTTTCAAGATATTGCTACAGAAAAAGGATGCTGTTGGGGAACACTTAATTGACATTTCTAGACGAGGAATGTATCACCACTCCTGTATTTTGGTCAATTCAGGGGTGATTATATTTGTGGATTACTTGTACTTCTCTTGTTTTTCTTTCTTTTCCGCCTTTCAGCTGCCCATTTCACTGCCTTTCAGCATTTCCGCTGAAATGCTGTAAAAAGCAAATCTGCTAAAGGAATGCAGTTACTTGAAAGTAAAGCTTGTGTAGTTAAGACAGAAAAAAACGGCTAAACCGACGGTTCTACATTTAAAACATCATAATCCTGCATACCTCCTGTATGGCATTTAACATACTGCAAAATCTTTCCACAAGCATTTTCTCATTTATCTGCAGAAGTTAATCACATGATTCCTAGCTCCAGATCAAAAATAACTGTTGCTTGTTGGTATGTATACCAATGCACACATGTGCATTTTTTAATAAATGTCTGTATTTTCATTTATAATGAACTATTCTTTTATGGCCCTTTAAAGCTTATAAAGTGCTTTCATAAATGTTTTCTCTCATTTAATACTCACAGCCTTTCTCTGAAATTTATTCACCTGATAGGGGAACTGAGGCCTGGAAGGAAGTGTCATGCCCAACATCATAAAATTGGTAGGTTGACAGGTCAAGGACTCCTATTTTAGTGTTCTGACTCCAATTCCAGCATGCTCCCAGATACATCCTATTGGCCTCCCAAATCCTCATTATCCAATCAGCATCCAGCTTCTCCTCTCCCTCCACCCTGCCCAACACTGAAGGCTAGGAAGTGATTATTGAGCATTCGGGGGTTTGCAAATGCCTGACATAAGAGCCAGGGGAGTGAGGAGTGGGGAGGGTGGCACAGAATTAAGTGTCTGAAGAATTCTGGGAGTCAGTAGCAAAAGTAGAGCTGCAAGAGAACAAGGCCTGTTCCCCCTGAGTGGTGAGAAGAGCACTGAACTCAAGAGTCAGGAGAAACCAGCTGGAACTGTCCCCATGTGCAACTAAATCACCTCTCTAGACTTCAGTATCCTCCTGGGCAAAATAAGGGGGAGGCTGAAGACCCTCCCACTATAAAATTCTCCTTTGGGTCTCTGAGATAATGAAGAGTGTCCCCACTCTGTGTGGTACACTCAGAAGTGGAGTGGAATGATGAGACCCCAGCTGCTATCTTCTACAGAGCAAGCTGCCCCAAACTGCATCCACCAGCTGCCCCTGTCTATTCTGCAGCTGCAGAGCTATGAAGAGGGCAGGCACGTTGAGGTCATGCAAACATGAGTTTGCATCCTGCCTCCATCTCACTCTCTGAGTGTGTGTCCAGGGGCAGTTAACCTCCCTGAGCCTCCATTTCCTCATCTATGAAACAAGGATAATTAAACATTCAAGACGCAGTTAGTAAAAATAGCTAGTGGGTGACCAAAATTCAATGTCAGTTCTGTTTGAGTCTAGAGTCCTAGCTCTTACTAGGAGGATTAAATGAGATACAAATACCCAGGGCCTGGCACACAGACTCTATTCCCTCAGATATACTGGATGGACAGAATAGGAACACAGTGAGGTGTTTGCATTTTGAGGTCACAGATCCCTTTGCGAATCTGCTGAAAGCTCTCTCCATAAAAATGAGCAGGAAGTAACGCCAAGTCAGGAAGTTCACAGCCCCCTCAAGCCCGTCTGGGCCTCCTGTAATGGACGTCAAGTTAAAAAACCCTGAGAAAGTGGGTGTGAGGGTGCTAGGAAAGGCTACTGAAATGCACAGTATAACCATTACACCTCTCAAACCGGGAAGGGCCCGCTTAGACGCTCACTCGAGCGGGTGTCTGAGGAAGCTGGCTGCGGAGGGGAGAGGGAGCCGGAAGAGGCGAGCGCTCACCTTGAAGAAGCCCTTGCAGCCCTCGCAAGTGCGCACACCGTAGTGCTGGCAGGCGGCGTTGTCCCCGCACACGGCGCACGTGCCCTCGCCCGACGCCGAGCTCCTGTTGGGCGGTGACGGCAGGCTGGGGCTCTCGCCCAGCAGGTTGGATGCGGTGGGGGAGGCCGTGAGGCCGAGTGGCGGGAAGGCCAGCGCGGCCGCCCTCTTGGCCAGCGGCAGCCCATACGGGTGGCCCTCGAGCGCGGCTGCCTGGCTGCCTGCGGCGGCGGCGGCGGCGGCGGCGGCTCCCAGCGGCAGGCTTAGCGCGGCGGCGGCCGTCGGGTCGTAGCCGAGGTGGTGGCCGCCTGCGGGGCTGGGCGCGGGCGGGTGCGGCGGCGAGGGCTTGAAGGGGAAGAGCGGGAAGCGCGCGCCTGCCACCGTGGGCACCGCCTTCATCGGCTGGTCGAGCAACGGGCCGGGTGCGATGCAGCCCTGTGCCGAGGACAGCGTGTCGTCCCACATCGCCCCCGCCTGCTGGGGGAAGCCCGGCGTGGTGGGGGTGGACGGCGGGGACTGCTTAAAGTACATGGAGGTGCTGGGCAGCACCTCGTCCTCCGGGCCGGAGGGGGGCGGAATGGATGGCTGCTGCTGGTGATGGTGGTGGTGGTGGTGGTCATGGTGGTGATGGTGGTAGCCGTGCGCGCGGCCCTCCTCCATCTTGATCAAAGGTCGGGTCCCCGACGGCTGCATTTGGTACAGGCAGGAGGGCTTGAGTTCGTAGTTGCTCGAGTAGCCCTCCATGAAGGTACTGAAGCTGGGCAGGGACGTGGTAGCCGTGGCCGTGATCTCGGTGCTGCCGAGGTCCATGGTCAGCTTGGAGTAGTCAGGATTCATGATCTCCGTGGTGTATTCCGAGCCATATGTCTGTGCTGCATAACTGGAACCTGGCGGTGAAGGGCTATACTGGGCTTGCACGCAGGGCATACCTGCAAGGGAGAGGAAAAAGGTCTCTCAGAAGCAAGTCGGCAGTCTTCCTAGCTAATAGGTAGCAATGGACTTGTCACTCTCTAATATGGGAAATAGAGAGGAAGTGACATTCTTTCCACCTTCTAGTAGCATAGACTTAGAGTCCTTCCTTCCCTCCTTCCTTCCTTCCTTCCTTCCTTCCTCCCTCCCTCCCTTCCTTCCTCCCTTCCTTCCTTCCTTCTTCCCCTGGGAAGAAAGTTGAATCCCTGACAAACTGCCGAAGGGGCCACAGGTTGCCAAAACCCAGCCTCCTGAGGACTTCTGTGCCCACCTTCCCTCCCTTGCCCTGTCCTCCACTGTATCTGTGAATTTTGATGTCTTCCCTCATAAGTCGTGTTTTTAAAAGTGGTTTTGAGCCCTAGAGATTAAATGAAGTGACCTCAGCCACAAATTGGGAGGACAAGAAGAAATCCAGTGAAGGCCGTGTTGGTTTCTTTTGGGTGAAAGAGACCACTGGTCCCCCAAGTCACACACTTTGATTTGTAAACCTATGAGTTAGTAAAAGAAAAAAAAAAAAAAAAAAAAGGTGTCCTACATGGGACTTACTGGCCCAGTGACATTCTAACATTTTATGAGTGCCAACTGAGGCTACCCACACACATTGTGGTTGCTTTCTCCCACCCTCTCCCTACTCCTCCAAGCAGGGCTAGCAGCCTGCTCAAACTGGACCCCTGTTGATGATTTCAGCCAGCTAGGTGGTGAGGTAGGAACGTAGGCCCAGGAAATGGACTCGGGGGAGTTTGTACCATCTGCAAAGAAAAAGATCAGCAGCTGCAACAAAACACCCACCAAACCTGCTCTCTGCCATATATGCTATATATGTGTGTGTGTGTGTGTGTGTGTGTGTGTGTGTGTGTGTGTATTTCTCCCCCATTCTAAGAAATAAAATATATCAGTGGCTGCTTTATAACAATAGTTTACAGTCATCCTAATAGGTTAGTTATCTACATATTTTCTTATGACAGAAGAATTAGCACCCCTAGAAAAGAAAGCAGTTTCTTAATAGGTTTAGTTTCTTTCAGCCCCCAAAGCAATGATATCTGGAGTGCTTACTATTGTTCAGAGAGGTTGAACTGGATGAGAAAGCCCTGAGAAATATTGGATCTAGTGGATAATTTATCTAATTATTTCCCTTTCTTTATGGCTAAATATAAATAGTAAACTGGGCAGTTTCTGGTGGTTGGTTTTTCTGAGCCAAAGGAAAACCACGTGCTTAACGTGTCTTTGGAGTCTATGGGGTAAAAGTTGTGACTAACAGAAAAGTGAATACTTCACATTTCCTTTGACATCTTTCTCTTACCCACATTTCCAAATCTGATTGAGTCATACATGTATGGGATGAAATCTTGTAAAAAGGTGTTGAGGGCCTGGTGGAAGAAGCAGTGATGAGGAGAGGCCAGTTCAAGCCTTTATTTCCCGAGTGCCCTACAAACACTCATTAGTTTGAAGTTAAAAGAGCACTTATCCTGCTGTCCAGTTGTTGGGGTGAAATGAAAGGCTAGTCATTTAAAAGAAAGAACACTGCTTGATGTTTCATTTGTTCTCCTCCCTTGGATTTCTCCATGAGTCTTTTCTATCATTCTTCTTTGCCAATCCCTACCTATTGCTCTTCTTTGTGTCTTTCTGAGGTTTCCAGATAGAAGATGAGCTTGCTGGGACTGAGTTCTATTTATCTGCATCTCTTTGGCCAGGC
Organism: Balaenoptera ricei; assembly: GCF_028023285.1. NCBI lineage: Eukaryota > Metazoa > Chordata > Mammalia > Artiodactyla > Balaenopteridae > Balaenoptera > Balaenoptera ricei. The sequence continues at coordinate 90,859,718 of NC_082644.1, read as the reverse complement.
ACCTGGTATCCCTTTACCAAATGCATAAAGAGGTATTACAAGCCAAACCTGCAATCCTTTCTTTTGCCCAAATCAAATTTACTCCTTGGTTTTCAGCTCAAATGCTTTCTCTCTTTCCCTTTGAGCTTCAATAATCCAAATGTCTGCACCCAAATGATTTGCGTTTTATACAAACAAAAATGATTTGCATTGTTCGAAATGATCCCATAACTTAAATGCATTAGCATTAAAAGTAGAGCAAATATGAAGACATTAAAATGTATAAAAGATCGAAATCTGTTGGTGTATTTGCATTTTTCTCAGGAAAAATATCTTTGAGCAATACGATTAATTTAATCTGGCTGCTCCACTAGGTAGCAACAGGGTGTGGTATCCAGAGGAGATTCGTGCAAGGAAGCCACCTGTGCCGTGAAATTCTCGGCCAGCAGTCACTCGCTGTCCTGGCGCTGGGCAAGTCGACCAGCCTGCTTGCTGGGTATGTGGCTCCCCCACCCACATATCCCAGCCCGGGAGGAATAAGGGGTCGTGCCTTCAGACCTACCTGGAGGATATCTTGCGCGCTGAATGGTGGGGCTGGGGGTCTCTCCAGCGGAGGCTGAGAGTGGAGGAGGCGAGGACGTCCGGCAGGGCGAAGCGGCGGAGGTGCTGCCCGGCTCCGCTGAGGGTCCAGTCTCAGGGCTGGGGCTTGCCGGGCTGCGCTCTTCCGCAGTGGGCTCTGCGGGCACCAGGAGAGAGGACAAAGGTCACAGTGAGACCACGCTGGGTCACCGCGGCCTGGACTGGGCGTACGGCGGTGAGGGTTGAAGAGATCTCTAGAAATGCATTAATTACAAAAGAATTAGAAGGGTAAGAAAGCGGTGCTTAAGGTGACCGGAGTCCCCGGGCAGCAAGCATCACAGCGCCTTGGGGGAGCCGAGGAAAGGCTGTCCGCACTCACCGCGGTTTTGTGGTTGCCGAACCGAGGCTAAAAAAACGCGCAGCCAGTCGTCGCCCAGAAATTAATCTATCTGCCCCCACAATTGGTTCCAAGCTAACGATGTCATGAAAACCGAAGAATGGAGAACACTTGAGGAAGGAGTTCCGCCCGAATCGGAGTCTGTGAGTGTGCACGAGCGGAAAATATTTTCCAACTTCACCCGCCCCCACCCCTCAAATACAAATTTTACACGTTGCATAGGAAAGGCACAGGGTCCGGAACGAATGCATGAATGCCCCGAGGAATTAAGAAAGTCTGCGCCTTTCATTCTAAATGCTAATGGAGCTTCGCCTCTATTAGCCGCGAGTTTCGGGGGCCAGGGGTCAAGCAAACAAAAGGACACAGTGGAAATAGGCCGGCGCTGGAAACGAGGCACAAGGCGGTTGGCGTTTGCGGCTGGTGGTGAGAGGGGAGGGAGGCCCCCTGCGCCCAGCGGGCGGTATCCCAGAGGGTGGGCGACTTCGAGGCTCGGGGCCATCCGGCGACCCGGAGGGGGGCACATTCCGGAGGGCGCCGAGAGCGGCTCTGGGGCGAGCGTCTCTGCGCAAAGCCTTAGCGAAACTTTGTAGCTAGAAGCGCATTTCGGCAGGCCTCGGGTAAGGATCCCACGGCCCCAAACTCCGGCCTATAGCGCCCCCTTTGCCCGGACCCACTCGCAGCTTAAGGGATGGGAACGGGGACTCGGAAAAAAAAAAACCCAAACTACCAAAATTCCAAAAACCTCGGGGGTGCGCGGGCCGCGGGTGTCGGATAAGTTTCGTCTCCCGCCGCCCCTGCTCCCCGGGCTTGCCTGAAAGGAAAGAGGGTATCGGAGCCCCCAGATCCGGGGAGCCCTCGACGGCCAGGAAATGGGGGATTTCCTTGCCATCCCCAACCCCAGCCCCAGCTGATACTACAGAAAGCCTGCGCTCGCCCTAGCGCAGGCAAGGGCGGATCTTCCCACGGCTGTAGCTTGCGCTTCCCGTCACTCCCGCATCTTCAGTGGGAGTCTCTGGCAACCTCCCACCACCATCTCCAGGTGCCCGCATTCCCGCCCTTCTCCGCGGCCTTTCAAGCGGAGTCTTTCTCCAAGGATAGGCCTCTGACTGGGGTGGTCGAGGGTAGCGTCTCCCCAAGGAAGGGGCTCCTCTCGAGCGCCCGGCGTTCGCGGGGAAGAGCCACACCGCACTTCCTACAGCCGAGCCGAGCGCCCCTCGGCTCTCTCCCCCCACCCTTACCCCCCCGCCCCGAAAAGACCGGTTACCTAGGCGAAGCCTCAGCGCCTGGAAACACGTTGCTCCGCTCCCGCTCGCGGCCGCCGTGGCCGGGAGCACGGAGCCTCGGGGTTGTAAATTAGGAAGAAATAACTACCTCTGTCAAAGCCCCTTTCTTTCTCGTGGGCCGACGAAAGGAACACCCCCGTGTTCCCCTCCCCGTGGTGAAGTGTGTGAAGGAAACCGTGAAACGCACCATTGTGACCGGGGCTCCTCCACGGAGTTTCCAACCCTGGGGAGCGGGGGCGGAGGTTGGGCGGGGGCAGGAGGAGTGGAGAAGAGACCGACAGAAAGGGAAAGACAGAGATTCTCAGAAAGACAGAGGGAGAGGAGACAAACCGCGGGGGAGAATTTCTGCGAGCGCACGGTCCCAGGGAAGCGGGGGTGGGGGTGGGGGGTTGGGGGGTTCGGGAGGAGGGAGCGGGTGTGGAGGCTGCTGTGGCCTAAGGGGTCTTTGATATTCACATTACGAGCGTCTTGCTCGGATAAGAGAACTCGAATAAACTCAAACTTCATTCATTGTGCTCAGCAGCCGCGTTAGCCAGCTGTTCCTTTCCCCAGCTCAGTTCTATAAAATATTTCTCCGTCGTGGGAAAAGAAGATTCAGGATTGGATTCGCGATGAAATGACTGAAGGGCGCCCTGTACCTCTCTCCTGGCACCCTAGGGCTCTGGGATAATAGCCCGAGATTTCTGATTACCCTACTCCTTGCAGCTCTTCCCTCTGGAGAATCCGTGGGCATAATAAATGAATGACAATCTCCAAGAACGGTCTTTGGAATGAAGGGACAAATGCTTTCTCCCTCACGACTGACCCAAGCTTCCAACAGGTTCTAGAGGTGCCTTTGGAAGTCAGCCTCCGCAGGCTGCGCCCGCTTGACCGCTCTCCTCTCACCACCGAGAACTTTCATTTCTATGAAGAGTAAAACACTACGAGCAACTTCTCCAAAAGCGCGAGTTCTGTCAGTTAAGAGTAAAACACGCCTCTCGCATACCGACTCAAGGCCCGGAGGAGAGGGACACCGTTCCCACGCGTGTCGGGGCACTGGGGTCGGCAATTACACCCGATTACCTCCGAAGGGAAAAGTGTAAACGGGCAAGTCGGCGACTCCAGGCAGACGTGCCTGGTGGAGCCCCAGGCTCATTTCAATACAATAAGCCACATTCCTACAATTACGCCCTCTTTCCTGAGATCCTCGGAGCGCCGCTGCAAACTCCGGCCGCTGCTGACCAGGCCCCTTCCCTCCCAAGCTTCCTCCCAGTCAACCATCTCGGAGTCACCATTAGGCATATTAACTTGGACCCACCGGAGCCCCTATTTTCAATCCTAGTTAAAAGGCAGGAAAATTACTGCCGTTCATCACCGGAGCTGCAACTCCCTGCCGCTGCCGCCGCCGCCGCCTAGAGCATCATTACCATGACAACTAGAGCCGAAATACCCTGAATTACATCGCTGGAGCTGCTACTGCACAAATCCCGGTCCTCCTCTTTGTTAGAGGCTTTTCGCCTCTTTGGGTAGGGAGAGGAATCCCACAAGCTCCAGAGATCCCCGCAGGCCCGCTACGGGGGAAAAGTTTCAGATCAGAACCCGCCGGCGACTCCGCGAGCAAAGCCGGAGCGAGGAGGCGAGGGGGGAAAACCCCACACTCAAAGTTGTCAATTTCAGAAGCTAAGCTTCCCAGCGCGCCAACTTTTTAGCAAGTCCCCCTATTAACTGAGCGAATCTCATACGTACTTGTGTGCTGTGGCGGTTCCGTCTTTAGAGCGAGTTTCTAGAAAGCTGCCCCGAAATCTGCACTGGGGGCGGCGGGGGGGGCGGGAGTCACAGTTGCTGTCCCGGAAGGGCTGCGGTGTAGAAGTCCAGCGGCTCCCAGAGGCAGTGAGCTGCTGGCAGGGGATGCTGCGATCCCGACTCATGGGAGAGCGCCGCCGAGGGGTTCCGCGGGCGTCCTGGCTCGGGCCGCGAACAGGGGGTAGGATGCCGCTTCTGTTCCCACCTCCACAGCCACCGCCGGCGCTGTCAGCGTTGCAAAGTGAGACCGGGAGGGGCGTCCGCCTGCCGCGCAGCGCTGCACCCGCGAGGGCGCAGGGCGAGAGGGGTGTGAGCGCGCGGGAGAGAGTGGAGTGTGTGTGAGGAGCGTGTGTGCGCGCGTGTGTCTGTGTGTGCGAGTGAGGGAGCGGGTGTGAGCTTGTCTGTGTGTGGGGAGCGGAGGAGGAGCAGGAGCTGGAGGGGTGGGGGGCGGGAGGCAGGAGACTCCGCTCTCCCGGCTGCGCGTTCGCTCTCTCTCTCGGCACGTCATTTATGCCACAGGAGCCCTAGCGGCCTCTCCATAGAGTGCCTGGAATGCGAGACGTCAATGTGACGCCATGGGACGCTACGTCACCCTCCTCCTCCCTCCCCTGGCCCAGCCGGTTCCGCGTGTGCGAGGGAGGGGGTGTGTGTGCATGTGTGCGCGCGCGCGTTCCCCGGCCATTTGCAGGGCAGCGCAATGGAAACTGTGCCGCGCGGCCAGTCCCGGCCCGGGGGCCTTTCGGACTCGCGCTGCCAACCCGTTTGCAACCGCGCTGCTTGCCCGGGCGCTATTCTGTAAGAGGGTGCAGCGGCCCGCCCGCGGGTCAGGCGGGACCGCCCAGCTGTCAGACTCGGGTGGAGTAGAGTTGGAGGAGTGCTACTGGCGCGCCTCCGAGGCTGCCCCGAGGCAGGGAGCCAGGGCGAGGGGGTAAGAGAGAGGACAGCTCTTCCGAAAGGGAAGGCTCAGCCAGCCAGCTTCTCCGAGTGACCTGGCAGCGGGTGCAGGAGTCAGGCACCAGTCCGAAGACTCCCAGAGGTGCAGCTGCTCTTTCCCCAAGCAACAGTTCTAAAGCTTGTTTACGTCTTTCTGGCTCCCTGCGCCTAGGCTAATCTCTCTCCTCCTCCCATCATTTGCTGGGTGCGTGTTTCGCACAGGGATACCGATGGCTCTGGAAGATAAGGTTTTATTTCTTTACACTTAAAGTGTGGGTTTCCTAACGGGACTTTATAACCCAACTAAGTGCACATCCGTCATCCGCGCGCGCTGCAGCCGAAACTACTTATTGTGTGTAAAACAAACACACACGTGTTGAACAGCTGAGCGGGTCTGACTTGCAAATCACCCCCTCCCATCAGAAATGTAACTCTCAGTTCGCACTTTCACTTTTTGATGGTTGTAGACGGGCCTCCCCTCCCACCTCCCAAATTAAACATTTCGAAATCAATCAACAGGATTTATTAGTCAGTCCCTCGCTACGGGATTTGCTCTGGTCTCCTGGGACACATTTGTTATGAAATGGTGAGCTGAAAGCCTGGGTGATTCTGTTAGGGAGAGCAATTTCTTCCTGGAAGTGATGAATTTAAGTGTGAATTTCTTGCTGAAAACACAAAAAATTTTTATCAGAATTAAAGTCTCCTAGTTCCAAAGGTTGCAGCTGGGTGAAAACAACCTCTTTTAAAAATGATTTTTTGAGGAGGAGAAAGTATTTGAGTGAAACAATGCAGACAGACATGGTCCCCATGTGGTCCGCTTGAATCAGACGTGACATTTATGTCTTTGACCTGTCACAATCTTTGCGTGTGTGTGTGTGGGGCGGAGCACACAATTCAGAATCGAAGGTTCGAGCTACCACAAGAAACTTGGAAACAAAACTAGAATTATACATATGCTATGGGTGTATTTCTTCGCCTCCACTTCCACTTCCACTTCAGATAGGGTGGTGTGGAGAAGACCTGGAAGGGTACTACGAAAGTTGACCTAGCGGACAGGGACAGAGCCTCTGCACTGCCACGGGTTCCAATCCAGTCTCACAAGGAAGGAGGGCGCTGCTACATTGCATCCATTCAAAGGCGGGCGGGTGGGGGTAGCAGGACCTGGAGCCGCGCGGCGCTGACGCACGCGAGGCGCGTGATTGACGCAGGCAATGTTACTAAATTCGGCGGTTGGCCGGGCCCCGCCGCCGCCGCCGCTGCCGCCGCGCGCGCGCGGCAGATAGCGGAGTAGGTTCCCCTCGGTCACCCCCGCCCCTTCTCCATTCAGAGCAGCTCTCGGCCGGGCGGGGCGGGGCGGGGCGGGGCCGGGTGCGCGCGGGGCGGGGCGGGGTGCGCGCGGCCGCGCCGGGATCCGGCCGCACCAAATATAGTCGGGCCTGGCTATTTTTAGCCGGGCCTAGGGCGCCAGCTCGCCGCGTGAGGGGGCGCCCAGACCCCGCGGGGAGTGCGGAGGGGGCGGGGGCGGAGTCGCCATCTTGGACTCGGCTCGACCCAGTCTGGTGACCGGCGACGCTGGGCCGGGTTCGGCGCAGGGGGTCGGGGTGAGTGGGTGTGAGCTGTGGGATAGAGTGGGACGCGCGGGCTGTGACTTGAGCGGAGGGCGAGTCAGGGCGCGGAGCCTGCCCTCAGGGGTGGCGCGGGGGAGGGCCCGGGACGCGCGGCCCATGGGGCGTGCGCGGGTGTGGGACGGCAATCCCCGCCAGCCGGCGGGCCCGGCCGTCCCGCCACCCCGCGGCCCGGCCAGCCCCGAGTCGCGTGGGGGCGGAGCCGCCCGCGGCCACCACTTCCTGAGAGCCGGGGATACCCCTCCCGGACGTCACGGAGGAGCCGAGGCGGCGGTGGCGGCCCGGGGCTCATCTTGCACTTGCATCATGGGTGCAGCAGCAGTTGCTCTGCTCCTTTGTGGCTTTTTCCCCTGTTGAGTAACTGCTTTGTTAAATGAAAATACCATGACGGGCCAGTGTGATCACCAGCTCCAGACCTCAAAGAAAGTGAAGCTGTCAGGCAAGAAGAGGGAGACTCCCCTAGCCGGCTGCGATGGTATCTGGTGGGTGGATGTGTATAGAAGCACTTGACAGTTTCCACGTATTACTTCTTGCCTAACTTTTCACCCCCAAGAAGGTTTAAAAATACTTTTATTTCCATGCTGTAAAAATTTCTTATCTTCTGCACCCCACCCATTCCCCCTTCAATTTGAAATCGCGTGCAGAACTGGAATCACTGAAAAGAACAGTTATTAGGTACAGATTTTAGGAAACAAGACATCTTTCAGTGAATTTGTTGAGTAAACTACATTTTTAAATGTTAATATGTAAAAGATCCTTGCCCACTGAAGGTACTTATAAAGCTTCTAGCTAAGTTTGTTGATATGAATTGGGTTTCCTCAGTGACCGTTTCAAACCGGTGGTCTTATTTATCTTAAATTAAAAAAAAAAATTCCATCCTTGTCTGAATATCTCCAGGTAAAGCAGTTCTCCCTTTGACTCTTGAGTGAATGTGACTTTCTGGACGTTTATGTTGGTTATATGCTTCCCTCGCCCCTTTTTCCCCTCCTCTGCCTTTTACGTCCTTTTCTTCCTGAGTATCGGGTCACCAATCTTTGTTCCTTGACTACTGTGAGGCTGAGGGCTGTTGTCTGATTGCACTGAACCAATCAGCTGGCTTAGTGCTCCGCTGGGTAGGAAGCTGGACTGACTGTTGGAGAGGTTCCAGTGGTCACTGATAAGTGGCAACATTTTTGCACTCAAATGGAAAGTCATGGAAGTAGAGACAAGGCTCTCTTACAAACTGGGACACCATCCTTTGCTTAAACCTAGGGCTGTAGTCATATGCAGTTCTTTAGGTGACCTCAAACCAAGTGAATCGTTCTCTTTTTCAAATTAATATCTATTGTTCTATACTGTTTCAAAAGTCTGATTTACTAAAAGTCAGGCATAATTTTCTGTAAGGCTTATGTAATATGACCATTTCAGTAATATAAAATACCTTTTTGATGACTTTTTTATTAAATGAAACAATACTTTATAATTAAATCTCTTCTTTTGGGAAATCAAATAGAATAAGACTATCTTAGTCTGTGAAATGTGGAAAACTTAACCTGGTTTGGTCCTTTTTCTAGAAGAGGGACATTCATGTGTGGCCTAGTTTACACCCAAAGCAAAGAAAGCAGTTAGTTTCTGCTTTCATGATACTTACGGCAGCCAATCTGTTAAAAATTCTTTCTATGAAGTAACTATTACAGATTCATTGGATAATTATCTTTCATTTTGTTTTGGTTTTGTAGGTGTAGTCTGTCTGCAAGAAAGAAAGTGCTCTTTCTCTTGGAAAATAAAATATGAAATTTTGGGGAAATTTATTGTGTATGATATAAAGCAGTTACTTTAACAAAATGGGATTTAGAATTGCTTTAAAGACTCTTCTGATTAATCACTGACATGTAAATCTTGTTGATTTTGCTAATATGTAAAGAATGATGATGAGTCTTGCTGATACAAAAATTGGGTGAGGAAAGGTGAAATGAAAATTCCAAGCCAGAAGTTGTTACCTAAGGTGAAGATAAGAGAGAAAATTAAAAGACTTGTGTGTAAGTCCATGTTTTCCTGAATCACTATAGAAGTTCTATACTACATTTAAGATATGTATATAAAATTTGGTAGCTTGGGCTGACATTGACTTATACACTTAAATTACTGGGCTCAGGAACATGGGACAATGGTAGTAGTTTTCTGTCTGATCTACCTGCATACCATCCCTTCCTTATCACTTCTATCATTGCCAGATTATTCTTCCTAAAATACGGCTTTTGTTATGTCACTCCTGGGCTCAAAAGTCTTCAGCAGCTGGATATGTCTCCAAAATAAAACCCCAAAGCCTCCACATCCTGGCCTCTTCATTTCCACAGAATTTTCCTATCCTAGTCAAACTGTTACCCTCACTTTTCTTCAGACATCCTTTTACTCTTCCACATTTGTTCATAGTTTTCCTTTTTATGGTGTTCCCTTCTTCTCTGCTTATTGAAATCTTACCCTTCCTCTAAAACTAGTTCAAGAAATGAACTCAGATTGTGCTTTAGTCTTTCATAAAGTTCTTATTTTACTGCCTTCTTTTTGTGCTCTTGTGTCCATAGCTTATTGCCCTGTTGAACTGTAAGCTTCAAAAGCATGTCTCATATATCTTTGAAATTTCTGTGGCACCTAAGTTTAACAGAGATAGTAAATATCCATAAAATATTTCCCCATCTAAATTTGAATATGAAGAGAGAGCAGCCATAATATAAGTAACCAGTTATATGGATTAGGATATTCTTGACATGAATGGACAAAATGATATCATACATTAGTTGTTTTCTTTACCTCAACTTTTAACACTCCTGATTTGAGTATAGTGCCCACCACAAGCCCAGACAGCCACATGGTGATACAAGGAAATTGCAGCTTGGCTTGTACCTATTATAGCCGTGTAGGAAGATTTGCTATGATTTTTTTTTTTCCCTGACAGACTTTTGGTTTGACTGTTCTACAGTCTTTCCCCCTCTTTGTGTACTTTCTCTTATGCTGCTTCCTCTCAATGAAGAATGGGATGCTGTAGGCTAGGAAATGTTAATATCAACTTCTTTTGGGAAAATTTCTTAAGGTTTAAAAAATTGAGAACCATGGCACCTATGTATAACCAGTTAAACATATAAATTCTTGAGTTTCTTATCTTTTCTAAGATATGTTTAAATAGATTTGTATGACACTACGTATATGCAGAAGTAAACTAGGCAAAGAGATTTTGGAATTATGATTTCTTAGAAGTTTTAGAAAGAGGCTCATGTGAATTAGAATATTAATATTTAACAAGGAAAAAGTAAATAATAGATCAGGAAAGACTTTCTATGTTACAGAAAATTTTAGAAAAGAGTAAAAACCAGAGAGGGAAAGATTACTTAATAGTATAAGCGCTAATATTATTTTTTAATCTCATTAAATAATATTTTTCTATCCATTAGTAAATAACAGGACAGGCTTGCAATCTGGTTAAAAAGATAGTTTATTTCTTAGTCATGTTTTCCCCAGTCGTTGGTAAACTCTGGAAGGCCACAGTGATTTGGGAGAGAAAAGTTATTATGCATGTGTGATAAATAAATTCAGGATATTATTTATGCCTATGAAATAAGATCTGCATTTTAGCTAGGGTTGATGGAGCAAGTAAATATCTCTCCACATATAACTACATAGCCCTTTCCTATCACCCAACTCTGAAAAAAAAAAAAAATTGCCTCGTGTACAAGATCAGTTCCTTCAGCATATTCTCCAGGAGTGGGATGCTGTATTTTACAGAAAGCACTAGATTGCTTCTCAGAGGCCTAGGGCTGGTTTTGCTGCCATGAAGCTGCCCAACCTTGGGTAAGTTAATTAATCTTTTGCGGGGGCCTAAATATCATTATCTGTAAAAGGATAATGTTGGGCTGACTATATGATCTTTAAGGATCTTTCAGGTTCTAAAGTTGAATGCTTTTTAAGGCTGGTTAAATGTTGTAAATCATGAGTCAGCTCTGGCCTGGTCTCCTGTCACTACTGGATTGCTGAAGTCAGGAGGCTCAGTAACTCTTTTGTATACTGTACAAATAGTAGTAATATTCGTAGTAATATTATATTAAACTTCTTTGGCCTACTTGATAAATAACTGTAGCCACTGAGTGGGATCTTGGTGGCCTGAGAGTGTTTATGTGTTGCCAGCATCACAGCCTTGTCTTGTCCATAAAGTGGAAACAAGCAGAAACCTGGGTAGTCCAAAAGTCATTTTATATTTAGCTTTGGAATTTGTTTTTGTTCATTCATTTGAATATGGATGAGTCACAAACTGACTTCATACAAATTAATAAACTTTCATTGGAATGGATACTGTTGTTTGCTCCTCCTGTTCTTTTCTGATTCTCACTGCATGCTAAGCATGAATCATTTCTTCTTAAATGTAGCAGCTGAGGCAGAACTGTCCTTTTTGCTTTTTCCTAGAAAAGGACTGGTGATGGTGGGCTTGTAAGTCTTTACATCTCCTTTTGGAGTATAAATAGAGAAAGTGAAATATTGAGAAGGCAGGTCAAAAGGAAAGTACCAAGTAGGTATTAAGTTGGAAAAATGTTAGCAAATCAAACAGGAAGAATACAATAAATTCTGTTTGCAAACTTGCTGGTTTGCTGTTGGATACATTTTTATGGATAAATAAGGGCTGACTTTATAGGCATTGGGAAATACCCGAATCTTAACACATTGCAGATTTATGTATTATCTGAGTTAGGTTTGGATAGTAAAAACATGGTTTGCCCATTAATTTAGGGCTACTTTTTAAATGCCTCTTCTACATATTTAGGTATCTGGTTTCTTACTTAGATCATGTAATTATAACTGATTCTAATTTTTTGCCATAATATGTTTTTCATTATTTGTTACTCATGTTTATAGTTCACTACTGGAAAAATTCTTCCCTGATACCTGTTCTGAATTAGTTCTCTTTTCCAGTTATGTTTTCCTGTTTTATCAATTGTAGTGATGAGAATAGAAAGCCATATTTTAAAGATTTATATTGATACTTTTTAAGTTTAGTAAAATTATTAAATTTTACTCATTTCTAATTTCTGAAAATGATTATCTTATTTTAAATTCATATGTTAAGTCATTAATTTCACTTTTTTAAAACAACAGGGTAACCTGTATACAATTTGAAATCCATTTACCATAGTTTCATGGCACTTTATAGTTGCCAGTTAACTTTTTAGTGACTTTTTGGTGTTTTTTTGTTTTTTTTGTTTGTTTGTTTATTTATTTATTTATGGCTGTGTTGGGTCTTCGTTTCTGTGCGAGGGCTTTCTCCATTTGCGGCAAGCGGGGGCCACTCTTCATCGCGGTGCGCGGGCCTGTCACTATCGCGGCCTCTCTTGTTGCGGAGCACAGGCTCCAGACGCGCAGGCTCAGGAATTGTGGCTCACGGGCCCAGTCGCTCCGCGGCATGCAGGATCCTCCCAGACCAGGGCTCGAACCCGCGTCCCCTGCATTGGCAGGCAGACTCCCAACCACTGCGCCACCAGGGAAGCCCCCTAGTGACTTTTTATATTTAAGTTTTTTGTGTGTGAGAAGCTTCTATTTACCTCAGAATCTTTTAAAATGCCTTTTTGTTTAAATTATCTTGGACATATTTATTTTGGGGGATGAATTTACTGAGCCCACGGAGCAGTTCTTGGCACAGAGTAGGTGCTCTGTAAACATTTGATGAATGAATGAAAGCAGTTTTCAAGAAGCTTTATTCAAAATATTCTATTTTCTTTATCATAACCAGCCTTGTGGCCTTATTAACTTTTCTGAGAGAGTTTCACTCAGGGGTTCAGCATCAGAGAGCAGCAGAGAAGACCTGCTGTACATCACTGTGCTGCTGCTTCTGAAACGCCTGTCCCTCCATTGCGGCTAGACTATAGACACATCTAGTTGTCCATATTGAGGGCAGTACCCCTGAGTCACAGCACTCTGTGACATCTGTGTTTGAACTAACGAATTCAAGTATCCTAAGGAATTATATCACCTTTTGATCCTGAACCCCCTCAAGAGTTAATCTCTGGCTTATCTCTTTATTTCGATGTGGCACTTTTGCTCCGATACTTTCACAAGATGGTGTCCTTCCCTCTTTTCTTTACTGTCTCTACCCTGGGTCTGTATAACCTGTTCATTGGTAAGTTCTTCACTTCTAGTCATAAGATTTCCTACTGTAACCCTCACTTTGCTTTACAGTTCAAGGCCTCTTGTCACTTGTCTACCATCTATCACCCATAGACTGAGGGGCATAAATGTAGAATATTATCTAGGAACTCAAATTATATTTTCTAAACATTTAATATATTAAATCTTAAGATTTAACTTTTGAAAAGGTAATACATTCACATGACTCAAACAACAAAATGTTTAGAAATAAAAAAGTTTCCCTTCCACTCCTGTCCACCATCTACTCAGTTCCTATCCTCCTAGAGTTTTAAAATGCATATCCAAGCCAATACAAATATAAATTCTGTTTTCCTTTCCTTTTTTATACAAATTGAAGCTTATGCTTCCATTCTGCCTTTTTCACTCAACAGTGTATCTTGGTGTTTTTTCCATAACAGTGGAAAAATATATGAGGTGTATTTCACTTTAACACTATGTCTTGGAGATCTCTTCCACATCATTGTGTGGCTATAGCATCATTTATTTAATCAGTACCATATTGATGGACATTTGGGAAATTTTCAGTCTTTTGCTATTAGAAACAATGCTGCAGTAAATACTTTTGTTACATAGATTATTTCACACTTGTACAAATATATTTGTAGGGTAAATTCCTAAAAGTGGAATTGCTGGTCAAAGAGTGTATCTCATAGTGGTTTTATAGGTACTACCAAATTGCCCTTCATAGAGGCTGTATAATTTATACCCCCACCAGAAATGTATAATAGTGCCTGACTACCCGTGTTCTTGCCAACAAAATGTGTTATTGAACTTTTGGATTTTTTCCAATCCAGTGGGTGAAAATTGTTATCTTAGTGTGGTTTTAATTTTTATTTCTTTTAAAGAGTGAGTTTGAATATTTTTTCATATGTTTAAAAGCCATTTGTATTTCCTTTTCTGTGAAGTATCGCTTATATTCTTTTCTTCTTTTGGGGGGGTGGTCATTTGAAAATCAACTTGTAGCTGATGTTTATAATACGGAGGTTTGCTCTCTGTAAAATGAGTTGCATCATCCCCCCTGACCCCAGTTTGTCATTTGTCTTTGCTTGTAGTGTTTTGCCATGTAGATTTTTCTTAAAATGTAGTTGAATTTGTCAGTTTTCTCTTTTATGACTTTTGGGTTTTGTGTCATAGTTAGAAAAGCCTGCCCCACTACAAGGTTATAAAAGAATTCTCTCATATTGTCTTCTACTACTACTTTTATGGCTTCTATTTTACACTTAAGTTTTTTGATGCATTTTTCTTAGTGAATGGTATGAGACATAGGTCCAAATTAATTATTTTCCAAATGGCTACTCAGTTGCCCCAACACCATTTGTGAATAGTCCCTCTCTACATTGTTTCGCTTTTTCCTAGAAACAAATTGATTCATCTACCTTGTTTTTTCACACCTACTTTGCTGTGACTGAATATAAATGCAGTTCTCTGTTTTCCTTCCTATAGAATGCCTTCTTTAATGGCATAGATGTCTTTGCCTTCTACCCTGCTACCTCTCTGCTTACCTCAGCAACACCAGCAGCCTGACAGCCAGTTATTATTTGAATGAATACAGGCTGCTTAGAAAGCTCTCCAGGATTTTCCATGGAGCAATAATGGGCTAAAAAGAAATCTTAACTGTAATCAGTTTCCTTCGAAGAATTTTCAAGCCAGAGATGTCTTCTAACTCTCTCTGGCCATGCTACCCAGCTATTCTAGAAGCTGAAACCCACTACCTGGGTCTTTTACTCCTGAGGCAATCCAGTTCAGATTGCTTCTTTCTGTGCAAATTCACATCATCTGCTACCTCTGCTTGTCTGACAATATGGGATATTACCCTCTATAATTTGGGATAGGGAACCATAATATGCCCAAGAAGTGGTTTGGATTCCCCATCATGCAGTGGCCAGTTCCAGAACCTCATTTACTGGGAAAGTGATTGTGGATGAATGATTTGGGGAACATACATCCTCAATTTGAACTCCAAACAGATTAAGTTTTTTCATCTAGGGAACCTGGGGAAAACCCAGCATTGTTCTACCTAGGGGAGAGTGTCCAAGCAGGCAGATGAAAGTGAATTTACTTGATATCCTTACTAGCACTTTCTAAGCTACTTGGACTAGTTTTATAGCTTTTTGATAAACACTTCCTTCTACTTTGAAACATTGCCCCAGGTGATGTTTCTCTTTCAGACTTGCCAGTTCCTTATTATTGAACCTTTTTGGGGGGTGTGTGTGGCTATTTCTTATCTCTGCATTTAGACTTTCCTCTGATGCTGGTAGTATACTCTGTCCCATACCAATCTGACTTAAAGTTATTTTGGCCAAAATCAATTTTGTCCAAATATAATTTAGTTGAAAGTAAACTGGTCAACTGGACAATTTGGTTAAAACAATTATTTGGTGTGAATATCCTAAGTTATTAATTTTTGAGTAGTGATACTTTTAGTATATTATGGGGTGTTTAAACACTTTTGGTCCATTTTCTAGAGATTTTTCTAATTTCCTTCTTTTATATTTCAAATTAATTTTCAACTACAAGAGCACTTTGTTGCTTGTGATACCAAAAGGTTAAGACAACCTAGCTGCCCAACAATAGCATAGTTGGACAAACTCGATCTTAACTACAAGGCAATAAGAGGTTAATTGGAACAACCAAAACATCGAGGGATAAGATAAAAACATGTTTCCATTATTGGGTTTTTTTCCCCTCATTAAAAAGGCAGTGTATGTGCAGTACAGGACACTCAGAAAAAATGTAGATGAGTAGAAGGACAAAAGGAAAAAAAAGCCATAAATTAATTTACCCAAGAATAACCAACGTTGTCCTTTCCTATCTTTTCAAATGCATTTTATACACATAAACTCTGCATACTGTTTGTAATCTGCCATTATTTAAGCATTCTCCAATGATTGATTAGTCACCTTTGTCCAGGTTTAGGCTTTGGTTCCTCTCGGCCTTTTGACCTGCAACTGTGGGCCAGTCCACTTTAATTGGGAATAGATTGCCATTCTCTTTTTCCTTCTGTCCCTGAAGCCTGCTGAGATCCACAACTAGCCTGGGCCCCAAAGACACCCCCCCTGCTTTATTTAAGTGAGACAGTTTGTAAATTAAGCCATTCTGCCAACCCTTTCTATGTATTTACAAAAGGGTCCCTGTGGAACGCTCTGATTATCTATAAAGTAATTTTTGGAGTTCATGCTTGATGTATATTATGTGTATAAATATATAAATTAGATGAGAATAATAAAGAGAGGGTAGGAATTAGATTGGCTCCTGACTAGAATAAAAATAAGGCAGAGAGATCCATTGTCACTGGAGGGAAATTATTTAAATAGATTTTCTCTAAATCAGGGTTGGCAGATATGTGCTATGTGTTGTGCGCAAACTTGAGTACATGGTAGACATCACTAATCAGTCATGGCACTATTACTTATTGGGTCCAAACTCATCTTTGGATCTTTCTTGAAATGGGATTCTAAGTAGCTGTAGCTACTGGAGTTGCTGTGACAAACCTATTTGCCATTCTTGCTCTAAAATATTGCATTAAAGTTTTTTTTTTTTTTTTTAAATAGTGGATTGACCAAGAAAATTGTAATAAAATGTTTTCTAACTGATAGAAAAGTTTATGATGTCAAATATGGAATGTGACCAAAGAGTAATTATCTGAATTTCGGGCAAAGCACATGCCTCATCGTTAAGATCTTGGAAGCAACATAATAAATTATAGGTTTGTTATGGAGTGAAAACAATGCCACAATAATACTCATCATTATAACTTGCCCATGGTATGGTCATAGTGATTGACTACCCAGCATTAATTCCACCCTAGATGATGAGTCTAAACAGTCATGGTTAATCCCATTTCCTCTGCTAATGAAGGGTTAGGAATGGCCTGTAACCTATTTTGGCCAATGAGATGTGAAGGGAAGCCTGAAGGAGGGCCGGGGTGCTTCTGAGAAAGGTTTTCTTGACCCTAAAAAGAGATAAAAGAAAGAGATGGTGCCTCTTCTTCCTCTGATGCTGTTATGTCTGAATATGATAGCTAGAACTGCTCAAGACATCTTAGGGTAATGAGAGAAACTAGCTTTGGAGGAAGCTGATCTAGAAGATGGCAGAACAGAGAGAGGAAACCTGAGCTCTTGATGACCTTACTGAACTGCTGATTCTATTGTACTTGGTCTGCCTTACCTCTGAACTTCCAGGTCTGTGAGATAATACAGTTCCTTACTGTGTAAGCCAGCATGATCTGGGATTTTGTCACTTGCAGCCAAAAGCATTCTGAGTGGTATACTCACTTTGTCCCAAGCAGATTCATGTCAAACGGTTTTGATTTTATTTTGATGGATTTCCTTTTATTGGGGCTCTTCCCTCCCCTGTCTTATGGCTTCAGAAAGTGGGTGCAGATTTTAACTGGCCAATTCTTGTCTCAGTCTTCTCTAAGGGCCTCTACCCTTAGAGGTTCTTCACAGAAGAACCAGCGTTCTTCACAGAAAGCAGCAAGGAATCAGCCAGCTGCCATCATCTCTTCTGGAGCCTTTTTAAAAAAACATTTATTTATTTTATTTATTTGGCTGTACCAAGTCCTAGTTGCAGCACACGGGATCTTCGTTGCCACATGCAGGATCTTTAGTTGCAGCATGCGGGCTCTTAGTTGCAGCATGTGGGCTCTAGTTACCTGACCAGGGATCAAACCTGGGCCCCTGCACTGGGAGCATGGAGTCTTAACCACTGGACCACCAGAGAAGTCCCTCTTCTGGAGCCTTTTGGATCATTTGAATATCTGGTGGTGTGACTGCTTCTTTTTGTCATTCATTTGTTCTTTTCCTGATTCTGATTCTGATTCCTCGATGCATCTTGGTCCCTCTTCTTGTATACTTAGCATCTTATGCCTGGCCTCAAAATTGTTTAATAGATTTACTTTCACCTCTTCCTTCTCCCCTGAGCCTCTCTTTTCCTTTATCTCTCTCATCTACTCCTGTCTCACTTTGTGACTTTATGGCCACTGGGGGCTAGTCTAAGACGTTTATAATCTTTGCCAGAAATAATAGTGAGTTAAGTAGTCACACAGCTGTTTGCTCTAGACTGGTATGGCAAACGTAAGAGTAGGTCAGTCCTCAGTCCATTTTCTCATCTAGTGCCTTTTACTCATGGCATAGAACAGGTAGCACCAGAAATGTCTAGGGGTCAGGGCACTTGAGTCTTCATTATGGCTTCACTATTTGCTACCTGAAATCTTGGGCAAGTCACTTAAAGACATAAAGTTTCTTCTTTGGAATTTGTTACTAATTGTTCAATTCTTTTCTGTAGTTTTGTTGTGATTCAAATGAAATAATGTGAACATGGAAAATGAAAAAAAGCCTTTTTCCTGAAAAAGAATAAGCAAGGTTGGTTGCATTTTCTGATTTTTTTCAGATGAACTAATGTCAAAGTCTCTAGAATTAGCTCTGTGTATCTTGTTTGTTTGTAAAAAGGCAATGAAATATGACATGGGACATAATTGTACAGGTAATCAGGGTTTGAAGTTGATATTTTAGTGGTAGCTTACAGCCTGAAATAAAAAGAAAGGGCCACACAGTATGAAGGGGAAATAAAGATCAGGATGTTGATCTTGAGGCTTATTTCTAGTTGAACCAGAAATTCTGGTAAGCCAAATTAGGGGAAAGAGAAACCAATAGAAGAAACACCCCCCTCTAGTGGCGAGGAGCCAGGTTCTACACTTGGTTGCTAAGATGGGTGACTGGGGAATGGACGGCTTCATAGGATGTTTTTTGTTTCTTAAGAAGTACTCTGAGAATCCAGAGTTAAAATTCTTAGTGAAGATCGTTAGTTCCAGTTTTCCTGATCAGGAGGATTAGTACATTTCACAGAATAAGTAGTATTTTGGCAGTCTCATGTGGGATTCGATTGTCTGAAAAATGTAGAGGCTAACAGTTGTTGGAAGAGGTTCACAGTTTACTTTTATGTAGGTCATTTAGAGACCAGAGAGTTAGGAAACCATTGTTACTAAATTTCTTATTGATCTGAGGTGCTATAGTAGGTACCTTTATAAACCCATTTGTAGGCGGGTAAAGCCTATATTTAAAGTTATGGATAATGCCATAGAGTAGTATTCGTCTGTATTTATACAAAATAATGGTTGTGGATTTCCTAAGTGTAACTTCTGATTTGAAATTTTTAGTGGTGATCCTGAGAACCAAGTGTTTAATTTACATCGTAGAAGTGATTTAACTTCTACTTATGGAAACGTAGTGAAGTATATTAAAATAACTTACTGCCCACAATTCAGTGGCTTGGTAGGGACACCTAATGCGTTCTTGAAGGACATCTCATCTTAAGGATGTGTGTTATTGATAATAATAATTGCAAGTGATTATTACATTTAGAAATCTCAAAAGCCCATTCAGGTTTTTACTGTTTTGAACTTCTGTTTGGGAAAAATTCTTTTAAGTTACTCTGAAGAGACAAAATTTCAAAGAATAAAATGTTTATGGTACTCTGTGTTAGATCTAAGGAAAATTTGAATATCTTTCAATTCTGATATAGAAAAGAATGATTATGGCACAAGAAAATAAAGACTGCATCATCAGAGTACTATTTCTTTATTTTTAATGTCAAACTCTTGCACTGAAGGAAAGAAATTTTTTTTTTTTTTGGTTGCGTTGGGTCTTTGTTGCTGCATGCAGGTTTTCTCTAGTTGCAGCGAGCGGGGGCTACTCTTTGTTGCGGTGCACAGGTTTCTCATTGCGGTGGCTTCTCTTGTGGCGGAGCATGGGCCCTAGAGCACACGGGTTTCAGTAGTTGTGGCGCACGGGTTCAGTAGTTGTGGCATACAGGCTCAGTAGTTGTGGCTTGCAGGCTCTAGAGCGCAGGCTTAGTAGTTGTGGTGCACGGGCTTAGTTGCTCCGCGGCATGTGGGATCTTCCTGGACCAGGGCTCGAACCCGTGTCCCATGCATTGCCAGGTGGATTCTCAACCACTGCGTCACCAGGAAAGTCCCCTGAAGGAAAGAAATTTGAAGCTTGCAGTAGAACTAGCCTCTCAATAGTTTGGAATATGTTTGATGATGTTTCTTGTGAAATAAAAATGGAAAAATTCTCTAGAAAATATAAACTCGTACATGGATAAAGTGAGATTATAGAGTTATGAAACTTTTGTGCATAACTTGTGGAACGATATCCTTAGTTTATGGTTATACTTCATAAATATACTTGATTTCAGGAAAGGTGAAACTAGGTCTGGCAGTAGATCAGGATCCACCTATTGGGGAAAACCAGAAAATAGGAGGAAGAGGTTATTAATGATTCATTCTTAGCCAAGAAAAATTCAGTAAGGAATAATTAAGGTCAGCTAGAGAAAGAATTATGATTGTGTTAAGTGAGTTCACAGATATTATTGAAGGCAAATCAGTTAGAACTGATTTGTTAATGTATATGGGGGCAATAAACCAATTAGATGGTCTCTTTTCTAAATTAGTGTGACAGTAGTAGAAGATATCTGGAGGGAAGTGAAATGGATGATAAGGTTAGTGGTAATTAGACCTTCTTCATTAAATCCTAGCACTAAAGAGGTACTATGTATATTAGTGATAGTTTAATTCTATAAATAAAATTTAATATTAGAAATTGATATAATGTTGGCATTGTTAAAATTAGACAAGTGCTGATTTGTGTAAACGGTTGCAGCAAGTGGGCTTGAATAAAGAGCCTGGACTCCAAACCTCATTAAATTCCAGATAAAGTATAAGAATAATAATTCATATTTGTAAAGGATTTTACAGTATTCTGAATGTTTTCATCTGTATGACCTCATTTGATTCTTATCAGAACCCTGGAGGATAGCAGCACAGGTTTGATTATCCCATTTTTACAAATAAGGTCACGGAGGCTCAGAGAGGCTAACCAACTTACTAAAGAGCAAATAGGGACTGAATGACAGGAGTGGGACTTCAACCCATGATTCCTTACCAAAATGCCTTTGTTCACTGTATTAGCTTCCTATGGTTGCTGTAACAAATTTCCACAAACTGGGTGGCATAAACAACAGATATTTATTTTCTCATGGTTCTGGAGGCCAGAAGTCTGAAATCAAGGTGTTGTCAGGGCTTCACTCCCTCCGGAGGCTCTAGGGGAGAATTCATTCTTTGCCTCTTTCACCTTCTGATGGCTGTTGGCACTCCTTGGCTTATGGTCACCTCACTCCAGTCTCTGCCTTTGTGGTCACATAGCCTCCTCCTTCTCTATTCTGTGTCTTTTCCTCTTATGTCTGTCTCAAATCTCTCTTTGCCTTTCTCTTATAAGGACTCTTATAAGGATTGATTCTTATAAGGACTGACTTTAATACTCCACTTGTTATTGGATTTAGGACCCACCTAGTAAGCCAGGATGATTTCCTCATCTCAAGATCTTTAATTACACCTGCAAAGACTCTTTATTCAAATAAGGTAACATTCACAGTTTCCAGGCATTAGGACATGTATCTATCTTTTCAGGGACCACCAATTCAACCCACTATATTCATTGTATGCCATTTAATTTAATATCCTCCTTTTGGATTGAAGAAATAATCTTCTGTCTGAAGGTGGGCAAATGGGCTGGGGAATTTTTAGCTAGTATACAAAGAGGAACATTTAAAATATTTCTGGTTGGTGCTAAGTGCTTAGTAACTAGAATTGAACTAATTAACACAAGAGTTCCACCAAATCGTTATGCTAGCTTTGCATTTGCAGAACTATAAAAAAAGGGACTAAATTAAGTTAAAGTAACATCTGACTATTCATGATTAACAATATTAAAAGTTGGGTTTTTTTGTTTCTTGTGTAATTGGACTAAAAGGTGTGTGTGTATGTTTTGGTCATGGCTTAAATCAGTAGGATAGGCTTCTTACATTACGTGGGCATTCTCATTTGGGTCATATAAGTCAAGATCCATATGTAAACTCTTTTTTTTTTTAAGAATTATTTATTTACTGAACCTGGGGCAGATTAGATACACAACCAATTTTAAATTTACATATTTTAACTCAATTTTGAAATGTTTTCACACACATGCGCACACAAATTGGAATGCAACAGTTGTCCTAAGGTAAAACACAGTCACCTGAAACTGTTGCAAGTATTTTCACCCCAGGTTGAAAAATTGTTTATCCTGAACATGAAAACCTGTAACAAATTTAAATTAATTATATAAAGCTCATTACTTGTAGTTTTCCCCTTGCAAAGATCCAAAAAAAAAAAAAGCACAAGTAACTAATATACATCAGTCACAACATAATTCTGGATCATCCCCACACCAAAACTAGATGCTCCTTTAATTTTAAACCCATCATCAGAGAAAGTCATTTCGTTTTATACAAAACAAAATTCAAAAGAAAAGAAAAACCCAAGAAAAACAAAAACAAAAACCCTGGTACTGACAGTGATGTTCAGTACCCTAATTAAACAGTGACCAAAATGCCACTGATCAAAAATGAAACGGTGGCTGTATATCACTGCAAAGAAATCCAGGAGGCTTTAACCCTTTGGCATCAGAAATCCAGATTTTTCCTAGTACTGAATGCATACCTCCTACGTGCCAAGAGTAGAGAAGTGGATGTGCCAGCACAGAAAGAAAAAGAGCTACCGTTCGCTGAAACACCTAGAGAATTGGCTTTAACAGAGACTTCTTACACGGTTAGGCAGAAACCAAAAAATGGTTATTAGCTGCTTGTGTCAACAATTTTAACTGGAGGTGACTGAGTTCTAAGGTTCAGAGTAAAACTTTAGCGGGGGGGAAAGGTTGTTGGTTTAAGACTTATCTTTAAAGCAAAAGCAAGGTAGACAAAGTATGAAAATACCACCTGGTAGCATCTTCTAAGTCACAGGGCTCTGCCATTTTTGGCTGGACAGAAAATGTCAAGATTCAGATTGTTGTTTCTCCTAAGGACTCAACAAAATGAATCTTTAATGACTTGAACTGCAGGATTAGGGATCCCAAGAATGCAGTCATTTTAGTAAAGTGCTATCAGTAAAGTACTATCCTGAACAAACTGCATTTTATTATGAAAGCAAAAGGAAAGAAGATATAATAAGGACTATACACCTATATTCAACTTACAGCGTCTGAGTTCTGGAAGGACCTGTATAATGGAGGAAGAATTCAAATACGAAATTATGCCAATCAAATGTCAAATTTTCACTATAATTTTCCTGAAAAAGTGTTTTCCCCCCAATATCTATTAATTACAAAGAAACATAAGCTGTGAATGTACAGTTCAGAAAATAAAAACATAGAAAGTAATGACATTATTATGCCCAAGATGTTTGGTAAACAGTGAATTATGAGTTTGGGACCATCAGGAAAAGGCTTTTTAAACAACCTTCCGGACTACAAAAAATCTCTTCAGGTAGTAGATCCGTCCCAATGTCATGGCAACTAGAACAAGAGCTTCAAAGAAGGACCAAAGGACCACTCTGCTGTTTGTGCTGTCATTGACTGCTCTGTGTATTCGCTCCCGAGCTTCCATGTATTCCTGTTCATGCTTTACAGCTGTCATTGCCACTGTGAGCTCATTAATCATTTCTTGTAGCTTGTTCTGGTGAGCTTCTGTTTCCATGTCTTGTCCTTTTGGGGCCTCCCCAATATCAACGGTGAACATCACTATCTTTGGAGTCACGTTGGACATTCTGCTGCTAAAACAAAACTTATATGTTCCATCCATGTGAGCAGCAAATGTGTATTTCCCACTGGACTCCCAGTCTCCTTTATAAATTCGTTTATTATTAGGCCCTGTAATCTATACGTCGATGTCCAGGAAGCTGCCCTCAGCCACCTCGAAGATGAGGCCCATCTTGGTGCCCAAGGTGACCCGCTCGAAGAAGCACTCCTCGGCATGTGCGTCGATGCTGACAAAGTAGCCCGAGGCTGTGGCCAGGAGGGCGGCCAGGAGCTCAGCGAGTGCCACCATGATGGGGCTGGGGTTGAAGCCAGGACCAGGACTGCATCTCCAGAGCTGCCGTCGCTGCTGCCACTGCTGCCTTCTCCACAATATTATGGGGTTTTTTTTTATATCTTTTTCTTAAATCAAAAAAAAAAATTTTATACAGCAGGTTCTTATTAGTTATCTATTTTATACATATTAGTGTATATACGTGAATCCCAATCTCCTAATTCATCCCCCCACTGCCACTTTCCCGCCTTAGTGGCCATACGTTTGTTCTCTACATCTGTGTCTCTATTTCTGCCCTGCAAACTGGTTCATCTGTACCATTTTTCTAGATACCACATATATGCGTTAATATACGATATATGCTTTTCTCTTTCTGACTTACTTCACTCTGTATGACAGTCTCTAGGTCCATCCACGTCTCTGCAAATGACACAATTTCATTCCTTTTTATGGCTGGGTAATATTCCATCGTATATAGGTACCACATCTTCTTCATCCATTCCTCTGTCTATGGGCATTTAGGTTGCTTCCCTGACCTGGCTATTGTAAATAGTGCTGCAATGAACATTGGGGTGCATGTGTCTTTTTGAATTACGGTTTTCTCTGGGTATATGCCCAGTAGTGGGATTGCTGGGTCATATGGTAATTCTATTTTTAGTTTTTTAAGGAACCTCCATACTGTTCTCCATAGTGGCTGTATCGATTTACATTCCCACCAACAGTGCAAGAGGGTTCCCTTTTCTCCACACCCTCTCCAGCATTTGTTGTTTGTAGATTTTCTTATGATGCCCATTCTAACTGGTGTGAGGTGATACCTCATTGTACTTTTGATTTGCATTTCTCTAATGATTAGTGATGTGGAGCAGCTTTTCATGTGCTTCTTGGCCATCTGTATGTCTTCTTTGGAGAAATGTCTATTTAGGTCTTCTGCACATTTTTTGATTGGGTTGTTTGTTTTTTTAACATTGAGCTGCATGAGCTGTTTATATATTTTGGAGATTAATCCTTTGTCTGATGATTTGTTTGCAAATATTTTCTCCCATTCTGAGGGTTGTCTTTTCGTTTTGTTCATAGCTTCCTTTGCTGTGCAAAAGCTTTGAAGTTTCATTAGGTCCCATTTGTTTATTTTTGTTTTTATTTCCATTACTCTAGGAGGTGGGTCAAAAAAGATCTTGCTGTGATTTATGTCAAAGAGAGTTCTCCGTATGTTTTCCTGTATAGTGTCCAGTCTTACATTTAGGTCTTTACTCCATTTTGAGTTTATTTTTGTGTATGGTGTTAGGGAGTGTTCTAATTTCTTTCTTTTACATGTAACTGTCCAATTTTCCCAGCACCACTTATTGCAGAGACTGTCTTTTCTCCATTGTATATCCTTGCCTCCTTTGTCATAGATTAGTTGACCATAGGTGTATGGGTTTATCTCTGGGCTTTCTATCCTGTTCCATTGATCTGTATTTCTGTTTTTGTGCCAGCACCATATTGTCTTGATTACTGTAGCTTTGTAGTATAGTCTGAAGTCAGGGAGTCTGATTCCTCCAGCTCCTTCTTTTTTCTCTCAAGACTGCTTTGCCTATTCGGGGTCCTTTGTGTCTCCATACAAATTTTAAGATTTTTTGTTCTAGTTCTGTAAAAAATGCCACTGGTAATTTGATAGGGATTGCATTGAATCTGTAGATTACTTTGGTAGTATAGTCATTTTCACAATATTGATTCTTCTAATCCAAGAACATGGTATATCCCTCCATCTGTTTGTGTCATCTTTGATTTCTTTCATCAGTGTCTTTTAATTTTCTGAGTACAGGTCTTTTACCTCCTTAGGTAGGTTTATTCCTAGGCATTTTATTCTTTTTGTTGCAATGGTGAGTGGGATTGTTTCCTTAATTTCTCTTTCTGATCTTTCGTTGTTAGTGTATAGGAATGCAAGAGATTTCTGTGCATTAATTTTGTATCCTGCAACTTTACCACATTCATTGATTAGCTCTAGTAGTTTTCTGGTGGCATCTTTAGGATTCTCTATGCATGATATCATGTCATCTGCAAACGGTGACAGTTTTACTTCTTTTCCAATTTGTATTCCTTTTATTTCTTTTTCTTCTCTGATTGCCATGGCTAGGACTTCCAAAACTATGTTGAATAATAGTAGTGAGAGTGGACATCCTTGTCTTTTTCCTGTTATTTGAGGAAATACTTTCAGTTTTTCACCATTGAGAATGATGTTTGCTGTGGATTTGTCATATATGGCCTTTATTATGTTGAGGTAGGTTCCCTCTATGCCCACTTTCTGGAGAGTTTTTATCATAAATGGGTGTTGAATTTTGTCAAAAGATTTTTCTGCATCTATTGAGATGATCATATGGTTTTTATTCTTCAATTTGTTAATATGGTGTAGCACATTGATTGATTTGCGTATATTGAAGAATCCTTGCATCCATGGGATAAATCCCACTAGATCATGGTGTATGATCCTTTTACTGTGTTGTTGGATTCTGTTTGCTAGTATTTTGTTGAGGATATTTGCATCTATATTTATCAGTGATATTGGTCTGTAATTTTCTTTTTTTGTAGTATCTGTGGTTTTGGTAGCAGGGTGATGGTGGCCTCATAGAATGAGTTTGGGACTATTCCTTCATCTGCAATTTTTTGGACGAGTTTGAGAAAGATGGGTGTTAGCTCTTCTCTAAATGTTTGATAGAATTCACCTGTGAAGCCATCTGGTCCTGGACTTTTGTTTGTTGGAAGAGTTTTAATCACAGTTTCAATTTCATTATTTGTGATTGGTCTGTTCATATTTTCTATTTCTTCTTTTTTTTTAATTAAAAAATTTTTTTTTGGCCTGTTGGGTCTTTGTTGCTCCGTGTGGGCTTTCTCTAGTTGCAACGAGCGGGGTCTGCTCTTCGTTGTGGTGTGCAGGCTTCTCATTGTGGTGGTTTCTTTTGTTGTGGAGCAAAGGCTCTAGGTGTGTGGGCTTCAGTAGTTGTGGCGCATGGGCTCAGTAGTGGCTTGTAGGCTCTAGAGCTCAGACTTAGTAGTTGTGGCACACGGGCTTAGATGCCCTGCGGCATGTGGGATCTTCCCAGACCAGGGATTGAACCCGTGTCCCCTGCGTTGGCAGGTGGATTCTTAACTACTGTGCCACCAGGGAAGTCCCCATATATGTAAACTCTTTAAGGGAAGGGGCTTGGTGTGTCTTGTTTACAGTTAGATCCCCAGTGTAGTTCCTGACACATAGGTGTGCTCAAAGAATTTGCTGAATGAATGAAATAACTTTTTATGACACCCAAATCAGGCAGCCACAAGTCCCATACTGTTTCACTTTTTGGAGAGTCCTGAATAACAGTAAGACTGTAGGAGAGTCCTCACTGACTTCAAGAGATTCCACTGTGAGTCCATTTACTTTTGACAGAGCCTACAACTTTTTCTTCTCTGATAATCTTCGCTCTAGGCCAAAAACCTGTTGTCATTGCCTTGTTCACATTAAACAATCATCAGTGAGATTCCTTCCGCCCATCATTTCACTTCTCACTAGCATGGAACTCAGGTACCACTAGAGGCATTCTGGTGAACTAGTCCAGCCACCTCTTCAGGTCATTAGTGCCACACATTAAGCTCTGGGGAGGGGGCAGGCTTTTGTCCTCTCAAAAGTGTGCAGAGTTTTGACTCTCTGATATAGCTTTCAGTGTTAACAGATAGGAATTGGGTGACTCAAATGATGTGCCAGACCTTCTATGTGTTATCTCAAATACTGCTTCCAACCAACCTTAGAAGCTAAGTACTATCATCATCCCTGTTTTACAGAAGCGCAAAGAAGTTAAGTACTTGACCAAGTTCACACCAAGATTTGAACCCAGGTAGTCTTACTTCAGAGCCTACGTTCTTATCCGTGCCCATTGCCAGCCTCGAGCTCATTCATTTGTAAGTAACCTGTTCTTTCTTTCTGAAAGCTTATATTTTTTCTTTATTCTTAAACTTCAGAAATTTCATGAGGATATATCTAAATGTACGCCTTTTTTCAATTATCCTGCCTGGCACTCAATGATTGCTTTTGTTCTGACAACTCTAGTCTCCTCCTGAGGGTAGTTTTCTTGTATTGTGTGTGTGTGTTTTTTTTTTAAATTCTGTTGTACTGTGTTTTGATTATTGCTTTCTCCAGTATGGTCTTTGCTCTCCCTCTGGAACTTCTTTTATTTCCGCTTAGGCCTTCTAGGCCTGCCTTCTGTTTCCTTTTTTTTTTTTTTTTCATTCAGGAATTCCATTTCTTTTTATTTTTGCCCTGGATAGTGTGTTAACTCATTCACTTGCTTTTCCAGATAGCAAATTTGTTCTTCAGAAAGGTCTCTTCTACTTTTACTTCCTTAATTGAAATTTAAAATTTATAAATCATGTTTAAAGAATTTCCCAGTATATTATTTTGTTCTGGTTATTTTCTGCATTCAATATCATATAAAAATACCATAACCAAGTAAACCCAATTTATTTTAGAAGTGTGAGGCTATTTCAATATTAGGAAATATTAATGCAATATCTCACTTTAATAGGTAAAAGGAAAAAATCTTAGGGTCATTTCCACAGACATTGTAAAGGTATTTGATAATCAATACCCATTCTTGATTTAAAAAAAAAGAAACAAAACACAGCTCTTGGTAATCCAGGAAATGAAGGATACTTTCTTAATAGCCATTTTCATACTTAACATTGAAATACTTAAGCAGCATTTCCCAAGTGTATTCCTCTGGACTGTGGATCTGGTGTTTTATATAAAAAGGGGTGTCTTGGTATATTAGTTAGCATAAAGCAAGATATTATAATAAACACCAACATTTTAGCAGCTTAATACAACAGAAATTTATTTCTCCCTCATGTAATAGTCCAATGTGGATGTTTCTGGTTGATAGACAGTTTTTCTCTATATGGTGATTCAGGAACTTGGGTTCCTTGTATCATGTGGCTCTCTCTTTCCCTAAGGCCTTGAAATCTTCTGTTTCCAGCTGGTAGAAAAGCAAAGAAAGGGTGGAAAATGCATATTCTCTTCTCAGTTTCTGTGGCCTGGATATGACACACATTTCTATTCACATTCCTTATTCCATTTACCAGACAAGTGACCTCACCTGTCTGTGTGTGGTCAGGGAGGGGAATGGAAAATAGTATCTCGCTGGGCAGCCACAGGTAGGGAATAGGTAGGCATTCTCATTTGTAGCTGGCAGGAGTAGAAATTAGGACCATCTGAATGGAGGACACTATGGTAATATCTATGAAATTAAAAATATACATATCCTTTGACCTTAAAACTCCACTTCTAGCAATTTTTCTGCAGATATATTATTCACAAATGTGTGCATGTTTACATTTTAAGGCTATGTCTAGCAATACTGTAATAGCAAGAGGTTGGAAATATTCTGAATGTCCATCAAAGGGTACTAGATGAATAAGTTATTATATATCTGTATAATGGAACACTTTGCAGCCATTAGGAGGAACAAGGCAATGATAAGTGTACTGCCTAGGGGGAGAAAAGCAAGGTACAAAGCTGAGTGCATTGCTGCCATTTATTTAAAAAGAGAAATATATACACATATGCTCATATATTCATAGACTACTTGTGGAACCATCACAAGAAGCTGGTAACAGTGGTTGCTTCTGTTTAAAACTATAAGATAATGTGGGTGGGGTGGGAGGGAGACATGCTTTTACTGCATACTCTTTTTGTGATATGCACCTTTTAAATATAAAAGTCAGTTGCAGAAGTATAGTAAATAACATGGAAAGATGGTTGTAATATATTATTGCCTGAAGAAAGCTGCTTACTGAAAAGAATGTAAAATATGTTGTTATTTTTATAAATAAATAAAAATTTTAAATGGTATATATTAAAATACAGTGGTTTATTTGTGGTTTTTGCTTATCTGTATTTTTGATTTTTTAATAATGAACATATATCACCTTTGTAATTTTAAAAAATTATGAAAATAAAAAAAGAAATACAATGAAAACTTTTCATAGGAGTCCCAGTTAACCCTGCCATGAAATCTTCCTCCATTTTTCCTGTTAAGATTAATGAATGCTTCTTTTTTGCTTTCGTGCTACATTTTTCATAAATTTATGACACTCTGAATTGCATTATCATGTACACATTTGGCTCACCTATTCTGTGCATTCTTTAAGGGTCTGGATCATACCAGATTAATCCAGGTATCCCTGTCAGTGCCAACAGCAGTGTCTTTCCCGTTAACAGGTGTGCATTAAATATTGAGTTGGTGCTTAAAGCAGGGAATACAATGAGTACAGTGGTTGTGAATTTTGTTGCATGATGCAGCCTGTATTTAATACTGTATGAGATCCACTGACTCTTTAGTAATGTCAGTGGCTTATTGGGTGGAGTGCAGAGTACATGGGTCAAAAGGTTTCCTTTCTAAAATGATACTGGTTGCCTTCAGGGATCACTGTCTCTGCATCATAAGTTAGTGTGGGCCTGTTATAGAAATTTATGTAGTAAAAAAATGACATCAAGTTAAATAAATGTAAGAGTAATCAAACTTCTGATGACATAGTCCCTGATCTGATACAGGTGAGACACTCCTATCAGTTTTGTATTTTAATTTTAGTGCTGTTTCCTCCTACTCTTCATACTATTTTCCTTTCCCCATTTCTATCCTTTTGCTACAGTCCCTCCTTGTACACATCCCTGTATTTTTGATGTGGTCATCATGGGTTGGTTATGAATGAATGAGAAGAAATGCAAATAGAAGAACTAGGAGTGGATAACCTTAGTTGCAGCAGTAAGATTTTTTTTTTTAACATCTTTTTTTTTTTTTTTTTTAAGGTAAAGCTATTTTAATTTTTTATTTATTTATTTATGGCTGTGTTGGGTCTTCGTTTCTGTGCGAGGGCTTTCTCTAGTTGCGGCAAGTGGGGGCCACTCTTCATCGCGGTGCGCGGGCCTCTCACTATCGCGGCCTCTCTTGTTGTGGAGCACAGGCTCCAGACGCGCAGGCTCAGTGATTGTGGCTCACGGGCCTAGTTGCTCCAAGGCATGTGGGATCTTCCCAGACCAGGGCTCGAACCCGTGTCCCCTGAACTGGCAGGCAGATTCTCAACCACTGCACCACCAGGGAAGCCCTAACATCTTTATTGGAGTATAACTGCTTTACAATGTTGTGTTAGTTTCTGCTGTATAACAAGGTGAATCAGCTATATGTATACATATATCCCCGTATCCCCTCCCTCTCACCCTCCCTATCCCACCCCTCTAGGTGGTCACAGAGCATCGAGCTGATCTCCCTGTGCTATGTGGCTGCTTCCCACTAGCTATTTTACATTTGGTAGTGTATATATGTCCATGCTACTCTCTCACTTTGTCCCAGCTTACCCTTCCCACTCCCTGTGTCCTCAAGTCCATTCTCTACATCTGTGTCTTTATTCCTGTCCTGCCCCTAGGTTCATCAG
This sequence comes from Balaenoptera ricei, assembly GCF_028023285.1. Taxonomy (NCBI): domain Eukaryota; kingdom Metazoa; phylum Chordata; class Mammalia; order Artiodactyla; family Balaenopteridae; genus Balaenoptera; species Balaenoptera ricei. The sequence continues at coordinate 90,828,633 of NC_082644.1, read as the reverse complement.
AACCTTTTTTTTTTTTTAGATTCCATACATATGTGTTAGCATATGGTATTTGTTTTTCTCTTTCTGACTTACTTCACTCTGTATGACAGACTCTAAGTCCATCCACCTCACTACAAATAACTCAATTTTGTTTCTTTTTATGGCTGAGTAATATTCCATTGTATATATGTACCACATCTTCTTTATCCACTCATCTGTCAGTGGACACTTAGGTTGCTTCCGTGTCCTGGCTATTGTAAATAGTGCTGTGATGATCATTGTAGTACATGTCTCTTTTTGAATTATGGTTTTCTCAGGCTATATGCCCAGTAGTGGGATTGCTGGGTCATGCGGTAGTTCTATTTTTAGTTTTTTAAGGGACCTCCATACTGTTCTCCATAGTGGCTGTATTAATTTACATTCCCACCAACAGTGCAAGAGGGTTCTTTTCTCCACACCCTCTCCAGCATTTATTGTTTGTAGATTTTTTGATGATGGCCATTCTGACCAGTGTGAGGTGATACCTCATTGTGGTCTTGATTTGCATTTTTCTAATGATTAGTGATGTTGAGCATCCTTTCATCTGTTTGTTGGTAATCTGTATATCTTCTTTGGAGAAGCGTCTATTTAGGTCTTCCACCCATTTTTGGATTGGGTTGTTTGTTTTTTTTGATATTGAGCTGCATGAGCTGTTTGTATATTTTGGAGATTAATTCTTTGTCAGTTGCTTCATTTGCAAATATTTTCTCCCATTCTGAGGGTTGTCTTTTTGTCTTGTTTATGGTTTCCTTTGCTGTGCAAAAGCTTTAAAGTTTCATTAGGTCCCATTTGTTTATTTTTGTTTTTATTTCCATTTCTGTAGGAGGTGGGTCAAAAAAGGATCTTGCTGTGATTTATGTTATAGAGTGTTCTGCCTATGTTTTCTTCTAAGAGTTTTATAGTACAGCAGTAAGTTTTTTTAATTGAAAATTTCTTGAAAATTTCTAGATTTGATGATCTGGGTTCTCTGCAATTCCCAGTTTTATTGCCACAGTGACCTTATCCTCTCTGTTTGTTTCCTATGTTCTAGTCATAGAGGTTTACTTATTATGCTCCAAAGGTTCCTTCTAGGGCCTTTCCTCAAACCTTTTCTTATTGGGAGGTCCTCTGCATGTATCCACTGATCCAAGCATTACCTTCCCATGAAGAGCCAATTCAGATGCCACCTCTTTAAAGAAGTCACTGCAGACCCTCCCAATATGTTTCACTCTTTACTCATTCTACCATTAAATTGTTATACCTCCATTAGAGCACTAATTACAGTTCACTAATGTGTTCATTCTATACACATTCATTGAATGTCTACCACGCATATGTTGTTTTGGGAGCTAGGATAGGAGACCACTACGGCAGTCCGTCCTCAAGAAGCTTACAGTATAGTGGAGGAGACAGATGAGCAGGACAGTTGCAGTACAATGTAATAAGTGCAGCGAGTGTGTGCAGGATTCTGTGGGAGCACAGAGAGGGAGCATCTAATCTAGCAGGGGATGGGGATTCCAGACAGATTTGAGTTGGACAGCATGTTGTAGGTCATGGAGATATGAAATGTCTTGCACTTCTGAAGAATGATAAGTAGCTCAGTTAGGCTGAAGTGTGGATGGAGGAAGTGGCAGGAGATGAGGCCAGAGAGGCTAGAAGGGGTAGAATCCTGATGGGTCTTTTGTGCCAAGGTAGGGATATGAGCTTTCTGAAAGCAACTTAGAGCTCCTGAAGGATTTTATGTGGGGAACATGTGAGTAAGCTTTAAATTCTGTGAGTTTCTTGAGGGCAGAAATCAAGTCTTATACATCAGTATATCACTTTAGCATCTAATACAGAGCTTAATACATAATAGAGGCTCAGTAAAGTAGAATTGGATTTGCTGGGTCCTGCTCCAGTTTTTTTTTTTAAAGAATCGATTTATCTGAAATAGTAATAGTGTTGAACACTTTTTGCACTCCATCAAGTCTGCAACCACTATCTTACTTAATCTTTACAACTATGGTCTGAGGTAGGTATAGTAGCTTAGAGGGTTTAAGTGAGGGAACTGTAGTATAGTAGTTAAAACTACTTAGGTTTGAATTTCAGCTCCTCAATTTACTAGTTTTGGACCTGAAAGTTACATACTTGCCTCAATTTCCTCATCTGATAATGATGATAATAATGTTACCTACCTCATACCTCATAGGGTATTGTGAGGATTAATGACACATGTAAATACATGTAAAGTGCTTGGCTCTGTAGTTGCTAGGTGATTGCATGCTCAATAAATATAATTCTTAGCTATTAAGAAACATACCCCAGAGTCACATGAGCAATTAGTGGTGAAGCCCACAGTGAACAAGGCAATCTGATTTCAGAATCTTTACTATATTATGTTATAACTGCTTTTGTGGTTATAGAGAGATGACTAAAGATGGGTTCTAAGCAGTGGAACAAAATGGATTTCATTCAACATGGGAAATAACGATTTAGGGTAGGGAATTCTTCATAGGGGCTCTTCACATTATCCCCACTTAAAGAACTCTTCTTTGCTATCTTGCCTGCATATAGGGACTTATGTGAGAAATACATCTCTATAATTTAGGTAAATGACATTAATTCCAGATTTATAATGCACATGGCTAATGAACCTGAAGAATATCTTACAAAGGTCTCACTCTAGGAGTTGGTCTACTAGTGCTGACTCCTGGGATACCATGTCAAGTTTTGTTGCTCTGTTCACCATCTCCATACTCCCTAGATTTTTCCAACTTTAGGACCCAAGTGGGAGTCTTATGTTGGAGGATGTTGTACAAACCACATGCGTAAAGAAAATAATTTACATTTTTCCTTTCTTAGCTTCTGGAACATCAGTGATTCCATCCTCCCACTTCTATTGGGCAGAAATTGAGGTATTCTCCTTATGGTCCCTCATCTTCTCCAAAATCCACCACCACCACCACACATACACACACACAAGCACACACACAAACACACACACTCTCTCTCTCCTTGCTATACATGTCAGAGGGATCCAGCGTAACTACTTTTTTCTGATTCAAGGACCCAAGAATATGCAGTCTTTGGTAATAAAGGAGCACACCAACTTTCCACCTTCTCCATTCCTACCCTTTCCACTCATGACTGTCTTTTAGCTTTCTTTTCTCTGTTTCTTTGCTCACCATTGTATCCGCCTATCCCTTGCACAATGCCCAATGCCTGGTATATAGTAGGCATTCAATAGATAGTTTTTGAAAAAATAAAAAAAAACAAGATGCACTGTATATTTAGTATCTTAATGATATTCAATTACAGAAAAATGTGCAAAAATATTGCCTTGCTTTAAATGTTTTATGAGAGCAGACTGTTCTTAGCAAGTGGGCCCCACCTTCACCTCCACTGCCACATTAGAACTCCCACAACTTCTAGATTTATTCAGTTACCCTGAATATAGGCCTGGGAAAAGGGTGGGATAGATGCAAAAAGGGAATTTCTTGGGGATATATCTTTTGCTTATCTGAACTGAGTCATCTTCCTTCAATTAGTTCCAAGACAGCTTACAATCAGGCTGTTCATTAGAATTTCAGGGTTTTCGCAAGCAGTACATTCATTCAGATTGCCAAAATATGAGACCCAAAGTGCCTACATCACAATGGTAAAACAACCGCCCCTGACATCTATCTGCACAGATAGATACCACTCTAGGTGGTAAAGAAACTGAATGGATGACCCACAAATTCGGGAGGAGATCTCCGGGTTGGAGGCAGGTTTATCTCCAATGGGATTGGTTATTTTTCCAAGTTCTTTTGCAATTTCATGACTTCACAATGGAAAAGTTTCCACAGATTTAAGTTCATCAAGGAAATAAATAGATCATAGGAAGACATACTAGAAAGAGGTAGGAGAAAATAATCTGAGGAAAGTAGAAGATACCCAGAAAGCCCAAGCAACCTACTTTTTAGGTCTAAAGCCTCCTTGGAAATCACTGGTTTCCACAGACTTCCATCCTGGAGGGCAGCATATCTGATTCTCTTAGTTTCCAGTTTTTGAACCCCTTGCTTACATCGTCAGTTATATTTGAAACTGTAGTAATCTTTTCCCCTTGTTTTCTTTCACTTCAGCCCTCACATATACCCTTTCTCCCACCACTCTGATAACCTGATAATGTTTTAGAATTTTAATTAGTTCAAATTGGTTGACATCACTTGTTTATCAGGGTACTAAAACCTGCAAAATTGTAGCTGTAGATATCTGGGACCACAGTCCAGAATAAATAACCTTCATAATTCTGGTACCTATAAAGAACTCAAATATATGTAGACAGTTATACTGAGGCAACTCTCATTTCACTGGTTTCCTAGGAAAACCTTTAGAAATGCGAAACAGAGGCTTAAACTTTAGGACCTTATCCTTGCCTGAAAGTCCAGACTTATGTTAGTCTGGGCCATGATGATGCACCAGTAGACTGTCCGGACATGTTCAAAGCAGTCGAACTGGTCCTTCAGGACTTTGATTGGCCCTGGATTACAAACGATGTACTGCAATATGGAGAAACACTCAATCTGTGTCCAAAGATGAAGAACATCTGAACATCTGCTACTAGAGACCAAGTATCGTGTGTGTGTGTGTGTGTGTGTGTGTGTGTGTGTGTGTCTACCACCTGGAGGTCGTCTCCAAGACTTCAAGAGAAAGTGATACTCAGGCTTGAATTTGGTGTCCTTCACACATAAATCTCGTTCATAGCTTGCTCTGTCTCCAATCCTCCTTAAGAAATTAGAAAAAGAAGACCAATTAAGCCCAAAGCAACTCAATAAAGAACAGAAATAGGAAAATAGAAAAGAGACAATTAATAGAGAAAATTAACAAAGCCAAAAGTTTTTCCTTTGAAAGTACAATAAAATTGATGAACTCTTACCATGACTGATAAGGAGAGAAAACAGAAATTACCATAATTAGGAATGAAAGAGGAATATCACTATAGATCATACTGACATTAAAAGATTAATAAAGAAATATTATGGAAATTTGATGCCAGTAAATTCAAGAAATTAGATGTTTTCAAATTCCTTTAAAACACAACTTACTAAAGCTAATACAAGATGGAATAGAAAATCTGAATAGCCCTATATCTATTTAAAATTTTGAATTTGTGGTAAAAAACGTTCCTGTGAAGAAAACTACAGGTCCAGATGGTCTCTCTGGTGAATACTATCAAACATTTAAAGAAGCAATAATATGAATGTTAAACAAATTCAGAAAATAGAGAAGGAGGGAACATTTTCTAACTCATTTTATGAGGCGAACATTACCCAGATACCAAAACAGAAATAAAAATCCTTAAAAAATATGATCAGGTTGAATCCAGGACTGTATAAAAATGTTAATACATCATGACCAAGTGGGGGTTAGTCCAGGAAACAAAATTGCTTAACCCAAAAATTAATTAATGTATTTCACATTTTAACATAATAAAGGAGAAAACCTATATAATCCTTTCAATACGTGCAGAAAGAGCATTTCACAAAATTCAATAATTTTTGACTCAGCAAATCAGGAATAGGAAGAAATTTCTTTAACTTGTTGAAGAGCATCTATAAACACCTGTAGCAGCATCGTATTTAGCACTGAAATATTGAAAGCCTTTCCCCATGACTGAGAACAAAGTATGGATGTTCTCTCTTAGTACTTCTATTTAATGTTGCACTGGAGCTCCTAGCCATTGCAATGAGGCAAGAAAAAGAAGTAAAAGATATAAAGCCTGCAAAAGGCATAATTCTGTACTTAGAAAATCTTAAGGAATCTGTAAAACAACTACTGGTACTTATAAATGAATTTAGAAAGGCCACAGAAACAAGTTCCATTATATTTTTATAGATCAGTTGCAAACAATTGGAAAATGCAATTAAGAATATAATTCTATATCAGATAACCCCAAAAACCATAAAATACTTAAGAAGTAGATCATCGACACAAATGTAAAATCAAAAACTATAAAGCTTCTAGAAGAAAACACACACCTGGGTTAGGCAAAGATTTCTTAGAGAGAGCATAAATAGCATTAAATAGAAAGGAAAATTGATAAATTGGACTTCAAACCTTTTGCTCATCAAAAGTTACCAGAACAAGAAATGAAAAGGGAAGACACAGACTGGGCGAAAATGTTTACAATATACATATCTCCTGCAAATCAATAATAAATAGACAACCCCATACAAAATGGGGAAAAGACTTGAGCAGGTAGTTCATAAAGGAATGTGTACAAATAGCCATTAAGCACATTAAGTTGCTTATGACCATTAGTCTTCAGAGAAAATGCAATTTAAAATTACAATGAGATACCATTTCATATCCATTATAATGGCTAAAATTAAAAAGATAGACAACACCAACGGCTGGTGAGAATGTGGAGAAACTGCCAGCAGGAGTACAAAATTATACAATCATTTGGAAAATATTTGGCAGTTTCTTGAAAAATTAATCATATACCTGTGCTGTGGCCCAGAAATTCCACTTCTAGGTATTTATTCAGAGGAAATGAAAACATATGCCCACAAAAGGACATGCAAAAGAATGTTCACAGCAACCTTATTTATACTAGCCTCAAACTGGAAAGAACCCAAATATCCATCAACAGAAGGATAAATTATGGTATAATTCATATAAAAGAATACTACTCAGCAAGAAAAAAGAATGGACTACTGATATATGCAGCAATAAGAGCAAATCCCCAAAACATCATGTTGAGTGAAAGAAGCCAGATACAAAATAACATACTGAATGATTCTATTTATATAAAATTATAGAAGAGGGAAAATTTATGTTGATAGAAATAAGAACAGTGGTTGCCTGTGGGGGCATATGGTAACTTTCTGGAGTGGTGAAAATGTTCAATATCTTGATTGGTGTGGTAGTTACATGGATTGCTACATTTATCAAAACTTATCAAGATGTAGACTTAAGGTTAGGCATTTCATTGTATGTATATTTTACCTCTATACAAACCAAACCAACAGTTAGCTGTATGCCATTATAACAGTGAGCAAGGGGTGTTAAATTTGAAGTTGGGCAAAAATTATAGTAAAGAACAAACGAATAGGTGGTAGTACCATCAGACATAGATTTCAGGGCAAAAGCATTACATGAAATATTAAATAAAACAAAGTAATGCATTTTGTATTGATAAAAGGTAGAATTCATAAGAGATATTTATATCTGGAGGGTATAACACTGAACTATATAAACCAAAATATTACAAATACTAGGGGGATTTGAGATGATCACAGTAACTGCAACTCAGTAATTGAGAAGATAAATGGATAAAGAAATGAGGATATATAAAATTCAGATGAGAAAAATTAATGATATATATTAAACTCTGTGCCCTAACAAAGAGACAATATACATTGTTTCCCAGTGTCCATATTAAACATTTATAAAATGTGATTATATAATGGGCCAGATAGAAAACTTAAATTTCTAAAAGCAGAAAATGTATAGGCCACAGTCTCTGACTACAATACCATAACAATGAAATTGATTAAAGCCAAAAAATCTAAACTCTTGAATAAATCAAAAGACATTCTCCTAAATCACTTTTGGGACAAAGAGAAAATGGATATATTAATGACAATGAAAACTGCTCCTTAAAACTTAAGGGTATGGCCAAAGCAGTACTTAGCAGATTTGTTGCCTTAAAGATATAAATATATGAAAAAGGGAAGAATAAATGATTGATGAAATTAGAAATAGAACAATGAGGATGTTCTATTAACTGAGCATGTAGGAGACAGAAACAAAGTTAAATGCAAAAATTACAGAGTTGGCAAACCTAAAGGGAAATGATAAATCCATTTAATCTATTGAGAAAAAGCAAACAAAACCTCTAACTAAGGCCAGTTAAAGAAGAAGAAAGGAAAACCAACACCATAGAATTGTAAATGAGCATGAAACCACAGAGGTGAGGCAGGTAAGTCACAAGTGAACATGATGCTCATTTTCAAGCTAATGGATCTGAAAGTCATGATAAAATGGATGGGAAAAAAAAATCAAGTTTCCAAAATTAATTAAAGAAGACCTGCATATACCAGGACCCGTACAAGGAATTTTAAAGATTGTCAAAGATCTATTCCACCCAGAAAGCATGAGGCTTTGATGATTTTATGGGTAATTCCTGGAAATGTTCAAGGAAAAGATATTTTTTTTGTTAAGTAAGTATTTTAGATATTAGAAATGTATAGAAATCTCCTCAATTCATTTTTTGAAGCAGACATAATTCTGATACCTAAATCTGACAAAACTAATGTATACACACAACTGTATCAATCTAACCTATGAAAATCGATGTAATTAAGCATATTATACTATAACCATGTAATGTAGGGCTTATTTGAGGAATTTATGGTTAGTTCAACATGAAATTTATTAATGTAATTCATTATATTAAATAGGCTAAAAGAGGAACAAACACGATGCCAGAAAGGCACTTAATACAATTTACTATCCATTATTGGTAAAACTCTTAGTAAGGTAGGACTTACTAAGGAGATTTTCTTAACATACTAAAGCCTAATCATGAGAAACTAAGAATAAACATTTAATGATGAGAACTTAGAAACATTCAATTAAAGGTGCCCTATACCACTGAAAATATTTAACATTATTATGGGGGTTCCTAGCCATTGTTTTAAACAGAAAAATAAGTATATATTTTGGAAAGGAAAAGACAAAATTATCATTACCCAGAAAATACTTAGGAAATATAAGTGAAGCAAATGAAGAACTTTTAGAGTTAATATGAATTTTTGATAGGCTGTCTGGTTAGTGTGTGTGTGCCCATATATATACATACATATCATATATATACGCATGTATGTGTATACGTATATACATAATGCATGTTGGTTTCCCATGCATATATGAACCAATACAAACTAATAAAAGCCAACACAAACCAGCTAGAAAATTATATAGAAAAAAAGATTTCTTTCACAATTGCAATAAAAAACAGAGACCAAGGAATTAATTTAACAAATATGCAGGACTGTATGAAGAAAGCAACAAAACTTCCCGAGGGCAGGAGAAGACTTGAATAAGTGGAGAGACAGACCATATTTCTGGATGAAAAGAGTCAAAATGATAAAAATGTGAATTTCCTCTAAATTACTCTATAACTTCTAACCAAAATAAAAAGGACAGGTTTTGGGAATTTGACAAAATGATTCCAAAGTTTAGATGGAATTACAAACATTTAAAAATATCTAAAAAATATTTTTAAAAAGTAATGAAGGGAGACTTGCCCTGTAAGTTATTAAAACATATGGTGAAAGTATGATTTGTTCTGTGTGGAACTGGTTCAGAAATAGATATGCAGATCACAAGAATAGAATCAAAAGTCTAGAAACAGTCACAAGTGTATATAACTTATTAGTGTATAATGAAGTTATAAATTCATTATAAATTCATATAACAGGAAAGACGCTGTATTATAAAGAAATAGCATTGGGTGGGTAATAGTTAATTACCTAGGAAAAAGCATTTTGGAGTTTTCCTGTTCCAATTGCTCTGAAGATGTCAAATTCCTCCAACTTACAATATCTTTTCCATCCTCTGCAGCCGCTTCCAATTAGCTCCATTACCTCTTTGTCCAAAATTTCTTTCATATTTTTTCTTGGACTTTATCTTTACAAACCAAACCAAAGATATCTTTATCTTCTTCCTCACCATCTATCTTTCCCTTTCCTGGATCTATTTCCCAGCTGGCAATTCCCTCCCTTTCCATTGTAAGACCTCACAAGTCTTTTCGGCTTCACGCACCTATCTACCTTTAAAAGGCCTTATTGGTGGATTGGACAAAACAATCTTTTCTTGAGGCATGTTGAGGGATGTGAGTGAATGTGGTCGGTTCTCATTAGACAACTGCAGAATTTTCTTTGTGGTCTAAAGGAGAAGAAGCTGTGAATACTCAGGTATTGTCACCATGTGAGTTACCAAAACTGGGTCATTCATGAATTGAAATGCATTCATTACAAATGGAACCAAGATAGTGATTTTCAGACTGCTGGGGTCCTATTAAGATGGCTTTGAGGCTGCCAGAGGTGGACACAGAGTAGGGCTCACAGACAGGTGTGACTTCTTAAATATCCTTTAAGCAGAGCAATATTTGTATATTGAGGGCTCACATAAAATTTTGTTTCAGGAAAAGTTTTTGCTACTAAAAAGTTTGAAGTTCACTTCTCATAAAAACAATTAAATAATAAATATGTTCAATAGAAAATAACTGATTTAAAAAGCAGCATGATTTGTAAATTAAAAAAATACATGGCTACAAAAAGTACTTAACAGTAGTTATATCTGGTGGGAGTGAACAATTTTATTTACTCCTTTTGCTTATCTTTATTTAAAACATTCTATAATGATAACATATTACTGTTATTTGTTTTTATTTTCATACTTTTTGAGGTATAATTTAGACACAGTAAAATGCACAAATTTAAGTGTACAATTTTATGACTTTTCATATATGTATACACCCAGATCAAAATATAGAATATTTCTAACACCCCAGAAAGTTCCCCCATTTCCTTTCCAGTCAATAACCCCATTCTCTATGTCCCATCAGAGATAACCACTATTTTGACCTTTTAGATTTGGTTTTGCCCATTCTTAAACTTCTTGTAAATGGAATAATACAGTATATACCTTTTGGGTCTGGATTATTTTGCTGAACATAATATTTTTGAGCTTCACTAATATTGTATATAAGTAAGTTTTCTTTAAATTTCTGGTTAATATTCCATTTTATGACTATCCTACAATTTGTTTATCCTTTCTTTTGTTAGACATTTGGGTTATTTACAGTTTTGCTATTAGGAATAAAGCGGCTCTGAAAAATCTTCCACTATTTTTTTGGTGGGTCTATTATCCACTTCTCTTGGGCGTGTACCTAGGAATAGGATTATAGGATATGTGCATCTTTAACTCTTCAAGATTTTGCCAAATTTCTCTTCAAAGTGGTTGCATGAATTTACATCTCAATGAGGAGTGCTTGAGAGCTGCCCATTCTCTTTTCCCTCTACCACTATAAAATAAACAAACAAGGCAGACTATTTAAATGGAAAAACCAAAGCTAAGCCTGGGGGAATGTGGTAAAACCAACTCGCATCTGATCCCCCGTTGAATCCAAGGGAAACATGCAGAGAGCAACAGCAGGTCTTTGGGTCAGTAATTGTTCTTGGTGTCTGTGTGTGTCTGGGTTGCAAGCCCAGGAGGAGTATGGGAGACAGAGTGAGGGGTGTAGAAAGCCAGTCTCAGGAAAGGGCTACAGACATTAGAGAAGAGGTCATTAGTTCTCAGAGGTTCCCCAGTGGACTGGTTAGGATTCCAGCTCTGGAGGGAAACCAGAGGATCTAGTGTAGAGGGAGTATATTCCTGAACCAGCTGTGTGCTGAATGTTTGGATGATTCAGGTTTCATTTGATGTTTACACCAGCATCAAGGTTGCTGTTGCTTTGCCTTTCTGGGCACACAGGGTAGGAAGCTCTTAATGTGCCACTAAATCTGGGCTGACTTGAACCTGCAAGTAGAAGAACTTACAAGCAGATAAGACAGAGCAGATACAGAAAGAGATGCCAGTACCCCAAACCCAGTGTACAATTAAACCTAATCCTGGGGCACAGTCTGTGTATCAGTTTTCTTGTCAGGAACCTAAGTGCATGGGGGAAGCTGGGACTGTAAATGTGCTAGCGAGGTAGGTGCTGCTTGCCAAGACAAGTGGGACCATCTGAACTAAGTAGCTGTTACTGGGTCCTAATAACAACAGTGACAATAAGGCCAAGTTTTCAGGTATGACCCCTCCTACAGGTTACTCACCTTTGTCTGTTTCACGGTCAGAAATTTGTTACTGATGACCTCGATGACAGAGTTCAGCTGATTCTGATTGTACTTCCAACATATATCTTGAATCCTTTTGCTTCTTTCCACTTTTATCGCCATCACTTTAGTTGAAACCACCATGATATATAGTCTTTGGTATATTCCAACAGCCTCTTTACTGGTCTCCTCCTATCAACGTCTGCCCCCCTCATATTCATTCCACACAGCATTACTCATATGATCATATTATCCCCTTACTTAAAATCATGTTGGAATTTCCGGAGTATATATTCGAAGGTGGATAATATGGACACTAGAAAACGTGCCAGTTTGGGAGGTAGAAGACTTAGGTTCTAATCTTGGCACACCCACTAGTTAGCTGTATGACTGAGCAGTGCTTTCCCTATCCCAGGTCCCAGGGTTTTTTTCATCTGTAAATAAAAGGATTGGACCAAGCTAGGAAGTTTCTACGGGCCATTGTAGGTCTAACATTCTGTGATACTTTGTGGGACTGATTCAGAGGATTTTTCTTGAGTTCTTTCCTGGGAGGGAGAGAAGTGAGACCTTAAGATTGTATTTCAGTCAGCTCTCCTATCTTTCTTCTCAGAGATGGCTGGCATCTTTGAGGTTGTCAGACAGTTCCCATACACTGAACATAAACCGTTTGAAAATGTTTCAAGAGAATTTCCCCATTTCAGCAGGTATGCCTCAAGGACTGAGAGTTCCCTGTGGTTTCACACTGCTGATATAGGCTCTTGTCAAGTTCTCTGTGCTTCACTGCATACTATATCTTAGGGTTGTGTGGATTCGTAGAAGCCACCCAATCAAGGCCTGTTGGTAAGTAAGTCCTTCAATTCCATGCAGTGCTGCTGCCATCTTTGTAGGATTCTGACCAAGTGGTGGACACAGACATATACATTTGTCTAGTTAGTTTTTAAAGTGTAAATCTCATGACATAGAACTATAAACAATTCTCTGTTTATATATGTTTATATTTGATACTTCTCATTCTATCTTTGCAATTTCCTATGAATATTCAATTATTTCAAAATTAAAAAATAAGTCTTTACAAGGTGGTTAATAGGACTCTCTAGGGCTGATTCCATAATGTCTTCCATAATTGTCTGAGTTGGGACTTTCTTTTTCCTAAAGCAAATGTAGATTACTTGACAATGCAATGGCTTTCATAATTTTGACTATGAAGTCTGTTTCCAAGGAATTTTCAGTTGAAGGCTTAACCCACACATTCAGTGGCCTGTGTGTTTATGTTGTGTTTGATCAGCAACAAGGCCAGACTTAGCAATAGCACTGCGTGTGCTGGTCTTTCTGGGTCCTTGGATTCCATGCCAGGTCCTACCTTTCTCTTCTCCATTTCCAGGCTCAGCCCTCTGTAGCTCTATGCAGACAGAGGGTTGTGGAGTGCCCTGGCCAATGTCCTTCCCAGGTCTCTGAGGAAAGAATCCCCAAATGACCACTGGAAACATCTCTCCCCACAAGCCCCAGTGGTCATTCGGGGATTCAGTCGATTTAGAATCCATTCTTCTCTATATCAGTGTGGAGGGTGTCAAGGGATGAGGAGAAGTTGCTGAAGGGAAGAGGAAAGATTAATGGCCCCTCAAAGATGTCCATGTCCTCGTGCCCAGAACCTGTGAATACATTAGGTTATGTGGCAAAGGGGAATTAAAGTTGCAGATGGAATTCAGGTTGCTCATCAGCTGACCTTAAAAAAGAGGGGTAATCCTGGGTTATTCTGGTTGGCCCAGTGCAATCACAATTGTCCTTAAAAGTGGAAGAGAGTGGCAGAAGAGGGGAGTCAGGAAAAGAGATGTGATGATGGAAGCAGGATCAGAGAGATGCTATGTTGCTGAATTTGAAGATGGAGGAGGAGTCCATGAGTTGATGAATGTGGGAGACCTCTAGAAGATGGAAAAAGCCAGAAAATGAATTCTCTCCAAAACTTTCAGAAGGGAATGCACCTTGAATTTAGTCCAGTGAGATCCATGTCAGAATGTCTGACCCAAACAACTCTACAATAATAGATCCGTGTTGCTTTAAATCACTGACTTTGCAGTAATTTGCTATATCACAATAAAATACCAATATAATAGAAAACTAATATACTACTGCAGGATACAAGGTGTCAGAGTAAGAATTGATTGAAGGATACCTGGGGTTTAAGAATTAGAGAAGAGAGTCCTGGGGCTGGGTGGCATGAAATCTGAGACAGGAGGTAGTCATTGGGAAGGACAAGTAGCCCAAGGTTTAGGGGCATGGTCTTAGGGAAAGGACAGTGCTACCAGGAGGGATTGAGTTAAGAATTGGGAAAAGAGAGTTTCAGCTCAAGCAGTCAGAGAAGCAGTTTTGGGGATTTGGAGTACATGGGTAGTAGCATAGAGGTGAGTCTTGGATGGGGAAAGTGAATGTGGGAACAATGGGTTTGTATTAGGCTGGGTAACAGAAAAAAAGAGTGGAAAGGGCACAGGGCTTGGAATCAAGGAGTCTGGATTTTAGTCATTTTGCTATCTGAGCTCTTTGACACAAGTCTCCTGGGTGTCAGTCTTCCCAAGTGTAAGATGAGGGGCTCAGAGTCTCAGGATTGCTTCCCAGATTCAAATAAAAATTACACGATTTGGTGAAGGACCTTAGTGAGCTCTTTAAGAGTAACCTGACTGTGGTTATGGTGTTTCAGCTCACTATGTCACTAAGTCAATGTCCTTGGACATAGCTCAATGCAGTCCATGTAAATAACAGTGGATTATGGCTTCCCCCTTAGCAGAATAACTTTGCTCTACTTCTGAGTGTTCATTGTGTTACTTCAAAACATAGAAATAATGACCTTGGCACACACAAGTCTCCTCGAAATATCTTGTATTTACAGATTTATATGTATATGATATTTTTTATGGGGCAGGTTCAAAGTCTTCGCAAACTGCCGTCTCTGATTCCTTTTGGGGTAGGCAGGTAGTAGCCATTTTGAAGTTGACCAAATAGAGAATCACAGGGATATTGATCCCCAAATCTCTCTTAATTCTTAAGCATTAAGTATTCCAGAATCCTGAAATACCGAATTCAGTAAAAATGTCTTTGCATTCTGTTTGATTTTGTACACTTTTCAGTTTCTCACAAACCTTTTACTGACAGAGCATCGTAGCATCTGCCAGTGATAGGGCAACCAGAGGGTTTGGCAGCTTGTGGGTGGGAGTTTCAGGGTTTGGGGACTTGGCGGCAGTTAGATTGGGCTGTTGGTGTGGGAGGATGGAACTGTGTATTGATGATGGTCTTGGCTTTTTCTAAATCACAATTGCATCATATGAGATAGCTGAATTTATGTTGAGCTTTACAAAAGTCTCCTGGGAAAAGGGCAAAACTGGTTTTAGTGCGTAAGAAATTTATTTATGGCAATTATGGTACCAAACTGAGACTGGAGACTGTTGAGAATCTGGACCACGTTCTGGTGGAGAAAAAAAAAAAAAGCTATTTTACTTTTTAAAGTAGGAATCATATAGTAGAATCACTTTGTAGTTACAGTGAATTTTGAAATTCTTCTTGTCCTTTCCATAGGGTGACAGGCTGGATATTCTTGTCATACTAATTCAGATAAGGATGGCTTCTGAAAAGAAATATGAGGGGAAAAAAAGGAGAGTGGAAATAAAATGGCCAGCTCCCAAGGAGGTAGTTTGACGATGTCAAAGTATGGTTGGCCAGGTTTCTTATGACTCATCTGCACAGCAGAGCCACATGACTGGTTCTCCTGGAAACACAAGGTCACAGCTTTCCCTAGTATTAAGATGACTCACAGAGAAGGGGGCTGTAGGTCCCATTGCAGGTTTATCTGATGTGCAAAAATGTGACTTATGTCTTTAGTTTGACTTGATTTTTTTTAACTCCTGGTGCCCTGATTTCTAGTGATAGAATGCCATGGAAGGGAAATTGTATTAAGTGATTCTTTTTTAAACAAGAAGATTAGAAAACTAGCGTGAGGTACTGGAGTACCTCAGGCATCCTTGCACATCGTGGTCTAAAGTGGTAAGAATCTGGCAAGAGTTCTTCCAGTACAGTGTGGTGTAATGTAATTGATCTATCAACAGCACAGGTGGGATATACTAAGCACTTTAACTTTTTTCCAGTCAATTCTTTCTACTAAACTCTGTAGAATCTTCTTTTCCCTTCCTTTAATGGCATCTTAGTTAAGTATCAAAACATTCTGATCATTTTTGATGCATAAGCTCAGTCCAGTGCAGTTTAAAACTCCAGTATCATATCCAATTTAAAACTTTCCCCTTAACCATTGCTCAAGGGACCCAAAAAGTGGGCTGGAAGGGGGATTGGAGAAAGAGAGAGGGAGAGAAGGAGGGGGCAGAGAGAGAGAGTTCTAAGATATCTTCTCTTTTTCTCTCTGTCAAGTAGACCATCTAGGATTGGGGCAAGGGGTGCTTGGATAGAGGATAGAGGAGGTAACAACAGTCCTCTATACTTGACCACCTGCCAGTTGTGGGAAGGTGCCCATACTCACTCTGGTCACTTTGGTTTTATCTGCTTCTGGCAGCCTCTGCTGACGAAATGGTCTCTACATGATGGTTTCTTGTTCAGGCCAGCCTGGTCCACTCTGTCAACGAGGAATTCCTTAGAGAGGGCAGCCCTCTTGCGGTCCATATCTTCAGTTCTCTCTCTGGTAGAGTGTCACCTCACTTGTCCTGGGTATCTGGCTAGCCCTTGTAGTTTCTTTGTCCCTCCTCTGTTCTGTAGTCCTTTCTGTGGACAGATGGAAACCACTGAGGTTTTCTTCCATACATTCTGCCGTGAAACTGGGGTGGAAGTGCCACACATCCTTTCTTCCCAGGATTACTACTCCACTTTCTCGGTGTGCTGCTACAGGGCTACTCCAGGAAGCCTCTTGCCTTCAGAAATCTACAGTGAGAAGTGAGCACAAGTCTCTGTGTTCAATTACATGCCCCCGTCTTCAGGCCAAGCCCTCCCTAGAACTCTCTCACCAGGCTCCCCTCTGCTCTACTCATGGCACAGTGAGATGCCAGCAGTCTCCCTTTCTGCAAGTTACTCCCAACTCTTGGAGCAGCACATCCCTCCTCCCTCCAACAAACTTGGCGTTGTAGGATAGGGAAAAGGCAGTTTCCTCACAATGAGTACTGTACTCTCTGCAAGGATGGGGACCCTGATCACTCTCCTGTCCCTGCCCAGGCTTCTTACATGGCCTGGGAAGAGGTGTGAGGGTCGGTGGATTGCTCTCAGTCATAGTGTTGGTTTTGACTACTAGTAAGCCTCGAGGAAAGGTGCCTGCCCCTTTTGATACGGAGACTCAGTGTCTGTAGATTTCATCTGTAGATCGGTATCAGTTCTGGGCCACAGGAAAAGTTCCACTCAGCATCCTGGCATGCTAATATCTGGTTTTATATAAGACTGTATTTTCCTGTCAGTCAGTGGCCTTTCAGTGTTATGTGATGGTATGGTGTTTTGGTTATTTATTTATTTATTTATTTTGTATCTGTCAATTCTTATTACTAGAAAAGTCATAGAAAATAATGGTTTATAAAAAATAAGGCTCTATTTACTTCAGTAGTGACTTGTTTCCCAGGAGATATTTGATTTCCTTGGCTAGATGCCGTAAATACAGTAGGACTTTGCTTTTACATTGTATTATAATAGGGATTTATTCTGTAGGTCAAATCACGGTCTTCATGACGTGCTCTGTCATAAAAGCCCAGGGAGGCAGTAGAGTGTGTGCTGGAGTCAGATCAGCTTGGCTAGAATCAGCAACTTTGTGAGGCTGATGAGTCACTTAACATCTGCCTCATAAGCAAAATAAAAATACTGCTACCTACCCACCTAAGAGGGTTATGAGGCCTCAACTGAATAATGTATGTAAAGCACTCATGATTGCCTGGATCATAGGAAGTATATAATAAGGTTAGCTACTTTTATTATCTTTATGGTATAGATAATGCCATGTTATCTTTATGAGTATATGATTCCACTATAATTTGAATAAAAACGTATCAGCTTAGGTGGGGGGGTGCTGACACTGGGAATTCTGCTAGATATAAGGAAGTTTGACCTATATCATGTTAGCGGGAAAAGGAGTCAAGTTTAGAAGAATAGACAGCAGAGGTTAGGGACTCCATCTAAAAGATGGGGAGATACGAGATCAGGGAGTAAGGCAAGGTGTGTGGAGAACTAAAATTTAGGCATAACACAGCAAGGATAAAGCTTGGTAGTTATGGATTTGAAAGATATAGTCCAGAACACATCTCAGAGGGTGGGCGACCTGGGATTGTAGGTTGGAACAAACCAGCTTGGGGTATGAGAGAAGGTAAGTTCCTGTGGCATTATTTTCTTTTTGCCAGGGGGATCCCTTAAATATTTTTTCCTATGATCATCAGGTCTCATTTCTTCTGTTAATTTCTTTTCTACTGACTCTGGTAGGGGTGAAATAGAATTGAGCATTAAAAAATTATTGCTAATTGGATAGGCAAAAAAAATATCTTATTCAAATT
The DNA here is from genome assembly GCF_028023285.1 of Balaenoptera ricei. Lineage (NCBI taxonomy): Eukaryota > Metazoa > Chordata > Mammalia > Artiodactyla > Balaenopteridae > Balaenoptera > Balaenoptera ricei. The sequence goes on along the minus strand of NC_082644.1, from coordinate 90,810,275 downwards.
TCTACTTTTTGATAAGTGGATTTTAACATATAACCCCTTATATGTTAGTTGTTTGCATTTCTCCTTTTCTGAATTATATATTAATGCCATTTGTAATTTGTTTATTGAAATTGTAAGGTTTTTCTTATTAATCTGTGCATGCTCTTGATAGATTGACTCAGTCATATTTGCTACAAGTATTTTTCTCCACTTGTATTTATCTTTTAACTTTTTAAAACTTTTTATTATAGTAAATTTCAAATATATATTAAAAAAAAACCAGACTATAATGATCCCCCCAGACACCCATCTCCCAGCTTCAGTACGTATCCATTTCTGCCATTCTTGTTCATCTAACTCCACCCACTTCCCATTTACTTCCACCCACTCCTCCCCACTTGAGGTTGTTGTTGTTCTTTATAGTTTTTAAATTTTTAGGTATAGTTTATATACATATGCACAGATCTTAACCGTTCAATTTGGATAAATGGATGCATTTGAGTAAAACATTGACAAGGCTAAGAATCATGCCCAGAGACTCTGGGGGAAAAGGGATAACGCCCCTGCCACTGCCACCTACAGAAAGAACAGAAAGAGCCAAGCAGGTGTCTCACATCCTGAGTCTCAGAGTCACTGAGCCAGTGCTGCATAAAGTCACACCGGACCCAAGAAAGCAGGGGATCAACATGACTTGGGTTTGTCTTGGCTGGGACAGGGCCTGCGTCAAGAAACCGGTTCTTAAGTAAACCCGGATTTTGATTAAAGGCCTTGGGGTCTGGAGGAGGCCACCTTCTGCTCTTCCCCCAATTGCAGGTTCATTTCTTTCTTCTTTCACTGTGTGTGAAAAGCAGATCCTTTTGGGAGAATGTCAAGATGGGGGCAGGGTAGGCCAGGTAAACACTCTGAGCTTGGTACAGTGGGGGCACTTTGCACTTGTAGGGTATATGGAATCAGCAAAATGAAAAGGCAGCCTATGGAATGGGAGAAAATATTTGCGAACCATATATCTGATAAGGGGTTAACATACCCAATATGTAAGGAACTCTTATAATGCAATAGCAAAAACCAAATAACCTGATCAGAAAATGGGCTAAGGACTAAAGACATATAAATGACCCATAGGTGCATGAAAATATGCTCAATATCACTAATCATCAGGGCAATACAAATCAAAACCACAATGAGATATCACCTCACACCTGTTAGGATGTGTTAAAGATAACAAGGATAAGTATGTGTTAGGATAACTTAAAAGATACAACTGTTTACAAGAACATGGGGAAAGGGAATCCTTGTACACTGTTGGTGGGAATATAAATTGGTACAGTCACTATGGAAGACAGTGTAGAGGATCCTCAAAAAATTAAAATAGAACTACTATATGATCCAAAATTCCACTTAGGTATATAACCAAAGGAAATGAAATTAGTATCTTGAAGAGATATCTGTACTCCCATGTTCATTGCTGCATTATTCACAAGAGCAAAGATATGGAAACAAGCAAATGTTTGTTGATTGATGAATAGATAAAGAAAGTGTGGTACATATAATGGAATATTATTCAGCCTTAAGAAAGAAGGAAATCCTGTCATTTGCAACAACGTGTATGAAACTGGAGGATGTTATGCTAAGTGAAAAAAGCCAGACACAGAAAGACAAATATTGCATGATCTCACTTATATGTGGAGTCCAAAAAAAAAAACACCAAAGCCAACAACAAACACAAAAAGCTGAATTCATACTGACAGGGAGTAGAATGGTGGTTACCAGAGGCTAGGAGGTGGGGGAAAGGGGAGATTTAAAAAAAAAAAGGAAAGAAAGTAAAATGGTGCTTGCCAAGGGCTGTAGAGAGGGGGTCATGGGCAGTTATTGTTTAATAAGTACAGTTTCAGAGTTGTAAGATGAAAAGAGTTTGGGAGATGGATGGTGGTGATGGCTGTACAACAGTATGAATGCACTTAATATCACTGAACTGTATACTTAAAGATAGTTAAGATAATAAATTTATGTTATGTGTATTTTACCACAATAAAAAAATTGAAAAAAAGAAAAAGTTGGAAAAAAATGTGTTGAAACATAAAAAAGGGGCACCTATGTTCAGACATTGCAGAAATTAAACAGAAAACAGAAAGATATTATGGCAGAAAACAGTTTGGTGTTTCCTCAAAAAGTTAAACGTAAGTTACCATATGATCCAGCAATTCCACTCCTAGGTATATACCAAAAGTAATTAAAAACAGGGACTCAAATCGGTATATGTACACCAATGTTATAGCAGCATTATTCACAATAGCCAAAAGGTGGAAACAACCCAAGTGTCCATCAACAGATGAATAGATAAACAAAATTTGAAATGTACATGAAATGGAATATTATTCAGCCATAAAAGGAATGAAATTCTGACACTGTAACATGGATGAACCTTGAAAACATCATGCTCAGTGAAATAAGCCAGACAAAAAAGGACAAATACTATATGATTCCATATATATAAGGTATACAGAATAGGCAAATTCATAGAGCCAAAAGTAGAATAGAGGTTACCAGGGGCTGGAGTGAGAGAAGGAAGGGCAGTTATTGCCTAATGGGTAGAGTTTCTGATTGGTGTAATGAAAAAGTTCTGAAAATAGTGGTGATGGTTATATAACATTGTGAATGTACTTAATTCCACTGAACTGTACACTTAAAAATGGTTAAAATGGTAAATTTTATGTTATTTATATTTTGCCACACTCAAATATTTTTAAAAAGAAAAAAGGTATAACAATCTATTACCTTAAAAACTCTTTCATGATTTTTAAGATGACTTCCATGACTCTTTTCCAATGTACATTTTTTACATATAATTATATTTTCTTCTAGGTATTATAAAGTTCAATTTGTGCATATAACCCTGTTATTCATCTAAAATTTATTTATGGGCTACAGATATAAATTTATCACAGCATTATTTACTGTGTATTATTTCTCTTCTGCACTGATGAGTGGCCTTTATTATATATTAAACTTATATATAATAAGCCCTTTTTATGTGTAAATTCTGTTATCGATTTCAAGAATATCAAAGGCACTTTTGCCTCATTGTGTTTTGAGTATGGAAATGTGGATGCTGAGCTTCTCATTGTGTATTTACCTAAGACATCTCTTTTGGGTATCATGGTTATCCCATGTTAGTGTAAACTCAGTGTTTTTAGAATATAATTATCAAGTGACACTCTAGCTCATTCAAATTTATTTATTAGTCTTTCTGCATATGGCCAAAACGCAACATCAGTGGTGTTGACAAGAAACAATACATATCATCTTCAGTTTCATTAGCAGGGAGAGATGAATTAAAAAAGAAAATCTGCTTCTATACCGTTTGTAGAGCCATTAGTTGTTATTATGTCATATTTGTTCTTATAAGTAATGCCCTTCTACACTATCCTTCCAACTGGGCTGGTGGCTGTTAATTCAGCAAATTTAATTTTCCAAGTGAGAAGAGTCGCCCTCGCATCAATCTCATGAATATAATGCCTAGTGGTGAATATAATTTTTCCATTATCAGCCTCATTCATCATACTAAGGTAAGTGGTCAGAACTGTGAGCTTGAACATGGCAAAGACTGGTAAAGATTCCTCTAGCTTAATTTCACTAATAGATTTTATTTCTTCACTTTAACAATGATATGTCTATCTACATATAGGACTGTGTTTAGAGGGTATATATTTTCAGTATTAAGCCACTTCAGATCTTTTTTAGAATACTTTAATTGAAACCGTTCATCGATTGTCCATTTGAGATGCTGGTCTCTGGGCTGCTTGCTTAATGATACTGCATCTGAATTTAGTAACTGTTAGATCATCCTGGGGTGTTCAGGCTCATAGAATGGGGGGCTCTAGTACTATCATTTCTTTATGGGGATTTGACCATCCTAGACAATTTCTACTTCCATTTGGATTCTTATTCCCTTACATCTAAGGGATCCAAAGAAACATAGTCTCACTGTTTATTGCTACTGAGTACAGCATCAAAACTTAGTTGATTTTTTCTTAAATCTTTCTGAGCTTCCTTCTTTTCCTGGTGTGGTGTGTACTGATTTTTCTGGACCTGACCAAGTGACCAAACCATTCTACCTCCTCTTTCATTCCAGTGAAAGAAGCATAATACTAGACAGAGCAGGAATCCCAGGCCCAGTAGGTTAGGAAATCTGGCTGAGGCTTGATTCATGGGTTCTGTGGAGGAAGGATATTTTATTGGAGTCAGTGCCTGCAGATTTGGTAGGTTACAGGAAAAGCAACAGAAGGTTTCTGCGTAAAACAGGCAGATTTTTATGGAGTTCAGGAATCAGACAGAATTGGTATTTGAGATAGAGCTGTTGAGTGTTCAGGGATTTAAGTAGAAATAGGCACATATTTATGGAGCTTTGGCTATTTTCTAGGATTCATGGAGCAGAGAGGTTTTTATAACTTCATCTATGTATCAAAGCCCCCTTTAGTAGGTTCAAGACAGAATGGAGGAAACAGACAGAACCTAATGAGCAGTATGAGCTGTACTGTCCAAGCATCCCAGGAGGAATGGTTCCCAGCTCTTGGGGATATAACTGTGATTGGGCTCCTAGGCTCTGGTAAAGAAATGGCCAGAAGGGCGGCTAAGCAAGTAATGAGAGGGATGCATTGCTTCATAAGTTCAAATCTTGCAATTATATTTGATCTAGTAAAGAAGAGGGTTTTTGTTTTGTTTGTTTTCTCCTTTGTTAAGGGCTTACTCAGCACTCTATTCCATTGAAAGAGTCATCAGTTGAAGCTGAAAGGACCAGGTCTCAGCAGGGTCAAATCCCAAGAAAGGGCAGTAGGGATGGGATCCCAGGATTAGAGACTGAAGAATAAGGGTTTGAAGTAGAAAGGACTGCGGTACTTACATTAAAGTGGGACAATCAGCAGAATTAAGCAAGGTTATGCCTAATAGGCATAGGGTAGTAGCAATAAGAAGACAGGACTTTGGGAGACATGGATCTTGTTCAAGATTTTGATTTTTAGAAGAAGAGAGTAGTATGTATGAAATAACATATAACCCCATATAACATAAATTATCCATTAGATTCATCTAATGGATAATTTAAAGTAAAATTCTGTCTCTATTCAGGCAGTAGCAGTCCTGTGCCAGTGGAAAAAAAATGGTCTCTAGAAGATTTAAGTATTAATAATACAGATTAAAAGCTAAAAAAGAAGCCCCTTCAATATCACTACATATTTGTGAATATTGTTTGTAAAAATTTATAAAATTGTAAGTATGTATTACACGCTTAAGACACAATATCTCTCATCTATGTATCTAACCATGAATGTATGTATGCATGTATGTTTATATGTATGCATGTTTATATGTATGTATGTATCTATCTATAACACAAAATTAGCTTGATTCCTTTCCTGATGTTGTGCTTTTATTTTTGGTTTGCTATTTGTGCTAAATGACTCAGAAATGGAAGTGAAAAATCATTTTACAGTTTGACTAGATTTTTTTTTTCTGTCAGGGTTATTGTAATTCTTACATAATACTAATACAAACCTCTGAATTCTTATTAGATGTCTGGTGCTAGCTTTCTGTGTAAAACAACAATACCAGCCCCCTAACTTCCATGCCTCTCTAATTATATGTAAACTAGTTTAAGATCATCAAGTACAATGATTCATCACTCCAAGGTGCTCTGCGAAAGCCTACATTGTTACAAGACTATTGTTCCCTACTGAATATATTTATTTTGAGCTTTGGTTAATTTTTTATTTTTAACAAGCTCCAGATCTTTATCTTACTTATTATGTAAGAAATAATAAACACTTGAATGCAGTTATCTACTTAAAAATTTTACTTCTTATGATAAAAAACAGAAGGCTACTGCGTTCTTAGAAATTTAAGTTTAGATTTATTGCTATCATGATCTACAACATCATAATTATCTTCATCATCATCATCATCATTGTCATCGTCTGTTAATATTGGTTGCTAACCATTTAGTACATGGATTATTGTAAGTTCCAACAGCATTTACAAATAATATATATCAAATAACAGAGCCCTTGTCCTTAGAAAAAAAGAGAGAAAAATGAGTGCTGGTCAAAATTATAAGAAGTTCCTAACTTTCAGATGGGTTGGTTGTCAAATTTTGTTTTTAAGGTAGTTTGTTTGAACTGGGAGCCCTTTTATTGATTGATCGGTGAACAATGTTATATATGGGGTATATGTATCCAGTTTTGCTCCCCAAAACCCATTCAAGAATTGAAACTCTGTGTATTTAACCCTATGATAGAGTATTTGAATGTGGGTTTGTTGGTAAAAATTTATCAAAACTCAATACAGAGCCTTCTACCAGAGTTGGTGGAGAGTAATTCTTCTCTTCCTGCTGTCTTTACCTACACCCCCAAGGGAGACATGAAAACATATTTATGCCTTCTGTTGTGGGTTGAATTGTGTCCCCCCAAAAGATACGTTAAAATCCAGGTACCTATGAATGTAACCTTATTTGGAAATAGGGTCTTTGCAGATGTAATCAGTTTAAGGTGAGGTCATATTAGATTAGGACGAATTCTAGTCCACTGACTGGTGTCCTTATTAGAAGAGGGAAATCTGGACACAGAGACAGGAAGAATACCATATGACAATGGAGGCAGACGTCAGAGTGATGCATCTACCAACCACAGAGTGACAAAGATTGCCAGCAACCACTTGACACTAGGAAGAGGCAATGAAAGAACCTTCCCTAGAACCTTCAGATAGCACACAGCCCTGTTGACACCTTGATTTGGACATCTAACCTCCAGAGCTGTGGGACAATTAGTCTCTGCTGTTTTAAGCCATCCAAGTTTGTGGTAATTTGTTTTGGCAGCCATAGGAAACAAAAATACAACTTCTAAATAAATAAAACTTGACCATTAGAAATTTCTCTTTCTGTTCCACAGCAACTGAGAATGGACTTATTACTAAAACAAAACTTGACATGTGTTAAGGACCAAATGTTCATGTCTCCCCAATATTCATATGATGAAATCATAACCTCCAGTGTGATGGCATTAGGAGGTGGGGCCTTCAGGATGTAATTAGGTCATGAGAATGGAGCCCTCATGAATGGGTTCAGTTCCCTTATATAGGTACCCCAGAGAGCTTTCTCTCTCTCTTTTCACCAAGTGAGGATATATGAGAAGACGGCTGTTTATGAACCAGGAAGCGGGTCCCCACCCGACATTGAATCTGCTAGTGCCTTGATCTTGGACTCCCAGCCTTCAGAACTGTGATAAATGAATGTTGTTTTGGCCACCAGTCTATGGTATTTTTGTTATAGCAACCTGAACAGACTAGGCATGCTTAAGTTTGTGTGTATGTGCTTTTTTTTAACTTTTATTGGAGTATAGTTGATTTACAATGCTGTGTTAGTTTCTGCTCTACACCAAAGTGAATCAGTTATACATATACATATATCCACTCTTTTTTAGATTATTTTCCCATATAGGTCATTACAGAATATTGAGTAGAGTTCCCTGTGCTATACAGTAGGTTCTTATTAGTTATCTATTGAATATTTTGTATACAGTAGTGTGTGTATGTCAATCCCAACCTCCCAACTTATCTCTCCCCCTCCTATCTCCCCTGTTAACCATAAGTTTGTTTTCTACACCTGCGACTCTATTTCTGTTTGGTAAATAAATTCATTTGTACCATTTTTAAAAATTCCACATGTAAGTGATATCATATGATATTTGTCTTTCTCTGTCTGACTTACTTCACTCAGTATGACAATCTCTAGGTCCATCCATGTTGCGGCAAATGGCATTATTTCATTCTTTTTTATGGCTGAGTAATATTCCATTATGTGTGTGTGTGTGTGTGTGTGTGTGTGTGTATAAATATATATATATATATATATATATATATATATATTTATACACACCAAATCTTCTTTATCTATTTGATATGTGGTTTAGATTGCCATCTTAAAATATAGCTGTGGTGATAATATTTAATTACTATATTATAGTGCTTTTAAAATATAACTTATTTAGTTCATTAAGAATTTTAAGATATGGACAATACATAGTAAGTACTATAATTTGTAGAACTACTATGACAAGATATGAATATATGAAAAATACTACACACCCTGTACAACAAAAACTTGTACATGTCAATTCTTGCTTTAAGTAGAGAACACATACTAAGTAAGGATAGATTAGATATAGTTAAATTTTTAGAAGATTCTTATGTTTACTCCTCTTCTATTTTTTGTGGTTGAAACCTTCCTAAGCTCCAAATTTCCACAGTAGCAGGAGTCTATTGTATCTCTAGGGTTCCCCCTCCCTCCAAAATGATCTAAGAATCTAGGGACCTTAATGAGTTCAAAGAGGCCAGTCATCTTTCCAAATACCTCTCAGAGAAAGAAAGAGAAAGAATTGGAAAATTTGATTAGTCTTCTGTTGGGTTCCAGTTTTCGTCTGTCATTGTTTCTATTGTCTACAAGTTACTGGTAACAACAGGTCCTCATGGTCTTATGCATCTCTTTCCACTCCTGTGATGATGCACTTTCTGGTCAATAACCCAGTGCAGCAGTGTTGTGTTTCACACTTGGACTGCAGTACTTTAGTTCACACTCATTGGTTAAGAGCATGGGCTTGAAAGTCTGACAGTTCTGTGTATGAGTCCCAGATCTGCCACTTACTTACTGTGTGGCCTTGGAAATTTACTTAAACTCACTAGGCCTCCATTTTCAGAACCATAAAGTGGTTATACTATTGTATCTTCCTCATACACTAGTTGTAAGAATTGAATGAGAAAATTGCCCATAAAGTGTTCAGTACTTAGGAAAGTGTCTGGCACACAGCATGATTGATAATAGTGAAACAATGACTAAGTAACAGAGGGTCATATCTATATGTTTATGAAGAGATTTAATGATGTGGAAAAATGCTTATAATTTTAAGGGCAAAGAGAGGAATAAACTTATATATAGTGTGTGATTTTTAATGTGACAAGGAGAATGGTGGTCACCAAACATTCCATTTTATGTCCTTGACATTTCCATCCTTCCCCCTATAGCTATGTAACTTGTTCCAGACAGTGGACTGTGGGTAAAAGTTATGTGTCACTTCTGGGCTGAAGTATAGAAGATGTGGTGTAAAAGACTCCAGCTGTTGCTTTTTTCCCAAGGTGACTGAAGAGGTCATATGTTCCAGATGCAAATACAGGATGGTGGAGTTTCCTGATCAGCCTGGGTCCTTGATGGACAAAGGTCCTTGCTGACCCATGATGGACAGGTAGCTTGAGTGAGAAGTAAGCTTTAGTTGAGTTAGGCCAATGGGATTTGGGGGTTAATTTGTTACCACAGCATAATCAGGCCTATCCTGCCCAATACTCTTTATTAAAATATTAAATGTTTAAATATTAAAATATAAAAGACTTGAAGGCAATTCATCAAAATTGTAAAAGTGGCTAATGTTACATAGTATGATTGTGGGTGATTTTAATTTTCTTTAAATTTTTTTATGTATAAGAAAGCAATTTTTTTAAAGGGAGGCAGTGACGTATTTAGTTCATTTTAGAAAAATTTTGATCAAAACTGGTTAGATTAGAGCCACTGACTCAAAGGGTAGGTTTTAACTATTTAGAAACAACTTATCACTCTCTAGAATTGACAACTGAATGAGGATTTAGTATAGATTAGGGGTTAGCAAGCTACAGCCTGTGGGACAAATATGAACTGCAGCCTGTTTTTGTAAATAAAGTTGTATTGGAATACAGTCACAAGCATTGTTTTAAGAACTATTGTCTGTGATATTTTAGCTGTAGAATTGCAGAGTTGAGTAGCTGCAACAGAAAACACATGGCCCACAGAGCCTAAAATATTTACTATGTGGCCCTTTTCAGAAAAAAATTTCCAACCCTTTGTGTGGTTATAAACTCTGAACAGGGCCAGAACTAGGATGAGGAGAGTGAGGAAGTTGCCTAAGGTGCAAAATTTAAAGGGGCACCAAAAAAGTCAGTAATCAAGATTAAATAACATTTTAATGCAATTAAAAAAATATTAATGAGAAAAACCCATGATGAACAAAATGTCAAAATTTTAAACAAAGGCAGAATCAGTAACAGTACTATGCCGAGCCACATTGGAGCCTGAGGCAATACTAATCCTGTCTTTATTTAGAATTTTGATATTTTGTTCATCATGTAGGGCAGAGGGGTGCCCTAAATTCCCTAGCACAAAGCTTAGCATATAGCAGGCTTGTAGTAAGTTTTTTAATTGATTATGAATTCATTAGCCCATGATACTACAAAAGAAGAATTAGGAAAACTGTGTTGAGTGAGAGCCATTTGACCTAGCTGTTCTGGTTCTTATGTACTTATGTGCTATGCCTGTTCAGCAGTTTGGTGCACCAGCAAATATTGGCCAATAGGTTTTGCCTTAGTCCTAGACCTGTGAGTGCCATCCTAATTTATATGACTGTTTTAAGGTGGTATTTGGGGGATTTATTATGCTTTAAGCATAATTTTGAACTTACTTTTTTGAAATTTAGATTGTAAAGACTTGCTTGTACAATCTAAATGCTTGACGTATTACTTTTTAGCCAACTATTTCTGGCATCTTCTTCCATTTCTTAGTTGATGTACTCATCAGATAGACAAATCTCATCCCCTCCTTCCAGGCTTTTCTTGTAATGTCTTCATTCTGACTGGAAATTGGAATGTCCATTCCAAAAGCCAGATTTGTTGGGATTCTAAGCCACATTTTTCAGAGTTCAAAGGTTCAAGTACTGTGTACACTTGAACTTTTCTCAATATGATATTTGGATGTAGCTGCTCCCAAGGAACGAACACTATACTGTTTACTCTTTGGCACAGAGACCCCCGTTGATCAGTTCAGAGGCTCGGACTAGGAGAGGGAATGTTCACCAAATACCCACTATTTGGGAGAGAGGGATAAATTTTGGTAAAGACTGGGGAAGGAAGCAGTAGGTGAGTGGATGCTGAAGTTACAAGATGGTCATTAGACAAAACATTTTAAAGGGAGTATAATAAATGTAGAAAATGAGAACATACATTTAGCTTACCATTTAAAATCAAAATAAGTATACCCAAACGGATTACCACTCAAATGCAAAGAGAAAATTATTCATGAAATTCTGATAAACTTAGAAATAGTTTAGTCTGAAGTATACTTAAAATGTTAGCTGGCATTTTGTTAGATGTCTTTGTTACCAGACTTCTATTACCTAGAGGTAGAATTTGTAGTTCTTCAAGTAGGGAAGCAGAGGAAGAACAAGAAACATACTCCTTCTTCACCTTAGTTCTTTATGTGGATGGGGAAAGAGGCAGGAGAGTAGTAGGAGAGAGAGAGGGAAAACCCAGAAATGAAGTTTGAGGAAGGGAAGAAATAGAGAGTGAGAGGGAGAGATTAAAGGAGAAATGTGGAGTGGAGAAGAGGTAGAGGGTAGAAAGAGGTTGTGAGGAGGGACCAAGAGACAGGAGTCTGAGTGTAATAGCTCCATTTTGAGTACTAGTTGGAGGTGATATGATGGAAACAGAGACTTAACAACCTTTGCCAGTGGAGACTCACTGATTCACTATTTACTGTACAAGTGCCCTGCAAATCAGTTGTTTAAAGAGGGGGAATAATTCAGGTCTGGTGCCATTATGATGATTTCTTCTAAAGGTACTAATAGTCTGAGGTTTGAGAAAATCCCTGGTGTTGTAATAAAATGAACTAAGAAGAACTAAACATTTATCAAGGACAAATAGCAAGATCTGTGAGGAAGTTGCCTGAGAATTAAGACTTCCAACACTTCAGTTATTCCCACTATCCTAATTTTGCTTTTATTTTTCCAGTTTTCTGACATATATTTTGGTGAGGCCTGCCTATAGCATATTCTGTGGTATGTGAAAAAGTGGAAGAGTTTTTCTGAGGAAAAATTCACTGTTCTTTTAAACTTTACCTTATGGAATTAGTATCTTAATTTTCTCTATTTTTAATTTTTTTTGAGAGAAATCTTGATCTTCTTTTATGCAGAGACAGTTTTCTCACATTCTGTAGCTGAGTCACATGGAGAGACTTTTTCTACTGTTGACATTATTTGTTTTCTTTATTATTATTATTTAGAAAGAATAAAAAGAATATTTCTTAGTACATCCTGTAGCAGCTAGTTACATACTTTGTTTACAGAGAGTTCTCAATAAGAATTCACAAAATTATAAATTTTAAGTTCTTTATAGACAATGGTATATACAAAAAAGGATTGTTTCTCTACTTAAAATTTATAAGAATTGTTTGCATTTAAGCCAACCTGCATATCTGTTATATATACATATATATTTTTAAAAAATATTTATTTATTTATTTATTTGGCTGCACTGGGTCTTAGTTGCAGCACACGGGATCTTTGCTGTGGCATGCGGGATCTAGTTTCCTGACCAGGGATCGAACCTGGGCCTTGCATTGGGAGCACATAGTCTTAACCACTGGACCACCAGGGAAGTCCCTCTGTTATATTTTTATATCTGAATTTTACTGCTGGTTTTATCTTTTTTTAATATATAAATTTATTTATTTATTTATTTTTGGCTACATTAGGTGTTCGTTGCTGTGAGCAGGCTTTCTCTAGTTGCGGTGAGCGGGGGCTACTCTTCGTTGCGGTGCGCAGGCTTCTCATTGCAGTGGCTTTTCTTGTTGCAGAGCACGGGCTCTAAGGGTGCAGGCTTCAGTAGTTGTGGCACGTGGGCTCAGTAGTTGTGGCTCTCAGGCTCTAGAGCGCAGGCTCAGTAGTTGTGGCTCACGGGCTTAGTTGCTCCGCGGCATGTGGGATCTTCCCGGACCAAGGCTCGAACCCGTGTTCCCTGCATTGGCAGGCGGATTCTTAAGCACTGCACCACCAAGGAAGCCCCTGGTTTTATCTTTTTAATTTAATTTGTATCAAAAAAGGAATCTTCTCTGCCCACAGCCCTGCTCCCAAGGTGTCCCAAGGTGTCTCTGAACCTGCTGGCCTGCCCATCCCCCATGTGACTAGTTCATATCTGATTGGAATTGATGGGCATCTGATCCAAGTGTAGACAATCTATAGGTTGTTCTGTGGCATATCTGTGATCCAGCATGAAAAGGTGGACTAGGCCCTCTGGACTCTCTAGGGGAACTGGGAAATCAAGAGATTGAACCAATTAGCAGTGGGGACAGAAACTGCAAGGACGTGTTGAGAGTTGCCAAGGTTTAGAAGGTATTGGGAGTGGTCGTATTGTGCTAGCTGAGACTATGAGGGAATGGAAACTGAATAACCAGAGGAAGCAGGGCAATAGAGAGAAGGGAAACTGAAAAGAGAAGCAGAGGCACTGATAGAGTGGTTGAGTGTTAGAGCTTTCTTGTTTTCTGACAACTCTCAGTTGATCAGTGAGTATCCTTTGAAATGTTTTCTTTTCTTGAGATAACTTGAGTAGATCGCTAGTCTTTCTAAGCATATAGGTATTTTGGGGGCCATATTATGAAGAACTTTGGATGCTAGGGCAACATGTTTTTAATTTTCTAGGCCAGGGATACATACTAACTAATTTTGAGATGCAGAGTAGTGTCATTAGAAGTGTGTTAAATGAAGATTAATCTAGAAGGAGTATGTAAGAGAGATGGAGAAACTGATTTGGAAAGCTATTACAATAAGATATGTGGGAGGTAACTGAGGCCTTGGATTGAAGGTATGATAGAAAGAAGGTAAATGAGTAGACAGATTAAAAACATAACAAAGGAAGAGTCACTAACACATGATAATTTATTGGCTGTAGGGGGCAAGGAGAAAGAACATGTCAGAGTTGGAGCTGAGATCTTACGGCTTGGAGGTTAGAAGTGGGTTAATGTGATTAAGGGAAATAGGGAAGTTAGGAGGCTGGCTTGTTTTGGGTTGTGGAGGCCCAGATAGCTGTTTAGTTTTGTGTCTGTTCAGTTTCAGGTGTTGATGGGAAGTACTGTTTAGTTCAGCTTAAATAAGTTTTATTGAGTTCCTACTACCCTGTTCCTAGCACTGATGGTGGAGGTGGGGGATTGAAGTTCAAGAATGTATGAAACATGGTTTATGCCTTTGAGGAGCTCCTAGTGTTATGAATGAGATTGTCTGTCAGGTAGAGACATATGTGTGGAGCAGCTTGAGAGAGAGCTTTTGGACTGGAGATCCAGATGTCAAAAGAGCCTCAAATAACTAGATTATCAAAGGATAGAGTAAGGGGATGTAAAGAGGAGGTCCAAGGGTAAAACCATGGGGAATACCTGGTGTCAGAGGGCAGGAGAAGGAAGAACAAGGGGGAGGCATGGCCAGGACGTTCTTAGGAGAAACAGGATAGTACAGGATCAGAAAACCAAGGGGAGAAAGGGTTTCAGAAGACACAAAGTCATCCACAGTGTTAAATACTGCAAAAGCTTTAGAGAATGAAGTTGGATTTGATGTGTAGGAGGTCATTGTGATCTTAGAAGGCATTTTTTTAAAAAAATTAATTAATTTATTTATTTTTGCTGTGTTGGGTCTTCGTTTCTGTGCGAGGGCTTTCTCTAGTTGCGGCGAGCGGGGGCCACTCCTCATCGCGGTGCGTGGGCCCCTCACTATCGCGGCCTCTGTTGTTGTGGAGCACAGGCTCCAGACGCGCAAGCTCAGTAGTTGTGGCTCACGGGTCCAGTTGCTCCACGGCATGTGGGATCTTCCCAGACCAGGGCTCGAACCCGTGTCCCCTGCATTGGCAGGCAGATTATCAACCACTGCGCCACCAGGGAAGCCCCTTAGAAGGCATTTGAGAGTAAGGGCTAGTGAAGAAAAGTAGGAAGCAAATGTAGACCACTCTTCTAATAATTTGGGGTTTTTTTTTTTTTAATTTTTAAAAAAATTTATTATTTATTTATTATTTTTATTTTTGGCTGTGTTGGGTCTTTGTTTTTGTGTGAGGGCTTTCTCCAGTTGCGGCGAGTGGGGGCCACTCTTCATCGCGGTGCGCGGGCCTCTCACTATCGCGGCCTCTCTTGTTGCGGAGCAGAGGCTCCAGACGCTCAGGCTCAGTAGTTGTGCCTCACGGGCCCAGTTGCTCCGCGGCATGTGGGATCTTCCCAGACCAGGGCTCGAACCCGTGTCCCCTGCATTGGCAGGCAGATTCTCAACCACTGCGCCACCAGGGAAGCCCATAATTTGGGTATTGATGAGATGATAAGAGGAGGAAACTTGGGGGAAAAGGCAAGGTCAAGAGAAGAATTTTGTTTGTTTATTTTTAAAGACTAGGTCTATCCGAGTAGGCAGAATAAGACATGACTGGTCAGGAGAGATTAAAAAATTCAAGGAGGAGAAGTGAAGGAGCAAAGTAAGGAAACGGTGGGAGGTTTGGGATCAAGTGTAAAGGTGAAGAGGATAACCTTATCAGAAGGAGAGACATTTCATCCTGGAGCCAGAGATTAAAAGGAGGAATACAGTTTACAATACAAAGGAGTTCAGAGAGGAAGAGAAAGGAAGTAACAAGAAAAATACCTCAGCTGTATTCTATTTTCTCAGAATATTAACAGGCTAGAAGTAGAGTCTTGTGATTGGGGATTTTAGGAACAGAGAGGAAGAGAAAGTTTTTGAAAGGCCAGTAAAGGGAATGGAACAGGGAATTAATAAGAGGTGAAAGAGGATTTTTGAGTGGCAATAAAGAGACAAATAAGGACGAGGAGGTGAGAGATGAATGAAGAAAATGAAAACTATTTCAAGTAGTAGTACTCAAAGAATTTCAGAGTTCCTCCTTCCCCCACCCACACTATTTTACAAATAAAGAATTTAGTTCCAAGCAACTTACTCATGGATCTGTTGGAGTTCCAACCCCCACTCCTTCTTTCTGCATGAAAAGAGATGTGACAATTGATTATAAGGTTAATTTAGGGAATTGGTTAAATCTGAAATCTGTCTAACTCTGGAAAAAATATAAAATTGACCCAATCAAAGATCAGTGCTTATGTATGTTGAACAACTGTGATAGCTGGTTAGTCAGTCACAGGAAGTGATTCAGGAATATTCCTTAAACTATAGTGTCTGTGCTGGGTAAGAATATTTTTTCAAAATTCTAAATAATTCTGATTTTGCATATAAATATTTAACTGTTTGATTTATACAAAATGACTGCTAATTAACTTATTATCTAAAAGAAACTCAGTTGTCTTGGTGCCCATTCTATAATGAAAGACCAATTTTCAGTGTGAAGGCTACAGTTGTAGAAGGTAGTTTGGGAAAGTATGATACATTCAGAAGTAATCAACCATCTTAAGCAGTGGAACGAGAACATTATTTAAAATGTTTTAAAAATTATTTAATTTATTCCAGATCTCAAGACTTAGTCCCTTAAGTTTCTATAAATCTTCTTAAAGATGAGACTGAATGTCTGAGGACTTGTGTTTTACAGCAGAGCTCCAAGAAAGATTGAATTCCCTTAAAGGTAGTAGTGAAGTAATATTCTTATTTGTCTTTGTGGACAGGATCAAATAATAACTTCATATTGAATTTCAGTAGTCACCATCAGGGGGCCTGATAAAGTGATCACATCAAGATTTTTCTGTGTCATTTTCCTGTGTAATTTTAATAGCCACAGACAGAACAGACAGAATTGCCACAGCAAAAGGCAGAATACTCCTGGCTAGAAATTCTCTAGACACTTTTTTTTGGTTGTAGAAACTAAAAACGATTTTAGAAAAAGATGGAAGTTTTGTGTTTTCAAAGCGTGTTGTGATTGTTGGTTACACTTTATCCTGCTGTGACAGCAGATGGGAATGCCATCAGTGATGTCCATAGGCTTCAGCGTGAAGTGGGGTCAGTGATCGTTTTGGCCTCTTGCCCAGGAGATGGAATGGAATGACTCGGTTTTATTGGTTGAATTCCAAGGAGGCCTCAGAAGAGCCCTTCACACTGAACTGGTACTAAAACCTTTAACACTTTTCTGAATTGGTAGAACTTGTCCTTGGGGTAGAATCAAAGCCAGTGATATACCTATCCCTAAGCACGCACGCGTGTGTGTGTGTGTGTGTCTGTCCGTCCACAGCTGTTGACAGTCCATACTCATAACCCCACAGGGAGACAGCTGCCTCTGACCCTTACTACCTCTTGGGTCTCAGTTTAGGAGGGGTTTTTCTACATTTCAGAGGTATTCCTAGCTAAAGAATCTGGCTTCTATGATGAAGTATTGGGTGGTTCTGTGGATGAAGACTTGGTTTGGCAGGTCATTCTCCCTATCTGACTCAAAAACTTGGACACTGTCCATGGATGTCCTTATTGGGCCACATTCTAAAAAGAATGCCCCTCTTAAACTGTCTGAAGTGTAAGCCAAGATTGCCTGGGGGCTACTTTTCACTGGATCTCAAGTTACTTTAACTCCCCCCTAAATCTGCTCCAGACACATTTTAGTTCACTTCAAACTTCTGCCATCAAGATTTCCTTGGTACCTGGCTTGTGCCATCCCATTTGCTACCTCTGTGCCAGGGATTCTGAACAACTTTACAACGTACAGGTAAGAATTCTCAAATGGGAAGGCAGAAGAGCTACCCTGGCCCCCATGTTCTGTGCCCATCACTAGGATGGCACATGGTGGAGCTGGAACTGGTGTTTCTACTGCCACAGAACCAAAGCTGTTCTTTCTTTTCAACCCAAGGCTGAAGTTCTTTTCGAGTATGACAACATTTATGGTGGTGGATTTATCAGCTTTCTACACCTCCTGCAGGAGCTATCTTGGCTCTCTTTAATGAGAAAAAGAGTGGTGTTTAATTTTTCTAGAATGACAACTGTCACTTTAGCATGATCATATACACAGCCTGTACCAGCTCTCAGTAGAAGAGGCAATATAGCATAATGCAAAGACCACCACAGACAGGCACTGGAATCAATAAGATGTGGGTTTGACTTCTGGCTCTACCACTTTCTAACTATGTGACCTGGAAGAAGTTGCTATAAGCATTATTCATCCACCATAGGGCTGTTGTGAGAATTAAATGAACTAACATATGTACAGTTCTTAGCATAGGGCCTGGCACATGATAGGTACTCAATAAATGGTAGTTATTATTATCATTATCATTGATCTTCCTGAACACGGGGCATAAATCTTTCTGAAATTTGACAGCCAGGGCAGTTATAACTTTGTTTTTTGGAGAAATGGCAAGTAAACACTATCCTTCCAGGCATATTTTGATGAGTCTGAATATATTGCAAAGCTGTTTGGCATCTGCACTCCTTGGCCATCTTCCAACACCCATTGAACAACATCTTGGATGACTGCTGGGACTGAGGAATCAGTCTTCTTGGGTGACATGATATACTTCTATGATTTACTGTCACAAAAGTCCCTTCTTTGGATAGTTTTTACAAGCCTCTTATAGTATCTCAAAGTCAACTATGAAAAATGTGTATTTGAGAACTCAAGGGTGAGACTCATTTTTCCCTTCAGAGATTTTCCAAGTCAGAGAGGTATATCATGTTAGTAAAAGTGTGGTTGGCTTTATGTCCATACCCAAATGTTACAACTATATAATGTAAACAATTCTACCTGTCATTGAAGCTACTGATATCAGTCCACAGGAAGTTTGGGGACCTACCTTTTTTACTGCCATAGAATTCTCATGCCAGAGTTTTTGTTACTCTTTATGGCATTCAGTTCCATAGTAGCCATTACTTGCAGCCCTGCTAATTCCCTTCAATTCACTGCAGCTCTCATATCATGGATGTCTTCCATGACCTGGGCAAAATGAGGGCCATTCAGAAGGGCCTTCAGGACACTCTCTAGCTATCAAAGAACTAGTACAAGAGGTTAGCCCTTGGCCTTCAAGAAAAATATCTGTGTGGGTTATGCCATCTGTCTATTCCTATACCCATTACCCACTTGAGCTGAAAGCAGAATATTTCCACTCAAGGTCCTTGGAGGGGGTTGCTCTGTGGAAGATCATTACCCCCCTCTAAGTGAATCAACCGTATCTTCTACTGTGTGTATATGTGTGTGTGTGTGTGTGTGTATATCTATATCTATATACACACACACACACATATATATGTATATACATATATTTAATGTTTAGCTATTTATATTTTTTCATATAAAAATTGTCCCTTTATGTCCTATGCCAATTTTTCAACTAAAGTGCAATTTTTCTTATATTTTTAATTTTTATAAACCAGAGTATTTTCTAATTGAGAAATAGGCTAAAGTAAAAACAAGTTGGATACAATCCAGGCTTCTGTCCTAGGGACTCCTCTTTTTTATTCTGCACACTCCCCTAGATTATTTCATCCAATTGCATGGCTTGAATTACCACCTTTCTTCTCATAGTTTCAAATCTCTTTCTCTAGCTCAGGCCTCTGTTCCAGATGATAGACATACAACTTTGACTGCTTCCTGGGCAGCTTCTCCTGGACCTACCACAGCAAACATACTATGTCCTAAACTGGGCTCATTATTGCCCCCTTACAAACATTCTCCTTCTATATTCTTGATCTTGGATTGTGGCACCAACATATTCAGCTGGGAACTTGAAAGTACTCCTAGTCTCTGCCCTTTCCCTCATTTCCAAGATTCAAATCCTATTATTTCTTTTGATGAAATATTTTGGAACGTCTCAATTTGGACCATTCATTATTTACCCCATGAATTAATATAATATTCACCTATAATGGTTCTCCTTAACTTCTGACCCAGATCTCTTCATTTTATCTCCTCAGTGCTTTCAGCAAGATTATTATAAAATGTAAAAACTGCAAATATGATCATTTTTCTTCTCCATCACCCATTCTCAACTAAAAAATCTTCAGTCTTCCCATGTTTTCAGAATGAAGATCTAATTAGTTAACATGAACTATAAAACCCTTTATGATTCAAGCTCTGCCAACTTTTTTTATTGCCTCTCTCACCACTCTCCCATTTGTATTCTCCATTCTTCTAATAGTTAACTAATTGGCATTCTCCTGCTTTTTCAGACCTCTGTTTTTGCACATACTCTTCCCTTATCTACAATTCCTTTACTTACTCCATCCCCTTAGTGAGCTCATGATGCTCTTATTGACCTCCTCCCTAAAGGAAGAGTTAAGTTTTTCTTTCTTTCTGTGCCTATGGGCGCTGTATTACTTATATAATAAGCATTTATTGAGGATTTACAATACAGGAGAAATACAATGCAATAAATCTATCCAGAATAGATTTATTTTGGATTAAAATTTAGTCTAAACCACTTAAGAGTAGGATAGATTACTAAATTTTAGCCAAAATACCAACCTAATTCCTGTTTGATTCAACTGTTTCTACAAATTCAAATTTTTGCTTTTGATTTTAAAAATCAAATTCCTGGTTGATACAACTCTTTTCCTCCAAATCATTTATGATATGCTGGTGTCGCTGAAGAATAAATGCAACCCATCTTTAAGGTAGTTATTTTTGTTTTAAGCAAATAATGAGTTTTAAAGTTGTGACTAACTTCCATCCTTTTACTTACTTATAATTTTGTCAGAAAGTGGGAGGTTGAGCTTGTTAGACTACACAAAATCTTGTGTGGTATTTTGGCATATTAGTTGAGGAGAAGAAGCATAAGGATAGACTGGATTAAGGGGATTAGGATTTGGTCTGTATTGCAGTGGGTGCTTTGTTAGGTATGGGAAGTGAGGAGCTGGGACATTTTAGGACTAATATTACATATCTACAAATCTTATCTAGAAGAAGGCAGTGGAAAGAAATCTGTTTCCACATAAATAAGCTTTTGCTCTCATCATCACATGTTAAGCGTTTTCCCTCAATCTTTCTCTTCCTTTTGGCCTCTTTCTCTTCCTTCACCGGAATAGGTATTTTGGGGCTCAGGTTATACTATTTGTAGTAAATGTCTGTTATTTTGTCTGCCCACCAGGTTTCCCTTGTCTTCTGGGAACATCATCCACCCATTCTGGGACATACTCCTTTTTTCACTCTAAGCAGTTGATTTGAATGTGAGCTGCTATGTTCTTACAGACCTTGCACCTGGTCACAGTTGATGGCTAATGGGTGGTCAGAACTAATCATTTGGATTTTTGAACTAGGGACTACTGAAAGTATGGGCTGTTCTTCTCTGGCTGTAAGCCGAGATGAAGTATGGTAGCTGCTGGCAGCCATTTTCCTCATCATATGCTTGCAGCTAGTTTAAATGAATAAAATAAACTTGCAGAAAAAAGCAATGATGAGATAGAAAATCCTGGTGGGACTCAAGTTTCTGGTTCCAAGGTTGCTTATATTCAAGTCTCTGTCTTTGTGGTCCAGCTGTAGTCCTGCCCTTCTTGTAGCACCCAAACCAATACATTCCTCCTTTTGCCTAATTGAATTTAAGCTGGGTTTCTGTTACCTTGCAACCTAAAGAGTTACAACTTTTCTCATCCTTCCTCTATATAATCTGTTCCATGCATTTTGTTAATATTATTTTATTAATGTCCTTAAGATGTTAGATGACTTGTATTGATAACACTTTTGCCGAGTGTACAATGAGTAGTCCAAGTTAACAATGTCATTAGAAAATCAGGTAGAACAAGTGAGATGATTTAAGAAGAGCTAGAAGATTGGTCAGGAGGGCTGATTCACATCTAAGGCTGGTCAAAATTTGTTCTCTAGAAGACAGAAGACCAGAATCTTGTCCAGAAAAAAATGGAAAGACCTGGGGTTTGAACTCTGAAGTTCAGATAATCTAGGGGAAATAAAAAGATTGTCAGAAGATTATAAGCACTGATTTATAATGTGGGGAAGTGGTAAGTATTGTTTTATAGAAATGTTTACATAGACCAGGGGTTTTCTCATTTGCCTAGGAGAGCTTACATCACAGGCTCCAGTGTCACCACCTCTTTCTTTTGTCCCTCCACCCAGGGGTGGTAGTGGCTTCCTGTTGTTGCTAAGCTCTGAGTTGCTTCACTGTCCTCTGGCTTATCGGCTCATCTGTCCCTTGTATAACCAATTCACTGCATTGCCTTCCCTCTTCTTTAAGTACTTAGAGTGGCTCTGTTTTCCTGTTTGAGCCCTGTCTGTTACATAATATAATGGAGAGAGATCATGGATGGAACATTTTTGTTCTTTAAACTGAGGACAGATGGCCATTTTCTGAAAGAAGGTAACTAAGATTCAGAAGCTGATGTTTGCCTGGAAGTTGTGGGCATGTGGCAGGGGGATGACCCTGAGATTTCCTAGCCCTGAAATGAATGGGTTCAGGGCAAGGACACCTAGGCGACAAAGTGCAATGGAAAAAAATGTATATACGTTCATTACAGCACTTAGCACTATGGTAATACAGTCGTCCCTCAGTATCAAGGGGAATTGGTTCCAGGAACCCCCCATGGATACCAAAATCTGCAGATGCTCAAGTCCCTTATAGAAAATGGTTTAGTATTTGCATATAACTTTTGCATATCCTCCCATGTACTTTAAATCATCTCTACGTTACTTGTAATACCTAGTACCATGTAAATTCTATGTAAATAGTTGTAAATACAAGGAGGAACACCTCGTAATGTTAAAAGTTTTAGTTAACCAGGAAGGTATATAAATCTAAATTTATATGCACGTAATAACAGCCTCAAAATGTATAAAACAAAGAATGACTTAACTAAAAGAATATACAAATTCAAATCAAAGATATTTGAAAACACCCTTCTCAGTAAATGATAAGCCCCCAAAATTTTCAAGGCTATACTTGTACCTCTTCTCTTCAGAATTTTAAGATCAGTTTATCATGCTCCAACTTGCTTTTGAAAAAATTTATTATCAGCAACTTTATTTCTACATCTGTTAAGGATCTGAGAGATTCTAGTGAGGGAGATGCTGAGACCTGGCCTAATGGAGGTGGAGGTGCAAAAGGAAGGCACAAATAGACACGGTAGAGACACCCTGTCTTGAAGATGTCACAGTTTAAATGCCTAAAGATTTTGAAGGACCGTTAAGTAACCGGAATTATTTTCCTTGGTGACCCAGGTGCCCCACCAAGGCTTGGATAGCACGGTATCCAAGGCTGGATACCCCACCTGGCTTCCTTGTTTACTGACAGGTAATAAGTAGCTTGCCAAAGAAAGGAAAACAAAGTTTACTATTCCCAAAGTGTGGTTTTTCTTCTCTCTCTCTCTATTTTTTATTTTTTGTATCTAAATCCTGTTTTTGGTGTGTTAAGAGGACATGAAAACAATCTTGATTGATTTCCCTTGTATACAAGCAAATTATAGGCTAATAATTATACTTCTTTGAGTTGACAGATCATTATAGCTTTAAGAAACTGCTGTGATTTCAACTGGAGCTGGTAACTGTTTCAATTAAAAATTATTTCAGTTATATAAAAAAATACAATGTAAATGCTATGTAAATAGTTGCTGGTGTGCAGCAAATTAAAGTTTTGCTTTTGGGAACTTTCTGGAATTTTTTTTGAATATTTTTGATCCCAAGTTGGTTGTATCTGCGGATGCAAAACCCGTGGATGTGGTTGGCTGACTGTATAGTTATTTTAACTGCATAGTTCAAATGCAGCAGATTGAGATCCATCCAAAGCTCACAGTCAGCCAGAGCTGGTGAGTGGGACTCATCACCCTGTTTGCTTGTTCTTTCTATTATGATTTCCCTTTTCAACACTGTTTCCTTCTGGTAAGTAGGTTTGATCCATAAGGGTTGATAAAGGTGTGCAAGTAGAAGTGTTGGAGGTGCCACAAAAGTACTATGCTGGATGTGTAAAATGCTAATTCTCTGTAGTGGCTGATCTGATCAAGGAAATAAATGGTATAAGCCAGCAGTCCAGTAGGGCTTGCGGAGGTGGTGAAGAGGACAGGTTCTGTAGCCAGCCTGCCTGGTTCCAGCCATGGCCCTGCTGCTTTCCTGCTGTGTGTCCTTGTGCAAGTTAAGTGACCTCTCTGCCTCACTTTCTTGATCCATAAAATGAGTGTAATCATAGTACCTACTTCATAGGGTAATTGTGAGAATAAAATGACTTAGTACCTGTAAAGCTCTTAGCACAGCTCTGGGCACTTAGTAAATGTAACCATCATCACTGTCATTATGAAGGGCTTCAGAAGCCTCACCGTAGCCTAGGAGGAAGTAATCAACAAATGTCTGAACAGGTGTGGTAAGAAATTATAGCCACAGGCATGTCATAAGTTCAGGGACTTTGAAGGGAATGAAACCATAATTGTCAATCTCTGACGTAGGAAATGTGCCTTCATGCAACCCCTGCGGTAATGTCCCTCTACAGTGCTGATAAAATCATGCTCCCTTTTCTAGGAATGCATTCCACTTCCTAAACAGGATTAACCTGGAGGTCGTTACTAGATTTTGGAGACCCCCTTAGCTAGAAGATTCTCAGGTTATAATTTTGTAGTAAATACATATCTTTTTTATTGTGGTCACCCAGCATTCAAATTCACTTTCTGTGTTTGTGGAATCTTGGGTAGACTTGGGGAGAAGCAGAGCCCACCCATGGCAGAGGCCAAAAAAGCCAGTTATTTTTTTCTCCCTTGCAGCTTAAGTTTAGACTGGCTAACTTCAGCCATAGTCTCCTGCCCAAGAATTTGAATCTGTGGTGAGTTACCTAAAGAAGCAGGGACAGTTTAACATTTCTTGTGGTGGTGGTGGTGGTGGCTGTGGCATCCAGTGTCCAGTCCAGTGATGACTGTGTCAGCAGTTTTAGCAGAGTTCCCTAAGCTGTAGGTGGTGGCAATCCAGCTGTGCCACCCAAAGTTTAGTGGTGATGGCTGAGCACCTAACCAGGCTATTCCTGGCATGTGACCTTATCAGTGGTTCTGGTTACCTATATTTTCCTGGTTTCTGCTTATATTTTGAGCCTAGTTCTTCCGTCTTTGTGTTGATTCTGTGAATTACCCAGTAGTTTTCAGTGAATTCTCTTTTTTTTTTTTCCAGTAGCCAATGTCAATCTTATTGTTTGCAACATGAAACTCTGCCTAATGCACTGATTTTCTGTGTTCCGCTGATACCTACAACTACAGTGGCTGTTTCTTTTTTTGAATACATCTTTGTTTATTTTATTTTATTTTTTTATTTTATTTTTTTGACTGCACAGCACGTGGGATCTTAGTTCCCTGGCCAGGGATCAAACCCACGCCCCCTGCAATGGAAGGGCGGACTCCTAACCACTGGACCGCCAGGGAAGTCCTGTACAGTGGCTGTTGCTTTATGTCAGAGCCAATGTATTGATTGTAGGAAAATCTAACCTTTATCTGTTGCAGTCCTTTAAGTCTCAATTTTTAAAGTATAGGCTTTGTGAACCCAGACATAACCAACTGTGTTTCTTGTCAGAAATTTGCAATGGTACTACAATATGCATTGCATTTATCCAACTCATTTCAATTTATCAAACACCTACTGAACATTTACCTTGTGCTAAGCAATGGTTAGGTTTTGGAGACACAAAGTCAAATATGACAAGGTCCCTCCTTGCACATATTTAGAAACCTGCCTGTTTAATGTGTGAGATTTGGGCAAACCAATTCAGCTATATTCAAAGGGGGAAAAAAAAAGAAAGAAGGGGTAAGAGTAAGGCAGTGTGACGTGGTGGTTAAAATCTTGATATAGAAGTTTGACCAGCCATGGTTCATATCCAGGCTCTTATTTGCTGTGTTAAATAGGACAAATTACTTAACCTATCTAAACTTCAGTCTGTTTATCTGTAGGGGTAATACCTATATCCTCATATTATTTTGAAGTTTAAATGAGATAATGGAATAAAGTGATTAGTCAGAAATGTATGTTTTCTTCCAGTATGGATAAACTAGTTTTAAATAGAAGTAGACAATGTTTTCTGCCTGTTTTTCTCTACTTGATGATGGTTAGCAGCATTTTAGTAAGAATTTTCACTATTTGCTATAGTAGAACTGACTTGTATGTTTCAAAAGTCATTTATGATGCATGAATCTCCCCTCTAGCATTTCTTTTCCCACGAAGACCAAGAAAAATGATTCATTTACTCAACTGCTGTCTGATCTTTTTCCCCGAGTGTACCTCTTTTAGACGCTGATCATTAAATTGTTACTTAGATTCTTCAGCCCACTTAAAAAATGTGTTATAAAAAGGGTTTTATTGCCTTTGGAGTCCTTCTTAAAGTACTTTTCAAATTATATTTGGTCTAGTTTTCAGTTTATGGCTAACCTGCTATGTTTTGTGGGCTTCCTTGTTTTCCTTAAATGGGCTAATTTTCTATTATTAGAAACTGTTTTTTTAAAACCTCTGTAATTGTTGTTGTGGCCATCAATCAGACAAGGTGGGAGTTTTGTTTGTTTGTTTGTTTATTCTTGGAAGAGTTTTTAATTAAAAAAATTTTTTTGGTGTACTCCTTTTCCAATCTTATATAAATTTTATTTTTGGCTTCTGATGAGGTGTTTGAAAATAGTCTCCAGGCTTCTATTTTATTTTCACTTTTCATTCACTTCTGTCCCCACCTCAACATCTGCACTTGCTTCTGTTGAAATCAGCACAAATGATACCAAACGAGGGGTTATAGACTGAAGTTCTAAGTGCTGGGACAGCTTCAAAGTCACTGTGTGACCTTGGTTAGGTCATCTGACTGCTTTGGTCTGCAGTTTCCTCATCAGTGTAATGAGGGGAGTTTATTCATTTATTACACAAGTATTCATTAGGCACATATTGTATGGCAGTCACTGTGCCAAATGCCGGAAAAATCTGCAGTGAGCAAGAGTCGAGGTGCCTCCCCTCATGACATGTACATTCTAGTGCTGTTAAATTATCGAAACTCCAAGGCCCTTGTGAGTTTACAGCACTGTAAGTATAATGTTACTTCCACTTAGTTCCAGTTCTCTTTTGAATCAAATAGAAAAAAATTTGATATGTGTGAAGTTCGTTTTGGGCTTGTGGACATTCCTTTGACTTAAACACCTTGCAGTTTGTCCTACAGGGTGTTCCATGGAAACCAGTGGGAGATGCTCTCTCCAGAAAGGATTCAGGTCCAAAGCTGCCTACTACATCCCCCTGTGAAAGTGAATCTTAAAACGCTTTTGGAAATACACTTTAGATCTCTGCTTTCTGAAGCACATTAAAAAAAAGAATTACTGGAATAGTGACCACTGACCTTTATTTAGTTGTGGGAGTCAGTCTCAGTCAAAGAGGAAATGAAACTTTTCTTGGTTGTGGCCAATATGAAAATACTTATTCAATTATAAAATTGTATGCAGTTATAAGACCATAAATCTCTTTACTGGGGATCAGTAATAATAATAAATAATAACGAATAGTAAAAAATATACATTTTATTATTTGGCTGACAATATGGTATGTGACATATGCCTTGGAAAAAGAGTGGACTGGTAAACTTTTAAACTTACTTGCCAATGGCTTATTAGTGTTACAGGAATTATAACAATAGGAGTCCTTAAAAGAATATTTAAGCCAAGTCTTCTTTCCCTTCATATTCCATTTAATTTAAAGTGGGCTATTTGTGGGATGATATATGCCAGGTAGTAAGAAAAGGTTGGAATTATATTGAGGTAATTTTGGAACTATTATCAAAATGGAGCCATCTGAAATGATTGTTTATAGTAGATAATGGCTGTCAGGAAAAATAAAATAGAATGAAAGATGTAAGCAAAGCGACAGAAAATAACTGATGAGCTGGTGGAAAATCCAGAAATTGCATGAAAATCAACTCATAACAGGGTTTTGCTTGATTTTATGGGAAGAAATTAAGTAGTAAATATTAAAGTTAATATTTGAGTTAAGACTCAAAAAATTTGAGTTAAGACTCAAATTCTCTCTTAACCAGGATAATAATTCTTGTTTCAACTCTCAATTATCACACTTGTATCTTTTCCTGTTCATGAATTCATATTAAATTTTCTTAATATAATGGCTCTAATTTCATTTGTCTCCTTAGATTAATCTTCCGACAGTTCAGGAACAATAATCACAGTTACTGAACCATGGTTCGTGTATATACATATTTACACACATACAAAAATAACCATAAAATAACCATAAAAGAAAACAGAAGTCGTGCCAAAAGAAAATTGGAGGTAAAGGGCTATTAAGATTTCAGAGGAGGGAAAGAGTACATCCAAATTGGAGGAAAAGGGGAAAATTTGTGCCTCAGATTTGTGCTGGCCTTAAAAGGCAGTGAAATTAGGGCCTTCAGAGATGCAGGGAACACCTTCCAGGTGGAAGGAATAGTAGCGCTATACAGTGGAATTATATTGGCTTGGAGTTAAATGAACTTTGGTTCAGTTTTCTCTCATTCCTAGTTTGACCTGTAAAAATTGGAATAATAACATCAAAACCTTGCTACAGGGTTGTTGTGAGGTTTAAATGGTATAATCCAGAGGAAATTCTTAGTAAAGTTCCCGGCAAAAAGTGGGTACTTGGGCAAAGACCCTCCCTTCCTTTTTCATGTGAATGTGGAGGCCATTTGATACCAGGCTAAGGAGTTTGCTGAAGCTATAATCCTGGTTCTACCATTTACCAGCTGCATGACGTTTGGCAAGTTATTTAATCTCGCTCAGAGGGATGGTGAGTTTTCAATAGAAGGAGCTAAATCGGAAAGGAAAATGATGAACTTAGTTTATCATGCTTTTAGGAGTTTTAAGAGATAGAACGGTGTAATGCCCAAGAAGTAGATTTATTGTCAGAAGAACTGGATTAAATCCTGACTTCAACAATTACTAGAAAGATGACTTTGAACTTTAGGTCTCCTTCTTCATCTCTAAATGGGAGACTACAATGACTACTTCAAAGGATTGTTGGATAGATGAAATACATTGTTGTGAAAACTTCTCTCATGGTGGCCAGCACCTAGGTGGCACCTACTGAATAAAAACGAAATTTATAGACTTTATGGAATTTATGGACTACTCCAGCTCCTCACAAGGCTGATCTAGGTTTTAACGTATATGCTTTTTCCTACAATGTGCATACTGGTACTTCAAATTGTACAGTAATTTGACAGCCTTCTGAACTTTATGTTTTCTAAGTATTCATTAGCTGACATAATTTCAGGGGATGTGAATGCCAGGATTGGCAGTGGGTCCACCAGAGCTACATCCATCAGAAACCTGCAATTGTCTAATTCTTCCTTTTAAGGCACTTCTCCAGGATAAACTGTCTGAATCAAAGAGGAAAATATCTGATCAAACCCATTTATAATCATATTCCAGTAATGGTAAATGGCAGGCTATGGGATAAGTCTGTGGACTTGCACTTAGTTTTCCAACCAGAGGCAGCATTATTGATGATTGAAGAATTAGCTCTTCAGAGCTTATCTACAACCTCGACTTGGATATTTTAGACTGGTTGAAAGTAAATATTTTTCTCTTAAACTTAATCTGAACTTTCAAAATGTCCTTGCATCTGTCCCTACATGTAACTCAATCGGCGAGATTTTAGGAATGAAGTTAAACTGAAGTGAAAAAATAAATGTAAGACAACAAAGAATTTATGGCACATATTTTATTCTGGAAGTCTTCATGAATAACTATTTATAATATTAACAAATTGTGATTATACTACTATGCCGCTGGACTATTCAAAAACAAGTGCTTTTATTGCTTGCTTTATAAGAGAGATCAGAAAGAAAAAAAGTTCCAGGCCATATTATCAAGATATTATCTCAAATATAACTGAGATCAAGTCATCCAAAGAGTCATTAAATTATAGTTCTTTTAAAAACAACTTGTCCTTTTCAAAAATTAAATTATTCTGGAATATTTTGGGCTTGACCACAGGGACACCAAGAGTACACATTTGGGGACTTTATCTTCTTTGGTATCACTTCAGGATGAAGAAATTCAGAATCATGTGCATGGATTGATTACTAAACAAATCATTTCGATTACTACTTTGCCTCTCTGCATTTTGTTGTCCCCAGTATTCTCCATAGCCAGAATCCATTATTTTCATCAGCTCTAAAAAATCCAGTCTTTCAAGGCTGAAAAGAGCTCCAGAAGAAAATTTCTGCTGCCAGAATTATTTTGATCTTGCTTGAGTAGTTGGCTGAAGTCCTTGCCGACCTATTTACCTTAATTAACTCCGCAGGTATGGTTCCCTCATGATGATCTCTAAGTGTAGTTGACTCTAGATTAAAAAAGGGAAACCCTCCATCTCCTGAAATCACAGAACCATTAAGGCTCTTAGAGACTTCCTCAAAATAACATCACATTTTTTTCCCTTAAATTGAAAGACTAAGTCTCAATCTAATAGCTTGCTTGCATAAGGAGCTAACCAGCTCTAGGTATAAACTATTTTTTACAGATAATGGCTATTAAAATATTTGTTATATGAGTAGATTCTGTTATTTATCTCCTCCAGAGAATACCTGAGACTTTGTAAAACTTTTATATTTTATAGATATATTATTTTTTCCTCCTTAAATCTCTTTCTGTATCTAACCAGCATCCATCCAATAATCTGAACAAGGAACCTGGGAGTTATCCTGGAATCCTCCCTGCCCTTCCCACATCCATTCGATTCCCAACACTTGCTGACTTTTACTCCCTAAATGTGTGTCGGCTGCCCTGTCGATCCCTCTGGCCGTGTCTCATCCAGGCCCTCACACTCCTCTCTGGGCTTTCACAGCAGCACCCTAAGGGCTTTCTCTGCCTTCAGTAACGGCCTCCTCTGATTTACCCTTCAGAGCAATATATTTAAAATCCAAATTGATCAGGTAACTTCCTTTCATTGGCTCTCCATCATCCGCAGTAAAAAGAGACCCGAGCTCCTTGGCATAAAATATAAGGCCTCCCCCGATCTGGCTTTTTTTAAATGAGCTTCTCAGGTTTATTTCCTACAAGCTGCTCACTGCCTAGCACTGCATGCTACAGCACGGGGCTCAGCCTCAGCACTACTGACATTTGGGGCTGGATAGTTCTTTGTTGGGGGGCGGGGCTGTCCTGTGCCATGGTAATATGTTCAGCAGCATCCCTGGCCTCTACCCACTAGATGCCAGTGGTACTCTCTTCTCCCAGTTATGACAACCAAAAATAACCCCAGACATTGCTGAATGTCCCCCAGGGGACAAAATTGCACCCTGGTTGGTAAATAGGAGTTGCATAATGAATCACTAACTCTTTGAACACACCAAGCTATGTAGTACCTCCACTCCTTTGTTTTTCTTGTTATTTGTTCCTGGAAAGCCTTTCTCCTTCTTTGCCTAATGCAGGGAGAGAGGAAAAGATTCTGTCCTTATGTCCTCTCCCTTCTTTGTTTCCTCTGAAGAGGAGGGACTAGTGATCTGATTCGTCAGATTCCAGGACACACTGGAGAACAGGTGAGAGCATTTCTTTGAAAGGACTGCATATGGGTATAACCCACTCTTCAATTTTTTTAAAAAGAAATTAACCAATAATGCATGAATCCATGCTTATAAAAATTGAAACAATATAGAACATAGAATTAAAAGTGAAAGCTTCCCAGGGTCAAAGCATTCTAATTAAAAAAAAAAAAAGATTTGATATATACTGCCCCAACATTATCAACACCAGACATCCTCCCCCTTTGTGGCTGTGGCCTCCTCAGGGTTCCAGGATTGTGTATAGAAGGCGGAAGCTAGGTCGGCTCACGAAAACACAAAACTGTTACTTCTTGATGCTTGCTAGGGTTATCCGAGCAGGTGATTCACATTTTGGGTCTACCTAGCTCAAAGAAGGACATTTCAACAAAGCTTCTATAGGCCGCATTCTTCTTCCATTCCTTATCCAAATCCTTACAATCCTTTCCCCTACCATCCCCGTAAAAATCCACAAACCATAACAGTCAGAGCTGTTATCAAGAAAGACAGAGACATTTTGCCATTTTAAATGTACAATGTTACAAACATCAGTCCAAAGACAGCCCCAGAGATTCTGCTTCACCTGATCAACGGTGAGCCCTGGGGTCTGTATTTTTTTTTTTTACTGACTCCCCACCCCCAGTCGAGTGATGTGCAGCCTGGTGTGGAAGCCAGAGGCTGAAGAATACAAGTTAAAATGTAAAGAGATGCATCCAGGTATCCAGTGTTTTGACAGCTGCGTATGTCACTTCATGTTCATATGAATATAGCATGGAGTAGTAGCCACACTTAAAAAATTCCAAGTTTCATAAATTCTTATAGCAGATGGAAGAAAAGATGTCTCTATATGCCTATGTCCTAAATACTGTGCAGGCCTTAAAAACAAACTAGGTAAAGAGAAAATACCTGCGAGGGCTCTTTATTAATATAATGAAAACATGCCTGATGGTGGGGAAATATAGCTATTTTCATAAAGGTTTCCAGCTACGGGAACAAAGGGTGAAAGAAATCCTTTCCACGCAAGTTTAATTCTAGAGACCCCATCCTTTACACAGGGAACTTATCCCTTTCCCCTAATTCTGTTGATTATTATTCTTTTTCAGCCTTCCTCAACACTTAGGATCCCACAGGAGGTCACTAGGAATGGTGGGGGTGAAGCGTTCCTAGTAGCAGAAATGAAGATGAGAGAGTGAACTGGAAAAACGCTTTAAAAACTCTAATTGAGACAAACCTGACTACAAAATTGTGTCTGTGCTATGATTACAACTGTAACAATTCTGTCTGCATATGGACGGGGACTGAAAGGGAGCATAAAAAAAATGTAAACAGTTTGGTTTGTAGGATGGCAGAATTTTGGGTGGATTTTTCTTTGTTTTGAGTTTTGTCAATGTTTTGGTAATGTTTTGCAATAAACAATACTATAACAGAAGCAGCTGAACCTGCTGACTAATTATTGTTAGAAAGAGCAGCCTAGCCTCAACTCCGTCAGAGCTAAAATCGCTGCCTTTGGCAGATGCTCTCCAACGTTAAAGTTGATAATATCAGCTAACCTTAACCAAGAAGTCAACTCCTTCTGGTCCAAAGGAGCATTTAAAAAATTATTTTATTTTATTTTTTGCAGCTAACTCATTCTGGCAGGCATACCAAATATTAGTTCAGTGGGGCCCATAGGAGGGTGTTTCATTTTGTTGCTTTTCTTTTCTTTTTTAAAAATAGTTGAAATGGTTGATTGGTTACACCTGTCCTAAGAAAGGTCTTGGACCAAATCATCTGCAGTATAGTGAAAAACTCAGGGTCCTTAAAAGAGTGTTTGTCTAAGTATGTGAGTGGATTCAAACTCCACTTTGAGGGAAATGCTGGTGTCACCTGCAGGAACCCCTGCAGCTTATCTTTGAGCAGAAATGGAATGGCAAGAATACAAGTCAGTTTCTTAAAAAATTGACAACAGAATGTCAGCCTGACTTCCTGCACATCTGGTGTTGAAAGCGTATGGATAATCAACGTCAAAGACTATTGGCACTTCAGGCACTTGTCAGCGAATTCAGTCCTGAAGTGACTTTAACTGTGCACTTGCCAAAGGCTCACCTAAGACACGTAATATTGGAGAGAGACGATTTAATGAACGGGTGAGCTCTCCATTCCTCTTCTAGGGACTCTAATCTCTGTTCTTGTGATTCGTTGTAGTATCAGGAAGCAACATATCTGGGCTGGATAACCTCTGTTCCCGATAGAAATGCTCTCACCGAGTTAAAAATCTAGCATTATGCTCTGCGCCTTTATGAGATTCAGTATAAGAATTATCTATTGGAACATGCTTTTGCATTTTTTCTTGCAAATATTGCTGAGAATGTTGTACCTTATGTTACCTAAAATCTATTGTTAAAAAAGTTAAGTGATTCATTCTTTCTGGATTTAGAACATTAGCTTTGCTTGTAATACAAGTTAGAAACCAGGTGTTTGTCTTTGTGCTTTAGGTACCAGGAAACTCATGCTTTATCCCTAGAACTCCTCCAATGGCAGTTTTGTACAGATCGGAGAAAGTGGTGAACTCAGACAGCAGAGTCAGGCACAAGAAGGAGGATATTATTTGGTGTCCATTCAGTTGCTGTGCCTATTATGGCTTAGGTAGGTACAACACTTTCAATTTTAATGATCTCATTAGAATTTTTTTCTCCAAGAATTTGCTGTTCCTGAAGTGCTAGATTTTCAGAAAGGAAGAAATGCATTTCATTTTCTGTAAATATCAAAATTAATTACTCATCGTTATAACTAATCATTAAAATTCAAAATTAGATGAGAATGTTCTTAATAGATTTGTTTAAGCCTTGAAGAGGTCCATTTTATTATAGCATCTACAGCTCTACTATTTGTGGAAATTATGACATAAGGTTCATAACTGAATTAAGCCAATACCTTTGCCCAAATCCTAAGAAGAAATAAATGAAAGATGGTGGATAAAACTATGGTATCTTATTAGGAAAAGTGTAGGCAATTGAGTAGAATTGTTTTTGTAGATCTCACCCTAGTTTATCTAGTTGGGAACATATTCATTCATTCACTCATTCATTCTTTCAGTCATTCAACATGCGAGTCTAATATGTTCCAGGGGCCATTTTAGGTCCCAAGGATACATCAGTTAACAGAACAGATAGAATTCCCTGCCTTTATAGAATTTGCATTCTAATGGGGAGGGGGGAAGACAGTCAGTAAAACAAATAAAAAATATATGGTGTAACAGTTGGTATTAAGTGCTGTGACGAAAAGTCAAGAGGATAAGGCAGAGATAGGGTGCTTTGGGTGTGAGGGTGGAATTTCCTATTTTAAATAGTGTGACCAGGTGGCATCTGAGCATAGATCGGAAGGAGAGAGTGATGTCTCTCCGGGAAGAGTTTCCATGCAGAGGGAACAGTTTGTGCAGAAACTCCAAGGCAAGGTTGTGCTTGGAGTATTTGAGGAAAGTGAGGCAACAGATGTGGCAGGAATGGAGGATGGGAGGAGAGTGGTGGGAGGCCATCGAGGGATAAGAGAGCCAGAGCGTGCAGGCCATTTTAAAGGGCTTTAAAAATGAGATGGGGAACAACTGGAGGGTTTTGAGCAGAGGAATAACATGGTCTGACATGTTTTAAGAGCATCATCTGGTTGCACTGTGGAGAACAGACTGCGATGGGGAGATGTGGGACCAGTGGGAGCAGGAAACCTAGCTGGGAGATGATGGTCACTTGGACTCAGGTTATAGTGGTGAAAGTGGGGAAAAGTGGTCAGATTCTGATTCTGTTTTGAAAGTAGAGCCACTAGGGTTGCTGAGTATTAGAGAAGGAGTTAACGAAAGAGAGATGAGTTTTTGGTCTGAGCCAGAGCTTCAAGAAATGCAGTCTGGAGTTGCCACACATTGGATGAGGAAGACTGTGGGAGGAAGATCAGGAGTTTGGTTTTGGACAGATTAAGTTTGAGACGGTCCAAGTGGTAATATCCAATAGGTAGTTTGATAATATAAACATTAACTCAAAATTAATATTACAGTTACTAGAAATATTATATATACATATGTAGAAATAATATATTATTAATGATATTATTAAATTTTAATATGTTTGTGTTACTACATTTTAAGAGAGACACTAACAAGTTAAATATATTTTGAAGAGGATGACTGAGACGGCAAGCACAGGAAACCATATTGGATAAGCAGCCTTTGAAGGAAACGGAGATGTTTAGCATAAAGAGGAGCGGTCCTAGGGTAGATGTGTTTCTTTACATGCTGGAAGGGCTACCTTGAAAAGGGATAGCGAATGAACTTTACCTGTCATTCTCTGAGATGGATAGAAGTTATAGGAAGCCCGGTTTCAGGTCAATGTAAGATTATACACATGGACACATTTTTATGAGTAGAATTTCTGTGTTCTTCTGCAGCAGGATGGATTCTCTTCTGAAGTAGTGATGCCTTATTGCTGGAAGTGTTTGACTGGAGACTTGCTGAGGATATTGTAGAGGGGACTGGATGGAGGGTTAGATTAAGGTTCATTTCTCTTTGTTTCTGTGTATTTTTCCTAGGGACCAAAGTACTCCATGTACCAATGCACCATCATGAATATTTTTTCTTGTATTGTGTTTTAAGATTTCATGGGTCTATGAGTTTCTCCCAAATTAAACTATAAACCTCTTGAGGACCGGAACATGTTTTTATCCTCTTTGTATTCCCTGATGCACTTGGTACAAGATTTTGTATATAACGAGTACTCAGAAAAATATTTTTTGGTTGAATAATTTTGCTTCCAAGGCATCCTTATCCAAAATGCAAACACTACTGGGAAGGGGAGTTCATACCCAGCCTAACACCTTATTGTGGCTAAATTGACAGGACCAGTTTAATCCTTGAAATTCTGAGGGTCTGGAGTGGAAGAAGGTTGTCAAATGAGGAAAAGAAAATTCACCAAAAATTCATCTTTGTCTATGGCTGATTCTGCCAGCGTGTAAAGTCTACCTAAAATGTCAACTGTTGTGGTATTGGAGTATTAAGAATACGTATTAGAAAAATGGTACTGATGAACCTATTTGCAGGACAGGAAAAGAGGTGCAGACATAGAAAATGGACTTGTGGACACAGGAGGGGAAGGGGTGGGGGGGACGAACTGAGAGAGTAGCATTGACATATATACACTACCATGTGTAAAATAGATAGCTAGTGGGAAGCTGCTGTATAGCACAGGGAGCTCAGCTCGGTGCTCTGTGATGACCTAGAGGGATGGGGTGAGGGTGGGTGTGAGGGAGGCTCAAGAGGGAGGGTATATATGTATACATATAGCTGATTCACTTTGTTCTACAGCAGAAACTAACACAACGTTGTAAAGCAATTATACTCCAATAAAAAAAAAATACGTATTAGAGTCCAAAATATCTGAATGATATTTTAGAGGTTTGAAAGAATTAAAGAACGTCCAAGACAGTTACTTCTTCTGCTTTCAGAGAGTACTTCCAACAGTGAGAAAATCTTGTTAATTCACGTCTCTTACTTCTATAGACTTCACAGAAAACTAGTAGCAGAGGTTCAATGAGTTCCTTGCCATAGAAGGTGTTAAATTAGAGGATTAATAACCACTCTCAAGCCAGCCATCCATTCATCCACCCATCCATCCACCCACCCATCCATCCATCCATGCGTCCATCCACCCATCCATCCATCCATCCACCCATCCAATGAACATTTATTGAACACATACTGTGGACTGAACAGTGAGGGGTTCCGTGAAGGACTGTAATCTTGAGGAGCTCACAGGTGAGTAGGAGAACCTATCTAACATTATGGTACACTGTGTTAAATACTGTGCATTGGAAAAACAAAGTTCCATGAGGTCAGAGAGGAAAGAGCAACTAACTTCTCGGGGAAGTTGGGAAATTCTTCCTGGGGCAAATGCCATTTGAACTAACAAAGCTTTTTTGTGATCCTCCTCAACACCCCCAACCCAAGGCAGTGTATTTCTCTCTGCTGTCTTCCTGTGGCCCTTGTTACCTGCTTCTGATTACAGCAGTGCCCTGTTTATTGCAATTATCTGTTTACTGTCTACTTCTCTGCCTGGCCAGTACTCTTTAGTGGCACTGACTTTGTCTTATCATCTCTGTCCCTACCCAGTATCCAACACAGTTGTTTGTTAACAGACTCAAAATAAATGAATCTTGAAGAATAAGTTGAAATGTGCCAGGTCCAGGAGGAGGGAGAAGGGCGTTCAAGACAGAGGCATGAACCTGTGAGAAGTTATGGAGGTGTCTAAGGGTATAGTGTGTTAGGAAAATGGTGAGTGGGTTTGGAAGACTGACATGGAGGGAACATTCAGGGGAGGGTTGGGAGATGATGACCGAGGAATGAAGCACGACATTCTCACGGGTCCACTGGAGGTGAAATGACTCAGTCAGAACATAGAGCATTTTAAAAACCATCAAGCAATATATGTTGCAGCTGTCCCTGAACCCAGCTCCAGCCTCCGGACTCTGGCCTCTCTCCAACCTTCACTCCACGTTGAGCCTCGCTCATCCCTTGTGATCATGTTTGCTTTCTTCTGAGGGTTTGCAAAGCAAATTTTGCATTTTAGTTGTAGGTTTAACTACATTCTATTTATATCTTTCTTATCCCATGGACAGAGAAATATCCTTTGTTCCTTATTGAAATGACTTGATTGCATCTACTTTCTAAATTATTCCATGAGAAATTAAACAGTCCTTTTTTTTCAATCATTCATTGTTCCTAGTGACTGGCTTCATCACCATCCACCCAGTTTCCCCAGCTAGAAATCTGGACTTTATCCTAAGCCCTACTTTTCCCAAAGTGCTCTCTTCCGATCAATATCAGGTCTTCCTAGTCTAATGTCCAAACGAATCTTGACATTGTTTTCTTCTCTTTATTCATATAGCCTGAGTTCAGGCTACTTTATCTCTCACTGGATTATTGAAACAACATCTTAAATGGTCTCCCTACCTCTACTTTTCCGTTTATCTCTATCTATCTGTCTATCTATCTATCTATATCAATAAAAATCCAGCCACTGCAGTTATATTTCTTTTTTTTAATTTAAAAATTTAAAAATTGTGGTAAAATATACATAATGCAAGGTTTACCATTTTAACCATTTTTAGGTGTACAGTTCAGTGACATTAAGTACGTTCATGTTGTTGTGGTACCATCAGCACCATCCATTTCCAGAACTTTTTCATCACCCTAAACTGAAGTTCTAAACCCATTAAACACTAATTGACCATCTTCTTCTTCCCCCAGGCCCTGGGAACTACCATTCTACTTTCTGTCTCTGTGAATTTCACTACTCTAGAAACCCCATTATAAGTAGAGGCATACAGTACTTGTCCTTTTGTGACTAGCTTATTTCACTTAGTATAATTTCCTCAAGGTTCACCCATGTTGTAGCATGTGTCAACATTTTTGTCCTTTTTCAGGCTGAATAATATTCCACAGTATGTATATACCACATTTTGTTTATCCATTCATACACTGATGTCTATGATATTTATTAAATATTATTACTCTTAGAACTTTATTGTAACTTGTCCCTGTTACTCTCAGGATACAGCTAAAAGGCTTTACTATGGTTTACGGGGCCCCCACCTAACGCTGCAGCTTTCATTCTATTTATGTCCCCTTACACTCTCCACTTCAGTCAGGCGACCTGGCCTTGCCTCCATCTCTTTCACATCTGGGCCTTTGTCCCAGCTTCTTCCTCAGCTTACGATGCCATTTTTCAGGATGAGCCCAGCTTTTACCTCAGGACTCAGCTCAGGACATCACCTCCTCCAGGAAGCTTTCCTCCTCTCATCCAGGCTAGGTTAGGCATCTCCTTTTTTGTGCTCCTGGAATCCCCTGAAGTTCTCTCTACCAATACTCTTGTCACTCTCAGAGCAAAGACAATGTCTTATTTCCCATTTCATTCCTGGACTCTAGTATATTTTGAGCGCTCAGTTCATTTCTTTGGAACAAATGCATAACCGTGTAGGCAAGTATCTGGAGTCATGGAGGAGGTGGGCGCTGAGGCAGAGGCCTATGTGAGTGACTAACTCAAGGCCAACAAGAGTGAGGGCGTAATCCCGTGCAGCCTGCC
Organism: Balaenoptera ricei; assembly: GCF_028023285.1. Lineage (NCBI taxonomy): Eukaryota > Metazoa > Chordata > Mammalia > Artiodactyla > Balaenopteridae > Balaenoptera > Balaenoptera ricei. The sequence goes on along the minus strand of NC_082644.1, from coordinate 90,770,957 downwards.
AAATGCTGACTGCCTTCATGCCTGTGGAACCACTGGATGCGGCACTGGCTGCACACAGTAGAATGACGGGTGTGCACTGAGACGCGCATTCCCAGCCCTCAACTGAGAAGCCCGGTTAGGTGTTTTGGTACTTTCAGCACAGTTTTAATCTTTTGCTCTTTTGGTAAATGTGCTTACACCCTTCCTGCCTCTATTCTCCACCAATTCTCCTCCTCACTCTCCTCCCCCTACTCTGAACTTGGAAATAAATTCATATGTTTAGGTCACTTAAACAAAAACGAGATTTTATTCTGTGAAGAAAGTGTTTAGTTTGTAAAAGGATCAATGGGCTATTTTGGATCAAATAACTGTGTTTTCTTTAGCCATTTAAAATGGTCTATTTTCATTTTTTAAGCCATTGCCTTGTGAAAGGACCTAAGAATATCCCCAACTTAGTGTTAGATCCCGTAATTACATTTTCCCATTTTGAAAGCAGTTATGCAGTCCTTACAATAGAGTCAACGCGGCTAAAAATAAACTCCAGGCAGTTCATATTAACTGGGTAATAATAACAGGCAACAAGGAGGCTCCCTGTCCAAATATGATGAAAACAGGAAGTTCATTACACAAGCTGTTCTTTCCTGATAGATCTGAATTCTTAAAGCCTTAACTCAAAAATAATCTCTTCAGGTTAAAAATAAAAGCAGAGAGTTGTCTCTTACTTGTGGCTCAATGGAGATGATAACATTGTAGCTAAATAAATCCACACAGCCATGGGTAGACTGTAACTCCAGATCGCCTGTTTGGAGGAGGAAGGAGGAAGTTTGCAGACCCCTCTCCTGGCAGACAGGCGGCTGGATGCATTTGCCTGGGGGTTTACTGTTTTCTTACCCTGGCACAAGCTGCCAAGGAGATATTGCTTTACTTTGGTACGATGGCAGGAAGGCAGAAAGGCTTCCGGTGTGGAAAGCATTTTTATTTTTCCCTGGGGAGAAAATGGATGAACAGAACACCCCCAGCTCTAAGTGTCTGCCAAGTATTGTAAATTTCAATCCTGGTTTTTCAGGGTGAAGTGGGAATGAGGCCCAAAGGAGGAGGATAAACCCCCTTCCTTATGGAACTCCTTTTCTCTAGTGAGTGTCACTGATTGTAAAGATTCAGATTTTCATGATTAAAGCAAGGTGAGCATGGAGGAAAATCTTAATTTATGTAACTAGAATGAGCCCCACCAGCTCCCTTCCTGAAACCAAGTCCCAGTCCTCCAGGGTGTCACTGGACGCAGTGAGGGGGCCCGTGACCTTGCCATCCACCTCCTCTTTGGGAATCTCACTACTTGTTACCACGGCCACCAGTAGGGTCACCCTGCTCCAAGCAGTCATCACATCTTTCCTTAATTTCCTGTAACATAGCGGAGACCAGGTTGGAAGTTTCAATAAAGACTTGGCTATAGGATTGAGGTGGGGAAGAGAATGGGAGTAACAAAGAGTTGTCAATCACAGAGAGTGACAAGTGTGCACTGATCTGGCTCAGCAGATGCAGTTTTCTCTCCCCAGGCTGGGTCAGTAGCATCTTTAGGGTTTGTCTTGAGCAAAAGAGCATGCTTGGGGAGCACTCACCTTGCGAATGTCCCCAGACCCTCCCAGCTATTCTTATTCCACTTCATGGTGGCTGTACTCCATCTTCCTGGAGAGTGATCTTTGTTTCTTTAACCGCACAACAAATCTCGGAATACGTGCATCCTGGGAAGGGGGTTCTTGCCACTTTTGAAGTGATAACAGATAGGGCCAGTCACAGGAGGCATCAGGAGGGCCGTATTGCCAAGGCCTCACATTTAAGAAGAGTCTTACATGTAGACTTTTGATGTTATTTCCAAATGGGATTAGCATAGCCACAGGCATACACTGATCTAATTGTATTTTTTAAAAGGTATCACACATGACTTTAAACTCTATTCTATGACCAGATCACATTGGCTATTGGGTATGATAAATTTTGTAAGTTGTAAACCTGCAGGTAGCACAATTATATTGGACTATATATATTTATTGAGTGTAAACATTTAGAATATATCACAATTTTTGTAATGCTCTTTTGGAATTTCTTCATTTTTCTAAAATACTGCCATTCTCAGGAATTGGAAGTGGTCTGGCCTCTGAGAGGCCCTGACCATACACCTTCTCCATCTGCGATGCTGCCCATGGGGAGTGGTGGACTTCTGTAAGAGAAGGAGGGAGGTTTATAGAGATGCTCTCTCGTGGTGGATGAACGCAGTGGTTCTTAAACTTGACCTGTGCAACAAAATCTCCTAGGAAGCTCATTAGAAATGACATACGATGTACTGAGAATTTCTGGCCCAGACCCAAGATCTTGACTCAGGGGGTTTGAGACTACTCCTTGAAAAGCCCTGCAACAGATTGTAGAGGAGCTTTTGGGGGAAGGTCAAAGGGTAAAATAGGTCCCCTTTGGGAAATAAATAATGATTCCCTCTGGGGACAGTGAAGACTCTATCAGAGAGAGAGGTTCCTCCGACTAGAATCAATAAGGAAACAGAGCAAGGGACCTGGTAGTTGAGAGAGCAGAGGGTAGGCAGGGACAGCTGTCTGTCGAGCCTGGGTGCAGAGAGCATAGGGCCCACTGGGGAGATGTTTGAATGGGCACACCAAGGGATAGACAATTATGTCAGAGAGACATGGGAGGGGACAATTTCTGGGAGACCTCACTGGAGAGAAGTGGTGAGAAAACCTCAGGGTAGAGCCAGCATGTCCCAGAGGGTTGGAAAGCTGAGCACGAATCTGAAGAAGGGAGTGGAGGCTCTGGGCTTGGTGTAGCAGGAAGCCTGGAACCAACCACTCCCTCCACTAACTGTGAACAAGCTGTAATCCTCCCCACAGGTCCCTTAGCTAATACATGGACAGTGAAGACCGACTTCTTATGACATTTTGATTGACTTATCTTTTGTCAAAACAAGAGAGTATTAAGAGTACTGAGATAGCGGAGGGAGCTATCTTAAGCTGTGGGGTAAGGAGTGTTTTTATAGATACTTGAGTTATGGTTTGAGCTAAGTGAAGTGTGACATTCCTTCATAGATCAACCTGTGTCTCTCATACCATCAGCTTCTGCCACAGGGTCAATATTATACATTTAAAAATTATAGTTTAAACATATCCATTTCATTTTCATGGTCAACTTATAACTCACAGTGCTAACAAATCCAAAAATTCTTCTGTGTTACTTTTGTCCATTCCAAGAACCTACCACAGAACCCTTCCTATGAGTAATAAGGGAAATATAGCCACTCTTCATATGATTAAATAATTATTGGGCTTTCTTTGGTTTTAAGTATCAGTGATCTTTGCTACATGTTTTTCTTAACTTTAAATTTCACTTCTTTAATGTTCACTGCTGATAGCTACTGTGCTCCATATTTTGGACTTATCTGTGTAGCAACTTGACTATGAGCCATTTGAGCTAACAGTACAATTCTCAAACTTTCTGGATTGCAAAGCTCTATTGTTTCTTGACTTCCACGTATTATCCATTTTTTTCCCTAGTGGAACAACATTAATAGATTACAGCAAAAAGCTGTAACAACCCGACTCCTATTTTACTTCTGTTGGTGGTGGTGGTTTCCAAGGTATAAAAAATAGAAACCATAGTGTTAATAGGGCTTTGAAATCAAAGATAGTTGTTGGATATGTATGTGTGTTTGTGTGGTTTGTGTGCAGAAAGTCAAAAGATAGTCTACTTTAATTCAACAAATTTATTTATTGCCTGAAATATGCCAGACAGTGTTTCAGTGCTGGGGATATAAGAGTGTACCAAGCACTGATCCCCATTCTCAGGGAACTTACATTCTCATAGGAGAAGACAGATAACAAAGGGAGTGACAGGAGGTGGGATATGTGTGCTGTTTTAAAATAGGGTAGTTAGAGAAGGCCTCTGTAATAAGTGACATTTGAACAGAGACTTGAAAAGAGTAAGCAAGCCTAGTAGGTATCTGGGGGAAGAGCTTTTTTGGTGGAGGAAACATAGATACAAAGGCCTTGATATAGGAGATTGCAGAGCATCTGGAGGAATATCAAGGAGACCAGTGAGAGTGGAGCGGAATGGATAAGGGGGCAGTGAAAGAACTTAAAGTCAGAAAGTTAGCTGGGGAAGGTCATGTAGAGTCTTTGAGGCCATGGTAAAGACTTTGGAATTTTTTTTCCCTTGGTGAAATGCAAAGCCAATGGAGGATTTTGAGCAAAGGAATGACGTAAACATTTTAACAGGACCACTCTGTCCGCTATAATGGGACTGTGTTAGGCTGAGTTCCTTAGAAGCAGAGCCTGAGATGAGGATGTGCATGTGATTTCCAGAGAAATTGGTAGGGGGTGAGGGAGCGGGCTAGAAAGGAAGAAGAATGGCAAGAATGTGATTTCGGGTGCTGCGTAGTAGCTTCAGCCTAATCCCATGGGGAGCTGTGGAGCATAAATTTCACCTTAGAATTTTTCCCACTTGAGACAAGGGAGAGAGGCTTTTTACCTTCACCCTGGTTATTGAGTAAAGACTCTGGGGAAAGGTATGGACAGTGTAAATTCCAGGCACTTCCAGGTGAGGTAGCTTCCATTGCCCAAGTGCAATTCTCACTGATGCACCCACAGCAGCTGAGGGAAGGGCTCACCAACCAAATTGATAAAAGGGATTCCAGAGGGCCTGACTGAGCTATTAGCAACTTCTACATGGAATAAGGGTGGAGTAGAGATCTCAATTAGGAAGCTAATGTAATAGTCCAGAAGAGAGTTGAAGGTGGCTTGGACTAGAGTGTAGCAGTAGAGGTGTTGAGAAGTGGTTGGATTCTGGAAAATTTTGAAGGCAGAGCCCACAAGATTTGCTAATGGATTACCTATAGCACGTGAGAGAAGGAGAAGAATCAGGGACGACTCTAAGATGTGTGGCCTAGCCATGTATTGAGATGAGGAAGATTGTGGGAGGAGCAGGTTTTAGAATGGGGTGACTAGAAGCTCCATTGGAGACATATTAAATTGAAGATGCCTCGTAGATGTCCAGATGAAAATATCAAGGAGGAAATTGGATGTGAGAGTCTGAATCTGTGAAAATATGTTTCAGTTCCTAGGTTCAGATGACCAGCTGCACATGACACTAAAAGAAAGTGCATATTTGTTTGAGGTGGCACTGTTGGAAACTTTTATCGGGCTTCTAAGGATGGTTGTGGAGTGAGAAAGCTGTAATTAGTTCCACTAAACCCCAAAAAGAACAAAAGGTGAATACTGGACATTATAGGTCAGTAAGCTTGATGACAACTTCAGCTACCATTTCTAAAACAGATCATTAAAGAGACGATTTTTAAGTAATTTACCAAAAGCTGTTATGATTTAGAGGTAACATGGATTCACAAAGAACAAATCAGACCATACTAGCTTTACTTCCGTTTTTGAAAGATATACTTAGGCAGAGAGGTTTGGGAAATTCTGTTGTCTTAGTATATCCTGATTTTTATACAGTGTTTGTTAAATTTTGTTATCATATCCTTCTGACAAAAATAAAGAAATGTGGGCCAGAAAATAGCTATAGTTATGTAGCTTTCTAAGTGGCTCAGCAAGAACAAAGAAGGGTAAACCCTTAGATTTTTTTTTGCTACCAATTAAGTTTTTATATTACTAGGCCCTTTGCTAAGTCATCACTTTTATCAGCAGCTTAAATAAAAAGCTAGAAAGCATATACATAATCAAATCTGAAGATGACATAACCTGAGGAAAACTAGCTAATATCTTGAATTACAGAATGGAAGCTTAAAAAAGGAGAAACCCAAACTCACAATCTGAAATTTAATAGAGATGGATGCAGAATAAAGCAAAACACTCCATTTTACAGGTTGTGAAAGATCTCACTTCACAGCAAAGAACAGAATTCACAATTTTTTATTCAGAGGTTTATTTTTCATTAAGTCATTTGTGGCATTAAGTTAAGACTGCAGGCTTTGGAGCCATCAGCCTGGGTGAGAGTCCTGGCTCTGCCACTTACCAGCGGTATGATCTAGGGTATGTTTCTTAAAATCTGTGTTTCATTTTCCTTACCTGGAAGAGGAAGATGGTGATATTAGTTCTAACTAATATTGTTGGAATTGTTGTAAGAATTAAACACATGTAAAGTACTTAGAACAGTGCCTGGGACGTATTAAGTGCTCAGTAAATAACTAATATAACTTGTTCAACAGTGTGATCTGGTTGCTAAAAAGGTAAAGCCATTTCTCTGTACAATGGTGGAAATGAGGTGTCAAGATAAAGGGAAGCTCATGGCCCACTGTACTCTTTACTGCTGGGATTTTGTTCAGTGCTGGGTGTCTCTAATTAAAAAAGTATCTTCAGCCTGTGGGAGAGTGAGTGCTAAAGGTGGTCAGGGTATAGAATCATGCCAAGTGAAGAAAAATTGAAAAGATGGGGGTAGAGAACGTGGCTTCTTCTTTTGGAGAAAGATTCAAAAGCTGAATTAAGGCTTTCTTGAAAAATTTGAAGGGTTGTCATGTGGAAAAGGAATTAGATAGAGTCCCTGTGGCTCTGGAGACAGAACCAGGAGCAAAGAGTAGGAATAAAAAGGGATGGGGTGGGGCACAGAAGTATTTTAACTTTTTTATGGGTTGAGGGATGACAGAAGCCTGTTCGAGCTCTGCCTCTAAGTTACTGTATGATGTCAAGTCTCTTCTGCTGCAGGCCTCAATTTCATAATCTGTGAAATCAGGGTTTGGATTAAATGTGCTATAAAGGGGAAATTATAGTTGGTCTCTCAATGGGCTGTCTTCCTAGACAGTGGGTTTCCTGTCAGTGGAAATGTTTCAGTAGAGGCCACAAGATATATTAGACATTATTGTATTTGATTGGAATTCAATCTAAATGACATTAAAGATCTCTTTCAATTCTGATTCTAGGAAAAAAATTTTTTTGTATGTTTAGATGGCCTATCCATCCCCATCCTCAGCCCTTAGCCCTACTTTCTTGATGGAGATATAGACTCTTAAGTGATTATGTAAGAACTCTATTGATTAGACTGAAGTGTGATTCTACCCCATTCACATGAAAACTCACAGAGAATTGAATGACTTCCTGAAACAACTCTGTACTAATTCCCTTGGTGCCTAACATGTTGCAGCAGAATTTCTATCGTTTCTCCCATTCTTTGTCCTGAAAGTGGAAAAAGTGAAAAGTACCCACAAGTCACAGGCTCCATATTGCACAGCCCCTAGATTCATGGCTTTGCCTTGAGAATTTGCTGCTGGGGGAGGCTGGGATGTGCAGCTGGGGGGTGGGTGCAGCAGGGAGGGAGGGGCTGAGCACAGCAATGGCAGACTTGACAGAAGCCGTGAGCAGCAGAGATGTGGGACACCATCATCTGTTGCCTGCAGCTGCCAGGCTGACATCATTCTTTTACGGCAAATGTTTATTGACTACTTATCACATGGAGGACACTCTACTAGGCACTCTGAGGGACACCCAGGAGTAAGACACACAGCCTCTTTCTGGCAAGGAGTTTCTAGTCTGTTTGGAAGATAATTACCAGCTAGCAGCAAACACTTTGCATAGTACTTCATTGTTTGCAAAGTGCCTTCAGGCAAATCATTCTCCTTTCAAAAGCCTGTGGGATTAGACCCGTCAAGTACACTCACAACAACCTGTGGGGTACTGTTATTCCCACTTTTCAGATGGTAAATTGTAGCTCTGGACATTAAGCTATTTATCTGAGATCACTCATTTGTGTTGTCTGAAGTGCCCTTGCTGTTGTTGAAGTAGACCTTGGCACATCTTCTGACTCCAATTCCAGTGTTCTTTCTACTACATCACACTAAAGAAATTAAAAAACTAATATATAGGTTATAGTATATATCAAGGGAATTGCCTGGGTAAGATGTGTTATAAGAATTCAGGAATGCAGATCATTGTAACTGGGTACAGAAGGGAGATAGGACTATGGAGATGGGTTAGAGTTTGATTGGTGGAGAACAAGAGAGGGTATTCCAGACAAAGCAAATATTTTATCAAAGGTTGGAGGTAAGAGAGCAGAAATGTAAGGAGATGTTCATGGGGCTGACATGCTTTGCCACATATTTATGCTGTGCATAACTCCAGGGGTATTGTTCACATAGACTGTGATATAAACAGGATTTCAGGGGTCGTTCAGTGCACAACCTGCACAGTAGTATGGGGACAGCCATGAATGTATGCATCAGTGGAACTGAGTTGGAGAGTTTAGTCAAGAAGTCAGATAGAAACCTGGAGAGATGAACAAAAGACTGATCATGGAGAGATGAGAGAGTTAGGGTAAGGGTTTTCCATTTTAATCTTTAAGCTTTGAATAATTTTTAACCAGAAAAGAGCCACAATGAAAACAGCGTTTTGAGAGATTGATCTGAGGATGTGCAGATTAAATTTGAAAGAAGAGAAGTTGGGGATAGGAGACCCATATAATATTTTGGTCACCTAAACATGAGGTCAAAAAGGGTCTGAACAATGATGGTGGCAATGGGAAGACAAAGAAAATGGCAAACATGGAAGACCTTCTTTCATTAATTCCACAAATGTTCTCTGAGCTTTTAGTAAGTGTAAGGCAGTGTGCTGCATGCCAGAGATTTAATAGTGAGCCAAATAGGCATGACTCTTGCCATTCTGGAGTTTATACACCAGTGAGGGAGTCATACATTCATCAAATAATCACATAAAGATTAATTATGAACTATAATAATGCTATGAAGGAAAAGTATAAGATGATATGGGAATGTATAGCAGGGTGGAATCTGATCTAGTTTGGGCCACTAGAAATCAGGAATGTTTTCTCTGAATAAAATAAATTTTTTTTGAACTGAGGGTGAAGAGGAGTGAACTATGCAAAGGGAGGTGAGGAAAGGGAGAAGAGCATTCTAGACAATGGGAACAGCATGTGCAAAGGCCCTGTGGTGGCAGGGAACATGCATCCAAAATGGTGAAATGTGATTAGTAGGGTTAGTCTATGGCAAGAAAGTGGAGAGTGCAGACATGAGACTGAAAAGAAAGGCAGGGGTAGATAATATTGGGTCCTTTGTTTTTATTTCAAGAACAGTAAGAAAACATCGGAATATTTTAACCCGGAGGTGACATGTTCAGTTTTGCATTTTGAAATGGATACTCTTGCTGCTATGTGGAGAATAGATGGGGGATGGACACTCAGGGAAACTGGTAAGGGCCTACTGCAGTCATCCAAGAGAGAGATCCTGGTGGACTGGACAATGGAGATGTCAGTGGAGAGAGATTATGAAAGAGGACTTACCAGGACTTGATGACTGACAGGATGTGGATGAAGAAATGAGAAAAATAAATCAGCAGTCAAGGTTTTAGAAAGAGAGTCTTACAGCCTGGTGATACAGTTAAGGGATATTATAGAAAATGGGGGGTGGTGCTGGCTTGATATGCAGTGTTGGGGGCATGATGGGTTATCCAAGTGAAAAGTAAGCAGTAGAATCTGAATTTTAAAAAGAGAGAGAAAAGGATTACAGTCGTAAGATTGGGAACTATTGATAAAGTTGTGGTAGTTAAGATGTGAGTGGAGGGGTCTACAAGTGGGCGGGGGATAGTGAAGAAAAGTAATAGAAGGCTCAGGAGTTGAATTGTGTAGAGCAGCACCACTGGGTAAGGTGAACTGACAAAGTAAGGTGAACCTACAAAGAAGTGGTCACAGAGATAGAAGGGTATGATTATAAGAAAATCAGAAATGTAACCACTAAACATCATCCTTTTTTATTACAACCTCATATATACTTCCCTGAATTAAATAACAATAGACATCTACCAGGAAAAAAATTACTCTGTGGACTGCAATGCTATAAGTCCCCATAATGTGGTTGCTTTCAGAGTATAATACTCGTTTAGGGATGGATACAAATCAAGCTGAAGGCTAGGGCCTCCCCAACCCTGCATCTACTCATCACAGGCAGAGAAACTACATTTAGGTTGTAGCTTTTGTTAGTGAGGATTGTGATTCAGAATCGGATTCCACAAGACCTATCCATTTGTAAAATAAATAGACCAAGGACCTAAAATCATCAAAACACTTTTTTTCGACAAAAATAATAAGTATTCTGCTTCTATATTTAAGTCACAGTGTGTTCTTGTGACCAAAGAACACCAAACTTCCATTCTTATTCCAAATGTCTCTAAAATCCAGCCACACTAGTCTCAGCCCTGAATAAGCACATTAAAAATGAAGTTACCAACTTTCTCTGCTGAACTTTTTCATTCACTTACACGTTTGCCCAAAGACTTCAGTTCTGAAGGATGGTAGCATGCTCGATTTGTGCCAGCTCTTGTCAGGAGTTATGGGCCAAACTGGTTATTTTTGGATATGAAATCAACTTTAGCCTGGCATCAGTGACTTAATGCACTTGCGAGACAAAACATTTAAGTGAAAGTCAACTGTGTTCCCTTTTTCAAAAAGTCTTTTGTGAGAGCAAAGATCAGGTGGCTTCTTCCAGCCAAGATTATATTCAAAGTTGAGTATTCGAAAGACAAAATGGAGAAGTTCAAGTCAATGAATTGGGTAATTCGTTTATTTTATAGTTAGTTGAAAAATTAAAGCAAGACATCCTTATTGTCCCTCTGCTTCTATGCGCAGAGGGGTGGGCGTGAAGAATCACTCCTTGATAACCCCCTTATAGAGTTTTGAACCTGGTGAGTCATCTCTGGATCACTGTCCCGTAGTAAGGTGGTAAATGTCCCTTTCTTCTTGTAGTGTCCCTGGGATTTGTCTCACTCTGTTCTCGGAGTTTCTTCTGAAATGCTACTTCTCCCACTCCCCTGCCAAGATCTGAGGCCAGCATTTCAGCTGGGTAGGGGTGACCGCTCCTCCAACCTAAGTGCAAGGGGTTCATGGAAGTATAAGGAGAATCAAGCTCTATGTATGCCAGAAGTCAGTGCAGAGCCAGGACTTTATAAAAAGTTTACATTTTTATAAATTACATCTAGGGAGGTACCACTTGAAATATAAACCTTTAGCAGCATTTATTAACCTTTTAAAAAATTAAGGTATAATTTATATAATGAAATGCTCAGATCTTTAAGTTCAATCAGCTTTGACAACTGCCTATCAAGACATAAAATCTTATCATCAGCCCAGAATGTTCCCTCATGCCCCTTGCTGATCAGTTCCTATACTCACCTTTCAACTATTGAGCTCCTTTCTATCACCATAGGTTAGTTTTGTCTGCTCTAGAATTTCTTATAAATGGAATCATACAATATGTGCTCTTTTGTGTTTTGTTTCTTTTACTGAGCATAGTATTTTCAAGATTCATTCATGCCATGTGTATCACTAGTTCAGTCCTTTTTATTGCTGAGTAGTGTTCCATTCATTGAATGTACCACAGTTTTAAAAAACTTCCTTCCCCTGTTGATGGACATTTGGATTGTTTCCAGTTTGGGGCTACTATGAATAAAACTGCTATGAACATTCTTATATAAAGCTTCATTTAAACATACATTTTCATTTCTCTTGGGAAAATAAAAATATCTATGAGTAGTGTTTCTGGGTCATAAGGTAAATAGATCTATTTTTAACTTTTAAAGAAACTGCTAAACACTTTTCCAAAGTTGTACTATTTTACACTCCCACCAGAACAAATGAAAACTTAGGTTTCTCTACATCCTCTTCAACATCTGGCATTGTTGATAATTTTTTTTTTATTACAACTGTGTGTGTGTGTGTATGTGTGTATGTGTGTGTGGTCTCTCACTGTATTTTACTTTGCAGTGGTATCTCATTGTATTTTACTTTGCATTAACCTGATGACTAATGTTGTTGAATATTTTTACATGTGTTTATAGGCCATTTGTGTATCTTCTTTTGTAAGCTATCTGTTCAAGTTTTATGCCCATTTAAAAAATTGAGTTCTTTGTTTTTTTATTATTGATTTACAGGATTTATTTTTATGTTCTAAACATACTTTCAGATATATGTATTGTGAATATTTTTTTCCAGTCTGTGGCTTGCCTGTTTACTCTCTTGATGGTGTCTTTTGATGAGCAGTTTAAGGTAATACCATTTATCAATGTTTATCTTTCATGGTTCATGCTTTCTCTATCCTTCTTGAGAAGTTTTTGCCTACTGCAATGTTGTAAAGATTTTCTCCTACGTTTTTTTTCCCCTAACTTTATTGTTTTACCTTTACATTTAAGTCTATGACCCATCTCTGCAATGATATTTGTGTATGGTGTGAGGTAGGGGTCAAGATTCATATTCATTCTCTCTCTCTCTCTGTCTCTCATTTGCTGGCTTGCACTTGCTCTCTCTCTCTCTCTCTCAGTTTTGGTATGGATATCCAATTATTCTAACCCAGTTATTGAAGGTATTTTCCTTTCTCCACTGAATTGCTTTGGTGCCTTGTCAAAAGTCTTTTGACTATATGTGTCTATTTTTGGATTCTCTATTCTATTTCTAGTCTTCTTTACTTTTCTAAGTGTTGGTAATGATTTTGAAATAGGAATAGACTGAGATTCTTAGGTATATAGAGGTGTATGAATTAGAGTACGAGTCCCATAGTAAGCATCTTTTACCACTTGAAGATTTTGTGTGTGTGTGTTTAGTGAACACAAGATCACTTATTTGATTCCCATGTGAGTGCCCAGGGGAAGTGGTTACAAAGAGCCAGAGTGTTGCTGTGTTTTGGCTTTTGTATACTTGCTGCTTACAGCAACATCTTTCAAGATTGAGATGCGCTCAGGCAAAGATTAGCTGATTTGAGAGCAGAAACAGAGGGAATAGAGAGAGTCTAGAAATGTAGGACCTGGCAGGGTTGGAAAAGCCAATTATTCCTGAACCCAAGTAAGCTGCTGTCTTTCTACTCAAGCCTATTATTTCAAATGGTTGCAGTGTAGCTGCCATGAGTTGAAAGAGGTAAAATCTAACCCATACGTGATCTTTTGCAATTAGTTTAAAAATTTAGCTGAATTCTTCTTATCCGTTACATGGTACCCAGTGTCTCTTCTTCTGTTGCCTTGGCTCAGATGAGGCAGTTCTCCTGTCCTGGCTCTCCTAGGAAGGTCCTGTCTTTCCTTAGAATTCAGGTTGCTTGTTTGTCTTGCAACTGCAGCTCTCTGATGGTTCAAGAGAAGTTACAATTTGTAGCCTGTCCAGCTTTTTATTGTTGTTAGGGTTGGACTGAGCTCTTTCCAGCTTTTTATATCCCAGGTAGAAACAGAACTCCCAAGAGGATGATTTATAAATGTATTCTTCACTCTGTAAAATAACTTTTTGTAATATTCCTTTGAATCGCAATTCCTATTACCATTCCACTCCCCATTACCACTCCAGTGTCTTTCACTATTGGATCTTACTCATCTGCCTCTATACCTCATACCTCCTGGAGGGTATGACTCGGCATTTATTTATATTCCCAGTCACTTGCACAGAACCTGGCACAACTAAAAGACCCTGTTTGTTGATTAACTGATGAAAGGAATACCTTGACCAATCTCACTTCACAGATGCCTATCTGTCTTTCAAGACCAAAAGCCATGTCACCTCCTCTAAGAAAACTCTGTAAGTTCCCTTAGGAAGAGTTAGTTGCTCCTACTCTGTGTCTCCTTAATACTTTGTACATTTCTCCACTGGCATTGTGTATGATGATAATTTTTATATCTTTTAGTCTAGATTGTGAATTTGTTGGGAGCACAAACCAGTTCTTAATCTATATCTTCAGGTACCTAGAACGATGTGTGGTACCTATAACTATGACTCTATTGAATGTATACATAAAATGGGTTTTCTAAATGTCTTTGTTGAATGATTATACAAAATGGGTTTATATTTATGCAACTTTTCGTTACACGATTAATAGCATAAAGAAGTGCACTTGTAACAGGATGCGTATATGTGTATGAGTATGTTTTACCTCCTAGTGATGTAGATAGTTGCAGAATTTGCTTAGGGCAAAGATGGAAATCATGTGGCACCTCTGCCACCATTTTCTCCTTGTGTGCCCGTGGCAGACAAACCATTTCAGGTTTGTTTTTCCTATTTGATCTCAGGTACGAACTCGACACCCTACCTTCCAATAACAACTCCACCAATGGGTCAGATTTGGTGCATGAAGTAAAGATTATCTTCCCTTCCCTATTTTAAGGGGCTCCTGAGGCAACAAGCTGGGAGGTCACCTTTGATGCCCTTGCTGGATTGTACCTAGAGGGAAGATTCTAATAAGCTGCATACACTTTGCAGATTCCTGTCTCTCAGAACTTAATCACATTTGCATTTGGCTATGATCAGACGGTGGAAACACAAACTCCAAACTGTCAATCAACTTGGGCTTCTTTTCCAACTTTTCCTATATCAATTTCTTTAAAAAAATCTTTGAACACCAAAATTATACAGCTAGTTTTTAAACAATTACAATGTTTTATATCTATATACTTCATTATAGTTGGTAACCTAGAATTGTTAATTATTGAAAATATAGTTTAGGAGGTATGCGTATGAATATGTGTATGAGTTCATGCATACATGTGTGTAAACTGAGCTATTCATGAGATTTGGGGGAGAAAAGAGGGAAGATATTTACTGAAAATGTATTTTTTATATAGTCCGGTTTTTACCTTTAAGTATCAGTAGAAAAATTTCTGAAGAATATAGATTCTGGCATGTAATTTATCTTCAAAACAGAAATTAAACCTAACCAGTTATAAATTTGAGTTTCTTTCTGAATTAACCATGTTGGCATTACCCCAGCTACCTCCTTATGTTCACATGGTTGCTTCCAGACTCTATGTAGAATTTTATGCCTCTGTAGTATCAAATTTGTTAAATGGCATATTTTTATATCAGTAATTTTTATAGCATATTGTTATTCCAGACTTTTACATGCCTCTAATTTATTCTTAACTTCAGTATAGCAGTATTGATTTTTTTCTTCTAAGTTTGATGGTATGAACACTTTAGTTGTGATTTAGAGTCATTTAAATACCATCACTAATTTGTACTTCATTTCCTATTCTTTTGCAAACTTTAAACATTTGAACAGGTAAAACAGTAAATATTAATGCTCCTCAAGTTTCTTCTTTATATCTCTTTGAGAGACATTTAGATTTTTTCTTAATATGATTGAAATAAAGTGTTTCTGATAACCTTGGATTGTTCATGATACTTAAATGCAGGATGGTTAAGAACAGTTTTGATTGCAAATCAAATAGAACCCGGTGCAGTTTCCTTAAATGATATTCCCTCTTCTTAGTCCCCTAATAGTGAGTAAGTTGGTCATAATGTTTCTTTTCTGTAGAATTAATATCAATGCCTTTTATAAAATGAGGTCATTGGGTTACAGAGTTGGCCTTAAGAAAGATTTTGTGACAGTGTCCTTTCTCAGCTATCTGGGTACCATGTTTCTGTCAGGATTATGGTCAAAGGTAACATGGATGAAGAAGGCTGGTGAGGCATGTTTTGGTTGCTATATAAAGCAAGGTTCACAAGTGCAGCAATCATAAGATTGATTTTTTTCCTTGGATATTTTGTTTGCAGTTGAGATAAGCTGCCACCAGGTATCTTGGTATCTTGGTTATCTGGCCTATGGTGCAAATAGCTTTAATGGAAGACCTGTTCATAGTATCCATTTTCTGTTTTAATTGTATCATTTTATTATTGGCACAAAATTATGACCACATTAATGAAAATAAAAATAAAGATGAAAAAAATTAAACTAAAACTCAGTTGTCTTTTCTTTTCCCTTGCTGATATTTTGTTTGTATCCATTTAAAACTATAATTTGTGTGTAGTTGTAAACATAGTTTTTTTTCTATCTGTCTACCCACCCACTCTATCTATCTATCTATCTCTAATTGGTAAACATAGTTTTTGATATGTAGTCTTCTATTCTAATTTTAAAATAACATATCAAAAGCATGTTTACATGTTGCTACATAGTATAATTTGTAATGGTAATTTCAATATGCATTTTCACATCAGTATATATTCTTTTAACTATTCAATGTTGACTATATACAAAAATTTATAAATAACATATAGGCTGTAAAGAATCAGCAAATAATGAACACCCATATGCCTATTACTCAGTTTAAGATAAAGAACATTACCATTATCTTTGAAGGTCCCTGTGTGCCTCCTTCTTATCCTGTTTATTACCTCCTGGAGGTCACATGACCACAATCCTAAAATTTGTGTTTATTGTAACTTTGATTTTCTTTATAATTTTATCACATATTTGGTTGTATCCCTAAATAACATATAGTTTTATGAATATTTTTAATCTATATTTAAATGGACTCATAATGAATGAATTTTCTGTGTATTTTTTACACCCAATATTAAGCACCTATTTTTTTTCATGTCATTGTGTGTTTGTTACATTGTATTCATTTGCATGATGTAAATTATTCTATTATATGACTATACCACAACTTATTGGCCATGATGAACATCTGGGCTTATTCCAGTTTTTTTCCCCATTATAAATGGTAATGTAAAAAATATTATAATATGCAATTTCTATTACAATTGTTCAAGAATTTCTTTATGGTGTATATCTAAGAGTGACTCTGCTGTGTCATAGAGTGACAAATAATAGGTAATTCCAAATTGTTTTCCAAAGTGGTTGAACCAAATTACACTCCCACCAGCAATGTGTAAGAATTCTGGTTGTTTTACACCCTTGTCAAAATTTGATATTGTCAAACGGTATAATTTTTGCTACTCTGGTGAGTATAAAATGCTTCTCATTGAGTTTAAATATGCAATTTTCAAATTGATAGTGAGGCAGAACATCTTTTCATATGGTTTATCTTCTAGTGAAGTGCTTGTTCAAATCTTTTGCTTGTATTTCTCTTGGGTTTTCTTTTCCTTATTGGTTTGTAGGAGTTCTTTATATGTTCTAGATATTAATTCTTTAGGTTACATGGGTTCAAATATCTTCTCCCATTCTGTTTTACTGTCTTTATGGTGTCTAGTGGTAAACAGATAATATTAATTTTAACGTAGTCAAATTTTTAAAAATTTCTTTTCAGATTTGTGCTCTTTGTGTCTTGTTAAGTAAAATCTCCCCCCTCCAAGGTGTTAAGAATATTCTCCTACATTGTCTTCTGAACATATTATAGTTCTATCTTCCACAGTTATGTTTTTAACTCACCTGGAATTGACTTTGTGTGTGATGTGAGGCAAAAGTACATTTTCTTTCTATCTTTTTTCTTTTAAATAAAGATAACCAATTGTCCCAGCACAATTTATTAAAAATTCATTCTTTTCCCACTGATTTGCAGTACTAGCCCTATCATAAACCAAGTTTCCATATATGTGTGGGTAAATTTCTGGGATATGTAATCTGTTCCTTTGGCTAATTTGTCATTAGGCCAGTGTCACATTTTCTTAATTATGTCAGCTTTATATGAAGTTTTCATATCTGGTAAAACAAATTTTGTTTTTCTTCAGGAATGTATTGGCTAATCGTGGCCCTTTATTCTTCCATGTAATTTTTAGAAACAGTTCGGCAAAGTCAATGAAAAAAAACCTGCTGGGATTTTATTTAGAATTTTATTGAATTTATAGATTAAATTAGGAGAAACGGACATCTCTGGAATACTGAGTTATCTAGTCCAATGAATGTGGAATATTGTTTTAATTATTTAGGTCTTCTTGAATGCTTTTTATAATTTTTTTGTTGTAATTATTCACTTGTTTTATTTTTTCGATTCCACATATAGGTGATTATAACATAGAGTATGTCTTTTTCTGTCTGATTTATTTCACTAAGCATACTACCCTCCAGGTCCATCCATTTTGTTGCAAATGGCAAAATTTCATTCTTTTTTATGGCCAAGTAGTATTCCATTGCATATATATACCACTTCTTCTTTATCCATTCATCTGATGGACACTTAGGTTGCTTCCATCTTGGCTATTGTAAATAATGCTGCTATGAACATTAGGGTGCATATATCTTTTCAAATTAGTGTTTTTGTTTTCTTCAGTTATACACCCAGGAGTGGGATTGCAGGATCATATGGTAGTTCTATTTTTAGTTTTTTGAGGAATCTCCATACTGTTTTTCACAGTGACTGCACCAATTTACATTCACACCAATAGTGTATAAGTGTTCCCTTCTCTCCACATCCTCGCCAGCATTTGTTATCTCTGGTCTTTTTGAGGATAGTCATTCTGACAGGTGGGATACCTCACTGTGGTTTTGATTTGCATTTCTCTGATAATTAGCAATGTTGAGTATCTTTTCATGTGCCTATTGGCCATTTGTATGTCTTCTTTGGAAAGATGTCTATTCAGGTCTTCATTTTTTAATTGAGTTATTTTTGTTATTGAGTTATATGAGCTGTTTATATATTTTGAATATGAAACCCTTATCAGTCATAACATTTGCAAATATTTTCTCCCATTCAGTAGCTTGTCTTTTTGTTTGGTTGGTGGTTTCCTTTGCTATGCCAAATCTTTTAAGTTTGATTAAGTCCCATTTGTTTATTTTTGCTTTTATTTCCTTTGCCTTAGGAGACAGATCAAAAAAAATAATTGCTATCGTTTATGTCAAACAGTGTTCTACCTATGTTTTCTTCTGGGAGTTTTATAGTTTCTGGTCTTCTGTTTAGGTCTTTAATCCATTTTGAGTTTGTTTTTGTTTATGGTATGAGAAGATATTCTAATTTCATTCTTTTATGTGGTGCTGTCCACTTTTCCCAGTACCACTTATTGAAGAGATTGTTTTTTCTCCATTGTATATTCTTGCTTCCTTTGTCATAGATTAATTGACTATAGGGGGTAGGTGTTTTGTGCTCTCCATTCTGTTCCATTGATCTATGTGTCTGTTTTTGTGCCAGTACTGTATTGTTTTGACTACTGTAGCTTTACAGTATAGCTTGAAGCCAGGGAGCACAATACCTCTGTTCTTCTTTCTCAAGATTGTTTTGGCTATTCAGTGTCTTTTGTGTCGCTATTCAAAATTTAAACTTATTTGTTCTAGTTCTGTGAAAAATGCCCTTGGTATTTTGATAGGGATTGAATTGAATCTGTAGATTTCCTTGGGTAGTAAGGTCATATTAACAATATTAACTCTTCCAGTTCATGAACACAGTATATCTTTCCATCTGTTTTTGTCATCTTCAGTTTCTTTCATCAGTGTCTTATAGCTTTCTGAGTACAGGTATTTTACTTCCTTAGGTAGGCTTATTCCTAGCAATTTTATTCTTTTTGATGTGATTTAAATAGGATTAATTTCTCTTTCTGAGAGTTCATTGTTAGTGTATAGAAATGCAACAGATTTCTGTATATTAATTTTGTATCCAACGACTTTACCAAATTCATTGATGAGCTCTAGTAGTTTTTTTGGTGACATTTTTAGCATTTTTCATGTATAGTATTATGTCATCTGCAAATAGAGACAGTTTTATTTCTTCCTTTCTAATTTGGATTCCTTTTATTTCTTTTTCTTGTCTGATTGCTGTGGCTAGGACTTCCAATACTATGTTGAATAAAAGTAGTGAGAGTGGGCATCCTTGTCTTGTTCCTGATCTTAGAGGAAATGCTATCAGCTTTTCACCATTGAGTATGATATTAGCTGTGGGCTTATCATATATTACCTTTATTATGTTGAGGTATGTGCCCTCTATACCCATTTTCTGGAGAGTTTTTATCATAAATGGGTGTTGAATTTTGTCCAAAGCTTTTTCTTCATCTGTTGAGATGATCACATGGTTTTTATTCTTCAGTTTGTTAATGTGGTGTATTACATTGATTGATTTCCAGATATTGCACCATCCTTGCATCCCTGTGATAAATACCACTTGATCATGGTAGTATGAGTTTTTAATGTATTGTTGGATTTGGCTTGCTCATATTTTGGGAGCATTTTTGCATCTATGTTCATCAGTAATATTGGCCTATAATTTTCTTTTTTGTGTGATATCTTTGTCTGGTTTTGGTATCAGCATGGTGCTGGTCTCATAGAATATGTTTGGAATTCTTCCTTCCTGTGCTATTTTTTGGAATAATTTGAGAAGGATAGGTATAACTTCTCCAAATGTTTGATAGAATTCACCTGTGAAGCCATCTGGTCCTAGACTTTTTGTTGGGAGTTTTTAAATTACTCATTCAATTTCATTACTGGTAATTAGTCCATGTTTGTGGGGGTTTTTTGCAGTTTTTTTCTTGTTGTTGAGTTTTAGTCTCATAGCATTGTGATCAGAAAAGATGCTTGATATGATTTCAGTTTTCTTAAATTTATCGAGGCTTGTTTTGTGGCCTAGCATATGATCTATCCTGGAGAATATCCCATGTGCACTTGGAAAGTGTGTATTTTTCTGCTTTTGGTTGGAATGCTCTATATATATCTATTAAATCTGTTTGCTCTAATGTATCATTTAAGGCCAGTGTTTCCTTATTGATTTTCTGTCTGAATGATCTTTCCATTGACGTAAATGGGGTGTTAAATTCTTCTACTGTTATTGTGTTACTGTCAATTTTTCCCTTTATATATCTGTTAGTATTTGCTTTATGTATTTAGGTGGTCCCATATTGGGTACATATATGTTTACAATGATTATATCTTCTTCTTGGATTGATCCTTTGATCATTATGTAATGTCCTTCCTTGTCTCTTGTAACAGTCTTTGTTTTCAAGTCAATTTTGTCTATTATAAGTATTGCTACCCTGGCTTTCTTGTGATTTCCATTTGCATGGAATAACTTTTTCTATTCCCTTGCTTTCAGTCTGTGTGTGTCTTTCGATCTGAAGTGAGTCACTTGTAAGCAGCATATATATGGATCTTGTTTTTGTATCCATTCAGCCACTCTATGTATACTGATTGGAGCATTTAGTCCATTTGCATTTATTTATTTATTTAAATTATTTATTTTATTTATTTTTGGCTGTGTTGGGTCTTTGTTGCTAGGTGCAGGCTTTCTCTAGTTGTGGTGAGTAGGGGCTACTCTTTGTTGCGGTGTGTGGGCTTCTCATTGCGGTGGCTTCTTTTGTTGTGGAGCATAGGCTATAGACATGCGGGCTTCAGTAGTTGTGGCACATGGGCTCAGTAGTTGTGGCTTATGGGCTCTAGAGCACAGGCTCAGTAGTTGTGGTGCATGGGCTTAGTTGCTCCGCAGCATGTGGGATCTTCCCAGACCAGGGATAGAACCTGTGTCTCCTGCATTGGCAGGTGGATTCTTAATCACTGCGTCACCAGGGAAGTCCCCGTCCATTTACATTTAAAGGAATTATCGATATATATGTATGTATGCCATTTTGTTAATTGCATTTGATAATTGCTTTTGAGGTTTTTTTGTAGTTCTTTTTTTCCTTTCTTCTTTTGTTCTCTTCCCTTGTGACTTGATGACTGTCTTTAATGTTATGTTTAGTTTCCTTTCTCTTTTTTGCTATTATTAATCTATTATAGATGTTTGGTTTGTGGTTACTATATATATATATATATATATATATATATATATATATATGGTAACCATATATATATATATATATATATATATATATGGTTACCACATATATATATATATATATATATATATATATATATATGTGTGGTTACCATATATATATATGATTATATATAATATATATGTAATATATATGATTATTTTAATTACTGATCTGTTAATTTCAAACATATTTTATTCAAATGTATTTTAACAACATGCATTTTTACTTTCCTCCTCTCACAATTATTGTTTTTGACATCATATTTTACATCTCTTTGTTTTGTGTATCCCTTAACTGCTTATTGTGGATATAGATGATTTTACTGCATTTGTCTCTTAACCTTCCTACTAGCTTTGTACATGGTGATTTACTACCTTTACTGATGAGCTTTTTCCTTTTGTAATTTTCATGCTTCTGGTTGTGACCTTTTCTTTTTTGCTTAGGGGAAATCCCTTTAACATTTCTTGTAAAGCTGCTTTGATGGTGCTGAACTCTTTAAACTTCTTCTTGTCTGTAAAACTTTTGATCTCTCCATCAAGTCTGAATGAGAGCCTTGCTGGGTAGAGTATTCTTGGTTGTAGGTATTTCCCTTTCATCACTTTAAATATATCATGCCACTCCCTTCTGGACTGCAGAGTTTCTGCTGAAAAGTCAGCAGATAGCCTTATGGGAATGCCCTTGTATGCAACCTGATTACCTGTTGCTTTTAATATTCTTTCTTTATCTTTAATTTTTGCCATTTTAATTGCAATGTGTTTTGGTGTGGTCCTCTTTGAGTTGATCCTGTTTGGGATTCTCTGTGCTTCCTTGGTTTGGATGGCTTTTTCCTTTCCCAGGTTAGAGAAGTTTTCAGCTATTATGTCTTCAAATATGTTGTTTGCCCCATTCTCTCTCTCTTCTGCTCCTGGAACCCCTATAATGTGAATGTTACTATGCTTGATGTTGTCCTATAGGTCTCTTAAACTGTCCTCATTTCTTTTCATTCTTTTTTTTTTCCTTTAGCTTCAGTGATTTCCACTAAAGTAAAAGCTACTCTTGTCTTCTAGCTTGCTGATCCATTCCCCTGTATCATTCAGTCTACTGTTGATTCGTTCTAGTGTATTATTCTTTTCAGTTATTGTAGTCTTCATCTCTGTTTGGTTGTTCTTTTTATTTTCGAACTCTTTGTTAAAAAATACTAACTTCTCACTCTGTTCATCCATTTTTCTCCTGAGTTCTTGATCATCTTTGTGATTATTCCTTTGAGCTGTTGCTCACATAGATTGTTTGTCTCCACTTCAATTAGTTCTTCTTCTGGGGTTTTATCATGTTCCTTCATTTGGAATATGTTCCTTTGTTGCCTCATTTTGCCTGACTTGCTTTTTTAATTTCTATGTATCTGGTAGGTTTGTTATGTTTCCCTATCTTCGAGAAGTGGCCTTCTGTAGGAGATATCCTATGCATCCCAGCAGTGCACTCCCCTCTGGTCACCAGAGCCATATGCTCTAGGGTGCCCTCTATGTGGTCTGCATGGGTCCTTCTGTTGTGTCAGGCTGACTACTGTGGACGTTCTGGTAGGTGTGGCTGGCCCCTGGTCCTGTTGGTTGCCAGACCCTGCCTTGTGCAGAGGCTGCTGGCTGCTGGTTGGCAGGGCTGGGTCGTGAGGTGGCTGTTTGTAGAACCCTAGGGGACCCAGGGCTAGTGCTGGCTCACTGGTGGGCAGAGTTGAGGTCCAGAAGATCCTGGGGTTGGTGCTTGCCCACTGGTGGATGAAGCCAGGTCCTGGGGCTAGTGCCGTCCCACAGATGAACAAAGCCAAGACCTGGGGACTGGCTGCAGGGCCCAGGAATCCCAGAGCTGGTGTTGGACCACTGGTGGGTGGGGCTGGTTTCTGACACAGCTGGCTGCAGAATCTGGGGTGTCCTGAAGCTCGTGTTGGCCCTCTGCTCAGTGGGGTTGGGGCCCAGTGTGTTCCAGGGCTGGTACTGGCCTGCTGGTTGTTAGGCTGGGTCCTGCCAGGGCAGGCTGCAGGGCTGCAGATATCTTGGGGCTGGTGTCTGCCCACTGGTGGGTGAGGCTGGTCCCAAGGCTATAGTAGACTGGCTGGGTGGGGCCAGGGCCCAGGGGATTCTGGGGCTGGTGCCTGCCCACTGATGGACAGACCTGGGTCCCAGGGTCTCTGGCTGCAGGGCCCTGGGGGTCCTGGATCTAGTGCCTGTGCACTGGTGTGTGGGGTTGGGTCCTGGGCCTTCTGGTCAGCAGGGCCATGTCCAGGGCAGCTGTGGGCTCAGGGTGCCTTAAATCATCCTGTCTGCTGGTGGGTGGGGCTGTGTCCCTGCCCATTTTGTTGCTTGGCCTGAGGCATCCCAGTACTGTTGTCTACAGGCTGGTGGGTGGGAGTGGGGCTAAGTTCTGAGGCTAATAAGCTAGAAGGAGGATTCCACAATGGCACTTGTCAGCAAACAGTGTCCACGTGGTAGAATGAGTTCTGCAAAATGGTTGTTGCCAGTGTCTATGTCCGCAGGGTGAGCTCCTGCTTCCAGTTGCCTCCTGCCTCTCTGGGAGACTCTTCAAGATCATCAGGTATGTCTGATCCAGGCTCCTTTCAAATTACTGCTCTTGCCCTGGGTCCCAGAGCATGTGAGATTTTGTGCGTGCCATTTAAAAGTGGAGTCTCTATTTCCCATTGCCCTCTGGGTCTCCCCAAAAGACCCACTGGCCTTCAAAACCAAACATTCTAGGGGCTCGTCTTGCCGGAGTAGGACTCCTGCGCTGGGGAGCCCATTGTGGGGCTCAGACCCCTTGGCTTTTTATAATTTTTTAAAATAATTTTTTCCATAAAGGATTTGTACAACTTTTGTTAAATTTATTTTTAATGCTATCGAAAATAGCATCTTAAAAAAACATCTTCTAATTACATTTCTTCTGTAATTGAAATTTAATTGATTTTTGTAGATTGACACTGTATCAAGAAGAATACTTAAATTTCCTTTTTAATTCTAATCATTCATCTATAAATTGTTTTGGATTCTATCATGTGCAAAAGTTGACAGTTCAAATTCTTCTTTTCCAGTTGTTACATTACTTGTTTCTTTTCTTCCCTTAGTACACTGGTTTGGATTTCAAACTAACACACCATTGTAAAGCAATTATATTCCAATAAAGATGTTAAAAAAAAAAAAAAAAAAGAAGTTCACTTCTCTTTTTAGGCTACCAGGAGGTTTTCTTTTTTCTTTTTAAATCATGGAAGGATATTGAATTTAAAAAAACTTTTTTCTTCATCTCTAGATGATCGTATTTTCTCCTTTATTAATGTGGAGCATTCCATTGATTTTCTAGTTTAAACTAATATTACATTCCTGGCACAAATCCAGCTTGATATTGTTAGATTTTCCTTTGTATATACTGATAATTGTCATATACTGTTAAATTGTTAAGATATTGTTTAGGATTATTGCATCCATGTTCTGGATTGAGACTGGCCTGTGCTTTTGCTTTGTCATAGGTCCTTGTCAGATTTTAGAATCAAGGCTATGCTATACTTATAAAATGAGGAAATAAATTGCAATGTATTCCCTTATTTTTAATTCCCTGGAAGAGTTTTCATAAGTTTGGAATTACATTTTTCTTGAATGTTTGGTAGAAATTCCTAGTGAAATCATTTGGATCTGGAGTTTTCTCCAGATGTGGAAGCTTTATGTCTCTGATTCAGGTGTTTTAATGGTTATAAGACTATTCCAATTTTAAAAGGTTGTAGTGTTCTTCTAGAATTTCAAATTGATATATGCTCGGGTTTCAAATACATTCTATATTTTTTAACCTTTAGTTCACACTTTCCCTCTGCTTGTCCCTCTGCCCTGCATTCTGAATAATTCCTTCAGATCTATCTTCTAGTTCATTGATTCTCTTTTCCACTCTGTCTAATCTGTTATTAAACCCCTCCATTGAGATTTTAATTTCAAAGATTATATTTTTTAATTTCCATATGTTCTTTTTACTCTTTTTCAAATCTGATTGCTGTTTGCTCATATTTTCAAGTCAATTTATTTATCAACTTATTTCCTGAAAATATTAAATATTCTTAGCTTTTGGTCTCTGTCTATTTATTTCAATACTTATTATTTGCAGTTCTATTATGCTGGCTATTGTTTATTCTTATTTTATTATGCATTTTGTGAATTTTGACTCTGATATGTGCCTTGGAACTTTGGGTAAACTCTGAGACTGTGATAAAGGTGGTTTTGTTCAGAGAGGATTTTCATTTATTTTTGTCAGGTGGCTGGGGAGTAACAGGTGTTTCTATGGCAGGGACATTTTAAGGTAAATTCTCACCTTGAGATTTAAAAAAATTATTTCTTTGAAACCTATCAAGTAATATAAATTTAGGTTGCAAACGTGAGTAAATGCTGGTTGTAATTACCAGTTCTCAGGGGAGATTTAAGTTTTGTTACTCTACTCATAATGAAGGTCTCACACAAGAAAATTTCTTTATAAGTTCTTTGAAGGTGGGAGTCAGTTTATTTCTGATTTACCTTACCCTGGTGGCATAACCCTTTGAGATCTCAACTTTATGGGAAGAGTTGTCCATTAGATTTCCATCCTAGAACAATCCTCATGAGATTGTGAAAACCTAAAAGTCAAATTGAGCTGATTTGGCAAATATTCTCATGATGAAAATGAGATTCAGCACTCTCTTTTCTTCTCTGAGTTTTTGCTTTCACTTAGTCCTTGGATTGGGTATCCTATTTTCTTATCACGTCATGAATTAATTTAAGAAGATATAAAAATTTTTACCTTTCAGTTTTAGTTGTTTTTTTTTTAAACTGGTGATCAGTTGCAGTAATTTTTTAAAAAGTATTATTTTTAAATCTGATTTTATTTATTTATTTTTTATTTGTTTATTTTTGTTTTGTTTGTTGCCTTTTGTTTGTTTGTTTGGCCATGCTGTGCAGCATGGGGATCTTAGTTCCCAGACCAGGGATTGAACCCATGCCCCCTGCATTGGAAGCATGTAGTCTTAACCACTGGACTGCCAGGGAAGTCCCTAAATCTGATTTTAAATGACTGCATCATATAATAAAGTAGCATGTGAACATATCATCATTTATTTTACAATTAATATTTTAACATTTTAAATGAACTCATTCATCATGGTGATGTACCACAGTTTACTTAGCCACTCCTCTTTTATTGGGCATTTGCCTTGTTCCCAGTGTTTCTCTACTATAAAAATATTATGACGAAAGTTAAAAAATACTATATGTGTGCATGGTTATTGTATGCCATGATGAATTTCCATTTTATTATGTAGGTTATGGTGACACATATACCTATTTTGAGCCAGGGAGTGACATGGTCAGATTTGTATTTTAGCAAGAGTGAAAGATGAACTGCAGTTGGTTGAGATTAAAGACAAAGAGATTCATAAGGAAGCCATTTGAATAGTCTAGGTAAGATTTGATGAGGATATGAATCAGCCCAGAAGCAGAGGAAATTGAAAAGAGGGTCTAGGTTAGAATATACTTGGGGTTTTAGAATTTAGTGAATCATTGAATGAAAGAGGGTGGGGAGAAATATCAAAAGGACTCCAATGTTTCTGGTTTGAGCAATTTAGTGGATGGTAGTTATCTTCACTAAAATAGGAGATACAGAGAAGGAGCAGATTATGGGTACATGTGTATATATGTTGAGTTTTAAGCGCCTGTGGAGATATTCACTGGGCCTTTGAATATTTGTGTATAGAGTGGTCTGGCCTGGAGATAAAGGTTTGTGAGGCATGAAGGAGCATGTGGTAGCTGAAATTTGGATCTTGAATGAGACTGTGAGGAAAAATGGCTTAGGGTAAAACCAGGGGAAACACCAATATTTAAGAGGTCAGAGGCAAAGCCAACGTAAATGAAAATATAAGACTCATTGTTCAAAACACAGGAAAAAAGTGTTACATAGCTTTTTCTTTCTTCTGTGGTTTCTCTCTTGACATCATGGTGGCTTTTATTTGCTGTTTAATGTCATTCCAATAAAGAAAAATTAAAACTTTTAAATTATTAGCATGAATTTTATCATTCATCTTTATATTGTGCAATGCCAGTTTTTAAACAGCTTTACTGAGGTGTAATTTGCGTACAATAAATTCACGCATTTAAAGTGCGCAGTTCAGTGGTTTTTAGTACATTCACAGAGTTATGCAACCGCCACCACAATCTAATTTTAGAACATTTTGCATCATCCCAGAAAGAAATCCCCCACACCCATTAGCAGTCCCAATTACCCCCTCCCCTAGCCCTAGATAACCACTAATCTGCTTTCTGTCTCTATAGTCCTGTCTATTCTGGACATTTAATATAAATGGAATCATATACGTGGTCTTTGTGACTGGCTTCTTTCAGCAATGCCAATTTTAAATGCAAATATCAGAGCATTTAGCTTATGTGTGGAATTACTGAAATAACACATTTCATATTATTTCATGGCTCATTTATGGAAGGTGCCTTGAGCTGGGCAGAAGAGACAAATTCAAGCCAAACTCAGGAAGGTTGGATGAAGGAAGAGAGGGGATTCTCTTCCTTCCTCCCACCTTCCCATAGAGCTGGCTGAAGGAGTACTTCTGGGCAAGGGGATGCTTGTGTGTCAAGTGCAGGCCCTGTCCCACGATATGGGTACTCATTTGCTTGGTCCTGCAGAATGCTAATTCCTTCTGTCAATGTGGAATTTCCACACCACGCCCTGGCCAACGGTGAGTTTTGGGAAGTTAAGCCAGTCATTTCCTTTATGCATGGTCTCCTGCCTCAACTCATGGCAAATGGGTGGCCCCCAAGGATCTTTAAACCTCTGTGCCACAGCACAAAAAAAGACCTGGATGGGGGTACCAAGAGTTTCATGAGCCAAGACTCAGCCTCCAGTTGGTCACCTGCCACACATGTCATGGTGCTGCTGTTGTGGCACAGGAATGGAATGTGTGCCTCCCAGTATGGTGCCCAGGCCTTTTCCAGGCGCAGGGAGTGACAACGGTCATGGGGTAGAGGCAGGGTGAGGGAGGCCTTGCAAGGGGGCATGGCAGTGGGCAGGGAAAACCCATTTCTGGGAGGTAGAAGGAGGCGGACGAACATGAGCTGAGACTCCAAGCCCAGTGCGTGTTCCATTGTCCCATTGGACTTAACTTACAAAACAGAAATTCAAAGAGAAAATTATTCAGAATTTCAAGACAGTGACTATAGTATATTAAGCTCCAAACAGGGACCCTTCTGAACACTGGGTTTTGTGCAACTGCATCAGTCTCACTCCATGAAGCTGGTCTTGGCCAGAGAAATGGAAAACTCAGAAGCAGCAGAAAGATAAGTATGACAGGCGCTATAAGAGAGTGATGTCAAAGAGCTGATGGAGGAAGATGTTCCAAAAAGATGATGAAGCCAACAATCATTGCAAGAGAAAAGTGTAGATAAGAAAAAGACTGAAAGCTATCATATGACAGTACTGATGACTTTGCTGAGATCAATTTCAGTGAAACGGAGTGGGTAGAAGCCAGATTACAAGGATTGCAGAGTAAATGGGAGGTGAAGAAGTGGAAACAACGAGTGGTGAGTTGTTCAAGAAACTTGTCTGTAGAAGGAAGGGATGAGAGTTGAACTCTGAGCAAGGGTCTAGAGCAGGGGGTTGTAAATGACAGCCTGCAGGCTCGTCCATGGCCTGGTTTTGTAAATAAAGTTTTATTTGAACTCAGCCATATCCATTCATCTACATAGGGTCTTTGGCTGCCTTCACACTACAACAGCAGAATTGAGTAGTTGCAACAGAGACCATATGTCCTGAAAGCCTAACCTATTTACATCTGGCCCTTGACAGAAGGTTTTTCTCCCCTGATCTAGAGCAGTGGTTCTTAAAGTGTGGTTCCTGGACCAGCAGCAACAGCATAACCTGGGAATTTAGAAATGCAAATCCTTGGGTCATACCCCAGACCTTTTGAATCAGAAACTTTGGGGTGGTAAGCAGCAGTCTATGTTTTATTAAGCTTTCCAGGTAATTCTGATGCACCTTAAAGTTTGAGAACCACTGGGATAGAATGCAGATGGAAATATTAGCTTTTCATGGGAGGAGAAAACTTGTTCTTCTGAGGCAAAGGGAAGGAAAAAAAGGATGGATGGGATGGCTGGAGCTGAGTCCCACTCATTGGGTTCCATTCACTCCCTACACTATCTCAGGTTTGTAACATCCTGCTTTTCCAGATCCCATATTAGACAGAAGCAACCAGGACTGATTTCCAAGTGACATGTGCAACACCACCTAAGTCTAAAGTTAAACTTACAGGGAGGGAGATTTCAGTTTAGGATATGGAAGGAAGCTCTATTCAATTGTAAGGTGAGGCAGTCCCAGGAGAACTGCATGCTCACCTATCTGGAATGCCTTAGAAGCCATTCATGCATTGTATAGGTACTTGGATCTTATGACAGCCTCTTAGATCTTCTCCAATCTAAAATTCTATGATTCTTGCCTATGGTGAGCACTTTTTTCTAATCCCTGATTACGTATTTTATCTAGAGTCAAAATCCCTTCTTGGGCTTCCCTGGTGGCACAGTGGTTGAGAATCTGCCTGCCAATGCAGGGGACACAGGTTCGAGCCCTGGTCTGGGAAGATCCCACATGCCACGGAGCAACTAAGCCCGTGAGCCATAACTACTGAGCCTGCGCGTCTGGAGCCTGTGCCCCGCAACAAGAGAGGCCAC
Organism: Balaenoptera ricei; assembly: GCF_028023285.1. Taxonomy (NCBI): domain Eukaryota; kingdom Metazoa; phylum Chordata; class Mammalia; order Artiodactyla; family Balaenopteridae; genus Balaenoptera; species Balaenoptera ricei. The sequence continues at coordinate 90,740,832 of NC_082644.1, read as the reverse complement.
GATAGTGAGAGGCCCGCGCACCGCGATGAAGAGTGGCCCCCACTTGCCGCAACTGGAGAAAGCCCTCGCACAGAAACGAAGAGCCAACACAGCCATAAATAAATAAATAAATAAATAAATAAACTTATTTAAAAAAAAAAAAAAATCCCTTCTTGGAACACATTCTGGTCTCCAGAGCTCTTTCCTTCTTTCTAGGAGTCAGATCACCCCCAGTTGTTCTCAGCTGCCTAGGGTTTAATTAAACCAGCTAGTTGGGGAATCCATTGGCCACTTACAGACCAAAGGGCAGGGACAAATTGGTCTTTTCTAATTGACCTTCTGTTCTATGCTAAGAATTCCTGTCACTATTTAGTGAACAATTCCTGTGTTCTGAAAAATTGTGAAAGTATGAAAGCCAGGGTAGGTCCTAGATCAGCAGTATACTTTCTACATGCCTCAATGATTGTCTCTTACACTGTGTGAATTAGTAATTTAAATTCAGTTGAATCCTTAGGAAATCTGTTCACACAGTTCCAATCTCTTATACATTTGCTTTCTGCTATATGGTTAGAATCACTTTTTCTGAAAGAGCCAATGTGTTTTCAGGTATGAGATGCCTGATTTCCAGGCTTGTTTCCCTCTTGCTATGCTCATTATGAAAGAATACCAGAGAAAGAGATAGAGGGTATTCAGTGATGAAATAAAGCTGATAAACCTGATGTGTCACATTGGGACCTATGGGCTCTGAGGGTTTCCTGAGAGCTCACTTCTAGGGTGGAGGAAGGGCTGGTGGCCCAAGGGGAAAAAAGTAAAGCAGAGAGTGATCTAGGGCTAGGGGAGGTGGTAGGGAGGCTCCAAGGGTCTCCAGTTGCTAATCAGTCACTAATCCCTTCTAAAGGAGCACACTCTGCCTCAATCCTAGCTGTTCTGGGGGACTTTAGAAGCTCCCTTGGAATGCTCAGGATGATTGAAATTATGGTTCTGAGGCTTTGAGAAATATCATTAAAAACATTTTGTTGGGAGGCCAAGAAATAAGTAAAATGTTGTTGCTTGTCTGAATGAACATTTTTGATGGACATTGTGTGTATGTGTGTGTGTGTGTTTTATAATAGTTGTATTTTCTATTTGGTTAATTGTCTTTCATGACTTTGTGTTTTCTTATCAATTAGTTTCTCAAACAACAACGATATGATCTTTCATTTTGCTGTAAATATTTTTCCCAGTTGGTTGTTTGCACTTTTATTTTGGCTATGATTTTATTTATAGAGTTAAAAAATATCAAGTAGTCAAGTCTGTTAGTTTTTCTTAAATATGAAGGTGGAGAAATATCATGCTCACCTGTAGGCTAAAGGAATTCCCTGTGTGTGGGAACTTCTCATGTTGTAGGAGTGCTGTAGTAAATGTATAGTATCCTGGCATGGGCAGAACTGCCATCTCTGGTTGGGGAGAATGGAGTGAAGGGATTAGAGAGGGTCACATTAGCTGCTATTACTTGGATGTTAATCCCTTAGGTGCTCAGTTCTTGGAGGGTTTTGTCAGATCCTTCTTAAATAAGCTAGCATTGATGTCTTTCCAAGCATGACTCCTTGTGTATGGTTATGATTAAGAAGACAGAATGACCACTGTCCATTCCAACTTATCAGACCTGCTGAGGCCCTGGCACAGTCTGTGCCCTTGTATGAGGAAGAACTCAGATAGTAAGAGGGGTCCTTCCCTCCTTGCATGCTTAATGATGGGCAACTAGCATGATGCTCTGTCTAAGCTGCAGTAATCCTAAACTCCTTGACCACTTAGCTACAGATGCTGGGTAATTTCTGAATTGTCCTCTAAAGGGGGAACTGATCAGGTTTAGCTTTGTGCCCTCCCTTCTTTCATGGCTGGCAACCTACTCTAGCATGTTTCCACTGGCTTTGGAATGATGAGACTGCAACTTGCCCCCTGACCATGGCTCTGATAGACTATAGCGTCTTGGACAGATTTTAAAAATTAGGCTCTGTTCTTACCAGTGTAGCTTCTAACATAGCTGAAATCCCATGGGGGTGAGTGAATGCATCAATGGACAGCTACTGCTGGGAAAGCTTGCCATGTAAATGACCTTGCTCCTGGATATCCAGGCAGAAGGTCACATGGAGCTGTTCATATTTGAATTCCCTGCTTCCCATATTACTTTGGGTATTGGGTCCAGCCTGGATTGAGGACTCTGGCCTGGACATGACTATACTACCTCCAAAACTAATAGTAGGGGCTTCCCTCGTGGCGCAGTGGTTGAGAATCTGCCTGCCAATGCAGGGGACACGGGTTCGAGCCCTGGTCTGGGAAGATCCCACATGCCACGGAGCAACTGGGCCTGTGAGCCACAATTACTGAGCCTGCGCATCTGGAGCCTGTGCTCCGCAACAAGAGAGGCCGCGATGGTGATAGGCCCGCACACCGCGATGAAGAGTGGTCCCCACTTGCCGCAACTAGAGAAAGCCCTCGCACAGAAACGAAGACTCAACACGGTCATAAATAAATAAATAAATAAAAGAATGTGAATTTCTTTAAAAAAACAAAACAAAAAACTAATAGTAGGTCTTGAAGGCCACTACATGGCCTGCCTTCCAAGAAGGTGGACTTTGGGTAGGTGTTCTCAGAGCAAGAAACCAGGAATGGGGTTGCCTCCCATTATCTGAGAGTGTGAAATTACCGTTGCACATAGAATTGAATTCCAACCTAAAGGGATATACTCCTCTTAAAACTAGAGCCCAAAGTCTCTGAAAACACATTGACAAAAGTTTGTGGTTAAGGTTCATTTGCCTGCAATATCCCCAGGAGTTCTGTTACACTATTTGTAATAAGAAGTAGGATAAACGCAATTCTGGTGTGACTGACATCTATCTCCTGAATATGGTAATTATTCAAGATTAGAATTCACTTGCACTCATCCCTGATTTTTTGAACTAACTGTGAAGGGCTGGGGTATCAAGGAGCCTGCACCCTGGACCCCTGCTGTGGGCTGGGGTAGGATGGTTAGAATTTCATGTCTATCCATCTACAAGGGGGATGGATGGGAGGCCACCTTCAAATGACACCCAGACTAGCTTGAGACCTGTCTCAGGCTGTTTGGTTTGTACAAAGCCCAGTTGTCATATTTTAACACCTAATAAATGGCAGTCTGCATTCTGTATCCTACACAGGCTTGTGTATCAAGGGGAATTCTTCAAATGTTTATAGTGTATAATCATTTCTCACCTGAGTTTTCTTTTCCTCAAGTTAAACAAACTTCTTTTCCTTCAGCTATTCCTTATGTGAAAAATTCCAAGGAAACGTGGTGATTTCCACCTCACCAGCCATGAACATGCCAATAGAAAAATGGGCAAAGGACATAACTATCATAAAGAAATAAATAATTAAAAATGCTTGATAGCCATGTGTGAAAAGTTTTAACTCGCTTGTAAGCAAAGAACTCCAAGTTAAACAGGTTTACCTATCAGTTTGGCAAACGTTAAGATTATTAACTCAGTGTTGACGAAACTATGGGAAATAGGCAGTCTCAAATGGGGCTAGTGGGAAAGCGAATTGTACTTCTGGAGACAGTCTGGCAAAAGTTGCCGCAAGCCGTAAATATGTGCTTACCAGAAATTCCACATAGAGGAATTTAGCCTGAGGAAATAATCAGACAAGCTGTACATTCAAAGATGTTCACCTCAGCACTGTTTACAATAGCAAAATAATAACAAATAATGTTCAGTACTAGGGAACTGGTCAAATAAATGATGATACAGCCACATAAGAGGATGATGTAGCTCTGTACTGAAACGAAAAAGTAAATCAGTAAACTGATTTACTCCCCAATATGTTTTGGAGAGTAAATCAGTTATGAAACCAAAAGAATAACATGATGTTGTTTTTGAAGGACATACATGAAAATGTGAATGGTAGTTTTTTTTAACTGGTAAGATTATGGGTGGGATCTTTTCTGTATCACTAGTTCTAATTTTCTCTCTGTGAATGAGTGTTACCTGGATATTAAAGAAATATTAAAGATATAAGCAACAAGGATATATTGTATAGCACAGGGAATTATAGCCATTATCTTGTAATAACTAATATAATATTGTAAATCAACTATACTTCAATAAAAAAGGAATATTAAAAGTTAAAAACATTTGCTAATTTGATAGGTAAATTGACCTCTTGATTTAATTTATGGTTTTGATGACTTTAAACAATTTCTAAATAATTTTTCATGTTTATTACTTAATATAATGAGTTTAAACAATTTTTCATATTTATTAATTATTTAATAAAGTGTAGTTAAATAGGGACTACATTAAAGTCTTGCATTTTCAGAAATAATGCTGAAAGGAATTCCGCACTATCTAATCTCAATCTTTCATTTCATAGATAAGGACCAGTAGTTAGTCCAGGGAGGTTTTATGGTTTGACCAAAGGTAAGACAGAACTATTACTGATATCTGAGCCCCCAGGCCACTGAACTATCTGTTATAGTTGGCTGTAGTTATAGTTATAGTTTGTTATAGTTCTCAGATTATGGTCTTGGTGTTTCATATATGCTTCATGGCAACATCAAGTGTTCTAGTGTATCAATTCAGAGATTAATTTGCGATTCATGATTACTAATGATTTTATGATAGATGTTGCAGGTTTTTGTTTGTTTTTGTGAGAAGAGTTTAAGAGGGGCATTCATTGTACAATTAAGTTTGTACAATTGAAGGAAGAATCTGGGATTTGGGTCAGAGGACCTGGATGTGACTCCATCAGTACCATTCCCTAGCTGTGGGCCTGGGTAAATTACTTATCCCCTTCTGAACTTTGTGGTCAAGAATAGCTACTTCACACATTTGTAAAGAGGATTAAATGGGGTTCTAAGGAGAATTAATGTATGGAAAAGACCACAAAATGTGCTAAACTGAATTTTATATAGCTATTTATTCTCATTTGCTTTGTTAGACCTCTTTTTTTTTTTTTCAAAAAGGATTCGAGAAGGCAGATGTATATCACATTTTTTTAAAAATAATATTTATTTATTTATTTATTTATGGCTGTGTTGGGTCTTCGTTTCTGTGCGAGGGCTTTCTCTAGTTGCAGCAAGTGGGGGCCACACTTCATCGCGGTGCACGGGCCTCTCATTATCGCGGCCTCTCTTGTTGTGGAGCACAAGCTCCAGACGCGCAGGCTCAGTAATTGTGGCTCACAGGCCCAGTTGCTCCGCGGCATGTGGGATCTTCCCAGACCAGGGCTCGGGCTCGAACCCATGTCCCCTGCATTGGCAGGCAGACTCTCAACCACTGCGCCACCAGGGAAGCCCCACATTTGTTTTTGATGTCATGGTTTCCACTGCTATGCCAACTCAGTGGGAAGGTTGGTTGTTAGGATGGACTGCAGCAAGAAAGCATAAATATTTACATACAACCTCTTTCAGAGAACCGGGGGTAGGGAGGACCTCCTTGGGTAGGAAAGTTAAGTTTCCGCCAGCCAGGAGTACGAGTGGGTCCATTAGTCATGATGGGGCAGGATGATCATCTGGACCAGGCTTATGGTTTACTAAGCGCCAAACACTCTTTACTATGGGAAAAATGTTTCTTTTAGTGGAGAGGATTTTTGGGGGATACATGAAGGGGACTGACCCACCGTTAGCATATAAACTTCCAAAGTCTGGGATTATCTCTCTGTTTGCTGCAGAACCGCCAATGCCTAGTCCAGGTTAATAAAGGTTAGTTGTCTGATTAACTTCTAACACTTGGGCTATAACTTGCCAAGGGGCTGTGCACATTATGTTGCACTCTTTTCAACTGGGAATCTAATTTTCTTCAGTTCTAAGAAATTTGCCTGTGTTATTTCTTAGATAATGTCCTCTTCTCTCTTATCTCTGTTCTTTCTTTGTAGAATTCCTATTAGTTTTTTGTTAAATATTCTTTATTGATATTTTCACTTTTTCTTTTTGTTCTGCTTTCTGGATGACTTCCTCAATTTTATCTTCCAGTCTTTCAACTTACTTTTTCTTTTGTCATATTTTTTTTCTTTATAAATTTATTTATTTATTTATATTTTTTTGGCTGCATTGGGTCTTTGTTGCTGCGCACAGGCTTTCTCTAATTGTGGTGAGCGGGGGCTACTCTTCGTTGTGGTGCGCAGGCTTCTCATTGCGGTGGCTTCTCTTTGTTGTGGAGCATGGGCTCTAGGTGCATGGACTTCAGTAGCTGTGGCAAGCGGGCTCAGTAGTTGTGGCTCACAGGTTCTAGAGCACAGGCTCAGTGGTTGTGGCACATGGGCTTAGTTGCTCCGCGGCATGTGGGATCTTCCTGGACCAGGGCTCGAACCCATGTCCCCTGCATTGGCAGGCGGATTCTTAACCACTGCACCACCAGGGAAGTCCTTTTGTCATATTTTTAAATACTAACAACTTTTCCTTATTTTCTAAGTACTTGAATATTCTTTTTTTTGTGGCATTTTATTCTTGCTTAGTAAATCTAATAGTTTTTTTAAACAATCTCTCTGAAGGTATTAATTACAGATTTTGGGGGGAAGTTTCCTTTTAAAATTCCTTGTATTATTTTTATTTTTATTTATTTATTTTTAACATCTTTATTGGAGTATAATTGCTTTACAATGGTGTGTTAGTTTCTGCTTTATAACAAAGTGAATCAGCTATTCATATACATATATCCCCATATCTCTTCCCTCTTGTGTTTCCCTCCCTCCCACCCTCCCTATCCCACCCCTCTAGGTGGTCACAAAGCACCGAGCTGATTTCCCTGTGCTATGTGGCTGCTTCCCACTAGCTATCTATTTTACATTTGGTAGTGTATATATGTCCATGCCACTCTCTCACTTTGTCCCAGCTTACCCTTCCCTCTCCCTGTGTCCTCAAGTCCATTCTCTAGTAGGTCTGTGTCTTTATTCCTGTCCTGCCCCTAGGTTCTTCATGACCAATTTTTTTTTTTTTTTAGAGTCCATATATATGTGTTAGCATATGGTATTTGTTTTTCTCTTTCTGACTTAGTTCACTCTGTATGACAGACTCTAGGTCCATCCACCTCACTACAAATAACTCAATTTCGTTTCTTTTTTATGGCTGAGTAATATTCCATTGTATATATGTGCCACATCTTCTTTATCCATTCATCTGTCGATGGACACTTAGGTTGCTTCCATGTCCTGGCTATTGTAAATAGAGCTGCAATGAACTTCCAATAACAGTGGTGAGAGTGGGCAACCTTGTCTTGTTCCTGATCTTAGTGGAAATCCTTGTATTATTTTTAGTTCTTCAACTTTCATTCTTTATTCCTTCCTTCCTCCCTTCCTTCCCTATTTTTTTCATGCTTATATTGGTCTCTGGCTTAAATATTGATTGAGGTTTTTTCTGAAATGCGTGGTGATCCTTGGCTGTCTGTTCATATTTTAAAATGAGGCACTAAAAAGCTAATTGAAGACTACATATTTATGGGCAGAGCTTGACAATTGCTGAAGTGAATTTCACTCTCCATTCAGAAAGAACCCAGCTGTTTAGTTGGTGATTCTCAAATGTCAGTATCTTTTTTTTTTTTTTTAGGCATATTTCCCAAGAGTGTAATCCTTTAATCTCTTGCCCTTCTCAGGGGTAGGAGATTTAAGTCCCGCTCTCAGAATTTTGAGGGATGATTAGCGTAGGGGGGCTGGAGGTTGTGCACTATTTAGACTGTTGATCTTCACTTACTTCCTTTGTTTTAATAAAGACCTCATCCTATTCTCAAGATTTCTAATTGACCTCAAAACTAATATAAGCCAATAATGGGATGCAGTGAGTAAAATTAAATGAGAGTATTTCTGAAAGCACATTGTAAACTAAAAATAAATTAATGTAAGTACTTATTTAAACAAGTGACAATTTTGAACCACAACAATTGACTTATAGTATCCTATTCATGGTGTTTAATAACCCTATTATATTTTTTACTGGTCCTGCCATCTTTAGAGCAGAGTGTTTAGCTTTCAGTGACATATTTTAAAAGGGACATTGACAGGCTAAAGGAGGGTGGTGAGGACAGTGCAGCATCCAGCGTAGAGGTTGGCAAACTATGGCCTGTAGTGAAACCCAGCCAGCCCTCTTGTTATAAGTCAAGTTTTATTGGAACACAGCCACACCATACCCATTTATTCACATATTCTCTGTGGCTGCTTTCATACTAGAAATGTAAAGTTGAGTAGTTGTGACAGAGATGTATGGCTTTCAAAGCCTGAAATATTTATGGTCTGGCCCTTTATAGAAAGTTTGCTGACCCCTGATATATAAGCCACATTCTATGCTGCATGCTTGAAAGAAGTGGAAATGTAGTCTGAACACAAGGTGATGAAAGAGCTATGTAATAGTTAATAAGAACGGTGTCTAATATTTATTGAGTGTTTACATGTGCTTGGCACTTGCTGGCATGCATTATCATATTTAATAGTAATTAAGGGTCATCTCCCTGACTAGATTTTGTGTTCTTCAATGTCAGCTTTATAATTCCGAGTTTATAGCTCCAGAATCTAGCAAGTATGGACTTTTAGTGAATGTTTGTTGAACTAAGTGAGCAGTGTTAACATGTAGAAGAGATAAAAACCCCTTCTTGGGGGTCGAAATAGAAGTTTCAGAGAAGCTTCAGAAGATTTCAGGTCATCGAGCACTATCAGCTCCCTCCCAGGTAGTGAGATATCCACCCCTGGGAGGTGTTCACAAGAGCTGGGTCACCCACCTAGTTGTTCATGGATATTATGTAGAGGTTTCGTTCTTTGGGTGGCAGGTTGAACTAAATGAAGTCTTGATTTCTAGGATTCTATTATTCAAACTAGGAGAGAGAAGACTAGAACTCAGAATTTATAGTTGATAAAGTTCTCTTTCCACTATATCAGAATATATCTGATATATCTCTTTCCTCTCTTAGAATTTCCATAAAAAGAACCACGAAGAGATTGTTGTTGTAGTGGAAAGAATATCTCAGTGAGCATCAGGAGGTTTGGGGTTATAATTCCACTTCTGCAACTAATTTACTGCATGAGCCCAGCAAGCCTTTTAATCTCTCAGGGCCTAAGTGTCCTCAAGTGAGGGGGCTGGACTAGATAATCTCTAAATTCTCTTTCAGTTCTAAAATAATTTTATCCAAGGATTAGCAGGGCCCCTCCTATCGAAAGACCAGGACAGACTAGTTCAAACAAGATGCTTCCTTGTTATGTGTTGCAGAGTACTGAGATTCTGCTTCTAAATATATTTTGTGTACCTCCTGATCTCAGCTGCTCAGTTTCCATCCCCTTTCTGTATCCCTGTTCCTATCTTGCTTTATGGTACTTCTTACTTGGGAAATTAGGCTTAAGCAGGCTGCAGTTTTAGCCTTTCTTTAGCATGGTGAAGGCAAGCTCTTTCTTGTTAAATTCTGCTCATTTGGTTGGTGAGGAACTTGGAGCTATTCAACTCTTGGAAGGTTGGGGATATTAACATTGACCTCAGAAAGGTGATGGGACCTTCTTTATTTAGGGCACTAGACATGGGCAGCTCATATTTCTCATGGAGGAACATTTTATTCTTTGTGGAAGCAGTTTCAACTCCCAAAATGACCCATCTACCCATTTCTTTATTAAGTTCTTTAACTAAAGAATTTAACCTAAATTCTTTTTTAAAATGACGACAAGATTCAACCTTAATTAGACCCTCATCTAGCAGCCTTTCCCCCACATTCCACTCAAATAGCCATCAACTATTGATACTAACTGGTCTCCTATTACCTCTAGGCTTTTGTTTGAACAAGTTTTTAAAATTTCATTTGACTTAAGTGCTTAGTATTCAGCTGTTTTACAGTTGCCCATATATCACACTATTTTTGACCATATATCTCTTATCTCTGAATAGCTCTGAAAACTGCAGTGTCATGTTAAGTACTCCTTTTGGTCCAAGGCATGTCAATACATGTTGCCAACTTCCAACTTATTCTCATCCAGAAGATTAGCAAGGCTGCCACATGGTGTTCTTTTTTACAAAATGTTATTGCCTGCATTATAGCTAGGGCTCGATGTGGTGACATTAATCCCAAATCTGCAGAACGGTACTCTTAATTCTACTTGGGTGGACAGCAACTTGAGCTCTCAGCATAAGCCTTTTATTTGGGGAATACCATTCTTTGTCATCATTTCTATAAGGAATCTTAGTCAGTTGTTAGGAATTTTATTTTGCTCCTGAAAAACAATATTTCCTCTCTTTTCACATTGAGATACCCAGATTTCACATCTTTAGTGAATAATCTCTAGCATTGATTTAGTTGCTGAATATCCTCCCCAGACATGTTTTAATTATTTATTAAGAAGCTACAGGAGTTCCAGCTAAAAATGGAGCCTGGCTAGAAGCCCCTGGTGAAGTCTTTCCCAATTTTTCTACTAAAATGCCTATGAAGACAAAGAAAAAAACATAATAAATTAAATATCAAAATAAAAACCATGGACAGCATACTCAAAATTGGGGAAGAATCTATATTAACTGTAAAGCAAGACTGAGATAAAACTACCCGAGTCTTTTTCTATGGCACACCTAATCAGCTTTACTACATGACACAAAAAAACCCTTTGAAATGAGGAGGGAAGGCACTGAGTCCTCTCGTCTGTCCATTATCAAGACAACTGGGCAGGTGGGCTTTTACCCATGTGGGTTGAGAGTATTGTCGCATCATTCTACATCCAGAGAAATTAAAATTCTCAGAAAACAGCTTGGCTTCTCAGACAACAAGGTCAGCTTTGGCCGAGTCAGAGGACTGGTGGAGGCATATTGCATTTTCAGGGGAAAATGTATCACAGGTAAAGCTCCTTAGGTTTAGGTTGGGTCAGAAACAACCAAACCAACCAAAACAAAACAAAAAATAAAACCAAACCACCACCACCAAAACCCTGGTGACAGTGCATGCTGGGAATTGCCGATTTTTATGTACATTGCAGGTTCACAGGCCCAGGAAATTAGACAGTGTCATTGGAGCAATATGGAACCTCAGTAGAAGAAGGGTACATTAGAGGAAGTCATGCTGGAAACCAGGCCTCAGTCCAGAGGCTGTGCACGTCTAATAGTTAGAGTGGAGCTGAGAGTATTTCAACTTTCCTGTCTTTTGATAAATATCAAATATGAATAGATTTCCACTTGTACAAAGATCAATAAAGGGGGGAAAAACCACATGGAGTGTGTGAAAAAGACTTCATTTCAAGGGAAGAAAGAGTATCTAGGAGACCTAGAAGTCCTTCCTAGAGGAAGAACATGTTTCTGAAATGATTTACTGCAGTGTCCAGAAATTGGAGGATTTCAGGGAACTATTTGGATTCCTCCATAGATTACAAAATATAAGGATGTTAAAGAACAGAGAGTAAATATATAGATAATTGGTATTCTTGAAGAAGATACTTAAACTAATGGGAAAAAAGCAATAATTAAAGATATAACAGGAAAAATTCATGAGCAGAAGTAAGACTCATATTGAAAAAATCATTGTGTTCCAGACAAGTCAATGCATGAAGGCACACATAAGGATGTATCCTGGCAACAATTTTAATTCATAAGGATAAGAAAACTTCCACAAGCATATAAGAGGAAGAAAGAGACTTCCTAAAAAAAAAAAAAAAAAGAAAAGAAAAACAAAAATCTGGCCATTTTCTGGCTTTTACTCTGAAAGCTTAAATTTAGAAGAAAATGGAGTATTATATACAGAGTTTTGAGAAACAAAGTTTATAACTTAGTGCTTTTATACCCAGCCTAGTCATCTTTAACTAGTGAATTATCAAAAAGACATCTCAGATAGGCAAGGACTCAGAAATATATACCCTCCTTGAAAAAAATTACTTGAAGGAAAAGCTGAAGAATGGAGAACTTAGGCTAGAAAAGGGCTGTCCTTAGGTCTGAAACCAATTAAAATAGTGATATGTCCGAATCCGTGTTTATCAAATGTGTTTTAGTATTTATCTGGAGATAAAAAATTTCTTCTTTGAAAACCCAAAATATGAGACACCTATAATTGTCATTCTCTGGTTAAAGAGGCATGAAGAACCAAGAGACCCAACCACAGGTAACCTGTGAGGGACCTCTTCAAAACCAGAGGACTCCATGGAACAAAGTTTGAAAACCACTGTTCAAAAATAAGTATTGTAAATCTGCCTATACAACTGAGGGCAGATGTCAAAAATTATTATCAAAGGAGATTTATAATGGATAAATAAATTTGATAATAATCTGGGTGTAAAACTCCAGTTAATTTTAAAGTAATTTATAAACTGATAGATTTACTCTCAGGCTACTTGTGAGAAGACGTACAGAGTAGAGAAAGGTAGCAGATACCATTTTATATTTGACTCTAGCAACTAGAGAATAGAGACTTTTGAAAAACTAAAAGCAATCATTAGAATTAAAAAGCAGGAAAAAAAGGAACATGATCCATGCGAAAAACCCTACAAAAAAGGGAACACTAAGGAAACATGAAAACAGAAAACATCAAACAAGATGAAAGAATAAAGATCTGATATATCAATTATAGCTGTAAATTACTGAGATAAAAACTACATAATGAAAGATTTGAACCTTCAGATTGCTTTAAAACATTCTATGAGATTCATCTAAATTCTGTTTGTAGGAAATATATCTAAAGCAATGCGATACAAGTTTAAACTGAAAAAAGTTATTTTAATAATGGGTATAATTCCAAATGAAAATATATTTAAGCAGACCAAATATCCCTTGAGATATGTAGTGCAAAATTTGTTCAAAATATAAAGAAAAATTAATCATTGACAGAATATAGAAAAATATTAAAAATGGAATATTTTCTATTTTCATTTCTATTATATTTTTCTACTTTCTGTATCTTTTATAACTATTTGGATATTTCAGGTGTCCTTTTAAAAAAATGTTAATAAAACCTTTATGGAAATTCATCATCCATTCACTCCAAAAGAAAAACCTTTATAAATATCAATAGTAGAAATTACACAAATTACATTCTTGACCACAATATACTAAAAACTAGAAATTAACAACTGTATTTAAATAACAAAAATTCAACTATTTGAGAACCACTAAAAAAATACAGTCTCCTAAATAATACATGTGGCAAACAGGAAATTAAGAGGGTAACTTCAGACAATACTGCTTAGAACAAGTTTCTGAAATTTTTAAGGTTAGGCCTCTTCAGCTATAAAGATTTGGCCAACATTTAATTTAAAAAATTTATATTGCACTATCCATGCAATAAAGTATGCAGATATTAAGTATAATTTGATGTATTCTGACAATTTATGTACCTGTGGTATATATTTAACTTTTTTAAAAAATGGACAAAATCTTCAAAAGTAGTCTTTAAATTGCACCAGCAGTGAATAAGAATTCAGCTACTCCACATTTTTGCCAACATTGGCTATTTACTTAAAAAAACTTTAATTCTACTGGGTGTGATGTGGTATCCCATTGTGGTTTTAATTCATATTTTCCCTGATAACTAATGATGTTGAACATCTTTCCATGTGCTTATTAGCTATTCATGTATCTCTAAGTCTCAATTTTTATTTATTTCTTTTACTGCTGATTTATAGGAATTTAAAAATACATATCTATATTTTGGATATAAATCATTTTCCAGATATAGATGTTGTAAATATTTTCTCCCAGTCTCTGGCTTGTATTTTTATTTAATGGTATCTTTTTTTCTTTTTTTTAAGATTTTTTTGATGTGGACCAATTTTTTAAAGTCTTTATTGAATTTGTTACAATATTGCTTCTGTTTTATGTTTTGGTTTTTTGGCCACGAGACATTTGGGATCTTAGCTCCCCGACCAGGGATCAAACCCGCACCCCCGCATTGGAAGGTGAAGTCTTAACTACTGGACCGCCAGGGAAGTCCCAATGGTATCTTTTGATAAGTATAAATTTTAATTTTGATAAAGTTCAATTTACTAATATTATATGGTTAGTGCTTTTTGTGTCTTGTGTGTTAGTCTATGCCAAAGTTGTGAAGATATTTTTCTATATTTTCTTCCAGAAGGTTTATTATTTTGTCTTTCGCATTAGGTATATTATCTATTTAATATAAAATTTTACATTTGGTGTGAGGTAGGGGTTGAAGTTCAATTTTTTTTTTTAGTACAGATATCTAGTTGTTTTTGCACCACTTGTGGAAAAGATTTTTCTTTTCCCAGTGATTTGCCTTGGCACTTTTGTTGAAAATGAATTGACTACACGTGTGTGGGTTTGTTTCTGGATTCTCTTTTCTGTTTCATTGATCTTTTTGGCTGTCTTTATACCAATGCCACATGCAGTCTTGATTACTGTAGCTTTATAGTAAGTCTTGGTATCTGATTTTATAATTTCTCTGACTTCGTTCTACTTTTTCAAGATTATTTTGACTATTCTAGGTTTATTGCAATTCTGTATAAACGTTAGGATCAGCTTGTCAATTTCTTTAAAAAAACAAAACAAACAACACGCCTGCCAGGTTTTTATTGGAATTGCATTAAACCTAGTTATTATTTTGGAGAGAATTGACAACTTAACAATATTTATTGTCTTCCAAATCATGAATGTGATCTATCTTTTCATACTTTTAGCTCTTCTTTAATTTTTCTTAGGTGTATTTTTTAGTATTCAGTGTAGAGGTCTTGCATGTCTTTTGTTAACATTATATGTTTTTGACACTATTGCAAAAGATACTATTTTGGTTTTATTTTCAATTGCTGATGTATAGAAATATGATTGATTTTGCATATTTGTATCTTGTTTTTATAAAATATAATTTCCCAACTGCTGTTGTATGGAAATGCGATCACTCTGTTTATATTTACTTAGTATACTGTGATCTTGGTAAATTCACTTATTAGTTCCAGTAGCTTTTTGGGAGATTTCTTAGCATTTTCTAATATACAATCATGTCATCTGTAAAAATATACAGTACAGTATAAATTCATTAATACAATTGTATACTACTTTCTTCTTTTTCACTATTACAACCAAATTTTTAGTTTGAGCCTTCTTCACACTCAGTCTGAAATCCCTCCTGCATCTCTCTTTGCAGCCTTCAGTTTTATCTAACATTATGGTGACACACTCCTTTTCATTCCTGTTCTTCTGAACATAACCACTGTTCACCTTCAGAGTTGACAGTTTAATTTGAAAGCATACTGAAAGGGGTTTACTTGCTTTTCCACTGGGTTAAACTGATAATTTTTTTTCCTTAATTGAAGTACATATAGCTGGATGACAATTAGCATCACTAGAAAGTCAGCCAGCATTGAACACACTCCTGTTCCTAGCTTTGGACATCTTATTATCTATCTGAAAAATTTGTCATTTTCTACTACCTTTAATTGTATTGCTTTGTATGAGACAGAAAATCATCTGCATACACAAAAATTTTCATTTCAACTCTGCTACATGGCGTGATTTTGGATTGCATTTTAAGTAAAATGCAGAAATCATTTTTAAGCTAAAATTTAACCCCATGTTGGCTATCAATGTAAATAACTCAGCTGAAGTGACAATGGATGAATATACCTTCCATGCATGGTTAAGATCGTGTGTATGTAGCAACTACAACTGTGCCTCAACTTGCTCCTCTAATTGGCCATTACCAAATGTCTTTGACATCTCTTGAAAGATATATTCAAATTTTAGAAGAGTTAAAATTTGAAAATAACACTAATGAATTGTAAAATGGAAAAATTATTGAATTGCTTAATAAATTAAAGAGCTCTTTTTAAAGAAACAATCAATAAATACACTTGCATCTTTGGCAAGTGTATTCAAGGAAAAGAAAAAACTCTTAAGTCACTATAAAATGTAAAATGGTGCAGTCACTGTAGAAAACATTTTGGGGGTGTCTCAAAAAGTTAAACATAGAGTTACTATATCACAAAGCAAAGACTTGAAAACAGGTGTTCAAACAAAAACTTGCGCACAAATATTCATAGCAGCACTATTCACAAGAGTCAAAAGTTAGAAACAATCCAAATATCCATCAAATAGTGAATGGATAAACAAAATGGATAATATCCATACAATAGAATATTACTCAGCCATAAAAAGAATAAAGGATTGATACATGCTGTAAGATGGATGAACCTTGAAAATATCATGCTAAGTGAAAGAAGTCACGAACAAAAGGCCACGTATCATATGATTCCATTTACATGAAAAGTCCAGAATAAGCAAATTGACAAAGACAGAAGCAGATTAATAGTAGCTAGAGGTAGGGAGGAATGGGGTTTCATTTTGGGATGATGAAAATATTCTGGAACTTGATAGTGGCTATGGTTACACAACATTGTGAATGTACTAAATGTCACTGAATTGTATACTTTAAAATAGCTAAAGTGGCAAATTTTTATGTTATATGTATTTTAGCACAATAAAAAAGGAAATTTACCCAAGATCACACAGCTGGTAAGTGGTGGAGCCAGGTTTTTTTTTTTTTTTACATCTTTATTGGAGTATAATTGCTTTACATTGTTGTGTTAGTTTCTGCTGTGTAACAAAGTGAATCAGCTATATGTATACATATATCCCCATATCCCCTCCTTCTTGTGCCTCCCTATCCCACCCCTCTAGGTGGTCACAAAGCACTGAACTGATCTCCCTGTGCTACACTGCTGCTTCCCACTAGCTATCTATTTTACATTTGGTAGTGTGTATATGTCAATACTACTCTCTCACTTCGTCCCAGCTTACCCTTCCCCCTCCCCGTGTCCTCAAGTCCATTCTCTACGTCTGCATCTTTATTTCTGTCCTGCCCCTAGGTTCATCAGAACCTTTTTTTTTTTTTAGATTCCATATATATGTGTTAGCATACGATATTTTTTTTTTTCTCTTTCTGACTTACTTCACTCTGTATGACAGACTCTAGGTCCATCCACCTCACTACAAATAACTCGATTTCATTTCTTTTTATGGCTGAGTAATATCGCATTGCATATATGTGCCACATCTTCTTTATCCATTCATCTATTGATAGACACTTAGATTGCTTCCATGTCCTGGCTATTGCAAATAGAGCTGCAGTGAACATTGTGGTACATGACTCTGTTTGAATTATGGTTTTCTCAGGGTATATGCCCAGTAGTGGGATGGCTGGATTGTATGGTAGTTCTATTTTTAGGTTTTTAAGGAACCTCCTTACTGTTCTCCATAGTTGGAGCCAGGTTTTTAACCCCAAGTCATCTGGCTCCAAAGTCTGGGTACATAAACCTACTCTATTCCGCCTCTCAAACATTTAATGAGGGTATTCTAGCAAGTATTATATACTTAATATTACCTCCAAGTTTTCCACCAAGTTGTGTTCTGTGTCTGGCATGTTCTTCCAACTCCAGCTCACTGTATGACTGTCAACTAAAAAAATATTGAAAATATTTTCATCCATTGGAAATCTCAAAGTGCAACTTTTGAAACTCTTCTTCACCCTTACCAATCCTTCTGTAATAGTCAGTACTCTTAATTTCATGTGATGGGAGCTCATCTAGATTAGATGAAAAGAGAAATTTATTGGAAGACTCACAAAACTGCAAGATGGGCAGGGGTAGAGCTGGGCCTTTGGGACCCCTTGAATCAGGGACTTGAACATCTGCAGGGCTTCCATGTTTCTTTCTCTTTATCTACTGTCTTTGCTTCTCACTATGTATTGAATTTATTCTCTCACTCTTAATTTTTTCCACTAGGCTTGAAACATAGCTACTAGCAGCTTCCATGCTCATGCTCCAACTTTGCTTTTAGAGAGGGACTCAATCTCTTCTGCTAGCTCCTGTTTGAAAAATCCTGAGTTGGTCACGTGCCCATCATTTGATCCAAAAACTGCACGGGCATGTGTGTGTATGTGCGTGTGCATTAAGGTTGGTAGCCCTCGCTAAACCTGTATTACTAGAGCAGGTTCAGTTCACCAAAAGAAGAGCCAGGCAAAGGAAACAATAACAACGTACAACACTTATTAAAACCATAAACGCATAACTCATACATAAGGTCCATAAATAACTTATGCATTTGTATTACACTCTCTCTTGGACTATAAACCCTAATTTCTTGGTTCAACTAAGTCATACAGTACCTAACCAATGCTACTAGCAAAATCCTTTTCTTGATCCAGTTTTATATTCAAGTTGCCATCTCCCCTTTACCCCACTTACTGAAAAAGAAGAGCTCTGAATATTCCCTTACCACCCTTTCATTTCTTAGTGCATTTCAATCAGACTTCCACACTCCCTGCTCTACTGGAGCTATTCTAATGAAGGTTGACAATGGCTTCTAAATATCAAATCCTACAGCCTCTTCTCAGTCTTGATCCTATGTGATATATTTTTCAGAGGCCCTTGTCTGTTGACATGCTTATAATTTTCTGTTCCCTTGAGACCACTGCTCCTCAGCCCATGTTGCTGGCTCCACTTTTGTCTCTGCTTCAGACTCAGGTATTCCCCAAGGTTCCACACTCAGTTTTCTCTTCCAGCTCTCCACTTCTGCCCTGTCAAATGGACCTCCATGGCTTTGCTTATCTCCATAGGTATGTGGCTTTCATGTCTATACTTACAATCCTGAATTGCTAGCTGCCTCCTAGACATCTTCATGTAGACACCTGCAAACACAACAATTTGAATGTTTATTTTATTTTGTATTCATATCACACCTCATTTCTAAAGGAATCTCAGAGGACTCAAACCATTTTCAATTCCGGTTGAAATCTTACTCCATCTTCAGAGTTAAGTTGAGAGTTGCCTCCAGCAGGAAGCCTCCTCACATTCCTGCAGCATAATGAATTGCATCACCACTGAGACCTTATGTCATTTTAATTGTGCCATGGTCACAGGTTTCTATTATAAAAAGTTGTGTCTGCATTCCCAATGATTTGGGAGTTGCTTGAAGGCAAGAACCAACGTTTTAGTCCTTTTCCTTTTACCTGCCTAACTCTGAGCATAAGCTCTTGCAGATGGGGAGCATTCAGAAACTGTTCTAATTCTGGCCTTTCTGAACTGAACTAGAACAGGAGGGCAGGGATCGATGCATCAAATAGGTAGTTTTAAAGCAAATAAAAGGGAAGCGTTCTTTTACACAGCAGGGAGCAAACCTGTTATTCATCTAGGTAGAAGAATATAGAAGATGAAAATACACATAGATTCTACAACAATGTAACCAAACTTAAAGTTCAGTTTAGAGAGATGCATAATGTGTTACCAGGGGAAAGGAGGGACATGCCTTACCTTTCAAGTGTAGGCCATGCTTGACAATTACCATGATTTCTCAGGACTTTCCGGGCTCACACAGGACATCTAGTCACCCACAGATTTGGCAGCAGTTCAATTATTCTGTTCAATTCAGATCACCAAGCTGGCTAATACATGCTTTCCACTTCACTGCAAGCTCTGGAGACACAAACGCTTGTCCACACCCCAGAATGAATCCAAGCTGAGGTTCAGCACAATTAGTTATTTGTTTCCTCTAATATCTGAACCTTGTGAGATTCAGCCACCTCCTGGGAACCAGCCGTCTGCCAACGAGGCATGAATAAAACAGAGAAGGTTCCAGCTGGCATCACCTGCTGTGTTTTGCCTTATTTCTCTACACACATTTCTAGACTTCTGAAATCCAGGGGCCTCTCTCAAGAGGATGAGACCTTGATTCTGTTGTTGAATTTAAAATTTTTGAGTCTCAGTCTGACTCACGTATTAGACAATGGATCTGGCCCCTCATCCTCAGATTCTCACATGTTTCTGACGTCAGCTACCCTCACATTCAGACTCTTTCTAGGTAGCCCCCTGGATACTATTAATCTTCAGATCATATAAAATCTCTGTTTAAAAGCTCATCTTTTAAGGTACCTATACTCTGCCAAGATTTCTTTCTTGTCCTATAATATATGGTGGTTGGGTTCATTTTCACTATTGTAAGCCAAGGTATTGCTGAGTTTCCACTGCTCTTCTTTCATTTATAGTATCTCTCTGTGAATACACAGATGACCCTTTCTCTTCATTTCCACTGACGTCATCATAGTTTAGCCTCTTGTGACACCTTGCTTGCTCTCTTAATGACTGTGAAAGTTGTAGCGGTTAAATGCCTGGATTCTGGAGTCAGATGTCTAAGGCTTAAATCCTTGGTTTGCCACTCACTAGTTGTGTGGCTTTGGGTAAGTCACATAGTTTTTGTGCCTCAGTTTTCCCATCTGGGAAAGTAGGAATCATACGCATACCCATCTCTTAAGGTTATTGGGATGATTAAATGAGTTAATATGTAACATACGAAGTGCTAAGAGCAGTACCTTGCTTGTACAGGAGCTGCAAAAGTGTTAGTTGTTATGATTATTTTTAGTGTTGTTATTATTATCCTTCATACAATTCCAGATACTGCTTTGGACGGAACATCAGTTCAATTTTTAATGAAAATAAGGTTATTTTATAGCCATTCTCTATGTTGGCAAAGAGAAAAAAATTAAAGAGAGCACGTCTTGTAGATAGGATGCATTTGAGAGGAATTCGTTAATCATGAGGTATTCTAAGTACAGGTGATTCTCAGAGATGATACTGGAGAGGAAGAGGCAGGATAAACTGTAGGGGACCTTTAACACATGGCAAAGTTGCTGGAGGTTATGATGAAGGCAGAGGAGAACCCCGAGAGTTTTGAGCTGGGGAGAGATAATGAACACTGAGAGATTAATCTGCAGGAGATGCCTGATTCATTTAAAGGAGAATAGGGCTCCTTTGCAAGGCCAGCTCAATAGAGTCTGAGTTTCATTCATTCATTAAAAAGTTTCAGTGGGCATTTACTACTAGATGCCAGGTATTTGCTAGGTCCTGGGGATCCAGTGATGAGTAATACTGGCCCAGTTTATGTCCCCATGGATTTATGGTCTAGAGGGGAAGAGACAATGAAAATAAGCAGCTACAACAGCATGGTAAGTGCTGTAAAGGGCATGGAGACTGCCTCTTCCCCATTCATCTCACCCATTCCTCTTCACCTTAGAGGAATTACTGGTGTGGGTGGGATTGACTCTACTCTTAACTCCAGGAGTGTGGTTTGATTAATGTAAACCAGGTGCTTCTAACTCTGATGCACGTTCCAATTACTGGGGGAATTTAATAAAATTACGAATTGATCGAGGGTGGGGCCTGAGAATTGGTAGTGCATACACAGCTCACTAGATGATGTGGATATGCAGCCAGGGCTGATAGCCATTGGTCTAACCAAGCTGGGCATTCTTAGCCCTCTTGCTAGGATGTTTTGCTCAGGCATTTTTCTGGAGATGAAGAACAGAGACCTAAGATAGCCATAGCATATTATTGCCCTTGGTCATTGAGACTGGTTTAAAGGGAGTCATCAGAGTGAAACTTCGTAATTTTGTTTGGTGTCCTCTGAAGTGGCACTTTCTTTTCCCTGGATGTGAGCAATGACACAATTGCTTGTAACCACTTTGCAAAGCCAACTCACAGAGTAAAACATAGCCAACAGAATGTCAGAGAAATGGGGCTGGAGTCCTGAGCAGAGCATACTTGCTCCTTCCCTACCTCTGAACTTTCTAGTTGCATGAACAAAACAAACTTCCTTGAAGGTTTAAGCCAGTTTGAGTTAGGTTTACTACTATTTGGAACAGTAGCGTAACAGCAGAAGCATCCTAAGTCATTAAAGAGATATATTATGGAAAATTCAGGGTGCTTAACACTGAGAAAAGATCAGAGAAAGGAGTGGGTATTGGAGAGGAAGAGGATACTCTGTAGTTAGAGGGACAGTGTGACACATTGGAAGGAGTATGGGCTTTAGAATTGGACATATCTGGGTTTCAATTCTAGTTCTGCTACATACTGGCTCTCTGACCTCGTTTCCTCATCTTTAACTTGAGGGTATTAATAGAACTTGTATGATTGTGATGAGCTCTAATTGAGATTAATTATGAAACTGGCTGAGCCCACTGCCTGCCTGGTACATTGTAGATACTCGGAATATGAAGGCTGTTGCTTTTGTAGTGGTAGCTGCTGCCAAAAAAAAAAAGAAAAAAATGGTGATAAAAGGTACCAAGTTCTAGGGCTAGGGACTGAATGACATACAGCAGGGTTCCATAGGTACTATAGCCAATGGGATGAGGCTCCTGAAGTCTCACTAGGCTTGGGTCTGATTGGGTGCAGCCATTATTATGAATAGCTGGAATAAGAAGGACAAGACAAAAATGGAACAGAAAGTTGTATGCTTTAAAGGGCTATTTCTGTTAGGCAGAATTATCTGACTGGATTGCCCTTTTTGTGGTAGGTATTTTGTTGCTTGGGATGGCTTCTCCATTCATAAAATTAACATTCCTTACCTGGTTCTGTGTAAGGAACCAATGTGGCTCATCTATAATGCAAACACCCTCTTCCTTGTATACTGCTGGATAAAAATTGATAAATTGATGTTTGTTTTCTAGTTCATTCTTTTATCACTTCTCTGAAGTAACCTGTGCAAAGTAAGTAATAATATTATCAGATATCACTACTATCTTCACCTCTATTGCATTCTAGTCATGTCTTCCTAGAAATGTAGTCTAGTCATCATGAATGAGTTGGTGAAGTACTTTGGTATCTGATGGAGACTTGGGAAATCACACTCTTCTTCTTAGCAACATGTTTATAAACATTTTCTTAGGATGGGTTACTTCTACAGAAAGTTATATTATCTATTACATATTAATTATTTACTAATCTCAATCTTATTTTTAAATTTTTTTAAAAAGATTTTTTTGATGTGGACCATTTTAAAAGTCTTTATTGAATTTGTTACAATATTGCTTCTGTTTTATGTTTTGGTTTTTTGGCTGTGCAGCATGTTGGGATCTTAGCTCCCTGACCAGGGATTGAACCTGCACCCCCTGCATTGGAATGCGAAGTCCTAACCACTGGACCACCAGGGAAGCCCCCACTAATCTCAATTTTAGAAGACATCTTTGCTTTGTTTTTTTTTCCTAGATGCTGGGACAGCATTCTGTGCAAAATCAATGGCCCAGACTTCTCACCTGGGTTTGGGCACTAGAGTTAGCTTGAGAGAATTATGAAAGGAGAGATATCTGGAACCTACCCCAGCCTCCTGGATCAGTCTCTCCTATACACCCTACTGTTATGGCTTCAGCTGCAATTTAAAGCAAATGTAAAGAGACATAAGCAGCTAAGTATAGATACTAATTTTTCTTAACTAAGCTTTAATTGTAATGTCATTGCCTGATCTAACTTTTAATCGTTTTTTTCTTTTCTTCACTCTGCTCTAAGGACACTTTCTGTCTTATTTTCTCATATTTAGGCAAGAGGGCTTAACTCTTAGTAAGAGAGTTTCCCCCTCAGCCTTTGGTATGAACCACCTTGCCAGCTCTTAGTATCCTGGTAAGAGAATATTTTCTTTGACATATACTAATCTTAGGGACACAAAATTCTTCTTTCATATAGGTGTTCTTAGCTCCAGGCTTGACTTTTGTGCTGAAGGAACAAGATTACTAAGGAAGGCACAGAGCTCCTGGCTGTCATTTTCCAATCAGATAAAGGTTATGTCTGCCTAACCATTTTTATGTTATTCCTCCCAGTTTCACATGTCTGATATGGGGGAAAGATATGGGCTTTGGGTTCAAGACCCAGCATTGCAATCTATCTTTGTGATCTAGGGCAGCTACTTAACCTCTCCAAAACCTAGTTTTCTCATCTCTAAAATGGACGATAACTAAAATCTTACGATTATTATGAAAGTAAAGTAAGAAAACATGTAAACCACCTAGTGTGGTACCTATACATAGTGAGTACTCAATAAATGTTAATTCCCTAATATCCCTTATTCCTCTCTTTTGAAGCTTATAATTGAGGTAAAATTATTTGCACAAAATATTAATTATTATAATTTAACTGGTCTAATAGCTTGTAACATACTTCAAACTTTATTCTCAAAAGAATGATGCCTAATTTTTCTTGGACTTAAGTATATAGTTCACTGCATTTATTACTTGCCCCAGAATACTGAGAGAACTGGCAGTTAAGAATTCACAGCTATTATCAGTGATTTTTGATAAGACATGGAGGATAGGAGGGATTCCAGAAAACTTGGAATGAGCAAATATTCCAGATTTCTAAAGGAAGAACAAAATATGTATCTCCCCACCCCAGTCTCACCAAATGACAGAGTAGCCAGCTTGATATCAATCCCTGGAAAAGTTCTAAAAAATGCAACTACACTTACAATTTGTAAGCGTTTAGAAAAGAAAGCAGTGATTGTTAGGAACTAGTGTTTCACTAGAATTCAGTAGGACTAGGACATTTCCTCTTTCTTTTAAATGACCGTTAAGTCCTGTGGATCACATTAATGCTGTAGACATAGTGTATTTTGATTCAGCAAAGTATCTAACAAAATTCTCATGATATCCTTGTGGATAAAATACTTAGAGAAATGTGATCTGGATTATCTACCCATCTATGTTCCATCTTTAGTTTTGTTCTAACAAGATTTTTTGGTGGCTTTAAGAGTACGTAAAATTTAATAAAATGAGGGAGAGAGAGAGCGAGAGAGAGAAGGGGAGAGGAGGGGAGGGGAGGGAAGGGGAGAAGAGAGGAGAGGAGAGGAGAGGAGAGGAGAGGTGAGGAAGTTAGGATAAAGGAAAAACAAGGTTAGGGAGAACAAGATGAAACCATGAGTGTGTGGTTGGTCCATAAAACGTATGCCATGTGATTCTGTTATTCCATGCTCTGTACTTTTTCTAGAGGTGGCTTACAGATTTTGCTGTGGGCTTCCTAACAGTCCAAGCAAAGAGAAAACATCATAAATAAAAGTGTCTATAAGAAAGAAAAACACTGAGAGCAGGAAGAAACTTCTATGGGTTCTTCCTAAAGAGGACATATGTCATATAGTAAACCACCTGCTCAGTACATCCTTACATGAAATGCAGTGGTGAGTTTCAAGGGCTGCTTCTTATGAAGTACCTTTGTGTAGGCCAAAGCACCATCTTATAAAAAAATTTTTTTGGAAAATTGGGGGTGAGGGGTCTTGAGAATTCCATCAAGACAAACAATTCTCTGGCAGTTGGGGACTGCTTTTACCACTAGGCTCTAGTTCAATAGATGATTTATAAAACTCCAAAAATCATCGATTAAAAGATTGATGTCTCTCCCCCTCTGCTCTATCCTTGTATACCCAGAACTATCATCAAGATGAAGCCATTGAAGGCACTCCTCACATTTTCAGAGAATGAGAATTTGGGAGGGACAGTGGGTATAGTTAAATGGTCTTAATACCTGAAATGTTGGGCCTACAAGAATAAAACTTGTACAAAGCCTGCAAGATAAACACTAGATAGCTCTAAATATATAAAATACTGGATTGAGGTTAAAAAGCAAATCCTTGAGTTACAGAACCAGGGACATCCTGAAAGCAAAGCAGACTATTTGAAAAGGATCCCAGGAGCTTCTGTGACCGTAAACTTAGATGGGCCAATAGTGTAACATGGTTCCCAAGAAACCTAAATTTGTATCTGTAGAAACATTGTGCCCACATAGTCCTGTCATACTGTGCCCTGGCTAGATTGCATCTGGAACCTTGTGTTAAATTCTTACACCATTGTACACTATTTTCCAAGAGAGACATTCAATTAAAGAAGAGTGTCTGAGATACTGAGGATTATAAAGTAAAATTTAGAGAAACTGCAAATGCTTATCCCAGAAATGAGAAGACGAAGCAAAACAAAATCTGCCTTTGGTGAAGATGTATTATGTGGATAAGAGCATAGTTTCTTCCTGGATTAATCTATAAGGAAATATGAAAAAACCAATGATTCATATAGGAACACATTAAAGAAAATAGTCTAATGAGAGCTATCTGAAAAATCAAAATGTCCTCTCTCATGAGTAGTGAGCTTCCCATCACTGGGAGAAATCAAGGACCATCTGTATAGTTGCCGGGAATATTATAATAGAGAATAGTTTGATGAGGGTGAGAGATTGTTCTAAGTGACCTCCATGTTCTCTTCCACTTCTAAGATTTTATGTATCTTTATCTGAAATGGCAGAAATTTCAACAGTTAAAAAAAATCCACAAGTTATTTAAGGAAGAAAATCAATCTAGTCTCAGACTATTGTTAGTGCCTCAGAAGATCGGCCCCCAAATGACTAAGTTAAAATAACACAAGCAGATGATGAATCATGCTGCTTTTCCTAATGGTCTCTAATGTGCAAAGCCCAAGATCACAGCTGCCACTCTGAGTGACTTCGTGGGGAGGGAGAACTAAATTATGGTAGGTATAACACTGTAATGTTCCCAGTTGGTATCTTGTGTGGATGTGATTACCTAGTATTCCTTACCAGCTGTTTTTTAACATTAGTCATACTGATTTAAAACAACCACCTCTTTTCATTTATCTCAATAAGCACTGTTCTTTTAGAAGGAGTAAGACAATTCATTTAAAAGTGGAAGCTTTTCTTAATTCTTAAGTGCACATGCTGTGATTGTATATATATGTACTTCACAGGGTCATTGTGAGTCTCAGGTGAGGTTAATTACTGAGGCTCCACTCTCTTCTTATTCTTGACCCAGGTCATTGAGGTTGGGCAGGATCACAGGAGTGGGAAAATCAGTCTCTTCTTCTTGGGCCAGAATAAAGGAAGGCTTTAGTGGGTGGACAAGCTTTTGGAAGGGGCCCATGGAAGGTGAGAAACCAGGACAGTTGGTCTCCAACTACCTCTCCCTGTTCCTAGTGGGAGGGGTCTTAGACAGGTGAGTTTTCTTTCTTGGTGCTCCTGAGCTTGAACGAGGGAGAACTCTGACGTGTGCTGGACAGATAATAGGGATTTGATTGTGCCCAGTCTGGAATGGGAATTGGGTAACCAAAGGTAAGCAGGGTTAGGGACTGGAAAGAACCCTGAAGCAATTTAATCAGGAGTGGAGGGGGAAGGAGTCTCTGAAAACCCAAGTCCAAGGTCTAAAGCCAGAGTAAGAACCAATGGGGTGTCTGGATGTTAGAAGCTAGAAAAAAAATCAGAAGAAGGCTGTTCCTACAGATTCTGCTAAAAGCGGTTGTCGACTTCACAGGCTAGCTTTGTTATGTCTCTCATAAGACACCTATACTCTATTAGTGAGAATGTAAATTGGTACAACCTTTGTGGAGGCTAATCTGGAAATATATATTAAAAGTCTCTTAAAAATGTGCATCACCTTTAGTCTAGTAATTATACTTATAGAAATGTATTCTAAGAAAACAATTGTCTTCAAAGAAGTGTTTACAAGGATGTTTATTAAAGTCTTATTTAAAATAGCCAAGAGATATAAAAACATAAATTCCAGAAATAGGAAATTGTTTAAATAAATAAATAATTTTATATTCATATAATGGAATACTATGTGATTATTTAAATTACAATATAGTTGAATATTGTTAGAAGTGGCTTTAGTTGGAATTAACGGAGTTGTTCTGAAGTCACTGTTAAGTGATAGGAATGAGATCTTTTCTGGTCAGTGTTTCTTTTCTCGTCCAGGATCAGACACTGTTACAGTCCTGTATCATTATGTGTATCTCAGGGTCACTAAGCTGATAACGTGTAATTTCCTTTTTCTTAGGAACTTTTCACTTACACCTTTCCTAGAGTTAGCATAAAGGTGTTATGCATATTGATATGTGACGCTTTTTCCCCCTTGCTGGTTCTGCCACATGGGCTCTGCCCTCTCAACATTGGCATGCCCTCATGTTTGGTTCTCGGACCTGTTTGTTTTCTATCTACACTTACTACCTTGGTAGTCTTTCCTAGTCTATGGCTCCTGATACCATCTATGTGCTGATAACTCCCAAATTTCTAACCTGGACCTCTCCCCTAGACTCAGACTAACATATCCAACTATTTATTTGACATCTCCACTTCGATGGCTAATCAACTCAGATGTCCAAAGCTGAATTCCTAATTACCTCTGCTGCAAACCTGCTCTTTCCACAGTGCTCCACTTTTAAGTAAACGAAAACTATTTTTTCAGTTTCAGGGACGAAACTTGGGTGACATCCTTGACTCTCCTCTCTTTCTCAAAACTGTCACCATAAGCTGAGACTGCAGCTTCAAAATCTATGCAGAATCTGACTGCCTCTTGCCACCCACACTGCCATTCTCTGGTCCCAGCCACCATCTCCTGGATTGTTCCAGCCTCCTACATGGTCTCCCTGCTTCCACTCTTGCCCTCTATAATCTATTTTCAACAAGATGATGTTCCAAAAACTCCAGTCATGTCATGTCCCTCTTCTCTGCTCAACACTCACCAATGGTTACCACCTCCTGCAGAGAAAAGTTCAAGATGTTCCATGATCCACAAGGCCCCATGTGATCTTGCCTCTGGCTACCTTTTCTGACCTCATCTTCTATTACTTTTCTCCTCACCCTGTTCCACCCACGTTGGCCTCCATTCTGATCCTAGAACATGCCCACCCAAGTACTTTCCCGCCTCAGGTTCACTGCCTGAAATGCTCTTCCCTTACTGCCCTTACGGTTCACTCCCTTCCTACTTCAGTCTTTGTTCTAAAGCCGCCTTTTGTGTCAAGGACTTTCCTGACCATGCTATTTAAAATCATAGTCCCCTTCCTCCTTCATGTCACTACCTATCCTCCTTCCTTGCTTTTTTTGATAGTAGCTATCACCATCTAACATAGTTAATTACTTTTTATTGTCCATTTCCTCCAAAGAGAATAAAAGCTCCACAGAGATTTTTTCCTCTTTTGTTCACTGCTTTATCCCAGATGTTGAGAACAGTGCCTGGTACATAGTAGATACTCAATAAATATTTGCTGTCGAATGAATCTACAGATGCTGTATCTGAGGAAATACTAAGGTATTACCTTTGGTGCTAAGGCGGTGAATAAAGCTCAGAGTCATTTGGAAACTTTTAAGTGCTCATGGAATGAATGACTGCTGAAATATAAGATGCCCAGAGGTAACAAGGGAAAAGTAAGATGAGACCTCTGTGGCTCAATTAGGATGACAGGTGTTTTTTCACTCTTTTCTGATTATGTTCCTGTCTTTTGACTTGGGATGTAACTTGTTATGATGATGGAGGGAAGGGTGCTGAAACTGGCAGTGGATTGTGAAATATTATATGGGAGATGGTTCAAAATATGCCTTTTGGAGCTAGGTGGGAGACACTCATGAGGAAGACATTATCTCATTATTTAAATCTCCTAAGACTATCTGTATCCTGCCAGTTTCTCTCTTATTTACATTACTCATTACTTCAAGGCTGTTATAGGGGCTGTCTATAGGGGGTTTCTGATTCTGGCAGAAAATACAAATCGACAGCAGAATATATTCACCATACACTGAATTTTAAAAGAAGATTATAAAATACTATAAAGATAGTAATCTTGTTTAGTTAGGAAAAAACCTGCTTTTTATTATTTACCTATCTAAAGATATATGTGCCAAGAAAATGTAATGGAAGAATATATACCATGGCCCTAACCGTGAGTATCTCTGGATGTTAGGACTATATTTTTATTTCTTTTCCTTTTGCTTACCTGTATCTCTATTTTCTAATTTCCTACTGTGAATATATTATGCTTTTATAATAAAAATAAATTGTTAACATGGTTATGGAGTTATTAAGCTGTCAGAAGGTATGGGTAGCTTGTAGGCAATGACTGTGGAGTCTCAATTTTGGAAATGACTTTTAAGTTATAAAGCGAACCGCTGCAATATACTTGCCAAGTGGTTTTCTACTTGTACGCTTTTGATGGCGGAGAGCTCACTGCCTTCTGAGTCAGCCTATACAACATGCCTGCCTATGACTTCCACACAATGGAGGTTCTACCCTTTGGAGTCATGGATTCTGGATTTTTGCAATAGCCACCTACTTGGTCTTCCTGCTTCCACTCTTGCCTCTTTATAATCTATTCTCAGCAAAGTGATCCCCCAAAACCCAAGTCATATTATGTCACTCTTCTGTTCAAAACCCACTTGCCAGCTCCTTCAGAGAAAAGTCCAGGACTTTCCATGACTTACCAGGCCCTACATCATCTAATCCTTCTCCTATATGAAAACCAGCTCCCTTAATAGGTGCTTATGTTTTTGACACCCATCACTTTTCTGGGCATTTCACTTGGATATTATTCTCCTTTTAGTTTTCTTTTATAGTGTTTGTTTTTTGAGGTGAACACAGTATTCCTGGGATTACTGAACATCACAGAGCAGAGGATAATGTTTTCTTCCTTGTTCTGCATATTTTACCTCTTTTAATTCAGCCCAAATTTGAATTATCCTGTTTTGATGACTTGTCAAGAGTACAAAGAAAGAAAGATCATGTTCTAGTTTCTCATTTATACATGGTTCATGGCTAGAGAATTTTCCAGATCTATCGCTCTGTCTCTCTCTCACACACACACACACACACACACACACACACATACACACCTGTATATAGTACTGGAAGGGGAAGAAGGGGAGAAAGAAAGCATGAGAAGATTTGATAATAGGGATTGAAACTTTGGAAAAAACGAAAGCTGTCTTGGTGCTAGAAGTATCACTGATACAATTAAATGTATTCTAGTTCTTTGAATTTTTTATAGCTATAATCTATCTTTAATTTAATGAGATTAAATTGTCTTCTGTGGAAGGAACACTGTGGTAGGCATTGTTGGTGAAGATGGAAAGCAAAAAATATGAGAGGAATTAAAGAACTTTTTCCCCAGAAAACACATTGTCTAGTGAGGGGTAGCATAAATGTTTGAAACAGATATTATAAAACATCCTGAGAACAGACACAATGTACCATAAAATTAACCATAGACATAGGGCTTCAGAGGATTAGTAAATTAAGGGGTGATGAGAGGGCACTGGTGTTCATATTCTACTCAATAAATATTTTTTGAATACCTCCTCTGCAAAAGACTATGCTGAGTTCTATGGAAATATATAAAAAAGAATAAAACATTGACCTTACCCTTGGTGTCTATGGTTCAGTGGAATGCAAGATTAAACAGATATAGGAGTTTTTAAAGGCTTGGGCGAATGTTCACGATAACTTTAAATAAATGGCACACAAAATTGCATATTCAGTATGATTTCAACTATATAAAAAGTTCCTAGAAGATTAGAAGAAAATATGCTGAAATGTTAAAATTAAAAAATAAATCACATCAGCGTGGAATTATGGTGATTTCCCAGCACCCACCCCACCCAACTTCTTTATACTTTTGTGTACTTACCAATTTTCTGTTGTAAAATGTGTCCTTATGTTTTGCAATCATTAAAAAAAGTTAATTCCACCCAATTTACTGACATTTTTGTTTTGTACTTATTGATTGTCATAGCTTTTGACCAACTATTCTTTTTTAACAAATACTTGATTTGTGCTTTTCTAATTCTTTCACATCTTGTATTTCTCTTTCTGCCCCCCTAGCTCCCAACTTTGTGTTTCTAAGACTCCATCCTTAGCCCTTACCTCTCTCTGGGACTACTCTGTACACAGGCTAAGGGGTCTCTCTCTCTGGGACTACTGTGTACCATCTGTGACCTTGGCAGTACATCCAATTCCTGAATCATGACACTGGAATCCTGACCTCTCTAAGGGGTATCAGGAGCCAAAGGGCTCCTCTGTCACACACATGTGCTGTGGCCCTTCCACAACAGATCATTTCAAAGATAATGTGAGGCAGTGGGGCAAAGAGATGGAACTGGGTCTTAATTGATCTGAGTGTTTCTTCGTTTGTAAAATTGTAGTGAGGGTTATTATGAAGCTTCAAAGAGTTAAAACATGTGAAGCACCAGCATGGTGCCCACATGCAACAGCTGCTCTAGGAAAGTTCTTTCCCATCTTTTCCCCCTTCCTCCATTTCTACCATCTGCCTGAAGACAAGAATGACGATCTTCAGGGCATACTGCCTGCAATTCTTATTATATACATCTATTAAAGATCCAGTTAATCTATTTTGGTTGCCATCAAAGCAAAGGATTGCCATCAAAATGTCTATTTGTGCAAACAAAATGGAGTAC
This sequence comes from Balaenoptera ricei, assembly GCF_028023285.1. NCBI lineage: Eukaryota > Metazoa > Chordata > Mammalia > Artiodactyla > Balaenopteridae > Balaenoptera > Balaenoptera ricei. The sequence continues at coordinate 90,708,906 of NC_082644.1, read as the reverse complement.
TTTATTGATCTGCCAATTAGTAGTGTTCTACTGTTTTGGTCTAGTCTCAGCTTTTGGGAGTTTCTTCTGCAGTTAGCAGAATGTCAGTGAATAAACAAATAAAATAAGTGTATTTATGTGGGGGATTTATGTATTAATTTATGTATTTATGTATTAATGTGTGGGATTAAAACAGTAACAAAAGGGATTATTGAAATTACTTAGTCTCATTTTTTTTTAACAGCTTTATTGGAGTATAATTGCTTTTCAATGGTGTGTTAATTTCTGCTGTATAACAAAGTGAATCAGCTATATGTATACATACATCCCCATATGCCCTCCCTCTTGTGTCTCCCTCCCACCCTCCCTATCCCACCCCTCTAGGTGGTCACAAAGCACCGAGCTGATCTCCCTGTGCTATGCGGCTGCTTCCCACTAGCTACTTATTTTACATTTGGTAGTGTATATATGTCCATGCCACTCTCTTACTTCGTCCCAGCTTACCCTTCCCTCTCCCCATGTCCTCAGGTCCATTCTCCACGTCTGCGTCTTTATTCCTGTCCTGCCCCTAGGTTCTTCAGAACCATTGTTTTCTTTTTTTTAGATTCCATATATATGTGTTAGCATATGGTATTTGTTTTTCTCTTTCTGACTTACTTCACTCTGTATGACAGTCTCTAGGTCCATCCACCTCACTACAAATAACTCAATTTCATTTCTTTTCATGGCTGAGTAATATTCCATTGTATATATGTGCCACATCTTCTTTATCCATTCATCTGTTGATGGACACTTAGGTTGCTTCCATGTCCTGGCTACTGTAAATAGAGCTGCAATGAACATTGGGGTGCATGTGTCTTTTTGAATTATGGTTTTCTCAGGGTATATGCCCAGTAGTGGGATTGCTGGGTCATATGGTAGTTCTATTTTTAGTTATTTAAGGAACCTCCATACTGTTCTCCATAGTGGCTGTATCAATTTACATTCCCACCAACAGTGCAAGAGGGTTCCCTTTTCTCCACACCCTCTCCAGCATTTATTGTTTGTATATTTTTTGATGATGGCCATTCTGACTTAGTCTCATTTTAATCATTTTCTTAGCGCCTGTTTTACCTGTTTTTCTCTATCATTTATGAAGTCTGAGGATAGTAGAGTTCTGGGAAACTGCCCCAACAATATCCACTAGAGTGTTGAAAATAATTATGATTTATCTTGCCAGAGAATACTTTTCTTTTCCCCACCCTTAGGTCCCTTGGCATTAAAGTGAGAGGCGGTGTGGTATAGTGGGGGGTGTCTTGGACTTGAAGTCAGAGTAGCTAGATTTTCATTCAGGCTGCAAAGAGTGGGAAATAATTCCTGCTTCACAGAGCCACTGTGAGAGTTAAATGTTTACATCTATGAAGTCATTTTTTTTAAGCACTAGGAATGTAAGTCATTATTATTTCTTAGGCTGATACACAGATCATCCAGAAACGTCTGTCTCTAGCCTTCCTGATGTAGTTAAATATTTTTTGCCTGCCATGCTTGCCTTGTAAGCAATAGCAACAAAATAAAAAGAGATAATTATCTTTAAAAAAAATTAGCAGCCAAAGAGCCTCAGCTATCATATCTTTCGTCACGTATGACTTAATGTGGTTGCTCAATAAATGTTTATTAAATGAGTAATGAATGAAACAGATTTATCCCTCTCTTGTAATAAGAATTAAGTCATGGTGACTTTTTAACACAGAGGTAACCAAAATTCAATGAAGCTGTGATCAACTAGGACTAGAGCTCTTTGAATACTGCATACAATATATGCCATTAGATTTCAGCTTGGCTTCTAACTAATCTGTATTTTTTAACTAACGAGCTTTAACATTTGTTGAGTACTTTGTAGTTCTTGATGCACTTTCATTTCAATATCTCCTTTAACATTATAGTGTTGTCTTATTCGTGTATTAGAGATGAGAAAATACAATTTAAAGAAATTAAATAACTTGTTAAAGTTAAAGTGGAAGGTAAGAAGAAGAATCTGGCTGTGAACATAGGTCCTTTGGGTCCAAGCCCAGGGCACTTTGACCTAGGACTTCTTTTGCCATGGCTGCTGCTAATATGGTACTGGAGTGTTTTGCCTCTGAGTTTCCCCAGGACCTGGGATGAGACACTGGGAGGCAATTTGGTTCTGGAGGTGTGGAGGGGGAAGCTGGCTGTTCTACAATTGCTTGCTGAGCCATCTGTTCTCTCTTCCTCTTCAGAAATGATGCAGTTGTTACTGTGGGCTGCTTTTGCTGAATACTTGGATTATGTCATTTTCCCTGTATGTCATTTGTGGGGCATTTGGTGACATGCAACTCAACCTACATTGGTTTCCCTACATAATGTGATAGGTACGCACATTTGCTTTCATTTCAGTGTCTGAGCAATTTTAATGCCATTTTGACAAGAGTCACGTGTCTGTGCAACAATAGAAGCCTTCACATTTCCAACTTCCCTTTTTATATGATACTCACAGAAACTGGAGAAAAAAAATCAAACACACAAATGCACACACACATACACGCAACAAAAACAAATTAAAGAAACCTATCGATTAGGTAGAACACTGGTCCACCATGTATCATTAGCATTAATTGTGTGTGTGATGTTGTCTGTTGTTTTACAGTTTAGTATCCAAACTTACTGATGTTTAGTAATAATTATTAACAGTGGTCCTGGAACAATTTGTAATTGAACCAGTGGATGAAAGGCTTATGTGTGGGTGGGAGAATTAATTTTTATCACTGTAGGAATATTTGGTAAGATGATTAGCAATCAACAGACTTTGGTTATCACTGTTGCTAATTTGCTTTATGAACTTAAGGGAAGTGATTTCACCTCTCTAGGCCTCAGTTGTCCCATCTATAAGATAATGATTGCAAAAAATTTCTGATAGTTTTAACTCTGTGGCTCTATGCTCAATCAATTTTGTGATATACAGGAATTAGGGATGACATGCATGGGGCATGTTTTCAGGGAATAGAGAAATGGCTCCAAACATTCTGTTTTTTCCTTTGTGATTAGAAAGAAGAGTTACAAAAGTGTTGTCAGGTTGTGAAGATATCTCCAAGCATAGAGTATGGAATGTATTGTTTATATATAAAGCCTACATGAGGCAACATTTTGGCAACAAAAGATTGGAAAGATTCCACTTCTGAGAATGTATTTAATGCCCTCCTGGTTTATTAGGGTATTCAGAATCCCTGAATATTACCTGACCTTCATTACCTGACCTCAAGGAAGAAACTGTGTGGGGAGAGGGGTGAAAGGTGAGGGATATATGGGAACTCTCTGTACTTTCTGTGCAATTTTTCTGTAAACCTAAAACTGCTCTTTAAAAAAGTCTATTATAAAACTGATGGAGATTTAGCAAAAGGACAGAGGTACCAGCTTGAAGGGACTTCCATTCTGGGACAATTAGAGCATCAAAATAATGATTTTGATTGATTATAATCCCTTGAATAAAATAGAAATCCCTGAGTCCATACTGATTAGATAAATGAATAATTAAATGAGCAGGTGGAGATTGAAAAGCTCTCCCTTATATGCCAAGTAATAAATTTAGAAAGAATTATGTAATTAAAAGATCACCATTTGGCAATTATCAAAAAAAAATGGGAAATGAAAACTCATGTGCACTACTGGCTGGAATTTACCTTTGTCAGCCATTCCACAAAGCAATGTAACAGTGTTTATTGTACATATGTACTATGGCCCAGCAATCCCACTCCTGGATAAATTCCTACAAAGATAAAATAGAGTTGATGTAAAAGAGTGTAGTAAACAATTGAAGATTAAGTTGACTTTCTTCCTGCAGAGAATGGATAAATAAGTTGAAGGGAAACTTGACTTTCTTCCTGCAGAGGATGGATAGGTATCATGGAATACTATGTGGTAAAAAAATCAATAAACTTAAACATATACAGCATAGAAATAGATTTTACACACACACAGACAATACATAGTGTTGAGTGAGAAGCTTCCAAACTGTTTTCCAAAGTGGTTTTGCCATTTTACATTCCAATCAGCAGGATGTATGAGTTCCAGTTCCTCCACATCCTTACTCACAGTTGATATGGTCATTTTATTTAATTTTAGCCTTTCTAATAGGTAAGGAATGGTATCTCATTGTGGTTTTCATTAGCATTTCTCTAATAACTGATTATGTTGAGGATTTATTTTTTGTGCTTATTTTCCCTGTATATATCTTTTTTAATTGTTCAGATCTTTTGTGCACTTTTAATTGGGTTATTTTCTTTTTGAATTCTGAATGTTCTTTATATATTTTAGATTTAAGTCCTTGATCATATATTGTATTTGTATACATACTTGTATTTATATATCCTATGTATACTTGTATTTATGTGTTTGTATTCCTATATACTTGTATTTATGTCCTAAATACAAGTATTTTGCAAGTATGTTTTTGTAGTCTGTGATTTGTCTTTTCACTGTCTTAACAATGTCTTTCAAAGAGCAGAAGTTTTAAATTTTGATGAAGTCTAAGTTATCATTTTTCTTCTTTTATGGATTGTGCTTTTGTTTTCCTATATAAGAAATTTTTGCGTAACTCAAGATCACAAAGATTTTCTCCTATCTTTTCTTCTCCAAGTTTTATAGTTTTGGGTTTTACATTTATGTCTATGATCCATTTTGGGTTAATTTTTGTATATGGTGCAAAATATGGATCAAAGATTATTTTAAAAATATATAATCTAACTTTTGTAGCACCATTGGTTGAAAATGATTTTTTTCTCCTGTGAATTACCTTTGCATCTGTTAAAAAATTAGTTGTCCATATTCATGTTGGTCCATTTCTGGACTCTTTATTCTGTTCCATTGATCTACTTTTCTATCTTTTCATCAATAAACACCATTTTGATTGCTGTGGCTTTGTAATAAGTCTTTAAATTAGGCAATGTTAAATCCTCAAATTGTCTTTCTCTTTTTAAAATTTGTTTTGGCTATTCTAGGTCCTTTGCATTTTTATATGAATTTTAGAATTGGTTTTGTCAATAACTAGAAAAAAGCACACTAGAATTTTCATTGGGAGTATGTGAAGTCTACAGATCAATTTAGGAAGAGTTGATCTTAACAATATTGAGTCTTCTAATTTATGGACAAGGTATACCTCTCCATTTATTTAAATTTTCCTTAATTTCTCTCAACAATATTTTTTATAATTATTGCTCATTTTTTTTTTCAGATTTATCTGTAAGTATGAAATCCTTTTTTTGACATAGTAAAACCATCGGTATATTTTTTTAATCTTATGGTTTGTGCATTTTGGATCTTATTTAAGAAAGCATTCCATATCTCTAGGTCACAAAGGTATTCTTATATTTTATTCTGTTAGCTTTATAACTTTATCTTTTGTAGGAAGGTCTTTAATTCATCTTGAGTTCACTTTTGCATATGGTGTAAGGCAGGGGGTCCAACTTTATTTTTATTGATATAGTGAGCCAGTCTTTCCAATGTCATCTAGACAATTATTTTCCCCTTGTTTTGAAATGCACCTTTATCATATATCAAGTTTCCATACAAGCATAAATTTATTTCTGAGCTCTCCATTTGGTTCCATTGACCTAATTGACCTTCACCAATACCATATTGTTTTTTTTTTTTTTATAAATTTATTTATTTATTTATTTATTTATATTTGGCTGTGTTGGGTCTTCGTTTCTGTGCGAGGGCTTTCTCCAGTTGCGGAGAGCGGGGGCCTCTCTTCATCGCGGTGCGCGGGCCTCTCACTGTCGCGGCCTCTCCCGTTGCGGAGCACAAGCTCCAGACGCGCAAGCTCAGTAGTTGTGGCTCACGGGCTTAGTTGCTCCGCGGCATGTGGGATCTTCCCAGACCAGGGCTCGAACCCGTGTCCCCTGCATTGGCAGGCAGATTCCCAACCACTGCGCCACCAGGGAAGCCCTACCATATTGTTTTAATTCGATTATCTTTTTAGAATGTCATAATATCTGGTTAGAGGGAATCACTCCCTCTTTTCTCCTTTTCTTCAAAAATTTATAAGCTATTTGGGGACTTTTATAACCCCTTATAGAGTTTGGATTATTTGTTTAAATGTTTTTAAAATGCTGATGTTTTCTTTGTGACTGCATTGACTTTGCAGATTAAGTGGGAAGAATTGACTAAGTTAATCATCTCTCCGTGAATCTGATATATCATTCCATTTACTGAAATCTTTGATGTTTTTATTGGAGTTTTCCTTTGTTCTTTGTTAGGTTGACTGCTGGATACCTTTTAGCTCTTTTGTTGCAACTATGTTGTATTATTATCTAACACATAGTTGGTATTTGAATGCTATTGATTTTTATAGGGGTCTTGTTTCTGACAACCTTGCTGAATTCTCCATTTAGTTATATTTATCTATTTCATTCCATTGTGGTCAGAGAACATACTTTGTATTATTTCAATCCTTTTGCATTTGTTGAGATTTTTTTTTTTGAGAAGAATATATATCCTGCTGTCGTTGGGTGGAGTATTCTGTTGATGTCTTTTAGGTGTAGTTGGTTGATAGTGTTGTTCAAGTCTTCTCTTTCCTTTCTGGTCTTGTGTCTAGTTGTTGTATCCATTATTAAAACTGAAATACAGAATTCTCCAACTAATACTGTTGAATTGTCTATTTCTTCCTTTAACTTTGTCAGTTATTGCTTCATGTATTCATTGTTAGGTTCATTTGTATTTATAATTGTTATGTCTTTCTGATGAATTGACCCCTTTCCCATCTAAAAATGTTTTTCTTTGTCTCTATTAACTATTTTTGACTTAAAGTCTAGTAGCTGTTTTTGTTTTTCTTTCTGATACTAGTATAGCCACTCCAGGTCTACTTTGTTTACATGGCATGTTGCTTTCTATCCTTGTCTCTTCAACCTATTTGTCTTTGAATCTTTGCACGTATCTTGTAGAGAACACATATAGTAGGCTCATGTTTTTGTTTTTAACCATTTTGCAGATCCCAGCTTTTTAATTGGAGTGTTTAATCTATATATAGTTACTGTAATTACTCACACAGTAGGATTTGTGTCTGCCATTTTATGTTTGCTATTTGTTTTCTACATGGTTTGTCTTTTTCTCCCTCTGTTCTTCTATTACTGCTTTCTTTTGTGTTAAATAGATATTTTTAAGTGTACCATTTTAATTCCTTTGTCATTTCTTTTACTACATATTTTTTATTAGTTTCTTACTGGTTACCCTGGAGATTAACATGTTATAACAATCCACATTGGATTAATACCCACTTAATTTCAATTGTATACAAATTTTTTTCTCCCATATAGCTTCATTCCTCACCCCCACCTCCTATGTGCTATTATGATCATACAAACTATATCTTTATACACTATAAGCCTATCAACACAGTTTTTAAATTACTGCTTTGTGCAGTTGTCTTTTATTTTTATTTATTTTATTTATTTTTTTATACAGCAGGTTCTTATTAGTCATCAATTTTATACACATCAGTGTATACATGTTAATCCCAATCGCCCAATTCATCACACCACCCCCACCACCCCCCCACTGTTGTCCCCCCTTGGTGTCCATACGTTTGTTCTCTACATATGTGTCTCAATTTCTGCCCTGCAAACCGGTTCATCTGTACCATTTTTCTAGGTTCCACATATATGTGTTAATATACGATATTTGTTTTTCTCTTTCTGACTTACTTCACTCTGTATGACAGTCTCCAGATCCATCCACGTCTCAACAAATGACCCAATTTCGTTCCTTTTTATGGCTGAGTAATATTCCATTGTATATATGTACCACATCTTCTTTATCCATTCATCTGTCAGTGGACACTTAGGTTGCTTCCATGACCTGGCTATTGTAAATAGTGCTGCAATGAACATTGGGGTGCATGTGTCTTTTTTTTTTTTTTAGTATACATTTTAAAGTAATAACTAGAATTATGACTTATAACATTATACTGAAACATATAAGATTTTTAGAAATTTCATGTAATGTCTGAAACATTTATATTAACATATTTCCATACAAATAACCCAAAGAAAGTTTAGTATTAGTTGTTTTTTTTGTTTGTTTTTTATACTGCAGGTTCTTATTAGTCATCAGTTTTATGCACATCAGTGTATACATGTCAATCCCAATCGCCCAATTCAGCACACCACCATCCCCACCCCACCGCGGTTTCCCCCCCTTGGTGTCCATAGGTTTGTTCTCTACATCTGTGTCTCAACTTCTGCCCTGCAAACCGGTTCATCTGTACCATTTTTCTAGGTTCCACATACATGCGTTAATATATGATATTTGTTTTTCTCTTTCTGACATACTTCACTCTGTATGACAGTCTCTAGGTCCATCCATGTCTCAACAAATGACTCAATTTCGTTCATTTTTATGGCTGAGTAATATTCCATTGTATATATGTACCACATCTTCTTTATCCATTCGTCTGTCGATGGGCATTTAGGTTGCTTCCCTGATCTGGCTATTGTAAATAGTGCTGCAATGAACATTGGGGTGCATGTGTCTTTTTGAATTATGGTTTTCTCTGGGTATATGCCCAGTAGTGGGATTGCTAGGTCATATGGTAATTCTATTTTTAGTTTTTTAAGGAACCTCCATACTGTGCTCCATAGTGGCTGTATCAGTTTACATTCCCACCAACAGTGCAAGAGGGTTCCCTTTTCTCCACACCCTCTTCAACATTTGTTGTTTGTAGATTTTCTGATGATGCCCATTCTAACTGGTGTGAGGTGATACCTCATTGTACTTTTGCATTTCTCTGATAATTAGTGATGTTGAGCATCTTTTCATGTGCTTCTTGGCCATCTGTATGTCTTCTTTGGAGAAATGTCTATTTAGGTCTTCTGCCCATTTTTGGATTGGGTTGTTTGTTTTTTTAATATTGAGCTGCATGAGCTGTTTACATAATTTGGAGATTAATCCTTTGTCCGTTGATTCTTTTTGCAAATATTTTCTCCCATTCTGAGGGTTGTCTTTTCGTCTTGTTTATGGTTTCCTTTGCTGTGCAAAAGCTTTGAAGTTTCATTAGGTCCCATTTGTTTATTTTTGTTTTTATTTTCATTACTCCAGGAGGTGGATCAAAAAAGATCTTGCTGTGATTTATGTCAAAGAGTGTTCTTCCTATGTTTTCCTCTAAGCGTTTTATAGTGTCTGGTCTTACATTTAGGTCTCAAATCCATTTTGAGTTTATTTTTGTGTATGGTGTTAGGGAGTGTTCTAATTTCATTCTTTTACATGTACCTGTCCAATTTTCCCAGCACCACTTACTGCAGACACTGTCTTTTCTCTATTGTATATCCTTGCCTCCTTTGTCATAGATTAGTTGACCATAGGTGCATGGGTTTATCTCTGGGGTTTCTATCTTGTTCCATTGATCTATGTTTCTGTTTTTGTGTCAGTACCATATTGTCTTGATTACTGTAGCTTTGTAGTATAGTCTGAAGTCAGACATTCTGATTCCTCCAGCTCTGTTTTTTTTCCCTCCAGACTGCTTTGGCTATTCGGGGTCTTTTGTGTCTCCATACAAATTTTTAAGATTTTTTATTCTAGTTCTATAAAAAATGCCATTGGTAATTTGATAGGGATTATGTTGAATCTGTAGATTGCTTTGGGTAGTACAGTCATTTTCACAATATTGATTCTTCCAATCCAGGAACATGGTATATCTCTCCATCTGTTGGTATCATCTTTAGTTTCTTTCATCAGTGTCTTATAGTTTTCTGCATACAGGTCTTTTGTCTCCCTAGGTAGGTTTATTCCTAGGTATTTTATTATTTTTGTTGCAGTGGTAAATGGGAGTGTTTCCTTAATTTCTCTTTCAGATTTTTTATCATTAGTTTATAGGAATGCAAGAGATTTCTGTGCATTAATTTTGTGTCCTGCAACTTTACCAAATTCATCGATTAGCTCTAGTAGTTTTCTGGTGTCATCTTTAGGATTCTCTATGTATAGTATCATGTCATCTGCAAACAGTGACAGTTTTACTTCTTCTTTTCCAGTTTGTATTCCTTTTATTTCTTTTTCTTCTCTGATTGCCGTGGCTAGGACTTCCAAAACTATGTTGAATAATAGTGGTGAGAGTGGACATCCTTGCCTTGTTCCTGATCTTAGTGGAAATGCTTTCAGTTTTTCACGATTGAGAGTGATATTTGCTGTGGGTTTGTCGTATATGGCCTTTATTATGTTGAGGTAGTTTCCCTCTATGCCCACTTCCTGGAGAGTTTTTATCATAAATGGGTGTTGAATTTTGTCAAAAGCTTTTTCTGCATCTACTGAGATGATCATATGGTTTTTCTTCTTCAATTTGTTAATATGGTGTATCACATTGATTGATTTGCATATATTGAAGAATCCTTGCATCCCTGGGATAAATCCCACTTGATCATGTTGTATGATCCTTTTAATGTGTTGTTGGATTCTGTTTGCTAGTATTTTATTGAGGATTTTTGCATCTATATTCATCAGTGATATTGGTCTGTAATTTTCTTTTTTTGTAGTGTCTTTGTCTGGTTTTGGTATCAGGGTGATGGTGGCCTCATAGAATGAGTTTGGGAGTGTTCCTTCCTCCTCAGTTTTTTGGAAGAGTTTGATAAGGATGGGTGTTAGCTCTTCTCTAAATTGTGCAGTTGGTCTTTTAACTCAGATTGGAGAAGAGAAGATTTACAAACAATATACAGTTATAGTATCTTTTATATTTACCTCTGTAGTTACCTTTACCTGTGCTCCTTTTTCTTCTTGTGGATTCAATTTATGGTCTAGTGTCCTTTAATTTAAGTCTGAAGGGCTGACTCTTTAGTATTTCTTGTAAGGTAGGTCAGCTTGTGACCAATTCTCTGTTATTGTTATTTTGGGAGTGTTTTAATTTCTCCTTCATTTTTGAAGAATAGTTTTGCTGGATTTAGAATTCTTGACAGTCTTTCAGCACTTGAAAATGTCATACCACTGCCTTCTGTCCTCCCTAGTTTCTGATGAGAAATCAGCTGTTAGTTCTATTGAGAATATTTTGAATGTGATAGGTTCTTCTCTCTGCTGTTTTCAAGATATCCTCTTTGACTTTTCTTTGACAGTTTGATTATAATGCATCTTAGTGTGGATCTCTTTATTCTACTTGGAGTCCATTGAGCTCCTTGGATGTGTAAATTATCGTTGTTGACTATTTCTTCAAATATTCTTTATACTCTTTTCTGTCTCTTCTCTCCTTCTGGGAGTCTCATATGTGTATATTGGTAGGCTTGATGGTATTCCACAGGTCTCTGAAATTCTACTTATTTTTCCTCATTCTTTTTTCATTCAATTCCTCAGACCAATTTCAATCAACATAACTTCAAGTTCACTGATCATTTCTTCTGCTAGTTCAAATATGCTGTTAAGCCCCTTTAGTGAATTTTTCATTTCAGTTATTTTACTTTTCGAAGCCAGAATTTCTATTTGTTTTTTAAAATAATTTCTATTTTTTTATATTCTCTATTTTATGAGACATTTTGTCACACTTTAGTTCTTTAGACATGGCTTCCTTTGGTTCTTTGAACGTATTCATAATAGTTGATGTAAAGTCTTTGTCTAGAAAGACCAACATCCATGCTTTCTCAGGACAGTTTCTATTGACAGTTTGTGTGTGTGTGTGTGTGTGTGTGTGTGTGTGTGTGTGTATGGACCATACTTTCTTTGCATGTATTATAATTATTTTTGTTAAAACTAAACATTTAAAATAATATAATGTGGCAACTTTGGAAATCAAATCCCTCCTCCCCCAGAGTTTATTGTTGCTGTTTGCTTACTTAGTGACTTTCCTGAACTAATTCTGTGAAGTCTGTATTCTTTGTTGTATGTGGCCACTAAAGTCTCTGCTTAGTTAGCTTAATGATCAGATAATGTTTGGACAGGTATTTCCTTAAATGTTTTGCCAATAATTTTCCAAGCCTTTGCTGAGGGACTCAGTTTGTGTGTTGGGCACAGTTTTAACACAGCCAGACAGTTTACAATTCTGCCTTAGCCTTCACCTCCTGCTTGCACAGAACCTCAAGTTCAGAGGTGATAAATTACGGACTTCTTAGGTCTTTTCTGAATATGTGCATTGCTCTGTGTGTGCATGTAGCTTCCTGGATTCCAGGAATATGTTGTAGCTTTTCAAAGCCCCTTATGGATATCTTATTTCCCAGATTTTCCTTTTATGTCTTTATAATTGATTTATAATTAATGTACAATATTATATTAGTTTCAGATGTACAACATAGTGATTCAATATTTTTATACATTATGAAATGATTACCACAATAAGTCCAGGTACCATCTGTCACCATACAAAGTTGTTACAATATTACTGACTATATTGCCTATGATTATGTTATATCCTCATAACTTATTTATTTTATAGCTGGAAGCTTATACCTCTTAATCCCCTTCTCCTATTTTGTTCATCCCTCCATCCCCCTCCCCTCTGACAACCAGCACTTTGTTGTCTGTATCTATGATTCTGTTTTATTTTGTTTGTTCATTGGTTTTGTTTTTAGGATTCCACATATAAGTGAAATCATACAGTATTTGTTTTTCTCTGTCTGACTTATTCCATTTAGCACTAGAATAATACCCTCCAGGTCCATCCATGTTGCCACAAATGGCAAGATTTCATTTCATATATATCTCACATCTTTTTTATCCATTTGTCTGTCAAGGGACACATGTTGCTTTCATATCTGGCTGTTATAAATAGTGCTGCAATTAACATAGGGGTACATATATCTTTTCAAATTAATGTTTTTTGTTTTCTTCTGATAAATACCCAGAAGTAGAATTGCTGGATTGTATGGTAGTTCTATTTTTATTTTTGGGAAACCTCCGTATTGTTTTCCATAGTGACTGCACCAATTTACATTTCTACCAACAGTGCACAAGTGTTTCCTGTTCTCCACATCCTTGGCAACACTTGCTGTTTCTTGCTTTTTGTTTGGGTTTTTTTTGATAATAGCCATTCTGATATGTGTGAGGTGGTATCTTAGTGTGGTCTTTATTTGTATTTACCTGATGATTAGTGATACTGAGCAACTTATTCATGTGCCTGTTGGCCATCTGTATGTCTTCTTTGGGAAAATGTCTATTCAGGTCCTCTGCCCATTTTTTAATTGGGTTGCTTGTTTTTTGATATTGAGTTGTATGAGTTCTTTATATATGTTAGATATCAACCTATTATTGGATATATCATTTGCAAATAACTTCTTTTATTCAGTAGGTTGCCTTTTCTTTTTCTTGGCAGTTTCCATCACTATGCAAAAGCTTATTAGTCTGATGTAGTCCCGTTTGCTTGTTTTTACTTTTGTTTCCCTTGGCTGAGGAGACATATCCAAAAAAATATTGTTAAGACTAATGTCAAAGAGCTTACTGCCTATGTTTTCTTCTAGGAGTTTTATGGTTTCCGGTCTTACATTGAAGTCTTAAATCCATTTTGAGTTTATTTTTGTGTGTATATGGTGGTCTAGAAAGTGTTCTAGTTTCATTCTTTTGCATGTAGCTGTCCAGTGAGCAGGGGCTACTCTTCGTTGTGGTGCACAGGCTTCTCACTGCGGTGGCTTCTCTTTGTTGTGGAACATGGGCTCTAGGCATGTGGGCTTCAGTAGTTGTGTCGCGCGGGCTCAGTAGTTGTGGCTTGCAGGCTCTAGAGCACAGGCTCAGTAGTTTTGGTACACAGGCTTAGTTGCTCCATGGCAGTGGGATCTTCCCGGACCAGGGCTCAAACCCATGTCCCCTGCATTGGCAGGCGGTTTCTTAACCACTGCGCCACCAGGGAAGCCCCTGCAATAGATTTCTGTATATTAATTTTATATTCTACAACTTTACTGAGTTCATTTATTAGTTCTAATAGTTTTGTGTGTGTGTGTGTGCATGTGTGTGTGTGTAGTGTTTAGGGTTTTCCATATACAGTATAATGTCATCTGCAAATAGTGACAGTTTTACATCTTCCTTTCCAATTTAGTTGCCCTTTATTTTTTTTCTTGCCTAATTACTGTGGCTAGGACTTCCAATACTATGTTGAATAAAAGTGGTGAAAATGGGCTTCCTTGTCTTGTTCCTGATATTACAGAAAAAGCTTTCATCTTTTCAACGTTGACTATGATGTTAACTGTGAATTTGTCATATATGGCCTTCATTATGCTGAGGTATGTTCCCTCTATACTGACTCTGTTGAGCGTTTTTATCAGGTGTATCACATTGATTGATTCGTGGATGTTAAACCATTCTTACATACCTGGAATGAATCCCGCTTGATCATGGTGTATGATCCTTTTAATGTGTTGTTGAATTAGGTTTGGTAATATTTTGTTAAGGATATTTGCATCTATGTTTATTAGGGATATTGGCCTGCAATTTTCTTTTTTTTTTTTTAATTTTTCTAAAAATTAATTAATTAATTAATTTATTTTTGGCTGTGTTGGGTCTTCGTTTCTGTGCGAGGGCTTTCTCTAGTTGGGGCAAGTGGGGGCCACTCTTCATCGCGGTGCACAGGCCTCTCACTATTGCGACTTCTCTTGTTGTGGAGCACAGGCTCCAGACGTGCAGGCTCAGTAGTTGTGGCTCATGGGCCTAGTTGCTCCACGGCATGTGGAATCTTCCCAGACCAGGGCTCGAACCCGTGTCCCCTGCATTGGCAGGCAGATTCTCAACCACTGTGCCACCAGGGAAGCCCTGCAATTTTCTTTTTTTGTGATGTCTTTCACTGGCTTTGGTATCAGGGTAATGCTGGCTTTGCAAAATAAATTTGGAAATGTTCTTTCCTTTTCAATTTTTTGGAGTAATTTGAGAAGGATAGGTATTAACTCTTCTTTAAATGTTTGGTAGAATTCACCTGTGAAGCCATCTAGACCCAACTTCTGCTTTTGGGGAGTTTTAAAATTACTGATTCAATTTTACTAGTAATTGGTCTATTTAGATTTTATATTTCTTCATGATTCAGTCTTGGAAGATTATGTTTCTAGAAATGTATCCATTTCTTCTAAGTTGTCTAATTTGTTGGCATGTAATTGTTCATAGTGTTTTCCTATGCCCTGTTTTATATCTGTGCTGTTGATTGTAATTTCTCCTCTTTCATTTCTGATTTTATTTATTTGGGGTCTTTCTCTTTTTTTCTTGATGACTCTGGCTAAAGATTGTTAATTTTGTTTATCTTTTCAAAGAACCAACTTTCAATTTCAGTGGTCTTTTCTGTTTTTGTTTTTTGTCTCCATTTCACTTATTTCCACCTGATCTTCATTATTTTCTTCCTTTTACTAACTTTAGGCTTTGCTTCTTCTTCATTTTCTAGTTCCTTTAAATGTACATCTAGATTGTTTAATTGAGATCTTTCTTGTTTCTTGAAGTAGGCCTCTATTGCTATACATTTCCCTATTAGGATGCTCTTGATACGGCCCATAGATTTCGGAAATTTCTATTTCCATTTTCATTTGTCTCAAGGTATTCTTTAATTTCCTCTTTGATTTCTTCAGTGACCCCTTAGTTGTTTAGTAGCATGTGGTTTTATCTCCATGTGTTTGTGCTTTTTCAGTTTTCTTCTTATAGTTGATTTCTAAGTTTCATACCATTGTGGTTGGAAAAGATCTTAAATTTATTGAGATTGCATGTTAGGCCACTTGTTTTGTGGCCTAACATGTGATCTATCTGGGGAATGGTCCATGTGCACTTGGAAGGAATGTGTGTTCTGCTGCTTTTGGATGGAATCTTCTGTATATATCTAGTAAGTCTATCTGATCCAATGTGTCCTTATTAATTTTCTGTCTGTGATCTATCCATTGATGTAGATGGGGTATAAAAGTCCCTTGCTATTATTGTATTGCTGTTATTTCTACCTTTATTTCTGTTAATATTTGCTTTACATAGTTAAGTGCTCCTATGTTGGGTGCATAAATGTTTACAAATGCTGTATCCTTTTGTTAGATTGACCCCTTTATCATTACGTAATGCCCTTGTCTTTTGTTATAGTCTTTATTTTAAAGTCTATTTTGTCTGATATGAGTGTTGCTACCTCAGCTTTCTTTTTTTTTCCATTTGCATGGAATACCTTTTTCCATCCTTTTACTTTCAGTCTATGTGTGCCTTTAGATCTGTGGTGAGTCTCTTATAGGCAGCATATAGATGGGTCTTATTTTTTTATCCATTTAGCTACCCTATGTCTTTTGATTGGAGCATTTAGTCCATTTACATTTAAATAAATTATCGATATGTATGTACTTATTGCCATTTTGTTAATTGTATTCTGGTTGTTTTTGTAGGTCTTCTCAGTTCCTGTCTTCTTCTCTTGGTTTCTTCCCTTGTAGTTTGATGAATTATTTTAGTGTAGTGCTCAGACTCTTTCTCTTTATTTTTTGTGTATGCATTGTAGGTTTTTGGTTTGTGGTTACCATGAGGTTTATATATATAGCCATTGATTTTAAGCTGATAGTCACTTAAGTTTGAAAGCATTTTAAAAGCACTACATTTTACCCACCCCCACCAATGTTTTTTGATGTCATATTTTACATCTTATAATTTTGTGTGTCCTTTGACTGGTTATTGTAGTTATAGTTGATTGTACTACTTCTGTCTTGTAAACCTTATACTAGCTTTTAAGCGGGTGGTCCACTGTCTTTACTATATATTTACCTTTACCAGTGAGATTTTTTTCTTTCATATATTTTCTTGATTCTAGTTGTGGCCTTTCTTTTCTGCTTAAAGAAGACCCTTTAACATTTTTTGTAAGGCTGGTTTAGTGGTGATGAACTCCTTTAGTTTTTGCTTATGTGGGAAACTCTTTATTTCTCCTTCAAATCTAAATGACAACCTTGCCAGATAGATTATTCTAGGTTGTAAGTTTTTTTTTTTTTTCTTTCTTTCAGCCCTGTAAATATATCCTGTCACTCCTTTCTGGCCTATAAAGTTTCTGCTGAAAAATCAGCTAAAAATTTTATGGGGCTTCCCTTGTATGTGATTTATCTTTAATTTTGCCATTTTAATTATAATATGTCTTGGTGTGGGTCTCTTTGGGTTCTTCTTGGTTGAAACTCTTTATGCTTTCTTACCTGTTTCCTTCCCTAGGTTAGGGCAGTTTTCAGCCATTATTTCTTCAAATAAGTTTTCTGTCCCTTTCTCTCTCTTCTCCTTCTGAGACCCTTATAATGCAAATGTTAGTATGCTTGATGTTGTCTCAGAGGTCCCTTGAACTCTTCTCATTAAAAAAATAATCTTTTCTTTTTGCTGTTCTGATTGGGCGATATCCACCATTTCATCATCCAGATTTCTTATTCATTGTTCTATATCATCTAATCTGCTGTTGCTTCTCTCTAGTATATTTTCATTTCAGATATGGTATTCTTCAGTTCTGATTGATTTTTACTTACATTTTCTAAGTCTTTGCAGCCATTCTCATTGAGTTCCTCCATTCTGCTCCCAAGTTCAGTGAGCATCCTTATGACCATTTCTTTGAACTCTTTATCATGTAAATTACTTATTTCCATTTCATTAAGGGTTTTTTCCTGGCGTTTTATTTTATTCTTTCATTTGGTACTCATTCCACTGTCTCCTCATTTTGTTTGACTTTTGGTGTTTGTTTCTATGAATTAGGTGAAACACTACTTCTCCCAGTCTTGAAGAAGTGGTTTGTGTGGGAGTGTCCCCTGTGTAGACTGCTTGGGCTTTTTTGCTTTGGCAGGCTGGCTGCAGCTGGAACAGGTGCAGGCCAGAGGCAGTCCCTGGGAGTGCTGTGCTGAGGTTGCCTTGGTGGAGCTGGAATGGGCATGGGCTGGAGGCAGTCTTGGAGAGCATCGCATCAAGGCAGCTGTGGCAGGACAGCTGGAGCTGGAGTGGATGCAAGCTGCAGGGAGTCCAGGGAGAAATCCAACAATGGTGCTTGCTAGTGCCTCTGACCCTGAAGAGGACTTCAGCAGTTCACTACCCATTTGACAGAAGTCCTGAAGTTAGTAAATGGATTTCCTTCCCGTATAGTCTAGGTACCCTTTAAACTGCTGTTTTTCACTGTTTCCCAGGGTGAGCAAGTCTGTGCTCAAGCTCCTCAGCAATATCCCTCCCTACTGCAGGTCAGTGTGTTGGGGGTGGGGTTCCCATGGATACTGTGTCTGCATCTTTCTTACCATTTCTATGTGGTCCTTCTATGTGCAGAAGCTGTTCAATCAGCCCTTGGGTCTTCTTTAGGAGGAATTCCTCTATATGTAGGTATAGATTTGGTGTTTCTGTGGAAGGAGGTGAGCTCACAGTCTTCTTATACTGTCATCTTGCACCCCTTCCTTCCTTTGACTTTTTTAAGATCAACTTCTTTTTGGCCCCAACTTTTATCAACATTACAGGGAGCCATTTTGTTAAATGATGGTCAATTGATACTTTTTGACAAATGGCTCGGGTAAAAGTTTGTTCTCATTGACCAAGCCCTGAATCAAGTTGTATAAAGATGAGCTTTGAAAATGGGGGTTCCTACGGAAATGACTAGACATGGCCAATAGCAACAATTCTCTGGAGTTGGGGCTTTTGGGCAGCTTCAAACATCTCAGCCTTCTCCAGTGGCTGCAAAGCTGCTGGTTTTCACAGCTACCATGATTATGAGGCTGTTGGTTTTCAAGACTACCATGGAGATGGGAGAGGAGGATGAGAATAGAGCAAGGTAAAATACCACAAAACTCACTGTTTGTATTAAGCCTCAGCCATTTTGCTTGAATAAATGATCTTCAGATTGCTGCAAATCTTTGGTTAATCTCCAGAGTTTTGAAAAAGTTGATTTTGACTTTTTTTCCTGGTTTTCTTGTTGCTTTTATGGAGGAGCATATTTTCAGAGGTCCTTACTCCATCATTCTGGAAGTCAGTCTCTTCCAAATGCTTTTTAAATACTCATGATTTTTCTCCTTTACTTATTTAGTATTTTGAATTACAATGACAGATTTCCTTTGAATTCCTAGGGAAAAATTCATATAATCATGGTGTATAATTTTTAAATATATCTTTGAATTCAGGTTGGTTAATATTTCACTTAGGATTGTTTGCATCTGTTATTTGTAGAGGTACTGGGACAACGTTTTTATTTTCTTGTTCCAATCTTATCCAGTTTCGAAAGTTTGATTATATTGAGTTGGCCAAAAGGTTCATTCATCTTTTTCCATAAGATGGCTCTAGTAGCACTTAGTTGTCTTTAACTTCATTCAAAACAATTTTGTTAGATTGTGTATGACAGCTGTCGTATCAGCATGCACTTAAAAAAGACATCAAAATAGGTGAATTTTTGTGTAGCCATGTTAATATTGAAGATGGAAGAAAAAATGCAACATTTTTGGTATATTATGCTTTATTATTTCAAGAAAGGTAAAAAAGCAACTGAAACGCAAGAAAAGATTTGTCCATTGTATGGAGAAGGTGCTGTGACTGATTGAATGTGTCAAAAGTGGTTTGTGAAGTTTTGTGCTGGAGATTTCTCTCTGGATGATGCTCCACAGTCAGGTAGACCAGTTGAAGTTGATAGCGATCAAATCGAGACATTAATTGAGAACAATCAACATCATACCACGCGGGAGATAGCTGACATACTCAAAATATCAAAATCAAGCATTGGAAATCATTTACACCAGCTTGGTTCTGTTCATCACTTTGATGTTTGGGTTCCACATAAGGTAAGCAAAAAAAACCTCTTTACAATATTTCCGCATGCAATTCTCTACTTAAACGTAATGAAAACGTTCCTTTTTTAAAACAAATTGTGGTTACTGTACAATAACGTGGCATGGAAGAGATCGTGGGGCAAGCGAAATGAACCACCAACAACCACACCAAAGGCTGGTCTTCATCCAAAGAAGGTGATGTTGTATATATGGTGGGATTGGAAGGGAGTCCTCGATTATGAGCTCTTTCCGGAAAACCAAAGGATTAATTCCAACAAGTACTGCTCCTAATTAGACCAACTGAAAGCAGCAGTCAACGAAAAGCGTCCAGAATTAGTCAACAGAAAATGCATAATCTTCCATCAGGATTATGCAAGACCACGTGTTTCTTTGATGGCCAGGCAAAAACTGTTACAGCTTTGGCTGGGAAGTTCTGATTCATCTGCCATATTCACCATACATTGCACCTTTGGATTTCCATTTATTTAGGTCTTTACAAAATTCTCTTAATGGAAAAAATTTCAATCCCCTGGAAGACTGTAAAAGGCACCTGGAACAGTTCTTTGCTCAAAAAGATAAAATGTTTTGGGAAGATGAAATTATGAAGTTGCCTGAAAAATGGCAGAGGGTAGTGGAACAAAACGGTGAACATGTTGTTCAATAAAGTTCTTGGTGAAAATGAAAAATGTGTCTTTTATTTTTACTTAAAAGCCAAAGGCACTTTTTGGCCAACCCAATATTACTCTTAGAAAATGAGTTAGACTGCTTTATCTCATTTTGTGTATTTTTTGAAAAAACTTGTATAAGATAGAGATGATCTGTTCCTTGAAGGTCTGGCAAAATGTACCTATAAGTTCAACTGAACTGGGCAATATTTGGGGAAATATGTTAATTTCCTTAATGGTTTTCATGAGATTTAGGTTTATTTCTCATTCTTTTGTAACGTTTTACTTTTTCCCTCCCTTTTTTATTGCTCTCTGATCCTCCTTCATGGAGACC
Source organism: Balaenoptera ricei (assembly GCF_028023285.1). Classification (NCBI taxonomy): domain Eukaryota; kingdom Metazoa; phylum Chordata; class Mammalia; order Artiodactyla; family Balaenopteridae; genus Balaenoptera; species Balaenoptera ricei. The sequence goes on along the minus strand of NC_082644.1, from coordinate 90,688,291 downwards.
TAGTTTTTGCATCTGAGCAAATATCACACAAAAATTTCATCATCTGCTGATGATGTCTTCTGCTTCCTACAGAGGATTATTTTCAGAAAATGCCTTTTTCTTTTCATTTTTAGGATGATGGACTTCTTCCCTTCTTCTGCATTATTTTTTTACAGTCCTCATTGTGTGTGTGTGTGTGTGTGTGTGTGTGATTTACTCATTTTCAAATGAGAGAGTTATCCATATGGAAGTTTTTACAAAAGAGAGATGGCATGGCTTCTCCTTCTTCTGTCTTCTGTGCCAAATCCCTTCATAGTTCTACAGTTTGTTGCATGCAATTTTGAGCCCAATTCTACGTATTTATTCAGAATTCATGTAGTGTGGCTTTGCTCACCAGAGGTGCTATCTTCTGTTCTCTCTTTCAAGTTTTCTAATGTTCTGAAACAATGGAATAAATGAAAAATTGTAGTTCCCCAAATGAACTGTACTGTACCAGGCCTCTTTCTTGAGAAGAATTTCCATTTCAGCATATAATCCCTGTTAATTTTTCTTTTTTTGTGAAACATCACTCCCCCTTTTAACAATCTGTTCCTAGAAGTACCTCCTTTGAATGAATGTAGAAAGAAGAGAGGGTTGAAAGAAAAGTCATAAAATAGGAATATCATGATATCAGAAGGATGGATGCTCAACAGTCTGGTTGGCCCTGATCCTAGTTTTCTGAGGCAGAGAGGAGATTGTGAATGAGAGACAAGTGTCTTCACATTTTATTTCATGTTTGAACTTTTAAAAACTATTATGTTGTTGTAAAGCAAAAGGAAGTCACCAGTTGTTTTTTCTCAATCCAGCTCCATAGGTCTTATAGATAATGAAAATTCCTCCCAGATTCTGGCATCCAGCTTGTCTGCATGTCTCAGTTTTCAGAGTTGTTTTTAATTTTGGACTTATCCTCTTTTTTGGTAATTAAACTGGGCTGCTAGAAGTAACTGCATCAAGGATTGCTAATTTGATTCCATTTTAAAAAGGAATTCCATTGCAAATGAATTTAAAAATATTTTTCAAGTTATATTAGGAATAGTTGAAGTTCACTTTCAAGTTGTTCTAATTTACAGATTAACCTATGAAGGATTTTCATTTCTGTGATATTTATGATATTTATTTTTCTATTCACAATTTAGCATAAATTTTGCATTCCTTTAAAACATCTCTATTTTACATTTTCATTATTGGAATGAATAAATTGTTTTTAATTTTAATTTCTGACTGCTTTTAATGATATGGAAATGGTATAGAGCAATACTATGGATTTATATATTTATGTTATCACTGACTATTTTGCTAAACTCTTTTAATAACTCTGATAATTTTATAGCTGATTTTAAAATATTGGTATACAATGATACTTCTGAAATTAACATTTTCTTTTTTTCTCTCTAATCTAAAATTATTTCCGTAAGTGTCATTGCATTTGTAAGAATCTGAAATGCAGTATTAATTAGTAAACAATGACAATGGGCATTTGCACTTTGTTTCTGTTGTTAATGAGAACATATTTAATGTTTTCCTCCTTTATGTAGAAAGCTAGTTCATGGGTTTAAGTAGATCCTCCTTTCAATATCTTTTCACATAGTAAGGATTTAATAACATTTTTGTGAGGTTATAATGAAATATCTTTCTATTCCTGTATTTTCTGTTTAAGTAAATAAATTCTGATTTTTTTTTGAAAACCCTTTAAGCATATGTTTAAGTATGGGTTTTTTTTGTTTTGCTTTGTTTTTTAATTTAATTTAATTTTTTTTTGAATTTTATTTTATTTTATTTTTATACAGCAAGTTCTTATTAGTTATCTATTTTATACATATCAGTGTATATATGTCAATCCCAATCTCCCAATTCATACCACCACCACCACCCCCTGCCACTTTCCCCCCTTGGTGTCCATACATTTGTTCTCTACATCTGTGTCTCTATTTCTGCCCTACAAACTGGTTCATCTGTATCATTTTTCTAGGTTCCACATATATGCGTTAATATACGATATTTATTTTTCTCTTTCTTACTTACTTCACTCTGTATGACAGTCTCTAGGTCCATCCATGTCTCAACAAATGACTCAATTTCGTTCCTTTTTATGGCTGAGTAATATTCCATTTTATATATGTACCACATCTTCTTTATCCATTCGTCTGTCAATGGGCATTTAGGTTGCTTCCCTGACCTGGCTATTGTAAATAGTGCTGCAATGAACATTGGGGTGCATGTGTCTTTTTGAATTATGGTTTTCTCTGGGTATATGCCCAGTAGTGGGGTTGCTGGGTCATATGGTAATTCTATTTTTAGTTTTTTAAGGAACCTCCATACTGTTCTCCATAGTGGCTGTATCAATTTACATTCCCACCAACAGTGCAAGAGGGTTCCCTTTTCTCCACACCCTCTCCAACATTTGTTGTTTGTAGATTTTCTGATGATGCCCATTCTAACTGGTGTGAGGTGATACCTCATTGTACTTTTGATTTGCATTTCTCTAATAATTAGTGATGTTGAGCAGCTTTTCATGTGCTTCTTGGCCATCTGTATGTCTTCTTTGGAGAAATGTCTATTTAGGTCTTCTGCCCATTTTTGGATTGGGTTGTTTGTTTTTTTAATATTGAGCTGCATGAACTGTTTATATATTTTAAGTACTTTTTTTTGGTTTATACTATTAATGTGATATATTGTTTTGGTAATTTTTCTGATGCTGAATATTCCTTAAATTTCTGTGACAAATCCCACTTGTTCATAGTGTATTATTTTTTAGTAAATAGCTGAATTCTCTCTGTTAATATTTTGTTTAACATTTTTACATGTATATTAATAAATGAAATTGGCTTATAGCGGTTTTTTTTTTTTTTGCTATCTTTATCAGGTTTTATAGCCAAGATCATAGTTTACTTATAGTTTTACCATTTTTGCTATGCTCAGAAGTGGTTTATAATAATTGATATTATTCCCTGATCATTTTATATAATTTATCTATGAACTCATATAATCCCTCTGCTTTCTTTGATATTATCTCCAATTTGTTTTTCAGTTTTTGTTTATCATATTTTGTAAAAATAAATTATTCATTACATAGAATTCATTTTCATACAACTGTGTATTCACTCTATTTTGTATTTTGATTTTATATTCTTTCTCACTTCTATTTAATTTATTTGCAGTTTACTCTTGATTTACTTCTTGCTGTTGGTCTATCTGTTTTTAGCAAGTAGGATCATGGTTTTATTTTTCAATTACATTTCTGTTCAATTTTCCAACTTGGCTATTTAATTTTATTTTTCTCTTTTCTTTCCTTTCTTTTGGTTTGAGTTGCCTTTTATCCTTTAAAATATTCAGCTGATTTTCTTTAACTTTTAAAGAAAGATGATTAACATCATGACTTTTTTCTCTGCAAGTTACTTTTGCTGCATTCAGTAGACACATTGACTTTTCAAGGGCATCATTTTCTATATTGTCTGCTATTGTATTCTTAATTATTGTTCTATAAATACATTGCATTAATGGGATTTTTAAAATATTCAATGGTGTTCACATTCTTGCTATTAACTTCATAATAGCAATTTTTGTGGCTTGTTCTATATACAACTTTGCCAAAGCACCTAAAGATTGTATGACTTGGGGATGGTAAGCTCTCTTCAAAAACTGTAGAGAGCAATGGTGGATGAAGAGCCTATTAAGCTCTCCTTTAGCTGATTTATTAAGGTCAAGGTTATCATAACCTTGTTATTATTTTTTTCATAACCTTGTTATTAAAGTTAATGTGTGAAAAACAGAATTACCAATGTATCTCTATGGGTTACACATACAATAAACTGTGGTAAATGGCTATATTATGCTGTAGGAACTTTTGTATAAACCTCATTTTCTTAATTCTTTATTTCTGTACACCATTTCATAGTTTTACAGAGACATTTTCATAGATACTTTCATTTGATCCCCGTAAGAACCCTATGAAACGGCAAGTAGGCATGCGGTGTTAATGTATTTTACACATGAGAGAATTAAGGCGTATGGAAGCCAATGCTTTACTCAAGTCAGTAGGTTAATTAGTAGAATATCTGGATGTAGAACTCAAATCTCTTGCCTCCTAGTCCTATGCTTATTGCACAATGTCACAGTGCTCCAAGTTGATCCTAAACTTAAACACTGCAATGTGGATTCTTTTCTAGTAGTTGGCTACAAATGGTATATAATTTTAATAACATATGCTTATTTCCAGAGAAAGGGTTTTACTCTCATTCTATGCCAATGTTATTTTAATGTGTGACATTACATAGCAGGCTGCATACTCTTCCATGAAAAAATTTTAGGAAAAAATGTTTGCCTGTATCTATTTTTGCAGATCTGTTCTAATTTAAGGAATCATGATGATTGAAAACCCACACTTCAGAACAATTTAGAATAAAATTTTTTGTTACATCTTGACTTTTACCTCCTTTGAAGCCAATGTAATTCTAATGGAAATCTAGGGAAATATTTTAAATTTCCACCCTGAATTCCATGAATGAAGTCACAGGACAGGTGTGTGTTGGAATCCTATAATTTCCTTCCTGTCTCACCGTACCAGAGAACTCATCAGTGGAGCTGCTTCTCAGGCATGAGACCTACTTTAACAATTGTAGTTGTAATAATACCTATTCATTCCTCTACTTAGCACTTCAAAGTTTACAAAGCCCATTCCCAGTTGCTCTTTTTAAACTCCTGTGTGAAAGATTGGTCAAGGGTTTATTAGCCCCATTTTACAGATGAGAAAATAGACTCAGGGGTATGAAAGGTCCTGCCTAAATTCATAATGGTTGGAGTTCTGGCTTAAACCCACATCCTTGGGCTCACTGTTTAGGACCCTTTGTACCATGCCATACATCCTTCAGTGTGGTCAATAGGGAGATCTCTGAGAACTGGAATGCTAAAGGTTTAAATTGTTCCAGACTATAGTAGCAAAGTCAGTGAGAACTTTGTAAGACTGAATAACAGAAGGAAACAATTTTTTTACAAGATGTTATGAAATACCTTAGGATGAAAATGTAAAAGATTATGCAGTTCAATATCAGGACTTAAAAAACAAAAACGAAACACATGTATCTACCTGACTCTATTGGCATTATTTTGGTAGGGAATAGTCCATTTTGATTTTTTTTTGTATGTAATGTTTTTAGGTATCTATTGCATTACATCAGCTAATGTGTCCACATGCATAAACACATGCACACACATAAGATAGATGCATATGTACACATACTCAGATATGCATGTGCTCATATGTACTAAAACATTTTCTGTTGCCGTTCCCCAGCAGCCCAAGAGAATTAGAACTGCCTCTAAAGCAGAGTCAGAAGCTCGTCTCCCAGGCCATGTCCATAGGCAACATGAGCACAAAGACTGCCCTCCAGAGTTTTAGAAAAAATCTGGCCAGTTCCCTGGACAGGCAAATAAATCAGGGCGTACTCAGCTTTGTTTGCATGAGGGTAAAGTGATTTGCGGAGGTGTCTTTCTCACTTCTGAATTCAGTCCTAGGGCTGCAAAGTTATTTCTTTTCTTTTTAAACTTATTGCTATCCCTAACTGTCTAGCTGGGTGCTTTTTTAAAGTGTACACTTGGTAATACTCTACTTCACAATAATAAATGACAGAGAGGAGGCCCTCCACTCTCGAAGTCTTGGCTACACCAGCAGACAAAGACTGTCAGCGATGTGCAAGTGCTTTTGTCATCGTTGTTGTACCATTGGAATAGGCGCCATTGTGTTCTTCTTCTGGTCTTTATGCCCGTGAGATCATTGATGTGGCAATCCTGACAGCTACTCAGTTGTCCACTGAAACAGCTGATAAGGTCATTCTCTTGAAGGTCAGTAATCCCCTAATTACCAAATCCAGCTCCCTATTCTTAATCTCCATACTCCTGGAAGTCTCTGGTTCTCCAGAGGAAGCAAACTGTAACCAAGAGGAGGAAACTTGGGTTTGGGAATGATGGATAGTGAGAGTGAAGGCAAATCTCTAAAGAGCCAGTAATCTGAGCCTTAAACATTATAAGGCAGAAATCAAGGACTCCAGATCATGTCCCAAGGTGGAGAAAGAAGAATGTGACAAAGATTCCCTATTTAAAATCAGATACCCAGTAAGAGGAATGTGATTCCCAAAGCGTTGAGCACCAAAATTGTTAGCAGAAGTTTTTAGTTCCTTAATAAGAGTCTTTCCAAAGCATTCAATTTAATTTGCATGGAAACAACAACTCTCTTTTCATATTCATATTGGTTTATGTAGTATTTAATTAAATTATGTATTACAATGACGAATGCAACTGGCCTAAATAGGTTTGGCAAAAAAAACCCAGCTGGCTCTTCGTACACATACAGTTCATCTGGTGGAAGTACATGTAGGCAGGTGTCCTAGAGTAGCCTATCAGCCCCGAGTAGTCAGCCTATGTTACAATATGTCTTAGAGACGAAATAGAGAACACAGGCTAACTGGGTGAGCTGGTTAACAGATTGTAGTGATCGTCCTGTCAATCCCTATTGGTCTGTCTTGCTCCTGGCCTGTCCCTCCTCCTGGAACCCTTTTCTTTTCATCTGCAACCTCTTGCTGTGGGCAATCTTTGGTGGGCAGAAGACGGGCCCCCAGCAACGTCCACATCCTAATCTCTGGAACCTGTTACTATGTTACCTTACATGGCAAAAGGGACTTTGCAGATGTGATTAAGTGAAAGATCTTGAGATGGAGAGATTAATCCTAGATAAGCCGGGTAAGCTGATGTAATCACAGAGAACCTTTTCTAGTTGTGGTCAAAGGAATATAAAAAGAGATACTATATTGCTGGCTTTGCAGATGGATGAAGAGGGCCATGAGGGTGGTCTCTAAAAGCTGGAAAGACAAGGAAGTGGATTTTCCCCTACAGCCTCCAGAAAGGAATGGAGTCCTGCTCACACCTTGATTTTAGCCCAGGGAGAGCCATGTTGGTCTTCTAACCTACAAAACTGTAAGATAATAAATTTGTGTTGCTTTTAAGCCACTAAGCATGTGATAGTTTGTTAGCAGAAATAGAAAACTAATACAAAATCTATTCAATTGTCCAGGCTCATCTTAAATTCAAAATCCTCTGTGAAGATTTCCTTAATACCTGTGATTTGGTATGAATTTTTCCTCTTTTTGACTTTGTGTCCTTTTTATTGTACTTCCCACAATTTTCCTTATATTATAGTAATCACTGGCCTTCTCTTAACACTCTATGACTATAGGCTTTTATCAGCAGGGACTATACTTATTTTTGTACCATAAATTCGGATAGTCTCTAGGTTTTGTCCTTGGATTAATGTAGACTTGTGCTGTATAGTAGTGTAGCCACTAGTCACATGTAGCTATTTAAGTATAAATTAATTTAACTGAAATAAAATAAAAAAATTCAGTTTCTTAGTCTCATTACCCACATTTCAGGAGCTCAACAGCTACATATAGTTAATGGCTACTATATTGGGCAACACATATATGAAACATTTTCATCATTTCAGAAAGTTCTATTGGATAGCACTGTTCTAGACTGTTTCTGTATACTTGAACAATATTTCTCACCTCTTACAGAGGTGTTTTTATTGGGATGTGGCTGAGGGCTATTGTTATGCTCTGACTTTTCTTTTGAGAAGTAAGCTTTTGAAATAAGGCATTGCTGTAGGAATTCATCTGTATCAATCAGGGTCCTGGTAGGAAAGCCACACCATTCTTTCAAAGGAAGTCTTCAAGGACAACAAGTGTGAGTAGAGTTAAGAGAACTAACAAAAAATGTTGAGGTGGCCAGAGGTTAGCAAAGTGGGAAGCTGTTACCATTTTGCACTGAAGGGTTATTGGAGTTGTGAGAAGTGCCGCCCAACATAGCTGTGGTCCTGAAGGAATGCAGCCTCTAACAGAAACATGGCCAAAGCAGAGAGGAGAGCAGGGAAGGAATCTCTAACCTCTCTCTTCTCCTGACCTCCAGTCTCCAGCCAAACCCAACCTGAAGCCAACCAGCAAGGAGCCTGGGAGGGACAGTGTCCTGCAGTACAGAACAGAGAGAAAGGCAGAGAGTGAATTTGGGGTGGAGGAAGAACTGGAAAGTAGCTAGCACCATGGTTTAGGGCATTACATCACATTCCTCAACCGCATTTAGAGATATTTATTTTAGAGGTAAGTGATAAAAAAAGATAGCTACATTTTAGCATCATGAATAATAAAAATAATGCTTCCCTGTTGCGTGGCATTCCAGAAGATTAGAGTGAACTTTATAGTCCACAGTGTGGGAGGGCATCGTGATTGCCTATCTGAGCTTGTTTTTTCCTGGCCTATAGCTCTTATTTGTATTTTATTTTGTCCTGTTGTTTTATTTTTAATTTATATTTTTCAATTCTATTGTAAGCATTTCTCTGTGTTTACATTGTGAAATGAGGCGAAAATAAAATAGACAAATAGAGAAATGCCTGTTTTTGTAAATTCTCAGAATCATGTAGCATTGTGTCTTGCCTAGAATTGGCTTGTTTAGTTAAGTGTGGAGTCAACCAGGCAGATAAATAATTTACATGGTAATTTCTATTTCTACCCATAGCTAATGCTGATTATTTTATTCCACATCTATTTCTTCTACCTGAAATGTCTGGATAACTTCTAACTTTCTACATCCACAGAGGAGAAAATAAAAGGAACTTAAACTGAAACTCTGATACTTCAAGTGAAGTTTTAACTATATGAGTCACAAACTCAAAAAAAGAGTTCTTCCATCATGTCCTGACTGTTTTGGTGAGAGTCAGGGACTTTTATGAGAGAATTTTACAGAACTAGGCAAGATGAAATAACACCTGCCTAAAATATATATCATTGTAGCTTAACACTAGTAATTTCAACTATTTTCACATTCATTTTTTGTTTCATGATGAACTGTTCTGCTTAAGTCATGGATTCTTAGATATAAAAGAATAAAATAGATATCCATTCACCTTCCTCCCATCTCTTCATTCCTAAGTGTTCTACAGATTCATTAAATTATGTTTTCATATTTTTTTCGATGTTAAGAAACAACAAAAATTATCAAATTCAGAAATTTAGTAAAAATTATCAAAATCTCCCTTTAGTCATTTTTCTTTTGGGCAACATATTCTCAGTTCCCCTTTCCCATTTTTTTTAGTTGGTCATATATTATAAATAGGTTAGCATTTTAGACATTTACATTTTATTCCATCTGGTCATAATTTTTTCTTTATTAAAAATTTGAGGGAAAATTATATTTGAAATACTTAATGGCAAGGCACATTCTATAATAATTCAGGTCCATCTTTTGGGAACTCATTGAAGGATTATTATGAGCTATAATTCAGGTTTGTGAGATGGAATATTTGTAGCACCTTGAATCTATACATAAGATAAATATATATTTTTTAATTACAAAAATACTTTACTTTGAAAAAAAGCAGTTATATTTTAGAAAATGGACTAGATAAACACTCTTTCCAGATTACAAAGTTACTTTTGTTTACAAATATAAAATATTTTATGCATAATTTCATTTATAATTTTACTTGATATATTTTGTGTAAAATGTTTCTATTAAGAATTTAAAATGGAATGATTAAATTCCCTTTTATATGTTTTCAATTTTGCTCTAAATGGAATTTCTAGCTGTTGAATTCTAAGGAAGAGGGTATTTCTTTGTTTTCCCTTGTTTATAGGAAGCCTTAAAAATTGAGAACAGTGAAAATCATCAACATTAGAGTACAGCATGGTAAATTCTTAAGTTTGCTGGAAGTAGTGACCTTCATGGTATCAAGCAGAAAGAGAAAATTTTCATCTTCAGGAATAGAGTTGTAAAGAGAAGGAGAAAAATGTGCTTGAAGCTCATTGAAATTTGTCCAATTAATGTTTTTTCTGAGCTGACATTAGTGGTAATATCTACTTCTTCAAATGCTTGCCTTTATCATCTTCACAGATGTCCATAAATTACAGTGCCCCCTCCCACAGATTGTGATGAATTCCAATGAATTTTCAGCAGAAGACATTTGGATTTGGTTTCCTATGTAGAACTATACGAAATTGCTGATATTTGACCATTTCTTTTGATTTTCAAAAGTGGTTCAAACTAATATTACAAAGTACCTCTTATAAAGACATGGAAGACATAGTGTCTTTTTTGTGGGAGACTTACCTACCAAGAGGGATTTTTTTAACTAAATATTGTAGAGGAGAATAAAAATGCTAAATGTAAGAGCAACACAGATTCTAGTAGGTGGGACCTAGAAGAAGCCAGTGGGAGACAGTGCAGAAATTCTCAGGGGAAAATGACAGGTCAGGTACTCAAATATTTCCATACACATGCACAGAAAATGTGTAACTAATATACTAACCTTGAAAGACAATACATAGTGATTCTATAAACATCCCTCCAGGTTGGTACCACATTTTTAGGGTCTGAGAGAACTGTTAGGAGTTGAAGCTAGTTAAACAATCTTTTACACCAATGGAGCTATCTCTTCTGGTTGACCTTAGTACACTAAACAAGACTCATTGGGCAACTATATGATCATTCAATCTGTATTTCTTCTTCCGATATATAAGTATATTATGAGACACTTGGTCAGATATAATACTGGTTGAGATATAATATTTTATATCTGTGGTCTTCTTCTGTATCAAAAAAGTAGGTGAGATTGTCTGTGTCTTGTTCTTGGTGAACTTATATGCTAGCTGTGTTCCACAGAGGGGACTCTGCTCAAAGTACAGTTGCCATCTTCTAACTCTTTCCTGGCTGCTAAGGGAGTAAATCCTAGCCATAGCGTTTGACAAATTTGTCCTCCCCTGAGACCACCTAGCCTGACTTTTGCTCTTTTGGGGTTTGCAATATCAAAAAAAATTCCAAAGTAATTATGTAAACCAAGGAAGATGTAGTACTTTTAATCAAAAGGATACTTGCTACAGAGGTGAGAAAATGCCGCGTAAGGTAAAGATAAGGTCTCAGCAATGTCTCAGTGGATGCTCAGGAACTCTTGATGATTTCATCTTTCTTTCCCATAGTACCACAAAAGTGAGACTGGCATTCAGCGTGCAGTTAAGGAAAGGACAGCAGGGATGGCACTATGCTTTGCTGATGAAGTGGTTAGTAGATCTCTACTTCCTAGAGCCAGGCAAGCCAGCAAATTTCTTTATGTGACTTGGTTTTATAGTTTCTGCAGAGCTGGAGGGTTTTCATTCTGAGTAGCTTGAAATACAATGGCTCTTCTAATTGTTCAAAACGAACAGAGGGAAGTAAAGGCAGCTGCAAGGTGGCCTCAGAGAGCAGAGAAAGTGGCCACTCACCACTGCTAGTACAATTCATTGGAGTCACAAGTGTGTGCAGAAAGTAAGAGGTAGTTATCTATGAATAAAAGTTTTAAGGAATCAAGACATCCTTTTAATTTTTTTGAGACTCCTTCTTCACCCAGTTATATTTTTGAATTGATAGCTATGGTTTTGCTGATTACATAGGCCCAATTACTAGGGAGAAGGGTAGGATGAACATATCATAGGCATTCAAAGTGCCAAATTGCCATGTGTGTGTGTGTGTGTGAGTGAGTGTGTGTGATAGATATGCATGTGCTAGCATTTTAAACATGGCTTCAGAACTTTTATGGAACTCATACTAGTTGCTGATGATCACACTTTTCTAGTACTTTCAAACAAAAATATATGTAGTGATCCTTTGTGGGAGCTGATTACCTTTATTCTGTTTCTCTTCTCTTTTTCATTTTAGCCAGTACATGTGATTAAAAGGCTTTATTTTCTGTCTCCATTTCCTTACAGAAAGGCAGATGCCAATGTTTACAAGCTTGTATGATCTTGTATACCCTTGTTCAGTGCCTTCCTCCACATAAGATACTTGTTGCCTTGACTATCTTTCTTCATTAGAGAAGTTGAATTAGCGGGAAATAGGGCAAAGAAAAGTCCTACTGGCTCAACTTGCCTTGCTGCTACTGGGGAGGAATAACTTGGACCACCCCTATTTAGCTGTGTTGATTCCAGTGGGGATCACCAGTATTTTACAGATAGGATCACTTTGTCAGAAATGGTCTATTTGCTGAATGAAAATGCAGCTCTGTTTTTATAGCAACCATGTTTAGTTTTCTGAAAGTGATTTACTTTTAAAAGAATCCTTGATCCATATTTCTTAATAAGCTATGCTGTGTTTTAAAATATTCACCATCAATCTTACCTATTCAAGATACTAGCTTTCTGTTCTTAATTTTGTCCCCAGATAGATATTTTCTTTCCCCCTTTGTGCCTACAGTGTTGCATGAGGTTGAGAAAGGATCTAGTATCTCAACAAAAAGAAACCCCTTCTGCAAATAAAGGAGATACAAAAGGCATTTTATTAAACAAACAAAAATGCCATTGCACAACTGTGATTCTCCCTGGGAAACTTGTATTTGCTAGGTGCACTCTCTTGAAGATGGCATTAAAGAGGATTCACACATAAGCCCCAGTAGTTCAAGTGGGACTTAGTTCTTGGCATGATTAGCAAAGTGGGTTTTCCAACACATCTATTTTGGGGACTTTTTTCCCCTGTGAGTCTTTAATTTGGTTGCCAGACCTTTCACTAATTTTATTGTTCTGTGTTTTTTCTCATTGAGGATGTTATTGGGTAAAACTTACAGGCACATTACTCAGCCTGGCAAGAGTGAGGGATAATGACCATTTCCTGACATTCACTATTTAAGGAGATTTGCTTGTTTCCCTATTTGATCGAGTGCACTGACATTCTTCCTATGTGTTGCTACATAGTCTAACATTTAAGAAAGACTTCATTCTAAAACATGATATTTCATCCAAACACTCTCTTGGTGTAGCTATGTAAGTAAAACCTTAGGGCCCCTGCCATGGTACCACTCTTGAGGTAAGAGCAAACCTCCTACCCTTGTCCTCCCTCACCGTTTCCAGCGACCCCCCACCTTTTTGGTGGAAACTTCCCCTTCTGAGGCTAAATTAACATCTTTATGTATTTTTCTTCTGAATCCAGGTTCATTTGACTGACCATAGATGGAAAAAGGCTCATGGGTTAGCACAGAACCTACACCGAGTATCAATACAAACTACTTCCTCCCTGTAGGGCAGATCCTCTAAATATATCACCTTTCATTGGCTTCACCTTGCCCTCAAACTCCCTCAGCCAAACTAGTCTTGAGTCTTGTCTTTTGGCTCAAAGGATTGACCATTTTTGCTCCTCTCCAAGTCCACACGTCTACAGGCTTTTATTTCCATGCCCAGCTAAGTGCTACTTTATCCACAAAGCCTCTCATGAGCCTCCTTGTCCCTCATATGAAAGTAATCTCTTTCTTTTTAAAATTTTTAGCACTTAACAATTTTCTCATCTGTCTCTGTTTTCTCCCTGTTCTTGTAGTTATTTTACTGCATTATTTTCATATTAGAAACTAAGGTACTCAAACAGGAATCATGTGTGATTCTCTGTATCAGTCCTGGTCTCTGGCACAGACCCTGATACATAGGAATTGCTCAGATATGTTGAATGCTGAGGAAGAGATGAATACAAGGAGCAGGTCAGACCTTCCCTCAAAAATAATGTTAGGTTTGATTAGTCATTAAGGGGTGGATCAGGATCAGCTGTCTTCATTGAAGTCTTGTGAAGAGGGAATGAGCTTAAACCATGCTGGGAGGATTCTGATGCAAAATTCAAGCTGTGGAAGCCCATCAACCAAGGCCCAGGATCCTTTACTAGAGAGGCTTGGAATTGCCTTTGTTAAAGTTTTTAAGGTAGGCTTTGGAGCTTTGGATGTGGACAGATGAAGCTAGGGTGAGGAAATTAGAACTAGCTTCTGGTTTTAGTGTTGTTTCTAGGAAATCAGTCCAATTCAGAGCAGAGATTTCCACAAACCAAAAATCATGGCCCAAATAGTCATAGAGGGCTCCCAAGAATGAATGGGAAGCTTGATTCTATTTTGAGGAGATAGCTGCATGTGTGCTCTCTTAAATGCTGAATGAGATGAATGATGACAATTATTCATGACACTAGAACAGCAAGCCAGTTATAGTATTTCCAGGAGTCTCCACCAGAGTCATATGTTTCATCAAACCCATTGTCTTTTTCCTCAAATCTATCTTGTTGGTAGAATTGCTACTTTCCCCAAAAACAAACACAAATCCTGGTCTTCTTTGAGTCCTCCTCCCAACCATGTACCTCCCAATGAAAGATTTCCAGATCCAGGTCCTACTTCTTTACCACTTTCTGTAGCAGTGAGGCCTTATATGCTGAGACCCTAAATCTGGACACTATATTTACCTCCTTCCTGATGGGTTTCCCTCCCTGCTATCTCTCCTCCCCTCTCTTCAATGCAGCATTCCTAAAGTCTACATTCATTGTTGCATTCCCATGCTCAATAACTTTTAGTAGTTCTCCGTTGCTTACAAGATCAATTCTAAACTCACTAAAAGGGCATGCAAAAACCATCTGCAATTTGTCCCTTTGCTCTTGTTCTTTCCTATCAAAATTTTATCCATTCTTCAGGATCCCACATCTCTATGTAAATTTAAATTTAGTTGTTTACATGTTTGCCTTCCCCATTAGGTGGTAGCTCCTTGAGGGTAGGAACTGAGTCTGACTTATAGTTGTATTCCCAAAGTGGCTAGGGCAGTGCCCGGCACAAAGAAACACTTATGAGGGTAGACTATGTCTTACAGTGCACTATGCGCTCACACAGTGTCTAGCTCTGACAAACGTGTTGAATTATGAATGAATGAAAAACAATGAATTTCCATGAAGGAAGGTGTAGTCCATCCTGCTCCCAGTTCCTCTTCAGAGAAGAGGCAGTATGGAGTCAAATGGTTGGTTAAAATGTTGATTCTTCTGTTGTCTTCTATTGACCTTGGGCTTATCACTATTCTCTGGATCTCAGTTTTTGTTGCTTTCATAAGAAGAAGTTAAGTCTTATATCTTAGTGTGTGTGTGTGTGTGTGTGTGTGTGTGTGTGTGTGAGAGAGAGAGAGAGAGAGAGAGAGAGGGAGAGAATGGTGTGGGGTGTAGAATGCCATTGGTATTTCCTTGGGGAAAGAGAAATAATCTTCCTCGCAATTAGGCTTCATTTATATAAATTACCACAGGGTGATACCAAGGCCAAGAGAAGTTGAAGTTTAGAGTTCAAAGAGGTTCTTTTATCTCCTGAAGCTGGACGAAGCATTGATTTATGTTTGCAGCCTTGACTTGGCTCCACAATCTTGGGACCTAATAATGATAAATCACATCAACAACTGAACTCATCCTCTATAGTTTACAAAGTACCTTTGTTTGCCAGCTTCTTTCTGTCTTTCTGTTTTTCTTTCTTGTTTTGCTACAGATATTTTCCAAGCCCTTTCAAATGTTGAATCATTTCATTGGAGCTTCATAAACACCTTATGAAGTAGCTTGGGAAGATATGATAATGATCATTTTTAATTGTATTTTGGCTTTAGAATTAGTCTTCTAATTTTTAAAAATCTTTTTATTATGAAATATTCTAACCAACCTTGGTTTGGGATGCTAGTTTATTTCTTACTAGGAGAATGACCTGTGGCAGATCACTTAATCTCTCTGAACCCTGTCCCTCATCTGTAAAATGGAGTTACCTACTACACAGGTTTGTTCTGAGGATAGCCCCTGGAATTTTTTTGTTCTTGTTTTACTTTCTTCTTGGAGTTGCTGTTAAGCAGAAACTCAGAGCCAAGTCACTTTAAAGAGCTGAATCTCTTTATGTTGTTTTCAAGGTTCATGCAGGCTTTGGCCATTTTTATGTCGCTACATGCACCCTAGATCACTCTCTAAATAACGAGTTTAAAGAGGTCCTTCTACTTTTTCTATAGATCCTGATTTCCTTGAGGACACAGAGTATTTCTTGCCTGGCAGATCCTGGCCCTTGTCCAAATCCAGTCTTGTCCCATTCTTTACCCAAGTATGATTCCTAAAGAGCATTGATTAAAAAGTTTTGTTTAGAAGAAATCGCTTCTAAAAAATAGGATTATGTAAAACAAAGGTGGAAAATGTTACTACTGCAGTCATTATTGACATATGACAAGATTCTGTCCTTGCTACTCGCTACTCAGAATTCGGCCATTAGACCAGCAGCATCAACATCACTTGGGAGTTTGTTGGAAATACAGAATCTCTACCTGGCCTCAGATCATTTTAACAAGTTTCCCACGGAAATCTACACACATTAAAGTTTGGAAAATGCTGCTCTAAAAACATGCTCTTATCCGACCCAGTGATAGGTCATACCTGAAGGACACAATGCTCACCAGGTTAGTTCCCATACTGGCTATTATTAACTCACCTGATTCTTGATCTTATCTCATTTTGTTCTGTTTTGATACCTGCTCATTTCTTTGTCTTTCTATTTACACCATTTTGGCAACTCACTCAAATTTAACTTTGGGGGTGCATGGCCTATCTGCTTTGCTTCCCATTTAACAAAAAGCATTCCCATTTCTGGCATGGTTTTCCTGTAGATTGCTAGTCCTAAACCCTCCATGTCTATCTGTTCTCATGGGCTACTCTCATTAGGTAATCCCTCAGGATTTCCTTGCTTAGACCTTAGTCAACAGGACCTTTCAAAAGGCATCTATTAAGAATTATTTGTGTGTGTTTGTGTAGTGCAAATGCAGCCAGATATACTGAGCCCCAAAGGAAATGTGCAGATATTAGTGAGACAATTTATGAAAGTGGTGATAACTGTTTAAAGAGATGGTGACTATCTTGTACCAGCTAGACTTTCTAAAATGCAGATGCTACATTTGTCATACAGAATTTTTATTAAAGAGGACTTATATGATTGATACTGTTACACTGAATTTTGAACATTCCATTCTGTTTTACTTAAATCAAGCCTCTGGGGGAAGTATATGATTTTTAAAGATTTTATTTTGGAGGAGAGAGACTTTGAATTTCTTCTCATTGAAATTTTTTTGTGTGTACAGAAAACTACCAAAAGGAAATAAATTCAGTGCAAAAAAAAAAAAAGTTAATTGACCATTAAAAAAAAAAAAGGAAATGAGGAGCTTAATGGCCTTGGATATTTTCATCATATTTTTTGAAATATTGTTCCTCCCTTTTGTAAGGTTTCAGAGTGAAATAACACCCTTGTCAAAATGTCTAAGCACTTCAATAATAGGTGATGGAGAAATGGTGACAGAGAGAAAACAGGTGTTTTTAGCTCACTAATATAGCATGCAGGCAAAGATTTCCATTTTTACCTGCTCCACAAGAGTAAATACTTTAGAACTACAGTCTTGATGAGAGCAAAAATGACTGTGAATAATGCCCACTTTCTGTGAAGGAGAATTTTAACTTTAATATTACTACTTAAAATGAGATTTCACCTATTTTTAACCTTCTCTTTGGTTACCAAGGCTGTAAAAAAAAGAATCTATTAATGACTATGTTAACACGTGCTAATGAGCTAAGAAATATTTTCTTCCTTCTAATATGGAAACCTCAATAAATATATGAGAAAAAGTTTTATATTAATGATGGTTTATGTTTCTGTCATTTAATTAGAATTAGGTGATATAAAGTGATCTGGTGCTCCTATCAAAACTTACGGATTTCTTTTTCCTTTCCCCAGTGCAATGATATATAATTATATTAGATAAATATAATAAGATAACAACAGAAAAATACTTGCAAACTCTACATTGTCATACAATGATGTTCTGTTCTGTAAAACTGAATGCATGATCTGATGAGGAAATTTAAACAAATGCCTTATTAGCTGATAATGGCTTACTATATTAGAGTTGGGTAAGAGTTGCTTTGTGACAGCCTCTTGCAATCTCTTACCCTAGAGAAGTGAGTAGTGTGGAGGTTTTAAGACAAGGCACGCTAATTAGGAGTTGCTTTTTGTTCCGGGCAGCCTGCCTTATCATCCCTGAAGTCAGGACTACTGCAGTTGCACAGCTCCACACATCAGCATGGTCTCCCAGATTCGGACAATCTGGTGGCATGGCCTGAAAGCCCACCACCTAGCAGGGGATGTTTTTTGCCCTGGTGAGAGGGCCCACATTTTCCTGTGAACCAGACTTTCAATATGCTGCTTTAAAGAAGCCAGTTAGTTCATCTTTTTGTTTAAAAATCTTGATACATTTGACTTCTAGAGTTTTCAAGAGTATACAAGTAAGCTACAGGTTAGAACTGTGCTGTCCAATATGGTATAACCTCTAGCCACAGGTGACAGTTGAGGACTTGATGGGTGGCTAGTCCCAACTGAGATGTGCTGTTATTGAAAACTTCACACTGGATTTCAAAGAGTTAGAAAAAAAAGAATGCAAATATTTCATTAACAGTTTCTTTATGTTGATTAATGTTGAAATGATATTTGAATATTTCAAATGATATTTCAACTATGGTTGTCATAGTTCTTTCAGGCTGCTATAACAAAATACCGTAGACTGGGTAGCTTATAAACAGCAGAAATTTATTTCTCACAGTTCTGGAAGTTGGGAAGTCCAAGATCAAAATGCCAGCAGATTTGGTATCTGGTGAGAATTCACTTCCTTGTTCATAGACAGCTGTCTTTTCACTATAACCTCACATGGCAGAAGGGGCAAGGCAGCTCTCTCGGGTCTCTTTTATAAAGGCACTAATCCCATTCATGGAGGCTCTGCCCTCATGGGCCTAATTACCTCTCAAAGGCCCCATCTCCTAACACCAACACATTAGCTATTAGGTTTCAATATATGAAATTTGAGGGGGCACGATATTTCAAACTTTTTCATTATTATGATATTTATTATAGTATCTGTGATCAGTTATCTTTGGTGTTACTACTATGACTCACTGAAAGCTCAGATGATGGTTAGCATTTTTTAGCAATGAAGTATTTTAAAATTAGGTATGTACATTGTTTTTTCAGATGCAATGCTGTTGTACACTTGGGACTACAGTATAGTGTGAACATAACTTTTACATGCACCAGAAGATTTGTGTGATTTGATTTACTGCTACATTCACTTTATTGTGGTGGTCTGGAACCAAACCCACATCATCTCTGAGGTACGCCTGTATTGCTCCTGACTTGCTTTATTATCAAAGATGATTTCATAAGTGTATTGGCTTCCTACTGCTGCTGTAACAAGTTACCACAAACTTGGTGGCTTAATACAATGCACTTTTATTTTCTTACAGTTCTAGAGGTCATAAATCTGAAAATCAACTACACTGGGCTGAAATCGAGGCTTTAGGTGGGAACCCATTTCCTTGCCTTTTCCTACTTTCTAGTGGCAGCCAGCATTCCTTGGCTCATGGCCCCTTCAGAGCCAGCAGTATAGCATCTTGCTTCACTTGTCACACTGCCCTCTTTTTCTGTGTCTTTTTCTCTGCCTTCCTCATAATCTTCCTATTTTAATATCCTTAACTTAATCACAAAGTCCCTTTAGCCATGTAAGGTAACATTCACAGGTTCCAGAGATTAGGACATGGATATCTTTAGGGACCATTATTCAACCTACCACCATGAAAAAAACAGAAGACCAAATTTTAACTTCATATGATGAAGTCACCTGTCACCTAGTTTTGTTGTAAATGTTGTCTATGGATTTTGGTTTTGCTGTCTAGTTTCTCTGTTTTTATGTAGAGATTTGGTTATATCCAAAAATGATCCTACCACTGTCATCTTCATCTCCCCAGAATCCTCCCTTTCTTTCTAAGTTACATGTTGAAGCTTGTTTACATTATTGCTGTGTTCAAAGACCAGCTCTTGGGTTTATTTACCAATTCTGAGTACTGGGTATTTAGGGTTTTTTTTTATCATTTTACCATTTTTTATGCTCTTTTATGTTTATTCATTCCTTTTATTTTTAAAATATAAAAAGTTTTTTTATACTGTTATACTATTGTTCTTTTTCTAGATTTTAATTCACAGATTAGTTCATTTTTCCCCATCTTGTTACACACTGAAATATTTAAGACTGTGGACTCCTTTTACTGAGAACTGTTTGGGTATTTCTTATAAATTTTTATATATAGTTTTCTCATCTTCATTTAAAAATTATCTACATTTATGATTTCTATTTCCTCTTTAACAATTGTTTAGTAGAGTGATTTTTAAATTTCTAAGGGGCTGGGATTTTCTTTAAACTTTCATTATTAATTTAAAATTTTATGAAATCATATTCAGAGATACAGCTTGTGAAGCTTAGGCTTTGGAACTTTGAAATTTCATCTATATACTAATATGTGATAAATTATTGTAAATAGACTATAGGTCTTGGAAAAGAAAGTGTATTTTCTGTTTGTGCAATATTGTTCACTTTTATAAAATCGTATATTGTCAGTTTTAATAAATAGATTAATCAGCACCTTTATATCCTATATTTTCATTTATTTTGTCTGTCAAAGACAGATGTATTAGCATTTCTGAATATAATTATATTTCTGTCATCTTTCTCATTGTATTTCTAACAATTTTTGCTTTACATTTGCTAATGCAGTGTTATTTGACATATAAAGGTTCAAGACAATTATATTTTCATTGTAAATTGAACCCTTTACCAATATAAAATAATGGTTTCTTTTGCACTTGCCTGGTATTCAATGTTATGTGATAGTACTATTGTAGTGATGCTTTATGATTTTTTAGCATTTATGTAATATTCCTTCACCTTTTCTTTATATTTTTGTGCTGATTTGTATTAAGGTGTATTTGGTAAGCAACAAATAGTTAGGTTTTGTTATTTGACCCAATCTGAGGATTTTTGAATAGGGCATTGTAACTCATTTACATATTCTTGTTAAAACAGATATATTTTATATATTTTTTTATCATCTTGTTTCATTAACTTTCCTTTTTCTACTTTTTCTTACCTTTTAGGGGGTCCTTTTCTATTTATGGTATATTGTTTCTTTCTTCTTAGCTTCTCCATTGTTTCGGGAAGTATGTATTTATTTTAAATTCTACATTACTTTTGTAACTAAAAAGCATTTTCTAACTTGTTTTGTCTAAGTTTTAGAGAAGAGAGTAAACAATATCTTTTGACTTTTTCTTCCTGGAGTCAAGGAACTTCACTCCTTAACTCATCTTTTATTCCTGCCTTCCATTCTCCAATCTTATTATAGATGTTATTTCAGGTTTTGATCCAGATTTTAACTGTAAGATATTCTTACATTACATATTTCTCTTAAATGATAATAAATATTTATTAATTAAAAATTTTTGATATCAATAATTTAAAAAAATGTTCAGTCCTGGCACAAAGGACTGGATAAACATCCATGAAGAAGATTCTAAACTTTATAATCTAGTAGGTGATGGAGACAAGTTAAGTAGGTGATCATAATATATCAACTAGTGGCCTAAGTTCTGTGATTGGGTTGGTAAGAAGGTGCTGTAGGGGCACCTGGGAGGGACCCTAACCTGCTTTTGATGGGTCAAAGAAGGTATTCTTAATCCTCACTACCTTCAATTAGAGGAAGAAATGACTTCCCACATTTTTTAGTTTCCTTTACCTAATGGAGACATTCTCCAGATTTCTTCTGACTTCTTTGTTCTCAAGTAAACCTACAGGAATAGAGGAAGGACTCAGAACATCTTTGAGGCCCAACTGTTTCAGAGGCATTATGCCAAGTGCTTTACATTAGTCGTATCTTTTGAAGCTCATAACAACCCTGTGTGAAAGATACTTTTTTTCCACTTCACAGATAAAGCAACTGAGGCTCAGAAAGGTTAGGTAATTTGCTTTTCAATGCATGACTTGAAAGTGATTCCGATCCAAGCCTGGATGGCCTCAGAGCCCCTTCCACTATAAGCTGCTGAGACTGAGTGTTTGAGTCTTGACAGGGTTCTTATTTTTGGAGGTAGGGCCCAGGAGTTTGATGCATCAGTTTCGGTATAGGAGGCACTTCTTGTTTTTTGGGGGAGGAGTTGTGTGTGTGTGTGTGTGTGTGTGTGTGTGTGTGTGTTAGAGGAGATGGTAACAAGATTCTTCCTATCTCCTGGTGCCTGAGACTCATTGAATTTGATACGAGGAATATAGATTGTTGCCTTTTTTAGAAAACTGGGACATTCCCATCATGGTAAGAATTGGTGGGAGTTTCATTCCTTTCTTCACCACTTTTTAGGCTACCAACATTGGTTTTGAGTCCCTGCCTCTTTGGAATAATTTTATTTGTTTCAAACTCAGCTGTGTTCTTGACTATAATTTCCCTTACAGGCCAGATATGCAGGGAGGTATTTCTTTGAGAGCCTTCACTGTGACTCCTGGGGATGGTGGGGGGGAGACCATTTGTGGTATGGACCACAACAGAACACTTCTCTTCTGGCTTCACAGTGAGCTGGCCAACTTCTGTGCCCTCCCCCCACCAAAAATGTCCCCGTGTGTTGCCACAGAAAACTGCTCTGTCGGTTCAGTTCCTTGTCTTACAGAAGGGCTGATTTTAACCCTGCCTGGAGACTCTCCTTTCTTTGCTGTTATTCCTGTTAACCTGATAGTTTGCTAGTAATCAATTCTAATGAGTCCAACAGCAATCTCACCTTCCCTCCTCTGGTAAACATGGCCCTGGGTGTAAGTGTTACTTTGCAGTCTCTCTCTTTCTCCACTGGAGACCAGTACCTTTGCAATGAGTTGATAGGCAGCTGAGCTGTCATAGGAAGAACCTGGGCATCCTACTCCTTCAGATCCTCCATCAAAAAGGCTTTCTGGGGCTTCCCTGGTGGCGCAGTGGTTGAGAGTCTGCCTGCTAATGCAGGGGACACGGGTTCGATCCCTGGTCTGGGAAGATCCCACATGCCGCGGAGCAACTAGGCCCGTGAGCCACAACAGCTGAGCCTGCGCGTCTGGAGCCTGTGCTCCGCAACAAGAGAGGCCGCGATGGTGAGAGGCCCACGCACCGCGATGAAGAGTGGTCCCCACTTGCTGCAACTAGAGAAAGCCCTCGCACAGAAACGAAGACCCAACACAGCCAAAAATAAATAAAAAAATAAATAATTATTTAAAAAAAAAAAAAAAAAGGCTTTCTGGAAGAACTGACCTTTGAGCTCAGATCGGATCTGAAAGGTGAACTGAGGAAGCAGAAGGGCTGGGGAGTGGGGTGGGTGGCACAGGGAGGCAGGTAGGAGCAGAGAAGAGTGTGTCAGACCAAGGCAGCTCTTGTCCCACAGGATTTTTGTAGGGATTCATGAGGAACATGCCATGCCCTTGTCAGTGGCTAGGTCCCCACCTAGGTATCTATTGCGACTAGTGCTCCTGTGCCTGGCATCTGTGTATCTAGAGAAAATTGCAGTTGTTTTGAAATTTTACCTCTAGAATTTTTGGGATGAAAAGGTCCTCTTTGGGGAGGGATCATTTGTTCGTTCATGCATTCATGGAGAGTGCATGGGACACAAAGAAAGGAGGGCCAGTCCTGCCAGGAAGGCAACAACTCTTCAGCGTGTAACACATTTTGCTCCAATCTGATAGGGCACTATCATGCTTCTATACACAGGGGGTAAATGTCATCTTGGTACATTAGTTTATCACTTACAAGCATCTTTCAAATCCATTTTCTCATTTGAATGACTATAGCAGTCATTTTATAGACAATGAAGCAGATATTGAGATGTTTAACAATGTGCTGGGGGCGCACAGCAAGAAAATGGCAGAGACGGGACTGAAATTCAAGACTCCTGACTGCCAGTCTTATCTTTTTGGCCGCTGGAAGGATCAAACTCTTTTGATCTGGGGGGATCTTCACTGCCCTGGAGGGTTCATTCATTCATTCCTGCCTCCATATACAGGAATCGCACTTGGCTTTGAGGAGACTGCCAGTCTTCAGTCAGGTGGTCAGGCTTGGTGGGGGCTGGCACACCCAATGCCTTGAGAAAGGCATGCAAACTGCTGGAAAAGCGTGATGCGGTGGGGGCAGTAGAGGAGCAAGGAGAGCGCCTGGCAGTGGGTGATGGGCTGGGCTGAGACGACTCCCAACGGCACTCAGGCTGAGCGCTTCTCCTTGGCTCCCTTAATCACTGGGGCCGAAGCACCATGGCTTCTGGGGGCCAGGTCTACCTATCACCTTCAGCCCTTCCTCAAATCTACCCTGTCCCCTCCGCAACCCATCCAACTGGGCAGAGGCTGCAGAGTCGTCTCACAGCCACTCTGAGCTCAGCAGTGGCAGCCTGCTCTGGTCTCCTGTGACTGCCCTCTCTGTCTCCAATTTGGTGGAATATGCTGTCCCTAAAGAGTATCTGGGAACTTCAGCATCTGGCTTTGGGCGAGGTAGTTAACCACGCTAGGCCTCTGTTTCCTCATCTGAAAGGTGGAGGATTATTAGTGCCATCTCATGGGACTAAATGAGATAATACACATAAAAGGCTTAGCTCAGAGGCTGGCATATAGATGCTCCACAAACTGACAATAGAGCATTAATGAGTGGTCCTAAGAATCGCCTGGGGAAAGCTTGTTAAAAATACAGGTTCCCATTGGGAGATTGGGATTGACATATATACACTAATATGTATAAAATGGATAACTAAAATATATAAATAAATAAATAAAATACAGGTTCCCGGGCCCACTTTTAGTGATTTTGACTTAGTAATACTAATAGTTAACAATTATCAGTGTCTTACTGTGTCCCAGGAAGGCCCCATTCTAAGTACTTTGCATGAGTTATCTCATTTCCTCTTCACAACGACCCTATAAAGTAGATACTATTATAATATGATGTTCAGTTTACATGCCAGGAAACTCAGGCTAAAATAGATGAGGCAGTTTGCCTGAGTTCACGTAGCTATTAAGTATGTGGGGTCAGGATTTGAAACCATTAGTCTGACTTCAGGGCCTGGATCCTGCTCTCCACCTCTATACTACTTACGAGGACTGATTCTGGGGCTGGGGGAATCTACTTTTGTCACCATACCCTTTTGATTCAGAAACATATGGTCTGTGGATAATGCTTTAAGAAACACTGTGAAGGCTATTAATCTATCTCCTTCAGCCTCAGCCTCTAGCATCCCCCATGTGCTCTGGGAGCTGGCTTCCTATGACCCATCTCCCGCTACGGCCTCTCACCTGACAGGCATTTGTGCCCACAAGTGCTTGACGACAGTTTATGCA
The DNA here is from genome assembly GCF_028023285.1 of Balaenoptera ricei. Taxonomy (NCBI): domain Eukaryota; kingdom Metazoa; phylum Chordata; class Mammalia; order Artiodactyla; family Balaenopteridae; genus Balaenoptera; species Balaenoptera ricei. Next base: position 90,663,227 of record NC_082644.1, on the reverse strand, counting down.
GAGGCTTCTGGGAGCGGGAGTTGACAACTCCATCTGTCTGTGGCCAGAGCCTGCAGGTGTCTTTTCTTTCTATACCCTTTCCTGTGTTTCCACTTCATCTTGTGCTGTGGCCTTTGGGGTTCCCTGCTTATCACTTCCTGTCCTGCTGTTTCCCTTTGGAGTTGGGTCCCTCCTGTTTACCTATCCCAATTACCTGGTACACCTGAGGGAGGAGAGCCGGAGGGAGGGTGGGTGGAGGGCTCCCTAAGGTCTCTGCTGGAATCTCTTCCCATAGTGAGGATGGTTACCAAAGCATTATTTGTGGATTCATGTTTCTTGGATACTTGGAACATTTGGTTGCTTTGGTACCCTGGGATACCCTTTTCCCTTGGGGCATGGTATATATATGTGGCGCTGGGAGGGAATGGAAGAGAGCTACAGGGGTTCTGACAAGTCCCTTAGAAACCTGACTTTAGACACAACAATTGAGAGAGGTTGATACCACCCTTCTGTCTGGTCACATCTCTTCTCCATTTAAAATCGATTAATGGCTTCCAATTGCCTTGAGGCAGAGTCCAAAAATCCTAATCAGGCCTCCAGAGTCCTACATGAGTTGGCCCTGCCTACCTCTCTGGTCTCTATTTGCCCATTCTCTGTTTATTCAAAGTCTTCTGGCACTTCGACCTTCCTTCCAGTCTTTGGATGTGCTGGACTCCTTACCCCAGCATGTTGTGTATTGTTTCCTCAGCTTGTACTCTCCTCCTCCCATGACCAGCTTACTTCTACTTTAGCCCTTAATGAAAATGTCACTCAGGATGGCCTTTCTTGACCATCCAGGGTAAGTGAGGCCCTCCATCATGACATGACATATTTTTGCCATTTAGCACTTATCACGTTGTTATTTGGATAATTATTTGTTTGACATCTGAGTTCGTTAGATAGTCAGTTCCATGCAAGCATGGCCTGTGTTTCCCTTGCACAATTCTGTGTTCCTAGTATTTAGCATTGTGCCTCGCACACAGTGAGTGCTCAAGAGCTGAAAAAATGAGTCACAGGGAGGTCAGGGGCCTGGAGCATCTTCAGAGCTACTGAGTGGGTCTGAGGACAGCTGGAGGCATGTGATATTGCGGTGCTGCCAGGAGGCTTTCTTCCAGGGATCTTCGGTGAGTTCCTCAAAAAGAGCTGGGCAGAACCATAGCAGCGAGGGTAGGGGAAAACCTAGGAGCTAGGAAGCCAGGCCTTTTCCAAGAATGTATTTTTGTAAGTTGGTTTCAGAACAACAAAGGTTATCCCGAGAAAGAGAAACTTATTTCTCAGTAGGAGCAGTAGGTATACTCCTCAGGCTTATACTATGATGGTCAGAGCTGGAAGGAAACTTAGAGATGTCTAATTTCACAGATACTGAGCCCGAAACTCAGAGAGGGAAAGCACCTCATTCAAGAGAGACCATAACCAGATTTCTTGTCTTTCAGACCAATTCTTATTTCATTACAACATACTGCACTTTGATTTGGGACCACTGTTGGAGGTGAAAAGAAATCATTAGAAAATGAATGTTTCCTGAAATATCACCTGCAATTTATTGCACTCAGAATTTCACACTGATAAATAACCTCTTTCTCATTAACATGCAGGCTCCCTACAATTAGCACTCTCATTTGCACTATGTAAACAGCTTCTAACTGTGCCTTTTACCTCTTTGTTCAAAGATTTCTGTGAGCAAAGAAACAAGAAGGAAATTAGTAGCAGGTGAGAGCTTATTTTTAATTATATTGAGATTGACTGTTGTTCTCCAAATCTTCTCTAATTCCCCCAAGATATTTATTTGCAGACCAAATAATCTATTTCAATCTATTAAAGCAGCAGCCATTTCTGATCTTTATTTACTAAATGAAAACACAAATGGCAGCAGTGGATTTCTGGCTTGGTGCCAAGAGAGGCAGCTTTGGGGGATGGAGCTTGCATCAAGCTTTGATCTGAGAAGTGTAGCAATCACAGTGAAGTAGTAAGTACGGAAGATGTTGAAGAGCACCAATTTGGCATGGGATGGGCTTAGAGTCCCAAAGTCAAGGCTTTCTTAGTGGTAACTCCCAAGGTCTATGAAGTCAAGTTTATGTTCTTTAGCAGAAGAATTTTAGCCTGTCACCAAGAATGAGAAACTTTGTGTCTGCCAATGATGAAGGGACTGGCTTATAGCCAGTCAGTCTTACGGTCAGAACATTTCAAAGAATATCTATTGCAGCTTCTCACTAAGGGCAAGAATCCCTTTTGAAATATCTGGCCATTGATGTTGCAGGAGCTCACCATTTCACTTGTTAATGTACTCTGTTCTGAATTTTGTCTTCCCCTAATTGACATCTTGTCTCCAGTAACTTTCACATGTTGGGGAATGCATACTGAAAGAAACAAACTTCTCTTTTACATGACAATTCTATGTTACCTTATACATCTGAAGACCGGGGCCTGTCCCTTGAACTTGCTCCAGTCTATGGTTCCTTTAACTACTTTTAATGAGACATTGTTTCCAGGCCCCTTATACTCTGGTTGGTTTCCTTTGGACATGCTATAGGTGGTGAAGGCCTCCTACAGTGAGCTGTCAAGGATTGAATACAGTGCACCAAGCATTATCTGATCAGTGCACAGACAGTGTAAACACCCTGACAGCCAAAGGCCATACTCCTCGCTGGGACCTCACTCTGCACACTGCACACTGCCCTCTTGCAAGTTTTCATCTGTTTGAGGAGCACATTAGAATACTCTAGATTTCTTTTTAAAACCTACCGCTCCTTCCTTGAAATGGGAAAGCCCTCTTTGATGAAGAGTCAGTTATCACATTTGAGTATATTTTATTTAGCATTTCTGAGCTATTTCCATTAGTTGTTAAATAATTTACATCTTATAAAGCATTTCATTTTACAAAGAACTTTCACAATAACCCCAAGAGACAGGGAAGGTCAGGGTTGTTACCCCCTTTTCACAAATGAGGAAACTAGACCCACAGAGGTAATGACTTATGGAATGCCATACAGAGTTGGGATTCCAGCCCCCATTCTCTGGCTGTAGGTTCACGCCTTGTCACTACATCACAGCTGGCTCTCTTTAGCAGATAATTGGGTTGAGAGGGAACAAGTGAGCTCATGAAGCAACTGAACACGGCCTTGGTTCCTCCACTTCGTCAAGTTTAGCAGTCCTTCTGGGCCCTTTATCCTCTGTCATTTGTCCATTGAGTAGGTCGACGGGAGCCCCATCGTTGGTATGAAGTTGTAAAATGCGAGATTCACCCCCATTTATAAGCTGAATAGAGAAGGTGACTTTCTGAAATTTAAGGTAAAGTTTGAATTGGAATTATTTATATTGCACTAATTTGTAATTTATGCTTTGACTATTTCTATGTGACTTAATTTGAAGTTACATTTGAAAAGAATACTTCGAGAACCTAATAATAGAAAGGGAAACAATCGTACCTAGAAATCTAAACCAGGAAGGGTTACTATCAGCTTTCAGTTTCCTGGTGTCCACAGCGAGAATGGAAACACAGTGGGTTACTAAACTCTCCTTTTCTTGTAAAAGGAAGCAAACAATTAGAAGTGACACCTACCCCAACTGGAATCTCTCCCTTTCATCATTATATAAACAATTCTGAACAGCAGAATGATCCATGACTTCAATCGCAATTTACAAACTGCTGGAGATTCCATTCAGGCGGTCTGAGAATCTACCCTTTGAAACTGCTCCCAGATGCTTCTGGTAATCAACCAAGTTAGGGAACTACTTAGGGATGCTCATTAGAAATGCAGATTTCTGGCTCTGCCCCAAAGATCCATGTGCCCCGGATTCTTACCTCTCTTGCTAGGCTTTTGATTAGAGCAGTAGTTTGTAAAGCTAATAATTGAGGCTCTTTAAGTGAGGCCTAGAAGGCAGGGCATTCTTTCTTTTTTTTTTTAAAGATTTTTTTGATGTGGACTAGACCATTTTTTTTGTTAAAGTCTTTATTGAATTTGTCACAATATTGCTTCTGTTTTATGTTTTGGTTTTTTGGCCACGAGACATTTGGGATCTTAGCTCCCCAACCAGGGATCAAACCCTCACCCCCTGCATTGGAAGGCGAAGTCTTAACCACTGGACCGCCAGGGAAGCCCCAAGGGCGTTCTTCAGAGCAGCAAGGAAGCAGCAGCAATGACGTTTTCATCTGACAGTTAAGGATTTGGATTTGTAACCTCACCAAGACAGAGGATCACTCCTTTTCGTGGACCAGTCAAGATTACCTAAAAGTATGACCCAGGCTTCTCTTACTTAGGTAGCTGTTTTGGTTCTGATCAGTTGCTCAAGGCTTTTACGGCTGAAGGGTTTTATACCACAAGGCACAAGAGAAACACTTTCATCCAGGAGGATTTTGGAAGAGGGTCTTGTCAGTCACCTGGCTGTCGACAGAAGAAGCTTATTATGGATCCTGTGGAGTGTTTGATACTGCGTAATACTGTAGTTACACGGTCCCTCTGTACAGCTCAACGCAGCTCTGCATAGCACGATAAATTCACCTGTTAGAGTTATTTAATGTTGTGCATCTGAATGCTGAAGAATGTCTGCACGTTAGAATTAACGTCAGTCTTGGACATGATAAATATGATTCTAGTGGCTCCTCTGAGAAGCTTCACTAGGGTACCGTTTTATTGTCTGCCGTCTCAAAGACTTAAATCTTTTTTTCTGTCTTTAGTTCATAGGATAAAAACGTGTGAAATCACTGGGATTTATATAGGCAGATTTGGCAGCTCTTTCATTTTTTACTTGGACTGTCAGATATAAATCAACGTTACAGCACTCTTTCCAAGAATGTGTTAGAATGTGCATGTGTTTGGGGAGCAGACATGGTATTTCTATTATAATTTTGTTTGTTAGGTGTGATCGGAATTGTTTGGCTTTGTTTTATAACATTCACAATTTGTGGTTATTTAATTGGTTCTCTTCTGTTATCCCTACCCAGTGACTGTCGAGTTCTTTTTTTGTGTGCCTCTGTGCCTTCATTCCTGCCCGGAAGTCCCACCCCTCCCTCCCATCCATTAAGACTTAACTTTGGCACCACTTTCCTGATAAAGGCTTTTCTGGTATCTCTACCCTATATTGATCTTTCCTTAAACTTCTTCATAGTTTGTTGTCCTTATCATCTTACTGTTCATTTTCTAGTTATTAACCATCAATCCAGCACTTTATTTTTTTTTAATATATTTTTAAAAAATTTTATTTATTTATTTATTCATTTATTTATTGGCTGTGTTGGGTCTTCGTTTGGTTTCCTCTAGCAGCGGCAAGCGGGGGCCACTCCTCATCGCGGTGCGCGGGCCTCTCACCATCGCGGCCTCTCCTGTTGCGGAGCACAGGTTCCAGACGCGCAGGCTCAGTAGTTGTGGCTCACGGGCCTAGTTGCTCTGCGGCATGTGGGATCTTCCCAGACCAGGGCTTGAACCCGTGTCCCCTGCATTGGCAGGCAGACTCTCAACCACTGCGCCACCAGGGAAGCCCCAGCACTTTATTTTAAACTGCTCTGTTGGCCAACAGTTTCACATGTGTGTCTCATTTTCCCAATTAGATTTTGAGCTCACTGTGGATAGAGTCCATATCTTATGTATCTTTTTTATATCACTCCCTCCCCAATGGTATGTACCCATGCTGGGCATATGTAGATGTGACTTAGTTCAGGCTGCTATGAAAAAAATACCATACACTGTATAGTTAAAACAATAGAAATTTATTTCTCACAGTTCTAGAGGGTGGGAAGTCCAAGATCAAGGTGCTGGGTGATTTGGTTCTTCGTGAGGGTCTGCTTCCTGGCTATCTTTTTATTCTATCCTCAGATGTTGGAAAGCAGAGAGAGGATGCAAGTCATCTTATGTCTCTTCTTATATGGGTACCAACCCCACCATGAGGACTCCACTCTCAAAGGCCCCATCTCCAAATACCATCACAGTGGGGGTTAGAGTTTCAAGATATGAATTTTGAGGAAACATAAACATTCAGTCCATAGCAAGATGCTTAGCAGGATGATTGATTGTTTTACTCCCTCACCACTACAGTTGGTGAAGATTTCTATTTTCAAAATCAATTGAAGGAGCAACAAGGACCATTTGATTATGAGCCCCACAAAGGCAAGAACCATGTATGCTCTATTTATCATGGCATCTCCAGTATACATCCTCAACAACTTGAACAGTTGCTGAATTAATTGCTTGAATGACTTTTGTCTAAATCTGATCTCACATTTCAAATGAATCTTATGTGCAGAAATGGAAAGCAAGGTATTTACTTATGTCAAGGTAGAAGCTCCTGGAGTTTGAGATGAGCTGGAGCCTATTCTTCTCTTGCCACTTTCTAAGCCCATCCCTCCCTGTCACATCCCAAAATGGACAAAACAAAAGAGGCAAAGGGGAAGCTTTGATTCTATGCCATTATGAGGACAGTATCTTGTTCCTTGACGAAACCCCCAATAAAGTCATTTGTTTTTTTAAACATCTCTAAACATTTGGACTTTCCTGCACCCCATAGAATTTTAAATCCTTTTATATCCACCCAGTATCCAGTATTAAAGTAAAAATATGAAAGACGAAAGTATTCAGCTACGTCTTTGGTTTCTATGGCAAAGGCTTAAGAAATGACAATGACAAGAGTGGGGGTAAACCTTTCCCCTTTCAGAGCCTCAATATTCCTTCCTTTCAAAATGAGAAGGCTGGGCCACGGACCCTCGAAGTTCAGGTGGGCCCTCCATTCTGTGCTAATGATAACAATCCAGGTAATTTACCATTCAGTTTTTTTTTTTTTTTTTTTTTTAACCATTCAGTTTTGAGGTCACATTGCTAAGAGCACATCCAGGTGGTGTGTCAGGTTCTTAAGTTCTTAATTCTTGTCCTTTGGGAGACGAGAGGGAGAAAGTTCAGCCTTGTTCCCATGACCTCATACGCTGTGTATCAAAGGCCTCGGAGATTTTCTTGGCTGCCTGCCAATTTTCTTGGTCGTTTTTACTTCCCAGCTTTGTCTGTGTGCACCAGGGCCTCAGTGAAGCCCCAAGAGACATCATTGCCCAACATGAGGGAGCTAAAGTCTTCTCTGAAGCCATCGAGGACTGGCTCTGTTCTAATAGTGCTGGGATTTTGCCTCTGATCATTTGACATGTTCTTAAATTGGAATTTATAGGAGCTCCTTTCCCCAGTCCTAGGATCAAGAGGTAGAAATGGATGAAAGAGAAGGCCCACTCTCTTTTCATAAAATCTCAGTGCTGGCAGATTACTCAAGCACACCTTTGCTTATTAAACTTCTTTTTTAAAGGTCCTCAAAAAATCAATCACAGAAATGCAGGATGTGGAACATATACAATCCTCATTCACTCATTCATTTAATCAATACCTGAGTGCTCACCATGTGCCAGTTGTTGAGATAAGCATTCTGTTGGTTTGCCAGGGCTGCCAAAACAAAATACCACAGACTGGATGGCTTAAACAACAGAAACTTATTTTCTCACAGTTTTGGAGGCAGGGAAGTTCAAGATCAAGGTGCCAGCTGGGTTGCTTTCTTCTGAGGTCTCTCTTCTAGGCTAGCAGACAACCACCTTCTTGTCCTCACTCAGTTGTCCCTTAGTCTGTGTGTTGCCTGTGTTCTAATCCCCCCTTCTTATAAAAACTCCAGTCATATTGGATTAGGGTCCACTCATATGACCTAATTTTATGTTAATTTCTTCTTTAAAAGCTCTAACTTCAAATAAAGTCACATCGTGAGGTACTGGGGATTAGTACTTCAGCATGCAAATTTGGGAGGGAACACACTGCAGCACAACACAAAATTGTGACTTAGTGGCAGATATAATAATAATGAAAATAAGATTTCTGCTGACAGGGAAGCCAATATGATTTAACTGACTGCCTAACGTTATGGCAATCTCAAGCTGTGTGACCAGATACATGACACAATATATGTTCTCTTAATCAGTTTCCACTTAATTAACTTATTGGATTCATGTATTCTCTTGATCACTTTGGTAGCTATGCCAACCAAGGCCCACAGCATGCTACATGCTGGTGGCCGGGGGGGTTCTTTTTTTTGAATTTTTGAATTTTATTTTATTTATTTTTTTATACAGCAGGTTCTTATCAGTCATCCATTTTATACACATCAGTGTATACATGTCAATCCCAATCTCCCAATTCATCACACCATCACCCCCACCCCCCTGCTGCTTTCCCCCTTTGGTGTCCATATATTTGTTCTCTACATCTGTGTCTCAATTTCTACCATGCAAACTGGTTCATCTGTACCATTTTTCTAGGTTCCACATATATGCGTTAATATATGATATTTGTTTTTCTCTTTCGGACTTACTTCACTCTGTATGACAGTCTCTAGATCCAACCCCGTCTCAACAAATGACCCAATTTCGTTCCTTTTTATGGCTGAGTAATATTCCATTGTATATATGTACCACATCTTCTTTATCCATTCATCTGTCACTGGACACTTAGGTTGCTTCCATGTCCTGGCTATTGTAAATAGTGCTGCAATGAACATTGGGGTGCATGTGTCTTTTTGAATTATGGCTTTCTCTGGGTATATGCCCAGTAGTGGGATTGCTGGGTCATATGGTAATTCTATTTTTAGTTTTTTAAGGAACCTCCATACTGTTCTCCATAGTGGCTGTATCAATTTACATTCCCACCAACAGTGCAAGAGGGTTCCCTTTTCTCCACACCCTCTCCAACATTTGTTGTTTGTAGATTTTCTGATGATGCCCATTCTAACTGGTGTGAGGTGATACCTCATTGTAGTTTTGATTTGCATTTCTCTAATAATTAGTGATGTTGAGCAGCTTTTCATGTGCTTCTTGGCCGTCTGTATGTCTTCTTTGAAGAAATGTCTATTTAGGTCTTCTGCCCATTTTTGGATTGGGTTGTTTGTTTTTTTAATATTGAGCTGCATGAGCTGTTTATATATTTTGGAGATTAATCCTTTGTCCGTTGATTCGTTTGCAAATATTTTCTCCCATTCTGAGGGTTGTCTTTTCGTCTTGTTTATGGTTTCCTTTGCTGTGCAAAAGCTTTGAAGTTTCATTAGGTCCCATTTGTTTATTTTTGTTTTTATTTTCATTACTCCAGGAGGTGGATCAAAAAAGATCTTGCTGTGATTTATGTCAAAGAGTGTTCTTCCTATGTTTTCTTCTAAGCGTTTTATAGTGTCTGGTCTTACATTTAGGTCTCAAATCCATTTTGAGTTTATTTTTGTGTATGGTGTTAGGGAGTGTTCTAATATCATTCTTTTACATGTAGCTGTCCAGTTTTCCCAGCACCACTTATTGCAGACACTGTCTTTTCTCCATTGTATATCCTTGCCTCCTTTGTCATAGATTAGTTGACCATAGGTGCATGGGTTTATCTCTGGGGTTTCTATCTTGTTCCATTGATCTATGTTTCTGTTTTTGTGCCAGTACCATATTGTCTTGATTACTATAGCTTTGTAGTATAGTCTGAAGTCAGGGAGTCTGATTCCTCCAGCTCCGCTTTTTTCCCTCAAGACTGCTTTGGCTATTCGGGGTCTTTTGTGTCTCCATACAAATTTTAAGATTTTTTGTTCTAGTTCTGTAAAAAATGCCATTGGTAATTTGATAGGGATTGCATTGAATCTGTAGATTGCTTTGGGTAGTATAGTCATTTTCACAATATTGATTCTTCCAATCCAAGAACATGGTATATCTCTCCATCTGTTGGTATCATCTTTAATTTCTTTCATCAGTGTCTTATAGTTTTCTGCATACAGGTCTTTGTCTCCCTAGGTAGGTTTATTCCTAGGTATTTTATTCTTTTTGTTGCAATGGTAAATGGGAGTGTTTCCTTAATTTCTGTTTCAGATTTTTTATCATTAGTGTATAGGAATGCAAGAGATTTCTGTGCATTAATTTTGTATCCTGCAACTTTACCAAATTCATCGATTAGCTCTAGTAGTTTTCTGGTCATCTTTAGGATTCTCTATGTATAGTATCATGTCATCTGCAAACAGTGACAGTTTTACTTCTTCTTTCCCAATTTGTAATCCTTTTATTTCTTTTTCTTCTCTGATTGCTGTGGCTAGGACTTCCAAAACTATGTTGAATAATAGTGGTGAGAGTGGACATCCTTGTCTCATCCCTGATCTAGAGGAAATGCTTTCAGTTTTTCACCATTGAGAATGATGTTTGCTGTGGGTTTGTCGTGTATTGCCTTTATTATGTTGAGGTAGGTCCCCTCTATGCCCACTTCCTGGAGAGTTTTTATCATAAATGGGTGTTGAATTTTGTCAAAAGCTTTTTCTGCATCTATTGAGATGATCATATGGTTTTTCTTCTTCAATTTGTTAATATGGTGTATCACATTGATTGATTTGCGTATATTGAAGAATCCTGGCATCCCTGGGATAAATCCCACTTGATCATGGTGTATGATCCTTTTAATGTGTTGTTGGATTCTGTTTGCTAGTATTTTGTTGAGGATTTTTGCGTCTATATTCATCAGTGATACTGGTCTGTAATTTTCTTTTTTTGTAGTATCTTTGTCTGGTTTTGGTATCAGGGTGATGGTGGCCTCATAGAATGAGTTCAGAAGTATTCCTTCCTCTGCAATTTTTTGGAAGAGTTTGAGAAGGATGGGTGTTAGCTCTTCTCTAAATGTTTGATAGAATTCACCTGTGAAGCCATCTGGTCCTGGACTTTTGTTTGTTGGAAGATTTTTAATCATAGTTTCAATTTCATTACTTGTGATTGGTCTGTTCATATTTTCTGTTTCTTCCTGGTTCAGTCTTGGAAGCTTATACCTTTCTAAGAATTTGTCCATTTCTTCCAGGTTGTCCATTTTATTGACATAGAGTTGCTTGTAGTAGTCTCTTAGGATGCTTTGTATTTCTGCAGTGTCTGTTGTAACTTCTCCTTCTTCATTTCTAATTTTATTGATTTGAGTCCTCTCCCTCTTTTTATTGATGAGTCTGGCTAATGGTTTATCAATTTTGTTTATCTTCTCAAAGAACCAGCTTTTAGTTTTATTGATCTTTGCTATTGTTTTCTTTGATTCTATTTCATTTATTTCTGCTCTGATCTTTATGATTTCTTTCTTTCTGCTAACTTTGTGTTTTCTTTGTTCTTTCTCTAGTTCCTTTAGGTGTAAGGTTTGATTGTTTATTTGAGATTTTGCTTGTTTCTTGAGGTAGGCTTGTATTGCTATAAACTTCCCTCTTAGAACTGCTTTTGCTGCATCCCATAGGTTTTGGATCATCGTGTTTTCATTGTCATTTGTCTCTAGGTATTTTTTGATTTCCTCTTTGATTTCTTCAGTGATCTCTTGGTTATTTAGTAAAACGTATTGTTTAGCCTCCATGTGTTTGTGCTTTTTACGTTTTTTTCCCTGTAATTGATTTCTAATCACATAGCGTTGTGTTCAGAAAAGATGCTTGATATGATTTCAGTTTTCTTAAATTTACTGAGGCTTGATTTGTGACCCAAGTTGTGATCTATTCTGGAGAATGTTCCGTGCGCACTTGAGAAGAAAATGTAATCTGCTGTTTTTGGATGGAATGTCCTATAAATATCAGTTAAATCTACCTGGTCTATTGTGTCATTTAAAGCTTGTGTTTCCTTATTAATTTTCTGTTTGGATGATCTGTCCATTGGTGTAAGTGAGGTGTTAAAGTCCCCCACTATTATTGTGTTACTGTCGATTTCCTCTTTTATAACTGTTAGCAGTTGCCTTATGTATTGCAGTGCTCCTATGTTGGGTGCATATATATTTATAATTGTTAAATCTTCTTCTTGGATTGATCCCTTGATCATTATGTAGTGTCCTTCCTTGTCTCTTGTAACATTCTTTATTTTAAAGTCTATCTTATCAGATATGAGTATTGCTACTCCAGCTTTCTTTTGATTTCCATTTGCATGGAATATCTTTTTCCACCCCCTCACTCTCAGTCTGTATGTGTCCCTAGGTCTGAAGTGGGTCTCTTGTAGACAGCCTGTATATGGGTCTTGTTTTTGTAACCATTCAGCAAGCCTGTGTCTTTTGGTTGGAGCATTTAATCCATTCACATTTAAGGTAATTATCGATATGTACGTTCCTATGATTATTTTCTTAATTGTTTTGGGGGTTTTTTTGTAGGTCCTTTTCTTCTCTTGTGTTTCCTACTTAAAGAAGTTCCTTTAGCATTTGTTGTAGAGCTGGTTTGGTGGTGCTGAATTCTCTTAGCTTTTGCTTGTCTGTAAAGCTTTTGATTTCTCCATCGAATCTGAATGAGATCCTTGCTGGGTAGAGTAATCTTGGTTGTACGTTCTTCCCTTTCATCACTTTAAGTATCTCATGACACTCCCTTCTGGCTTGTAGAGTTTCTGCTGAGAAATCAGCTGTTAACCTTCTGAGAGTTCCCTTGTATGTTATTTGCCATTTTTCCCTTGCTGCTTTCAATAATTTTTCTTTGTCTTTAATTTTTGCCAATTTGATTACTATGTGTCTCGGCGTGTTTCTCCTTGGGTTTATCCTGTATGGGACTCTCTGCACTTCCTGGACTTGGGTGGCTATTTCCTTTCCCATGTTAGGGAAGTTTTTGACTATAATCTCTTCAAATATTTTCTCAGGTCCTTTATCTCTCTCTTCTCCTTCTGGGACCCCTATAATGTGAATGTTGCTGCATTTAATGTTGTCCCAGAGGTCTCTTAGGCCGTCTTCATTTCTTTTCATTCTTTTTTCTTTATTCTGTTCCACAGCAGTGAATTCCACCATTCTGTCTTCAGGTCACTTATCCGTTCTTCTGCCTCAGTTATTCTGCTATTGATTCCTTCTGGTGTATTTTTCATTTCAGTTATTGTATGGTTCACCTCTTTTTGTTTGTTCTTTAATTCTTCTAGGTCTTTGTTAATCATTTCTTGCATCTTCTCGATCTTTGCCTCCATTCTTTTTCCGAGGTCCTGGATCATCTTCACTATCATTATTCTGAATTCTTTTTCCGGAAAGTTGCCTATCTCCACTTCCTTTAGTTGTTTTTCTGGGGTTTTATCTTGTTCCTTCATCTGGTACATAGCCTTCTGCCTTTTCATCTTGTCTATCTTTCTGTGAATGTGGTTTTTTTTCCACAGGCTGCAGGATTGTAGTTCTTCTTGCTTCTGCTGTCTGCCCTCTCTGGGGGGGTTCTTCTCTAGTGTATTCAGGCACTTGTGCCCCATCCAGATGGGCCCATGCTCACCAAGAATCACTTGCATTTTTTCACAAATATGGAAATGCCATTTATACTTTTTATTGTAATTATAGAATTTAATCGTATATTATGTAAACAAATGAAACATGAGAGCAAAAGAGAGTTGTTTCTATGGGAAATGTTTTAGAAACACTTGATAATGTTTAGCCACTAAAAGAATTGGTGTCAGTGAGGGTGTGGAACAGATGTGGTTCAAGCCCTGGCTCTGCCCCTTTCTAGCTGGTAATTTTGGACATTTTACTTTACCCCTGGAGGACAGTAACATGATAGTTGAGAGCAAGGACTCAGTCAACTATAAAAGACTAGAAGGATTTTATACTCAGAATCTGTACACTTGCTTCATAAGTCTCTTTAAGTTCTTAGCTTAGATTAGTTCCCTAACTGTAAGCTGTATGAGGGCATCAAATAGGTCTATTTTTCTTACCATACCTAATGAATAGCACAATGCCTGGCACATGACAGGTGCTCAGTAAATATTTCCTTAATGAAGGACATGTGTTAACGTTTTGGTGCATTTCCTTCCTGTGTTTTTTCTATGTGTGTTATATACATACATTATATTTTTTGAATATATTATATGTATTTTTGTTCTCTGTTTTTTTCCACTTAACCTGATTACATCCTAAAAATTTTCCTAAGTCACTAGAAATTCTTAAGGGAAAACTTTTGTGATTTGGAATGATAGCTGGTTCTCTGGGAATTATACACAATATATACCACCTGTCTCCCTTAACTTGAGTATTCTAAGACATCATGGGTGTGGTTAAAGGGATGCTGTGTCTGTGAATGGCATCCCTCATATGTGTTGCTGCAGAAAAGGGGCTGCAATAGAATAGAACTGTTCTATTGGCTAGAACAGCTTACAAAGAGCAGATTGGCTTACTCAGTCCTGAAGGCTACTTAGGAAGGTCACTGCCAGAGACCAGGAGACTAAATAATTCTTACCTCCTCAAATGACTCTCTCCTGTTTAGCTTCACAGAGGGGTTTACATGTACCAGAAACTTGACACGTCTAAAACTTTCTTATCCCTCTGTGTTACCCCGGGCATTTAAGAGCACCACCAGTCTCTTAGTCATTCAAGCTACAAACTTCAGGTTCCTCTTTGACTTGTCCCTGTCCCTCCACACTGGATAAGTCCTGCCAATGCAGTCTCTGAGAACTCTCTTGAATCCCCACCACCACCACCACCATTCTCTGTTAACCATGACCTTGTCCTCTCTCAGACCTTCATCACTGGGACTTTTGCAGTATCTTCTTCATTGGGTTGGTTACTTCCTGCCTCACCCACTTCTCATTCATTCTTTACATTCTAGTGAGTTTTTTCCTACTCAATGCAGATTGAATCATATTGTTTTTTAAATTTTCTGCTCAAAATCCTTTGAGGGTTTCCCTTGCCATGGAACAGAGTTCTAACTCTTTTTTTTTTTTTTTTTTTTTTTTTAAAGGAATTCCTTTATTTTTATTATTTATTTATTTATTTTTGGCTGAGTTGGGTCTTCGTTTCTGTGCAAGGGCTTTCTCTAGCTGCGGCAAGCGGGGGCCACTCTTCATCGCAGTGCGCGGGCCTCTCACTATCGCGGCCTCTCTTGTTGCGGAGCACAGGCTCCAGACGCGCAGGCTCAGTAGTTGTGGCTCACGGGCCTAGTTGCTCCGCGGCATGTGGGATCCTCCCAGACCAGGGCTCGAACCCGTGTCCCCTGCATTGGCAGGCAGATTCTCAACCACTGCGCCACCAGGGAAACCCCAGAGTTCTAACTCTTTACGTTCAGGGCATTTTACTCCAATTTATATTTCCACTCTATTTTTCTAATATAAAAATTCTAAAATAATTTTTTAAAAGGGCATTTTTTTATTACAGAAAGGCAGACATGGACCACCTTCTGCTCTGCCCCTTTCTAGGTGGTAATTTTGGCCATGTTACTTAACCCCTACAGAGCAGTAACATGATGAACTCAAGAGCCCCTCCACCCTGCTTCACCGCTTAGTGGTGGTAAGACCTTAGGCAAATGACTTAAACACTCTAGAACTCAGGTTCCTTTTCTCTGAAATGAGCTTTGCACCTGTACAGTTGAATTGTTTTGAAGAGTAAATGAACTAATGCATGTGTAGGTTTTAGAATAGCATCCAACACATGGTAAGTACTAGATAGGTGTTTGCTATTATCATGTGAGACCTGGTTTCCACATCTGTAAAATGGGGATAGTATTACCCATGTATCCCACAGGAGTATTTTATAATTGAATAAAATGATATGAGATCGTCTATGTGAAAACACCTAGAACAACCTCTGGAAGATGTTCAGTTCTCTCTCTTATCCAGACCTCAACTTAGAATTCAGTTCCACCTCTTGGGGTCTGCTATAGCCCTTTTTAAATGATGTTAATACAGCACCAATCACTCTGTATTATAATTATATAATTTTATATACAGGCATACCTCAGAGATATTGCGGGTTTGGTTCTAGACCACCATAGTACAGTGCAGTGCAGTGCAGTGATTATTGCAATAAAGTGAATCACAAGATTTTTATGGTTTCCCAGTGCAGATAAAAGTTGTGTTTCCACTAAACTGTAGTCTATTAAGAATGCAATAGCATTATGTCTTAAAAAACAATATACATATCTTAGTTAAAAATACAAAACAGAAAAACAATTAAAATAGTAACATCAAAGATCACTGATCACAGATCACCATAACGAAAATAATAATAATGTTGTGAGAATTACCAAATGTTTCACAGACACAAAGTAAGAAAATGCTCTTGGGAAAATGGTGCCGATAGACTTGTTCCCCGCAGGGTTGCCACAAAACTTCAATTTGTAAAAAACGCAGTATCTGCAAAACTCAATAAAACAAAGTGCAATAAAAGAAGGCATGCATATATATATTCTCTCTATGTAAAGAATATATATGTAGAGGAGGCTGTGTATCATTAATTTCCATATTACTAACTCATGACTCAATACCAGGCACAGAAGGATGAGGCAGTATAGGTAATGATTACAAATGCAGCCTCTTGAGTCAGACAAATGTAGGTCCAAATCTCAGCCATGCCTCTTGCTAGCTGTGTGTAGGATCTTGGACAGGTTACTTGCCTCTCTGCTGATACTACCCTCCATATAGGGCTGGTTGAGGACTGGGCAAAGTAATTGAACGTACAGCACAGTGACTTGACCCTAATAAGAACTAAATAAATCCTGTCTGGTCATAATAATTTATAGACATTTGTTAATTTTAATTATTATCTTAGGAATAGCATAGGTGTCAATACTCTAACTAAAAAAAATTTTTTTTTAATTCTTTTATATTATGACATTACATAGATGTGATCCGTGAATTTACCATTTAAGTTTCAATTACTGGCTTTTGCCTCTTCCAGAAAGTTGAGACAAGAGGTAAGTGCTGAAATGGGAAGCTCTGTAGTGAAGGGCACAGTGAGGAGAATCTTCCCTATTTTCCTTAATAGACAACAGAGAGAGGCCACCCATGTGATAAAGGAACAACCTTTCCTATAATTTCTTTGTTGAAATTGAAGAAACGAAATGAGCACTGACGGAGATGGGTGACGTCACCTTGTCATCTGCCATTCCTGAAGTACCACTTCCTCTTCGTGGGGGCATGAGGACCCAACACAGAAGTGCAGCTCAGTCACTCATGGAGGGGGTGTCAGCTCTTCAGAGGTTCACTTTTAATGGAAGGACGTCATTGCCAAACACCTGGCCCCCTGCTCTTGGGGGAGAAACAGACGTAAGATTAAGAAACACATGACACCAGCATAGGAGCGGTTACTTTTCAAATTATCCGAAAGGCCTGTTACATTATGTGCTCCCTCCATCACCCCCATACACATACGCTTCAATTCAATTCTACAAAAATAAATTCTGTGTGCCACATTCGTGCTAAGCATCATTCTGGATGCTGTGGGAAGTCGTGATGGGGCAAATGCGAAGATTTCTCTGATACAGTAATGCCCTCAAGAAAGTTTATGATCTAGTAGGAAAACAGAAGTATTCTAAAATCAAGCGTACTTTGTAAGATAATGCATAATAAACTAATGAAGGGTAAACAGAAGCCATGGACACTGAGAGGGGAGGGGTCGCCCAGGAAAAGGGAGTTAACATTTGTTAAGCAGCTATCGTGCAGCACATGTTGTGCTAGGAATTTTACATATATTATTTCCTCCACAGAAAAATCAAATGAGGTCAATATTATTAACTCTTTTACAACTGTCTGAGTTAAATCTCAGTGAGGTTAAGCTAACTCGTCCACACCATACAGTTAGCGTTAGTCGGGGTAGCATCCAGATCCAAGGCTGTTTGGTGCCAGAGTTTTGGCAGTCCCCTTTCTGCTAAAGAGGACAAGAGGTGGCTTTTGATTGGTGCTTGAAAAAAATTTCAACAGATAGAAAAAAATGGGGGAGAGGGAACAAGAAGAGATGGCTTTCACCTGAGAAAAGGGTGGTGTGTCATGAGAGAACTTAATAACCATGTTAGAAGCCCACCTGTCTCACCTGTCCCATCCAAAGCATCCATTCCGTCAAACAAATCATGCATACATTCTATGAGACAGGCGCGTCGTACTGGTTACAAAGAGATAGAGGTGCATAACACAGAAACCCATGACCTCACTCATGTCATGAGTCAAAATATACCCTGGGAAATGTGCAAACAATACATAGCACAGTCAATGCCAATGTGGCACTGGTGTGTTATCGCTCATGATTATTTTACCTAAAAAGAATGACAGACTGAGATGACATATCATGAAAAGGCACTGGACTGGGATTTGGAGGATCTGAGTCTAGTCTTGCCTCTGCTACTTCTCAACTTTGTGACTTTGGACAAGTCACATCCATTCCCTGGGCCTGAATTTCTTCATGGAAGGAGTAAAGGTTTAGTTTACATGGTTTTGAACGTCTTCCTTCCAGCTCAAAGCATACACTGAAAAGCTTTGCTAAATTTACTTTGCTCTAGCAGGTTCCTTCTTCTCTTTCAAGTTTTCTCCTCCATGTCTTCCCTAAGATGGCTGATGCTCCAGTTATTATAACCTCTCAGAGTGAAGGAGCAGAAGATGAGGAAGGGGAGGGGAGCCAAACATAAACTCTGTCTCTGAGAAGGAAGGTGCAGTTGGACACTGGCTCAAGGAGGTCAGCTGACTGTGGCTGGGAAACCCCAGACTGGAAGATCTCTACGGCCCCTTCAGCTCTGCCCATCTGTGTCTCCATGGATGGAAGTGACACTATGGGCCTACCTTATTCATCCAGCCACTAACTGTGCTTACAAAACGTGACTGGTTGACCACTCCTGGGTAAGATAGAAAAGCCACCATGTCATTGTGCTTCAGCCCAGTGGAGATGACAAAGGTGGAAAACAGATTCATGAGGCTAAATTTAAGCATTTATTTAAATTTAGGTCATTTATTATCACCGAATCTCCAATTCTTCCCCTTTCTGTGTTTATAATAAATGTCAACTTATTCTTGGACTGCTAAATACACAAACTAAATGATATCTTCCCAGGTACTCTTTTGGAAGGCTGGTTCCCTAGGAACCCTTGTGTGTTTGCATAGCATTCCACTCTTACCTTGGACACTAACTCTCTGTGTCATTTTAGACAAGCTACTAGCCTTGTAGTGCCAAGGTTTCCTCATGGTAAGATGAGGAAGTTTGGTTTCATTCATTAGCCTTGATTACCTCTTTTTCTTACCATTGACCCCACATTTTAAAACATTCTCACTCTCAAAAATTTACGTAAGTAACAATCTGGTTTTCCTAGTGCTTTCACTTGTCATAGCTTGTATACCATTTCTTTTTTTTAAAATTAATTTATTCATTTATTTATTTTTGGCTGTGTTGGGTCTTCGTTGCTGTGTGTGGGCTTTTCTCTAGTTGCGATGAGCAGGGGCTACTCTTCGTTGTGGTGCGCGGGCTTCTCATTGCGGTGGCTTCTCTTGTTGTGGAGCACGGACTCTAGGCTCGTGGGCTTCAGTAGTTGTGGCACACAGGCTTCAGTAGTTGTAGCTCGCAGGCTCTAGAGCGCAGGCTCAGTAGTTGTGGCACATGGGCATAGTTGCTCCACGGCATGTGGGATCTTCCCAGACCAGGGCTCGAACCCGTGTCCCCTGAATTGGCAGGTGGATTCTTAACCACTGCACCACCAGGGAAGTCCCTTGTATACCATTTCTAGTCAGAACTTCTGGTCGCAATGAAGTACCCAGTGTGACTACACTGAGATGATACGATTCCAGATGTCAGAGAAGAAACTTAGCTTTTGACCTCACCTGGGGAGCCTTACCACAGGAACACTGGTGATTTCTGGAAAGATGTTGAAAGGATGAAAAGAGCTGGGAGAACCAAATTGCCAAAAGCATAAACAGAGCTGGGTTTAGATCCTCATTTTACCCTTTGCTAGCTATGTGACTTTGGGAAAATTACTTAACCTCTCTGAACCTCATTATTCTCATTTATAAAATGGAGATAATCATGGAATTGTATCTACTCTGCCAACCTCACAAGTGTTTTTTTTCCCTATGAGTTTAAATAATACACTTGGAAATTTGTTCAAAACTGCAAAACCTGATACAAATATAAGTTGTTATTCCTAGTATTATAAATCTTCCAATTCCATATATTATTAGAATGTTTTATTGCAACTGACAGCTTTTCAGACTTAGATTCCACCATCCAGCTTGTTAGATATATGAGATGATTTGCCTCATCTTTTTCTTTCCCTCAGTCACAAGTGGTTCTTTTTTTAAAAAATTGTGGTAAGGTACATATAACATAAATTTACCATTTTAACTATTTTAAAGTATACAATTCAGGGGCATTTTGTATATTCATAATGTTGTAAAACCATAAACACTAGTTCCAGAACATTTTCATCACTCCACGAGAAACCCCATATCCATTAAACAGCCTCTTCCCATTATGCTTTCCCCTCCTCCTCCAGCCCCTGACAACCTCTAACCTGTTGTCTGTCTGTCTAGGTTTGCCTATTCTGGATATTTCATATAAATGGAATCATACAATATGTTGCCTTTTGTGTCTGGCTTCTTTCACTTAGTGTAATGTTTCCAAGCTTCATCCATGTTGTAGCATGTAACAGTACTTCATTTCTTTTTATGGCTGAATAATATCCCATTGTATGGATGGATATATCACACAAAGTGGTTTTTAACCTTCGAGTTGTTGCCTTCTTTGAGATGCTGACTATATACATAAATACACTTTTCTCCCCACACAATTGCATGCAATTTTAAGGCATTAACAGACACCCCTGGGCCTGTTCATGTATCCCAGATTGAGAACTCTTGCTCCGGTTGGTAAAATGAAGGGAGTCAAGAGGTACAAACTTCCAGTTATAGAATAAATAAGTCATGGGAATGTAATATACAGCATGGTGAATATAGTCAACAATATTGTATTGCGTATTTGAAAGTTGCCAAGAGAGTATATCTTAAAAGTTCTCATCACAAGCAAAAATTTTTGTAACTCTATATGGTGGTGGATGGGTAACTAGACTTATTGTGGTGATCATTTTGCAGTGTATACAAATATTGAGTCATTATACTGTATACCTGAAACTAACATAATATTATATGTCAATTCTACCTCAATTTAAAAAAAGAACTCTTGCTTGAGTAAGAGACCATTCTCTGAATCCTTCCATTCATTCGTTCATTTTGATCATTCATAATTACTAATTGAGTGTAAGGCACTTTTCTATGCTCTGGGGGAAACAAAAGTAATTAACAAAGCAGACAAGAATTTCCTTTACCATGGGGCTTACTTTCTAGCGGTGGGTGACAAGCAGTGAACAAATAAATCATATAGTTTATAAGAAGGTCATAAATGCTACGGGGAGAAACAAAGCCAGAGGAGAGGAAGGTAGGAAGTGCTGAGGAGGAGGCATTGCAATTTTAAATAGGATAGTATGGGAAACTTCACTGAGAAGGTGATCTTTGGATGAGTATTTGAAGGTGTGAGGAAGTAGCCATGGGTTCACTCTTACCTATAGGAAGACCTGATTACCATTTGCAGATGTCTTAGCAAAGAGGCCTAAGTAATGTTCCTGTTACCTATTACAGGGGCAATTCCATCTTTAAATTATCAAGTAAGAATTCACATGGATATGGATTTCCACAAGTTTTCCTTCCAAAAAGTCTAAAGTTTACTATGTTTCATGGTAATTTAGAGCGCAGGCTTGGGAGTCAGACTCCATCTTTGCCACAAAAAATCTCTACTCCTTTCCAGAAAGTCAGTTACCTCTCTTTACAGCCTTTTCATTCGTAAAATGGTAATACTGATCCTTTACATCTTATCCTTTTTACAACACCCTATTCAATGAAATAAGGTATCTAAAATACCTAGGACACTTCCTGGAGCATAAATTTTGCTCAGTAAAGGGTGGATAACTTTATTTGTTTATAGAACACTTGCTGATTGCTCTTCTCTCCTGCAGTAAAACACTTTTGCATGTTGCTTGACCATGGGGAAAAAAGGAAGTGTTCTGTTGCATGAGTTGTTTCAGTCAGAAAAAGAAGGAAGTGGGGCAGTGTATTACCGGGCTTGAAGAGAAAGAGCCCAACTATTTCAGCCCCACAGATTCAAACTGTTGATGTCTCACTCTCTGTCTCTATTTTAGGAATCCTTGTGGATTTTCCTGCGATTTGAGTTCCCTGTGTCTTGTTTTGGACTCAAAAGCAGAATCTCACTTATCCTACTCTCTCCCTTGATCATTCCAGGCCTCTCATTCAGAGACTCCTTCCCTGGACTTACTTTTCACCTCCTCCTCCCCAACCTAATTGCTCACCACCCTTTACGGTCGTTTACTTTTCTTCATAGCATTCAATACAGTTTTTTTTTTTTTTTTTTAATCCCCAGTACATAGAACAGAGCTTAGCACTAGCAGGCACTCAAGAAAATATTTATTGAATAGGGAAATTTATTCAAAATCTCAGAAGTTATGAATTTTGTTCTTGCTGCCCATTTGATGTTAAATGTGACTAAATGACTTACTTTGACCAGTGGACTGTGTGAGTGGAAGTGACAACAAGGGACGAGCTTGGGTAGAAGCTTAAAGAGCCAGTGCATGCTCTGTTACCTTCTCTTTCCTTGTGTCAGGGGACTGGCAATGTTTGAGAGAGTCGCTGCATTGTCACCCTGGGTCCCAGAGTGATAACCTTGAATAGAGCCCCTCCCGATTTCTCCTGATGGGCATGTAATATGAGCAAGAAACAAACCTTTGTTATTTTAAGCCACAGAGAATTGTGGGTTGTTTGTTACTGCAGCATAACCTAGACTATCCTTACTGATAAAAGTACCAGTGTTATAATTTAGTCTTATTATTCTCTCTCCCCAAGAGTGGGATCTGGGTATCATTTACCTTCAAATAAAAGACCCATGATTAGAAAAAAATGCATGTTGTATTATAATATTGTGTTAGGTCACATCTGACTTATTCAAAGACATCTACAGGACAACCCTTGGTCAGCTCCTATTTCACATGCATTTGAAATGGCACTGGAGAATGAGATTGAGTTTCAGAACTTAATCCCCTTCAAGGAGCAGAGGTCTCACCGTATGAGACAGCCCTCACCTAGCTCCAGACCCTATGCCATTTGTTCTTCCCCAGTTTCTGCTGCACTGACCAAGTGTGTGCTGCCTCTGATCCTTTTACTTCTTTTATGTTAATAGGATAAACAATTATCTTAATACTCAGTTTCAGATTAATTGAAGTTTTAGTGTAGTGGGGAAAATAAAACCCAAAAGATGTGTAAGCAGAGAATTTTGGTTTAAGTATATACTTACTAGCACTGTGATATTGGCTAAATTGCTTAGCTTTCCTGAGCTAATAAAATTGGGATGACAATGTGAGTCCATGATCTTTCCAACCAAAATTCTTGGGGTAAGATGTATCTTAGAATCCTGAATTTTTCAGAATTTTTAGAAAGGTAATATGTTGTATATGTTACATAGATTAACACAAACCCAGCAGGACCTGCTCAACCCCCCAAAAGCAATCATATTAATATTTATGCAACAAAATATATCGATATTTAAGTAAATAGCATAAAGACTATGAATAGGCTCATTTTAGCTAAAATCAGGCTTTGTCGTCATATGAGTTTCCCCAAACTTTTGGTATTTAGAGTTTTTAAAAAATTATGGATAATGTGTTGTGGACCTGTACCTATTTTTCATGTTGTTTTAAGGAATAGATTTTAAAAAGTGTATAAAAAGGACATTGTGTACAATATCACCATAAAATGAGAATTGTTATGTCCTCACAGCACAGAACGGTAGTTCATTCAACAACATTCAACAATAAAAATAATATTCAATGAGCATCTACTGTGTGCTTGTCATTATTCTAGGTGCTGGTACGGATGTCATTAATGAATCAAGGATCATTTCTTCCATTCAGCCTTTCCCAGAGGAAGTACATGTTTCTATGCAATTCTTTCTCAAATGTGTGGGTGCATAGAGTCAGTCTTTTGATAGTTTCTTAGGCTTATTAAAACACTTCATTATTGGGGGCTTTAAAAATATGTCAGATAAATTAAATTTTCTACTTTTCAGAACAACTTAGCCCTAGAAGGTCTTCTGGTGAGTCACGTTCTGAGCGGGGAAATCTGGCATTGAGGCATAATTAACATTCTGGGTTGCCCCCAGTTTCTATGGAGATGAATGTAGCCCCTCAGGGGAGGAGTGATGGATGTGTAACCTCCAAGATAGCTAACTGACAGGTAAGAAATTTTCCTTTCTCAGATGCATTAATTATTCACATTCATTATGCATCAAACACTGTGAGTTTCCATTTAGAAATTGGACCAAATAGTTAGAGAAATTGCCCCCTCTCCATCCCCTGTAATCAAATCCTTCCAGGGACTGCTGAGCATCTGAGTAGGTCTGCTGTTTGGTCTAGTTTAACAGCAAATGTTTGTCTATTGTCTCTGGGACATGGAATAAAGATTAAACACCTTGTTGACTGCAGTAGCAAAAACTTTTGGGGCTCTCAACTTTCACAGTCCCTGATATTTTCTTATTATCATTTCCTCCTTCTAGAATGTAAGCTTGGTAAGCACCCAGACCTTGCCTGTCTTGTTCATTACTGTGTTCTTAGCCCCTCGGACAGGATATAAACACTTGATAAGTATTTATTAAATGAGAGAATGAGTGAGTGAAGTTTAGGTCTGGGGATGGCAGAACCCATCAGAGTAACTGCAAATGTGAACTGTAATATGGGCGATCCAGCCTTAGTTCTTTGAGAAAGCTTGCTGTCCACATCCTCCTCTCTGTGGCTAAATGATAACCTACAGTGAGGCATAGAGAGAAGGCAGTTGGGGCAATACCCTCAGCCCATTCCAGGAGAGGTACTCCTTGGCACATCCTTTAAATCCTTTCTTATTGAGAACACTGCCTTTTAATCAATTTACTTGAACCTAGACCAGTTCTTTGCCTGAAGTGTATCCCAGAACCATGGTCAATCAAGAACTATGGGTTAACTCCATGGGCCAGGCTGTGAAACCCTGCACAGTGCCTAGTCCCAGTGTCCAGCCTTGGCTCAAGGTCAATTTTTCAAGAACTAGTTCACAAAAAAAGAATTGCTAAAGGCTGATTTGTCAATGACTAATTTTCCAAAAACATGTTTTCTATGATCAGCTTATAAAGTGGATAGCCACTGGCACTCGACGGGATGGTTTCAAAGTCCTTGAGTTTTTCGATGGTGTCTTTTTGTTCCAAATTACTGTTAGTTTCATCAGAGCCATTTATCTATGGCAAGTCAAGGTTTCTTGCTTTGTAGATTTTCTGTTCTTTGGATCTGTGGCTTTTGGGTATATTTCAAATCAGGCATTGTACATGTCTTAAATGTTAAAGATAGTATAGAAGATAGAGCAGGTGTTTGCTGTCTAAATCCAGTTTACTGCCTAAATACTTGCTGACCTGTTCAAACAAATGAATATTTTGATTGGGTTTTGAGCATGAGAGACATGCCTCAGGATCTGAATTACTGAATGCTTAAGAAACTGAAGTTCAGTTCCCCTGAACTCAAAGGGCCAAGTGGCCGAGGAGAAACAGTTGCAGGAAAGCTAAAAACGAATTGTGCTTTGTAATGGCATCTCCTTTCATTCATTCATTAATTGGGCATGTATTGAGTCCTTTTTTAGTTCCAGGCTTTATTCTAGACACTTGGAATAAGAGAAAAAATAACACATGGTTCCCTAATTTAGAGACTGGTCTGCTATTTGGGAATCTCTTGGTGAGATGTAGGGCTCATTGTGTTGAAATCATTTGACATTAAAAAAAATGTTTGTGGTTATTCTTTTAATCCATTCTATCTTCTACTTTAACAGGTATAACTTAAGTGTCTTAACCTCACTGAATTAGATCTTCATGGCCTATCTTAATTCTCATGAAAGTGGCCTTTCTCATCTTATAAATGCTGACTGTATTGTTAGAGACTTCAGTTTTATCCCCTTAGCCTCCTTTTGCCCTCCCTTGCCCTGATAGCCCTGTCCTTTCAGAGGCCACATGATCTGAAGACCAGTGTTCAAGTCCTGCTCTTTCACTTATCAACTGTGAATTTAGCAAATCATTTGACCTTTGGAAGCTCAGACTTTGCATCTGTTAAGTGGGCTAATTAAGATTCACGGTGTTATTGCAAATATAATGGAGCTAAGTGGACTTTGTAAGCAATATAGCATTAACGTGAGAGACTGAAATAGATTAGTGCAAGTCAGCTTCTAATGCATTAAATAAGGAAAACACCACAGGGACACAGAGGAGAAAGCAATGAGGGAGATCAACAAGGTTTTACAAAGCAGGTATGGTGGACTGGGCCTGAGATTAGGGGCTCTCTAGGTGAAAAAGATCATTCCAGGAAGAAGAAACAAACTCTCGGAGGCACCAAAAGCTTCCTGTGTTTTTGGCGACTAGTGAACAAGAGTAACTGTAGATTAGGTGCGATGTCATAGGTGTTAATAAATTAGGTCCAGACCAGTTCTGTGCACCACATTAAAGAGTTTGAGCTTTCTTTAAGGAGCCACTGAAAAGTTTCATTCTACGACAATTTCTAGAGTGAGTCACTATGTGCCAAGCACTGTTTAAGCACTTGTGAAACATCAGAAGAATAATAAAAAGAACATCCATGTACCCAATTTAAGAAATAGCTTAGGGACTTCCCTCGTGGCGCAGCAGTTAAGAATCTGCCTGCCAATTCAGGGAACATGGGTTTGAGCCCTGGTCCAGGAAGATCCCACATGCCGCGGAGCAACTAAGCCCATGCACCACAACTACTGAGCCTGCGCTCTAGAGCTCGCGAGCCACAACTACTGAGCTCACGTGCCACAACTACTGAAGCCCATGCGCCTAGAGCCCGTGCTTCACAACAAGAGAAGCCACCGCAATGAGAAGCCCCCTCACCACAACGAAGAGTAGCCCCCATTCACCACAACTAGAGGAAGCCAGCACGCAGCAACGAAGACCCAACACAGCCAAAAAAAAGAAAAAGAAATAGCTTAAAAAATTACCAATCCTTATGAAACTGTCTGGGTTCCCCTCCTCAAAAGAATTTGCCTAATTCCCCAAGAGTAACTCAAACTCTAAATTTTGCGTTTGTCATTTCCTCATTTTTCATTACAGTTTTATTCATATGTGAGGAAACAGCCTCAATAAATATTTGCTGGATAGATGAATGAAAATACATATCCCTGTGTGGGTGGTCTCGCGTGTCCTTTCTTGCAGATATTGCTTCTATTTCTGTTATCATTGTTATTCCAGTGCTCTTAACCAGTCTTTATTCCTCAGGTTTCTTGATTTACATGCCATTGTGTGTTTTTATCAGATAGTTGTATTTACTATCAAAACAACTTTATACAAATTACGCTCAGAACCCCTTTTCTTTAACATAGCAACTACTTATAATTCCTATCTCTTTTTCCCATCTTTATCCACATGTAATTGGAGTTATTATAATTGTAAATGTTGTGTTTTTTGCTTGAGCTTTTCACTTTGCATTATTCTGTAGTTTCTGTATTCCTAGATAGTCTTTGTGTTGATTATTTTTATGACTTCCCAAATAGTCTATCAAGCAAATATATTATAATTTGCTTTATCATAATTAAATTGCTGGATATTCAGGTGGCTTTCAATTTTAAACTATTATAAGTAACATTGCTGTGAAAGCCTTTTTACTTATAAGATTTTTTTTCTTCTTTTGAATTATTTCCTTAGGATACAGTTTCATGAATGAGAATACTCAGTCAAAAGCATGATTAATTTTGTGGTTCTTGTCACCTGGGGGGCTTGCTTTATATAAGAAAATTGCTTATTTTTCTGATTGTAAAAGTAATTCATGCTCATAACAACTGGAAGATACAAAAATGTATAAATAGAAAAACAAAAATTTCCCCTAATCTTATTCCACAAAGATTACTATCACTAACATTAAAATATTTTTTAATCCATCATTAACATTTTCTTCAACTTTTACAATATTGGTATCATATATCGTTTTGTATCCTACTTTTTGAACTTGATCATCAGCTTTTCCCATGTCGCTGAATATTTTTCAAAGAAGTGATATTTTTTATTTTTTTAATTTTTTTTAATTTTTTTTTATTTTTTAATTATTTTATTAGTATCTTTATTTTAGCTTTTTTTTTTCACACACACACACTGTATTTTATTTTTACAAGAGATAAATAGACTGACACCAAGCATTGTACATGGATGACCACAACAAAAGCAACAATGATTACAATTACCAAACATGAAACACACTCATACTATGTCATAATATTGACATTCAGTCCAGTAATCCTCCACTGCAACAGCTCCTTTACTTTGCAGTGAAAATTGATTTGTATATTCTTTGCCTCTGAGTCCTTGTGGGATTTTTTTTTTTTTTAATTCAGACAGAAAGTCACAAAAATTATACTCATCCTCATCAGTTCACTCAGTCCCATGTAATTAATTTTTTTTTTTCATCTTGATCTTCTGTTAGCACTTTTATGAGTTCATCAGTTTTTCATTAGAGTTCTGAAAATGCTTATTCATTCAGTTCAGCAGTACAGTCAGTTACCAGAAACCTGTACTTGTCAGAGTCTTTTCCATGAATTTCTTGAAGATGAAACCCTTTTATAGGAACATATTTGCAAAATCATCAGAGTACACCCAGAACTGTCTGTAAATGACAAAAGACTTAAAAATGACCACGGTTAAAGATTTGATGAAAGTTCATAATAATGCAGTTGACAAGAAAATTAGTTATTTCTGAGATATACATTTTAAAGTAATAACTAGGATTATTACTTATAACATTATACCAGAACATATAAGATTTTTAGAAATTTCATGTAATGTCTGAAACATTTATATTAACATATTTCCATACATATTTCCATACAAATACAAATATAAGATTTTTAGAAATTTCATGTAATGTCTGAAACATTTATATTAACATATTTCCATACAAATAACCCAATGAAAGTTTAGTATTAGTTGTTTTGTTTGTTTTTTTATACTGCAGGTTCTTATTAGGCATCAATTTTATACACATCAGTGTATACATGTCAATCCCAATCGCCCAATTCGGCACACCACCATCCCCACCCCACCGCAGTTTTCCCCCCTTGGTGTCCATATGTCCATTCTCTACATCTGTGTCTCAACTTCTGCCCTGCAAACTGGCTCATCTGTACCATTTTTCTAGGTTCCACATACATGCATTAATATACGATATTTGTTTTTCTCTTTCTGACTTACTTCACTCTGTATGACAGTCTCTAGATCCATCCACGTCTCAACAAATGACTCAATTTCGTTCCTTTTTATGGCTGAGTAATATTCCATTATATATATGTACCACAACTTCTTTATCCATTCGTCTGTTGATGGGCATTTAGGTTGCTTCCATGACCTGGCTATTGTAAATAGTGCTGCAATGAACATTCGGGTGCATGTGTCTTTTTGAATTACGGTTTTCTCTGGGTATATGCCCAGTAGTGGGATTGCTGGGTCATATGGTAATTCTATTTTTAGTTTTTTAAGGAACCTCCATATTGTTCTCCATAGTGGCTGTATCAATTTACATTCCCACCAACAGTGCAAGAGGTTTCTCTTTTCTCCACACCCTCTCCAGCATTTATTGTTTGTAGATTTTTTGATGATGGCCATTGTGACCGGTGTGAGGTGATACCTCATTGTAGTTTTGATTTGCATTTCTCTAATAATTAGTGATGTTGAGCATCTTTTCATGTGCTTCGTGGCCGTCTGTATGTCTTCTTTGGAGAAATGTCTATTTAGGTCTTCTGCCCATTTTTGGATTGGGGTGTTTGTTTCTTTAATATTGAGCTGAATGAGCTGTTTATATATTTTGGAGATTAATCCTTTGCCCATTGATTCATTTGCAAATATTTTCTCCCATTCTGAGGGTTGTCTTTTCGTCTTGTTTATGGTTTCCTTTGCTGTGCAAAAGCTTTGAAGTTTCATTAGGTCCCACTTGTTTATTTTTGTTTTTATTTCCATTACTCTAGGAGGTGGATCAAAAAAGATCTTGCTGTGATTTATGTCAAAGAGTGTTCTTCCTATGTTTTCCTCTAAGAGTTTTAGTGTCCAGTCTTATATTTAGGTCTCGAATCCATTTTGAGTTTATTTTTGTGTATGGTGTTAGGGAGTATTCTAATTTCATTCTTTTACATGTAGCTGTCCAGTTTTCCCAGCACCACTTATTGAAGAGACTGTCTTTTCTCCATTGTATATCTTTGCCTCCTTTGTCATAGATTAGTTGACCATAGGTGCATGGGTTAATCTCTGGGCTTTCTATCTTGTTCCATTGATCTATGTTTCTGTTTTTGTGCCAGTACCATATTGTCTTGATTACTGTAGCTTTGTAGTATAGTCTGAAGTCAGGGAGTCTGATTCCTCCAGCTCCATTATTTTCCCTCAAGACTGCTTTGGCTATTCGGGGTCTTTTGTGTCTCCATACAAATTTTAAGATGATTTGTTCTAGCTCCGTAAAAAATGCCATTGGTAATTTGATAGGGATTGCATTGAATCTGTAGATTGCTTTGGGTAGTATACTCATTTTCACAATGTAGATTCTTCCAATCCAAGAACATGGTATATCTCTCTATCTGTTTGTATCATCTTTAATTTCTTTCATCAGTGTCTTATAGTTTTCTGCATACAGGTCTTTTGTCTCCCTAGGTAGGTTTATTCCTAGGTATTTTATTCTTTTTGTTGCAATGGTAAATGGGAGTGTTTCCATAATTTCTCTTTCAGATTTTTCATCATTAGTGTATAGGAATGCAAGAGATTTCTGTGCATTAATTTTGTATCCTGCAACTTTACCATATTCATTAATTAGCTCTAGCAGTTTTCTGGTGGCAGTTTTAGGATTCTCTATGTATAGTATCATGTCATCCGCAAACAGTGACAATTTTACTTCTTCTCAAAGAAGTGATATTTTTTAATGGCCACATAATACTGTGTTGTGTGGCCAGCTATTAGTCCCTTCTTACTGGCCTTTTTACTGGCATAAATAATGCTGTAAATGAACATCCTGTTATTAACCTTCATGAGAATTCTGATTGTTCTCATGGGACAAATGTTTGGAGGTCAAGTGCTAGATGAAGAATACAAATATTGTCAGTTTTTGATCCATGCAAAACTCATGCATCTTGACTTCTGATATTCCTTTGCCACTCTGTGTTGCTGCTGTAACAAATCACCACAATTTAATGGCTAAACAAATGCAAATTTATTATCTTATAGTTCTGGGAGTCAGAAGTCCAAAATGGGTCTCATTGGGTTAAAATGAAAGTATCAGCAGGGCTGCTCTTCCTAGACAGAGGTTCTGGGAAGGATTCGTTTCCTTGCCTTTTCTTGCTTCTAGAGGTTGCCCGCATTCTCTGGCTTATGACCCCTTCTTTGGTTTTCAAAGACAGTAATGTTTGGCCAAATCCTTACACTACCATCTCTCTGGCTCTCTCTCTTCTACCTCCTTTTTCCACTCTTAAGGACCTCTGTGATTCCTTTGGGCCTGGCTGGACAATCCAGGATAATCTCCTTATTTTAGAGTCAGCTGATTAGCAACCTGAATGCCATCTGCAGCCTTAATTCCCCCTCTGTCATGTAACCTAATATATTTACAGGTTCTGGGGATGAGGTTATGAACATCTTTGTGGGTGGGGGCATTATTCTGCCTACCACTCATTTCTCCCTTTGGGTATTGTCATTCTCTTTCCCATTGCTTTGTTTTAGTCAGGAGTCAGTTCAACCAGAATTTAACAGAAAGCCAAAAGTTTTTTGGTCCTTAACTATGTGTAAGACACTTTACCAGATACAAAGCCCTAAAAGAACTTTTTTCTCTGTTGGAGGAAACAGTTACTTACGCAAGGACCTTAGTTCAAGGCAGAGTATGATTAGTGACAAAACAGTAGTTCCATGTAACTCGAAGGAACACAGACGACAGCAATTAATTTTTACTTAGGAAAGCTTCCTGGAGGAAGTGGCATTTGAATGGAAAATTTAACAATGTCTAGAATTCTTTTAGATAGAGATGAGGAATGGCATTTTAGACAGAAGGATCAGAATGACTAAAGGCACAGAAGTGAGGAATCAAAGAATGTGTTCAGAGACTGGTGATTAGTCTAGAAGGGTGTTGTCTGATAGAACTTTCTATGATGATGGATATGTTCTATATCTGTACTGTTCAACATGGTAGCCACTAGCTACATGTGGCCATTGGGCACTTTAAATGTGGCCAATACTCCTGAGGAATTGGATCTTTAATTTAATTTTAATCAATTTAAATTGAAATAGCCACATGTGGCTAGAGGCTACCATATTGGACAACACAGATCTAGAGTGAATGGAGCAAGGGATCTTTGGGGGATAGGGTTTTTGGAAGAATGCACTGGAATATTTATTGAGGCCACATAACAGAGGGCCTTGAAAAACATGCACTAGGTAATGGGGAGTCACTAAAATGTTTTGAGCAGGAGAGGGACATGATCACAACTATGTTAGAGCTAAGATACTATTCTGATGGCCTTTGGAGGATGGGAAGGATGGAAGTTTAAAGCCAGTTGATAACAGGACTGATATATGAGTCCTCTTAAGTTCTACATATTTCCTAGTCAATGTTAACATTTTAGGGTGACTTTGTTTATGTCCATACTCTGGGCACTGGTATGTAGATATCCAAGGATACCTGGGTTGCCTCTCCTATTGGATTCTCAGCACTGTTGGATACTTCCTATATCTTCTATGTAAAACTCTGTTATGATCCGATTTAGAATTTTCCTGGCATTTTTCTTCCTTTTCTTTGAAATTTTAACTTAAAGCAAGTGATTGTTAGGGCTGTGAGGGCATAGTCCATGTTATTCACTGTTGTATCTCTAGCTCCTTGAAGGATACTTGACACAGCTTAACCGCTCAGTAATTATTATATGAACTAATGTTTTATCAGGTTGATGAAGAATCTTGTGGTTTTGATAGGATTCCCTTGTACCTTTCCAAAAGCTCATTATCAACCAGATAATGAGAGTTATTATCAGAGTTAGGTCCTGAACACCTAACTCTTCACCCCTCTTATGTATCTAAATGTCCACCTCCTATAGTTGCTTGTCTTTCATGGTTACACATTTTAACTGGAAGAAGACGTGGGCCCTCTAGTCTTCCAGTTTTTATCCAGCACTTAAAAGTGACAGGAGAAATATCCATGGTCTTTTCGATACTTTGTGCATCTATAGACATGCATAGTGGTCGGTGAGCCTAGGAAGCCTGGTCATCTCTGTGACAACTCGTGACTGGGTATTCCTCACACCCTGTCCATCCAGGCCACCTCTATACCCCTTACCAGAGACAAGTCAACTGGTAATAGAATACTTCCTCCAGGCAGCTATAACTGATTTCTTTGCACTACTAATACTTAAGAATCCTTGTTTTATCAAGCAATTGACCACTCATTTTGGCAGTGTTTTGTAACTCTTGTTTTGTTTCCTATGTATATATCTTGTTCTTTCTTCTCTCCTCACTGTAGTATAAGTGCCTTAAACACAAGTGTACAAATAAACAAAGACCACCCCAGCCAAATGAGAAGAAGAAAAGCTATTTATTCAGAGTTTGCAATAACAAGGGAGTCAGCCGCCATCACTTGGGTTTAGCAGAGATTCAAAGGCAGGCAGGGGAGTGGAAAAGCTTTATAGTGGAAAAAAGAAAAGGCTTGAAGCATGTCCTGATTGGAGGCTGTTGGCACGGGAAAGCTGGAGGAGGGCTAACTAGGGGTGGGGCTAGTAGGACATATTTGGCTTTTTCTGGTTGATCCTAAGTTGGAAGTCAGAACAAAAATTAGGGAAGCTGTCAGTTATCAATCAGTTCCTGCCACTTGGGGCTGATTGCTACAGGAGTTGTTGTTTGACTTCCTAGTCTGATGGCTGCAGATTGTGGGTCAGAGTTCTATCTATATTTGTGGTCTGGCCGTTGTCCATTTGTATATTCAGTTTCTCACAGGAACCATGTCTTATGCTTCTTTTACACCTGGCCTTCTTCCATGATCTTCTTATCCTCCAATGTTTGTCACATGCTCAGGTACAAAACAGGTGCATGGTAAACATTTGGTTGAATGATGTCGCAGCACATCAGGTAATGAGTACTGAGCTATGAGTTCTGTTGTTGTTACTTTCTGGCTTGGGCGAGTCACTCAGTTCTACTCCAGTGTATTCCATTCCATTCACATTTATAGTGTCCTTGTGATATGTCAGGCCCTAGGAAACATGCTGATGGCACAAAGAAGAGTGATACAACATTCCTGTTCTCAATCCTCAAAATATACCTCTCTAAACTTAAGGTTTCATTTATAAAATGGTGACAGTAATCACATGGAGTTGTTGTGAGGGAAAGATCAGATAAAGTACATGAAAGCATGCAGTAAATTGTAAAGAGCTATAAAATGTGAGGAATTTTTGCTATTTTAAATGATTAACAATTGTTTCCCTGAAAACACAAAGTAACTCCAGAAAATGATGCATCTTGATAAACTTTTCCTTCATCTTCTCTAAGTATAATTTATGATACAACCACACCATTTACAGAAAACCTCTGCATTTCTTTTTCGAGATGTTTACTGAGGAATCTGGGGTATAATTATTATACTTCTGTCTTTTTAGAGGGTAATACACTTTCAAAAGCCTGTTTAAAGGATTTCTAGTTGCCAAGCTGTCCTGTGAACCGGCCAATACGATTTCTTGAATCATCGCCCAGTGCGGACCCAATCTATATTTGGAATTTCATGCCATCTTGAAGGAACATCATCCAGTGCCAGGGTCTTCTCTGAGCTAATTGGGCTTTGGCAGTGATGTCATTCCATAGTGGGCGTTTGTCAAGACTATGGCAATGATAACTCAAATCTCGTTTTCAGCAGTGTGTGCCCATGTGTGCAAAGAGGCTGCTCCCCTCCCTTACATGCAATTACTCCTCCTGCTGAAGTTTCACTTCTGGTCTCTTTCTGAAGATGGGAGATCAGTAGGCTATTTACACTCCATGGCTATAAGCATTCCTCTCCTTCTATTCTGTGTACAACTATTTCTCCGGTCATTAATATGGCTTAAAATAAAATCAGGGAGAGCAGTAACCTTATCAAAGCAGTAAACTTATCAAACTTTTGATAGGTAAGAAACAGTCATCGAACCACAGAGGGAAGTGTCTCCTAGGGTTAAACATTATAGGCATTGGAATTAAGCAGCTGTGTTTTGAATGGCTGCCCAGCCACTTTTAGCTGTATATGTTGGACAAGTTTGTTAATCTATATGAGCCTCAGTTTCCTCAACTGTAAGATGAGGATGATAGTTTTTGCCTCATGGGGTTGTGGATTAAACGTAACCAGATTTATGACTATTCCCCTATGTCTGCTGACTTTCTGACCTCAGATTCTCTTTCTAGCCTGTCAAATAATCCTCATGTCCCAAGAACATTGGGGGATAAGGAAGAATTTTCTGGTGATTTCCCAGGAGAGATGGGAAATCCCACAGTCCCCAAGATTCCTCCAGAACACTGTCTTCAGCCTCTTCTCTATGATTTCTGAACAATTCAGTTCTGCCCCAAACTTGCACACAATTACACAGTCCAGAGTCATCTTGCTACTCAGCAGTTCAAAAGCCCTGCCATTAAGTGAACATCTGACTGTTTATCAGAAGAAAATTTTAGCACTCATCTGTTGTTACTTCAGTATGTCTTTTGGGGTCTCATCTCTCACTCAAATTGTCCATCAAAATATTGCTTACAATTATATTCAAGTTTTCTCTCTGAGACGTGTCCCAAGGGGGGATATAAAAACAACTTCCCTCAGGGTTGGGAGTTTGGGATTAGAAGATGAAAATTACTATATATAGGATGGATAAACAGCAAGGTCCTATTGTACTGCACAGGGAACTATATTCAATATCCTGCAATAAACCATAATGGAAAAGAATATGAAAGAGAATATATATATGTTTATGGAATCACTTTGCTGTACAGCAGAAACTAACACAACATTGTAAATCAACTATACTTCAATAAAATTAAAAAAACAAAATGAACAACTTCCTTCATTTCACTACATTGTTTTTATATAACACACATAAAACACTTAGCACAATGCCTGCACAGAGTAGTACTCAACAAACTAAAGTTTGTTTTTTAGACAAAGTGAAAGCAATATAGTGAGATAACATAGTTTTGATATATGTGGAACAACTGCTCGATTTAAGAATTTGTGTCTTCTATTTGTCCCTTAATTAGTAACATTAGAAAAGGTATTAGCAACCCTAAGCCAGAGATGCCCAATGCCTGAAAGGCATCAAGGGTGTGTCACCTCAGGTTCAAACTCCCATCTGGAGACCTGGCACATCCCCACACAGATGGCTAAGTAAGCTGCTGTCATCTTTTCCTCCTTATACGGAGAGGCTAAATGATATTCTTGTCTGGTTTAGTTGAGAAGTCTCTTTCTGGTTATAGTAAGTCTGTTTGAACTTCTTCCTACCCCAGCATGGTTTGTCAGCTATTCTGCTGGCCTGGTGGTTTTTTACCCATTTAGCTACAGAGAATGTTGCTCTGGGTCAGACACTTAGCCAAAGGCTGGGGAGGTAGGGGAGAAAGCACCATTCTCAGATGAACCCAACTATAAGTCACAAGGAGTGGTCAGCTGTATAACACCCGAGGCACTGAGTGTTCAAAGCGGGGCAGGATGGCAGGGATTTATGGAGTAGGGAGCCAGGGAATGTGTCAAGAGCTCTGACATTTGATGTGGGCCTTGAGGAGTAAGTAGGGATTTTGCTAGGCCACAAAGCAAATGCTGACAACAATTCTAGACTTTTTGGGTGTGCCAGCCAGAATCAAAGTGAGAACTCCAAGAGGGAAAGGAAACTCAAGGGACAGAATTAAGGGCCTTTATTATATCATCTCTTTCCATATAGAGACCCAGCTCAAGTACCGGAGGGCTTTTTACTTCCCTTTAATAGGGATGACCATTCCCTTAAAAATGAGGGCTCTTTTCCTCCTTATATGGAGAGGTTAAATGACTTGTCCAAGTTTGTATATTTTGTAGGTAACAAACAAAGCCTAAATCCAACGCCTGTCCAAGGCCTAGCCCCTAATTTGTGGCCAATAATCAATATTTATTGCGTGAACAATGAATGAATGAATGAATAAGCCCAGTTCTCCTGACTGCCATAAAGTATAATTTCTGCTCCTTGGCACTTGTTTTTGTTGTTTGGTGCACTACTAGCTGCTTATTATCACCATCCGCAGAGGAATCCCATGGGATATACCTTGAGGCCTTTGTGAGTCCTCAGATTCATGAAAGCATCTATAACATATATTTTTTCTTAATATGAGAACTTTACACAGGGCAGGGAGTCCACCAAACAGTTTTAAAAATTGATTTCTATTCTTTTTACCTTCAGTCTCACTACCTTTCCATCTCTCCTGCTCATAGCCATCAGGAGCTTGGCCTAGTTGTACCTTGAACCACACCCCTCATATGCTTTCCATGTGGCCTTTTTATGGTTGAAGGCCTAAATTGCTCCCCAGCCCAGGGTTAGAAGCTCCAACCTGCCTTCTCATCCTTATCTTTCACTTATTTATTCTTGCATTCATTCAACAAATATTTATTGAGTACTTCTTAAGAATCAGACCCTGTGCTGGGTGCTGAAGATACAGGGGTGAAGAGGAAAGGCACACAGTTTCACTTCATGGAGCTGACTATCTAGTGGAAGAAACAGTAATAAATGAAAGTTATATCATGTAATGGTTTATATTATGTAATGGTAGTTTTGCTAAGTGCCACAAAAGGGAAGTATAGAATGGTGAGGTTGTTCAGCAGGGGAATCTAATCTATTTGGGAGGGTCAGGACCAGCTTCCCTGAGGGACTGCATTTAGGGGAATAGGAAATGGCTCAGCAAAGAGATAGGAGAGGATACTCCTGGCAGGGGGCAGAGCACGGGTAAAGGCCCTGAGGTAGGACAGAACTTGGCTTTGCGTGGAGATTTAGAAAGGTTCGAGTGGCTGTAATGGCTTGGCCCACAACAGCTTGCAATGCTACCTTTTGTGAGAGCAAAATCCAAAGTCCTTATTCTAGTGAACAAGGCCCTACATGGTCCAGAGCCCTACTATAGCTCAGATCTCATTTCCTCACCCTTCCCCTCTCCTGCCAACCTCATTTTGCTATTCTCAAAATGGCAAACATAGTTCACTTTCGGGGCACCTGCATTTTTTCTCCCTTCTACCTATGACACCATCATACCAGTTATCTTCACAGCTCACTCCTTCATTCCATGTGAGTTTCTGCTAAATGTTATCCCATCAAAGTGGCCTTCTCTGATCACTCTTCCTATAACAGTGACCCTCCACCACTCTCAGTCCCATTACTCTGCATGTTCTTCATCACACTTACCACCATGTGGCATATAATTTTTACTTGTTAATGAACTGTATCTCTCCATTACCTTGTAGGGGTCATGAATGAAGCTGTCTTCTTGATTGCTGTATCCTCAGCACCTAGAGCAAAACCTGACTAATAGTTGGCACTCAATAAACATATATTAAAAACAGTTGAATGGGAAAAGTGATTCAAGACCAGACTGGAGAGAAAGCCAAGAGCCAGACCCTGGGGCACATACCATGTACTTTCATGCCCAGAGCGGCCTTGTTCATGCTTTTCCCTCCACTTGCAGTGCTCTTCTCCACCCCTTTCCATCACCATCTCCACCAATGGAAGTGCCATTGACATAGCCCATTGCCGGAACTTCCACATAGCATTTATTTAATTCCTCTTTGGATTCTGGTGAGTGAGGTATATGTTTGACTCCTGTCCCCAGTGCAGCATAGAGCATGACCCAGAGTAGGTACTCAGAAAAATCTTTGCTTAATTGGGTGGCAGGAGGGCAATAATCCAGGAGAGCTAATAATCCAGGTTAAGGATCCTAATAAGGTCAGGGAGCTGAGCCAAAGTCATGACTGGATTTGAAGGAGCATATAGTTAAGAGCATGAACTCAGAGCTTAGTTTCCTGGGTTTTGAATCTGGCTCTGTCAATTACGAGTGACTTTTTGTCTGTAAAGGCCTCAGTTTTTCTATCTTTAAAATGGGCATAAAGAGTACCTCTGTCATAAAATCATTATGAAATTTACATTAATCACTATATTACACTATTCAAAATAGTGCAAGAAACATAATGAATACTATATACATGTATTGTTTAAAAAAAAATAAGAAGCCTAGGATGTTGTTTATGGGCAGGAAACCTCAAAGTCCAGGGAAGGCCTGAACTTGGCAGAGAGCATTTGGAGATGCACTTGGGAACCTGGGTAGGGCACTAGGAGAAGGAGATCTTGGGAGCCAAAGCCCAATCCCAGCCGGTGCTTCAGCCCATTTTACAGAAAGCGAGACTGAGTTCAGGAAGCACCTTAACTTCACGCCCACCACAGCACAGGAATGTTGATAACTCAAGTGGCTCCCAGAGTAATGCTCCCTGTGCTGTTTCCTCACAATTTATCTGTGTAATACAATAACTGGCATCCCAGATGGTGGTTTATTATGTATTTTATTATTTATTTCCTTCCTTGTTTCTCAGAGCAGTTGAGGTAGTTTATAGGAAGCAACAGAATGTAAACCATGGATTAAAAACAGTATTAGGGGGACTTCCCTGGTGGTCCAGTGGCTAAGACTCTGCGCTCCCAACGCAGAGGGCACGGGTTCAATCCCTGGTCAGGGAACTAGATCCCACACGCATGTTGCAACTAGGAGTTCACATGCCACAACTGAAGATCTCACATGCCGCAACAAAGATCCCGCATGCCACAACTAAGACCCAGCACAGCCAAAATAAATAAATAAATAAATATTAAACAAACAAACAAACAAACAGTATTAGGTCTAGGAAAGGTATACATTAAAATAAGAGGCCAGCATGGTGGTAAGGTAGGATAGGAGAGAGCACTGATGGCAGACTAATACAAGGGTCTACACTGTTGTTATTTTCATGTGCAAATTAAGTTCTGAGCTTCCCAATGGCAAAAGTGAAAAGACACACATGGTTAGTTACATAGAAGAGAAAACCAAAGTGTTTTCCTAGTTCTTATCCCTAAAAGAAATTTCTCATTTGTTCCAGGCTCTTTAGGAATGACACTGAACGCTGATGTTTCCATTCTTATGCCCTAGGGCTATTTTGGCCCATGAGTTGGCCAGATTTCTTCCCTAAGGTGGTTATAACTTCTGAATTTGCTTGAAAAATCTTAGATCCTCATTCTGACTCTGCTATGATTATGGGCTTCCCCTAATCAGCCAAGAACTACATTTGTGATTCAACCTCTTAGAATGTCATGGTTCTTAAAGACCTTAAAGGTCATAAGGTCTAACATCCCCATCCCACTCACCTTCTGATGTTTGAATCTTCTTTGCAACAACTCCATCAAGTGGCCATCCAGCTTTTTCTTGAATGCTTCCAGTGACAGGGAGCTTATTACCTTCAAGGACCTCTCATTCCATCTGTCCATGAAGTTTCCTGTTCTATTGAGTTGACATCTGAATCCTAGCCATACTTATTGAAAGAGACATTTCATCACTGAGGAAAGAAATCAAGTCAAATTGGCCAGCAGGAAGCAACTCTGGGAATCCTAAGCTTCATTAGAAGTAGACTTTTGTTCAAATAAAGTGTTAAAATTAAAGCTGTATATATCTGAGTGGGGCCAATTGGCATAAACTCATCACAGCATATGGTGTGCTTCCTTTTATATGCACGTTTAGCAGCTAGTGGGTACCAAACCTCGCACAGCTCCCAATTGCTAGCACTAATGAAGGATCTGTTTGCTTTGGGGGATAAAGATGGTATCACTGATTCACAGTTGTTTTTCCAGGAGTGATGAACATATTTCACTTCCCCATCTACACTCTCTTGCGTGGTCCTTTCTTGGCCTCACTGCCACTGCCCTACTTCAGACCTCATTGTCTCTTGCCAGAACTGTTCACTTGTCTCTAACTGGCCTCCCTGCCTCAAGTCTGGCCCTTTCTGGCCTAAGATCACACCACCAGAGAGGTCTTCATCAAGCATGGATTTGCCATATCACTTTCAGCTTGAAATCCTCAGTGGCTCCTGTTAGCTTCAGCATGGAGTCCAAGCTTCTTGGCATGTAGGATGGGCAGGGCAGGGTTGGGGATTACTTGTGGCCATGAATAGGACAAAGATAACTGTCCCTCATTCAGGGACAGTTGAGACCCCAAAGTAGTGTAAGGCCTTCTGGAACAATAGCTCACATTCATATAGCTTCACAACAGTCACAGTCTAGTCACTGACAAAAATTAATTTCATCCCTAGTTAACAGAGGAAGAAACAGAGCTTCTCTCAACACTACTCCTACTAGTGCTACTATTACTGTTAACAATAGTGAATGGTTTTATAGCACTATCAGTGTGCCAGGTTCTGTTTCTAAGCACTTTATTTCATTTAATCCTCATAACAAGGTAATTGCATGACCCTGAAAGTGAGCACCTCCTTAAGTTTGTGCCCTGCTGCCTCCCCCTCCTTGCCCTAGCCCCAGCTCTGGCAGGACTCGTGTGTCAATGACACAGGAGCAGAATTTGGGGGTACCCAGTAGGGGGATCTCAGACAGAAAGTCTGGTCCTAGCAGAGGTCCAGCCTCACTGCTGGCACCGGGATCAGAAGGACCAGCCTAGACTTTTGTAGTCAGGGTTGGAGAGCCAGGAGGCCATGACTACAGTGGGCAGCATGGTGAAGAAAAAGACCGCAGGGCCCGGAGCCAGGTTCCCGTGTGTGTGTGCCACCGGTGGGAGCTCGTGTGCAGTATTTCCTTTCTGGACCTCAGTTTCCTCCTCTGCACAATCAGAGTGTTCAGATCCCCGTCTCCTTCCCAGGTTCAGTGGGATGATGGCAGTGAAGGTGTCTGATGGACAGTAAAGTACCGACACAGCATGGGGTGGGGAGACGATAGCCAAGTGGGTATGAGGAGCCTGGGAGGGTCAAGCTTATCCCCACACACCTTCCCCTTTCTGGGGAAGACTTCATATCTCAATAAGGTGGATGAAACAACTCAGCCTGATGAAGGCAGCTGTGCTTCATGCCCACTATTAAGAGAATAGCTCCTATCCTACCATCCCAGCCCATAGACAGCCGGAAGCCAGGAACAGCATGGCCTTCAAATCCCAGCCCCAGCTCTGCCCTCGTG
Source organism: Balaenoptera ricei (assembly GCF_028023285.1). Taxonomy (NCBI): domain Eukaryota; kingdom Metazoa; phylum Chordata; class Mammalia; order Artiodactyla; family Balaenopteridae; genus Balaenoptera; species Balaenoptera ricei. The sequence goes on along the minus strand of NC_082644.1, from coordinate 90,621,277 downwards.
CTGAGCACCTCCTCCAGCTCAGGCACAACGAAATGTCTCCTTCTTCCTTATAAACCCAGGGCTCTGTCCCCACCAGCCTACCCCATCACCCACACTTCCCCTGGGTCTGAAAACATGCCACTGCCTCAAGACTTGGAGGCCCACCTTAGGAAGTGTGAGATCCATGTTGATAACTAGCTAGGAGGCTAATTGAAAATATTTTGGAGTTTGCATGTTAGCTCTGTCAAATCAAGTAAAAAATCATTCTTATCTACTGCAACCAGCAGTTATGCAAATCTGCCAATGGCATTAATTAAAGGACTTCCTTACTTCTCAGAGCATTTATCATAAATGAGGAACAGGAACATTCAGGGGCCCATTTCATTCTCTCCCGCAGACACAGCCCCATCTGAATTAATGTCGTATGCAGAGAATCTGCCCTGGAGGGCGGGGTGGAGTTGGATTCCTTATGGGCAGATATTTGAGTTCTGTATTTGTGCAGCACTGTATGTTTACCAGGTGTCAGCTTAGATGGAACGGGCCATCCCTCAAGTGAATCTTCACACTTCTCACATCATCTCTTGAGATTTCCAGCCTCATCTTGACCCCGTGTGGTGGGCAGAGTGGATGCCCTCTACAGAACAATTTTACATCCACTATCCTTTTTGATCTTCACACAGCTCTGTGATTTTGGTTGTTGTTCTTGTTGCTATTATTCCTGTGTTGTAGATGAGAAAATTTGGACTTCCTTGCTGTAAAACAGGGGTGACCAAAATTATTGTAAAGGGCCAGATAGTAAATATTTTAGGCTTTGCAGTCTGTGAGGTCTCCGTCATGATTCTCAGCTCTGCCACTGTAGCATGAAAACAGAAATAGACACTGAATAAACAAGCAGACATGGCTGTGTCCCAGTAAAACTTTATTTACAAAAGCAGGTGGTGGGTCTTGGTTTCTTGATCTCTGCTATAAAGCACTGACATTGTGGCAGGGAAAAGATACCTTTGGTAAATAGAGAACCTTAATGAGGGGATTTGTTTTTATCTCAATAAACTTTACTGAGCGTCCACTATATGTCCAGCACTGTGAAGGATACCTATGTAAATCATAGATAAATCAAGGAGTGCATGGTATGGCAGGAGAAATATCTATATGAATTCACACCATAATCATTTAAGGCCCAGAGTTCTCAGGACCGTTAGAGGAAGCAGATGAGACTCAGAATTCAGAACATCTGGAACATCAAGGAGCTTTCTGGAGGAGGTTATATGCTAGCTGGGCTTTGAAGAACAACTAGGATGAAACGTGAAGCCTTGTCCATGGGCGCATACTTGGTGAAGGGTCAGTGTGACCGCGTTTCCCCTCCTCACTCTGCTCCTCCCACCAATAGAGACCAGGTATGTTCACAGTCAGTGCCCAAGCGAGGGCCCTTGTAGGGCAGGTATGGTGGTGAAAGGGGACCTGGGCTCAGGATGGTGCTCAAGGCATATATACGGAAAAACAGATCCAAATTAGGCCATGCAAGAGCCAGTTGGAGTGAAACAGGTAGTTATGGGCCTCAGAGAAAGAGAAGTTGGGGTGAAAGGCATCTCATGGCACTGAGTCACAGGGAGGGAGCTATGGCTGCTTGGAACCTTAGGTTGCAAGTTATGATGCTGTGGCTACAACCCCTGACTCCCCGTCTTGGGCCGGGGGAGTTCCCCACACCAACTACAATAAGCATGACCTCACTTTGGGCTAGTGCCTGTGATGCTTTGCGATCACAAGGCACCTTCACAACCATTATCTGTTTATCTTTGCAACAAATCCTATGCGGTTACTACTATCATCCCCATTTTACAAGTAGAGAAACCAAGGCTCAGAATAATGCACTGCTGTGCCCAAGAATTTGAAGCTAGATCTGTGTGACCTCGAAGCCAGTGCTCTTCTCACTGCTCTCTACTGCCCCATCGTACATGTGCCGGGAGAGAGAGATAGAAGATAAGAGAATAAGCAAATATAGATCAGAATCCTAATCAAGAAAGGCCACTCTAGTGGACTTAAGGCTCAAAAGAGTACTATGGGAGGGAGACAAATTCCCACCTGATCAGCAGCTCTGCGTTCCTATGAAATGTGCTTTTATTCTTGCCCAGTTGGGTGGAGGGACTAAGTGATTCAGCTCCAGGCTGTCTCCTTAAAGTCTCAGAGCATATCCCCACCCATGTGGCTGCTAGCTGGTGGGTCTGGGGGTGCTTCTGGGCTCTACTTGCTTCTTGCTTCTTGCTTTTACTCTCAGCCTGGTCTCTCTGGCTTCTAGGTCTTTCCAGCCAGCACCTTTAGATTAATTATTTCTTCAGCACCTTTAGATTAATTATTTCTTTGGGCGGTTTTTTAGGATTCGACATCCACATCCAGGCCCCCGTGTCTATCCAGCGGACTGTGTGCCTAGGTCTCACATGCATGTCGAGCCCCCGATGTCTATTTTTAACCTCATCTCTAATCAGGGTTATGCACACAGTCTCAGCGAGACACTGCCAAGCCTGAGAGAAGACTCTCATCGTACAACTGAAAATTGCATCTCTTTATGAGACCAAAGCCCTGATGGTATAATAAATAAATTGATAATTTCTATGATTGCCTTTGAAGAGTAAACAAACATGCATTGCATTGTGCATGCAGTTTAAAAGCCATAATTTTTAAAAAGGAAATATTTCAGAGGTACCATGGTTTATTTGGCCCTGTTTTTGCATTTCTGTCTTTTTATTTAAAGCACCAAAAGCCTCAAACACGGAAATGCCCAGGATTTCTCTTGACCCCTGAGGAGCCCTGGTGTTCCAACAGCCCGGTTTTCTGGGAAAAGGGATCAGGTGGAGAATCCTGCCCCTCGCCTCTGTCCCGATCTTGGTTAACAGAACAGCTCTCAGCTCAGTCTCCCAAGTTAGGGCCCCCTCTTCAGTGAGCGCTTCTGCCCACACTGCCACTGCCTTCATCTGGTCGTCTTCATCCTTCTCTTGGACTGTTATTTAAACATTCTGGAATGTGATCTTTCTGTTACCAGTTTCTTCCCATGCACTCCAGTTTCCACACTGCTCTTAGAGTGATTGCTATATAAAGCAAATCTAATCATGGCTGGAAAACCTCAGTACCTTGGTTTTACTCCCAGCTTAGTTGGGGAGGGGTTTCTTTGCTGCTGTCATCGCCCAAGGTGACTTCTCTCACATAGGAACTCGGGTGGGGAGGTGGGGAAGGTGGGGTGGTGCAAGACACAGCGCCCCTCCAGTCCCAGAGAACAGAGGCACCTAAGGCCTTCACCAGACCCGGGGTTCCCCTCCCCAGCCTGCCCCACCAGCCTTCACCAGACCCGTCAGCCGGACAGTGGACAATGGTGTCATTCTATGAGGTTCTTTCCCAGATCTAAGAAGGGACATACAGTATCAAGACACAAAATCTGGATACTGATTCCTTGTTCTTTTACGCCACACAGGGGGCCTCAAGTCCTCCTGGACGATGTCTCCTTTCCACTGATGGGTTCCTGTCTCTGTGGAGTCCCCTTTCCCCACATGCTCTCCTCTGTGGCGTGGTGCCCTCACTGCACACCTCTGCCCAACAACCTCCTCCACCTCTCTCTGATCTCACAAATTTGAGTGACACCTCAGGTTTCAGCAGGTCCCAGAGTGAGAGGTAAGGGTAGCTCTGGTCCCCTGGGTGATTGCGAGTCCACAGTTCCAGTTCAGATCATCTTTGCTGAGAGTGGTGGCTGATTTCTTTATGCTTACCTACCAGGCAGATGTGCCTCACCCAGGCAGCAGTGGGTTTTTGATCTGTTTTTAAAATGAGTCCACCCCATTTGAAGTCCTATAGAGGAAAGGATTTTCCCTTCCATTAGCATATTTTGGCCTTGCCTCTTTTAGAAACCTAGGTGTCCTCACTGTTATGTCTGGTTTTGACTAACAGGCCTTGGCTTTCCTTGTAAAGAAGCCAGGCTAGCTGTAAGTGGCTGCTTTCTTTGCTACCCAGGAAGGAGAGCATGGCTCAGGTCCACATCTGATAGAAAAGGGTAACAGAAGGGTCACTGGGCACCCAGAAAAACATCCTGAACGCCTGCCACAATGAACTTCTGTCTGTCTGTATTAGGTTCCTAGGGCTGCTGAGGCAAATTATCACAAACTTGGTGGCTTAAAAGAACAGAAATATACTCTTTCATACCTTTAGAAACTAGAAGTCTGAAGTCAAGGTTGAAAGGCCCGTGCTTCCTTTGAAGGCTCTAGGAGAGAATCCGTCCCTGCCTCTTCTAGCTTCCATGGCTCTGCAGTGGTGGCATCCCTCCCATCTCTGCCTCCATCCTCGCCTCGCCTTTGTGGGTCTTTCCCCTCTCTCCTGTCTCCAATCTCCCTCTGCCTTTCTCTCACAAGGATACTTGTCATAATAATCCAGGATGAAGTCATTTCAAGATCCTTAATTGCATCAGCAAAGACCCCTTTTCCAAATGAGATCACATTCACAGGTTCCAGGTGTGAGGATACAGACATATTCTTTGGGGGCCACCGTTCACCCACTGCACCATCCCAAGGCATACGAAGTCCTTTCACAATTGTGCCTTCACATAGGTTTTCTTCCCTCTACTTTTGATGTCCTTCACCATCCTCCCACCTGTCTGCCACCCCCATGCTTTCCTCACTCTGTAAACGCATTTGCACCTTAAGGTAAGAGCTCAGACATCCCTTGTGCATAAAACCTTCCCCTCCAGGAAGTACTGTCATGTGTCCTTTCATCTAGGACCCTGTAGCATGTGCTCACTAGCCTGGAAGGCATCTGCCAGCCCCAGTCTGGGCTGTGAGTGCCGTGCCAGGCAGGAGTGAGTCACCCCACTGAAACCTCTGCTCTCAAGGTCACCAGGGATTTCCATTTTGCTAAAGCCACTGATCACTTCTCTTCCTTTTTTTTTTTTTTTTTTCTTAAACTAAACTTCTTAGCAACACTTGACACAGTTAATTGCTCCCTCCTTCTTGATCACTTTATTTTCCTGGGTCTTTGTGTGGCATTCCCCTTGTTTTCCTCCCACCTCACTGGCCACCCTCTCTTACTGTCCTTTGCTGGTCCTCCTCCACTGCTAGACCTCTGGATATTGGAGTGCCTTAGGGCTCTGCTGTTCCCTCTTTTTATGCTTTCTCCCCAGGAATTTCACTGCTGCAAGTAACAAGGATATATGCCAATGACACTTACATTTATGTTTCCCCCAGACTGTCTGTTTACCTCTGGATTTGTGTATCCCGCTATTGACTTGATACTTTCACTTGAATGTCTAGTGGACATTTTACATGTAACACAGACAAAGCAAAACACTTGTTTTTCTCCCACCTTTGTTCCCTTCTTGCCCCCACTCAAAATGGCACCACCATCCACTCAGTTGCTCAAACCCCAAAACACAGAGTCATCGTTGATTATGTTTTTCCTGTGTCCCGTGTCAAATCAATCAGAAAGTGCTATGAGATCTACCTCCAAGCTATGTCTTGAGCCTACCTGTGTATTTGCTTTTCTACCACTACTGTCCCAGCCCCTCTTCTCTTGCCTCAACTCCCACTACTCTCCCTTTACTTGTATCTTCCAGCCTCCTGGGCCTTCTTTGTGTTCTGCAAACAACCATGTTCATTTCTACCTTTTGGATTTCCTCCTTCCTTTGTCTGGAATGCTATTCTCTTAGATCTTGGCATAATTTCCTTCTTGTCTCTAAGGCCTTGGTTCAAATGTGACTTACCACCAAAGTATCACTCCACCCATGTCACTTTCTATCCCAAGACTTATTTTGATTTCTTTCTATTACTAAGTTATCTGATTAATCTTGTTTATCTGTTTACTTGATTAACATTGTCTCCTCTCTCTAGACAAACACAGATACTTGCTTGCCTTGATCACTCACCATACCTAGGTAAGTGCCTGGCACCTAATAGCAACTGAATATGTTCTTGTGGAATAAATGAGTGTATGTTTTAGAAAAATCACTCTGGAGACAATTTGGAGAACAGACTTGACAGGAAGAAATCTGTGCTTTAGAAAATTCTCTCTGGCTAGAGTATGCAATGTGGATTGGACTTAGAAACCCCACAGTCGCTTGGAACACCAAACCTTGTAGGATGTTTGGTGAGGTGAATTCAGTATGATTATAGCCTAGAAATGAATTGGAAGATTTCTTCATTGATTCTGACAAGTGGGCTTCTTTCCCTGCACTGTTGCCTTTGAGTAGTGAAAATGCGATTAAAATAGACCTCCATATTTGGGTTGCTGACACCACAAGTGTGTGAAAGTGGAATTAGATACTTTTCCCGTGGCAGCTCCTGACCCCAAAACCATGGAGAATTGCTGTGGGGACAGAGTTCTCTGAGAGTGTCATCTGGCAACAAAGATGCAAGGGGAATGAGGCTGTAGTGGGTATGGTTCACTCCTTGAGTCAGAGGTCCTTTTGGCTGGCCTAGTGGTGGATAATGTGGGGACAATTCTTTTCTTCCCATCTCTTCACTACTGCACAAAGGAGCACACAGAGCTTCACAGAAAAGGGGTTAGCCAGGCTCCGTAACTCTAGGATTCTTCTTTCTCTCTTTATCCCAGAGCCTGAGTCCTCTTGCACTCTTTTCAAAGCACAGTGGAAATAGAAAGGATGCTTAGAAAAGTGAATAAAAAGAAAACAGAATAGAAATCTCCTAAACCTGTTAAATTCTTCCCCTGAATCTCTTGCAGAATTTATATTCAGTAAAAATATTATTTTTCAGGGCAAATAAAAGCCATCCCAATGGCAATTGTTCCCTCTTCCCCGCTCCCCCACTTGTTTTTTTGGTAGATTTTATGGAGTGATTTGAACTCATAGGGCCTCTCTTTCATTGTGCAGACTGCGAAATTGTAAACCTCGTAATCGGGAGGGCTGGGTGATCTGAGTGGGTAAACCAGATTCGAGGAGCTGGCACAGTCCCCGTGAATCCGCATGGACGCTGAGCTTTGCCAGTCTGCATGGGCAGTCCCCGTTCTAAAAGGCATATGATGTTCTACTTGGCAGCACAATACAGCAGAAAAGTGTGGAGTTAGAAGGAGGAAATCTGGACTGTGGTCCTCACTACTTGGATGACCTTGGGCAAGCTATGTAGGTTTTCTGAGTCTAAGCTTTCATGTCATGAAGTGGGAGTAATAATATGTTCTTCCCCTATGTACAATGCCATGCTGAGAGTTAAATATATATGTGAGTGTGCTTAGGGAACTGGGAAGACCTCTGTGTATCTTAGTCATTATTTTCTAGTTTGTCAAATCAGAGTCTTAATCTAGAATGGATAAATCTATTCACAGTGAATGTTCATTCATTAGACAGACTGATTGATGATGAGTTGGGATTCTGGATTCAGACCAGAAGACAGAAATAAACCTACTCTTGATGATATTTTAGAGCCTCTCCAATCCAATATGACTTAATTTACACATTTAGTATAGAGCTTGAGTATTAGATAGGGCTAAAAATGAGATTTAGTGAGAAAAGATGGTTTTATCCATACAACATGCACTCAAAAATTTTTTGGGGTGCAGATAAAATGTTTATAACGGTGCTTGGCACATGTCAAGTGCTCAATACATTCCCACTGTTATTACCGTTGTTGCTCTTGTTGCTGTTTGCCAGGTCCTAGGCTGAGCTTTGGGGTTGCAAATATGCAAAGCCATGGTCTCTGCCCTCTAGCATCTCTGAGTCTAGTGCGGGAGATTGAGTTGACAATTATAGGAAAATGAAGCAAGTGGGGGCAGTCAGAGACTGATTCAAGTCAGCCTGTCTATATTTGAAATTCTGTTTCGTTATTTATTAGCTAGGTGAACTAGCTAAGTGCAAGTGACTTAACATTTCAGGCTTTATTTCCTTCATCTGTAAAAAGGGAGAATAATAGCACGATTTTAAGGGATTGCTGAATGAGTGAAATTAGATAATTAATCATTCATTTATTTATAAACTATTTATTGAGTGTTGAGGTTGGCTGAATATTGGCACCCCCAGAGGTATCCATGTCCTTATCCCCAGAACCTGTGAATATGTTAGGTTGTGTGGCAAAAGGGAAGTGATGTTGCAGACGGAATTAAGGTTGCTAATCAGCTGACCTTAAAATAGGAAAATTATCCTGGATTAATGGGATGGGCCAAGTGTAGTCACAAAAGTCCTTAGAATTGGAAGAAGGAGGCAGGAGGTGGAGTGGGGGGCAGGCAGGAATGAGTCAGAGACAGATTTGAAGATGCTTTGCTGCTGACTTTGAAGATGAAGAAACAGGGCCACAAACCAAGGAATACAGGAATCCTCTAGAAACTGGAAAAAGCAAGGAAATATATTTTCCCCTAGAGCCTCCAGAATGCACCCAGTCTACACCTTGATTTTAGCCCAGTGAGATCCATTTCAAACTTCTGACCTCCAGAGCTGCACAATAATAAATTTGTGTTGTTTAAGCCACTAGGTTTGTGGTACTTTATTACAGCCACAAGAGGAAACTGATACAAACATCTACCATATGCCACCAGACTCTGTTCTCGGTGCTGGGGCTAAGCAGTCGCCAGTGCACACAGACACACGTACCCCCAGTATTTGGAGCTTAAATTCTAGAATAATAAATAAATAGACAAATAAATATGGGTCGGAGGCTGAGACATGCTATGAAGAAAAATTAAAGCAGGGTCAGGGAGCCAGAGAATAAAGGGGATATTATTTTGCATACGAGTGGTCAGAGGGCCTTCGTAATGAGATAGCATTTGAACAGACATCTGGATTAAATGAGGGCTTGACCCAGGTGGATATCTGGGGGGAAGAGTAACCTTGGGTGAAGCAGCTCCTTTCTGAGGGCCATTCCCAAAGAGGGATGCAACTCTGAGACTTCAGCAGCCAGAACCCCCAGCAGCTGGGGAACAAATGCCTCAGTCCTGAAGGGAGACCTGATTAGTGCATCACAGAATCCATGACAGGAGCCTGTTACAATAGGCTGGCCAAGAAGTGATGATAATTTGTATGGGGAGAATTCGAGGAGGGAAGGTGAGAAATAATCTTTTTCTTATTGAATTATAATTGACATACAATATTATATTAGTTTCAGTTGTGCTACATAGTGATGCAATATTTTTATACATTACAAAATGATCAAGATGATAAGTCTAGTTACAATGCTAACGTACAAAGTTGTTACAATGTTATTGACTATATTCCCTATGCAGTACATTATATTCCCTGTGATTTATTTATTTTATAACTAGGAGTTTGTACCTCTTTTTTTTTTTTTAATTTATTTATTTTTATTTTTGACTGCGTTGGGTCTTAGTTGCTACACGCGGGCTTTCTCTCTAGTTGCGGCGAGCGGGGGCTACTCTTCGTTGTGGTGCACGGGCTTCTCATTGCTGTGGCTTCTCTTGTTGTGGAGCATGGGCTCTAAGCACGTGGGCTTCAGTAGTTGTGGTGCGTGAGCTCAGTAGTTGTGGCTCCCGGGCTCTAGAGCACAGGCTCAGTAGTTGTGAGGCGTGGGCTTAGGTGCTCTGCGACATGTGGGATCTTCCTGGACCAGGGCTCGAACCCGTGTCCCCTGCATTGGCAGGCAGATTCTCAACCACTGCGCCACCAGGGAAGCCCGGAAGTTTGTACCTCTTAATCCCTGCCACCTATTTAGCCTGTCCCCCCACCCCCTCCCCTGTGGTAACTACCAGTTTGTTCTCTGTATCTATGAGTCTGTTTCTGTTTTGTTTTGTTTGTTCATTTGTTTGGTTTTTTAGAGTCCACATATAAAGGAAATTACACAGTGTTTGTCTTTCTCTGTTTGCCTTATTTCACTTTGCATAATACCATGAAGGTCCATCCATGTTGTTGCAAATGGCAAGATTCATTCTTTTTTATGGCTGAGGAATATGTTCTTTATCCATTCATCTATCAATGGACACTTAGGTTGCTTCTATATCGTGGCAATTGTAAATAGTGCTGCAATGAACATAGGGGTGTATATATATATTTTAAATTAATGTTTCCATTTTCTTCAGAAAAATACCCAGAATTAGAATTGAGAAATAATCATTTTAATGCAGAGCTCACAGGATTTGCAAATGGATTTCCTGGAATGGAAAGAGAAATTGTCAAAGGTTGACTTCGAGCAAGTGGAATAGGGTTGCTAAAATGGGGGAAAACGAACTAGGGACAAGTTTGGGGGAGAACAATCAAGAGTTTAGTTTTAGGTATAAATCTGAGATGCATTAGCATCTTCAAGTAAGGAAATGTTGAGTTCATTGGCGAGATCAGGCCTGGAGACCTGATTGTGAGAAGGCCGTGGAACTGACCTCAGTCACTTCAGGTAGTGGATATAGGCAAAGAAGAGAGCCAAGATTGAGTCCAGGGGCACTCCACCAGTGAAAGATTGGAAAGATGAGAGAAGGCTCCAGCAAAAGCACAAGGCCTGGCATGTGGTGAGTGCCTAGTGTAAGGTGGCTAGCTGCTATGGTCTCAATTGTTTCCCTCAAAATCCATATGTTGAAGCCCTAACCACCCTTCCCCCGAGTGACTGCATTTGTAGATAGGGCTTTCAGGAGGTAATTAAGGTTAAATGAAGTCATAGGAGTGGGGCCCTGAACTGACAGGATTGGTGGACTTATAAGAAGAGGAGGAGAGAGAGCTATCTCTCTCTTTCTGCCATGTGAGGACACAGCTAGAAGGTGGCCATCAGCAAGCCAGGAAGAGGGTTCTCACCAGGAACTGAATTGGCTAGCACGTTGATCTTGGACTTCCAGCCTCCAGAACTGTGAGAAAATACATTTCTGTTGTTTAAACCCCCCAGTCTGTGGCATTGTGTTACGGCAGCCCAAGTGTCTGACTGAGACACTAGCCATGGAGGTTTGAGAACAGGCAGAGGTGACTTAGGCCAGAAAGCACTGGGAGAGCTGGGAGGACATGCTCTGCTCCTAACCTCCTGACTGACCCACATTCATCAGTGTCCCTCTTTGGGCCTCAGTTTCCTCTTCCGTAAACTAAGGGCTCCTTTCAGTTCCAGCATTCTACAAACTATGATTTAGAAATAGAATTGTTAGAAGACAGGTAATACTGCATTTATGTGGATTTTGAAAAAATATTTTTTAATTTTATCTTTTATTGGGGTAAAGTATACATAACATAAAATTTACCATTTTAACCACTATCCATCCCTGGGACTTCTTCATATTCCCAACTGAAACTCCGTACCCCTTAAACAATAGTTATTCCCCTCCTCCTCCCAACCCCTGGCAGCCACCACATTACTTTCTGTCTCTATGAATTTGACTGCTCAAGGTAACTCATATAAGTGGGATCATACAGTATTTTTGTCCTTTTGTGTCTGGCTTATTTCCCTTAGTATAATGTCTTCAAGGTTCATCCATGTTGTAACCTGTGTCAGAATTTCATTCCTTTTTAAGGTTAAATAATATTAGTCATGTGGATTTGAAATCATAAGACCTGTGCCCAAATTCCAACTCTTCTACTTACGAGCTCATGTGACCTTGAGTGTGCCCTCTGTTTCTCATTTCCTCATCCTTAAATAGTGAAAATAGTACCTACCCCACAGATGTGTTGGGTGGTGAATTTGATATAATGGATGTGAAACCACTTTAGAAAGATTATGATGCTACGGCTATTTTTAGCTGTAAGAGGCCACTAGGTTGGCTGCCAGGGGTGATTTTTTTCTCTTGGTCACTCTAATGACATCTTTCCAAGCAATTCCTTGGCCCGGCTGCGCAGCTGATCCAGTTCACTTATCATGGCAGTCAAATAAATGGACTTGGTTGTTTTCCTGTCAGCTTCTTGATGTGTCACATCAGCACAGCCAAAGATAAGGAGCCTCTGTCTCTGACCCAGACGCTTTGGACCTGGGTGCTTCCATTGTAAGCCAGGGAAAGTATAACCCCGATGGCTGGAGAAAACCCTCCTCCCCTTGGCTTTTTGTTACATTCTACAGCAACATCAGGCTCCCTGTTTCTGGGCCTGACTCCATGAGGTCATTCCACCCTAGAAAGGGTGGGAAGATGGATTAGAGGGAAGTGAGATGAGGCAGCACAGCCTGGGAGTCTGGGGGCTGAGGGCCAGGCTGGATCTCCTACGGACTAGCTGTGGGACCAAGCGCAACGCACTTTCCCTTTCTGGGTTGGTTACCCTCCTCTGTGTGGTAAGGGGTGGGACTTGAGGACCTCCAAGGTCATTTTCAGCTCTGGCCTTCCGTGAATGATGAATGATATGTGAATTACCGTTCCACTTTCTGTCAGTGACTCTAGATCTTTCCTTCACCCCCACTATTCATGTACTTGTCCCCAAGAGCTACTCACTTCAGGTTCAGACTTAAACTTGATCCTTACTCCTAGCACTGAGCCTATCTCTTCCCTCCTCCCTCTTCACTTTGATTCCTTTCTGGTCCAATTTTCTGCTGTCTAGAGGAGCTGACTTCAGAAACATCTGCTTTCCTAATGCATGCTGAAAGATTAATGGCAGATTATGGCTTCAGTTCTCATTTCACTTGCATTTTAGGAGAGGAGCAATACTTCAACCTCAAAAGAACGGCCCTCTCACAACAGAGTCTAGACACAGAGTGGGGAGACATGCTCAAAAAGTAAACAGGGGGCCATATTATGTAGACTTCCAAAGAGAAGTGAAGAGGTTTGGACTTCATCCAGTGGCAGTGGGGAGCCACTGAGGGTTTTTGAGCTGTATCTGAGCTATATCTTCAAGTGATCATTCAGGCAACTTTTTGAAGACTGGATTAAAGTGGGAAGAGAACAGAGGCAGGCAAGAGAGTGAATCCCAGATCCAGGTGAAAGAGTCCAAGAAGAGTGATAATAGAGATGGAAAGGAAGAGACCCACCTGAGAGGTTTTAGAAGAATCACCTGGACTTGGGCCCCAGTGAATCTGGGGATAAGAGAGAGAGAGAGGAGTTGAGGATGACACTGACATTTCTAGCTTGCAAATTTGATGCCCAGTTTTGTCGGTGGCTAATATAGAAAACACGCTTTGCCATTCTCCCCCAGCTCACTATGCTGCAGCCATGCCCAAATCTGCTCCTGCCTCAGGGCTTTTGTGGATCTCTGTGCCCAAGTTTAGCTCAAATGTCCTCTCTTTCAAGGGGCTTCTTTGATGGCCAATCTAAGGCAGTCTCTCTGCCCTGCTCATCTCCCACCTCAGTCCTTATTCACCTCACCCTTTATCCCAAGCTAAAATGAGCTCCTGCATCTATTAGCTTAGTTCCACTAGAATTTAAGTTCCACCTAGGTAGGGATCTCATGTGTCTCATTCATGAGTGTATCCCTGGCATCTAGAAGAGGGCTTGGCTCATAGCAGGTGCTTAGTAATTATAAGTTTAATGAACAGGAAGGAGGGAAAGAAAGAAGAAGGCTGGAATCAGATGTGGCAAATTATTTCCAAAGATGGCTGCAACATCTCCCATCTTGTATGCCTTTTGCAGTGAGACTTGCTGCTTCTCTCATCAGGTAGAGCCCGTTTCCTCTCTCTCTTGGATCTGGGCTGGCCCTATGACTTGCTTTGACCTGTAGAATGCAGCTGAAGTGACACTGTATGGCTTCAGAGTCTAGGCTTTCAGAAGTCCCTGTGGCTTCCATTTTCACACCCTTGCAATGCTTCTTCTTGTTGTGTCTTGAGACACATGAGAAAGCCCAAGGCCCTGTGGAGGGAAACGGAGGCCTCCAGTCAACAGCATCTGCTGAGCCCAGCCCGCAGCAGATCTGCCAGCTGAGTGTGGCCACACGAATAATCCCAGGCAAGAAGAGCCATCCAGACAAGCCACAGAGTTGTGAGAAACAATACATTGCCTTAAACCACTAAGTTTCATTCTCCACTTTGGGCTTTGAGTTTAAGGAACTGGTGGGCATCCAGATGGAGATGTACAGCAGGAATTAAATATAAGGAATTATAATATATAATCATATAATTGTATATGTATACGTATGTATATATTTACGTATGTATCTGTGCATATATACATATATGTGTATGTATAAATACATATATGTAATATTGGTGGTATGTGTTTCTGGCAGATGACCTTTGAATTATGTGTATGAACCTTTAATGTGATTAAGAAAAAAAGCTCTATTGTTTCTTGACTAGATTGTGAAGAAAATTGTAACAACTGTGTATTTTCTTACCCTTACTCTGAAAATTTTTCAAATGGATGAATCAGGGCAGTTATAGGCAGATAAAGGAAGGGTTCCCATCGGTGTGATTCAAAAAGCATTCAGGATCCTGCCTGCCCAAAGTTTCTGCCCCACTGCATTCTGCTCACTCCTTTGGCCAAGAGTTAGACAGTAGATGCAGAAGCATCAGTTCCAGCCCACCCTAGTATAGACAAATATGCATCTGGTGCTTTCCATCTTACAAAGCAATTTTCCCATCATCATCTTATTTAATCCTCATAGCAACTCTGTGGCATAGGTTCTGATTTTTTTTTTTTTTTTTTTGAAAATGAGGAAACAGGGTCTAACTGAAAGTTACACAATGCATAGGTAGTGGAGTGAAGACAGACCCAGCAGACCCTCTAAACTCCCGGGTCAGCATGCTTTCAGCACCATCACACTTATTCCAATAGAACAGATTATGAGCTTCTTGGAAACTATTTACATAATACAGAGAATGGCCTTGGTCTTGAAAGCCATTCATTGTCTGTCACAGGAGACAGGGAGATACCGTCTTTGGGCAAGGTCTTCACCCATCTTGTAATTTAAGTAAAACTTTCATGCTAATTTCCTCTCCCTCCTAGAGTTAGCCCTGGCTCCTGGGAAGGAAAGGAAGTGCTTTCACACTTTATAGACAACCTTGGCTTCAATCACATCATTTGCTCCATTTTTTTTCTCCTGTGAAATAGAAAAAAGCAGATGTAAAGGCTTCTCTGTTTCTCTTTAAAACAAGAAGATAATAGTTGTTTTGCACATTTTAACTGAACATATTTTAAAAGATTGAGAGTTGATTTTTTTAATTGCAAAATTTATTCTGGATAAAATATTAATGTGGGATGAATTAAGAATACTTTTTTTTTTCTCCTCCAAGTATTAGGAGACAAGAGCAAGGCTCTGGAAATCGGTTTGCAAACCTTTAGCAGTCCTCGTGGTCTCCCTGAGACTAGGCAGACACTACCTGAGATGCTCACCCAGTCTGGGCCACAGTTAGAATATTTGATGGGGGGTGGGGTGGGGGAATATCTTCTAACCAGGCTTCTCATCTCTGCAATTCTCTATCACAGGATGAAAGGCCACACCTGACTCTCCTTTTCTCCTGTTGGTGTCCCTCTAATTACTTGAATGATCCAATCTTCCTCTCACTGTTGACTTCCCACTTCTCTCCTCTGTGCCCTGGGTCCCTGCTTCACTGTGGACTGCTCCCCATCCACCCCCCTCATTTGCTGAGATCTGGATTGCCCTCTGCGGATTTCCCCAGGGGAAGCTACTCATTCTTTCATTTTTCATGCCCTATGAAACTGGGAAGGGGGTTGACACACTCCCGGATTTTTTCTTATATTTATAGACATTACACTTTCACCCTAGTGAAAATTGCAATTTATTTTGTTTCATTCTATTTGGCTATTTCCAGTTGGGCCCCAACAAGAGTCCTCCTGCCTGGGGTCGTTCAAGCCAACAGAAGGAGACGGAGTTTGGTTCAGAAGCAAAGGAACGTTTAATTCTTTGATGAAAGAATAGAGAGCTGCAAGCTCATGCTCTAGATAGAGTACAAGCTCTCCCTGACAGGCCGTCAGCAGGTCTGCTTTATAGGGTTCTTGTCAGCGGGGAGGGGGCGGAGTCCACCGGGGCAGGCGCAGATGTGCTGCTTAGGCTCCAGATCGCAGGGCCGGGTGCAGCGTCTCTGCGCACGGCCCGCCGCCGCCATCTTGAATTGAGCGTCCTGTGCAGCGTCTCTGCTCGCAGCCGGAGCTGAGGTGTCCGCACAATCCTCTCACACTACTAACTCTGGTGTGAAGTGCCTGGTGCAAGGCCTCTGCACGGAGGACCCTGTGAGCAAGTGAAACTGGACTAAGCACAAAGGTAAAAAAAAGTTTAGACTTTATTATTAATTATTTTGAAATTTTTTATTATTACTTTTTAATCTTTACTGGAGTATAGTTGCTTCACAATAGTGTGTTAGTTTCTGTTGTACAACAAAGTGAATCAGCCATAAGCATGCATATATCCCCATATCTCCTCCCTCCTGAGCCTCCCTCCCACCCTCCCTATCCCACCCCTCTAGGTGGTCACAAAGCACCGAGCTGATCTCCCTGTGCTATGCGGCTGCTTCCCACTAGCCATCTATTTTACATTTGGTAGTGTATATATGTCCATGCCACTCTCTCACTTCGTCCCAGCTTACCCTTCCTCCTCCCCGTGTCCTCAAGTCCATTCTCTATGTCTGTGTCTTTATTCCTGTCCTGCCCCTAGGTTCTTCAGAACCTTTTTTTTTTTTTTTTTTTTAGATTCCATATATATGTGTTAGCATACGGTATTTGTTTTTCTCTTTCTGACTTACTTCACTCCGTATGGCAGTCTCTAGGTCCATCCACCTCACTACAAATAACTCCATTTCGTTTCTTTTTATGGCGGAGTAATATTCCATTGTATATATGTGCCACATCTTCTTTATCCATTCATCTGTTGATGGGCACTTAGGTTGCTTCCATGTCCTGGCTACTGTAAATAGAGCTGCAATGAACATTGGGGTGCATGTGTCTTTTTGAATTATGTTTTTCTCAGGGTTTATGCCCAGTAGTGGGATTGCTGGGTCATATGGTAGTTCTATTTTTAGTTTTTTAAGGAACCTCCATACTGTTCTCCATAGTGACCGTTTCAATTTACATTCCCACCAACAGTGCAGGAAGGTTCCCTTTTCACCACACCCTTTCCAGCATTTATGGTTTCTAAATTTTTTTGATAATGGCCATTCTGACTGGTGTGAGGTGATACTTCATTGTAGGTTTGATTTGCATTTCTCTAATAATTAGTGATGTTGAGCGTCCTTTCATGCGCCTCTTGGCCATCTGTATGTCTTCTTTGGTAAAATGTCTATTTAGGTTTTCCACCCATTTTTAAATTGAATTGTTTGGTTTTTTGATATTGAGCTGCATGAGCTGTTTGTATATTTTGGAGACTAATCCTTTGTCTGTTGTTTCATTTGCAAAAATTTTCTCCCATTCTGAGTGTTGTCTGTTCATCTTGTTTATGGTTTCCTTTGCTGTGCAAAAGCTTTTAAGTTTCATTAGGTCCCATTTGTTTATTTTTGTTTTTATTTCCATTTCTCTAGGAGGTAGGTCAAAAAAGATCTTGCTGTGGTTTATGTCAAAGAGTATTTTTCCTCTAAGAATTTTATAGTGTCTGGCCTTACATTTAGGTCTTTAATCCATTTGGAGTTTACTTTTCTGTATGGTGTTAGGAAGTGTTCTAATTTCATTCATTCACATGTAGCTGTCCAGTTTTCCCAGCACCACTTATTGAAGAGGCTGTCTTTTCTCCATTGTATGTTCTTTCCTCCTTTGTCATAAACCCATGCCATATGTGCATGGGTTTATCTCTGGGATTTCTATCCTGTACCATTGATCTATATTTCTGTTTTTGTGCCAGTACCATATTGTCTTGATTACTGTAGCTTTGTATACAGTTTGAAGTCAGGGAGCCTGATTCCTCCAGCTCCATTTTTCTTTCTCAAGATTGCTTTGGCTATTCAGGGTATTTTGTGTTTCCATACGAATTGTAAAATTTTTTGTTCTAATTCTATGAAGAATGCCATTGGTAGTTTGATAGGGATTGCATTGAATCTGTAGATTGCTTTGGGTAGTATAGCCATTTTCACAGTATTGATTCTTTCAATCCAAGAACATGGTATATTTCTCCATGTGTTTATGTAATCTTTAATTTCTTTCATCAGTGTTTTATAGTTTTCTGAGTACAAGTCTTTGGCCTCCTTATGTAGGTTTATTCCTAGGTATTCTTTTTGTTGCAATGGTGAATGGAATTGTTTCTTTAATTTCTCTTTCTGATTTTTCTTTTTTAGTGTATAGGAATATCAGTGATTTCTGTGAATTAATTTTGTATCCTGCAACCTTACCAAATTCATTGATTGGTTCTAGTAGTTTTCTGGTGGCATCTTTAGGATTTTCTATGTATAGTTATCATGTCCTTTGCAAACAGTGACAGTTTTACTTCTTCTTTTCCAATTTGTATTCCTTTTATTTCTTTTTCTTCTCTGATTGCCATGGCTGGGACTTCCAAAACTATGCTGAATAAGAGTGGCAAGAGTGGACATCCTTGGCTTGTTCCTGATCTTAGTGGAAATGATTTCAGTTTTTCACCATTAAGTATATTTGCTGTGGGTTTGTCAATATATAGCCTTTATTATGTTGAGGTAGGTTCTCTCTATCCCATTTTCTGGAGAGTTTTTGTCATAAATGGGTGTTGAATTTTGTCAAAAGTGGTTTCTGCATCCACTGAGATGATCATATGGTTTTTATTATTCAATTTGTTAATATGATGTATCACATTGATTGATTTGCATATATTGAAGAATCCTTGCATCCCTGGGATAAATCCCACTTGATCATGGTGTATGAGCCTTTTAGTATGTTGTTGGGTTCTGTTTGCTAGTATTTTGTTCAGGATTTTTGCATCTATGTTCATCAGTGATATTGGTCTATAATTTTCTTTTTTTGTGATATCTTTTTCTGGTTTTGGTATCAGGGTGATGGTGGCTTCATAGAATGAATTTGGGAGTGTTCCTCCCTCTGCAATTTTTTGGAAGAGTATGAGAAGGATCTGTGTTAGCTCTTCTCTAAATATTTGAGAGAATTCTCCTGTGAAGCCGTCTGGTCCTGGACTTTTGTTTGTTGGAAGATTTTTAGTTATAGTTTCAATTTCATTACCTGTGATAGGTCTGTTTATATTTTCTAATTCTTCCTGTTTCAGTCTTGGAAACTTGTACCTTTCCAAGAATTTGTCCATTTCTTCATGGTTGTCCATTTTATTGGCATATAGTTGTTTGTAGTAGTCTCTTATAATCCTTTGTATTTCTGTGGTGTCAGTTGTGATCTCTCCTTTTTTCATTTCTAATTTTACTGATTTGCACAATCTCCCTTTTTTTCTTGATGAGTCTGGCTAAGGGTTTATCAATTTGGTTTATCTTCTCAAAGAACCAGCTTTTAGTTTTATGGATCTTTGCTATTGTTTTCTTCATTTCTATTTCATTTATTTCTGCTCTGATCCTTATGATTTCTTTCCTTCTACTGACTTTGGGTTTTCTTTGTTCTTCTTTCTCTAGTTGCTTTAGGTGTAGGGTTAGATTGTTTATTTGAGATTTTTCTTGTTTCTTGAGCTGAGATTGAATTGCTATAAACTTCCCTCTTAGAACTGTTTTTGCTACATCCCATAGGTTTTGGGTCTTTGTGTTTTCATTGTCACTTGTTTCAGTGTATTTTTTTAATTTCTTCTTTGATTTCTTCAGTGATCTCTTGTTTATTTAGTAGTGCACTGTTTAGCCTTCATGTATTTATGGTTTTTACAGTATTTTTCCAGTAATTGATTTCCACTCTCATAGCATTGTGGACAGAAAAGGTGCTTGATATGATTTCAATTTTCTTAAATTTCCTGAGGCTTGCTTTGTGACTCAAGATGTGATCTATCCTGGAGAATGTTCCATGTGTGCTTGAGAAGAAAGTGTATTCTGCCACGTTTGGGTAGAATGTTCTATAATATCAATTAAATCTGTCTGGTCTCTTGTGTCATTTAAAGCTTGTGTTTCCATATTTATTTTCTGTTTGGATGATCTGTCATTTGGTGTGGGGTGGTCAATAAGTGGGGTGTTAAAGTCCCCTACTATTATTGTGTTACTGTCGATTTCTCCTTTCACGGTTGTTAGCATTTACCGTATGTATTGAGGTGCTCCTCTGTTGGGTACATAAACATTTATAATTGTTATATCATCTTCTTGGATTGATCCTTTGATCATTATGTAGTGTCCCTCCTTATCTGTTGTAGCAGTCTTTATTTTAAAGTCTATTTTATCTGATACAAGTATTGCTACTCCAGCTTTCTTTTGATTTCCAGTTGCATGGAATATCTTTTTCCATACCTTCACTTTCAGTCTGTATGTGTCCCTAGGTCTGCAGTGGGTCTCTTGTAGACAGCATATATATGGGTCTTGTTTTTGTATCCATTCAGCCAGTCTGTGTCTTTTGGTTGGGGCATTTAATCCATTTACATTCAAGGTTATTATTGATATGTATGTTCCTATTACCATTTTCTTAATTGTTTTGGGTTTGTTTTTGTGGGTCTTGTTTCTTCTCTTGTATTTCCCACCTAGAGAAGTTTCTTTAGCATTTGTTGTAAAGCTGATTTGGTGGTGCTGAATTCTCTTAGCTTTTGCTTGTCTGAAAAGCTTTTGATTTCTCTATCAAATCTGAATGAGATCCTTGCTGGGTAGAGTAATCTTGGTTGTAGGTTTTTCTCTTTCATCACTTTAAGTATATCCTGCTACTCCCTTCTGGCCTGCAGAGTTTCCGCTGAAAAATCAGCTGATAACCTTATGGGGATTCCTTTGTATGTTATTTTTTGTTTTTCCCTTGCTGCTTTTAATGTTTTTTCTTTGAATTTAATTTTTGTTAGTTTGATTCATATGTGTCTTGGTGTGTTTCTCCCAGGGTTTATCCTGTATGGGATTCTCTGTGCCTCCTGGACTTGGGTGACTATTTCCTTTCCCATGTTAGGGAAGTTTTCAACTATAATCTCTTCAAATATTTTCTCAGACCCTTTCTTTTTCTCTTCTTCTTCTGGGACCCCTATAATTCGAATGTTTGTGCATTTAGTGTTGTCCCATAGGTCTCTGAGATTGTCTTCAATTCTTTTCATTCTTTTTTCTTTATTCTGCTCCTCGGCAGTTATTTCCACCAGTTTGTCTTCCAGCTCACTTATTCGTTCTTCTGCCTCAGTTATTCTGTTATTGATTCCTTCTAGGGTATTTTTCATTTCAGTTATTGTGTTGTTCATCTCTGTTTTTTTGTTCTTTAGTTCTTCTAGATCTTTGTTGAACATTTCTTGTATTTTCTCAATCCATGCCTCCATTCTATTTCTGAGATTCTGGTTCATCTTTACTATAATTACTCCAAATTCTTTTTCATGTAAATTGCCTATTTCCTTTTCATTTATTTGGTCTTGTAGGTTTTTACCTTGCTGCTTCATCTGTGACATTTTTTTTGGCCATCTCATTGATTTTTTTCCTTTTTTTTAATGAGTGGGATTGTGTTCCTGTCTTACTGGTTGTTTGGCCTGAGGCTTCCAACACTGGAGTTTGTAGGCTGTTGGGTAGAGCTAGGTCTTGGTGCTGAGATGAGGACCTCCGGGAGACATCACTCCTTTGAATATTCCCTGGGGTCTGAGGTTCTCTGTTAGTCCAGTGGTTTGGAGTTGGAGCTCCCACCGCAGGAGCTTCAGCCCAACCCCTGGCCCATGAACCAAGATCCTGCAAGCCACGTGGAGCAGCAAAAAAAAGAGAAAAAAAGGAGAACAGCAACAAAGTAAAAAATAAAATGAGACTAGGAAACTAATAGATATGTTAGAAAAAATATAAAAATAAAAATATAGATGAAACAACAACCAGAAGGTAAAACAGAACCACAATAGTGAAAAAGAGGAGGAAAAAAAAAAAAGAAAAGGTGGAAAACGCCTTGGCTGTGGAGGGTGGGGCTTAAGCAGGGGTGAGGTTTGGATGGTGGGCGGGGCCTATGCTTAGGACCCACAGGGCTGGAAAAGGCCCTGGGGGGGGTGAGGGGTGGGGTTTAGACTAAACAGAACAGAAGGAGCCCAGGCATACCTCCCACCTCTGGTCTCAGAGGGTGGGGGACCCCACCTGGGAGCCCAGCAGGCTTCCTATGCTTGAGTGGGCAGGTCAAACTCCCTCCTCTCCCGCTTCTCCAGTCCTGGAGGGCCCCTCCGGCCTTCCTCTCCTGTTCTCTCTTGGGCCTCCCTCCTACACCCCCTCGACCAACCCAGCCCGGAGGGGACCTCTGAGGGTGTAGGACCTGGCCTGAGAGCTGGTCAGACTTCCCCGGCTAATTGGGCAGGGGAAACACTGGGTGCACTCCCCGCTGATCCAAGCCCCTGAGGGTCCCTCCAGGCAAGGGAACCCCTCCTCCCTCTCAGCCACTCCTCAGGGCCGCCAGTCCTGTCCAGCTCCCACTTCTCCTTCCCCTTCAGTCCCCCCATGTCCTACCGGTTCACTTGGGTGTTCTTCCCGTCTCCTTGGGTGTTGGGGTCCCCCACCAGTGTCCAGCAGGTGCCCTAGTTGTGGGGAGATGCAAACTCTGCATCTTCCCACACTGCCATCTTGACTCCACACCCTAGACTTTATTTTATTACCCAGGTTCTATTTTTATTTCTCAGGAATTGTTAAGGAGCTTTGCTGGTGACACTATCTCTTCTGTATCACTGTCCTCTACTAGCCTCCCAGTCACTGTTGTTCATTTATTGAAGACTTTGGCACCAGATTCATGGTCTTTCTCTCCATCTCAACTCTTGCCGTCACCATCCTAGGAGATTTCAATGACAAGAATTGCACTATTCAACATCCTAGTCTCGTAATTCTGGAACTCCCATTTCCAGAGACCATCACCTTGTCTCAACTTCAGTCACAAACTCAAGGACCATCTCCAAGAAGGACTTCCCCTTTGAAGTCTTCAACTCCCTTCTAGTAGCCTCATGCCATGCCTTTGCCTCCTCTAGGCTCTTGGTCCCTCCATTTTCTCCCCATCAATTGGCTCTCTCCCAACATTTATTTCTGCTTTTTTCCTCTTGGGAGTCCATGATTACTCACCCTTTTCTTCTCAGTAACTCTCTGAACATTTACCACTCTCCTTGAGTTCCATACACAATGCCCCGCACCCTACATTTCTAGCAGAATATCATGTCTCTTACTCCACTGAGAAAATTGATCCCTCAGGTATGACCTCTCTCAACTTTCAGTAGCTTACCATTTATTGCCTCTTCCTTCCTCAGCCTCAAAGGATGTGTATCCTTGATGCCACTTTCTCCTCTTATACATTTTTTACTAGTCACTGCCTCTTATTCCTTTCCATGAAATCTTTTTCCTCAGAATATGAAAATGGTCAAGTTTTTCCAATCCTAAAAAGG
The DNA here is from genome assembly GCF_028023285.1 of Balaenoptera ricei. Taxonomy (NCBI): domain Eukaryota; kingdom Metazoa; phylum Chordata; class Mammalia; order Artiodactyla; family Balaenopteridae; genus Balaenoptera; species Balaenoptera ricei. Next base: position 90,598,155 of record NC_082644.1, on the reverse strand, counting down.
AAACAAACTAAACAGAACAAAAAGCCTCACCAAAACATAAATGCCTTTACCCCATGTTCACCTCTAACTGGGTAGCATCTTATCCAAATATCTCAAAAAGGTTGACTACACTCACTGCCTCCAGTTTCCTACCTCTCATTCACTCCTTAACCTGCTGCAGTCTGGCTTCTTGCCCAGTCGCTCCCCTGAAACAGCTGTCCCTGAAATCAATAATAACTTCCTAATGGCCAAATCCAATAGATGTTTTTTAGTTTTTACCTTAATGAATCTCTTTCTAGTATTTGGTATTATTAATCGTTCTTTTCCTTTTTGAAACTCTGAATTTCCTTGCATCATCGTTCTGAGTTTCCTAGTATATGGCAGTTCTGTCCCTGCTTCTTTGTAGGTTTCTCTTCTTTCACATATTGGAAGTCATGAGAGTTCACACTCTCCCAAAGTGAGTTCTTCTACCTGTATTACTTCTATTGATACCTATAAGTCTCCCTCAACTTCTCTTTCTCCTTTGCCGGCCACATGATATCAATGGTCAAATCCTGCCAACTTAAGTCAGGCTTCATCTCTCTTCTCCTGGACTGCTGCAATGGCCTTCATACAGGCCTCCCTGCTTTCATTTCTATTTACTTCCTGTATATCCTCATCCCATAGTCAACACAATCTAATGAGATATAAATCTGACCAGGCCAAGCCCATGCTTAAAACATTTAAAAAATTCCCTAGTATCTATAGAAACATGTCCAGGTTCTTCCCATACAAGAGCTCCCATGATCTAATATCTGCAGATGTCTTTGGCATCACTGATCAGGCCTCCCTGCCTGATCGTTTTTGCTTCTGCAACAATTAACTGCACAGAGTCCACACCTGACACCACCCCAACCATGCAGGCCTCGGTGCCTTTGCTTGTGTTCTTCCTTTGCCTGGAATTCCTATCATTTTTTGTCTATCCTTTGCTTGGCTGAATCCCACTCATTCTTTAAGACTCAGCTCACAAGTCCTCCACAAGCCCCTTGGCTGATATATGAGCCTTTCCTCAGAGCTTCCATAATACTCTATGTATTATATCTTCTCAGATTGCTTTACACTGGCTTCTCTGCCCATCCGTCCACTGTATTGTAAGCTTCTTGAGGTCTCATTCAGCCTTGTGTCCCTCTTGACCAGTCAAGTGTCAGGTGTCTAGAAGGTGCTTGGAAAGAGCTTTGAATTTGGAATTAAGAACCAGGGATCAAATCCTTTCTTTTCCATGCATTATCCCTGTTACATAGATAAGTCTCCTTCCCTGTCTGTCACACTTCCTTATCTATAATTATTCTACTTACCTTTCAAGGAAAAATTAAAAATCAAATGAGATAATGTAAATTTTCTTTGTAAACTGCAAAGTACTATGAAAATGTTTTATTATTGATACATATAATTTGCAGAAATACATAGTGAAAAGAAGATCTAACGCAACATTATGGATCCTGTACAAATGTTAACAAGATTTCATATTCATTCAAAAATCTACGTAAGCATTTTTATTTCAGTGTGGTAGTCTGCAAAGAACAGTGAAGGGATTCTCTTTGTTTTAAAAACCTGGTCAGTGTGCCTAGAGGTGCTAGAATTGGACTTAGGAAAATAATCAGCTAATATTACTTAAGCTTGACAAGAGCACTAATTTAGCTTCAACATTAGCAGGTCATGAATCTCCTGACAATCTTAAGAACTTACAACATCACATCTTCTTTCCTCTGTGCCTCAGACTGTGCCTTCTGCCCAACTCTTCCAACTCTTTACATGCTTCTCAATTCTGTGTGAAAATCAGGCCATGGAGAAGGGATGATTCAGGTGAGATTTCACACACTAACCTGACTTACCTTAAGTGAATACATGTCATTTATCCAATTCTTTCTTTATTGCTTAGCAAAAGAGAAGGAAAAATTGTTCCACTCTGGAAGAACAACTCCCAATTCAGATAAGTGGAATTAGAAATAAATGACAAAGCAATCATTAGGAGTGATCTGTTCTAATGGGTCAAATCCTTTATAGAAAATTGGAGCTGAAAAACTCCTAGTTCCAGGTTGTGCAACAAAAACTTCAAGGAAGTAAAAGCATTAGCCAAGAGGAATATAAACATTTCACCTTCATGAGGAAGAGGTGGGGCAGTGCAGGTGCTCCCAGAAAAGGTGTAAGTTCTATGGGGGACAGGCATAACCCCAAACCTGGGCTTTGGAGGTAGTGACCTGGCTCTGCCACCTACCAATCAGACAGTCTTTAGCAGGTTATTTTATCTGTTCGGACTTCAGTTTCCTCATATGTCCCATGGGGATCAATCACAAGGCATCTCATAGAGTGGTTGAAAGAGAGAGAGGGAGGGAGAAAACCAGACCTATATTCAATAAATAGTAGATATTATTTTAATTAAAGTTAAATTTATTTGAAGGAAAGTGAAAATACAGGGGAATAACAAAATATTAAATAGATATGTTGGGCCCAGATTGTGCCACTCTTGAATTCCAGGTTACAAAGTTTAGATTTTGTTAAGACAATGGGGAGACTTTGCAGGTTTTGAGAAGGAGTGTGTTGTGACACAATGACAGATGTGCTTTTTGAAGATTGATCTGGAAGAAGTGTATAGAGGGAGATTAAAGGGAAATATTAGGAGGCAGAAGAACCAGCTAGGAAGCTATCATTTTAATCCAGTGAGACCTGTTGAAGTCTGACCTAGGGCAGTGGTAATGTGGATGGAGAAGACGGATGTTACTGGGATAGAACTGGCAAAAGAGAGTTGTTAAAGATGGCTCCCGTGTTTCACACCTTTGTGACTGGGAGGACAGTGGTGCTCTTTATTTCAGAAACAGGAAGCATAGGCAGGGGAGTGGGTTCGGAAGGGTCTGTAATTTAGTGTAATTTAGCATTGGTCTTAGGTGTTGTAGGTGCTGGTAATCTATCAAGGAAGAAGGAGCTAACAGGCATTTGGGTATAATAACTCTCTAGCACCCTATGATCAATAGTTAAGTATACTTCATTGGACTATTTGTTCCTATTTCAAAAGAATCCATATCTGATTTTTAAAAAATGCAATCAGTAGGAATATAGGATTCACCAACAGAAACACCCACTATAGAAAACCTGGCTGGAAGTGACTCCTTAGGACTTTCCAGCTCACTGCTGTGCCACCCAGGTTAATCACATTTGTTTGCTGCTAAAAAGATGTTTGAATCCAGGCAGGATCCCATGCAAACTCTTCTATCTCTTCTTCCTAGAGTGTCTGTGTTCTACTCCCCACCCAAATTGGCTGAAAACATGAGCACATCTGATCCTCGTACAACCTTGTTGAACAGTCTGTTCCTTCGTTCTCCTTATCAAAGAACTCAGCCTGGTTATAGAGGCTCAGGCTCCCCAGGGAAAGCCATGCTGAGACCTAGTGTCACATCCACCTTATCTGTGTTGTACTATTCTGTCCTTCTTTAAACTCTTCATCTGTTTTCCTGATACCGAGGTGAGGCTTAATGGTCTGTAATCCCCAGGTTCCCAGCGGTGCCTCTGGGAGAGATTGGGCCCATACTAACAACTTTCCAATTTCTGGCAACAGTGTCTCTTGTAACCCCATTTCTCTGTTGACCATTTCACACTTCATATCCATCCAAACCCCAGAGTCCCACTGTCCTTACTGGTCATGTCCAGCTCCCAAAGATATATATATATTGAAATATATATATATATTTTTTGAGAGAAGCTTAGTGTATTAATTTATTTTAAAACGTGTATTTGGATTTATTGTGTGCACAGCATTGAACTAGACAATGCTGGAGGCCTCCTCAAGATGAAGGAAACATATAGTTTCTGGTTTTCAAATGATGTTAAGATCCAGATTGACATGTACACAAATGAGACAAGTGAGGCTGGGTAGGGGTAAGCATGAGGAGGAGGAGGGTGGAAAGCTAAGCATGAGTTAAATCTGCAGTGTATCAGCTGCAAGACGTAAATTTTATAGTGAAGATAGGGTACTTATAGAGAAAGGCTGATGGTAAAGTCCAAGAAGGCTCTAGGGACAGGCAGAGGGCCCATTTCAATGCCATCTCTGAGACCTATTAAGTGTAGAGTGTCCTCTTAGGCTAGAAGAGTAGTCCAGAGTTCTGGTTGAAAGGGACATTTTGCGTAAGTGAAAACAGGGCAAACACATAAAAAAGTAGCTGAAACACCATCTTTAATGATATATAAAGGAGATCAAGACAGTGCACTGCTTAAGTGATTGTTTTTAGTTTAAATCTAGGACTCAAGTAAGGTTTCTGCTAATTAATTTTTTGTACTTTGTTTTCAGACTGAGGATCTCATTAATGCATCCGCTAATGGAAGACACATTTTATGTAATATTCCTTGTGTGCAGAATGTGTGTGCATTTATTGCACATGTAGTTTACGCTTTCTTTTTTGATCCTCATACCCACCTTGTCAACAGGGCAGATCTTAGCTCAAAAATTATGAGACTTGTTCCAGTTTCTCCCTAACCAGAGGGTAATTATCTGGAAGTTAAGGAACATTTTGTGTCTCTAAGGGCCATAAAAGGGCTGAACTGAAAAGACTGAGACAGAGATGCTGCAAAAATCTCAAAAGCTTTCCTCAGTTCTGTGCTCTTATTAAAGAACAGAATAGCAACCAATGTTTGGGTAAAGCAGGTCACCTGGGACTACATCCAAAGTAACACCTCTGATGCTAAAGACATTTCTAGAACCCTGAGGTTCTGAGAGGAGGTTTCAGCAGGATCAGAAATTCAGAAATTGCTGAGTTCATGAAGAAGAATGAAGACTCAAGTCCACAGGTCCAGGGCTAATGAGGGATGAAGCCAGAGGTAGGGTCAGTGGATTCATAGCTGTAAGATCACCGATGTGTGCTCTTCCTTCAAAGGATGTGTTTAGCCTCAACTGCTTTTATCTTTAGATTTTTATGACCCATCTCATTGTCCTGACCCTGAGGACAGGGATTCAGAGACCTTATGGGAGTTTAAAGCAGTTAAAACATCTCTGAGTCCTCTAAGTAGAGACATATCTTTATCAGTGTCCATGCGCTCATAAGCCCAGGCTGGGTTCTTTAGTGGGACTTGAGGTTCAGTAATGGGGACAATATCCACAGCAATCCTGATATACTGTATTCCACAGGTGACAGTGAGGGTTATGCAAGGTACATCTTCTTGGGAAGAGTTCTCCTTCTCCAGGACAGGGTAAAAAAAGGTGGCAGCCAATTAATTAAGTTTAAGGATTCTAATTTAACTTAAGACACTGGCTCTTAAACCAAATGAGACAAAGCATGGCAACAGTACCTGAAGCCTGTACTAAGCATGGACCATTGACGGTGTTAGATGTTATTTTGGCCTAGGACCCAGGAAAGCATAAATTTTGTCTTAGCTCAGCCTCTTCTTTTTCTTATGTATTTACAAAGATATACATTTATAAAGAGCAAAGGCAAACTTACATTTTACTGTTAGCTGGGATTGAGACCCAATCCAGCACAGAGAGCTTTGGTAGGCTGGGCTGGAGCACTTTTCCTCAAGCCATGTAGAACTCAGGAGTTTCAGCCAAGGGTCAATTCAACATGCTTGTTAACACAGGGCAAAAATAAGCAGAGAGAAATAGACTTATCTAGGTGCCAAGCTAAACCACCTGGGCAGTAGCCTCAGGACTCTTGCTGTTAAATTTATTAGTTTTTTTATTCTATGTTTCAAGCCTTTGTCTTGAAAAAAAATCATTGCCTTCTTCAAGGTCTCAAAGGTTTTTGTTGGTTTTTTTTTTTTTAGAGCATCTGAATTTGGATCCTCTGGAATAACACATTTATTTATGTATGTATGTATGTATGTATGTATGTATGTATGTATGTATGTGTTAGGTCCCCGCCGCTGCGTGCAGGCCCCCTCCAGTTGCGGCGAGCGGGGGTCACTCTTTGTTGCAGTGCGCGGGCTTCTCATTGTCGTGGCCTCTCCGGCTGCGGAGCACGGGCTCTAGGCGCGTGGGCTTCAGTAGTTGCAGCACGTGGGCTCAGTAGTTGTGGCTCACAGGCACTAGAGCGCAGGCTCAGCAGCCCTGGCGCACGGGCCTAGTTGCTCCACGGCATGTGGGATCTTCCCGGACCAGGGCTCGAACCCGTGTCCCCTGCATTGACGGGCAGACTCTCAATCACTGCACCACCAGGGAAGCCCTCAAAGGTTTTTTCTTATGTTTTCCTCTAGGAGTTTTATAGTTTTAGTTTTATGTTTTGTTCTGTGATCTATTTCTAGTAAATTTTTGGTATGATATGAGGTAAGGGTTGAGGTTCATTTTTTTCCCATATAGATATTCAGTAATTCCTGCAACGTTTGTTGAAGATTGCCCTTTCCCCATTGAATTACCTTGTCACCTTTTTGAAAACGTATATGTGTGAACTGTCTAATCTGGTCCGTTGATCCATTTTTCTATCCTTACATCAATATCACACAGTCTTGATTACTATAGTTTTACAGTAAGTCTTGAACTCAGGTAGGGTAAGTCTTCCAACTTTGTACTTCTTTTTCAGATTGTTTTGAATATTCTAGATCATTTGCAATTCCATATACATTTTAGAATCAGTGTGTCAATTTCTACAAAAAAAGACTGCTGAGGTTTTGACAGGGAACACTGAATCCACAATCAATCTGGAGAAAACTGATACCTTAACAATATTGAGACTTGCAATTCATGAACATATATATATCTCTCAATTTAGGTATTCTCAATTTATCATAACAACATTTTGTAGTTTTCAATGTACAGGTCTTGCATATATGTATTAAATATATTCCTATTTCATTTTTTTAACTGTAAGTGATACTGTTTCTTTGATTTTTGTTTTCTAAATTTTCACTGATATTCTATAAAAATACAATTGATTTTATATATTTTCCTTATAACCATGACCTTGCTAGATTTGTTTATTAGTTCTAGAAGATTTTTTTTATAGATTTCTTACGATTTTCTGCATACATAATTATGTTGTATTTCACATGGTGTTTTTTAAAGCAATGTATTGCCTGCTTGAAAAAGTGGCCCAATTCTTGTCTTGGGAACTGACCAATAATTACTATTTCCTCATCTTTGGGAAAATCATAGAAGATATCCATGGATGAAGGCATGTTGATTACACAATGACTCAGTAACCAGCAGTCACTGATTTCCCTGATTGAGGAGAATGTGAAAGAGCTTGGGAAATGCCTGTTGGTGTACCTCCTTAAGAAAGGGGTAGACAGGGTAGGAGAATAAAGACCAAAGAGAAAATCAAAGAGTAAAGGATTTTAAGGGACTGTGGGTTGTACCAGTCCTCCAATCAGGAGAGGACTGACTTCTTGAAGCATGTGTCTGGGCTGTGGCAGAGTCTGCTAAGATATCCCACTCTTAATGAATCATTTGTGTGGGCAAATGTTATCATCAGTATCTCCAGGGATTCTTCTGTGCTGAATAGGACACTGCAGAACTTATGGGTGCTGGCACAGCTCTCTCCTCTGTTTCTTCAGGTCATTATTTGCAAGAATAACTTGGAAGAAGTAGGGTTATCTGGGAGGTGAATGACTGCCTAAGACATGTCTGAGAATGGAATTTGGATTTGGAGATCTACTATTAGAAATCATGAGCTCTTGGTTTGAGATACAGTTGTCATGGCATTTTGAAAAGATCAAGGGCTTTGGAGTTAGACAAACCAGGGTTCAAATCTCACTTCTGATGGATGTTCTCCATTTTCCTTCAGACCCACTTTCCACCCTTCACCTTGCTCTGTGTGCTGGGAGGCTGACCCAAAGTTTATTCTTTTGCTTCTTGTTGGGTTTAGCCAGTGGGAGGTTCTGGCAGGTAATTTGAGGGTGGGAAGTGAGGTCAGGATATTTATTATCCCAGCTCCCCCTCTGCTGGGTTGCTGTTTGACTGTGGCTGCTCCTGACAGGTGTCCCTCTCCTACAGCTTTCGCTCCAGGTTCTAGTAACCACTGACCCTTCTTTCCCTTCATGCCCAAGGATAGTGAAAGCTTTCTGCTATTTCTATCCATGGTTTGCTTTCTCACCCCTTGCAGATTTTCTGTAACTCTGCTCACACCTTAAAATTGTTCCTTCATTAAACTTTCTTTAATCATCTCTTTTGAGGATGTCATCTGGGCCCTGTTATACCACCCCAGCTCCTTAATAGCTCTGGAACTTTGAGAAAGTTATTTAGGTTCCTGAGTGTCAGTTTTTTCATCTATAAAGTGGGGATGAAAATACATATATGAGAGAATACATGTAAATAGCACATAGTAGCTACCTAGTAAGTGGTACCTGTCATCATCATTGGTAGTAACTATTATCACATGAGGACTGGCAAGCTCATGATGTCCCCATGACTATTCAGATAAAGTTGTAGAGCTGTTTATTACTTATCCAGAAATGTTAAGACTGAAGGGAGGAATCTCAGGGAATGAAAGGTGAAGACTGGGCAAGGGGTTGGAAAGACTTTTTAGTACTATGAAATAGAATAATTTTGATATTTTAATACCAGAAGGGATATAGCTTTAGGGTCTCAGAGACTTGATGGGAGGATCCTCATATCTGAATATGGCAATGGAGGTGTTCACTTTGTTGAAGAGGAGAAGATTTTCGGAAGAGTCATGGTAGTGCCACATATCACAAGACAAATCATTGAACAGAGATGCATTGAGCTCTGAGTCAAATCTTGAGAAAGGCAGAAGTATAAAAGAAAAGTTGTTATTGACACGGGGCATCCTGTAGATCTTCCAGCCAGATGGAAGAAATGAATCCCTGACCCAGATTGCAGGTCTGGTTAAGGAAGCAAGGTGTATGGGTATTGTATCTTGATTGTTCCTGCTTATATATATATCATCACTTGATGCCCACTGCTACTCCAGCTGGCTGATCCTTTCCTTCCTCCATGTCTCAGTCTCTTAGAGGAGCCCACAACCCATTTTGGCAGAAGTCTCTTTGAGTTGACTCAGTGTTCCCTTCTTTCCAGGCCACACATGTCTGCCTGGATAGAGTGGTCAGAGTGGGTTGAAGTAAAAACTCCCCATCTTGGTACTTGGAACCTCTCTCCTCACAGACCCTCAGGCTCCATCACTGAGTCTGACAAGTCATGCAAGGCTTCTCTTCTTTTGAAGTAAATGATCTCCAAGAGATCCTGCAAGTCCTCTTACAATTAACTTTCTGTTGAGTGCCCCTACCTCACCAGTTATTCTGACATAACCCAAATATCTGAGCTCTTCTCCCCAGGAGGCTCCTCAATTCCCATATAATTCAAAGGATAAAGTTAGAAACCAGACAGTTTCAGAGCTAAGCAAATCTCAGATTCTACCCAGCTTCTAATAAATACTTACTTGCCCTACAATTTTTTCCCTCCCAGCAGGTAGATAAAGAGATGAGACCCTCTTCTGTATTTAATTGTGATCAGAAAGGAGAGAAAATTGAGAGAAAGAGCTTGTGTTAACCAAGGGGAAAAAAGAAATCTAGAGAAAAGATTTGGCTAGCTTGAAATTATAAAGTGATAGATGGTCTCACAAGAGTTGGGAAGGTCCCTGTGTGGACATTTTGTCTATGAAATTGCGTACAATCCTGATGAAGAAGAAACAGAGTGGTCCCTGAATAGAAAGAATCCTCTGGCTTCACAGCAACTCTCTATGTGAGCTCAGATATTCAAAGGACATGACTAGAAACCAAAGAATGAACACAGAGGTTGATGAAGATTTGTGCAAATGACGTCAGAAAAGCAAAAGCTCAGGATAAACTGTGACTTGTGAACAATGCTCAGTACGTCATAAAAGACACAAAATTCTGTTTGGAGCAAACTGAAGAGTTAAAAAAAAAAAAAAGGCAAAAGCAAATGCCTTGGGTAAATGCTTTCAAAGCCGTTTAAAAACTCTTGGCCTTCATTCGCTCTGTCAAGGACAATGACCTTATGAATGGACAGGGTAGAACAAACAGGAGCATTAAAAAGATCAATGAAGGCCAAACTGGTGAAGAGACTGTGAATGAGCCCAAAGCTGATTCAAACCTCCTGCCCAGGAACATCGTATTTTAGGGAACTGCGAGACCTTGCAAATGAGATTACTGGGCCATTTTCGGTTATCTTGGAGGAGCTGTGAAAAATGGGGGATGTGTGTCAGGAGACTGGAATCAGCTAAGCACAGTCATGATTCTCTAAAAGGGGAAAAAGTGGGTTATGTAGAGAGATTGTAAACTTAAATGTTTACGGAGACCAGAAAATAACTAAAAAGAGTCAACTAGGGCAGTTGGAGACTCTAGTGAGCGGGAAAGGGCAGGCTCCCTCTTAAAAGGGCAGCTGTTACTGAGCTCCAGCTGCTTGTTGCCATGCCCAGAAGTGCTAGAACTTCAACATTTTTATGTTAACTTTTGTTATTTTTCAAATGGGAATAGCTATTTAAATTTTAAAAATACATCACATGGGCTAAATTAAAGATATCTGCAGACAGATAGGGCCAACAGGCCACCAGTTTATGACCTTTGCCCATAGATGTGCCGTCTTGCAGCTAAGAAGCTAGGATAGTCTATTAAAAGATCACCTGGTAAACATTTTAAAGGAACTGATGGTCTTCAGAAGCTGCGTGGGTTTACTAGGACTAACATGCCACACGCTAACCTCTCTCACTTCTTAGATTGGCAGAGGGCTGTGGTAGCCTTGGGTGCTCTGATTTCAGCAAGGCTCTGACAGGGAGAGCCATATTCTCCTTGGGAACCAGATGGAGCAGTTCAAATGGAATGTCAGTACTTCTAGGTAGATTCTTAGCTGACTTGAAAAATTATGCTCGAGGTTAATGGACTAATAAACCAGTACTGACCAATAGGAACAGGTCTATACTCTTGTCTTTTTTTTTTTTTTTTTTTCCCCTCTCTCTTTGGAGGAAGTGATCATAATTTATTTATTTATTTTTTATACAGCAGGTTCTTATTAGTTATCTATTTTATACATATTAGTGTATATATGTCAATCCCAATCTCTATTCTCTTGTCTTTGACCAATTAAATTTTAGAGCCCAGAAATAAACTCAAGAATTGGCTTATGGCTTGATGCCTGCAGGGTACTGTGAGAATATCAACTACTCGATCGTGGCTCAGTATTTTGTAGCCCAGGGGTCAGCAAACTGACCTAGTTTGTATAAATACAGGGTTTTGTTAATTGAAGTATAGTTGACTAAAAATATTGTATTGGTTTCAGGTATACAACATAATGATTCAATATTTTTATAGATTATATACCATTAAAGTTATCACAAAATAATGGCTATATTTCCGTGTGCTGTACAATATATTCGTGTTGCTTATTTATTTTATACATAGTATTTTGTATCTCTTAATATCCTACCCCTAACCATAAAAAAGAATGAAATTCTGCCTTTTGTAATTAAAGTTTTATTGGAACACAGACACACCCATTATTTTACACACTTTTTCTGGCTGCTTTTGATAGACAACAACAGATGAGTAATTGTGACAGGGACTGGATGGCTAACAAAATCTAATATACTTACTATCTGTCCCTTCACTAAAAAACTTTGCTGACTTTCTGATGTAGCTAACATCATATTAGTAATCTTAGTGACCTTCTTTTTTTTGTCTTTTTCTTTTTTTAATTTTTAAAATTTTTATTAGAGTATACTTGCTTTACAATATTGTGTTAGTTTCTACCGTACGGCAAGTGAATCAGCTATACGTATACATACATCCCCTCTTTTCTGGATGTCCTTCCCATTTAGGTCACCACAGAACATTGAGTTCCCTGTGCTATACAGTAGGTTCTCATCAGTTATCTATTTTATACATAGTATTAATAGTGTATATATGTCAATTCCAATCTCCCAATTTGTCCCACCCCCTCTTCCCCCCTTGGTATCCATACGTTTGTTCTCTACCTCTGTGTCTCTATTTCTGTTTTGTAAATAAGATTGTCTATACCAGCAAAATCTAATACACTTACTATCTGTCCCTTCACTAAAAAACTTTGCTGACTTTCTGATGTAGCTAACATCATATTAGTAATCTTAGTGACCTTTTACACTGTTGAATAATGTTGATTAACGTTGGATTTGTCAGTAATGGTCAATAAATGCCCAAAGTCTATGTCATATGAACTGCTATCAAGCCACATCTTCTTTTTTTTTTTAAACATCTTTATTAGAGTATAATTGCTTTACAATGGTGTGTTAGTTTCTGCTTTATAACAAAGTGAATCAGCTATACATATACATATATCCCCATATCTCCTCCCTCTTGCGTCTCCCTCCCACCCACCCTCCCTATCCTACCCCTCTAGGTGGTCACAAAGCACAGAGCTGATCTCCCTGTGCTATGCGGCTGCTTCCCACTGCTATATATTTTACATTTGGTAGTGTATGTATGTCCATGCCACTCTCTCACTTTGTCCCAGATTACCCTTCCCCCTCCCTGTGTCCTCAAGTCCATTCTCTAGTAGGTCTGCGTCTTTATTCCTGTCTTGCCCCTAGGTTCTTCATGACCATTTTTTTTTCTTTTTTTTTTCTTTTTTTTTTTAGATTCCATATATATGTGTTAGCATACGGTATTTGTTTTTCTCTTTCTGACTTACTTCACTCTGTATTACAGACTCTAGGTCCATCCACCTCACTACAAATAACTCAATTTCGTTTCTTTTTATAAGCCACATCTTCTTGACTCTTAGATTGAAACAATCAATATAGTGAATCAAAGAGCAGAGTTTAAATTTATTCTTGATAAAATTCAGCTTGTCATTTCATAATTTTTTGTCCAGTGTGTTGATAATGACTTTGGCTTCATGTCCAATGCATCCCACTTTTGAGGTGGGCCAGGGTGAGCCCATGTGAGGTAAGATTCAGAAGCCTGGGCCCAGATTATAGAGTGGTCAGAAGTAGATCTAACCTGAGGACAAGTTCAACATGAGGACCCATGAGAAGAGTTAAGGGTCAAGGTCAAAGAAATCATGTCCATCATCACTGTGATGGACAAAGGCAGAGCAAGAGGTCAGAGGATGAATTAATGCAGAAGTAGGACTGGAAGTGAGATTAACATGAGGGCAAAGCAAGAGAGTTCTGGATTTTGTCTGTTAAGAGGGCAAGGGTGCCCAGAGCGCTCTCTTCCTGGATGCTGGCTACAGGAAGTAATTACATTTAGATGCGTTCTTGAGGATGGGGCCTCCATGATGGGATTAGTATATTTACAGGAAGAGGAAGAGACCAGAGTTCACTCTCTCTGTCTGGTGAGGACACAGTGTGAAGGCAGACATCTGCAAGCCAAGAAAAGGGATCTTACCAAAAATGGAATCTGCTGGCACCTTGATCTTGGAACCCCTTAGCCTCCAGCACTGTGAGAGATAAATGTCTGTTGTGTACCCCACTTAGTCAATAGTATTTTGTTATAGCAGCCTGAGTTAAGACAGATGTCATCAATTTTACCTTTTAAAAAAAAGTGATAAAAATCACATAACATAAAATTTACCATCTTAACCATTTTTAAGTGTACAGTTCAGTAGTATTAAGTTCATTCACATTGTTGTCCAACAGATCTCCAAATCTTTTTGATCTTTCAAAACTGAAATTCTATACCCATTAAACAACTCCTAATTTCCTCTCAGTTTTACTTTTTAAAACAAAAAATTATCAAAGCAGCTAAAGAGAAACACCACCAGATATTTAAGAAACTGTACTTCAAAAACAAAAAATAAAGTAGATGCAATTTGGCATATTTTCATTGCTTGCTAATTAGTATCCTCTTTTCCACTTAAGTCTTTGAAGAGAAAAAATGTAATTCCTTCTCCCATTTACATATTTGAGCATTGAGATCTTCAGGGGCTGGGACCCAGAATTTTGACTCTTGGTAGAAGGATCCCACTCAGTGTCCTTCACAGCTATGACTGGCACGTGGAAGAAACCTCAGAGGAGGACATGTCTCTTCTCTGGTGGCATGCCCCAAAGGCTTATTTTTAAAGAACTGACTCCTAATGTCTTCCTTCTTGCTACTGAAGAAATTCCCTAGGGTTTTAGAATTCTTTCTTCCCAGAAAAGGATTTTTTCATACTTTTTTCATATTCTTTCTTATTCACACTCTTTTTTTTCATATTTCTTCCATATGGCTTGACCAAAGCCCATAGAGGAGATTGCTATCACATGCATTCCACATTTTCAAGCATGAAACATGGTCAGTATATTTGCCCTGATGAGAAAGGGCTCTCCAGTTCCTAAAAATTATTTGCAATTCGCCAGTTTATCTACTAAACAATTTCTCCATATGTGCAATTCTCCTGTAAATTTTGGTGTTTTTAAAAATATTATTTATTTATTTATTTTAAAATATTTATTTATTTATTTATTTATTTATTTATTTATTTAGGCTGCTCTGGGTCTTAGTTGCGGCATGTGGGATCTTCGTTATGGCATGTGGACTCCTAGTTGCAGTATGCAAACTCTTAGTTGTGGCATGCATGCGGGATCTAGTTCCCGATCAGGGATTGAACCCGGGCCCCCTGCATTGGGAGCAAGGTGTCTTACCCACTGGACCAGCAGGGAAGTCCCAGTGGTTGTTTTTTTAAAATATAGATTGCTCTTTGAAAGTGCTAGGAGTTATTGATCTCTACACAATGCAACTTTTAAAGTGGAAATATTTTTATATTCTCTGAAAATACATGATGTAAAAAAAATTCAGAGGTTAGAATCCAAATAAAAGTCCTACTGCAATCATACTCTCAGAGATTGTCCTTTATGTCTTAAAAACGAAAGCAACAAATATTTAAACAGAATTTAACAAGAGCTTTTGTGTATCAGTTCAACAGAATGTGTTTACCCTGTCCGCGAGCTGCTGTAGAATGTGACATTGGTTTTGAAGTTGTGTGGTTGAGGACCAAGATTCCAGAGTCAGAGAGACGTGGACTTGACTGAAGTCTCTACCACTTACTAGCTGTTACCCTGGAGCAACTTACTTCATTTCTCTTATGCTCAGTGTCCTCATCTTTGATGTAAGGATGATAATAATCTTCAGTGTAGGGATAATTACTCACAGGCTTGTGGGATGATGTGATGTAGAACATCTGAGTGCCTAGCATTAGTGCCTGTGATATAGCAGATGCTCAATATTGGTGGTATCATAATTACTGTATCAGTTTTTAAATTTTTAGTTGTGGTAAAATACGCTTAACAAAATTTACACTTAACAATTTTTAAGTGTACAGTTCAGTGGTATTAAGAACATTCACATGATTATATAACTGTCACCGCCATCCCTATACTAATTGTTAATATGGTTTTAATGCCCTCTCCTGAAAAAAAAAGAAAAGCATGAATTTACCTCTTCTGTGTGAGGCTTTGTCAGAATAGACTCCTTCCTAGTCTCTCAAAATCTTTTGAAACATGGTCAAATCTGTCTGTGTCTATATTTTGAAAACCCCTTCGTGTGAAGTGTTCAAGGCATCGGACTGATTCTGGTGTTACCTTGTATTTGTAGCTTTAGAGGTGGGGGCTAAACAGACCTGCTCAGCTACTCTAGGGTAAAAGTAATTCCCAGATGCCCTCACTGACACTTTGCAGTGTCTTCCTCAGCTGACGTTTCTGACTGCTGCCGGCCTAGGCTCTGCTAATGGAGGTTTATAAAGGCCTTCACAATTCCTATGGTAACCCAGGAGAAAGGCTGTTGCCATGGGGACTAGTCAAGCCTATCTAAACCTTCCATCCCCATCAGACAGATGAGAATGATGTGAGAATGAATCCTTTACTAGTTCACCTTCTGAAATTGCTAACAATTATCTCTGTTTTAGGAAAAGGATTCATCATTTCTTTCAGGTGGAAACTCATTCACATTTTCAGCTTGAAAGAAGTATTATTTAAAAGCTTTCTTGATCTTGGTTTCAACCAGAGTCACCCAGAGAATGAAATGGCTGGTGATGGAACCACTTCCAAATTTCTGCACTGTTCCCAGCCACTAAATAACATTTGTCACAAGCATGTGAACTCCATATTGTTTTAAAAGAATAATGTTTTTTTGAAATATATTAACCCTAAGCATATGTCTATTAATGCATTTTCACATTGTTTTATAATTGATTCTAGAAGAATCTGAGCTCCCCAAAGACAGGGTCTATGTTTTATTTACCTCGATGACCCCAGCCTCTAACCCATTGTGTTGCAATATGAGGGAGTCAGCAAATGAGTGAATGAATCAATCTATCAATGTACACCCTCATGTTGATGATGGCAGAGATAGTGGGTATTGGTGTTCAAGTGTGTAATAGAAGCTACCTCTAAAACATTTATTCATTTATTTATTTAATTTTATTATTTATTTATTTATTTATTTATTCATTCTTGGCTGTGTTGGGTCTTCGTTTCTGTGCGAGGGCTTTCTCCAGTTGCGGCAAGCTGGGGCCACTCTTCATCGCAGTGCGTGGGCCTCTCACTATCGTGGCCTCTCTTGTTGTGGAACACAGGCTCCAGACGCGCAGGCTCAGTAGTTGTGGCTCATGGGCCTAGTTGCTCTGCGGCATGTGGGATCTTCCCAGACCAGGGCTCGAACCCGTGTCCCCTGCATTGGCAGGCAGACTCTCAACCACTGCACCACCAGGGAAGCCCTATTCATTTATTAAAAGACAGTTTGTTAATGCTTACCAGCTTCATTTATTCAACAGTGGCACAGTTCCTGCTTTTAATTCATGGAGCTAATCTTTAGGTATATAACACTGAACAGGACAAAGTCCCCATCTTCCTGGAGCTCCTGGTCTGCAGGCAGAGACAGACATATACTGCTGTCAGAGTAAAATGAGATTGGTGTTAGAGTAGAAGCATAATCACCAAAACCATATTTAATTCAGACTGGGGCTCAGGGAGAGAGATGAAGTTTGAGCTGGGCCTTGATGGATGAGTAGGAGTTTTATAGGGAGATGAGGCAGGTAAAAGGTGGTTGTGTGGGAAAGATGAGATGAACCATTTAAGGCAGCAGGAAGAGCATATGTTTAAGAACATAGCGCATTGAGGGAGTGGTAAATATTCTGAGGTGACTGAAATATAGATTTTATGAAGGATGAGGCAGGAGGCTGACCTGTAGCCAGGTTATTATGAGTCTAATATGCTATTCTTACCCACATTCTCCTCCTGGGAAAGTGGGCACTGAGAGCCTGGGCCTGGTGTGGGGATCTGGACGTCAGGGCTGCGTGAGGACCTACCCCCAGATATGGGGTGGAGAGGGCCCACAGAGTACTTCCAGGAAGTAAGGCAGGCCCAGGCGCAGAGTTACAGCATGAGAAGGTCCACCATTCAGAGGGTCAAAGGACCAGACCCGCCTTTGGCATAGCCAAGAGGAGTGGCAGGGTTGGAGAAGGTGGCCAGGAGGTTGGGTCTGATGTTAGAGCCAGTTCTCTTTTAGAGGGTGCTTATGCTCCTGCCTGCAGCTGGCCTGAATTGGGGCAACACTAAGGAATTTAAAGATTTTTTTCAGTAGAGGTAAGACATATTCACAGAATTCATATCTGTGTTTTACAGACATCCTTCTAATGCAGGCAATAAGTAAGATGGGCAGAAGGGGAAAACCTGGAGCTAGGGGCAGAGGTCCAGGGAGAAATCAGTAAATAGCTCTAGCATGGAGAAGGGAGATGAGTTCTCTCCTTCTTTTCTTTCAAATATTTACTGATCGCTTATTTGCTGTGGGTTGTGCTAGGTTCTAGGAATGCAGAGATGTATAAGATATGGGCCTGCCCAGGAGTTTCTCTAACTCTACTGAGAGAGATGCTCAAGTAAAATATGAATCTTTATGTAGTCTGGTATATCAAGAAGTATATCAGGTGGGCTTGGCACATGGCTGGCTTTTAAACCCTTATTGAAAGAATGAATTAATTAGAATTGACAGTTGTTTAATGTTTGGTGTAGAGGGCAAGAGAGAGGAAGTGGTTGAAGATAATCTGATGCAGTTTCTGTAACTGAGCAGATGGTGAGCCAAGAAGGCAGAACTATAGGAAGAATATTGGGCAGCAGGGAAGACCATGCTTTCCAGTGCTACCATAATAAGGAAGCAAATTTCAGGCTGGTGGGAAAGATATCTTGGAGGCTGAGGTTCTTATGTGCTTACTTTTTGAAGTGTAAGGTAATCTGTGTCTTACCTATATGAAGGACACATGCAGAAGGTGGCTATTAGCCATGCTGTCAGCAAGAGATAATAATTTTGCTTTGCCTTCTCTCAGTCTATCCCTCTTTAGCGTTCATCTTTCCAGATTGTATAACCCTGGATAGTTAAATCATTCCCATATGCATTACTTTCATTACTTAGCCATTAGAGGGTTGTGTGGTATTGTGGAGAGTGCATAAAATTAGGGATCAAAGGCATTAAGTTCAAAACCCACCTTATCACTCATTACCTGTGTGACTTGGGCCAATATTTAATCCTTTCTCAGTTCAACTTTCTTCCATGTAAAGTGGGAATAATAAGTGCCCTGCTTCCCTCCCAGGATTCTTATAAATAACAAATGAAAAATGTTTTGTGAAGTGTAAAGTTCAGTGCAGCCAAGAGTTGCCATTATTACTTGGGAAGCTCTTTCCTTACTTTCTTTAGTTGTGCTGCATCTTTCTCAAGTAATATGTAAAACAGACACGATGAGCTTTTTCCTTACCTTAAGCTGACACTGTAAGAGTCAGGGATTGGTGATGGTGTAAAGCTCAAGGATTGAGTAAGGACATCTATGGTCTGTTTTGCACATTACTTGACCCTCCTCTCCAAAAAGGGCAGAAAATTTGTTTTTTTTTAAACTACATTAAACTGTGCCCAATTTAAACTGCTTCATCCAATTGTCACACGTTTAGGGTAGAAATAGGAATGATGGAAGGAAGCTACACAAAGGAAGATTTTATTCAATAATAAAAAAAAAAAAGTCCTCACAATTAGGGCAGCAAAAAAATTGGAGGGACTTCCTGAAGTGGCACTGAGTGGCTCCTGGCATATCATGGAGAGTTCTTAATAAATTATTAACTATCATTTATCTTACAGTTATTTCGTAGACTTCCAGAGTAAGACGGTACTAAGGATGCACTGCCCTTATCAAAATGATTTAGAAAGTGTTATCTCTTTTTCTACACACCAGAAGAAATTATATAAAATTGGTGTCATTTCTTTCTTAAATGTTTAGGATAATTTACATCTGGGCATGGAGTTTTCTTTGTGGAATATTTTTTAATAGCATATTCAATTTATTTAATAGAAATAGAATTTTCACATTTCTAAAATTCATTTTCTTTCTGTTTTAGAAAGCTGTGCTCTAGGAATTTATCTATTTCATCAAAGTTGTCAGATTTATTGGCACAAAATTTTTCATAATACCTTGTTCCTATCATTTTTATTCCTGTAGGTTCAGTAGTGATGTACTCTCTTTCGTTCCTGATACAGCAAATTTGTGCATATTTCTTTTTACTTAATGAATCTTGCCAGGAGTTTATCCATTTTATCAGTCTTTTCAAGGAAACATACTTTGGTTTTGTTCATTCTGTTTTTTGTATATTTGTTTTCTATTTCATTAATTTCTCCTCTTTATTGTTTTCTTCCTTCTTTTTAGAGTTTACTTTGCTGTTCTTTCTTCTAAGTTCTTGAGATAGATACACAGGTCATTGATTTTTAGTTCTTATTATTTTCTTTTTTTTTTTTTTTTTAAACATCTTTATTGAAGTATAATTGCCTTACAATGGTGTGTTAGCTTCTGCTTTATAACAAAGTGAATCAGTTATACATATACAATATGTTCCCATTTCTCCTCCCTCTTGCATCTCCCTCCCTCCCACCCTCCCCTTCCCACCCCTCTAGGTGGTCACAAAACACCGAGCTGATCTCCCTGTGCTATGTGGCTGCTTCCCACTAGTTATCTGTTTTACATTTGGTAGTGTATATATGTCCATGACACTCTCTTACCCTGTCACATCTCACCCCACCCCCTCCCCATATCCTCAAGTCCATTCTCTAGTAGGTCTGTGTCTTTATTCCCGTCTTGCCACTAGGTTCTTCGTGGCCTTTATTTTTTTTTTTTTTTCCTTAGATTCCGTATATCTGTGTTAGCATACTGTATTTGTTTTTCTCTTTCTGACTTACTTCACTCTGTATGACAGACTCTAACTCCATCCACCTCATTACAAATACCTCCATTTCATTTCTTTTTATGGCTGAGTAATATTCCATTGTATATATGTGCCACATCTTCTTTATCCATTCATCTGTCGATGGACATATAGGTTGCTTCCATGTCCTGGCTATTATAAATAGAGCTGCCATGAACATTTTGGTACATGACTCTTTTTGACCTATGGTTTTCTCAGGGTATATGCCCAGTAGTGGGATTGCTGGGTCGTATGGTAGTTCTATTTGTAGTTTTTTAAGGAACCTCCATACTGTTCTCCATAGTGGCTGTATCAATTTACATTTCCACCAACAGTGCAAGAGTGTTCCCTTTCCTCCACACCCTCTCCAGCATTTATTGTTTCTAGATTTTTTGATGATGGCCATTCTGACCAGTGTGAGATGATATCTCATTGTAGTTTTGATTTGCATTTCTCTAATGATTAATGATGTTGAGCATTCTTTCATGTGTCTGTAGGCCATCTGTATATCTTCTTTGGAGAAATGTCTATTTAGGTCTTCTGCCCATTTTTGGATTGGGTTGTTCGTTTTTTTGTTATTGAGCTGCATGAGCTGCTTGTAAATCTTGGAGATTAATCCTTTGTCAGTTGCTTCATTTGCAAATATTTTCTCCCATTCTGATGGTTGTCTTTTGGTCTTGTTTATGGTTTCCTTTGCTGTGCAAAAGCTTTTAAGTTTCATTAGGTCCCATTTGTTTATTTGTGTTCTTATTTCCATTTCTCTGGGAGCTGGGTCAAAAAGAATCTTGCTGTGATGTATGTCATAGAGTGTTCTGCCTGTGTTTTCCTCTAAGAGTTTGATAGTGTCTGCCCTTACACTTAGGTCTTTAATCCATTTTGAGTTTATTTTTGTGCATGGTGTCAGGGAGTGTTCTAATTTCATACTTTTACATGTACCTGTCCAATTTTCCCAGCACCACTTATTGAAGAGGCTGTCTTTTCTCCACTGTATATGCTTGCCTCCTTTATCAAAGATAAGGTGACCATATGTGCTTGGGTTTATCTCTGGGCTTTCTATCCTGTTCCATTGATCTATATTTCTGTTTTTGTGCCAGTACCAAACTGTCTTGATTACTGAAGCTTTGTAATATAGTCTGAAGTCAGGGAGCCTGATTCCCCCAGCTCCATTTTTCGTTCTCAAGATTGCTTTGGCTATTCGGGGTCTTTTGTGTTTCCATACAAATTGTGAAATTTTTTGTTCTAGTTCTGTGAAAAATGCCAGTGGTAGTTTGATAGGGATTGCATTGAATCTGTAGATTGCTTTGGGTAGTAGAGTCATTTTCACAATGTTGATTCTTCCAATCCAGGAACATGGTATATCTCTCCATCTATTTGTATCATCTTTAATTTCTTTCATCAGTGTCTTATAATTTTCTGCGTACAGGTCTTTTGTCTCCTTAGGTAGGTTTATTCCTAGATATTTTATTCTTTTTGTTGCAATGGTAAATGGGAGTGTTTTCTTAATTTCACTTCCAGATTTTTCGTCATTAGTGTGTAGAAATGCAAGAGATTTCTGTGCATTAATTTTGTATCCTGCTACTTTACCAAATTCATTGATTAGCTCTAGGAGTTTTCTGGTAGCATCTTTAGGATTCTCTATGTATAGTATCATGTCATCTGCAAATAGTGACAGCTTTACTTCTTCTTTTCTGATTTGGATTCCTTTTATCTCTTTGTCTTCTCTGATTGCTGTGGCTAACACTTCCAAAACTATATTGAATAATAGTGGTGAGAGTGGGCAACCTTGTCTTGTTCCTGATCTTAGTGGAAATGGTTTCAGTTTTTCACCATTGAGGACAATGTTGGCTGTGGGTTTGTCATATATGGCCTTTATTATGTTGAGGAAAGTTCCCTCTATGCCTACTTTCTGCAGGGCTTTTATCATAAATGGGTGTTGAATTTTGTCGAAAGCTTTCTCTGCATCTATTGAGATGATCATATGGTTTTTCTCCTTCAATTTGTTAATATGGTGTATCACGTTGATTGATTTGCGTATATTGAAGAATCCTTGCATTCCTGGGATAAACCCCACTTGATCATGGTGTATGATCCTTTTAATGTGCTGTTGGATTCTGTTTGCTAGTATTTTGTTGAGGATTTTTGCGTCTGTGTTCATCAGTGATATTGGCCTGTAGTTTTCTTTCTTTGTGACATCTTTGTCTGGTTTTGGTATCAGGGTGATGGTGGCCTCGTAGAATGAGTTTGGGAGTGTTCCTCCCTCTGCAATATTTTGGAAGAGTTTGAGAAGGATAGGTGTTAGCTCTTCTCTAAATGTTTGATAGAATTCACCTGTGAAGCCATCTGGTCCTGGGCTTTTGTTTGTTGGAAGGTTTTTAATCACAGTTTCAATTTCAGTGCTTGTGATTGGTCTGGTCATATTTTCTATTTCTTCCTGGTTCAGTCTCGGCAGTTTGTGCATTTCTAAGAATCTGTCCATTTCTTCCAGGTTGTCCATTTTATTGGCATAGAGTTGCTTGTAGTAATCTCTCATGATCTTTTGTATTTCTGCAGTGTCAGTGGTTACTTCTCCTTTTTCATTTCTAATTCTATTGATCTGAGTCTTCTCCCTTTTTCTCTTGATGAGTCTGGCTAATAATGGTTTATCAATTTTGTTTATCTTCTCAAATAACCAGCTTTTAGTTTCATTGATTTTTGCTATTGTTTCCTTCATTTCTTTTTCATTTATTTCTGACCTGATCTTTATAATTTCTTTCCTTCTGCTGGCTTTGGGGTTTTTTTGTTCTTCTTTCTCTAATTGCTTTAGGTGCAAGGTTAGGTTGTTTATTCGAGATGTTTCCTGTTTCTTGAGGTAGGCTTGTATTGCTATAAACTTCCCTCTTAGCACTGCTTTTGCTGCGTCCCATATGTTTTGGGTCGTCGTATCTCCATTGTCATTTGTTTCTAGGTATTTTTTGATTTCCCCTTTGATTTCTTCAGTAATCACTTCGTTATTAAGTAATGTATTGTGTAGCCTCCATGTATTTGTATTTTTTACAGATCTTTTCCTGTAATTGATATCTAGTCTCATAGCGTTGTAGTCAGAAAAGATACTTGATACGATTTCAATTTTCTTAAATTTACCAAGGCTTGATTTGTGACCCAAGATATGATCTATCCTGGAGAATGTTCTATGAGCACTTGAGAAAAATGTGTATTCTGTTGTTTTTGGGTGGAATGTCCTATAAATATCAATTAAGTCCATATTGTTTAATGTATCATTTAAAGCTTGTGTTTCCTTATTTATTTTCATTTTGGATGATCTGTCCATTGGTGAAAGTGGGGTGTTAAAGTCCCCTACTATGATTGTGTTGCTGTCGATTTCCCCTTTTATGGCTGTTAGTATTTGCCTTATGTATTGAGGTGCTCCTATGTTGGGTGCATAAATATTTACAATTGTTATACCTTCCTCTTGGATCGATCCCTTGATCATTATATAGTGTCCTTCTTTGTCTCTTGTAATAGTCTTTATTTTAAAGTCTATTTTGTCTGATATGAGAATTGCTACTCCAGCTTTCTTTTGATTTCCATTTGCATGGAATATCTTTTTCCATCCCCTCACTTTCAGTCTGTATGTGTCTCTAGGTCTGAAGTGGGTCTCTTGTAGACAGCATATATATGGGTCTTGTTTTTGTATCCATTCAGCCAGCCTGTGTCTTTTGGTGGGAGCATTTAATCCATTTACATTCAAGGTAATTATCGATATGTATGTTCCTATTCCCATTTTCTTAAATGTTTTGGGTTTGTTATTGTAGGTGTTTTCCTTCTCTTGTGTTTCTTGCCTAGAGAAGTTCCTTTAGCATTTGTTGTAAAGCTGGTTTGGTGGTGCTGAACTCTCTCAGCTTTTGCTTGTCTGTAAAGGTTTTAATTTCTCCATCGAATCTGAATGAGATCCTTGCTGGGTAGAGTAATCTTGGTTGTAGGTTTTTCTCCTTCATCACTTTAAGTATATCCTGCCACTCCCTTCTGGCTTGCAGAGTTTCTGCTGAAAGATCAGATGTTAACCTTATGGGGATTCCCTTGTGTGTTATTTGTTGTTTTTCCCTTGCTGCCTTTAATATGTTTTCCTTATATTTAATTTTTGACAGTTTGATTAATATGTGTCTTGGCGTGTTTCTCCTTGGGTTTATCCTGTATGGGACTCTCTGTGCTTCCAGGACTTGATTAACTATTTCCTTTCCCATATTAGGGAAGTTTTCAACTATAATCTCTACAAATATTTTCTCAGTCCCTTTCTTTTTCTCTTCTTCTTCTGGGACCCCTACAATTCGAATGTTGGTGTGTTTAATGTTGTCCCAGAGGTCTCTGAGACTGTCCTCAGTTCTTTTCATTCTTTTTTCTTTATCCTGCTCTGTAGTAGTTATTTCCACCATTTTATTTTCCAGGTCACTTATCCTTTCTTCTGCCTCAGTTATTCTGCTATTGATCCCATCTAGAGTATTTTTAATTTCATTTATTGTGTTTTTCATCATTGCTTGGTTCCTTTTTAGTTCTTCTACGTCCTTGTTAAATGTTTCTTGCATTTTGTCTATTCTATTTCCAAGATTTTGGATCATCCTTACTATCATTATTCTGAATTCTTTTTCAGGTAGACTACCTATTTCCTCTTCATTTGTTAGATCTGGTGTGTTTTGACCCTGCTCCTTCATCTGCTGTGTGTTTTTCTGTCGTCTCATTTTGCTTATCTTACTGTGTTTGGGGTCTCCTTTTCACAGGCTGCAGGTTTGTAGTTCCCCAGTGGCTAAGGTTGGTTCAGTGGGTTGTGTAGGCTTCCTGGTGGAGGGAACTAGTGCCTGAGCTCTGGTGGATGAGGCTGGATCTTGTTTTTCTGGTGGGCAGGTCCACGTCTGGTGGTGTATTTTGGGGTGTCTGTGGCCTTATTATGATCTTAGGCAGCCTCTCTGCTAATGGATGGGGCTGTGTTCCTGTCTTGCTAGTTGTTTGGCATGGGGTGTCCAGCACTGTAGCTTGCTGGTCGTTGAGTGAAGCTGGGTCTTGATGTTGAGATGGAGATCTCTGAGAGATTTTTGCCGTTTGGTATTACGTGGAGCTGGGAGGTCTCTTGTGGACCAGTGTCCTGAAGTTGGCTCTCCCACCTCAGAGGCACGGCCCTGATGCCTGGCTGTAGCACCGAGAGCCTTTCGTCCACACGGCTCAGAGTAAAAGGGAGAAAAAATAGAAAGAAAGAAAGAAAGAGGCTATAATATAGTGAAGTAAAATAAAGCTATTGTAAAGCAAAGCTATACAGACAAAATCTCACCCAGAAGCATATACATATACACTCACAAAAAAAAAGAAAAGGGGAAAAATTAATATATCCTGCTCCCAAAGTCCACCTCCTGAATTTGGGATGATTCGTTGTCTATTCAGGTATTCAACAGATGCAGGCACATCAAGTTGTTTGTGGAGTTTTAATCCGCTGCTTCTGAGGCTGCTGGGAGAGATTTCCCCTTCTCTTCCCTGTTCGCACAGCTCCTGGGGTTCAGCTTTGGATTTGGACCCGCCTCTGCGTGTAGGTCGCCTGAGGGCGTCTATTCCCCGCCCAGACAGGACGGGGTTAAAGGAGCAGCTGCTTCAGGGGCTCTGGCTCACCCAGGCCGCGGGGAGGGAGGGGTACGGAGGAGGCGGGGTGAGCCTGCGGCGTCAGAGGCCGGCGTGACGTTGCACCAGCCTGAGGCGCGCAGTGCGTTCTCCCGGGGAAGTTGTCCCCGGATGACGGGACCCTGGCAGTGGCAGGCAGCACAGGCTACCGCGAGGGGCGGTGTGGAGAGGGACCTGTGCTCACACACAGGCTTTTTGGAGGCGGCAGCAGCAGCCCCAGCGTCTCACGCCCGTCTCTGGGGTCCACGCTGATCGCCGCGGCTCGCGCCCTTCTCTGGAGTTCGTTTAGGCGGCGCTCTGAATCCCCTCTCCTTGCGCGCCGCGAAACAAAGAGGCAAGAAAAAGTCTCTTGCCTCTTCGGCAGCTGCAGACTTTCTCCCCGGACTCCCTCCTGGCTAGCTGCGGTGCGCTAACCCCTTCAGGCTGTGTTCACGCCGCCAACCCCAGTCCTCTCCCTGCGATCCGACCGAAGCCCGAGCCTCAGCTCCCAGCCCCGCCCGCACCGGCGGGGGAGCAGACAAGCCTCTCGGGCTGGTGAGTGCTGGCCGGCACTGCTCCTCCGTGCGGGAACCTCTCCGCTTTGCCCTCCGCACCCCTGTTGCTGCGCTCTCCTCCGTGGCTCCGAAGCTTCCCACCTCTGCCACCTGCAGTCTCTGCCCGCGAAGGGGCTTCCTAGTGCGTGGAAATCTTTCCTCCTTCACAGCTCCCTCCCACTGGTGCAGGTGCCGTCCCTATTCTTTTGTCTCTGTCATTTCTTTTTTCTTTTGCCCTACCCAAGTACGGGGGGAGTTTCTTGCCTTTTTGGAGGTCGGACGTTTTCTGCCAGCATTCAGTGGGTGTTCTGTAGGAGCAGTTCCACGTGTAGATGTATTTCTACTGTATCTGTGGGAAGGAAGGTGATCTCCGCGTCTTACTCTTCCGCCATCTTCTCTCCTCCGCTCTCTTATTATTTTCTAATATAAGCTTTTAGATTTATTTTCCTCTCAGTACAGTTTTAACTTATCCTCTCCCAAGTTTTCATATGCTGTATAATTTTTATCATTCAATTAAACATATGTTTTAATTTCCATTATCATTACTTCTTTGACCCATGAGTGTTATAAGAATCATATTGCTTAATTTCCACATATAGGGGAATTTTTGAGTCATCTTTTCATAACTGATATCTAACTTAATTCCACTGTGGTCAGAAAACATACTTTATTTCAATTCTTTGAAATTTGTTAAAGCTTATGGTTTAGTGTATGTCAATTTTAGTAACTGCTCCTCATGCACTTCAAAAGAGCATATATTCCATCTTTGTCTGCAGTGTTCTATATATTTCAATTAGGTTAAATTTGTTAATTGCATTAGTTAGATCTTCTTTGTTTTTACTGATTTTTTCCTGCTATTTGTTATTATGAGAAGTGTATTACGTTTTCCATAATGATGCACATTTAACTATTTATTTTCGTTCTGTAAAATTTTGCCTTATTTTGAAACTATATTACTGGATGCATACAAATTTAGAAATTGTTATATCTTCCTGGTATAACTGAACCTTTTATTATTATCAAAAATATCTGTTATTTCTGGCAATGATTTTTTTCTTAAAATTTACTTTGTCTGATATTTATGTAGCTGTATCAACTATCTTTTGGTTAGTGTTTGTATGATATATCTTCTCTATCATTTTACTTTTAATCTTTCTCTGTTCCTATATTTAAAACTCTTATAAGCACCTATGAATAGGTTTTATATTTTGTTTTTATTCAGTTTCTAATCTTTGTCTTCTAATAAAAGTATTTAGTATTTATATTTATGTAAATAATATATTTATATATATTTTAGTTTATGCCTATAATTAATGTTTTTTCTATTCTACCTGTTTTATGTTTGTTTTTTTCTTTTTCCCCACTTTTGGATTAACAAACTTCTTTTATTGTTACTGTTACATTTTCACTCTCTATTAGTTTGTATGTAGGATACTCTTCTACATACCCTCAAAACAAACATCAAAATCCATAGGCTCCTTTAGAAATTTTCTAATTGTCTTAATAATGTCCTTTACAGATCCAGGATACAATCAAGGTCTTGTGTTGCATTTAGCCATCATGCCACTTTAGTCTGGAATAGTTCTTTACTCTTCCCTTATCTTTCATGACATTGACATTTTTGAAGAGTTTAGTCCCATAATTTTGTAGAATGTTTCCCAATTTGGATTTCTCTAATTCTTGTAATGATTAGATTCAGGTTATGTATGTTTGTCAGGAAAATCATAAAAGCGTTGACATGTTCTTTTCCATGCATCACATCAGGTGGCATGTAATGTTGATTTGTTCCATTACTGGTGATGTTTAGTGTTGTCACTTGGTTAAGATGGTGTCTGCAAGGTTATCCACTCTAAAATTGATTAATAGTGAGGGACCTTCAAGATGATGGAGGAGTAAGACATGGAGATCACCTCCCTCCCCACAAATACATCAAAAATACATCTACATGTGGAACAACTCCTACAGAACACCTACTGAACGCTGGCAGAAGACCTCAGACTTCCCAAAAGGCAAGAAACTCCCCATGTACCTAGGTAGGGCAAAAGAAAAAAGAAAAAACAGAGACAAAAGAATAGGGACGGGACCTGCACCTCTGGGAGGGAGCTGTGAAGGAGGAAAAGTTTCCACACACTAGGAAGCCCCTTCACTGGCAGAGACAGGGGATGGGTGGGGGAAAGCTTCAGAGCCACGGAGGAGAGTGCAGCAACAGGGGTGCAGAGCGCAAAGTGGAGAGAATCCCACACACAGGATCGGTGCCGACCAGCACTCACCAGCCCGAGAGGCTTGTCTGCTCAGCCGCCAGGGTGGGTGGGGGCTGGGAGCTGAGGCTCGGGCTTCAGAGGTCAGATCCTGGGGAGAGGACTGGGGTTGGCTGCATGAACACAGCCTGAAGGGGGCTGGTGCACCACAGCTAACTGGGAGGGAGTCCAAGAAAAAGTCTGGAGCTGCCTATGAGGCAAGAGACCATTGTTTTGGGATGCGTGAGGAGAGGGGATTCAGAGCACCACCTAAACAATCTCCAGAGACAGGTGTGAGCCGTGGCTATCAGTGTGGACACCTGAGACCGGCATGAAACGCTAAGGCTGCTGCTGCAGCCACCAAGAAGCCTGTGTGCAAGCACAGGTCACTCTCCACACCTCCCCTCCCGGGAGCCAGTGCAGCCCGCCACTGCCAGGGTCCCGTGATCCAGGGACAGCTTCCCCGGGAGAACACACTGCATGCCTCAGGCTGTTGCAACATCATGCTGGCCTCTGCCACTGCAGGCTGGCCCCGTATTCCATACCCCTCCCTCCCCCCAGCCTGAGCGAACCAGAGCCTCCTAATCAGCTGCTCCTTTAACCCCGTCCTGTCTGGGCGGGGAACAGACACCCTCAGGCAACCTACATGCAGAGGTGGGACAAAATCCAAAGCTGAACCCCAGGAGCTGTGCGAACAAAGAAGAGAAAGGGAAATTTCTCCCAGCAGCCTCAGGAGCAGCAGATTAAGTCTCGACAATCAACTTGATGTACCCTGCATCTGTGGAATACCTGAAGAGACAAGGAATCATCCAAAATTGAGGTGGTGGACTTTGGGAGCAACTGTAGACTTGGGATTTGCTTTCTGGATCTAATTTGTTTCTGGTTTTATGTTTATCTTAGTTTAGTATTTAGAGCTTATTATCATTGGTAGATTTGTTTATTGATTTGGTTGCTCTCTTCCTTTTTATTTTATATATATATATATTTATTTTCCTTTTTCTCTTTTTCTGAGTGTGTATGTGTATGCTTCTTTGTGTGGTTTTGTCTGTATAGCTTTGCTTTTACCATTTGTCCTAGGGTTCTCTCTGTCCACTTTTGGGGGTTTTTTTTGGGTATAGTTTTCAGTGCTTGTTATCATTGGTGGATTTGTTTTTTGGTTTGGTTGCTCTCTTCTTTCTTTCTTTTTTTGAAATTACTTTTTTATTTTTAATATTTTTAAAAATTCTTTATTTTAATAACTTTATTTTATTTTTCCATTCTTTCTTTCTTTCTTTTTCTCACTTTTCTTCTGAGCCGTGTGGCTGACAGGGTCTTGGTGCTCCAGCTGGGTGTCAATCCTGAGCCTCTGAGGTGGGAGAGCCAATTTCAGGACATTGACCCACCAGAGACCTCCCAGCCCCATGTAATATAAAACGGCGAAAGCTCTCCCAGAGATCTCCATCTCAATGCTAAGACCCAGCTCCACTCAACGACCAGCAAGCTACAGTGCTGGACACCCCATGCCAAACAACTAGCAAGACAGGAACACAACCCCACCCATTAGCAGAGAGGCTGCCTAAAATCATAATAAGTTCACAGACACCTCAAAACACACCACCAGATGTGGTCCTGCCCACCAGAAAGACAAGATCCAGCCTCAGCCACCAGAACACAGGCACCAGTCCTCTACACCAGGAACCCTACACAGCCAACTGAGCCAACCTTACCCACTGGGGGCAGACACCAAAAACAATGGGAACTATGAACCTGCAGCCTGTGGAAAGGAGACCCCAAACACAGAAAGTTAAGCAAAATGAGAAGACAGAGAAATGCACAGCAGATGAAGGAGCAAGGTAAAAACCCACCAGACCAAACAAATGAAGAGGAAATAGGCAGTGTACTTGCAAAAGAATTCAGAATAATGATAGTAAAGGTGATCCAAAATCTTGGAAATAGAATGGAGAAAATACAAAAAACGTTCGACAAGGACCTAGAAGAACTAAAGAGCAAACAAACAGTGATGAACAACACAATAAATGAAATTAAAAATTCTCTAGAAGGGATCAAGAGCAGAATAACTGAGGCAGAAGAACGGATAAGTGACCTGGAAGATAAAATAGTGGAAATAACTACTGCCGAGCAGAGTAAAGGAAAAAGAACGAAAAGAATTGAGGACAATCTCAGAGACCTCTGGGACAACATTAAACGCACTAACATTCAAATTGTAGGGGTCCCAGAAGAAGAAGAGAAAAAGAAAGGAACTGAGAAAATATTAGAAGAGATTATAGTTGAAACTTCCCTAATATGGGAAAGGAAATAGTCAATCAAGTCCAGGAAGCGCAGAGAGTCCCATACAGGATAAACTCAAGAGAAAAACATGCCAAGACACATATTAATCAAACTATCAAACATGCCAAGACACATATTAATCAAACTATCAAGACGCATATTAATCAAACTATCAAAGAAAAAATATTAAAAGCAGCAAGGGAAAAACAACAAATAACATACAAAGGAATCCCCATAAGGTTAACAGCTGAACTTTCAGCAGAAACTCTGCAAGCCAGAAGGGAGTGGCAGGACGTATTTAAAGTGATGAAAGGGAAAAACCTACAACCAAGATTACTCTACCCAGCAAGGATCTCATTCAGATTCGAAGGAGAAATTAAAACCTTAACAGACAAGCAAAAGCTAAGAGAATTCAGTGCTACCAAACCAGCTTTACAATGAATGCTAAAGGAATTCTCTAGGCAGGAAACACAAGAGAAGGAAAAGACCTAAAATAACAAACCCAAAACAATTAAGAAAATGGTAACAGGAACATACATATGGATAACAACCTTAAATGTAAATGGATTAAATGCTCCAAGCAAAAGACATAGACTGGCTGAATGGATACAAAAACAAGACCCATACATATGCTGTCTACAAGAGATCTACTTCAGACCTAGGGACATACAGACTGAAAGTGAGAGGATGGAAAAAGATATTCCATGCAAATGGAAATCAAAAGACAGCTGGAGTAGCAATTCTCATATCAGACAAAATAGACTTTAAAATAAACACTATTACAAGAGACAAAGAAGGACACTACAGAATGATCAAGGGATCAATCCAAGAAGAAGATATAACAATTGTAAATATTTATGCACCCAACGTCGGAGCACCTCAGTACATAAGGCAAATGCTAACAGCCATAAAAGGGGAAATCGACAGTAACACAGTAATAGGAGGGAACTTTAACACCCCACTTTCACCAATGGACAGATCATCCAAAATGAAAATAAATAAGGAAACACAAGCTTTAAATGGTGCATTAAACAAGATGGACTTAATTGATATTTATAGGACATTCCATCCAAGAACAACAGAATACACTTTCTTCTCAAGTGCTCATGGAACATTCTACAGGACAGATCATATCTTGGGTCACAAATCAAGCCTTGGTAAATTTAAGAAAATTGAAATCGTATCTGGTATCTTTTCCGACAACAACGCTATGAGACTAGATATCAATTACAGGAAAAAAATCTGTAAAAAATACAAACACATGGAGGCTAAACAATACACTATTAAATAACCAAGAGATCACTGAAGAAATCAAAGAGGAAATCCAAAAATACCTAGAAACAAATGACAATGAAAACACAATGAACCAAAACCTATGGGATGCAGCAAAAGCATTCTAAGAGGGAAGTTTATAGCAATACAATCCTACCTTAAGAAACAAGAAACATCTCAAATAAACAACCTAACCTTACACCTAAAGCAGTTAGAGAAAGAAGAACAAAAAAACCTCAAAGTTAGCAGAAGGAAAGAAATCATAAAGATCAGATCAGAAAGAAATGAAGGAAATGATAGCAAAGATCAATGAAACTAAAAGCTGGTTCTTTGAGAAGATAAACAAAATTGATAAACCAGTAGCCAGACTCATCAAGAAAAAAAGGGAGAAGACTCAAATCAATAGAATTAGAAATGAAAAAGAAGTAACAACTGACACTGCAGAAATACATAGGATCATGAGAGATTACTACAAGTAACTATATGTCAATAAGATGGGCAACCTGGAAGAAATGGACAAATTCTTAGAAAAGCACAACCTTCTGAGACTGAACCGGGAAGAAATAGAAAATATAAACAGACCAATCACAAGCACTAAAATTGAAACTGTGATTAAAAATCTTTCAACAAACAAAAGCCCAGGAACAGATGGCTTCACAGGTGAATTCTATCAACATTTAGAGACGAGCTAACACCTATCCTTCTTAAAGTCTTATAAAATATAGCAGAGGGAAGAACCATCCCAAACTCACTCTATGAGGCCACATCACCCTGATACCAAAACCAGACAAAGATGTCACAAAAAAAGAAAACTACAGGCCAGTATCACTGATGAACATAGATGCAAATATTCTCAACCAAATAGTAGAAAACAGAATCCAACAGCACATTAAAAGGATCAGACACCTTGATCAAGTGGGGTTTATCCCAAGAATGCAAGGATTCTTTAATATATGCAAATGAATCAATGTGATACACCATATTAACAAACTGAAGGATAAAAACCACATGATCACCTCAATAGATGCAGAAAAAGTTTTTGACAAAATTCAACACCCATTTATGATAAAAACCTTCTAAGGGGCTTCCCTGGTGGCGCAGTGGTTGAGAATCTGCCTGCCAATGCAGAGGATACGGGTTCAAGCCCTGGTCTGGGAAGATCCCACATGCCGTGGAGCAACTGGGCCCATGAGCCACAATTACTGAGCCTGCGCGTCTGGAGCCTGTGCTCCGCAACAAGAGAGGCCACGATAATGAGAGGCCCGTGCACTGCGATGAAGAATGGCCCCCACTTGCCGCAACTAGAGAAAGCCGTCACACAGAAACGAAGACCCAACACAGCCATAAAAATAAATAAATAAATAAACCCAAGTTTTAAAAAAAATTAAAAAAAAAAAAAAAAACCTTCTAGGAAGTAGGCATAGAGGAAACTTACCTCAACATAATAAAGGCCATATATGACAAACCCACAGCCAACATTGTTCTCAGTGGAGGAAAACTGAAACCATTTCCACTAAGATCAGGAACAAGACAAGGTTGCCCACTCTCACCAATATTATTCAACATAGTTTTGGAAGTTTTAGCCACAGCAATCAGAGATGAAAAAGAAATAAAAAGAATCCAAATCGGAAAAAAGTAAAACTGTCACTGTTTACAGATGACATTATACTGTACATAGAGAATCCTAAAGATGCTAGCAGAAAACTACTAGAGCTAATCAAAGAATTTGGTAAAGTACCAGGATACAAAATTAATGTGCAGAAATCTCTTGCATTCCTATACACTAATGATGAAAAATATAAAAGAGAAAATAAGGAAACACTCCCATATACCATTGCAGCAAAAAGAATAAAATACCTAGGAATAAACATACCTAAGGAGATAAAAGACCTGTATGCAGTAAACTATAAGACACTGATGAAAGAAATTAAAGATGATACCAACAGATGGAGAGATATACCATGTTCTTGGATTTGAATAAGCAACGTTGTGAAAATGACTATACTACCCAAAGCAATCTACAGATTCAGTGCAATCCCTACCAAACTACCAATGGCATTTTTCACAGAACTAGAACAAAAAATTTCTCAATTTGTATGGAAACACAAAAGACCCAGAATAGCCAAAGCAATGTTGAGAAAGAAAAACGGAGCTGGAGGAATCAGGGTCCCGGACTTCAGACTATACTACAAAGCTACAGTAATCAAGACAGTATGGTACTGGCAGCAAAACAGAATATAGATCAATGGAACAGGATAGAAAGCTCAGAGATAAACCCACGCACATATGGTCACTTTATCTTTGATAAAGGAAGTAAAAATATACAATGGAGAAAAGACAGCCTCTTCAATAAGTGGTGCTGGGAAAACTGGACAACTATGTGTAAAAGAATGAAATTAGAACACTCCCTGACACCATACACAAAAATAAACTCAAAATGGATTAAAGACCTAAATGTAAGGCCAGACACTATAAACCTCTTAGAGGAAAACATAGGCAGAACACTCTATGACATATATCACAGCAAGATCCTTTTTGCCCCACCTCCTAGAGAAATGGAAATACAAACAAAAATAAACAAATGGGACCTAATGAAACGTAAAAGCTTTTGCACAGCAAAGGAAACCATAAAGAAGATGAAAAGACAACTCTCAAAATGGGAGAATATATTTGCAAATGGAGCAACTGACAAAGGGTTAATTTCCAAAATTTACAAGAAGTTCATGCAGCTCAATATCAAAAATACAAACAACCCAATCCAAAAATGGGCAGAAGACCTAAATAGACATTTCTCCAAAGAAGATATACAGATTGCCAACAAACACATGAAAGGATGCTCAACATCACTAATCATCAGAGAAATGCAAATCAAAACTACAATGAGGTATTACCTCACACTGGTCAGAATGGCCATCATCAGAAAATCTACAAACAGTAAATGCTGGAGAGGGTGTGGAGAAAAGGGAACACTCTTGCACTGTTGGTGGGAATGTAAATTGATACAGCCACTATGGATAACAGTATGGAGGTTCCTTAAAAAACTAAAAATAGAACTACCATATGACCCAGCAAATCCCACTAGTGGGCATATACCCTGAGAAAACCATAATTCAAAAAGACTCATGTACCACAATGTTCATGGCAGCTCTATTTACAATAGCCAGGACATGGAAGCAAGCTAAATGTCCATCGACAGATGAAAGGATAAAGAAGATGTGGCACATATATACAATGGAATATTACTCAGCCATAAAAAGAAACGAAATTGAGTTATTTGTAGTGAGATGGATGGACTTGGAGTCTGTCATACAGAGTGAAGTAAGTCAGAAAGAGAAAAACAAATACTGCATGCTAACACATATATATGGAATCTAAAAAAAAAAAAGTTCTGAAGAACCTAAGGGCAGGACAGGAATAAAGATGCAGACGTAGAGAATGGACTTGAGGACAGGGGGATGGGAAAGTGTAAGCTTGGACGAAGTGAGAGAGTGGCATGGACATATATACACCACCAAATATAAAATAGCTAGTGGGAAGCAGCTGCATAGCACAGGGAGATCAGCTCGGTGCCTTGTGACCACCTAGAGGGGTGGGATTGGGAGGATGGGATGGAGACGCAGGAGGGAGGAGATATGGGGATATATGTATGTGTATAGCTGATTCACTTTGTTATAAAGCAGAAACTAACACACCATTGTAAAGCAATTATACTCCAATAAAGATGTTAAAAAAAGATTAATTAATAGTGATTTTGTCGTTAACAATGAATAAGTATTTTGTATTCACTAACTGATAAATATTTTATGGGGTGATACCTTGGGATGAAATATCCTGTTCCCCATTAAATTTTCACCCATTAATTTAAACATCCATTGATCATTTTGCCTGAATTATTACTCTGATAGTTACCAAATGACAATTTTCTAACTTTTATTATTCTATATTTATTAGTTGGTATTCTATTTTAAGGTACAGTTTTTCCCTCTTTCCCATTTATATTTTATTCATTCATTTGTTTGTGCCAGTATGAATTAATAGATTATAATTTTATTTAATGTGTTATAATCTTTGATTGTCCATACTTATTTTGATGCTCATATTTTCCCTGATTTTGGCAAGCATGGGTATGGGTGTTTGGGAGACTAGAGACAGGTGGAAGGAGGGAATCCTTTCAAGCTGGCCTTCTGTAATTTTGACATGTTCCCAAGATTTTTTTTTTGGCTGTGTTGGGTCTTCGTTTCTGTGCAAGGGCTTTCTCTAGTTGTGGCAAGCGGGGGCCACTCTTCATCGCGGTGTGCGGGCCTCTCACTATCGCGGCCTCTCTTGTTGCGGAGCACAGGCTCCAGATGCGCAGGCTCAGTAGTTGTGGCTCACGGGCCTAGTTGCTCCATGGCATGTGGGATCTTCCCAGACCAGGGCTCGAACCCGTGTCCCCTGCATTAGCAGGCAGATTCTCAACCACAGCACCACCAGGGAAGCCCTTCCCAAGATTTTTGAGCACTTTCTTACTTTCTAGAACCACAAGATGTTCCTGGCTCATCTTGTACTTTCGTTGTCCTAGCCCTGGAATCCTCTATCCTTCCAATGGGCTCTGATTCCTTTTTTCAGAGAATATTAATATGATCATTGCTACTGGTATATCATGGATTCTAGACCACTTGGTGGAAGTAGCTAGGAAATGTATTCATTTACACACCTTCACAGACTCACATAAATTATATCGATCTATATTAAATGTCATGAGTTCACATTGATACATCCACCAACCCAACACCCTCTCCATATTTGAAACTCTTTTCTCTGACAGTGAGAAATCTGGGTCTCGTTATCCTCAATATATTGGCTTATTTACTAAATAACCCTGTATGTAACCACTCCTAGCCCATATGGTGTCTTTGTATGAAGTAGAAAAATATGTCCCTTCTGAGTAAATTCCACGTGTCCCAGGATGCATGGCTTTTTGAGTGAGAAGCTGGATTTCAGGCCCCACTAACCCCTCAGCTGGTTGCCTTTGTGCAGTGAACAACATTCATAACCTACAGCAGCCCTGTCACTTTTAGTCTGTCTTCCTGACAGTTGTTCCTTAACTCTTATAATTAAAATTTATGTGTGACACTGACAGAAATGGCACAAATAAAAAGCAGTTTTGGTCCAATAAGCTATTTTATTTTATTTTTGCCTAACTAAAGTCTAGTGTGTGGTTTCTTCAAAGTTACTCGTATTCTTAGGAATAGAGGGCTCAGGAAAATTTGGATGTGTAACTCTGCTCTGCTAAGCCCTGGTGTTACTGTAGCTGGCACGTGGCATGCCTTTGGGCTGAGAAGGTTTAGAAAAGATAAAGTTAGGGGGAAAGCTCTGACAAATAAACAAGGTTGGGAAGACGTGGCATATTGGGGTGGGGAGAGAGAGAACTAAATATACCCATCTGAGAATATATAGAAGGAAGTTGAAGGGACCCTGATTGATCTATAAAGAATTTTAAGGGGATTATGCAATTCTTTAATTTTTTCCTTTTCCAATTTTCTGATAAGCACTCAAATAGAAAGAAATTTTTTATTGTCCAACTTTAATGTCATTGCCTTCTTGAAATCTTCCCTAATGTCTACTGTATTTCCATAGTCCTAGCCTCAAATCATGGCAGAAATTTGGTTATGAGGTGAGGCAAACCTGAGATAGAGTGGAGAGGAAAGAGTCATCTAGGATCAAAGAGGGCACAGTGACAACAGTAAAAAATAGCTAGTACCTATTGGGCATTTACTTTGTGCCAAGCACTGTTCTATATGCTTTCCACGTGTTCCCTCATTTTAGCTCATAACTGCATGATAAGTAAGGTATTATGACTGTCATCCCTGTGGCACAGAGGAGGTAAAAGACTCAGAGATGTTGAGTAACTTGCCCAGGGTCAGATGGTTATTGAGGGGTTACATGTATTCTCCAACCAGCAAGCAAACCCAGGTAGACTGACCCTGGGGCTTAGTCAGTGTACTGTGCTGCCTCTGCCAGTGGGAAGGGGAACTGAGGTCACCCAATAGTTACCTTTCCTCCAGGAATCCTTGACTGTCTAGAAGCAAAGTTGGTTTTCAGAGGCCGACCAAGCATGGGTATGGATGTTTGGGGGGTTGGAGGCAGGTAATGAGAGGGTGTTTGCAATGACAGAATGAGGGCTAGACAGAGACATGTGGGCGCTTTTGAAGAGGAGAATCTCTAAATATTTAATATTTTAGGAGGTTCAGGGAGAAACTGATTTTCTGGTAGTAAAAATGGTGTGCCTCTTTATGTTAAAAATGAAAGACTACTCAACGTATCCTAACATTTTTATTTATTTAGAATTGTCTAGGAATTATGATTGTTCAGAATCAGATAGATTTGGGGGAGGTATATTAAAGTGTTTACATTTTTTTTTTTTGATAGGTAAGAAGTGGATTTATTTAGAGAGAAACACTCCACAGACAGAGTGTGGGCCATCTAGAAAGTGAGAAAGGCACCAGGTTATGGGGTTGTCAGTTTTTTTAGAACTGGGTAATTTCATAGGCTAATGAGTGCTATTTTCATAGGCTAAAATAGCTGGAGGAGTATCCAGCTATTTTAGGAAGGGGCAGGGATTTCCAGGAGTTGGGCCACCGCCCACTTTTTGATCCTTATGGTCGGTCTTGGAACTGTCATGGCGCCTGTGGGTGTGTCATTTAGCTTGCTGATGTTAGTGTATACTGAGGCTCAAGGTCTAGTGGAAGTTGACTTGTCCGCCATCTTAGACCCATTTGGTTCTGATCAGTTTATGTCATGTCCTCGGGCTATGTCATTCTTTCAAAGGTTGTGCCCTGCCTCCTTCCCTCCTGTTTTATTCCCCCCTCAGAGATTTTACTCCCATATTCTTATGGGAAGCAGAAGGGTGATGGTCTGTCTTCCGTAACTGCTTCAAGGCTGAGTAGGGGCATCGACCTTGTCTGTCAGGGAGTAAAAATCTCTGGATGTCTGATCTAGGGGCCCCAGGGGCCGGGCAGCTCCTTGTTTTATGTCAGTATGGGCTGGAATCCTCACATAGCCATCATCTTGGTGTGGAACTGTTGTAATTGTTTCCATAGCCTTTCTATGAATCTCCTTGATGATGAAGCACTCTTTGTAACAGCATCTGAGTACAAAAATATCTATAAATGACAAAAGACTTAAAAGGCATGGTTAAACATCTCATTACAGTGTAATTGATAAAGAAACTTGGTCACAATAACCAGAATTACGAATGATTACATTTAACATACCAAATAATCCTAGTTATATATTTCTCTTTAAGATACCTCAGGGGACCTATAAAGTACCCTAAAGTTAGCTGGAAATCAAAAGAAGCTTAATTAAAATTTGATATTTGGGAAGTTTGTCAAAAAGTTTTAAAACACTTGGTCA
This sequence comes from Balaenoptera ricei, assembly GCF_028023285.1. Classification (NCBI taxonomy): domain Eukaryota; kingdom Metazoa; phylum Chordata; class Mammalia; order Artiodactyla; family Balaenopteridae; genus Balaenoptera; species Balaenoptera ricei. The sequence continues at coordinate 90,558,735 of NC_082644.1, read as the reverse complement.
AATAAGATCATAGGTCACTGTGAGACAATACTTATTCCTTAACCAAAGTTACAAAAGATCTCAAAAGCAAATACAAGTCACTTAAAGGCAAAGAAACTCACACAATCTGTTGTTAAAAGCAACATTTCAAGAATACTTTGGAGGAAGAAACCAAATCCAGTCTTGTTCTAGCCCATTCCTAACAAAATCCATTTACCCAACTAAGTTCAATCCAATCTTAGAAAATCCTGATCATGCGTAACTCTTTTCAGTATTTTTCATTCTTCACACCTTCTCTTACTAAAAACACATATCTTACTTTTCTTAAAAGTTTTTTTCACATTGAGTTACTTTTCTTGTTGACAAATTTGTAACAGATAGAATAAGGTCTTATTTGACCTCTAATAAACCTAGGTACAACAGAAGTAATATAGTTAGCATTGATGACTCTAACATGTCTATATTAATCAAACCAACAAGCTTAAGCCACCTTCAATATCAGATATCAGTTTAGTATTGAATATTTTCCAGATGACATGAACCTGAAATTTATTCTGGCCAGATTGTTTTCTATTTCTGAGTATTTACATAAGGGCTTAATTTTTAAAAACCAGTTAAGTAGAGCTCTTTTACGAATTAATTTTTGGCAATACCATATACCTACAACGCACATATAGATACATATGAACACACAAACAAACACAGAGGCCTCATAGTTCCCATTCCAAAATTTCAGCCCTAAGTCAGGTACAACATAAAAGCCATCAGTTACAAGGGGTTGGATTCAAATTGGGCTTCTAGCAGATGGAACAAATCAAGGTCGCCTACCTAGATGGCTAAATCCTTTTTACTAGTGTTTACAGACAAGACACTTAAGATTTCTATTTATCCTTGACAAGTCAAGTTCTAAATTACTTTACCCTCTTTTCAAAATTTGCAGTTTAAAAAGATGGCAGAGAGAAGAGTTCCTGAGAAGACCAGATAGGACATTTGCATCTCAAAGGTACAGGCAAGTTCCTCCTAGGATGACTTTGTTTCCCCTTTGTTTAATATTTACAAGCCTCTTAAGATAAATAAGGGAGGTTTGAGGAGTGGTAAAAGGATTGGTGGGTGTTGGATTATTTTTGGAGCCACTCCTCTGGTCCTATAAAGACTACATTTGTAAGACAAGGACAGTTTTTTTTTTCTTTGTCAAAGAATTGGGTGGGTACCTCAATGATATTGAAGGACTGACATACCCATTCACCTATGTTGGAAAGTTTTACTTTTCCTCATTTAGCTTAGGGGAGAAGGCCTCTTCCAAAATTCCTATCAGGCTCTGAATATCAGCTATGGTCGGTTTAATCAGACCAGTGGCCTCCTATTTTGATAATCTACTTACAAACATTTTTGAGGATCTTCCCTAGGTTTAAGAAATTTGTACCTTATATTTAGACACTATGTAACCCTTTTTACTTAATAATCACCAGCTGGATATCTTTGGCTAAGCCCAGAACCTCGATATTCCACATTCCAGGGTCTACTATGGCTTCTATTTTAGCTTCAGATTTTATCTGTTCCTTTTTGCTTTTTGTTAGAACCACTTGGTGATGAGGGTGGTTCCCTTGCCCCTCAAGAAACAGAGTGGCCCCTAACATAGTTAATAAATCACTTACCACTAAAGGGATGGGACAGTCAGGCACAAACAGAAAGGAATGTAAAAACAGCTGGCCATTGTTCTTGCACAAAAGGGGTTCCAGGAAAGTGTGCCTGTGTCTCTTCCCTGACAACCCAATTACATATTCCTTATGATTGCTAAGGTTTCCAATCCTTTGGGTTAAGACCGAGAAGGTTGCACCAGTGTCTATAAGAAATTCTATCAAGTGGCCCGCCACATCAATGACCACCCAAGGCTCAACATTAGTTATGTAGTTGGTATGTCTAGGCAGAGCCACTTTCGGCTTTGGGCCCCTTCAGTCTTCTGATTGCAAAGCCATCAATAGCCGAGGGGCCCCCTTCGCTCTCTGGCATCTGGGGCATTCCCTCTTCCAATGCCCTGGCTGTATGCAAAGGGCACATCAATCACAATCCTCACTCCAGTGCCCTTTTTGTCCACACAGGGTATCCTGGCCTTGTATGGGTACCCATGGGCCTTGTGGTCTGCCAGGGCCAGATTGGTCCAGAAAAGCCGGCTTCCCCTTTAGTGGTCTCTGAGTGGACAAAGCCACTGCAATCATTTGGGCCTTTTTCATATTTCTCTGGGTGCGTTCAGTCTTTTTGGCCATATCCCTATTACTGAAAACCAAATAAGCCAATTGGAACAAAACAATCACTGAAGTCTGAAGACCAGCAGTTGCTTTCTGAATTTCACGCCTGATGTCTGGGGCAGACTGAGCTATGAAATGCATAGTCAAAAGGACCTGTACCTCGGGGGAGGAGGGATCCACGTTCAGGATCCATGGCCCTATAGGGTGGGTCAGTTAAAATGTCCTCTGTGTCCTTCCTAGAGTTATCCCTCTGAGCTATACACACCTTAAATTCCTTTTGGATTCCACTGACTAGATACAATGCCATGAAAATTTGAATATAGGGTACTTCACTCCATTTTAAATTTCCTAACTCATATTGTGGCCAAACCTGATTACATGACCTAATAAGTTTTTTCCTTTTAATTCCTGTTGTCCACATCTTTCCCAGTCCCAGAGTATATAGCCCAGAGGGGTATTGGTTGGGATTGATGCAGCCTGACCCACTTCCTACAAGCCTGAGGTGACGTCTCTAACTCCCGGGCTATCCAAAATTCCACTCTTAAGTCAGAATCCACTGCGCAATTTGGTCAAAAGATTTGCACTTATGATTTTAGATGCTATCCCTTCCAAGGTAGTCTCCCAGCCAGGTGTTAGTTCCCAAAAAGTCGCAAAAAAATGTCACAGAAGACATCCCCAACAGTGTTGACGATGAGCAGGAGTTGGTCTAGCTATAAGTTGGGGATAAAGGGTCAGCATTTGTAGGGGTCAGAGGGAGGGGAGTAAAAGCAATAAAAAGTACACCTTGGTGGTCACACAGGTCTTCTGGGGTTAACAGAAGAAAGAAAGAAATAGAGCAGGAATGAATAAGAATGCAAGAATGTAGGAGAAAAGCCTCAGAGTCAAGGAGAAGAGTATAGAGATTAACAGTTCTGTCCTGGACCTGTGGTTGGATGTGCATAAGTACACGGGGTTGACCCGCCAGTCAAAAATGAGCACACAGCAGCAGAGCATCCTCCCCAGTGTGCCTGGTTTGCGGCGTCCCATGGGCCTCTGTAGGACCAAGACCTAACTCTCAAACATTTTCTTACCTTATTGCTGTCCCTTCGTGGTCACCAGCTGAAACCGTGCACCTCAGATTGAGACTTGAACCCACGCGGCCGGGACTCAGACCCGGCCAAAACCCACACTGGGATTCAAACCCACACTGCTGGTACTCGAACCCGGCCAAAACCCAGACTGGGACTCGAACCCATGCTGTTGGGACTCAAACCCGGCCAAAACCCAGTCTTCCAACTGAGATCACACACCTGGTTTCAGGACTTAATGAAGCTCAGGTTCTTGATGTCTCATCGTAGAAAGAATTCAGTGAGAGGCAAAGTGATAGGTAAGAAGTAGGTTTATTTAGAGAGAAACACACTCCACAGATGGAGTGTGGGCCATCTCAGAAGGTGAGAAAGGCCAAGTGTTTACATTTTAAATAATAAAATGAATCACTCATTCCCAGTGAACGGCACTGTACTATGTACTATTTGGTTTTAGCTGGCTGGTCTCAGAGTTGGTGGTGTATCCAGTAGTTTCACCGTATACTTTTTGCACATGCAAAAAATGAAAATACTCACCTGGGATTGGTTAACGCCAGTTGAGAACACTTTTTAAATTTCTATTCCAATGCGTTAACGTTGTTTTCAGCGGGTCCAACTTACATTTTGCCAGTTATTTAAAGGATTCATTTAGAAACCTGAGTTTGCATGTGCCATATCACTATTTTTCTAATGTTTTATCATCCCTTATAGATTGGTATCCCAAGCAGCTAGAGCTAGAAGAGGTTATAGCAGGCTGTAAGAAGTCTCAATGTTAATCTCTTCTAACAAACTCATGAAAGTTTGAATCCTTTCCTTAGAGATGATCAGTAGGCTGAGCAACCTTAGCAGCTGTGGTGAGCAGTGAAGTGAAACACTGGCTGAGAGTTTGAACTTCGTGACATGTTATGTCTCTTCTAAACATTAGAGTCTGTGAGTTTACAACTTTGTGTATGGATGACCCAGGACCAGGAATAAGTGTCTCAGGGAAATTTCTAAGACTAGTTCAGTGTATGAAATCCAGTGATCATGTGATGAACAGCTGAGATAGAGATGAGCTAGGTAGCTCCACGTTCATGGAAGTTGAAGTCTATTTGGTAAATATGTGGGTGATGTTTATCACAGGCAAAAGCAGGGAGAAGAATGACTTCCCACGTAGTTGGTCTAGGAAGATTGTGCCCCATAATTCTTCTCAAGACTTATCTTCATCCAGCTGTCATCTTCAGGCAGCCACATCAACATCATCACCATCATCACCACCACCATCATTAGAATTGGCAATTTTTGAGACATCTAATGTGCCAGCTTCTGCTTACACTTATACTTGAGATTGCTTTCCTTGATTATTCAGTATCTGGGGAGTTATCTTTATTTTGAGACCATATATGTATTTTTAAATGTTTATTTATATTTCTCAACATATATGTGTTGAAAGTGAGGAGAAGAATCAGTTAATTACAGCTCAGTTTGCCACGTTGATGGCAATCTCCCACAGAAATTTGTTTATCCATTCAACAATTATTTAGTAATTGCCTACTATGTGGCGGGTACCACTCTACGTGTTAGGGATAAAAGGGACAAAGATCCTGGCCTTCATGAAGCTTAGATTCCTATAGAAATCTACTCAGCACTTACTATGTGCCAGGAGACTATTCCAGGCTTTACATCTATTAACTCATTGGATCATCACAGTCATCCTGTGAGAGAAGTGTCATTATTGTATCCATTTTACAGATGAGGAAACTGAGACATACAAAGGTTAAGTCACTTGCCCAAGGTCATGCTGATAGTGAGTATAAGAGCTAGGCAGTGCAGGTGCCATGTCCGTGGCTTAACCACTATACCATACAGCCTTTCTATATGAGAATCTATGCCTAGAATATGGTGGGCTCTTGATATTTATTTGGTGAGTGATGAAATGAAATGATTGAATGACCACAGTGTACTATATCAACTGTAGTTTATCTGTCCTCTAGCAGATTCTGAGTTCTTTGAGGATAAGAACAATGTCTTCTTTGACTTTGTCTATAGTGCCAAAGACAGGGCCTGCATGGAGTACCTGCTCAGTAAAATATTGAGCACTGGAATGAATGAACTGCCAGATGGTTCCTGGAATGACAATGATTCTCAACTTTAACATGCATAAGAGTCACCTGGGAGTCTGGCAAAGTGGAGGCTGCAGGATTGCACCCTCGGGTCTTGGAATCTTCATTTTTAATGGGCCCCAGAGGTGGTCTGAGTACCTCCCTCTGACCACACTCTGTAGGGGCTGTCAGTGAATAACTGAGAGCCATGGGGCACCACGGTTGGTTGGTAGGTCACTGAAGTCTTGACAGTTTGGAAGCTTTGAAGCCTCATTTTAGAGAAAACCCTTGAAAACCAGCAAGGAGTGATTTACTCCCCAGGGAACCCAGGGAAATTGCCTTTGATACATAGTGACTCAGACCTGTGGAGTCTCAAGTCTCAGATTTGATGTTCCACAGATAGTCATAAAGAGATACATCCTGCCCGTGTAACATTGCTGAGCAAGGCACCTACAGGCTTATCTGAACACATCCCAATTCTTGTCATAAGTGATGGTTTGAACAGCAACGTTGATTTTTGGAATCTTAGTGTAGGCAACATCACAGAACAGAAGTTTAAATCGTGGAAGGCTATTATATAATAAAATAAACTGTGGGTAAAGAATCCTTTCTCTTAGCTGGTCCCCAGTGTTTTCATCTGCTAAATGAGAAGGTTGAATTAAATGATCTCTGAAGGTCTTTCCATAATAGTTGTAATAATATCTGTCATTTATTGCATGCCTACTGTGTGCCATGTGCTATTCTGGGACTTTACCTTTATTGTTTCTAGTAGCTAATTCTCAGACTAATGTAACAATATAGTCATTATGCCCCCAGAGAGATGTGTTATTTTTTAATCTAGTATTTATTGATAGCTTCCTGTGTGCCAGGCATCAGGCTAGACACTGAGTACTTTGCCAGGCACTGAAGCATAAGGTGCCCAGTGTCACAAAGCTAGGAAGTAATAGGGTGGGAATCAACCTCAGGTATGTTAAACTGAAGTCTAAGCTCTTTCTTGTTGCTCGCACACATTTCTTCTAAGACTCCATGTCTATAAAGTATGTGTGAGATCACTGACATTTTTTTCCTAATTCCTGTGCTAGTGATTCCTGTAGGTACACATTAGAATCATCCAAGACTCTACTTCAAACTGATTAGATAACTGTCTCTAGGGGAGGAGAAAGGGAGGGGGAGGGAAAAATCAATGTCTTGTTTTAACAATTCCGCACGTGATTCACATGTGTTTCCAGAATTGAACACCAAATACTGTAAATTCTAATTTTTAAAAAACACATTTATTTCTAATTGATGTAAAGTACACAACATAAAATTTACCATCTTAACCATTTTTAAGTGTACAGTTTAGTAGTGTTAAGTACATTCACATTGTTATGCAGCTAATCTCCAAAACTCTTTTAATCTTCCCAAACAGAAGCTCTGAACCCACTAAATGATAATTGCTCATTCCCCCGCCTAGCCCCTAGCAACCACCATTCTATTTTCTGTCTCTGTTAATTTGCCCATTCAAGGTACTTGATATAAGTGGATTACACTATTTGTCTTTTTGTGACTGATTTATTTCACTTAGCCTAATGTCCTCAAGGTTCATCCGTGTTGTATCATGTGTCAGAATATCCTTCCTTTTTAAGACTGAATAATACTCCATTGTATGTATATTCCACATTTTGTTTAGCTATTCATCCATCAATGGACACTTCCAACTTTTGGCTATTGTGTATAAATGCTACTCTGAACACGGGTGTATAAATATCTGTTCAAAACCCTGATTTCAGTTCTTTTGAAAATATACCCAGAAGTGGAATTGCTGGATCATATGGTAATTCTATTTTTAATTTTTTGAGGAACTGCCACGTTGTTTTCCACAGCGGCTGCACCATTTTACATTCCCAACAGTGCCCAAGGGCTCCAATTTCTCCACATCCTCATCAACACTTGTAATTTTCTATTTTTTTATGGTAACCATCCTAAAGGGTATGAGGTTGTAGATTCTAGTTTTTAGATCCAATTATATTTATGTGGGGGAGCCTATCACATAGTTTTAGTTATCTGTCTCTAAATCTTTAAATGATTTCACTTTCATTTTGCATTATTTTTCTTCCCACATTTGGAGAATCTCTCCAGATTCAGTACTGACCACTTTTCTCAGAACTACAGGAAGGGGTTGATGTTGAGGAGGTACTGGACGGGATCTCTGCTTTCAAGTTGCTTATGATCTCTGGCTGGGAGCTTGCCTGTAGCCTTACTGGATTTTTGTCCTGGTTCAAGTCATACCTGCTCCTAACTGGTGGCTAATTTGCTCAAGTCCTTGAAAGATGGAGATAGCTAAATGCACACTGTAGCCAAGTGAAGTGTGAGAAGCTATTCCATGTAGAATAAGTAGAGTGAATTGTGGAGCTCAGAATGGGTGTAGTATTTTGGAAGGAAGACTGGCCTGATGAGAACTAAAATTCATCTTGGTAAAAGGTGGGAAATAATGTCAGATCAGTCAAAGCCAGATTCAAAGCCAGTCAAAGGCAGGATCTTGAAAGTCAGGTGGGGCATTCGGAATTGTTGGGGCAGGTTGTAGGGCTGTCAATCAGGGCAGTGTGCGACAGGCCATTAGCAGTGTCTGCACTGGTGGGATGGAGAGGAGGATGCTGCACCAGGTGAGTGGTCACGTAGACAAGAGCATCCTCAAGAATGCTAGACTAGAAAGGCAGATCTAAAAGTTATCTTCAAAGGAGAAACTGTAAGCTTTGAAGATAGGTTGAATATGAGAACTCTGAGAGGGAGAAGAAGCTTCTTTTAAAACTATGAACATTCTGGGGATGAAGTGTTATCTTTTCAAAGGAGATTGTAGTTGTGGGGAAAGAGCCCCAATATTGGTATTAGGCTTATATTTGACTGCAAGAGACAGAAACCACAAAATATCAATGACTTAAATAAGATGGGAGTTTATATTTCTGTCACTAAAACAAAGTCTAGAAATGGGAAGACCACGATTCAAGTAACTGGCCAGGGTTCCCGTGGTCACATCAGCCTCCTTGTTGACAAAACCAGACTCATCTTTCTGCCTACCTTTGCTCCTTCTCCTCCTTTCACTTTCATTGACTGTTAAAATCCAGGCTTTATCCCATTTGATTCCCCACAATCAGCCCTGAGTAAATGCCATTGTACATCTGCCATGTGTCTTTGATCTGCCCTTTCATTCATCCCCTCCCGCTTCAGTCCTGGCTTCAGCTCTCTCCTTTGGACCTTTACCACAACCTCCTCAAATTGTCTTCCAGTCTCTTCTCTAATCCATCCTTCTCATGGCTGCCAAGTTAGCCTTTCCAGAGCGCACATCACTCCTGACTCATAGCCCTTTGATGATCTTTCCTGTAGCTTCTAGAATAGTTAGAACTCTTCAGCTTGACATTCAAGGCTCCAGGTCAGTTAGCTAAAATCTTGCCTCCTAAAACAATGGCTTAATTTCATTTTAACATCCTCGTTTTAATCTCATCTAATTTTCAAAACACTTTAAGGGAGATGACTTTTAGGTAAATTTCTCTTTAGGAGAATTAATGATAAGGAGAAACCACTTTTGTTGAAGTGTTTTCACATTCAAGGCCAAATAACAAGCTGACTGCGCTCTACTTTTTTCAAATGTAGTCCAATGTTGTCTTATTAGATCAAGTCTATGTTCCTAGTTTACCAAAGATCTGTGAGTTTTTTGGATTCTCTTTTGGTCCCTGCAAGTCAGAATTAGGAAGTTAGATCTAAGAAGGGTTGGCCTGACACCCAGAAACAGGCCTGGCTGACGGGCTGGAGGAGCCTGAGAGCTCATGCTTTTGTGAAGTGTGCCCTGCCGCAGATGATGCTGGGAAAGAGATATGATCTTCCCCCTCTGTTCGGAGGAGGGAGCAAAGGATGGGCAATGGGAAGGGTATTTGTGTTTTGGGGCAGCATCTCTCTGGGTCTGACTTGAAATGGATGTCTCAGCTGTAATGCTCACTCTTATGTGACCGTGGCATTTTGTCTTACATCTCTGGCCTCAGTTGCCTAATCCATAAAATGGAGACTAATCACAGGAATCCCCCACCTTCCTTCTATTGTTGTTATCAAGTTCAAAGATGCTGGATTTGAAACACTTTCTAACTTTATCTAGGTTGTGGGAGTTTTAATACTTCCTCTGTTCGTTTTCTATTGCTTCTGTAACAAGCTACCACAAAGTAGATGGTTTAAAACAACGGCAATTTATTCCCTCTCAGTTTGGGAGGCTAGCAATACAAAAATCAAGGTGTCAGCAGGCCCTTATTCTCTCCAAAGGCTCTTGAGAACTCTTCTCCCTTGCTTCTTCCTAGCTTCTGGTAGGTGCCAGAAATCTTTGGCATTCCTTGGCTTGTAGATGCATCGCTCCAATCTCTGCCTCTGTAGTCATATGCTGTTCTTCCTGTGTGTCTGTGTCTCTGTTTTCTCTTCTTTTACAGTATGATCTCATCTTAGCTAATTACATCTCTAAGGACCCTATTTCCAAATAAGGTCACATTCCGAGGTTCCAAGTGGACATGAATTTAAGGGGGGCAGTATTCAACATAGTATACCCCGTTACTGTCTGTTTTTAGAACAAAAATAGCACAGGCTAAGAGCTTAGCACAGCCCTGCTATAGAAAGTGCAATGAATGGGTGCCATTACTTCGGTTGGTGTTATTGCACTGTTTACCCTTCCTCCTTCGTGATCCCCCTCTCCCTGTCCCTACCTCAGCTCCACAGACTTGGGCTTTGATCTGCTAGACTCCTCTCCCCAGGCATGAAATGATCAGGTAACAGTGAATCTAGAATTCTCTTCTATAGAGGAAAAATGTGTTTATTTTTGCCAGGAGAGAGTAAGAGGGGATGCTGGTAAGGTGCCTCATTAAAATAATCAGTGAATTGAAAATGGAAGGGGTATTAAGGATCAAGCTGGCCTAGGCAAAAATATTTTGGGGCCTCTAACAGCTATACATCCCAACTAAACTCATGTTTAATAAACAGTTGAGGTGGCACCTTTGTGTATCTGTAGTCTGTGTAGTGAGGGTAGGAATGGTTTCAAAAGGGGCAGAAGGAGCCATCCAGGGGTATGGAAATTGACTCAAGGAGACATGGGAAGGAGGCAGCCCAAGGTGGATGGGTGGAAAGGACACAGATGCCCAGGGTCTAGTCCTGGCTCTGCCTCTGACTCCATGTCAGATTTTGGGCAGGTCACTTCTTCCTCTGTCTGGGTTGCAGTTTCCTCATCTGTAAAATAAGGGGTTAGGCCATGAGAGCTCTGGGAACACACACCTGTGAGGGGCTTGGAGAGGAGGAAGTGATAAAGAGAGCCACAAGAGACATCTGCTGTGGGGGTTAAGAGAAGTCACCTTCCTCTCATGCCACTTGTAAAAGTTGGGCATTCACGGTAAGATGCTGCATGATATAGAAATTTCTCTCATTTATTTTTCTCATGTGATCTTCAGAACAACTCTGTGAGGTAGGTGTGTTAGGTGTTTGTATTCCTATTTTACAGATGGGGAAACAAGTGTGAAGCAGGGTGTCCTGACTACAAATGCAGTGTTGTTTCCAAGATGCCGCAATGGTGGCTGCCTCTTGGCTCAGCGCCAGCTCACTCCGGGAGTGGACATGAGTTCCTGGGCTCCACGTCACCCAACACGAAGCCACACGTCATGCATGCTCTGTGAATAGCTCTTGGTGGTAAGTGATTCAGACCTTGGGGTGGAAGGAGAAACTAATGAACAGGGCGCGGTTCAGCCAACACCTACTGCTGTGTGCCAGGCACTGCCCTTGGCTCTGTGGACTCAGGAGTGAACAAAACAGATATGGTCACTGTCCTCAAGAAGTTCAGAGTCTCTCAGGAAGACAGACACTCAACCAATAATTACCAAAATTTAATGGAACAAGTAGAAGCGTTGAGATATGCTGTAGAGGAGAGATTCCTGGTGCTTTGGGTGGGAACACTGAAGAGGTCCCCTGACTCTGGGGGCAGCCAGGGAAGGCCTCCCTTAGGAGATGAGGCTGTGACTGAGACTTGTCAGAGGAAAGGAGGTGGGGCTGTTGCTGGCACTGAGGGTGGACCCAGAAGTTACAGGAAAGCTGGAAAGAAGACCAAAGCAAACTGTTTTACTCCCTTTGTTGTAACTCCAACTTCCCTAAAGGACACCTTGAAAAAAAGAGAAAATGGTTTCAGGAGCTGTTATTTTTTGCTACCTCACACTCAAAACTGGGCTCAGTGAAGTTTAAGGTGAGACTCTTAATGCTCTGTGCATTAATTAATTAGTTAACTCACAGTACATTAAATATAAAATGCATTTAACATAAAATCAAAGGCTCTAGTCCCTTGAATGGACTCCAGGCCTTTGTTTCTACTTGTGAGGCACGTCCACTTGCATTGGTCCTCAGAGATTTAGGGACTGGCCTTTTCCTCACCTTAGAAGCCAGAGGGTGTATCCAAGGGGTAAGAGCATGAGTGGACTTGAGTGTTGGGTTGATAAGCAATAGCATCGCTGCCATTCTTTCCCCTCTCTGTCAACACCCCTTCCTAGGCTTCTCATGCTGTGAAGTCCACTCCTGATCACTCCTTTTCCTTCTTGGTCAAGGCCAGCTCAGGAAATCATGGTGTAGACAGACACTAGAAACGTAATCTGAAAAATCTTACGTTGCCGTGGTTCTTTTCCTTATTAACTGCGTGGCCACAGTTTCCTCACCTGTAACATGGAGATGATAATGCCTACTTCATAAGATTAGTCCTTTATATTTTCCAGGTTTTGCATTCTATAGATGTAGCAACAGGACTAAGAAAATTAGGTGATTTGTGCAAAGTTATGCAGCTAGTAGCAACAATCAGGAATACAGCCCAGGTCTCCTATCTCTAAATCTAGTGCTCTTTCCATTAGCAAAACTTCAGCCATGGCTCATTAATGTGTCATGAATGTGTAGTCTTCGCTATGCTAAAATGTCGATCCCCTGGAGTGACCAGGTAAGGTCTAGGCTGGAGGAAAAAAAAATTCAGAAGCCCTGCACATAGGGCACTATAGTAAAAAAACAAAAAACCTTCTGACTTGCTTGATTTGCTATTATGTGACATCATTGGTCATAGCTTTAATTTTTTTGTTTTGTGCCAGTTCATTGGTTGGAAGCAGAATTCTCTGTGAGAACATTGCCCTAGGAGTGTCACGCTCTGCATGTTAAATGACACGGACTAGGTCTGTGGTATGCTCAGAACTCCACTTCCCTTTGTGCCGGGCAGCTGAAGGTTACGTGCCCCTGATCTCAACTCTTGCCTCCTGAAGTTGCCGTGCAGTCACCACGCTGGCCATCCTAGTGTCAGATTCAGATTATAACATGGTCTCAAGGAATCACTGCCATCTCTCTTATCTCCATGACCTCAATTCCAAATTCATCAGGAATAGCTGCTTGGCTTCCACTGTCCTTGCATGGACTCTGTTACATTTCATGGAAATTTATGGATGAGTGAGTCAGTATATTCTTATTTTTTCTCTTCACTGTTAATTCCCTTAAAAAAAATGAAAGGATAGGAGAAGTTTAAGCATTTTGAAAGAGACAGCTAATCAATACACATTATTCTCCAAACATTCTAGGAAATTCAAGGAAATTATAAAGTACCTCCTAAAGGCTCTTCAGTTATCTGTATGCCTGCCCTTCAGATAGAAAGTTTCCTCTTGGCACATAAAGAAGTCAAATTAGGCCCAGAAGAGACTATCCTTGTTGGAGCGTGAATGTCAAAGAAACAATCTTCAGTAAAATAGCTTTCTCTCTCAGCATGCTCTGGAGAGAAGAATATCGTTGGTTATAGGTAATGCCTGTGCAAAACACAGTGAGAGAGTTTTGGAGATCATAAGAACTGATATTTGTATGAGATCAAAATGTCTTGATGAGGATTTTCACTTATTCTGTCGTTGGTGAAGACAGTTCACATCAGAGTGCGCTAGGATTTGGGAGCTACAGAAGGGACAGGACCCAGCCTCTCACAAGACAGGCGAGAAGTGCCTTTATCAAGGTTTAGTGGTGCCTGCATGAAAACATCTCCTTCCTTAGATATGTGGACAAACATTGACCCATCTCCTCTGCCAACTTCAGAGGACCTGGTAAGCCTCTGGAGTCAGGACGTTGTCTCTAGCCCAGAGGACAGCCCCCTTGAGGGATATTTACAAACCTTTTCCTGGTGACCAGCTTTCATAGCTGAGAGATTTCAAGAGAATTAGAGGAAAGAAGCAGTCCCTAGGAACCAAACACCAGAATTTCACAATCATTAATCAAGCTAAAGTTCACCTTTTCTCTGGGTGAATTCCATGATACCTGCTCAGGCTGGACCAATAGGCTGGACTCTTCTTTTTGGAGACCCTCCTAGGGCCTGAGAGGAGGCTACACTTCTCACAGCTTCCTGGGTGTCAGAGGTAGCAGCCACCAGAGGTCCCTGGAGTGGTCATCGTTGTCCAGGCTCAGTGTCTCTGCTTATCAGCTCTAGAAATTCTATGGTGTCTTTTCATACTGCAGGAACTAACTCAGAGGTCCAACTCACCTACATCTGGGGGCTACTACAGGAACGTTCAATTCAGTTTAAATGCATTAGGGAGGTAGCATTGTCTATAGTATTGTACTATAGGAGAGGAAAAACTTCTCCTTTATCCTCTTAGGTTTTGTGGCTGGACCTGAGAATTAAACTGTCATAAGACAGGTTAACAGGAGAAAAGCATACAAATTTTATTTAATATTTTTACATGTACATGGGAGCCTCCATAAGAAAAATGAAGACCCTAAGAAGCTCTTAGAACCAAGAGCTTATATACCCTTTTAAACAAGGAATGATAAATTTGTGGAAAAGTGACAAGACAAAGGAAAAGGCATTTAAGCTTCTAGGGGCAGTGAGTTGTGGAAAAGTGACTAGGAAATATATTGGGGAAGCTAATGGAATATAAGGATTATTTTAGTAGGTTTGTTTGTACAGATCCATTTTGGTGTCAACTCACCTGGTGATAAGAATGTTCTCTTCCTGGTGCAGGGAGGTCACCTGGCTTACAGGAAATTTTATAACCTGTTTTTAGGTCAAAAGGGGGAGGTCAGAGAACCCCTCCTGCATGTGCCTTCAGCTCAGAATAATCAGTATGCCAAAGTGGCATATTTTGGGGTGGCATGTTCTCAGCCCCTTCAGTTCAAATATTAGTTTTTCTATATTTTATCTGTAAGTTTGGGCAAGTTACTTAACTCCTGTGAGCTAGGACTTTCGCACTCTTCAGTCACTCCTTATTCCTCAGCTCCAGGCAGAATACCTTTTGGTTGATACATGGTTCTCTCTAAACTGTTGATTATACCATCGACCAAGCTGGATTAAGTATGCCCGCAATTGAAAGGCAGCTCTGGTCTCCTGATGGTTTCAAGGATGTGTCACACAGCCTCTGAAAGCATCTACAGTGTACTGATTTAATCTAAATGCTGGTGATATGGCAACAAATGAAAGAGACCAAATACCTGCCCCTGTGGGGCTTATATTCCAGTAGGGAGACAAACAATAAACAATAATATAATACAGTATGGTGTGGCATAATATAATATGGTATAATATAACATAATATAATATAAGTCAGTGCTAAGAAGAACAGTAAGCAGCAGAAGAGGTCAGGAGATTATTTCTCCAAGGAAATGATGTTTGTTGCAGAATCTTGGGTAAAGTGAAAAAAATGAAACGTGAGCATCTGGGATAAAAATGATCCATGCAAGGGGAATGACAAGCACAAATTTTTCCCGAAACAAGAGGGTATTGGTGGACTAGAGCACCAAAGTGGCTGGATGAAGTGAGCAGATGGAAGGAAGTGAAGTTGAGAGGTAGTGGGAAGCCAGATCAGCTCAGCTGGGGTCTTGTAGACCGTGGTTAAGACTTTGGCCCTTATTCTTAATGAGCTAGGAAAGGGTCTCTGTGATTGGCCTCACTTATATCTTTAAAGGGTCACTCTGGTTGCTGCAGGAATAATAGACTGTAAAGGGGTAAGGGTGGAAAAGACCAGTGAAGACTGGCAGTATTCCAGACAAGGGTACTTGTGGGGTGGAGTAGGGTGGCCCTGGTGAAGGAGGCAAGAAGAGCTTGTATGAGTGATGTATTTCAAGACAGAAATGACAGGACTGGGGGATGGATTGGATATTGATGGGGAAAAGTGAATGGAGTTGCTGTCTGCTAAGGTGCGAGGAACTAGTGAAGGAACAGGCTGGAGAGGTTAGAAATCAAGAGTCAAGCTCAAGATGGCCGTCAGACATCTGAATGTAGTCTCTGTGTGGCCTTTTGTATAATGGTGCTTAGAAAACTAATCGAAGGGCTTGCTCTCTCAAATCAGAGATGCAGCAAACATTCTCAGGCCTGTGATCACAGAACTGAAGCCTTGGGAAACACCCACAGAAGGCACTCTGAATGTACATTATTAGGACAGATGCAGCACGAGTGTGACCAAGGCTGGGGCAGCTGGAAGTTAGAGTGCATTGGTGATGAATAATATTTGAGCACAGAGAGATGTTCAACACTGTATTTGGATTTGAATTTTTTTTGTAAATAAAAAAGGAAAACTTGGATTCACATACTGTTTTATAATTTAAAAAGTGCTTTCAAATCCTTCATCATCCTATGAGATAGGATTGATTATCTTCATTTTGGAGATGAGGAAATGGAAGTTCAGAGAAGTTCAAAGATTTGCCCAAAGTCACACAACTAACAGGTAAGAGAATCCTCCAATTTAGGTTTTTCTGACCCCAAATCATTTCCATTTTATTGTGTTGTTTCCATTTCATCATGGTTATTTTGGAGTAGTCATATTGATTCCGCCAGTATAAAAAAACCAAATCAATCGTACCTAATAAGGGTATAAAATGTCCTCTTTGCCCCCTACTGACTGCAAATGACCCGCGTACTCAGGACCCCACCCCCCGTGTTCATCTTCAATCCAGGCTTCTCTGGCAGCTTCGCTTCCCTGGCAACCAAGTGACTAATGAGCTTCACCCCAACTCCTGTCTCTCTTAACAAATTCCTTTTTATCAATGGCTCATTTGTGTTGAAAGAGGTTGTCATGCCAAGCAATATTTTGGGGAATATTTTACAACTCCTGTTGCTTAAATTCTGAGAGAAACCGCTTCAAAAAGGGCCAAACACTTTCCCCCACTGGATCATTTCAAAATGCAATTAGAAGAGAACAGTTTTTCAATGAGCATTTCAGTAATTCCTGCAAAGTATCGCTTAGTCATGATTGAAACCATAGGTGTGTCCACACAGTGCTAAACATCTGGATAAAAAATGAAAATGGAATGCATTGGGATGTTAATACTGGGTCAAAAGCCAGTTTTGATGTCCTCAGGCACTGAGGTTGCCCTCAATGGTTGCCCTTGGGTCATCCAAACCCCCTTTGGGTCTCATCTCAATCATGCCAGTGTGTGAGGGAGTGGGCAGAGCACTGGACTTGAAGAAAGAAGGTTGGGGTACCAGTCTTGACTTTGGTACTTCCTGGAATGTGACCTCACCCAGCCTCAGCTTCCTCATCTATGAAATGGACATGCTTATGCCTGCACAGCTTCCTAAGATGTTTGTAAAAAAAGCAAATTTTGAACTAAGCAGAGGTCATATTGTATTTATCTTTGCATCTCCAGAGCTGGACACAGGCATGTAGTAGAGACTGGATACATTTTTGTTGATTAATTTATGAATGAGTACAGTATAGGCAATTCTAGTGCTCTAGCACCTATTATTATTATATAGCTCTATTTACATTCGCCAATTCCCTCTGGTACTTAAGCAAACTTACCCTCCCTAGAATATGAGGACACATAGCCCAGAAAAAATATTTACTAAAAGCATAAAATGTACTGTGCTAGATGTAAATAATGTTTTCCAGTTAGTCCAAGTGGTGAATAACCCCAGCTTTTGTTCTATTTGGAGCACCTGTTTGTAATCCGTGTCATAAATTTTTTCATGATTATTGCTTAGTAGTCAATGAGTTTCTTTGTTGGCACAGAATTTAAGATATTTCCCTAATAAGGACACCCAATGTTAAAGCAAAGAATTTCTATAGCTATGCAGTTCAGAGAGTTACCTAGGAGATGAAAAGCTAATCTGTCTGGAATTTCTGCCCTTGAGACCAAAGATACTATAAATTTGCTCGGGAGGAAAATAATCATGGTAAGCATCTTAATTTCTTCCATCTCGTTTCCAAGCAGATGTCGCCGTGTTTTAGCCTGGAATTCATCATCTCTCTGATACATCAACATTGACATATTACATCTTCATCTCTTATTATAGAAAATGGAAATTAAACCAGAATGTGAACATGCTGAATGAATCGGACTCCCCAGAGATTTGGAGGAGAAGAAAACCTCCCACTCGCCTTTGACTTTTGGATTTCTTGTTTCCCTCATGTTTGGATTGCACTTTAAGAAGTCCATCTGGAAGTTCACTTTTTATATTTTGCAAATGCAAGTGGAGCTTATTATCAAAAGACAAACCCCTAAAGGAAGAAAAACAGTGGGCAGGGATTGGGGGGGTCAGAGAATCACCTAAAAAATCCAGTGACGGTATTTAAAGTTAAATTCCAGAAATTAAACTCCATTTATTGCTGGGCCTGACTTTGCCAGTCTGTTAGTTTGGATGAATGCATGGATATGTTTAGCTGCTTGCTTCTATCTATTAAGCTAGAAGATGAGTTTGGGTAGGTGTCAACACCTGCAAATGTCATCAACCCTGCAATACCTCTGTAGCACTGAGTTATCAAAGCAGCACTGCCACAGTCTGCCTGAGACTTCAGTCATCCCACAGTGGGCACCAGTACACTTCTTTCCTTTTTCTGGCCTCAGGAAAACATTCTTAGGATTTCAGGATCTTATTATATGTTGAGCGAATTGCGTTCTTCTTGAATTCCTTACGAAGTCACTCTGGTCCCTGGAGATTAGAAGTTTAAACTTTGAAGGCCATACCTCATCGAGTTCTCTTCACTTTGGCTTCCCAGCCATTTCTGTTGCAGCCAGACTTAATCCTCTTCAGACGTATCAAGCCAACCATCAGTAAAGGTGGTCTTTATTTCCTCACACATGCTGCAGAGATTAAGGCTGCCTGATTTTCTCATATATTCCCTGGCACCCCAACTACAGATTCAGCTGCTGTCTGAGGTTGATGTAAATAATGTTTACAACTTGGCCCCAACTTGTTGGCCATTTACGGGAAGAATCCATCTTATTCTAGAGTCACAAAGGCTAATGCCATCTTGGTCATAACAGGATAGCTGGACAGAGCATTAGCATCCTAGAATCTCTTTGTAAATTTCCAGACCAGGGAAGATAAAGAGTAGTTTGCTTCAGTAGGTCTGGGTAAAACTGTCAGCATTAGGCAGAGAGGCCCATGAAAATAACATTGGATTTAGAGTTGCGACCCAAGTTAGAGGTAGCTGTACTACCTTCTAGCTGTGTGGTCTTGGACAAGTAACATAATCTCCCTGGACCCATGTTCTCATCTGGAAGATAGGAACCCTATCATGGACCCTGCACATACCCCTGGATGATTGGAATAAAGGATATGAGACTGTCTTGAAACAACGAAGTGCTATTTAAGTGAGAGCTACCACCATTGTCACCTATAGCACATTGCAGGTTGTCTGATGACCATTTATTGCAAGTTTTTTGACAGTCCTAAAATACATCAAGAAGTTTCTTACCTTTTTTCCGAACCTCAGTTTTCTTATTGTAAAATGAGGTGAAAATGATACTGCATAACTCACAGATTCAGTGAGATAATAATTGTGTGTGGGCCTGGAGTGCACAGGATGGTGGTCTTCTTTCTCTCTTGGTACAACCCTGAAACCTGGTAGAGCAGCTGTGCACTATGTATTTTTGAATCCATGTCTTCCACAAACACCTTCTTGGAAGCTTTCTGGTGATAGGGTCAATGACCTTGGTGCTCCACTGCTGAAGGCATCTGAGGACTTAGCAAACACTGAAGCAGGGAGAACTCCTGCCTGTCTTCCTGCCCCAACGTGTGTATTGTACCCTGGTCCCCCAGTCCTGTCCTAGCTGGGAGGTTCTGTGCCTTCCATTTCAAGAGGAACATTCAAGAGAGAGCCTAGTCAGAGAAGAGAGACCAAAGTAGGAAATGGACTAGAAACAAATGGGCAAGTACCGAAGAACACTGGGATATTGAATCTGGAGAACAGAAGACATAGGAGTCCATGACACAGATGTCTTAACCTATCTGAAGGAATTGGTGTTTTTCAAACTTTTCAGTGGCAACCCATAGCAAGAAAGACATTTTATATCAAACCTAGCGCACATTTACATAAATCTATAAACAACTGAAACAAAACCTTGAAAAAAAAACCTGTCTCTCTCACATGCTGTAACTCTAATATTTTCTATTCTACTCTTCTATTATTCTATCCTATCCTATCCTATCCTATTCAGTTGCATTAAATATAATGCTGGATGTAATTCTAAAATTTATTTTATGACCTATTAATTTAAAATATTGATGTAGAAGACATGTATTGTCCCAGAAGATGGAATTAGGACTTTAAGGTGAAAATTAGAGCAAATTTTGGCTCAAAACAAGGAAGAAGTAGCTAATAATTAGACCCACTCAAATACAGAATGGATCTCTCAAGGTAGTAAGACTCTTGTTCTTGGGTATTTTCAAGATTAGACCTAATTTATATGCCGTGTCTGTAGATTAGGGACCTTCCCACTTCAAAGATTCCAAGAGCCCACAATTCACAGTAAGCTAAAAGAAAAACTATAGAACATTAAGAGATTTTTAAATTTCAGTTCAAAAAACCTGAAAATAAAGAGGCAGGGAGGGTGCGGGTGGGGCTGTTGGGAGATTATCTTTCCTTAGCTTCGGTCCAGTTAAAGAGAAAACATTCTCTGTCACATTTCTGTGCCCTACTGAGTGATCGCCCTTCCTCAGAACAATTTTTGTTGCTGTTGACAGTAGCAGATCTTGAAGCTGTTGCTGCTAAACTTCTGGGATGTTCCTTTTTCAGATTTTATGGTCACTTTAGGGTCACTACCTAAGCATTCATCACAGCTTAGGTAGTTGTCTTTTGAATGATCTCACAGTCTGTGTGTCTCTGTACCCTGGGCTTAGTAATGTCAAATGTAGAGTCAGTACAAATGACTGCCTCTTGCATAAATGAATGCATGCATGCATGAATGAATGAAGATTCCACTAGCCTCCTTAAAAGGAGCATCTTTGAGTCACTGATACTTATCTTGATTGGGAAAGTAGTATGTTCAGGAATAAGTAAGAATGATAACCGTTGTTGAAATGTTGGCTAGCACATGATTCTTAGGCCTTGTAGAAATTTTTAGAGACATGGACTCCTTTGAGGAGCTCATGAAAGTTATGGCTTCTATCAGAAAAACAAACGTATGCAAATTATGTATACAATTTCAACAGTGCAGTTATTCACTCTCTGGCCTAATGTTAGGCTTAACAATTGGGTCTGACTCAAACGCGAATTCTTTGTACTTTTGTCTTTGCTTAAGCAAGTAGGATTTTGGAGAGAGCAGAATGCACTATTACTATGTACCAGGTACATGCTCAGTGTTTTATTTACATTAGTTCATTTACTTTTCATAGTAATCATATGAGATATTGTATTATATATATATATATATGATCTTCATATATGTGTTATAGAATATATGTACACATATATACATATACTATATATTATCTCCACATATGGAGATAATATGCATATGCACACACACATATACCTGTGCAAAGAATGTCACATTTGTGCCACCCTATCTTCTTCCCTGTCCTTCCCTTCCCTTTAGCCTTCAATAAATAGCTTCCATCCCCTCTTCCCTTTCAGGTTCAGAATTTAAAACACGAAAATATTGTTTAGCACTCATCTTTAGAGAAGCTCAGTCACCTGGTGACTTCTCTGAAACAAAAGGCTGGTTAACTTCCTGGGGCAGGAACATAGACTTTTTCTATTTTTTTCTGATGGGTTCGGGTACTGAGATTGACACAAGTCAATTTTTCAACTGGTTATTCTGTTATATTCTCAAAAAAGTGTCCTGAATAAGTGAGGGCACAGAAATAAAAAGACCCAGTTCTTGCTCTCAGGAAGTTCACCACGTAGTTTGAGTTAAATTACATTGTTTGTTTAGCTTAATAAATAGCTCTGGACCACTGGATCCTAAGTAAGGGTGTATTTATTAATATCCTTCATGAATACATGGGTTACATCATTGGGTCTATTGAGTGTTGTGTGCTGATGAGCACCACTAGTCCTGGGGAATGAGGTCTGGTGTACAGGGTTTCAAGTCATTGACATAGACTGCTTAAACCAGGGTTATGGGGGAAATCACCCAGGAACACTTTGGAGAGTGAGAAGAGTTGACTGAAGCCGGAATACTGAGCAATGCCACCATTTATCCAGTGGGAAAGGAAGAGGATCAACAGCGGGACACTGAAAGGGAGCAACCAGAGTGAATGTAGGAGGAGAACAAAAAGAGAATGTTGTTAAAAGCCAGGGGGATTTTAAGAAGCAGGGTGAGGCCAGCAACATCATGCCATAGGGAGAAAGTAAGAGAAGTCTAGAATAATTAATGGACTTGTCTCTCAGGAGTTCATGGTGATGTTAGCAAGAGCAATTTCTGTGAAGTAGTTAAGTGGCAACCATTGCTGTGGGCTGTGGACTAAATGGGAGGTGAAGCAGTTGAGAACTGAAATATGCACCAGTGGTTCCCAAGTGCTGAGCCATGGACTCAGCTGCATCAGAGTCACTTGTGGGGCATTAGGAAATGTAAATTCCTGGCCTCAATCCCACGTTTCCTGATTCAGTAAGTCTAGCGTGGGTCCTAAGGATCCATATTTCTAAAAAGCCAGGTTTGAGAACCATTAGACTATAAAGTTCATGAGAGGAAAGATCTTGCCTGTCTCATTCACAACTGTACCTCCAGGAGCTAGATGAGTTTCTGCCCGTAGACGTTTCTCAGTAACTATGTAGAACAGCAGCTCCCTAAATGAACTGTTGGCATCAACTACTTTGTATAGAGTAGTATTAACGGTAACAGCATTAACCATGTAGATCCGTAAGTATGCAACAGACTAATAGCTTCAAGTAGAGACTATCAAAAGTTGGGGGACTAAAATCATAAATAAGCTTAGGACACTATTCCTGTAGGTTCATTGCTTCAGGACTGTAAAGTATGACAAAAGCCTCACTGGCAAATCGGAACTGATTCATTAGAATTGTTCTTTTAACAGAAGGGCTGTTTCTATGTCTGATAATAAGACCTACTGAAAGGCAGTATGCTATAATAAAAAGGACTCTTGGCATCTACTAGAGTTATTGTCATACCTAGCTTGTTCAGTGATTAAGTTTCTGAGGTTTAGACCCCTGTGGGTTTATGCAATTAATTCTAGAAAGATGGGGGATAAGCAGGAATCCATTTTCCACCAAGCATTGTCCAAAGACTAAATAAATAACATACCTCCAACTATAAATATTAACATTTTCCCAATGAACACATATGCTATTATAATTAATAAAGTACAACTTAATCAAAAAGTGTTAGTAAATATCTGAGAACTTCTAGAGGTTAAAAATTAGTCTGAACCATATGAAATTACCATTTCTGTGAGTCACAAAGAGTCAAATCTGAGCAATTTCATGTAGTTAATATTTTATCAATAAAACAGGTGATACAAAAATTATGATCTTGATCTCATGAGAGTCAACAAAGATTTTAGAATTATAAAGGTATCTTATGGTAACCAGTTTCCAAAATGGCCCTCATGCTCCAGATCTCATGATATTCATGTGTATGGGTGTAATCCTCTCCCCTTGAGTGTAGGTTGGACTTAGAGAATAGAAAACTGCAGAAGTGATGATATATCACTCTTAAAATTAGGTTATAAAGAGACTGTGGTTTCCATGTTGGGTGTACTCTGTCTCGCTCTTGGATCACTCAGTCTGAGGGAAGCCAGCTGCCATATCATGAGGACACTCAGGCAGCCTATGGAGATGGTTCCCCAACCCCCATGGGGAGGAATGGAGGCCTCCAGCCACCAGCCACAGGAGACAGCCTGGAAGAGGATTCCAGCCCCAGTCAAGTCTTGAGATGACTGCAACTTTGCCAAAGTCTCCCAGCTAAGCTGCTCCCATGTTCCTTACCCTCTGAAACTGGATGAGAACATAAATGTTGTTATAAACTGCTACGTTTAGGGGTGGTTTATTTCCCAGCAATAGATAACTAATATAAGCCCTCATTTTCAAGATGCTGGGAACTGATGGTCGAGTAGTTTTTAGTTCAGCGTACTTTCATATATATCCTGTAAGTTTTTCAAGGCAAGTTTTAATTCTGTTTCATTACTGAGTAATTTGAGCCATATGAATTGGTGGAGAAAATATGCTATTTGGATCCAGAAGATGCCACTTATTAGTAATGTAACTTTGCAAATCACTTAGTTTCTCTGAGCTTCTCTTTCCTCTTAGACAAAATGCAGATTACCACAATGCCTACCTTACTGTAGGGATTACATTGTGAATACAGTTGATCAACCCTAAAGTGCTATTGAAATGCTAGATGATAGAATTAATCACCTTTCACAAATGATAAGTCGACCAAGGTCACATAGCTAGTCGGTTGCAGAATAGGAACTTACACCAAAGTCTCCTAATGCTAAGACCAGGGCTTACATAACTTGGAGCAGGTCACCTTTACGATATGAGCCTCAATTTCCCCATAAGTAAAATGAATAAATTGGACCAAGTGAGGCAGGGTTAACAGGCACTGATCAGAACCTAAGGAAAGGATGCTTGTCTAGGTGACTGAGTCCCCAGAGAGCTGGGGTGAGGTGTGTATCTGACATCCCTGGGGTTTCAGGGCCCAGCCAGGCTGAGAGTTGATGCTGTAGGAAACTTTGCGATGAGCTCAGTGTAGGCGGCAGCCTTGGTGCTGTGCAGAGGCTGTTGATGCCACTGCCAAGGAAGATGGGGCTCGCTCCTCTACTTGTGCTGCCAGCCCCCACAAGCCCCTGCAATAACATCCTATCATTTGTCACTTCAAACCCGTATACTTTGGATTCGTGCTGGTGCCAGGAGAATTCATAATGAATTCAGTTTCCCATTCATTCAGGAAATCAAGTAAGGCTTGGGGGAAAAAAAATCTGAAAACATTGCCTTGGAGCTTCTGTAGAAGATGACAAACATCACGTTTCAAATAGGGCTGAGAAAATCATGATTCAAGATAGTGTTTGGAATAGTAAAAGCCTGATAATAGTATTGTTAACTAAAGTTTGTATAGTACTCAACAGTTTACAAAGCACACTACATATATGTTCTCATTTGAAGCTAATTATCCTCATTTTCAGCTAAGAAACTAAACCTCAGGGGGATCAGATAATTCATGGCAGAATCAACTCTTGAACTTTGGTGATCGTTTTACAAATTGTGTTCTCTTTCCACTGGCCTACCCCTGTTCCTGTCATAGTACCATTTCTTGTTTCCAACAGAGGTGATTTTGTTATTGTTGCTGGCCTTGTCCTCCAAGAGTATAGAACTCCTCAAAAGCAGACTAAAAAGAAGGATGTGATTATGGTCACACATCATGAGAGAAAAGATTTATAATCTGAGGTGCCTGACGAGCGAGTGAGTGCAGAGCATGGCAGGCAGATTTGAACTCTGTCTGTATACCACTAAACATCTCCATGAATGTGGAAAGCTGGTGCTTGATTCCTGCAAATACATGGCTCTGTGGTTGGAGAATCAAGGGCCTCTTTGTAGGAGCCAAAAGAGCTAGGTTTGCTCTTTCTCTCTTAAATTCTGATGCTGCCATGGCAGTCCCTGGCCTTGGGTGGGGGCAGTGTGGAGCAGGCTAAGGAAGGAGGGGAGATCAGGAATAGGTTCTGGCAGGAAAGAGTTGGCCCAGGGCTGGAATCACTGACTGGGGAGGTAGCTGCTACAGCAGACATTGCTTGGGGGTTTGGAATCAGGCAGATCTGATTGAAATCCCAGTTCAGCCTCTGGAGGGCTGTGTGGCTTTGGGCAAGTCACTCCACCTTCTTTGTCCCTTGTTTTCACAACAAAAAGTCCTGTTCTATCTACCTATTTGTTTTGACTGTCCCATGAGATCTCATGCTGTTGGATAGGGCTTTAGAGCAGAGGTTGGCAAACTACAGACTGTGGGCCAAATCCAGCCTGCTGCCTGTTTTTGTATAGAGCATGAGCAAAGGATGGTTTTACGTTTTACACTTTCAAATGGTTGGAAAAAATAAAAAGAAGAACAATATTTTGTGATACATGAAAATTTTATAAAATTAAATTATACATTTATATATAATTACATGTAATTATATAACATTTAAATGTAAGTATACTATATGTAACATGTAAAATGTTATTATATATAATATATGTTATATGTTATATGTAACTTATTAAAATGTAAATTTATTTACATACATAAATATATCTACATATAAATGATATGTTTCTATACAAATATAAAATTAAATATCAATATTCATAAAAAAGCTTTGCTGGACCACAGGCATACTCATTCATAGACTATCATTGTCTATGCTACTTTCATGCTACAATAGCAGAGTTCAGTAGGTGTGACAGAGACCATATGATCTATAAGCCCAAAATAGTTACCATATGGCCCTTTACAGAAAAAGTTGTCTGACCCTGCTTTTACAAGACTCACAGTTCTCATATAACACTGTGGGGTAAGCGGATAAGTGGTGTAACTCTTTTCTCCAAGTGAGAAAAGGGAGGCTCTGAGAGAAAAAGTGAATCAGTTAATGCCACATAGTTTAAAAAACAAAAAAAACACCAGAGTTTATACTGGAGCACAAACTTCTAACTGCAAGTGACATTGTCTTAATCCATGATTATAAGTCCCTACCCAAGTCTGTAGACTTTGATTAAACAGTAGACAAATATCAGATCAAGTGGTATCAGGAAGATTAGCATATAGGTTATAAAGCCAGAGCCAGGGAGAACAGTTTATAAATGCAGGAACCCAAACATCTAGACCACTAGAGCAAAAATTCTTGTGCTGTTAAAATATACAAGTTACAATGTGGTTAGTAACAAACATAAAGGAAACCTTCCAACTCACCAGTAATTAAAGTACAAAAAATTTTTTAATGAGATACTACTATATATTCTAAATTATTAAAAATGTTAGATAATCATGATACGTGATAAAGGTAATGCCGTGCTAAAACTGAAATACTTATTTACATATTGCTTATAGTAAAGTAAAGTCTTTAAAAATACCCCACTATTTTTGTGTATGGTGTAAGGAAGTGTCCTAATTTCATTCTTTTACATGTAGCTGTCCAGTTTTCACAGCACCACTTATTGAAGAGGCCGTCTTTTCTCCATTGTATATTCTTGCCTCCTTTATCAAAGATAAGGTGACCATATGTGCTTGGGTTTATCTCTGGGCTTCCTATCCTCTTCCATTGAGCTATATTTCTGTTTTTGTGCCAGTACCATACTGTCTTGATTACTGTAGCTTTGTAGTATAGTCTGAAGTCTGGGAGCCTGATTCCTCTAGCTCTGTTTTTCTTTCTCAAGATTGCTTTGGCTATTCAGGGTCTTTTGTGTTTCCATACAAATTGTGAAATTTTTTGTTCTTGTTCTGTGAAAAATGCCATTGGTAGTTTGATGGGGATTGCATTGCATCTGTAGATTGCTTTGGGTAGTATAGTCATTTTCACAATGTTGATTCTTCCAATCCAAGAACATGGTGTATCTCTCCATGGATTAAAGACCTAAATGTAAGGCCAGACACTATAAAACTCTTAGAGGAAAACATAGGCAGAACACTCTATGACATAAATCACAGCAAGATCCTTTTTGACCCATCTCCTAGAGAAATGGAAATTAAAACAAAAATAAACAAATGGGACCTAATGAAACTTAAAAGCTTTTGCACACCAAAGGAAACCATAAACATGACGAAAAGGCAGCCCTCAGAATGGGAGAAAATATTTGCAAACAAAGCAACTGACAAAGGATTAATCTCCAAAATATACAAGCAGCTCGCGCAGCTCAATATCTAAAACACAACCCAATCCAAAAATGGGCAGAAGACCTAAATAGACATTTCTCCAAAGAAGTTATACAGATTGCCAACAAACACAGGAAAGGATGCTCAACATCACTAATCATTAGAGAAATGCAAATCAGAACCACAGTGAGGTATCACCTCACACAATGGCCATCATCAAAAAGTCTTCAAACAATAAATGCTGGAGAGAGTGTGGAGAAAAGGGAACCATCTTGCACTGTTTGTGGGAATGTAAATTGACACAGCCACTATGGAGAACAGTATGGAGGTTCCTTAAAGAACTAAAAATAGAACTACCATATGACCCAGCAATCCCACTACTGGGCATATACCCTGAGAAAACCATAATTCAAAAAGAGTCATGTACCACAATGTTCATTGCAGCACTATTTACAATAGCCAGGACATGGAAGCAACCTAAGTGTCCATTGACAGATGAATGGATAAAGAAGATGTGGCACATATATACAATGGAATATTACTCAGCCATGAAAAGAAATGAAATTGAGTTATTTGTAGTGAAGTGGATGGACCTAGAGTCTGTCATACAGAATGAAGTAAGTCAGAAAGAGAAAATCAAATACCGTATGCTAACACATATATATGGAATCTAAAAAAAAAAAAAAAAAAAGGGTTCTAAAGAACCTAAGGTTAGGACAAGAATAAAGACACAGATGTAGAGAATGGACTTGAGGACACGGGGAGGGGGAAGGGTAAGCTGAGTGAGAAGCACTAACATATATACACTACCAAATATAAAATAGCTACTGGGAAGCAGCTGCATAGCACAGGGAGATCAGCTCAGTGCTTTGTGACCACCTAGAAGGGTGGGATAGGGAGGGTGAGAGGGAGACGCAAGAGGGAGGGGATATGGGGATATATGTATACATATAGCTGATTCACTTTGTTATACAGCAGAAACTAACACAACATTGTAAAGCAATTATACTCCAATAAAAATGTTAAAAAAAAATGCCTCACTAACTTTAAATACTAACTCCTTATTGTCTTTGAAAGCTTTTATTCTTTGATTCATTGATTCCATTTCTGAAAAATCTATCCTTGAAAATAATTTAAATTCAGAAAAAGGTATTCATTGCAGTATTGTTTATTTTCAATTTGGAAGTAACTGATTGTCCCAAAATAGAGAGCTCTTTAAGTAAATTGTGGTATATCAACCTGATGAAATATTATGCAGCCACTAGACCACTAGAGACTAGGTAACAAGATGGAAACAAATTTTTATAATGTGAAGCAAAAAAAAGCAAAATAAAACTTGTAATTTTTCTATGGTTTTTGCTATGCAAAAGTTATGTCTGTACTAGAACAAGGAAAAATGAAAACAGGTGATTTCTTAAGGTAATAGCACTCCAAATCCATTGTTGTTACAGCATTGACTAGATGGTAAAAAGACTGGAGGTCTTGTCTCCTGGAGATTAAGTCTGAGTTGGCTCAGTCACCGTGTTGGCTTACGCTTATACTGAGGCCTCATGCTTCCCTTTACCTCAGAACAGGATAGAGGTAAAGAGCTAGGGGCCAGGCTGAGCCCACAGGTAGGGTTGAGGAGGCATTCCTGCCAGGGTTAGACAGGTAAGGGAAGAGGGGGCCAGGAGGTGGGCAGGTCTCTGTCAGCAGATATTCATGGTGGTCTCTCAGCTAGCATGGTGGTTGCATTGTCTTCTAAAGATACTGGACTCAGAATCAATCAAATTTCTGCATCTCAAGCCCTGACCCTGAGGCTTACTCAGGTGTGAGGAGATGTGGTCCATCACCCAGTTATAGAGGAGGATTCTGTGGCTGACCCTCTGCTGGGCACCAAGAAGACAGGCAGGAATCAAACTCAGCTTCGACCCTGAGGAGCCCGAGAAGGGGACAACTACAATACATCGGATCCTGCAGGGAAAAGGAATATTAAACACACTAAAAGTATTCAGAGGAGGAGAGACCTCTAGCACAGTTTGAACACCTCTACAGTTCTGAGACTCTCCAGTTGGCCTAATTGATGATAATTTCTGCACTGATTGAACAATAATGTGTATTCTATGTTCACATCTACCTTCTCATTATTTATGGATTTTAATCATGGCCTTACAGAACATTGTATGTGGAAAGCCCTGTGAGGATATTTTGCATTTTTCCAGGGTAAAGAGTCCCCATAGCTCTTCTCTCATTTGGTTTCTTACACTAGACTGCATTTTCCCATCATGAAAATCCTGTCTGAACATAGGGTAACTCTTGGGTTCAAATTTTCCCTGACTTCAGTAATTGATCTTTCTACTTCCTGTATAGGTCATTGGTACCATCTTCCCCATCTCCTCTTCCCCTTAAGCCCCACTCTGAACTTCCCCAATGAGATGGTAGCAGGGTCTCTGCCCTCTGGGAGGTATCAAGACAGAGAAAGAGATAAGACATGTTATCCAAGAACACCAGGGGAAGCAGAGAGTGTGAGACTTGGAAGATGGATTTGCCAAAGCAGGATTTGGGCAAGAATATAAGGGGCTTATTTGGGGAACAGTGAGTGGTTCAGTTTGGAATTAATCCAAGAGTTATATTTGTCTTATTTCCATTTTCTGGCGATATGGAGCATGGTATGAGAAATGGGATTTATCTTGGCAGATGTCCTAGGAGAAAAATTGGTCATCTAGGGGGATGCTGAAGGGTTTCCCTCCTTGGGCCTATGAATGGCACAGTAGTTTCAGGAAACCTTGGGACTTGGTTAACCAATTATTAAGAAGTATGAACAATCCCAGTAAAAGCAGTAAAACTAGATGCTCCTTAAACAAATTCCTCACATTTCTGTAATATAAATCATCATCGTAATGATTACTATCTATTGAGCGCCTATGTGAGATATTATTGTCTCCATTTTATAGATGAGAAAACTGAGGCTCACAGAGTTAAGAGACTTGCCAGGATCACGCAGCTAGTAAGGGTTGATGGTAGAATTCAAACCCAGGCCCATCAAACCTCAAAGCCTGTGCCCTTTCAACACCATTCTGTTGCCCCTAGACATGTGTGAAATGGCAAGGTGGTGAGGATGGCTCGGATTAACCACTTACCAGGTGCTTTTCTTCAGGGACTGAGAAGGAATAAGATGTGCCATGGGGACATTTTAAGAAATTATCTATGTGGCAGACCACTAGCAAACTTAGAGCCTTGCTGCAATGGGTGAGGACCCAGCTGCACCTTCTATGAAACTAAAACTGGGGTCATTGGGACAGGCCTCCCTGGAGTAAGTTTTCAAGAGAAGAGATGAGAACATTGGGTCCTGTGGGTGGAAGAATTATACAGCTGCTAACAGCTGCAGGGATGTTGCTAGGAGAATAACAGTTTACTTCTGGACAGTTCTTTGTGCTTTATGGAGCTCCTTCCCTTTCATCATTTCATGATCATCGTATTCCAACCCTGGTTAATTGGGGTGATAATCTCCCTTTTACAAACCAGCAAATAGAGGCTCAGAGATGCTATGTGATTTTCCTTAGGTCACACAGCTTGTTAACAATGCCATTTGCATTCAGGTTTTCAAAAGCCATCCTTCCCACTCCACCCTCCTTTCCATTATATTTCTAAAGGAGTTTGGTGATTGATGGAGAAACCAAGATGATGCTTGTCAAGAGGAGTTGGGGGAAGTGAATAGAATGAGATGAAACAAGCAAACAAAATCATTAAGACTAAATACCAGATACAGCAAGGAGACAGCAGAATCAAAGGAGTCCTTTCTGAGGACAGTCTGCCAGAATGGGCTTAGATGTGTCAGCTGCATCTGAAGTCCACAGAGGAAATGAGGATGCGGTGGGAGATACGTAGAGAAATGAGTGGGGGACTCATCTAGAGGATGGGGTAGCAAGTCTACTTTAGGTGGAACCCACTTTGGAGGGACTAGGAAGGGAATGGCAGTGTTTAACAGAGCAGGGAGGTAAAAGGAGAGGCTGCCTGGAGATCAGGGACTCTCATTCATTTGTGAGCAAAGTAGAGGTTCAGCACAAGTTTTGAAAGATAGAAATTATTACCAAAAATGGGTGAAACTCAACTGTGTAATAGAGATCACATAAAAACAGAAAGTGGGGAATTATTCTTAAATAAGGCACAAGAGCTTCAAAACTGGATTTCTTTATTATAATAATTAAGCCTGACGTTTTTTTAAGGGCACTATTGGGAATGAAAAATTGAATTTTAGGGTCACTTGAGCCAGATGACCATCTTTGGGATGCTGTGGGAAGTATTTACTCCCATGCCCCCTTGAGTCCTATTCCACTCCTTGCTTGGACTGTTGACCAGACTGCCAGGTCTGGCTATTTCTGGATATCAACCAGGCGTTGGTCCCTTGGCTGTGGTTTGGTTGAATTCCACAAGCTGCGATGAGTAATATTCATGAATCCTATTCTAAAGATGCTAATTATTCTTTAAGAGTACTATTATTGGATATCACAAACCTTTCTATAGAAGTAGCCAAGTAACACTTGCAATCAGTCCCCTAAGCCCCATAACCTGGAAGAGGATGTTTTAAAAGTAAATTTGCTTTTTATATTCCATGAGAAGTTTAGCAGTTTCAGTATCAGGAAGCATTAGTTGATTCATCTTCAAATCTGTTCTTTAAGACATCCCAAAATAAATTTGTTACAACTAATGAATGTAATCATTTAAAGAACTCTAATTCACAATGATATTTGGAAAGAGTGCTAACTTGATATAGATTTTCTTTTTTATAAATTTATTTATTTTTATTTATTTATTTTTGGCTGTGTTGGGTCATTTTTGCTGTGAGCGTCTCTAGTTGCGACAAGCGAGGGCTACACTTTGTTGTGGTGCGCAGGCTTCTCACTGTGGTGGCTTCTCTTGTTGCGGAGCATGGTCTCTAGGCTCGCAGGCTTCAGTAGTTGTGGCACGCAGGCTCAGTAGTTGCGGCTCGTGGGCCCCAGAGCACAGGCTCTGTAGTTGTGGCGCACGGGCTTAGTTACTCCGCAGCATGTGGGATCTTCCCGAACCAGGGCTCGAACCCGTGTCCCCTGCGTTGGCAGGCGGATTCTTAACCACTGTGCCACCAGGGAAGTCCCGATATTTTTTTAATTCAGCTTAATTAATGGCTTTTACTAAGGGTCCACTTTTACTCAGTGGGGGTTCTATGCATTATGGACTTTATCAGATAAGTGGATGACATTATTCTTTAAAGCGTCTTATCTGGGGTTGAGTTCACTCCAGACTATAGGTATCAAGATATCTGGGAAGGAGTATGGTCAGATTATAGGGAGTATGCTGCACAGTGTCCAGATCTGGTTGGGAGGCCAAAGAGGAATCATTAATGGGCCCCAGCCCGGGAGAACTTAGGTTGGGGGTCAGCGTGGGAGTTGTAGTCATGGGGCAAATCCAGCCTCAAAGTGGGAGGGACCGGCAGGGGGACAAGAAATAGGAGGGAGGGCAGGAAATTGCTTTGTATGGATGGAGAGCTGGGCAGGGTTCTGTAGCCTCATGGCCTCCTTTGAATGATTCCCACCCCCAGGAGTCTTAGATGGAGATCATTTGGACCCAGAGCCTAGTGTTTACACGTGGCCGGGAGCTGATATCTATCTGTGTGTAGGAAACCTTGGACTGCAATTACATCATGTTTAGGGCCCCATGGAAAGGGGTCTTAAAAATAAGTTTAATTACAGGCAGTCATTCAACATTTCTCTGTGTTAATCTCACATGTTTACCTTTTTTGGTTGTGTTTTATGGAAGTCATAATAAAAGAAAACAATTTTAGGACAGAATATTTAGCAGGTGTATGTCAGTGTGCTGTGGTACAGAGAGCGCAGAGCAGAGAGTCTGGGTTCCAACCCCAGAACCGCTGATTGCCAACTGTGGACAGGGGCAGGCCACTCAATCTCTGTGAGGCTCGCATTCTTCACCCGCACCTGGGGAATGAGAGAATTCACAGAGCTAATGACAGTGATAATCAGTAAGCTGTGAAAGGTCCTGCATGTGTGAGGTAGTGATATTGGTAATAAATGACAGGCCGGGGTTCAAAATCCTGGCTATAGAATTTACCAGGTCTGTAACCTTTGGCAAGTAAATTATCCTCTCTTAGACTCAGTTTTCTCAACTGTTAAGTGGAAATAGTAATCTAACATCTAAGTCCTAGGGTTCCTGTGAAGGGTAAATGAAATAATGCACATGACATATGTGGTCCATAATATATGCTTAGTAAGTGTGACTATAATTATACACATATTATAAAAAACACTTTATTGAGGTATGATTGACATATAAAAAGCTGTACCCATGAAACCATCAAGGCTGTAAACATATCCATCCTCTCCAAAGTTTCCTTCCACCTCCATTCTTATTATTGTTATTATTTTATGGTAAGAACACTTAACATAAGATCTACCCCCTTAGCAAATTTTAAGTATACAAAAGAGTATTGTTAACTAAGTCTCTATGCTATATAGTAAATCTCCAGAACTTACTTATCCTGTGTAACTGAAACTTTGTACCCTTTAACCTTCACATCCCCATTTCCTCCTCTTCCCAGCCCCTGGCAGCCACCATTCTACTCTGCTTCTATGACTGACTATTTTAGATTCCACATATAAGTGATATCATAAAGTATTTGTCTTTCTGTGTCTGGCTTATTTCACTTAGGATAATGTCCTCCATATCTATCCATGTTTTTGCAAACGGCTGGATTGCCTTCTTTTTAAAGGCTGAATAATATTCCACTGTATGTATATATCACATTTTTTTAACATATTCATCCATCAGTGAGCATTTATGTTATTTCCATATCTTGGCTACCATGAACAAGGCTGCAGTGAATGTGGAAGTGCAGGCATCTCTCCGAGATCTTGATTTCAATTCCTTTGGATAAATACCCAAAAGTAAAATTGCTGGATCATATGGTAGTCCTGTTTTTTAATATTTTGAGGAAACTCCGCTCTGTTTTCCATAATGGTGGCACCAATTTACATTCACACCAACAGTGGACCAGGGTTCCCTTTTCTCCACATCCTTGCCAGCATTTATCTT
Source organism: Balaenoptera ricei (assembly GCF_028023285.1). Taxonomy (NCBI): domain Eukaryota; kingdom Metazoa; phylum Chordata; class Mammalia; order Artiodactyla; family Balaenopteridae; genus Balaenoptera; species Balaenoptera ricei. Next base: position 90,524,286 of record NC_082644.1, on the reverse strand, counting down.
ATTTTTTTTTAATAGCCATCCTAATAGGTATGAGGTGATATCTCACTGTGGTTTTCATTTCCATTTCCATAATTAGTGATGTCGAGCATTTTTTCATGAACTTGTTGGTGATTTATATGTCTTCTTTGGAAAAATGTCTATTCAAGCCCTTTGCTTATTTTTAAAGCAAGTTATTTGGTATACATGTACATCGTGAAGTGATTACCATATCAAGCTACTTAACACATCCATCACCTACCTTAGTTACCTTTTTTTTTTTTTTTTTTAATTCTGGTGGTAACATTTAAGATTTACTCTTTAGAAAATTTCAAGTGTACAATACAGTATTGTTAAGTATAAACACCATTCTGTACATTAGATCCCCAGAATTTATTCATCTTCTAACTGAAAGTTTATATCCTTTGACCAACATCTCCCCATTTTCCCCAGCCCCCAGCCCCTGGCAACTACTGTTATACTCTCTGTTTCTATGAGTTTGACTTTTTTAGATTCCACATGTAAATGAGGTCATACAGTATTTGTCTTTCTGTGTCTGGTTTATTTCACTTAGCATAATGTCATCCAGGTTCATCCATGTTGTCACAAATGGCAGGATTTCCTTCTTTTCTACGTCTGAATAATATTCCATTTGTATATATATACATATATATATCACATTTTCTTTATCCATTCACCTGTCAGTGGAACTTAGGTTGTTTCCATATCTTGTCTACTATGAATAATGCTGTAATGAACTTGGGAGTGCAGATGTCTCAAGATACTTATTTCATTTCCTTTGGATATATACCCAGAAGTGGGATTGCTGGATCTTTCATCAATGTTTTATAGTTTTCAGTGTATAGATTTTTTCATCTACTTGGGTAAGTTTATTCCTAAGTATTTTTGGGGAGAGGGTGCTATTATAGATAGGATTGTTTTCTTAATTTCTTTTTTGGATAATTTGTTGTTAGTATATAGAAATACAACTGGTTTTTGTATATTGATTTTGAATCCTGCAACTTTACTGAATTCATTTATTAATCCTAACAGTTTTTTGGTGAACTCTTTAGGATTTTCTATATATAGTAGCATGTCATCTGCAAACACAGACAATTTTACTTCTTCCGTTTTGATTTGGATGCATTTTATTTCTTTTTCTTGCCTAATTGCTCTGCCTAGGACTTCCAGGACTAGGTTGAATAGATGTGGCAAGAGTGGACATCCTCATCTTGTTCCCGATCTTGGAGGAAAAACTTTCACCTTTTTACCACTGTGTCTGATGTTAGCTATGGGCTTGTCATACACGGCCTTTACTAGGTTGAGGTACGTTCCTTCTGTACCTAATTTCTTGAGAGGTTTTATCATGAAAGGATGTTGAACTTTGTCAAATGCTTTTTCTGCATCTATTGAGATGACCATATGATTTTTATCTTTCATTCTGTTAATGTGGTATATTACATTTACTGATTTGCATACATTGAACTAATCTTTATTCTAGGGATAAATCTCACTTGATCATGGTGTATGGTCCTTTTGATGTGTTGTTGAATGGGTGTGCTATTATCTTGTTGAGGATTTTTGCATCAGTGTTCACCAGGCATATTGGCCTGTAATTTTCTTTTTTTGTAATGTTTTTTGTCTGGCTTTGGTATAATGCTGGCATTGTAAAATGAGTTTGGAAGTGTTCCCTTCTCTTCAAATTTTTGGAAGAGTTTGAGGAAGGATTGGCATTAGTTCCTTAAATGTTTGGTAGAATTCACCAGTGAAGCTGTCTGGTCCCGGACTTTTCTTAGTTGAGAGGTTTTGGATTACTGATTTAATCTCCTTGCTTGTTATTGGTCTGTTCAGCTTTTCTTTTCCTCCATGATTCAATCTTGGTAGGTTGTATGTGTCTAGGAATTTACCTGTTTCTTCTAGGTTACCCAATTTATTGGTATACAATTGGTCATAGTAGTCTCATGATCCTTTGTGTTTCTGTGGAATCAGTTTTAATGTCTCATCTTTCGTTTATAGTTTTAATTATTTGAGTCTTCTCAGTTTTTTTTAGTCTAACTAAAGGTTTGTCAATTTTATCTTTTCAAAAAACCAACTTTTAGTTTTGTTGCTCTGTTCTAGGGCTCTTAATGGAGACTGCAAACTAGTTAGTAGAATCTGTGGGTGGTTGTTGAGAGATGCATGCTGGTCGCTCTGAGCCCTCACCCCTTTTCTCTGCTTCTAGCTGTTCCCAGATGATTCAGCTGTGTCCATCCCCTCAGTGTTCTGGGTGGGATGAGACAGAAGTGGGCATCTTGGGCAGCGTCCTGCAAGGCTGGGGAAGCTGGATACTCACTTTGCTCTCACTTTCCCTTGTGGGAGAAATCATGGGTCAGGGGGTTCTCTCTTGGACTTGAGCTGGGCCACCTTGGGGAAAGGTTGGCATAGGTAAAGGGAAACTGCTCTTCTGACACTCTTCAATGCACCTATTCTTGGATTTTATGCTCCGCCCAGGTGCTGGAACGTCTCTGCTATACTCTTAGACTCTAAAAAGGTATTCTCATCCACGAGTAGTTGTTAAAATCAATGTTTCTGTGGGAGTCATGAGGGTTAGAACTTCATATTCTGCCTTCTTGCTGACATACTATAATTATATTTTAAAGAAAATAAAACTAAAAGATTTCCCAAGGCCAGGCTGAGTTCTGGAAGCTTCCAGAAGGCTCTAAACCTAAGTGGATCACATTGATCTTGGTAGGGAAGGCCAAGGGGGCTAGAACAGTCCAGAGAGGTGAAGGGAGGATGTTTGATGGGGTAAGCAGGCCAGCTGCCAAGTGGATTCATGGCCTGATTCACAAATTACTTCAAGTCACAGTAGGCTTGTCCTGGGCAGCGGGAGGGAAAGTGTGCTCAGGGGCTCAAGAGGGCACAATGAGGACCAGTGGCGGGAGCTGCAGAGCTTAGAGTCCTGCACAGTACAAGGAGACCCTTTCCAAATACTGGAGGGCTCCTCAGAGAAGCCAAGCCAGCCATGGGGGTGATGGTGTGCAGACACAACATGAGGCCTGCGTCTTGGGGCTCTTCAGGGCACAAAGGCAATGATAGGCCTAATCCCCTGAAATGGCCCCTGTGATTTGAGTCAGCTAATCCCCTCTTGCAAACTTGCAGCCCTTTTTTCTTTTTCAGGTAGGTTCATAAATTCATAAACTTTTATCCTTTCTATGGCAGCAAATGATATTAGGAAGCTAATTAGCTACAGAGCTAATTTTCATGTCAGAGTGAAATTATAGGTTTCAAGGTATAGAACAAAATTATCTTTCTGTCCCTCCTTGTCCTCCACTCCCGAACCCACTCCGGTTTCTTCTTCCAGCATATGTATACACTCCCCTCTTCTGTCTGGTCACAAATGTCAGCAGAGAGGGGTGGCCACTCAGGAGTCCCTTTCTCTTCTGTGTCAGGCATATTTGCATTTGCAAACAGCTTTAATTGAGTAGAGTTTTCATTGCTCTTTTTCCTGCTTCTGTTTTTAAATGCAAATGTTAATGTTTGGTTAGCATGGGTTCAGAATTAAGCCCCTGCTACCTGTGGCTGCCTCCTTCCCTGGGTTCTAAATAAGCACCAGTGGAGTATCACGACCTGCTGAGAGCTTGTGAGTCCTGGAAGGCTGGAGTCCAGCTAATTGCCAATCATGCTGAGAGGGCTGGGCAGAGCCTTGTCTCACTTACCACCTCTCATGGAGTCCTGCTTCCTACCAGCACCGAAGGAGAGAAAATTAGTGTGCTGGGAACAGAAAGGGAGGTGGAGGGAAAGGCTGCTCTTTGGAATTAGGTTCTATACTCTCTCTTGGCATCAGAAGTTTGTGGAATTGAGAAGGCCATTGGATGCCATTAGGTTTGAGTCCCAAAAGTTGGAATCTCATAGACCATGCTCTTAATGGCTTCTTATCGAATCTGTGCTTGAACACTCCCACTGGTAGGGGCCTCCTTCCTTCACAAGGCAGTCTTTTCCACTGATAACCAGCTCTGTTTGTTAGGAAAGGGATACTTAACACTGAGCCCAGATTAACTTATCTTCAGCTGTTGGTTTTAGTTTTCACATAGAACATGGTTGATCTCATTTCCAAATGACAACCTTTCAGATATTTGGAGGCAGCTCTTAAAGAGCCTCACATGCCTTCTTCCCTACAAGCTAAAGATTCCCGGTTTCTTCAGATCTGTTATATGTCCCACCCTTTAGCCACCCTGCTCCTCTTCCCATTGTGGACTCAGGTTATCTGTCTTCTATGAAGGGACTTGTAATGGGGAGTGTGGTAATCCAGCTATGGAATGACCAGCAAAGGCTAGAATGGGGCTGCCCGCTTCCCTCCCATTCATTTGACCTCTTCTCATTTACCAAGGCTGCCCATGTTGCCAGAGACTTGCTAAGCAGCCATGTCACTGTCCACCCTCGCTGAGCCTACAGCCAGTTCCAACTCCAGGCTCTTCTCAACTGCACTCCTCATTTAGCGACAAAGAAAGTATATTCTTCTAAAGTATCAGACTGAGCTCTGATCCAATGAGAGAATCTCACAGGGGATTATAAATGTATTGCAGAGGATATGTGTGTCCAGTTTTCTCTTTCAGAAATCAGGGACCTGGATACTCAGAAGTCTTAGCAAGGGCAGTGTCCCAGGAACCTGGGTGCCTCCCTTGCCTTAGGCCTGCAGTGCATTATTTGCTAGAGGAGAGAAGTCAAGTCTAAAATCTGTAGCTAACCCTAAGAAGTTATCTGTCTGAAAGGAACCAGTCAGAGAACAAGCATCTGTAAGTGAGCTACTGGGTAGAAATGTGGGGAAGGGGTTACAATGACTCTAAGATGGAAGGCTCATGGCTGTTCAAGGTTGACTTGGCAGACTGTGGTTAAGAAGAGAGAAGTGAAGAAGACATGGCAGGAGAGCAGAGAAGCCATAGCCTATAGCAAGATTTCCTGTTTCCCTCTAGGTTCAATGCCACTCCACCCATGAGACGTGGTAATTGTAGGAGAGACAGGAAGAACCAGCTGTCACTGTGACCTTTGCCCCCAGTTCAGAGGTGTTTGTCTTTCAAGGTCTCACCCAACAATATTTTCTTCTGGACTCTGGGTGCATTGCATTATACAAAAGCCCCAGGAAAGCTCCACATAGATCTGGCCCTCCTGGCATCTTGGTACCAAGGATATTTCTCTTAGACTCATATATGAGCTCTCCCATGTCTAGAATCAAGAGGTAAGATGAACACTCACATTATATAAATTCTACATATCAAATGGTGGAAAGATGAAGGCTCCATGCTCTGTTTGTATGACCAGGCCCTATTTACTTAGCCATAGGTAAGGAAATGTGGGATGCTGGTGTGCTGGCAGCACTGTGAACCAAAGGAGATAAACATTGGATCTTCACACAGGATACCCAGTATAATTTGTACCAATTCCATTTGCATATCCCCTTTTATTGTTACCACCTAGACATTCCTACTGCTAAGATAAATCCCTCCAGGGCATATTGACTCTCTATAACAATAGAGAGGTCATTTGATTTTTATCACTCCTTCTGGACACTCATTGTAGATGCCAGCCATGGCCCTGACCCTGGTATTTTTGAATGACTCCGTTTGCAGTTATAAAATTTGAACTTGTAGAGACTGCTGTTTGCTATAGGCAAGAGCATCTTGTGCTAGGGTGAATTTTGTGAATAGTAATGTTGTGGATAGGTCAGACATGGATGGAAAGAGAACAGAAAAATAGTGATGCCTGTAAATAGAGAAGGAAAAAGGTAACGTTTACACAAGCACAAAATAAGCATTTTGTGTTTTAACTTGCCTGCAAGCTCTTTTGGGTATACTACTTCATTGAATCCTTAGAACCTATGAAGTGCAATAACAACTATTTTACAGTTGGAAAAAACAAACAAACAATTTTTGCAAGAGATGAAATGACTCATTCAATTAGCGATGAATGAGATTGGAGTTGCACCCAGGACTCCTCCCCATCGGTTCCACACTCCTTTTTCTACTTTCCCTCAATATGAGGGTCTAGACGGTGACTTGTTTCAAAAGATCTATGGATAATAGCTGGATGCTCTGGGTTAGCTGCAAAAGAAATCTTGACTCAAATCCCAGAGTAAAGCTGCCCTCAAGGCTTGGATCTTGGCTGATCTTATTGATTCAACCAGAATTTCCTGAGTGCTTAGTGAATGCAAGTCACTAAAGAAATGGAGATGAATCAGACATGGCCCTTGCCTCAAGGAAAGCCTCATCTGGAGAAACACAGCAGGTTCACATGAAAAATTTTATTACAACCTTAGGTATATATGGGAAGTGCAAAAGAAGTGGCACATGTACATAGAACATGAACTAGGAGTTCTGAGACAAGTGAAACCAGAGAGAGCCAGGAAGATCAAGAAGGGTTCCTGGAGGAGGCAGAACCATTGGGTTTGGAGGTTGGGAGAGAGAATTCAAGGGACAGAGGAAGCTGTGAGAAAAGATGCTGAGCTAGGCATGTTCATGGTGTGCTTACGCTGAGGAAGCCATGCTCCCAGAGCATGGCATACAAGAAAGAGATGGAAAGACAAGCCTCCAGTTCTCCTTGAATTTGTTCGATTTTCAACTATTTTAAAAAATGACTTGCCCCTCTGTGCCCTCTATATGCCTGCATAACCAATGGGTAAAGAAGTGGAAAGAAGAATAAACTCATATATTTTTTTAATCACCACAAAATGGCCTCCACAATCATGTCAAAAAAGAAATACATCTGGCCAGAGGCCTCTTCCTAGAAAAGCTGCAGACAAATGGCCTTGTCTCAGGATGCTGTGATGGGGTGGCATCTGTAATAGGCCACTAGGACATTTCATCATTTATTTCCAATGAGCTGGCCAAGGCACCAAATTGAGCCATGCACACAGTGGGATGCATTGTTTCTAGACTAGCAGTTCATCATGACTGAAAATGAGAAAAATTGAAATTTTAAAATATCAATCAAAGGCATTCCCTACAGGATAAAACCAAGCCTGATACATCCAGAGCCACAAGTTAATCAGCTTAAACTAATAGGTGAATTTACTAAATTTGTAAGATACAAAATTAACATATAAAAATCAGTTTCATTTCTACATATTAACAGCAAATTATCCAAAAAAAAAAATTAGTTAAACAATCCTATTTACTATAGCAGCAAAAAGAATAAAATACTTAGGAATAAACTTAACCAAAGAAGTGAACGATTTGTACACTGAAAACTATAAAACATTGATGAAAGAAATTAAAGAAGACACAAATAAGTGAACAGACATTCTGTATTCATGGTTTGGAAGACTTAATACTGTTAAAGTATCCATACTACCCAAAGTGATCTACAGATTCAATGAAATCCCAATCAAAATTCCAATGACATTTTTTTTTTGAAATAGAAAAAACAATCCTAAAATTCATGTGGAACCACCAAAGACCCTGAAAAGCCAAAGGAATCCTGAGAAAGAAGAACAAAGTTAGAGACCTCACACTTCTTGATTTCAAAATATATCACAAATCTATGGTAATTAAAACTGTAAGGTACTGGCATAAAAACAGACACATAGACCAATGGAACAGAATAGAGAGCCCAGAAATAAACACACACGCATATAGTAAACTGATCTTCAACAAGGGTGCCATTTTTTCCATAATGGGGAAAGAATAGTCTCTTCAGTAAATGTGTTAGGGAAACTGGATATTTGTATGCAAAAAAATGCAATTAGTCCCTTATCTTACACCACACACAAAAATCAACTCAAAATGGATTAAAGGTGTAGATATAAAACATGAATTTTTAGAAATCTCCTAGAAGAAAACATAGGGGAAAATCTCATGATATTGGTCTAGGCAATGATTTCTTGGATATGACACCAAAAGCACAGGCAACAAAAGCAAAAATAAACAAGTGGGATTACATCAAGCTTAAAAGCTTTGGCACAGCAAAGGAAACAATCAACAGAGGGAAAAGGTAACCTACAGAATGGGAGAAAATATTTTTAAACCATATCTCTGATAAGGGGTTAATATCCAAAATATATAAGGAACACCTACAGCTCAATAGCAAAAAACAAAACCAAAAAACTGATTAAAAAATGGCAGAGGGCTTGAATAGACATTTCTCAAAAGAAGGCTTACAGATGGCCAACAGGCACATGAAAAGATGTTCAACATTACTAAACATCAAGGAAATGCAAATCAAAACCACAATGAGATATCACCCCATACCTGTTTGGATGGTTATTAACAACAACAACAACAAAAAAGGTAATGAGTACTGGTGAGGGTGTGAAGAAATTGAAACCCTAGTACACCGTTGTGGGAATGTAAAATGGTGCAACTGCTATGGAAAATAATATGGAGGTCCCTCAAAAAACTAAAAATAGAGCTACTGTGTGATCCAGGAATCTCTCTTCTCGGTATATATTCAAAAAACTTGAAATCAGGATCTCTCAGAGATATTAGCATACCCATATTCATTGCAGCACTATTCACAATAACCAAGATATGGAAACAACCTAAATGTCCAGCATAAACAGATAAAGAAAATGTGGTATATACACACGAGATATTATTCAGTCTTAAAGAAGAAAATCCTGCCAGTTGCCACAAGATGGATGAAACTGAAGGACATTGCGCTAAATGAAATTAACCAGCTATGGAAAAACAACTACTACATGGTTCCACTTACAGGAGGTATATAAAGTAGTCAAACTCATAGAAACAGAGAGTAGAAAGATGGTTGCCAGGGGCTAAGGGGAGGGGGAAATGGAGAGTTGCTATTCAGTGGGTGTAAAGTTTCAAGTACACAAGATGAATAAGTTCTAGAGCTCTGCTGTACAACATTGTGCCTATAGTCAGCAATACTTAAAAGTGTGCACTTGAGATTTTGTGACGCGAATAGATCTCACATTGAGTGTTCTTACCACAATAATTTTAAAAAGACCATATACATGGAGGCCTCTTCTTCTCCCTGGACCTTTTTTTTTCCCACCTATAAAATGACCAGGCTGGACTTGGTGATTGTTAACTTTAAATGTTAACCTAAAAAAAATTCATCCCAAGTTGGCACCTTGGTGTTTTGGAAGAATAATGACTCAAAAGCAATATAATTATCATTCTTAAGTGAGACTTATAAAGATCTTAATATGAATTAAAAGGAGCAAAATGTCCCCCTTTGTTTTTAATGTTATTTTCCCCCCAATTAAAATAATATTACTAGAAGCAGAAAGAAACCACCATAATCTTGTTGCCTATAAGCAACCTCTGTTAACATTTTGACATGTTTCCATTCAAGACTCTTTTTATGTTGGTGTTTATATTTGTTTGGTTTGGTGGGGTTTTTTCCATAGTTAAGTTCATACTGTGTATATATAATTTGAGTCCTAATTTTAGTTAATTTTTTTCCATTAATCCAACCAACAAATATTTATAACCTGTTATGCAGGAGGCATTATGCTAGGCATCAAGGAAACAAAGATGAACAAGATGCAGTGGGAAAACAGATAGGTAAACAATTAAAATCGAGTATAGCAAGTTCTTTGGGAGAAGACACCATCCTGTGGGAAGAGAAAAGCTTCTCAGTGGTTACAAAATCTTAAGTCAAAACAAGAACGAGTCAGCACGTGGCTACTCAGCAAAATACTACATGTCATAGCTACCCTTGAAGCCAAGTGTAGGTAACTAACTTAATAATGGCCAATGGGATGTGGTTGGGTGTAATATATTACCTCTTCTGGATCCTACCCTTGTCCCTTTAGCCCTTCAGTGTTGGTTGAAAAAGGAAGTGATGGTAAGAACAAGATCAACCACCTTAGATGGAAGCTGCATAGTAGGATAGTAGAGCAATGGGATAGAAGAAATCGGGGTTCCTATATCAGTCCTGAATTGCTTATGCTTGGATTGCTATATAACAGAGAGAAAATTGCCTAACTTGTTTAAAAGCAACTGTGATATTTGTGTCTTTGTTTTAGCAGCTGGAACCTCAATCTTAACTAATACAGATGGCAGTAGATGGAGTCTAGAGAAGTAGGCAGAGAGGTGGGTGTTGGAGACAGAGAAGCTTGTAAGACATTCTCAGATGTTTGAACCTTATCCTTAAGGCACTGGTGAGCCATTGAAGAGTTGTAGACAGACTGACATGATCTAGTTTGCATTTTGGGAAAATCACTCTGGCTGCTGCTTAAATATCAACCGCTCGAAGCAGGCAAGAATGGAGGCAAAAAGACCTGTTAGAATGCTGTTGTCCTCATGCAGGTGAGCGAAGTTAGTAGAATAACCAAGGTATTTGAAGGTTAATGAAGGTGGTGAGGAAGAACTGACATGTATAAGATCACTGGATGTGACAGTAGGAAAGATATCCCTGGGTCTTGCTTGGATTCACTAGTAGGAGGCACAAGAGGAAAATCATGATTTGGAGGTGGGTTGACCTTGGGTATAAGAAGTTCAGCTTCTGACATGTCGAGTTTGAATGTCTGTGTCTGTGAGACCTTCACATGGAGGCGTCCAGTAGGAGGTTGGCTTTATAGATCTAGAATTCTTTCAAGATATCTGGGCTAGGGTTACAGATTTGGGAATCATCAGGATAGAAATGGTAAACAAAGTTGTGCAAGCCAATGAACTCATCAGGGAGCCAGCCAGCCAGATAACAAGGGGCAGGTGGGTAGAGCCAATATCTATGGAGAAGGCAGAGGAAGAAGAACCAGCACAAGAATGTGCACAAGGAACCCACGGGTAGTCAGAGAAGTGTGTGTCACCAAGACCAAGGGAAGGTGGTGGTGTAGATGACAGAGGCCAGCCATGCTAAGTGTTGCAGGGAGGCCAATTAAACTAGGAGCACTAAGCATAGTGTTCTGTGAGCTCAGCGTTTACTCAATACATGTTGGAGTGAATTGCTAATTGGCAAACTACTAAATTGTTGCTGTTGTTCTTAATTATTTGCTCTGCTTTGGTTTTCATTAGGAACAGCACATCTAAATTGTGTTTGCCGAGACAAAGTGGTAAACCCTGCTTATGTTAACTCTTGTTTCTTGGGTTAAGTAATGGACTTAAAACTTAAAAAAAAAAACTTTGTTGTTTCAAGTGACTATAAAGGTATTCTCTATTCACTAAAGTAAATTTGGTAAATATAAACAAGAAAATAAAGGCCATGCCAGGCAAGGCCAACAGAGGGTGGCTATTTCTTTTGGTCATGGTCATGGTTCACAGAAGCCACCCCCAGGGAACAGGACTTGGAAGAGGGTAATTCAGCATGGAAGTCAAAGTGGCAGCTTATAACAACTGTTCTTTCCCTTCCGTGGATCAGGGATACTTCTGAGAATCTGATAAAAGCATTGGACCTTCTACCCAGAAAAAAACCCGGCGCACTTATGCATATATGATTTTGCATTCAATTTCTGTGGGACCCTGAAATGTCTGAGGACTTCCAAGCTCTGCAGGAATTGTTTTCACTGAGAGCCATGTCCCTGCCAGAAATTATCCTCAAGGGCCTCTAGTTGCCTGGGATGGGCCTCCATTTATAGAGCAGCCATGGAGACTCTGGACTCATTTGGGGCCCCGACATTCACCCACTGTCAACCACCACTGGCCACACAGATGGGATTCCTTTTCAGGCCAAAGGACCAACTTGGAGGGGTTGGCTCTGGCAGTGGCCTCTCAGCAGCTTCTTAAAGGGGAAAAACACTGGGCTTAGAGGAGGAAGATCTGGGTTTAAGTTTCATCTCCACTACTTATTCACCATGTGACCTCGAGTAAGTCACTCCACAATTCCGAGCCTCCATTTCTTTGTTGAATAGGAATAATAATTCTTGCCCTGTCTGCCTCACAGAGTATAAATCCGAAGAGTTAATAGATGTGGAAGTGCTTCATATAGTGAAAAACATGACACAAATATGAGGGGTGATAAAAAACCATTAAAGCAACGAATATTCATTGAGAATTTACTATGTGTGGCCATTGCATTAAGCACTTTGTCTCCATCTCATTTCATTCCCACAACTCTATGAGGTCATCGCTCATTGTTTTACCTTATTTTAAAAAAAGTGAGGTTCAGAGTGGTTAAGTAACTACAATACATAGGCTACACAGCTGCTAAGTGGTGGAGCTGGATTCACAAAGAATAAAGAAATTGCTGCACTAGAGCAGTAGGGTTTTGTGGGACATAAGGATAAGGGGTGCAGAGAGGAAGCTCATCTTTGTCGAGTGCCTATTAGCCTATCAGGTACTTTAGCCAGTTGCCTCGGAAGAATCCTGAGAAGCAGGTTGCATGTGTTATACCCACGGAGGACATGAAACAGCAGTGCCTGACACATAATATACCTTTAGTAAATATTAGCTACTGGAATATTATTATTGAAATACCCATTGTACAATGCGAAAACCAAGGCTCAGAGAAGTTAAGTGCTCTGGCCAAGGATACATAGCCAGTAAATAGCAGAGTGGAGCTTGGTATTCCAGTGTTCTGGGACTCAAAGTTTCAGCACACTGTCTTATGCACAAGGAATGGCATGCTCTTTCAGCAGATCCACCTCCCTTCCATAATACTCCATGGCCTTGAAGTTCTAAGGTTTGTGGCCCACCAGACCTCTGGCGTTTAGTATTGCCTGTTACCCCTTTGGATTCACTGCACTGAATCGCCAGATTTGAGAATTGGTACCATCCCGCCTAGACATTTATTGGCCGGATTCCTTGTCTGTCAGTGTGCCAACTGATAGGCTGACAGGCACAAGCCTCCAACCCTGGGGACTGTCTGGTCTGAGCAGCAAGCCATCCTGTTAGTGGCTGGCTGGCCCCACAGCCAAGCCCGGAAGGCTGGAGGGGAGGGTTGGGGGAATCGCCAGATGACCCATAGGAGACAGCAAGTCTGCACAGAGCCTAGAGAGGCTTTCTCTCCAGCTCTGGTTTTATTAATGCATCATTTAGACCCCAACAATTTCCCAAAATAATTGGACATGGCTAATGGCTTAGGTCTATCTGGTGTTTCCGTTTACAGAGCACAGCTATTTAGTGATCTGATTTGAATCATGGGAATATCTCTCGAGGTGGGTGATATAATTTCCATTTTACACATGGAGAACATTGAGGTTTACGTAGGGAAGAGAATCTACGCAAGGTCACATAAATGCACAGCAGTCAGGGCTGAGGCTCAAATCCAGGGCTTTAGACTCTAAAGTTGCTGTATGTCTACCACGTGCGCTGCTCGCTAATGAAGCATACACTGGAGGGAGGGGAGGATGGGGCGGAGCTTAAAAGGGGGTGGAGAGACTCTACCAAGCCTGGGGCCAGCGTGGACTGGAGCTAGCAACTGTGCTGAGAAATGCCTGTCTTGCCCCTGGCATTCTTTCGTGGATTACTCGTGTGCAGCTCCGAGGGCCTCTGAACGCCTTTCCCTGGGCAAATATATATCCTCTAAGCAGGTAGCTTGTTAGCTGGCCTGGGAAACCTGGCCAGTTCAGGAGCCAGCTTCCCCGAGGCTTACTGGAGCAGGGAGCTTCAGGAGCCACCCAAGAAGCCCTGGGGGCTGCTCTTACTTTGTGTCCTTCACTAGCTCAGCATGAAGTCCAGCTCACCATGAATTCTGAGCTGCCTTGCCCTCTGCTCCTGCTGACCTTGCTTGTGACCAAGCCATTTTACCTACACCAGGGTCAAGAAGGGAGCCTTAGAAATCACTGGTTCTAATCCTCCATCTTTGACAGGGAAATTGAGGATGAGAGATGTGACAGCACATGTTCCTATGCCAGTCTTCTTCTCAGATAGTGTGTTCATGAGTGGTGTTGCCAAGGCCCCCGAGCCATGTTCCCGTGCCCTCAGCCTTGGCCTTGCCATTACTTGCACCCTATCCAGACCTCTAGCAATCTGCCCACAACCCCAGCTCCAGGCAGACTCTTGTCTAGCCTTGACTCAGACAAGCGTGACAGCAAGGGTGGCAGCTCTCCTTGCAGACCCAGCCTGCTACAGTCTCATTGGAGGCAAGGGTTCATCCCAGCCGTTGCCAAAATCCCTGCCTGAAACAGCCAGATGTCTTTGACCTATCCTGTTACCGGAGCCAGGGAATGAGATCAGCTTTGGTGAATACAGAATACAGGGATTGGAAATCCCTCCCTCCAATCCCTTCAGATCCCTTAGTATTTGAGCAAGGCACATGGGTTTTACTGTAAACACTAGTCTGAGATTCTTGCAGCAATGTATCACAGTCCCTTTAAGAGAGTCTGTGTGGCCTACCCATATCTCTCCCTTTGCTTTCAGGTGCAGGATAAGCCCCAGCTGAAGTCAAAAGCACTCGTCCTCTTAAGTATAAGGGACGGCAGTAATTAGGAATTACTCCATAAAGGTGTGGCAAGCTTATTTACACCAGTACTTGAAAATGAGAAGGAAATTGACTAAAATGAGATATGGAAATATCTTGTAAAACATGCTATAAAATGGATTGCTGCTGACTGTATCCTCTTAATATATGAAATTGTTCCCAAGTGGTAACAAAATGTTGGAAAAGGGAAAATGATTATGTTGTTAGGGAATTTTTTTTTTTTTGGAAAAATGCCCTCTCATTCAAACACATAATTAGTGATTTAGTTTGCCTAATCAGAAAAAAAAAAACACCCCAAAAACATGAGTTGTTTAAAATTATTTAAGGTCTACAAATATTTATTGAGTGCTGGATTATGTACCCAACACTGTGCTGAATTCTAGGGATTCAGAAGCAAATAAGAACACTCAGCATCTACTCTCCGGGAGCTCAGTTTAATGGGGTGATAATGGGATGAGTGGTACGTTGGTACACATTCACAGTCCAGCATCATGGGGGTGGTCATAGAAATAAGCACAATTTGTACCAGGAGTCAGGGAAGCCTTTCCCAAGAAGCTGATGGCTGAGTTGGGTTTTGAAGGCTGAAGGGTTTTCAGTGTTGATGGAGGGAGATGACAGGGCAAAGGCATTATCAGTTAAGAGTTTGTGCAAAGGCACAGGAGCAAGAAGCAAGCTGGTATATTTATGAGTGGGAATGTGAAGTGAGAGGAAAGAGCAATGGCTGGAGATGAAACTGGGAGGCAGGGAGCAGAAGATGACATGATGTATATTTCCAATCAGCTATTTCAACTCCAGCACTGACGAAACCAGAGGAATTTTACCTTTTCAATGGTAAATACACTGTTGAACTGAGGAGCTAGCATTCATTTTTATATGTATTATTAATATTATTAGCATTATTTATTAATATTGCTATAGATATTAGGATGTCAAAATGACAAAGCAAGGTTTTTTAAAATTTGAAGTTTACAGACAGTAAAAATCATACTTTTATGGTTTATAGTTCTGTGGGTTTTGAAATGCATAGTATCCACCACCACAATCATGACACAGAGGGTTTCATCTTCCAAAAATATTCATTCATGCTGCTGCTTTGTAGTCAATCCCTCCTCCCACCCCTAACCCTTATTCTCTATCTCTATAGTTTTACCTTTTCCAGAACATCATATAAATGGAATCATAAAGTATGTAGGTATGCAGAAAGGCAAGTTGTGAACGTAGAAAAGAAATGATCCAGTTCATACCTTTTCAAGTTCAGAGATTGGAATGCTTTCACAAAATGGGAGGAAAAGGAAAATTAGTGTGATAGGTGAAAAGCTAGTGAATATTGAAAACCTGGCTTTCCAGTCTTCTTCCAAATCATTGATAAATAGGTTGAGCAAGAAAAGCACCCCCCAAATTATTTTTTAAAATACCCCTCCTCGCCAACAAAAGAAAGAAAAGGCCCAAATCTGGACTACTTTGTAGACATTTAGGTGCCTCCATACAGGTTGCCATCATCAGTAATCTATACCTTGTGGACATTTTTGTTAAATCTGTAGCTCTGTCCCCTTCAATTCACTCTATGTAGGTCCACGAGTATGTTGCAGATACTTGGGCAAATGCCTTGCTGCAGTTCACTGGCACCCACTAAGGAAATTCCCTGATCTGTACTTTTACCAAAAAGGAGAATAAGGATGATTTGGTTGGACTTGCTGGAGCATCTGTGCCATAGCTTTGTGATCATAGCTTTCTGGGCTCTGACCAGAGAAAGGAAGTTCCACGTTCTAGCTCTAGGTATCACAACGAGGTCCAACAAGTAGTCAAAGGCTGGTGGCTGATGTAGAATGAATCAGGGGTGTGTGCAAGAGGCCAACAAAGCATGTGATTGTGGAATTTTACATGGTGTCAGCCTTCTAAGTTGTACATGGTGATGGCAAGGATGGAGAGGATAAAGGGCTAAAGTCTTCAGGAAGGAAGAAAAAGAGGAATTTGGTGAAGAGCTCTGGATATTTCTCTTATATTCATTATTTCATATGTTGTGGTAGAGTTATTAATAAATTAAAATTTATGAGAAAAAAATCAATTCTGGATGATTTTTGTGGGTTTTAAAAAAAATTAGATTTTTGTGGTTTATAGAAAAGATATTAGAAGGAATCTATTCTCATGGTAAAACCTTAACATCAAAAGGATGAAAGATGACAAATAAAAGCCTCTCATTCTCTCTCTCTTCCTATTAGTATTTCCTGGCAAATAATTTTCTTGCACATTCTTCTAGAAATTTTCTGCTCATATACAAATGTATACATTTCCTGTTAGATCAAATGGGATCATACTATATAATACTGTGACTTATTTTTTACTGTGTAGTATCTTAATGTATGTTGGACACCATTCTATGTTAGAACATATAGCTTAACCTTCTGTTTCTAAACAGCTTCATGATATTCCTCAGTAGAGAGGCACTGTAATTTATTCTAACCAGTCTCTTGTGGAAGGAGATATAGATTATTTCCATTTCTTTCTAATACAAATAATGCTGCAATGAGTATCCTTGTACATATATCTCCATGTACTCTTTCCATTTTGCTGCCAAGTATCAGCATGAAGGAAAACAGTTTCTCAAATTCAACTTCCATCTATGTTCAAATGCTCTTGTCTTTTGTTTCTAGGATGCTTCTCTCTTAGGATCCAGCCACCATTTGAAATTAATCTTTTAATAAGTCCAACTTCTTTTTAGCCTTTCCTCTTTGGAGAAAGACCTCATGCAGCCACATAGGTTTCCCTTGAAGACTTCATGTTTTTCTTCATCATTAGTCTGGGTCTTTTTAAAATATAAATATTCACAATTGTTTCATATATTTTAAATTTATAGAATCTAAAACAGGGGACTGTGTTTATCTGATGATCTATCTGATCCCTCCTCTCTGAATAGTGGATCCTGAGTGGTCTTTGAACCTGGTTGGGCAGTGGGATTTAGATATAAGAAAGAATAAAGGAGAAATAATTTTCAAATTTCTAGCAAGAGTGTTATGGAGCTTCAACTTCTCATCAGCTGGGGGAGGAGGAGAGTGAGGCTGGGAAGTCTGCCACAATATTTGGCATGGCTGGGCTTCCAGATTGTATCTATTTTTGTAGCTGCACAAGTTGGGAGGAGATTAGAAGGATAGTCAAATTTCCTGCTCCAGGTTGTAAATTGATCAAGAGGTGGAAGGAGCACTAGATTAGGAGTCAGAGGACCTGGTTCATCGTCCCAGATTTCCCAGATATTAGTCACAGGATCTCGGAAGTGTCCCTTCCCTTCTCCAAACCCTCTTTTCCTCAGCTCTGAACAAAGGAGGTTGGATTAATTGGCTCGAATATCCCTCCATCTCTAAAATTTTATTGTTCTGAAGTTCTAAAAATGTTTATCCATTTTAAAAAACTTTATGAACTGTGAGAATGTTTACCCATTTATAAAAAAGATTAATTAGGAATATCTTTGTTAATAAATAAATGCAGAGGTGAATTGGAAGTTAAATCTTCATCCCTGTGTCCTCTGTTTCAAAGCTTTGATTCCAGCAATAAAGATTGGGCTGATGTGCAAACTTATGGAAGAAGGTCCTGGAGCCATGTAGGAGCGTCCAGATGAAACTGTCCAGATGCCTTAGAAGCAGAGAAGTCTGCTTGGGCCCCAAAGAGAAGCTGTGAGGTGGGTGGGTCTATGCAAGCCTGCATAGGTGAGTGGTCAGTCTACCTTTTGAGGGTCCCTCTCAGAGCAGACAACTGGAGAGGGTCACCGCAAGCACGTGTATACGTCATGTTCCTGGAGGTTCTCCTCAGCTACACGTGTCTGAGGGCACCTCTAGGCCTGGCCCTTCCTAAGCATATCCATCCAGGTCTCTTCAGAGGCCACAGCCACAGGGCCCCTTGATGCTTCCAGCATCCTTTCTACTCAAAACATTCCCTGTACACTCAGTAATAAGCATGCTTTCTTCAGAGATTGTTCTAAGAAGACCTTATACCTCTCCAGTATTCTTCGACCTCAGGAAATTGCCAGGCCTGGCCTACATAGAAAATTTCACCTTTTTTTTTTTGTCTATAAGGCAACTCATACCCATTACTTTTAACAACAGTTAAAAAAAAATTCACTATCTAAGCAAGAAAAAGATTTCTGTTGAAAAAGACAAAATCTTTTCTAAGGAAAATATGATATGGAAAAATAGGACCAAATTCCAATCAACAAAAAATGTAAATAACAGTAATAATATAATTATAAACAATTTATTGAGTACCTCTATAACATAAGCTCCATAGGATTAAGGGTCTTGACTGTCTTGTTATATGCTGCATCTCCAGCTTTCTACCAGTATCTGATGTATGGTAGTTGCTATGATCAAGTTGGTATTATTACTGTCCCCATTTTACAGATAAGGTAACTGAGGCTTAAGGGTTAAAGAGATGGTCTTGCCTAAAATTACAGAGCTAGTAAGTGTCAGAGCTCCATACTACAAAATGTTGATGTTATGCTAAGTGGGATAAGTCAGACAGAGAAGATAAATACCGTATGATCTCACTTATATGTGGAATCTAAAAAAAAAAAAAAAGGCAAACTCATAGAAACAGAGAGTAGAATGGTGGTTGCCAGGGGCTAGGAGGTAGAGAGAAATGAGAGAGGTCAGTCAAAGGATACAAACTTTCAGTTATAAGATTAATAAGTTCTGGTGATCTAGTATTCAGGGTGAATATAGTTAACAATATTGTATTATATATGTAAGTGTTCTCACCACACACACAAAAATTATATTATGTGAGGTGAAGGGTGTGTTAAGTAACCTTACTGTGGTAATCGTTTTGCAATATATATGTGAGTCAAATCATCACATTCAACACCTTAAACTTATACAATGCTATAGGTAAATTATATCTCAATAAAGCTGGAAAAAATTAATGGAACATGTCAAGCACTATAAAAATAATTTTAAAATTTTACCCTAATTTCAAGAGAAGAATAAAAGTTGAATCGACAAGAAAAAGACGGCCTCTATCGCTACCACCTATCCTTCCATGTGTCTAGGTCATTTTAAAGGTCATACTCAAGGTGAAAGGTCATATCTTGCTTTCTTATGTCTGTGGTGAATGATGGCTTATTGAGTTCACTGAGTAGTCATCTTTTGTAAGTTTCCACCCTTGTAAAAATTCCACAGGTTAAAGCAAGCTTTTTCTTTAGAAATCAACAACATCCCACGTATAACCACTGTGGGGTATGTGAAATTGGAAAATAAGGAAGTGAACTTTACTGCTTTCTTCAGAATTATTATCGTTACAATTTCTAAGAGAAAACACTGTTAGCCTAGGAGAGTTTTAGGATTACTAACTTTCTTGTGAAAATCCTATGAATGTTAGATGTTAGAAATGTCTCTGAAAGCTGGTATATGTTTTGGAGAGAGACTTATTAGAAATCTCATTCTCCGCCTCACTCCTAAAATGCTAATTTGATGTGCGCACTTACCCAGAAGATGACTGATTTGTTCGTCGCCTGATTGATATTTGGCATCACCCCCACGCTGCTGCTCCTCACTGAAAATGCAGGAACAATAATCAAATGTTAAGTTTCTCAAGAACCTTTCTTCCAAAGAAAATCAAACCACTTGCCCTTTGTTATCTCAATTATCTCCAGAGCACCTTGAAAAGAGCTTGTTTTTACCTTTATTATGAGAGAGGGAAGAGAACCAGACTGAGGTTAGAAGACCTGATGTGAGTCCTGCTCTGTTACTGTCCGGATTAATAAAAATCACTTTACTGCTCCTTTCCACTATAATGGAATCACCCGCCTTGTAGAGCTATTGTGATGGTTGAATGACATGGCATATGTAAATAAAAATGAAATAGATGCTACAAGCTTAGCATGTTGCAACATGTTAACAAGCTTAACATGTTGTAAAGGGCATAGTCTCTGGAGCCAGCCACCCTGGGAGTGTATCCCAGTTCTGTCACTTATTTACTGTGTGACCTTGGGCAAGTTCCCTAACCTCTCTGTGCTCCAACTTTCCCATTTAGGGAGGAATAAGGAGATAATAATGATACATTTGCCTCATGGAGTTATTGTGATGAGTAAATGAGATAATGCACAGAAAGTTGCTAATAGCAGTGCTTAGCCCATAGTTAGTGCTCACTAGAAAGGGTTATGATCAACATTGGGTTTTTGTGAGGAATAAATGATATGGTTTACATGAAAATATGTATAGACTGTCAAACACTGCACAAACATTCATTCAGGTAGGAGTCATTGAGCTAATGTGGATATAAAAATGCTCAAAGGCCCCTACCTTCCAGTACCACTGATTGCAGCTGGATTTGGAAGTGAGAGAGCAAGGAGTCTCCTGGGACAGTGAATGAGAAGATAAGAGAATCCAGCTTCCTGGGGAGATATTCTAGTCTGGCTAAGCAACCTTCCTTCTGGCTACAGTAATCTTTATTGGTTTTGTTTGTTTGTTTGTTTGTTTTTTATCTTTATTGTTTTTGAAGCACTTTCACAAACTGTCTTGGTATTACTCCTTACCTTAGCTCTGTAACATGGCAGGGCAGATGGAAATATTTTGCAGTTGAGGGCGTGAAGGCTGGGAGGTGAAGTGGCTTTCATGAGGGCTCTCTGCTGATAAGTGAAGGAGCCTGGGCTCCCTCTTCCTCCTCCTCCCCAAGCGGTGCCTGGTGGCCATCTGTCCCAAGCCAGATCTTGTCAGTGTTCTAGGGTATTATTTTCTCTTGTTCTCTGCTGTACAGTAGTGACTATTAGATCCAGAGGTCTGCTCAAGGAAAGCTGTGTGTATGGTGGGAGAAAAGGGAGCTGGCAGAAAGGAGGTAGGGATTGGAATCCCATTGCTCTGGGAACTGCCCAGGTGGGAATGATGCTTCACAGAGAGGTTGGAAGTCTCTGGACATGATGGATATTCACCTCTGCAACCCTCCATTTCAGTGAAATGGGCTAATAAAGATCTCCTTACTACTCCAATCTATTGTAAGGATTAAAAGAGATAAACTACAAAGGGAGCTTCATACTTGGGGTCCCTGAAATGATTGAGTCCTTCTACATTCTCGTCTTTCATGGTATTCAGGAACTCCTAGGAACTTCGCTCCTATCCCCACAGTCACCGCATGGTCTCCATCTGCTGAAGGGAATGAGAGTGGAGAAGAGCGTCTGTCTGGTCTCCCTGATCCCATAAGACACCCACCTGGGTTCATGTCTGGGATCTCATGAAGAAAGAGGAACTGGACTCTCTAATTTTTTCTTGACCTCTGGTTCCTTCTTGCTCTCTGTTCCTTTCAGCCAGCGTCACAAACCTAGAGGTTATCTGGACCAGCTGCCCTTACATCTACCTTCTACACACTCAGATTATCCTTCCATGTATCTGGGAGCTCAGGAAATGCAGGTCGCTTATAAGAAAACCTCTCGGGTCAGACACCAGGGTGAAGAAATCCTTTCTATATCATCTTGAGGGAGTGGCTGCTTGAATAACTCAAATGATAAAGAGGCATGTACAAATTTTAGTACTATTATTTTACATAGTTTTCTTTGTTTAAGAATAACACTAAGACATTGTGTAGATAAGATATCAGGGAAACAGCTTCCTTCTCCAGGAATTTGGATTTACTGAGACAGTCGTTGTGCCAACTTCCAGCCCCACCCACAGCCTCTTCAGGAGGAAGCAGGTAGGCCTGACCCCCATTTCTCTCCGCTGTGGTCCTGGGCACTTCCTGGTGCATTGGTGGCCAAGCAACCTGGCTACTGCAGTCATAGCTGATTGGATCAGGGATGGGCACTTGACCCATAGAGAGGCAGCCAATATTTAGGCTGGCCAATGACAAATGAGGAGGATGGTGAAGAATTGGACCAATCAGATTTTCTCTCTTGGGGAGTTTCATGAAAGAGTTTAGCATAGTAAGCCATTGGTATTTGGAGCCAAGGCAGAAAGACACATGGGGAAAACCGAAGACAGAGACCAAAGTCAGCTAAATGGGGAGGCTTAGGCTAAGGATCCTCTATTCCACTAGTGACCGTGTCAGTCCTGCTCTGGATTCTGAGCAACTTTCCATTTCTGAACAACTCTCATCCCATCTCAATAATGCAGTTCCTCTTCTGTCTGGGAGTCTGGCTGGGAGTCTTTTCCCTCCATTTCCTTGGCACTTGGCCAAGGGTGATAATCTTGGTATCTTTGCTTCTACATGTATCCTTTCAATAAACAGTTCATCCCTTAAAGTGACCTGAGTGAGTCTTTGTTCTTTGGACCAACAGTGTCAAACTGTCAAATGCCAGTGAGCCCCCTTTTCCTTTCTGGAGGGGACACGGCAATAGAGAAGCTGAATTGCGCTATCTTGTGTACATTGTCAACTGACACCCTTCAGAGTGGCTTTCCCTGACCACCCAGTTGAAAGCAGAAGCCTGTTCTCACCCCAGCTATTCACACTATCAGGTCCCCTTGTATTTTCTTCACAGAACTTATCATAAGCTAATATGATCTCTGTATTAGCTGTCTGTTGCTACCATAACAAATTACCACAAACTTAGTGGCTTAAAACAACATACAGCTCTTCCTTGATTTTCAGTGGGGGTATGTCCCAAAGAATCCATCGTAAGTTGAAAATATCCTAAGTCAAAAGGCATTTCGGACTTCCCCGGTGGTCCAGTGGGTAAGACTCCACGCTCCCAATGCAGGGGACCTGGGTTCGATCCCTGGTCAGGGAACTAGATGCTGCACACCGCAACTAAGAGACCCGGTGCAGCCAAAATAAATAAATAAATAAATAAGGCATTTAATACACCTAATCTACCAAACATCATAGCTTAGCCTAGCCTACCTTAAACATGCTCAGAACACTTACAGTTATCCTACAGTTGGGCAAAATCATGTAACACAGAGCCTATTTTATATTTAAAAAAAAAGTATTCAGTATCTCATAGAACTTATTGACTACTGTACTGAAAGTGGAAAACAGAATGGTTGGGTACAGGATGGTGGTAAATGTATTGGTTGTTTACCCTCATGATCACGTGGCTGACTGGGAGGTGGGGCTGCCACTGCCCAGGATCATGAGACAGTATCATATTGCATATCACTAGCCGGGAAAAGATCAAAATTCAAAATGCAAAGTACAGTTTCTATTGAATTCGTATCACTTTTGCGCCATCATAAAGTCGAGAAATTGTTAAGTCGAACCGTTATAATTTGGGAGCTGTCTGTAACTTTTATTCTCTTATAGTTCTGGAGGTCAGAAGTCTTAAATGAGTCTGTGGAATGTTGGCAGGGCTGGTTCATTCTAGGGACTGTAGCGGAGAATCCATTCCTTGCCTTTTCCAGAGGCTGCCTGAATCCTTGGTTTGGGTCCCTGCATCACATAGCCTTTTCTCCCTCTGTTTCTATCGTCCCATCACCATCTCCCATCTGACATTCCTGAACCCCTCTTATAAGAAGGCTTGTGTTTACATTTAGGGCTCACCTAGAAAATCCAGGATAATCTCCCCATCTCAAAATTCTTAATTCAATCCAATCTGTAAAGTCTCTCTTGCCATATAAGGTAACATTCACCGGTTCCAGGGATTAGGATATGGACTTCCTTAGGGGCCATTATCCAGTCTATCATAGTCTTGTTCATATATTTGTGTACTTGTTTATGTTTTTACTCTCCTTTCCATCCTCAGTTAATAGACCCTCCACTGGAGCAGGGACCTCATCTGCCTTGTTCACCACTGTGTTCCCAGGGCCTGGGATAGGGCCTAGCACACAGTAGGTGCTGAGAAATATTTCTGGGATGAACACATAAATGAATTAATAGAATGGCAAAATCTCTAATGTTCCAGAGACTCCTTTGGTCTGGAATCATATTCTCTTTTGGATCTTCTAAGCCAGTGTTTCCTAAGCCAAACTTTTATATGGGGTTCTATTTCTGTAAGATGCCTTATGGAAAAAAAAAAATCCTGTGGTCAAATAAGTCTGGGAAATACACTCACTATATCTTCTTAGAGATATTCAGTGCACATTAGCATTAAATTCTCTGGGAAGTCCCTCAATAAAGAAACTTCATTAATCGATTGCACAATCCAACATATTTGACCACAGTTTTTCTTTTCTTTTTTATATCCTTTAATATCATTTCATGAAATTAATTTTCAGGAACTCATGTTGGAAAATGCTGCTCTCACTGTTGGATTACACCTTTTTTTTTCTCTGAGTTTGTTGAAATCTTTTTTTCTCTCTCTTCTTCTTCTTCTTCTCCTTCTTCTTTTAAATTTTATCTCTCACCTTATTTGATCTTAGCATTCCTAACTCTGTTCTTGCAAGTTCCTCTTCCCATTCACTTTCCCATCCTTCCTTACAGGTCCTTAGTGGAGAACACTGTATACCTCCTGGGCTCAGGCCTATGGACACTATTCTTAAGTGTCCCCACCACACTTTTGTATTCATCTTTGGTTTTGTGACTTTACTTCTATCTTGTGGACATTTTCTTTTAAGTCCAAGTTTTTCAAAGATAAAAGGAAGGTTTATCCTATGACTTTTAGCTATTTCACAGATAAGGGTTAAAAAATGTTGTCAATCCGTTGACAATTTACCTACCAAATGTCCTTACCTGAGCCCTGGAGTAGTTACGTTTTATGGGTTGGAGTATGCTTTATCTTCCAGAAAGACTAATCCTGGAGGCCTGGACACTCAACCTGGTGTTCTAGCCATGTGGTAGCCTGAGCTGGACTCCACCACCAGAATGGATTCAGAGAAACTATTGCTTGGATAGACATTCGTTCAGTTGGAACCCCGTATCTGTTGAAATGTTTTTTCTCCCCAAATTAAACTACAGGCTTTGAACTAACTTTCTGTTCCTGGTATATCTCCAGGATCCAATCTGTATAATTTAAGTCCCACAGTAAGCATGTTTTGGCATAATCATCTCTCTCTCTATTATTTCATTTTTCATAGTGCTTTCACATTCATTATCTTATCCAGTTCTCTCAACAACTCTCTGAGGCAGTCCTACACCCATTTTACAGATGAGGAAACAAAAATGCAGGTTCATGTGGCCAGTGAGTAGTGATATTCAAGACTCAACTTCAGATCGTCACTCTTTTATAGCTACATTTATACGAAAATAAAGAAATGAGCAAATATTTGTAAAGTGCTTTCATGTTTGCAGTGCATTTTTATATACGCTATATAGGATATAAAATATATATATAATTATATATAGTATATATATATAAAATATATAGGATAGTTTATATACTTGCAAGGATCTTATTTAATTCTTGCAAGTATTCTATACAATAGGCAGAGCAGATATTTTAATCCTCATTTTATGAGTGACAAAAACTGGACTCCTGAGGCTCAGGTCATATAACTAGTCAAGGGATTAGATATAAAAACAGAGCTTCCAAATTCATGTGTCAAATACTTTCAGGTACCCCAAACTCCCTTGTATCCCAGAGCTCTTGGAGGCCACATTACCAGGCGAAAAGATACAAAATATGTGGAAAATTGAATCTAACCAACAAGCTAGGGGTAACAACTGGCTGAGATATTTAAGGTATTAGAATTAAATGTTAGAGACCTTCATTTTGTTACCTGAGGGCACTAGCTTTTAGAGATGGATGGTGTGTAGAAACACCCGCAGTGTATTCCAAGGGCAGAGTCAATGAGTCAAGGAGATTTTACCCCTTATCTCGGTTCCCTATTCACTGTCTATCCTCATTGTCAGGCAGCTCTTTTTTATTTGTAAACAAATTCCCTCTTGCTGCCATTTGAATCTTTCTCCTCTTGTTCTGCCCCAGGGGAGAGGAACCTGGTTTGTCTCAAACCTTTCCTTTCTGTTTCGCTCTGGCTAGAACAGAGTTGTCTGGGTTTTAGTTCCCCTATTACCTGCGTCCTTGCCTTGAATAGTTCAGTAGAGGAAGCCCTCTCCCTTTAGCCTTTGAGAATCACAGTAATGAATATGAAAGCCATCTTTTTTTTTTTAAAAAGTTATTTACTACCACTCTAGGCCAGGCTGGAAGAACTCCAGTTAGTGACGGGGTATAGGTTTAAGGTGACGCCAGGACACAGAGCAGGGCTGGGGGTCTTTTGCCTCCCAGAGCTGGATTCTGACAAGGTCTTGGACAAGGCCATGTGGTCACGTCTCTGTCAGTGTGCAAGATACACTTGGACCTGGCTAAGCGTGCCTGTCTCAGACCCTGGAGGGGCTCGCCCCCTCCGCCTCCGCGAGGATTTGTTCCTGAAGGGAAGTCACCTGGCAACTCATGATTTGGAATTTTCTCCCCTCCCCACATGGAGTAATTTATGGCAAGCCCCAAAATAAGCTCCTTAAAATATCAAAACGTTGTTGTTGTTGGGTTTTTTCTCCCCCCCACCCCCAAGCGTTTTACATCCAGGCCTCCATCAGGCAAATTTCGGATAAAAGGTGATTAGTGTTTTGGCAGGATTTTCATGAGGCTTTCTCTTGTATTCCTGCCAAAGAGCTTGCCAGGCCCAGATTTGATTAAAATGGCAGTGGGCTCTGCTACTTGAATGTAATTAGAACCATTCATTAAAGCTTTTGCTGACAGTTTGGCAACCTGTGCATTTTTTCAGAGTATGGCCAGCAGCCCATGGAAACAGCTCAGGGGAGGAGTGAGGGCCCAACAGCCCAGGCCGAGCTCGAGGAACAGAACATCGTCCATGGCCAGGAACTTTCTGCATGGCCAGGCTAGCATTCACAGAGATGGAGAGCTCCTTTCATTGGATTAAGGGGGCTGGGAGGGCTGCCTCTTTATGGAAACCAAAGCTAAGCAGTAGGTTTTGCAGTGCATTTCATAGAGAATTCAGTGTGCTTAAGTTCTAACGACACGCACTCTTGGACAAACCCATCACACAAGCACATAGCTGCCCCGGGCAGTCAAGGCAAATACCCTATTCTTTTTACCTCTGGTGCCTCATACAAGGTCTGACACTTGATAGATACTCCATAAATGTTAATGAATAAGGAACAGAGAAGAAGTAGGAAAAGAAAATTATTTATTTTGACATCAGTTTTCAGGGGTGTGGCCTCCCTGCCTCCAGCCTTGCCTTCTCCAGTCCATTTGCCACAGTGAGCTTTCTAAAATGCCAGTCTGGCCATCTTTCTGCTTATTTGGCAGAAATAAGCAGAAAGGCAAGGGCCTACATGGCCCTTGATTACCTCCCTGGCTCTAGCTCTCACCACCTCCCCTGCCTTCTCTGCTTTGATCACTACAAATTCCAAGCAGTTCCTGACATAATCTGTTAAGCCCTCACTTTTGCATGAGCTGCTGCCTCTACCTGAACACTCTCGTGCCATTCTATCTTCATCTGATTCACTTCTGCATATTTGGAGTTCTTTGCTTGAACATCACTTCCTTCATGTAATCTTCCATGTGCTGCTCAAAAGTATTCCAGAACAACTTTTCTGGTCCCTATCACTGTGACCAGCACAATCTACTGAAATAGTCTTGTGTGTGTCTCAGTCCCACTAAGACAGGGACTATGCCTTATTCACCTCTGAATCCTCAGAGCCTGGCTCAGGACTTCAATATGGTAAACTCTCAGTAAGAATTTTTAAATGAATGAACAAATGTGGTTGAATAGAGTGAATCTCAGTGATTTGATTTCTAGGTCTTATGCAAAATGACTGTGATGTCATAGTTTGGCTCGCAGATGGTTGGTTCTACCCTTAGCAGGTGGTGCCTTTAAGACAGTTCACAGAATAGTCAGGGAGGTATGTGCTTGGCTCCACAAAGAGGCTTCATGCCAGGGAACCACAGCCCAGTGGGATGATTTGGTTGGCAGTGCAAATCCTCCAGCGCCCATTCCCTGACTCGTCACTGCATTGACATTGACTCTTGTGCTTGGTTCTGCCCTTGGCATTGTCCATCCTGACTCCAGAAAATGGCTTTGGCTTTACTCTGCCACTCTAATTTGACCTCTCAGAATGCTGTTTGTCCATTTCAGTCACACTATATCACACCCTGCAGTCCCGTTTCGCAGGTTGCGTAATCAAGTAACATGGAGGTTGGATGACAGCACTGAGAAAGTCAGTGATACAGCCAAATCTTCCGATACTATATGATGTTACGTGTACCATGGCAACAAGGAGAAAGGTGGAGGTGGTGCCCAGTCATTCTCAGGTGGAAAGAACAAGAAACCTGAAAGATTTTAAAGAGTGATTCACAGTGGAATTGCAGTGAACTAACAGTGTTTGAAGTCACCTGCCTTTGGCAATAATTTTAATTACCTTTTGTGTCCCAGTGCTATCCCTGTTGGCAGCAGTTGGGTTGCTTGCCCTGCTTTGAAAGCATAACCCCATCCAGTTTCAATAGCAAGATGGGATTGTCGATGGGACAATGTGACATGCAGTACTCAGAAATCTTCATACCAGCACAACAGATGTATTGTTCCTGTGAAAAACAAATTATCTAAATATATATATATTTGCATATTTGTACATGTATATAAATATATCTATTATATAAATAGATAAATTATACAAATAGGTACTTGTATATCTAGACATATGTCTAAATAGATATTAAATAGATATTTTAAAAGCTTGGAAAAAATGTAGAATGGAGAACTCACATGAAGGGGACACTTTCACTTAGTTATATACTTCGTTAAGAGAATTTGAAATGATTTTTTAAAAACTTTTAACGTTATTCTACCTTTGTTTAGCAATTTTACTTCCAGTATTCTATTCTAAAATGATAACTGAACAATGTGTGTAGATTGTGTATTATGTATAAGGGTGTTCATTGCAGCAGCATCTGTGTACATAATAGCAAACATTGGCAATAATATAAACATTCAATAATGGGCACTGGTCAAGTAAATCGTGATATTTCCTTAGAATGAAATTCATGGAGCCATTAAAAATAATCTTGTAGAAAAATATTTACTGACATGAGAAGTCATTCACCATATATTGCTAAGTGAAAAAAAGATGAAACAATACATACATCATGATATAATTTTCATTTACTAAATGTATATGCATAGAGGGAAACAAAGTCTGGAAGGGATACAACAAAATGTTATCTGTGATTTATCTTTTGGAGATAGGTTGAAAAGTATCTTAATTTTCTTTTTGTTGTATGTATTTTCCAATTTTCCTACAATGGAAAGAAATCACATTTATAATAATTTAAAAAGTTATAAATCAGAATTGTGCCGCCTGGAGTTTAGCACAAACATGGGGCTCCAACTGGGGCTTTGCCATTGCCAAGGAAAGCGGAGAAACCAACTGTTTGGTTTCACACATGATGTTGGCGAGACTGCAGCCAAGGGCAGCATTTGTGTTTGAGTGTGACCATTGAGACCAATGCCCGGGAACTTGATCATCACTCACGCCCACGTCCTTTCCATATTGTTCCCAGTCTGGTTAAGATGCTGCTCAGAAGATTCATATTTCACTCAGGAGAGGGAAGTCTGAATCAAATTGGTTTTTTGCTAGCTACACCACGTATTTGCACCAATATTTATCCCATCTGTTCTGAGAGTCTGCTCCCCACTACTTACCAAAACTTTCATCAACTCCCCAACATTTATAAATTCTTTGGCCTGGCATGTAAGGTCTTATGAGGTCTGCCCCCAGCCTGCTTTCCCAGCCATCTCTCCCTCAAGTTCCTTTCAGGTAACTTCTGCTCTAACCAGTCATGGCTGCTCACCATTTTCTAAGGGCTCAGAATGCTTTCAGCTGCTGTGATCAGAAACCCAAACTGACTTCTAGAAAAAGGAAGTATAGTCTCTCACACAACAGGGATTCCAGAGATTGGGTGGGCTACAGGGATGATTGACTTAGCAGCTCAGCGATGTGATCAAGGACCCCACCTCTCTGCTCTGCCAGTCTTGGTATTGGATTCAACCTCAGACCAGAAGCAATTGGCTGCAGCAGTTCCAAGCATCATATCCAAACGTGGTGACATCTTGAAGAGAGAGGAACACCATCTTTCCTGTGGTTTTCTCTTGGGATAAGAAGACTATTTAGCCCTCCTAGAAAACTCCCCCTCGTATCTCATTGGCCAGAAACAGAACACATGCTGTTCCCCAGACTGATCACTGACATCAGGAGTGGCATTACTCTTCAACCAGTCAGGGCCATGCTTAGAGCTGGGAGAGCAGTCAGTCTTCCTGACACATGCGGCTGCGTGATGGAAGGGTGGAAATCTGAAAGAAATCTGGGGTCCTTTTAGGAAGAAGGGAAATGCTGGATGGCCACTCCATCAAACTGACCTTTCTATCTCATGTATTTGTTCACACTAGTTCCCCTGCCTAGAGTGCCCTTCTTGCTAATTCTTCTTGTTCAGATTTTAGCATTTTGTCCATCTTTCACAGCTTGACTTAGTCTACGTCTTCCATGAAAACTCTGGTCTCCCTAGCTAGTTGTAATGTCTTTTCCTTTGGAATTAAAACTGCAGTGTGTTTTATTTTTTCCTAATCGCCTTTAACATAGTCTGCTATATACTGTGGTTATATGTGAGTGTGTCTGTTTTTTAAACATGCTAGGGATTATGAGTCAATGTATTTGATAGAATAATTATTACTCAAGGTCAGTGTGACCAACGTATAGTTTCCTATACAAGGCATGGCATATGTGCCTCTATTCTCCTCTCCCATGTGTACAGCAGATAGAATTAATTGTAGCACTGTTTTTAACTAAGCCTGCACTCAGCCTCAGAATCATTCTCAACATGGTGCTCCAGGAAGACATTATTAAACGATTAGGGCTAATGCTGCAAACAAAACCTATTTGCCATTTTTGGCCTAGTGTGTATAAGGTACAGGTCAGTCTTCAGGGGCAAAGGTAAGAGTCATGGTGGAATAGATACAGGGATAAGCAGTACATGGTCCCCTGGATCCAGGAACTTAGAGCCTAGGGAAGAAACATACACAGACTCTTCAAAAGCAAGGCATGAGGTGAAGAGTGCCATGGAGAGGTCCTCACAATGAGCTGTGTGAATGTGGAATATTAGGGAAGACTTCTTGGAGGAGGGATCTCTCCAGTTATTCTGTGTTCAGTAAGCACACTTAATCAATCCCCTGTTCTGAACATTTAGATTATTTCTTTAAAGAATTTTTTTTTATTTTGACCTTTTAA
Organism: Balaenoptera ricei; assembly: GCF_028023285.1. Classification (NCBI taxonomy): domain Eukaryota; kingdom Metazoa; phylum Chordata; class Mammalia; order Artiodactyla; family Balaenopteridae; genus Balaenoptera; species Balaenoptera ricei. The sequence continues at coordinate 90,492,927 of NC_082644.1, read as the reverse complement.
TTTTACTGCACTCTTGTCAAAGCCCTGAGATAGAGGTGAGACAAGTACTTGCTCAATATGATTAATAATACTAGAATGAATAAAGTAGTCAAATTTTCATATATTTTAAATTATTCATGTAGGATAAATTCCTAGAAATAGAATGGCTAAGACAAAGAGTATGTACACCTTAGGGATGTACGTATATAATATTAGGGATATACATATATATTCATTCCTTTTGGGGTCTCAATTATGTAATTATATCATTGTTTATTCAATTGATTTTTGGGTAATATGCAGTGAGTAGCCTTGTACCTATATCTTTTTCTATTTTTTCCAGTGTGTCTTTGGGTTAGAGTCCTAGAATTGGGATTTTAGGTCAAAGGGTAAACACATACATGACACATGTCATGTGTTTACCCTTTAGGTCAAAGGGTAAACACATACATGTTAATATTTATAGATATTAACAAATTTCCCTCAATAGAGGTGGTATCATTTTACATTCCCACCAGCAATGTATGACAATGTCTGTTTCCTAAATCTTGCCCATAGTCAAACTTTTAGAATGGTATTTCAGTGTCCTTTGCATTTGTTTCCTTTAATTCGAGTTATATTAAGCATCTTTCATATGGTTAGGAACCATTTGCATTTTTTCCATGCCAGTCTTGCTCATTTTCCTATAAGTCATTTCTCTTTTTATTTCTATTTATAGTTTTTTATATTTAGGAATATTAACCTGTATCTGTGATATAAGTTCATATTTTTTCAGCTTGTCATTTGTCTTTTACTATATTTTGGTGTGTTTTTGCTCTGTACAAGTTTTATATGGACAAGTATATCAATCATTTTCTTATGGCCTCTAGATTTTGAACCATAGGTTAAAACTTTTTTCCCACTCCTCTGTTATAGAAGAATTGATCCATGCCTTCTTGCATATGGTTTGTCTCTTTTTTCTTCCTTCCTTCCTTCCTTCCTCTCTCTCTCTCTCTCTCTCTTTCTTTCTTCATCTACAACTCTGATTCAATTGGAATTTATCCTGGTATATGATGTGAGAAATGGACCAAATTTTATCTTTTCCATCTGGCTGTCCTTTATCCCAGATCATCTTTTCTCTATGATTTGTTTTATCATATAATAAATTTTCTTTTAAATTGGGGCTATTTCTAGATTTTCTATTATCTTCTATTGGCCTATTTATATGCCAATACCACAATTTAATTATCAAACTTTTAAAATATATCTAATACCTGATAGGGGTATCCCCAATCCCCAGTTGCTCTTATTTTACAGAGATTTCCTAATTACTTTTGCCTGCTTGTTTTTGAAATGAACTGTATAATCAACTTGTCAAGGTTTGGGGGAAAAAAACACCTGATGATATTTTTATTAGGATCATGATAAATTTGTAGTTTAACTTAGGGATAACTGACTTTTCTGAATTTGAGGCTTTTTAACCAAGAACATCTTTCTATTTACAAAAATATATTTTTGTGTCTTTGGGGAGTGTGTTTTGTTTTTTTTTTTTCATTTTTCTCATAAAGATTTAGACATTTCTGATTAGGTTTATGCTAGGTACTTGTTTGTATAAACAGGCTTTGTCTTCCCTTTTATGTTCTAACTAGTTTGTGTTTGTAAATATGAAGGTTCTTATTTTTATATATATGTTTTTACTTTGATGTAATTTCAGACTTACAGAAAACATGAAACAATAGTACAAGGAACTTCCATACACGTTTTCCCCAGATTCACACACTGTTCGTTACATTTTGCCCCATTCACTTTATCGTTCTGTCTCTGTCTCTCTCTGCCTCCCTCCCCTGCCCCCCCCATATATATGGTTTTGTTTTTGTTTTCCTGAAATTATTTTGAGAGTAAGTTGGAGATATCATGATCTTTTACCACTAAATATTCAGTGTTTCCTAAGAACGAGGACATTTCTTTTCATAACAAGTCTGGTTGTCAAGTTCAGAAAATTTAACATCACAATACTACTATTTAATCTACAACTGATATTTAATTACTTGAGTCAATAATGTCCTTTATATTTTTTGCCCCTTCCTTTCCATCCTCCTCACCCCACCCCCTTCCAGTCTAGGACCTAGTACAGGATCACACAATGCAGCAATGCATTCAGTTGTGTGTTTCTTTAATCTCTTTATTCTAGAACAGTTCCTTGGGCTTTTTTTGTTGTTGTTGTCTTTTGTCTTTCTTGACCTTGACATTTTTGAAGAGAACAAGACAGTTATTTTGTAAAATGAAAATTGTCAATTTGATTGATATTCAGTTTATTTATGATTAGATTCAGGGAAAGACAGCTATTGATTTTCATATGTTGAGTTTTATAATGTGCTACTGTACTACATTCTCCTATTATTTGTGGTAGTTTTTTCTGAAATCTCTTGGATTTTCCAGATACAGAACCAGACCAGCTGCATATACGTGGAGGTAGTTTTATCTCTTCCTTTCCAATTCTCATGCCTCTGTTGTCAGAGACACAGGAGGGCATTTGGACCTTGCCCTCTGAACAATGCTTAAATCTTTTCTGACTGCCTCCGACTGTAGATTCACAACTTGGGAAGGACTAACATTTCCAAGAGGAATTTGCTTTTCCCAAAGTATATATATGTGGATAGGTGGTGATGGTGGGTGGCAGGATGGAGAGCACTTGTGCTTCTCAAATCCCCAAGTAAAACAGGGTCAGTGGGGGAAGAGGAGAGTTATTTGCTACAGAGTACAGAGATGCGTTCATTGATTTTAAAAAATTTAGTAAGAATACACTATGTGTCACAGCTTGTGCTGGGTGATAGGGCTATAAAAAAGGTTGATTAGCAGTTGGGGAAAAATATTCATTTAGACTCTATTTTATATCACAGGTGAATTATTCTAGGTATAATAAATGGTCAAATATAAAAGAAAGCCAAATACAAACGTAAAAAGAAAAACCATAAAACTTCCAGAAAAAACTCCCAGGGAAAATCAAGGAAGGTTACAAAGGGTTAAAGAAGTCACAAAGAACAAAGACTGGCAGATTGACTATGTAAAAATTAAAACATTTTGGCATAACCAAAATTAAAAGGCAAACTATCAGAATAGATAGGAAGTTAACATTTACTTGGAAAATACACGAGTTGAAACAAAAAAACCCCCACTAAGAATGACCTCAGTACCTAAATGAACAAAGAAATACAAACTAGAACCATAATGAGGTGTGGACTTTTTGCTTATTAAAGTTAATTGTGTGTGTGTGTTATGGTAGAGAGAAATATTTTCATTTTAAAGTTGGGCGCTGAAATCCCATAAATGGGAAAGTCATCTTTGTTGGAAAAATAAATCACTTTGGTAGGAAGGGAAGCCCCCAGGGCATGGTCTGAATGGGCCTGGGTGAGAGAAAGAGATGAATTGCTCTGTAGAGCAAAGTGGGAAGGATTTTGAGCTTAGGGTACAGTGGGTGTGGGTGTGTGTTCGTGTGGGGAGTGGTTCTGAAGGGGGTGGGGTAAGAAAGACTGAAGAATGAAAGTCATAAGGAGAGGATAGGGAAGCAGTTTGGTCTCTGTGGGAATGGCTTATGAAATTTCGGGACAGAGATGTGGTGTCTTCTGTTAAATTTTAAGTTATCTTCTGAGCTATGCTAGAATCCTCAGTAAACATCTACTTCACGCAACTGCCTCATGAGAAATTACAGTGCTTTAAGGAAATCAAGGAAAAGGGACTATTTTCCCATTTGGGTTGAGACATAACTAAAAGAAGGAAACAGCCCCAAGAGGTGAGAGGTAGCTGAGATTCAGTGGCAAAACTGGCTGCTTCAAACAAAAAGAGATAACAGATAAAACAATTTTTAGATTAAAAAAAAAACAACAATAGATGGCTATACTAGAAACCAAAAGGGATAGTTTCAAGGGGCAGGAATGAGGGCACCCAGAGTGGTCAGGAATGGTTGAAGCCGTTTGGCCCACGGAAGCTGATACAGGGGCTGGGAGCACAATGCACAAAAGGCAGGAGTTCACCATGCTTCAGGCTTGGCAGGGATGTGCCCACCATCAAGCACGTCAGTACAGCAGTCAAGCTCGTGGTTCTCAAAGTGTGGTCCCTGAGCCAGCGGCTGCTGCCTCCCCCATCATGTGTGATGAATGCCAATTCTTAGGTCCCATCCCCGAACTACTGGATCAAAACCCTGGGGATGAGCCCCCAAATCTGTCATAACGCAGTGATTCTGTTGCACGTGAGAGTTTGAGAACTGGTTTAAACTATAGCTCAGAGTGGAGATTCCAGTAGTTATTATTTATTCATTCATCAGTTTATTTAACGGACATTTATTGAGTGCCTGTTGTGTGCCAGACATGGAGTACAGAGAAGAACAAGGATAAAGTCCCAGTTCTGGAACCATCCTGTAAAGATTTTAGCATTTTCTTTCAGTCATTCTCACATGCCCCACATTATGTTAATTATTAATTCTCCTTCCAGCTGGTCAAGGCTGAGATCCTCAGTGCTGTTCTTTTCTTCTCATACTCCACCTCAGGAAATCTTGTTGACTCTACCTTCAAAATATATCCAGAACTCAGCCTCTTATTATCACCTCCACTGTCCTTATCTTGGCCCAAGCCACTATCATCTACAGTAATTGAGGTGAGAGATGATGAAGGTTTGAGCCAGGGTCAGAGAGAAGGGTAGAGCAGTAATCAAGTATAGCATTGCCGCAACACATCACCTGAGTGATATACATACAGTTCAGGTCTCACTCTTCTGCTAAATAACCACGTGACTTTGTATTTCACTCAGAGCAAAAGCCCATGTTCTTAGAGCAGTAGACAAGGGTCTCCAAGGCTATGCATGATTATCCCCCACTCCCACTTCAGTGTTAATTCAGCAGCTATGTTGGTCGCCTTGCTGTGCTGTTTCTCTAACACAACAGAGAGACCCCCTACTTCATGGCCTTGGCACTAGCTGATTCCTCTGTCTTGAACACTATTCTCTCAAATATTTGCATGGCTAATTCACTCACCTCCTTCGGGTCTTGACCCAGATGTTACCTTCTCAATGGCCTTGACTATCTTATTTAAAAGTATAACCCCATGCTTACTGCTTGGAGTCCTGATTCCCTTCCTCCTGCTCACCATTGTTCCCACAGCACTAGCTTCAAAGGTGTGATACAATTTACTTACACCTTGTCTGTATCGGCCATTAGAACAAAAGCTCCCTGAGGCCAAGATCTTTGTCTATTCATTCTCTGCTGTAAACCAAGTACCCAGAATATTGTTTGGCAAGTAGTGGGCACTGAATAAATATTTATTGAATTAATAAATAAAATGTTTAATGTGTGTTGCTATTATAAATCAGCTTTCTTTTATGATAGTTTACAGCTATTTATCTCAAGTTCTCAGGAATTAGTTATTATGTATCTACTTGACATTCTGCCACTTTGTTTACCTTACTTAGATTTTAGGTGGATTCCCTTGGATTCTTAGAAGGTGATTTTTCTATTTTCCTTTTCTATGTGAATTCCCTCTTGTGGGCATCTCTATAGAGCATCTCTAATGTAATTAAAAACTATAGTATCCTATTCTTTCAGGGGGCATGGCTTTCTGTGGTTTCTCCATCGTGAATGATATTAACTTGCTTGTATATGTATTTTATCTGTGTGTGCATGTGTGTGTTGTGTGTGTGCGTATAACCCATTTTTGCTCTTCAGAAATGCACAAAGATTTTTACCAAGTACATGGTTTTGTGTGTCTCCTGAGAAGCGCTGTTGTCTACTAGAAATACACAAGCTAGTCAGTTTACAGCTGCTTCTGTCTCACTGAATGTTTGAGCTATTTCCCACCCCCATGCCAGATTTCCCTCATCTGTAAAATGTGAACTTGGATGAAAGAGAGCTGTTTCTTACCACTCTCATCGCAGCCACAAAACCTAATTTTTGCTTTGTCTATTGAAGTGATAGATTAAGCTAATAATTTTCCTTGTGTTGAACCAATTTTGCACTTTTGATGGAACCATTCCTTACTACAGTCTCTGGCATGTAAACAATGGTCCATGAATGTGTGTTGAAGGCAGGAGGAAGAAAGAAATGGCAATGAACAGATCATGAGATTTTTGAATAGAAAGAAGTTAGGTTGAAATCTAATTTCTCCCAATAATATGCTGTGAGATTTAGAGTCTCAGTGTCATTTTTTGAAAAGGAAGATACTTATCTAAAATATTTATTGTGACAATTAAATGAGATTATAAAAGTGAAAGAGCTTTGCAAACTGTAAGATGCCATGAAAATATTATTATTATTATTGTAACAAAAATATAAGGGCTTACTAAATTCAGTACACCCTATCAGTATTACCGATTGAAAGAGCACATCAGATTTCTTCTGCTACTCTTAGCTCATGATGTGTAATCCAAATATATCTGGCTTCCAAGCACTACCCCGCCAATATCCACTGCCTAATCTGGTTTACCAATATTATTGATATGCTTTCTAGGACTTCATATCTCCTGTGACCCTATCATGAGAACCAAAGACTTCCACATTTTGGCAGATGTTGCGCCTGACATATAGAAGGACTTAATACTAATTAACCATTGATTGACTGTTTGACATGGGTATTGGCATTTCTTGGGACTTGGGTGAGGAATTGACAAAAATCACAAAAATCACATTAACTGTAGTTATAATTCACTGCCTTTGTCTTTTTCATACAAGTTGGCATATGTATTTTCATCAAAGGCAGTGGTAGTGACTCTCAGAGTAAGGTACTAAGCTGGTGAAAATATCTTAAAAGGATAAGCAGCTGTAGTGGAAATACCTTTTAACTGAGGGTTAGGAAACCTGATTTTTCTCACCCCCAACTCCACCTCTGGCTGTGAGAATCTGAGCAAGTGTCTTAACATCTTTACATCAGTTTCTTCACCTTTATAAGAAGAGATTTAGCAAAGATCTCAGGGGCCTTCCCGGCTCTGAAAGTCTATGATTCTAGGTAACGGAATGAAATCTCAACACTGAAAACTCTTAAAACCACCCAATTAAAAGTTAATAAAATTTAAAAGATAAAATGGTAATATCACTCTAAAGCAGATTAAAGTTGAAAAGGAGTCTTAACACATTTAAAAAGTAATTAGTTGAAAAAAGCCACCACATGCAAAAACTAACCAGCCACAACCTGAGAGCTATCAAAACAATGAAAAACTTCCCTGAGCTTCAGTTGACTTTCAATTCCATAAAGAGCCGAAAAGAAAAAGAAAGAAAAAGTTAATTAAATTCTTAGTTTTTTTAAACCAGGTAAAACAAATTTAGTATCACAGTAAACCACATTTTAAATAGTACACAGACATTAGAGTTAATCTAGTACAGTCCGTGGACTGCTGGCAGTGGAGGCTACCGGAGCTAAGCCTGCCCTTGGAATCCCACATGTCATCTCAAATGACAAGGCACTGGGGGGGCTACGTGCAGCTGGCGAGCCAGGCACTTCTTGGCGGAAGTCCCCAGGCTGAGCCCCTTCCACAGCAATTCCCCAGTTCAGCAGGAGCCTGGAGCTTTCACAAACTCCTGCTGGTCAGAGGGGAGGGATATCAGACACGGCTGACCCCAGCACAACTTCTCCTCTCCGGTTGATCAGAATTGAACATGCTGACAGCTCCACATACCTGTTAGGTTTGGAACTCACAGCTGCTCATTTCCTGGCAGTTGATAAAAGCCTGGAGCAAATATGTCTGAGAAGAGCTTTGGCAATGTGTGAGAACACTTGATCTAAGCCCTCTGACAGCCTGGAGAAATGCTGAGAATGCCTTACAGAGTTTGTTTGCAGGAATCTGCAGGACTTCCATCTTGCATCTAGGTTTACAAAGTGGTTACCTATGAACAGGAAGTATGAAAACAGTGAGGCAAGCTGGCAGAACAACTTGAATAAACACCCTGATTTATCCTGAACTATTCTCTCTTCCACCTGAACAGAACCTCCTGTCTCTGAATTACCTTTTATTTGGATATAGATGGACCATACTGTGTAGGAACATAAACCTCAAGGGTACACCAATCATTCATTTGTTCAACAAAACATTTATTGAGCACCTTCTGTGTGCCAGGCACTGACCTATGTACCAGTGAACTTTTTGATACAGATTTCCAGAACATCCTTTTTTATTACATACCTTCATTATACTATTTGTGTTCTAGCACGAATATCCGTAACAGACACAAACACACAATACTTCAAAATCAATTCACAATGTGTGTGTACTTTGACGCTAATATATCCAGTCTAGATTAGAGAATATTCACTTGAAAACTGCAGTTGTAAATTTGAATTCATTATTTGTTGTCCAATCCACATTATAACAACATTAAGAGAAATTAAGATGTTATTGTGGGAACTGCTAACCAAATATGAAGGGAGATTTGACATCCCAAGTGCAGGAAAATGGTATGGATGTAAACTTAAAGTGTTCAAAAAAGCGTCCTTTCACAAGTGATGTTTAAACTGAGCCTGGAGTATAAGAGGAGCTGGCCACGCAGAGGGAGTGGAAGAGAGAGAGCATTCCAGGTAGAGAGAACACAAGGTACAAGGGGACAGATTTCAGGGGAGAACAAGTGAATGATGTCAGGTGATACAGAAGGGTGAAGGAGGAAAAAGTGCAGGAAGAGGCTGGAGGTGTAGATGGGGAGCAGAATTAAGGGGGTGATGTCATTAGATTTTTATCTTAAAAATGCTACATTGGACTTCTGGTAAAAAGCCTGTTTACTATAGTGCCCAGTTTGTAACCTATTAAAATAATCCAAAGAACATAAATAGTGAAGAAAACTGCATCTCCAACAAATATAGTTAGAGCTACAACTTCCAACACATAGGCGAAAGAGAATATCTGCCAAATCAGTGAATTTGGGATCAGTTTGAAGAAGGATGCTGAGAGATGATATGTAACCCTGCAGACCTCAACATGGTCCAGATTTCTCTAAAAGTAAACGAGATGGACATCAGTTGTGAGTTAGGGATTTTGTTGTGAGCCAGACCTACCTCCTATCTGCTCAGCTGAAATGGGCAAACAGTGAAAATTAAGAAAAAGATTCTCTTAATATCTTTAGAAACAATGTGTCTGGACCAAAGCTGTCAGCTGCTCCAGATCACTCCTCTGCCCCAACCATACACATCACTTTTGAGCAAACAGACGACTAGGTAGAACTACCCCCTTCTCAAAGGACAGGTGAATAAAAGAGACACACTATGGGTCCTATGCATAGACACTACAGAAAATAAAAGAATGAGGAAAGTGAAGAAGTGAAAACCAGCTGAGAAATTCACATCTGACATAATCATTCCAGCTATAAGAGAAAATTACTCCAGAATGTAGAAAAAATTCAGATAAATACTTTTTCAACCCTCAGAGAAGTTTAAAAAGAACACAGCCCCGTTGAAAGGGAAGGCACAACAGAGAGATAAGGAGCTCAAGGAAGAGATTCTCAGATGGCCAAAGGAGAAAAAGTGAGCTAACAATGTTAGGAAAGAAACTGAACACACAGTAACACTACTATGGAAAGATAAGTTACCTTTGAAACTGCAATAACCAGAGCATGAGTAAATTCAGGAAAATGGAAAGAAGATGTTTATAAATTGTTAGAAAGAAAAACTATGGACATGGAAGAGAAACGCCAACCAACATAAGCATATTAGAGTTTCTGGAAAAGAGAACATGAGACATACATGCATTGCAAGATATCATAGAAGAAAACTTCTATAAACCAAGAGCTGAACCTGCAGGAAAACAGAGCACTCATTCCAGAAAACAAAAACAAAAAACAAAGCACTCAGAACAAAAAAACCTTGAAGCATATATTGAGTTACTGCGATGATAGTGTTGTCGCTGTAATTTTTATTCTATGTAAAGTATTACAGGTAAAAAAAATCAACTGGCCTCTGATTTCTCCATCATGACATTCAATGTCAGAAAACTGGTACACTGTGTGCACAGCTATAGAGAATGTTTTACACAAACATTTTATATCCATCAAATTATTATTTACATATGAAGGTAATAGGCAGATATCCTTTAAAACAAACAAACAGAAAAAGGATTCAAGGAATGTAGCAGCCATGAGCCCTTCTTGAGAAAAGATATCAATCTATAGACAAAATCCAGTGGATAGTCCTGGGACATAGACCACAGTACTGATTTTTTCCCATGTGTCCTTGTGTTCATTTATTTAATAATAGTAATATAAACGCAGTGGGAGAAGCACTAGTAATAATAATAGCAGGTACCATTTATTTGATGCTTCCTAAATGCTAGGCACTTTACACTCATTATCTCACTCAATCCTTACAGGGCCCTAAGGAGTAGTAGTATACCCCATTTTATAGTTGTAGAAACACCTAAAACTCAGGAGAAACAGAGTTTTAGAGCTAGTAAGCAGCAGGCCCACATGTTGATGCTTCATTTTCTGACTCTTCCATTTATATCTTTTATCACTTCAACCTCTGTGACTTTTTCTTGTGCATTCTGAGAGATTGCCCCAAGTTTACCCTCCACATTACAGATCTGATTTTCTGAAGTTAGTTCTGTCCTTTACTGCCTTTGCCAATTATCAAATTACTGTAGCACTGCCTTTACATATATTATTTAATTAACTATTTCATTACATATGTATTGTCTTACCATCTCAACTTTCATCTCTTCTTTCTTAGAATCTTTGCTCTTATTTCCTCAAGGGTATAAGGCAGACTCTCTCTAAAATTTACTTCCATGACCTGAATGAAATATACATTTTAAGAATGGCCTTTCTGTATCTCTGCGTGCTACATTTATCTTCTATGTTGTAGAAAGTTTTTTAATAGTCCCTCTGTGGTGTGTGCGTGTGTGTTTATATCTGAGTATTTTGTCCTGTATTTGCCCAAAATTAAGGTGGATGAATTCTTAGGTCTTACGTGGATGGACTTAATCTTTAAGCCTTTAACTGGAGGGCTGGTTGACCGTGTAATCCTAGCTCAGGGATGCAGCTGTCAGGAGAGATCTTGTACCAGGGGAGCTTTATGTTGACAAAACTTTCTGCACCCAGATCTTTTCTGTCTTGGCCTCCATCCATTCCACATAGGTAGAGTGTCTGTGTCTGACACCCTTCCTGTCTTACACATCAGGGAATGTCTGGCCATATCAGAGAAGAGCAGAACGACTTTGGAGAGGCACCTGATCAGGGAGAAACCCTGCTCTTTTGGGCTTTGTGCTGGGTGCCGCAGGTTTCCCCTGGGCTGACAGCACAGGTGATTCTCAAAGATTTTTCTGTTTTCAAGTGAAGAGATCCCTGCTCTCTCATGGCCCAGTCTGGCCTCTAGCTTGAACCCCTCAGAAATTTGGGGTGCCCTTTGCTTTGGAGATTTCCTTCAATCAGATGCCCAGTTGTTCAATTTGAAGATCAGAAACTCCTCAAAATTTGTGATATGTGCTTGAGATTCTACTCTGTCATCACAAGCGATGTTAAAAATTTGTCATTAGATAATTTCAACTGGTTTCTTAAAGGATCTCAATGTCTATATACGCAGCAATATCTTTCCCCCCAACATCCTCCCAATATTTTAGCTTTTGACATCTGCTCCTGGTCCCTCAGTTGGGGCAACCTCATCAGATGTTCTTCTCTGGCTTACTGGATTCAAATCCACACACGACTCCTGACTCAGTACAACCTCCTAAGGCCACTATTTGTTGCACTTGTGGAGAGAGCTCTGCCAAACAGAGTTCAGTGGCACCTCTAACTGGATGGTTCTGTCCTCGCTTCCATTCAGGCTTGGAAAGTTTGGACAGATCTCAATTATTTATTAAGATCTTAATTTATATTACATTTTGAATAAGATTTTATTTGAGATAGATCTTAATCCTTTGTCATATTTGCTTCAATTATTTCTCACTTATCTGTTTTCCTTTTCTCTTCCTTTTCTTTTTTAAAATTAATTCATTTATTTATTTATTTATTTTAAAATTTATTTGTTTATTTATTTTTGGCTGCGTTGGCTCTTCACTGCAGTGCGCAGGCTTCTCATTGCAGTGGCTTCTCTTGTTGCGGAGCGTGGGCTGTAGGCACGGGAGCCTCAGTAGTTGTGGCACGTGGGCTCTGTAGTTGTGGCTCATGGGCTCCAGCGCACAGACTCAGTAGTTGTGGCGCACGGGCTTAGTTGTTCCACAGCATGTGGGATCTTCCTGGACCAGGGATCAAACCCGTGTCCCCTGCATTGGCAGGCGGATTCTCAACCACTGTGCCACCAGGGAAGTCCCCTTCCTTTTCTTTTAAATGAAAGTGTTCAGCTCAGTTTTAAGATGCCTTGTGACCTAAAAGGGATCAGGGTCTGGAGGGAATCAAAGTTAATTTAGAAGTTGAAAGCCCATGTCTATGTTTCCTTGGCAGAATTGAAAGTGACTAAAAGATTCTGTCAGTGTGATTCAACCCAGCTATTTTGTAAAGCCCCAGGCAGGGTGATGACGGGAGAGGACACCCAGAAATAGCAGCCTCGTCAATCATGAGTACAACTTATCAAGGCCACAGTCAATTGAATAAACCTGTTCTACTTAAGTCTACTTGTGCTAGGGTTGTGACATGCCCATGGATAAGGAGAGAATTATCTCAGTAAATGATCAGGGTGGAACAGTCTCCACCAAAGGAAAAGCTGATTCCCAAGAAGGGGAAAAAAAACAGGCTAATGTTTTATGTAAAGGCAAAACTGGAAGTTACTGGGCCCTATATATAGCTGTTTCTTTATTAGAATTGGATTCCAAAGAAAAGTGATTCAACCATTCTGGTGGCCTGAGGCCTCTGAACCAATTATCAAGGCAGGAATGTAATGAGTGATCAAGCACTCTATAGTTCCCTGCTTCTCTACCAGGAGGCTTTGGCTGGGCTCCCAGCAGAAGGTTCTGAATGTTTGACAGGATGAAGTGTCTTGTGAGCACCAAAGGGCTGTTCTGTTCAGCTAGCAGAGAGAAGCAGCTATTTGGAGTATAAGGAGGACAGTGATGGGGGCAGCTGATGTGACATCAGCTTTGGCAGGGGAGGTGCTGATAGCAGTGGTTGGGATATGGAGTTGTGTTGACAGAAGTCGCATCAGCAGACACCAGACCAGCAGGCAGGCGCTTGCGTGAGTTGCCCCGGATAAAATGCTCCTCTCCCAGTGAACTTCCAACATGCATGACATCTAGGTAGAAGTCAAGTGAAAATGCACTGATGCTGCCCACTACCAGTAGAGAAACAGCAACTGGCTATTTTGCTTTGCTACTTGCAAACAGTCTTTCAGAACCCAGCCATTCATAAGTAGTAGAATTTCTGTACTCAGGCAAAAAACCAAATAACTGAAGGCTTTTTATTACAGGTAGTCATTCATGTGGCAACCACCATATTTCTTCAAATGTAAGATAATATTGGTTGTATGATGCACAATTATTCCACTTACACTAAGAAAGAAAAATACTGCCATTTAAACTATGACATACTAATGATTGAAAGTTGCATCCTGATTTCAGAGATGTTTAAAAGTAGAAGAAAATAAAAAGTGCATCTGAGAACTGGTGAAATACTGTATATGTCAGGCACTGTCCTAGGCATTGAACTTAGGGCTACAGACAAGAAAGATTTCAAGAAACTTAGAGTCTGGGGGGGAAGATAGATGCTGAAAAAGCAATTACATGTGTGATTGCACTTGCTGGAGGAGCACAGGAGTCTTCTCCAAGAAAATGACACTGAAGTTGAGCCCTGATGGGGGAGCAGGAATTAGCAAAATGAAGGCAAAGGTAGAACTTTCTAGGAAGAGGGATTAGCATGCGCAAAGGCTCTGAGATGGGGAAGGTACAATGTAAGCAAGGGTGAAGGTAACTGGAAAGAGAGTCAGGCAAGGACAAATCACATGGGGCATCAAACCCACATTAAGGAGTTAGGTTTATCTAAGAGCAGTGGGAGACCACAGAGAGGGTTTAAAAGTACAACAAGATCAAATTGTGTTTTGTAAAAATCACTTTACTTGTGGTGTTGATGTGAGAGAAGCATAAGAACAGGTACAGGGAGATGAGCTGGGAGATTTTTGCAGCACTTTAGATAAGAACAGATAATGGTTTATAATGGCGTGCTGGCAGTGTGGATGGAAAGTAATGAGGACTCGAGCATATTTTAAAGGGACCAACAACTGCTCTGTTTTGCTTGATTTTTTTTGGCAATGGGGAGGGGAGTCCAGCTGGCATCCAAGGAAACAAGAATATGGACTAAAGAAAATTCCAGCTGCAGACGGAGTCAGCTTCTGATTTTCCAGTGTTAATTATGACTTGCTTGGAAAACAAAGGTTCTTTGCATTTGGATTTTTTGTAAACCAAGATACACTGCTCTACTGGGACAAAAATGATTCCAGTGTTTCAATCAGAAATCATCCTCCTCAGATTTATTTAATTACTTCTCTAGAAATTATTGCCATGACCTTAGATAACTTCATGTTTATGACCATAAATTGTGAAGTTTTATATATTGAATTATGTTTTAAAAATTTTAGAAGCATCCTAACAGAAGCAGTCACTTAAGGAAGCTTTTAGCCAGGAAGTATTTCTAATTTGTACGGGGGAGTATTAAGGACATGTTTATAAAATGAGAGACAATTGTAGTGTCCTCAAAAAGCACTGCCCTAGCAATAAGAAGGTCTGGTTGAGTCCCAGTTTTCTTAACTCACTACCTGTGTGACACTGAGCAAGCCATCCAAATACATTTCATCTGTGAAAGAAAGAAAGAGGATCTCTCTACCTACCTTGCAGGGTTATATGAACACCAAATGAGATTCATAGCAAATAATCATTGGGCTCCTATTTTGTACCAGAGACTATGCCAGGCAGAAGGGATACAATGCAATGGTGCACAAGACAGCCAGCCTCTGTCCTCAAGAAGCTTCTCATTGCAAAAAGGAAGTTGCACACTATAAACCGCTATAGACATGTAAGGTAGTACTATCATCAAATAGTAGTAGTAGTAGAATTTCTTAGCAGAGAGTGTTGGACTTTAATCTTGTTAAGGAATAATTTTCAAAAAGATAAAATTATGACTCTCTTTCAAATATGAAATAAACACATGTCAAATATTTTATTCAACTCGCTAATTAATGAGGGAGCCATTTAGAAGAGCATTTGAGAAGTATTTATAGCAATGTTAAGATTGCTGGGTTAGATACAAAACCTGTCAGTATTCCAACAGGACCATAAATCACAACCCACTGAGGTATCTGTTCCACCAAACAAAAGTCATTTGCATTTCTGTCAGACAAAAATCTACCCATTGGTCTACAAACAATCCACAGGCAAGACCCTGCTAAAAGGGTCTATGGCCACAGGGTGGAGACTATGTCAGGAGCAAACAGTGAGCCCTGGGGCACTGGCTGGATGAGGATATTTCAGAGACCAGATATGGCCACAGCAGGAAGCGGGAAGAGGAGTTAGCCTGGTGTCATCTTGGATTCCCCCAGGGAAGACTGCCTGGAAATATAATAGAAAGGGCCTCCAGATACTCAGGAGCTGAAGTGGTCCTCACTCACATCAAGGGACCACACATAGGCCGCAGAGAGGATGTCTCTGAGTCACTCTTGAAAGCATCACTCAGGAGACAGAATTAGCTATGGGACTCCACCCTGCCCAAAGGGCACCACGGCTGATTGCATCTACAAAGTTAGGGAACACCTTCCCTGCCCCTCACTTCTTCTCTCTCTACCCCTCTCTCCACTTGCCCTCATCTTATTTCCAACCCCATGGAAGCCAGAAGACAGCCCAGGGAGTGGCTAAGAAGTAGAAGAGCCAGGTGGGGAAAGACTAGGAATGAAGCTGATCTACCACAGCCCCCAGGCCTGAGGCAGGCCAGGACTGGGGGGAAGTGGAGAGCTTTCACTCTGAATGAAGCAATGTTTTGACAGTTATGTGTCAACTGGTCATTTTATTGGCTGAAAGGAAAACATCTTTGTGATTGGAAACATCAGGATTTTTTGTTACCTGAGAGTGCCCAGGAAGGCTGAGGGACTTCCTTAGATTTTCATCCAGGGACAGAGAAGGAATAGCCCTCACACAGGCCAGCGTCTTGGCCCTGAGCGCTCGGGACACAGTGGAGGGAGGCTGGGTGTGGCTTCAGACGCCTTCCCTTACATCTTCTGAGTGCTGAGAACTTTTGGTACGGGCGAAGGAGGAAGGAGAAGGAAAGGGCAGATGTCTCTTTATATAACTGGGTACAGTTGTGGCCTTCTGGGCTGGCTGTCTGCAAGTCTTATCTCATTTTCTATGGTTTTGGTGAGGACAGTAGTGGCTCCAACATGTCAGCTGGACAGGGACTCATGCCCAAGCAGCAACCTTGTACATTAAAGATCTTTTGAAAGATTCGACAGAAAATTCCAACTGAACCCCAGCTGATGGCTTTCCTACTATGTTCCTCTGATGCAGATGCCTCTTTGCCCTCTCTGTGGGGGCAGTCGGGGCTGTAGCCCCCAGTTACACCTACACAGATGGGGAGACTGTCTCTCTCTTTTTCTCATTCAGGTTACACAGACTAAGCAGTGATAAAGCAATGAGATGCCAGCCCCTCTTCTTGAAGGCATCTCCTACCTTCGTGAATAATTAGAGAGGGGAAGCACATTACTTCAAGATGGTCTGAGAACAGGAAGGACCTCCCTAACCTTACTCAGGAAAGGGAATAGCCTCTCTCTGTGAATGCAGCGCCTCCCACAAGGCTGACCCTCTCTCACCTCCAGGTCCTTTTGCCGTGTGAGGCAGGGGTATGGGTGGAATGGGGATGGGTGGGACAGCGGATTGTGGAATTAGCACTCTCAATAAGCCCATGTTGCTGTGGCTGCACCCCACCACCCAAAGCCTCCTTGGAGAGATTGGGACTGAGAAAGTGGGACACAAAGTGCCTTTTGCTCACCACTCAGAGCCTTAGTTGCAATGCTGGGGCAACTTGCCAATCCTGTTCCAGTTGCCAGTGAAGACTCCCAGAGACAGCTGTAAAAAGCCCTGCCTTAATACTCATGTCTATACCACCCTTTGCCAGCAGTACCTGTAGCCCTTCATTCATAAAACCATCCAAACACTTTAAAAGTCCATTTATATTTCTTGTCAGTAGTCACTCTTGAGTTAGCATGCACCATACATTTATCATCTACTGGGTTAAATAAGAGCTACTGAGAAATAACCACGAAAAGAAATGATGGAGAGAATTCATCCTCTGGACAGTTCCTTTATATAAAGGTCAGTTGACTATCTCCTATGCCCTCCCTTTGCAGGTAGGAGCTGCTTGTTTTAAGAGGGCAACAATTCTTATGTTTGTATGTATGCAACTTGAACAATAATGATTTCTTGGATTAGCTTAAATGTGCCTATTTCTCCTCTGTGACTAATTAAGCTGAATTCTGTGCATACAGGAAGCTGTTTGGCATTTGCCTGTATCTGTGCAGACCTGCTGTGTTTGATTACCCACCATTAGTTCATAGCTGTTGGACAGACCAGCCAACTTCCAAGATTGTCTCAATTATCAAGATACATTGTCACCTTTCTGGCCAAGTTTTAACATCTTTACATAATCCTTATAGAGAGCGTGTGTTTTAAACTTGGCCTCATCTGGAGGATTAGTGAAAACATTGGGTGCTTCCTCCTTAGGTGGCTAACGAAGGCCCCAGAAAGGACAATGGTACAAATTACTTTAAAATAGTTCCTATTTTTGTGAATTCTAAAAATACTCTTTCATTTATATTTTCTTCCAGATTTATTATGTCCCTTTCCAAAGTGAAGAATTAGAAAAAGAAAGGTTTTAAATACCAACCTTATTAGACTAACAATGCAACATTTAAGAACATGGGTTAAAAATGCATCTATGAGTTATAAATAATGTATAATATGGCTGTATAATATAGTGCATACTATAAAAATGCTGCTTTTTTCTCAGGGGGTAATTTTTTTTTCCACTTGTGGATACATATTAAAGTCCTAAATCCTTGCGGTGAGATCGATGGTCAGAGCTCTAATTGGGGCTCTCTGGTGATTATCTAGATTGGCAGCTGCTGTCAGTCAGCTTCTAAAGAAGTTTCTGAGCCAATGATTAGGCTGCTCCTGGAGATGTTAGCCCCCTAGAGACAATGTTAAGGCTCCCACTCACAGGGGAACCCTTAAGAAGAGTAGAGCAGTAATTTTCCAAGTTGCTGGCTTACCTGGCAACATACATGCCCCAGCTTTCTGGCTGAGTCAACTCAGAAGGATGATATCATAGCATAGACTGGATCCACGTTATTTTAGAAGCAAAACAACACTACAAGTCCCATGATAGCTTCCATTAAAGTAAAACAGTAATGCCCTATGTATTTTTATAGAGCACGTCACAATTTTATTTTATATCATTGAATCCCACTGATAAAATAACAATGTATTGCTGTTCTTTTCTGGGTGGAACTATACAAAGTTCACAAAATTTCTCTCCCCTTGGTGCACATCATACTCTTTTAGAACCACTCTTTTCATATGAATTAAAAATCCAAACCATTTTTGGATTAATTTAACATTTTATAATGGCTTAATCTCATTAATTCAGATCCCACTAATTTAAACTTTATGATAATTCAAGCAGGATTGGGCTAAATTTATTTTTCCTTCATCCTTGAATTATGGTGAATAATGATAAGAAGTGTTCTGTTGGTTAACAAATGAGCTGCCAGCTTCCTATAATGTTAAATGTACATGTACTTTCCATATGACCTAGCAATTCCACTCATAGGTATTTCCCCAAGAAAATAGAAATATATGTTCACCCAAAAACTTGCATACAAATGTTCAGAACAGCTTTATTTGTAATAGCTAAAAACTGAAAACAACCCAAACGTCCATCAGTAGGTGAATGGATGAACAAATTGTGGTATATCTGAAAGGTGGAATATTACTTAGCAATAAAATAAAATGATACATGGGGATGAATCTCAAAAACAACGCTAAATGAAAGAAGGCTGGACACAAAAGATTATATGTGTTTTCATTTATATGAAATTCTAGAACGTGCACAATTAATTTCTAGTCACAGAAAGCTGATCAATGGTTGCCTAGGGATGGAGGTGGAGCTATTGACTGGACAGGACACAAGGGGATATTCTGAGGTGGTGGAAATGTTCTACATATTGACTGAGGTGGTAGTTATATGGGTGTATGCATTTGTCAAAACTCAGCTGTACACCTAATATGTGGAAACTTTATTGTATGTAAATTACACCTTAATAAATCACACTTTTAAAAAGCTACATGCCATTACATATATCTTCATTAATAACAAAAGTTCTGTTCTACTGCTTGTGCTTTCTGTGCTTCCCCTCTTTCCAATTCTTTTTTTAGCAATATCATTTCCAACATTCAAAAGGTATAGGGAATTCCAGCTTAAATTTAATAGATATCTTATAAGACAAGAAAAAGAAGATTCAACCCCTTCCACCCTATACCTAATAGGTCCCCAAATTCTACTTATTCTGATTCCTAAATATTCCTTACATTTCTACCCTATTGCCTAGCTTCACCTCCACTGCCTTAATTTAGCTTTCAATTATCTCCTGACTGGTCTCCTTCCTGCTATCATTTGATTTGAACAGAAGTGTCCTCCACACCATCTTCCAGGTTCCAGAAAACAAAATGGTACCTAGAGGCGTTATGGTTGAGAAGGGCAGGAAACTCGTAGGGGGAGAAACAAGATTAAGGGTAGAACTGGATAGGGTTTTGGGGGAAGCTTGATGAAGTTCTTTTATGCTTACTTCTAGGATTCCTAGGATCAAGATGTGATCCTGAGTAAGCTGGACGGTTTTCAATGCTGTTGATGTTTTCCGTGTTTGTTTTCTTTAGTGTGTCAGTGAAGCCCCTTTGGAAAGTATTAGCCTATTTTAGTATGTTCAAGAGAAACAGGGAAAGGGCTTGTGTTCCCTGTGGGGCTGGTAGGGAAGGGCCACAGGAATCAAAAGCAGAGAACCCCAAGAGAGAGAAGATACTCCGAGGGGCAGAACCAAAGCCCAAAGGTGCAGCATCCACCCACCCTTCATAATTTTCTTCCAAGTCACTGCTTTTCTGCCTGTCCCTAAGAACATTCTGTCCTGTATGTATTAAGGGAGTGATTTCTTTTCTGTCTGCATCCTCACTTTCTTCTCCAATTGCCAGAAAGTTTGGTGATAGTGAATGGTCACCCAGGAGGAAAAAGGTGACAATTTTAGCCCAGCTCAGTCCATTGTAAAAGGTCTCTAAGAGCACTTCCCATCGCTGAAAGTGCCTTTTAGCAAGACTCAGGAAAGGATAGCCTCCAGTGAGAGACTTCCCATCGATTACACACCTGTCAGAAGAAGCACGGGCCCAGCTCAGAGATTTCCACCTTAAACTTTCAAAAGAAGCCACTTTGCTAAAGGTCCTGGAGCTGGGGGTGCCAGAGGAGCCACTAAAAATCAAAACAGTGAGCAGAAAGTGAATTTGACTTTTGGCCCCAGGGGTAAGAGAGATGGAGATGAAAGTTGACAGCCTCCTACTTGACAAGGCCTCTGTGGAGTGGAAATGGGTGACTCACAAATCAGAGTGGCACTTCCTCTCCACAGGCCATCCTGTGAGCAAAGCCGAAACACCTCCACCAAGGCCCTCTATGCAGACACTCCCAGGCCGACTGACTGGAGTATTAGCAGGCAGGCTCTCCACCCCCAGTGCAGGACAGGTCTTTGGGATACAGCTTTAACCTCAAAGACAGCCATGCATTCAGCCCAGCAGATACTGCTCCATAGCCAAGGAAGCAGTGTACGTTTTATCACAGGGAGTCCTTGGGCATGAGCCCTATTTTTAGAATATCTTCTAGACCTGTCTCTGCTATTGATAAACTGAATGAACTTGAACTTGAGTAAATCACTTAGACTTTGGGGGCCAGAGTTTCCCTAAGTATAAAATGAAAAGAGCTCTTTATTTTGTGGAAGAGGCGAACATGTTAGAATGATGTTAGAAGTCAGTGATAATGTGCAGGGAATCCAGAGGAAGGATAGGCTAATTCCATAGAGAGGAGGTGACATATGAACAGGGTCTTGAGAAAACTGTAAAAGCTTTCCAGACAGGCAGAGAGAATATTCTGGACAAGGTAACACATTCCTAAAGGACTGGAGGTAGGGGAGAGGGGAAGCTTTGATAGGGGGTGGGGGCGGGGAGAAGCAGTCAATTCGAGAGCATTGAGAGTGGGGAGGAAGCTAGAGGTGTATTAGATGTAGAATCAGTAGGTGGTACCCAGTTGAATATGGCTTCTCACATTCAAGAGAGGATGGCCTACTGGCTCCTGCCTGAGTGACTGAGCAGATGATGGTTTAATTAAATAAAACACCCAAAGCAAAAGGGGGTGGGAAAATGATGAATCCAATTCCTGACAGGTTGAAATAAGAGTATCCATAGTTCAACCAACTGCCAGGTCCAGCAGACGGCTTGATAAACAGGTGTAAAGAGCAGAGGTGTGGTTGAAGCTGGAGATGTAGGTCTGGGTGTCATCAGCTTACGTCAGTGTAGATCATTTCAAAGTTCCTTTCTAGACCTAAAGTCATAGGACCTGTGACTGTGAATTTTGTAAAAGGGAAAGTCCAGAAGTAAACCTTTCTTCTCTTCCTGGAATTTTGTTCTAATGAGGTACTGGGTATGAGTTTCCCTGCCTCCCTTTTTGTGGTATTTATGTGCCACAACAGGGTGTTCATAGCATTCTTGCTACTGAGTTTTGTTTTCTTGAGTTTCTTTCAGCTATTAGTTACAGGATTTTAGACAACGTAGCATGGTTTCAGCCCAGATAATTAAACAGCAATTGGACATCAATGATGAGTCCCAAAAAGGCTTTGGAAAAGTCTCAGCAATTCTCATCGGTTATCAGTAACTCCTCATTTTATGTGAAATAAAGTTCAGGCTCTTCAGTTTGGCATTCAGGTCTCTTCCTCTTTCTCTCTCCCTCTCTGGTCAGTGGCCTTGTCATGAGCAGCTCTATGGAGAGGCCCAGGTGGCTTCCAGCCCCCCAGCCACATGAATGAGCATGGATGCAGATTCTCCAACCCAGTCAGCCTTCAGGTGACTGAAGCCCTGGCCAACATCTTATCTGCAGTCTTGAGAAACCCTGAGCCAGAAATACCCAGCTAAGCCACTACTGGATTCCTGACCCACAGAAACTGTGAGTTCAGTGTTTATTGCTTTAACCTCTACATTTTGGGGTAATTTGTTAAGGTCTGATCAGGAAAAGGAGAAATGTGCTCTTCTGATAATATGTGGGAAATGGGCCAGGAAAGGCCTGGAATGATTTCAGCAGTTTGGAAGGAGAGCCCTGCAGAGTGCTGAGAGCGTGGGTCTCCTCCTGATTCTTTTGCCTATTCAATGACCTTGAAAATGTCCCATCTCCTGTTTGGGCCTCAGTTTCCTTACTTGTAAGTGGAGATGGGAGGTTTAGTTCCAGGCTCCATTCTAAAACCCCTACATATGCGCAGCACTTTACAGTTTGCAGAATGTTTTTGTATGTTGTTCAGAACCTGGAAATGACAAAGAATAGTTTCCAAAACTTGAAAAAAAGGAAATAAGACTGGCTTTTATGAGTTAAACTTCAAAATCGGCACATATGGATTAGGACAGAGATATACAAAATTACCTTAAAGCAAGGTTTGTGTCCTTCTGACTTGCTATAAACTGAACCAAAAATACAATTACTTTCTTCTTATCAATCAATGATGGGAAATACCATGAATGCTCATTTTTTGATGCATGGAAAGCTCTTAGAAGTGTTCCTGGAATAGTAGTAAGTATTTTATTTATAACCAAGGGGAACTTAGTAAACTAATAAATGGATTATTAAGATATCAAGATTTGATAGTCATAACTAAAGGAGCATATTACCAGAGTTTATTAAGAACTCCAACTGGTGTCCTAATAAGATACCAAAGGCTGAGATAGGGAAGGGAATGCGGTAGATCGTGAACTCATTCCGGAAACTTCACTTCCGGTCGCATTTCATTGACAAAAGCACATCGTTTGACCACATCTAAGTTCAAGAGCTCACTGTATATTTATGGACAGTCCTAGTGACTCCCTTTAAAATGCATAAACATCCTTTAAAAAGTCTACATCCTTTAAAATTGAACAGTTGGCTTTGCCATGAGAAATTGCAGTTCCCTGCTCCACTCCAAAGAGCTGCTCTCAAGTAGCGAGCACTTCGAATTATTTTAGTGATTTTTTTTTTTTAAATGTATTTGTGGGGAGGAAGGTGATCTCCATGTCTTACTCCTCTGCCATCTTGAAGGTCTCCGAGGCATTTTTTTTTTTTTAACATCTTTATTGGAGTATAATTGCTTTACAATGGTGTGTTAGTTTCTGCTTTATAACAAAGTGAATCAGCTATACATATACATATATCCCCATATCTTCTCCCTCTTGCGTCTCCCTCCCACCCTCCCTATCCCATGCCTCTAGGTGGTCACAAAGCACCGAGCTGATCTCCCTGTGCTATGCGGCTGCTTCCTGCTAGCTATCTATTTTACATTTGGTAGTGTATATATGTCCATACCACTCTCTCCTCCATGTTTGTAAATAACACGTGTATAGTTCTATTTCCTGATTTTTACATTTTAGCCATCATTTATTAAATTCCTACTAGGGAAGATTCAACTTACCTCTCTTCCTCACATCCAGTGTTTACGACATCATGATCCTATAAATATTACATACAGCAGAACTATGTAGTGTACTATAGTTTTACTTTCTTTCTTGTACATTGTTTTCTTAGAGTGAATAAAGCCCTCTTTTTTTCTTCATTTGCTTAGTTTTCTGTGTACCTATTATTAATTTTTCCCTGAGCTCTCAGACCAAGCTGTAAAATTCCTCTCAACACATCCAGATAAACCAAGCCCTTCATTAGTTTCTTTCTGTTCTCAGAAATATCCCTTGGCCCTCAGTCCTCCTGTTCCAGCTTTGTGACAGGTCACTTTCTAGTTCTGTTTACATTTACAATTCCTATTTCTTAAAAGCTGCAGGTTTCCAATCAAGAAGAGAAAAAAAAAAAGACTAGGTGATTCTCTGTTCTAAAACTATGATACAGAGATGAAGCGTTGTGAGAAACCCAAAGTTCCAAGGACTGGCTGTGCTTCATGCCCTTTAGCCAAGGCTGCTCACTCACCTCAGCATGGCCACTGGGTCTGCGTCCTTGCTGGACCAGCTCAGCTTCAGATACCCTCCTTTGACTTCTTGTCTCTGCTGCTTTCCAGATCTTGATGATCTGCTGATCTCCATTATCCTGAAACCAATAATAAAAGAAGAAGAGAAAGGGTCAGCCTTTTTTGTGGGGATTCCTAAGTTCCCGAGCTCTAGCCCTAGAAGCACCTCCATATTTCTTGCTCCTCCTTTGTCCCATTAGAAGCAAAATTACTAGACTTTACTCAAAAAGTGGAAAATCCAAATCATAGAGGAAAACAGTGTGAAAGTTAATATCTTACGCTCCTATCTGGGAACTGATTGAATTTCTGAAAGCCCTTGAGGTTCTCCTGCTGGCAGCTGGGACTTAGGGTTCAAAGCAGAGAAACAGAGCATGTGGGGAAATGCTTTTACTTCATGATTTTCTTCTCATACCTGGCGATGGGATGCAATATGCAAGGGAGGGAGTGGAATGGGAATATAAATTTTGCAATAATGATGATAATACTTTCATACATGGTGTGGGAATGAGATTTGGTTAGGATGAGGCAGGGAGAATGATGAAAATGATTCTGAGATGCTGATGAAACCCAGAGCGGTGTGGTTCTGAGTGGAAAGCGTGTTAAGAAACCTGAGAAATTTCTGCCTGCTTTAGTCTACCATCAAGGAAATTATCTTATCCTTTTTTCCTCTTGTTTTCTGTTTTGCGTAGCACAACTGGAGATTAGAGTAGAAAAGATGTTCCTGGGGCTTTCTCTGAAAACAATGGCCCTACCCCACCAACAGGGAAAGGATTGATGCTAGGAATTACCAACTTGTAAATGAAAATTAATACTGCAATTAGCAAGGTAGGAAAATCCATCTCATTGTAAATAGTGCTACTTATAGATTGTGATATTCCCCCTGGGATCACCAGGTTATTTAAAAGGAATAAATCAGGAACCACATTCAAGCCCATGAAGAATGCCAGAAACATTCAGAGCAGACATACACCCAAAACACATAATATTTTCGCCAGGGTTGTAAAACAGTTGATAAAGTCAGTTTTTAAAAAAGACACACATTTGTGATTTTTGACACTTCTTAGATGGAAAGTGTTTTCAGATTGGCTTTTGAATATCAACATTGTCACCTAGACAGCTTTCTAGCAAACAGACTAAAGACATTGGATAAAAAGATTAGTCTCACAAAAAAACGATGAGATGAATACTGCATTTCAAATAAAAGCAAGGGTCTCCAAGGATGAAATATAAACATTCGATAAACCTGCAGTCTGATAAAAATCTATATAATGGCCTTACGTTTCTATAGCTGTCTAAAATATGGAGGCTGCCTTCACGTCCATTAACTCATTTGATTCTCAAGTGTGTGTGGGAAGAGGTAAACGAGAGAGATGTAAAAAAAGAAAGATCCTCATTTTACAGATAAGGAAGTGGAGCCAGAAAGATTCAAGCTCACACTACCTCCCAGGTATTAACAGACTGTGTGTATTTAATGTTAGCTGCCCCTGAATCAGAGTTAAAATGCAGCTATACTTCTCTAGGCAGCCAAAATGGGGATGCCAACACAGGGATGGCATTCTAGCCATAGTAGGGCTGTGACTTCAAGTTTATGGGTTCAAGAATGAACCAATGCAAGAGATGTAGGAAAACTACTTCGCCTCCCCCCATGAATATGGATTTAGGGATAGCAGAATTTCATCCTAGTGTCCCCATTTTTACACCCATATCTGACAGATTGGTTAGGGCTCTGCTAGTTACAGTGCATCATAGCCTGCCTTGAATTGAGGCTCTACATTTATACGTGTCTTCCTTTCTGCACCGCAAGAGCCCACAGACCAGCAACCAAATCCTTAATGTGTTGTTTCCATCCAGTGCCCAACCCAGTGCCAGTGCTTCATAAACCTGTAGAGTTGAATAAACCATGAGAACAGATACTTTGCAACACCACCAATTGGGTCATAATGTAGGCATGCAGACTGGAAGACACAGTCGAATCCACTCGAGGGTTAGAATTGTCAGATGCCTCCCTTTTGAACCATGTGACCTGATTCCTCTCCTTTTCCATAGTTTGGTTCCATTTCTTGGGATGAAGTCAATTATAGATGACCCCCTCCTTTCAAACAGATTGAAAGTGTGTCTGAAAGTCAAGTAACAAACTCATATGCTAAAAGGGAGTTTCCATTCACCAAAACTTTTAATCCTTTATCAGGAATGCCAGGCCCTGTGGCAGGGTTGGGGGAACCCTGCAAACCCCCATAAGTGGTGGCCCATGTGATATGATAGCTGCCACCCCCACCCCTGGTCCACACCCTAGACTCCATCCCCAGCCAGACTCTCATGGAAGGGCAGGACAGTCAGGGATTGGTGCATGAGCTTCAGTAGCTTCCATGGAGAAAATCTTTGCAAACTTTTAAGGGAAAATGCATCATGTAATAATTCCTATTTTGTGTAAAAAGGGAAGAAAAAGATTAAAATAAATATATATGTAAGTATAGACGAAAGACAGGAAGGAATAGACCAAAAAATTTTAATGGCTTTTTCTAGCTGGTTGGATTATGATTTCGGTTTTTTCTTTTCTATTTTTGTATGGTTTAATGTACTCATTTTTTTTTAACATCTATAAATACCTTAAAATTTATTTTTTTAATCTACTTGTAAGATATTAAAATCATTGCTATTAAAGCTAAAATCCTTTTTGACCACCATCCCTAAATTCCCCGAGGTAATCACATCACTTTGGCATGCCTCTTTCTGGATTTTTTTCAATATATTTAAACATACGTATGTATGCACATAGAAATACAAAGTATTGTTTTGTTTCTACATGGATGGCATCATACAATACATATTCTGCAATTTTCTTTCCTTGTCAGTTACATATAAATCTACCTCATTTAAAAAAAAAAAAACTATTCCATCAAATAGAGACTGAAGCATATTTAGTCCAGTGGTTCTGCACTGGAATCATGTAAGGGGCTTTAATCAAACCAGTGCCCAGGCCCCATACCTAGAAATTCTGATGCAACTTTTTTTGCTTCCCCTACCACCCAGGTGACTTTAATTTTTTGCTGTTTTAGAACAGTATCATATTGTGTAACCTTGCACATATATGTGGGTGGTACTCCAGGAAGATTTTTTTTTAAAGCACTTATATTGCAGTACCAATTTATACTCTTACCAGAAGTATATGAAAATACCCCATACGCTTCTCTACCTTGGATATTATTTAATTTAAAAATTTTTAAACTTTTTGCTACTTTGATGGATTAAAAAATAGTATGCCATTTATTTTCATTTTACTGATCATTTGTAAGATTTATATATTTTCATATGTACAGCGAGGGACTGAGGATACAAGGTACCCAGTTTTGTATCCCAGCTCTGCCACTAATGGGCTGTATGCCTTCAGGCCAGTTGTTAACCTCTCCATGCCTCAGTTTCCTCATTTCTAACATGAAGAGAATAATAGTGCCTAGTTCAGAAACTTACTGTAAGACTGACATGATTTAACATAGGTAAGGTTTTAGAACTGTATCATCACAGAGCAAGCACACCATAGATGTTAGTTATTCTTTTTTGGTCATTTGTGCTTTTTTACTATTACTGCTTAATCAGAAAACGAAATTAAGTTTTAAATACTGACCCATTCAGAGAAAGCTACCCAGGCAGGCCTCAAATCTCTCATGGTTAGAGACCTTACATACTTTGTTCCTACTCTCCGTAGTAAAATGGGAATGGTAACTCTCCACCTGTTTGAAGACCAAGGAGGTGAAATGTGCCTTTTGGGGGCTTTAACAGGTCAGAGGTGATGTAAGTCTATCTGTTTTGTATCGGGAAGCAGAGTACTTTCGTCGCGATCACCAGACAAGTCTGCAGTGCTTCACTAGAAACCTAGAAAGTTAGGCCTGGAAGGACGAACCGAAGGACTCTAGAGACCATCCACCAGGCACTGTATTTTATAGATGAGGACACTGAGTCCTGAAGAATTCGAGTAATTGGATAAGCTCCCACAGCTACCCAGGGACAGAATCAGACTAGAGCCTAATGCCCTGGAACTTCAGGAAGCTTTGAGCTGATGTTCTCTGCTGCCCATTTGGGCCTGGGTGAAAATGTTTCGGGGGCAGGCTCCGATATTAATATGTATGTGAAAAAGAAACTGAAGAAAAACTTTAATTGTACATAATTAAGGCAATAAGTAAGAATAATTAGGATTTGCTATTTTAGACACACTAAAAATACAAAACTATTTTTTAACTGTAACACTACTGGTTTCTTAGCCTTAGGACAAGTTCCCAAGTAATATATCACCTAGAAAATGTTTTCATGCCACAAGATAATTCTTTTTTTAAAAAAGGCCCAACAAATCCATCCGTACAATTCACACTGAGATATTTGGATAAACACACACATACAAATTTGGAGAAATATCATGATTTAAATAACCAGCTAATATTTGGGGTCCCAATGTGATTTTTAAAAAATCTCATTCTGACCCAAGGATGAAGGGGTTTGAAAAGCTCTTAACCCTTAAAAAAGAATAATTCAAAAAAATTTTTCCCAAATGACTATGAAAGCAATTAATTTTACAAAAATGTTAGCTCTAACAAAGAATTATGTATCCATGTCTGATTTTGAAGGAAAGGAATGATAAAAACCAACAAGAAATAAGACGTATATTAGCTTGTTTGATATGACTAATTATGTGAAATATTGACATAATGTCATAAAGTTTTTTTGGTAATACCTGAAGCAGGTGAAAAAATGTGTATCCATTATTTTCTCTCCTAAAGTAAAGCCTTCAATTAGTGTATGCAAAAGTCATCAAGGTGATTCAGCAGGCTTAGGGTGAAATGTTATCAAGAAGCTGACCAGTTTGGATGCTAATATAGGCAATGAGGTCTCAGGGGTGTCATCTTGGAGCACACCATCTCACATCCTAATTTCCATATACCACGGGTAGGGGAGACAGTGCTGGCTTCAGCCCTTTGCATTTCATTTCTGGGACTTGAGATTTCACGTCTTCTGTTAGTAATGACTTACAGTGCTGGATTAATTCCACTACTCCCCACTTGCAGGAGAAACCAAGGGGAAAGGTCAAGTGTCTTGTACAAAATAAAGCAGAAATGCAGTGACCTGAAATTCAGATTTTCAGTTGATATCAAAATTTTCCCTAAGGTACATAAAGAGATCGCACTTCACAGTTATTATCTTATTTACCTCGATATTAGTTCTCTAATTCTGCTTAACAAATTAGTCCCAAAAGTTAGTGGCTTAAAACAACAAACATTTATTATCTCACAGTGTCTTTGGGTCAGGAACTCAGAAGAAGCTTAGCTGGGTAGTTCTAGTTTGTCGTTTCTCATGGGGTTGCTATTAAGATATTGGCTAGAGCTACTGTCATCGTAAGGCATGACTTGCTCTGGAAGATCTGCTTTCAAGATGGCTTACTCATTTGGATGGCAAATTGGTGCTGGCTATCGGCATGAGGACTCAGTTCCTTGCCACGATGGACCTCTCCATAACACTGCTTGAGTGTCTCACAGCACGGCACTGGCTTCCCCCGGAGGGAGTGATACAAGAGAGAACAAGGAAAAGACAGGCCTCAAAATGTCTTCTGAGGCTTGATCATACCTTCTATGATCAAGCCTCAGATCAAGCATACACCATAATTATTCTGATGCTCTATGGTTACCAAGTCAGCCCTGTTCAATGTGCAAGGGAACTATTACAGGGCATGAATACTCATCACTGAGGATCATTGGGGACCATCTTGGAGGCTGCCTACCTAACTTTTTTTTAAGAAGCTGTGAGTACACAGTAGAAGCATTAATATTCTGTTTTGAAGACAAGGAAACTTTTTTTTATCCCTAGAGAATGAAAGCTACATTCGCAAGAATGGGGATGTGAACCCAGGTCCTCTGAGGCGGGTTGTGTGTCCACACCTCGCAAAATGGTGGCTGGTAGGTCTCAGTGCAGCACAGATTCACTCCCCTCTGTGGCACTTTCCTAACTTCATAGGAAACTTTTTGATAGAGGTGGATGTATGTAGCTTAGAATGCAAGCTCTGACATACTTTAGAGCTCCCAGTTATTTGGGGGGAGCTCATGTCCATGGCCCCACTTCAATTCCTAAATATTACTAAATAGATAAATAGGTTTTCTCTTTCCTCCTGACCCACAAAGGTATTCCCTTTATTTCCAGTGTATTTTAAGCATTTCAAGTATTGTATTAGCTTTCCTATGAATTCAAAGACGAGAAAGGGATTTCATGTGCGCCTAATCCAACATCCCGACAGGGAGAGCAGTATTTGACCTGACTCGGATTCCTCATTTTCAAAACAGGAACAAAAATTGCCTCTATAAGATTGTCGTGAGGTCACATGGGATGACTCACGCAAGGTGCTTAGCACAGTGCCAGGCACACAGTAAATAAATATTTATCGAGCATTTAGCAAACATTTATAGAGCAAAACATTATGATCGGTATTACTGGACACTTTATTCTCCTTGGGCCTCCGTCTCTTCATCTGAAAAATAAATGAGTTGGATGAGATCAGGGAAGGGGAAAAGGCTCCCAAATACCCAGTCTGTTGTGAGCAAGCAGCATGGGCTGTCTGGAGAAGAATTCTAAGACTAAACCTCTGGTAGCAGGAATGATTCCAGAATGGGTTCGTGCTATCTGTTGAGGTCTGGGAAAAGAAAATGCTGACACTCATGCATTTCTTTGCTATCCGTGGACTAGATAATCAGTTAAGTCTATTGAACTTTGGGAGTATAAGATTCCATATCCCACCAACACCTTCTCATACACAGGAGAAATGTTCTTAAACTGATCTCTGGATTATCTGGAGTTTTTGGTGACCAGCTCGATCATAATCAGTATGCCTTTAAAGGTTTTAACCTCTTTTGTAAATAGCCAGTGGGTTACTTATTTGAATTCACCCAGATATTTTCAAAACAACCAGGAGTATGACCAAATTCAGTCTTTCCTTCAAACTAGTTTTGCGTGTCTCTGTGAGTCGCTACATGACGATATATGTTATTTTAAACTCTCCTTATTTTTAATGATATAAACAATGAAAGCCCAAGTAAGAGAAAGGAGCTAACACATTTATTCCCATTCTGCCATCTGTTTAAAGCTGCTGATGTAATTCCAGTTTGAAATTGCATTAGCGCTTGCCTCCTGGACTTCTTCCTTATTTCCTTTTGTGTTTCAGGCCTTCTGTACTTAAGAGAAAGCACTGCCTCTAGGATGTTGGTCAATTAATGCACAGCTACAGGATAGCTCTGGCCATTTTCAAACTGGTCTCCAATTTGGATTTCCTTCACGATTAGCTAGAATGAGTGTAACTGGAGTGTTATTTGCTTAAATGTATTTGGTATTTAAGGTTTGATTAGTGATGTTTTCAGCAATACCATCAACAATCAGCAGGTTTGTTTACACTGCAGAGAATGGCAGAGATTACGGGTTGTGGTCATGCATACTCAATCATGATATATTGGCTTTTTTTGACTTTTATCTCTTGGATATGCCTCAGAATTCAATTTTAATTTTTTAAAAATGCAGCTGCTTTACACTGGTTTGAATAATACTACGGTAGAGGGTTTTGTTGAATTGTGTGATGTTTCTTGGTGTGTGTGCGTGTGTGTGTGTGTGTGTGTGTGTGTCTTTTATGAGGCTGGGTGTCATTTAAAATTATGTTTTACTGGATAACCAGAGTGTAATTTCTTTGCTTGGATATAAACTGTGTGCGTGGGTCAAGCCCTTTTTCTTTTCACTTTCAAATGAAGGTGAATGCCACCCTAGGGACTTGGCATTGGGTGAGGTGGACAAGGTATGTGAGGGCACAAGGGATAGGGGCAGGAAAACCGGAAACTTGGGCAGCTTCCTTCACTTTTCTGAGCCTTAGTTTCCGCACCTGGGTTTATACTAGAGAATTCTAAAGTCTTTCTCCTCTAAACAACTTCTAAAATAGGCACCTTTCCCTTTTCCTGATATCGCTGTAGTAGCGGGTGCTCCTTTGGGTGCATGAAATTGAATCTCATGTCAAAAATGTCATCAGAATAATAGAAAGTTGGATTGGAAGTGACCTTAAGGGCTCTCCCCAAAGCTCTTTCAGGCTCTCAGTCATAACCACCCTTAAGGGCACAGCCAGCAGAGAGGAGTGTATTCACTAGGTATCAAGGATGGAGCTCAACTTCGGCACGCTTATGTAGAGTGTCACTTCTACTCAGAATCCTGGCTCTGAACCATGGCTCATCACTGTGGCTCAGAACTATCTGTGGATTTCTTTTTTAATATTGGTGTCTGGATCCTACAACCAACATGCCAAATCAGAATTCTGGGGAGTAGGAACCCAGTATTTGTATATTACCAAGCTCCCTGGCTGATTCAGAGCCTCAGTCAAGGTGGAGAAGCTCTGTTCCAGAGAAACATTTCATTGAGATAGAGTCGAGTCAGCAGAAGGAGAGATCTGATTTGGGAATCCAGAGACCAGGGATTAAGCCTGACCCAAGTACCAAAGGAGCACAGAAGGAGGGAGGACTAACACAACCAGGGAAAATCAGGGGAACCTTCACAGAGGAGGTGACATTTGAGTTAAATCTTGAACAATGAGTAGGAATTTTCCTTTTGGAGAAGAAAGAATGGGTTGAGAGAAAGAATGTATTGCTATGTGTCACAGAGTGTGTGCCAAAGCAGGAGCAGTAAAAGGCAAGATTTCTGAGTTTCTATTCATTCCTTCCAGAGACCACGTGAAATGCTAGCACTAGACGGAAGGGCCTCTCCTCCCACGGGGAGGTTCACTGGAGCATACATGGGGAAGGGGAATATCCGGAGTTGGGTGTGTAAAAGTAAGCTGCATCAGCTTACAAAAAGTCATGACTCCCAGGAAATGAATTTGGAATTGATTCTATAGGCCGCTGCTCGCAAGTGTAAGGTCACAGCACACTGGTATGTTACAATCCGCTGTGAGGGGCTGAGTAGTGTGTTAGTGCTGGCTATCAAAGATGCAGTAGAAGAGAGTGGTTGAGAAGGCAGGCTCTGAAACCAGACCGTGGGAGTTCAATCCCAGCTCTGCCACTTACCGACTACAAGCCACCTGCCTGTACGCTGGGCAAATTATTTAAGTATTCAGTGCCTCAGTTTCTTCATTTGTACAGTCTTTTCTCAGTATCCATGGGGGACTTGGTTCCAGGATACCAAAATCCACCGATGCTCAAGTTCCTTATATAAAATGGTGTAGCTGTCAGCCCTCCATATCTGTGGATACAGAACCCACAGACATGGAGGACCAACTGTATAACAGAGACAATAATGTTGCCTACCTCATAAGGTTGTTATGAAGATGAACATGCATCTGTAAAACACTTGAAAGTGTGCCTGGCAGTATAGATATAATTATTATTATTACTAATGCTGTTATTTTTAAAAATTTCTACAGTAGTTTGAAAGTCACACACATGTTCGAGGAGACTCAATTTTATGTACAATTTATACTCATTTGTTTTACTAAATGGCAGAGATCAAGGCAGAGGTGAGCCATCATTCACCAAGCTGCATATAGCCTGGGCTATGCCCAGACCAGTGAGACCTGCAAATGTCCTCCAGTAGGAACCACTGCCACAGGCATGCCACCTGAGTAGGGTTGCCAGGTAAAACACAGGGCACCCAGCTAAATCTGAATCTCAGATAAATAATGAAGAATCTTTTTAGTATCCTAAGGATACCCCAACTATTCCATGGGACATACTTATGCTAAAAAAAAAAAATTATAAGTATGGGAGGAGGGTCCACGTGACTCTAGTCACACTTTAGGAGCCAGAGCCCCTTCCAGAGAGGCTGGATCTCCATGGCCTCTCCGAAAAGGGATCCCCCACAAGTAGGGAGGGAACGTCATCCCTGAGAAATCTTCAGGGAAGCTGGTGTTAGGCCCTGAAGGCTGGAAAGGATTTTGATAGGTGGGGAAACAGCAATCAGTGTTGCAGCCTGGAGCCTAATGTGCTCTAAGGCACAGAGGCATGGAAGTGTGTGCCATGTCTGAAACCACTGAGAAGACAATGACAGCAGGGGCATAGGGATGTGTGTGTGTGTGTGTGTGTGTGTGTGTGTGTGTCTGCATGGGGTGGTGCTCAGGAGGACATATGGTCCGGGAAGTGTTTGGGGGCCAGGAGTTCAGGAGTTTAAGAAATTAGATTGAATGAGTTACTACCCAGTTCCTGAATTAGTCATTTTGCTTCCTTTCTTAATGGATTTCATTACAGACATTCCAGTTTCCCTAAGCATTGCCATTTTTTTCTTATTATGATTAGTTTGTTTGTTTGTTTATTTGTTTTACAATTCTTCTGTGTTCAGTTAGTGAAAGGTTGTAAGATGGATAGGAACAGCAAGGCTCAATGATTATTTAACAAGTAATAAACTGACTGCAGTCAAACATGCTTGTCATGGAAGCGTTATTCTGTTATCTGAAGCAAACATGGCAGAGCTCGTTTATTTAATTAGAAGCTGTTTTTACTGGAATCCTTCCAGGAGGACAGTGGGTGTATTCTATGGCTTTTTCTGGGCTCTTCAGATTTCAGAGGTCTCACAGATAGAAATTAAATAAAAGGGGACAGTTAAAATAAAACCCTGTGAACTGTTATTTCTCCAAGAGTGACTGTTGACTGCTTCCTTCCTCTTCAGCTGTTCAGGGATGGAGACCTTTATCCTCAGAACTAGGCAGATAAAAATTACATAAAAATGTACTGAGTTCTTTTGGTGTTTTTCCCAGATTTAGAAGACACACATCTTGCCATTTCTTGATTAATTACTACATGGAAGTTGTTGAGAGGCAAGCTTGGCTCAACATAATGAAGGACTCGCATATGATTGTGGAAACACTGCCAGGCTGGTTGAGGAGGATTATGGGTTCTAGTCTTAAGAGCAGCAATAATTCTTTGTGAGATCCTGGGCAAGTTGTTTCCCTTCTTGGGGCTTCAATGTCCTCGTCTGGGGAATGAGAAGTGGATCTTAATATTTCCTTTTAGCAGCCCCATTCTGAAGTGTTGGGACACGCTGGCAAGAAGACTGTCCACAGAGGAGTAGCCAGGCAAGCCAGAGCAGCAAGGAAAGGCCTGCTGAAGGAAGGAGCTCTG
Source organism: Balaenoptera ricei (assembly GCF_028023285.1). Lineage (NCBI taxonomy): Eukaryota > Metazoa > Chordata > Mammalia > Artiodactyla > Balaenopteridae > Balaenoptera > Balaenoptera ricei. Next base: position 90,457,658 of record NC_082644.1, on the reverse strand, counting down.
CATGGAGCCTTAAAAGGAGGACAAGGGAGGGACAGGGGAGAACTTTACAAATTTATTCTAAACAGATAATCATAGATGCCTACAAAGCCTTATGTTGACAAAGGAGATAATGCAAGGAGGTTCTTTGGATATTACTATTTCAAGAGAATTGAGTTCATGAGTGTGAAGATGTGAAGTGCTTGGCGTAATAGACCTTCTTGTTTCTAGGAACAGTAGAGTAGGTTATTTAGACCAATCCTCCCACTGAAAGCAACTAAAAATGTACATTTTAAAGAAAACTTCTTAAAAGCATCAAAGAGATGGCAAGAAAATAAAGAATTACTGGATTAAAAATAAACGGAAAATGAAAACCTAGTAAGATAAGCAAGCACTGTAACTGCTTTTGATCTGAACACACTACTCCCTCAAAATTAAAGCTTTGTTCTGGCAGTCTCAAGAGGTGAGAGGGACAGAAAGCAAAGCACAGACCACACACGGTGAGGCATCTCCTAGGAGACCCTTCCCACAATAAGCTGGGACCAGAAGGGACACAGTTCCAAGAATTACACCCTGGTTCTAAACCTTTGGGTCCTGTTCCAGTCCCTTGCTTCTCAAAGTGTGGTCCATGGATCCAGGATATCAGTGGCACCAGGGAGCTTATTAAAAATATGGATTCCTGAGTCTCACCCCAGACTGACTGTTTATTCAGTATATATACTTTAATAAGACTCTTGTTAGAAGCAAACATGAATCCTCTCAGGAGAAATGTACTTTCATTCTAGGCCTCAAACTATTCCTGACAATAGCTTTTCTAATACAATTTTCAGTAAATAGTCCAAGATAAGAAGTCACAAAAGGAAATTCACCTCCACAAGAGAGAACCAGCAGAAACAACAGACAATAGAAACAGAACTACAGAGACTTTACATGGTGGAATTATTAGATGTAGTCTATAAAACAATAATTTATATTCATAACAGCTATGTGTGAAAGGGATCATAAAAAATTTGAAAAACAAGCTTGAAAGTGTCTGCAGTGAATAGAAAATATGAACTATAAAAAGTTCATGACAGATTTGAAAAAGGACCTTAGAAATTCTAGACATAAGTTTTTATCATGATTTCTGGAGCTCATCCATTTGTGGAGGACTGGCTTGGGGCAGTAAGCTACCTGTCACTGGAAGTGTGTGAACAGGCTAGACAACTGGCTATCTCTCCACTGAAAAGGGGAGAGTAGTATTGACTAAGCATTAGCCAGGTCATCCTCAAGTCTCTTTCAGGTGCAGATACTATAAGATATTTTTCTAAGATGGGACATCCTCCAATTGGCCAGGGCCCTTGGAATCCCTTCTAACTTGACTTTTCCTTGTGTGGGATTGAGAATCCTCCCCAAGGTTGCTAGATCACCCACTGCCTTGGGGTAAATAACACCACAACTGTGTGATACTTGTAGAGAGGTAGGGATCATCAGTAGAAACTCCAGATGAAACAGAGGGAGCCTATCTAGGGGACACATCAGGGGCCATGGACCCAGGAGAAGTTTATGGACTGTGATCCGGACTGATTATTTGCACATTTCTGCATGAAGCTTCACAAGCCCTCCCCACTTTCAAACATTCTCAGAACTTCATAATCTTCAAAAATAAAAGGAGGGACTTCCCTGGTGGTGCAGTGGTTAAGAATCCGCCTGCCAATACAAGGGACACGGGTTCGATCCCTGGTCCGGGAAGATACCACATGCCGCGGAGCAACAAGGCCCTTGTACCACAGCTAATGAGCCTGCGCTCTAGAGCCCATGAGCCACAACTACTGAGCCCACGAGCCACAACTACTGAGCCCACGTGCCACAACTACTGAAGCCCGCACACCTAGAGCCCATGCTTCACAACAAGAGAAGCCACCGCAATGAGAAGCCCGTGCACCGCAACGTAGAGTAGCCCCCGCTCGCTGCAACTAAAGAAAGCCCATGCACAGCAATGAAGACCCAATGCAGCCAAAAATAAATAAATAAATAAATTTTCAAAAAAGGAGAAAACACTAGGGTCCTTCTCTTGATCCTCTTCCCTTCTTGGTTCTGTTTATCCTCTCTCCTTGTTCTACTCTATCAAACTCTTCAAAGGTAGGTCTGTGGCCATATTTTCTGTCCACTCTCACATTTTATGACTCCTTCACCCTAATTTTTCTGCATGCCATGAGCTTATTCAAGTTTGTTTTTCCTTTGGTTCATCCTCCCCAACTTCTCTGATCATCTCCTTCTTGGGGCTCTCTCTTTGGAAATCACAGTTACCATTTGAGGGGCACCTAAACCACTTTCTACATCATTTAATCCCCACACTAATCATGCAAGATAAGATACGCATTTTTGTTATTCCTATTTTATAATAATATGTATTCATTATAGAAAAATTAGAGATTATCTGTAAACAAAAAGCAAATTGAAAGCTCCTCTAATTTTACTATCCAGAGATAACTTTACCACTGTTAATATTTGGTATATTTTATCCAGACTTTTTTTCCATAATTTTTTTGGAAAAAATGAGATTTTGTATGCTGAGCATATGTTTTTATAACCTATTTTTATTTACTAACAAGAGATAGTGAACCTCTTTCCATATTTGTAAATACATACCTACAACATAATTTTTAATGTTTGCATAGTATGGATGTATGATAACTTACTTAGCAAACCTTCAATCATTGGGCATTTGAATTAATTCCAATCTTCACTATTAAAATAGCATCTTATAGTTATATCTTTGTACGTATCCTTAATTATTTCTCCAAGATAGAATCCTTGATGTGGAAATGGATTCATGCTTCTGATTTTGACAAATTTCCCCTGCAGAAAGTTTATACTAATTTAGACTGTCAACAGCAATGTGTGAAGGTGAGCATTTTCCTGCACCCTAACTAACATTTAGGTATTATTGTTTTATTGTCTTGATTAATTTCACAAGCAGCCTTTTATTGCTGTTTTAATTTGATTATAAATAAGATAGAATACAGCCGTCCCTTGCTATCCATGGGCGATTGGTTCCAGGACCCCCAAGGATACCAAAATCTGCAGATACTCAAGTCCCTCACATAAGATGGCATAGTACAGTATTTTCCCTTATGTTTCTTTACCATTTAGTTTTTTTCCTTTGTGAATTAAACTGTTAGTTGTTAGTATTGTGTATATATTAACACACTGGCATGTAGAAATGAATGTTAGCATCATCATTATTATAGGTAGCAGCCACAGTATATTGCAAATAGTTTCCCCCAATTTGTCATCTTCTTTTATTCTAATTCAATTTCATTTTATAATTTAGGCCATACAGAGGTTTAAATTTTTTTTTTTAATTTGTACTTGATTGTTTTTTTATTCCTTGTTTGTTTTGTTTTGGGGTTTTTTTTTTGTTTTTTTTTTTAATTTTTTTTATCATTATTTATTTTACTTATTTATTTTTGGCTGTGTTGGGTCTTCACTGCTGCGTGCGGGCTTTCTGTAGCTGCGGAGAGCGGGGGCTACTCTTAATTGCGGTGTGCCGGCTTCTCATTGCGGTGGCTTCTCTTGTTGCAGAGCATGGGCTCTAGGCGCCGGCCTTCAGGAGTTGTGGTTCACGGGCTCTGGAGCGCAGGCTCAGTAGTTGTGGCGCACAGGCTTAGTTGCTCCGCGGCATGAGGGATCCTCCCGGACCAGGGCTCGAACCTGTGTCCCCTGCATTGGCAAGCGGACTCTTAACCACTGCGCCACCAGGGGAGCCCCCAGGTTTAAATTTTTGATGTGAACAAACTTATGAACCTCCATCTTTATAGTTTCTGCCTATGGTTGCCTGCTTAGAAAGAACTCTCCCACTCTAAGATTATATAAATGTTCACCTTAGAGTATTTTTATGGCTTCATATGTTACATTTAGATCATTAACACGTCTGGAATTTATTTTCATTTAAGGATGGGATAGAGATCAGTGGCTTTTCACAAAAGGCCAAACGGTTTTCCTACTCAACATTTTAAGTGTTTTTCAAATGGAACAGAGCAGAGACATTTTTGAATCAAGACCTGTGAATGGCTATATCTCTGAGTGGAAAGGAATTAATTACTGCATGTCAGAAATCAGCATGGGGCCAGAGCTATTAAACATACTAATGGCTTGGATGGAAGGAGAGCTGCAAAGCAGGCTGTGAGCCTCTCCCTGTCCAATGGTGATTTAAGTGGGTTACTTACAGCCCAAGATGACAGAGTGAAGAAAGCCAGACGGCCTTCGGTGTCGGGGAAGGGAGCAGCCATGGTGTCAACAGACAGAACTGGGTCTGGTTGTAATCTGCCTGCAAAGCTCACCCGACTCCTTGGCCCTCGTCTTGAAGACTGGAAATGGAGCAGAAGGCCTGAGAAAGGCCTTCCAAAGCAGCATCCCTTCGTGGCCAGGCCTGGAAAGACCACACCTAAAGGTTTTTCCAGCTAATACCTCAGCAGCCGCCTGTGCTCACGATTCCTCTCCAGCACGGCCATGCTCTCTGGTTTCGTTCCACGAACTTCTGGCTTCTAGCTCTCCTCTCCCACATCCCCCACTGCATTGTTTTCTTCAAAGCACATGTTTCATAATAAGGTCATTTTTCTCTAGACTGTTTTTTAATGCTGTACGGCAGTCCCATCATTGCATGAGTTTTTCACCTTTAAACTGCTTTCATAATGCTATACTTTCTGAAAGTGGACCTTGGTTATTCTATGGGCAAGTAACATAACGATACTAGTTGACAATTACACCTTGCTCCCACGTGTTTTAAGGCACACCTCAGAGTAATCCTGACAGATAGGTGGGCAAGATTGGGTGGACAAAGCCCAAATTTGAGAAGGGATTTTTCTGAGGGACACAGTGAATCTGGAGCAGATCTGGCACTCCACACTAGGGATATGGGCCCAGCTTCAGAATTCCACCTACTCAGCTTGATGGCTCTTGGGAGTCCTGTGATTCAGCAGAACTCTGATAAGCCCTGTTGCAGCCCTGTGCTAGGGTACCAAGATAACAGATTCATACCCAGTCTCTCAGCAGTTTCACTCCAGGAGTGATTTTTGTGTATTTCCTGTGTACAAAATGAGAGATGGACAAAGAGAGAGTGTTAACCACAGTCAGGCTGTTTGTCAGGGAAGCCTTCACAGAATACTGTGTTTGGGCAGTTGGGTGGTGGCATGTTGGACTATATGAGCTTCGGGGTCTTTAAAGGAGATCTGTTGTCCTGGCACCCATTCCACACCCCCGCAAAGCTTTCCCCTCTTCTACTCTAGTCCGTGCAATTTTATCCTCTGACCACAGGTCTAGGTTCAGGTCAGGACCCACACTATTCCAGTGACACTCAGCCCTGGAGTTTTTGTTATAATCCTATTGGAGGAAAAGATGCTGGTCTTTCCTTAGGGGTAGCTGAGAGGCTGATGACCATCTTACCTCTGTGAGGGGAGAACCTGCCTGAGGGGAGCCCACAAAGGAGAACAGAGCTGAGAGAGGGAGAGGGTAAGACTGAGTCTTCAGGACAGTGTCTGGGCTCTGAATCCAGTCACCCCTGAAAGCAAATACCTTGAATTTTACCGTCATGTGAGACTAGCGATTCCTTTTCTTATGTGTGTATACCAGTTTGAGTTGGGCTTCTGTCAGTTGCAGCCCAAAGATCTTTGACTAATACAGAGTCTTGTCCAAATCCAAGGCTGTGAGTCTTTAGCAGACTTGGCGTGGGGTGGGGGGCAGAAATGGTGTCCGCACTGCCTCAGCATCTAGCTCCTCTGCCTTGCAGGTCCTGCTGCTCAGCATTCATGAAATGATTGGGTCCAGGGTTGTCCTGCTTTCAAAGCTGTTGATTTTTGCTCCTTGGTGGTGCGAGGTTCCAGACCAGGGCAGGACGTTCAGGTCAACTACTGAAGGATTTGCTTTCGAGTGAGCAATCCAGCTGTAGGAATCCTATATGAAGGTCACAGATGATGGCTAGGGAAACTCTCTTGTAGATCTTTCTAGAACAGTACCCCCTCCTTCTTCTGGAAAATAACCCCTTCCCCCACCCTAGCCATGTGGTTTGAATGGGGACTGCCAGCATCTTAGTGACACAGCCATGTGACCAAAGCGATTGGCCTGGAGTGGGCACCTGCCCAAGGATGGGGGAGAAAGAAGTCGCAGATCTTCTCCAACACTGGAGATGTCTAGAGTCTACAGTGACCAGGTCCCTTGTACTGGGGAAGAAACAGCCTGAGAAGGGAGAGAATGAAGTGGCAACACAGAACTTGGCATGAGGGAAAGGGGGCGTGCTGATGGGTGAGGTGAGATTAGGCAGTCTTCTACTCCCACATACCATTTGTCTTTGAGATCCCACTTTATTCCCTATGCGCCTCTTGATTAAATGAGCCTTCTAGTAAATCCCCCTGCAAATAACCAAACCTATTTAGCTGAATTAGGTGTCTGTCATTTGCAACCCATAGGGCCTTATACAACTGCTCAATTCCCCAAGGCCTTCCAGGCTACACTTAGCTAACTAGCCACCCATTAGATCAGTGGTTCACAGCCCAGGCTCACATTAGAATTACCTCAGGGGCTTTTAAAACACAATGGGACCCCTGCCCAACTCTAGAAACTGTTAACTGAATCTAGAGAACTGGCCCAAGCAACAGGTATGTTTTTAATCTCCCCAGGTGATTTTAACATGTATCTTGGCTTGCAAACCACTGTAGAGATGACCAATTCACTCTACTTGCCTACGGAGTGGGACATGTTGCAATAAGGTTGTGGTCCTTATTCGGTGGTCTTGGCATCTGAAGGGCTTGGTCCCAGCCCCATCTTAGTCACTAATTCTGTGAGTGTAGGCAAATCTGTTGACCGAGCTTCAGGGTCCCCACTTGTTAGATGGAACTAATAGCTACTGCTCTGACCTCCTCACAGAGGTCTCATAGGGACCAGATGTGCAGGAACCTAGAACTCTTGGAATTCAAAACCTCCTGGAGCGGAGACTGTACGTCCACTCCACACACTCCTCACACAGTGGAAGGGGATGCTGTGGCGTCTTCTTAGCTTTACTGGAGTCAGGACTGAAGCCTCAGGAGGGACAGAGGGCAACTCCACCTCAGCAGAGGAACACAACATAAATGGGTCTCTAACCTACAGTTTACACAGTGTCTGTGTCCCCATTTCCTGCCTCACCCCCTGCCTACCCCACCCCCACTCTGCCTCACCACCCGTCCCCCGCCCATCAAAGTTCCTGTAGGAACACCTCAAAGATTCCTTGTCAACAGCCAGCCACCCATCAAGGCTACTTAATGATCAAATCAGCTTTTCTAGGCCTTTTCCTAAAGGATTTTTATCTCTGTCCTTGTTCTCCCCTGGATTTTTTTTCCACCACTCTTTGGCTTAATAAATGCCTTTCCAGAAGGCTTCAACCCGGCTGGAAGTACACTTGAACAGCAATTCTAAGTCCTTATTAGCTCTATAGTGATCAGGTGAAGGAATAATTGATCTCAATCAGGAACACCTGGTTTCATAATTGCACAAATGATTATAATTCAATAATAAAAGTCAATTTAACTAACTTAATTCAGATTGCTTTAACCTCTCGCAGACAGTTAAGAAGTAAAGAAGCAAACATAGGAAAAAAGGAAAAAGAAAAGAAAGAAGAAAAACAAAGCTCTGTCTAAACTGCCTGACCCAGTAGGGCCCAAATGTAACTGATTCATTTTCCCCTACCACAGTATACATTATCGCTTCCAGGCCTTTGTTCACTATATTCTTTCTTTGTAGAATATCCTTTCCCCATTTCCATACTTCCAAACTCTATGCATTTTTTCCAGATCAAACTCAAATAACACCTCCTTTAGCTCTATAAGGTTTTATAAAGTTTTGGGGTCTCAGAGTTGGGAAGATATCCAGTTCCCCTGTGGGCCTTGAGCAAGATAGTGGCCAAGGGAAGGAAAGTAATATTTATTGAGCAGCTTTTGCAAGTCACTCTGGTATTTCATGTAGTGCTCATAGAGCTTAACAATTTGCTCAAATTCAAGTAGCTGGAGAGCAAGCAGAGACAGAATCTGAACTCAGATCTCCCTGATTTCAGATCCAGGTCAGGGCTAATGGCCACCAAGACTTGGTCATTCATGTCACCAGAACTTCACTTATATCCCCAAGCTGCTGAGGCCTGCGAATATTTGAGCTCTAAGACACCCTCAGGAACATGAAAAAAACCCTCACACTTCAAAGAATGCTGCACCTTGGGCGATCATTGACAATATGAAATAAGTTGAAAGTGTCCAATTTTAAAAGGAAGGAATAGGTCACCTTTACAATGTAAAAAAAAAAAAAAAAAAAGTCAATGGATGGATTCATTATGAGGTTAGTTGATCATGGAGCCATGTTTAGCCCTCAGCCATGCACGGTGCCCCCTCGGTCAAAGCTCGGTCAAACCTCTCAAACAGGCAGAAACAGGGACCCAGGAAACAGGCGCTCCCATCTGGTCTCTGCATTGCCAAGAAGAGGTCCAGCCGCTCATGGCAACCTCCCCTCGGGGCTGGAAGAGCTGAGGCTGGGCCAGGGCAACCTCCCCATGACGGCAGAGAGCAAACAAAAGCAGCCAGGATGCTGAAGGGGCGCAGGGCTCAGCTCCCGCTGCCACTGGCTGACCCTCCTCCTGCACTGGGACTCAGGGCAGAGACCTAGCACGTAGGCTGGGAGAGAATCTCTATGTTCCTAGGAACCTTGGCTTGGTGGGAGGGGGGGGAGGTCGGTCGTCAAAACCTCCAGCCATGAAGACCCTAAGGGATTATCTAGTCCAACCCCCTCATTTTCCAGATCGAGTTGCTGGGGCCCAGAGAGGGGAAGGAATTTGTTCAGTGTCACTGGGAATGTCAATGACACAGGCTCCCCGTGCGGGGTTCAGCGTAGGACACTGAACCCTGACAAGCGACCCTGGGTTTCCATTGGGTTCATCGGAAAAATCAGAATAATCACATCACTCAGTATTTTCCAGCCACTGGAAAAGTCTACCTTTGTTAAATCCACAAAGCATAAACATTTGCTAATCAAACTATTTACCCAAGTGATACTCAAAGCAATATTAAGGGAAATAAAATGTGTACATGCTACTGACTACCTATGCAGGATTTATATCACATTCTTTTTTTTTTAACATCTTTATTGGAGTATAATTGCTTTACAATGGTGTGTTAGTTTCTGCTTTATAACAAAGTGAATCAGCTATACATATACGTATATCCCCACATCTCCTCCCTCTTGCGTCTCCCTCCCACCCTCCCTATCCCACCCCTCTAGATGGTCACAAAGAACCGAACTGATCTCCCTGTGCTATGCTCTCCCTGTGCTATGTGGCTGCTTCCCACTAGCTATCTATTTTACATTTGGTAGTATTTATAAGTCCATGCCACTCTTTCACTTGGTCCCAGCTTCCCTTCCCCCTCCCCGTGTCCTCAAGTCCATTCTCTTCGTCTGCATCTTTATTCCTGTCCTGCCCCTAGGTTCTTCAGAACACTTTTTTTTTTTTTTAGATTCCATATATATGTGTTAGCATACAGTATTTGTTTTTCTCTTTCTGACTTAGTTCACTCTGTATGACAGACTCCAAGTCCATCCACCTCACTACAAATAACTTAATTTTGTTTCTTTTTATGGCTGAGTAATATTCCATTGTATATATGTGCCACATCTTCTTTATCCATTCATCTGTTGATGGACACTTAGGTTGCTTCTATGCCCTGGCTATTGTAAATAGAACTGCAATGAACATTGTGGTACATGACTCTTTTTGAATTATGGTTTTCTCAGGGTATATGCCCAGTAGTGGGATTGCTGGGTCGTATGGTAGTTCTATTTTTAGTTTTTTAAGGAACCTCCATACTGTTCTCCATAGCGGCTATATCGGTTTACATTCCCACCAACAGTGCAAGAGGGTTCCCTTTTCTCCACACGCTCTCCAGCATTTATTGTTTGTATAAATGACCATCATTTTTTGATGATGGTCATTCTGACCGATGTGAGGTGATACCTCATTGTAGTTTTGATTTGCATTTCTCTAATGATTAGTGATGCTGAGCATTCTTTCATGTGTTTGTTGGCAATCTGTATATCTTCTTTGGAGAAATGTCTATTTAGGTCTTCTGCCCATTTTTGGATTGGGTTGTTTGTTCTTTTGATATTGAGTTGCATGAGCTGCTTGTAAATTTTGGAGGTTAATCCTTTGTCAGTTGCTTCATTTGCAAATATTTTCTGCCATTCTGAGGGTTGTCTTTTCATCTTGTTTATGGTTTCCTTTGCTGTGCAAAAGCTTTTAAGTTTCATTAGGTCCCATTTGTTTATTTTTGTTTTTATTTCCATTTCTCTAGGTGGTGGGTCAAAAAGGATCTTGCTGTGATGTATGTCATAGAGTGTTCTGCCTATGTTTTCCTCTAAGAATTTTATAGTGTCTGGCCTTACATTTAGGTCTTTAATCCATTTTGAGTTTATTTTTGTGTATGGTGTCAGGGAGTGTTCTAATTTCATTCTTTTCCATGTAGCTGTCCAGTTTTCCCAGCACCACTTATTGAAGAGGCTGTCTTTTCTCCATTGTATATTCTTGCCTCCTTTATCAAAGGTAAGGTGACCATATGTGCATGGGTTTATCTCTGGGCTTCCTATCCTGTTTCATTGATCTATATTTCTGTTTTTGTGCCGGTATCATACTGTCTTGATTACTGTAGCTTTGTAGTATAGTTTGAAGTCAGGGAGCCTGATTCCTCCAGCTCCGTTTTTTCTTTCTCAAGATTGCTTTGGCCATTCAGGGTCTTTTGTGTTTCCACACAAATTGTATCACATTCTCTTAAATGAGCATGAAATCAATGGCAGTTCTTGCTGGCTGGGATTTGAACAGCAGGAAATTAGCAGGAGCCTTTAGAAGGATTCGACAGGCAGCAGGAAAGGCTCAGAATCAGGAGCCAGGAGATCCACCTCCTCCCTCAGCTCTGCCTCTCAAGGGCCCATTGACTTGGGCAAGTCCTCTAACCTCTCTCAACCTCAGTTTCTTCATCCCCAAATTGGGAATGCTACTCCCTGTCCAGCCCAACTGCCGCTCCTCACAACTGGAGTTGTTGCAAGGGTAATGTGAGGTGGCCCTGTATGCATCTGATGCAAATTATAGTATTTTCTAGCCACCTTCAGTCTGAGCTGGTGATCAACTACAGAAAGGAGAGTAGCTGAGCAGAGCAAGTCAGAAGGGGGGTGGGTAAGGGGACTGAAGACCAAGTTCTTGTTGGCACAGTTGCACTCCATCTGCAACTGGGCAGATGGAACTGAGGGCTCTGACTCTTCCTAACTCTGTGGCCTTGGGCAAGTCATGTGAGTTCTCTGAGCATGTAAAATAAGCCTGTATTAACTCATTTAAGCCTCACAACAACCCTGAGTCAGGTGTTATTACGATCCTCATTTTACTGATGAGGACATGCAGGCAAAGAGGGGTTAGATAACTTGCTCAAGGTCACACAGCTACTAAGTGATAGAATGAGGCTTTGAATTTGGGCATTCTGGCTCCAGAATCTCTATACTTAACCTCTACATCGAGTGTATTAGTTTCCTATGGCTGCTGTAACAAATTACCACAAACTTAGTGGCTTAAAACAATACAGATTTATTACAATTCTAGAGGTCAGAAGTTCTAGATTCAACCTGTTGACAGGGCTGCTTTCCTTCTGGAGGCTTTAAGGGAAAAGCTTTTTCCTTGCCTTTTCCAGCTTCTAAAGGCCACCTGCAATTCCTTGGTTCATGGTTCCTTCCTCATATCACTCCAACATCTGCTTCCATTGTCACATTTCCTTCTCTCTACTCTGACTTCCTCTTATAAGGACCCAGATGATAGTCCAGGATAATCTTCTCACCTCAAGGTCCTTAATCATATCTACAAAGTCTCTCTTTCCATATAAGGTAACATATTCACAGGTTACAGGGATTAGGATATGGACATCTTTGGGGGGCCACTATCCCATCTACCACACAGGGCCTCTTGAACAAATAAGAAAATGTTTGTAAAGTGCTTAGCCCAGAGCTGGGACATAGTAGGTCTGGATGCTGGTGATATTGAACATGTGATTAACTGGCAAAGACTGGCTGCCCAGTGTCACAGCTGTCAGGAACCAGTCTCTACTGACGTGCAAGGAGCTTCACATACATTGGGTCAGACAATCGCTCTCACTTCGTTTAGGTTGCCCCAGCAGCAGACCCTGAGAAAAGGATTCCAGTGCAAGGCATTTATTTGGGAGGTAATCCCAAGAAACAGGGAAAGTAAGACAGGCAAGGAAAGGAAAGCAATAAAGGGTATTATCAAGTTACTTACCACTGTGGACACCTGGAGCTCGGTCTTGCTGGCACTGTGGGTGACAATGCAGAGCCTCGCCTCACAGTTCTCCTGCCCAACAGGTGACAGAGTTGGGGTGCGGGTACACCGGCTCCCTACAGTCTTCGCTGAGGGTTAGTCTGGGGAGTGGGGGACAGTGGAATTAATTCATTCATCTTCACACATGCATAGGGGGCAGGCTCTAGTGCCCTGAGAAAGCCCGCATGCAATGATCTGCAGGTGCTGGCAAGTAGAACTTAGGCTGTGGATGTGAAGGGCTGAGCCAGGGTGTCAGCAGTATCTGCTCCCCAACCTTGAGCCCACAGTCTACTTCCTGTGGATGCTGGAGTAGCTGCAGTCGAGAAATCTCCCCAAACCCAGATAATGCAGAAAGGTTAGGAAATCAAGGAGCCAGCATCTGACCAAAGTGAAGGTAAGAGGACTGCCTGGCACTGACAGCTAGAAACTGAGGCTGGTGGAAGACATGATCTGAAAGTTACTCGCCAGGGCTCTCGGCCCTTAGGACAGACAGGCTGTGTGCAGGGCAGCCTTGGGGGGATGGTGGCCATACAGCTGATCCCCAACACCCCTCATATTGTCACTTTCCTCGGAAGCTTTTATATACCTCTTATTTCGACTACCATGTGGGGTTATTGTCAGCCTTTTGAGTAGCTGCTGTTATTTTATTAAGGAATTCTTTCCCCTCCTAATTGTTGCTTGGAAAGCTTCCTGGCTGTCTTTGGTGTATTTTGTATCGCATCTAGGCCCTTTCTCCCAGCAAGATGGAACAAGTCTCCTATAACTTGCCAGCTGCGTATCCTCTCCTCCCTTTCCTTCCTTAACCCAGTGCAATCTGGCTTTTACCCACCTCTCCATGGAAACAACGCTCCCAAAGGTCACCAAGGGATTCTGAATTTCCAAAATTAATGACATATCTCACTTACCCAAGCTGAAGTCAGCTTTTGATATTGTCACATGTCTTCTCTCTCCCTTCCTCCCTCCTCCTCTCCCTCCCTCTCTTCACTGGTTTGCCCGCTGCCTGGCTGCTTCTCAGTCTCCTTCTCTGAGTCCTCTTCCTCTGGCTGCTTCTTGTGTTGGTTCCCCTTAGGTTCATCACTGGCTCTCCTCTCTTCTCGCAGTCCTCACTCTCCTTCATTGAGCTCACCAGATCCACGGATTCAACGACCACCTGCTCACCTGCAATGCCCACATCTCTAGCTGTCCCCCAAGCCACTCTCCTGACCCCTAGATCCAGATGGTCCTCCCCTCCCCCATGGGTCAGTTTCACATAAACATCACACTCAACAGGCCCCAATCTGATCTCATCTTCCCCAAAACCTGGGTCCTCCTCCAGTGTGTCCCATCTAGGTGAATGATACCTCCCAGCCCACATCATTGCACAAGACACCTGCCACATCTAGTTACTCACCAGGTCCTATCTCTGTTATTTTCTCATAACCAGCTCCTACATTCTCACCCAGCTGTCTTATTCATGGTTCAGGTCATTATCACTGGGCCATGGCAGGAACTTCCCACTGTGTTCTCCTGTAGCTGAAATCAACCAGGACAATCCAATCCCACAATCCTGCCATTTTACGGAGCAGGAAATTGGGCTGCAGAGAGTGAGTTACAGGCCTAGCACCCAGGCCTCCTGGCTGGAGGCATAATGGACGTCAAAGCCAGAGAGGCCTGCACTCAAAGCCTCACTTCTCTCCTTGCTAACAGGTATTACTTTCCACTTGCTGCTGTAACAAATTACCACCAACTGAATGACTTAAAACAACACAGATTTATTATTTTACAGTTCTGGGGGTCGGAAGTCCAAGATGGGCCTTATGGGACTAAAATCAAGCTATCAGCAGGACTGTGTCCCTCTGGAGACTCTAGGGGAGAAGCTGTTCCTTACCTTTGCCAGCTTCTCAAGGCTGCCTGCATTCCTTGTCTCATGGCCTCCTTCCAGCAATGGTATCACTCTGACATCTGCTTCCATGGTCACATCTCCTTCTCTGACTCAGACCCTTCTGTCTCCCTCTTAAAGGACTCTTGTGATTACATTGGGCCCTTCCAGATAATCCAGGATGACTTCCCCATCTCAAGGTCCTTATCTTAAGGTCCATCTGCAAAGTGCCTTTTGCCATGTAAAGTAACTTATTCACAGGTTTTGGGGATTAGGATGTGGATAATTTGAGGGATTATTATTCAGCCTACCATACTAACTATGACACCCACCCCCCAAAGTAACTTAATCTCTCTGAGATTTTGGTTCCTCATCTGTAGAATGGAAGTGGTATTTCCCACCCCACAGGGATATAGTAGGTAGCAAACGAGAAAATGTATCTAAAGCACACACACAAAAAAATGTAGGTGTTCAACAAATATCTACCATGAGAAACCTTGGTATTATGGCAGGTTGGGATGGACCAAGGCATCTAGGAGATGTTCCTGAAAGCCCTCCACCACTTCCTCAAGACTGCTGGAGGTAGACTCTTCCATGTGGCCCTGCTTCTCCCTCCTGGTCCTCATCAGTGCTGGCTGGGCCTGGGGCAGGACCCGCCATCCTCCCTCTGAACTCCAAGTTTCAGGCATCTTCTCTGGAACTTGAACTGTTCATTTGTCATAGGCAAGCAATGCCATGCTGGCCGGAATCCACTGGGACCACTCTGTACCCCAGCCCTGGGCTCAGATGCTGACTTGGGGCAGAGGTAGAGGAAGAATAGGAACGATATTTTTAAAATGTATTTCAATTCTTATTTTGAAAATACTAAGAGAATCTACTACTGCAAAAATATCTATCGTGTTGCTGTTATTTTATAATATGGTAATCCCTCAGGAGCAGGGTCACATCTGTGGTATAGTGGGAAAAACAGAATTCAATGCTAATTCTGTCTTTTACAGGCTAAAGTGGACACAACCCGTGTAGTTATATACCTCCAACGAAGTTGACCCCTTCCAGTTCCCAGGCCAGGCCCAAGTAGTCTGAGCATAACCACTTTTCTCATCCAAATAAGTGGTTCAGAAATGACTCGTGAGATGGAAGGCATCACTGGGGGCAGGAGTAGGGAGCTTGCGCCTAATGAAGTTTTCCAACTATCCAGAAAGACCGAAGAAGCTATGTTCTCTCTCTTCTCCTGCTACTATCATGTCTGGATGACAAGTCTGGTACTCCTGTGGCTGTCTTGTTACCAGCTGTCTTGTTGCCAGCCTGAGGACAAAGCCAACCCAAGTATAGCAGAGATGTAGAGAGAGTGCAGGTCCTTAATGATATATTTGAGCTGCTGTTACAACCAAACTTGAAGCCTGCTTTACCCTAGACTTATGATCATATTAGAGAATAAATCCCTTTTCTTGTTTAAGCCAGTTTTCCAGTATTTGCCACCCAAAACACCTGAAGTGATATATTAGCTGTGTGACCTTGAATAAGCCACCTAACCTCGCTGAGCTTTATAATAATCCACCCCTGCATAGTCTCGATGAGGATCAAGTGAGAACGTACATATGAAAGCACTTTTCAAACTAATTATAGGGTGCTGGACAACTTAGGCTATTATTATTATTATTTTAAGCTTTGGTAAATGTGCATTGGCCAAACTGGGCCTGTTTAACAAAACTCTTTGCATAATTGATTTATTCAAATCTCAGCTCTACTTTGACCAAGTAGATCCAAGTTCATTTTTTTAGAGCCATGGTAACGTCAGAAACATGTACAGGTACTCTTCCCTCCCTCTGTCTTGTTGAAGTTCAAATGGATCCCCTACAAGGAAACAGAAATGGCCCAAAGTTTGTGTAGGGAGAAAAGCGCCGAGGAAAGGAGAAACAAAGTTTTCCCAATCTCCCCTCGAAAATCAGAGCCCAGGAACACCTGAGAAGAAGTCTAGGTGGTCCAAAGCACACAGGCGCCCAGGTACCTGAGGCTTACTCTGCTGTCTCCTGTCATCTGTGCTTCCCAGTCGATACATTTGTCTGGGGAAACTGTAGTTCTGAGGGTTTTCAGATAGTGCCTGGGCAATCTGTTCCCTCTGAATATCTCCTCTCCTTCCACATAAGGAACTCTAATTGATGAACCTTTGCCTTTATCGTTTTCACTTTTTCTATGAACAAGTAGGGATGGGAACAGACTGTAGCTTCTCTGTTCATCTGTAGTCTGAACCCCTCAACATGATGCACAGAAAAACAGAAAAGTCTCAGAGCCCCAAGAGGCAAGGGCACAGTGATGCTGGAGGGAACACATCCTGCTTGGGGATGGCTTCCAGCTGGTCCTTGAAAGATGGAGAAATTGGGATACAGGGAGACCAAGCAGAGGACAAGCTTTCAGGTAAAGGAAGCCATATGCAGGTGAGGAGGTGGGACCACCGAGTGGATTAGGGCATTGGCTAACCAGAACTGGCCTGCAGACCACACTGATCTGTGACTGTTTTCCTTCCACCAACAGCAAAGGTGAGAAAAATAAGGGCAAAGAGCAAGTTTTGAATAAAGCTTATTTATTCAACTTGAAGTTTTGCTTTTATTCTGATATGATGTCCTTCTTATGTTTTGGGTGCCAAAGTGCCATTCTTTTTATAAAATGATTGTCATAGTCATCGGTAGCTGGAGGAGTCACGGGTGCTGGTCATAACTATTCTGACTCTCACCTCACAGGCACAGGGGAGAATTAATCTTCCCAGTCCCCATTTCAGTTAGGTCTGGACAAGTGACTTGTTTTCACCAATGAAATGTAAGCAGAAAGAATGTGTCACTTTCAGGCAGAATTTGTGAGAGTCAGACAATTCCACTTCCCTGCCTCAGAGACTATGGAAAGAAACATGTCAAGATGCAGCCTCTGTCAACCTGGCTCCCCCAGCCACCGCAACCCTGCCAACCTCACTGGGCATGTAGTATGAGTGAACAGTAAACTGTGGCTCTGAGACTTGGGGTGCTGTTCCTGCAGCCCAATCTGACTAATAGAGTAGCTGTTTATTTTTTTCCTATCCTTATTTAGCAAAATGAAATGTTGCCAATCTTATGTTGGTATTCCTTTTTTTTTCCTTTTGGCATTTAACGGCCCCAGGAAATGGAAGCCCTTGGACATTCTGACACTCTGATAACTGGAGCATGGGAGGTATCCAGTTTGACGAGAACAACAGTTCTCAGTGTAAGGGCCACAATATGGGGCCCCTCAGTGCCAACTCAACCAGAGTCACCCTATTATATCTGTGTAATGAATAAATGAATGAGTATACCACACTCCTGCATGGGATTTCAGCATGAGGAAAGAGTTTTATAGCTGAAAAAGAAAAAGTTAAAAGGTATGTGGCTGAGACTATGCTAGGCTCTGGGGACACAACACTGAACAAGACAGACACATAGTCTATGGTTTTCAGTTTTGTGGGATGCAAGAGGGGCCAGAAGGGCAGACAAAAGACAAGTAAACAAACAGATAAAATCATTAAAACAGGGAAAAGCACTATGTAAGATATGGGAGCTGAGGTAGAGAATAATGGAAGGGGGACCACTTTAGGTAGGGTGGTCGGCAAGATCTCTTCTCGGGAGGTCACGTTGAAGTTGCAGCCTGAAGGAGGAGATGCAGCCAACTGGAAAGGGTGGGGAATGGGCATCCAGGAAGCCACGCTGGGAGGGCCATCAGGCAAGAAGTTGTGCCACCTGCTCAAGAGCAGACGACCTGCATAGCTGGACAGTAGGGCTGAGAAGGAGAGAGGCAGGAAGTAAGTTGGAAGGGTCAACAGGACCTGACCACACAGGGCCCTGCAGGCCATAGGAAGTGAGTGAAGGAGGGCAGTCGGGGTGAAGCTGCCTATCCCACGTCACCATTTAATAAACACTCAGAGAAGAAATCCTGATGCTCACTCACTCACTTCCCCAATCTGCCCTCTCTCCCCATCTCATAAATGCCAGTTCCACTCTTTAAGATGCTCAGGCCAAAACCGTGGAGTCTCTATTACTCTACAGCTAACCCATCAGGGAACCCTAGTGCCTCTACCTTCAAAATGTACCCTGAATCAGACCACCGCTCATCACTGCACGGCGACTGACCTGGTCCAAGACACTAGCCTCTCTTACCTGGACTGGTGTGGAAGCTTCTTAACCGGCCTCTCTGCTTCTACCTTTGACCCAACATTCTTCTCCCTACACAGCAGACAAAGAGATCCTTCAAAACACAATCAGACCATTTTCTGCCCCAAACCTGCAAAGGCTTCACACCTCACTTAGGATAAAACCAAGGTCCAGTCCATTGTGATCTGGCCCCTCACTGTCTCCCCAATTCCATCTCTATTTCTTTTCTCCTCACTCACTCAGCATCAACCCCACAGCCTTCTTGACTTTTTGTGGCATGACCTTTGCACTTGCTATTTCCTCTCTAGATCCCTTCCTCAGTTATCTGTCTCTTGTGGCTTGCTCCCTCCGCTATTCAGATCTGTCCTCAATGGTCATGTTATTAAGAGCACGCATCCAGAGACCCTCCTTTCTATCATTTCTATCTTCACACCTGTTCATTTTTCTTCATGAAATGAATCGTCACCTGACATATGATATACTTATTTTTCTAGGTCATAAGTTGGCAAACTTTTTCTATAAAGGGGCCAGATGGTAAATATTTTAGGCTTTGCAGGCCATACGGTCTCCATCACAACTGCTCAACTCTGCCATCGTCGTGTGAAAGCAGCCATAGACGGTACATAAATAAAAGAGTATGGCTATGTTCCAATAAAACTTTATGTACAATAACAGGTGGCAAGCTGGATTTGATCTATGACCACTGACTGCAGACCCTTAGTTTAGGCATTTGTTCTCTACTTCTCTATTAAAATGCAAGCTCCAGGAGAGCAAGGATTTTGTCATTTTTGTTCAGTACCTTCTGCAGCATATACCAAAGTGCCTGGCGTGTGGTAGGCAGTCCATAAATATTTATTGAATTAATTCATTGATTTATTGGTTGATTAATGAACTCTTGGGAGACTTTGACTTTAAGGGCCTGACTAAGGAGTTTGGATTTTCTTCTTTAAAAAAAAAGTTTGAAAAGGGTCTTTGCCAGTTTTAACAATGTTCATGACTTGATTGACAGATCTTATCTGCAGTCTGCAATTCTCAGAATGCAGACAGTTTGAGACAAATGACAGCCACTCGCGCATCTCACTGTTTACTCCTCTCGGAAGGGGAGTATGTATGATGCACATCGCACATTGAATTGGATGTGTGATGCATCAGACCACTGCCAACAAAAACACATCGAAGTAAAATAATCATCTCTGTGAGCAAAGGCCTAGGGATGACACTCCAGACGCCCCCATGGAATAAAGGGCCCTGCTGCAGCTCTGTAGGGAACAGAATTGGGGACAGCACTGTGTTGTTGGAAAAGCAGAGCAGTCAGGGCGTGATTGAATGAGTGGCAAAGGCTGAAAGAGTTATGGGGGAGGGGAGGTCAGCTTGGGTTAGGCTGGAGGGAACAGGTGCAGACAAATGGAAGGATGATTCTGATTTTCTGGGATGAGATGGGCCAAGGTGTGGAGCTGGCTGTGAGCAGAATGTGCTCCTCCTGAAATCTGAAGAACCCAGTTAGAGTAGCTTGTTTCTTTGGCGAAAGGGATTTGGATATGAGGATCTGGACTGTGGACAGCCTTGAAAGCCAGTCTGGAGAAGTGGTACCATCTGGGCAATGGGAAACCACTGAAGTATTTTGAGGTTGTTATGGCGATGGAAGTTCATATGCAATAAAGTTGAGAAATGGAGTGAATGAGCAAATGGATGTGAATGAATGAGAGGGTAAATCTCAGGTGAAGGAATCAGAACTGAATCCTGAGAGCACTGGGGAGCCACTAAAAGGTTGTTTTTGTTTTTGTTTTTTAACATTTTTATTGGAGTATAATTGCTTTACAATGTTGTGTTAGTTTCTGCTGTATAACAGTGAATCAGCTATACGTATACATATATTCCCATATCCCCTCCCTCTTGCATCTCCCTCCCACCCTCCCTATCCCACCCCTCTAGGTGGTCACAAAGCACCGAGCTGATCTCCCTGTGCTATGCGGCTGCTTCCCACTAGCTCTCTATTTTACATTTGGTAGTGTGTATATGTCCATGCCACTCTCTCACTTCGTCCCAGCTTACCCTTCCCCCTCCCTGTGTCCTTAAGTCCATTGTCTACGTCTGCGTCTTTA